>NC_140590.1:749476423-752188923 GCF_964204655.1 Triturus cristatus | reverse complement strand
TCGGCCGGTGGGCCCGGGTGCTGCCTTCCCCTGTTTCCAAATCGCCGGACCTCACGGAGGTCTGACTGACCCTCTCCCTAGTAATCCAGAGGAAAATTACACCCCTTTCTTGTAATCCGTGCACACGAGGTGACAGAGGAGACCCAAGGTGCGAATGTACCCGACCTCCTGGAGCCCTCGCTGGGATCGAGGAGGCAAATGAGCCCTCATCGGGACTTCCAGGCAAGCACGGCCATCTGGGCACCCCATTGGAAAGCATTGCGTGCGACCAGATGGCCGAGGGGATAGGGGCGACCAGATGGCCGAAGGGATAGGTGCGACCAGATGGCCGAGGGGATAGGTGCGACCAGATGGCTGAGGGGAAAGGGGCGACCAGAGGAGGCCTGCACGGGACCGATGGACCCCAGTTCTGGGCCCTTGGTGGAGCAGCAGGCGGGGGTACAGGGCCCCGGGCCGGAGCACCCGACCCGGGGCCTGATGTTGCCCCTGGACCCAGCCGTGGCTCAGAGGCGCAGGGGACACCTCCCCGAGCCCTCCGGACCCCGTCCCGGGCACCCTGCCACGCGGCGGGACCGAGGACGGAGTCCAAGGTGGGGTTGCCACACAACCCGTGCCCTCAGGGGCCCCGGCCAGAGCTCCTGAACCCAGCCAAGCAAAGGGAGGCTCCTCGGCCACAACGGAACCCCGTCCTGGGCCTTTGGCAGTGCAGCAGGCTGGGGGATGGGACCCAGGGCTGGAGAACCCGACCCGGGGCCCGACGGGGCCCTTGGACCCAGCCAGGGCTCCCAGGCCCAGAGACGCAGGGGAAGCCTCCCCGGACCCGCCGGACACCATCCCGGGCACCCTGCCATGCAGCAGGACCAAGGGGCCCTCAGGGGCCCCAGACGGAGCTCCTGAACCCAGCCAAGCAAGGGGAGGCTCCCCAGGCACATGGAACCCCGTCTCAGGCCTTTGGCAGAGCGGCAGGCTGGGGGACGGGGCCCAGGGCTGGAGCACCTGACACAGGGCCCGGCGGGGCCCCTGGACCCAGCTGGGGCTCCAAGGCCCGGAGGCGCAGGGGAAGCCTCCCCGGGCCTGCCGGAACCTGTCCCGGGCACCCTGCCTCAGGGGCCCCGGCCAGAGCTCCTGAACCCAGCCAAGCAAGGGTAGGCTCCCCGGGCACAACGGAACCCCGTCCCGGGCCTTTGGCAGTGCTGCAGGCCGGGGGATGGGGCCGGAGCCCTCAATCCGGGGCCCGGGCATAGTCCATCTGGTCCCCGGCAGAGAACCGCCAGCCTGGGAGGGGTGTCCTGGCATACCCTGCCCTTAGTAATCCAGAGGAAGGCTACCCCTCTTTCTGGGAACCCGTGCGCACCGAGTGATGGAGGGGACCCAGGGCGTGGACCAGCCTGGCCTCCTGGAGCCCTGGCTGGGATCGGGGAGGCGAATGAGCCCCCATCGGGACTTCCAGGGCAGTCCGGCCATCTGGTCGCCCCATTGGAAAGCATTGCGTGCGACCAGATGGCCGAGGGGAAAGGTGCGACCAGATTGCCGGGACCGAAAGGACTCCCATCTGCCTGCCCTGAGCCGAGCCTTCCCGGTAGGGCTTCCGCCTGCCCTTGCAGGGCTCGGGGGCTGCACATCCTGGGGGGCTCAGAGACCCCGGCTGGGCCTCAGGCACGGGGAGGACCGTGTGAGCTCCCGGAGCCCGCACGCCCGGGGGAGGACTGCCCGGGACGAATGGAGCCCATCCCAGGCACTTTGCCATGCCGCGGGCCGGAGGAGGGCGCCCTGGGCTCCTGGGAGGTGTTGCCCGGGCATAGTCCATCTGGTCCCCGGCAGAGAACCGCCAGCCCGGGAGGGGTGTCCCGGCATACCCTGCCCTTAGTAATCTGTAGGAAGGCTACCCCTCTTTCTGGGAAGCCATTACGCACCGAGTGACGAAGGGGACCCAGGGCACAGACCATCCCGGCCTCCTGGAGCCCTGGCCGGGATCGGGGAGGCGAATGAGCCCCCATCGGGACTTCCAGGGCAGCCTGGCCATCTGGTCGCCCCATTGGAAAGCATGGCATGCGACCAGATGGCTGAGGGGAAAGGTGCGACCAGATGGCCGGGACCGAAAGGACTCCCATCTGCCTGCCCCGAGCCGGGTCGGGCCTTCAAGATAGGGCACCCTGCCTGCCCTAGCAGGGCTCGGGGGCTCGGCTTCCCAGGGGCTCGGAGACCCCGGCTGGGCCTCAAGGATGGGGAGGCCCGCAGAAGCTCTCGGGCCCTCACGCCCGTGGGAGGACTGCCCGGGACCCATGGAGCCCGTCCCGGGCACTCTGCCACGCCGCGGGCCAGAGGAGGGAGCCCCGGATGCCTGGGAGGTGTTGCCCGGGCATAGCCCATCTGGTCCCCGTCAGAGAACCACCAGCCCGGGAGGGGTGTTCTGGCATACCCTGCCCTAACCAATCCGGAGGAAGGCGACCCCTCTTTCTGGGAACCCGTGCGAACCCCGAGACTGAGGGGACCCAAGGCGCGGTCGTGCCCGACCTCCTGGAGCCCTGGCTGGGATCGGGGAGGCAAATGAGCCCTCATCTGGACTTCCAGGAAAGCCCGGCCATCTGGTCGCCCCATTGGAAAGCATTGCACACTACTATTCCAACACATTCCCTACTGGACTTGCTCTAGATGGTGCTCCAACATAAGGAATATACCAACACCTTCCCTACTGGACTTGTTCTAGATGGCGCTCCAACATAAGTAATATACCAACACCTTCCCTACTGGACAAACCTACAGTAAATGAGGTTTCCTATTTTACTTGTAGGAGGTAACCAGTATTATGACGCATGGTCCGGATGCATATATTTAAGCTCTATAATTATTCTTTTCAGTGTGCAATCAGAAGCTTCTAAAAGGTCCAGAAAATATCAAAAGCCGACATTGAACACCATGTTACACAACCTGGGACCCTAACACAGGTCTGACTTCCAGACTTTGACCTATACCAATCGACCTGGCATATCTGACACTGGCTCAATCACGCTCGGCCTGAAATTGGCCCTTAGTCTCTACCTACTGTTTTCATAGACTTTCATTGGCACTTATTGCTTTTTGGTGCTTTTTTTTAAATTGAAGCTATGAAAAATGTTATCTCCGGTAATGCTTTTTGTGTTTTTTTGTGTCATTCCGTTTATTAAATTCTATGTTACGACAGAGGCGAGATTATGCTTAACTTTGTTCACTTTTATTCAACAATAGCCATATTCAACACTTAAGAAAAAACTTCAAATCCCATGATCTAAGAGAAACAGGAACCATTAATCCATCTAATCAGCATTTAAGAGCCCTTTCATAGCCCTTTATTGGCTCTCCTTCCTTCTTCCTTCCATGCTCCAACAGTCTTCAGATAAGTACTTGTGGCCTTCCGTTTCCATTCGTTCTACAATTCCACTGTATTTCGTGTCAATATTGTTTTATTTTCCTTCGTAGGTGCTTTGCAGCTGCAGGAATGCCTCAGCGCACCTTTCTCGGTCGCCAGGGCTTATCTGAAAGAAACACGTTAGTTAGATTTCTCACCTTAGAATATCCCCAGGCGTCAGGCTGGATCCGGAAAGATTTTTCGTCAGCAATACCCCTTGCGCGTCGCTAGGCGTCGTCTGTCGCTCCGCATCCGTCGTCGGCGTTGTGCGCCGGAATGACGTCGTCGGAGTACTTAGACGCCGCCCTCGCGCGCTGATGTCAGTTCTTCTTTTTTCCACGCCAGACAGCGCCGATCCGGGAAGAGCTTACCCCTTAGTCACTTTTTGACTAAACTTTTTTGACTCTTTTTGGTCTTCTGTCGACTCGACTCTGGTGCCGGTAGGATGTCTTGTTTTAAGGCCTGTGACTCCTGTCATCGACTGATGTCGGTGACGGACCACCATCGCCGGTGCCTTTACTGCCTGGGGGCCGACCATGATGCGGAGTCGTGACTCGACTGTCAGGCCTTGACCTCGAAGGCTAGGCGGGAGCGGTCCCGTAAGCTTCTCGAGCTCGTCGTCGCTCATCGGGCTCGAAGTCTTCGGGTAAGTCGAAGCGCTCAAAGAAGTCCAAGAGGCGACACCGCTCTTCAGACTCCCCTCGCCGGTCGCTCGACTCGGTCGAGGGTCAGGGTGGTCCCACCCCCGTGGCTCCGTCGGAGCCACAGGAGCCGCGTCCGTCTCCATACCCGTCTGTCCCTGGGACTGACGCAACACCGGCGGAGATCAGCGCCTTCCTCTCAGCCATGAGGGGCCTGGCTCCGCCGTCGACACCTGCCGGCGCGCCTTCGGGCCCCGCAGGCTTGACTGGGTGACCTCGTGTGCCGGCGGCTTCGGCCCCGGCGCCGTCGACGACTTCGGTCCCGACGCCGCAGGTCCCCGAGGGATCCAGGCCTGGATCTCTGCCAGCGCCGGTCGACCTCACGACTTCTCCTCCGCCGGCGCCAACACCGGTTCCACCCCCAGCGCCGTCCCCGGATGACACCGTTCCCCGGTTTCGCCCTGGTCCGGGCTCGGCGCCGGTGCGGCGCCACTCGACGCCGCATCTGACGCCGATGGATGAGAATTTCATCTACCGCCCGGCTCCGGTTATTCCTCCTGTTTATCAGGAATCGGATGACGGGGGCAACTGGGAGGGGTCTGAGGACCCTATGGCCAGACAAGCCGAACTTTCACAGGACTGGGCAGAAGAACTGGGAGATGGCAGTGGTCTGGACACCTCCCCGGACGCTGGTTTCATCTCTCCTCTGACTGTGGCCTCGGAGGAAGGTGCAGCTTTTTCAGTGGTGCTGCGCAAGTCGGCCGACGTCCTTGGGCTGGAGTTGCCTGCTGTGGCCGTGAGGACTAACGTCCTCACAGAAGTGCTTCAACCGTCAGCAAGCTCCACAGAGCCTCTGCTGCAGTTCAATGAGGCACTAATAGACGTTCTGCAGGGCACCTGGTCCAAGCCCTCCACAGTACCTCCTGTGGATCGGAACATGGCCCGGCGCCACCGCCCTGCTCCGGGCGACCCCAGTTCTCTGTCCCAACACCCCACCCCCGAGAGTCTGGTTATCCAGGCCTCGACTTCCCAATCCTCCTTCGCGTCCGCTCCTCCGGATCGGTAATCCAAGAGACTGGAACAGTTCGGAAAGAAGCTGTTCTCTTCCCTGAGTTTGAGACTGCGGTCCTTGAATACCGCTTGCCTCTTGGACCGTTATTCCCACTCTCTGTGGGATACGGTGGAGGACGTGCTGCCCCTGTGTCCGGAGGAGGCCCGATCACGGCTCGCCCAGGTGCTTGCTGACGGGCGGGATGCAGCACGACATGCCATACGGTGTGGACTAGACACCACGGGCTCGCTGGGTCGGGCAATTTCGACCACGGTGGCGCTTCGTCGCCACGCCTGGCTACGGTCCATGTCTTTCTCGGGGGATGTCCAGAGTACCCTCATGGATATGCCCTTCGATGGCACTCGCCTCTTTGGCGAGAAGGCGGATAGTGCGCTGGCTCGTTTCAAGGACTCCCGGGCTACGGCCAAGTCCTTGGGTCTCTTGGCCCCGCGGCCGCAAACTTCCGCCTTTCGTGGCCAAGGAAGGGGCGCCTCCTCACGTCCGCCTAGCCACCGGCCGCAGGATCAACCTGCACGCGGTCGCAGACGTGGATTCCACCGAGGCGGTACTGGAGGACAACGTGCCGGTCAGTCCACATCAACCCCGGCAGCATCTGCCTCAAAGCCCTCCTAGTCTGAGCTTTCAGGCCCATTCCACGCCAGTGAGCGGCAGAGTTCGCCATCACCTGCTCCACTGGCGTTCCATCACATCGGACAGGTGGGTGCTGCAAATCGTCCGTAGGGGCTACTCCCTCCGCTTCAAGACAACCCCTCCAGCCATGCCACCGCAGTACCACCGTATGTCGGGGGATCACTTGAATCTTCTACGGGAGGAAGTTACGGCCCTCTTGGCCAAAGAGGCTGTCGAGCGCGTTCCTGGTCCAGAAGTAGGTCGTGGTTGCTATTCCCACTACTTTCTGGTTCCCAAGAAGGGCAAAGGGGGCCTACGCCCTATCTTGGACCTCAGGAGCGTCAACGCCTTACTCCGGAAGGATAGGTTCAAGATGCTCACCATAGCTCAGGTTCTGGCTGCCCTAGACCCTGGAGACTGGATGGTAGCGTTGGACTTGCAGAACGATTATTTTCACATCCCCGTCCTGCCGGCCCACCGGCGTTATCTGCGGTTCACGGTGGGTCAGGAGCACTTTCAGTTCACCAGTGCCCCTCGGATGTTCACGAAGGTGATGGCGGTGGTCGCTGCTCATCTGCGCAGATCAGGGGTTCCTGTCTTTCCCTATCTCAATGACTGGCTGTTGAAGGCGGGGCCTGCCCCAGGCAGTCGTCTCCCACCTCCAGACTACGGCCGACCTCCTGCATTTGCTGGGGTTCTCCATCAATGTGCCAAAGTCACACCTGAGACCCTCCCAGAAGCTCCTCTTCATCGGAGCGGTTCTAGATTCGGCGCAGTTCCGGGCCTATCTTCCGGAGCAGCGGGTCCGGGATATTCAGGCTCTGATTCCCATCTTTCGGCCTCTATCCTGGGTCTCGGTCAGGTTGGTGCTGCGGCTTCTGGGGCTGATGGCCTCCTGCATCCTGTAGGTGCATTACACCAGATGGCGAATGTGGGCTCTGCAGTGGGACCTGAAGTTTCAGTGGGCCCAGCATCGTGGCAACCTGTCCGACCATGTCTTGATCTCGGAGGGCACTGCGAAGCAGTTGCAGTGGTGGCTCACGAACCGCGATTGGGTCAGCGGCAGATCCCTCTTCCTACCCCAACCGGAGCACGTAGTAGTGACGGATGCATCCCTCCTGGGATGGGGGGCCACATGGGGGAGGCAGAGATCAGAGGACTCTGGTCTCCGGCTGCGACTCGGCTCCATATCAAATTTTTGGAGCTGAGAGCGAACCGGCTTGCACTGAAGGCATTCCTTCCCTCTTTCCGTGGAAGTGTGGTGCATGTGTTCACGGACAACACCACCGCCATGTGGTATTGCAACAAACAGGGCGGGGTGGGGTCGTGGACCCTTTGTCAGGAGGTGCAAGGAGGCTCTGCGCCTCTGGACATGGCTGGAACACCAGGGCATCACCCTGGTGGTTCAACATCTGGCGGGCTCTCTGAACGCTAGAGCAGACGAACTCAGCCGCCGGTGCATGATGGATCACGAATGGCGTCTAAACTCGGACATGGCGCAAGGCCTCTTTCGGCAGTGGGGAGAGCCTTGGTTAGATCTATTCGCCACCGAAGAGAATGCGCAATGTCCGCAGTTCTGCGAGTTGGAGTTTCTAAGGCAGCACTCGCTCGGGGACGCCTTTCGTCGCGAGTGGAGTTGCGTTCTGTTGTACGCCTTTCCGCCTATACCACTTCTGCCCAGAGTGCTGAAGAAGATCAGGCGCGACCGGGCCCAAGTCATCTTAGTGGCTCCGGATTGGGCACGAAGGTACTGGTATCCCGAGCTACTCAGTATGTCATTCGATCCTCCGACATGACTGCCTCTTCGGGAGGACCTTCTGTCGCAGCAGCAGGGGACGGTCCTCCACCCGAACCTGTCCAGTCTCCACCTCCATGCGTGGAGATTGAGCGGCGACAGTTGATGCCATTTGACTTGCCTCCTGAAGTCTGTGACGTTATTCTGGCAGCCAGGCGTCCCTCCACAAAAACGGTATACGCCTGCAGGTGGAACAAATTTGTGGCATGGTGCACAGCAAAGGCTGTGGATCCCCTTTTCGCCCCTCTTTTTGAGGTTCTCCTCTTTCATCTCCCTCTGGCCCAGCAGGGCTCTGCTCTGGGCACCCTGAGAGGTTATCTATCAGCTATCTCTGCTTTCTTACGGCTTCCTGATCAGCCTTCTCTTTTAAAGTCCTCTGTTGTTTCTCGTTTCCTTAAGGGCATTACTCACATGTTTCCTCCTGTCCCCTTCGTAATGCCTCAGTGGGATTTGAATATAGTCTTGACTTTTCTGATGTGCGCTCCCTTTGAGCCTCTTCACAATTGTCCCATTCGTCTTCTGACTCTTAAGACTGCTTTCCTGGTAGCTATCACCTCGGCTAGACGGGTGAGGGAGCTCCAGGCGTTATCGTCTAAGCCTCCTTTTCTTTCTGTTCATCCAGACAAGGTTGTCCTCCGGACTCGTCCTTCCTTTCTTCCAAAAGTGGTAACTCCCTTTCACAACGGGCAATCTGTCACTTTGCCGACCTTCTTTCCACCTCTGCATCCTTTGAAAGAGGAAGAGAGGCTCCACCGTCTGGAGCCAAAACGGGTGCTGTCCTTTTATTTGGACCGCACCAAACAGTTCCGGGTGGACGAAAAGCTTTTTGGTGGATACGTGGGTGCTAAGAAGGGAAGGGCAGTACACAAGCGTTCCATTTCACGGTGGGTCGTATTGTGTATAAAGGCTTGTTACTCCTTTGGTAAAAAGGACCCTCCTGTAGGGCTGAGAGCCCATTCCACCCGGGCCACAGCGGCTACTCCTGCCCTGGGATGGGGAGTCCCTTTGCAGGACATCTGTCAGGCAGCAACGTGGGCCTCGCTGCACACGTTTGCCAAGCATTATTGCCTGGACAGCAAAGTCCGTAGAGATGGCTTCTTCGGCCGTTCTGTTCTCCAGGACTTTCTGGTGTGATCTTGGTTTGCAGACCCACCACCGTGGATGGTATTGCTGGGGTATCTATTCTAAGGTGAGGAATCTAACTAACGTGTTTCTTTCAGATGAACAAGTTACTTACCTTCGGTAACGATGTATCTGTAAGAAACATTAGTTAGTTAGATTCCACACCTTAGAATATCCCCAGGCGTCAGGCTGGATCCGGAAAGATTTTTGTAGCAATACCCCTTGCGCGTCGCTAGGCGTCGTCTGCGGCTCCGCGTCCGTCGTCGGCGTCATGCGCCGTAATGACGTCGTCGGAGTACTCAGACGCCGCCCTCGTGTGCTGACGTCAGTTCTTATACATAGCTTTCCGCGCAAGGGATGCTGAGCCATGCAAGAGACCGACACTGGTGCCAAAAAATCTAGGGCCCTGAAAGGGAGAACCGTAACCCTAGATGTCGGTTCGCAGAACGGGGAGGCTAGGTGGGTCGGTGAGGAATCTAACTAACTAATGTTTCTTACAGATACATCGTTACCGAAGGTAAGTAACTTGTTCATCTGAAAGAAACACGTTAGTTAGATTCCTCACCTTAGAAGAGATACCCCAGCAATACCAACCCCGGAGGTGGGCCTGCGAACCAAGATCACACCAGAAAGTCCTGGAGAACAGAACGGCCAAAGTGGCCATCTCTCCGGACTTGGCTGTCCAGACAATAGTGCTTGGCGAACGTGTGCAGTGAACCCCACGTCGCCGCCTGACAGTTGTCCTGCAAGGGGACTCCCCGTCCCAGGGCAGTTGTCGCCGCTGTGGCCCGGGTGGAACGGGCTCTCAGCCCAACAGGAGGGACCTTTTTCGCCAAGGAATAGCAGAGTTTAATACTGCGGTTCCGTGGGAATCTGACTGACATTTTGGGTATGTTCGAATATGGACGAGTTTGGTATCTACGAACCGCAAATGACGAGTTTAGTGGGTGTACGCGTTTTCGCTACGCTACTATGTACGGGTCGTCTCATTCCTGGGCATGCCCATCTGAACCCTTGGGTTCCATTTTAGATACGGCGTCCATTTTGTCTCTTGCCCTCAAGTAGCCAGCGAACGGACACTGTCCGCTTCGTGACCCTGGGATTCCCAAGCTTTCGTGGAGGACACATGTTCCTTTGAAGGTGTCTTTATGATGAGGGGGATGACACGGCAAGGGCAGATGGCTCCGCTCGAGGCTCATCTTGCCATGCTAGTTTATTGTTTCAGTCGTGCATACATTAGGCACGAGTTCTTTGATCCTGCAATCAAGTTTCCGATATTGCTCTCTACACTGTTTTCTAAACTGTTGTGCATCCTTGTTTTTTTTCCTTTTCATCTGTTCCTTCCTCTAATTCGTTACGGTCAGAATGGAATGTGCTTAATGTAGGGATAATGTGCTTTTAAAGTTGGGAACCGGCAATGTTGCTGTAATTATGTTTCGGGTTTCTGAAAACATGAATGCGACTTTTTTGAAGTTTATTGTGGGAACTGAGTTGTAACCTTTTGTTCGCCATGCTGTTCAATGACGAAAATGTGTATAAAAGGAGCGATCCACTTTTGCAATTTGAAGCAGTCTCTCAGAACCTACACGTTGTGTATTTCTTGCAATTTCTGTATCCCTGCAGTAAATAAATGCTGATCTTTGACGCCCCAGGAAGTGTCCCGTGTCTCTGTGTTTCGTACGCCGGAACAGGTAACCCACGAAGGTTTCAGGTGTTGTCCCCTGGCACCGCTGGGCCTTAGAATAGCCCAGTCCTTCAGTTGGCGCCCAACGTGGGGCGACATCAGCGGTACCGGTCCAAAGCCCGACGATCGTGAGGAACTTCGTGTGAAATCTCCGAGGGAAGGTGCACCCCGCTTCATCGATCCAGTTGTCGAAATAAGTGGCCCGAAGACTTTTCCCGCGAAGATTCCCGCCTCCTGACGGCTACGACGGACTGATGCCCTGACTGTCGACCTGTTTTGGCGCCTGGCGTAGTCCTTTGTACGGCGAGACGATAGACGGGCCTTCCTGGTGACGCCATTGCTCTTTCAGTTAAGTATTTGTGGGTCGCTCCTAGAGTAGACCTGGTTGTTTGCATGGTTCCATTGCATTTGTGATTCTTAGTTGTTGGTTCTTAGTTGTTGGGTTTTATTTGACAATTGCAATTGCCAAAAACCGAGGGTCTTGCATTTTTCTTGCGAGGACATCGTAATTCGATAGCCCTTGAAGTTTGTAAACTCGGTTAGTGTGCACGATGCCTGACCGTAGTACTTTGTTTGGTTTCCTTAAATGTTGCAGCACGGATTCCCGACTGGAGGATTCATGTCCGATACCTCCAGTTGGAACTCCAATTTATGAGCTCTATAGTCGCCACGGAGTAGGTCCTATCGTATATAATGAATATTGGATTCGTTATACTAAAAAGGATGGTGTTCTTAGTTGGCCACCACATGGTAGTTTCGAAACTGCAATATTGGATAATCTTGAAACTAAATTGTTTAAAAAGAAGGCTAGGCCGGCCATGTTTGATTCCTTTCGGTTATGGCGTAAAGAGGCCAAGCAGAAAGAAATCAAACAGTATAAGAAAAATAAGAGAGAAGGTGTTATTGCGGTAATGCGAAATGCAGAACAGTATCAGCGAGACAAGGATGAGAAGGAGCAGGAAGTTTTTGCTAGACTGCATCATATGGCGGTGGATAAATGTTACCCGGTTTTACCGTCTAGTCCTGATAAGACGGGAGAAGAAGTGGTCGAGGATCCATTATTGTCTTATCTATTGAAATCACCACCTCCCTATGCACCAGATACTGTGGGTCCTGTGATCCCTCCTATTCCTCAACCTGTTGTCTTGGCGGCTGCTGGACATCCTGTCGTTCCTCCTGGTCTTCCGAATCCCCTTGTGCCGCAAATTGTTCATCCTCCGCTACCAGCTCTTTTCCCTATTGCTCCTTCGCCTGTACCTCTTCAGCCTATTGTTCCTACTACTCCTGCTATCTCGACTACTTCTACTATTTCTACGGTTACCCCTAATGTTGTTGCTCCTGTACTCCCTTCTTCTTCCCCTTCTGTTCGTAGTCGTATATTTAATGCTGTCGCTAATCTCTATTCTCCACTTTTTGGGCCGATACTTGGGTCCGATCTTTCTGATGTCTCTCAGAGGCGCAGTCAAATTCCTGACGGTAGAGAACGCGAGTCGTTAGTGAAACTGGCGCGTAAATGGATTAGTCATCCTGCGAAGTACACTTCGCGTATAGTTTTCGAGACGTTTTCTCAGTTTAATGAGCCCACACAAAGATTTGTGTATGAGGAAATGTGTAAATATTTGAGAGAAGAGTGGGATAATGATGCGGTAGACAATGTACCGCCCGAGATCACTGAACTTCAGAATCAATTTTCGAGTGGTATGATTGTGGGTAATAATGTTCGACGTGCTTTAGAGCGTCTGTTATCTTTTCGATCTACGGTATCACCTCGAGCATTGTTTGAGGGTGAAGCTGAGGAACGGACGGCACAATCTGGTCAGTACCCTAATGTGGAAATATAGATTTTTCTGATCAGTTATGTCCCCTATCTTGGACCCCAACGGTTCTATGTGCATGTTACAAGTACATGTATGTTCCCTCCAGTTCCAGTTATGAAGACGCAAATACATGTGCGTCCACCGTCAACATGTCCTCTGTCAGATCCGCCATGAATAGGCCGGATATTCCATTCCTAAGTATGAAAGGCCACCGGCTTTGTATGGTTCACTTATGCCATTTTACAGTCCAGGCAAGTAGGCCCTGATTCTGTCATCAAACTCCTCTTGCCTTCTGCCTCTGAAAACTCCAGTCGGAGCCTGCATCTGTGACCATGAACTTTGTCTCATTCTCTGCGCGGCTCACGAAGCCTGACATCAGCCTATTCTCTGCCAAGAACTGTATTTCACCTTCGAGTTATCTGCTTCACTCCTTAGCCGATGCATTCCTGTCTAGTAGTTTAAGTAAACATCCTTCCAGCTACCGAGCAAAAGGCTCGGCTTCTCTGTCTTTATGCAAGTAATTCATAGCCCTGTTACCATGGAATATTCCTACCCCCTCGCATTTAGTGTAGACACTTAGACGCTTGTACACGCACGCACAGTCAGTATAGAATAGATTCTGTCCGAGAGTCCTTCTTTTGTGGATAACATAGTTCTTTAAACATAGGATGTTAGATATGATTTGGGATTAGGTTGACTTGACCCCCCAGACTTTATGTCTCCACATGTAGAGCTAAATGTCAAGTCCCCTTCACCCCCTAGTTGCACGTTAATCACACGTCATGTTGCTGCGCGCGCATCTATGCCAAGTATTATCTTATAGATCCACCTATATATGACATCATAACCAATTATGTTCTTTTTTACTCCTTATTACGCCCATTTTCGGTTACGCATATGAATCGTCATTTTCCTTATCAATTGTTACGCCTACCGCATTCGCTTCATTGTAATGTATGTACTATAAAAGTCATTTCTTGTCAATAAAGTATGTACTTCACTTCCTGAACCCCCGTGGTGATGGAACTTGGAGCAACCGATTATAATCGATCATTGGAATAAAGCCCATTCCGAACCTCTAATACCACGGATTCTGCCTCTTATTTTTCTGAGCTATTTTATTATGTTTCTGTATCAAATTAAGTCCCGGTAATGAATTTTATTTACCACATGAATGGCGCCCGAACAGGGACACTTTCTCATCTCACGCGCCGGCGGTGAGTTGCAGGCCCGGTCTCCTGCCACAGCTGGACGGACAATAACGCGTACCAGCAGGATTTCCTGTATCTCCCTCCGGTCAAGCGGGGGCGACTGAGGCTGCGATCAACACCCAGACGAGGCGGTGAGAAGTGCGAAGTATCCCGACCAGAGCCTAGCTGAGAGAGCAAGATCCGAGGTATACAGAGGCCCACCAGTTCGAAGTCGAGTCCAGTTTCCGACGAGTCGAGTCGAGTCCAGTCCGGTTCAAGTTCAGTTGCCGAGGCCTTCCGTTTCCGAAGCTACCCGGTGAGTACCATTACTGGGGAGGCATTTCTGACGTGCACATAGGTTGTGCCGGTCAAGACGGGTTTGGGTACACAAATCCGGTCTGCACTGTTTTAGCAGTGTATATGTACTGTTTAGCAGTATATCAAGTATTCCGAAGTATCTAGTTATTGTCAAGAATTATGCTTGGTGATTAGTTATGCAGACGATCATCATTGTTGGTTATTTTAAAGGTTAAAAAAAAAAAATGTTTAATGTTTAATGTTTAATGTGTTAAAACGTCCTGCATATTGTGGTATGAATGGTTGTTCATTATTGTGCTTTTGTATTAAGTGTGTTCAAGATTAAGTATCGGATCAGTTGTCAATATGCCGCTCTTTTGGAAGTTAAGACAGATTACTACTAGAAAAGGGGTACTCGAAGAAGCCGTTCCTATTCCTCCTAGGGACACTCCAGGGTACTTCATGTATCACAAACATGGCTTAGACGCTATATTATTTCTTGATTTATGGGTAGACTACACCAAGGAATTACCAGAAAGTCCGAGGTGGCCCACAGCGGGAACCTGGGATGCAGAGTGCATCATGAAAGTCGAGGAAGAGTTATGGAAAAGGAAAGTCAGACAGTCACAGAAAGACGCCGTTGAGTTATGGCGTAAAGAATCTCATAGACGCACAGAAAAAGCACTCCGACAGGAAGAAAAGAATAAAGAGAGTTCAAATAAAGTTCGAGAAAATCTATTAATTGAGGAAGGTATCCGAGTGAAATCAGAACAAGTAGATAGACAAAGAAATGCCCTTATGAATGGTATGTATCCCCTTCTAGCCGAAGGATTACCTAAGGCTACTCCAGAGATACCGAAAGACTTGCCACCCCCATTATTCCCAATAAAGGTACATCCTAAGGGGCATCCTAGAACCGCAGAAGATGTTTTTCTTTCCTCATATTTAGATGACGCAGCTCCCGAGTATGCTAATTCCGCCCCACATAGACCGCATACCAGGGAAGTTCAACGCCAAGATCCAGTACCCGTATCCCTACAGCAGCAGATCGAGTCACAAGTTCCGGCAAGCACATCTGTTTCTGCATCTGTTCCTACAACTACTTCTATAGCTGTGTCCACACCTATAGTTGCTGTGTCACGTTCAACGAATCCTTTCACACCCGACACCCAAGATGGGGCTACGGGAGGTGCTAGCAACATTTTTTCTACGCCACCCAGAATAAATAAACTTACTTTTCAAGAGTCAGCACATTCACGTACACCCAAACTCATAAATGCCCGTACGCTTAAGGAACTTCTTATAGATTGTAGATATGACCCTGTGCCCGGCAAAGAGGACGAAATGACCCTGGCATCATTGCGTATCAGACGAGCCGCAGCGTATTTAGGGAAGTTACCAGGAATGACGGCGCATCTAGATAAAATATATCATTTTGTCCAAACAGGGCGAGATCCAGAATGTATTAACAGAGCTATGGAATACCAGAAAGTGGAGATACAGGGGGAACTGTTACGTTTCCTCATAAATTGTGTGATCAGAAATCAAGACCGACCGGGGGTAGACCCGGAAGCAATGCAAATTCTTACCAGATGGAGCCAGAATATATCAGAAGGTAGACATGATAAGAAAAATTGTATAATAGCCATGTGCCGAAAGATCCGTAAAGAAATAGAACGCCTACACGAAGAAAGATTAGAGGTAGACGAGTTCGAACAAAGCGAGGAGGAAGGGTCAGGACTGCCCGCGGGACAGTCAGACACCATAGCCTATGTAGGTAGAGGAAGATCTTGTAATAGTAATAGATGTCTTATTGACCCGATACGTCCGATATGTCCAGATAATAATAGGAATTTCCAAATACCTATAATTAACATCAGGTCTAACGAGCATTCGTTCCAAGCCGCCGACAAACTACTCCGAGAGCGAAGGGGTTATCATTTTCTCGATTCTATGGATGAACAAGATTTAGCCAGAGCAGCTGTCCATTGGGTGGACAGTCCCGGAAAATATAGTGATGATACAGTAGCACGCACATTTTTGAATCTCACCCCAGATGAACAGAGGTTAACTGGGATTTATATGATTCAACAACTCATTATACTATATCAGAGTCAGCATTCGGACCCTGGTCCCTTACCTGACATATTGACTGAATTGCTTATGAATAAATGGAGAGGTTCAGGTACTAAATTAATTAAAGAAATTCTAGAATCAAGAAAGCAGTATATCCTTTTTGTATGTTCAGAACGTGTCTCATTACCCGTCAAGGAAAGAACCACGTATTACATGGATAGACAGAATCCCTTACGAGAAGTGCACCCAATAAAAGGCGAGGACAACGAGTTTAAGCGCGTATTTGTATATACGCCCATATCGAAAATAGAATTGTTAGAAATGAAGAAAGTGGTACCCAGTCATGACAAAGATCCAGCGGGTTTTCACCGAGAAATTAAAGACATGTTACTCATGGGAGAGTATACCTATCCCGACATTATGACAATATTAAAGGTATTGATGCCTGCTGGTATTTATGAGAAACTCAAGGAAAAAGAGTGGGAGGTAGGAGACCAAAAGATAGAATGGTCAGTATTAGAAGCGGAAGAAAAGGCCCGAACTGCAGGAGCAGGACTTGGGGATAAAACTAAAGCACTACCAGGTTTATTAGTACAGGTACTGCCACGTTTATTAACTACGAAAAAGGAAGATTGGGGTACAATTTCAGCCTGTAAGCAGAAGCAAGATGAAGACACTAGTGATTACTATGCCCGATTTGAAAAATGTTTTGGTATAAATAGTGGCCTAAAAGCAAGTAGCGAATCATACCCGCATCTGTTTGTAACAAAATTAGTAGAAAATGCCCTGCCCCAAGTAAAGAATAGAGTATTAAAATTCGAGAGTACCTGGCAAGGTAACACTCCATCACAAATGTTACAAATGTTACAGTACCATCACAATAGAATTAGAGAGGAACAAGAACATGAACACAGACAAATGAAAGACACGAAAATGAAAATGCTAGTTTCTCAGACAGTTCCAGCTGAAGGACATAAAAAGGGTATGACACATTCTGGTGATTCAGCAGGACCTGTAAAAGGGACATGTAATTATTGTAAAAACCCAGGTCATTACGTACACGATTGTCCAGTTTTGAAACATAATATCACCATAGGTAAAACACAAGAAAGACCACGGCCACCTAGACAGGATCAGAATGAACAAGGAGCTCCGCAGCATGCACAGTCCATGCCAGCCTCACAACAGTCTATACAGTTTGTGCCAGCTGCACCAGCGCTGCCTGCTGCTGCCACACAAACCACGACACGACAACTGTACCAGACCGCACAGTACGACTATCCTGATTATCAACGATACGCATGAACCAGCCTAGAGAGGGAAGTTGACTTACCCCTTATCGAGATTCCTGTAGATCAAGAAGGACCTTATGTACATAGTGAATTATTAGGCCAAGATAGAAAATTTTTACTCGATACAGGGGCAAGTCGAACAACGATAAAACGTAGTGAAGTTCCAGGGGCACCCCTCTCAGGCTCTCAGAATATTTCCCTTGGTTTTTCAGGAAAACCTATTGTTAATGAAGTGTCACAGCCTCTTCCACTTACGATAGGACCTCTGACCCGAACTACAGATTTATTGCTTACTAAATCATGTCCAGAAAATCTGTTAGGAATAAAAACACTGAAAGCTCTAGGAGCCATAATATGTTGTTCTCCGGAAGGAGTAAGGTTGTTTTTACGTGATTTTAAAGGTCACTATGTATCTAGAGACATGGATCCCCGACTGCAGACTTTACCAACACATCTATGGGCACAAGGCCCTACTGATGTTGGATGCATGAATATTACACCATATCGAGTCACATTAAAGGCAGGAGTGGTGCTACCACGAATGCGACAATACAAGTTACCACCAGATGCTGTAGTGGCTTTACTACAAATCATTGACGAGCTCATTGCCCAAGGAGTAGTTGTGGAAACAGACTCCAATGTATGTAATTCACCGATAATTCCGATTCTTAAACGAACAGATCCAAAGGCCCCGCCAGTATATCGATTGGTTATTGATCTGCGCGAATTAAACAAATGCATTGTGCCACAATTTCCTGTGGTCCCAGATATCTCGTCATTATTGACAGCTATTGATTCCGAAGCAACATTCTTTACTGTAATTGATCTCAAGAATGCCTTTTTCAGCGTCCCAATAGATCCGGAAAGCCAATATTTGTTCGGATTTAGTTTAAATGGGCGTAGCTTTAAATTCTCACGCGCACCTCAAGGATTTACAGAAAGCCCCAGCATCTATAGCCAAGCACTGAAACGAGAACTCGACAGTATCCACATGCCAGTTAACACTGCTCTGCTTCAATACGTCGATGATCTGCTGATCACCGCGAGAAGCGAACCAGAATGTGAAAAAGCATCACTGACAGTTTTACAATTTCTAGCCGAAAAGGGGCACAAGGTGTCCCCTTCTAAGCTGCAATTCTGTGTCCAGCGAGTTATTTATCTTGGACACTCGCTGTCCAAGGAGGGAAGGCAGCTTACACCCGACCGCATTCAGTTAATAGCTAACATGCCTATACCCAAGACACAAAAGGAGGTGCGGGCTTTCATAGGCCTCACTTCATATTGCAGGCAGTGGATCCCTCAGTATGCATTTCTAGCAAAACCACTCATTCAGTTGACAACACAGGAGGCAGCCACATCGACTGTTCTCCCTTGGACTCAGGAACATACACAAGCTTTTGAAAGCCTAAAGAAAGCTTTATGTCAAGCACCTGTTTTAGCAACGCCATGTTACAGAAAACAGTTTACACTTTTTGTTACAGAACGCAAAGGTACTGCCTTGTCAGTACTCACACAGGAACAAGCAGGAGCACACAAACCATGTGCTTATTTTTCTAGTACATTAGATCCCGTAGCCCAGGCTTTGCCTGCATGCCTAAAATCAGTAGCAGCGACAGCTTTAGCAATAAGACAGAGCGACGCCATAGTGTTAGGACATCCATTGACAGTTCAAGTACCACACGCAGTAGAGGTTCTTGTAAATAGAACGCAAACACAACACTTGACTATAGCACGACTTACAGGGTACGAACTTACATTGTTTCAGCCACATATAGAAATCAGACGCTGTAACACATTGAATCCTGCCACACTTTTTCCTGTAATCGGAACAGACCCACTAGCCCATGACTGTATTGAAGTTATTACTATAACGACGAAACCCAGACAAGACTTAACCGATGTCCCATTGTCAGATCCAGACCTAACATTGTATGTAGATGGTTCATGTATGAGAACAAATACAGGAGAGTTAGTGGCTGCTTACGCAGTCACAACAGATACTGAAGTCATTGAAACAAATCGTATAAATACTTTGTCAGCTCAAGCCGCAGAGCTTATCGCTCTGACACAAGCCTGTATTCAAGCCACAAATAAAAAAGTCAACATATACACTGATTCACGTTATGCATTCGGAGTTGTACATGACTTCGGCGTGCTGTGGCGAGAGAGAGGTTATTTAACTTCCCACGGTGCCCACATTCAGCACGGACCCCTCATTCATGCCTTATTAGATGCAATACATCTACCCACTGCAATATCAATTATGAAATGTAAGGCTCATACGAAGGTTACTGATATCATTTCCCAAGGCAATGATCTAGCCGATAGAACAGCTAAACAGACTGCTCAAACTCAAACCTCCGACATGACAAAGACAATAGTCCCGATGCCGACACATTGTATGACAGTTAAAGATCCTACTCTTGACGTGATTGACCTCCAGACACATGCTACACCAGACGAAATAAAGAAATGGACCGAGTTAGGAGGGATCCAAACGGACCAAGGATGGATGATGAAGGAAAAGTCTGTGTGGTTCCTTCCTGATTCAATGGTCCAAGTTATAGTTAACACTATACATAGTCCAGCACATCTAGGAGAAAAAGCTATGCTAGATAGCATTCAACACATTTGGTTCAATAAACATTTACGAGCAGCAGCCAAACAAAAGGTCCGTACCTGTATGATCTGTTGCCAGTTCAACCCAGGAAAAAGCGTTCCTGTAGAACAGGGTGGATTTCATCCTCCTAATCACCCTTTTGAAGTACTCCAGATGGATTATATCCAGATGGAACGATGTCGAGGATTCAAATATGTTCTCGTAGTTGTCTGCGCTCTGTCCCGTTGGACGGAGGCATACCCGGTTTCAGATTACACTGCCCCGACTACTGCCAAACAGTTGGTTCGAGAATTCTTCCCACGATACGGTTTACCACGTGTTGTTCACTCAGATAACGGCCAGCCGTTCTCATCCGAACTAATGAAACATGTTTCACTTCTGTTAGGTTATCAGTGGAAATTCCACTGTGTCCGACACCCCGAGGCAGCAGGTCTCGTAGAAAGACATAACCAGATACTGAAAATCAGATTGTCCAAAATATGCAGAGAGAAAGGTGTCGACTGGGTAGTAGCGTTACCAGTTGCACTCTTTTACATGAGAATGGTAGCACACTCTCGAACAGGGCTATCCCCGTATGAGGTGATCTTCGGCAGACCACCAAATATGTGGGGGACGCCCATACCACGCAAAATAACTGATATTGACTGTAATATGCTGACAGATTACTTGGCTTCCTTGATGTCTGCACTACAATCTTGTCGTTCACAGGTAGCTGCAGCCTTTCCCGACAACACTGAGGTGAAACCCCATGACGTAGTTCCGGGGGATCTTGTGCTCGTGAGAAATTTCGACCGAAAGACTCAGCTGGAGCCCAGGTGGAAGACACCCCAGTTGGTCCTGCTGACCACAAGGACAGCCGTGAAGATCGAAGGCAGAAAAGGATGGATTCATTCAAGTCATATCAAGAAATTTCATGGACTTCCTGCAGATGTAAATAGCCCACCTCGTGTGTCTTCACCCATTAACTCAAAACTACCTTTGGCTGAAGCCACCAGTAAGGAACTCTATAAACTAAAACTGAGGCCTAGACCGTCGGACGATTTGATTGTTTAAGTCCTCTCCAAGGTGAAGCGGTTGAATCTGTCTCCGACATGTATCCCCTAGACCTGAATCATGGAAATTCACGAAAAATGTTGAAACGACAGGCGTATTGTAAATCACTGCGTAGCCATTGCATAGTGACATTATTAATCTTGTTTTTCTTGAGTCTTTTAATAATTACTGCAAGTATATTGTTGCACATATATTACCCTATTGCCAGAAACGTTTACAATGTTACTGCTGAACATTCTTTTAGTGACTTACCGCCGCATGAATTGTCTTATAGACTCGCGCTGCGCAATAACACTTTCATTAGTATGTTACATCATTCCCATCAGACTAGTAATGCAACTAATTGTTGGGTGTGTGGCCGGCTCCCTCCCTATCAGAATTATGAAGGAGTCCTGCCTTTCTTTCCACATCCGTTTACACATAATGGCTCCTGTGGAGCATGGTTTAGTTTAATCAATTCCATAGACTCAGACACAGCAGTTTACCAAGACCATTGGGTATGGGGAAATCTGAACCTAGTTTTATTCAAAGTCTGTTACCCTGACAAGGAGGGTCGCCCCAAAGGAACAGGAACTGATCTAGAAAATGAAGTATATGGATTAGGTAACTTTACACCTAATCTCATGATTCTAAATGTTGAATCCGAAGTTGAACTAGTTTTACCCACCATGTCAGTATTCCCAGCGAAGGGTGAATTGTGTGTAAGAAAGGTTGGTTCCATACATATGGGCCATAGTAAATGCACTACTATAGTAGAATTCAGTGATCGAGGCAAATCTTCATTTAGAGCTTATCGCTACTCCTACTTTATATGTGGTCAGACTGCATATATGCGTCTACCTCTAGATTGGGATGGTACCTGCTACATTGCATTCCTTTTGCCACCTGTTTTCCTAGCTCCTCCTGATTATTATAGAAACATTCATTTAGTACACAACAGAGAGCGGAGAGATCTCCCAATTGTCGATTATACTGAGACGGCATGGGACAAGTATGTAGATTTTAATAAAGGCATTTTTCCCTATATAGGTACTGTTACTAATAGTAAGTTGATACGTAGATTAACTAGAACCCTTGAAGCAGTAGTGAATGAAACTATTGCCGCCCTAGGCAACTTGACAGAGGAGCAATCTGCGATGAGGATCGTGGTTCTTCAAAATCGTCTTGTCCTTGACGTCATCCTGGCTGATAGGGGCGGAGCTTGTAGGGTCATCGGATCAAGCTGCTGCGTATTCATACCAGAAAATTCGCCATCTGTATATAAAGCCATCACTCGCCTTCATAAGATTGTAAGCCAGATACACCAGAACCCAGGCACTTGGACTTGGTCCAGTTGGTTTTGGAGTGTGATATCAGCCTGGGGATGGAGAGTTCTATCCTTCCTAGGTATTGGCCTTCTCATACTATTCAGTTGCTGTCTATGTCTACAATGTGGACCAGCGATTTGTGGTCTGTGTGCCACATCATGCATTCCACTACCAAGATTTCATTCGTCACGGAAGAAGAAAGAAGAACAAATGATGTTATATGAACAGATCAATGGATTGATGAAGATCGATATCTCTTAACGGGCAAGTAGGGGACAAGGAGGGAATGTGGAAATATAGATTTTTCTGATCAGTTATGTCCCCTATCTTGGACCCCAACGGTTCTATGTGCATGTTACAAGTACATGTATGTTCCCTCCAGTTCCAGTTATGAAGACGCAAATACATGTGCGTCCACCGTCAACATGTCCTCTGTCAGATCCGCCATGAATAGGCCGGATATTCCATTCCTAAGTATGAAAGGCCACCGGCTTTGTATGGTTCACTTATGCCATTTTACAGTCCAGGCAAGTAGGCCCTGATTCTGTCATCAAACTCCTCTTGCCTTCTGCCTCTGAAAACTCCAGTCGGAGCCTGCATCTGTGACCATGAACTTTGTCTCATTCTCTGCGCGGCTCACGAAGCCTGACATCAGCCTATTCTCTGCCAAGAACTGTATTTCACCTTCGAGTTATCTGCTTCACTCCTTAGCCGATGCATTCCTGTCTAGTAGTTTAAGTAAACATCCTTCCAGCTACCGAGCAAAAGGCTCGGCTTCTCTGTCTTTATGCAAGTAATTCATAGCCCTGTTACCATGGAATATTCCTACCCCCTCGCATTTAGTGTAGACACTTAGACGCTTGTACACGCACGCACAGTCAGTATAGAATAGATTCTGTCCGAGAGTCCTTCTTTTGTGGATAACATAGTTCTTTAAACATAGGATGTTAGATATGATTTGGGATTAGGTTGACTTGACCCCCCAGACTTTATGTCTCCACATGTAGAGCTAAATGTCAAGTCCCCTTCACCCCCTAGTTGCACGTTAATCACACGTCATGTTGCTGCGCGCGCATCTATGCCAAGTATTATCTTATAGATCCACCTATATATGACATCATAACCAATTATGTTCTTTTTTACTCCTTATTACGCCCATTTTCGGTTACGCATATGAATCGTCATTTTCCTTATCAATTGTTACGCCTACCGCATTCGCTTCATTGTAATGTATGTACTATAAAAGTCATTTCTTGTCAATAAAGTATGTACTTCACTTCCTGAACCCCCGTGGTGATGGAACTTGGAGCAACCGATTATAATCGATCATTGGAATAAAGCCCATTCCGAACCTCTAATACCACGGATTCTGCCTCTTATTTTTCTGAGCTATTTTATTATGTTTCTGTATCAAATTAAGTCCCGGTAATGAATTTTATTTACCACACTATGCGGGAAGTTCCCCCAGTGTGGATGCCAGGTGATCCTGCTGCTAACCCTGCTATTCCACCACACTTTCAGAGAGTTTGGATACACCTCCCCTGGAAGCGATCGGAACTTTTGCAGGTGAAGCAAACTTTGCCTGACCCCCGCAAAAATCCGGCAGGTTATTATAAGGAGTTATCCCAATCAGTGGATGCTACTATTATGAACCTTGCCGATATCGACATGTTGTTCGGTAATGTAGTACCTCAACCGATTTGGGCGAAAATCCGCCAAGAGAATCACGCAGCTGAGTTAGGCGGTGATTGGGCTGCTCTTGCGGCGGCTGACGCACGGCAAGTTGGTGAGGCTAAACCTGAACAGCTCATTGAGAATCTGCCCCAGAAGATAATTACACTTATGAAGACGCTTATGCCAGCAATAAGAGTTAACTGGGACAAACTGTCTGCGTGCAAACAAAAGAAGGACGAGAGTGTCTCCGATTTCTTTACGAGATTTGAGGAGGCATTCATCGATCACAGTGGTCAGGATATGAGCACTGAGGGAGGTCAGCGACTGTTTGTTGATAAATTCGTATTGAATCTGCTGCCTGAACTAAGCAACAAATTGAAGAATTCTGAAAGTTCGTGGGCTGTTTCTACCACTGCTCAAATTTTAGCTACGGCCCAATACTACGAAAATAGAGAGAAAGAAGAAAGCGAACGTGCAGATAAGAAAACAAAGGATCTTAAAACTAAGGTCTTATTGCAGCAAGCGTATCCCCCGCGCGCGATTCCAAATGACTCGCAACAGCAAAATCGATTACAGTCACAGTTTCCTAGGTCACAGCCGCGTACTGACTCCTCTACACCACGAACTATGCTGGGGTATAATCAATGCGTGTATTGTAGGGGTGAGGGCCATCTGAAGTTTAATTGTCCAGTCTTGCGTGACCGCAACAATGGTGTTTCGGCTCGAGGAGGTCGTAGTGGTCCTTAACAAGCCTCACGTGGTAGAGGTCGCGGTGTTACTCAGAATCAGAATGAGCATTTTTCCACTTCAGCAGACTCGCAAAATTGCTTTGATCGGCGCGATTTTTCGGCTGGTAGATCTGCACAGTATCATGTGGACGACTATTATGTCGAGCATGATGTTGCTGCTGACGGTAATTATTAGGACAGCCATAGACAAAGAAAGGGAGTGGTATCGGTCCCGGTTGATCAGAGAGGGCCTTATGTCGCAGTTGCCACATTGGGCGTAGTTGAACCTTTTCTGTTGGATACTGGTGCAGCGAAAAGCTCCATCATGCATTCAAAACTCCCTGGCGCGCCTTTGTCTGGCTTAATGAATGTTTTTGTTGGATTCTCTGGCGCCCCCGTTAGCAATCCAGTTTCTTGCCCGTTGCCCCTTTCAATTGGGTCTTGTGAGTTAGAAGCTCCTTTGCTTTTGACTACTGGTTGTGGTGAGAATCTTTTGGGCCTGGATTTGTTGAAACGGTTATATGCGACTTTGTACTGTTCTCCTGCGGGAGTGGAGCTTACGTTGGGTCGGAAAGTGATCTCTCCTATGTATTTGTCGACTGATAAGCTCCCACCGGAATTGAGTTCTCTTCCTAAGTCTTTGTGGGCGACAGGTCCCAACGATGTGGGCCTGTTGGATATACCACCTTATGTTGTTCAACTGAAATCAAATGTACGCTTACCACGCATTCCCCAGTATTGTATCTCTCTTGATGGAGAACGAGCACTATTAGCGATCATTTACGATTTGATCGATAAAGATGTCATCGAAGAAACTCGGGGTAACGTGTGTAATAGTCCTGTGTTACCTATTTTGAAACGAACTGATCCATCCAAGCCTCCTGTGTATCGTTTTGTTATTGATTTGAGGGAGGTAAACAAAATTGTAATTCCACACTTTCCCGTGGTGCCTGACATTACAGCTTTGCTGACTCTGATTCCAGCTTCTGCATCATGGTTCTCGGTAATCGATCTGAAGAATGCTTTCTTTAGCATTCCGATTGCTGAGGAAAGCAGAGATCTATTCGGTTTCTCATTAGGTGGTCGCAGTTTCAGGTTTAAACGCGCACCTCAGGGCTACTGTGAGAGTCCATCGATCTATAGCCAAGCGCTTAAGAGCCAACTTGATGCGTTTGTGTTACCGGCTGGTGCGGCCTTGATTCAGTACGTTGATGATCTGTTGGTAGCTGCTGACACTGAACAGATTTGCAAAACTGCTACAGTATCACTGTTACAGCATCTATGTGACTTACATCACAAGGTGTCACCTTCTAAATTGCAATATTGTTGTCAAGAAGTAACCTATCTAGGTCACTTATTGTCAAAGGAGGGAAGAAGGTTGACCCCAGAAAGAATTGCAGCGATCGCTCGAATGACTGTGCCAACAACTCAGAGAGATGTGCGTGCCTTTCTAGGTATCACGTCATACTGCAGACAGTGGATCCCGAACTTTTCACTGTTAGCGAAGCCATTGATAGCTCTCACGTGCAAGGATGTTTCGACTCCTTTGCCATGGACGGAAGAATGTCAGAAAAGTTTTTCTGAACTGCGTGACGCGTTGTGTTCGGCTCCTGTGTTAGGTACTCCTGATTACAGTAAGCCATTTACACTATACGTTCACGAGAGAGAAGGTTGTGCGTTGAGTGTTTTGACGCAACAATTTGGTGGTAAGCAGCGTCCATGTGCATATTTTTCCTCGACCTTAGACCCGGTAGCTAGAGCGTTGCCGAGTTGCTTGAGAGCGACAGCTGCGGTGTCTATTCAACAATCCGCAGGTCTGGTTATGGATAATATGCTTACAGTGATGGTTCCGCATGCAGTTGACACTCTCCTGAATCGTACAAAAACTCAACATCTGACGAGTGCAAGGTTGTCCGGTTACGAGTTGACACTTTTGGCAAGTCATATACAGATCAAGCGTTGTAATGTGCTGAATCCGGCGACATTGTTGCCGACTAATGTGGAATCAAATGATGTGCTGCGGGCTTGCTCCAGACCCTGCACTGGATTCCAATCCGCAAGCGGATTGCCTTTAAGGCTTTGACCCTGACATATAAGGCTCTCCATGCGACGGGAGCAAAGTACCTCCAAAGGAGACTTGCCTTCTATCGACCGGCGCGTTCTCTGAGATCAGAACACCTGTTTTTGGCGTCCGTCCCGCGAGTAATGAGAGCGCGCTTGGGAGGTCGTTCTTTTGGACTACTGGCGCCACAGCTGTGGAACTCTCTGCCTCTTACACTGCGGGGAGCCACCAGCTTACTAGCTTTTAGAAAGGATCTCAAATCCTGGTTGTTTACTCAGTAGGTCCTGTCTCGTTCGTTGTTTTTCTTTCTGTCTGTGTCACTTTTTCTCTTTTAAAGTGTTATGTTACCATACTGTAGTCTACCTTAAATAAAAGCGCCGGGACACTCTTTTTGAGTAGCCGTGCGCTCTATAAATGCCATTTTAACATAACATAACATAACATGTACCACCACATGATTGTTATTTACGAACTGAGGAAGAAACGAAGGGTCGTGTGGACCTGAAAAACACTCCATTGATAGACCCCGATGGCACTTTGTATGTTGATGGTTCATGTTTTAAGTTGCCGAATGGTAATGTGACGACTGCGTATGCTGTAGTGACGTTGAGTACGGTTGTGGAAACTGCGAGATTAAGTCAGAATTCAGCGCAAGCGGCAGAGTTGATTACGTTGACGAGAGCGTGTGTTTTGTCTAGAGGAAAGCGAGTGAATGTGTTTACTGACAGTCAATACGCGTTTGGTGTTGCACATAGCTTTGGCCGATTGTGGAGAGAGAGAGGATTCATGACATCGCATGGTACGAAGATCCAACACGGACAGCTTGTGAATGATCTTTTGGATGCACTTACATTGCCTAAACAGGTGGCAATCATTAAATGTAGTGCGCATCGAAAGGTTACGGATGATGTTGGTCGTGGTAATGCATTTGCGGATGAGATTGCTAAGGAAACGGCTAAGAATCTTGCGTCCCGAATGTATGTTACGAGTCCAGTGAGGTGGCCTATGGAGACTGGTATGTGTGAAGACACTGTTGAGAGCGTGAAAGCAATTCAGAATGAGGCCACTGAAACTGAAAAGACCAAGTGGAAGGAAAGTACGGGAAAGTTAGACACCCATGGATGTTGGGTTGACTTGTCGGAATGTCAGAGGTGGATGTTACCGGATGCACATGTGCTAGCCGTTGTGACTATGGCTCACGGCTTGTCACATATTAGCGCGAAAGGTATATGTAAGTTATTGTCTCCGGTATGGAAGAATGATGGTATCGCCAAATGCGCTGAGAGAGTGGTTAAGAATTGTATGATATGTTTGATGTATAATCCTGGCAAGGGCACCCCCGCTCCACCTGGCCATTTTGCCCCTCCTACGTGTCCCTTTGAGGTTATCCAACTGGACTTCATCCATATGGAGAGATGCAATAATCTGAAGTACGTTTTAGTTGTGGTTTGTGCGTTCTCCAGATGGATAGAGGCCTATCCTCTTAAGGATAATACTGCCCTGTCCACAGCGAAAATCCTACTGAAGGAATACTTTCCTCGGTATGGAATGCCACGGATTGTGTGGTCAGATAACGGAAGTGAGTTTGTGGGAAGTGTGATGCAGAGTGTGTGTAAGGGCCTTGGAATTCGACAGAAATTCCATAGCGCCAATCATCCTCAGGCAGCGGGTTTGGTTGAAGGGTACAATGGTACTCTGAAACTGAAACTTGCAAAGATACAAGCTACAAATGGTTTGTCATGGCCTGATGCTTTGCCTCTGGCTCTCTTATCAACCAGGGCGACTGTGCATCTCGAGTAGGGCTTAGCCCATATGAGATTGTGTTTGGCCGCCCTGCAAACATTTGGGGAGTCCCGAGGCCTAAGGCCTTTGATAGTCTTGAGTATCCAATGTTAATTGATTATCTTCATGATCTGACTGCTAAACTGAGGTTAATTCATCAACAGGTTTTTGAAGCTTTACCGGCACAGACAGAGGGTCCTGGACATCGGCTCCAACCGGGTGACTGGGTTGTTACCCGCAATTTTGGCAGAAAACGCAATCTGGAGCCAAGATTTGTGGGTCCCTTTCAAGTATTGCTGGCTACAAGGACTGCAGTTCGGTTGGAAGGCAGAAAGAACTGGGTGCATGCCACCCATACTAAAAAGGTTCCGAACCCTTCACCAGCAGATAATTGGGTGAGAACTGGTATTGCGACTGCGGAAACCGAGACCCCTCTATGTTACGTGCCGTTTAGCGATGCTCAACCTGTAGTAGACAATTCATTGCAGCCAGACACATCTGTTGAGTCGTCAGTCCTGGAGAACTCAAGGTCTGAATTGTCATCTGATTGACTGAACATTGTTTCACCAGCTGAACAATTATTTGAAGAGCAGACTCGACCTGGAAGAAGTCGATATTTTCTTCGTTCACATGACAAAGACTGATAAAAAATTTCTATATTTTCCTTTACTGTTGCCACGAACATTAAGAACAATTTCATCCTTTGCTGATTTTTGAGTTTCTTTCTACGTGTACTTTTTACAGCTAAGAGATTTTTATTAAGTTGGATGTTTGTCTAAGAAAACCTATCATCCGGGTTAACCGTAGGGCCGTGCCGGTACTTCCTTCTGTTTAGCAGGTTCCTGATACTAGGTCAGTTACCTTTTGTCGATTTCTGGGAACTCCTGGGAATTGATAATCGCTACTCAGAACGAAGTGCGTCAAGGACGTCACGGACGGTTTTTAGAGGATGGCGTTCTCTAAGCTGTTGGAAGTAGAAACGATGTTGGCGCAAAGATCACAATTGCATAAAATTGTACGAACGAAATGTTTTTTGTTTCAGGTATTTCTACTGTTTCTGACTGTTTCTATGCTATTGGTGAGTGGAGTATATTTTGGAATACAGTCGTTATTACCTTCCATTTCACCTACTTTTTCTCCTAAACTAGGTTCCATTACTACTGTTTCTCCACATTCCTTTCATCCTCTGCCCCAACATAAACAGGTTAGGCGTGCAGAATTCATGAATAACTCCTTCGTTCAACTCCTACATCAGCATCAGTTGGTGATGAATACTACCAACTGTTGGGTGTGTGGGTTAATGCCACATACCATGGATAGGGGTATTCCGTATTTGGTTCTTCCTTACAGTTCCCAGGGGTCAGCTCGAGCATTCCAAACTATGTTCCGTAGTGCACTGGATTCCTACCCCAGTCGAGAGCCACTTTCTGCAAACTTTGGTCCTGGTCCGTACCACAAGCCTTTGGTGATAGCGATTGCTGATCTAGATAGAGATATTTTTGATGCATCGCTTATTCCAGATGAAGAGGTACAAGCATATAAAGATTTGAGTGAGGCTGAGTATAGTATGTCAGTGGGTGATAGACAGCTCAAGAGCTCGTCTCCAATATGGATCGTACCCCACCTCGGTAATTTCTGCTTGAAAGGTCTTGGTCGAAATCCGAGAGCCCAGCTTGGGGAGAGTGCTTGTACTGACACGTACGTTCTACCGATGCTCTCTTCCCCTGTTTTCCTGACTGCCAAGGGTACCTATTTCGTATGTTATGAGCGTGCATATACATGGTTGCCCCGTGACTTCTCGGGAACCTGTTATATTGCGAATCTTTTGCCACCGACTTTTACGGTTGCCTCAGACTATCACAAAACTAGAGTTGTGAGAGGCGTTATTAGCGAAGAGGACACCGCTGGTCAAGAAGCAGGAGATTTCTTTAAGGGTTTCTTGCCGTTTTGGGGACCTATGGTTAATAGTAGGAACCTGAGACAGTTGACCCGTGTGGTAGAATTGACTGCTAACATAACTGCGAGTGCTCTTGGTAATTTAACAGCGGAACTTCAGGCAGATAGACTTATGACGTTGCAGAACCGTATGGTTCTAGACGTTGTTCTTGCAGATAGAGGTGGTGTGTGCAAAGTGATTCATTCGAGCTGTTGCATTTTCATTCCTGACAACGCTCCAACCATTTACCAAGCCATCTCGAAGTTGCATAAGATCTCCGAGTCCATACACGTGGACGAAGGTAATTGGACGCTTCTAGGATGGTTTTGGGACCTGATATCAACCTGGGGTTGGAAGATTCTGATGATCGTAGGGGTTGTTGTAACGTTTCTGTTCACGTGTTGTCTTTGCGTGCAGTGTGGTCCGGTCTTATGTGGCCTCTGTGCTACAACGTGTATAAGACGGCCATCAGTTACCAAAGAGACGTTGATGAATAGAATGATGTTCCAGCAGCAACTGAACGATTTGATGAATATCGAAATCGATTCTGATCTCGACTAGTGCTTGCCTACATGAGGGCAAAAGGAGCGTCTGAGGTTCCGTGGGAATCTGACTGACATTTTGGGTATGTTCGAATATGGACGAGTTTGGTATCTAGAACCGCAAATGACGAGTTTAGTGGGTGTACGCGTTTTCGCTACGCTACTATGTACGGGTCGTCTCATTCCTGGGCATGCCCATCTGAACCCTTGGGTTCCATTTTAGATACGGCGTCCATTTTGTCTCTTGCCCTCAAGTAGCCAGCGAACGGACACTGTCCGCTTCGTGACCCTGGGATTCCCAAGCTTTCGTGGAGGACACATGTTCCTTTGAAGGTGTCTTTATGATGAGGGGGATGACACGGCAAGGGCAGATGGCTCCGCTCGAGGCTCATCTTGCCGTGCTAGTTTATTGTTTCAGTCGTGCATACATTAGGCACGAGTTCTTTGATCCTGCAATCAAGTTTCCGATATTGCTCTCTACACTGTTTTCTAAACTGTTGTGCATCCTTGTTTTTTTTCCTTTTCATCTGTTCCTTCCTCTAATTCGTTACGGTCAGAATGGAATGTGCTTAATGTAGGGATAATGTGCTTTTACAGTTGGGAACCGGCAATGTTGCTGTAATTATGTTTCGGGTTTCTGAAAACATGAATGCGACCTTTTTGAAGTTTATTGTGGGAACTGAGTTGTAACCTTTTGTTCGCCATGCTGTTCAATGACGAAAATGTGTATAAAAGGAGCGATCCACTTTTGCAATTTGAAGCAGTCTCTCAGAACCTACACGTTGTGTACTTCTTGCGATTTCTGTATCCCTGCAGTAAATAAATGCTGATCTTTGACGCCCCAGGAAGTGTCCCGTGTCTCTGTGTTTCGTACGCCGGAACAGGTAACCCACGAAGGTTTCAGGTGTTGTCCCCTGGCACCGCTGGGCCTTAGAATAGCCCAGTCCTTCAATACACAACACGACCCATCGCGACATGATCCGCTTGTGCCCAGCTTTACCCTTCCTTCTTCGCACCTACATATCCAACAAAAAGTTGGTCGTCCACCCGGAACTGTTTTGTGCGGTCCAAATAAAAGGACAGCGCACGTTTTGGGTCCAGACGGTGGAGCCTCTCTTCATCTTTTGAAGGATGCGGAGGCAGAAAGAAGGTGGGCGGCGTGACAGATTGCCCGATGTGAAAGGGAGTCACGACTTTAGGAAGAAAAGAAGGACGTGTCCGGAGGACAACCTTATCCGGATGAACCGAAAGGAAGGGAGGCTTAGCTGACAGAGCCTGGAGCTCACTCACCCGCCTAGCGGAGGTGATAGCCACCAGGAAGGCAGTTTTCAGAGTCAGTAGATGAATGGGACAGTTGTGAAGGGGCTCAAAGGGAGCGCACATCAGAAAAGTGAGAACAAGGTTCAAGTCCCACTGAGGCATTATGAAGGGAACAGGAGGGAACATATGAGTAATGCCCTTGAGAAAACGTGAGACAACAGGGGACTTGAAAAGGGAAGGCTGATCAGGAAGCCTTAAGAAAGCAGAGATTGCAGCAAGATAACCCTTCAAGGTGCCCAGAGCAGAGCCCTGCTGGGCCAAAGACAGAAGAAAGAGTAGAACCTCAGAAAGAGGGGCAGAAAGGGGATCCACAGCCTTTGCTGTGCACCATGCCAAAAATTTGTTCCACAGGCAGGCGTATACCGTCTTTGTGGAGGGACGCCTGGCTGCCAGAATGACATCACAGACTTCAGGAGGCAAGTCAAATGGCATCAACTGCCGCCGCTCAATCTCCACACATGGAGGTGGAGGCTGGACAGGTTTGGGTGGAGGACCGTCCCCTGCTGCTGCGACAGAAGATCCTCCCGAAGGGGCAGACGTATCGGAGGATCGGTCAACATACTGAGTAGCTCGGGATACCAGTACCTTCGTGCCCAATCCGGAGCCACCAAGATGACTTGGGCCTGGTCGTGCCTGATCTTCTTCAGCACTCTGGGCAGAAGTGGTATAGGCGGAAAGGCGTACAACAGACCGCAACTCCACTCGTGACGAAAAGCGTCGCCGAGCGAGTGCCGCCTTGGAAATTCCAACGCGCAGAACTGCTGATATTGCGCGTTCTCTTCGGTGGCGAATAGATCTAACCAAGGCTCTCCCCACTGCTGAAAGAGACCTTGCGCCACTTCGGAGTTCAGACGCCTTTCGTGATCCATCATGCACCGGCGGCTGAGTTCGTCTGCTCTGGCGTTCAGAGAGCCCGCCAGATGTTGAACCACTAGGGTGACGCCCTGGTGTTCCAGCCACGTCCAGAGGCGCAGAGCCTCCTGACAAAGGGTCCACGACCCCACCACGCCCTGTTTGTTGCAATACCACATGGCGGTGGTGTTGTCCGTGAACACCTGCACGACACTGCCCCTGACAGAGGGAAGGAAGGCTTTCAGTGCAAGCCGGATCGCTCTCAACTCCAACAGGTTGATGTGGAGACGAGACTCCGCCGGAGACCAGAGGCCTCTGATCTCCGCCTCTCCCATATGGCCACCCCATCCCAGGAGGGACGCATCCGTCACAACGACATGCTCCGGTTGGGGAAGGGAGAGGCTTCTGCCCAAGACCCAATCGCGGTCCTTGAGCCACCACTGCAACTGCTGTGCAGTGCCCTCCGAGATCAAGACATGGTCAGACAGGTTGCCGTGATGCTGGGCCCACTGAAACTTCAGGTCCCACTGCAGAGCCCGCATGCGCCGCCTGGCGTGATGCACTAGTAGGATGCAGGAGACCATCAGCCCCAGAAGCCGCAACACTAGCCTGACCGAAACCCAGGATAGAGGCTGAAAGATGGGAATCAGGGCCTGAATATCCCGGACCCGCTGTGCCGGTGGATAGACCCGGAACTGCGCCGAATCGAGAACTGCTCCGATGAAGAGGAGCTTCTGAGAGGGACTCAAGTGTGACTTCGGCACGTTAATGGAAAATCCCAGCAAATGCAGGAGATCCGCCGTAGTCTGGAGGTGGGAGACGACTGTCTGAAGCGAGTCCGCCTTCAACAACCAGTCGTCGAGATAGGGGAAGACTGGAACCCCTGATCTGCGCAGATGAGCTGCGACCACCGCCATCACTTTCGTGAACACCCGAGGGGCACTGGTGAGGCCGAAGGGGAGCACGGTAAACTGAAAGTGCTCTTGGCCCACCGTGAACCGCAGGTAACGCCGGTGGGCCGGCAGGACGGGGATGTGGAAATATGCGTCCTGCAAGTCCAACGCTACCATCCAGTCTCCAGGGTCTAGGGCAGCTAGAACCTGAGCCAAAGTTAACATTTTGAACCTTTCCTTCCGGAGGAAGGCATTGACGTTCCGGAGGTCCAAGATAGGGCGCAGGCCCCCTTTGCCCTTCTTGGGCACCAGAAAGTAGTGGGAATAACAACCACGACTTAATTCTGGGCTCGGAACGCGCTCGACGGCCCCCTTGGCCAAGAGGGCCGAAACTTCCTCGTGGAGAAGATTCAAATGATCCCCGAGATACGGTGGTGCTGCGGTGGCATGGCTGTAGGGGTCGTCTCGAAGGGAGTAGCCCCTTCGGACGATTGCAGCACCCACCTGTCCGATGTGATGGACCGCCAGTGGAGCAGGTGATGGCGAACTCTGCCGCCCACTGGCGTGGAATGGGCCTGAAAGCTCGGAATAGGAAGGCTTTGAGGCGGATGCTGCCGGGGTGGATGTGGGCTGACCTCGTCGTCCTCCAGAACCGCCTCGGCGGAAACCACGTCCGCGCGCAGGTTGGTTCTGCGGCTGGTGGCTAGGCGTACGTAAGGAGGCACCCCTTCCTTGGCCACGAAAGGGGCGAAAAGCGGAAGTTTGCGACTGTGGGGCCGAGAGGCCCAAGGACTTGGCCGTAGCCCGGGAGTCCTTAAAGCGATTCAGCGCACTGTCCGCTTTCTCGCCAAAAAGGCGAGTGCCATCAAAGGGCATGTCCATGAGAGTGCTCTGGACATCGCCCGAAAATGACGTGGACCGCAGCCAGGCGTGACGTCTAAGCGCCACGGTGGTAGAAATTGCCCTACCCAGTGAGTCCGTAGTGTCAAGCCCACATCGGATAGCGTGTCGTGCTGCATCCCTCCCATCGGCCAGAGCCTGGGTAAGTCGTGTCCGGACCTCCTCCGGACACAGGGGCAGCACGTCCTCCACCGCATCCCACAGAGAGTGTGAATAACGGTCCAAGAGGCAGGCGGTGTTCAAAGACCGCAGGCCCAAACTAAGGGAAGAGAACAGCTTCGTGCCAAACTGTTCCAGCCTCTTGGAATCCCGGTCCGGCGGAGCGGTCGGGAAGGAGGATTGGGAGGTAGAGGCCTGGATAACCAGGATCTCGGGGGTAGGGTGTTGGGACAGAAAACTGGGGTCGCCCGGAGCAGGGCGGTGGCGCCTGGCGACGTTCCTGTCCACAGGAGGAACTGTGGAGGGCTTGGACCAGGTGCCCTGCAGAACGTCAATGAGGGCCTCATTGAATTGCAGCAGAGGCTCAGTGGAGCTTGCTGCAGACTGAAGCACCTTAGTGAGGACGTTAGTCCTCACAGCCACGGCAGGTAGCTCGAGCCCAAGGGCTGCGGCCGCCTTGCGCAGCACCACAGAGAAAGCAGCGCCCTCCTCCGAAGCCACAGTCGGAGGAGAGACGAATCCAGTGTCCGGAGAGGTATCCAGGCCACTGGCCTCCCCCAGTTCATCTGCCCAGTCCTGTGACATTTGAGCCTGAGCGGCCATAGGATCCTCGGATCCCTCCCAGTTGTCCCCATCCCTGGTATACAGGAGGAAGGAACGGAGCCGGGCGGTAGACATCATGTGTCTCTAGCGGCGCCGAACGCGGCGTCCATCGACGCCGTAGCGGCGCCGGGCCCGGAGCGGGACTGGACTGGGGCTCGACGTCGAGCGGAGTCGGCGTCGGCGTCGGGGGTGGTACCGGTGCCGACGCCGGCGGAGGAGGCGTGACGAGGTTGACTGGCGTCGGCGGGGACTCGGGAACGGGTCCCTCGGGCGCTTGCGGCGTCGAGGCCGGAGCCGTCGACGGCGCCGGGGCCGGAGCCGCCGGCAGACAAGGCAGCCCTGTCGGGTCCGCGCGGCCCGAAGGCGCGCCAGCGGGCGTCGATGGCGGAGCCAGGCTCCTCATGGCCGAGAGGAAGGCACTGACCTCCGCCGGCGTCGCGTCAGTCCCAGGGACCGGCGGGTATGGGGACTTGCGTGGGGCCTGCGGCTCCGCCGGAGCCGCGGGGGTGGAACCACCCTGACCCTCGGCCGAGTCGCGCGACCGGCGAGGGGAGTCCGAAGAGCGGTGTCGCTTCTTGGACTTCTTGGAATGCTTCGACTTACCCGAAGACTTGGATCCCGACGACCGATGGTGACGTCGGCTGCGGCTCCGCAACCGGTCCTTGGACCTCCTCCTGGACCGGGATCGAGAGGCTCGCGGGGCCGAGTGGCGAATCTCGAGAAGCTTACGGGACCGCTCCCGTCTAGCCTTCGAGGTCAGGGCCTTGCAGTCCGAACACGACTCCGTGTCGTGGTCGAGGCCCAAGCAGTAAAGGCACCGGCGGTGATGGTCCGTAACCGACATCAAGCGGCTACAGTCAGCACAGGCTTTAAACCCAGGCATCCTACCGGCACCGAACTCGACAAGATCAAAAAGGATCGAAAAAGTTAGTCAAAAAATGACTAAAGGGGTAGCTCTCCCGGATCTGCGCTTACTGGCGCGGAAAAAAGAAGAACTGACGTCAGCGCGTGAGAGCGGCGTCTAAGTACTCCGACAACGTCATTCCAGCGCACGACGCCGACGACGGACGCGGAGCCGCAGACGACGCCTAGCGACGCACAAGGGGTATTGCTGACGAAAAATCTTCCGGATCCAGTCTGACGCCTGGGGATATTCTAAGGTGAGGAATCTAACTAACGTGTTTCTTTCAGATACTTCAGTTTGGTCTGAAGTGGAGTATAGGACCCATGCAGAAATGCTGGGGATAGATGCACATGTCCTTGCTGTGACCAGGTAACAGGCCAAAAAGTGCACCACTGAACAAGTGCTGGATCCTGAAACTATGGACCAGTCACAACCCAAGAGAAAGAGCAGAAGGGTTAAGGCTGTGCCTTCCCCCCTGCCTCAGGTGGTGGATCAGCCCTCCCAGGAGGATGATTCTGAGAGCCCTGAAGGAACTGTCCTAGAAGAACTTGAACCTGATCAGGTTGAGTTTCTTGGGACAGGGGGACCTTCAAGGGCAGATCTGAGGCAGGCTCAATTAGACTGCCCCTCTCTTGAACCCCTCAGACAGCAGGCTGCTGCTGAGGCTGCAGGGAAAGCTCAAGGTACCCATAGAGTGTATTGGGATGAAGGGCTACTGTATTCAGAGGCTAGAGACCCCAAGCCTGGTGCATCCAGGAGGTTGGTCATACCACTGAAGTTCAGAGGCTTCCTTCTTACCTTGGCCCATGATATTCCCCTTGCAGGACACTTAGGCCAGAAAAAGACTTGGGACAGGCTTGTCCCTCACTTTCACTGGCCCCATATGTCAGAAGATACCAAGGAGTTTTGTCGCTCCTGTGTCACCTGCCAAGCCAGTGGCAAATCAGGTGGCACCACAAAGGCCCCCCTTATACCACTACCTGTGGTGGGGGTCCCTTTGAAAGAGTGGGCATAGATATTGTAGGACCAATGGACCCACAAACAGCATCTGGGCACAGATTTATACTGGTGATAAGGGACCATGCCACCAGGTATCCAGAAGCTATTCCCCTGAGGATCACAACAGCTCCTGTTGTGGCAAGGGCCCTGCTTGGAGTATTCTCCAGAGTGGGCTTTCCAAAGGAGGTCATTTCTGACAGAGGTGCCAACTTCATATCAGGATACTTGACTGCAATGTGGAAGGAGTGTGGTGTGAACTACAAGTTCACCGCACCCTATCACCCACAGTGCAATGGGCTTGTTGAGAGTGTAGGAGAGTAGGGTCTGCAATCCTATGATCACCCAGATTTTTTGCTTTTGCTTCATTGGTTTATGACTTTCCCCGGCTGTGGGCCTGCCAATCAGACCCACAGCCTAGCTGTTCTCTCTCGAAATTAAACACATGTACATTAGGTGCATCCACCGATTGGAACTGGGCCGCCTTGTCAGTCCCTGTCTCAGCATACCACAGGTATCCAGGGCATCGGTGTACCCAGGGCCTACCAGGGGCTGCAGCATGTATTATGCCACCCCTGGAATGGCCGCCCAACAGGTGATGCGATGAACTTGGGTTAGCGAGCGTTTTGGGGCCCGCTAACATGCAATGCGATAATCTTCGGGTTAGCGAGCGTTTACAGGCCCGCAGACAGGTGATGCGATGATCTCCGGTAGCGTGCACTCGGCGGTAGCAGAGCGACGATTTTCCTTACGCTCTCCAGCTGCAGCGGCTCGGTAACGGGGGTTAGCGACGATTTTCAGCACTCTCTTCTCCACAGTAGAACTGGAGGCCCTGGAACTCAGAGCCTCACCTGCAGATAGAAATCCTCGCTGGGAGGAAACAGGAGGCTGGTGGTGGAGTCTGATGTGCCTGAGACTCCTGCAGGAGGCTAGCTCTCTTCTAGCCCTTGAGTGATTGCTGTAGCAAAAGTAAAAGTTCATTCAAAGTCCTTTTTCTCTTCTTCCAAGTCCAGTAGTAACCACTGCAGGCCAGTCCAAGAAACAGCACAAAAGCACAAGGACAGTCCTTCTCCTGCAGATTCCTGTAGTTACACGGACAGAGGCTCTTCTTGTTGTCCAGGAGCAATACAAATTGTAGGGGTTTCAGCACAGATATTTATACCCCAAAAGTCTTTGTTCTAAAGAGTCACAAGGCACTGAACCCAGCCAGAACCAGTTCTGATCAGTTCTGGAGCACTTTGTTTACCAGGCTGCTTCTTTCCTTTCAGAGTGCAGGGCAGAGACATCAGGCGCACCACAGGAGGTGGAGCCAGCATTGTGGAGGGAAGGCACAGCCCTATTCAGGTCCCAGGTGCAACTCCTCCCACCCATCTAGATGCAGATCTCTCTATTCACCATTGGGACACCTCACCCTGTCTCCTGGAATTCCCCAACTCTGTCACTCCAAAACCAGACAGCCAATACACATAACAGTAGAGCACACTGGAAGGCTTAGGCAAGAAAATACCTACTTTCTAAAAGTGGTATTTTCAAACACAGAATATAAAAATAAACTTCACAATAAGATGTATTTTAATATTCTGAGCTCAGGCATACTAAATTCGTTTTTCTACCATGTTCTTTGGGCCAGTTAGGACTATAGAATGTAATAGTCAAACCTCCCATTCTGGCCTATGAAGAACAGGTAGCCTTACAGTAGTGAAAAACGAAATTGGGTGTAATTCACTACCAGGACATGCTACACACATCAGAGCATGTCCTACCTTACACATACAATGCACCCTACCATAGGGGTGGCTTACATGATGCCAAGGGAAGGTTCAGGGGCTGGGAAGTGGGTGCACTTCACAGCCAAGATGGCAGTTCTGGACTGCACAAAGACTCTGCAGTGGCAGGTCTGAGACACACTTTACAAGCTGCTTCTGTGGGTGGCGCAAACCAGCGCTGCAGGCCCACCAGCAGCATTTTATCTACCAGCCCTGGGCACACACCGGTCACGCTACTAGGGACTAACAGGTACACCAAATAAGCCAATCATGGATATACCAATTCACATATCATATTTACACAGGGAGAGCATATGCACTTTAGCACTGATCAGCAGTGGTAAAGTGCCCAGAGTCAAAAAGCCAACAAAAACAGGTTAGAACAAATCCAGGAGGAAGGCTAAAAGCTTAGGGATGACCCTGCAAAAGGGCCATTTCCAACAGCCTGGAACCCTTGCCCCGCCAGGGATTCCTCCGGGTTACAGTTAACAGCGTCCCGCACAGCCAGTGAGCAGCAAGGCAGCAAAAGTCTCACCTAAAACATATAGATATTTAGGGGTGGGGTTTGACAACAGAATCTCTTTTAAATTTCATTTTAAAGATCTAAGGGCAAAAACTGTGGATCTAATTCATGCTTTTAATTTATTTTTATTTTTTAACTGTCAATCTTATGATTATATCCTTAAGGTCATAAAAGCCATTTTAGAGCCAACTCTTCAGTATGGCAAGCAGGAATAAGACTAGAGTTTGGACTCCAAAGGCAGAGCTTGATGTCAGCAGGAGCTTTTTTGAAATGTATGTTCTCTATGTTTTCTTCTGCCCCTGTCCCAAAGGGAACTATTGCTGGATTGAAATAAAAAGGTTTGCTTATGCTGTTAAATTGAAATCCCACATTTCAATATGCCTAAGGGATATTGGGCTGCAAATAGCACTTCAGGAATTGATAATGCCAAATTATAAGTTGATCTTAAAAAAACAAACTAAAGTTGAATCCCTTAAGTTGGATAAAACCGCATTAGCAGGGAAAATCATGCGTGGTATGGGATTAACTCATACGAGTTGTTACGTATTCAGCCCTATCTGACGGCACATTTCTGGGCTAAAATAAAAAATAGATTTCTAAATCTACGAATGGGAATACATCTGAGAAAAGAGTGTATGCAGCCCTGGATTGAGCAGTGGGCAAATACTAACCGCAGACTATGCGGATGGCCACAAGAATCATTATTTCACATAGTATGTTTGTGTGCTAAATTGATTAACATTTGGTGGATTTTTTAAAATACCCTATTTTTGAAGATTGGGGTTAGATCAGCAGGGTAGGCACTTATTAGGTCTCTATCTGGTGAGTCGATTCCGCTGTTATGTCAGCTGATACAATTTTTACATACAGCTGAAAAATGTTTGGTATCGCCAGTTTGAGATGTATTACATTTGTATCACTTGAACTTAAGAGATCCTCTGCACAGTTTGATACCTAGTACAACAAAGTTTATATGCTTTTAGGGTAATAACTAAGCAATGTACCTACTGAAACTATCTTAGGATAGATATAATTGATGCACTTTATTCTTGTCCTTGAACTATGAAATTACTAACTATGGCATGTTGGCACTTTAACACGCAATATGTGCAATATCTTGCTGTAAGTAATTATTGACTTTTTTTAAAATAATTTTGTTTCCTCGATGGAATTACTATTAATTGCATGATTTGTATCACTGAACTTAAGAGATGCTCTGCACAGTTTGATACCTAGTAGAAGAAAGTGTATATGCTATGAGGGTAACATTTAAGCAGTGTAATTACTGAGACTATCTTGGGATAGATTTAATTGATGCACTTTATTATTGTCCTTGAACTATGGAATTACTAATTATGGCATGTTGGCACCGTAACTCGCAATATGTGCAATAGCTTGCTATAGTAATTATTGATTCTTTTTTTTTTAATTCTTCAATGTAATTACTATTTATTGCAGGATTTGGTCCATGTTTGATTTTAGGTTTAAATCTGTTTTTATTAGAGAAAAAAAAAGTATCGGAGCGGCATCAGCAGCTAACGCCTACAACCCTGCGGTCCGGCGGATCGCTGCACTTGGAGGTCAGTCCATCAAGGCTTCAACTAGCTCCCCGTGGTCGGGCCCCCTGTACACACAGCATGTCGCCTACAACCCCGTGGGGCCGGCCGCGTTTTAAACTGAAGGGGTCAGGAGGACCCCCGGGGTTTCTGAGGGGCAGTGTTGACCATTCTCCACCTTATGCTGCCCAGCCGGGCTGGCCATTGAGGAACCAATCCGCCCAGTACATGCTAGATAGGGGACTCCCCCAATGAGGCCAATATTCCGCTCTAGGTGTAAGGCTCTGCGGCCGTGGTCTACCCGTCAGGGCGTTATCCACCTCGATACTTCCAGAAAACAAAGAGAAAAATAAACTCGGCCAAACTCCCCCCTTCCCCTGCCCCAATACCCCGCCCCCCAGAGTCCCCTACCCACCACCCCCCCCCTCCCCCCGTCGTCCAGTGCGCGACATCGGATATTCCAGGAGATTTTGAGCAGTCGTTCTCCGGAATCGTGTGGCAAACACAATCAAGAGGCGCCCTCCCCCTGCACGGTCAGTCGCAGAAGTCGAAGATATCGTGGGCATGTTATTTCCTTGAATTCCGTGACCAGTAGAGACTGGAACGGCTGCCATACGTCCGCGAACCGTTCCGCCTCTCCCGCCACCGCCAGCGACATCTTCTCCATTCCCAGTACATGCCACAGTCTATGGAGCCAGCCCGTAACTGTGGGAAGTGTAGCGGTGCGCCAATGTGTTAAGATGTTCTGGGCGGCTGATCCTAAGGCAATGGCTATCTGTCTCCCTCTGCGAGATTTTAAGGGGTACATCAACTGATTAGGGAGGCCTAGCAAGATATAGACCGGCAGACGCGGTAGCTCGGTGTCAAAGTGGGAATCTATGTTGTCTAACACCTCCTTCCAATATGCGTCCAAGAGCGGGTAGTCCAACAGGAGATGTGAAAGCGTACCCACCCTCCCACAGCCCCTCCAGCAAGTGTCTTCCCTACTATGGTCCATGGCGTGTATGCGTTCTGGGGTGTAGTACCAATAGGTCAACATTTTAGTGAGGGTCTCAGTGAGGCCCGTGTGGTATGCCGAGTGTCTGGCTCTATAGGCTATCTGTTACCATTCTTCCTGACTTAAGGCTCTGCCCAATTTCTTCTCCCAGCGCTCCCTCCCCGGGTTATAAAAGTCTGACGAGGGTAGTTGGAGGAACCGATATAGGTCGCTTATGAGTTTAGCGTCCGCCGTTCGTGTCAGAAGCCAGCGTTCGTAAGGGAGGAGCCGTCTGTCTGCGGTCTCTCGCACCTGAGGGTGTAGGGCCCAGTGGCGCACCTGCGTGTAACGCATTCTCTCAGTTTCTGGGAGTGAGTATTCTTGCCGGAAGCATTGAAAGGGAATGACCCCTTCCGAGTCGTACAGATGACACAGCGCCCGTCATCCCGCCGTACGCCAGTGAGTGAACGCCCCCCGTTCCATCCCCGGGGTGAAATCAGGGTTGTCCACTAACGGTGTCAGTGGCGAAGGAAAGGACGTTAGGCCGAACGCTATGTTGGTGGCGTCCCACACCCTTAGAGGGACTCTGGTGATATAGGAGGCATATAGATTCGCGGGACGGTGGGTCCTACGTAGAAACAGCACCTCCTGCAGGGGCCTGCCCGCTACCGCTTGATCTTGGAAGAGCCAGTGTTTGTCGGACTCCCACCGGCTCTATTCCACCAGATAACGCAACTGCGTCGCCTGAAAGTATTTGCGGAGATCCGGTATGCCCAGTCCTCCCACCTCCGGTGCCAGCATCGATAGCGCTCTCCGCATCCGAGGCTTCTTGCCCTGCCATATAAAGCGTGCTAGGTCAGACTGTATTTTCTGGATCCAGCCGGCCGGCGGCTGCAGCGGCAGCGCTCGAAACAGATACAAGATCTGAGGGAGAATCATCATCTTGACTGCCGCCACTCTACCCAGCAGCGAGAGGGTGTTGCGGTCCCACCGAGTCAGTTCCCCCTTTATCTTTTGGCCCAAGGCGGTATAATTCGCCGCGACCATAGCGGGCAAAGTGGGTGCCAGCATAATTCCCAAGTAGGGCACTGGATCTGACGACCAGACTATCGGTACTCGGTGTTGCAGAAGGGTTCTGGTCGTCGGTGAGTGAGAGAGGTCCAGGGCTACAGATTTGTTCATGTTCATCTTGAATCCCGCGACCTCCGCGAAGGAGGTTAGCTCCGCAATGCACGCCGGCAAGGCCCGCAGCAGATCTTCCAGTGAAAGTATGACATCATCAGCGTATAAGCTGATGGTGTGGTAAAACCTGCCAAATTTCACCCCTCTCACTGCCAAGTTGCCACGGATCCTGTGCGCGAAGGGCTCCATGTAAAGAGCAAAAAGTAGAGGTGACAACGGGCATCCCTGCCTCGTGCCCCTCTCAATATTAAAACTTTTAGAGCTGTACCCGTTCACTCGCACCACGGCGGTTGGGGACCGGTAGCAGTTGAATATCATGCAGCGGAATTTGTCCCCCAGCCCAAATTTCACTAGTACCTGTTCTAGATAAGGCCAGTGGACGCGGTCAAACGCCTTCTCCGCGTCCACCGCTAGTAACATTCTTTTCCCTGGGATCCGCGACGCCTTCTCTATGAGATGAGTAATCCATTTAGTGTTGTCCACCGTCTGCCTTCCTGGGACAAACCCTGCCTGATCCGGGTCAAGAAGTCCCGGTAGGTGTGGAGCCAGGCGCGCTGCCAGGATCCCAGTGTATAATTTGAGATCTATATTTAGGAGAGATATCGGCCTGTAAGAGCCGCACTGCGATCTATCTTTCCCCGGCTTGGGGAGAACCACGAGAGACGCCTGCAACAAGTCCGGTGGAATGGCCCCCGATTCAGCGAAGGTGTTGAACAGGCGCGTGAGAACCGGTGCTAATGTCGTGCAGAACGTTTTGTAAAACAGGGACGTATAGCCATCCGGGCCCGGGGATTTGCCATGCTTTAGACGAGCAATGGCTGATACAACTTTGTCGACCCGTATCTCCTTGTCTAGGGTCTCCGCCTGTGAGAGCGTCAGGGATGGCAGGGAAACCGAATCCAGATACCCCTTTGTCACGAGTGCGTCCGGGGGTTCCCCGGCGTAAAGGTCGGCATAGTACCTTCGGAAGAGCTCTGCAATATCAGTGTCCTCCGAGACTCTCGAGCCCGCTGGGCTGAGGATCTCTTTCACCATCTGCTTCTGTCGTACCACCCGGAGTTTACTTGCCAGAAGCCGGCCGCACTTGTCCCCCCCTGTGTAATAGGCGTGCTTTAAGCGCAACGTCGCATATTCCGCTCGGTCCATATCTAACGCCGTCAGGAGCTTTCTCGCCTCCTTGAGTCGCCGCCAGACCCGGGGGGCTCCAGTCCTACAGTGCATTTGCTCCAGTTCCCGGACCCTCTGAGTGAGTTCCTCCCGCTTCTGCCGCTGGGCCACGTTATCCGCGGAGGAGATAGCGATAAATTCCCTTTGCAGAACCGCTTTCAATGCAGCCCATTGGGTCGCTCTGGAGGTGTCAGAACCGTCATTGTGGGAAAGATATTCCCGGATCGCCGCCGTGACCTGCGTGACCACCTCCTTCCTGTAGAGCAGGGAGTCCCGGAGACGCCAGACCCGGGGGGAGCGGGAAGCCAGCGGCAAGCAAAACGTAGCCATGACAGGAGCGTGGTCCGACATAGATATCACCCCCACCTCAGCCGCCGTGGCCAAAGAGTGCACTGGCCCTGTGACCAGAAAGTGGTCCAGCCGCGCGTAAGTTTTATGTGCGTGCGAGTAATAGGAGTAGTCTCTGTCGGTAGGGTGCAAGCAACGCCAGAGGTCATGTAGATCCATCTCCGCCAGCTGGGCCTTGCACCCGGCCGAGAACTCCCCCGCCTGCGGGGAGCGGTGCGCGGACCTGTCAAGCGCCGAGTCGAAGACCATGTTGTAGTCGCCGCCGACAATGATATGCCTGTCTGGCGTAGCCATGACCTCCCCCACTGCTGAGCTAAGGAAGGATTCCTGCCGGTCATTTGGACTATAGAGAGACCCGATTGTGAAGGAGAGACCGGCCACTCTAAATCTGTAAGCTAGGAGCCTTTCCTTCTGTTCCGCTTGTTTGTTGAGGATTTCTCCTCGAAAGTGTCGGGCTACTAGGATCGCTACCCCCGCTGTTTTCGTGTTGCAGGACGAGAAAAACTGTGTTGGGAATGAGCGTGAACGTACTCGAAGGCAATCGTGGGGTAAAAGGTGCGTCTCCTGAAGAAGACAGATATCCGCCCGAGTATTCTCTAAAAGAGATAGGACAGCCCGTCGTTTAATCGAGTTATTAAGGCCCCTGACGTTAAGCGTCACAATGTTAAGAGTTGTGGCCATCGCGGGAGGAGACAGATGTATCCGCTTAATTTTTTAACTGACCTCCGACTCGCGCCTCAGGCGCTGCGACTGCAACAGGGTCCCTGTTCACGCACTGGACGACCCCCCCCTCTCCCCTCAAACTCCCGCCTTCTTTCCCATCGGACCCCCTTCCTCCCGGCCTCCCCCATCCCTCTCCTCCCCTCCCCAACTACCCCTACAACCCCCCCCAACCCCTCCCCTGGCAACGGGCCAGTAACTCTGGGTAACTCCTCCCCAGTCTCCCCCTCCCCCTCCCCCAACCCTTGGTCATCATAGTCCAAGTCAAGTCCCACCAGGACGCGTCTTTGGTAGGATACTCAAGTGGACGTCCTGCCACCGGACCCCCCCCCCGCTCGCCCCCCCCCAGCCCCCAAACCTGCAAGTAGAAGATGGCGAGAGTAATCTCCCCCCGGAGTGATTTATGCAGTCAGTGCCACCGCGGTGGCTCCAGTGTTCTCGGCCACCTCCATCACTGCGCTTTCCATGCTGGCCCTGATGGTGGACGAGTCCGGTCTCCCGGGGCGCTCGTGGGGTCGCCGCCTGGATACCCTTTGCCATCCATCCCCCCCCAGAGCGCCCCCGTCGTTGCGCTGTCATATCATCCTCCGCTGCAGTAATGCCCAGAACGCCACACGTCTCCTGCAGAGAGCGGAGTTGGTGCATAGTGCCATTCCACCTGAATATCAGACGAAAAGGGTGTCCCCAGGCGTACTGTATGTTATGCTCTCTTAAGAAATCCGTAGCAATTTTGAAAGTTTTTCTCTTTTGAAGTGTGATGGCGGATAAGTCTTGGTAGAGGGCCACCGGGTGTCCCCGGAAAGTCAAGGACTGTTGCTTCCGCGCCTCTGCCAGGAAGCGCTCTTTAAGCGGGAAGTCCGGGAGAAAGGCCAAGATGTCCGGGGCAGCGCCGATGCCCTCCGTGGCGGCCCCACCCTATGCGCCCTATCGATTCTGATGGGGAAGTCCTTTGCCTCTCCCAGAACCTCTCGAAACAGCTCCCGTAGATATCCCGCAGTGTCTGCCCCTTCTTCTTTTGACGGAACTCCCCGAACCCTGACGTTGTTCCGCCGAGATCTATTTTCGAGGTCTTCGGCATGCGCCTGGAGGTCTATATGCTGGTCCCGGAGGCGCAGCACCTCTTGTTGCAGTAGTTCGAACTCCTCATCTCGCCTCTGGCCAGCATTCTCCACTGTGGCCACCCGTTCCCCCAGGCTATCCACCTCTCGGCGCATCTCCCGCACCTCGCCGGCCACCTCATTTTTCAGGGTTTGGAAGTTGTCCCTGAGGGAGCTGAAGAGGGATTCCATGAAGGACCTTGTGATCGGAGGCTCGCCACCGGCCACCTCCCCAGTGCCGCCAGAGGGACCAGGCGACGGGTGCCCCCTCTCCGTCCTCTGCTGGTTCCTGCCAAGGAGCTCGGGGAGTGTGCGCTCCCCCTTCTTCCCTCCCTTGTTGCCTGCCAAGTTACTTTCCTTCGGTAACGATATATCTGTAAGAAACATTAGTTAGTTAGATTCCTCACCTTAGAATATCCAGTCATCAGGCTGGATCCGGAAAGATTTTTCGTCAGCAATACCCTTGTTCGTCGCTAGGCGTCATCTGCGGCTCCGCGTCCGTCGTCAGCGTCGTGATCACCGGAATGACGTCGACGGAGTACTTAGACGCCGCCCTCGCGCACTGAAGTCAGTTCTTGTACATAGCTTTCCGCGCCAGGAACGCAGAGTCATGCAAGAGACCGACACTGGTGCCAAAAATCTAGGGCCCTGAAAGGGATGACCTCAAAACTAGATATCGGTTCGTAGAACGGGGAGGATGGGTGGGGCGGTGAGGAATCTAACTAACTAATGTTTCTTACAGATATATCGTTACCGAAGGTAAGTAACTTGTGCATCTGAAAGAAACACGTTAGTTAGATTCCTCACCTTAGAATAGATACCCCAGCAATACCAACGCCGGTGGTGGGTCTGGAAACCAAGATCACACCAGAAAGTCCTGGAGAACAGAACGGCCAAAGAATCCGTCTCTCCGGACTTGGCTGTCCAGGCAATAGTGCTTGGCAAACGTGTGCAGCGAGGCCCACGTTGCTGCCTGACAAATGTCCTGCAAGGGGACTCCCCGGCCCAGGGCAGTGGTCGCCGCTGTGGCCCGAGTGGAATGGGCCCTCAGCCCTACATGAGGTTCCTTTTTAGCTAAGGAATAACAGGCCTTGATACACAAAACGACCCACTGAGAGATGGTTCGCTTGTGCACCGCCCGACCCTTCTTAGCGCCCAAGTAGCCAACAAAGAGTCGGTCGTCCACCCGGAACTGTTTGGTGCGGTCCAGATAAAAGGACAGTGCCCATTTTGGGTCCAGACAGTGGAGCCTCTCTTCCACTTTCGAGAGATGCGGAGGCGGAAAGAAGGTGGGCAGTGTAACAGACTGGCCGATGTGAAAGGCAGTAACCACCTTAGGGAGAAAGGAAGGACGAGTCCTGAGAACAACTTTGTCCGGATGGACAGAAAGGAAAGGAGGCTTAGAAGAGAAAGCCTGGAACTCACTCACCCTTCTAGTAGAGGTGATGGCAACTAGGAAAGCAGTCTTAAGAGTCAGAAGACAAAGGGGACAATTATGAAGTGGCTCAAAGGGAGCGCACATCAGATAGGTCAATACTAGATTTAAATTCCACTGAGGTATTACGAAAGGGACTGGAGGAAACATGTGAGTAATGTCCTTAAAGAATCAAGAAACAACAGGGGATTTAAAAAGAGAAGGCTGATCAGGAAGCCGTAAGAAAGCAGAAATAGCCGAAAGGTATCCCTTGAGGGTGCCCAGAGAAGAGCCCTACAGGGCTAGGGAAAGAACGAAGAGGAGGACCTCAGAAAGAGGGGCGGAAAGGGGATCCACAGCCTTTGCTGTGCATCATGCCACAAATTTGTTCCACCTGCAGGGGTATGCCGATTTTGCAGAGGGACGCCTGGCTGCCAGAATAACATTACAGACTTCAGGAGGCAAGTCAAATGGCATCAACTGCCGCCGCTCAATCTCCACGCATGGAGGTGGAGGCTGGACAGGTTCGGGTGGAGGACCGTCCCCTGCTGCTGCGACAGAAGGCCCTCCCGAAGAGGCAGTCGAATCGGGGGATCGATCGATAGACTGAGTACCTTAGGATACCAGTATCTTCTTGCCCAATCCGGAGCCACAAGGATGACTTGGGCCCAGTTGCGCCTGATCTTCTTCAGCACTCTGGGCAGAAGTGGTATAGGCGGAAAGGCGTACAAGAGACCGCAACTCCACTCGCGACGAAAAGCGTCGCCGAGCGAGTGCCGCCTTGGAAACTCCAACGCACAGAACTGCTGACATTGCACGTTCTCTTCGGTGGCGAATAGATCTAACCAAGGCTCTCCCCAGGCCTTGCGCCACGTCCGAGTTCAGACGCCATTCGTGATCTATCATGCACCGGCGGCTGAGTTGGTCCGCCCTGGCGTTCAGAGAGCCCGCCAGGTGTTAAACCACCATGGTGATGCCCTGATGTTCCAGCCATGTCCAGAGGTGCAGAGCCTCCTGACAAAGGGTCCACGACCCCACCCCGCCCTGTTTATTGCAATACCACATGGCCGTGAACACCTGCACCACACTTCCCCGAACAGAGGGAAGGAATGCCTTCAGTGCAAGCCGGATCGCCGCAGCTCCAATAGGTTGATATGGAGCCGGGACTCCGCCGGAGACCAGAGGCCTCTGATCTCCACCTCTCCCATGTGGCCCCCCCATCACAGGAGGGACGCATCCGTCACTACCATGTGCTCTGGTTGGGGAAGGAAGAGGGATCTGCCAATGACCCAAACGCGGTCCGTGAGCCACCACTGCAACTGTCTTGCAGTGCCCTCCGAGATCAAGACACGGTCGGACAGGTTGCCCCGATGCTGGGCCCACTGAAACTTCAGGTCCCACTACACAGCCCGCATCCGCCACCTGGCGTGATGTACAAGCAGGATGCAGGATGCCATCAGACCCAGAAGCCGCAGCACCAACCTGGCCGAAACCCGGGATAGAGGCCGAAAGATTGGAATCAGAGCCTGAATATCCCTGTCCCGCTGCTCCGGAGGATAGACCCGGAACTGCGCCGAGTCCAAAACCGCTCCGATGAAGAGGAGCTTCTGGGAGGGACTCAGATGTGACTTCGGCACATTGATGGAGAGCCCCAGCAAATGCAGGAGGTCGGCCATAGTCTGGAGGTGGGAGGCAACTGCCTGGGGCGAGCCCGCCTTCAACAACCAGTCGTCGAGATAGGGGGAAGACTGGAACCCCTAATCTGCGCAGGTAAGCTGCGACCACCGCCATCACTTTCGTGAACACCCGAGGGGCACTGGTGAGGCCGAAGGGGAGCACGGTAAACTGAAAGGGCTCGTGGCCTACCGTGAACTGCAGGTAACGCCGGTGGGCCGGCAGGACGGGGATGTGGAAATAAGCATCCTGCAAGTCCAACGCTACCATCCAGTCTCCAGAGTCTAGGGCAGCCAGAACCTGAGCTAAGGTGAGCATCTTGAACTTCTCCTTCCGGAGGAAGGCATTGACGCTCCTGAGGTCCAAGATAGGGCGTAGGCCCCCTTTGCCCTTCTTGGGAACCAGAAAGTAGTGGGAGTAACAACCCTGACCTACTTCTGGGCCAGGAACGCGCTCGATAACCCCCTTGGCCAAGAGGGCCGTAACTTCCTCCTGCAGAAGTTGCAAGTGATCCCCCGACATGCGGTGGTACTGCGGTGGCATGGCTGGAGGAGTTGCCTCGAAGGGGAGGGAGTAGCCCCTTCGGACGATTTGCAGCACCCACTTGTCCAATGTGATGGTACGCCAGTGGAGCAGGTGATGGTGAACTCTGCCTCCCACTGGCATGGAATGGGCCTGAAAGCACAGACTAGGAGGGCTATGAGGCGGATGCTGCCGGGGTAGATGAGGACAGACCGGCTCGTTGTCCCCTTGCTCCGCCTCGGTGGAATACACGTCCGCGACCGCGTTGAGACTGGGTCTGCGGCCTGTGGCTAGACGGACGTGTGGGGGTGCCCCTTCCTTGGCCATGAAAGGGGCAAAAAGCAGAAGATTGCGGGTGCCGGCCGTGAGGCCCAAGGACTTGGCAGTAGCCCTGGAGTCCTTAAAACGCTCCAGCGCACTATCCGCTTTGTCGCCAAAAAGGCGACTGCCATCGAAGGGCATGTCCATGAGGATGCTCTGGACATCCCCGGAAAAACTCGTGGACCTCAGCCAGGCGTGGCGAAAATCGCCACCGTGGTCGCCATTGCCCTGCCTAGCAAGTCCGTTGTGTCCAGTCCTCATCGGATTGCATGCTGTGCCGCATCCCGCCCCTCGGCAAGAGCCTGGGCGAGCCGTGTCCGGGCCTCCTCCGGACACTGGGGCAGCACGTCCTCCACCGTATCCCACAGGGAGTTGGAGTAACGGTGGAAAAGGCACGCTTTGTTGAAAGTAGGGGTGGGCGGAATTGGCGGAAGGCACTTCCGCCAATTCTCGCGAGAATGCAAGCAATTTCCGCGATCACGCGATATTTCCGTGATCGCGGAAATTGGTGCTTCCGGCCTGCCGCTGCCGCCCGCTACAGGTTGCGGGTCCCTCGAGTCAGCTGTCCATCGTAGTGGGGGAAAGGGCGGAAGATGTTGCCCACCGCTGGTGTGTGGGGCGGGGCTTCCATGCAGTTCACATGCCGCCCGTGGGCCAGAGACGCCGCGGGCCAGAGACCGATCAGAGCAGCTGGTGTCAGGAACTACACGGGGATTGCGCGACAGGTAAGGACCGTCACCACAGCTAGTTTTTGACGGTCGATATGGGGAGAACAGAACACCTGCCCAGCCTCGACCTAGCTCCCGAATGTATTGTGCCGATGAATGCGTTACTGAATTTGAGCTTCAACTCGGGCACCTGCTTTATTTATATCTGCAAGTGCTTGGCCAGGCAACAATTTCCGTTCCCTCCCGGAAATTGCGACAATTCGGCATTTCCGCGTTCCGGTCGGAACGCGGAAATGTCGAATTGTCGCAATTTCCGGGAGCGGAACGGAAATTGTCGCCCACCCCTAGTTGAAAGACCACAACCCCAAACTAAGGGAGAAGAACAGTTTCTTCCCAAACTGTTCAAACCTTTTGGATTCCCGATCCGGGGGAGTGGACGGGAAGGCGGTCTGGGAGGTAGAGGCCTGGATAACCAGACTCTCGGGCGTAGGGTGCATCGACAGAAAACTGGGGTCACCCGGTGCAGGGCGGTGGCGCCGGGCCACGTTCCGGTCCACAGGAGGAACTGTGGAGGGCTTGGACCAGGTGCCCTTCAGAACGTCAATCAGTGCTTCATTGAACTGCAGCAGAGGCTCCGAGAAGCTTGCTGGTGGTTGAAGCACTTCCTTGAGGAGATTAGTCCTCACAGCCACAGCAGGCAGTTCCAGCCCAAGGGCTTCAGCCGCCTTGCGCAGCACCACTGAAAACGTGGCACCTTCCTCCGTAGCCACGGATGGAGGAGAGATGAAGCCAGTGTCAGGGGAGGTATCAAGACCACTGGCATCCCCCAGTTCGTCTGCCCAGTTCTGAGATAACTGGCACTGCCGTGCCAGAGGGTCCTCAGACCCCTCCCAGTCGTCTCCGTCATCCGACTCCTGGTATACAGGCGGAAGATGAACCTGTCATCCATCGGCGCCGCTCCGACGCCGGGCCCGGACCGGGATTCAACCGGGGAACGGCGTCGTCCGAAGGCGGCACCGAAGGGGTCGGTGCCGGTGGAGGGGTCGTTAGGTCGACTGGCATTGACCGGGATCCAGGCCTGGATCCCGCGGGCCCTGCGGCATAGGGACCGGAGTCGATGACGCCGCCGGGGCCGGAGCCGCCGGTTCGCTAGGCCTCCCCGTCGAGCCTCCGGGGCCCGAAGGTGCGCCGGCAGGCGTCGACGGCGGAGCCAGGCTCCTCATGGCCACGAGGAAATCCCTGATCTCCGCTGGAGTCGCGTCAGACCCAGGGACCGGAGGGTATTGGGTCGGGCGGGACTCCTGCGGCTCCGGTGGAGCCGCGCGGGTGGTGCCACCCGAACCCTCAGCCGAGTCTCGCGACCGGCGAAGGGAGTTGGAAGAGCGATGTCGCTTTTTCGACTTCTTACTGTGCCGCGACTTACCTGAATGCGAGGACTTAGACCCCGACGAGCGGTGATGGGTGCGGCTCTTCCACCGGTCCCTCGACCTCCTCCTCGACCGGGACCGTGAGCGGCGTGGAGCCGACTGCCGGAACTCGAGCAGCTTGCGGGACTGCTCCCGCCTAGCCTTCAAAGTCAAGGCCCAGCAGTCGAGGCACGACTCGGCATCGTGGTCGGCCCCAAGGCAATAGAGGCACCGGCGGTAGTGATCCGTGACCGACATCAGTCGGTGACAGGTGTCACAAGCTTTGAAGCCAGGCATCCCTACCGGCACCAGAGTTGAGGTCGACTGGAAAAGGAACCAAAAGATTTAAAAAAGTTTAGTCAAAAAATGACTAAACGGGTATGCTCTTCCCGGATTGGCGCCTACTGGCGCGGAAAAAAGAAGAACTGACGTCAGCACGCGAGGGCGGCGTCTAAGTACTCCAACGACATCATCCCGGCGATCACGACGCCAACGACAGACACGGAGCCGCAGACGACGCCTAGCGACGCGCAAGGGTATTGCTGACAAAAAATCTTTCCGGATCCAGCCTGACGCCTGGGGATATTCTAAGGTGAGGAATCTAACTAACGTGTTTCTTTCAGATAAGTTTCACAGTAGAAAACTGACGTCCGTTCACCGGGAGGGACTTATATGGCTCCAATGACGTCATATCCATGGGCGACGTCAGGACGGAGCCGTGCAACGCCATCCTGCGGCGTGCAGAGGTACTGCTGAAAATTCTCTGGATCCAGACTGACGCCTGGGACATTCTAAAGTTAAGGAATCTGCGGCTAGATGTCTCTATCAGATACAATTGTTAATAACATTTGCAGGATAGAGTTTTATGTTTTATATATTATTTTGATTGTAAAGATGTTTTGATTGCAATTATTTTTACTAATCACGCAATAAAGAATTTATTACTATTACACTTAAGAACCGCATAGTGCTATTCACGCGTTATTTGGAGTGTGAGAATGCACTCAGTAATCGCAACGCAAAAAGACATGTCACTAACTCCGCCAGCAACAAGATATCTGCATAGCGATGCAGAGTTTTTTTCGACTCTGCGGAATTTCCAATAGCAGAACTCCACGTACTCCTCCCACCCCTAGCTGTAAACTCCGCCATCACCTTGGTGAACACCTGAGGTGCCCTACTAAGGCCAAAGGGGAGCACAACAATCTGAAAGTGTTATCAATGAACTGCAGATAACGTCCTTGGGCAAGCAAGTCAGGGATGTGTAAATATGTGTCCTACAAGTCCAACCCTACAATTCAGCCTCTGGCATCCAGGCCAGACAAGACCTGAGCTAGGGTAAGCATTTGGAATTTCTCCTTCTCAGGAAGAAGTTGAGAAGGTACAGGGCTAGAATATGACAGAGGCCTCTATTCTTTTGGGCACCTTAAAGTAGTGGAAATAGCAACCACAACCTACTTTTGATGCTAACATCCTCTTGATGGCCCCTTCTGCCAAAAGGGCTGACACTTCCCGACGGAGCATGGAGAGGTTGTCCTCCATCAGTCGATCGTAAGTGGGTGGCATAGGTAGGGGGGGTTCCAAGAAGGGGATGAAGTAGGAACTCCAGAAGAGTAGTAAAAATCATTTGTCCAATGTTATGGATTGCCAATGGGGCAGTTGATGGTGGATCATGCCCCCACTGGGTGCTGACATAAGGCCTGCCAAGGCTGCCTGGGCTGCCAGGGCTGCCAGGTGGGTGGTGGACTAGCCCAAACTCTGGCTGGTTGCCCCACGTGATCTGCAAGAACCGCATCCATGGCACCAAAAAGGCTGGGAAGCCTGTTGGCTTTGGTGGCTGGACAGGAAAGAACATAGTTTGTATCCCCTCCCGTAGCCACGAAAGAGACAACAGAAAACTGGAGTTGGCAGGGTACCTTGAATAGACTCAAATAGACTCAAATCCAATAGCTCTGCTGTTTTTACAGTGCTCTAGTGCTAAATCTGCCTTTTCACCAAAAGGGCAGGCCCATCAAAAGGCATATCCATAAAGGAACCTTGGACAGCCACTGAAAAATCTAGTGGTTTTCAAACAGGCATGGTGTCTAAGTGCCATCTCTTCGACGCAATCGCTCTGCCTAGTGAGTTGGTCATGTCCAGCTCACATCTGATGGTGAAATTTGTTGCATCTCATTTGTCAGCAATAGCTTGAGTAAGTATGGCTCCGGCCTCGTCTGAGACCATAGGCAGCACTTGCGCAACCGAGTCCTACACCGTGTAGGTGCATTGGATCAAAAGGCATGTAGAGGTCACGGACCACAGTGCTAGGCTGGTGAAAGTGAACATCCTCTTGCCAAAGGTGTAGGAAGGTGGATATCTGACTATGGTTACCCCCAACTTTTCGCCTAGTGTCTAGCTGGTTTTTCGACTTAGTTGGCCTGAGATCCTGCCATTCAGGGTCTCAGGCTGCCTGCTCTCTCTGTAAAATGGACTCCATGTACCCTAGGTACATAACCAATTGGTAAGGATCACCTTATTGGACCCTGTACAGTGTACCCTAGGTACCCAGGGCATAGGTGTACCCTAGGCCTCCCAGGGGCTGCAGCATGTATTATGCCACCCCTGGTCTGGCCTTCCAATCAGACACAACTGGCTGATCACTCAGCTGGGGCAAGGTCGTGTAATCACCCCTTGCTTAGATATAGTAGGCCTATATCTACCCTTATATATAGACACATGTGTACCTATCAGTCACTCCTATGGCAGGCCTTAACAATCCTGGAGGCAGAGTGCTTGGTAACATGTGAGATGGTGCTCTAGCATGAGCTGAGCCTGTCTGCAGCTTTCGGAACCATGTCCTTATAGCTGTTCTATGATATAGCCTACCATATACTCTTAAAGTGCCTTATAATCTTAAACGGTTATGGTAACTATGGTTTGGCTTTATCAAAACATGTCGTGTAAGGTGTCTAACACTTTGGAATAATACCCCCATACCATTTCTGGTGATGAGGATATTATTCCTCCCTTCTAGAGGGAGAGACATGTTAAAATCCTACTTTGCTGTTTATCTCTAACCAAAGCCTCAGCATCACAAAATGGATGCTGCTGCCACAGACACAAGTCTGACCTCCTGCTGCTGGGAGTGATCCCAGCCAGGGAGGCCTGGACAATAGGTTTCCTGCTTGGGGAGGTGCTAGCACCTCCCCAGACAGCCTTTAGTGTATTGGGGCAGGGTGGGCTGAAAGGAATGAGACATGCCTGGGGCACACAAGGTGTTCCTTGCATAGTCCAGTTCAAACCGGCGCTGGGGCACTCCAGCCCCAGCTCTGGCGCGAAACTGGACAAAGGGAAGTGGGTGTAACCACCCCCTCCCAGGTCCCACCCATAAGGCGGGACCTAGCAGGTATCCCAGCCCCCCAGATTAGTATAAGAGTGGGAGTTGGGCCTCAAGACTTTAGATTATCCTGAACCTGCAAAACTGAACAGAAACTCTGGACCTTCGACATTCGACGAAAGAAGAAGACTGAAGAATCTCCCTTGTAGCCAAGGAGTGGCTACCCTGTGCAAACAGGCACCATCAAGAGACTACCCTTTGCTTTGCGACCGTTCTACGAGGAACCGACTGCAGAGCCCGACCAGAGCCTTGACTTCCAGACTTCTCCGACCCTCATCCACATCTGCAGCAGAGCTGAGATCCGTGGAGGCGACGAGCGACGTGGGACCGGCTACCTGGGAAAAGTGGCTAGTAACTTACAGCGCAGCTTCTGAGGTACCCTCGAAGTTGTGCACCGGGGATTGAGAAGCCCCAACCCCAAGCACCATCTGCACCGAAGATCAGCCCCCCACACTCCACGAGTCCTGCGTGGGGCCCTTCAGCATTTTCCTGCTTGCCGCGTCTGTCCGGTTGCTTGCCCGCTGGCTAGTGGCCTCTGTGACGACGCATCCTGAAATCTTCTGCGCTGGTTTGGCTCCTCCAGACTGGCTCCCGCTTCTCTGCAAAGAAGAAGCACCCCAGACCTTCCTGGTCTGCACCAGAAGCAAGTCCTCCGTTCTTCGTGGGTTCCGCTTGCCAAGGCTTGGTGAGTCCTAGTCCAACTTCGACGCCGCCGACAGCAAGAGCCTTCGTGGGACAGCTCGCCTCCTGGTCCTGGTCGTCCTCGACGCTTCCTGGTCCTCCTGGCTGCAGCGACAACCTTCACCTTCACCTGCAACTCTTCACGACATCGCCTGGTTCCTTCCTGGTTCCACGTGGTCACTGGCTAGTGACCTTGACTCTGTCCCTTCTGCTTGCAGGTTTCTTCTCTTCTTGATCCCAGCCTTGGGATCCACCGGACACTCTCCCCTGACTGCCTGTCAGCATCTTTCTTCAGGCATCCATAGGAGTCGACGACGAAAACGACGCATCTTCACCCCTATGCACCCGCAGCCTGTGGGCTAGGTAACTTGGGTACTCCGGTGCTCATCAGGATAGTGACTATCCTAGTGTCTAGTTTTCAAGTCTCAACTTCCTAGCTACTCCGGAAGTGTCCTAAATCTATCTATTTCTAAACTGTAACATTGCTATTGACTTTTATGCATTGCGCGTGAGTGTTTCCACTCTGCACACGAATCCCGTGGGCCTCCCACTTCCTAACTAACGCTAGTGTAGTGTAGCCCCAGCGATTCCCTAGGCCTAGGCCTATTCTATTTCCGTGACAGTGGTTCTTATACCACTTACTTAGTATATGGTTTGCGTGGCCCCTAGGGCCTAACTGTATTACTTACCTGTGTGACTTACTGTATGCATTAATAAGACTGTGTTGTACTTACCTCTAATCTCATAAAGAGTGCTGAGGGTTTGCTTAGAATAAATACACTTTATTTTATATATATATCTGTTGTGGTGTCCTTTCATTTGGTATTCAAGGGATTATATATGGTATCACAGCTGGCTTCACATGCCATTCAGAGTTTAGCCTAAGACTGCTCTTGTCCATGCTACCACTAGGATAGCTGGTCTATAAGGTTGACTTTACAACCAATCACCATAAGGGTATTTGGACTGATATAAGGTGTACACTAGAACTAGTGACATCATACATCAGGCCAACTTCTCACATTGGTGAGCAGCGGTTGGGATCTGAGCTTGCTGTTGTAATACCATTGTAATCTTGAGATACTAAATTGAAAGATCACACAGATATTGTCTAGGTACATATAACATAGATTATTATACTTAAGTCCTACTGGACTTTGTAGTTGTAGGTTGAAGGGAGTAACACACCCTGACTACAACTACTAGGGAGGTTTAGTAGATACAACTAGTGTAGGTAGGTGCACACAACACACCCTCACTAGATCATGTCTCTGAGAGTAGATCAAGTGGATGCTCTCTCAGGAGGATCAGGTCTGCAAAAGATCCCCTCTAGATATGATACCTTAACATTCCAGGAGATGAGACACTTGTGTACCTCCAGAGGAATAAAACAGGGTGCAAACCCTACCCTCCTTCAGTTAAGACAACTCCTAGAGGAGTATGATGCTCATAGGGCATCTCAGGCAGGTGCCCTAGGCACAGAGGAGGGTCTACCCACCACAGAGGAGTCAGATGGGGCTTCAGATGGGGAGGTAGACAGCCAGAGCCAAGTAAGGAGACTTAGCCAGGCTAACCTAAGTTTACATGGGAGTTTGCATGGGGTCCCCCCATACAGACCCCCAAGTAGGCTTTCACAGAGAAGCAGGAGGGACAGATCCCCTTCAAGGGAATCCATCCACTCCCATGTCTCTAGCATCTCTAATGCTTCCTCTCACAGGGGAATGACTTCACCTGAGAGAAAGGAGCATAAAGCCAGAATGAGGGAAGCTAATCTGAGGATTCAGAGGGAAGAAATTGCCCTTGCCAAAGAGAAGCTTGCTCTGGCTAGAGAGCAAAAATTGTGTGGGTCAGAACCCACTGGTGGCAGCAACATTCCTAGAGATAGGGATAGGTCTTATGACCATAGAAACCTAAGCAAGATAGTCCCCCCATATCAGAATGGGGATGACATCCACAAATGGATGACTGCTTTGGAGAGGGCCTGCAAAGTACAGCAGGTACCCCAAAGACAGTGGGCAGCTATCTTGTGGCTCTCCTTTTCTGACAAAGGTAGAGACAAGCTCCTCACAGTCAGTGATGAGGATGCAAACAATTACAAAGTCCTGAAGAGTGCTCTGATAGATGGGTTTGGCTTAACCACTGAGCAATATAGGTTGTTGTTCAGAGACACCCAGAAGACACAGACACAGGACTGGTCTGATTTTGTGGATTGTGCCACTAAGGCTTTGGAAGGTTGGTTAAATGGCAGCAAGGTGCAGGACTATACAGGATTGTACAACTTGATTATGAGGGAGCAGATCCTTAGTAATTGTCAGAACCAGCTTCTCCATCAACACCTGGTAGACTCAGATTTGACCTCTCCCCAAGAATTGGGAAAGAGGGCAGATAAATGGGTCAGGACCAGGATTAGGCCTAAAAATCAGGGTGGTGACCAAAAGAAAGATACCACCAAGCCTCAAGAGAAGGGTGGGGATAAAGCAAAAGAGAAATCTTCCTCAGGGCCCCAAAACTCCACACAGGGTGGTGGGTCCCAAGCTCCCTCCTCTACCACAGTTAAAAAGCCTTACTGCCATGTGTGTAAAACACCTGGGCATTGGAAAACTGACAGCAGTTGTCCACAGGCTAAAAACAAAACTGTTCCTCCAACTACTCCTGTCACACCGCCTATTACTGTCAGCAGTAATCCCCCAGGTGGTGGGAGTGCCCCCAAAAATTTGGTTGGGTTTTCTTGGGGAACACAGGGGGATCCTGGCTTAGCCAATTCCCCTACAGCAGCTACTCTTGTCTGTGATGGTGGCATGGGGTTTGCCAACTTCACTGCCTGACTTTGGGTAGGTACAGACAGGAACCCTACATCAATGGTAGAAAAGCTGAGGCCTACAGAGACACTGGAGCTAGCATCACTATGGTGGCCCATAGGCTAGTTCCCTCTGAGCAGCTTTTGCCTGGTTTCTCATACCAGGTAACTAACATTGATGGCAAACAGAACAGTCATCCCATGGCAGAGGTATGTCTCAGCTGGGGAGGTGTCACTGGCCCTAAAAGGGTGGCAGTGTCTCCAACCTTGCCTGTGGACTGCTTGCTGGGGAATGACTTAGAACTCTCAGCTTGGGCTGGAGTTGAACAAGACACCCATTCTAAAATGGTAGGCCTTTCCAAAAAGGGTGGTGGGGTTGTGCCAGTCACAACCCCTGTCCAAGTAGCTTTCCTCCCTGAAAAGGTTGGAAGGGCGGTGGTAGCCACAGCCCAGGCACAGACAGACTTCCCTGTAGAAATTGGCAGAGCTGTGACAGTCACAGCTCAAACACAAACTGAGTGCCTTCCTGAAAAGGTTGGCAAGGCTGTAATGGTCTCAGCCCACACTCAGACTGATATAGGTGTAGTGAAGCCTGAAACTATGGATCACTCCACACAAACAGAGAGTAGTGGGGAGGAAGAAAAGTCTCCCTCTCCCCAGACATTAGGAAAAGGTCAGCCTCCTCAGGGATCTGACCTCACCCCTTGTGAAGGAACTGCCCCAGAGGTAGCCAGGCCTGGCCTGGCAGAGCCTCTGATGTCAGTGGCCCCTTCCAAGGTGGGACCCAGTCTGGTGCAGGTAGCCTGCCTCTCTCTACCCTGCCTCAGTCAGCCCAGGGCTGCAGAGGTCAGGGAGGCCAGTGGACCCCAAGAGGGCCCCTGTCCACAAGAACCCCCCCATCAAAAGAATGAGGATTGCCTGGCTAGTAGCCCTAGCCAGGTGATGGGTAAAAACATTCCTGAGGGATCCCCTTCACAGGTAGTTAGGGACCTCCCCCAGAGGGATTCTGTTGGGCACAGGCAAACATGGGACCTTAGGGCCCCAAACCTGACCTGTCCCTCCAGTAAGCCCACAAAAGGGACCCAGCCTCCAGCTTTAGGTAGCCAGAGGCTAACCCTGAGAGCACAGTGCAACTCAGTTAGAGAAAGAAAGGCATCCATAGTGGAGGATGATTGGAGGAAGCTGAGGCCTCCCTTTGAGGACACTCACTTCAGTACTCCATCTCAACACCAGCCTTTTACTCTGCAAAGACACACCAAAGGTAGAGATTCCCTATGGTGGAGACCCTATGATATCTTTAGGATGAGGGATTGCTTAGTGGACCATGAGACAGTGCTGGTTCTTCCTTATATGGCCACTCAGGCAATAGAGGCTTACCTTGGCAAGGCCAGCCTTATCTCCTTTCGTTTGGGGGGGGGGTTGTGTAGGAAGGTGGATATCTGACTATGGTTACCCCCAACTTTTCGCCTAGTGTCTAGCTGGTTTTTCGACTTAGTTGGCCTGAGATCCTGCCATTCAGGGTCTCAGGCTGCCTGCTCTCTCTGTAAAATGGACTCCATGTACCCTAGGTACATAACCAATTGGTAAGGATCACCTTATTGGACCCTGTACAGTGTACCCTAGGTACCCAGGGCATAGGCGTACCCTAGGCCTCCCAGGGGCTGCAGCATGTATTATGCCACCCCTGGTCTGGCCTTCCAATCAGACACAACTGGCTGATCACTCAGCTGGGGCAAGGTCGTGTAATCACCCCTTGCTTAGATATAGTATGCCTATATCTACCCTTATATATAGACACATGTGTACCCATCAGTCACTCCTATGGCAGGCCTTAACAATCCTGGAGGCAGAGTGCTTGGTAACATGTGAGATGGTGCTCTAGCATGAGCTGAGCCTGTCTGCAGCTTTCGGAACCATGTCCTTATAGCTGTTCTATGATATAGCCTACCATATACTCTTAAAGTGCCTTATAATCTTAAACGGTTATGGTAACTATGGTTTGGCTTTATCAAAACATGTCGTGTAAGGTGTCTAACACTTTGGAATAATACCCCCATACCATTTCTGGTGATGAGGATATTATTCCTCCCTTCTAGAGGGAGAGATATGTTAAAATCCTACTTTGCTGTTTATCTCTAACCAAAGCCTCAGCATCACAAAATGGATGCTGCTGCCACAGACACAAGTCTGACCTCCTGCTGCTGGGAGTGATCCCAGCCAGGGAGGCCTGGACAATAGGTTTCCTGCTTGGGGAGGTGCTAGACAGCCTTTAGTGTATTGGGGCAGGGTGGGCCGAAAGGAATGAGACATGCCTGGGGCACACAAGGTGTTCCTTGCATAGTCCAGTTCAAACCGGGCTGGGGCACTCCAGCCCCAGCTCTGGCGCGAAACTGGACAAAGGGAAGTGGGTGTAACCACCCCCTCCCAGGTCCCACCCATAAGGCGTGACCTAGCAGGTATCCCAGCCCCCCAGATTAGTATAAGAGTGGGAGTTGGGCCTCAAGACTTTAGATTATCCTGAACCTGCAAAACTGAACAGAAACTCTGGACCTTCGACATTCGACGAAAGAAGAAGACTGAAGAATCTCCCTTGTAGCCAAGGAGTGGCTACCCTGTGCAAACAGGCACCATCAAGAGACTACCCTTTGCTTTGCGACCGTTCTACGAGGAACCGACTGCAGAGCCCGACCAGAGCCTTGACTTCCAGACTTCTCCGACCCTCATCCACATCTGCAGCAGAGCTGAGATCCGTGGAGGCGACGAGCGACGTGGGACCGGCTACCTGGGAAAAGTGGCTAGTAACTTACAGCGCAGCTTCTGAGGTACCCTCGAAGTTGTGCACCGGGGATTGAGAAGCCCCAACCCCAAGCACCATCTGCACCGAAGATCAGCCCCCCACACTCCACGAGTCCTGCGTGGGGCCCTTCAGCATTTTCCTGCTTGCCGCGTCTGTCCGGTTGCTTGCCCGCTGGCTAGTGGCCTCTGTGACGACGCATCCTGAAATCTTCTGCGCTGGTTTGGCTCCTCCAGACTGGCTCCCGCTTCTCTGCAAAGAAGAAGCACCCCAGACCTTCCTGGTCTGCACCAGAAGCAAGTCCTCCGTTCTTCGTGGGTTCCGCTTGCCAAGGCTTGGTGAGTCCTAGTCCAACTTCGACGCCGCCGACAGCAAGAGCCTTCGTGGGACAGCACGCCTCCTGGTCCTGGTCGTCCTCGACGCTTCCTGGTCCTCCTGGCTGCAGTGACAAGCTTCACCTTCACCTGCAACTCTTCACGACATCGCCTGGTTCCTTCCTGGTTCCACGTGGTCACTGGCTAGTGACCTTGACTCTGTCCCTTCTGCTTGCAGGTTTCTTCTCTTCTTGATCCCAGCCTTGGGATCCACCGGACACTCTCCCCTGACTGCCTGTCAGCATCTTTCTTCAGGCATCCATAGGAGTCGACGACGAAAACGACGCATCTTCACCCCTATGCACCCGCAGCCTGTGGGCTAGGTAACTTGGGTACTCCGGTGCTCATCAGGATAGTGACTATCCTAGTGTCTAGTTTTCAAGTCTCAACTTCCTAGCTACTCCGGAAGTGTCCTAAATCTATCTATTTCTAAACTGTAACATTGCTATTGACTTTTACGCATTGCGCGTGAGTGTTTCCACTCTGCACACGAATCCCGTGGGCCTCCCACTTCCTAACTAACGCTAGTGTAGTGTAGCCCCAGCGATTCCCTAGGCCTAGGCCTATTCTATTTCCGTGACAGTGGTTCTTATACCACTTACTTAGTATATGGTTTGCGTGGCCCCTAGGGCCTAACTGTATTACTTACCTGTGTGACTTACTGTATGCATTAATAAGACTGTGTTGTACTTACCTCTAATCTCATAAAGAGTGCTGAGGGTTTGCTTAGAATAAATACACTTTATTTTATATATATATCTGTTGTGGTGTCCTTTCATTTGGTATTCAAGGGATTATATATGGTATCACAGCTGGCTTCACATGCCATTCAGAGTTTAGCCTAAGACTGCTCTTGTCCATGCTACCACTAGGATAGCTGGTCTATAAATTTGACTTTACAACCAATCACCATAAGGGTATTTGGACTGATATAAGGTGTTTCACAGTAGAAAACTGACGTCCGTTCACCGGGAGGGACTTATATGGCTCCAATGACGTCATATCCATGGGCGACGTCAGGACGGAGCCGTGCAACGCCATCCTGCGGCGTGCAGAGGTACTGCTGAAAATTCTCTGGATCCAGACTGACGCCTGGGACATTCTAAAGTTAAGGAATCTGCGGCTAGATGTCTCTATCAGATACAATTGTTAATAACATTTGCAGGATAGAGTTTTATGTTTTATATATTATTTTGATTGTAAAGATGTTTTGATTGCAATTATTTTTACTAATCACGCAATAAAGAATTTATTACTATTACACTTAAGAACCGCATAGTGCTATTCACGCGTTATTTGGAGTGTGAGAATGCACTCAGTAATCGCAACGCAAAAAGACATGTCACTAACTCCGCCAGCAACAAGATATCTGCATAGCGATGCAGAGTTTTTTTCGACTCTGCGGAATTTCCAATAGCAGAACTCCACGTACTCCTCCCACCCCTAGCTGTAAACTCCGCCATCACCTTGGTGAACACCTGAGGCGCCCTACTAAGGCCAAAGGGGAGCACAACAATCTGAAAGTGTTATCAATGAACTGCAGATAACGTCCTTGGGCAAGCAAGTCAGGGATGTGTAAATATGTGTCCTACAAGTCCAACCCTACAATTCAGCCTCCGGCATCCAGGCCAGACAAGACCTGAGCTAGGGTAAGCATTTGGAATTTCTCCTTCTGAGGAAGAAGTTGAGAAGGTACAGGGCTAGAATATGACAGAGGCCTCTATTCTTTTGGGCACCTTAAAGTAGTGGAAATAGCAACCACAACCTACTTTTGATGCTAACATCCTCTTGATGGCCCCTTCTGCCAAAAGGGCTGACACTTCCCGACGGAGCATGGAGAGGTTGTCCTCCATCAGTCGATCGTAAGTGGGTGGCATAGGTAGGGGGGGTTCCAAGAAGGGGATGAAGTAGGAACTCCAGAAGAGTAGTAAAAATCATTTGTCCAATGTTATGGATTGCCAATGGGGCAGTTGATGGTGGATCATGCCCCCACTGGGTGCTGACATAAGGCCTGCCAAGGCTGCCTGGGCTGCCAGGGCTGCCAGGTGGGTGGTGGACTAGCCCAAACTCTGGCTGGTTGCCCCACGTGATCTGCAAGAACCGCATCCATGGCACCAAAAAGGCTGGGAAGCCTGTTGGCTTTGGTGGCTGGACAGGAAAGAACATAGTTTGTATCCCCTCCCGTAGCCACGAAAGAGACAACAGAAAACTGGAGTTGGCAGGGTACCTTGAATAGACTCAAATAGACTCAAATCCAATAGCTCTGCTGTTTTTACAGTGCTCTAGTGCTAAATCTGCCTTTTCACCAAAAGGGCAGGCCCATCAAAAGGCATATCCATAAAGGAACCTTGGACAGCCACTGAAAAATCTAGTGGTTTTCAAACAGGCATGGTGTCTAAGTGCCATCTCTTCGACGCAATCGCTCTGCCTAGTGAGTTGGTCATGTCCAGCTCACATCTGATGGTGAAATTTGTTGCATCTCATTTGTCAGCAATAGCTTGAGTAAGTATGGCTCCGGCCTCGTCTGAGACCATAGGCAGCACTTGCGCAACCGAGTCCTACACCGTGTAGGTGCATTGGATCAAAAGGCATGTAGAGGTCACGGACCACAGTGCTAGGCTGGTGAAAGTGAACATCCTCTTGCCAAAGGTATCAAACATTTTGGATTCCCTATTTGGTGGAGCGGTAAGGAATGTGCCAGGGTTAACATGGGAGGTGGAGGTCTTCACTGAATGGGGGTAAGGGTTTGAAGGGGCAACTTCTGGCTGAAACGCCTCCGTGAAGATGTTTGCCTAGACTGACACTGATTACTGCTGAAGGTCCAGAACTCAGACCCCCTCTGCATCAAAATGGCAAAAGAGGCTCCCTCCTCTATAGCCACAGTGGTTGAAGAGACCAAGCTAGTGTCTGGGGAGGGGTCCAAACCACTGGCATCCGTCAGTTCCTTATACCAGTAGTCCTCTGGTTTCATGAGGGACTGATGATATACGTAAGGGTCCTCAGACACCTCCAAATTGTCTTCATCTCCAGGCTTATCAAAGCAAAAAGAGACTGGCTCCAAATCAGATTGCATGGTACTGGTTGTCACTGGAGTCAGATGACACCCATCCGCCTCCATATCGGAGTCAGGTATGACGATAGGGCCTGTATCACCACAGGGCATTGTCAGCACCGGAAATGGCGGCACTGGAGCGGGCTCTGAGGAAAGTTGGGGTCTAGCAGATCGAGCAATTCCAGATCCAAGCGGCCCAAATAGCACCAAGGACAGAACCGCTAGCGGGAATCAGGTAGGGGGCCCTCCAAACCCATTGGGCCTGAAAGAGCTCCAGAAGAGTCAGGCTGCCCAAATATGAGGTTCAAGGCCTCATAAAACTCTTTTAGGTAGCAGGGGCCGTTCCAATCACGGGAAACTCTGGGAGGAACAGACCAAAACCCAAGCACAGGCTCCCTGGAGGAGCGAGGCCTTGAGCGGTGTCGTTGTTCCAGCGCCATATCTGATAACTTCGACCAACGCAAGAAAGTCAAGGAACGCTTTGACTTCATTGACTTTTTGCGCTTGTGGGACTTATCCGACAGATTATACTGGGACACCGATTGTCAAGATTGCCTCTGCAAGCAATCCTGGGACCTTCCACGTGACAGGGATCAGGAGCATTGTGGGGTCGTCCGATGTGGGGTGGCAAGGAGCTTCAGGGAATGTTCCCGCAGTGCCTTTGGGTTCATGGCGCGGCACTACTTGCAGGTTCTGGAGTCATGGTCCCGCTCCAAGCACCACAAACAAACCACATGTGGGTTGGCATAGATATCTGCCTGTGACAGGCACCGCATGGCTTGAAACCAGTGGGTTTCTTAAGTGAAATTCCTAGCACAGCAGGAAAATAAATTCTCAAAAATATCTTTGACAAAAAGTCAAAAAAGTGTCAGTCAAATGTTCAATGGGGAGTAGCTTTCTCCGGATCTACGCTGGCTGGCGTTGAAAGAAAATAACTGATGTCAGAGCACTGGGGTGGCGCCAATGTAGGCACCGTGCAAGTCACATCCAGAGCAGACGACTGGGATAATGCGGATGCAGAGTCGAATGACGCCACCAACTGGTGCGCAGTGGAACTACTCTAAAATCTCTGGACACAGTCTGACACATGGAGATAACTCAAAGGTAAGGAATTTGTGACTGGAAGTCTCTATCAAGGTGTGATGATTCCCAACCAGGGGGATCCTTTGGAAAGGAGCGCATATTGACCATTGGATCTCCTTAACCCGGACTGCAAAATCTGGGGGAAGATCAATCATAGTGAAACGCATTTAACAACACTTGCTGTTCCTGTTCCACCCGGGCCCGAGTGGAGTCATTTTTGGAATGAGCACGTCATCGTAAATCAGGTGCCTCTTTTTAGATGGACTGCAGGAGGGTCATCCCCGGACAGTGGTAGTCTCATGGATATGGAGAACGTTTTCAATAGTTTCTGCTTGTCGTATACCTTTGCAGTGATGTGCCGCATTGATCTAGAGGAGGAGTTGCTGGCCTAGAATCAGTGGTATACGCAGCTCTGTTTGCAGAGTGCGGTTGGACGAGAATATTCAGACCAGTGGCAGATTCAGAGGCACTTGACAGGGGCGTTTACTGTCGCCCTTGCTATTTGCGCTCACAGTGGAGCAAATGTACGGTGACAGATGAGAGCTGCAGGTGGCGAGTCAAAAACACATCATTTCCTTATGTGCAAAATTCTAATTTACTTATACGTTGTCAAATTCGGCCTAACTCTGATCCTGAGACTCCTTCAGTGTGCTCCTGGGTTTCCATGTTAATGTTTAGAAATCCTTCATCTTCCCCCTGTAGGATTCGTGTTCGGCTTTTCTGGCGATGAATGGGCCCTATACTGTCCCTGTCGCTCAACATACTTTCAAATACCGGGGAGTCCACATTTATAGAAAGCCTCAGCAGGGTAATAACCTTCCTTTAATCGTCGTACCTGTTCAGCAATTTTCCCTTGTTGCTGCCCGAGCGGTAATCAGGTCCCTCAACGGATGGCTTTGAAACCTCGTCAGGACATCCGGCAGGAGCCGAATGGCCCTGGCAGAAATGTTTGCAGGTGGCAGGTGGTTTGAGGGCGCCGAACTACAAGCTTTACTATATCTAGGCGCAATTACAATGGCTTAAGACATAGGGGCAGATTTATGAGCCCCTTGCGCCACTTTTGCGTCACTTTTAACATGGGAAAAGTGACGCAAAAGTGGCGCAAGGGGCTCATAAATCTGCCCCATAGATTGCTCCGAGGCGCAGCCTGAGGCGAGGAACCTCTGGCCTATAGATACCTGTTCACTGGTATTCTGGGATGTCTTAGGTACAGCGTACAGCCCCCCATGGCAAGTAGCTACCACTTCGGCTCTGGGAAGTTAGATATTGTTGGCTTGGATATCTTCGCCGCAGGGCGTTGTACTCGCAGGATCTCCCTCTTTGATGCCTTTTCCGAGTTTGCACAGATTGAGGCGATGGCTCACCGATCGCATTGTGGGCGAACATCTACCACGGCATTGGAGCCATTGTAGGCAGAGGGAAACACCTATACGCTGTTCCGTCGAGACAGTTTCTGACAAATGCAGTGCTTTAGGACACGGTGTGTGGGGTGATTCGGGAGTGGAACCTGCCACTGACCCTGCCTTGCATACGCTGCTGACGTGGTTCTACGAGCACAGGATTACAAATGTGTGTGTGTAGGGCACTGGGACAGAGAAAGTAGCGGCGCTGCTCGGACTCCCATGCCTCTGGAGTCAGGATTTACATATCGTCTTTTCAGACGCAGATTGGCATCACATTCTGGGCCGAAAACACTCAGATTTTCAGAAACGCGCTCCTGAAACTGTTACTGTGTAATTATGTTCACCGGGACACCTACTTGGCTCCCTAGCAGCTGCACAGGATCTGTGGCACTGCATCGTACAAATGCCCTCGGTGCAACTCGGACCATGCAGACGTTACCCATGACGTGGCAGTGCTCCCCATTGCGGACATTCTGAAATTAAGTCTGTGACTATGTCACACAGATAACGGCCAAGCGCCACATCAACACCCCGAAAACACGTCTGCTGGGCCAAATGCCCTGCCCCAACGTGGACAACAAGGCTGTGAACAAAGTCAATGACCTGGTCCTTGCCTTGGCTAAGGGAGCGAGCGTGATGCACTGGAGAGAGGTCTGAATATGATTCAGAACTCGGAGTAGCATCGTGCACCGTCTGTAAATGTAAATGGTTTTAACTGCTGTCATTCTAAGGATACAAAACTTTTAATAAAGAGCAGTTTTGAAAGACAATATATGCATACATTAATTCTAATAAAAATATGTTAAACTATGTTAATAAACAAAGTTGTTTCTTACCTTTAAGTCAGGAATTGAATAACCTTTTCTAAGCGTCATCTGAAACACATCCAATCCACTGATAAATGCTGAGAGGCGTGAAAGGCTCTGCTTCCCACTTCCCCCGACTCCTACAAGTAAAGCATTCCCACGAGGAGATTCCAAAATGCGATTAATGCGGCAAATGTGACATACTGCATCTTCAAAAAGCACCTAAATACAAAAAAAAGGAAGTTGTTGTAGCTCTAAATTTGAAGCTTCTAAGCAGCTGGAACATTTGAAAACGTACTTGCCTTTAACGGCAATTCTTCAGCATTGATACTCTCCAGGTATTTATACTTTCTTTGGTATATACCAGACCTACTCCTCATCTCTTTTGTGCGTCAATCCATCTGAGCAAACTTTGATTACCGCACAAGATAAAAGATACTTACCTTCTACAATGTTTAATTTTCATTGACACTTTTTTCCTCTGCAGGCATGTTATTTATGAAATATTGGCAGCTGTTGAGCCGGGATTCTGATCATTTTACTGTCTCTTGTGGTACATGGGTACAAATATGTCTAGTGGCATGCCACAAATGCTGTTTGCCCTTGGAATAGCTCACAAAAGTCAGGAGATGGGACTGCTGGATTTTCACATGTACCAAAGGGGATGATTGACGGAGCGTTTGAGCTAATCAAACACTCACCCCCAGTCAACTGATCTGGGTTTAGTCCATCATCATTCTTTAGCTCACTGCACCACCCCAGTGCAAACATGGCCATATGCAAATCAGTCTGACCCTGTGCCTCATGGGAACAGTCCAGCCCGAACTGCCAAGCCATATCTTCCCTGGACCGGTAACAAGCATTCTGGGACCGGTTACGGGTTCATAACCCTCCTCAGCCAGGCTATCTTGAATCCAGTGGCAAAGTGAACAAGGGACCCACGTCTGGGCATACTCTGCCAACTTAGGGCAAACAAAGCGATACCAAAGGGGATGATGGACGGAGCGTTTGAGCTAATCAAACACTCACCCCCAGTCAACTGATCTGGGTTTAATTCATCATCATTCTTTAGCTCACTCCACCACCCCAGTTCAGACATGGCCATATGCAAATCAGTCTGACCCTGTGCCTCATGGGAACAGTCCAGCCCGAACTGCCAAGCCATATCTTCCCTGGACCAGAAACAAGCATTCTGGGACCGGTTTCGGGTTCATAAACCTCCTCAGTCAGGCTATCTTGAATCCAGTGGCAAAGTGAGCTAGGGACCCACGTCTGGGCATACCCTGCCAATTTAGGGCAAACAAAGCGATACCAAAGGGGATGATGGAGGAGCGCTTGAGCTAATCAAACACTCACCCCCAGTCAACTGATCTGGGTTTAATCCATCATCATTCTTTAGCTCACTCCACCACCCCAGTTCAGACATGGCCATATGCAAATCAGTCTGACCCTGTTCCTCATAGAAACAGTCCATCCCTAACTGCCAAGCCATGTCTTCCCTGGACCGTAAACAAGCATCCTGGGACCGGTTTCGGGTTCATAACCCTCATCAGCCAGGCTATCTTGAATCCAGTGGCAAAGTGAGCAAGGGACCCACGTCTGGGCATACCCTGCCAACGTAGGGCGAACAAAGCGATACCAAAGGGGATGATGGACGCAGCGCTTGAGCTAATCAAACACTCACCCCCAGTCAACTGAGCTGGGTTTAATCCATCATCATTCTTTAGCTCACTCCACCACCCCAGTTCAGACATGGCCATATGCAAATCAGTCTGACCCTGTGCCTCATGGGAACAGTCCAGCCCGAACTGCCAAGCCATGTCTTCCCTGGACCGGAAACAAGCATCCTGGGACCGGTTTCGGGTTCATAACCCTCATCAGCCAAGCTATCTTGAATCCAGTGGCAAAGTGAGCAAGGAACCCAAGTCTGGGCATACCCTGCCAACTTAGGGCGAACAAAGCGATACCAAAGGGGATCATCCCCTTTAGTATCGGATTTTCACATGTAAGCTAATAGTACTAAAGGAAGCTTGTGTTTCTTCTAATAATTGCTATACCCTTTTCAAATTTGTTATTTCCATATATTGTAGTGTACTGTTTATGAAGCACTTTATACCCTGTTATGGGCCACTAAAGCGAGTTATCAGAGCAGCATGCTACAGCATGGGTAGTGCATGGTTGAATTTATTTTTGTATTGTATTTGCTGTGATCTTATGTGAGAATTGTTTTAGTGCACTGTGGTAAATTAATTCAATATTACCTCATCTCAGAATTTCTATACTTAATAATCATAATTTCAGTCAAAGCAAAGAGAGGAGTCCGTGGTGTTTTGAGTAAAAAAAGGGTCCAGTAACTCGAGTTAAGGGGAGAGCTCCAGCACCAAGCGGGTACAGGAGTGGTCTGCAGTTTTATTCACACATCAGAATATTTATACAGTTTTCAGTCAATAGGAAAAAGAAGAAAGGAGAAGTGACAAGAAAAAGGGAAGTGACAAGCAGTAATTTCCAACAGATGTGTCAAGGTAGGGGCGTGTCTTGTGTCTCGTGAGAGGGCATGTGATGTGTGGAAATGTGTTCTCTTTCAGTTGAAGGCCCTTACTCATTCGGGGGTTTATCTCTGGCTTAGAGTCAAGAACAGGACCATCTTGTGTAAAACAGGAACTATCTTGCTGGTTCTGGGAATTGGCAGAACCACAGAAATGTGTGTTGACAGTGTACAGCCTTGTGCTTCCTCTATTAGTTGGTGTGGTTTCAGGGCCTAACCTCGTGCTTCCTCTTTCAGTTGGGGGTGGTCACAGGGCAGCTGGTGTGACAGGCTGAGTCACCAACAATGGACAGGATGTGGCTGAGTCTCTGGCACAACTGGGGGAAGGCACACAGGCAGGCTTCTTGGAATTGGCTCGACCACAAGGAGCAGGGGGTTGTGCAAGATTCAATGGGGATGTGAAGGACAGTTTGCAGACAAGTTGCTGAGAGCATGTCACACACAAAATGGGTGTTTGTCTGAGGCAAATGGCTACCAGGCAGAAACAGGGAAATGATGGGGCACAATTGTCAATTTTATTTCCACATTCCCTCCTTGCCCCAGAGTGTACCTATATTATATCTCAATTTGCATGAGATCATCTAAACATTCTTGTAGCATAATTCTTTCCCTTTCTCTCTGCTGGACAAGTGGTTTAGGAATGCAGTTTGCAGCGCATAGACCGCACAGGGCAGGACCACATTGGATGCAAAGGCAGCATCCAGTTATTATCAGGAATATTATACCTGCTGCTGACAGCAGTTGCCATCCCCAGGACGATATTATCTTCCAGAACCAATCAGACCACGTCCAGGTGCCAGGTACTTGATGTAAACTTACGGCTATCTTGTGTAATTTTGTTATGGCCGTGTATACAGATGGGGAATTATCAGGAATAAATATACAGCAGCTAGAGCCTATAATTTTACAGGCTCCGCCTCTGTCAGCCAGGATGATGTCAAGGATAAGGCGATTTTGGAGAGTAACCAATCGTATGGCGGACTGCTCCTGGGTTAAGCTCCCCAGGGCAGACGCCGTCTGGTTTACAATAGCCTCTAAGGTCCTTTTCAACCTGCGTATAAGCTTGCTGTTCTGTACAGGGCCAACAAAGAAGAAGAACCCTTTGTTAAAATCTGTATACTGTTCCCATGAGGTTTCTGTTTGGTCAACCAAGGAGGTATCGATCGTTCTTTTATGTCTGACATGGGGCACTAGGAGGTCTCGGTGGTAAGTGGATGGGGCCACAAAGACAGGGGGTAACAGGAATGCTATATAACAAGTTCCCCCCCAGTTCAAGGGCAGCTGCACATAGGCCGTTTGGCCACAGACGAAATAAGTATAGCGAGATGCTTGAAATGAGGACTTTCCTCTGTCTTCAAAACTTATAGTGGTATGACAGTCACTGTGTCCTAATGGAACAGAGCCATTTTTCTGGATGCACAGGTGTCCTTTTACTGGTGAGACCGAGATGGAAGGGGGACTAGCATTCTTTTTAGGTTTGGTATTTAACATCTTGTAGGACATGGTCATGTTCCCTTGCTTGTATTCTTCACTTTCTAGGACTGTTCCTGTCGCCTGAGGACTTCCAGCCTTATTTGGGTAACAGGCAGCATTAAGTACCTTGTTTGAGTTCCCCCAAGGCCACCCATTCTTGCATGAATTATTTCCGTCAGGGCAGGAGGTGGGGGTGGTATCATCAGCTGTTATTAGGGCGAACCAGGCTTCACAAGTCCCATTATAGGAAAATGGAAAGGGGAAAAGAGGCCTCCCTCCCTTTTTCTGATGAGGTGGGAGGTGGCCGCATATCCAGCAATTTGTGATATTGCTGGCCTGATGAGTGTAGTGTAACATCTGTATAAAGGTATTGTTTTGCAAGGCTAGTCTATGGGCTTGTTCATGAGGGGGTAGGTCATGATATGTGTGTTCCTGAGTGCTGTTGGGTGCATGAGAGGTGTGTGGTGTTGGAGGAAAAACAGTGTGGAGGATCCAACCAAGACACGTCATAATGGTTATGAAGAAAAACAATATCATTAAACATATGATAGAACCACTACGCAATTTCTTAAAGTTCTTGTTTCTGCGTTTCATTCTATCTTTTTCCCACATAGTCAAGGAGTTTAAATCCATCCCCATGCTCCAACCGCTTCACCACTGGACCTGCGCCCAGTGGACTTAATTAGCCAGAGTCCGGATGGCAGACCTCAACTTTGATTTATATTCTTGTTGTGGGGTCAGTTCCAAAGGCACAAAAGATTGTTCTGTTACAATGTCACTAGGGTTGGCAGCGTCGCCGGCAACAGTGTCTCTTTGTCCAAAATATTTCCGGCAGTGGCTCGCGTGTAGCCAGCCCTTCCTGCCTTCGACCTTCACCGCCGTCCGCGTGGTTAGGAACGCAACCTTCGGAGCCTTCCACCTGGGCTGAAGAGGACTGGTCCTGTCGAAGTTTCTTATCATCACCCAGTCGCCGGGTCGGATGGTGTGTTCTCCAGGGGCGGTTTTGTCAGGGAAGGCTGCAGCGACCTGTGAACAACAAGATTGGAGTGCAGACATCAAGGAAGCCAGGTAATCAGTCAATATTCTGCTGTCTACATCAGTAATTCTTTTAGGCATTGGCGTACCCCACATATTTGGTGGTCTGCCAAAGACCACCTCATACGGAGATAGACCAGTTCTGGAATGTGCTACCATACGCATGTAGAAGAGGGCAACCGGTAAGGCTACCATCCAGTCCACGCCTTTGTCTGTACATATCTTGGCCAATTTTATCTTCAAAGTCTGGTTGTGTCTCTCTACTAGACCTGCTGCTTGAGGATGTCTTACGCAGTGAAATTTCCAAGTGTACCCTAACAGAAGAGACACTTGCTTCATGAGTTCAGAGGAGAAGGGCTGGCCGTTGTCTGAGTAGATGACGCGGGGCAACCCATATCTCGGGAAATATTCTCTTACTAGTTGCTTAGCAGTTGTCGTTGCAGTGTAATCTGGGACAGGATAGGCTTCTGTCCATCTGGTCAGAGCACAAACTACAACTAGAACATACTTGTGACCTCTACATCTCTCCATCTGGATATAGTCCATTTGGAGAACTTCAAATGGATGGTCAGGGGGTTGGAATCCACCCTGCTCCACCTTTGTGCCTTTACCTGGGTTGAACTGATTACAAATCATGCACGTTTTAACCTTTAGTTTGGCTGCAGCTCTCAAATGTTTGTTGTGCCATATGTTCTGTATGCTGTCTAACATTGCTTTTTCTCCCAGATGCGCTGGTCCATGTATGATGTTTATTATAACCTGTACCATAGCATCCGGCAGAAACCATACTGCTCTTTCAGGTGTCATCCAACCCTGATCTGTAAGGACCCCTCCTTTTTCCTTCCATTCTAGCAGTTCCTGTGGTGTGGTGTGATTTTGGACATCCTGGATGTCAGAAAAGGGGTCTCGTATTGCGTATTGGCGGTGTAGTATATTCAATTCTGTGTTTGCTGCTAATTTGGCTGCACTGTCTGCGGAATAATTTCCTTTTGATATTTCATCGGTTCCTTTTGTGTGCGCTTTACACTTTAATACTGCAACTTTCGCTGGTAACTGACTGGCCTCTAAGAGGGCAGTGATGAGTGTAGCATTCTGTATTTTAGACCCGTGTGATGTGAGGAATCCTCTCTCTTTCCACAATGTGCCGAAGTTGTGTACAACCCCGAAAGCGTACTGTGAATCAGTGTAAATGTTAACTGATTTTCCTTTTGCTAAGTGACATGCTCGTGTTAGTGCTATGAGTTCAGCTGCTTGTGCCGACAGTATCTCTATCTTGTGTGCTTCCAAGGTGTTTGTACCATTTGTGACGGCATAGGCTGCTGCTAGTTCTCCAGTGGGGAGTCTCATGCAAGAACCATCAACAAAAAGTGTCATTTCTGCCTTAGAAAGGGGAGTATCTTGTAAATCTGGTCTGGGTTTAGTCACTAAATCAATTATGTCAATACAATCGTGAAGTTGTTCAGTAGGAGAGGTCAGTGGCAACAGTGTTGCTGGTTTAAAATGTTGCATCGTCTAATCGCAATATGTGGCTGAAAAAGCGTCATCTCATATCCGGTGAGTCTGGCTATTGTCAGATGCCGTGTTTGCGTTCTGTTTAGCAGAAGTTCTACAGCGTGTGGGACCTGGACTATCAGATGATGTTCCAATACAATAGCATCGCTTTGTCTAATAGCTTGTGCAGTAGCTGCTACTGATTTTAGACATGCAGGTAATGCTTGTGATACTGGATCTAATGTACTTGAAAAATAACCACATGGTCTATGTCTGTCTGCTTGAAGTTGGGTCAGGACTGATAGTGCTGTACCTGAGTTTTCTGTTACAAACAAGGTAAAATCTTTGGTGTAATCAGGTGTTGCTAACACTGGGGCTTGACACATAGCCTTTTTAAGAGACTGAAAAGCTTGCGTGTGTTCATCTGTCCAGGGTAATTGTGGAGTAGCGCCAGCTTCGAGTGTTGTCAGCTGCACTAATGGTTTAGAAATGAGTGCAAATTGCGGGATCCACTGTCTACAATATGAGGTGAGACCAACAAAAGCTCGAACTTGTTTCTGTGTTGTTGGTTGTGGTATTTGTTGTATGAGCTGAATGCGTTCCTGTGTAAGCTGCCTACCCTCCTTTGACAGCAAGTGCCCTAAGTATGCCACTTGCTGTAAACAAAATTGGAGCTTACCAGGGGAAACTTTATGGCCATTTGCAGCTAGGAATTCTAGTACTAGTAGTGATGCTTCAGCACATGCTGCGTCAGATCTGGCCGTAATGAGGATATCATCAACATATTGTAGTATGGCTGTATCCGTGGGCCTTTGAATAGTGTCCAATTGTCTTTTCAGCGCTTGGCTATATACACTTGGACTTTCGGTGAAACCTTGAGGAGCTCTTGTGAATTGGAAACTTCGTCCTTGTAAGGAGAAGCCGAAAAGGTATTGACTGTCTGGGTGAATGGGTATACTGAAGAATGCGTTTTTTAAGTCAATGACAGAAAAATGCGTTGCTTCTGCATCTATGGCTGTGAGTAAAGTGGAGATGTCTGGGACCACAGGGTGTTGTGGAATGACACATTTATTGAGCTTTCTCAAATCCACCACTAGTCTGTAGACAGGTGGTGTTCCTGGTTCCACTTTTTTATGAACTGGAAAAACAGGGGAATTGCAAATGTTCGAAGTTGTTTCTTTAATCACACATGAATAATTAACATTAATGCTTGTTCAGCTTGAGGTGGAATTTTGTATTGTCTTATACGTGGTAGTTGGGCTCCCTCTTTCAGTGTAACCTTGTGAGGTGTTATTTCCATACATCCTACTGTGGTGGAATCAGTGGCCCAAAGGGTGTGTGGCAAATCTTGCAAACGCTCGTCTAATTCTCTACTTGGGTAGTGGCCCTTAAAATCTCGTAGAAATAATCTGACATCTTTAGGTGAGCAAACAATAACAGCTCCTAATTCTTTCAATGTTTTTACACCAAGCAAATTTTCTGGACATGATTTTGTCAATATAAGATCTGTAGTTGTCGTGAGGGGACCAACCTGCAAGGGCAGTGGTTTTGACGTGGCGTTTGTCACAGGTTGTCCGGAGAAACCCAGAGAAATACTTTTTGAACCCGAGAGAGGAGCCTCTGGGACCTCTTGATGGCTTATTGTTGTTTTACTGGCCCCAGTGTCTAGTAGAAACTTTCTATCCTCCCCAAAAAGTCGGACCTCTATAAATGGGCCTTTCTGATCTACTGGGATGGGGATTAGGGGCAGTTTGTCATCTTCTCTCCCTGGGCAACATCATGAAAAATCTGGGTAGTATTCAGTGTAGTCGCTGTCTATAATGTTCATTTAGGCCATTTGTGTTGTCGGTGGAACTGAAGGTGTTGAATTGTCTTGGGAAACATTCTGTTTTGGCTGATATGGACGAGGCTGTGTCTTACCAGTAGCCAAATTGTGCTTTAAGACAGGGCAGTCTTTAACGAAGTGTCCCGTCTTTTTGCAATAATTACAAGTGCTCTTCACGTTTGTCTGGCTACCTGGTGTCTGTTGGCGCTGGGGTGCAGTTTGGGCTACTAACGCTTTCATCTTGGTGTCTTTCATGCGTTTCTTATCATTTTCTTCTTCATCCCTAATGCGGTTTTGGTGGTATTGTAGCATTTGTAACACCAGTGGTGGTGTATGTGCTTGCCAGGTACTTTCTACTTTTAGTACTCTTTCCTTAATAGCTGACAAGGCGTTGTCTACTAATTTGGAAACAAACAGATGCGGGTAAGCTTCGCATGTCGGCGTAAGGCCGCTATTTACCGCAAAACATTTTTCAAGTCTGGTGTAATAATCTCCTATGTCTTCACCATGTTTCTGTTTGCAGGAGGAAATGGTATCCTAGTCCTCCTTTTTCACTGTCAGTAACTGTGGTAGCACCTTCAAAATAGTGCCAGGAAGTGCTTTTAGTCTGTCTCCTATACCTTGACCTGCTACTCTAGTATTTTCGTCATTCTGAAGTTCGGTGCATCTAATGTGTTCACCTGCTACTTCCCAATCTTTCTCTCTTAGTTTGTCATATATACCCGATGGCAACAATAATTTCAGAATTGCTGTGATATCAGAAAGAGTATATGTTCCCATCATTAATACATCTCCTAATTCTTTAAAGAATCCAGCAGGATCCTTTGAGTGGGAGGGAACCATCTCTTTTATCCTTAGTAACTCAAGTTTTGTCAAGGGTACATAAATAAAAACGCATTGTAGCGCGCCATTCGTGTCAGCTCTGGGGTGGACCTCTCTCATGGGGAACTGGCGTGTTTGAGGAAGTCTATTAATTGGTCCACAAGTATTATTGAAAGATTTATATTCAGTCGGTTTCTGGTATTTCTGTCTAAAATCTATAAGTGTGTTGAGAAAAACTGAACTATTGTGGAGGAACATGTTATCCTTATCAGCGCAGTCAGACAGAAAATCTTCGAGTCTTGGATCATGTTTAAAATGAGTGTCATTGAGTGTGATGAGATGTTGTACCATGTAGAGACTTGCTAATCTTTGATGTGAGAGTGGTAATGCTAGAAAAAGTTGGGCTATGAGATCATTGTCATATATCTTATATTGAGAGACCCATAGGGTCGCAGTTCTGGCTATTTCCTCCTCCTCCGGTGTAAGTGGAGGTTCCTGGTCTAACCAGTAGTCTAATGCATTGGATGTTTTTTCAAATAACTCATCTGGAGATGACCGTTCAGAGTGACCTTGGAGGAATGTAGGCGGGGGTGTTCGGGAATTAGGGGCGGAAGAACGAATGGGTAGGACTTTTTCAGTAGGTTCAGTAATTTCCTCCTCAAGTTTCTTATTCTCTTCATTTGTTTGCAAGTTTTGCAGAATACGGGTCACATTACGGGTGAACCTGTCTAGTGCATCATTTATAAGTTCTAGACTAGTGTGGTCGAATGCGGAATCTAATAAGTCAAAAAGTGAAACTGGTACATTTCTTTCCTCTGCTTGTATGTGTTTTATGAAACAGCAAAGGAGGAACCTATACATGTGCATTTTTACAGGGTGTGATCTTCTTGTAGTCATAGCGTTAATGGCTCGTGAGTTCTCTCCAGTACGAAGAAACTCAGAGGCCGCTTGAAGAAACGTGTCAATTGCTGGTAGATGTCTTACTTCTTCCCAGGAGTCATGAAGTATTTTACTTATTCGGCCCGCCTCCCCTGTGTTGCTCGGAGTCGGGTCATAGGGGCAGTCGGGAATTGTTTTACCTGGGTCTGGACCTACGGCACCCCCTTCTGGAGTGAGAGGTAGTGTGTTATGTTGTAAAAAGGGTGGCGGAGGCAGAGGGTGTTGAATTACTGGAACCTCATATGGAGGTGGAGTATCTAAGAGGAAATTGGTGAAAGTATCCTCTGGTGATGGGGTGGTAGGTTGTGTCTTAGGTGGTGCAATGTTAAGGTTTTCAGGTGCAGATGGCAATATAGGATAAAACCCAGTAGAAATGGCTGCTTGTTCCCTTTTATTCCTTTCACTAACTACTTCTTTCCCTATTTCTTGCAACCGTTCTTTCTTGGCCTGCTCTGACATTCTCTTACCCTTTCCAACTTTATGCAATTCCTTCTGTTGCCTCCTATGGGCTTCTTTTCTCCATAATTCCACCGAGTCACTTTGTGACTGGCGGACTCCCTTTTTCTTCCACAACTGTTCCTCTAATTTTATAATACATTCCATGTCAAAAGTACAATTTTCAGGCCATCTATATCTGTGTTCTAGGTCTTTAGTATAATCCACCCATAAATCACAATAAATAATTGCACCGACACCATGTTTTGCATACATGAAGTGTCCTGGAGTATCCCGAGGAGGAAGGGGAATTTCCTTCTCAAGAATACTCCTTTTGGTTGCTATCTTACGTATTTTCGAGAAAATAGGCATGATGGCAAGATTTTTCAAAGATTTAGAATTGAGAGAAAAAGAAAAACAAACAGAACATATATCTTTACCGTACCCACGAAAGTGTTGAGTCCGTCTTTTATACTAGTTTAGCAGTCCTCACAAAATAAGTGAGAAACCAACAAAAACCTGTATCTTTACCGCACCTACAAAGTGGTGAGTCCGTCTTTATACTTTTCAGCAGTACTCACCGAAAAAAATAACTGGAAGGCCTCTTGAAGATCTAAAAAAATGCACGTAGCTTCTAAGGTGGGACTCGCAGAACCTCGGATTCGTCTCTTCACAGGTTGGGCTCTGGTTCAGGACGTTCCGCAATTTTCCTCACCGCCTCGTGTGGATGCCGGGCCGCAGTTGGTCCCCCTCTTTGCCTCGAAGGAGTTAGCGGGAATTCCCCGCGTTGTGCACTTTGAAGTCCGTCAAAGGTCAGGAGGGGACAGTACCGGGTCCACTATCGCCGGCGCGTGGGGAAAAGGGAATGTCCCTGTTCGGGCGCCAATTAATGTGGTAAATTAATTCAATATTACCTCATCTCAGAATTTCTATACTTAATAATCATAATTTCAGTCAAAGCAAAGAGAGGAGTCCGTGGTGTTTTGAGTAAAAAAAGGGTCCAATAACTCGAGTTAAGGGGAGAGCTCCAGCACCAAGCGGGTACAGGAGTGGTCTGCAGTTTTATTCACACATCAGAATATTTATACAGTTTTCAGTCAATAGGAAAAAGAAGAAAGGAGAAGTGACAAGAAAAAGGGAAGTGACAAGCAGTAATTTCCAACAGATGTGTCAAGGTAGGGGCGTGTCTTGTGTCTTGTGAGAGGGCATGTGAAGTGTGGAAATGTGTTCTCTTTCAGTTGAAGGCCCTTACTCATTCGGGGGTTTATCTCTGGCTTAGAGTCAAGAACAGGAACCATCTTGTGTAAAACAGGAACTATCTTGCTGGTTCTGGGAATTGGCAGAACCACAGAAATGTGTGTTGACAGTGTACAGCCTTGTGCTTCCTCTATTAGTTGGTGTGGTTTCAGGGCCTAACCTCGCGCTTCCTCTTTCAGTTGGGGGTGGTCACAGGGCAGCTGGTGTGACAGGCTGAGTCACCAACAATGGACAGGATGTGGCTGAGTCTCTGGCACAACTGGGGGAAGGCACGCAGGCAGGCTTCTTGGAATTGGCTCGACCACAAGGAGCAGGGGGTTGTGCAAGATTCAATGGGGATGTGAAGGACAGTTTTCAGACAAGTTGCTGAGAGCATATCACACACAAAATCGGTGTTTGTCTGAGGCAAATGGCTACCAGGCAGAAACAGGGAAATGATGGGGCACAATTGTCAATTTTATTTCCACAGCACACATGCATGCATAGGGCATAGGGCACCGCACCAATCAGTGATTTGGGGGAGGAAATGCGAGAGATAGGCACTCAAAGGGAGTAGGAAAGGGGTAAGAGACATGTGAAAGAGCCAGGGAGCTACCTGGTTGGTTGGTGTTATATGCAGCCAGTTTACGGGCGGGGTATGAAAACATATAGGCAGCTACAGAACACCATCTAAGGAAGAGAGGCCACAGGGTGCTCTGTGCGTGTACACCAATAACTGAAGTAATCAGAGAATGCCTTGCAATCCATAAGGCATCGCGCATAAGGCAGAGATGCTGTTAACTGTCAAATTAGTAAAGTCATGCCAAATGGGCAAGAAAGGAAGTTGCTGAACGAGTACTTGCCATAGTCCCTTAGCTGCTTTTCTCAACCACTTTGTGTAGGAGAGTAGGGTCTGCTTTCTATGTTCACCCCCACTATTTGCTTTTGCTTTACTGGTTTTCGACTTAGATGTGGCTGTGGGCCTGCTAATCAGACCCACAGCCCTGCTGTTCTCTCTCTAAATTGATACTATGTACTTTAGGTGCATAACCCATTTGGATAGGATCACCTTATTGGCCCCTGTACAGTGTACCTTAGGTACCCAGGGCATAGGTGTACCCTAGGCCTACCAGGGGCTGCAGCATGTATTATGCCACCCCTGGCCTGGCCTTCCATTATGACACAACTGGCTGATCACTCAGCTGGGGCAAGGTTGTGTAATCACTCCTTGCTTAGGTGTAGTATTCCTATACCTAACTTACATATAGACACATGTGTACCTATCAGCCACTCCTCTGGCAGGCCTTAACAATCCTGGAGGCAGAGTGCTTGGTAACATGTGAGATGGTGCTCTAGCATGAGGTGAGCCTGTCTGCAGCTTTCGGAACCATGTCCTTATAGCTGTTCTATGATATAGCCTACCATATACTCTTAAAGTGCCTTATAATCTTAAACGGTTATGGTAACTATGGTTTGGCTTTATCAAAACCTGTCGTGTAAGGTGTCTAACACTTTGGAATAATACCCCCATCCCATTTCTGGGGATGAGGATATTATCCCTCCCTTCTAGAGGGAGAAGACATGTTGTAACCTACTTACCCGGTTAAAGTTAACCAGAGCCCCAGCATCACAAAATGGATGCTGCTGCCACAGACACGAGTCTGACCTCCTGCTGCTGGGAGTGATCCCGGCAAGGGAGGCTTGGACAATAGGTTTCCTGCCTTGGGAGGTGCGAGCACCACCCCAGACAGGCCTTAGTGTATTGGGGCAGGGAGGGATGAAAAGAATGAGACATGCCTGTGGCACACAAGGTGTCCCGTGCATAGTCCAGTTCAAACTCCAGCACTCCAGCCCCAGTCCTGGCGCGAAACTGGACAAAGGGAAGGGGGTGTAACCACCCCCCTCCCAGGTCCCACCCATAAGGCGTGACCTAGCAGGTAACCCAGCCCCCCAGATTAGTATAAGAGTGGTAGCTGGGTCCCAGGAGATTAGATTATCCTGAACCTGCAACTTGAACAGAAACTCTGGACCTTCGACATTCGACGAAAGAAGAAGACTGAAGAATCTCCCTTGTGGCCAAGGAGTGGCTATCCTGTGCAAACAGGCACCATCAAGAGACTACCCTTTGCTTTGCTGAAGTTCTACGAGGGACCGACTGCAGAGCCCGACCAGAGCCTTGACTTCCAGACTTCTCCGACCCTGATCCACATCCACAGCCGAGCTGAGATCCGTGGAGGCGACGAGAGACGTGGGACCGGCTACCTGGGAAAAGTGGCTAATATCTTCCAGCGCAGCTTCTGAGGCACCCTCGAAGTTGTGCACCGGGGATTAAGAAGCCCCAACCCCAAGCACCATCTGCACCGAAGATCAGCCCCCCACACTCCACGAGTCCTGCGTGGGGCCCTTCTGCATTTTCCTGCTTGCCGCGCCTGTCCGGTTGCTTGCCCGTTGGCTAGTGGCCTCTGTGACGACGCATCCCGAAATCTTCACTGCTGGTTTGGCTCCTCCAGACTGGCTCCCGCTTCCCTGCAAAAGAGAAGCACCCAGAAGTAAGTCCTCCGTTCTTCGTGTGTTCCGCATGCCAAGGCTTGGTGAGTCCTAGTTCAACTTTGACACCGCCGACAGCAAGAGCCTTCGTGGGACAGCTCGCCTCCTGGTCCTGGTCGTCCTCGACATCTCCTGGTCCCCGTGGCTGCAGCGACAAGCTTCACCTTCACCTGCAATCTTCACAACATCGCCTGGTTCCTTCCTGGTTACACGTGGTCACTGGCTAGTGACCTTGACTCTGTCCCTTCTGCTTGCAGGTCTCCTCTCTTCTTGATCCCAGCCTTGGGATCCACCGGACACTCTTCACTGACTGCCTGTCAGCAACTTTCCTTCAGGCATCCATAGAAGTCCACGACGAAACCCGACGCAAGTTCACACCTATGCACCCGCAGCCCGTGGGCTAGGTAACTTGGGTACTTCAGTGCTCACAAGGGTAGTGACTATCCTAGGGTCTAGTTTCCGAGTCTCGACTCTCTAGCTGCTTCAGAAGTGTCCTTAAACTGTTAATTTCTAACTGCTAGTAATTCTATCGACTTTTACGCATTACGCGTGAGTGTTTCCACTCTGCACCTGAATCCCGTGGGCCTCCCACTTCCTAACTGTTGCTAGTGTAGTGTAGCCCCAGCTATTCCCTAGGCCTAGGCCTATCCTATTTCCGTGACAGTGGTCCTTATACCACTTCTTTAGTATATGGTTTGCGTGGCCCCTAGGGCCTAACTGTATTACTTACTTGTGTGACTTAATGTATGCATAAATAAGACTGTGTTGTACTTACCTCTAATCTCATAAAGAGTGCTGAGGGTTTGTCTAGAATAAATACACTTTATTTTATATATATATATATTGTGGTGTCCTTTCATTTGGTATTCAAGGGATTAGATATGGTATCACAGCTGGCTTCACATGCCATTCAGAGTTTAGCCTAAGACTGCTCTTGTCCATGCTACCACTAGGATAGCTGGTCTATAAGGTTGACTTTACAACCAATCACCATAAGGGTTGTTTGGACTGATATAAGGTGTACACTAGAACTAGTGACATCATACATCAGGCCAACTTCTCACATTGGTGAGCAGCGGTTGGGATCTGAGCTTGCTGTTGTAATACCATTGTAATCTTGAGATACTAAATTGAAAGATCACACAGATATTGTTTAGGTACATATAACACAGATTATAATACTTAAGTCCTATTGGACTTAGTGGTTGTAGGTTGAAGGGAGTAACACACCCTGACTACAACTACCAGAGAGGTTTAGTAGAAACAACTAGTGTAGGTAGGTGCACACACCACACCCTCACTAGATCATGTCTCTGGGAGGAGATCAAGTAGATGCTCTCTCAGGAGGGGCAGGTCTGAAGAAGACCCCCTCTAGATATGATACCCTAACTTTTTAGGAGATGAGACAATTGTGTACCTCCAGAAAGTTAAAACAGGGTGCAAACCCTACCCTCCTTCAGCTAGTACAACTCCTAGAGGAGTATGATACTTTTAGGGCCTCACAGGCCAGTACCCTAGGTACAAAGGAGGGTCTACCCACCACAGATGAGTCAGATGGGACTTCAGATTAATAGGTAGACAGCCAGGGCCAAGTAGGAAGACTTAGCCAGGCTAACCTAAGCTTACGTGGGAGTTTGCATGGGGTTCCCCCATACAGACCCCCAAGTGGGCTTACACAGAGAAGCAGGAGGGACAGATCCCCTTCAAGGCAATCCATCCACTCCCATGTCTCTAGCATCTCTAATGCTGCCTCTCACAGGGGAATGACTTCCCCTGAGAGAAAGGAGCATGAAGCCAGAATGAGGGAAGCTAATCTGAGGATTCAGAGGGAAGAACTTGCCCTTGCCAAGGAGAAGCTTGCTCTGGCTAGAGAGCAAAAGTTAAGTGGGTCAGAACCCACTGGTGGCAGCAATATCCCTAAGGATAGAGACAGGCACTATGATAATAGAAACCTGAGCAAGATTGTCCCTCCCTACAAGTGTGGGGATGACATCCACAAATGGATAACTGCTTTGGAGAGAGCTTGCAAAGTACAGCAGGTACCCCAAAGTCAGTGGGCAGCTATCTTGTGGCTCTCCTTCTCTGAGAAAGGTAGAGACAAGCTCCTCACAGTTAGTGATGAGGATGCAGACAATTACACTGTCCTGAAGAGTGCTCTAATTGATGGGTTTGGCCTAACCACTGAACAATACAGGTTGTTGTTCAGGGATACCCAGAAGACACAGACTCAGGACTGGACTGACTTTGTAGATTGTGCCACTCAGGCTCTGGAAGGCTGGCTAGTGGGAAGTAAGGTTAAGGACTATACGGGATTGTATAATTTGATCATGAGAGAACAAATCCTTAACAACTGTCAAAACCAGCTACTGCATCAACACCTGATTGATTCTGATCTGACTTCTCCCCAAGAACTGGGAAAGAAGGCAGATAGATGGGTCAGGACTAGAGTTAAGCAGAAAAAGCAGAACAAGGGTGGTGATCAGAAAAAGGCAGACCAGAAGGGTAATGATCAGAAACAAAAAGACCAGAAGTCTTCACCAGGCCCCCAAAAGGCCCAGGGGGAGGGTGGTCCCAAAAAGGATAAAAAGAAAGATGGCCAAAAGAAACCATGGTGCAACTATTGTAAGTCCAACTCACATTGGTTTAGTGAGTGCACCAAAAAGGATAAGCCCCCAGCCACCATTGCCCCTAAGGCAACTGTACCCCCTAGTCCAGCTGTAAGTGGTGGTTCCCAGCAAAAGGGTGTAGTAGGGTTAACCCTGGGAACTGAGGAGGATTCTGGCCTAGTCAGAATACCTACTCAGGCTGTTCTGATCTGTGATGGGGACTTAGCTTTGTCCTCTACTGTAGGCCCCAGTAACCTGGGCAAGTACAGACAGACTCCTGTTATCAACCAAAGAATGGCTCAGGCCTACAGGTACACTGGGGCAGTGTCAAAATGGTGACACCTGCCTTTGTGGACCCTGGACAGATCATACTAGGTGAGAATCACCTAGTGACCAACGCTAGCAATGCCACTACCTCCCATAGTGTGGCTATTGTTAACTTCTCCTGGGGAGGGGTAACTGGCCTCAAGAAAGTTGTTGTTAGTTCAGACCTTCCTGTAGAGTGTTTACTGGGCAATGATCTTGAAACTTCAGTTTGGTCTGAAGTGGAGTATAGGACCCATGCAGAAATGCTGGGGATAGATGCACATGTCCTTGCTGTGACCAGGTCACAGGCCAAAAAGTGCACCACTGAACAAGTGCTGGATCCTGAAACTATGGACCAGTCACAACCCAAGAGAAAGAGCAGTAGGGTTAAGGCTGTGCCTTCCCCCTGCCTCAGGTGGTGGATCAGCCCTCCCAGGAGGATGATTCTGAGAGCCCTGAAGGAACTGTCCTAGAAGAACTTGAACCTGATCAGGTTGAGTTTCTTGGGACAGGGGGACCTTCAAGGGTAGATCTGAGGCAGGCTCAATTAGACTGCCCCTCTCTTGAACCCCTCAGACAGCTGGCTGCTGCTGAGGCTGCAGGGAATGCTCAAGGTACCCATAGAGTGTATTGGGAAGAAGGGCTACTGTATTCAGAGGCTAGAGACCCCAAGCCTGGTGCATCCAGGAGGTTGGTCATACCACTGAAGTTCAGAGGCTTCCTTCTTACCTTGGCCCATGATATTCCCCTTGCAGGACACTTAGGCCAGAACAAGACTTGGGACAGGCTTGTCCCTCACTTTCACTGGCCCCATATGTCAGAAGATACCAAGGAGTTTTGTCGCTCCTGTGTCACCTGCCAAGCCAGTGGCAAATCAGGTGGCACAACAAAGGCCCCCCTCATACCACTACCTGTGGTGGGGGTTCCCTTTGAAAGAGTGGGCATAGATATTGTAGGACCAATGGACCCACAAACAGCATATGGGCACAGATTCATACTGGTGATAGTGGACCATGCCACCAGGTATCCAGAAGCTATTCCCCTAAGGACCACAACAGCTCCTGTTGTGGCAAGGGCCCTGCTTGGAGTATTCTCCAGAGTGGGCTTTCCAAAGGAGGTCATTTCTGACAGAGGTGCCAACTTCATGTCAGGATACTTGACTGCAATGTGGAAGGAGTGTGGTGTGAATTACAAGTTCACCACACCCTATCACCCACAGTGCAATGGGCTTGTTGAGAGATTCAACAAGACCCTAAAGGGAATGATAAAAGGTTTACCAGACAAGCTTAGGCGAAGATGGGACATCCTTTTACCCTGCCTTCTGTTTGCTTACAGAGAGGTCCCACAAAAGGGGGTTGGTGTAGGAAGGTGGATATCTGACTATGGTTACCCCCAAATTTTTGCCTAGTGTCTAGCTGGTTTTTCGACTTAGTTGGCCTGAGATCCTGCCATTCAGGATCTCAGCCTAGCTGTTCTCTCTTTAAAATGGACTCCATGTACCCTAGGTACATACCCAATTGGTTGGATCACCCTGTGAGCCCCTGTACCAGTGTACACTAGGTACCCAGGGCATTGGTGCATCTAAGGCCTGCCAGGGGCTGAAGCATGTATTATGCCACCCCAGGCTTGGCCTAACAAATTTGACACAACTGGCTGATCACTCAGCTGGGGTAAGTTGGTGTAACCACCTCTTACTTAGGTGTAGTATACCTATACCTAACCTTAAATGGGACACCTGGTAACCTATAAGTCACTCCTATGACAGGCCTTAACAATCCTGAAGGCAGAGTGCTTGGTTCCATGTGAGATGGTGCTCTGGCATGAGCTGAGCCTGTCTGCAGTGGTCGGAACAACTTCCTTCTACTGTTTCCAGATATCGTCATACCATATACTCTTAAGTGCATTATGAACCTCGCGGTTAAATGCTATCTTTGGTTTGGCTTTATCAAAACATGTCGAGTAAGGTGTCATACGAATTGGAATACTAACCCCTCGCCAATTCTGGCGACGGGGTTAGCATTCCACCCTTCTAGAGGGACACGACATGTACAGTACCTGAAACCCGGGTAAAATCAGACATAGCCTAAGCTCCACAAAATGGATGCTGCCACCACAGACACAAGTCTGCCCTCCTGCTGCTGGGAGTCCTTCCAGCTTGGGAGGTGTGGACAAAGGGTTTCCTGCCAGGGGAGGTGCGTGCACCACCCCAGACAGGATTTTGTGTATTGGTCAGGTAGGGCTTGAAAGAAACCAGACATGCCTGAGGCTCACAAGGAGCCTCGGTGCATATGCCAGTTCAAACCGGTCCTGGGGCACACCAGCCCTGGACCTGGGGCGAGCTGGACAAAGGATTGGGGTGTAACCACCCCCCTTCCGGGTCCCACCCTTAGGGAGGGACCTAGCAGGTAGTTCGGCCCCTAGAATCCGCTTAAAGGTAGGAGCTGTGTCCTAAGACTTCAGACATCCTGGAATCAACTTGAAACTAAGAAGAAGACGGGAACTTCGACATTCTGCTGCACAGAAGACTGAAGGAAATCTCCCCTGTGGTCAGGGAGTGACCACCTTGCTAACGCAAGCACCATCCAGCGAATCAACGTCTGCTTTGCCGCCGCCTCCCGCCGGAGCCCTAGCCCAGAGACTGACAAGACCTGGACCTCCAGACCTCTCACCGCCCGATCCACAGTCCCTGAAAAGAGGAGACCCGTGGAGGCAACGAGACACGTGGAGCCAGCCATCTTGAAACAACCACAACAAGCTGCAAGTGCAACAACCGAGGCTCCCTCCGAGTTGTGCTTTGGGATCTGAGAAGCCCAACCCTCGAGCAGCATCTGCACCAAAGGTGAGCCCTCCAGCATCTCCACGATCTGCGTGAGGCCCTTCTGCATTTTGCCACTCGACGCGCCTAACCGGTTGCTGGCCCGCTGGCTAGTGGCCATCTTGGCGACGAACTTCAAGAACTACACCGCTGGTCTGGTTGCTCCAGACTGGCCCTTGCTCCCCTCCAAAGGAGCAGTCCCTCTGACCTTGCTGGTCAGAACCATCAGCTTATCTTGTTCTCCACAACAATTGATTTTGCCAAGGCTTGTTTGCTTCGATCAAGTCGCCGACAGCGAGAGCCTGCGTGGGACAGCTCGTGAACCGACTCCTGGATGTCGTCGACCTCCAGGGACCACGTGGCTGCAGAGACAAGCTACACCTTTCTTCCTGTTTGCACCCGACATCGCCTGGTACCCACCTGGTGCCACGCTGGTCACTGGCTAGTGACTGTGAACACTGTCCCCTCTGCTTACAGGTCTTCTACAACTCCGATCCACCCTTGGATCCACCGCATCTCTTCCGGACCGACCGCCTGCAGCATCTTTGTCCACAGGCTCCATTGACCCGATAGAAGAAACCCGACGCACTTCGACACCTATGCACCCGCTTCCTGTGGGTGAGGTAAAGCTGGCACTCCGGTGCCCAAGTGTAGAGTAACATCTCTAGTGTCTGTGTTTCCAATCTTAAGGTCATAGTCCATCCGGAAGATCCTCTTTGCAGTAACTTTGTAACTTTTACGCACCCATTGAAAACCTATGGGAGCACGCGTGTGACTATTTGCTCTGCACACGCCACCCGTGGACCTCCTGGTCACTAACTGAAGTTAGCTCCTTGTAAGCCCAGCGATTCTAGAGGCCCTAGGCCTTTTCCCTTTTCTGTTCGTGGTACTTATACCACTATTTTAGTATATGGTTTGAGCGGCCACCAGGGCCTATCCATATAAAGTGCAACTTCTGTGTATTCTACTGTAATCTTGTTTGACGATTTGTGCTCCTGTGCTCATAAAGAGACCAGGGGTTACTTTGAGAAATAAATACATATATATTTTGAATATATATGTGTGTGGTGTCCTTTCATTGGTATAAAAGGGGGTTACATTTGGTAAAACAGCTGGCTTAACACGCTTCAAGAGTTTAGCCTCAAAGACTGCTTAGCCTACGCTACCACTAGGGCAGCTAGTCCGAAAAGGTTGACTTACAACCACACCATAAGGGTTGCTTGGCATGGTACAAGGTGGTCACTTTAACTAGTGAACATCATATACCAGGCCAACTTCTCACATTGGTGAGCAGCGGTTGGATTTGAGCTTGCTGTGTTTTACCATTGTAATCTCTTGGTTACCAATTGAAAGATCACATAGGTACCTGTAGGTACATATAAAACAAGATTATATATACTTAAGTTCTACTGAACTTAGTTGTTGTAGAGCAAAGGGAGTAGCACACCCTGACTACAACTACTAGATAGGTTTAGTAGGTAAACCCAAGTGTAGGTAGATTGCAACACATCCACCCACACTTAAGAGCAATGGCTGGGGCAGAGGGGTCCACTGTACCTATCTCTGTTGAGAGTGACCCCCAGAGGGCACCATCCATCTTTGCTACCCTTAATCAAAATGAGCTCAGGCAGTTGGCAAATATCAGGGGCCTTAAACAGCCCAAGAATCCTACTTCTGCTGAACTCAGAGAGCTTTTACAGGCTGATGAAGATCAGAAAGCTCTCAGGAAAGCCTTCCAGTTAGGCCCCTTAGGGACAGAAACAGGAGGCCCCCCTTCTGAAGATGCTACTGAAGTACCCCTTTCCAATAGCCATCCCTTAGATGAGAATCATACTACAGAGGAAGAAAGTGGTGAGGATACAGAAAGTAGTGAGGATGAAGGGAGAACTAGCCCAGTGCCAAGTGTTATACTTGGCCCAGCTAAAATAAGGCTATTGGGGACTGACAATGGGATCATCCCATTGGATCTCCCCAGTGGACTTAACCAGGGGTCTGGGAGGCAAAGGAATCACTCAGGTGAATCTAATGCTTCTCATGCCTCTAGAGGCTCTCAAGGTCACTCCAGGAGAAGGATGACCACCCCTCAGAGGAGGGAACATGAAGCCAGAATGCAGGAAGCCCAGCTGAGGATCAGGAAACAGGAGCTAGAGGTAGCCCTGATGGAAGAGAAACTGAACAAGGCTAGGCAACCTAGAGAGAGTGGGTCTATACCCACTGGTGGCAGCATTGTCCCTAAGGACAAAGATAGGGTCTTTGATAATAGGAACCTGTCTAAGGTTGTGCCCCCCTACAAAAGTGGGGATGACATCCACAAATGGATGACTGCTCTTGAGAGAGCCTGCAAAGTGCAGCAGGTTCCTGAAGACCAGTGGGCAGCAATCCTCTGGCTCTCCTTTGAAGGAAGAGGCAGAGACAGACTCCTCACTGTTAGGGAGGAGGATGTCAGAAATTACAGAGCCCTGAAGAGTGTCCTAGTTGATGGGTTAGGCTTAACCACTGAACAGTACAGGTTAATGTTCAGAGACACCCAGAAGACACAGACTCAGGACTGGTCTGAATACATTGAATTTGCCACTAAGGCTTTGGAGGGTTGGTTGCTGGGAAGTAAGGTATCTGATTATACAGGATTATACAATTTGATGATGAGAGAACAGATTTTAAGTAACTGTCAAAACCAGCTCCTCCATCAACACCTGGTAGACTCAGATTTGACCTCTCCCCAAGAATTGGGAAAGAGGGCAGATAAATGGGTCAGGACCAGGATCAGGCCTAAGAATCAGGGTGGTGACCAAAAGAAAGATACCACCAAACCTCAAGAGAAGGGTGGGGATAAAGCAAAAGAGAAATCTTCCTCAGGGCCCCAAAACTCCACACAGGGTGGTGGGTCCCAAGCTCCCTCCTCTACCACAGGTAAAAAGCCTTACTGCCATGAGTGTAAAACTCCTGGGCATTGGAAAACTGACAGCAGTTGCCCAAGGGCTAAAAACAAAACTTCCTCCAATTACTCCTGTCACACCACCTATTACTGTCAGCAGTAATCCCCCAGGTGGTGGGAGTGCCCCCAGAAATCTGAGTGGGTTCACTTGGGGAACACAGGGGGACCCTGGCTTAGCCAATTCCCCTACAGCAACTACTCTTGTCTGTGATGGTGGCATGGGGTTTGCCAACTTCACTGCCTGTCCCAACACTTTGGGTAGGTACAGACAGGAGCCCTACATCAATGGTACCAAAGCTGAGGCCTACAGAGACACTGGAGCTAGCATCACAATGGTGGCCCATTGGCTAGTTCCCTCTGAGCAGCTTTTGCCTGGTTTCTCCTACCAGGTGACTAACATTGATGGCAAACAGAACAGTCATCCCATGGCAGAGGTATGTCTCAGCTAGGGAGGTGTCACTGGCCCTAAAAGGGTGGCAGTGTCCCCAACCTTGCCTGTGGACTGCTTACTAGGGAATGACTTAGAACTCTCAGCCTGGGCTGGAGTTGAACAAGACACCCATTCTAAAATGGTAGGCCTTTCACAAAAGGGTAGTGGGGTTGTGCCATTCACAACCCCTGTCCAAATAGATTTCCTCCCTGGAAAGGTTGGAAGGGCAGTGGTAGCCACAGCCCAGGCACAGACAGGCTTCCCTGTAGAGAATGGCAGAGCTGTGACAGTCACAGCTCAAACACAAACTGAGTGCCCCCCTGAAAAGGTTGGCAAGGCTGTAATGGTCTCAGCCTATACTCAGACTGACATAGGTGTAGTGAAGCCTGAAACTATGGATCACTCCACACAAACAGAGAGTAGTGGGGAGGAAGAAAAGTCTCCCTCTCCCCAGACATTAGGAAAAAGTCAGCCTCCTCAGGGAGCTGACCTCACCCCTTGTGAAGGAACTGCCCCAGAGGTAGCCAGGCCTGGCCTGGCAGAGCCTCTGATGTCAGTGGCCCCTTCCAAGGTGGGACCCAGTCTGGTGCAGGTAGCCTGCCTCTCTCTACCCTGCCCCAGTCAGCCCAGGGCTGCAGAGGTCAGGGAGGCCAGTGGACCCCCCGAGGGCCCCTGTCCACAAGAACCCCCCCATCAAAAGAATGAGGATTGCCTGGCTAGTAGCCCTAGTCAGGTGATGGGTAAAAACATTCCTGAGGGATCTCCTTTACAGGTAGTTAGGGACCTCCCCCAGAGGGATTCTGTTGGGCACAGGCAAACATGGGACCTTAGGGCCCCAGACCTGACCTGTCCCTCCGGTAAGCCCACAAAAGGGACCCAGCCTCCAGCTTTAGGTAGCCAGAGGCTGACCCTGAGAGCACAGTGCAACTCAGTTAAGGAAAGAAAGGCATCCATGGTGGAGGATGATTGGAGGAACGTTGAGGCCTCACTTTGAGGACACTCACTTCAGTACTCCATCTCAACCCCAGCCTTTTACTTTGCCAAGACACACCAAAGGTAGAGATTCCCTATGGTGGAGACCCTCTGATACCCTTAGGGTGAGGGATTGCTTAGTGGACCATGAGACAGGGGGTAACCATGCCAGTGCTGGTTCCTCCTTATATGGCCACTTGGGCAATATAGGCTTACCTGGTCAAGGTCAGCCTTATCTCCCTTCGTTTGGGGGGGGGGTTGTGTAGGAAGGTGGATATCTGACTATGGTTACCCCCACATTTTTGCCTAGTGTCTAGCTGGTTTTTCGACTTAGTTGGCCTGAGATCCTGCCATTCAGGATCTCAGCCTAGCTGTTCTCTCTTTAAAATGGACTCCATGTACCCTAGGTACATACCCAATTGGTTGGATCACCCTGTGAGCCCCTGTACCAGTGTACACTAGGTACCCAGGGCATTGGTGTATCTAAGGCCTGCCAGGGGCTGAAGCATGTATTATGCCACCCCAGGCTTGGCCTAACAAATTTGACACAACTGGCTGATCACTCAGCTGGGGTAAGTTGGTGTAACCACCTCTTACTTAGGTGTAGTATACCTATACCTAACCTTAAGTGGGACACCTGGTAACCTATAAGTCACTCCTATGGCAGGCCTTAACAATCCTGAAGGCAGAGTGCTTGGTTCCATGTGAGATGGTGCTCTGGCATGAGCTGAGCCTGTCTGCAGTGGTCGGAACAACTTCCTTCTACTGTTTCCAGATATCGTCATACCATATACTCTTAAGTGCATTATGAACCTCGCGGTTAAATGCTATCTTTGGTTTGGCTTTATCAAAACATGTCGAGTAAGGTGTCATACGAATTGGAATACTAACCCCTCGCCAATTCTGGCGACGGGGTTAGCATTCCACCCTTCTAGAGGGACACGACATGTACAGTACCTGAAACCCGGGTAAAATCAGACATAGCCTCAGCTCCACAAAATGGATGCTGCCACCACAGACACAAGTCTGCCCTCCTGCTGCTGGGAGTCCTTCCAGATTGGGAGGTGTGGACAAAGGGTTTCCTGCCAGGGGAGGTGCGTGCACCACCCCAGACAGGATTTTGTGTATTGGTCAGGTAGGGCTTGAAAGAAAACAGACATGCCTGAGGCTCACAAGGAGCCTCGGTGCATATGCCAGTTCAAACCGGTCCTGGGGCACACCAGCCCTGGACCTGGGGCGAGCTGGACAAAGGATTGGGGGTGTAACCACCCCCCTTCCTGGTCCCACCCTTAGGGAGGGACCTAGCAGGTAGTCCGGCCCCTAGAATCCGCTTAAAGGTAGGAGCTGTGTCCTAAGACTTCAGACATCCTGGAATCAACTTGAAACTAAGAAGAAGACGGGAACTTCGACATTCTGCTGCACAGAAGACTGAAGGAAATCTCCCCTGTGGTCAGGGAGTGACCACCTTGCTAACGCAAGCACCATCCAGCGAATCAACGTCTGTTTTGCCGCCGCCTCCCGCCGGAGCCCGAGCCCAGAGACTGACAAGACCTGGACCTCCAGACCTCTCACCGCCCGATCCACAGTCCCTGAAAAGAGGAGACCCGTGGAGGCAACGAGACACGTGGAGCCAGCCATCTTGAAACAACCACAACAAGCTGCAAGTGCAACAACCGAGGCTCCCTCCGAGTTGTGCTTTGGGATCTGAGAAGCCCAACCCTCGAGCAGCATCTGCACCAAAGGTGAGCCCTCCAGCATCTCCACGATCTGCGTGGGGCCCTTCTGCATTTTGCCACTTGACACGCCTAACCGGTTGCTGGCCCGCTGGCTAGTGGCCATCTTGGCGACGAACTTTAAGAACTACACTGCTGGTCTGGTTGCTCCAGACTGGCCCTTGCTCCCCTCCAAAGGAGCAGTCCCTCTGACCTTGCTGGTCAGAACCATCAGTTTATCTTGTTCTCCACAACAATTGCTTTTGCCAAGGCTTGTTTGCTTTGATCAAGTCGCCGACAGCGAGAGCCTGCGTGGGACAGCTCGTGAACCGACTCCTGGACGTCGTCGACCTCCAGGGCCCACGTGGCTGCAGAGACAAGCTACACCTTTCTTCCTGTTTGCACCCGACATCGCCTGGTACCCACCTGGTGCCACGCTGGTCACTGGCTAGTGACTGTGAACACTGTCCCCTCTGCTTACAGGTCTTCTACAACTCCGATCCACCCTTGGATCCACCGCATCCCTTCCGGACCAACCACCTGCAGCATCTTTGTCCACAGGCTCCATTTACCCGATAGAAGAAACCCGACGCACTTCGACACCTATGCACCCGCTTCCTGTGGGTGAGGTAAAGCTGGCACTCCGGTGCCCAAGTGTAGAGTAACATCTCTAGTGTCTGTGTTTCCAATCTTAAGGTCATAGTCCATCCGGAAGATCCTCTTTGCAGTAACTTTGTAACTTTTACGCACCCATTGAAAACCTATGGGAGCACGCGTGTGACTATTTGCTCTGCACACGCCACCCGTGGACCTCCTGGTCACTAACTGAAGTTAGCTCCTTGTAGGCCCAGCGATTCTAGAGGCCCTAGGCCTTTTCCCTTTTCTGTTCGTGGTACTTATACCACTATTTTAGTATATGGTTTGAGCGGCCACCAGGGCCTATCCATATAAAGTGCAACTTCTGTGTATTCTACTGTAATCTTGTTTGACGATTTGTGCTCCTGTGCTCATAAAGAGACTAGGGGTTACTTTGAGAAATAAATACATATATATTTGGAATATATATTTGTGTGGTGTCCTTTCATTGGTATAAAAGGGGGTTACATTTGGTAAAACAGCTGGCTTAACACACTTCAAGAGTTTAGCCTCAAAGACTGCTTAGCCTACGCTACCACTAGGGCAGCTAGTCCGAAAAGGTTGACTTACAACCACACCATAAGGGTTGCTTGGCATGGTACAAGGTGGTCACTTTAACTAGTGAACATCATATACCAGGCCAACTTCTCACAGTTGGCTACAGCCCTTTTGAGCTTTTGTTTGGGCATCCTGTAAGAGGACCCCTATGTTTAGTAAGGGAAGGATGGGAGAGACCTCTCAGACAACCCAAACTGGATATAGTGGATTATGTACTTGGTCTCCGCTCCAGGATGGCAGAGTATATGAAGAAGGCTTCTAAAAACCTTGAGGCAAGCCAAGAACTCCAAAAACATTGGCATGACCAAAAGGCTGTGCTGACTGTTAACCAGCCAGGGCAGAAAGTGTGGGTGTTGGAGCCGGTGGCCCCAGCAGCAGTGAAGTACTGGGTATTTTAGACCCAGCGGTGCAGGGGCACACACCCTATGACTTCTGGGTTCACCCTGTTCCAGACCTACAGAAACACAGAGTCTTCTGGGTGAAGTCAAAGATTAGTTTATTGGCTGCAGACCAATTACAGGTATCCTAGAAGTACAACAGCGTGTATGTTCTCAGGAGACTGCTGAAAATCATAGGAATGGACTTCATCTTAAATACCCTTTTTCTTGCCTCAAGCATACATTCCTAGGTTTATGATATGGCCATTACAAGTATACATTACAAACGAAAAAGCAGAGTCATGATGACCATCCCACATTCCAGTTCGGCCAGCCCACAATGATTTACACAGTAAGGTTCAGATCCCACATTTGATATCAATAGGCCCCCCAATAAACATGAGCATCTCCTGTTTTGGGAAACAAGTCATAAAGCAGGAACAAGCAGGTGTGAAAGAGATTAGCCGGAGGATTGTGTAGAATGAAAGGGTTTTATGATGGGTCAAGCCCCGATGCTAATCACAGGTGGACGGAGGAAGGGGAGCTCGTGAGACCGGTTTGACCTGGGGCAGCAGAGCCAGCTGCCCAGGTCACAGAGAAGTCAGAGGAGAAGCCCATGTACTGTGAGGCCCGTATTTACTCCATTATAGCCTATGTGAGGGCAATGACAAGATGGCCACTGCTTCCAAAATGGAACCCGCGTAGTGAAGCAGAATAGCGTGTACAAAGTGCATTCATAGCTAGAACGATATATAAAGCACTCGTACATGCCGCATTTACCATTTGCGGTTTGCTAATACCAAGATAGACAGGGGTAGGGCCCTGTTCCCTACGCGGTAACAAAGATTAAAGTACGACAGCAGTCCAAGACAAATGGTCTGGACCCCACACTATTGTTGAGAAAAAGGGACAAGTCACCTACTTGGTGGACCTTGGGACTCCCAGAAGCCCCCACAGGGTGCTTCATGTCAACAGATTGAAGGCATATGTTGACAGGGCAGACATGGGCTTACTCATGGCTACAGTTGAGGGGCAGGAGGAAGAGAGTGACCCTCTCCCAGACCTGTTGACTCAGAACCCTGATGATGGCTCAATTGATGGTGTGGTCTTTTCTGACAGCCTCACTGTCCATCAGCAACAGGACTGCAGACAGGTTCTGCAATCCTACAGACATATGTTCTCTCTGACCCCAAGTCAGACAAACTGGTGCACCCATGAGGTGGACACTGGTGACAGTCTGCCTGTGAAGAGTAAAATCTACAGGCAACCTGACCATGTCAGGGACTGCATAAAAGTTGAGGTACAAAAGATGTTGGAGCTGGGAGTCATTGAACCTTCAGAGAGCCCTTGGGCTAGTCCTGTAGTCCTTGTGCCAAAGCCTCACACCCAAGATGGTAAGAGAGAGATGAGGTTTTACGTGGATTACAGAGGTCTCAATGCTGTCACTAGGACAGATGCCCATCCAATACCTAGGGCAGATGAGCTCATTGACAGACTGGCAGCTGCTAAGTTTTTGAGCACATTTGACCTGACAGCAGGCTACTGGCAAATCAGACTAGCTGAGAATGCAAAGGCCAAAACTGCTTTCTTGACCCCAGGAGGACATTATCAATTTGTGGTAATGCCCTTTGGTTTGAAGAATGCACCTGCCACTTTCCAAAGGTTGGTGAATCAAGTCCTTACTGGGTTGGATGATTATTGTGCAGCCTATATTGATGATATTGCTGTCTTTAGCTCCACCTGGGAGGATCACCTGGTCCACCTGAGGAATGTTTTAGAGGCCCTGCAAAAGGCAGGCCTCACTATCAAGGCCACTAAGTGCCAGATAGGGCAGAGCAAGGTTGTATACCTGGGCCACCTAGTTGGTGGGGGTCAGGTTCAACCACTGGAGAGCAAGATCCAGACCATAAAGGACTGGACTCCTCCAACTACCCAGACTCAGGTCAGAGCTTTCTTGGGCCTGACTGGGTACTACAGAAAGTTTGTTAAGAACTATGGGTCCATTGTGACACCACTTAATGACTTGACCTCCAAGAAAATGCCAAAGAAAGTTCAGTGGACAGTAAGCTGTCAAAAAGCATTTGATGACCTGAAGCAGGCCATATGCAGTGCACCTATTTTGAAAAGTCCAGACTACTCCAAAGAGTTCATTGTCCAGACAGATGCTTCTGAGTTAGGTGTGGGAGCTGTTCTTTCACAATTGAATGTAGATGGTCAAGACCAGCCCATTGCTTTTATAAGTAGAAGGCTGACCCCTAGAGAGAAACGTTGGTCTGCTATTGAGAGGGAGGCCTTTGCTGTGGTTTGGGCCCTGAAGAAGCTGAGGCCATACTTGTTTGGCACTCACTTCAAGATTCAGACAGACCATAAGCCCCTCTTGTGGCTAAATCAGATGAAGGGTGAAAATCCCAAACTTCTTAGGTGGTCCATTTCCCTACAGGGGATGGACTTCACAGTGGAACATAGACCTGGGACTGACCATGCCAATGCAGATGGACTCTCCAGATATTTCCACTTAGAACATGAAGACTCAACTGGTCAAGGTTAGTTTAGTGTCCCTAAGTTTGGGGGGGGGGGGGTTGTGTAGGAGAGTAGGGTCTGCTTTCTATGTTCACCCCCACTTTTTGCTTTTGCTTTACTGGTTTTCGACTTAGATGTGGCTGTGGGCCTGCTAATCAGACCCACAGCCCTGCTGTTCTCTCTCTAAATTGATACTATGTACTTTAGGTGCATAACCCATTTGGATAGGATCACCTTATTGGCCCCTGTACAGTGTACCTTAGGTACCCAGGGCATAGGTGTACCCTAGGCCTACCAGGGGCTGCAGCATGTATTATGCCACCCCTGGCCTGGCCTTCCATTATGACACAACTGGCTGATCACTCAGCTGGGGCAAAGTTGTGTAATCACTCCTTGCTTAGGTGTAGTATTCCTATACCTAACTTACATATAGACACATGTGTACCTATCAGCCACTCCTATGGCAGGCCTTAACAATCCTGGAGGCAGAGTGCTTGGTAACATGTGAGATGGTGCTCTAGCATGAGCTGAGCCTGTCTGCAGCTTTCGGAACCATGTCCTTATAGCTGTTCTATGATATAGCCTACCATATACTCTTAAAGTGCCTTATAATCTTAAACGGTTATGGTAACTATGGTTTGGCTTTATCAAAACCTGTCGTGTAAGGTGTCTAACACTTTGGAATAATACCCCCATCCCATTTCTGGGGATGAGGATATTATCCCTCCCTTCTAGAGGGAGAAGACATGTTGTAACCTACTTACCCGGTTAAAGTTAACCAGAGCCCCAGCATCACAAAATGGATGCTGCTGCCACAGACACGAGTCTGACCTCCTGCTGCTGGGAGTGATCCCGGCAAGGGAGGCTTGGACAATAGGTTTCATGCCTTGGGAGGTGCGAGCACCACCCCAGACAGGCCTTAGTGTATTGGGGCAGGGAGGGATGAAAAGAATGAGACATGCCTGGGGCACACAAGGTGTCCCGTGCATAGTCCAGTTCAAACCGGTGCTGGGGCACTCCAGCCCCAGTCATGGCGCGAAACTGGACAAAGGGAAGGGGGTGTAACCACCCCCCTCCCAGGTCCCACCCATAAGGCGTGACCTAGCAGGTAACCCAGCCCCCCAGATTAGTATAAGAGTGGTAGCTGGGCCCCAGGAGATTAGATTATCCTGAACCTGCAACTTGAACAGAAACTCTGGACCTTCGACATTCGACGAAAGAAGAAGACTGAAGAATCTCCCTTGTGGCCAAGGAGTGGCTACCCTGTGCAAACAGGCACCATCAAGAGACTACCCTTTGCTTTGCTGAAGTTCTACGAGGGACCGACTGCAGAGCCCGACCAGAGCCTTGACTTCTAGACTTCTCCGACCCTGATCCACATCCACAGCCGAGCTGAGATCCGTGGAGGCGACGAAAGACGTGGGACCGGCTACCTGGGAAAAGTGGCTAGTATCTTCCAGCGCAGCTTCTGAGGCACCCTCGAAGTTGTGCACCAGGGATTGAGAAGCCCCAACCCCAAGCACCATCTGCACCGAAGATCAGCCCCCCACACTCCACGAGTCCTGCGTGGGGCCCTTCTGCATTTTCCTGCTTGCCGCGCCTGTCTGGTTGCTTGCCCGTTGGCTAGTGGCCTCTGTGACGACGCATCCCGAAATCTTCACTGCTGGTTTGGCTCCTCCAGACTGGCTCCCGCTTCCCTGCAAAAAGGAAGCACCCCAGACCTTCCTGGTCTGCACCAGAAGCAAGTCCTCCGTTCTTCGTGGGTTCCGCATGCCAAGGCTTGGTGAGTCCTAGTTCAACTTTGACACCGCCGACAGCAAGAGCCTTCGTGGGACAGCTCGCCTCCTGGTCCTGGTCGTCCTCGACGTCTCCTGGTCCCCGTGGCTGCAGCGACAAGCTTCACCTTCACTTGCAATCTTCACGACATCGCCTGGTTCCTTCCTGGTTCCACGTGGTCACTGGCTAGTGACCTTGACTCTGTCCCTTCTGCTTGCAGGTCTCCTCTCTTCTTGATCCCAGCCTTGGGATCCACCGGACACTCTTCACTGACTGCCTGTCAGCAACTTTCCTTCAGGCATCCATAGAAGTCCATGACGAAACCCGACGCAAGTTCACACCTATGCACCCGCAGCCCGTGGGCTAGGTAACTTGGGTACTTCGGTGCTCACAAGGGTAGTGGCTATCCTAGGGTCTAGTTTCCGAGTCTCGACTCTCTAGCTGCTTCAGAAGTGTCCTTAAACTGTTAATTTCTAACTGCTAGTAATTCTATTGACTTTTACGCATTACGCGTGAGTGTTTCCACTCTGCACCTGAATCCCGTGGGCCTCCCACTTCCTAACTGTTGCTAGTGTAGTGTAGCCCCAGCGATTCCCTAGGCCTAGGCCTATCCTATATCCGTGACAGTGGTCCTTATACCACTTCTTTAGTATATGGTTTGCGTGGCCCCTAGGGCCTAACTGTATTACTTACCTGTGTGACTTAATGTATGCATAAATAAGACTGTGTTGTACTTACCTCTAATCTCATAAAGAGTGCTGAGGGTTTGTCTAGAATAAATACACTTTATTTTATATATATATCTATTGTGGTGTCCTTTCATTTGGTATTCAAGGGATTATATATGGTATCACAGCTGGCTTCACATGCCATTCAGAGTTTAGCCTTAGACTGCTCTTGTCCATGCTACCACTAGGATAGCTGGTCTATAAGGTTGACTTTACAACCAATCACCATAAGGGTTGTTTGGACTGATATAAGGTGTACACTAGAACTAGTGACATCATACATCAGGCCAACTTCTCACACTTTGCAGCTGAGGCTTTTACCCACAGTGCAAAACCTTTCTTGGAATGTTTGGGATCGATAAATTACTTACCTGTAATCCTAGTTCTCTTCCAGGGGTATACTCATCAGAGTCATAAGCACTGAATAGTCCCGCCCACGTGCAGGGACCCCAGAGCAATTGCCAATAATATGCATATATCTACATATATATATACATAAATACCCATATATATAGATAATATGCATATAGATACATATGTAGCCTAAAAACATGTTACTAGGCTCAAAACTGCCACAATTGCATTGTAAATCTTTTACATTTGAGAAAATAAAGACATATAAGTCATGATATATTTATGATATATATAAAGAAAACTACTTTGAGTTTGCTTAAAAACACACAACCTTTATTTTCAAAGGTAAAGAGGCAAGATCATAGAGGCGGATTAGCCTAGAAAGGCTGCATATAGAAACTGTTGGAAAACTGGCGCCGTACCTTTAAGACCTCCGGGAACCCCTAGGCTTCCATCATGCACCACAAGTGACAGTTAGGTCAGTTCTTTTGGATGGCGTATAACAGTTTAATCACAGTATGGGTAACAGATACATATATATGGCCATGGTATTCGTCCGGGGAGGAGGGAGGGTTGCTTATGACTTTGATGAGTATACCCCTGGAAGAGAACTAGGATTACAGGTAAGTTACTTATCCTTCTCTTACAGGGGATACTCATCAATAATCATAAGCACTGAATAGAGTAGCAAGCCCATCCCCGAACCCTGCGGACGAATACCAGCAGATCAAAACCATTTTACCAAAAACATATATTACCCAAACAAATTTCTCAAGGATGCTTGACCAAATTGAGCATCTGCTTGAGTGTCAGAATCAAGGCAGTAATGGCATGCGAATGTATGGACCGAACGCCATGTGGCTGCTTTACAAATTTCCTCAATAGGTACATTCCTAAGCATCGCTATCGTAGCAGCTTTGCCTCTTGTAGAATGTGCCTTCGGCTTGCCCTGGAGCTGATTAATAATCCATATTTTTGTAAAGCACGAACAATCACCCGTGAGGGTCTCTAGGCGCTGGGGGCCATTGGGAAGATTAAGCAAGCTATTGCCCAGAGTCACATGGTGCTGGGCTAATCTGCCTCCGGCACCGGGGATCAAACCGCGATCCCCAGATTCCGGAGCCAGTCGTCCTGGCCGAGGCGCCACTCCTCCAGTTGATAAGATAACGTGATACATGACACTATCCATCTAGAAATGGACCTTTTAGAGGCAGGGAAACCAGTGTTCAATGGACCATAATTCACAAACAGTTGGTCAAACTTTCGTACTCTTTCTGTTTTGTCAAGGTGGAATTCTAGCACTCTTTTTAAATCTAGAGAGTGCAGAGATCTCTCTGCAGGAGTGACAGGGTTTGCAAAGAAAGTAGAAAGAGTAACCGACTGGTTGATGTGAAACTCCGAGACCACCTTAGGAAGGAACCTCGGGTGAGTACATAACACCACTCTGTTTGTGTGAAAAACAAGATAAGGCTCTGTAGCGCATAAGGCTTGTATCTCGCTCACCCTGCGGGCAGATGTGATTGCTACAAGAAAAGCAGTCTTCCACGAAAGATGCTGAAGGGAAGCTTTGTGAATGGGTTCCAATGGAGGACCCATTAGGTTAGATAGGACCACATTAAGCTCCCAGGGAGGAGATGGAGACCTAACGGGTTGGTAGACCTTTTTTAGACCCTCCAGGAAATCCTTAACAACTGGCATTTGAAAGAAGGAAGCCTGAGTGGGAGACTTTCTATATGCTGTTATCGCTGCCAGGTGAACCTTTGTGGAGGAGTATTGCAAACCTGCTTTGGCCAAATATAGTAAGTATGGTAACAGTACCTGTTCCTGACCTCGAATAGGATCATTACCCTCAGCAGTACACCACATGTAAAAACGCTTCCACTTAAAAGCATAAGACTTCCTCGTAGAAGGTCTCCTAGCCTCCTTCAAGATCTGCATGCAGTCTTGAGAGACCTAAATGTCCATATTGGATGAACTCAGGAGCCATGCTGCTAACCTCAGGGACGGCAGGTTAGGATGGAACATCTTGCCGCCCGCCCTGATCAGCAGATCTGGATGACATGGCAACCTCCTGTGTGGTACTTTGGACAGATGAACAAGGTCCGGGTACCACCACTGGCGAGGACACTCTGGCGCAAACAGGATCATCTCTGTCTTGGAATAGTAAAGTTTCCTGATCACCATGGAAATGAGGGGAATTGGCGGAAAGGCGTAGAGTAATGTCTCTGACCAGTCTATCAACAGAGCATTCCACTTGGATCCTGGTTGCGGGTATCTGGAGGCGAAGACGCAGCATTTTGCATTTTCTGCGTACGCAAAGTGATCTATGTCTGGTGTTCCCCAGCTGTGGAAGATGTCTTGCGCCACTTCTTGTTTTAGCACCCAGTCGTGTGCTTCTGCGAAATGCCTGCTTAAGTTGTCCGCTTGGACGTTGGGGACGCCTGGTAAGTGAATTGCGGAGGTCTTCATGTCCCGTGCCAGAAGCCACTTCCAAATCGCCTGTGCTTCCAGTGACAGAGGTCTGGACCTGGTGCCCCCCTGCTTGTTCAGGTAGTACATCGTTGTTGTATTGTCCGTCTGAACAAGCAGAGCAGTCGATTTGATGGAAGGAAAAACGCCTTGAGAGCCAGATGGACCGCTCTGAGCTCCAGCATGTTTATGTGGAATAGTTGTTCTCTCTTTGACCATATTCCTTGGATTTGTAGTGACCCCATATGAGCGCCCCATCCCTGAAGGGATGCATCTGACACCAGAGTCTGCTTAGGCAGTTCCTCTTGAAAGGGGACTCCTATGATGAGATGAGTCCGTTGCATCCACCATCTGATGGAGAGCCGGACAGACAGAGGCAGAGTTAAAGTGTCCTCCCAGCGATTGGAGATTTGGGACCACTGATCCTCTAGAGTCTGCTGTAGAGGTCTCATGTGAAGTTTGGCATTTGGAACTAGAAAAATGCACGAGGCCATCAAACCCTGCAAAGATGAGACCTGCCTGGCCGTGGGCTGAGGTATCTTTAGGAGGGTCTGACACTTGTGGAAAATGGATGATAGTCTCTCCTCCGAAGGATACGCTCTTGCCTTTACTGTGCCCAAAGTTGCGCCCAAGTAATGTATCCTCTGTGTTGGATTGAGGCTGGATTTTTTAAAATTGACGTGGAGACCCAGCTAATGTAGTTGTTGCATGCAGTACGCGAGGTGCTGCTGTAGAAGACTTGGAGATGCACTCTTGAGAAGCCAGTCGTCTAGGTAAGGGTAGACGAAAATGTGTTTCTTCCTCAAGAAAGCAGCTACTACTGCCATGCCCTTTGAGAATGTGCGAGGAGCCGACTTCAGACCGAAGGGCAGGTCAGTGAACTGGAAGTGGTCTGACTGGATGCGAAACCTTAGAAACTTTCGATGCTTTGGAGAGATTGGGATGTGGAAATAGGCATCTTGAAGATCTATGGAGCACGTCCAGTCCCCTTGATATAGATGCAGGATTATTTGATGTAATGCCAGCATTCTGAACCTCTCTCTCAGAATGAACTTGTTGAGATTCCTGAGATCTAGTATAGGCCTGAACTCCTTATTTGGACCTTTCTTTGGGACCAGAAAGTATCAGGAGTAGATCCCCTGTCGACGTTGATGTCATGGGACCTCCTCGATGGCCTCCTTTAGGAGTAGTGCGGACACCTCTTCTCTCAGAAGAATTATGCGATGGATGACAGTCTTTTGAGGAGGTATAGAAGGTGGAGGAGACTTGAACCTGATGGAATACCCGTTCCTCACAATATTGAGCACCCACTTGTCTAGTCTGATTGTGGTCCACTCTTCCAGGTAGAAATGGACACTTCCCCCCCACCGGAGTGGGTAATGGAGTTAGGGGAAGCAAGCACTCACTGCTTCTTTTGTTGCTTGACAGCAGGTGTGGACTGCCTGGAGTTCCCTCCTCGTCCTCTACCAGGACGACGCTGGTAGGACTGTGATCTTCCTTGATGTTGCTGGGAAGACCACTGAAGGGTTTGAACCCTCTGTTGGTGTTGGTTCCGATCGTAAGGGCGGTAACGTCGTCTGAAGTCCTTCCTCTTCTCATGCCCAGCCCACTTCACTGTGTCCAGTTGGTCTTCATCATGGACATTTCGTCATCAGCATGAGAGCCGAAGAGCGATGTGCCATTGAAGGGGAGATTGAGAATACGATGTTGCGCCTCTGGCTTTAAACCCGTCAATCTCAGCCAGACAGAGCGACGGGCACAAATCCCATTTGCATAACCATGGGCAGCTAAGTCAGACGCATCAGCCTCTGCACTGATGACCTGGTTGGCCACCAGACCACCTTCATGAAGGATTTCCAGGAAATCTTGCTTGTCTTCTTTAGGAAGCTTCTCAGAGAAGCGTGAAATAGAGTCCCACAAAGAACGGTCATACTGACCCAGTAAGGCGGAGGCGTTGGCTACCTTCATATAAGATGCCGAGGTGGTGCACATTCTCTTGCCAACCGAATCCATGGCCTTACTGTCTCTATCCGGGGGTACCACAGATGATGCTGCCCCAGTCTGGTTCTTCCGTGCCGCTGAAACAATAACAGAGTCCGGTGGAGGGTCAGCCCTCAGAAAAACGGGGTCCTTCTCAGGAGCCTTGTACTTTTTAGTGATCCGAGATGGGGCCGCCCCCACCGATGCTGGAGTAAGAAACTTTTGAAAAGCAGGCTCTAGCAGGCCAGGCACTAGGGGAAGCAATGGTCTAGAGGAAGACCTTTGGTGAAGTGTCTCAAAGATGACTGACGTTTTGGTTGTGGAAACAGGCATTTCAATCTTAAGCTTCTCAGCCCCTCGACATAGAACCTCCTTGAAGGCCAGGATATCATCAATGGGCGATATTCTACTCGGAAGAGAGGAAGAAAGAGTAGGAGAGTAATCCGCCTTGAAATCTGAAGACCACGAGGAAGATCTATGGCTTTGTCTTCTAGGAGAGCAGTGGCAAGATCTGGATGCCCGACTCCTAGGAGAACATGATGAGTGCCTTCTCAAAGATGGGGACCTTTGTGGAGTGGCCCGTCGCTCATGTCTTTCAGATGAGTGTACAGATTGAATTATAGGAGTTCTGGATCTTGTAGAGGAACGCAGCAGTCTTGTAATCCTGCAAATCTTCCACTCTCTTATGTCCCCTAGCCACCTCTGGGAGATATTAGTTGCAGGAGCTGGAGATGGCACTGGTGAGGGTTCAGGAGTGACTTGCACTATCTGAAGTCCTGGGGAGGAAGAGGCACTCCTTGACGTCACCACCTGGGCATCCTGCGTCAAGCGGTCTCTCGACGCCGCCCTAGGTCTCTTTGCAGGGGGAGATCTCCTCGACGTTGATCTCCTCGACTTCGACCTAGATCGCGATCTTCTTGATCTAGATACAGAGGGTGTTTTTCGAGCTCTCGACGTCGATCTCCTCGATGGTGACCTCCTCGACGTCGATGCCCTTGGCAACGGATGCATCGACGTTGATCCCCTTGGCGAAGGATGTGTCGACGTCATGCACCTCGACGGTGAATGCCTGTGCTGGCACGTCGACGGCGAGTGACTGTGCCTCACCGGCGTCGATGCCCTCGGTGTTCGGTTCGACGTCGATGCAAGTGGACCTCTCGACGTCGGTGGCGATCTCGATGTCGCCATGGCACCTCTCGGCGGCGGGCTTCGACGTCGGTGAGTCAACGTCGAGCCACTGCCTCTTGACATCATAGGCGAGCCAGACCTGGACCGCCTACGCGTTGGTGTCAACCTCTTCTTATGGGTCTTCTCACCTGAAGTCGGTTGCTTTGACGGTGAAGGACGCCTCGACGTCGATTTCGACGCCGACTCGGAACACCAAGGTATTTTGGATGTCGATCTGTCCCTCGATGGCGTGTGAGACCGATGTTTTCTTTTCTCACCTTCCTCTTTACGTTCCAGCCATGGTTGAGAGGAGGGCTTCTTTGAGGGATGTTCTTCTCTTCCACTTGCTGTTTCTTTTCCTCTCTCCTGCATGGAGTGCAGCTTAATCTTCTCCCTTTCCCTAAGGGTTCTTTTTGAAAACTTGCTGCAGTGGTAACACTGGTCTGGCTTGTGAGATGAAGGAAGACAAGCAATACAGACCGAGTGAGGGTCTGACTTAGCCATCTTTTTTCCACAGGCCGGGCACTTATTAAATAAGGTCGACATTATTACAGGAAAAAATAGCTAAAAGTCAGAAAAATAAACAGAATTAGTAAGCTAAGTACTAAAGATGTCGAGTGAAACTAAAAAAGTTCACTTTAAACCAGAAAAATAGTGAAAAAAATCACTAACTGGTGAGCTCAACGCTCCAGGATCCTCACAGAAGGAGCCGGAAAAAAGAACTGACCTGTCACCTGTGGTGCATGATGGGGGCCTGGGGGTTCCTGGAGGTCTTAAATGCACGGCGCCAGCTTTCCAATTGTTTCTATATGAAGCCTTTCTAGGCTAATCTGCCTCTATGATCTTGCCTCTTTACCTTTGAAAATAAAGGTTGTGTGTTTTAAAGCAAACTCAAAGCAGTTTTCTTTATATGTATCATAAGTATATCATGACTTATATGTCTTTATTTTCTCAAATGTAAAAGATTTACAATGCAATTGTGGCAGTTTTGAGCCTAGTAACATGTTTTCAGTCTGCAGATGTATATATATGCATATTATCTATATATATATGGGTATTTATGTATCTATTTATATATGTAGATATATGCATATTATTGGTTATTGCTCCGGGGTCCCCGCATGTAGGCGGGACTATTCAGTGCTTATGACTATTGATGAGTATCCCCTGGAAGAGAAAACGTTTTTCCCCCACACAAGTTGTCCATGCCAAAATATTGTCAATTTTACCCAAGTATTGGGAATCCTAAATCAACACAGGGTTTATGGATTCCCCTAGAAGGAACCCAGAAAATAGCCAAAATAAAGCAACATTTAGTTTTTTCGGGGGGAAAAAATGGGAAAACGTGCTGTGTAAGAAAGAAAACACTTTTTTTCTGAAAATGGCATCAACTAAATGTTTGCTGTCCTAAGATCACCACCTTCCCAGCTTTCAGGAACAAGCAGAGTTGTAAGCAAACAACTTTTACAACAGTTTCTGCATTTTTTGTGGTAGTTGATTTTTCCTATTTTGTGTGGTGTCTACCTAATTGCAGTTTGTGGTGGAAACAAGTGCCAAATCCATGGTACACCCAGAAAGCCATACATTTTCGAAAACTAGATAAAACTCCCAATTTAGCTAGGGAGAACTCATGTAGATGAGTCATGGTTTTCCTAAAGAAACTAATCTTGGAAATAAAAAATAATGAAAATAGTTAAGAAAAAATAGCAATTGGTCACAATGTTTTTAACTGGGATTTTTTGCCTCAGTGGGCAATTTACAAAAGTAATATACTGTAAAGTCTATCAGACCCTTCTGGTCACAGGAATATAGGGTGTTTTCTGGCTGTCAAAAACTGGCAATACCCAGAGCCTACAACTGAGAGGTAGCTTAAGATGATATTTTATTGTGTACCGACCATGCAGCAATTCATAAGGTAAAATGTGGTAAAATGTAATAAATGAAAACTGGATAAGAAGGGCTCCTAGCCATTTTTAAAATGTGCCCTACATACTGAGTTTAGGAATAGTGCATGTCGGAAACTGGCTCTATATATACTACACCAAAATGAGGTATAGTGAGTATAGAATCCAGGTGACCCCAGAGGTAGGCTGAGGTTAAAGTTGGATAGAACCTTACTCTCTATTTGTGGTAGAGTGGTCCAGCAGTAAGGCAGTATCAGAGGACAGTGTTAAGCATTTGAGGTACACACTCAGTCAGCAAAATGAATTGACACACTGAAGAACTGAACTCTAGGCCAATTGTTTTTGTATAGAAAATATACTGTTGTTATATTTTAGAACCAAGTAAGCCTGGCACAGGTAAGCATTAAATACTTTACAGAAATAATAAGTTGCTGAATGTAGAACAGTTTGAAAATGCAATAGAAATTGTACTTTGTTTGATTTACAGGGGATGCAGTAGGTTGCAATACTTAGCAAATACAGTACATTAAAATGAATAGGTGTTTTCAGTAAATTACAGGTAAGGTACTTTTTACGTAACTTTTCTAACTCAGTGCTGGATACCTAGATTCAGCACTGGGACATTTCCTGCAAACAGGTAAGTAAATACGTTTCTGTTATTCGTGCGATTTTTAAAGAATATTTTTAGATTTCAAAACTCCACACTTAGAAACCTTTTGGAGGAAAATTGTCAATGTTATCCTAGGGAGGAAAAACAGGTAATTGGTTCACAGGTAAGTTATCGACTGTGGGAGTTAAGGTTCTGGGGTAAGACACAGGGGTCCCCCAGGGTCAGTGATGCAATCTTGTTACACCCTCAGCGGCACTAGGGCGGCCGCGTGCAAAGTGTTTAGGCCCAATGTAATCCAATAGGGGATACAGGGCCTCCGGTTGGTGGCCGCTGGCAAGCTAGCCACTGGGTTGTGGGAGCAAAGCTCCTAGGGTTTAGGTCAGGGCAAATGGGAAAACAAAGTAGCCCAAAAGGTGCACCCTCAGCGGCTCTAGGGCGGCCGGGTGAAGTGTGCTGTTTCGAGGTCAGGTGCCCTGTTGTTTTCAGAGGAGAACCTCCAGTTTACAAAAGCACTGGAGGCAGGGAAACGAAGGACTTCTGGGTGCCACCACCACTTCGAGAGGTAAGTTGGGAAGTTAGGGGTTGGTTAGGCACCAGTGGTTTGGGCACACAAGACCGTGGGGCGTCGGGTGCAGGGGTGCCTTTTGGGGTCGGATCTTCTTACCAGCGGGTCGCGGTCAGGGGGGACCTTCTGGATTTAGGCTGCAGGCGTCGGCTGGAGGCTTGAGGCAGGTCATGGGTGGCCAGATCTCGGTTCAGGATCGCCGGGGTGACCTCCTCATGGTGTTTGCCCACTCAAGCTCAGGCCGTGGACGGCGGGTGAAGACTGGGGCGGATTCGCGGTCTCCGGCTGCTACCAGAGGTTGCAGTTGAACAAATCTGGTGTTCACGGGAGGAGCAGTCATTGGAAGTGAAGGCAGGCAGGTCCTCTGGGGTTTTTGAGGTTGCTGGCTGCAGGACACACCGGGATTTCGCAGGAGCAGGTTCGAGGGGAGATAGGCCGGTAGGGCTGGGGCCAAGTCAGTGGACAGTGTCCTCTTGTTGGCTGGCTGCACGGCTGTTCGGTCCTTCTTCTTCTTCTTTTCTTCTTGTTGTCAGGCTGGATTTGAGGAAGAAAGGTTCAGGGTTCCCCCTAAATACTAGATTTAGGGGTGTTACAGGTAGGTAGGGGGCAGGGACTGATGGGTCCCTTCCCTGGGGTAGGTACACCCCCTATCGTGCCACCCTCCAGTGGGAGGGGGGCAGGAGCCTGTCTCTGGTTGGTTGGGACCTCCCATCCTCAAGATGGCGGGGACTCGGAGTTGTGCTTCACCTCGCCTCCCCCACCTGAGGGGTGGAGTTGGCAGAGGTCGGCACACCTCTTTTCCTCACTTGTTTTTCCCGCCGGTTCCCCCGCCAAAAGTGGGGGGTAGAACCAGTGGGGACCAGTTGCTGAAAGCAGCAAATGGTCTGGGGAGGCTCACAAAGGCGGCATGCCTTTGAAGCTTCCCCTTCGTGAACCCTGCCCATCCTGGGGAAGGAGGCTTGGCACCTCATCCCAAGATGTGCATTGTTTCAGGCCCCTGAGAGCAGCAGGCTCTCGACTCAGGGGTCCAGAAATATGTCTGTTGGTGGCAGTCTAAGCAGCCACTCAGTCGGGACACTAGAGAGGGCATCTCTAAGATGCCCTCTGTCGTGCATTTTACATTAAATCCCACACTGGCATCAGTGTGTGTTTAATGTGCTGAGAAGTTTGATACTAAACTTCCCAGTTTTCAGTGTAGCCATTATGGTGCTGTGGAGTTCGTAATGACAAACTCCCAGCACCATATAATTTTAATGGCAGCACTGCACTTACAATGCCCAGGAATGGACTTGGGCACTGTAAGTGTACAGGGCTCATGCACCTGTACCTTCACCACTGGCATAGTGCACCCAGCTAGAGGGGTGACAGATCTATGCCAGGGCAGTGGTTTGTAGGCATGGCACACAAGGATGTGTGCCATGTCGACTCTTCACTTTGTTCTGCACCAAGACGCGCAGCCTGCAAAGGCAGTGTGTGAGTGAAAAGGTGCAGGGCCTCTAAGGGTGGCACAATAAGTGCTGCAGCACTTAGGAACATTCCCTGGTCACAGGGCCATGGGTACCTGTGGTACCATTTACCAGGGGCCTACCTGTGGCCAGGGATGCCAATTGGGTTTCGGCTTCAATGCAATTTTAGGGAAGGAACATGGGCCCTGGCTACCTGATTAGCAGGAGCCCAAGGTACACTCAGTCAAAGAACATCAGCAATTCAGCAAAGAAGTGGGGGCATACCATGCAGAAAGAGGACACTTTCTCACAGTGCATATTTGTTCAACTCTAATTGGGGTTACCCATAGTACCAAGTGATACAAAAACTGTTCATTTATGTCGGAATACATTTGGAAACAATGTATACAATTTCAAAGGATAATAACTGTAGTAGGCTGGCTTTGTATATGGTGCACTAAACCAGACAACCCTTATGGTGATTTTAGTGGTCTTAGACAACCTTAGAAAGCTGTCTAAGTGGTAGCTGTGGATAGCAGCCTTTGGGCTTAGTCTAGAAGGAGTGTTAAGAAGATTTTTTTTTTTTTTTACCAGAACCAATCATATAGTGTAGGTTAAACGAAAAAGAACGACACAGTGTAGTTATAAAACTAGTTATATTTATTATAAAGACACAATAACACATTGGTATATCTCCTACCCCGGAGATATCAACACAATACACACAATCTTTCAAAAGTAGAACAGGTAAGTAGCACAAATACACAGTGGTCTGCAGGGGGAGACCAAACCATAGACTAAGAAAGTGGAATGCGAACAGCGACCAAAGTCGAGACTTGGGCCAGAAGTCTCAGAAGAGCTGGGGACTCGAGGAACCACCCAGAAACCCCACAGAGGTTGTGTGCAGAGTGGAAACACAGCCATGTACTCAATGCAAGTCAATGGGAAAATTGCGGTTGCAGTTTTCAAGACGGGCCCTTCCCAGTGGACCCTGAAGAAACTCTGTGCAATATGGAAGGTTGGAGAGTCACCCTCCCCCCCCCCTCGTGGATACCCCAGGAGCCAGGGTACCTACACCAGGGAAGCATAGGTGCGAAGTGACGTCGGAAACCTTTGTAGACCACAATGGAGGATTTCAGTAAAGATGCAGCTGGCGAGGAAGGTGAAAGAGTCCGGTGAAGTCCAAGGATGGTGTACCTGCAAGAAGAGGGGACAGAGTCTATGCCACTCGGAAGTGACCAGGAAGCACGAAAGACCAATGACCACAGATGACAGAGAATGCAGAAGAGTTGATGTGAGCTGATTGATCCAGCTCTGAGGACCAGGCGAAGCTGTGGAAGATCAGGTGGCATTCACGAGGTGTTCCACATTGGAAGTTGAGAACCAGGGGGTCGGTATCCGGCAGGAGCACCAAAAAGCCTTGGCAGTAGCAACAGATGGTGCAGTGTCGGGACCAGCCAGTACCCAGGAACTCACCAAAGTGCAGGAGAGTCAGAGCAGGCCCGGAGCAAGCAGGGGAGCCCACTGAAGCCAAAGAAGAACCTCAAGAGGACCACAATACGAAGGTACAGGAGTCGCAAGAGGACCTCGTGCAGCTCACCAAAGATGCAGGACCACGGTCCAGAGGATGCAGTGAGGACAAAAACCTTGGTATGAAGAGATGCTGGAGGCTGGTGATTCTTGTAGATCGAAGATCTATGGATGACAGAGTCAACAAGACTTGGCAAAGGCAAGTCGACGCAGTGCACGGGGGTTCTGTTCCAGCAGTTTTGACGAAGAATGAAGGCCTCAAACTTGCTGAGAAGACAGTGCAGTCCTCGAAGGAGTTGCAGAACCACCACCTGTGTTGCTGAGCCTTTCGGAGTCCGTGGGACCTCAGGAGCAACAGACTGGTCAGCTTTGTTGCGGTGCATACAGATGCAGGGAAGTAACTCCTTCACTTCAAGGGAGAATACTTTGGGTGTCTTTGATAGCCACTGGCCTAAAGAAAAGCGTGGATGAGGCACAGGCACAGGCGACGCAGAAGACTGACAGGACAGTCAGACCAGGGGCATCAGGAGGCCTCCTTGATGCAGTCTTGGCTCCAGACGAAACCCAACGAAGTCCAAGGTGTCCAGACACTTGGAGTTGAAGTTGTTTTGGATCTAAATCTTGTTCCATGATGAATCTGAAGAGCTACCCAGGGTAAGCCCTTAAGTACCCTAGGGAAAGGGTTTGGACGATTCAGGGATCCCTCCCAGAGGAGGGGCTGGACAGAGGGGAGGATACTCCCATGCCCTTTGTCCAGTTTCACTCCAGAGTGGGAGCCAATGGCTCCCTGAACTGGTTCCAACTTGAGCATGCAAGGAGGGCACCAAATGTGCCCTTCAAAGCAGTCTGGTGGCACTGGCAAACACCCCACCCTAGCCCAAAACACTAAGTGCTGGCTGGGAGGTGGTCACACCTCCCTTTGAAAGGAAACCTATTGTTCTACCTCCCCTAGTGTCTGTCATTGGCAGCAGCACTAGCTGGCTGTTAGACCATGAAAGACTGGCAGCAGGAATACAGAGGGGCTCCCTAGGGGAGTCCTCCAGTACATGCAATCCTACATCCAAGACTGGAATCGGTGTTGGGGTAGGATCCCAACATGTTTGATACCACACATGACCAGTTTTGGTGCAGTCAGTATATAGCTAGACATCTCGTAATTTACTTGATGTCCACTCTATGTATTAAATGGCTGACTGCACTTACAAGGCCTGGAGAATCAACTACGTGGTTTGTAGAGGGTGTCCTGTGCAGGCAGGGCACCCTCACACTTATAACCTAGCACCCTGCCTTCAGGATTGAAAAGCCTGCTTTAGGTGTGATTTATAGACTTTAAGTGCAATGACCTCAGATATAAGGAATCTTATCTGTTGTGAAGGGTGCTAGCACCAATTCACACAGGCTGCAATGGCAGGCCTGTAGTCACAGGTTGAGTGGTCTCTCATCGGTGGCATAATACATGCTGCAGCCCATGGGAGACCCCTGGTGTACCTATGCCTTGGGTACCTTAGTGCCATATACTAGGGACTTAGAAGGGTACACCAGTAGCCAATTAGGAAGGTACCAAAGTACTTGCCACAGTCAAATTGAGGGAGAAAGCACAGTAACATGAGTTCTGGTTAGCAGGATCCCATTCAGATTAGTCGGGGAAACAGCATAACACCAGCAAAAAGTGGAGGCAACCATGAAAGCAGATCCTACTTTGCAAAGCAACCCCCCCCCCCCTCCCCAATCAAAAGGAGATGAGACTAACCGTGCCCAATTGAGTCTTCATTTTCTAAGTGGAAATATCTGGAAAGTCCATCTATGCTGGCATGGTTACTCCCAGGCCTATGTTCTGTATAAAAGTCCATTCCCTGTAGGGAAATGGGAAACCTCAAAAGTTTGGGATTTTAACGCTTCATCTGTTTAAGCTATAAGAGGGGCTTATGGTCTGTCTGAACAATGAAGTGAGTACCAAACGGGTATGGCCACAACTTCTTCAAGGCCCAGAAGACAGCAAAGTCTCCCTCTCAATAGCTGACCAACGTTTCTCCCTGCGGGTCAACCTTCTGCTTATAAAACTACTGGTTGATCCTAGCCCTCTGCATTAAGTTGTGACAAAACAGCTTCTACTCTTATCTCAGAAGCATCTGTCTGGACAATGAAGGTTTTGGAGTAATCAGGACTTTGCAGAATGGGAGCAGAGCACGTGGCCTGCTTTAGGTCATCAAATACCTTTTGACAGCTAACTGTCCACTGAACTTTCTTAGACATCCTTTTGGAGGTGAAATCATTAAGGGGAGTCACAATGGACCCATATCCCTTAACAAACCTCCAGTAGTACCCAGTCAGGCTCAAGAAAACCCGTACCTGGGTCGGGGTAATGGGAGCAAGCCAGTAAATTATTGTGAGAAGCTGGCTTAGTATATGGTGTATACTAGTGCACTAGTCCAGACAACCCTCATGGTGATTTTAGTGGTCTTAGCCAACCTTAGAAAGCTCTCTAAGTAGTAGCTGTGGAGAGCAGCCTTCAGGTTTAGTCCGGAAGGAGTGTAAAGCAGCTTGTTTTACCAGAACATAATCTTATCGGTATAGATTAAGTGAAAAAGTAGCACACAGTATCGTTATAAAAATATGCATTTATCATATGACACTCACTAACACATACAGATATCTCCTAGGCAGAGATGTACATAATGCACACAATACTTTTCAATAGAAACAGGCAAGTAGCACGAATACACAGTGGTCGCCAGGGGGAGACCAAACCATATACTAAAATAGTAGTATGCGAACCACGACTCGAGTCAAGACTATACTCAGAAGATGTAGAAGTGCAGGGGACACGAGGAACGACCCGAGGTAAGTAACCAGGAACCCCATGGCGGCCGTGTGCAGAGTGGGAACATGACCGCAGGCTCAAAACAAGTCAATGGGTAAGTTGCAGTTGCAATTTTAAAGAAGACGGACCCTTCCCAATAGACGCTGAAAAAATCCTGTGGAAGACAGAAGGTTGGAGAGCCACCCCAACTGTGGATACCCTAGGACCCAGGATACCTACATCAGGGAAGTCGGTGCATAGGTGTGGAGTTGCCTCGGAAACCGCTGTTGAACTCAATAGAGGATTTCAGGAAGATGCCGCTGCTGTAGAAGCTGAAAGTGTCCAGTGGAACCCAAACGTGGATTCAAGTCCAGAAGTACCTGCAAGCAGAGGGGACAGAGTCTATGCCACTCGGGAGTAATCAGGAGGCAAGGAAGACAAATGCCCACTGATGTCGAGTGTTGCAGGAGAGGTGACAATGATCTTGGAGCTGCAGTTGTTCAGACCAGGCGACACTGTGGAAAACCAGGAGCCGTTCACGAGCTGTCCTACATCGGATGTCGAGAGTTGAGGGGTCGGTGTTTGTCGGGAGAACCAACAAGCCTTGCCAACGGCAAACAACGAGGAAAGCAAAGTAGGTGCATTGTCCGGTCCAACAAGGTCCAGGTGACTCACCACAAGCAGAAAAGTCAGGGCAGGCCCCGAGCAATCAGGGGAACCTGCTGAAATCAAACAAGACCCTCAAGAGGACCCACAGGCTGGAGGCACTGGAGTCACAAGAGGACCTCGAGCAGCTCACCAAAGATGCAGGCCCACGGTGCAAGTGATGCGGTGAGGACAAAGATCTCGATTACTGGAGATGCTTGAGGTTGGGGCTAATGGGAGCCCGAAGATATTGGTGGAAGGAAGCCAACAAGCCTTTGCAATTACAAGTGGACGTGGTGCACAGGGGTTCGGTTGCTGCAGCTCTGACAAGGGATACTGGCCTCAAACTTGGGAGCTCCTTTGGATAGCGGGTGGATCGCGACCACCCGTATGGCGGTGGCGATCTGCCCGCTAAAAACCACCGCCCGCTTCAAAATTCCCCCCGCCACATTACCATGCCGGGGGGGACCCCGGAGGATGGAGAGACCGTCTGCTGGTTTTCCGCCCGGTCGACCAGGCGGAAAAGCAGCTAACATGGGAGACACCGCCATCCATATTAGGATTGTGATTATGAACAAATATCTGGATTTTTGTGATTGTCTCTTCACTATAGGGCCATATGTAGGTAGCCTAATACCGGTCGGTAACGGACGATTTTCGGTAAATATACCGTTACCGACCGGTATTTAGGCTTTTGCTATATAGGGGGAACATTTCAGGATTCGGTAATTTTACCGATTCGGTAAATACCGAATCCTGAAATGAGATGTAGGTGACACTCAAATGAGTGATGTGTAGGGAAAATAATTCGGTATTTAGCACCAAATATATGTTGGTGCTAAATACCGAATTCATTGCAAAAAGCAATATTTTGCCGGACTAACAGACATACATGCCCTTAGGGCATGTATGTGCGCCACATGTGCACACATGCAGGAATCAGGGGTGCAACAGGGTGTCAATGTGACACCCTGCCACCCTTGAATGTGCTCCCCCCATTACCGAATCGGTATTTACCGATTCGGTAATGAGGCATACCTTCCCATTGATTCAATCAATGGGAAGGTGTGCCTCATTACCGAATCGGTAAATACCGATTCGGTAATTACCGAATTTCTCCGATTCGGTAATATTTACCAAATGATTACCTACATACGAGTTACCACTTCTTAAATACCGAATCGGTAAAGTTCGGTATTTAAGAAGTGGTAACTTGTATGCTACCTACATATGGCCCTATATGTTATATGTGCTTTTGATTTGTTTTTGTCCTTGTGCAGCCTTAGGTCCATGTTTCTCTCTCTGTACCTCTACTGTAAGATATTATGTGTTTCTGTTTGTAACTGTATTATCGTACTTTGTGTATCGGTGCTCACTTATTGAACACCACGCATTTTATAGTGTGGATTTCGAATTTTGATCGTATGATGTATATATATATTTGATAAGATAAAAAAGATAACAAAAATTGCTGAATATATATTTTTGTATTTTTCTAAAAATAAAATGTGATAATCATTGGTCAGGTGCTTTGTATTCTGTTTATTATGGACAGACTGTAGCCTCATATATGAATTTGTTAGAAGTTTTTGTTTTTATTGTTCTACCTAGTTGCAGCCTTGAAGCCCAGCACGAAGTCCAGCGAAGTCTAGAGTTGCCAGATGGTCAAAGAAGAAGTGGTGTCTTGAAATTAATCTTGTCCCACGATGAATCTAGGGACCCACCCTCAGGTAAGTCCTTAAGTCCCCTAAAGAAAGGGTTGGAATGATTCAGGGTTCCCTCCCAGAGAGGGGTCAGTCAGTGGGAAGGATACACCCAAGTCCTTTATTCAGTTTCAAGCCAGAGCTGGAGCCAATGGCTCCCTGAGCTGGAATGACCTGGTCTATGCAAGGACGGCACCAAATGTGCTCCTCAAGAAGACTGAGTTATGCTGGCAAGCGCTCCCACCTGACCCCAATACACTAACCCTGTCTGGGAGGTGGTCACACCTCCCTGTGACAGGATACCTATTGCCCTCCCCTCCTCGAGCTTGGCTCAGCAGCAGGAGGGTAGAATCGTGTCTCTGGTCAGCAGCAGCTGTGTTGTGCTGTCCGGGTCTAGAAGATTAGTACCGGGATCACTGAGTGCCTCTAGTAGGAGCTTTACAGTGCATGGAATCATAACTCCCACACCATGGGGGTATGATTCTAACATGTTTTTTTTTTTTAACTTGTTTTTATTGGTTTTTCAGTAAACATATTCATATACGTGAACGAGTTTCTTTCCGTTGCTGCAACATGCAGCGGCAGAAGATGTTGATCGTCACAGAACATCAGTATACATTATGTCACAGTTAATGTTACAGTAAGCATATTCGTCTCAGTCCTTACATCTGGTTGATTGTACGATGATACTGTACATGTATAGTGCCGCTGGAACAGTGCATGCATTTTTCAGAATATGATTCCAACATGTTTGATACCAAATATGACACGGTTCATTAAAGCCAGTTTAGAGTTAGTCATCAGGTAATGACGCATGGGCGCTCTGTGAATCGTAATGGCTGGTGCACTTACAACACAGGAGAATGGAGTCTGAAGGTTGTAGGAGTGTCCTGCTCATGCAGGGGCACCCTCACACTCAGAACCGAGCACCCTGCCTTCAGGATTGAAAGGCCCGCTTTAGGGGTGACTTATAGGATTGAAGTGTAGTGACCTCAGATAACTATATCTGTTGTAAGTGGTGCTAGCACCAGCATAAACAAGCTGTAAAGGCAGGCCTGTAGTTACAGTTTGAGGGGTCCTCCTCCACGGGTGGCATAATGCATGCTTCAGCCCATGGGGGACCCCTGGTGTACCTATGCCCTGGGTACCTCAGTACCATATACTTGGGATTGATAAGGGTACCCCAGTGTTCAATCTGGGATGTACCCAAGTATTTACCATACCAATTTAGGGGAGAAAGCACAGACACTGGGGTCCTGATTAGCAGGATCCCAGCAAGTCTAGTCAGAAACATCATAGCACCAGGCAAAACATGCGGGTAACCCTGAAGAAGGATCCTACCGTCATACAATTATGGGCTGGATTTTGCTCTCCAATGGTTGAAGTTGGCCTCCACCTACCAGGTGACCCAAGTAAACAACTTTGCTCTGATTTATCTGGCACTTTGTGGCCTTGACAGCGAGGCATGCCTTCTGCAGTGCCTCCAGAACATTTCTGAGGTGGACAAGGTGACCCTCCCAGGTGGAATTTAGGACAGCAATATCGTCTAGATATCCAGCACTATAGGCTTCCAGACCTGTGAGAACGTTATTCGCCAACCTCTGAAATGTGGAAGGTGCATTTTTCAGACCAAAATGTATTAGAATAAATTGATAATGTCCACTAGGGATTGAAATTGCTGTTTTTGGCTTGGCTTCCTCAGAGAGTCTGATTTGCAAGTAGCCAGCAGTCAGGTCAAATGTATTAAGATACTTGGCTGAGGCCAGAGTATCAATCAGTTCATCTGCCCCTAGAATTGGATGGACATCAGTCCTAGTGACTGCATTGAGGCCTCTGCAGTCCACACAACATCTCATCTCTTGCTTACCGTCTTTGGTGTGAGGTTTTGGCACAAGGACCACCGGACTACCCAAGGGCTATTCAAAGGCTCAATGACTCCCAACTTCAGCATCTTTTGGACCTCAGTCCTGGTGCAATCTCTCACATGGTTAGGCTGTCTTTAAATTTTATTCTTCACAGGCAGACTGTCAACTGTGTCCACTTTATGTAGACACCAGGTGGTTTGACTGGGAGTCAGAGAAAACAGGTGGGCAAACTGATTGAGGACTTTCCTGCAATCAGCTTTCTGCTGGTCAGTGAGGCTGCCTGCCAAGGCTACTCCATCAGCTGACCCATAAACAAGGTCCTGAGAGAGGAGATTAGGGAGAGGGTCACTAACTTCCTCCTGTCCCTCATCAGTGGCCATGAGCAAGCACATGTCAGCCCTGTCAACAAAAGGCTTTAGGCAGTTCAAATGAAGTACCCTGTGGGGACTTCATGGAGTACCTAGGTTAATCAAATAGGTGACCTCACCTTTTTCTCAAGAATGGTGTGGGGGGCACTGCACTTGCCCTGGAGAGCTGCTGGGGGCACTGGCTCCAACACCCACACTTTCTGTCCTGGGTGGTAAACAGTCGGCACAGCCTTTTGGTCATGCCAAGGTTTCTGAAGCTCTTGGCTGGCCTCAAGGGTTTTTGCTGGCCTTCTTCATGTACTTAGCCATATATGAACGCAGGCTAAAGACATAGTCCACAATATCTTGTGTAGGAGGTTTGAAAGGCTGCTCACAGCACTCCCTAACCAGACACAATGGACCCTTAACTGGATGTTCAAAGAGAAGTTCAAATGGGCTGTAGCCCACCCCCTTCTGAGGAACCTCTCTGTAGGTAAAGAGAAGGCAGGGTAGTAAGACATCTCATTTTCAAATGACCTTTTCTGGGACCTCCATGATCATATTCCTGAGGGTCTTGTTGAACCTTTCAACAAGCCATTGCAAGGTGAATGGTAGGGTGTGGTAAACTTGTAGTTTTCTCTACACTCTTTCCACATGGCAGTAATGTAAGTAGACATGAGGTTTGTACCTCTGTCTGTTAAGACCTCCTTAGGGAAACCCACTCTGAAAAAAGACTCGACCCCACATGAGCTGTAGTGGTCCTAAAGCCTAAAGGGAAAAGCCTCTGTATATCTAGTAGCATAGTCCGCCACCACTAGAATGTAACTGTGTACATATGCTGTTGGAGGGTTTAAGGGACCAACAATGTCTATCACTATGCTCTCAAAGGGAAACCCAACCACTGGAAGTGGGATTAAAGTGGGCCCTTGTAGTGCCACCTGACTTACCACTGACTTGGCAAGTGACTCAGGAGCGACAAAACTCCTTGGTGTCTTCTGACATATAGGGCCAGTGAAAATGAGGGACAATCCTGTCCCAGGTCTTACTTTGCCCAAGGTGTCCTGCAAGGGGAATGGCATGTGCCAGGGAGAGGAGAAACCCCTGAGCATCTGAGGAATTATCAACCTCCTGGTGGCACCAGGCTTGGGGTCTCTACCTTCAGAATGCAGAAGCCTATCTTCCCAATAGATCCTATGGAACCCACTGACATTTCCTGCTTCCTCAGCAGCAGCTTGCTACCTGAGGGGTCAAGAGAGGGGAAGGATCGCTGCTCCAAACTCAAGTCTGCCCTGGAAGGGCCCCCTGCCCCCAAGAACTGTGCCTGGTTTTGCCCAAGTCCCTCTGGTACAGTTCCTTCACAGGTACTGAGATCATCTCCCTCAGGAAACTGATCCTCACCGGACGGTTGGGAGGAGGATAATTCCTTACCCCTCCTGCTCCTTCTCTTAGGAGCAACCTGGTCCATTTTTCCAGTATCCAGTGCTCCTTCAGTGCTGAGCTGTTTGGCCTGAGCCCTGGTGACAGCAAAGGCACTTGCAGAAATGCCCATAATTTCTGCATGAGTCCTGAACACTACTTCAGACCAGGTTGAAGGTTCTAAATCATTGCCCAACAAACAATCTACAGGTAGGTCTGGAGGTACCACAACACTCTTCTAGGTCCAGTTACCCCTCCCTAGCCGAGATTCACAACTGCCAAGGAATGATGAGTCCTGACATTGCTAATGTTAGTTACTTGGTATATTTGTCGTAGTATGATTTGTTCGGGGGACACACATTTCTCTGTCACCATGGTGACACTGGTCCTGTGTCCCTGAAAGCCATTGCTTCCTTTCCATTGATCAAAGGCTGTTGTCTGTACTTGCTCAAGTTAGTGGGACTTACTAGTAATGTGGCAGTATCCATGCCACCATCACAGACTCAAATAACCTGAGCTGGAGTTCTGACTAGGGCAGAACCCACCACAGAACCCAAGGGTAACCCAACTTATCCCTTGGTTGCTGCACTACCACTTGGACTGGTGCAAGGGGGCATTGGTAGTAGGTTCCTTGGTCTTTGGACAATCAGCATCTCTTGTTTAATGGTTCTTTACTTTACATAAATAACACCAAGGTTTCTTTTTGCCCTTCTTTGAATTTTGGGACTCCCACCCCCCCCCCGATGCAGGTTTTGTGGACCTTGAGAAGACTCCTTTTCATCTTTACCTTTATCCCCCCTTACCCTGGGATTTAGAAGACTCTTGCTTCTTCTGGTCACCGCGATTACCATGGTTTAGCTGCTTTACCCTGGTGTGGAGTCACATGTGGAGTCCATTGCCAGGTTTTCATGGTGGCCGCCGATTGCAGTGAGCATCGAGGAAGACGCGGAAGACGCCAAAACTGCTGCCTCACACCCCCGCGGTTCTCAGCTCCCAACCTCAGCTTGTGGCTCCCGTGCTGTTCTTTGCCTCCTTGTCTCTACACGGAGGGGCTTCAATAAATTCATCATTGAGCCCCGGACGGCCGGGTAGCCAAGTGCGGGCGAGTGGTTGAGTCCGACCGTGTTTCGGCCCCCGCAGTGCCCCTGTGCTCCTGTCACTGCTGGTAGGTGTGAGCAGGGGGAGTGAAGCAGGAAACAGAGAACGGAGAGCAGCGGGTGAAACAGCTACTGCCTCCCCCATCCCCCACTTCGCCCCCATGGAAGCATCTCGGTGGACCGGGTGCGGCTTGCGGGTGTGGCCAGTGCGGTCACGGTCAGCTGTGGCAGTCCAAGTGGTGTAACTGCAGACACGGGAGTTCACTGGAAATCTGGAAACCTTTTAAGGTCCCCAACAGGTACTGTTCTGCCCCACGTTTGCATTGTGTCAGCCCTACGCCAGCTTCCGCTTTAAATTTATTATACAGAGAGATCTAATCTAATATACTTATATGCTCGCTGGCTTGCTTGTCTTCTTGTCACTAACACTGTACAAACCATAATCCTCAACCCTCTTACTGCCACTGCCACTGATTGAGGTGCTCTGAAGAGTCTTGCTGCTTGCTGTAGGAAGAGAGCAGTAAGTCGTGCGAATTGTAGGACTGCTGGTAACGCTCCCATCAGTCAGTGCGCTCAGTCCACCGAGAAGTAAAGGCAGCAGTAGTGCTGCAAGCCGCGAGTAATTTGATATCGCGGCTGGGGCCATCTCCTAAACGCAGGGGCCGCGGGGACATTTCTGTAACATGGCAGGAGCCGCAAGTATTTCCAGACGCGGCAGGAGCCACAAGGGTATTTTTGTAATGTGGCAGGAGTCGCGAGGGCATCTCTGTGATGCAGCAGGAGCCGCGAGCATTTCCAAACACGGCAGGAGCCGCAAGGGTATTTCTGGGCATTTCTGTAACGCGGCAGGAGCCGCAAAGGCATTTCCAAACGCGTCAGGAGCCGCAAAGGCATTACCTGAAGCTGCAGTACCCGTCAGTGACCTTTTCATCTCCCATTGAGGTGCATCATACCGCGCATTCAATCCTTCACCTGGAGCCCCCTAGTTCGTCTTTGGCGCTTTGACCTGGTTTAGCGTGGAACCAGAGAGACTCGGGCAGAAATGGGAGGTTACTGACACGGCCCCCAGCTCACCTTTTGCAGCGGGCATCGCCCAGGTAGGAGATCGACACTGTCAAGGGATCCCGCGGATAAAACAATACACAATAGCCTGTACAGCCTGAATATCCAAGAGGAGATTTTGCTAGAGGGGTTGCTGACTCCAGGTGTCATAGCAGCTTATAGAGACTTTACAGAGGCCTTGTACCGGCACTTTGACTTTTGTACTCGCTTGCCAAGTGTTCTATAATGCTGCAAATATAAAGATACAGTTCACTCAATATTACCACGAACCCTGCTTCCAGACTCTGGCATTAACGTGGCGACTTAATGCATTCTGGGTACTGTAGTCTTGGTTGGTGTTCGCTGAGTTAGTCTTTCAAACCAAGTACAGCTGATAAGCATTAACCAGGGGGTCCATAAGTACTGAATAGCACTGAATAGAATCCTCCAGAGCCCCTGATGCCGGCGCTTAAAGATGACGCTTAAAAAGATACGGCCAGGTATGGAGGTGGAGGTTGACCCCGCAGGTCCTGCACAAAGAAGGATAACAAGGAGTATAACTACCCTACAAACTCAGGAATTAAACAATGGTAACATCCTCCCCCAAGGACTCATCACTTACTTCTTTCAGGCCTCCAGTGGTCCAACAGTCTTGGACGAGGGGCAAGGGGAGACAGAGACCGTCTCCATACCATCAGGAACCCCAAAGAACAACAAGGGTCAGAGCGGGCACTATTCCTGTGAGCCTGCCACCACACAGAATACTGGGAGTCCTGAGACCAGTCTTAAGCCCGCTGCTAGGGCGAAAAGCCAAATATGGATTACAGCTGATATCCATCAGTGGCCCACAGAGGAGGAGGATGATGAGCACAAGGAGGTGGTCGTGGCTAACCCCCCAATGAGCACATATAAGGGAACTGCTCCAACAGCGACATCCTGGGTAAATCAGAAGACAACTTCCCCAGGAACAGATGTCTTAACTACCTCCTTCCTGCAAAAACTAGAACAGACCATTGAAAGAACACTGGATGCAACACCAATAAATCCTGGAAGAACCGCTGACTTGAGAACGCTCCAAACAGAGGGTTGGAGCCCGATGGGCCTAGCAGATCAGCAAGATGCAACAGAAGAGGCTACTCTCAAAGAGTTAAATCTGTCAGCAATAAGAGAAGTATAGGACACAATGGCTAGGGCGTTGCTATGGCAGTCCACAAAGATGGAAGTACAAATTGATTTACTGCAGTCAATGGCTCAGCACCTGGTGTGCCAAGATGACAAGCTGGCAAAACTAGAGGCGTCACTTGAAGTCCATAATGTCAACGCAGCACACACTAGCTCCTGTAGAAAAATGGTCAATGCTACCAGAAGTATTAAAGGACATGCTCGCACTTGCCAAGGGACAGAGGGAGATGTTCCCTTTAGAACAAATAATCCCAAAGGCATCAGCTGTGAAGACGGAGCTACCAGAAATTACCAACTATCTCCCAGCAGATAGCTGTGTATCCAAGGAGCCGCCGGCAGGGCCAAGCTATAAGAACATCACAGAAGCACAAGGGAACGGGGACTCTCAGGCCCTACCACTTGCCACAACTATCGATGTTTCACAGGGTGATGCTTCCCCGGTGGAGAAGGCGGATGGAGTAGTGGCAGGGGCAGAAGCCCCGCTGGCAAAGAGGGCGAAGAAAAAGCTGAAGAAACAACTGAAGAAATCCAAAGCTAAAAGAAGACCAATATTATCAGCAATACCAATTTCTGGTGCTACAGAGAACAAAAACAGCTCGAAGCCACTTTTCCCCATTTACAACTTCAAACAGGTAATCAAGGCCAAGACGACAAGGGAAGAACATTCCGTGTCAGGGGAGGATCGAAGTCAACAGAATACCCATTGGGAGGGCCCACAAATAGTTGGGCAAACATTAGCGAAGACCCATGATGAGGAAGTTCGGCAGAGCACATTACAGGAGGATGCCAGCACACAATCCAGGGCCTCTAGCTCCCCAGGTTGGGAGCACCAACACAGGACTGCAAAATATCCTAAAAGTAACCAGGACGAGCAGCAAGAAGAACAAATAGAGGCGGGATCGCCAAATAGGGCGACAGGCAGACATCAGCCAGGAGACGTCCATAAAAACCCACTAAATCTGAATTTCCAGAGGTACATCACCTGGGGAGACGGGCAGACACTGCGCACCTCCAAGCATAATAATCAATCAGCAATACATGAGGTGATGCTTACTCCCAGATATACAGCCAAAGGCTCTTACGACATTCTGAACCGGTCTAACATCGTCCGCCTCTTTGGCCATATTGAATCCTTGGCACAGATCACCTCAGATAACATAGAGTAGGTAAAGTTTAGAAGTCTGGAGAGGGCTACCCATGGTGACTCCACTCTGGTCGGATTCATACAACAGCAGGCACAACATGCCGTCCTCAGCGAAGCTTCACATCTCGCAGAATGGGGTATTGAAGTTACTGCCCTCAGTGCGCCAAAATATCCACACGTCCTTACGCCCAATTGCGATTAGCAAAAACCTACATCAATCCTCAAAGGTACAATGAATAAAAGCCTAGGTGGGAGAGTGAAACCAGGGAGACTAAGAACCCCGCTAAAAATCAATATCTCGCACAGAGACACACAGCGAAGAGTGCAGCGGCTCCAGCAAGTGCTGGCCCACACGGAGGACATATGGTGACAGGGTCCCTAATCAAATACACAGCAATGAAAACAGAGGATGTTCAACCTTAATTAGTGGCCAAGACCGTAAGCTAACCCTTATCTCATGGAATATTGCTGGGTTAAGTAACATCTTTAGAGACAAGGCCACACTAGACTATCTTGCAAAGGGGGACGTATTGTGCTTTCAGGAGACCTGGGCCAAGTCAACCACCCCAATTGGCGGCTTCTATGAACATCACATACCAGCGACCAAAAGGACCATCTTTGGACGCCCGTCTGGGGGTTTATCCATCAAGTCACGCTTGCAAATTTAAAATCAAAGAAATAAAATTAGAGTCATCTGACCTTCAAGCCATTATAATTGAGGGGCTGAAAAAGGGACAACAGCCCCATCCTCTGCTACTAATTAATTGTTACATTAACCCAACTAAACTTCAAATGCAACAGGCCATGGAATCCTTCACCAGCATCCTGGAAGACATACTCATCAGATTTGAGCATCATAATGTGATAATTGCGGGAGACTTCAACACGAGAGGTCTGGGTCAGATCCCTGTCGCACCTAGCATTGGGAAGAAGTCGGGCCCATTGATCTCACTCCTCACAAACTTTAACCTACAATCCACCCATGGAATTAAAAAAATCAGTCGTCCCGCATGGATCCCTAAATCGACCTTCAGGAATGTCTCCACCATAGACTATATTTTCATCAATGAAGGGCAGGCACACAAACTATGTGACTTCACTGTGGACGACAGAAACAAAAGCGACCACAGGCCTCTCTGTGCCTCCTTTAATCTGGCGCGGGAACAGGTGGAAGCCCAGGAAACAATTGGAGCAACCACAGGCGATGAACGTCATCTAGCCCTCAAAAGAATAAAATGGACGGCCAACCTCAGTCATAGCCTGTCGGAGTATGTAGCCAAAAGGGAGGCGGAACTAAAGACACAAGATATAAAGAACATCATACATTTTTGGTAAACACTGATAACGGATTTACAGAAGAACTTGGGTAACACCAACCAATCGAGAAGCAGCCGACACTCAAATCAATCCTTGCCGGAACGTAGAAAACCGAGGTGTCTGACACAAAGTAAACGAGCCCTTAATCAGGCAATTAAGGCAAAAAAGAAAGGTATCTACTCGTCACAGATGTCCTCCATCCCTGCCTTGCGAGCCACTTATAAGAAGAAAGTCTGGGAGTTGAAAAGACAGCGGACAGAAAAGAACTGGCTTAAAGTATTCTCACTAATTAAAGAAAAAGACAACAGCAAGCTATGGCTATACATCAATAGTCTGAGCTCTGGAGACCAGCGCAAAGAAAATAGTGTTGCAGGCAACGTGTGGGAACAGTACGTGAAGGGTCTGTACACTAGTGGAGCAAACAAGATGGGCTTTCCTAGCTCAGAGTGGTCGCAGGTGGCAGCTGTAACCATTAAAACTCAGAGTGCGCAGAAAGAAATTACAGTGCCCAGTCAGCCTGTCACTTATACAGTGGAGGAGACTGTAAGGTACATTAGGTCGACAAGAACAAATGGGGCCCCTGGCCCAAATGGAATTCCCGCCCAAGTCTTCAAAGCCGCTCCTGCCTTTTTTGCATCCATACTTACCCCGCTATACAATCATTCATTCTTCACAGCAATTTTACCAACATCCTGGAAAGGCTCGGTCTTCTTTCCAATACATAAGAAGGGAGACCACTCGAACCCTGCTAATTATAGGCTCATAGCCCTGCTTGACATAGAAGCCAAGGTTTATGCCCGCCTATTACTAAGGGACTTAGAGGCTTGGGCGGACAAGAACGGTATCCTCCCGCCTTTTCAGACTGACTTCAGGGCTAATAGTTCCACCATGGACAACATCATAGCGCTCTCTCACCTCTCGAAGCAAGCCGTATTGAGCAATAAGCTGCCCCTGTTTTGCTGCTTCATAGACTACTCCACGGCCTTCGACCGAGTCAATTGAGGAGGTAAAACTCGAATCTTGGGGGATCCCGGTAACCCTGCTAAAAGCAATAAAAGCCCTCTACGAGGGGACATGGGTCCGGATCAAACTAAGTCCATCAAACGTAAAATCAAGAATCAAAACTAACACCTGGCTAAAGCAGGGATGTGTTTTGGCGCCCCTACTATTCAACTTGCACACTGCAGACTTGGGGCAAGTCTTGAAAGACGCCAGCCTAGTACCCCCGAGATTGGGGAAGTTGACCTTGGGAACTCTTTAGTATGCAGACGATACAGTGGTCTTGGACCACACTAGGGTGGGGCTCCAAAGAGCATTAAAGAACAAGTTACTTACCTTCGGTAACGATGTATCCGTAAGAAACATTAGTTAGTTAGATTCCTCACCTTAGAATATCCCCAGGCGTCAGGCTGGATCCAGAAAGATTTTTCGTCAGCAATACCCCTTGCGCGTCACTAGGCGTCATCTGCGGCTCCGCGTCCGTCGTCGGCGTCGTGCGCCGGAATGACGTCGTCGGAGTACTTAGACGCCGCCCTCGCGCGCTGATGTCAGTTCTTGTACATAGCTTTCCGCGCCAGGAATGCAGAGCCATGCAAGAGACCGACACTGGTGGCAAAAAATCTAGGGCCCTAGAAAGGATAGCCTTAACCCTAGATGTCGGTTCGCAGAACGGGGAGGATGGGTGGGTTGGTGAGGAATCTAACTAACTAATGTTTCTTACAGATACATCGTTACCGAAGGTAAGTAACTTGTTCATCTGAAAGAAACACGTTAGTTAGATTCCTCACCTTAGAATAGATACCCCAGCAATACCAACCCCGGTGGTGGGTCTGTGAACCAAGATCACACCAGAAAGTCCTGGAGAACAGAACGGCCAAAGAAGCCGTCTCTCTGGACTTGGCTGTCCAGGCAATAATGCTTGGCAAACGTGTGCAGCGAGGCCCACGTTGCTGCCTGACAGATGTCCTGCAAAGGGACTCTCCGTCCCAGGGCAGTAGTAGCCGCTGTGGCCCGGGTAGAATGGGCTCTCAGCCCTACAGGAGGGTCCTTTTTAGCCAAGGAGTAACAAGCCTTTATACACAATACGACCCACTGCGAGATGGTCCGCTTGTGTACTACCCTGCCCTTCTTAGCACCCACGTATCCAACAAAAAGCTGGTCGTCCACCCGGAACTGTTTGGTGCGGTCCAAATAAAGGAGAGCGCCCGTTTTGGGTCCAGACGGTGGAGCCTCTCTTCCTCTTTCGAAGGATGCTGAGGCGGAAAAAAGGTGGGCAAGGTGACAGATTGCCCGATGTGAAAGGGAGTTACCACTTTTGGAAGAAAGGAAGGACGAGTCCGGAGGACAACCTTGTCCGGATGAACAGAAAGAAAAAGAGGCTTAGACGATAACGCCTGGAGCTCACTCACCCGTCTATCCGAGGTGATATACCAGGAAAGCAGTCTTAAGAGTCAGAAGGCGAATGGGACAATTGTGAAGAGGCAGGGAGCGCACATCAGAAAAGTCAAGACTAGATTCAAATCCCACTGAGGCATTACGAAGGGGACAGGAGGTAACATGTGAGTAATGCCCTTAAGGAAACGAGAAACAACAGGGGATTTGAAAAGAGAAGGCTGATCAGGAAGCCATAAGAAAGCAGAGATAGCTGAAAGATAACCTTTAAGCGTGACCAGAGCAGAGCCCTGCTGGGCCAGAGAGTTAAGAAAGAGGAGAACCTCAGAAAGAGGGGCGGAAAGGGGATCCACAGCCTTTGCTGTGCAGCATGCCACAAATTTGTTCCACCTGCAGCCGTATACCGTTTTTGTGGAGGGACGCCTGGCTGCCAGAATAACATCACAGACTTCAGGAGGCAAGTCAAATGGCATCAACTGTCGCCGCTCAATCTCCACGCATGGAGGTGGAGACTGGACAGGTTCGGGTGGAGGACCGTCCCCTGCTGCTGCGACAGAAGGTCCTCCTGAAGAGGCAGTCGTATCGGGGGATCGATTGACAGACTGAGTAGCTCGGGATACCAGTACCTTCGTGCCCAATCCGGAGCCACAAGATGACTTGGGCCCGGTCGCGCCTGATCTTCTTCAGCACTCTGGGCAGAAGTGGTATAGGCGGAAAGGCGTACAACAGACCGCAACTCCACTCGCGACGAAAAGCGTCCCCAAGCGAGTGCCGCCTTGGACACTCCAACGCGCAGAACTGCTGACATTGTGCGTTCTCTTCGGTGGCGAATAGATCTAACCAAGGCTCTCCCCACTGCCGAAAGAGGCCTTGCGCCACCTCCGAGTTTAGATGCCATTCCTGATCCATCATGCACCGGCGGCTGAGTTCGTCTGCTCTGGCGTTCAGAGAGCCCGCCATATGTTGAACCACCAGGGTGATGCCCTGGTGTTCCAGCCATGTCCAGAGGCGCAGAGCCGCCTGACAAAGGGTCCACGACCCCACCCGCCCTGTTTGTTGCAATACCACATGGCGGTGGTGTTGTCCGTGAACACCTGCACCACACTTCCCCGGACAGAGGAAAGGAATGCCTTCAGTGCAAGCCGGATCGCTCTCAGCTCCAAAAGGTTGATATGGAGCCGAGTCTCCGCCGGAGACCAGAGTCCTCTGATCTCTGCCTCTCCCATGTGGCCACCCCATCCCAGGAGGGACGCATCCGTCACTACTACGTGCTCCGGTTGGGGTAGGGAGAGGGATCTGCCGCTGACCCAATCGCGGTTCGTGAGCCACCATTGCAACTGCTTCGCAGTGCCCTCCGAGATCAAGACATGGTCGGACAGGTTGCCACGATGCTGGGCCCACTGAAACTTCAGGTCCCACTGCAGAGCCCGCATTCGCCACCTGGCGTAATGCACCAACATGATGCAGGAGGCCATCAGCCCCAGAAGCCGCAGCACCAACCTGACCGAAACCCAGGATAGAGGCCGAAAGATGGGAATCAGAGCCTGAATATCCCGGACCCGCTGCTCCGGAGGATAGGCCCGGAACTGCACTGAATCTAGAACCGCTCCGATGAAGAGGAGCTTCTGGGAGGGTCTCAGGTGTGACTTCGGCACATTGATGGAGAACCCCAGCAAATGCAGGAGGTCGGCCGTAGTCTGGAGGTGGGAGACGACTGCCTGGGGCGAGCCCGCCTTCAACAGCCAGTCGTCGAGATAGGGGAAGACTGGAACCCCTGATCTGCGCAGATGAGCTGCGACCACCGCCATCACCTTCGTGAACACCCGAGGGGCACTGGTGAGGCCGAAGGGGAGCACGGTGAACTGAAAGTGCTCCTGACCCACCGTGAACCGTAGGTAACGCCGGTGGGCCGGCAGGACGGGGATGGGAAAATAAGCGTCCTGCAAGTCCAACGCTACCATCCAGTCTCCAGGGTCTAGGGCAGCCAGAACCTGAGCTAGGGTGAGCATCTTGGACCTCTCCTTCCGGAGGAAGGCGTTGACGCTCCTGAGGTCCAAGATAGGGCATAGGCCCCCTTTGCCCTTCTTGGGAACCAGAAAGTAGTGGGAATAGCAACCACGACCTACTTCTGGACCAGGAACACGCTTGACGGCCTCTTTGGCCAAGAGGGCCGTAACTTCCTCTCGCAGAAGATTCAAGTGATCACCCGACATACAGTGGTACTGCGGTGGCATGGCTGGGGGGGTCATCTCGAAGGGGAGGGAGTAGCCCCTTCGGACGATTTGCAGCACCCACCTTTACGATGTGATGGAACGCCAGTGAAGCAGGTGATGGCGAACTCTGCCACCCACTGGTGTGGAATGGGCCTGAAAGCTCGGACTAGGAGGGCTTTGAGGCGGATGCTGCCGGGGTGGATGTGGACTGACCGGCACGATGTCCCCCAGTACCGCCTCGGCGGAATCCACGTCCGCGTGCAGGTTGGTTCTGTGGCTGGTGGCTAGGCAGACGTGAGGAGGCGCCCCTTCCTTGGCCACAAAAGGGACGAAAGGCGAAAGTTTGCGGCCGCGGGCCGAGAGACCCAAGGACTTGGCCGTAGCCAGGGAGTCCTTGAAACGAGCCAGCACACTACCCCCTTCTCGCCAAAGAGGCGAGTGCCATCAAAGGGCATATCCATGAGGGCACTCTGGACATCCCCCAGCGAGTCCGTGGTGTCTAGTCCACACCGTATGGCATGCCGTGCTGCATCTCGCCTGTCAGCAAGCACCTGGGTGAGCCGTGACCGGGCCTCCTCCGGACACAGGGGCAGCACGTCCTCCACCGTATTCCACAGAGAGTGGGAATAACGGTCCAAGAGGCAAACAGTATTCAAGGACCGCAGTCCCAAACTCTGGGAAGAGAACAGCTTCTTTCCGAACTGTTCCAGCCTCTTGGATTCCCGATCCGGAGGAGCAGACGGGAAGGAGGATTGGGAAGTCGAGGCCTGGATAACCAGACTCTCAGGATGGGGTGTTGGGACAGAAAACTGGGCTGCCCGGAGCGGGGCGGTGGCGCCAGGCCACGTTCCGATCCACAGAAGGTACTGTGGAGGGCTTGGACCAGGTGCCCTGCAGAACGTCTATTAGTGCTTTATTGAACTGCAGCAGAGGCTCTGTGGAGCTTGCTGACGGTTGAAGCACTTCTGTGAGGATGCTAGTCCTCACGGCCACAGCAGGCAACTCCAGCCCGAGGGCGTCGCCCGCCTTGCGCAGCACCACTGAAAAAGCTGCACCTTCCTCCGAGGCCACAGTCGGAGGAGAGATGAAACCAGCGTCCGGGGAGGTGTCCAGACCACTGGCATCCCCCAGTTTGTCTGCCCAGTCCTGTGAAAGTTCGGCCTGTCTGGCCATAGGGTCCTCAGACCCCTCCCAGTCGCCCCCGTCATTCGAGTCCTGATAAACAGGAGGAATAACCGGAGCCGGGCGGTAGATGAAATGCTCATCCATCGGCATCGGATGTGGCATCGAGCGGCACCGCACAGACGCCGAGCCCGGACCGGGGCTAAACCGGGGAGCAGCGTCGTCCGAGGACGGCGCCGGGGGCGGAACCGGTGTCGGCGCCGGCAGAGGAGACGTTGTGAGGTCGACCTGTGCCGGCAGAGATCCAGGCCTGGATCTCTCGGGGACCTGCAGCGTCGGGACCGAAGTCGTCGACGGCGCCGGGGCCCGAGCTGCCGGCACGCGAGGTCGCCCAGTCGAGCCTGCCGGGCCCAAAGACGCGCCGGCAGGCGTCGACGGCGGAGCCAGGCTCCTCATGGCCGAGAGGAAGGCGCTGACCTCTGCCGGAGTCGCGTCAGTCCCAGGGACCGGCGGGTATGGGGACGGACGTGGCTCCTGCGGCTCTGACGGAGCCGCGGGGGTGGGACCACCCTGACCCTTGACCGAGTCGCACGACCGGCGATGGGAGTCCGAAGAGCGGTGTCGCCTCTTGGATTTCTTTGAACGCTTCGACTTACCTGAAGACTTCGAGCCCGACGAGCGATGATGGTGGCTGCGGCTCCGCGACCGGTCCTTGGACCTCCTCCTGGACCGAGACTGTGAACGGCGCGGAGCCGAGTGCCGAAGCTCGAGAAGCTTACGGGACCGCTCGCGCCTAGCCTTCGAGGTCAAGGCTTGACAGTCGAGGCACGACTCAGCATCGTAGTCGGCCCCCAGGCAGTAAAGGCACCGGCGATGGTGGTCCGTCACCGACATCAGTCGATGACAGGAGTCACAGGCCTTAAAACCAGGCATCCTACCGGCACCAGAGTCGAGTCGACAGAAGACCATAAAAAGTCAAAACGTTTAGTCAAAAAGTGACTAAGGGGTAAGCTCTTCCCGGATCGGCGCTTTCTGGCGCAGAAAAAAGAAGAACTGACGTCAGCGCGCGAGGGCGGCGTCTAAGTACCCCGACGACGTCATTCCGGCGCACGACGCCGACGACGGACGCGGAGCCACAGACGATGCCTAGAGACGCGCAAGGGGTATTGCTGACGAAAAATCTTTCCGGATCCAGCCTGACGCCTGGGGATATTCTAAGGTGAGGAATCTAACTAACGTGTTTCTTTCAGATTGCCGGTGCAGGACCACCGAACCACTGGTGGCCGGTCCCTGAACTGCTAGGGTGGCGGGCGGACTCTAGCCCGCCCGCCTTCCTAATAGGTCCCCTACTGTTGTTTTGTATTTCTTCCACACGATGTTGTTCATCAATGCGGCACTGTGTGCGTTCTGAACTGCAAATGTTTTTGTGCATGTGTTCAAGTGTCTGTAATCTGAAACCACATGATATGTGTTGTTAGGTTTCATTACTGAAAACAAAGGGTTGTTCATCAACGACGTGCAAGTTTCAATCACACCTTGGTATTCAAGTTGGTCTAGGATTTCTTTGACCTGTTTCTTCACCTCATTTTTAAGGGGGTTTCGTGGTGTTTTGACTCCACGTCCCACCCTACATGGTTGCGGTATAATGCCTGAGCTGGCGCTTGCCCCCAGGCCCACGTGTATGAGTGTTTTAAGGAAACAGGTACAAGGTCGGAAAAGCAGGCATAATGACGCTTTCACCTTTTGGGCAATCTATTATAAATTTAGGCGGCCAATCTTTTTCTGTTAACAGGATGTCATATCCAAATGTCAAATTTTCCCAAAAAGATCTTAAATTTTCCTTGAGATGTCCCCCTCTATTTGGATATTCATTTTGTGTAGACGGTGGGGGACACTCACTCTTGTGTCAGGTGTTTCCGCCGTGATATATTCATTCAGGTTCTGGCGAGCTGTTGTTACTTCTGCAGCACTGTCTAGCATTGTCAGAGCCCATTCCCTCTTCAGAAGCTGAGTCCTCAGTAACGTGGGCATTTCTAATTTTTCAGCCAACTACTTTCTTCTTTTTGAATTGAGTCTTTGCTTTAGGTTACTCTTCCTGTTTGATAATGAAATCTGAAGTGCCATGAGTTTCCCTTTTTCCCTTTGGTCGATCCTCAATTGATTGTTATGACCGTCCTTGCCACTCCTTTTGATGAACCCTGAAAGGAACACAAGGACGTGTATCAGTATACTGATACATGTCAGGTTTCCTAATGTTATCACGATTCATACAGTTGAACCTTTTTTCAGAGGACTCCGTTGGGGAGACCCACCCCTTGATTGTGAAGTATTTCTGTTATTATTATTTTTAGGTTGACTATTATCCCAATTCTTTTTGGAAGATGTGGGTGCTTGCTTTGACTTCTCTTTTTCAAAACTACTCATCACTAGTGGTTTCCCGAGTTTGGCTCCCAAACTATCTCTGCCTAGTGAAGCATAGGTGTCTTTGATAATTTTTGGGAATGCACGCTCCTGATTTGCAGGAGTTGTTTCCCTTAGGCGTTTGCATATAGCCACTGCTTCTGCTTACCCCTTGATGTTGCTTCGCATAATTGCCAAGACTTGATCAAAATTACCCATTAGTTTCATCCCCAAGTCCAGGGCAGGTCCTGCCCCGTACTCATTCTGTATCTGTTTCAGTACATCAGGAATAACTGATATGGTTGGGGTACTTGGTATTCTAATGTATACTGCAGCAAAGGTTGTTCTCCGGGTGGTACAATCCTCAAATGAGGATACCATTCCCATTGGCAAGCAAATTGTTAACATTCTGTGTTTTTCCTGCAGACCCGTATGGGGAAATACTACTTCCAACTGTGCTATTTTTTGGGCAATCCTGAATGGTACCTGTGAGAAGTTGGCCTGATGCATGATGTCACTAGTTCTAGTGTACACCTTATATCCGTCCAAACCACCCTTATGGTGATTGGTTGAAAAGTCAACCTTATAGACCAGCTATCCTAGTGGTAGCATGGACAAGAGCAGTCTTAGGCTAAACTCTGAATGGCATGTGAAGCCAGCTGTGATACCATATATAATCCCTTGAATACCAAATGAAAGGACACCACAACAGATATATATATAAAATAAAGTGTATTTATTCTAGTCAAACCCTCAGCACTCTTTATGAGATTAGAGGTAAGTACAACACAGTCTTATTTAAGCATACATTAAGTCACACAGGTAAGTAATACAGTTAGGCCCTAGGGGCCACGCAAACCATATACTAAAGAAGTGGTATAAGGACCACTGTCACGGAAATAGAATAGGCCTAGGCCTAGGGAATCGCTGGGGCTACACTACACTACCAACAGTTAGGAAGTGGGAGGCCCACGGGATTCAGGTGCAGAGTGGAAACACTCACGCGTAATGCGTATAATCAATAGAAATAGTACAGTTCTGAAATAAGCAGTTTTAGGACACTTCTGGAGTAACTAGAAAGTCGAGACTCGGAAACTAGACCCTAGGATAGTCACTACCCTTGTGAGCACCGAAGTACCCAAGTTACCTAGCCCACAGGCTGCGGGTGCATAGGTGTGAACTTGCGTCGGGTTTCGTCGTGGACTTCTATGGATGCCTGAAGGAAAGTTGCTGACAGGCAGTCAGTACAGAGTGTCCGGTGGATCCCAAGGCCGGGATCAAGAAGGAAGGGTACCTGCAAGCAGAAGGGACAGAGTCAAGGTCACTAGCCAGTGACCACTTGGAACCAGGAAGGAATCAGGCGATGTCGTGAAGATTGCAGGTGAAGGTGAAGCTTGTCGCAGCAGCCACGGGTACCAGGAGACGTCGAGGACGACCAGGACCAGGAGGCGAGCTGTCCCACGAAGGCTCTTGCTGTCAGCGGCGTCAAAGTCGAACTAGGACTCACCAAGCCTTGGCAAGCGGAACCCACGAAGAACGGAGGACTTGCTTCTGGTGCAGACCAGGAAGGTCTGGGGGTGCTTCTCTTTTGCAAAGAAGCGGGAGCCAGTCTGGAGGAGCCAAACCAGTGGTGAAGATTTCAGGATGCGTCGTCACAGAGGCCGCTAGCCAATGGGCAAGCAACCGGACAGACGCGGCAAGCAGGAAAATGCAGAAGGGCCCCACGCAGGACTCGTGGAGTGTGGGGGGCTGATCTTCGGTGCAGATGGTGGTTGGGGTTGGGGCTTCTCAATCCCCGGTGCACAACTTCGAGGGTACCTCAGAAGCTGCGCTGGAAGATACTAGCCACTTTTCCCAGGTAGCCGGTCCCACGTCTCTCGTCGCCTCCACGGATCTCAGCTCGGCTGTGGATGTGGATCAGGGTCGGAGAAGTCTGGAAGTCAAGGCTCTGGTCGGTCGAATGTCGAAGGTCCAGAGTTTCTGTTCAAGTTGCAGGTTCAGGATAATCTAATCTCCTGGGGCCCAGCTACCACTCTTATACTAATCTGGGGGGCTGGGTTGCCTGCTAGGTCACGCCTTATGGGTGGGACCTGGGAGGGGGGTGGTTACACCCCCTTCCCTTTGTCCAGTTTCGCGCCAGGACTGGGGCTGGAGTGCCCCAGCACCGGTTTGAACTGGACTATGCACGGGCCACCTTGTGTGCCCCAGGCATGTCTCATTCTTTTCATCCCTCCCTGCCCCAATACACTAAGGCCTGTCTGGGGTGGTGCTCGCACCTCCCAAGGCAGGAAACCTATTGTCCAAGCCTCCCTAGCCGGGATCACTCCCAGCAGCAGGAGGTCAGACTCGTGTCTGTGGCAGCAGCATCCATTTTGTGATGCTGGGGCTCTGGTTAACTTTAACCGGGTAAGTAGGTTACAACATGTCTTCTCCCTCTAGAAGGGAGGGATAATATCCTCATCCCCAGAAATGGGATGGGGGTATTATTCCAAAGTGTTAGACACCTTACACGACATGTTTTGATAAAGCCAAACCATAGTTACCATAACCGTTTAAGATTATAAGGCACTTTAAGAGTATATGGTAGGCTATATCATAGAACAGCTATAAGGACATGGTTCCGAAAGCTGTAGACAGGCTCAGCTCATGCTAGAGCACCATCTCACATGTTACCAAGCACTCTGCCTCCAGGATTGTTAAGGCCTGCCATAGGAGTGACGAACAAGTTACTTACCTTCGGTAACGATGTATCTGTAAGAAACATTAGTTAGTTAGATTCCTCACCTTAGAATATCCCCAGGCGTCAGACTGGATCCGGAAGATTTTTCGTCAGCAATACCCCTTGCGCGTCGCTAGGCGTCGTCTGCGGCTCCGCGTCCGTCGTCGGCGTCGTGCGCCGGAATGACGTCGTCGGAGTACTTAGACGCCGCCCTCGCGCGCTGACGTCAGTTCTTGTACATAGCCTTCCGCGCCAGGAACGCAGAGCCATGCAAAGACCGACACTGGTGCCAAAAATAAAATCTAGGGGCCTGAAAAGGATAACCTTAACCCTAGATGTCGGTTCGCAGAACGGGGAGGATGGGTGGGTCGGTGAGGAATCTAACTAACTAATGTTTCTTACAGATACATCGTTACCGAAGGTAAGTAACTTGTTCATCTGAAAGAAACACGTTAGTTAGATTCCTCACCTTAGAATAGATACCCAAGCAATACCAACCCCGGTGGTGGGTCTGCGAACCAAGATCACATCAGAAAGTCCTGGAGGACAGAACGGCCAAAGAAGCCATCCCTCCGGACTTGGCTGTCAAGGCAATAATGCCTGGCAAACGTGTGTAGCGAAGCCCACATCGCCGCTTGACAGATGTCCTGCAAAGGGACTCCCCGTCCCAAAGCAGTAGTAGCCGCTGTGGCCCGAGTAGAATGGGCGCGCAGCCCAACAGGAGGGTCCTTTTTTGCCAAAGAGTAACAAATTTTGATGCACAAAACGACCCACCGAGAGATGGACCGTTTGTGAACAGCTTTCCCCTTCTTAGCACCCACGTATCCAACGAAAAGTTGGTCGTCCACCCGGAACTGCTTTGTGCGGTCCAAATAAAAGGAGAGCGCACGTTTTGGGTCCAGACGGTGGAGCCTCTCTTCCTCTTTGGAAGGATGCGGAGGCGGAAAGAAGGTGGGCAAGGTGACAGACTGCCCAAGATGAAATGGAGTCACTACTTTCGGAAGAAAGGAGGGACGAGGCCGAAGGACAACCTTGTCCGGATGAACAGACAGAAAAGGAGGCTTTGAAGATAAAGCCTGGAGCTCACTCACCCGTCTAGCCGAGGTGATGGCTACCAGAAAAGCAGTCTTAAGAGTCAGAAGACGAAGAGGACAATTGTGAAGAGGCTCGAAGGGAGCGCACATCAGGAATGTCAAGACCAGATTCAAGTCCCACTGAGGCATTACAAAAGGGACAGGAGGGAACGTGTGAGTAATGCCTTTTAGAAAGCGTGTAACCACAGGGGACTTGAAAAGAGAAGGCTGATCAGGAAGCCGCAAGAAGGCAGAGATGGCAGCAAGATAACCTTTCAGGGTGCCCAGGGCAGAGCCCTGCCGGGCCAAAGAAAGAAGAAAGAGGAGAACCTCAGAAAGAGGGGCGGAAAGGGGATCCACAGCCTTTGCTGTGCACCATGCCACAAATTTGTTCCACCGGCAGGCGTATACCGTCTTTGTGGAGGGACGCCTGGCTGCCAGAATGATATCACAGACTTCAGGAGGCAAGTCAAATGGCATCAACTGCCGCCGCTCAATCTCCACGCATGGAGGTGGAGGCTGGACAGGTTCGGGTGGAGGACCGTCCCCTGCTGCTGCGACAGAAGATCCTCCCGAAGGGGCAGACGTATCGGGGGATCGGTCAACATACTGAGTAGCTCGGGATACCAGTATCTTCGTGCCCAATCCGGAGCCACCAAGATGACTTGGGCCCGGTCGTGCCTGATCTTCTTCAGCACTCTGGGCAGAAGTGGTATAGGCGGAAAGGCGTACAACAGACCGCAACTCCACTCGTGACGAAAAGCGTCGCCGAGCGAGTGCCGCCTTGAAAATTCCAACGCGCAGAACTGCTGACATTGCGCGTTCTCTTCGGTGGCGAATAGATCTAACCAAGGCTCTCCCCACTGCTGAAAGAGACCTTGCGCCACTTCGGAGTTCAGACGCCATTCGTGATCCATCATGCACCGGCGGCTGAGTTCGTCCGCTCTGGCGTTCAGAGAGCCCGCCAGATGTTGAACCACTAGGGTGACGCCCTGCTGTTCCAGCCACGTCCAGAGGCGCAGAGCCTCCTGACAAAGGGTCCACGACCCCAACCCACCCTGTTTGTTGCAATACCACATGGCGGTGGTGTTGTCCGTGAACACCTGCACGACACTGCCCCTGACAGAGGGAAGGAAGGCTTTCAGTGCAAGTCGGATCGCTCTCAACTCCAACAGGTTGATGTGGAGACGAGACTCCGCCGGAGACCAGAGGCCTCTGATCTCCGCCTCTCCCATATGGCCACCCCATCCCAGGAGGGACGCATCCGTCACTACGACATGCTCCGGTTGGGGAAGGGAGAGGCTCCTGCCCATGACCCAATCGCGGTCCGTGAGCCACCACCGCAACTGCTGTGCAGTGCCCTCCGAGATCAAGACATGGTCGGACAGGTTGCCGTGATGCTGGGCCCACTGAAACTTCAGGTCCCACTGCAGAGCCCGCATGCGCCGCCTGGCGTGATGCACTAGTAGGATGCAGGAGGCCATCAGCCCCAGAAGCCGCAACACTAGCCTGACCGAAACCCAGGATAGAGGCCGAAAGATAGGAATCAGGGCCTGAATATCCTGGACCCGCTGTTCCGGTGGATAGACCCGGAACTGCGCCGAATCGAGAACCGCTCCGATGAAGAGGAGCTTCTGAGAGGGACTCAGGTGTGACTTCGGCACGTTGATGGAAAACCCCAGCAAATGCAGGAGATCCGCCGTAGTCTGGAGGTGGGAGACGACTGTCTGGGGCGAGCCCGCCTTCAACAACCAGTCGTCGAGATAGGGGAAGACTGGAACCCCTGATCTGCGCAGATGAGCTGCGACCACCGCCATCACTTTCGTGAACACCCGAGGGGCACTGGTGAGGCCGAAGGGGAGCACGGTAAACTGAAAGTGCTCCTGGCCCACCGTGAACCGCAGGTAACGCCGGTGGGCCGGCAGGACGGGGATGTGGAAATATGCGTCCTGCAAGTCCAACGCTACCATCCAGTCTCCGGGGTCTAGGGCAGCTAGAACCTGAGCCTAAGTCAACATCTTGAACCGTTCCTTCCGGAGGAAGGCATTGACGATCCGAAGGTCCAATATAGGGCGTAGGCCCCCTTTGCCTTTCTTGGGAACCAGAAAGTAGTGGGAATAACAACCACGACCTACTTCTGGACTCGGAACGCGCTCGATGGCCCCCTTGGCCAAGAGGGCGGAAACTTCCTCGTGGAGAAGATGCAAATGATCCCCCGAGATACGGTGGTGCTGCGGTGGCATGGCTGGAGGGGTCGTCTCGAAGGGGAGTAGCCCCTTCGGACGATTTGCAGCACCCACCTGTCCGATGTGATGGACCGCCAGTGGAGCAGGTGATGGCGAACTCTGCCGCCCACTGGCGTGGAATGGGCCTGAAAGTTCGGACTAGGAAGGCTTTGAGGCGGATGCTGCCGGGGTGGATGTGGGCTGACCCCGTCGTCCTCCAGATCCGCCTCGGCGGAAACCACGTCCGCGACCGCGCGCAGGTTGGTTCTGCGGCTGGTGGCTAGGCGCACGTGAGGAGGCACCCCTTCCTTGGCCACGAAAGGGGCGAAAAGCGGAAGATTGCGACCGCGGAGCCGAGAGGCCCAAGGACTTGGCCGTAGCCCGGGAGTCCTTAAAGCGGTTCAGCGCACTGTCCGCCTTCTCGCCAAACAGGCGAGTGCCATCAAACGGCATGTCCATGAGAGTGCTCTGGACATCGCCGGAAAATGACGTGGACCGCAGCCAGGCGTGACGTCGAAGCGCCACTGAGGTGGAAATGGCCCTACCCAGCGAGTCCGTGGTGTCAAGCCCACAACGTATAGCATGTCGCGCGGCATCCCTCCCATCGGCCAGAGCCTGGGTAAGTCGTGTCTGGACCTCCTCCGGACACAGGGGCAGCGCGTCCTCCACCGCATCCCACAGAGAGTGGGAATAACGGTCCAAGAGACAAGCGGTGTTCAAAGACCGCAGGCCCAAACTAAGGGAAGAGAACAGTTTCTTGCCAAACTGCTCCAGTCTCTTGGAATCCCGGTCTGGCGGGGCGGTCGGGAAAGAGGATTGGGAGGTGGAGGCCTGGATAACCAGGCTCTCAGGGGTAGGGTGTTGGGACAGAAAACTGGGGTCGCCCGGAGCAGGGCGGTGGCGCCTGGCAACATTCCTGTCCACAGGAGGAACTGTGGAGGGCTTGGACCAGGTGCCCTGTAGAACGTCAGTGAGGGCCTCATTGAATGGCAGCAGAGGCTCAGTGGAGCTTGCCGCAGACTGAAGCACCTCAGTGAGGACGTTCGTCCTCACAGCCACAGCAGGTAGCTCGAGCCCAAGGGCTGCGGCCGCCTTGCGCAGCACCACGGAGAAAGCAGCACCCTCCTCCGAAGCCACAGTCGGAGGAGAGATGAATCCAGTGTCTGGCGAGGTATCCAGACCACTGGCCTCCCCCAGTTCATCTGCCCAGTCCTGGGACAGTTGGGCCTGAGCGGCCATAGGATCCTCGGATCCCTCCCAGTAGTCCCCATCATCCGACTCCTGGTGTAGAGGAGAAAGTAACGGAGCCGGGCGGTAGACAAAGTGTGTCTCTAGCGGCGTCGATCTCGGCGTCCATCGACGCCGGACCGGCGCCGGGCCCGGACCGGGACTAAACTGGGGCACGGCGTCGAGCGGAGTCGACGTCGGGGGTGGAACCGGAGTCGACGCCGGTGGAGGAGTGACAAGGTCGACCGGCGTCGACGGGGACTCGAGAACGGGTCCCTCGGGCGCTTGCGGCGTCGAGGCCGGAGCCGTCAACGGCGCCGGGGCCGGAGCCGCCGGCTGGCAAGGCAGCCCAGTCGGGTCCGCGGGGCCCGAAGGCGCTCCAGCGGGCGCCGACGGCGGAGCCAGGCTCCTCATGGCCGAGAGGAAGGCACTGACTTCCGCCGGCGTCGCGTTAGTCCCAGGGACCGGAGGGTATGGGGACGGACGCGGCGCCTGCGGCTCCGCCGGAGCCGCGGGGGTGGAACCACCCTGACCCTCGACCGAGTCGCGCGACCGGCGAGGGGAGTCCGAAGAGCGATGTCGCCTCTTGGACTTCTTGGAATGCTTCGACTTACCCGAAGACTTGGATCCCGACGACCGATGGTGACGTCGGCTGCGGCTCCGCGACCGATCCTTGGACCTCCTCCTGGACCGGGATCGAGAGGCGCGCGGAGCCGAGTGGCGAATCTCGAGAAGCTTACGGGACCGCTCCCGTCTAGCCTTCGAGGTCAGGGCCTTACAGTCCGAACACGACTCCGCGTCGTGATCGAGGCCCAAGCAGTAAAGACACCGGCGGTGATGGTCCGTAACCGACATCAGTCGGCTACAGTCCGTACAGGCTTTAAACCCAGGCATCCTACCGGCACCGGTGTCGAGACTCGATCAAAAAGGATCAAAAAAGTTAGTCAAAAATTGACTAAAGGGGTAGCTCTCCCGGATCTGCGCTTACTGGCGCGGAAAAAGGAAGAACTGACGTCAGCGCGCGAGGGCGGCGTCTAAGTACTCCGACGACGTCATTCCGGCGCACGACGCCAACGACGGACGCGGAGCCGCAGACGACGCCTAGCGACGCGCAAGGGGTATTGCTGATGAAAAATCTTCCGGATCCAGTCTGACGCCTGGGGATATTCTAACGTGTTTCTTTCAGATTGATAGGTACACATGTGTCTATATTTAAGGGTAGATATAGGCATACTATATCTAAGCAAGGGGTGATTACACGACCTTGCCCCAGCTAAGTGATCAGCCAGTTGTGTCTGATTGGAAGGCCAGACCAGGGGTGGCATAATACATGCTGCAGCCCCTGGGAGGCCTAGGGTACACCTATGCCCTGGGTACCTAGGGTACACTGTACAGGGTCCAATAAGGTGATCCTTACCAATTGGTTATTAACCTAGGGTACATTGAGTCCATTTTAAAGAGAGAGCAGACAGCCTGAGACCCTGAATGACAGGATCTCATGCCAACTAAGTCGAAAAACCAGCTAGACACTAGGCAAAAAGTTGGGGGTAACCATAGTCAGATATCCACCTTCCTACACAACCCCCCCCCCAAACGAAAGGAGATAAGGCTGGCCTTGACAAGGTAAGCCTTTATTGCCTAAGTGGCCATATAAGGAAGAACCAGCACTGGCATGGTTACCCCCTGTCTCATGGTCCACTAAGCAATCCCTTACCCTAAAGGTATCATAGGGTCTCCACCATAGGGAATCTCTACCTTTGGTGTGTCTTTACAAAGTAAAAGGCTGGTGTTGAGATGGAGTACTGAAGTGAGTGTCCTCAAAGTGAGGCCTCAGCTTCCTCCAATCATCCTCCACCAATGATGCCTTTCTTTCTTTCACTGAGTTGCACTGTGCTCTCAGGGTCAGCCTCTGGCTACCTAAAGCTGGAGGCTGGGTCCCTTTTGTGGGCTTACTGGAGGGACAGGTCAGGTGTGGGGCCCTAAGGTCCCATGTTTGCCTGTGCCCAACAGAATCCCTCTGGGGGAGGTCCCTAACTACCTGTAAAGGAGATCCCTCAGGAATGTTTTTAACCATCACCTGGCTAGGGCTACTAGCCAGGCAATCCTCATTCTTTTGATGGGGGGGTTCTTGTGGACAGGGGCCCTCTTGGGGTCCACTGGCCTCCCTGACCTCTGCAGCCCTGGGCTGACTGAGGCAGGGTAGAGAGAGGCAGGCTACCTGCACCAGACTGGGTCCCACCTTGGAAGGGGCCACTGACATCAGAGGCTCTGCCAGGCCAGGCCTGGCTACCTCTGGGGCAGTTCCTTCACAAGGGGTGAGGTCAGATCCCTGAGGAGGCTGACCTTTTCCTAATGTCTGGGGAGAGGGAGACTTTTCTTCCTCCCCACTACTCTCTGTTTGTGTGGAGTGATCCATAGTTTCAGGCTTCACTACACCTATGTCAGTCTGAGTATGGGCTGAGACCATTACAGCCTTGCCAACCTTTTCAGGGAGGCACTCAGTTTGGGTTTGAGCTGTGACTGTCACAGCTCTGCCAATCTCTACAGGGAAGTCTGTCTTTGCCTGGGCTGAGGCTACCACTGCCCTTCCAACCTTTTCAGGGAGGAAATCTACTTGGACAGGGGTTGTGGCTGGCACAACCCCACTACCCTTTTGTGAAAGGCCTACCATTTTAGAATGGGTGTCTTGTTCAACTCCAGCCCAAGCTGAGAGTTCTAAGTCATTCCCCAGTAAGCAGTCCACAGGCAAGGCTGGAGACACTGCCAACCTTTTAGGGCCAGTGACACCTCCCCAGCTGAGACATACCTCTGCCATGGGATGACTGTTCTGTTTGCCATCAATGTTAGTTACCTGGTATGAGAAACCAGGCAAAAGCTGCTCAGAGGGAACTAGCCTATGGGCCACCATAGTGATGCTAGCTCCAGTGTCTCTGTAGGCCTCAGCTTTTCTACCATTGATGTAGGGCTCCTGTCTGTACCTACCCAAAGTGTTGGGACAGGCAGTGAAGTTGGCAAACCCCATGCCATCATCGCAGACAACAGTAGCTGCTGTAGGGGAATTGGCTAAGCCAGGGTCCCCCTGTGTTCCCCAAGAAAACCCAACCAAATTTTTGGGGGCACTCCCACCACCTGGGGGATTACTGCTGACAGTAATAGGTGGTGTGACAGGAGTAGTTGGAGGAACAGTTTTGTTTTTAGCCTTTGGGCAACTGCTGTCAGTTTTCCAATGCCCAGGAGTTTTACACTCATGGCAGTAAGGCTTTTTAACTGTGGTAGAGGAGGGAGCTTGGGACCCACCACCATGTGTGGAGTTTTGGGGCCCTGAGGAAGATTTCTCTTTTGTTTTATCCCCACCCTTCTCTTGAGACTTGGTGGTATCTTTCTTTTGGTCACCACCCTGATTTTTAGGCCTAATCCTGGTCCTGACCCATTTATCTGCCCTCTTTCCCAATTCTTGGGGAGAGGTCAAATCTGAATCTACCAGGTGTTGATGGAGAAGCTGGTTCTGACAATTACTAAGGATCTGCTCCCTCATAATCAAGTTGTACAATCCTGTATAGTCCTGCACCTTGCTGCCAGTTAACCAACCTTCCAAAGCCTTAGTGGCACAATCCACAAAATCAGACCAGTCCTGTGTCTGTGTCTTCTGGGTGTCTCTGAACAACAACCTATATTGCTCAGTGGTTAAGCCAAACCCATCTATCAGAGCACTCTTCAGGACTTTGTAATTGTTAGCATCCTCATCACTGACTGTGAGGAGCTTGTCTCTACCTTTGTCAGAAAAGGAGAGCCACAAGATAGCTGCCCACTGACTGGGGTACCTGCTGTACTTTGCAGGCCCTCTCCAAAGCAGTCATCCACTTGTGGATGTCATCCCCATTCTGATATGGGGGGAATATCTTGCTTAGGTTTCTATGGTCATAAGACCTATCCCTATCTCTAGGAATGTTGCTGCCACCAGTGGGTTCTGACCCACACAATTTTTGCTCTCTAGCCAGAGCAAGCTTCTCCTTGGCAAGGGCAAGTTCTTCCCTCTGAATCCTCAGATTAGCTTCCCTCATTCTGGCTTCATGCTCCTTTCTCTCAGGGGAAGTCATTCCCCTGTGAGAGGAAGCATTAGAGATGCTAGAGACATGGGAGTGGATGGATTCCCTTGAAGGGTATCTGTCTCTCCTGCTTCTCTGGTTAAGCCCACTTGGGGGTCTGTATGGGGGGACCCCATGCAAACTCCCATGTAAGCTTAGGTTAGCCTGGCTAAGTCTTCCTACTTGGCCCTGGCTGTCTACCTCTTCATCTGAAGTCCCATCTGACTCATCTGTGGTGGGTAGACCCTTATCTACAGCTATGGCACCATACTTGGCAGCTCTTTCAGCATCATAGGCCTCCAGAAGCTCCACTAGCTGTCTAAGGGTAGGGTTGGAACCCTGTCTTAATCTCCTGGAGGTACACAGTTGTCTCATCTCCTGGAAAGTGAATGCATCATATCTAGAGGGAATCTGTCCAGGATTCTCCTCTCCTGAGGGAGTATCAGTGTGATCTCCATTCAGGGACATGATTCTAGTGAGGGTGTGGTGTGTGCACCTACCTACACTAGTTGTATCTACTAAACCTCTCTAGTAGTTGTAGTCAGGGTGTGTTACTCCCTTCAACCTACAACCACTAAGTCCAGTAGGACTTAAGTATTATAATCTATGTTATATGTACCTAAACAATATCTGTGTGATCTTTCAATTTTGTATCTCAAGATTACAATGGTATTACAACAGCAAGCTCAGATCCCAACCGCTGCTCACCAATGTGAGAAGTTGGCCTGATGTATGATGTCACTAGTTCTAGTGTACACCTTATATCAGTCCAAACAACCCTTATGGTGATTGGTTGTAAAGTCAACCTTATAGACCAGCTATCCTAGTGGTGGCATGGACAAGAGCAGTCTTAGGCTAAACTCTGAATGGCATGTGAAGCCAGCTGTGATACCATATATAATCCCTTGAATACCAAATGAAAGGACACCACAACAGATATATATATAAAATAAAGTGTATTTATTCTAGACAAACCCTCAGCACTCTTTATGAGATTAGAGGTAAGTACAACACAGTCTTATTTAAGCATACATTAAGTCACACAGGTAAGTAATACAGTTAGGCCCTAGGGGCCACGCAAACCATATACTAAAGAAGTGGTATAAGGACCACTGTCACGGGAATAGGATAGGCCTAGGCCTAGGGACTCGCTGGGGCTACACTACACTAGCAACAGTTAGGAAGTGGGAGGCCCACGGGATTCAGGTGCAGAGTGGAAACACTCACGCGTAATGCCTAAAAGTCGATAGAATTACTAGCAGTTAGAAATTAACAGTTTAAGGACACTTCTGAAGCAGATAGAGAGTCGAGACTCGGAAACTAGACCCTCGGATAGTCACTACCCTTGTGAGCACCGAAGTACCCAAGTTACCTAGCCCACGGGCTGCGGGTGCATAGGTGTGAACTGGCGTCGGGTTTCGTCGTGGACTTCTATGGATGCCTGAAGGAAAGTTGGTGACAGGCAGTCAGTGAAGAGTGTCCGGTGGATCCCAAGGCTGGGATCAAGAAGAGAGGAGACCTGCAAGCAGAAGGGACAGAGTCAAGGTCACTAGCCAGTGACCACGTGGAACCAGGAAGGAACCAGGCGATGTCGTGAAGATTGCAGGTGAAGGTGAAGCTTGTCGCTGCAGCCACGGGGATCAGGAGACGTCGAGGAAGACCAGGACCAGAAAGGCGAGCTGTCCCACGAAGGCTCTTGCTGTCGGCGGTGTCAAAGTTGAACTAGGACTCACCAAGCCTTGGCAAGCGGAACCCACAAAGAACGGAGGACTTGCTTCTGGTGCAGACCAGGAAGGTCTGGGGTGCTTCTCTTTTGCAAGGAAGCGGGAGCCAGTCTGGAGGAGCCAAACCAACGGTGAAGATTTCAGGATGCGTCATCACAGAGGCCACTAGCCAACGGGCAAGCAACCGGACAGACGCGGCAAGCAGGAAAATGCAGAAGGGCCCCACGCAGGACTCGTGGAGTGTGGGGGGCTGATCTTCGGTGCAGATGGTGCTTGGGGTTGGGGCTTCTCAATCCCCGGTGCACAACTTCGAGGGTGCCTCAGAAGCTGCGCTGGAAGATACTAGCCACTTTTCCCAGGTAGCCGGTCCCACGTCTCTCGTCGCCTCCACGGATCTCAGCTCGGCTGTGGATGTGGATCAGGGTCGGAGAAGTCTGGAAGTCAAGGCTCTGGTCGGGCTCTGCAGTCGGTCCCTCGTAGAACTTCAGCAAAGCAAAGGGTAGTCTCTTGATGGTGCCTGTTTGCACAGGGTAGCCACTCCTTGGCCACAAGGGAGATTCTTCAGTCTTCTTCTTTCTTCGAATGTCGAAGGTCCAGAGTTTCTGTTCAAGTTGCAGGTTCAGGATAATCTAATCTCCTGGGGCCCAGCTACCACTCTTGTACTAATCTGGGGGGCTGGGTTACCTGCTAGGTCACACCTTATGGGTGGGACCTGGGAGGGGGCTGGTTACACCCCCTTCCCTTTGTCCAGTTTCGCGCCAGGACTGGGGCTGGAGTGCCCCAGCACCGGTTTGAACTGGACTATGCATGGGACACCTTGTGTGCCCCAGGCATGTCTCATTCCTTTCAGCCCTCCCTGCCCCAATACACTAAAGTCTGTCTGGGGAGGTGCTAGCACCTCCCCAAGCAGGAAACCTATTGTCCAAGCCTCCCTGGCCGGGATCACTCCCAGCAGCAGGAGGTCAGACTTGTGTCTGTGGCAGCAGCATCCATTTTGTGATGCTGAGGCTTTGGTTAGAGTTAAACAGCAAAGTAGGATTTTAACATGTCTCTCCCTCTAGAAGGGAGGAATAATATCCTCATCACCAGAAATGGTATGGGGGTATTATTCCAAAGTGTTAGACACCTTACACGACATGTTTTGGTAAAGCCAAACCATAGTTACCATAACCGTTTAAGATTATAAGGCACTTTAAGAGTATATGGTAGGCTATATCATAGAACAGCTATAAGGACATGGTTCCGAAAGCTGCAGACAGGCTCAGCTCATGCTAGAGCACCATCTCACATGTTACCAAGCACTCTGCCTCCAGGATTGTTAAGGCCTGCCATAGGAGTAGCTGATAGGTACACATGTGTCTATTTTAAAGGTAGGTATAGGTATACTATATCTAAGCAAGGGGTGATTACACGACCTTGCCCCAGCTGAGGGATCAGGCAGTTGTGTCTGATTGGAAGGCCAGACCAGGGGTGGCATAATACATGCTGCAGCCCCTGGGAGGCCTAGGGTACACCTATGCCCTGGGTACCTAGGGTACACTGTACAGGGTCCAATAAGGTGATCCTTACCAATTGGTTATGTACCTAGGGTACATTGAGTCCATTTTAAAGAGAGAGCAGACAGCCTGAGACCCTGAATGGCAGGATCTCAGGCCAACTAAGTCGAAAAACCAGCTAGACACTAGGCAAAAAGTTGGGGGTAACCATAGTCAGATATCCACCTTCCTACAACATGTACCTGGTCGGCAGCAGCCCTAGCTTGCTGTCCGGTTCTGGAAGACAGGTGCCTCCCGGAGGAGCTTTCCAGTGCATGGAATCATACCTCTCACACTGTTTATGGTGTGGGTGTATAATTCCAACATGTTTGATACCAAAAATGACAGGGTTTGTTACAGTCAGTTTAGAGATGGTCATGGCGTAATGACACATGGCCACTCTATATGTTTTTCTGGCTAATGCACTTACAACCAGAGAGAATGGACTCAGAAGGTTGTAGGGGTGACCTGTTAATGCAGGAGCACCCTCACAGTTAGTACCGAGCACCCTGCCTTCAGGATTGAAAGGCTTGCCTTAGGGGTGACTTATAGGTTTAAAGTGTAGTGACCTCAAGTATAAGAAAACCTATATCTGTTGTAAGTGGTGCTAGCACCAGTTTAGACACGCTACAATGGCAGGCCTGGAGTCACAATTTGAGTAGTCTCTCATGGGTGGCATAATGCATGCTTCAGCCCATGGGAGACCCCTGGTGTACCTATGCCCTGGGTACCTTAGTACCATATACTACAAACTTATCTGGGTACACCAGTAGCTAATCTGGAGTGTGCCTAAGTACTCACCATGTCTAATTTAGGGAGGAAGCACAGAGACCGGGGTCTTGGTTAGCAGGATCCCAGTCAGGGTAGTCAGAAAAACATAATGACACCAGCGAAAAGTGGGGGTGACCGTGAAAGCAGATCCTATTTTCCTACAATGGTACTGGTTAAATGGGTGGGCACTGCATCCCTGGCGGGATTTGGCTGCCAGTGTGGGTGGAGGGAGGCTGGGAAATTGTTGTTTTTGAAGGAATGCACACATATGTTTATAGCGAAATTGCTCCCTTATGTTCCTAGTCATAGATACAGAGGTTACTGTATCCCATACTTGCACTGTCCCCAATGACGACAGACACTAAACAAGCGCATCGCAGCTTAACATCTGCTTAATGTGGAATGTAAATTGGGCTAGGGGACCCCGTAAAAGATGGCATATGTTAGCAGGCTTGGAAAGGCACAATATACTTATTGCCTTGCAGCAAAAGTCGCATTTAACAGACTCCACATCCCAGTCCTTTGCATCCCGGTGGGCCTCACACAGACAATTCTTTACTTATTCTTCACATTCAAGGAGTGCAGTGACATTAATTTGCAAAGGCACACAGTATGCCCTGCAGGGTTTCCTGAATGATCCCCAGGGGCGATACAGCATCATGTGGTGTAGACTAGCCCACACATCCATCACCATAGTCAATTGATACGGGCCAAACACTGATGATGCAGCCTTTTTTGACAGATTATAAGAGAAGATAGTGGATATTGGCTCTACACACATACTATGGGGGGGGTTAATTATAGAATAGAACGCATCCCTGGATAGGTCTCATGCACTGCCCACGCACTGCACCACTGCTGCCCGTCATCTTTGTGACATGCTGGATTAACAAATGCTGTTAGACGCTTGGCAAACTCGACACCCCATGTCAAGGGAGGGAACGCACTTCTCTTGGATACATAATAGCTGGTCTAGACTAGATTACTGGCTAATTTCTAGCGGATAGGGCACATGGATGCACAGGGTAACACACTTGGCACATACATACTCAAATCACTCGCCGGTCCTCTTGATGCTGCATCCCACAGCCAAAACAATACCACGCATTACGTGGAAGTTATCCCCTCCACTCATATTAGATACTGCATTCCGAGTAGAACTGAGACTAGATATCATAGACGTTTTCAACAGGAATAAAGACAGTGGGCCCGATTCACAGAACTAACTTAAGACAAAATCCTAAACTTACTACTATTTTCGAATTCACAGAAGGCACTTACTCATTTTGGTATTCACAGAAGACACTTACTCACTTCGGTATTCACAGAAGTTAGGAGTCCTAACTTTAGGACTCCTAAATGCCTTCTGTGAATACCGAAAGTTTTGAGTCCTAACTATACTACTACTAAACTGAGAAAAATCAAAATTTTAAGGCTTTCGGTATTCACAGAAGGCATTTAGGAGTCCTAAACTTAGGACTCCTAACTTCTGTGAATACCGAAATGAGTAAGTGCCTTCTGTGAATACCAAAATGGTAGTAAGTTTAGGATTTTGTCTTAAGTTAGTTCTGTGAATCGGGCCCTCAGTCCTGGAAATGGGTGTGATCTGAGAAGCATTCAAACTAACTATGCAAGGAGTGTGCATTGCCAGGAGTAGGGGGGTTTTGGGCTCTATTAGGGATGATTTAAAATGGAATGAGAGATTAAATTGCTGGGGAACACGTTGGGTCCCTCAGACAAATCAGATGTATCCAGTTAAATCAGAATAGCACTGATGGAAGGATGTATGAGGTAATCACGCATTCTGTTAGAACTCATGCCTTTACAACGTGGGCAATACAATTAACGTGTCGTTACGACACGTTCCATTACAATGCAAGTCGTTACAACGACTTGCCTTAGGGAAGCGCTGGACTTTGGAATACTATATTTTAGTATTCCAACTCCAGTCTGTGTAACAGTACGGAAGATGTTGGATTTAAAATCCAACAACGCGTTCCCTAAAGCAAGCCGTTGTAACGACTTGCGTGGTAATGGGCGTGGCAATGATGCGTTCGTTGTAGTGCAGTGTTGTAATGGAAGTGTGTAGTTCTGTCTACGCAATAAAGGCTGTTTTCCCTGCTGGGGTGGAACATCTCGCTCTAAACTCAAGCAACATCACCAAGAATGCGCAAACAGATATCCCACCAGACACTTACTAGTGTCATAATAGGCAGATGATGTTACATTATACTTGAGAAACCCTCAAGGCAGTCTGAATGGGGCGCTGCACAAATTCGTACACTTCGGGAGCTTATCAGGCATCCAGATTAACTGGAAAAAATCCAATATTTTTCCCCTCACTCTTGCCACATGGCACTTCCTCAATGATTTCCCATTGGTGTGGTGCGATACCGAGCGTTGATACCTGGGAATAGTGGTGACTAGAGAAAGGAAATCCACCATTTGAGCCAATTTATGGCACGGGTCTCTACACCATCACAGATTACATTACTTACTGGATATCACTACCCCTCTCCCTGCCAGGAAGAATCACCCTCATGAAAATGGTTATACTCTTGAAACATCTACATCTTTTCCTAAAAATACCCTATCCACCAGGATGACGTTGTTTCAAGAGGGTAAAAACACGACTAGTACAATTGGCAGTGCGGGGGGGGGGACAGCTGCGGTTATGGTGTGACACAATAACCCAACCCTTTTGAAAGCACCAGATATTGAACTCTACCACATGTGTGCCCAGGTGCACTATGCCTTACAATTGTACCGATCCACTCCTGTTCTACCACACCTAGCTATAGAACAGGGATACATGAACCCAATACCTCTCACTACCTATATGTGGACACGTGCAGCTCCCTCAGATTCAACTGTAGCCTGTACCGCTGAGGCATGGCTGAAGCTTGCTTATTTCCTTGCAAAACCTGTGCTATAGTCTCCATTAACCTCTATACATAATCACATATCTATTACAGCCACGCATAAAAGAGCATAAAAGAGCATACAGCCAGATGCTTTGAAAAATCGGAGTTACCACATGGGGCATACTGTACTCTGAAAGCACATTTATTACCCACGAATGTGCTAGTTGGGACCGGGAACTAGGCATATATCCCTCACAGTTGAGCAATGGCAGGATTGTCGTATGCAGATGGGGAGTATTTCCTCTAGCAAAAGACTTCGAATTTTACATTATAAATTCTAACACAGAATGTATTACACACCTGTTAAATTGCACCAATAATAACTCCACCAGGATGACTGTTGCTTGGAGGGAGGGAGCAGATTTCCTCCACCTCCCTTGGGTGTGGGGCCCTATACAAACCTATCCCACACTCTTTCTATCATGATAGAGAAAATGGTCAACCTCACTCCACTGATGGCACTCTTGGGAAACTTAGCAGATGAAGAGCCCGGCTTTCACAAACACATTGCATTCTGCAATCTATTGGCAAAAAGAACAACAACATTCAGGTGGGGAGGGGAAGGGCACAAGAATTTAATGTATTGCTTGATTACCTAATCTACTGTAGAGAGCAGTCGGCCACCTATGCGGAATTGCTCCCCCCGAGCTCTCGGGCCAGAAACATATGGGAACCCTTGCACATTATTGGCTATTGCTCCGGGGTTCCCGCATGTAGGCGGGACTATTCAGTGCTTATGACTATTGATGAGTATCCCCTGGAAGAGAAAACGTTTTTCCCCCACACAAGGTGTCCATGCCAAAATATTGTCAATTTTACCCAAGTATTGGGAATCCTAAATCAACACAGGGTTTATGGATTTCCCTAGAAGGAACCCAGAAAATAGCCAAAATATAGCAACATTTAGTTTTTTCGGGGGGAAAAAATGGGAAAACGTGCTGTGTAAGAAAGAAAACACTTTTTTTCTGAAAATGGCATCAACTAAATGTTTGCTGTCCTAAGATCACCACCTTCCCAGCTTTCAGGAACAAGCAGAGTTGTAAGCAAACAACTTTTACAACAGTTTCGGCATTTTTTGTGGTAGTTGATTTTTCCTATTTTGTGTGGTGTCTACCTTATTGCAGTTTGTGGTTGTGAGAAGTTGGCCTGGTATATGATGCTCACTAGTTAAAGTGATCACCTTGTACCATGCCAAGCAACCCTTATGGTGTGGTTGTAAGTCAACCTTTTCGGACTAGCTGCCCTAGTGGTAGCGTAGGCTAAGCAGTCTTTGAGGCTAAACTCGTGAAGCGTGTTAAGCAGGCTGTTTTACCAAATGTAACCCCCCTTTATATCAATGAAAGGACACCACACAGATATATATTGAAAATATATATGTATTTATTTCTCAAAGTAACCCCTAGTCTCTTTATGAGCACAGGAGCACAAATCGTCAAACAAGATTACAGTAGAATACACAGAAGTTGCACTTTATATGGATAGGCCATGGTGGCCACTCAAACCATATACTAAAATAGTGGTATAAGTACCACGAACAGAAAAGGGAAAAGGCCTAGGGCCTCTAGAATCGCTGGGCCTACAAGGAGCTAACTTTAGTTAGTGACCAGGAGGTCCACGGGTTGCGTGTGCAGAGCAAATAGTCACACGCGAGCTCCCATAGGTTTTCAATGGGTGCGTAAAAGTTACAAAGTTACTGCAAAAAGGATCTTCCGGATGGACTATGAACTCAAGATTGGAAACACAGATACTAGAGATGTTACTCTACACTTGGGCACCGGAGTGCCAGCTTTACCTCACCCACAGGAAGCGGGTGCATAGGTGTCGAAGTGCGTCGGGTTTCTTCTATCTGTTCAGTGGAGCCTGAAGACAAAGATGCTGCAGGCGGTCGGTCCGGGAGAGCTGCGGTGGATCCAAGAGTGGATCGGAGTTGTAGAAGACCTGTAAGCAGAGGGGACAGTGTTCACAGTCACTAGCCAGTGACCAGCGTGGCACCAGGTGGGTACCAGGCGATGTCGGGTGCAAACAGGAAGAAAGGTGTAGCTTGTCTCTGCAGCCACGTGGTCCCTGAAGGTCGACGACGTCCAGGAGTCAGTTCACGAGCTGTCCCACGCAGGCTCTCGCTGACGGCGGTGTCGGCAACTTGATCGAAGCAAACAAGCCTTGGCAAAAGCAATTGTTGTGGAAAACAAAATAAGCTGATGGTTCTGACCAGCAAGGTCAGAGGGGCTGCTCCTTTAGAGGGGAGCAAGGGCCAGTCTGGAGCAACCAGACCAGTGGTGTATTTCTTGAAGTTCGTCGCCAAGATGGCCACTAGCCAGCGGGCCAGCAACCGGTTAGGCGCGTCGAGTGGCAAAATGCAGAAGGGCCCCACGCAGATCGTGGAGATGCTGGAGGGCTCACCTTTGGTGCAGATGCTGCTCGAGGGTTGGGCTTCTCAGATCCCAAAGCACAACTTGGAGGGAGCCTCGGTTGTTGCACTTGCAGCTTGTCGTGGTCGTTTCAAGATGGCTGGCTCCACGTGTCTCGTTGCCTCCACGGGTCTCTCTTTTTCAGGGACTGTGGATCGGGCGGTGAGAGGTCTGGAGGTCCAGGTCTTGTCAGTCTCTGGGCTCGGGCTCCGGCGGGAGGCGGCGGCAAAGCAGACGTTGATTCGCTGGATGGTGCTTGCGTTAGCAAGGTGGTCACTCCCTGACCACAGGGGAGATTGGCTTCAGTCCTCCGTGCGGCAGAGCGTCGAAATTCCCGTCTTCTTCTTAGTTTCAAGTTGATTCCAGGAGGTCTAAAGTCTTAGGACACAGCTCCTACCTTTATTCGGATTCTAGGGGCCAGACTACCTGCTAGGTCCCTCCCTAAGGGTGGGACCAGGAAGGGGGGTGGTTACACCCCCAATCCTTTGTCCAGCTCGCCCCAGGTCCAGGGCTGGTGTGCCCCAGGACCGGTTTGAACTGGCATATGCACCGAGGCTCCTTGTGAGCCTCAGGCATGTCTGGTTCTATTCAAGCCCTACCTGACCAATACACAAAATCCTGTCTGGGGTGGTGCACGCACCTCCCCTGGCAGGAAACCCTTCGTCCACGTCTCCCAAGCTGGAAGGACTCCCAGCAGCAGGAGGGCAGACTTGTGTCTGTGGTGGCAGCATCCATTTTGTGGAGCTGAGGCTATGTCTGATTTTTACCCGGGTTTCGGGTACTGTACATGTCGTGTCCCTCTAGAAGGGTGGAATGCTAACCCCATCGCCAGAATTGGCGAGGGGTTAGTATTCCAATTCGTATGACACCTTACTCGACATGTTTTGATAAAGCCAAACCAAAGATAGCATTTAACCGCGAGGTTCATAATGCACTTAAGAGTATATGGTATGACGATATCTGGAAACAGTAGAAGGAAGTTGTTCCGACCACTGCAGACAGGCTCAGCTCATGCCAGAGCACCATCTCACATGGAACCAAGCACTCGGCCTTCAGGATTGTTAAGGCCTGCCATAGGAGTGACTTATAGGTTAACATGTGTCCCATTTAAGGTTAGGTATAGGTATACTACACCTAAGTAAGAGGTGGTTACACCAACTTACCCCAGCTGAGTGATCAGCCAGTTGTGTCAAATTTGTTAGGCCAAGCCTGGGGTGGCATAATACATGCTTCAGCCCCTTGCAGGCCTTAGATACACCAATGCCCTGGGTACCTAGTGTACACTGGTACAGGGGCTCACAGGGTGATCCACTTCCAATTGGTTATGCACCTAGGGTGCATAGTGTAAATTTAGTAGAGAGAACAGCAGGCTGGGGGTCTGATTGGCAGGCCCACAGCCTCAATATGTCAAAAACCAGTGAAGCAAAAAGCAAAAATTTGGGGTGACCATAGGATAGCAGACCCTACTCTCCTACAGTGGTGGAAACAAGTGCCAAATCCATGGTACACCCAGAAAGCCATACATTTTCGAAAACTAGATAAAATTCCCAACTCAGCTAGGGAGAACTCATGTAGATGAGTCATGGTTTTCCTAAAGAAACTAATCTTGGAAATAAAAAATAATGAACATAGTTAAGAAAAAATAGCAATTGGTCACAATGTTTTTAACTGGGATTTTTTGCCTCAGTGGGCAATTTACAAAAGTAATATACTGTAAAGTCTATCAGACCCTTCTGGTCACAGGAATATAGGGTGTTTTCTGGCTGTCAAAAACTGGCAATACCCAGAGCCTACAACTGAGAGGTAGCTTAAGATGATATTTTATTGTGTACCGACCATGCAGCAATTCATAAGGTAAAATGTGGTAAAATGTAATAAATGAAAACTGGATAAGAAGGACTCCTAGCCATTTTTAAAATGTGCCCTATATACTGAGTTTAGGAAAAGTGCATGTCGGAAACTGGCTCTATATATACTACACCAAAATGAGGTATAGTGTGTATAGAGTCCAGGTGACCCCAGAGGTCACCTGGACACTTTTGCTCCGGGGTCCCCGCATGTAGGCGGGACTATTCAGTGCTTATGACTATTGATGAGTATCCCCTGGAAGAGAAAACGTTTTTCCCCCACACAAGGTGTCCATGCCAAAATATTGTCAATTTTACCCAAGTATTGGGAATCCTAAATCAACACAGGGTTTATGGATTTCCCTAGAAGGAACCCAGAAAATAGCCAAAATATAGCAACATTTAGTTTTTTCGGGGGGAAAAAATGGGAAAACGTGCTGTGTAAGAAAGAAAACACTTTTTTTCTGAAAATGGCATCAACTAAATGTTTGCTGTCCTAAGATCACCACCTTCCCAGCTTTCAGGAACAAGCAGAGTTGTAAGCAAACAACTTTTACAACAGTTTCGGCATTTTTTGTGGTAGTTGATTTTTCCTATTTTGTGTGGTGTCTACCTTATTGCAGTTTGTGGTTGTGAGAAGTTGGCCTGGTATATGATGCTCACTAGTTAAAGTGATCACCTTGTACCATGCCAAGCAACCCTTATGGTGTGGTTGTAAGTCAACCTTTTCGGACTAGCTGCCCTAGTGGTAGCGTAGGCTAAGCAGTCTTTGAGGCTAAACTCGTGAAGCGTGTTAAGCAGGCTGTTTTACCAAATGTAACCCCCCTTTATATCAATGAAAGGACACCACACAGATATATATTGAAAATATATATGTATTTATTTCTCAAAGTAACCCCTAGTCTCTTTATGAGCACAGGAGCACAAATCGTCAAACAAGATTACAGTAGAATACACAGAAGTTGCACTTTATATGGATAGGCCATGGTGGCCACTCAAACCATATACTAAAATAGTGGTATAAGTACCACGAACAGAAAAGGGAAAAGGCCTAGGGCCTCTAGAATCGCTGGGCCTACAAGGAGCTAACTTTAGTTAGTGACCAGGAGGTCCACGGGTTGCGTGTGCAGAGCAAATAGTCACACGCGAGCTCCCATAGGTTTTCAATGGGTGCGTAAAAGTTACAAAGTTACTGCAAAAAGGATCTTCCGGATGGACTATGAACTCAAGATTGGAAACACAGATACTAGAGATGTTACTCTACACTTGGGCACCGGAGTGCCAGCTTTACCTCACCCACAGGAAGCGGGTGCATAGGTGTCGAAGTGCGTCGGGTTTCTTCTATCTGTTCAGTGGAGCCTGAAGACAAAGATGCTGCAGGCGGTCGGTCCGGGAGAGCTGCGGTGGATCCAAGAGTGGATCGGAGTTGTAGAAGACCTGTAAGCAGAGGGGACAGTGTTCACAGTCACTAGCCAGTGACCAGCGTGGCACCAGGTGGGTACCAGGCGATGTCGGGTGCAAACAGGAAGAAAGGTGTAGCTTGTCTCTGCAGCCACGTGGTCCCTGAAGGTCGACGACGTCCAGGAGTCAGTTCACGAGCTGTCCCACGCAGGCTCTCGCTGACGGCGGTGTCGGCAACTTGATCGAAGCAAACAAGCCTTGGCAAAAGCAATTGTTGTGGAAAACAAAATAAGCTGATGGTTCTGACCAGCAAGGTCAGAGGGGCTGCTCCTTTAGAGGGGAGCAAGGGCCAGTCTGGAGCAACCAGACCAGTGGTGTATTTCTTGAAGTTCGTCGCCAAGATGGCCACTAGCCAGCGGGCCAGCAACCGGTTAGGCGCGTCGAGTGGCAAAATGCAGAAGGGCCCCACGCAGATCGTGGAGATGCTGGAGGGCTCACCTTTGGTGCAGATGCTGCTCGAGGGTTGGGCTTCTCAGATCCCAAAGCACAACTTGGAGGGAGCCTCGGTTGTTGCACTTGCAGCTTGTCGTGGTCGTTTCAAGATGGCTGGCTCCACGTGTCTCGTTGCCTCCACGGGTCTCTCTTTTTCAGGGACTGTGGATCGGGCGGTGAGAGGTCTGGAGGTCCAGGTCTTGTCAGTCTCTGGGCTCGGGCTCCGGCGGGAGGCGGCGGCAAAGCAGACGTTGATTCGCTGGATGGTGCTTGCGTTAGCAAGGTGGTCACTCCCTGACCACAGGGGAGATTGGCTTCAGTCCTCCGTGCGGCAGAGCGTCGAAATTCCCGTCTTCTTCTTAGTTTCAAGTTGATTCCAGGAGGTCTGAGGTCTTAGGACACAGCTCCTACCTTTATTCGGATTCTAGGGGCCAGACTACCTGCTAGGTCCCTCCCTAAGGGTGGGACCAGGAAGGGGGGTGGTTACACCCCCAATCCTTTGTCCAGCTCGCCCCAGGTCCAGGGCTGGTGTGCCCCAGGACCGGTTTGAACTGGCATATGCACCGAGGCTCCTTGTGAGCCTCAGGCATGTCTGGTTCTATTCAAGCCCTACCTGACCAATACACAAAATCCTGTCTGGGGTGGTGCACGCACCTCCCCTGGCAGGAAACCCTTCGTCCACGTCTCCCAAGCTGGAAGGACTCCCAGCAGCAGGAGGGCAGACTTGTGTCTGTGGTGGCAGCATCCATTTTGTGGAGCTGAGGCTATGTCTGATTTTTACCTGGGTTTCGGGTACTGTACATGTCGTGTCCCTCTAGAAGGGTGGAATGCTAACCCCATCGCCAGAATTGGCGAGGGGTTAGTATTCCAATTCGTATGACACCTTACTCGACATGTTTTGATAAAGCCAAACCAAAGATAGCATTTAACCGCGAGGTTCATAATGCACTTAAGAGTATATGGTATGACGATATCTGGAAACAGTAGAAGGAAGTTGTTCCGACCACTGCAGACAGGCTCAGCTCATGCCAGAGCACCATCTCACATGGAACCAAGCACTCGGCCTTCAGGATTGTTAAGGCCTGCCATAGGAGTGACTTATAGGTTAACATGTGTCCCATTTAAGGTTAGGTATAGGTATACTACACCTAAGTAAGAGGTGGTTACACCAACTTACCCCAGCTGAGTGATCAGCCAGTTGTGTCAAATTTGTTAGGCCAAGCCTGGGGTGGCATAATACATGCTTCAGCCCCTTGCAGGCCTTAGATACACCAATGCCCTGGGTACCTAGTGTACACTGGTACAGGGGCTCACAGGGTGATCCACTTCCAATTGGTTATGCACCTAGGGTGCATAGTGTAAATTTAGTAGAGAGAACAGCAGGCTGGGGGTCTGATTGGCAGGCCCACAGCCTCAATATGTCAAAAACCAGTGAAGCAAAAAGCAAAAATTTGGGGTGACCATAGGATAGCAGACCCTACTCTCCTACAGTGGTGGAAAGTGAAACAAGTGCCAAATCCATGGTACACCCAGAAAGCCATACATTTTCGAAAACTAGATAAAATTCCCAACTCAGCTAGGGAGAACTCATGTAGATGAGTCATGGTTTTCCTAAAGAAACTAATCTTGGAAATAAAAAATAATGAAAATAGTTAAGAAAAAATAGCAATTGGTCACAATGTTTTTAACTGGGATTTTTTGCCTCAGTGGGCAATTTACAAAAGTAATATACTGTAAAGTCTATCAGACCCTTCTGGTCACAGGAATATAGGGTGTTTTCTGGCTGTCAAAAACTGGCAATACCCAGAGCCTACAACTGAGAGGTAGCTTAAGATGATATTTTATTGTGTACCGACCATGCAGCAATTCATAAGGTAAAATGTGGTAAAATGTAATAAATGAAAACTGGATAAGAAGGACTCCTAGCCATTTTTAAAATGTGCCCTATATACTGAGTTTAGGAAAAGTGCATGTCGGAAACTGGCTCTATATATACTACACCAAAATGAGGTATAGTGTGTATAGAGTCCAGGTGACCCCAGAGGTAGGCTGAGGTTAAAGTTGGATAGAACCTTACTCTCTATTTGTGGTAGAGTGGTCCAGCAGTAAGGCAGTATCAGAGGACAGTGTTAAGCATTTGAGGTACACACTCAGTCAGCAAAATGAATTGACACACTGAAGAACTGAACTCTAGGCCAATTGTTTTTGTATAGAAAATATACTGTTGTTATATTTTAGAACCAAGTAAGCCTGGCACAGGTAAGCATTAAATACTTTACAGTAATAATAAGTTGCTGAATGTAGAACAGTTTGAAAATGCAATAGAAATTGTACTTTGTTTGATTTACAGGGGATGCAGTAGGTTGCAATACTTAGCAAATACAGTACATTAAAATGAATAGGTGTTTTCAGTAAATTACAGGTAAGGTACTTTTTACGTAACTTTTCTAACTCAGTGCTGGATACCTAGATTCAGCACTGGGACATTTCCTGCAAACAGGTAAGTAAATACGTTTTAGTTATTCGTGCGATTTTTAAAGAATATTTTTAGATTTCAAAACTCCACACTTAGAAACCTTTTGGAGGAAAATTGTCAATGTTATCCTAGGGAGGAAAAACAGGTAATTGGTTCACAGGTAAGTTATAGACTGTGGGAAGTTAAGGTTCTGGGGTAAGACACAGGGGTCCCTCAGGGTCAGTGATGCAATCTTGTTACACCCTCTGCGGCACTAGGGTGGCCGCGTGCAGAGTGTTTAGGCCCAATGTAATCCAATGGGGGATGGAGGGCCTCCGGTTGGTGGCCGCTGGCAAGCTAGCCACTGGGTTGTGGGAACAAAGCTCCTAGGGTTTAGGTCAGGGCAAATGGGAAAACAAAGTAGCTCAAAAGGTGCACCCTCAGCGGCTCTAGGGCGGCCGGGTGCAGTGTGCTGTTTCGAGGTCAGGTGCCCTGTTGGTTTCAAAGGAGAACCTCCAGTTTACAAAAGCACTGCAGGCAGGGAAACGAAGAACTTCTGGGTGCCACCACCACTTCGAGAGGTAAGTTGGGAAGTTAGGGGTTGGTTAGGCACCAGTGGTTTGGGCACACAAGACCGTAGGGCGTCGGGTGCAGGGGTGCCTTTTGGGGTCGGATCTTCTTACCAGCGAGTCGCGGTCAGGGGGGACCTTCTGGATTTAGGCTGCAGGCGTCGGCTGGAGGCTTGAGGCAGGTCATGGGTGGCTAGATCTCGGTTCAGGATCGCCGGGGTGACCTCCTCATGGTGTTTGCCCACTCGAGCTCAGGCCGTGGACGGCGGGTGAAGACTGGGGCGGATTCGCGGTCTCCGGCTGCTACCAGAGGTTGCAGTTGAACAAATCTGGTGTTCACGGGAGGAGCAGTCATTGGAAGTGAAGGCAGGCAGGTCCTCTGGGGTTTTTGAGGTTGCTGGCTGCAGGACACACCTTGATTTCGCAGGAGCAGGTTCGAGGGGAGATAGGCCGGTAGGGCTGGGGCCAAGTCAGTGGACAGTGTCCTCTTGTTAGCTGGCTGCACGTCTGTTCGGTCCTTCTTCTTCTTCTTTTCTTCTTGTTGTCAGGCTGAATTTGAGGAAGCAAGGTTCAGGGTTCCCCCTAAATACTATATTTAGGGGTGTTACAGGTAGATAGGGGGCAGGGACTGATGGGTCCCTTCCCTGGGGTAGGTACACCCCCTATCGTGCCACCCTCCAGTGGGAGGGGGGCAGGAGCCTGTCTCTGGTTGGTTGGGACCTCCCATCCTCAAGATGGCGGGGACTCGGAGTTGTGCTTCACCTCGCCTCCCCCACCTGAGGGGTGGAGTTGGCAGAGGTCGGCACACCTCTTTTCCTCACTTGTTTTTCCCGCCGGTTCCCCCGCCAAAAGTGGGGGTAGAACCAGTGGGGACCAGTTGCTGAAAGCAGCAAATGGTCTGGGGAAGGCTCACAAAGGCGGCATGCCTTTGAAGCTTCCCCTTCGTGAACCCTGCCCATTCTGGGGAAGGAGGCTTGGCACCTCATCCCAGGATGTGCATTGTTTCAGGCCCCCGAGAGCAGCAGGCTCTCGACTCAGGGGTCCAGAAATATGTCTGTTGGTGGCAGTCTAAGCAGCCACTCAGTCGGGACACTAGAAGTTGGTCGAGTTTCAGAGGGCATCTCTAAGATGCCCTCTGTCGTGCATTTTACATTAAATCCCACACTGGCATCAGTGTGTGTTTAAGGTGCTGAGAAGTTTGATACCAAACTTCCCAGTTTTCAGTGTAGCCATTATGGTGCTGTGGAGTTCGTAATGACAAACTCCCAGCACCATATAATTTTAATGGCAGCACTGCACTTACAATGCCCAGGAATGGACTTGGGCACTGTAAGTGTACAGGGCTCATGCACCTGTACCTTCACCACTGGCATAGTGCACCCAGCTAGAGGGGTGACAGATCTATGCCAGGGCAGTGGTTTGTAGGCATGGCACACAAGGATGTGTGCCATGTCGACTCTTCACTTTGTTCTGCACCAAGACGCGCAGCCTGCAAAGGCAGGGTGTGAGTGAAAAGGTGCAGGGCCTCTAAGGGTGGCACAATAAGTGCTGCAGCACTTAGGAACATTCCCTGGTCACAGAGCCATGGGTACCTGTGGTACCATTTACCAGGGGCCTACCTGTGGCCAGGGATGCCAATTGGGTTTAGGCTTCAATGCAATTTTAGGGAAGGAACATGGGCCCTGGCTACCTGATTAGCAGGAGCCCAAGGCACACTCAGTCAAAGAACATCAGCAATTCAGCAAAGAAGTGGGGACATACCATGCAGAAAGAGGACACTTTCTCACAGTGCATATTTGTACAACTCTAATTGGGGTTACCCATAGTACCAAGTGATACAAAAACTGTTCATTTATGTCGGAATACATTTGGAAACAATGTATACAATTTCAAAGGATAATAACTGTAGGAGGCTGGCTTTGTATAACATGGTGCACTAAACCAGACAACCCTTATGGTGATTTTAGTGGTCTTAGACAACCTTAGAAAGCTGTCTAAGTGGTAGCTGTGGATAGCAGCCTTTGGGCTTAGTCTAGAAGGAGTGTTAAGAAGATTTTTTTTACCAGAACCAATCATATAGTGTAGGTTAAACGAAAAAGAACGACACAGTGTAGTTATAAAAATAGTTATATTTATTATAAAGACACAATAACACATTGGTATATCTCCTACCCCGGAGATATCAACACAATACACACAATCTTTCAAAAGTAGAACAGGTAAGTAGCACAAATACACAGTGGTCTGCAGGGGGAGACCAAACCATAGACTAAGAAAGTGGAATACGAACAGCGACCAAAGTCGAGACTTGGGCCAGAAGTCTCAGAAGAGCTGGGGACTCGAGGAACCACCCAGAAACCCCACAGAGGTTGTGTGCAGAGTGGAAACACAGCCATGTACTCAATGCAAGTCAATGGGAAAATTGTGGTTGCAGTTTTCAAGACGGGCCCTTCCCAGTGGACCCTGAAGAAACTCTGTGCAATATGGAAGGTTGGAGAGTCACCCTCCCCCCCCCCTCGTGGATACCCCAGGAGCCAGGGTACCTACTCCAGGGAAGCATAGGTGCGAAGTGACGTCGGAAACCTTTGTAGACCACAATGGAGGATTTCAGTAAAGATGCAGCTGGCGAGGAAGGTGAAAGAGTCCGGTGAAGTCCAAGGATGGAGTACCTGCAAGAAGAGGGGACAGAGTCTATGCCACTCGGAAGTGACCAGGAAGCACGAAAGACCAATGACCACAGATGACAGAGGATGCAGAAGAGTTGATGTGAGCTAATCGACCCAGCTATGAGGACCAGGCGAAGCTGTGGAAGATCAGGTGGCATTCACGAGCTGTTCCACATTGGAAGTTGAGAACCAGGGGGTCGGTATCCGGCAGGAGCACCAAAAAGCCTTGGCAGTAGCAACAGATGGTGCAGTGTCGGGACCAGCCAGTACCCAGGAACTCACCAAAGTGCAGGAGAGTCAGAGCAGGCCCGGAGCAAGCAGGGGAGCCCACTGAAGCCAAAGAAGAACCTCAAGAGGACCTTAATACGAAGGTACAGGAGTCGCAAGAGGACCTCGAGCAGCTCACCAAAGATGCAGGCCCACGGTCCAGAGGATGCAGTGAGGACAAAAACCTTGGTATGAAGAGATGATGGAGGCTGGTGATTCTTGTAGATCGAAGATCTATGGATGACAGAGTCAACAAGACTTGGCAAAGGCAAGTCGACGCAGTGAACAGGGGTTCTGTTCCAGCAGTTTTGACGAAGAATGAAGGCCTCAAACTTGCTGAGAAGACAGTGCAGTCCTCGAAGGAGTTGCAGAACCACCACCTGTGTTGCTGAGCCTTTCGGGGTCTGTGGGACCTCAGGAGCAACAGACTGGTCAGCTTCGTTGCGGTGCCTACAGATGCAGGGAAGTGACTCCTTCACTTCAAGGGAGAATACTTTGGGTGTCTTTGATAGCCACTGGCCTGAAGAAAAGCGTGGATGAGGCACAGGCACAGGCGACGCAGAAGACTGGCAGGACAGTCAGACCAGGGGCATCAGGAGGCCTCCTTGATGCAGTTTTGGCTCCAGACGAAACCCAACGAAGTCCAAGGTGTCCAGACACTTGGAGTTGAAGTTGTTTTGGATCTAAATCTTGTTCCATGATGAATCTGAAGAGCTACCCAGGGTAAGCCCTTAAGTACCCTAGGGAAAGGGTTTGGACGATTCAGGGATCCCTCCCAGAGGAGGGGCTGGACAGAGGGGAGGATACTCCCATGCCCTTTGTCCAGTTTCACTCCAGAGTGGGAGCCAATGGCTCCCTGAACTGGTTCCAACTTGAGCATTCAAGGAGGGCACTAAATGTGCCCTTCAAAGCAGTCTGGTGGCACTGGCAAACACCCCACCCTAGCCCAAAACACTAAGTGCTGGCTGGGAGGTGGTCACACCTCCCTTTGAAAGGAAACCTATTGTTCTACCTCCCCTAGTGTCTGTCATTGGCAGCAGCACTAGCTTGCTGTTAGACCATGAAAGACTGGCAGCAGGAATACAGAGGGGCTTCCTAGGGGAGTCCTCCAGTACATGCAATCCTGAATCGGTGTTGGGGTAGGATCCCAACATGTTTGATACCACACATGACCAGTTTTGGTGCAGTCAGTATATAGCTAGACATCTCGTAATTTACTTGATATCCACTCTATGTATTAAATGGCTGACTGCACTTACAAGGCCTGGAGAATCAAATACGGGGTTTGTAGAGGGTGTCCTGTGCAGGCAGGGCACCCTCACACTTATAACCTAGCGCCCTGCCTTCAGGATTGAAAAACCTGCTTTAGGTGTGATTTATAGACTTTAAGTTCTGTGACCTCAGATATAAGGAAGCATATCTGTTGTGAAGGGTGCCAGCACCAATTCACACAGGCTGCAATGGCAGGCCTGTAGTCACAGATTGAGTGGTCTCTCATCGGTGGCATAATACATGCTGCAGCCCATGGGAGACCCCTGGTGTACCTATGCCTTGGGTACCTTAGTGCCATATACTAGGGACTTAGAAGGGTACACCAGTAGCCAATTAGGAAGGTACCAAAGTACTTGCCACAGTCAAATTGAGGGAGAAAGCACAGTAACGTGAGTTCTGGTTAGCAGGATCCCATTCAGATTAGTCAGGGAAACAGCATAACACCAGCAAAAAGTGGAGGCAACCATGAAAGCAGATCCTACTTTGCTAAGCAACCCCCCCTCCCCTCCCCAATCGAAAGGAGATCAGACTAACCGTGCCCAATTGAGTCTTCATTTTCTAAGTGGAAATATCTGGAGAGTCCATCTATGCTGGCATGGTTACTCCCAGGCCTATGTTCTGTATAAAAGTCCATCCCCTGTAGGGAAATGGGAAACCTCAAAAGTTTGGGATTTTAACGCTTCATCTGTTTAAGCTATAAGAGGGGCTTATGGTCTGTCTGAACAATGAAGTGAGTACCAAACGGGCATGGCCACAACTTCTTCAAGGCCCAGAAGACAGCAAGGTCTCCCTCTCAATAGCTGACCAACGTTTCTCCCTGCGGGTCAACCTTCTGCTTATAAAACTACTGGTTGATCCTAGCCCTCTGCATTAAGTTGTGACAAAACAGCTTCTACTCTTATCTCAGAAGCATCTGTCTGGACAATGAAGGTTTTGGAGTAATCAGGACTTTGCAGAATGGGAGCAGAGCACGTGGCCTGCTTTAGGTCATCAAATACCTTTTGACAGCTAACTGTCCACTGAACTTTCTTAGACATCCTTTTGGAGGTGAAATCATTAAGGGGAGTCACAATGGACCCATATCCCTTAACAAACCTCCAGCAGTACCCAGTCAGGCTCAAGAAAACCCGTACCTGGGTCGGGGTAATGGGAGCAAGCCAGTAAATTATTGTGAGAGGCTGGCTTAGTATATGGTGTATACTAGTGCACTAGTCCAGACAACCCTCATGGTGATTTTAGTGGTCTTAGCCAACCTTAGAAAGCTCTCTAAGTGGTAGCTGTGGAGAGCAGCCTTCAGGTTTAGTCCGGAAGTAGTGTAAAGCAGCTTGTTTTACCAGAGCATTATCTTATCGGTATAGATTAAGTGAAAAAGTAGCACACAGTATCGTTATAAAAATATGCATTTATTATATGACACTCACTAACACATACAGATATCTCCTAGGCAGAGATGTACATAATGCACACAATACTTTTCAATAGAAACAGGCAAGTAGCACGAATACACAGTGGTCGCCAGGGGGAGACCAAACCATATACTAAAATAGTAGTATGCGAACCACGACTCGAGTCAAGACTATACTCAGAAGATGTAGAAGTGCAGGGGACACGAGGAACGACCCGAGGTAAGTAACCAGGAACCCCATGGCGGCCGTGTGCTGAGTGGGAACATGACCGCAGGCTCAAAACAAGTCAATGGGTAAGTTGCAGTTGCAATTTTAAAGAAGACAGACCCTTCCCAACAGACGCTGAAAAAGTCCTCTGGAAGACAGAAGGTTGGAGAGCCACCCCAACTGTGGATACCCTAGGACCCAGGATGCCTACATCAGGGAAGTCGGGTGCATAGGTGTGGAGTTGCCTCGGAAACCGCTGTTGAACTCAATAGAGGATTTCAGGAGATGCCGCTGCTGTAGAAGCTGAAAGTGTCCAGTGGAACCCAAAGGTGGATTCAAGTCCAGAGTACCTGCAAGCAGAGGGGACAGAGTCTATGCCACTCGGGAGTAATCAGGAGGCAAGGAAGACAAATGCCCACTGATGTCGAGTGCTGCAGGAGAGGTGACAATGATCTTGGAGCTGCAGTTGTTCAGACCAGGCGACACTGTGGAAAACCAGGAGCCGTTCACGAGCTGTCCTACATCGGATGTCGAGAGTTGAGGGGTCGGTGTTTGTTGGGAGAACCAACGAGCCTTGCCAACGGCAAACAACGAGGAAAGCAAAGTAGGTGCATTGTCCAGTCCAACAAGGTCCAGGTGACTCACCACAAGCAGAAAATTCAGGGCAGGCCCCGAGCAATCAGGGGAACCTGCTGAAATCAAACAAGACCCTCAAGAGGACCCACAGGCTGAAGGCACTGGAGTCAGAAGAGGACCTCGAGCAGCTCACCAAAGATGCAGGCCCACGGTGCAAGTGATGCAGTGAGGACAAAGATCTCGATTACTGGAGATGCTCGAGGTTGGGGCTAATGGGAGCCCGAAGATATTGGTGGAAGGAAGCCAACAAGCCTTTGCAATCACAAGTGGACGTGGTGCACAGGGGTTCGGTTTCTGCAGCTCTGACAAGGGATACTCGCCTCAAACTTGGGAGCTCCTTTGGATAGCGGGTGGATCGCGACCACCCGTATGGCGGTGGCGATCCGCCCGCTAAAAACCACCGCCCGCTTCAAAATTCCCCCGCCACATTACCATGCCGGGGGGGACCCCGGCGGATGGAAAGACCGTCCGCTGGTTTTCCGCCCGTTCGCAGAGTCGACCAGGCGGAAAAGCAGCTAACATGGGAGACACCGCCATCCATATTAGGATTGTGATTATGAATAAATAGAACAAGTTACTTACCTTCGGTAAGATGTATCTGTAAGAAACATTAGTTAGTTAGATTCCTCACCTTATTCCTCACCTTAGAATATCCCCAGGCGTCAGACTGGATCCGGAAGATTTTTCGTCAGCAATATCCCTTGCGCGTCGCTAGGTGTCGTCTGCGGCTCCGCGTCCGTCGTCGGCGGCGTGCGCCGGAATGACGTCGTCTGAGTACTTAGACGCCGCCCTCGCGCGCTGTCGTCAGTTCTTGTACATAGCTTTCCGCGCCAGGAACGCACAGCCATGCAAGAGACCGACACTGGTGCCAAAAGATTCTAGGGCCCTGAAAGGGATAGCCTTAACCCTAGATGTCAGTTCGCAGAACGGGGAGGATGGGTGGGTCGTTGAGGAATCTAACTGACTAATGTTTCTTACAGATACATCGTTACCGAAGGTAAGTAACTTGTTCATCTGAAAGAAACACGTTAGTTAGATTCCTCACCTTAGAATAGATACCCAAGCAATACCAACCCCGGTGGTGGGTCTGCGAACCAAGATCACACCAGAAAGTCCTGGAGGACAGAACGGCCAAAGAAGCCATCCCTCCAGACTTGGCTGTCTAGACAATAGTGCCTGGCAAACGTGTGCAGCGAAGCCCACGTCGCCGCCTGACAGATGTCCTGCAAAGGGACTCCCCGTCCCAAAGCAGTAGAAGACGCTGTGGCCCGAGTAGAATGGGCTCGCAGCCCAACAGGAGGGTCCTTTTTCGCCAAGGAATAACAGATTTTTATACACAAAACGACCCACCGGGAGATGATCCGTTTGTGCACAGCTTTTCCCTTCTTTGCACCCACGTAGCCAACGAAAAGCTGGTCGTCCACTAGGAACTGTTTTGTGCAGTCCAAATAAAAGGAGAGCGCACGTTTTGGGTCCAGACGGTGGAGCCGCTCTTCCTCTTTGGAAGGATGCGGAGGCGGAAAGAAGGTGGGCAAGGTGACAGATTGCCCAAGATGAAAGGGGGTCACCACTTTCGGTAGAAAGGAAGGACGAGGCCGAAGGACAACCTTGTCCGGATGAACAGATAGAAAAGGAGGCTTGGACGATAGAGCCTGGAGCTCACTCACCCGTCTAGCCGAGGTGATGGCTACCAGGAAAGCAGTCTTAAGAGTTAGAAGACGAAGAGGACAATTGTGAAGAGGCTCAAAGGGAGCGCACATCAGGAATGTTAAGACAAGATTCAAGTCCCACTGAGGCATTACGAAAGGGACAGGAGGGAACGTGTGAGTAATGCCTTTAAGAAAGCGTGACACTACAGGGGACTTGAAAAGAGAGGGCTGATCAGGAAGCCGTAAGAAGGCAGAGAGGGCAGCAAGATAACCTTTCAAGGGGCCCAGGGCAGAGCCCTGCCGGGCCAAAGAAAGAAGAAAGATGAGAACCTCAGAAAGAGGGGCGGAAAGGGGATCCACAGCCTTTGCTGTGCACCATGCCACAAATTTGTTCCACCGGCAGGCGTATACCGTCTTTGTGGAGGGACGCCTGGCTTCCAGAATGATATCACAGACTTCAGGAGGCAAGTCAAATGGCATCAACTGCCGCCGCTCAATCTCCACGCATGGAGGTGGAGGCTGGACAGGTTCGGGTGGAGGACCATCCCCTGCTGCTGCGACAGAAGATCCTCCCGAAGGGGCAGACATATCGGAGGATCGGTCAACATACTGAGTAGCTCGGGATACCAGTACCTTCGTGCCCAATCCGGAGCCACCAAGATGACTTGGGCCCGGTCGCGCCTGATCTTCTTCAGCAGTCTGGGCAGAAGTGGTATAGGCGGAAAGGCGTACAACAGACCGCAACTCCACTCGCGCCGAAAAGCGTCGCCGAGCGAGTGCCGCCTTGGAAATTCCAACGCGCAGAACTGCTGACATTGTGCCTAACCAAGGCTCTCCCCACTGCTGAAAGAGACCTTGCGCCACCTCGGAGTTCAGACGCCATTCGTGATCCATCATGCACCGGCGGCTGAGTTCGTCTGCTCTGGCATTCAGAGAGCCCGCCAGATGTTGAACCACCAGGGTGATGCCCTGGTGTTCCAGCCATGTCCAGAGGCGCAGAGCCTCCTGACAAAGGGTCCACGACCCCTCCCTGGCCTGTTTGTTGCAATACCACATGGCGGTGGTGTTGTCCGTGAACACCTGCACGACACTTCCCCGGACAGAGCAAGTCGGATCGCTCTCAGCTCCAACAAGTTGATGTGGAGGCGAGACTCCGCCGGACACCAGAGGCCTCTGATCTCCGCCTCTCCCATATGGCCACTCCATCCCAGGAGGGACGCATCTGTCACTACGACATGCTCCGGTAGGGGTAGGGAGAGGCTCTTGCCCGTGACCCAATTGCGGTCCGTGAGCCACCACTGCAACTGCTTTGCAGTGCCCTCCGAGATCAAGACATGGTCGGACAGGTTGCCGTGATGCTGGGCCCACTGAAACTACAGGTCCCACTGCAGAGCCCGCATGCGCCACCTGGCGTGATGCACTAGTAGGATGCAGGAGGCCATCAGCCCCAGAAGCCGCAACACTAGCCTGACCGAAACCCAGGATAGAGGCCGAAAGATGGGAATCAGGGCCTGTATATCCCGGACCCGCTGCTCCGGTGGATGGACCCGGAACTGTGCCGAATCGAGAACCGCTCCGATGAAGAGGAGCTTCTGAGAGGGGCTCAGGTGTGACTTCGGCACGTTGATGGAAAACCCCAGCAAATGCAGGAGATCCGCCGTAGTCTGGAGGTGGGAGACGACTGCCCGGGGCGAGCCCGCCTTCAACAACCAGTCGTCGAGATAGGGGAAGACTGGAACCCCTGATCTGCGCAGATGAGGTGCGACCACCGCCATCACTTTCGTGAACACCCGAGGGGCACTGGTAAGGCCGAAGGGGAGCACGGTGAACTGAAAGTGCTCCTGACCCACCGTGAACCGCAGGTAACGCTGGTGGGCCGGCAGGACGAGGATATGGAAATATGCGTCCTGCAAGTCCAACGCTACCATCCAGTCTCCAGGGTCGAGGGCAGCCAGAACCTGAGCCAAAGTTAACATTTTGAACCGTTCCTTCCGGAGGAAGGCATTGACGTTCCGGAGGTCCAAGATTGGGCGTAGGCCCCCTTTGCCCTTCTTGGGAACCAGAAAGTAGTGGGAATAACAACCACGACCTACTTCTGGTCTCGGAACGCGCTCGACGGCCCCCTTGGCCAAGAGGGCCGTAACTTCCTCGTGGAGAAGATTCAAATGATCCCCCGAGATACGGTGGTGCTGCGGTGGCATGGCTGGAGGGGTCGTCTCGAAGGGGAGGGAGTAGCCCCTTCGGACGATTTGCAGCACCCACCTGTCCGATGTGATGGACCGCCAGTGGAGCAGGTGATGGCGAACTCTGCCGCCCACTGGCGTGGAATGGGCCTGAAAGCTCGGACTAGGAAGGCTTTGAGGCGGATGCTGCCGGGGTGGATGTGGACTGACCGCGCCGTCCTCCAGTACCGCCTCGGCGGAAACCACGTCCGTGACTGCGTGGAGGCTGGTTCTGCGGCCGGTGGCTAGGCGGACGTGAGGAGGTGCCCCTTCCTTGGCCACGAAAGGAGCGAAAAGCGGAAGTTTGTGGCCGCGGGGCCGAGACGCCCAAGGACGTGGCCGTAGCCCGGGAGTCCTTGAAGCGAGCCAGCGCACTGTCCGCTTTCTCACCAAAAAGGCGAGCGCCATCAAAAGGCATGTCCATGAGGGTGCTCTGGACATCCCCTGAAAAAGACGTGGACCGCAGCCAGGCGTGACGTCGAAGCGCCACCGTGGTAGAAATCGCCCTACCCAGCGAGTCCGTAGTGTCGAGTCCACATCGGATTGCGTGGCGCGCTGCATCTCTCCCATCGGCCAGGGCCGAGGAAAGCCGCGCCCGGACCTCCTCCGGGCACAGTGGCAGCACGTCCTCCACCGCATCCCACAGAGAGTGGGAATAACGGTCCAAGAGACAGGAGGTGTTGAAAGACCACAGGCCCAAACTGAGCGAGGAGAACAGCTTCTTACCAAACTGTTCCAGTCTCTTGGAATCCCGGTCCGGAGGAGCGGACTGGAAGGAGGATTGGGAGGTAGAGGCCTGGATAACCAGACTCTCGGGGTGGGGTGTTGGGACAGAAAACTGGGGTCGCCCGGAGCAGGGCGGTGGCGCCTGGCAACGTTCCTATCCACAGGAGGGACTGTGGAGGGCTTGGACCAGGTGCCCTGCAGAACGTCAGTGAGGGCCTCATTGAATGGCAGCAGAGGCTCAGTGGAGCATGCGGCAGACTGAAGCACCTCAGTGAGGATGTTAGTCCTCACAGCCACGGCAGGCAGCTCAAGCCCAAGGGCTTCCGCCGCCTTGCGCAGCACCACAGAAAAAGCTGCACCCTCCTCCGAAGCCACAGTCGGAGGAGAGATGAATCCAGTGTCCGGTGAGGTATCCAAACCACTGGCCTCCCCCAGTTCATCTGCCCAGTCCTGTGCAAGTTGGCCCTGAAAGGCCATAGGGTCGTCAGACCCCTCCCATTCGCCCCCGTCATCCGATTCCTGGTAAACAGGAGGAATGATCGGAGCCGGTGGATAGACAATATGTGTCTCTAGCGGCGTCGGATGCGGCGTCGGGCGGCGCCGCATCGGTGTCGGGACCGGACAGGGGCTGAACCGGGGATCGGCGTCGACGGGGGCCCAAGCTCGGGCCCCTCGGGGACCTGCGGCGTCGGGCCTGGAGCCTCCAACGGCGCTGGGGCCGGAGCCGCCGGCACGCGAGGTCGCCCAGTCGAGTCCGCGGGGCCCGAAGTCGCGCCAGCGGGCGTCGACGGCGGGGCCAGGCTCCTCATGGCCGAGAGGAAGGCACTGACCTCCGCCTGCATCACGTCAGTCCCAGGGACCGTCGGGTATGGGGACTTGCGCGGTGCCTGCGGCTCCTGCGGAGCCGCGGGGGTGGAACCACCCAGACCCTCGGCCGAGTCTCGCGACCGGCGAGGGGAGTCCGAAGAGCGGTGTCGCCTCTTGGACTTCTTGGAGTGCCTCGACTTACCCGAAGACTTCGAGCCAGACGAGTGACGATGTCGAGTGCGGCTCCGCGACCGATCCTTGGACCTCCTCCTGGACCGGGATCGAGAGCGGCGCGGAGCCGAGTGGCGAAGCTCGAGAAGCTTGCGGGACCGCTCCCGCCTAGCTTTCGAGGTCAGGGCCATACAATCGGAGCACGACGCCGTGTCGTGGTCGAGGCCCAAGCAGTACAGGCACCGGCGGTGATGATCGGTCACCGACATCAGTCGGTGACAGTCGTCGCAGGCCTTGAAACCAGGCATCCTACCGGCACCAGAGTCGAGAAGTGACCAAAAAGAGTCGAAAAAGTTAGTCAAAAATTGACTAAAGGGGTAGCTCTCCCAGATCGCCGCTTACTGGCGCGGAAAAAAGAAGAACTGACGTCAGCGCGCGAGGGCGGCGTCTAAGTACTCCGACGACATCATTCCGGCGCACGACGCCGACGACGGACGCGGAGCCGCAGACGACGCCTAGCGACGCTCAAGGGGTATTGCTGACGAAAAATCTTCCGGATCCAGTCTGACGCCTGGGGATATTCTAAGGTGAGGAATAAGGTGAGGAATCTAACTAACGTGTTTCTTTCAGATTCTGGATTTTTGTGATTGTCTCTTCACTATATGTTATATGTGCTTTTGATTTGTTTTTGTCCTTGTGCAGCCTTAGGTCCATGTTTCTCCCTCTGTACCTCTACTGTAAGATATTATGTGTTTCTGTTTGTAACTGTATTATCGTTCTTTGTGTATCGGTGCTCACTTATTGAACACCACGCATTTTACAGTGTGGATTTCGAATTTTGATCCTATGATGTATATATATATTTGATAAGATAAAAAAGATAACAACAATTGCTGAATATATATTTTTCTATTTTTCTAAAAATAAAATTTGATAATCATTGGTCAGGTGCTTTGTATTCTGTGTATTACGGACAGACTGTAGCCTCATATATCCGTTTATACTTTATTCGATAACAAGGTATCATAAAAGTAATTACATTTCAATTCAACATAAATACGACCACAGGAATAATAACATGTAAAAATATACATTAAGGGATACATATCCAGTTATAAAAAGTTGTTTGATGTAGAAGGTAAGGAGAAACCAGACGCAGTCTAAGCGGAGCTTGCTTCAACCAGCTTAGATCGTAATATCCAAGCTTTTCCAAGATATTTGGCTACCCCACAAACTACCAGCAAGGATGTAGTGTCCGTCGTTAAAATACGGAGGGCCACTGATGACTGCCTGGTTCCCAGATTACTACAAACTGGAGTTAACCAGCGCTTTCTAGGTGCCCTGTACGCCTTACAGGCAAACAGGAAATGCCCCAGTGACTCGGTAGGATTAGAACATCCCAGGCAAGCTGTGTGATTGGATTTAGAATTTTTCCAATTATTTGTAAAAACATTAAGAGGTAGCGTGCCAAACCTCATTTTGAGGAACAAAGCTCTGTCCCTTGGTGAGGAGATGAAATCTAAAAATGGTTCCAGCTTCGGAACTGGCTTGCAGGTCATGAATGCATCAGTTAGAGCACCCAACTTTGGGTCTGTCAGAGCCATACCCTCGACGCTTGACCAATATAGTTTCTTAATAATATCTTTTTGCGGGGGCTGCTGCAAGAGCCATTCTTCTTTTAGCCCTAGCTTAATTACCATGTCCCTCAGATTTTTCAACCATGGGATTAGTCTGAAACCATTTAAAGCAATGAGTTCGTCAAGGGCGGCTGCATAATTGCTCAGTTCTGGGGTTCTCCTAAGCCGGGCCCAAAATAAAACGGGCCGGAGGCCAACAATGTCTTTGATGGAACGACGTCCCAAATCATAAAGTAACGGCTTAGTAGGGGTGGAGACTGGGAGACCCACTAAATCTCTCATAAATTTATGTTCTACAGAGACTAAATCAGCAACTCTTTCCGATCCCCACAATTCAGATCCGTAAGTAGCAGCAGACAATGCCTTGCCCTCGTATACTAATAAGGCAGGGCTAATAGGCTTAGTAGATGATAAACGGTGGTCTCTAAGGATTGCTCCTGTCACTCTCTTTAGATTTAAAGTCATTTTGACAATGTGCGAATCCCATTTCATTCTAGAGTTTATCCTAACCCCCAGATAATCAAAAGCATCCACTTCTTCTAAGGGGGTGCCATTTAATGCGACGGTGGTTTTTTTGTGTTTTTTGTTTCTAGATAATACCATCAATTTGGTATTAGTAGTATTGATGGTAAGTCCACGATTGTCGCAAAAGGAACAGAACTTGTCAAGCAGTTTCTGAAGACCCATAGGGGTCTTAGACATGAGGAGTGTGTCGTCTGCAAAGAGGAGGGTGGGTGTTTTTTCCCCCGCCAGGGCGGGGGCATCCGCTGGGTCCTCCCTCAAATGGTCTACCACCCCATTAATAAAGAGGGAGAACAGTGTCGGAGCCATCACACATCCCTGGCGAACCCCCCTCTGGACAGGAATACGGTCAGTCAATTGGCCTTCACTCCCCCATCTAATTCTTGCATATGTGCCCTCATGCAGTCTTTTGATAAACTCCAAAAGGTATCGTGGCAACCCCATTCCATGTAGAACCTGCCAAAGTTTGGCCCGGGGAACGAGATCAAATGCAGTTTTAAGGTCGATAAAGGCCAGGTATAAAGATCCCCCGCCAATCAGGACAGTCTTCCAATATGTGGCGAGGAGTCTGAACACCTGGTCCATAGTGCCCACTTTCTTCCTAAACCCTGCTTGTAAATGTGATAAGACGTTTCCCTCTTCAAGCCAGGTCCACATTCGCGAGTTGAGAACCCTGCCAACCACCTTTTGGATGACATCAATTAAACTTATTGGCCTGTAGTTGGCAGGGCCCTCTCTCGCCCCCTTCTTATAGATTGTAACTACCTCGGCACCCTTCCATGAATCAGGGATAGCATGGCCTCTTAGCAGTAAGTTCATCACATTAGTGATAAGTTCTGCCCATATTAGGGGGTCATGGAGGATCAAATCGCCTGGTAGGCCATCAGGGCCTGCCGCCTTCCCGGAAGCTATGCTTTTGATGGCGATCTGAACCTCCCCAGAGGAAAAAAGGTCCATTGGATCAGGCTGTAAAAAGGTTGGGTTAAGGTCTGGACTATCAGACGTGAGGTGGTCGGGCTCTACCTCATTACAATATAATTTTGAAAAGTGCACAGACCACTGCTGTTTGGTTATATTGTTGGGGATTGGTTCAGAGTCTCTTCTGGATAGTTGAGTTATTAAGGTCCAGAAGATTTTAGAGTCTTTTGAAAAAGCTGCATTCTTTAGTGCTTGCCAATGTTCCTCCTCCCAAGCCCGTTTAGCAGCTGCTATGGATTTTTTATAAGCTTGCCTAGCCAGCCTGACAGCTATCGGATCTTTATTCCGAAGTGCAAGTATGATCTCCTGTCTCTGGGTTCTACATTCGTTGGTAAACCATGGGTTGCCTCTCTTGGGTTGATGATTTATGCAAGCTTTTGGACCTTTTATTATAAAATGAGAGCCTATGTCCTCAATGAGGGTTTTATAAGTATTATTAAAGTTAGCATAGTTTGTCACAAGCGACCCTGCATTGAGGTGAGCAAATTCAGCAGCCTTAGAGGCCACTAGGAGGTTTATGGAGGTTAGGGTGTCCTCGTGACCTGATACTTTGTGCCATTTCAACCTTCTATTGCAGTTTGTAGGAGTTACTACTTTTGAGGCCAAATTCAAATTTAAGGAGTTTGGCCTTGAATTCCATTTAGAAACTGCACAGAGGGGATTATGGTCACTATCTGGCATCTGTTCTACCTTCATATCAACCACCTGCTCCCAAGAATTTGCATCTATGATAATGTAATCGATACGCGATGGCCCATTTAATCTATTAAAGGTCATAGCCCCATGTGGATCAGAGAGAGTTCTTCCATTTAGGGCACGGAGGTTAAATTCCAGAGTGAGACCGGTCATCTGAAGTGCCCTTGCTGACCATCTCATAGTAGAACTCAAATTTAAAGGGGGGATACAGTTTTTACTGTCTTCCTCAGTGAGCCCTAAAAGATCAGCATCTCTTAGTGGTTCGTACGTGCAATTCAAATCACCACCTATAATGATATTAGAGAGTGGTGGGATACCTGACAAAACGTTTTCCAGAGTGGAGATGGTGGCAGAGTTTTGAGTGGGAGGGCCTCCTCTAGCGTATACACTGAGGAGGTCAACTCTAGAGCCATTCCGGGGCCGTTTGAAGGATATATGAAGAAGATCTACTGACTTGGCATTATGGGTTTTAATGTCCAAATTCAGAGCGACCTTAATCCAAATATGTAGGCCTCCCGAAGGTCGGCCCGCACCCTGGTGGACTGCCGGTATATGAAAAGTAGAATAACCAGGCTTATAAAGAGGGTCTAAACTCCAGGTCTCCTGAAACATGCAAATATCATATTGGTTGACAAAGTCAAGCCAATCCGGGTTAGCCAGGTGTTTCTTAAGGCCTGCGATATTCCACGAAAGTATTTGGATTGTTTCTGAGTTGACCTTCCCACTATCTGGTATAGCATTAGTCAGGGGTACGGGGGAATAATTTTTGGGTGAGTGTCCCTTCGTTGAGCCACATGGGGGATGCTGGGTGCAATGTACTAGGGGGCGTCAATCGACATCCTCTAATCCTCTAAGTTCTAATTAATGACTGCGGATAAAAATAGGTTAGATCGAGAGTTCTAATGGGGCTCTGGTATGGAGCTTGGGACCAATTCACAATGTGTCTAGTAGCTCTAACATCTCTAAAATTGACAACGATTACGTTGCCTTCAATGTCCTTGGGCCATGGGCCCACCCAACCAAGCCTACGGACATTCAAAAGTTCGCCATTTATATTAAGAGGTAATGGCCTGTTCTTTCCCAGCCAGTGTAAAACTTTGTTTTTTAGGTCATAATAACCTTCCTTCTTGCCTGCCTCTAGTGCAGGAACTCCTGTCATAAGTACAACGTAAGGAGTTGCCTCTGGTGGGAGGTCTATGTGGTCAAGACTGCCACCGTGTTTTTTATTTGAAACAGTGCAGGGAAGTGCATTGATTGTGGAAAGGAGGGTGCCTCTAGAGGAGGGGGAAATAACAGTTGTCTTTCGGGAGGATGAAAGGTTGAGTACATTTGATGGGGGTGGGACAATTTTGATGTTAGTTATTTCTGATCTGCTTAGCCTATCATCTGGCGTTGGAGATAGGTTAACAGCAGGAGTGTTATTTGATGATACCAAGGCCTTTGGGAATTGCTCGTTTAATTTGTCAGTGTTTTTCTGGATCATCTGCTCTAATAGCCCTAGTTGGTTGGACACGTTCTTTATCCTTTCTGTTAGTGGAAGAAGGAGTGATTTAAGAACTTTCTCAATTTGGGACATCATATTGTTTGATAGAAGATCAAATTTACAGTGATCTGGCTCCAATGCTTGCTCTGCTAACTGCTTAGCTACTGGGATAGAAGTTTTTACGATGTTTCCCAACGCAGTGTATTTAGCAATACCCAAATGGTTCGTTTTGTTTAGTTTTTTCCCTCCTTTCTTTCATTTTTTGGAAGGGGGGGGGGGGCTATGATGTTGCTTCTCCCTCTCAACTTTTGCGGGCTGACAGCATTAGAATTAGATATGGCTCCAAGTACAGATGTGGTCGGTGGTGTAGAGCCCCTAGAATGACTATTAGGGAGGGTAGGATTAGACAAAGTTGGGTGTGAGTGAGAAGGTGACGTTAGATTGCCAACATGATTGGTCAGTGAAGATGTAGAGGCAAAGGGGCTGACGGGTAAACAAGAGGTAGGTGGGGCCGGCGACGGTGAGACAACCAGCTGGATAGGGCCAAGAGAAGATCTTTTGGATTGTAAAAGTTCGGCCGATAGACGTCGCTCTACCATAGCTATCTCCTTTTCCAGGACAGAAGCAGCTCTTGTAATAAAATTGTCTAGCGTGCCTCTGACTGAGCCTCCCAGCGTGGATAATTTACGTGATGGGGTACAGGTAGCCATAGTGGAAGACGCACAAATGGCCAAAACCGATGATTACACACGGCAAAATTACACGGCAAAATTACACCACCAATATAAATGACATACGTGGCTTTTATATCAGGTGGCCTGCAAACAACAACTACGTTAGGTGATATGTATGTGCCCCTTTAACATACGCTTGTAAACAGGTGGTACCTCAGGGAATGGAGTAATGGCAAACAGATCTTAGAGAGTGGGCCCAGCCCAGCCTCCTCCTGCCTCTGACGGCCTCAGACGGCCCGCCCTTTGCCCGGGCTTAGCCCCGGGCACTCCCGCGCGCTCCCGCGCTGCGGGATAACAAGATCTAAAATAGGATGCGTGGGGGGCGTGTCTTCCAGGGAGAGCTGCCCAGGTGTAAGCTCTTGGGCACGCAGGGGCTCCTGAACAATGGAGTCCCCTGCTGCTCGCAGCCCTGTCAGCTGACGCTCACCCGGCTCTATTCAGTCCTGCTCCAAACCGTTTCTGCAAATCCTGATGGACGCTGCGGGACCCGCGCAGCGGGTCCGGCGAGGTGCTAGCGTCGGTGGGGCAAGGAGAGTCCTGGTGCAGTTCCGCGTTGGATCAAGTTCAAAAGGTGAGTCCCAAAAGCTCCAAGTAGAAGGGCAGATTTAGCTTGCAGATCAGCTGGGGGGCGTGTCTTCCAGGGAGAGCTGCCCAGGTGTAAGCTATTGGGCACGCAGGGGCTCCTGGACAATGGAGTCCCCTGCTGCTCGCAGCCCTGTCAGCTGACGCTCACCCGGCTCTATTCAGTCCTGCTCCAAACCGTTTCCGCAAATCCTGATGGACGCTGCGGGACCCGCGCAGCGGGTCCGGCGAGGTGCTAGCGTCGGTGGGGCAAGGAGAGTCCTGGTGCAGTTCCGCGTTGGTTCAAGTTCAAAAGGTGAGTCCCAAAAGCTCCAAGTAGAAGGGCAGATTTAGCTTGCAGATCAGCTGGGGGGCGTGTCTTCCAGGGAGAGCTGCCCAGGTGTAAGCTATTGGGCACGCAGGGGCTCCTGGACAATGGAGTCCCCTGCTGCTCGCAGCCCTGTCAGCTGACGCTCACCCGGCTCTATTCAGTCCTGCTCCAAACCGTTTCCGCAAATCCTGATGGACGCTGCGGGACCCGCGCAGCGGGTCCGGCGAGGTGCTAGCGTCGGTGGGGCAAGGAGAGTCCTGGTGCAGTTCCGCGTTGGTTCAAGTTCAAAAGGTGAGTCCCAAAAGCTCCAAGTAGAAGGGCAGATTTAGCTTGCAGATCAGCTGGGGGGCGTGTCTTCCAGGGAGAGCTGCCCAGGTGTAAGCTATTGGGCACGCAGGGGCTCCTGGACAATGGAGTCCCCTGCTGCTCGCAGCCCTGTCAGCTGACGCTCACCCGGCTCTATTCAGTCCTGCTCCAAACCGTTTCCGCAAATCCTGATGGACGCTGCGGGACCCGCGCAGCGGGTCCGGCGAGGTGCTAGCGTCGGTGGGGCAAGGAGAGTCCTGGTGCAGTTCCGCGTTGGTTCAAGTTCAAAAGGTGAGTCCCAAAAGCTCCAAGTAGAAGGGCAGATTTAGCTTGCAGATCAGCTGGGGGCGTGTCTTCCAGGGAGAGCTGCCCAGGTGTAAGCTATTGGGCACGCAGGTGCTCCTGGACAATGGAGTCCCCTGCTGCTCGCAGCCCTGTCAGCTGACGCTCACCCGGCTCTATTCAGTCCTGCTCCAAACCGTTTCCGCAAATCCTGATGGACGCTGCGGGACCCGCGCAGCGGGTCCGGCGAGGTGCTAGCGTCGGTGGGGCAAGGAGAGTCCTGGTGCAGTTCCGCGTTGGTTCAAGTTCAAAAGGTGAGTCCCCTCATATATGAATTTGTTAGAAGTTTTTGTTTTCATTGTTCTACCTAGTTGCAGCCTTGAAGCCCAGCACGAAGTCCAGCGAAGTCCAGAGTTGCCAGATGGTCAAAGAAGAAGTGGTGTCTTGAAATTAATCTCGTCCCACGATGAATCTAGGGACCCACCCTCAGGTAAGTCCTTAAATCCCCTAAAGAAAGGGTTGGAATGATTCAGGGTTCCCTCCCAGAGAGGGGTCAGTCAGTGGGAAGGATAAACCCAAGTCCTTTATTCAGTTTCAAGCCAGAGCTGGAGCCAATGGCTCCCTTAGCTGGAATGACCTGGTCTTTGCAAGGACGGCACCAAATGTGCTCCTCAAGAAGACTGAGTTATGCTGGCAAGCGCTCCCACCTGACCCCAATACACTAACCCTGTCTGGGAGGTGGTCACACCTCCCTGTGACAGGATACCTATTGCCCTCCCCTCCTCGACCTTGGCTCAGCAGCAGGAGGGCAGAATCGTGTCTCTGGTCAGCAGCAGCTGTGTTGTGCTGTCCGGGTCTAGAAGACTAGTACCGGGATCACTGAGTGCCTCTAGTAGGAGCTTTACAGTGCATGGAATCATACCTCCCACACCATGGGGGTATGATTCTAACATGTTTTTTTTTTTTATCTTGTTTTTATTGGTTTTTCAGTAAACATATTCATATACGTGAACGAGTTTCTTTCCGTTGCTGCAACATGCAGCGGCAGAAGATGTTGATCATCACAGAACATCAGTATACATTATGTCACAGTTAATGTTACAGTAAGCATATTCGTCTCAGTCCTTACATCTGGTTGATTGTACGATGATACTGTACATGTATAGTGCCGCTGGAACAGTGCATGCATTTTTCAGAATATGATTCCAACATGTTTGATACCAAATATGACACAGTTCATTAAAGCCAGTTTAGAGTTAGTCATCGGGTAATGACGCATGGGCGCTCTGTGAATCGTAATGGCTGATGCACTTACAACACAGGAGAATGGAGTCTGAAGGTTGTAGGAGTGTCCTGCTCATGCAGTGGCACCCTCACACTCAGAACCGAGCACCCTGCCTTCAGGATTGAAAGGCCCGCTTTAGGGGTGACTTAAAGGATTGAAGTGTAGTGACCTCAGATAACTATATCTGTTGTAAGTGGTGCTATCACCAGCATAAACAAGCTGTAAAGGCAGGCCTGTAGTTACAGTTTGAGGGGTCCTCCACGGGTGGCATAATGCATGCTTCAGCCCATGGGGGACCCCTGGTGTACCTATGCCCTTTGTACCTCAGTACCATATACTTGGGATTGATAAGGGTACCCCAGTGTTCAATCTGGGATGTACCCAAGTACTTACCATACCAATTTAGGGTAGAAAGCACAGACACTGGGGTCCTGATTAGCAGGATCCCAGCAAGGCTAGTGTAGGAGAGTAGGGTCTGCTTTCTATGTTCACCCCCACTTTTTGCTTTTGCTTTACTGGTTTTCGACTTAGATGTGGCTGTGGGCCTGCTAACCAGACCCACAGCCCTGATGTTCTCTCTCTAAATTGATACTATGTACTTTAGGTGCATAACCCATTTGGATAGGATCACCTTATTGGCCCCTGTACAGTGTACCTTAGGTACCCAGGGCATAGGTGTACCCTAGGCCTACCAGGGGCTGCAGCATGTATTATGCCACCCCTGGCCTGGCCTTCCATTATGACACAACTGGCTGATCACTCAGCTGGGGCAAGGTTGTGTAATCACTCCTTGCTTAGGTGTAGTATTCCTATACCTAACTTACATATGAACACATGTGTACCTATCAGCCACTCCTATGGCAGGCCTTAACAATCCTGGAGGCAGAGTGCTTGGTAACATGTGAGATGGTGCTCTAGCATGAGCTGAGCCTGTCTGCAGCTTTCGGAACCATGTCCTTATAGCTGTTCTATGATATAGCCTACCATATACTCTTAAAGTGCCTTATAATCTTAAATGGTTATGGTAACTATGGTTTGGCTTTATCAAAACATGTCGTGTGAGGTGTCTAACACTTTGGAATAATACCCCCATCCCATTTCTGGGGATGAGGATATTATCCCTCCCTTCTAGAGGGAGAAGACATGTTGTAACCTACTTACCCGGTTAAAGTTAACCAGAGCCCCAGCATCACAAAATGGATGCTGCTGCCACAGACACGAGTCTGACCTCCTGCTGCTGGGAGTGATCCCGGCAAGGGAGGCTTGCACAATAGGTTTCCTGCCGTGGGAGGTGCGAGCACCACCCCAGACAGGCCTTAGTGTATTGGGGCAGGGAGGGATGAAAAGAATGAGACATGCCTGGGGCACACAAGGTGTCCCGTGCATAGTCCAGTTCAAACCGGTGCTGGGGCACTCCAGCCCCAGTCCTGGCGCGAAACTGGACAAAGGGAAGGGGGTGTAACCACCCCCCTCCCAGGTCCCACCCATAAGGCGTGACCTAGCAGGTAACCCAGCCCCCCAGATTAGTATAAGAGTGGTAGCTGGGCCCCAGGAGATTAGATTATCCTGAACCTGCAACTTGAACAGAAACTCTGGACCTTCGACATTCGACGAAAGAAGAAGACTGAAGAATCTCCCTTGTGGCCAAGGAGTGGCTACCCTCTGCAAACAGGCACCATCAAGAGACTACCCTTTGCTTTGCTGAAGTTCTACGAGGGACCGACTGCAGAGCCCGACCAGAGCCTTGACTTCCAGACTTCTCCGACCCTGATCCACATCCACAGCCGAGCTGAGATCCGTGGAGGCGACGAGAGACGTGGGACCGGCTACCTGGGAAAAGTGGCTAGTTTCTTCCAGCGCAGCTTCTGAGGCACCCTCGAAGTTGTGCACCGGGGATTGAGAAGCCCCAACCCCAAGCACCATCTGCACCGAAGATCAGCCCCCCAAACTCCATGAGTCCTGCGTGGGGCCTTTCTGCATTTTCCTGCTTGCCGCGCCTGTCCGGTTGCTTGCCCGTTGGCTAGTGGCCTCTGTGACGACGCATCCCGAAATCTTCACTGCTGGTTTGGCTCCTCCAGACTGGCTCCCGCTTCCCTGCAAAAGAGAAGCACCCCAGACCTTCCTGGTCTGCACCAGAAGCAAGTCCTCCGTTCTTCGTGGGTTCCGCTTGCCAAGGCTTGGTGAGTCCTAGTCCAACTTCGACGCCGCCGACAGCAAGAGCCTTCGTGGGACAGGTCGCCTCCTGGCCCTGGTTGTCCTCGACATTTCCTGGTCCTCGTGGCTGCAGCGACAAGCTTCACCTTCACCTGCAATCTTCACGACATCGCCTGGTTCCTTCCTGGTTCCACGTGGTCACTGGCTAGTGACCTTGACTCTGTCCCTTCTGCTTGCAGGTCTCCTCTCTTCTTGATCCCAGCCTTGGGATCCACCGGACACTCTTCACTGACTGCCTGTCAGCATCTTTCCTTCAGGCATCCATAGAAGTCCACGACGAAACCCGACGCAAGTTCACACCTGTGCACCCGCAGCCTGTGGGCTAGGTAACTTGGGTACTTCGGTGCTCACAAGGGTAGTGACTATCCTAGGGTCTAGTTTCCGAGTCTCGACTCTCTAGCTGCTTCAGAAGTGTTCTTAAACTGTTAATTTCTAACAACTACAACTTCTATCGACTTTTACGCATTACGCGTGAGTGTTTCCACTCTGCACCTGAATCCCGTGGGCCTCCCACTTCCTAACTGTTGCTAGTGTAGTGTAGCCCCAGCGATTCCCTAGGCCTAGGCCTATCCTATTTCCGTGACAGTGGTCCTTATACCACTTCTTTAGTATATGGTTTGCGTGGCCCCTAGGGCCTAACTGTATTACTTACCTGTGTGACTTAATGTATGCATAAATAAGACTGTGTTGTACTTACCTCTAATCTCATAAAGAGTGCTGAGGGTTTGACTAGAATAAATACACTTTATTTTATATATATATCTGTTGTGGGGTCCTTTCATTTGGTATTCAAGGGATTATATATGGTATCACAGCTGGCTTCACATGCCATTCAGAGTTTAGCCTAAGACTGCTCTTGTCCATGCTACCACTAGGATAGCTGGTCTATAAGGTTGACTTTACAACCAATCACCATAAGGGTTGTTTGGACTGATATAAGGTGTACACTAGAACTAGTGACACCATACATCAGGCCAACTTCTCACATTGGTGAGCAGCGGTTTGGATCTGAGCTTGCTGTTGTAATACCATTGTAATCTTGAGATACTAAATTGAAAGATCACACAGATATTGTTTAGGTACATATAACATAGATTATAATACTTAAGTCCTACTGGACTTAGTGGTTGTAGGTTGAAGGGAGTAACACACCCTGACTACAACCACCAGAGAGGTTTAGTAGAAACAACTAGTGTAGGTAGGTGCACACACCACACCCTCACTAGATCATGTCTCTGGGAGGAGATCAAGTAGATGCTCTCTCAGGAGGGGCAGGTCTGAAGAAGACCCCCTCTAGATATGATACCCTAACGTTTCAGGAGATGAGACAATTGTGTACCTCCAGAAAGTTAAAACAGGGTGCAAACCCTACCCTCCTTCAGTTAGTACAGCTCCTAGAGGAGTATGATGCTTTGAGGGCCTCACAGGCCAGTACCCTAGGTACAAAGGAGGGTCTACCCACCACAGAGGAGTCAGATGGGGCTTCAGATGAAGAGGTAGACAGCCAGGGCCAAGTAGGAAGACTTAGCCAGGCTAACCTAAGCTTACATGGGAGTTTGCATGGGGTCCCCCCATACAGACCCCCAAGTGGGCTTACACAGAGAAGCAGGAGGGACAGATCCCCTTCAAGGGAATCCATCCACTCCCATATCTCTAGCATCTCTAATGCTTACTCTCACAGGGGAATGACTTCCCCTGAGAGAAAGGAGCATGAAGCCAGAATGAGGGACGCTAATCTGAGGATTCAGAGGGAAGAACTTGCCCTTGCCAAGGAAAAGCTTGCTCTGGCCAGAGAGCAAAAGTTAAGTGGGTCAGAACCCACTGGTGGCAGCAATATCCCTAAGGATAGAGACAGGCACTATGATAATAGAAACCTGAGCAAGATTGTCCCTCCCTACAAGTGTGGGGATGACATCCAAAATGGATAACTGCTTTGGAGAGAGCTTGCAAAGTACAGCAGGTACCCCAAAGTCAGTGGGCAGCTATCTTGTGGCTCTCCTTCTCTGAGAAAGGTAGAGACAAGCTCCTCACAGTTAGTGATGAGGATGCAGATAATTACACTGTCCTGAAGAGTGCTCTAATTGATGGGTTTGGCCTAACCACTGAACAATACAGGTTGTTGTTCAGGGATACCCATAAGAAACAGACTCAGGATGGACTGATTTTGTAGATTGTGCCACTAAGGCTCTGGAAAGCTGGCTAGTGGGAAGTAAGGTTAAGGACTATACAGGATTGTATAATTTGATCATGAGAGAGCAAATCCTTAACAACTGTCAAAACCAGCTACTGCATCAACACCTGATTGATTCTGATCTGACTTCTCCCCAAGAATTGGGAAAGAAGGCAGATAGATGGGTCAGGACTAGAGTTAAGCAGAAAAACCAGAACCAGGGCGGTGATCAGAAAAAGGCAGACCAGAAGGGTAATGATCAGAAACAAAAAGACCAGAAGTCTTCACCAGGCCCCCAAAAGGCTCATGGGGAGGGTGGTCCCAAAAAGGATAAAAAGAAAGATGGCCAAACGAAACCATGGTGCAACTATTGTAAGTCCAACTCACATTGGTTTAGTGAGTGCACCAAAAAGGATAAGCCCCCAGCCACCATTGCCCCTAAGGCAACTGTACCCCCTAGTCCAGCTGTAAGTGGTGGTTCCCAGCAAAAGAGTGTAGTAGGGTTAACCCTGGGAACTGAGGAGGATTCTGGCCTAGTCAGAATACCTACTCAGGCTGTTCTGATCTGTGATGGGGACTTAGCTTTGTCCTCTACTGTAGGCCCCAGTAACCTGGGCAAGTACAGACAGACTCCTTTCATCAACCAAAGAATGGCTCAGGCCTACAGGGACACTGGGGCTAGTGTCACAATGGTGACACCTGCCTTTGTGGACCCTGGACAGATCATACTAGGTGAGAATTACCTAGTGACCAACGCTAGCAATGCCACTACCTCCCATAGTGTGGCTATTGTTAACTTCTCCTGGGGAGGGGTAACTGGCCTCAAGAAAGTTGTTGTTAGTTCAGACCTTCCTGTAGAGTGTTTACTGGGCAATGATCTTGAAACTTCAGTTTGGTCTGAAGTGGAGTATAGGACCCATGCAGAAATGCTGGGGATAGATGCACATGTCCTTGCTGTGACCAGGTCACAGGCCAAAAAGTGCACCACTGAACAAGTGCTGGATCCTGAAACTATGGACCAGTCACAACCCAAGAGAAAGAGCAGTAGGGTCAAGGCTGTGCCTTCCCCCCTGCCTCAGGTGGTGGATCAGCCCTCCCAGGAGGATGATTCTGAGAGCCCTGAAGGAACTGTCCTAGAAGAACTTGAACCTGATCAGGTTGAGTTTCTTGGGACAGGGGGACCTTCAAGGGTAGATCTGAGGCAGGCTCAATTAGACTGCCCCTCTCTTGAACCCCTCAGACAGCTGGCTGCTGCTGAGGCTGCAGGGAATGCTCAAGGTACCCATAGAGTGTGTTGGGATGAAGGGCTACTGTACTCAGAGGCTAGAGACCCCAAGCCTGGTGCATCCAGGAGGTTGGTCATACCACTGAAGTTCAGAGGCTTCCTTCTTACCTTGGCCCATGATATTCCCCTTGCAGGACATTTAGGCCAGAACAAGACTTGGGACAGGCTTGTCCCTCACTTTCACTGGCCCCATATGTCAGAAGATACTAAGGAGTTTTGTCGATCCTGTGTCACCTGCCAACCCAGTGGCAAATCAGGTGGCACCACAAAGGCCCCCCTCATACCACAACCTGTGGTGGGGGTTCCCTTTGAAAGAGTGGGCATAGATATTGTAGGACCAATGGACCCACAAACAGCATCTGGGCACAGATTCATACTGGTGATAGTGGACCATGCCACCAGGTATCCAGAAGCTATTCCCCTGAGGACCACAACAGCTCCTGTTGTGGCAAGGGCCCTGCTTGGAGTATTCTCCAGAGTGGGCTTTCCAAAGGAGGTCATTTCTGACAGAGGTGCCAACTTCATGTCAGGATACTTGACTGCAATGTGGAAGGAGTGTGGTGTGAACTACAAGTTCACCACACCCTATCACCCACAGTGCAATGGGCTTGTTGAGAGATTCAACAAGACCCTAAAGGGAATGATAAAAGGTTTACCAGACAAGCTTAGGCGAAGATGGGACATCCTTTTACCCTGCCTTCTATTTGCTTACAGAGAGGTCCCACAAAAGGGGGTTGGCTACAGCCCTTTTGAGCTTTTGTTTGGGCATCCTGTAAGAGGACCCCTATGTTTAGTAAGGGAAGGATGGGAGAGGCCTCTCAGACAACCCAAACTTGACATAGTGGATTATGTACTTGGTCTCCGCTCCAGGATGGCAGAGTATATGAAGAAGGCTTCTAAAAACCTTGAGGCAAGCCAAGAACTCCAAAAAGCTTGGCATGACCAAAAGGCTGTGCTGACTGTTTACCAGCCAGGGCAGAAAGTGTGGGTGTTGGAGCCAGTGGCCCCAGCAGCACTCCAAGACAAATGGTCTGGACCCCACACTATTGTTGAGAAAAAGGGAGAAGTCACCTACTTGGTGGACCTTGGGACTCCCAGAAGCCCCCACAGGGTGCTTCATGTCAACAGATTGAAGGCATATGTTGACAGAGCAGACATGGGCTTACTCATGGCTACAGATGAGGGGCAGGAGGAAGAGAGTGACCCTCTCCCAGACCTGTTGACTCAGAACCCTGATGATGGCTCAGTTGATGGTGTGGTCTTTTCTGACAGCCTCACTGTCCATCAGCAACAGGACTGCAGACAGGTTCTGCAATCCTACAAACATATGTTCTCTCTGACCCCAAGTCAGACAAACTGGTGCACCCATGAGGTGGACACTGGTGACAGTCTGCCTGTGAAGAGTAAAATCTACAGGCAACCTGACCATGTCAGGGACTGCATAAAAGTTAAGGTACAAAAGATGTTGGAGCTGGGAGTCATTGAACCTTCAGAGAGCCCTTGGGCTAGTCCTGTAGTCCTTGTGCCAAAGCCTCACACCCAAGATGGTAAGAGAGAGATGAGGTTTTGCGTGGATTACAGAGGTCTCAATGCTGTCACTAGGACAGATGCCCACCCAATACCTAGGGCAGATGAGCTCATTGACAGACTGGCAGCTGCTAAGTTTTTGAGCACATTTGACCTGACAGCAGGCTACTGGCAAATCAGACTAGCTGAGAATGCAAAGGCTAAAACTGCTTTCTCGACCCCAGGAGGACATTATCAATTTGTGGTAATGCCCTTTGGTTTGAAGAATGCACCTGCCACTTTCCAAAGGTTGGTGAATCAAGTCCTTACTGGGTTGGATGATTATTGTGAAGCTTATCTTGATGATATTACTGTCTTTAGCTCCACCTGGGAGGATCACCTGGTCCACCTGAGGAATGTTTTAGAGGCCCTGCAAAAGGCAGGCCTCACTATCAAGGCCACTAATTGCCAGATAGGGCAGAGCAAGGTTGTATACCTGGGCCACCTAGTTGGTGGGGGTCAGGTTCAACCACTGGAGAGCAAGATCCAGAACATAAAGGACTGGACTCCTCCAACCACCCAGACTCAGGTCAGAGCTTTCTTGGGCCTGACTGGGTACTACAGAAAGTTTGTTAAGAACTATGGGTCCATTGTGACACCACTTAATGACTTGACCGCCAACAAAATGCCAAAGAAAGTTCAGTGGACAGTAAGCTGTCAAAAAGCATTTGATGACCTGAAGCAGGCCATGTGCAGTGCACCTATTCTGAAAAGTCCAGACTACTCCAAAGAGTTCATTGTCCAGACAGATGCTTCTGAGTCAGGTGTGGGAGCTGTTCTTTCACAACTGAATGTAGATGGTCAAGACCAGCCCATTGCTTTTATAAGTAGAAGGCTGACCCCTAGAGAGAAACGTTGGTCCGCTATTGAGAGGGAGGCCTTTGCTGTGGTTTGGGCCCTGAAGAAGCTGAGGCCATACTTGTTTGGCACTCACTTCAAGATTCAGACATACCATAAGCCCCTCTTGTGGCTAAATCAGATGAAGGGTGAAAATTAGGGGTGGGCGACAATTTCCGTTCCGCTCCCGGAAATTGCGACAATTCGACATTTCCGCGTTCCGACCGGAACGCGGAAATGCCGAATTGTCGCAATTTCCGGGAGGGAACGGAAATTGTTGCCTGGCCAAGCACTTGCAGATATAAATAAAGCAGGTGCCCGAGTTGAAGCTCAAATTCAGTAACGCATTCATCGGCACAATACATTCGGGAGCTAGGTCGAGGCTGGGCAGGTGTGCTGTTCTCCCCATATCGACCGTCAAAAACTAGCTGTGGTGACGGTCCTTACCTGTCGCGCAATCCCCGTGTAGTTCCTGACACCAGCTGCTCTGATCGGTCTCTGGCCCGCGGCGTCTCTGGCCCACGGGCGGCATGTGAACTGCATGGAAGCCCCGCCCCACACACCAGCGGTGGGCAACATCTTCCGCCCTTTCCCCCACTACGATGGACAGCTGACTCGAGGGACCCGCAACCTGTAGCGGGCGGCAGCGGCAGGCCGGAAGCACCAATTTCCGCGATCACGGAAATATCGCGTGATCGCGGAAATTGCTTGCATTCTCGCGAGAATTGGCGGAAGTGCCTTCCGCCAATTCCGCCCACCCCTAGTGAAAATCCCAAACTTCTTAGGTGGTCCATTTCCCTACAGGGGATGGACTTCACAGTGGAACATAGACCTGGGACTGACCATGCCAATGCAGATGGACTCTCCAGATATTTCCACTTAGAACATGAAGACTCAACTGGTCAAGGTTAGTTTAATGTCCCTAAGTTTGGGGGGGGTTGTGTAGGGGAGTAGGGTCTGCTTTCTATGTTCACCCCCACTTTTTGCTTTTGCTTTACAGGTTTTCGACTTAGATGTGGCTGTGGGCCTGCTAACCAGACCCACAGCCCTGCTGTTCTCTCTCTAAATTGATACTATGTACTTTAGGTGCATAACCCATTTGGATAGGATCACCTTATTGGCCCCTGTACAGTGTACCTTAGGTACCCAGGGCATAGGTGTACCCTAGGCCTACCAAGGGCTGCAGCATGTATTATGCCACCCCTGGCCTGGCCTTCCATTATGACACAACTGGCTGATCACTCAGCTGGGGCAAGGTTGTGTAATCACTCCTTGCTTAGGTGTAGTATTCCTATACCTAACTTACATATAGATACATGTGTACCTATCAGCCACTCCTATGGCAGGCCTTAACAATCCTGGAGGCAGAGTGCTTGGTAACATGTGAGATGGTGCTCTAGCATGAGCTGAGCCTGTCTGCAGCTTTCGGAACCATGTCCTTATAGCTGTTCTATGATATAGCCTACCATATACTCTTAAAGTGCCTTCTAATCTTAAACGGTTATGGTAACTATGGTTTGGCTTTATCAAAACATGTCGTGTGAGGTGTCTAACACTTTGGAATAATACCCCCATCCCATTTCTGGGGATGAGGATATTATCCCTCCCTTCTAGAGGGAGAAGACATGTTGTAACCTACTTACCCGGTTAAAGTTAACCAGAGCCCCAGCATCACAAAATGGATGCTGCTGCCACAGACACGAGTCTGACCTCCTGCTGCTGGGAGTGATCCCGGCAAGGGAGGCTTGGACAATAGGTTTCCTGCCGTGGGAGGTGCAAGCACCACCCCAGACAGGCCTTAGTGTATTGGGGCAGGGAGGGATGAAAAGAATGAGACATGCCTGGGGCACACAAGGTGTCCAGTGCATAGTCCAGTTCAAACCGGTGCTGGGGCACTCCAGCCCCAGTCCTGGCGCGAAACTGGACAAAGGGAAGGGGGTGTAACCACCCCCCTCCCAGGTCCCACCCATAAGGCGTGACCTAGCAGGTAACCCAGCCCCCCAGATTAGTATAAGAGTGGTAGCTGGGCCCCAGGAGATTAGATTATCCTGAACCTGCAACTTGAACAGAAACTCTGGACCTTCGACATTCGACGAAAGAAGAAGACTGAAGAATCTCCCTTGTGGCCAAGGAGTGGCTACCCTCTGCAAACAGGCACCATCAAGAGACTACCCTTTGCTTTGCTGAAGTTCTACGAGGGACCGACTGCAGAGCCCGACCAGAGCCTTGACTTCCAGACTTCTCCGACCCTGATCCACATCCACAGCCGAGCTGAGATCCGTAGAGGCGACGAGAGACGTGGGACTTGCTACCTGGGAAAAGTGGCTAGTATCTTCCAGCGCAGCTTCTGAGGCACCCTCGAAGTTGTGCACCGGGGATTGAGAAGCCCCAACCCCAAGCACCATCTTCACCGAAGATCAGCCCCCCACACTCCACGAGTCCTGCGTGGGGCCCTTCTGCATTTTCCTGCTTGCCACGCCTGTCCGGTTGCTTGCCCGTTGGCTAGTGGCCTCTGTGACGACGCATCCCGAAATCTTCACTGCTGGTTTGGCTCCTCCAGACTGGCTCCCGCTTCCCTGCAAAAGAGAAGCACCCCAGACCTTCCTGGTCTGCACCAGAAGCAAGTCCTCCGTTCTTCGTGGGTTCCGCTTGCCAAGGCTTGGTGAGTCCTAGTCCAACTTCGACGCCTCCGACAGCAAGAGCCTTTGTGGGACAGCTCGCCTCCTGGCCCTGGTTGTCCTCGACGTTTCCTGGTCCTCGTGGCTGCAGCGACAAGCTTCACCTTCACCTGCAATCTTCACGACATCGCCTGGTTCCTTCCTGGTTCCACGTGGTCACTGGCTAGTGACCTTGACTCTGTCCCTTCTGCTTGCAGGTCTCCTCTCTTCTTGATCCCAGCCTTGGGATCCACCGGACACTCTTCACTGACTGCCTGTCAGCATCTTTCCTTCAGGCATCCATAGAAGTCCACGACGAAACCCGACGCAAGTTCACACCTGTGCACCCGCAGCCTGTGGGCTAGGTAATTTGGGTACTTCGGTGCTCACAAGGGTAGTGACTATCCTAGGGTCTAGTTTCCGAGTCTCGACTCTCTAGCTGCTTCAGAAGTGTCCTTAAACTGTTAATTTCTAACAACTACTATTTCTATCGACTTTTACGCATTACGCGTGAGTGTTTCCACTCTGCACCTGAATCCCGTGGGCCTCCCACTTCCTAACTGTTGCTAGTGTAGTGTAGCCCCAGCGATTCCCTAGGCCTAGGCCTATCCTATTTCCGTGACAGTGGTCCTTATACCACTTCTTTAGTATATGGTTTGCGTGGCCCCTAGGGCCTAACTGTATTACTTACCTGTGTGACTTAATGGATGCATAAATAAGACTGTGTTGTACTTACCTCTAATCTCATAAAGAGTGCTGAGGGTTTGACTAGAATAAATACACTTTATTTTAGATATATATCTGTTGTGGTGTCCTTTCATTTGGTATTCAAGGGATTATATATGGTATCACAGCTGGCTTCACATGCCATTCAGAGTTTAGCCTAAGACTGCTCTTGTCCATGCTACCACCAGGATAGCTGGTCTATAAGGTTGACTTTACAACCAATCACCATAAGGGTTGTTTGGACTGATATAAGGTGTACACTAGAACTAGTGACACCATACATCAGGCCAACTTCTCACAGCTAGTCAGAAACATCATAGCACCAGGCAAAACATGCGGGTAACCCTGCAGAAGGATCCTACCGTCATACAATTATGGGCTGGATTTTGCTTTCCAATGGTTGAAGTTGGCCTCCACCTACCAGGTGACCCAAGTAAACAACTTTGCTCTGATCTATCTGGCACTTTGTGGCCTCGACAGCGAGGCATGCCTTCTGCAGTGCCTCCAGAACATTTCTGAGGTGGACAAGGTGACCCTCCCAGGTGGAACTTAGGACAGCAATATTGTCTAGATATCCAGCACTATAGGCTTCCAGACCTGTGAGAACGTTATTCGCCAACCTCTGAAATGTGGAAGGTGTATTTTTTCGACCAAAATGTATTAGAATAAATTGATAATGCCCACTAGGGATTGAAATTGCTGTTTTTGGCTTGGCTTCCTCAGAGAGTCTGATTTGCAAGTAGCCAGCAGTCAGGTCAAATGTACTAAGATACTTGGCTGAGGCCAGAGTATCAATCAGTTCATCTGCCCCTAGAATTGTATGGACATCAGTCCTAGTGACTGCATTGAGGCCTCTGCAGTCCACACAACATCTCATCTCTTGCTTACCGTCTTTGGTGTGAGGTTTTGGCACAAGGACCACCGGACTACCCAAGGGCTATTCAAAGGCTCAATGACACCCAACTTCAGCATCTTTTGGACCTCAGTCCTGGTGCAATCTCTCACATGGTTAGGCTGTCTTTAAATTTTATTCTTCACAGGCAGACTGTCAACTGTGTCCACTTTATGTAGACACCAGGTGGTTTGACTGGGAGTCAGAGAAAACAGGTGGGCAAACTGATTGAGGACTTTCCTGCAATCAGCTTTCTGCTGGTCAGTGAGGCTGCCTGCCAAGGCTACTCCATCAGCTGACCCATAAACAAGGTCCTGAGAGAGGAGATTAGGGAGAGGGTCACTAACTTCCTCCTGTCCCTCATCAGTGGCCATGAGCAAGCACATGTCAGCCCTGTCAACAAAAGGCTTTAGGCAGTTCAAATGAAGTACCCTGTGGGGACTTCTTGGAGTACCTAAGTTAATCAAATAGGTGACCTCACCTTTTTCTCAAGAATGGTGTGGGGGGCACTGCACTTGCCCTGGAGAGCTGCTGGGGGCACTGGCTCCAACACCCACACTTTCTGTCCTGGGTGGTAAACAGTCGGCACAGCCTTTTGGTCATGCCAAGGTTTCTGAAGTTCTTGGCTGGCCTCAAGGGTTTTTGCTGGCCTTCATCATGTACTTAGCCATATATGAACGCAGGCTAAAGACATAGTCCACAATATCTTGTGTAGGAGGTTTGAGAGGCTGCTCGCAGCACTCCCTAACCAGACACAATGGACCCTTAACTGGATGTTCAAATGGGCTGTAGCCCACCCCCTTCTGAGGAACCTCTCTGTAGGTAAAGAGAAGGCAGGGTAGTAAGACATCTTATTTTCAAATGACCTTTTCTGGGACCTCCATGATCATATTCCTGAGGGTCTTGTTGAACCTTTCAACAAGCCCATTGCAAAGTGAATGGTAGGGTGTGGTAAACTTGTAGTTTTCTCTACACTCTTTCCACATGGCAGTAATGTAAGTAGACTTGAGGTTTGTACCTCTGTCTGTTAAGACCTCCTTAGGGAAACCCACTCTGAAAAAAGAATCTACCCCACATGAGCAGTAGTGGTCCTAAAGGGAAAAGCCTCTGTATATCTAGTAGCATAGTCCACCACCACTAGAATGTAACTGTGTACAGATGCTGTTGGAGTGTTTAAGGGACCAACAATGTCTATCACTATGCTCTCAAAGGGAAACCCAACCACTGGAAGTGGGATTAAAGTGGGCCCTTGTAGTGCCACCTGACTTACCACTGACTTGGCAAGTGACTCAGGAGCGACAAAACTCCTTGGTGTCTTCTGACATATCGGGCCAGTGAAAATGAGGGACAATCCTGTCCCAGGTCTTACTTTGCCCAAGGTGTCCTGCAAGGGGAATGGCATGTGCCAGGGAGAGGAGAAACCCCTGAGCGTCTGAGGAATTATCAACCTCCTGGTGGCACCAGGCTTGGGGTCTCTACCTTCAGAATGCAGAAGCCTATCTTCCCAATAGATCCTATGGAACCCACTGACATTTCCTGCTTCCTCAGCAGCAGCTTGCTGCCTGAGGGGTCAAGAGAGGGGAAGGATCGCTGCTCCAAACTCAAGTCTGCCCTGGAAGGGCCCCCTGCCCCCAAGAACTCTGCCTGGTTTTGCCCAAGTCCCTCTGGTACAGTTCCTTCACAGGTACTGAGATCATCTCCCTCAGGAAACTGATCCTTACCGGGCGGTTGGGAGGAGGATAATTCCTTACCCTTCCTGCTCCTTCTCTTAGGAGCAACCTGGTCCATTTTTCCAGTATCCAGTGCTCCTTCAGTGCTGAGCTGTTTGGCCTGAGCCCTGGTGACAGCAAAGGCACTTGCAGAAATGCCCATAATTTCTGCATGAGTCCTGAACACTACTTCAGACCAGGTTGAAGGTTCTAAATCATTGCCCAACAAACAATCTGCAGGTAGGTCTGGAGGTACCACAACACTCTTCTAGGTCCAGTTACCCCTCCCTAGCCGAGATTCACAACTGCCAAGGAATGATGAGTCCTGACATTGCTAATGTTGGTTACTTGGTATATTTGTCGTAGTATGATTTGTTCGGGGGACACACATTTCTCTGTCACCATGGTGACACTGGCCCCTGTGTCCCTGAAATCCATTGCTTCCTTTCCATTGATCAAAGGCTGTTGTCTGTACTTGCTCAAGTTAGTGGGACTTACTAGTAAGGTGGCAGTATCCATGCCACCATCACAGACTCAAATAACCTGAGCTGGAGTTCTGACTAGGGCAGAACCCACCTGTGAGAAGTTGACCTGGTATATGCTGTTCACTAATTAAAGTGACCACCTTGTACCATGCCAAGCAACCCTTATGGTGTGGTTGTAAGTCAACCTTTTCGGACTAGCTGCCCTAGTGGTAGCGTAGGCTAAGCAGTCTTTGAGGCTAAACTCGTGAAAGCGTGTTAAGCAAGCTGTTTTACCATATGTAACCCCCCTTTATACCAATGAAAGGACACCACACAGATATATATTCAAAATATATATGTATTTATTACTCAAAGTATCCCCTAGACTCTTTATGAGCACAGGAGCACAAATCGTTAAACAAGAAAGTATTACAATATACAGAAGTTGCACTTTATATGGATAGGCCCTGGTGGCCGATCAAACCATATACTAAAATAGTGGTATAAGTACCACGAACAGGAAAGGGAAAAGGCCTAGGGCCTCTAGAATTGCTGGGCCTACAAGGAGCTAACTTCAGTTAGTGACCAGGAGGTCCACGGGTCGCGTGTGCAGTGAGGAAAGTTACACGCGGGCTCCCATAGGTTTTCAATGGGTGCGTAAAAGTTCAAAAGTTACTGCTAGAAGGGTCTTCTGGATGGACTACGAACTTACGACTTAAAACACAGACACTAGAGATGTTTCTCTACACTTGGGCACCGGAGTGCCAGCTTTACCTCACCCACAGGAAGCGGGTGCATAGGTCTCGAAGTGCATCGAGTTTCGTCTATCTGTTCAATGGAGCCTGATGACAAAGATGCTGCAGGCGGTCGGTCCAGAAGAGATGCGGTGGATCCAAGGGTGGATCGGAGTTGTAGAAGACCTGAAAGCAGAGGGGACAGTGTTCACAGCCACTAGCCAGTGACCGGCGTGGCACCAGGTAGGTACCAGGCGATGTCGGGTGCAAACAGGTGATGAGGTGTAGCTTGTCTCTGCAGCCACGTGGTCCCTGAAGGTCGACGACGTCCAGGAGTCAGTTCACAAGCTGTCCCACGCAGGTTCTCGCTGTCTGCGGTGTCGGCGACTCGAAAGAATCAAACAAGCCTTGGCAAAGGCAGGAGTTGTAGGAACTAAAGAAAGTTGTTTACTCTGACCAGCAAGGTCAGAGGGGCTGCTCCTTTGAAGGGAGGCAGGGGCCAGTCTGGAGCAACTAGACCAGCATCGTAGTTTTCAAAGTTAGTCGCCAAGATGGCCACTAGCCAACGGGCCAGGGACCGGGCAGGCGCTTCGAGATGCAAAGTGCAGAGGGGCCCCACGCAGATCGTGGAGATGCTGGAGGGCTCACCTTTGGTGCAGAAGCTGCTCGGGTGTTGGGCTTCTCAGGACCCAAAGCACAACTTGGAGGGAGTCTCTGTTGTTGCGCTTGCAGCTTGTCAAGTGTCTTTTCAAGATGGTTGGCTCCACGTGTCTCGGTGCCTCCACGGGTTCCTTCTTTGCAGGGACTGTGGCTCGGGCGGTGAGAGGTCTGGAGGTCCAGGTCTTGTTGGTCTCTGGGCTCGGGCTCCGGCAGGAGGCGGCGGCAAAGCAGACGTCGAGTAGCTGGTTGGTGCTTGCATTAGCAAGATGGTCACTCTCTGACCATAGGGGAGATTTCCTTCTGTCCTCTGTGCAGCAGAGCGTCGAAGTTCCCGTCTTCTTCTTTGTAGTAAGTTGATTCCAGGATGTCTGAAGTCTTAGGACACAGCTCCTACATTTAAGCGGATTCTAGGGGCCGGACTACCTGCTAGGTCCCTCCCTAAGGGTGGGACCAGGAAGGGGGTGGTTACACCCCCAATCCTTTGTCCAGCTCGCCCCAGGTCCGGGGCCGGTGTGCCCCAGGACCGGTTTGAACTGGCATATGCACCGAGGCTCCTTGTGAGCCTCAGGCATGTCTGATTCTATTCAAGCCCTACCTGACCAATACACAAAATCCTGTCTGGGGTGGTGCACGCACCTCCCCTGGCAGGAAACCCTTTGTCCACATCTCCCAAGCTAGAAGGACTCCCAGCAGCAGGAGGGCAGACTTGTGTCTGTGGTGGCAGCATCCATTTTGTGGAGCTGAGGCTATGTCTGATTTTACCCGGGTTTCAGGTACTGTACATGTCGTGTCCCTCTAGAAGGGTGGAATGCTAACCCCGTCGCCAGAATTGGCGAGGGGTTAGTATTCCAATTCGTATGACACCTTACTCGACATGTTTTGATAAAGCCAAACCAAAGATAGCATTTAACCGCGAGGTTCTTAATGCACTTAAGAGTATATGGTATGGCGATATCTGGAAACGGTAGAAGGAAGTTGTTCCGACCACTGCCGACAGGCTCAGCTCATGCCAGAGCACCATCTCACATGGAACCAAGCACTCTGCCTTCAGGATTGTTAAGGCCTGCCATAGGAGTGACTTACAGGTTAACATGTGTCCCATTTAAGGTTAGGTATAGGTATACTACACCTAAGTAAGAGGTGGTTACACCAACTTACCCCAGCTGAGTGATCAGCCAGTTGTGTCAAATTTGTTAGGCCAGTCCAGGGGTGGCACAATACATGCTTCAGCCCCTGGTAGGCCTTAGATACACCAATGCCCTGGGTACCTAGTGTACACTGGTACAGGGGCTCACAGGGTGATCCAATTCCAATTGGTTATGCACCTATAGTGCATAGTGTCAATTTAGTAGAGAGAACAGCAGGCTGGGGGTCTGATTAGCAGGCCCACAGCCTCAATATGTCAAAAACCAGTGAAGCAAAAAGCAAACATTTGGGGTGACCATAGGATAGCAGACCCTACTCTCCTACACCACCACAGAACCCAAGGGTAACCCAACTTATCCCTTGGTTGCTGTACTACCACTTGGACTGGTGCAAGGGGACATTGGTAGTAGGTTCCTTGGTCTTTGGACAATCAGCATCTCTTGTCTAATGGTTCTTTACTTTACATAAATAACACCAAGGTTTCTTTTTGCCCTTCTTTGAATTTTGGGACTCCCCCCCCCCCCCCCCGCCGATGCAGGTTTTGTGGACCTTGAGAAGACTCCTTTTCATCTTTACCTTTATCCCCCCTTACCCTGGGATTTAGAAGACTCTTGCTTCTTCTGGTCACCGCGATTACCATGGTTTTTCTGCTTTACCCTGGTGTGGAGTCAGATGTGGAGTCCATTGCCAGGTTTTCATGGTGGCCGCCGATTGCAGTGAGCATCGAGGAAGACGCGGAAGACGCCAAAACTGCTGCCTCGCACCCCCGCGGTTCTCAGCTCCCAACCTCAGCTTGTGGCTCCCGTGCTGTTCTTTGCCTCCTTGTCTCTACACGGAGGGGCTTCAATAAATTCATCATTGAGCCCCGGACGGCCGGGTATCCAAGTGCGGGCGAGTGGTTGAGTCCGACCGTGTTTCAGCCCCCCGCAGTGCCCCTGTGCTCCTGTCACTGCTGGTAGGTGTGAGCAGGGGGAGTGAAGCAGGAAACAGAGAACGGAGAGCAGCGGGTGAAACAGCTACTGCCACCCCCATCCCCCACTTCGCCCCCACGGAAGCATCTCGGTGGACCGAGTGCGGCTTGTGGGTGTGGCCAGTGCGGTCACGGTCAGCTGTGGCAGTCCAAGTGGTGTAACTGCAGACACGGGAGTTCACCGGAAATCTGGAAACCTTTTAAGGTCCCCAACAGGTACTCTTCTGCCCCACGTTTGCATCGTGTCAGCCCTACGTCAGCTTCCGCTTTAAATTTATTATACAGAGAGATCTAATCTAATATACTTATATGCTCGCTGGCTTGCTTGTCTTCTTGCCACTAACACTGTACAAACCATAATCTTCAACCCTCTTACTGCCACTGCCACTGATTGAGGTGCTCTGAAGAGTCTTGCTGCTTGCTGTAGAAAGAGAGCAGTAAGTCGTGCGAATTGTACGACTGCTGGTAACGCTCCCATCAGTCAGCGCGCTCAGTCCACCGAGAAGTCCAGGCAGCAGTAGTGCTGCGAGCCGCGAGTACTTTGAAATCGCGGCCGGGGCCATCTCCTAAACGCAGGAGCCGCGGGGACATTTCTGTAACACGGCAGGAGCCGCAAGTATTTCCAGACGCGGCAGGAGCCACGAGGGTATTTTTGTAACGTGGCAGGAGTCGCGAGGGCATCTCTGTGATGCAGCAGGAGCCGCGAGCATTTCCAAACACGGCGGGAGCCGCAAAGGCATTACCTGAAGCAGCAGTACCCGTCAGTGACCTTTTCATCTCCCATTGAGGTGCATCATACCGCGCATTAAATCGTTCACCTGGAGCCCCGTAGTTCGTCTTTGGCGCTTTGACCTGGTTTAGCGTGGAACCAGAGAGACTCGGGCAGAAATGGGAGGTTACTGACACGGCCCCCAGCTCACCTTTTGCAGAGGGCATCGCCCAGGTAGGAGATCGACAGTGTCAAGGGATCCCGCAGATAAAACAATACACAATAGCCTGTACAGCCTGAATATCCAAGAGGAGATTTTGCTAGAGGGGTTGCTGACTCCAGGTGTCATAGCAGCTTATAGAGACTTTACAGAGGCCTTGTACCGGCACTTTGACTTTTGTACTCCCTTGCCAAGTGTTCTATAATGCTGCAAATATAAAGATACAGTTCACTCAATATTACCACGAACCCTGCTTCCAGACTCTGGCATTAACGTGGCGACTTAATGCATTCTGGGTACTGTAGTCTTGGTTGGTGTTCGCTGAGGTAGTCTTTCAAACCAAGTACAGCTGATAAGCATTAACCAGGGGGTCCATAAGTACTGAATAGCACTGAATAGAATCCTCCAGAGCCCCTGATGCCGGCGCTTAAAGATGACGCTTAAAAAGATACGGCCAGGTATGGAGGTGGAGGTTGACCCCGCAGGTCCTGCACAAAGAAGGATAACAAGGAGTATAACTACCCTACAAACTCAGGAATTAAACAATGGTAACATCCTCCCCCAAGGACTCATCACTTACTTCTTTCAGGCCTCCAGTGGTCCAACAGTCTCGGACGAGGGGCAAGGGGAGACAGAGACCGTCTCCATACCATCAGGAACCCCAAAGAACAACAAGGGTCAGAGCGGGCACTATTCCTGTGAGCCTGCCACCACACAGAAAACTGGGAGTCCTGAGACCAGTCTTAAGCCCGCTGCTAGGGCGAAAAGCCCAATATGGATTACAGCTGATATCCATCAGTGGCCCACAGAGGAGGAGGACGATGAGCACAAGGAGGTGGTCGTCCCCAATGAGCCCATGTAAGGGAACTGCTCCAACAGCGACATCCTAGGTAAATCAGAAGACAACTTCCCCAGGAACAGATGTCTTAAATACCTCCTTCCTGCAAAAACTAGAACAGACCACTGAAAGAACACTGAATGCAACACCACTAAATCCTGGAAGAACCGCTGACTTGAGAACGCTTCAAACAGAGGGTTGGAGCCCGATTGGCCTAGCAGATCAGCAAGATGCAACAGAAGAGGCTACTCTCAAAGAGTTAAATCTGTCAGCAATAAGAGAAGTATAGGACACAATGGCTAGGGCGTTGCTATGGCAGTCCACAAAGATGGAAGTACAAATTGATTTACTGCAGTCAATGGCTCAGCACCTGGTGTGCCAAGATGACAAGCTGGCAAAACTAGAGGCGTCACTTGAAGTCCATAATGTCAACGCAGCACACACTAGCTCCTGTAGAAAATTGGTCAATGCTACCAGAAGTATTAAAGGACATGCTCGCACTTGCCAAGGGACAGAGGGAGATGTTCCCTTTAGAACAAATAATCCCAAAGGCATCAGCTGTGAAGACGGAGCTACCAGAAATTACCAACTATCTCCCAGCAGATAGCTGTGTATCCAAGGAGCCGCTGGCAGGGCCAAGCTATAAGAACATCACAGAAGCACAAGGGAACGGGTACTCTGAGGCCCTACCACTTGCCACAACTATCGATGTTTCACAGGGTGATGCTTCCCCAGTGGAGAAGGCGGATGGAGTAGTGGCAGGGGCAGAAGCCCCGCTGGCAAGGAGGGCGAAGAAAAAGCTGAAGAAACAACTGAAGAAATCCAAAGCTAAAAGAAGACCAATATTATCAGCAATACCAATTTCTGGTGCTACAGAGAACAAAAACAGCTCGAAGCCACTTTTCCCCATTTACATCTTCAAACAGGTAATCAAGGCCAAGACGACAAGGGAAGAACATTCCGTGTCAGGGGAGGATCGAAGTCAACAGAATACCCATTGGGAGGGCCCACAAATAGTTGGGCAAACATTAGCGAAGACCCATGATGAGGAAGTTCGGCAGAGCACATTACAGGAGGATGCCAGCACACAATCCAGGGCCTCTAGCTCCCCAGGTTGGGAGCACCAACACAGGACTGCAAAATATCCTAAAAGCAACCAGGACGAGCAGCAAGAAGAACAAATAGAGGCGGGATTGCCAAATGGGGCGACAGGCAGACATCAGCCAGGAGACATCCATAAAAACCCACTAAATCTGAATTTCCAGAGGTACATCGCCTGGGGAGACGGGCAGACACTGCGCACCTCCAAGCATAATAATCAATCAGCAATACATGAGGTGATGCTTACTCCCAGATATACAGCCAAATGCTCTTACGACATTCTGAACCGGTCTAACATCGTCCGCCTCTGGCCATATTGAATCCTTGGCACAGATCACCTCAGATAACATAGAGTGGGTAAAGTTTAGAAGTCTGGAGAGGGATACCCATGGTGACTCCACTCTGGTCGGATTCATACAACAGCAGGCACAACATGCCGTCCTCAGCGAAGCTTCACATCTCGCAGAATGGGGTATTGAAGTTACTGCCCTCAGTGCGCCAAAATATCCACATGTCCTTACGCCCAATTGCGATTAGCAAAAACCTACATCAATCCTCAAAGGTACAATGAATAAAAGCCTAGGTGGGAGAGTGAAACCAGGGAGACTAAGAACCCCGCTAAAAATCTATATCTCGCACAGAGACACACAGCGAAGAGTGCAGCGGCTCCAGCAAGTGCTGGCCCACACGGAGGACATATGGTGACAGGGTCCCTAATCAAATACACAGCAATGAACACAGAGGATGTTCAACCTTAATTAGTGGCCAAGACCGTAAGCTAACCCTTATCTCATGGAATATTGCTGGGTTAAGTAACATCTTTAGAGACAAGGCCACATTAGACTATCTTGCAAAGGGGGACGTATTGTGCTTTCAGGAGACCTGGGCCAAGGCTTCTATGAACATCACATACCAGCGACCAAAAGGACCATCTTTGGACGCCCGTCTGGGGGTTTATCCATCAAGTCACGCTTGCAAATTTAAAATCAAAGAAATAAAAGTAGAGTCATCTGACCTTCAAGCCATTATAATTGAGGGGCTGAAAAAGGGACAACAGCCCCATCCTCTGCTACTAATTAATTGTTACATTAACCCAACTGAACTTCAAATGCAACAGGCCATGGAATCCTTCACCAGCATCCTGGAAGACATACTCATCAGATTTGAGCATCATAATGTGATAATTGCGGGAGACTTCAACACGAGAGGTCTGGGTCAGATCCCTGTCGCACCTAGCATTGGGAAGAAGTCGGGCCCATTGATCTCACTCCTCACAAACTTTAACCTACAATCCACTCATGGAATAAAAAAAATCAGTCGTCCCGCATGGATCCCTAAATCGACCTTCAGGAATGTCTCCACCATAGACTATATTTTCATCAATGAAGGGCAGGCACACAAACTATGTGACTTCACTGTGGACGACAGAAACAAAAGCGACCACAGGCCTCTCTGTGCCTCCTTTAATCTGGCGCGGAAACAGGTGTAAGCCCAGGAAACAATTGGAGCAACCACAGGCGATGAACGTCATCTAGCCCTCAAAAGAATAAAATGGACTGCCAACCTCAGTCATAGCCTGTTGGAGTATGTAGCCAAAAGGGATGCAGAACTAAAGACACAAGATATAAAGAACATCATACATTTTTGGGAAACACTGATAACGGATTTACAGAAGAACTTGGGTAACACCAACCAATCGAGAAGCAGCCAACACTCAAATCAATCCTTGCCGGAACGTAGAAAACCGAGGTGTCTGACACAAAGTAAACGAGCCCTTAATAAGGCAATTAAGGCAAAAAAAGAAAGGTATCTACTCGTCACAGATGTCCTCCATCCCTGCCTTGCGAGCCACTTATAAGAAGAAAGTCTGGGAGTTGAAAAGACAGCGGACAGAAAAGAACTGGCTTAAAGTATTCTCACTAATTAAAGAAAAAGACAACAGCAAGCTATGGCTATACATCAATAGTCTGAGCTCTGGAGGCCAGCGCAAAGAAAATAGTGTTGCAGGCAACGTGTGGGAACAGTACGTGAAGGGTCTGTACACTAGTGGAGCAAACAAGATGGGCTTTCCTAGCTCAGAGTGGTCGCAGGTGGCAGCTGTAACCATTAAAACTCAGAGTGCGCAGAAAGAAATTACAGTGCCCAGTCAGCCTGTCACTTATACAGTAGAGGAGACTGTAAGCTACATTAGGTCGACAAGAACAAATGGGGCCCCTGGCCCAAATGGTATTCCCGCCCAAGTCTTCAAAGCCGCTCCTGCCTTTTTTGCATCCATACTTACCCCGCTATACAATCATTCATTCTTCACAGCAATTTTACCAACATCCTGGAAAGGCTCGGTCTTCTTTCCAATACATAAGAATGGACACCACTCGAACCCTGCTAATTATAGGCTCATAGCCCTGCTTGACATAGAAGCCAAGGTTTATGCCCGCCTATTACTAAGGGACTTAGAGGCTTGGGCGGACAAGAACGGTATCCTCCCGCCTTTTCAGACTGGCTTCAGGAATAATAGTTCCACCATGGACAACATCATAGCGCTCTCTCACCTCTCGAAGCAAGCCGTATTGAGCAATAAGCTGCCCCTGTTTTGCTGCTTCATAGACTACTCCACGGCCTTCGACCGAGTCAATTGAGGAGGTAAAACTCGAATCTTGGGGGATCCCGGAAACCCTGCTAAAAGCAATAAAAGCCCTCTACGAGGGGACATGGGTCCGGATCAAACTAAGTCCATCAAACGTAAAATCAAGAATCAAAACTAACACCGGGCTAAAGCAGGGATGTGTTTTGACCCCCTACTATTCAACTTGCACACTGCAGACTTGGGGCAAGCCTTGAAAGACGCCAGCCTAGTACCCCCGAGATTGGGGAAGTTGACCTTGGGAACTCTCCAGTATGCGGAGGATACAGTGGTCTTGGACAACACTAGGGTGGGGCTCCAAAGAGCATTAAAGAACAAGTTACTTACCTTCGGTAACGATGTATCCGTAAGAAACATTAGTTAGTTAGATTCCTCACCTTAGAATATCCCCAGGCGTCAGGCTGGATCCAGAAAGATTTTTCGTCAGCAATACCCCTTGCGCGTCACTAGGCGTCATCTGCGGCTCCGCGTCCGTCGTCGGCGTCGTGCGCCGGAATGACGTCGTCGGAGTACTTAGAAGCCGCCCTCGCGCGCTGATGTCAGTTCTTGTACATAGCTTTCCGCGCCAGGAACGCAGAGCCATGCAAGAGACCGACACTGGTGGCAAAAAATCTAGGGCCCTAGAAAGGATAGCCTTAACCCTAGATGTCGGTTCGCAGAACGGGGAGGATTGGTGGGTTGGTGAGGAATCTAACTAACTAATGTTTCTTACAGATACATCGTTACCGAAGGTAAGTAACTTGTTCATCTGAAAGAAACACGTTATTTAGATTCCTCACCTTAGAATAGATACCCCAGCAATACCAACCCCGGTGGTGGGTCTGTGAACCAAGATCACACCAGAAAGTCCTGGAGAACAGAACGGCCAAAGAAGCCGTCTCTCTGGACTTGGCTGTCCAGGCAATAATGCTTGGCAAACGTGTGCAGCGAGGCCCACGTTGCTGCCTGACAGATGTCCTGCAAAGGGACTCTCCGTCCCAGGGCAGTAGTAGCCGCTGTGGCCCGGGTAGAATGGGCTCTCAGCCCTACAGGAGGGTCCTTTTTAGCCAAGGAGTAACAAGCCTTTATACACAATACGACCCACTGCGAGATGGTCCGCTTGTGTACTACCCTGCCCTTCTTAGCACCCACGTATCCAACAAAAAGCTGGTCGTCCACCCGGAACTGTTTGGTGCGGTCCAAATAAAAGGACAGCGGTGGAGCCTCTCTTCCTCTTTCGAAGGATGCGGAGGCGGAAAGAAGGTGGGCAAGGTGACAGATTGCCCGATGTGAAAGGGAGTTACCACTTTTGGAAGAAAGGAAGGACGAGTCCGGAGGACAACCTTGTCCGGATGAACAGAAAGAAAAGGAGGCTTAGACGATAACGCCTGGAGCTCACTCACCCGCCTAGCCGAGGTGATATACCAGGAAAGCAGTCTTAAGAGTCAGAAGGCGAATGGGACAATTGTGAAGAGGCTCAAAGGGAGCGCACATCAGAAAAGTCAAGACTAGATTCAAATCCCACTGAGGCATTACGAAGGGGACAGGAGGAAACATGTGAGTAATGCCCTTTGGGGATTTGAAAAGAGAAGGCTGATCAGGAAGCCATAAGAAGGCAGAGATAGCTGAAAGATAACCTTTAAGCGTGACCAGAGCAGAGCCCTGCTGGGCCAGAGAGTTAAGAAAGAGGAGAACCTCAGAAAGAGGGGCGGAAGGGGATCCACAGCCTTTGCTGTGCAGCATGCCACAAATTTGTTCCACCTGCAGCCGTATACCGTTTTTGTGGAGGGACGCCTGGCTGCCAGAATAACATCACAGACTTCAGGAGGCAAGTCAAATGGCATCAACTGTCGCCGCTCAATCTCACGCATGGAGGTGGAGACTGGACAGGTTCGGGTGGAGGACCGTCCCCTGCTGCTGCGACAGAAGGTCCTCCTGAAGAGGCAGTCGTATCGGGGGATCGATTGACAGACTGAGTAGCTCGGGATACCAGTACCTTCGTGCCCAATCCGGAGCCACAAGATGACTTGGGCCCGGTCGCGCCTGATCTTCTTCAGCACTCTGGGCAGAAGTGGTATAGGCGGAAAGGCGTACAACAGACCGCAACTCCACTCGCGACGAAAAGCGTCCCCAAGCGAGTGCTGCCTTGGACACTCCAACGTGCAGAACTGCTGACATTGTGCGTTCTCTTCGGTGGCGAATAGATCTAACCAAGGCTCTCCCCACTGCCGAAAGAGGCCTTGCGCCACCTCCGAGTTTAGACGCCATTCCTGATCCATCATGCACCGGCGGCTGAGTTCGTCTGCTCTGGCGTTCAGAGAGCCCGCCACATGTTGAACCACCAGGGTGATGCCCTGGTGTTCCAGCCATGTCCAGAGGCGCAGAGCCTCCTGACAAAGGGTCCACGACCCCACCCGCCCTGTTTGTTGCAATACCACATGGCGGTGGTGTTGTCCGTGAACACCTGCACCACACTTCCCCGGACAGAGGAAAGGAATGCCTTCAGTGCAAGCCGGATCGCTCTCAGCTCCAAAAGGTTGATATGGAGCCGAGTCTCCGCCGGAGACCAGAGTCCTCTGATCTCTGCCTCTCCCATGTGGCCTCCCCATCCCAGGAGGGACGCATCCGTCACTACTACGTGCTCCGGTTGGGGTAGGGAGAGGGATCTGCCGCTGACCCAATCGCGGTTCGTGAGCCACCATTGCAACTGCTTCGCAGTGCCCTCCGAGATCAAGACATGGTCGGACAGGTTGCCACGATGCTGGGCCCACTGAAACTTCAGGTCCCACTGCAGAGCCCGCATTCGCCACCTGGCGTAATGCACCAACATGATGCAGGAGGCCATCAGCCCCAGAAGCCGCAGCACCAACCTGACCGAAACCCAGGATAGAGGCCGAAAGATGGGAATCAGAGCCTGAATATCCCGGACCCGCTGCTCCGGAGGATAGGCCCGGAACTGCACTGAATCTAGAACCGCTCTGATGAAGAGGAGCTTCTGGGAGGGTCTCAGGTGTGACTTTGGCACATTGATGGAGAACCCCAGCAAATGCAGGAGGTCGGCCGTAGTCTGGAGGTGGGAGACGACTGCCTGGGGTGAGCCCGCCTTCAACAGCCAGTCGTCGAGATAGGGGAAGACTGGAACCCCTGATCTGCGCAGATGAGCTGCGACCACCGCCATCACCTTCGTGAACACCCGAGGGGCACTGGTGAGGCCGAAGGGGAGCACGGTGAACTGAAAGTTCTCCTGACCCACCGTGAACCGTAGGTAACGCCGGTGGGCCGGCAGGACGGGGATGGGAAAATAAGCTTCCTGCAAGTCCAATGCTACCATCCAGTCTCCAGGGTCTAGGGCAGCCAGAACCTGAGCTAGGGTGAGCATCTTGAACCTCTCCTTCCGGAGGAAGGCGTTGACGCTCCTGAGGTCCAAGATAGGGCATAGGCCCCCTTTGCCCTTCTTGGGAACCAGAAAGTAGTGGGAATAGCAACCACGACCTACTTCTGGACCAGGAACGTGCTTGACGGCCTCTTTGGCCAAGAGGGTCGTAACTTCCTCTCGCAGAAGATTCAAGTGATCCCCCGACATACGGTGGTACTGCGGTGGCATGGCTGGGGGGGTCATCTCGAAGGGGAGGGAGTAGCCCCTTCGGACGATTTGCAGCACCCACCTGTCCGATGTGATGGAACGCCAGTGAAGCAGGTGATGGCGAACTCTGCCACCCACTGGCGTGGAATGGGCCTGAAAGCTCGGACTAGGAGGGCTTTGAGGCGGATGCTGCCGGGGTGGATGTGGACTGACCGGCACGATGTCCCCCAGTACCACCTCAGCGGAATCCACGTTCGGGTGCAGGTTGGTTCTGCGGCTGGTGGCTAGGCAGACATGAGGAGGCGCCCCTTCCTTGGCCACGAAAGGGACGAAAGGCGGAAGTTTGCGGCCGCGGGCCGAGAGACCCAAGGACTTGGCCGTAGCCAGGGAGTCCTTGAAACGAGCCAGCACACTACCCCCCTTCTCGCCAAAGAGGCGAGTGGCATCAAAGGGCATATCCATGAGGGTACTCTGGACATCCCCCGAGAAAGACGTGGACCATAGCCAGGCGTGGTGACAAAGCGCCACTGTGGTCGAAATCGCCCGACCCAGCGAGTCCGAGGTGTCTAGTCCACACCGTATGGCATGCCGTGCTGCATCTCGCCTGTCAGCAAGCACCTGGGTGAGCCGTGACCGGGCCTCCTCCGGACACAGGGGCAGCACGTCCTCCACCGTATTCCACAGAGAGTGGGAATAACGGTCCAAGAGGCAAACAGTATTCATGGACCACAGTCTCAAACTCTGGGAAGAGAACTGCTTCTTTCCGAACTGTTCCAGCCTCTTGGATTCCCGATCCGGAGGAGCAGACGGGAAGGAGGATTGGGAAGGCGAGGCCTGGATAACCAGACTCTCAGGGTGGGGTGTTGGGACAGAAAACTGGGCCGCCCGGAGCAGGGCGGTGGCGCCGGGCCACGTTCCGAACCACGGAAGGTACTGTGGAGGGCTTGGACCAGGTGCCCTGCAGAACGTCTATTAGTGCTTTATTGAACTGCAGCAGAGGCTCTGTGGAGCTTGCTGACGGTTGAAGCACTTCTGTGAGGACGTTAGTCCTCACGTCCACAGCAGGCAACTCAAGCCCGAGGGCGTCGCCCGCCTTGCGCAGCACCACTGAAAAAGCTGCACCTTCCTCCGAGGCCACAGTCGGAGGAGAGATGAAACCAGCGTCCGGGGAGGTGTCCAGACCACTGGCATCCCCCAGTTTGTCTGCCCAGTCCTGTGAAAGTTCGGCCTGTCTGGCCATAGGGTCCTCAGACCACTCCCAGTCGCCCCCGTCATTCGAGTCCTGATAAACAGGAGGAATAACCGGAGCCGGGCGGTAGATGAAATGCTCATCCATCGGCATCGGATGCGGCATCGAGCGGCACCGCACTGACGCCGAGCCCGGACCGGGGCTAAACCGGGGAACAGCGTCGTCCGGGGACGGCACCGGGGGCGGAACCGGTGTCGGCGCCGGCAGAGGAGACGTTGTGAGGTCGACCGGCGCCGGCAGAGATCCAGGCCTGGATCCCTCGGGGACCTGCAGCGTCCGGGCCGAAGTCGTCGACGGCGCCGGGGCCCGAGGTCGCCCAGTCGAGCCTGCCGGGCCCGAAGACGCGCCGTCAGGCGTCGACGGCGGAGCCAGGCTCCTCATGGCCGAGAGGAAGGCGCTGACCTCTGCCGGAGTCGCGTCTGTCCCAAGGACCGGCGGGTATGGGGACGGATGTGGCTCCTGCGGCTCCGACGGAGCCGCGGGGGTGGGACCACCCTGACCCTTGACCGAGTCGCACGACCGGCGATGGGAGTCCGAAGAGCGGTGTCGCCTCTTGGACTTCTTTGAACGCTTCGACTTACCTGAAGACTTCGAGCCCGACGAGCGATGATGGTGGCTGCGGCTCCGCGACCGGTCCTTGGACCTCCTCCTGGACCGAGACCGTGAACGGCACGGAGCCGAGTGCCGAAGCCCGAGAAGCTTACGGGACCGCTCGCGCCTAGCCTTCGAGGTCAAGGCTTGACAGTCGAGGCATGACTCAGCATCGTAGTCGGCCCCCAGGCAGTAAAGGCACCGGCGATGGTGGTCCGTCACCGACATCAGTCGATGACAGGAGTCACAGGCCTTAAAACCAGGCGTCCTACCGGCACCAGAGTCGAGTCGACAGAAGACCAAAAAAAGTCAAAACGTTTAGTCAAAAAGTGACTAAGGGGTAAGCTCTTCCCGGATCGGCGCTTTCTGGCGCGGAAAAAAGAAGAACTGACGTCAGTGCGCGAGGGCGGCGTCTAAGTACTCCGACGACGTCATTCCGGCGCACGACGCCGACGACGGACGCGGAGCCACAGACGATGCCTAGCGACGCGCAAGGGGTACTGCTGACGAAAAACCTTTCCGGATCCAGCCTGACGCCTGGGGATATTCTAAGGTGAGGAATCTAACTAACGTGTTTCTTTCAGATTGCCGGTGCAGGACCACCGCACCACTGGCGGCCGGTCCCTGAACTGCTAGGGTGGCGGGCGGACTCTAGCCCGCCCGCCTTCCTAATAGGTCCCCTACTGTTGTTTTGTATTTCTTCCACACGATGTTGTTCATCAATGCGGCACTGTGTGCGTTCTGAACTGCAAATGTTTTTGTGCATGTGTTCAAGTGTCTCTAATCTGAAACCACATGATATGTGTTGTTAGGTTTCATTACTGGAAACAAAGGGTTGTTCATCAACGACGTGCAAGTTTCAATCACACCTTGGTATTCAAGTTGGTCTAGGATTTCTTTGACCTGTTTCTTCACCTCATTTTTAAGGGGGTTTCGTGGTGTTTTGACTCCACGTCCCACCCTACATGGTTGCGGTATAATGCCTGAGCTGGCGCTTGCCCCCACTCCCACGTGTATGAGTGTTTTAAGGAAACAGGTACAAGTTCGGAAAAGCAGGCATAATGACGCTTTCACATTTTGGGCAATCTATTATAAATTGAGGCGGCCAATCTTTTTCTGTTAACAGGATGTCATATCCAAATGTCAAATTTTCCCAAAAAGATCCTTAATTTTCCTTGAGATGTCCCCCTCTATTTGGATATTCATTTTGTGTATACGGTGGGGGACACTCACTCTTGTGTCAGGTGTTTCCGCCGTGATGTATTCACTCAGGTTCTGGTGAGCTGTTGTTACTTCTGCAGCACTGTCTAGCATTGTCAGAGCCCATTCCCTCTTCAGAAGCTGAGTCCTCAGTAACGTGGGCATTTCTTATTTTTCAGCCAACTACTTTCTTCTTTTTGAATTGAGTCTTTGCTTTAGGTTACTCTTCCTGTTTGATAATGAAATCTGAAGTGCCATGAGTTTCCCTTTTTCCCTTTGGTCGATCCTCAATTGATTGTTATGACCGTCCTTGCCACTCCTTTTGATGAACCCTGAAAGGAACACAAGGACGTGTATCAGTATACTGATACATGTCAGGTTTCCTAATGTTATCACGATTCCTACGGTTGAACCTTTTTTCAGAGGACTCCGTTGGGGAGACCCACCCCTTGATTGTGAAGTATTTCTGTTATTATTATTTTTAGGTTGACTATTATCCCAATTCTTTTTGGAAGATGTGGGTGCTTGCTTTGACTTCTCTTTTTTAAAATTACTCATCACTAGTGGTTTCCCGAGTTTGGCTCCCAAACTATCTCTGCCTAGTGAAGCATAGGTGTCTTTGATAATTTTTGGTGATGCACGCTCCTGATTTGCAGGAGTTGTTTCCCTTAGGCGTTTGCATATAGCCACTGCTTCTGCTTACCCCTTGATGTTGCTTAGCATAATTGCCAAGACTTGATCAAAATTACCCATTAGTTTCATCCCCAAGTCCAGGGCAGGTCCTGCCCCGTACTCATTCTGTATCTGTTTCAGTACATCAGGAATAACTGATATGGTTGGGGTACTTGGTATTCTAATGTATACTGCAGCAAAGGTTGTTCTCCGGGTGGTACAATCCTCAAATGAGGATACCATTCCCATTGGCAAGCAAATTGTTAACATTCTGTGTTTTTCCTGCAGACCCGTATGGGGAAATACTACTTCCAACTGTGCTATTTTTTGGGCAATCCTGAATGGTACCTGTGAGAAGTTGGCCTGATGTATGATGTCACTAGTTCTAGTGTACACCTTATATCCGTCCAAACCACCCTTATGGTGATTGGTTGTAAAGTCAACCTTATAGACCAGCTATCCTAGTGGTAGCATGGACAAGAGCAGTCTTAGGCTAAACTCTGAATGGCATGTGAAGCCAGCTGTGATACCATATATAATCCCTTGAATACCAAATGAAAGGACACCACAACAGATATATATATATAAAATAAAGTGTATTTATTCTAGTCAAACCCTCAGCACTCTTTATGAGATTAGAGGTAAGTACAACACAGTCTTATTTAAGCATACATTAAGTCACACAGGTAAGTAATACAGTTAGGCCCTAGGGGCCACGCAAACCATATACTAAAGAAGTGGTATAAGGACCACTGTCACGGAAATAGAATAGGCCTAGGCCTAGGGAATCGCTGGGGCTACACTACACTACCAACAGTTAGGAAGTGGGAGGCCCACGGGTTTCAGGTGCAGAGTGGAAACACTCACTCGTAATGCGTATAATCGATAGAAATAGTACAGTTCTGAAATAAGCGGTTTTAGGACACTTCTGGAGTAACTAGAAAGTCGAGACTCGGAAACTAGACCCTAGGATAGTCACTACCCTTGTGAGCACCGAAGTACCCAAGTTACCTAGCCCACGGGCTGCGGGTGCATAGGTGTGAACTTGCGTCGGGTTTCGTTGTGGACTTCTATGGATGCCTGAAGGAAAGTTGCTGACAGGCAGTCAGTACAGAGTGTCCGGTGGATCCCAAGGCCGGGATCAAGAAGGAAGGGTACCTGCAAGCAGAAGGGACAGAGTCAAGGTCACTAGCCAGTGACCACGTGGAACCAGGAAGGAACCAGGCGATGTCGTGAAGATTGCAGGTGAAGGGTGAAGCCTGTCGCAGCAGCCACGGGTACCAGGAGACGTCGAGGACGACCAGGACCAGGAGGCGAGCTGTCCCACGAAGGCTGTTGCTGTCGGCGGCGTCAAAGTCGAACTAGGACTCACCAAGCCTTGGCAAGCGGAACCCACGAAGAACGGAGGACTTGCTTCTGGTGCAGACCAGGAAGGTCTGGGGTGCTTCTCTTTTGCAAAGAAGCGGGAGCCAGTCTGGAGGAGCCAAACCAGCGGTGAAGATTTCAAGGTGTGTCGTCACAAAGGCCGCTAGCCAACGGGCAAGCAACCGGACAGACGCGGCAAGCAGGAAAATGCAGAAGGGCCCCACGCAGGACTCGTGGAGTGTGGGGGGCTGATCTTCGGTGCAGATGGTGCTTGGGGTTGGGGCTTCTCAATCCCCGGTGCACAACTTCGAGGGTACTTCAGAAGCTGCGCTGGAAGATACTCGCCACTTTTCCCAGGTAGCCGGTCCCACGTCTCTCGTCGCCTCCACGGATCTCAGCTCGGCTGTGGATGTGGATCAGGGTCGGAGAAGTCTGGAAGTCAAGGCTCTGGTTGGGCTCTGCAGTCGGTCCCTCGTAGGACTTCAGCAAAGCAAAGGGTAGTCTCTTGATGGTGCCTGTTTGCACAGGGTAGCCACTCCTTGGCCACAAGGGAGATTCTTCAGTCTTCTTCTTTCGTCGAAGGTCCAGAGTTTCTGTTCAAGTTGCAGGTTCAGGATAATCTAGTCTCCTGGGGCCCAGCTACCACTCTTATACTAATCTGGGGGGCTGGGTTGCCTGCTAGGTCACGCCTTATGGGTGGGACCTGGGAGGGGGGTGGTTACACCCCCTTCCCTTTGTCCAGTTTCGCGCCAGGACTGGGGCTGGAGTGCCCCAGCACCGGTTTGAACTGGACTATGTGTGGGACACCTTGTGTGCCCCAGGCAGTGTCTCGTTTCATTCATCCCTCCCTGCCCCAATACACTAAGGCCTGTCTGGGGTGGTGCTCGCACCTCCCAAGGCAGGAAACCTATTGTCCAAGCCTCCCTTGCCGGGATCACTCCCAGCAGCAGGAGGTCAGACTTGTGTCGTGGCAGCAGCATCCATTTTGTGATGCTGGGGCTCTGGTTAACTTTAACCGGGTAAGTAGGTTACAACATGTCTTCTCCCTCTAGAAGGGAGGGATAATATCCTCATCACCAGAAATGGGATGGGGGTATTATTCCAAAGTGTTAGACACCTTACACGACATGTTTTGATAAAGCCAAACCATAGTTACCATAACCGTTTAAGATTATAAGGCACTTTAAGAGTATATGGTAGGCTATATCATAGAACAGCTATAAGGACATGGTTCCGAAAGAACAAGTTACTTACCTTCGGTAACGATGTATCTGTAAGAAACATTAGTTAGTTAGATTCCTCACCTTAGAATATCCCCAGGCGTCAGACTGGATCCGGAAGATTTTTCGTCAGCAATACCCCTTGGGCGTCGCTAGGCGTCGTCTGCGGCTCCGCGTCCGTCGTCGGCGTCGTGCGCCGGAATGATGTCGTCGGAGTACTTAGACGCCGCCCTCGCGCGCTGACGTCAGTTCTTGTACATAGCTTTCCGCGCCAGGAATGCAGAGCCATGCAAAGACCGACACTGGTGCCAAAAATAAAATCTAGGGGCCTGAAAAGGATAACCTTAACCCTAGATGTCAGTTCCCAGAACGGGGAGGATGGGTGGGTCGGTGAGGAATCTGACTAACTAATGTTTCTTACAGATACATCGTTACCGAAGGTAAGTAACTTGTTAATCTGAAAGAAACACGTTAGTTAGATTCCTCACCTTAGAATAGATACCCAAGCAATACCATCCCCGGTGGTGGGTCTGCGAACCAAGATCACACCAGAAAGTCCTGGAGGACAGAACGGCCAAAGAAGCCATCCCTCCGGACTTGGCTGTCAAGGCAATAATGCCTGGCAAACGTGTGTAGCGAAGCCCACGTCGCCGCCTGACAGATGTCCTGCAAAGGGACACCCCGTCCCAAAGCAGTAGTAGCCGCTGTGGCCCGAGTAGAATGGGCGCACAGCCCAACAGGAGGGTCCTTTTTTGCCAAGGAATCACAAATTTTGATGCACAAAACGACCCACCGAGAGATGGTCCGTTTGTGCACAGCTTTCCCCTTCGTAGCACCCACGTATCCAACGAAAAGTTGGTCGTCCACCCGGAACTGCTTTGTGCGGTCCAGATAAAAGGAGAGCGCACGTTTTGGGTCCAGACGGTGGAGCCTCTCTTCCTCTTTGGAAGGATGCGGAGGCGGAAAGAAGGTGGGCAAGGTGACAGACTGCCCAAGATGAAAGGGGGTCACCACTTTCGGAAGAAAGGAGGGACGAGGCCGAAGGACAACCTTGTCCGGATGAACAGAGAGAAAAGGAGGCTTTGAAGATAAAGCCTGGAGCTCACTCACCCGTCTAGCTGAGGTGATGGCTACCAGAAAAGCAGTCTTAAGCGTCAGCAGACAAAGAGGACAATTATGAAGAGGCTCAAAGGGAGCGCACATTAGAAATGTGAGAACAAGATTCAAGTCCCACTGAGGCATTACAAAAGGGACAGGAGGGAACGTGTGAGTAATGCCTTTTAGAAAGCGTGTAACCACAGGGACTTGAAAAGAGAAGGCTGATCAGGAAGCCGCAAGAAGGCAGAGGTGGCAGCAAGATAACCTTTCAAGGTGCCCAGGGCAGAGCCCTGCCGGGCCAAAGAAAGAAGAAAGAGGAGAACCTCAGAAAGAGGGGCGGAGAGGGGATCCACAGCCTTTGCTGTGCACCATGCCGCAAATTTGTTCCACCGGCAGGCGTATACCGTCTTTGTGGAGGGACGCCTGGCTGCCAGAATGATATCACAGACTTCAGGAGGCAAGTCTAATGGCATCAACTGCCGCCGCTCAATCTCCACGCATGGAGGTGGAGGCTGGACAGGTTCGGGTGGAGGACCGTCCCCTGCTGCTGCGACAGAAGATTCTCCCGAAGGGGCAGACGTATCGGCGGATCGGTCAACATACTGAGTAGCTCGGGATACCAGTACCTTCGTGCCCAATCCGGAGCCACCAAGATGACTTGGGCCCGGTCGTGCCTGATCTTCTTCAGCACTCTGGGCAGAAGTGGTATAGGCGGAAAGGCGTACAACAGACCGCAACTCCACTCGTGACGAAAAGCGTAGCCGAGCGAGTGCCGCCTTGGATATTCCAACGCGCAGAGCTGCTGACATTGCGCGTTCTCGTCGGTGGCGAATAGATCTAACCAAGGCTCTCCCCACTGCTGAAAGAGACCTTGCGCCACTTCGGAGTTCAGACGCCATTCGTGATCCATCATGCACCGGCTGCTGAGTTCGTCTGCTCTGGCGTTCAGAGAGCCCGCCAGATGTTGAACCACTAGGGTGACGCCCTGGTGTTCCAGCCATGTCCAGAGGCGCAGAGCCTCCTGACAAAGGGTCCACGACCCCACCCCGCCTTGTTTGTTGCAATACCACATGGCGGTGGTGTTGTCCGTGAACACCTGCACGACACTTCCCCTGACAGAGGGAAGGAAGGCTTTCAGTGCAAGTCGGATCGCTCTCAACTCCAACAGGTTGATGTGGAGACGCAACTCCGCCGGAGACCAGAGGCCTCTGATCTCCGCCTCTCCCATATGGCCACCCCATCCCAGGAGGGACGCATCCGTCACTACGACATGCTCCGGTTGGGGAAGGGAGAGGCTCTTGCCCGTGACCCAATCGCGGTCCGTGAGCCACCACTGCAACTGCCGTGCAGTGCCCTCCGAGATCAAGACATGGTCGGACAGGTTGCCGTGATGCTGGGCCCACTGAAACTTCAGGTCCCACTGCAGAGCCCGCATGCACCGCCTGGCGTGATGCACTAGTAGGATGCAGGAGGCCATCAGCCCCAGAAGCCGCAACACTAGCCTGACCGAAACCCAGGATAGAGGCCGAAAGATGGGAATCAGGGCCTGAATATCCCGGACACGCTGTTCCGGCAGATAGACCCGGAACTGCGCCGAATCGAGAACCGCTCCGATGAAGAGGAGCTTCTGAGAGGGACTCAGGTGTGACTTCGGCACGTTGATAGAAAACTCCAGCAAATGCAGGAGATCCGCCGTAGTCTGGAGGTGGGAGACGACTGCCTGGGGCGAGCCCGCCTTAAACAACCAGTCGTCGAGATAGGGGAAGACTGGAACCCCTGATCTGCGCAGATGAGCTGCGACCACCGCCATCACTTTCGTGAACACCCGAGGGGCACTGGTAAGGCCGAAGGGGAGCACGGTAAACTGAAAGTGCTCCTGACCCACCATGAACCGCAGGTAACGCCGGTGGGCCGGCAGGACGGGGATGTGGAAATATGCGTCCTGCAAGTCCAACGCTACCATCCAGTCTCCAGGGTCTAGGGCAGCTAGAACCTGAGCCAAAGTTAACATTTTGAACCTTTCCTTCCGGAGGAAGGCATTGACGTTCCGGAGGTCCAAGATAGGGCGCAGGCCCCCTTTGCCCTTCTTGGGCACCAGAAAGTAGTGGGAATAACAACCACGACCTACTTCTGGGCTCGGAACGCGCTCGACGGCCCCCTTGGCCAAGAGGGCCGAAACTTCCTCGTGGAGAAGATTCAAATGATCCCCCGAGGTACGGTGGTGCTGCGGTGGCATGGCTGGAGGGGTCGTCTCAAAGGGGAGGGAGTAGCCCCTTCGGACGATTTGCAGCACCCACCTGTCCGATGTGATGGACCGCCAGTGGAGCAGGTGATGGCGAACTCTGCCGTCCACTGGCGTGGAATGGGCCTGAAAGCTCGGACTAGGAAGGCTTTGAGGCGGATGCTGCCGGGGTGGATGTGGGCTGACCGCGTCGACCTCCAGAACCGCCTCGGCGGAAACCACGTCCGCGACCGCGCGCAGGTTGGTTCTGCGGCTGGTGGCTAGGCGTACGTGAGGAGGCACCCCTTCCTTGGCCACGAAAGGGCCGAAAAGCGGAAGTTTGCGAACGCGGGGCCGAGAGGCCCACGGACTTGGCCGTAGCCCGGGAGTCCTTAAAGCGATTCAGCGCACTGTCTGCTTTCTCACCAAAAAGGCGAGTGCCATCAAAGGGCATGTCCATGAGAGTGCTCTGGACATCACCCGAAAAGGACGTGGACCGCAGCCAGGCGTGACGTCTAAGCACCACCGTGGTAGAAATCGCCCTACCCAGCGAGTCCGTAGTGTCAAGCCCACATCGGATAGCATGTCGTGCTGTATCCCTCCCATCGGCCAGAGCCTGGGTAAGTCGTGTCTGGACCTCCTCCGGACACAGTGGCAGCACGTCCTCCACCGTATCCCACAGAGAGTGGGAATAATGGTCCAAGAGACAGGCGGTGTTCAAGGACCGCAGGCCCAAACTAAGGGAGGAGAACAGCTTTTTGCCAAACTGTTCCAGTCTCTTGGAATCCCGGTCCGGCGGAGCGGTCGGAAGGAGGATTGGGAGGTAGAAGCCTGGATAACCAGGCTCTCGGGGGTAGGGTGTTGGGACAGAAAACTGGGGTCGCCCGGAGCAGGGCGGTGGCGTCTGGCGACGTTCCTGTCCACAGGAGGAACTGTGGAGGGCTTGGACCAGGTGCCATGCAGAACGTCAATGAGGGCCTCATTGAATTGCAGCAGAGGCTCAGTGGAGCTTGCTGCAGACTGAAGCACCTCAGTGAGGACGTTAGTCCTCACAGCAACGGCAGGTAGCTCGAGCCCAAGGGCTGCGGCCGCCTTGCGCAGCACCACAGAGAAAGCAGCAACCTCCTCCGAAGCCACAGTCGGAGGAGAGATGAATCCAGTGTCTGGAGAGGTATCCAGACCACTGGCCTCCCCCAGTTCATCTGCCCAGTCCTGTGACAGCTGAGCCTGAACGGCCATAGGATCCTCGGACCCCTCCCATTCGCCCCCGTCATCCGATTCCTGGTAAGCAGGAGGAAGGATCGGAGCCGGACGATAGACATAATGTGTCTCCAGGGGCGCCGAACGCAGCGTCCATTGACGCCGTAACGGCGCCGGGTCCGGACAGGGGCTGAAGTGGGGCACGACGCCGAGCGGAGCCGGCATCAGAGGTGGTACCGGTGTCGACGCCGGCGGAGGAGGCGTGACGAGGTCGACCGGCGTCGGCGGGGACTCGGGAACGGGTCCCTCGGGCACTTGCGGCGTCGAGGCCGGAGCCGTCGACGGCGCCGGGGCCGGAGCCGCCGGCAGGCAAGGTTGCCCAGTCGGGTCCGCGGGGCCCGAAGGCGCGCCAGCGGGCGTCAACGGCGGAGCCAGGTTCCTCATGGCCGAGAGGAAGGCACTGACTTCCGCCGGCGTCGCGTCAGTCCCAGGGACCGGCGGGTATGGGGACTTGCGCGGCGCCTGCGGCGCCGCCGGAGCCGCGGGGGTGGAACCACCCTGACCCTCGGCCGAGTCGCGCGACCGGCGAGGGGAGTCCGAAGAGCGGTGTCGCCTCTTGGACTTCTTGGAGTGCTTCGACTTACCCGAAGACTTGGAGCCAGATGATCGATGATGATGTCGGCTGCGGCTCCGCGACCGATCCTTGGACCTCCTCCTGGACCGGGATCGAGAGGGGCGCGGAGCCGAGTGGCGAATCTCGAGAAGCTTACGGGACCGCTCCCGTCTAGCCTTCGAGGTCAGGGCCTTGCAGTCCGAACACGACTCCGCGTCGTGGTCGAGGCCCAAACAGTAAAGGCACCGGCGGTGATGGTCCGTAACCGACATCAAGCGGCTGCAGTCAGCACAGGCTTTAAAACCAGACATCCTACCGGCACCGAAGTCGAGACAAGATCAAAAAGGATCAAAAAACTTAGTCAAAAAAGACTAAAAGGGGTAGCTCTCCCGGATCTGCGCTTACTGGCGCGGAAAAAAGCAGAACTGACGTCAGCGCGCGAGGGCGGCGTCTAAGTACTCCGACGACGTCATTCCGGCGCACGACGCCGACGACGGACGCGGAGCCGCAGACAACGCCTAGCGACGCGCAAGGGGTATTGCTGACGAAAAATCTTCCGGATCCAGTCTGACGCCTGGGGATATTCTAAGGTGAGAAATCTAACTAACGTGTTTCTTTCAGATGCTGCAGATAGGCTCAGCTCATGCTAGAGCACCATCTCACATGTTACCAAGCACTCTGCCTCCAGGATTTTTAAGGCCTGCCATAGGAGTGGCTGATAGGTACACATGTGTCTACATATGAGTTAGGTATAGGAATACTACACCTAAGCAAGGAGTGATTACACGACCTTGCCCCAGCTGAGTGATGAGCCAGTTGTGTCATAATGGAAGGCCAGGCCAGGGGTGGCATAATACATGCTGCAGTCCCTGGTAGGCCTAGGGTACACCTATGCCCTGGGTACCTAAGGTACACTGTACAGGGGCCAATAAGGTGATCCTATCCAAATGGGTTATGCACCTAAAGTACATAGTATCAATTTATAGAGAGAACAGCAGGGCTGTGGGTCTGATTAGCAGGCCCACAGCCACATCTAAGTCGAAAACCAGTAAAGCAAAAGCAAAAAGTGGGGGTGAACATAGAAAGCAGACCCTACTCTCCCACAGTACCTGATCCCTTCTTGATTGGAACACACCCATTATTGCCTTTAGTGTAAGTGGACTAATTATTGGTGTGGGCTGGGTCTGTACTATTCCTGGTGGAGCAGCTCTCGCAGGTTGTAATGTGAGTATTCACATGGCGAACTGGACAATATATCTGTATAGCCTTACTATTTCTTTGTATAGTGTACACACTTCCCCTACTGGAAGTGTGTCTATCTCAGGATGTAAAGGTTAAGCCGCTAAGGCCAGCCACATCGCTCCTCCTATGCTGAGCGGATCTATTCTTACGACTGAAGTTGTGTGTTTTAGGGCGCCATTAAACCAGTTTTTATGTAGCTGGTAAGTTAACGGAACTTCAATGTCCACGTATGGGATGTATTCTCCCAGTGGATCCACTGCAATGTATTTGTGGAATATATGTGTGTGTGGATCTGCAGGTGGGAATTTTACTCAGGAATAGAATACCTCTGTTATGAACACCCCATGTGCCTCAATCACAAAGGTAACATGGCCACCTGTTGCAGGTAACTCATGTTATAGTAATTGTAGAGTTAGTGCCTGTTGGCAGTTTTCTGACATGTTAAGAGAGTTAGCAAATTTGTCTACTTCCTCACTTCTACCACCATTTGCGATTTCAGACATTTTGAAAGGAGAGGAAGGTAAGTAGTTTTAAGAGTTAAGGTTTTAGCATGATAGGAAACTTTTAGTCCTTACAAGCTTGTTTAAAACCTTCAGCCAATACACAGGGTGTACCGGCTCAGCTGAGGCGGGTTAACCTTCCCATTTAAGATGTCTCTGAAAAATGTGAGTAGGATTATCTGAGAAAGGACGACCAAACTACTCAGATTTAACTATTAATATAAGAACCAAACAAACGTTGGCTGCGCCATGTCGTGTAGTTCCTAGGACCCCCTAGGGTCTGCGCGTTTTGGATGACCTAAAATGAGGACTAGGTGTGCAGACAGGCTCTGGACACCCCCACAGGATGAGTCAGCCGTTAGACCAGCTAGCTCGACGGTGCCACTACCATCCCCCTGTATTCTACAGTGGTGTATGTAGTTTCTGGCAACCACTGAACATGACAACCCTGATTCCTCAGGTATCGTGGAAACAATACGGTATGTTTTGCTCAGTCACTCATGCTTGCTTTTCTCAGAATACATAGAATGACGATTAGACCGCTTTCAATAATTATTTATTGGTCAAGCGTCAGTCTATTATGAAACATGTTAGCTGCGACAATTAAAAGACAGGAGCAGACAAATGTAATCGTTAATGCCAATATTGTAAAAATTAGATACATTTCTACCATAGTGCTAATAAGATGAATAAACGCATATTACATAAAACAATAGCATTGGCATACTCCTACGATGCGTAGCCTACCTAACTGCACCTAGCCTAGAGGTGTAGGTGAAACATGTATGTGTAAGTGCTAGGATATGTCCTAATGGAACCAAGAATTCCCCAGGGAAGAGCTCACCACTCACCTGATGATTCTGAATGAAGGACCCCGTCTCTGTATTGAGGATGGCACCCTGCAAGTAATGTCAGGTCTCTGCCTGTCGAAGGATCAGCCTGCAGAGTCTCGGTACAGCTCGGAAGGAATTCTCCTCTTCCTGCTAAGGGGGAGTGAGGGTCTTTTATACTAAAGTGGTCACTCCCGGAGTTTCTAGAATCAATATGTTTTGGAAACATTCGCTAATCCTCTGCTAATCCTTTTCTAACCAAATATGATCATGCACAGCTGGCTGTTGGCCATGGATGAAATAAAGTGGTGACCCTTGTACAGAATAAATCTACCGTGCCTGGGGATATGTTTACGTATGCCAGGTACAGGGATAAAAATATGGTACTAAGAGCCTGATGTCAGAGAGACAGAAGTAAGCTCCTAGGTAAAAGGTCAACTGTGTAAGACCGTTATGTCATGTGGATGGGACAATAGTATTTAATCGGTATGTACATGCTAAAATTTATGTAATCGGTATGTACATGCTGGGACTAACCTAAAGGATATGACACCTGAATACATGGTTTAGCAACAAAACACACTTGGCGCGCACTTTCTCGGACCCCTCCCCTGTATTTATTAAATTGTCCCCTCCAGGCAATGTATCCCTGTATCGCTCCTGGGGGCTCCAACCCACCGCGCTACTAGATGACTGTTTCAGCGAGGAAATGCATAAGGAAATCCTTTGTTTTTTCCTCGGAATATAGAGGGTGTCGCATCGCTGGCCTGTGTCTGGGAAAGCTTTAAAGTCACCATTAGGGGACTCTGTATAGCAAAGGGAAGGGGGATCTTACGAGATCTCAGAAGGTCTTTGTGCAGATTGGAAGGTGACATTAAAAGAGCAGAGCCTTGCCTGGCCGGTGACCTGACCCCTCAACAGCGGGCACACCTGAAAGATCAACTAATAGAATACTCTGACGAGGCAGAACGCAAATGTAGGTTCCGCTCTAAATACCATAATGCCCAGGCATATGGCAAGGGTGAACGCCCCGGTAAGGCCTTAGTTGAGGCAAATCGCACCCCTAGATTTGCCAATCAGGTTCATGAAATAGTAGACGAGGACGGCAGTAGACATACTGACTCACATAAGATTATCAGCACATTCAATGATTACTATCCGCATCTATACAGTACACACAGAGTGAGCAAACCCGACATGGCGTCTTACCTGGAAAACACGGCTCTTGGCTGGATTAGCGTCTCTCGTTCAGAGTTTCCGGCAGCCGATAATGAGGAAGATGAGATACGTGCTGCCATAATGAACCTGCGCTCTGGCAAGGCCCCAGGCCCAGATTGTCTGCCTGCAGACTTTTATAAGTGCTATTTTATAACTAGCCCCTATTCTTAAACAAGTCTATGAAGAGGCCAGGGAGAATGGCTCCCTCCCCATGATGATGCGGCAAGCCATGATCATTTCCCTGCTCAAGCCAGGCAAAGAAGCCCCTACATGCGAGGCCTACAGACCCCTGTCACTGATAAATTGTGATACCAAGATATTGGCAAAAGTTTTAGCTAACAGGCTGACATTGCTGATGGAGTGGCGGGTACTACCAGATTAGGCGGGCTTTATACCTGGGAGTGCAACTTCGCATTAGCTGCGCACCATATTTGCATTAATGCACGATATAGTACCGGAGTTATCAGTGGCTGTTTTTTTTTAGACGCCACAAAAGAATCTCCCTGGAATGGGATTACATGTTCATGGCACTGGACAGAATGGGCCTCCCGTCTCACTTTTTATCGTGGATAGCACTACTTTATACTCAACCGGAAGCTATTGCACAGATCAATGGCCCCTACTTCAACCCGTTTTTCCGTTCCGAGAGGCACCTGCCAGGGGTATCAGATATTCCCTCTGCTTTTTCTGTTGGCAATTGAACCTCTTGAGCCAAACTCTGCCAACATCACAGAGAATGTGTAGTACTATAGCCCTCAAGGCAAATATTAGTCTCATTGTATGCAGACGATATTACCCTTTATATCTGCGAGCCACATGAAGGAAGTGACCTGCTTGGGACTACCCAGGTCACTGATGACCACCTCTCAGCCTTCCATACCAAATGAAGTGTCGGGCATACAGTGGAAAGTATGAACCAATAACTATTTATTCATATACACACAGAGTGGAGCCCCATCTGTACAGTCCAAGAGAGTGCCACAGAGGGAACTAATGAACAGCAAACATAGCGATACATTATGTACATTTCATAGCTAGGCAAGCCGCGCCCACAGTGGAATTATCCAGGCAGATGCAGCTGGACAGTAAGATACAAAAAAAGGTTTTGGTTCTCATATCTAACACAATCTAATACAATCAAAGGTCGTTTCACTCTGGGCCCGCCACCGGACAAGTGGGAGGGGGCCTCTATCTAGTGAGAAAGGTATGCGCTAACATGAACGGTCTATTCATTACTGAAACAAAACCTAACATTTCAGAAACGAAACTCAGCAAAGACCATTTTTCAGAAATAGACAAGATCAGTTTTGAACAGCCTAAAATGGTGCCTGCAAAGAAAATGGTGTAGCGAATGCTAACTAAGATACGACATTGGAAAAGCATTAGCGGGCCTAATCTAACCAACCCTCATTTTAGCATGAGCTAAAGATGGGTAACAGCGTTTACATCACATGTTTTACATCGCATGCCAATACAACGCGGTCGTTACAATGACCGTGTTGTTACATCGCGAACCATTATATCGCAGTTTGTTACAACGACTTGCTGTAGGGGGCAGAAGGTATTTGATTTACAATCCAATACCTTCCCTGCTGTTGCACAAACTGGAGTAGGAATAGTAAATGATACTATTCCTAAGTCCAGAGCACCCCTACAGCAAGTCGTTGTAATGACTTGCGATGAAATGCTTCGTGATGTAACAATGCGGTCGTTGTAACGACCGCGTTGTAACAACATGCGATGTAAAGCATGCGTAGTAATGATATATATTTACTAAAGACATTTGCTAAGAAGTAAAAAGAAATGGAAATTATATACTATAGCAACATCAGCGCATGTCAGAAACATTAAAAGAAAAAATGGAACTGGGATGGAATTATGGGCAGTCTTTACAATCAGCAATAGAAGGGTACAGCAAGGAGGGAGGAATCCTCAAATATTCCTTCATCAATGTGCATTAAATCGTCACTATCATTCTGCAACTTCATAGCGGCATTTGCAACATGAGCTGATATTTTCTGTTTAGGCATAAAAACAGAAGCGCGATAGGAACAACAAAAAGGATGACACTGAATAAGGATGCAGCAAAACACCAACACCACTATAAGATTAATCAGTTCCTTAAAAATCTGACCCCAACTACCAAACAAGGACCAACTCCAATTCCCATTTTCCATGCCCTTGACATTCTCAATGATGTTCAAAATGTGTTGTGTTATACTTTTCTCCAAATGTTCTATCCCCATAACACAATGATCGCCAATTAAAGCACAAACACCATAGAACGTGGCCAATAGAAAATCTACTGCATATCTAGTCTGCTCCGAATACACTTGCCTACTTTCCAATTGGGTAGTAATATCTCTCAGAGCCACCACTGTGGTATTGGACAGAATTTGCAATTTACATCTGAAGTATTCTCTGGATTTTTCTTCCCTGGCCATAGCCGTACCACCCAAGTTAAATATAGAAGACAGGATATACCAAAATGTGATACCATTGCTATAGCTATTCACTTCTAAATCTGTGACTCCTTTGCAAAACTCTTTTGTCAATGTTCTTTTCACCAACCTCTTTTTCGGTTCGACATTTTTACATGGGACACCTAAGGGCAACATCATTCCCTGAGCCACATCATCAGCCCCATTATAAACATTGGAATAAGTCCCATTAGACAAAAAATAAAACCCAGGATGTGCATATATCGGCCCCTCATAATTCACTGCTGAATAACTGGAATTCATTTCAAGCTGATTTATGCTCTAGGGAAAATGTTAGCTTGTTACGATATTGTTCCTGAATAATTTATATACAAAGAAGTTTCCGTAGAATTCACTATGGGGCGACAAGCAGCATAATAACCAGCTATTTGAGGCAGTGTTATCTCTTTATAATGCCAAACCACAAGTGTGATATTCTGTTCTTCCATTTCAAAATTATCGCAATACGTGCAGTTATCACACCCGGGATAACCCTCTTCCTGTGGTTTTCTATGATATAAACATGGCCCGGGATAACCAAGTTCAAACACACCCTTGACTTCTACGAAATCTGGCGGCCGAGTGTACGTGTAATTAACAAGTGACAAGGGATATGCTGTCCAGAGGCTGGCAACCGAACCAATAGGATAACAAGCAGTCCCATTACCAAAAAATCTCTTATGTGCTGCCACAAACACATTATTCATTGTAGCCCTCCTGTCTCTCCCCAGGGAAATGGGTCCACCCAAGTCAAGTGTGGGTACATCATATACATCCTTCAAAACCCACATCACCCCCCACACTGTTATCACCATCAGTACTAGAGCAACAACAGATACAATTTTATTTCGAGTGGACCAAATTACACGACGTTGACTTGGAAATATTGTCTGCTCCTCCTCATCGATTGACCCAGCACATGGCCATCATGTATAATGCTCCATTAGATGAGGGCGAGGGAGAATTGATCATTGTTACATTCCCAAAGCCGCTTAGGGATCCCACGCTTCCCTCCTCATACAGACCAAGTACCCTCCTAAACGCGGAATGCAAGATATTGGGCAAAATATTAGCAGAACGGTTCACACAAATCCTGTCCCCATTAATCCACTCAGACCAATGCGGGTTCATCCCACGACGTAACACATCGCAAAACCTATGAAGGCTATTCCACATACAAGACAGAACGAGTGTGCAGTTTTCAAATGCGGCGTGCCTAATACTAGCTCTCGAAAAGGCCTTTGATACACTATTATGGCCGTACTTATTTGAGGTCCTCAGGAAGGTCAACATTGGGCCAATCCTGTTAGCTTACACAAAACTCCTATACACAGGTCTCACCTCCCGTGTCAGGATAGGTAAATACATCTCCCCAGTGTTTACAATAGAAAGAGGAACCAAGCAGGTTTGCCCACAGTCTCCCCTCCTGTTTGCCCTGGTGGTGGAACCACTGGCGCTGCGCTTGAGACGGGAGGGTGGGGCATGGGGTATTCCACTGTTAGACACGGTTCATTGGGTGTAATTGTACGCAGATGACCTTTTAATTTACGTGCGGGACGCTACCCAAGATCTATCATCTATCTGGGGGGCACTAGAAGGCTTTGCGGAAGTCTCAGGTCTACTCTCAAAGTGAACTGGGAGAAATCCACGATATACCCGCTCAGCCCGCATATGGCCCCATTTGAGATACAGATTGGGACTCAGTCACTCGCATGGAACGCAGAAGCGCCCAGATATCTGGGAGTGCAATTGTACCATACCCCTGAGGACCTATATGAAGGAAATCACTGTAAGGCGTTGGCAGGGATTCGATCGGCAGTGAGGTTCTGGAACACATTACCCTTAGCCCCTATAGGAAGAGTGGCACTGGCAAAAATGATGATGGTCCCTAGGCTACTCTACCATTTCACCAATCTTCCAGTTATCCCACCACAAACATTCTTTAAGGAACTAGACACCCTACTCGCTGAACTGGTCTGGGGAGGGGGTCGACACAGGGTGGCGCTGTCAACACTATACCTGCCCACGACGGACGGAGGACTGGGAGCGCCATCATTTGAAGCGTAGTTTCTGGCGGCCCAACTGCAATGGTTGTCATACTGGACAGCGGGCCGTCATACTGGGGAGACCACAGCCACAGAGGGCCGCACACCACTGCCGGCAATTCATAGGCTGTTGCTACCGGGCACTACAGATGTCCATAGCACGCTCATGCATGATGAGAATACATCGCATGTCCAAGGGTAGGCCTCCGTATTCACCCCTACTCCCGTTGGTCGGTTTCCCCAGAGATGAGTAATACTATACTGAAGGCACCCTCCAAGGATGGACCGACCTAGCAATCACTGAGGTAGAGTCCCTGTTCAAGGATGGTCAACTTAGAACGTACGCCCAGATGGCCGAACAATATGACCTACCGCCAGGACAATTTTTAACTCACAGACAACTTACAGACAGCAGTCGTCGGTACTGGAACCCACACGACGGGGAACCCCCGACGCATCCAGTAATACACACTATTCTGCACATGGGGCAGGTCGACACCTGGTCACATGGCTTTATTAGGCTGTTCGGGACCTACTTCTTCCCTCCCTTCAGCCCTTGCGTCAAAAATGGGTAACAGAAATAGAAAGAGTGTTCAATGACAAAGAATGGAACCTGGCCCTAGAATACCCTTAAAAAGTTTTCCAGGAATGCGCGGTTTCGGAACATACAATTTAATGTCCTCCACAGAGCGTACCTCATGCCACACCGTCTCCATCAGTTCTAAGCAGACACACACTTTGCATGCCCCCGATGCCAAACCCCCAAAGCGGACTTTAAACAAATGTTCTGGGATCGCCCCACCATTCACAATTACTGGGACAGGGTTCACCGGAAACTCAGGGCAACGACCAACATCACGACAATGTCTACATGGGAAGCCTGTGCTCTTGGGATCTTCCGCAGGCGAAAGACCGAAAAAGTACAGTACCGCTTCATGTCACTCGCCAAAGGAAGACCCACCTCTCCACAGCCAACTCGAAGAGGATATCACACCCGAATTCCCCCCCTAGATTAATTTAGGGTTCCTCACGTATGTCACTCCACACTCCCAATCCCCCTCTCCACCCACGCACCACCACACCTCCACACTATAAAAAGGTGCCAAGACCACTGACACAATCGATCCTACAGACTCTTGGTCCGGAATCTCCCCCACTTTCCCCGTAGTTTACCCAAATCATAGAAAGTTCATAAGTTAACGTTGGAGGGTATGACTCCGATAACAGTTGATGGGAATACATACTGACGAGACAATACATGATAACATTGGGTTGACCTCACAATGACGAACTGCCCACACAAGCCCAATAGAGGCAAGTCCAATCTGGGTAAAAGACAAATTCGCTGAACAGTTCACAGCGACAGGAGAAACCCTCCCTAATAGTCTCTCTCCACGGACTGAATGGCTATCACAGTGAGGAGTCGTAATAATGTATGCATAAGATTACAAGTTCTCAACACCCATCTGTAATTTGTGTATTAATGCATTGGAAGAATGTAAAAAAGTCAGCAAACTGTAAGAAATGTAAAATCCCAATAAAAAAAATTTAAACAAAAAAAGTTAAGGTGGAACAGCCTAGTTCCGAACATCATAATTTTTCTCATCTGTTCTGGTCCATATCTTTGAGCGTCGCTAAAAGGCACAAATCTAAGCACTTGCTCACATTCAACATCCCTCTACTCCTTCCTTCACCCACTGGTTATAAGGTAGTGGCAAAGGTACCTTCTTGCAGTGGGTGGCATGCACTTAGTTCTTTCGACCTGCAACCTTCACAGCCGTTTGAGTGACCAGTAGAACCTGCTCAGGACCTTTCCATCTGGGTTCCAGACTTTTCTTCCTCAGAAAATGTTTTGTTAAGACAAAATCTTCAGGTATTATGTCGTGACCAGGTCCCTCAGGTTTCGGAGCTACGGAGTTGTGAAACTGTTAGTAAATAGAACTTAGACTTTCTGTTAACTGGCCAAGATAATCAAGCCCCACAGGGTATTCAATTTCTGAAAAAGGGTTTGGGGCGGGGGACACCTCAAATGGGGACAAACCTGTCCTAGGGTGTGCTATTGTTCTGGTTGACAAAAGAGCTAATGGAAGAGCATCCGGCCATTGCAACCCTGTTGTCTATTGAGGTTTTGCCAATTTCAATTTGAGGGTACAATTGTACTTCTCCACAAGGCCCGCTGACTGCAGGTGATTGGCAACATGAAATTTCTGTTTACTGTGCAAACCTTCACAAATTATTGTAATCACTTTCCCATTAAAATGAGACTCGTTGTCACTACAGATAATTTGGGGCATTTCAAATTGAGGAAAATACTTTTAAAGGAGCACTTTTGCAGTTGAAATGATTGTGTTGTCTTTAGTGGCATAAGCCTCCACCCATTTACTGAACAAACATATAACCAATAAAACGTATTTACGATTATTGCATCTCTCCAATTCTATAAAATTCATTTGGAGAACTTCAAACAGAAAAGTAGGTGGTGCAAAATTACCAGGTGGTGCAGGGGTACCCTTTCCTGGATCATGCTTCATGCAAATCATGCAATGTTTCACCAAATGTGTAGCTATTTTAGAAATGTTGTCATTGGGCCAGACTGGAGCTATGAATTTACAAATGCATTTTGCACTAACAGGAGCTGGACCATGAGCCATAGTAACCACAGGAAGTACATATGCATCAGGTAACATCCATATCTGAAAGAAACACGTTAGTTAGATTCCTCACCTTAGAATATCCCCAGGCATCAGACTGGATCCGGAAGATTTTTCGTCAGCAATACCCCTTGCGGCTCCGCGTCCGTCGTCGGCGTCGTGCGCCGGAATGACGTCCTCGGAGTACTTAGACGCCACCCTCGCGCGCTGACGTCAGTTCTTCTTTTTTCCGCGCCAGTAAGCGCAGATCCGGGAGAGCTACCCCTTTTAGTCTTTTTTGACTACGTTTTTTGATCCTTTTTGATCTTGTCTCGACTCCGGTGCCGGTAGGATGCCTGGTTTCAAAGCCTGTGCTGACTGTAACCGCTTGATGTCGGTTACGGATCATCACCGCCGGTGCCTTTACTGTTTGGGCCTCGACCACGACGCGGAGTCATATTCGGACTGCAAGGCCCTGACCTCGAAGGCTAGACGGGAGCGGTCCCGTAAGTCCTCGAGATTCGCCACTCGGCTCCGCGCCCCTCTCGATCCCGGTCCAGGAGGAAGTCCAAGGATCGGTCGCGGAGCCGCAGCCGCCATCATCATCGCTCGTCTGGCTCCAAGTCTTCGGGTAAGTCGAAGCACTCCAAGAAGTCCAAGAGGCGACACCGCTCTTCGGACTACCCTCGCCGGTCACGCGACTCGGCCGAGGGTCAGGGTGGTTCCACCCCCGTGGCTCCAGCGGAGCCACAGGCGCCGCGCAAGTCCCCATACCCGCCGGTCCCTGGGACTGACGCGACGCCGGCGGAAGTTAGTCCCTTCCTCTCGACCATGAGGAGCCTGGCTCCGCCGTCGATGCCCGCTGGCGCGCCTTCGGGCCCCGCGGACCCGACTGGGCAACCTTGCATGCCGGCGGCTCCGGCTACGACGCCGCAGGTTCCCGAGGGACTCGCCCCCGAGTCCCCGCCGACGCCGGTCGACCTCGTCACGCCTCCTCCGCCGGCGTCGACACCGGTTCCACCTCTGACGCCGGCTCCGCTCGGCGTCGAGCCCCAGTTCAGCCCCGCTCCGGATCCGGCGCCGTTGCGGCGTCGATGGACGCCGCGTACGGCGCCGTTAGAGACACATTATGTCTATCGTCCGGCTCCGCTCGTTCCTCCTGTTTACCAGGAATTGGATGACGGGGGCGAATGGAAGGGGTCCGAGGATCCTATGGCCGTTCAGGCTCAGCTGTCACAGGACTGGGCAGATGAACTGGGGGAGGCCAGTGGTCTGGATACCTCACCAGACACTGGATTCATCTCTCCTCCGACTGTGGCTTCGGAGGAGGGTGCTGCTTTCTCTGTGGTGATGCGCAAGGCGGCCGCAGCCCTTGGGCTCGAGCTGCCTGCCGTGGCTGTGAGGACTAACGTCCTCACTGAGGTGCTTCAGTCTGCAGCAAGCTCCACTGAGCCTCTGCTGTAATTCAATGAGGCCCTCATTGACGTTCTGCAGGGCACCTGGTCCAAGCCCTCCACAGTTCCTCCTGTGGACAGGAACGTCGCCAGGCGCCACCGCCCTGCTCCGGGCGACCCCAGTTTTCTGTCCCAACACCCCATCCCCGAGAGCCTGGTTATCCAGGCTTCTACCTCCCAATCCTCCTTCCCGACCGCTCCGCCGGACCGGGATTCCAAGGGACTGGAATAGTTTGGCAAAAAGCTGTTCTCCTCCCTTAGTTTGGGTCTGCGGACCTTGAACACCGCCTGTCTTTTGGACCGTTATTCCCACTCTCTGTGGGATACGGTGGAGGACGTGCTGCCCCTGTGACCGGAGGAGGCCCAGACACGACTTACCCAGGCTTTGGCCGATGGGAGGGATGCAGCACGACATGCAATCCGATGTGGGCTTGACACTACGGACTCGCTAGGTAGGGCGATTTCTACCACGGTGGCGCTTAGACGTCACGCCTGGCAGCGGTCTACGTCTTTTTCGGGGGATGTCCAGAGCACTCTCATGGACATGCCCTTTGATGGCACTCGCCTTTTTGGTGAGAAAGCGGACAGTGCGCTGAATCGCTTTAAGGACTCCCGGGCTACGGCCAAGTCCTTGGGCCTCTCGGCCCCGCGGTCGCAAACTTCCGCCTTTCGCCCCTTTCGTGGCCAAGGAAGGGGTGCCTCCTCACGTCCGCCTAGCCACCAGCCGCAGAACCAACCTGCGCGCGGTTTCGGCCGTGGTTTCCGCCGAGGCGGTTCTGGAGGACGACACGGTCAGCCCACATCCACCCCGGCAGCATCCGCCTCCAAGCCTTCCTAGTCCGAGCTTTCCGGCCCATTCCTCGCCAGTGGGCGGCAGAGTTCGCCATCACCTGCTCCACTGGCGTACCATCACTTCGGACAAGTGGGTGCTGCAAATCGTCCGAAGGGGCTACTCCCTCCCCTTCGAGACGACCCCTCCAGCCATGCCACCGCAGCACCACCGTATCTCGGGGGATCATTTGAATCTTCTGCGAGAGGAAGTTTTGGCCCTCTTGGCCAAAGAGGCCGTCGAGCGCGTTCCGAGCCCAGAAGTAGGTCGTGGTTGTTATTCCCACTACTTTCTGGTTCCCAAGAAGGGCAACGGGGGCCTACGCCCTATCTTGGACCTCAGGAACGTCAATGCCTTCCTCCGGAAGGAACGGTTCAAAATGTTGACTTTGGCTCAGGTTCTAGCGGCCCTCGACCCTGGAGACTAGATGGTAGCGTTGGACTTGCAGGACGCATATTTCCACATCCCTGTCCTGCCGGCCCACCGGCGTTACCTGCGGTTCACGGTGGGCCAGGAGCGTTTTCAGTTCACCGTGCTCCCCTTCGGCCTCACCAGTGCCCCTCGGGTGTTCACGAAAGTGATGGCGGTGGTCGCAGCTCATCTGCGCAGATCAGGGGTTCCAGTCTTCCCCTATCTCGACGACTGGTTGTTGAAGGCGGGCTCGCCCCAAGCAGTCGTCTCCCACCTCCAGACTACGGCGGATCTCCTGCATTTGCTGGGGATTTCCATCAACGTGCCGAAGTCACACCTGAGTCCCTCTCAGAAGCTCCTCTTCAACGGAGCGGTTCTCGATTCGGCGCAGTTCCGGGTCTATCCGCCGGAACAGCGGGTCCGGGATATTCAGGCCCTGATTCCCGTCTTTCAGCCTCTATCCTGGGTTTCGGTCAGGCTAGTGTTGCGGCTTCTGGGGCTGATGGCCTCCTGCATCCTACTAGTGCATCACGCCAGGCGGCGCATGCGGGCTCTGCAGTGGGACCTGAAGTTTCAGTGGGCCCAGCATCACGGCAACCTGTCCGACCATGTCTTGATCTCGGAGGGCACTGCACAGCAATTGCAGTGGTGGCTCACGGACCGCGATTGGGTCACGGGCAAGAGCCTCTCCCTTCCCCAACCGGAGCATGTCGTAGTGAAGGATGCGTCCCTCCTGGGATGGGGTGGCCATATGGGAGAGGCGGAGATCAGAGGCCTCTGGTCTCCGGCGGAGTCTCGCCTCCACATCAACCTGTTGGAGTTGAGAGCGATCCGACTTGCACTGAAAGCCTTCCTTCCCTCTGTCAGGGGAAGTGTCGTGCAGGTGTTCACGGACAACACCACCACCATGTGGTATTGCAACAAACAGGGCGGGGTGGAGTCGTGGACCCTTTGTCAGGAGACTCTGCGCCTCTGGACGTGGCTGGAACACCAGGGCGTCACCCTAGTGGTTCAACATCTGGCGGGCTCTCTGAACGCCAGAGCACACGAACTCAGCCGCCGGTGCATGATGGATCACGAATGGCGTCTGAACTCCGAAGTGGCGCAAGGTCTCTTTCAGCAGTGGGGAGAGCCTTGGTTAGATCTATTCGCCACCGAAGAGAACGCGCAATGTCAGCAGTTCTGCGCGTTGGAATTTCCAAGGCAGCACTCGCTCGGTGACGCTTTTCGTCACGAGTGGAGTTGCGGTCTGTTGTACGCCTTTCCGCCTATACCACTTCTGCCCAGAGTGCTGAAGAAGATCAGGCACGACCGGGCCCAAGTCATCTTGGTGGCCCCGGATTGGGCACGAAGGTACTGGTATCCCGAGCTACTCAGTATGTTGACCGATCCTCCGATACGTCTGCCCCTTCGGGAGGATCTTCTGTCGCAGCAGTAGGGGACGGTCCTACACCCGAACCTGTCCAGCCTCCACCTCCATGCGTGGAGATTGAGCGGCGGCAGTTGATGCCATTTGACTTGCCTCCTGAAGTCTGTGATATCATTCTGGCAACCAGGCGTCCCTCCACAAAGACGGTATACGCCTGCCGGTGGAACAAATTTGTGGCATGGTGCACAGCAAAGGCTGTGGATCCCCTTTCCGCCCCTCTTTCTGAGGTTCTCCTTTTTCTTCTTTCTTTGGCCCGGCAGGGCTCTGCCCTGGGCACCTTGAAAGGTTATCTTGCTGCCCTCTCTGCCTTCTTACGGCTTCCTGATCAGCCTTCTCTTTTCAAGTCCCCTGTGGTTCAACGCTTTCTTAAAGGCATTACTCATACGTTCCCTCCTGTTCCTTTCGTAATGCCTCAGTGGGACTTGAATCTTGTTCTCACATTTCTGATGTGCGCTCCCTTTGAGCCTCTTCACAATTGTCCTTTTCGTCTTCTGACGCTTAAGACTGCTTTCCTGGTAGCCATCACCTCGGCTAGACGGGTGAGTGAGCTCCAGGCTCTATCGTCCAAGCCTCCTTTTCTCTCTGTTCATCCGGACAAGGTTGTCCTTCGGCCTCGTCCTTATTTTCTACCGAAAGTGGTGACTCCCTTTCATCTTGGGCAGTCTGTCACCTTGCCCACCTTCTTTCCGCCTCCGCATCCTTCCAAAGAGGAAGAGAGGCTCCACCGTCTGGACCCAAAGTGTGCGCTCTCTTTTTATTTGGACCGCACAAAACAGTTCCGGGTGGACGACCAACTTTTCGTTGGATACGTGGGTGCTAAGAAGGGAAAAGCTGTGCACAAACGGACCATCTCCCGGTGGGTCATTTTGTGCATCAAAATCTGTTACTCCTTGGCGAAAAAGGACCCTCCTGTTGGGCTGCGCGCCCATTCCACTCGGGCTACAGCGGCTACTACTGCTTTGGGACGGGGAGTCCCGTTGCAGGACATCTGTCAGGCGGCTACGTGGGCTTCGCTACACACGTTTGCCAGGCAGTATTGCCTAGACAGCCAAGTCCGGTGGGATGGCTTCTTTGGCCGTTCTGTCCTCCAGGACTTTCTGGTGTGATCTTGGTTCGCAGACCCACCACCGGGGATGGTATTGCTTGGGTATCTATTCTAAGGTGAGGAATCTAACTAACGTGTTTCTTTCAGATGAACAAGTTACTTACCTTCGGTAACGATGTATCTGTAAGAAACGTTAGTTAGTTAGATTCCTCACCGCCCCACCCATCCTCCCCTTTCTGCGAACTGACATCTAGGGTTAAGGCTATCCCTTTCAGGGCCCTAGAATCTTTTGGCACCAGTGTCGGTATCTTGCATGGCTCTGCGTTCCTGGCGCGGAAGGCTATGTACAAGAACTGACGTCAGCGCACGAGGGCGGCGTCTAAGTACTCCGACGACGTCATTCCGGCGCACGACGCCGACGACAGACGCGGAGCCGCAGACGACGCCAAGCGACGCGCAAGGGGTATTGCTGACGAAAAATCTTCCGGATCCAGTCTGACGCCTGGGGATATTCTAAGGTGAGGAATCTAACTAACTAATATTTCTTACAGATACATCGTTACCGAAGGTAAGTAACTTGTTCTTCTGTGCCCCGAATTTATAAATCCAGCATCCTTCCTCATTTAACTGTGCTGTACTTTCCTGCCACTTTGTTAATTCCTCTATCGTGGCTTCACTCTGTATCTCCTCTACACTCTCAACTGTATCCTCAAACATAGCAATCTCGGGTATCTATCTCGCTGGACCGGCAACAAACATTCTCTTCAGTTTACTTTGGCTGGTATCCTTAGCTACCTGATCTGCAAATGCATTCCCTCTAGCCACATCATCAGTGCTCTTTTGAGGGTGCTACACTTGATTATTGCCAATTTCTTAGGAAGTGTTAGTACAGATAACAATCGCAATATGCTGTATTCTACTGCCATGAACTCTCTCTCTCTGCACACAATTGACCGAAATTATGGGTCACCCCAAATGCATTATGGCTATCTGTATAGACATTAACAACTAACCCTTCACTCAGTTCGCAAGCTCGGATGAGAGCAACAAGTTCAGCGGCTTGAGCCGACTGATAGGGGACACGTGATGTCTCTATCACCATAAGCAATGTATTGATATTATAAGGCTGCAGTGGTGGTGCCATCTGGTAATTTGAAACAAGAGCCATCGATGTATAGTTCTCCTTGAGGGTCGGATAAGGAAACATCAGTCAAGTCTACCTGTCCCTTTGTCTCCTCTTCTGTTCGGAAAATACAGTCATGTTTATCAATTGCATCATCCTCAGGAGGGAGAGGTAGTAACGTGGCTGGGTTCAGAGTGGCACATTTTTTGATCAAGATATGTTTAGCAAACAATGCCAATTCATAACCAGTAGGACATGCACTGACGAAGTGCTGTGTCTTTGTCTTATTCAAAAGTGTATCCACAGCATGGGGTACCATAACCGTGAGGTGTGTATCAAGTACGAGCCCAGCAGATTGTGTGATTGAAGTGGCTACAGCCGCGACCGCTCTCAGACAACTCTGAAGGGCCCTAACAACAGGGTCAAGCACAGCTGAAAAAAAAGCATGAGGTCTCGGTCTAGCCCCAAATTTCTGGGTCAGGACCGAAAGTGCGCAGCCAGCCATCTTGTGCACATAAAGCACAAACGGGTTCCTTTAGTTAGGTGTGCCAAGCACTGGAGCCGAGCAAAGCGCATTTTTTAATTGCTCAAAAGATTACTGGCATTCCGGCATCCAAGGCAGAGGTTCAAGCACTGTTTTCATTGTTAAGGCAAGCAAAGGTTTGATTAGTAAAGAATAGTTTGGGATCCACTGGTGACAGTAGGAAATAATACCTATGAAAGCACGTACATCTTTTTGAGTTCGTGGAAACAGCATTGTGACAATAGTACTAATGCGCTCAGGAGTCAACCTCCTACCCGCCTTCGATAGTAGGTGACCTAAATAGGCAACCTCCTGTCAACAATATTGAAACTTCGAAATAGAGAACTTATGGCCATGATGTGCCAAATTGAACAGCAATTTCACTGTACTATCCTAACAAACATGTTCCATATCAGAAGCAATCAACAGATTATCAACATACTGCACCAATATATTACCTGGGGAAAGTGAAAGTGAATCCAACTGACTCTTTAATGCCTGACTATAAATTCTAGGACTCTCAGTATAGCCCTGAGGAGCACAACAGAATCTGAAACTCTTGCCGGCCAGTGTAAATCCAAACAAATATCTACTATCTGGATGTACAGGAATACTAAAGAAAGCATTTTTCAAGTCCATAACAGAGAAAACGTAGCGGTAAATGGAATCATTTTCAAAAGTGTAGTAATATCAAGGACCACCGGAAATTGCAGAACCGCTATTTTATTAACCTCTCACAGATCAATCACAAAATGAAAAACGTCATCAGTATCATCAGAAGAACCCGAGGGTGCCCTTTTAAGAACCGGAAACATAGGAATACTACAAATGTTACCAGATGTTTCCTCAGCCACTCTCTTACGTATCAGATCCTGATTAATCTGGAGAAGGGCCCTTTCTCATTATTATGTACAGACAGGGCCGCCCCAGGGACCATATGTTGGCATCCACCAAAAATTCCTTAGTCGAACCTTGCAAATCTGCTTTGACATAAGGACCATGCTGATCTACAGGTATCTGAACTGGTCCCTCACCCTGTCCTTGGCTGTCCTAACTATAGTACATACCTGTCACATCCTCAAATTCATAATCATCATTATAGTACTATCCGTCTCTTGGGTCCTCAAAATAATTGATGTCAGAACGGGCCACAGGAGCCGCAGAATTCTGGGATCTATCAGTCCCACAGCTCCTACCGCAAGAACCTCGTCCTCTAGGGGACGAAACCCTATGCAAAAGTACAGGACAATGGCTATGCCAATGTCCTTCTTCCTTCCAATAGGCGCACTGATTCTGTACCAGAGGTGTAGTTGAAGGCTGTCTAGTACATGGGAGTTGTTGTGAAGGACCTCCCTGTCCTCTGGTATTACCCCAATATGCCTCCTGAAACAACACCTTTGTTTTAAATCCTTATGCTTTTATATTTTTCCTCCTTATCTCGGTGCACATAATATTGGGCCATATTTAAAATAACAGAGGGAGAAGGTGTAGACCAGGTGCTTTCAGACGCCTGCAAACGAGACATTATTTCAGGAAGGAGGTTAGTGACAAACCTGTCAACAAACTAATGAACTCCCCCTTCCGTGAATATATCCTGCCCACTGTAATCCAAAAGTGTATCTTCAAACCTAGTAAAGAAATCAGACACACTCTCATCCTTCTTCTGTCGACAGGCAGTCAATCTATCCCAGTTTACCTTCTAATGTGGAATAGGTGTATGCATCTATGTAATAATATGACCAGGCAAAGCAAGTACCTCAGCACGTGGTTTATCTCCTGGCTTCGTATCTCAATGCCATCCCCGAATCACATTCCATGAGTATGTACCTGCCGCCAAATGTCATCCGGAACAAGGAGACCAAAAAACACCTAAATGTCAGCAAGAGTTATCACAGTAGAAGAGACGGCCTCTGTCAATTCTTTGTAATAGGCCGTAGGGTTTTTTCGAGGATCAGGCAATGTAATCTTAAGGGCTAAAACCTCACTCCTTTTCCATTAAGTATAAACACATTGCTCCTGAAAGCGGGCAGCTACGGAAGGCCTAGTGACCGTTCTGTGCTAATCCGTCAATGCAGGTATTTGCGGATGATAAATTGGGTGGACTTCACGCATAGGGAACTGAGTTATTTGTGTAGGACTCTTTTCATATAACCTGCTTCTATAAGAAAGTATAGTGAAGATATTACCAAACAGTGTTCCAGTGCCAGGTCACTATCATAAACTCGATCTCTAATGTCAAATAATCTTTGAGGAGCTTCCGTTTCAATATGCATATGTCAAAGATCAATCGATGTGGCAGACATGTGCTTAAGGGCAAGTTGCTGTATAAAAGGTTCAAAATCGCGTACGACCTGCCATACATCCTCAAGATCATAGATTGTATTACGAGCCCATCGATTGCCTGACTCGCTATTACCTTCTTCTCATCCTCTCCCACTTCAGATCGCACTAACAGACCTGTCCATTCCCTGAATCTCGTCAAATCCCTGTCTTCAAAACTATGCACAGGTGTGTCAGTACCAAAAGACAATGGAGGATAAATAACCAAAACAGGTGTAGTAGGTAGGACTGTGGTCAGAGATTGTGTGAGAAGTTGGCCTGATGTATGATGTCACTAGTTCTAGTGTACACCTTATATCAGTCCAAACAACCCTTATGGTGATTGGTTGTAAAGTCAACATTATAGACCAGCTATCCTAGTGGTAGCATGGACAAGAGCAGTCTTAGGCTAAACTCTGAATGGCATGTGAAGCCAGCTGTGATACCATATATAATCCCTTGAATACCAAATGAAAGGACACCACAACAGATATATATATAAAATAAAGTGCATTTATTCGAGTCAAACCCTCAGCACTCTTTATGAGATTAGAGGTAAGTACAACACAGTCTTATTTAAGCATACATTAAGTCACACAGGTAAGTAATACAGTTAGGCCCTAGGGGCCACGCAAACCATATACTAAAGAAGTGGTATAAGGACCACTGTCACGGAAATAGGATAGGCCTAGGCCTAGGGAATCGCTGGGGCTACACTACACTACCAACAGTTAGGAAGTGGGAGGCCCACGGGATTCAGGTACCGAGTGGAAACACTCACGCGTAGTGCGTAAACGTCGATAGAATTACTAGCAGTTAGAAATTAACAGTTGCAAGGACACTTCTGAAGCAGCTAGAGAGTCGAGACTCGGAAACTAGACCCTAGGATAGTCACTAACCTTGTGAGCACCGAAGTACCCAAGTTACCTAGCCCACAGGCTGCGGGTGCATAGGTGTGAACTTGCGTCGGGTTTCGTCGTGGACTTCTATGGATGCCTGAAGGAAAGTTGCTGACAGGCAGTCAGTGAAGAGTGTCCGGTGGATCCCAAGGCTGGGATCAAGAAGAGAGGATACCTGCAAGCAGAAGGGACAGAGTCAAGGTCACTAGCCAGTGACCACGTGGAACCAGGAAGGAACCAGGCGATGTTGTGAAGATTGCAGGTGAAGGGTGAAGCTTGTCGCTGCAGCCACGGGTACCAGGAGACGTCGAGGACGACAAGGACCAGGAGGCGAGCTGTCCCACGAAGGCTCTTGCTGTCGGCGGCGTCGAAGTCGAACTAGGACTCACCAAGCCTTGGCAAGTGGAACCCACGAAGAACGGAGGACTTGCTTCTGGTGCAGACCAGGAAGGTCTGGGGTGCTTCTCTTTTGCAAAGAAGCGGGAGCCAGTCTGGAGGAGCCAAACCAGTGGTGAAGATTTCAAGGTGTGTCGTCACAAAGGCCGCTAGCCAGCGGGTAAGCAACCGGACAGACGCGGCAAGCAGGAAAATGCAGAAGGGCCCCACGCAGGACTCGTGGAGTGTGGGGGGCTGATCTTCGGTGCAGATGGTGCTTGGGGTTGGGGCTTCTCAATCCCCGGTGCACAACTTCGAGGGTACTTCAGAAGCTGCGCTGGAAGATACTCGCCACTTTTCCCAGGTAGCCGGTCCCACGTCTCTCGTCGCCTCCACGGATCTCAGCTCGGCTGTGGATGTGGATCAGGGTCGGAGAAGTCTGGAAGTCAAGGCTCTGGTTGGGCTCTGCAGTCGGTACCTCGTAGAACTTCAGCAAAGCAAAGGGTAAGTCTCTTGATGGTGCCTGTTTGCACAGGGTAGCCACTCCTTGGCCACAAGGGAGATTCTTCAGTCTTCTTCTTTCGTCGAATGTCGAAGGTCCAGAGTTTCTGTTCAAGTTGCAGGTTCAGGATAATCTAATCTCCTGGGGCCCAGCTACCACTCTTATACTAATCTGGGGGGCTGGGTTACCTGCTAGGTCACGCCTTATGGGTGGGACCTGGGAGGGGGTGGTTACACCCCCTTCCCTTTGTCCAGTTTCGCGCCAGGACTGGGGCTGGAGTGCCCCAGCACCGGTTTGAACTGGACTATGCACGGGACACCTTGTGTGCCCCAGGCATGTCTCATTCTTTTCATCCCTCCCTGCCCCAATACACTAAGGCCTGTCTGGGGTGGTGCTCGCACCTCCCACGGCAGGAAACCTATTGTGCAAGCCTCCCTTGCCCCCTTCCCTTTGTTCAGTTTCGCGCCAGGACTGGGGCTGGTGTGCCCCAGCACCGGTTTGAACTGGACTATGCATGGGACACCTTGTGTGCCTCAGGCAGTGTCTCGTTTCATTCATCCCTCCCTGCCCCAATACACTAAGGCCTGTCTGGGGTGGTGCTCGCACCTCCCAAGGCAGGAAACCTATTGTCCAAGCTTCCCTTGCCGGGATCACTCCCAGCAGCAGGAGGTCAGACTTGTGTTGTGGCAGCAGCATCCATTTTGTGATGCTGGGGCTCTGGTTAACTTTAACCGGGTAAGTAGGTTACAACATGTCTTCTCCCTCTAGAAGGGAGGGATAATATCCTCATCCCCAGAAATGGGATGGGGGTATTATTCCAAAGTGTTAGACACCTTACACGACATGTTTTGATAAAGCCAAACCATAGTTACCATAACCGTTTAAGATTATAAGGCACTTTAAGAATATATGGTAGGCTATATCATAGAAGAGCTATAAGGACATGGTTCCGAAAGCTGCAGACAGGCTCAGCTCATGCTAGAGCACCATCTCACATGTTACCAAGCACTCTGCCTCCAGGATTGTTAAGGCCTGCCATAGGAGTGGCTGATAGGTACACATGTGTCTATATGTAAGATAGGTATAGGAATACTACACCTAAGCAAGGAGTGATTACACGACCTTGCCCCAGCTGAGTGATCAGCCAGTTGTGTCATAATGGAAGGCCAGGCCAGGGGTGGCATAATCCATGCTGCAGCCCCTGGTAGGCCTAGGGTACACCTATGCCCTGGGTACCTAAGGTACACTGTACAGGGGCCAATAAGGTGATCCTATCCAAATGGGTTATGCACCTAAAGTACATAGTATCAATTTAGAGAGAGAAAAGCAGGGCTGTGGGTCTGATTAGCAGGCCCACAGCCACATCTAAGTCGAAAACCAGTAAAGCAAAAGCAAAAAGTGGGGGTGAACATAGAAAGCAGACCCTACTCTCCTACACAACCCCCCCCCCCAAACTTAGGGACATTAAACTAACCTTGACCAGTTGAGTCTTCATGTTCTAAGTGGAAATATCTGGAGAGTCCATCTGCATTGGCCTGGTCAGTCCCAGGTCTATGTTCCACTGTGAAGTCCATCCCCTGTAGGGAAATGGACCACCTAAGAAGTTTGGGATTTTCACCCTTCATCTGATTTAGCCACAAGAAAGGCTTATGGTCTGTCTGAATTTTTAAGTGAGTGCCAAACAAGTATGGCCTCAGCTTCTTCAGGGCCCAAACCACAGCAAAGGCCTCCCTCTCAATAGCTGACCAACGTTTCTCTCTAGGGGTCAGCCTTCTACTTATAAAAGCAATGGGCTGGTCTTGACAATCTATATTAAGTTGTGAAAGAACAGCTCCCACACCTAACTCAGAAGCATCTGTCTGGACATTGAACTCTTCGGAGTAGTCTGGACTTTTCAGAATAGGTGCACTGCACATGGCCTGCTTTAGGTCATCAAATGCTTTTTGACACCTTACTGTCCACTGAACTTTCTTTGGCATTTTCTTGGAGGTCAAGTCATTAAGTGGTGTCACAATGGACCCATAGTTCTTAACAAACTTTCTGTAGTACCCAGTCAGGCCCAAGAAAGCTCTGACCTGAGTCTGGGTAGTTGGAGGAGTCCAGTCCTTTATGGTCTGGAATGGATCTTGCTCTCCAGTGGTTGAACCTGACCCCCACCAACTAGGTGGCCCAGGTATTCAACCTTGCTCTGTCCTATCTGGCACTTAGTGGCCTTGATTGTGAGGCCTGCCTTTTGCAGGGCCTCTAAAACATTCCTCAGGTGGACCAGGTGATCCTCCCAGGTGGAGCTAAAGACAGCAATATCATCAAGATAAGCTGCACAGTAATCATCCAACCCAGTAAGGACTTGATTCACCAACCTTTGGAAAGTGGCAGGTGCATTCTTCAAACCAAAGGGCATTACCACAAATTGATAATGTCCTCCTGGGGTCGAGAAAGCAGTTTTGGCCTTTGCATTCTCAGCTAGTCTGATTTGCCAGTAGCCTGCTGTCAGGTCAAATGTGCTCAAAAACGTAGCAGCTGCCAGTCTGTCAATGAGCTCATCTGCCCTAGGTATTAGGTGGGCATCTGTCCTAGTGACAGCATTGAGACCTCTGTAATCCACGCAAAACCTCATCTCTCTCTTACCATCTTGGGTGTGAAGTTTTGGCACAAGGACTACAGGACTAGCCCAAGGGCTCTCTGAAGGTTCAATGACTCCCAGCTCCAACATCTTTTGTACCTCAACTTTTATGCAGTCCCTGACATGGTCAGGTTGCCTGTAGATTTTACTCTTCACAGGCAGACTGTCACCAGTGTCCACCTCATGGGTGCACCAGTTTGTCTGACTTGGGGTCAGAGAGAACATATGTCTGTAGGATTGCAGAACTTGTCTGCAGTCCTGTTGCTGATGGACAGTGAGGCTGTCAGAAAAGACAACACCATCAACTGAGCCATCATCAGGGTTCTGAGTCAACAGGTCTGGGAGAGGGTCACTCTCTTCCTCCTGCCCCTCATCTGTAGCCATGAGTAAGCCCATGTCTGCTCTGTCAACATATGCCTTCAATCTGTTGACATGAAGCACCCTGTGGGGGCTTCTGGGAGTCCCAAGGTCCACTAAGTAGGTGACTTCTCCCTTTTTCTCAACAATAGTATGGGGTCCAGACCATTTGTCTTGGAGTGCTGCTGGGGCCTCTGGCTCCAACACCCACACTTTCTGCTGGTAAACAGTCAGCACAGCCTTTTGGTCATGCCAAGCTTTTTGGAGTTCTTGGCTTGCCTCAAGGTTTTTAGAAGCCTTCTTCATATACTCTGCCATCCTGGAGCGGAGACCAAGTACATAATCCACTATATGAAGTTTGGGTTGTCTGAGAGGTCTCTCCCATCCTTCCCTTACTAAACATAGGGGTCCTCTTACAGGATGCCCAAACAAAAGCTCAAAAGGGCTGTAGCCAACCCTCTTTTGTGGGACCTCTCTGTAAGCAAACAGAAGGCAGGGTAAAAGGATGTCCCATCTTCGCTTAAGCTTGTCTGGTAAACCTTTTATCATTCCCTTGAGGGTCTTGTTGAATCTCTCAACAAGCCCATTGCACTGTGGGTGATAGGGTGTGGTGAACTTGTAGTTCACACCACACTCCTTCCACATTGCAGTCAAATATCCTGACATGAAGTTGGCACCTCTGTCAGAAATGACCTCCTTTGGAAAGCCCACTCTGGAGAATACTCCAAGCAGGGCCCTTGTCACAACAGGAGCTGTTGTGGTCCTCAGGGAAATAGCTTCTGGATACCGGGTGGCATGGTCCACTATCACCAGTATGAATCTGTGCCCAGATGCTGTTTGTGGGTCCATTGGTCCTACAATATCTATGCCCACTCTTTCAAAGGGAACCCCCACCACAGGTAGTGGTATGAGGGGGCCTTTGTGGTGCCACCTGATTTGCCACTGGCTTGGCAGGTGACAAAGGAGCGACAAAACTCCTTGGTATCTTCTGACATATGGGGCCAGTGAAAGTGAGGGACAAGCCTGTCCCAAGTCTTGTTCTGGCCTAAGTGTCCTGCAAGGGGAATATCATGGGCCAAGGTAAGAAGGAAGCCTCTGAACTTCAGTGGTATGACCAACCTCCTGGATGCACCAGGCTTGGGGTCTCTAGCCTCTGAATATAGTAGCCCTTCATCCCAATACACTCTATGGGTACCTTGAGCATTCCCTGCAGCCTCAGCAGCAGCCTGCTGTCTGAGGGGTTCAAGAGAGGGGCAGTCTAATTGAGCCTGCCTCAGATCTGCCCTTGAAGGTCCCCCTGTCCCAAGAAACTCAACCTGATCAGGTTCAAGTTCTTCTAGGACAGTTCCTTCAGGGCTCTCAGAATCATCCTCCTGTGAGGGCTGATCCAGTGCCTGAGGCAGGGGGGAAGGCACAGCCTTTACCCTACTGCTCTTTCTCTTGGGTTGTGACTGGTCCATAGTTTCAGGATCCAGCACTTGGTCAGTGGTGCACTTTTTGGCCTGTGACCTGGTCACAGCAAGGACATGTGCATATATCCCCAGCATTTCTGCATGGGTCCTATACTCCACTTCAGACCAAACTGAAGTTTCAAGATCATTGCCCAGTAAACACTCTACAGGAAGGTCTGAACTAACAACAACTTTCTTGAGGCCAGTTACCCCTCCCCAGGAGAAGTTAACAATAGCCACACTATGGGAGGTAGTGGCATTGCTAGCGTTGGTCACTAGGTAATTCTCACCTAGTATGATCTGTCCAGGGTCCACAAAGGCAGGTGTCACCATTGTGACACTAGCCCCAGTGTCCCTGTAGGCCTGAGCCATTCTTTGGTTAATAAAAGGAGTCTGTCTGTACTTGCCCAGGTTACTGGGGCCTACAGTAGAGGACAAAGCTAAGTCCCCATCACAGATCAGAACAACCTGAGTAGGTTTTCTGACTAGGCCAGAATCCTCCTCAGTTCCCAGGGTTAACCCTACTACACCCTTTTGCTGGGAACCACCACTTACAGCTGAACTAGGGGGTACAGTTGCCTTAGGGGCAATGGTGGCTGGGGGCTTATCCTTTTTGGTGCACTCACTAAACCAATGTGAGTTGGACTTACAATAGTTGCACCATGATTTATTTTGGCCATCTTTCTTTTTATCCTTTTTGGGACCACCCTCCCCCTGAGCCTTTTGGGGGCCTGGTGAAGACTTCTGGTCTTTTTGTTTCTGATCATTACCATTCTGGTCTGCCTTTTTCTGATCACCGCCCTGGTTCTGGTTTTTCTGCTTAACTCTAGTCCTGACCCATCTATCTGCCTTCTTTCCCTATTCTTGGGGAGAAGTCAGATCAGAATCAATCAGGTGTTGATGCAGTAGCTGGTTTTGACAGTTGTTAAGTATTTGTTCTCTCATGATCAAATTATACAATCCTGTATAGTCCTTAACCTTACTTCCCACTAGCCAGCCTTCCAGAGCCTTAGTGGCACAATCTACAAAGTCAGTCCAGTCCTGAGTCTGTGTCTTCTGGGTATCCCTGAACAACAACCTGTATTGTTCAGTGGTTAGGCCAAACCCATCAATTAGAGCACTCTTCAGGACAGTGTAATTGTCTGCATCCTCATCACTAACTGTGAGGAGCTTGTCTCTACCTTTCTCAGAGAAGGAGAGCCACAGGATAGCTGCCCACTGACTTTGGGGTACCTGCTGTACTTTGCAAGCTCTCTCCAAAGCAGTTATCCATTTGTGGATGTCATCCCCACACTTGTTGGGAGGGACAATCTTGCTCAGGTTTCTATTATCATAGTGCTTGTCTCTATCCTTAGGGATATTGCTGCCACCAGTGGGTTCTAACCCACTTAACATTTGCTCTCTAGCCAGAGCAAGCTTCTCCTTGGCAAGGGCAAGTTCTTCCCTCTCAATCCTCAGATTAGCTTCCCTCATTCTGGCTTCATGCTCTTTTCTCCTGGGGGAAGTCATTCCCCTGTGAGAAGAGGCACTAGAGATGCTAGAGACATGGGAGTGGATGGATTCCCTTGAAGGGGATCTGTCTCTCCTGCTTCTCTGGTTAAGCCCACTTGGGGGTCTGTATGGGGGGACCCCATGCAAACTCCCATGTAAGCTTAGGTTAGCCTGGCTAAGTCTTCCTCCTTGGCCCTGGCTGTCTACCTCTTCATCTGATGTCCCATCTGACTCATCTGTGGTGGGTAGACCCTCAGAAATAGAAGACAGGGAAACCGGAACAGTAGATGTAACAGATGTCATTGTCTCGAAAGAGGTGAAGAAGAAGAAAGAGTAGGGGGCACAGTAACATCCATAGAGACGGGAACACTTTGGGCAGGTGGCTGTAACAGAGGGGGAACCACAGGATATATCCTTTGCGGAACATAAGGGGCAGAGGCCGGGTATCTAACAGAGCCTCCACAAAAGTATCCTCTTCCTCCTTGGTCACGTAAGATTTATCAATATGAAGTTGAAATCTCCTATCTGCACATTCTACTCTTGTCTCCTGGTTCTCTTTGTCATAAGCTATGGCCTTCGGTGTAAGGGTTTGCATCCTACCTTTCTGTGCATCTCTCTCCATCTTTACCCGCCTTTGTCTGGCCTCCTTCTGCCAAGTCCGAAGAGAATCAAACATAGACTGTCTACTACATCTCTTAAACAACTGAAATCCAACCTTCTGTTTAAAAGAGCCAGTCAAAGGCCACTGCAACTCGGCATTTTCCCTCGTATATTTGTGCCATAACGTACTAAACATATTAGGGCCAAGGCCATGATTCACATACATATCAAAGATAGGGCTGCCTTCAGGAGACGCAGGCTGAGATTCTTGCAACTGAGCGTCTGCAAAGCAACAACGACAATACAAACTCCAAATTTTACTAAACCCAGGCATTGCAAAAGAAAATTTGAATTGTTCTTTTACCTGGCAAAGTATTTGCAAATCATTTTTCAACAAGACAATCCTAAGACTGAAACAAACTCAAACCACAATTTTACCATATCCACATAGAACCAAAACAGACTCACCTGATGTCAGGCGGACAGCCAGACCTGTTCTCCACTGCCAACTCTTCAGACCAAACAGTCAGATCAAGGGTTTCGCCATTTAGGACTCCAATCTGTAGAACTGCTGGGTGAGGCACCCTCCGGTGGGACAAAGGCAGCAGCTGCGAGAAACAGAGCTTGTCGTGCAGTGATCCCTGAACCGTTAGTCCGACCTGATGATGTCCTCATCCTCCCCTCCGACCGCAGAAAGTAATGGGTCAATAACGAGAAGGAGTCTCTGTTCGGGAGCCAACTGAAGGAAGTGACCCACTCGGGGCGACCCGGGTCACTGATGACCACCTCTCAGCCTTCCATACCAAATGAAGAGTCGGCCAGACAGTGGAGAATATGAACCAATAACTGTTCATTCATATACACTTAGAGTGGAGCCCCATCTGTACAGTCCATGAGAGTGCTACAGAGGGAACTAAAGAACAGCGAACATAGAGATACATTATGTACGTTTCATAGCTAGGCAAGCCACCCCCAAAGTGGAATTTCCAGGCAGATGCAGCTGGACAGTAAAATACACAAAAGGTTTTGGTTCTCATATCATACACAAATTAATACAATCTAAGGTCGTTTCACCCTGGGCCCGCCACCAGACATGTGGGAGAGGGCCTCTATCTAGTGAGAAAGGTATGCGCTAACATGAACTGTCTATTCATTACCGGAACAAAACCTAACATTTCAGAAACAAAACTTAGGAAAGAACATTTCTCAGAAATAGACGAGATCAGTTTCGAACAGCCTAAAATGGTGCCTGCAAAGAAAATGGCGTAGCTAATGCTAACTAAGATACAACATTGCAAAAGCATTAGCAGGCCTACTCTAACAAACCCTTTTTTTAGCATGAGCTAAAGACGGGAAATAGCGTTTACATCGCATGCTTTACATCGCATGCCATTGCAATGCGTTGTTACAACGACCGCGTTGTTACATCGCAAACCATTACATCGCAATTAATTACAACGACTTGCTGTAGGGGGCAAAAAGTGTTGGATTTACAGTCCAACACCTTAAATGTTGTTGCACAAACTGGAGTAGGAATAGTAAATTATACTATTCCTAAGTCCAGCATGCACCTTACAGCAAGTCCCTGTAACAACTTGCGATGTAATGCTTCCCGATGTAACAATGCGGTCGTTGTAAAGCATGCGTAGTAATGATATCTAATCGCAAAAGACACTTGCTAAGAAGTAAAAAGAAATGGTAATCATATACTATAGCCACATCAGCATGTCAGAACCATTAAAAGCAAAAATGGAAATGGGATGGAATTATGGGAAGTCTTAACAATCATCAATAGAAAGGGGTACAGCAGGGAGGAAGGAATCCTCAAATATTCCTTCATCAATGTGCATTAAATCGTCACTATAATTTTGCAACATCATAGCGGCATTTGTATCATGAGCTGATATTTTCTGTTTAGGCGAAAAAACTGAAGCACAATAGGAACAACCAAAAAGAAGACACTGAATAAGGATGCAGCAAAACATCAACACCACTATAAGAAAAATCAGTTCCTTAAAAACTACAACCCCATCAAACAAACAGGGACCAACTCCAATTCCCACTTTCCATGCTCTTGACATTCTCAATAAAGTCCAAAATGTGTTGTGTTATATTTTTCTCCAAATGTTCTAACCCCATAACACACTGATCCCCAATTAAAGTACAAACACCACCAGACTTGGGCAATAGAAATTCTACTGCATATCTAGCCTGCTTCGAATACACTCGCATACTTTCCAATTGGGTAGTAAAATCTCACAGAGCCACCACTGTGGTATTGGGCAGAATTTGCAATTTGCATCCGAAGTATTCTCTGGATTTTTCTTTCCTGGCCATAGCCGTACCACCCAAGTTAAATATAGAAGACAGGACATACCAAAATGTGATACTATTGCTATAGCTCTTCACTTCTAAATCTGTGACTCCTTTGCAAAACAGTTTCGTCAATGTTCTTTTCACCCACCTCTTTTTCGGTTCAACATTTTTACATGGGACACCTAGGGGCAACACCATTCCCAGATCCACATCGTCAGTACCATTATAAACATTGGACAAAAAATAAAACCCAGGATGCGCATATATCGGCCCCTCAAAATTCACTGCTGAATACCTGGAATTCATTCCAAGCGGATTTATGCTCTAGGGAAAATGTTTGCTTGCGCAATATTGTTCCTGAACAATTTATCTACAAAGAAGTTTTCATAGAATTCACTATGGGGCAACAAGCAGCATAATAGCCAGCTTTTCGAGGCACTGTTATCTCTTTATAATGACAAACCACAAGTGTCATATTCTGTTCTTCCATTTCACAATTAAAGCAGTACGTACTGTTATCACACCCGGGATAACCCTCTCTCTGTGGATTTCTATGATATAAACATGGCCCGGGATAACCAAGTCCAAACATACCCTTGACCTCTACGAAATCTGGCAGCTGAGTGTACGTGTAATTAACAAGTGACAAGGGAAATGCTGTCCAGAGGCTGGCAACCGAACCAATCGGATAACAAGCTGTCCCATTCCCCAAAAATCTCTTATGTGCTGCCACAAACACATTATTTGTCGTAGACCTTCTGTCTCTCCCCAGGGAAATGGGTCCACCCAGGTCAAGTGTGGGCACATCATATACAGCCTCCAAAAACCACAACACCCACCACACGGTTATCACCATCAGTACTAGAGCAACAATAGATACGATTTAACTTTAAATGGACCAAATCACACAACGTTGACTTGGAATTATTGGCTGCTCCTCCTCATCGACTGGTCTACCAAAAGGATGCATGATGAAATAAAACAAAGAAACACAAAATGATAAAGAACGTAAACATTCTCTGTGTCCGTCAGAGCCTCACTGGTACAGGCTCCTATCGTCCATCAATCAGTTGGCACTCTTGGGCACCGGTGGTGGAGCTTGCTCTGTCCTAGGTTCATCCTGCTCTATCCCACATCGAAGGAATCAATGTACTCTCTAAATATACCTTCTTCCCCAACTAATGTTCGGACAAGAAGCGGAGCAAATACAGAATATTAGAACCTCTTGTTGGTACTGCTACGCAGTACAGGCCTACCTTGTTCAGTCCATCCCTAATCTTTTTCCTCTTTAGGATCAGTGATCCTCTTCCTCAGACGTAGATTATACCTGACAGCCCCAGGCACCGTATGATCTGAGAATAGAGACCCTTGGAAAGCTCGTATTTCAGGTGGAACAGTCTCGTTAAAAACATCATCATTTTCCTCATCTGTTCTGGTCTATATCAGTTGGGCATTGCTAAAAGGCACAAACCTAGGCAAATGCTCACATTCAACATCCCCTACTCCTTCCTTAACCCACTGGTCGTAAGGTAGCGGCAAAGGTACCTTCTTGCAGTGGGTGGCATGCACCAGTTCTTTCGACCTGCAACCTTCACAGCCGTTTGAGTGACCAGTAGAACCTGCTCAGGACCTTTCCATCTGGGTTCCAGACTTTTCTTCCTCTGAAAATGTTTTGTTAAGACAAAACTCCAGGTTGTATGTCGTGACCAGGTCTCTCAGGTTTCGAAGGTAGGGAGTTGTGAACCTGTTGGTAAATAGAACTTATACTTTCTGTTAACGAGCCAAGATAATCAAGCAACACAGGGTATTCAATTTCTGAAAAAGGGTTTGGGGCGGGGGACACCCCAAACATTTGCTGGGCGCCCAAAAACTACGTCAAACGTGGACAAACCAGTCCTAGAGTGTGCTGTTGTTCTGGTTGACAAAAGAGCTAATGGAAGAGCATTCGGCCATTGCATCCGCTTTGGCACCCTGTCAGGGATCCAAATCAACTGGAGCAAATCACAGATGTTTCCCCTCACGCCAAACACCTCCAAATTTCCCCTAGACTACTCATTAAGCTGGTACGAATCGGAAGTAAAATATTTAGGTGTGGTGATAACCCGAGATAGAGAGGAAACACTCAGGGCAAACTACGGCACAGCCATTGAAGTGATCATAAACTGGATATCCTGCTGGATTACAATGCCTCTATCTCTAGCAGGCAGAATCTCCTTAATGAAGATGATCATCCTACCTAAACTATTATATTTATTTCTCAACATACCCTATCATCCCTACCGCCCCTTCTTTCGCACACTCCGTTCGCTAGTAGTCAAACTGGCATGTGGCGGTGGGCAGTGTGAGAAGTTGGCCTGATGTATGATGTCACTAGTTCTAGTGTACACCTTATATCAGTCCAAACAACCCTTATGGTGATTGGTTGTAAAGTCAACCTTATAGACCAGCTATCCTAGTGGTAGCATGGACAAGAGCAGTCTTAGGCTAAACTCTGAATGGCATGTGAAGCCAGCTGTGATACCATATATAATCCCTTGAATACCAAATGAAAGGACACTACAACAGATATATATATAAAATAAAGTGTATTTATTCTAAGCAAACCCTCAGCACTCTTTATGAGATTAGAGGTAAGTACAACACAGTCTTATTTAAGCATACATTAAGTCACACAGGTAAGTAATACAGTTAGGCCCTAGGGGCCACGCAAACCATATACTAAAGAAGTGGTATAAGGACCACTGTCACGGAAATAGGATAGGCCTAGGCCTAGGGAATCGCTGGGGCTACACTACACTAGCAACAGTTAGGAAGTGGGAGGCCCACGGGATTCAGGTGCAGAGTGGAAACACTCACGCGTAATGCGTAAAAGTCGATAGAAATAGTAGTTGTTAGAAATTAACTGTTTAAGGACACTTCTGAAGCAGCTAGAGAGTCGAGACTCGGAAACTAGACCCTAGGATAGTCACTACCCTTGTGAGCACCGAAGTACCCAAGTTACCTAGCCCACGGGCTGCGGGTGCATAGGTGTGAACTTGCGTCGGGTTTCGTCGTGGACTTCTATGGATGCCTGAAGGAAAGTTGCTGACAGGCAGTCAGTGAAGAGTGTCCGGTGGATCCCAAGGCTGGGATCAAGAAGAGAGGAGACCTGCAAGCAGAAGGGACAGAGTCAAGGTCACTAGCCAGTGACCACGTGGAACCAGGAAGGAACCAGGCGATGTCGTGAAGATTGCAGGTGAAGGTGAAGCTTGTCGCTGCAGCCACGGGTACCAGGAGACATCGAGGACGACCAGGACCAGGAGGCGAGCTGTCCCACGAAGGCTCTTGCTGTCGGCGGCGTCGAAGTCGAACTAGGACTCACCAAGCCTTGGCAAGCGGAACCCACGAAGAATGGAGGACTTGCTTCTGGTGCAGACCAGGAAGGTCTGGGGTGCTTCTCTTTTGCAAGGAAGCGGGAGCCAGTCTGGAGGAGCCAAACCAGCAGTGAAGATTTCAGGGTGCGTCGTCACAAAGGCCACTAGCTAACGGGCAAGCAACCGGACAGACGCGGCAAGCAGGAAAATGCAGAAGGGCACCACGCAGGACTCATGGAGTGTGGGGGCTGATCTTCGGTGCAGATGGTGCTTGGGGTTGGGGCTTCTCAATCCCCGGTGCACAACTTCGAGGGTGCCTCAAAAGCTGCGCTGGAAGATACTAGCCACTTTTCCCAGGTAGCCGGTCCCACGTCTCTCGTCGCCTCCACGGATCTCAGCTCGGCTGTGGATGTGGATCAGGGTCGGAGAAGTCTGGAAGTCAAGGCTCTGGTCGGGCTCTGCAGTCGGTCCCTCGTAGAACTTCAGCAAAGCAAAGGGTAGTCTCTTGATGGTGCCTGTTTGCACAGGGTAGCCACTCCTTGGCCACAAGGGAGATTCTTCAGTCTTCTTCTTTCGTCGAATATCGAAGGTCCAGAGTTTCTGTTCAAGTTGCAGGTTCAGGATAATCTAATCTCCTGGGGCCCAGCTACCAGTCTTATACTAATCTGGGGGGCTGGGTTGCCTGCTAGGTCACGCCTTATGGGTGGGACCTTGGAGGGGGGTGGTTACACCCCCTTCCCTTTGTCCAGTTTCGCGCCAGGACTGGGGCTGGAGTGCCCCAGCACCGGTTTGAACTGGACTATGCACGGGACACCTTGTGTGCCCCAGGCATGTCTCATTCTTTTCATTCCCTCCCTGCCCCAATACACTAAGGCCTGTCTGGGGTGGTGCTCGCACCTCCCAAGGCAGGAAACCTATTGTCCAAGCCTCCCTTGCCGGGATCACTCCCAGCAGCAGGAGGTCAGACTCGTGTCTGTGGCAGCAGCATCCCATTTTGTGATGCTGGGGCTCTGGTTAACTTTAACCGGGTAAGTAGGTTACAACATGTCTTCTCCCTCTAGAAGGGAGGGATAATATCCTCATCCCCAGAAATGGGATGGGGGTATTATTCCAAAGTGTTAGACACCTTACACGACATGTTTTGATAAAGCCAAACCATAGTTACCATAACCGTTTAAGATTATAAGGCACTTTAAGAGTATATGGTAGGCTATATCATAGAACAGCTATAAGGACATGGTTCCGAAAGCTGCAGACAGGCTCAGCTCATGCTAGAGCACCATCTCACATGTTACCAAGCACTCTGCCTCCAGGATTGTTAAGGCCTGCCATAGGAGTGGCTGATAGGTACACATGTGTCTATATGTAAGTTAGGTATAGGAATACTACACCTAAGCAAGGAGTGTTTACACAACCTTGCCCCAGCTGAGTGATCAGCCAGTTGTGTCATAATGGAAGGCCAGGCCAGGGGTGGCATAATACATGTGCAGCCCCTGGTAGGCCTAGGGTACACCTCTGCCCTGGGTACCCAAGGTACACTGTACAGGGGCCAATAAGGTGATCCTATCCAAATGGGTTATGCACCTAAAGTACATAGTATAAATTTAGAGAGAGAACAGCAGGGCTGTGGGTCTGATTAGCAGGCCCACAGCCACATCTAAGTCGAAAACCAGTAAAGCAAAAGCAAAAAGTGGGGGTGAACATAGAAAGCAGACCCTACTCTCCTACACAACCCCCCCCCCCCCAAACTTAGGGACATTAAACTAACCTTGACCAGTTGAGTCTTCATGTTCTAAGTGGAAATATCTGGAGAGTCCATCTGCATTGGCATGGTCAGTCCCAGGTCTATGTTCCACTGTGAAGTCCATTCCCTGTAGGGAAATGGACCACCTAAGAAGTTTGGGATTTTCACCCTTCATCTGATTTAGCCACAAGAGGGGCTTATGGTCTGTCTGAATCTTGAAGTGAGTGCCAAACAAGTATGGCCTCAGCTTCTTCAGGGCCAAAACCACAGCAAAGGCCTCCCTCTCAATAGCTGACCAACGTTTCTCTCTAGGGGTCAGCCTTCTACTTATAAAAGCAATGGGCTGGTCTTGACCATCTACATTCAGTTGTGAAAGAACAGCTCCCACACCTAACTCAGAAGCATCTGTCTGGACAATGAACTCTTTGGAGTAGTCTGGACTTTTCAGAATAGGTGCACTGCACATGGCCTGCTTCAGGTCATCAAATGCTTTTTGACACCTTACTGTCCACTGAACTTTCTTTGGCATTTTCTTGGAGGTCAAGTCATTAAGTGGTGTCACAATGGACCCATAGTTCTTAACAAACTTTCTGTAGTACCCAGTCAGGCCCAAGAAAGCTCTGACCTGAGTCTGGGTAGTTGGAGGAGTCCAGTCCTTTATGGTCTGGATCTTGCTCTCCAGTGGTTGAACCTGACCCCCACCAACTAGGTGGCCCAGGTATACAACCTTGCTCTGCCCTATCTGGCACTTAGTGGCCTTGATAGTGAGGCCTGCCTTTTGCAGGGCCTCTAAAACATTCCTCAGGTGGACCAGGTGATCCTCCCAGGTGGAGCTAAAGACAGCAATATCATCAAGATAAGCTGCACAATAATCATCTAACCCAGTAAGGACTTGATTCACCAACCTTTGGAAAGTGGCAGGTGCATTCTTCAAACCAAAGGGCATTACCACGAATTGATAATGTCCTCCTGGGGTCGAGAAAGCAGTTTTGGCCTTTGCATTCTCAGCTAGTCTGATTTGCCAGTAGCCTGCTGTCAGGTCAAATGTGCTCAAAAACGTAGCAGCTGCCAGTCTGTCAATGAGCTCATCTGCCCTAGGTATTGGATGGGCATCTGTCCTAGAGACAGCATTGAGACCTCTGTAATCCACGCAAAACCTCATCTCTCTCTTACCATCTTGGGTGTGAGGCTTTGGCACAAGGACTACAGGACTAGCCCAAGGGCTCTCTGAAGGTTCAATGACTCCCAGCTCCAACATCTTTTGTACCTCAACTTTTATGCAGTCCCTGACATGGTCAGGTTGCCTGTAGATTTTACTCTTCACAGGCAGACTGTCACCAGTGTCCACCTCATGGGTGCACCAGTTGGTCTGCTTGGGGTCAGAGAGAACATATGTCTCTAGGACTGCAGAACCTGTCTGCAGTCCTGTTGCTGATGGACAGTGAGGCTGTCAGAAAAGACCAAACCATCAACTGAGCCATCATCAGGGTTCTGAGTCAACAGGTCTGGGAGAGGGTCACTCTCTTCCTCCTGCCCCTCATCTGTAGTCATGAGTAAGCCCATGTCTGCCCTGTCAACATATGCCTTCAATCTGTTGACATGAAGCACCCTGTGGGGGCTTCTGGGAGTCCCAAGGTCCACCAAGTAGGTGACTTCTCCCTTTTTCTCAACAATAGTGTGGGGTCCAGACCATTTGTCTTGGAGTGCTGCTGGGGCCACTGGCTCCAACACCCACACTTTCTGCCCTGGCTGGTAAACAGTCAGCACAGCCTTTTGGTCATGCCAAGCTTTTTGGAGTTCTTGGCTTGCCTCAAGGTTTTTAGAAGCCTTCTTCATATACTCTGCCATCCTGGAGCGGAGACCAAGTACATAAGGATTAGTTACTTACCTGTAATCCTAGTTCTCATCCAGGGGTATACTCATCAAAGTCATAATCTATGATTAATCCCCGCCCATGTGCGGGATCCCGGAGCATATAGAAAATACATATATATACACATATATATATACATATGTGATAACATATAAATGCAGCCTAATAATGTTCAAAACATGGCAATGCTGTAAATTACATATTTTTGCATAGTAGTGCCCCCGTAACCCGTAAGGAAAAAAGGAAGCATCAGGCAAATTATAACACAGCACTGCTTTATTGCCATAAAGCAACATGTAATTGTAGGCATTCGCCAGTAGGCTGCAGTAGAGTATCAAGAAACCAAGAAAACTGACACCCTGCCTTTAAGGCATTAGAGTAGGGGGACCGTGCCTTTAAGGCCTGCCTGTGACCCCCTGCTCCCATGATGCACTACAGGTGGCAGTTGGGCCAGTTCTTTTTGGCGGTGACTCCGCACCTGAGTAGATCTGCCTTCCATACATCACTTATTTAAAGAGAAAAATTGCTCGTCTGGGGAGGTGGGTGGGTCGCTTATGACTTTGATGAGTATACCCCTGGATGAGAACTAGGATTACAGGTAAGTAACTAATCCTTCTCATCCAGGGGATACTCATCAATAGTCATAATCTATGAATAGAGTAGCAAGCCCATACCCAAAGTCTCGCGGACGAGCAAAAACAGTTAAAAAATAAACAGCAAAACACATTTTGCATTTACAGTTATGCAAACAGGTTCCTCAGAGAAGCCTGCCCCACCTGGGCGTCGGCCTGCGCGTCTGAATCTAGGCAGTAATGGCGCGTAAAAGTATGGACTGAGCGCCATGTAGCCGCTTTACAGATCTCAGACATGGGAACGTTGCGAAGGAGTGCTACAGTAGAAGCTTTCCCTCGAGTAGAGTGTGCTCTAGGTTTACCCTGTAGAACTTTGTGGGACAGTTGGTAAGCCAAAGCTATACAAGAGACAATCCATCTAGAGATAGACCTCTTGGTCGCAGCCAGCCCGGTATTAGTGGGTCCATAGTTAACAAAGAGCCTGTCTGACTTTCTAAGAGTAAGGGTCTTAGCCAGATAGAATTTCAAAACCCTCCGGAGGTCAAGAGAGTGTAGAGCTCTCTCCGGGGGAGTGATCGGCTGAGGAAAGAAGGTGGGCAACGTGATCACCTGATTAATGTGGAAGTCCGAAACCACCTTGGGCAGGAAGCTCGGATGAGTACGGAGCACCACCCTATTAGCATGAAACACAGTGTAAGGTTCCTTGCAGCAGAGGGCCTGAATTTCACTAACCCTACGGGCCGAAGTGATGGCTACTAAGAAGGCAGCCTTCCAGGTCAAATGTTGCAAGAAGGCCTTATGAATCGGCTCAAAAGGAGCTCCCATCAGCTTAGAGAGAACGATGTTAAGTTCCCAGGAAGGGGAAGGAGACCTCACAGGTGGGTAAACTTTCTTAAGCCCTTCTAAGAAATCCTTTACCACTGGCATCTGAAAGAATGAGGTCTGGGTAGGAGACTTCCTGTAGGCTGTAATAGCAGCTAAGTGTACTCTGATGGAAGAGTACTTTAACCCAGACTTCGCCAAGTACAGTAAGTATGGGAGAATAACCTGTTCTTGACCCCGGATCGGATCAAGGGTGTTATCTCTACACCAGAAGCAGAATCTTTTCCATTTAAAGCCATACGACTTCCTCGTGGAGGGCCTCTTTGCCTCCCGAAGAATGTTCATACAGTCCGGTGGAAGATCTAGATGTCCGTACTGGATGAATTCAGGAGCCATGCCGTCAAGCGGAGGGAGGGGAGATTGGGGTGGAACACTCTCCCCTTGTCCTTGGTCAGCAAGTTCGGCAGGCATGGCTACCTCCTCTGTGGTACCTCCGACAGCTGGAGTAGATCTGGGTACCACCACTGCCGGGGCCACTCCGGTGCTATTAGGATCATCCGAGTTCTGGCCCTGTAGAACTTCTGAATCACAGCCGGGATGAGAGGGAGAGGAGGAAAAGCGTAAAGCAATGTCCTCGACCAGCTGATCAAAAGCGCGTTCCCCTGGGACCCCCGTTGAAGGAACCTGGAGGCGAAGACGGGGCATTTCTTGTTGTCCGCGTCTGCGAACAGATCGATGTCCGGTGTGCCCCACAAGCGGAAGATGTCTTGAGCGACGTCTTCGTTGAGCACCCAGTCGTGCGCTTCGACGAAGTCTCTGCTGAGGCCGTCTGCCTGCACGTTCAGGGTCCCTGGCAGGTGAACCGCGACGATCGTCAGGTTTCTCGCCAGAAGCCATCTCCAGATTGATTGGGCCTCCAGAGACAGGACCCGTGATCTGGTCCCTCCTTGCTTGTTCAGATAGAACATAGTTGTGGTATTGTCCGTCTGAACCTGAACATAGTCGGTCTGCAGGGATGGGTACAGGGACTTGAGAGCGAGATGGACTGCTCGGAGCTCCAAGAAGTTGATGTGATAGCTCTGTTCGGTAGTGGACCAGAGACCTTGTACTTGAAGCTGGCCCATATGAGCCCCCCAGCCCTGCATGGAGGCGTCTGTGACCACTGTCTGTGTCGGAGGCGCCTGATGGAAAGGGACGCCGTGAAGCAGATGGGAGCGCTTCATCCACCACCGGATGGAATCTTTGGCGGCTTGATGAAGGGTAATGTGATCCTCCCAGCGGCCGGACCTCTGCGACCACTGATCCTCTAGGTCTTGCTGCAGAGGACGCATGTGCAGACGTGCGTTGGGCACGATGTAGATGCACGAGGCCATGGATCCCAGGAGAGATGACACTTGTCTGGCTGTGGGATATTCCGTGCTGAGAAGCGTGCGGCTTTTTTGCAGCATGGAGGATAACCTCTCCTCCGAAGGACACACGCTTGCGCTTGCAGAGTCTAGAGAGGCGCCCAGGTAGTGGATCCGCTGAGTTGGATTGAGGATCGACTTCCTGTAGTTGACCTGAAGGCCCAACGAGTGTAGAAGGTTTAGGCAGAACGAGAGATGACTCTGGAGACGAGCCGGAGTGGAACTTTTTAAGAGCCAGTCGTCTAGATAGGGATCGACGAATATCTTCCGTTTGCGGAGAAATGCAGCCACCACCGCCATGCACTTTGAGAATGTTCGTGGCGCGGACTTGAGGCCGAATGGCAGGACCTTGTATTGATAATGTTGGCGAAGGATGCGAAATCTGAGAAACTTCCGATGTTTCGCTGAGACAGGAATGTGGAAGTATGCATCCTGTAAGTCTATGGCACACATCCAGTCCCCCTGGTGTAGATGTGGGAAAATCTGGTGCAGTGCTAGCATCCTGAATTTTTCTCTTCTGAGAAATCTGTTGAGTAGGCGGAGATCGAGGATGGGTCTGTAGTCTCCGATCGCTCCTCTTTTCTGAACAAGAAAATACCGGGAATACACTCCCTGATTTCTCTGCCTGTTTGGAACTTCCTCTATGGCGTTTTTGGAGAGGAGAGTGGCAACTTCGTCCTTTAACAGCTTGTTTTGGCTGGTAGGGAGTGGCTGTTTCCGTGGGGGTACCTGCGGAGGGGGTGATTTGAACCTCAGCAAGTAGCCCCGCTCTACAATACTCAGCACCCATCTGTCGTTTGTAATTGCATTCCACTCTGCCAGGTGAGCGGTGATACTTCCTCCTACCGGAGTGGGGAGCGAGCGCGGAGGAAGTAAGTTTTCACTGCTTGGGAGGCTGCTTGTTAGAGGACTGCTGCTGTTTGGCATTTCCTCTTCCTCTGCCCCGGCCCCTTTGCTGAAACTGAGACCTCTGTTGGTTTTGAGAGGACCATTGGGGCGTTTGAACGCGCTGGTGAAAGGCACGTTTGTCGCCCTGGCGAAAGCGCTTGCGGAACTCTTTGCGTTTTTCCAGTCCCACAGCCTTTACGGTGTCCAATTCCGTTTTCATCTTGCTCATTTGGTCGTCCGCATGAGCTCCAAATAGCGATGATCCATTAAACGGCAGGTTAAGAATTCTTTTTTGTGCATCTGGCTTGAGGCGCGTTAATCTGAGCCAGGCCGAACGGCGGGAGCAGATTGTAGGAGAGTAGGGTCTGCTTTCTATGTTCACCCCCACTTTTTGCTTTTGCTTTACTGGTTTTCGACTTAGATGTGGCTGTGGGCCTGCTAATCAGACCCACAGCCCTGCTGTTCTCTCTCTAAATTAATACTATGTACTTTAGGTGCATAACCCATTTGGATAGGATCACCTTATTGGCCCCTGTACAGTGTACCCTAGGTACCCAGGGCATAGGTGTACCCTAGGCCTACCAGGGGCTGCAGCATGTATTATGCCACCCCTGGCCTGGCCTTCCATTCTGACACAACTGGCTGATCACTCAGCTGGGGCAAGGTCGTGTAATCACCCCTTGCTTAGCTGTAGTATTCCTATACCTAATTTACATATAGACACATGTGTACCTATCAGTCATTCCTATGGCAGGCCTTAACAATCCTGGAGGCAGAGTGCTTGGTAACATGTGAGATGGTGCTCTAGCATGAGCTGAGCCTGTCTGCAGCTTTCGGAACTAAGTCCTTATAGCTGTTCTATGATATAGCCTACCATATACTCTTAAAGTGCCTTATAATCTTGGATGGTTATGGTAACTATGGTTTGGCTTTATCGAAACATGTCGTGTAAGGTGTCTAACACTGTGGAATAATACCCCCATGCCATTTCTGGACATGAGAATATTATTCCCCCCTTCTAGAGGGAAAGACATGTTAAAATCATACTTCAACTGTTAGCCTCTGACCAAAGCCTCAGCATCACAAAATGGATGCTGCTGCCACGACACAAGTCTGACCTCCTGCAGCTGGGAGTGATCCCAGCCAGGGAGGCCTGGACAATAGGTTTCCTGCTTGGGGAGGTGCTAGCACCTCCCCAGACAGCCTTTAGTGTATTGGGGCAGGGTGGGCTGAAAGGAATGAGACATGCCTGGGGCACACAAGGTGTTCCTTGCATAGTCCAGTTCAAACCGGCGCTGGGGCACTCCAGCCCCAGCTCTGGCGCGAAACTGGACAAAGGGAAGTGGGTGTAACCACCCCCTCCCAGGTCCCACCCATAAGGCGTGACCTAGCAGGTATCCCAGCCCCCCAGATGAGTATAAGAGTGGGAGTTGGGCCTCAAGACTTTAGATTATCCTGAACCTGCAAACTTGAACAGAAACTCTGGACCTTCGACATTCGACGAAAGAAGAAGACTGAAGAATCTCCCTTGTAGCCAAGGAGTGGCTACCCTGTGCAAACAGGCACCATCAAGAGACTACCCTTTGCTTTGCCCACGTTCTACGAGGAACCGAGTGCAGAGCCCGACCAGAGCCTTGACTTCCAGACTTCTCCGACCCTGATCCACATCCACAGCAAAGCTGAGATCCGTGGAGGCGACGAGCGACGTGGGACCGGCTACCTGGAAAAAGTGGCTAGTAACTTAAAGCGCAGCTTCTGAGGCACCCTCGAAGTTGTGCACCGGGGATTGAGAAGCCCCAACCCCAAGCACCATCTGCACCGAAGATCAGCCCCTCCCCAATCCACGAGTCCTGCGTGGGGCCCTTCTGCATTTTCCTGCTTGCCGCGTCTGTCCGGTTGCTTGCCCGCTGGCTGGTGGCCTTTGTGACGACACTCCCTGAAATCTTCTGCGCTGGTTTGGCTCCTCCAGACTGGCTCCCGCTTCTCTGCAAAGAAGAAGCACCCCAGACCTTCCTGGTCTGCACCAGAAGCAAGTCCTCCGTTCTTCGTGGGTTCCGCTTGCCAAGGCTTGGTGAGTCCTAGTCCAACTTCGACGCCGCCGACAGCAAGAGCCTTCGTGGGACAGCTCGCCTCCTGGTCCTCGTCGTCCTCGACGCTTCCTGGTCCTCCTGGCTGCAGCGACAAGCTTCACCTTCACCTGCAATCTTCACGACATCACCTGGTTCCTTCCTGGTTCCACGTGGTCACTGGCTAGTGACCTTGACTCTGTCCCTTCTGCTTGCAGGTTTCCTCTCTTCTTGATCCCAGCCTTGGGATCCACCGGACACTCTTCACTGACTGCCTGTCAGCATCTTTCTTCAGGCATCCATAGGAGTCGACGACGAAAACGACGCATCTTCACCCCTATGCACCCGCAGCCTGTGGGCTAGGTAACTTGGGTACTCCGGTGCTCATCAGGATAGTGACTATCCTAGTGTCTAGTTTTCAAGTCTCAACTTCCTAGCTACTCCGGAAGTGTCCTAAATCTACCGTTTTCTAAACTGTACTATTGCTATTGACTTTTACGCATTACGCGTGAGTGTTTCCACTCTGCACACGAATCCCGTGGGCCTCCCACTTCCTAACTAACGCTAGTGTAGTGTAGCCCCAGCGATTCCCTAGGCCTAGGCCTATTCTAATTCCGTGACAGTGGTTCTTATACCACTTACTTAGTATATGGTTTGCGTGGCCCCTAGGGCCTAACTGTATTACTTACCTGTGTGACTTAATGTATGCTTAAATAAGACTGTGTTGTACTTACTGTAGGAGAGTAGGGTCTGCTTTCCATGTTCACCCCCACTTTTTGCTTTTGCTTTACTGGTTTTCGACTTAGATGTGGCTGTGGGCCTGCTAATCAGACCCACAGCCCTGCTGTTCTCTCTCTAAATTAATACTATGTACTTTAGGTGCATAACCCATTTGGATAGGATCACCTTATTGGCCCCTGTACAGTGTACCCTAGGTACCCAGGGCATAGGTGTACCCTAGGCCTACCAGGGGCTGCAGCATGTATTGTGCCACCCCTGGCCTGGCCTTCCATTTTGACACAACTGGCTGATCACTCAGCTGGGGCAAGGTCGTGTAATCACCCCTTGCTTAGGTGTAGTATTCCTATACCTAACTTACATATAGACACATGTGTACCTATCAGTCACTCCTATGGCAGGCCTTGACAATCCTGGAGGCAGAGTGCTTGGTAACATGTGAGATGGTGCTCTAGCATGAGCTGAGCCTGTCTGCAGCTTTCGGAACCATGTCCTTATAGCTGTTCTATGATATAGCCTACCATATACTCTTAAAGTGCCTTATAATCTTAGACGGTTATGGTAACTATGGTTTGGCTTTATCAAAACATGTCGTGTGAGGTGTCTAACACTCGGGAATAATACCCCCATGCCATTTCTGGACATGAGAATATTATTCCCCCCTTCTAGAGGGAAAGACATGTTAAGATCATACTTCAACTGTTAGCCTCTGACCAAAGCCTCAGCATCACAAAATGGATGCTGCTGCCACGACACAAGTCTGACCTCCTGCAGCTGGGAGTGATCCCAGCCAGGGAGGCCTGGACAATAGGTTTCCTGCTTGGGGAGGTGCTAGCACCTCCCCAGACAGCCTTTAGTGTATTGGGGCAGGGTGGGCTGAAAGGAATGAGACATGCCTGGGGCACACAAGGTGTTCCTTGCATAGTCCAGTTCAAACCGGCGCTGGGGCACTCCAGCCCCAGCTCTGGCGCGAAACTGGACAAAGGGAAGTGGGTGTAACCACCCCCTCCCAGGTCCCACCCATAAGGCGTGACCTAGCAGGTATCCCAGCCCCCCAGATTAGTATAAGAGTGGGAGTTGGGCCTAAAGACTTTAGATTATCCTGAACCTGCAAAACTGAACAGAACCTCTGGACCTTCGACATTCGACGAAAGAAGAAGACTGAAGAATCTCCCTTGTAGCCAAGGAGTGGCTACCCTGTGCAAACAGGCACCATCAAGAGACTACCCTTTGCTTTGTGAAACGTTCGACGAGGAACCGACTGCAGAGCCCGACCAGAGCCTTGATTTCCAGACTTCTCCGACCCTCATCCACATCTGCAGCAGAGCTGAGATCCGTGGAGGCGACGAGCGACGTGGGACCGGCTACCTGGGAAAAGTGGCTAGTAACTTACAGCGCAGCTTCTGAGGTACCCTCGAAGTTGTGCACCGGGGATTGAGAAGCCCCAACCCCAAGCACCATCTGCACCGAAGACCAGCCCCCCACACTCCACGAGTCCTGTGTGGGGCCCTTCAGCATTTTCCTGCTTGCCGCGTCTGTCCGGTTGCTTGCCCGCTGGCTAGTGGCCTTTGTGACGACGCTCCCTGAAATCTTCTGCGCTGGTTTGGCTCCTCCAGACTGGCTCCCGCTTCTCTGCAAAGAAGAAGCACCCCAGACCTTCCTGGTCTGCACCAGAAGCAAGTCCTTCGTTCTTCGTGGGTTCCGCTTGCCAAGGCTTGGTGAGTCCTAGTCCAACTTCGACGCCGCCGACAGCAAGAGCCTTCGTGGGACAGCTCGCCTCCTGGTCCTGGTCGTCCTCGACGCTTCCTGGTCCTCCTGGCTGCAGCGACAAGCTTCACCTTCACCTGCAACTCTTCACGACATCGCCTGGTTCCTTCCTGGTTCCACGTGGTCACTGGCTAGTGACCTTGACTCTGTCCCTTCTGCTTGCAGGTTTCTTCTCTTCTTGATCCCAGCCTTGGGATCCACCGGACACTCTTCACTGACTGCCTGTCAGCATCTTTCTTCAGGCATCCATAGGAGACGACGACGAAAACGACGCATCTTCACCCCTATGCACCCGCAGCCTGTGGGCTAGGTAACTTGGGTACTCCGGTGCTCATCAGGATAGTGACTATCCTAGTGTCTAGTTTTCAAGTCTCAACTTCCTAGCTACTCCGGAAGTGTCCTAAATCTGTCTATTTCTAAACTGTAATATTGCTATTGACTTTTACGCATTACGCGTGAGTGTTTCCACTCTGCACACGAATCCCGTGGGCCTCCCACTTCCTAACTAACGCTAGTGTAGTGTAGCCCCAGCGATTCCCTAGGCCTAGGCCTATTCTATTTCCGTGACAGTGGTTCTTAAACCACTTACTTAGTATATGGTTTGCGTGGCCCCTAGGGCCTAACTGTATTACTTACCTGTGTGACTTACTGTATGCATTAATAAGACTGTGTTGTACTTACCTCTAATCTCATAAAGAGTGCTGAGGGTTTGCTTAGAATAAATACACTTTATTTTATATATATATCTGTTGTGGTGTCCTTTCATTTGGTATTCAAGGGATTATATATGGTATCACAGCTGGCTTCACATGCCATTCAGAGTTTAGCCTAAGACTGCTCTTGTCCATGCTACCACTAGGATAGCTGGTCTATAAGGTTGACTTTACAACCAATCACCATAAGGGTATTTGGACTGATATAAGGTGTACACTATAACTAGTGACATCATACATCAGGCCAACTTCTCACATTGGTGAGCAGCGGTTGGGATCTGAGCTAGCTGTTGTAATACCATTGTAATCTTGAGATACTAAATTGAAAGATCACACAGATATTGTCTAGGTACATATAACATAGTTTATAATACTTAAGTCCTACTGGACTTAGTGGTTGTAGGTTGAAGGGAGTAACACACCCTGACTACAACTACTAGAGAGGTTTAGTTGAAACAACTAGTGTAGGTAGGTGCACACACCACACCCTCACTAGATCATGCCTCTGGGAGGAGATCAAGTAGATGCTCTCTCAGGAGGGGCAGGTCTGCAGAAGACCCCCTCTAGGTATGATACCTTAACATTCCAGGAGATGAGACAATTGTGTACCTCCAGAGGAATAAAACAGGGTGCAAACCCTACCCTCCTTCAGTTAAGACAACTCCTAGAGGAGTATGATGCTCAGAGGGCATCTCAGGAAGGTGCTCTAGGCACAGAGGAGGGTCTACCCACCACAGAGGAGTCAGATGGGGCTTCAGATGGGGAGGTAGACAGCCAGAGCCAAGTAAGGAGACTTAGCCAGGCTAACTTAAGTTTACATGGAGTTTGCATGGGGTCCCCCCATACAGACCCACAAGTAGACATTCACAGAGAAGCAGGAGGGACAGATCCCCTTCAAGGGAATCCATCCACTCCCATGTCTCTAACATCTCTAATGCTTCCTCTCACAGGGGAATGACTTCACCTGAGAGAAAGGAGCATGCAGCCAGAATGAGGGAGGCTAATCTGAGGATCCAGAGGGAAGAACTTGCCCTAGCCAAAGAGAAGCTTGCTCTGGCTAGAGAACAAAAGTTAAGTGGGTTAGAACCCACTGGTGGCAGCAACATTCCTAGAGATAGAGACAGGCACTATGATAATAGAAACCTGAGCAAGATTGTCCCTCCCTACAAGTGTGGGGATGACATCCACAAATGGATAACTGCTTTGGAGAGAGCTTGCAAAGTACAGCAGGTACCCCAAAGTCAGTGGGCAGCTATCTTGTGGCTCTCCTTCTCTGAGAAAGGAAGAGACAAGCTCCTCACAGTTAGTGATGAGGATGCAGATAATTACACTGTCCTGAAGAGTGCTCTGATTGATGGGTTTGGCCTAACCACTGAACAATACAGGTTGTTGTTCAGGGATACCCAGAAGACACAGACTCAGGACTGGACTGACTTTGTAGATTGTGCCACTAAGGCTCTGGAAGGCTGGCTAATGGGAAGTAAGGTTAAGGACTATACAGGATTGTATAATTTGATCATGAGAGAACAAATACTTAACAACTGTCAAAACCAGCTATTGCATCAACACCTGATTGATTCTGATCTGACTTCTCCCCAAGAATTGGGAAAGAAGGCAGATAGATGGGTCAGGACTAGAGTTAAGCAGAAAAACCAGAACCAGGGCGGTGATCAGAAAAAGGCAGACCAGAAGGGTAATGAGCAGAAACAAAAAGACCAGAAGTCTTCACCAGGCCCCCAAAAGGCTCAGGGGGAGGGTGGTTCCAAAAAGGATAAGAAGAAAGAAGGCCAAAAGAAACCATGGTGCAACTATTGTAAGTCTACCTCACATTGGTTTAGTGAGTGCACCAAAAAGGATAAGCCCCCAACCACCATTGCCCCTAAGGCAACTGTACCCCCTAGTTCAGCTGTAAGTGGTGGTTCCCAGCAAAAGGGTGTAGTAGGGTTAACCCTGGGAACTGAGGAGGATTCTGGCCTAGTCAGAGTACCTACTCAGGCTGTCCTGATCTGTGATGGGGACTTAGCTTTGTCCTCTACTGTAGGCCCCAGTAACCTGGGCAAGTACAGACAGACACCTTTTATCAACCAAAGAATGGCTCAGGCCTACAGGGACACTGGAGCTAGTGTCACAATGGTGACACCTGCTTTTGTGGACCCTGGACAGATCATACTAGGTGAGAATTACCTAGTGACCAACGCTAGCAATGCCACTACCTCCCATAGTGTGGCTATTGTTAACTTCTCCTGGGGAGGGGTAACCGGCCTCAAGAAAGTTGTTGTTAGTTCAGACCTTCCTGTAGAGTGTTTACTGGGCAATGATCTTGAAACTTCAGTTTGGTCTGAAGTGGAGTATAGGACCCATGCAGAAATGCTGGGGATAGATGCACATGTCCTTGCTGTGACCAGGTCACAGGCCAAAAAGTGCAACACTGAACAAGTGCTGGATCCTGAAACTATGGACCAGTCACAATCCAAGAGAAAGAGCAGTAGGGTTAAGGCTGTGCCTTCCCCCCTGCCTCAGGTGGTGGATCAGCCCTCCCAGGAGGATGATTCTGAGAGCCCTGAAGGAACTGTCCTAGAAGAACTTGAACCTGATCAGGTTGAGTTTCTTGGGACAGGGGGACCTTCCAGGGCAGATCTGAGGCAGGCTCAATTAGACTGCCCCTCTCTTGAACCCCTCAGACAGCTGGCTGCTGCTGAGGCTGCAGGGAATGCTCAAGGTACCCATAGAGTGTATTGGGATGAAGGGCTACTGTACTCAGAGGCTAGAGACCCCAAGCCTGGTGCATCCAGGAGGTTGGTCATACCACTGAAGTTCAGAGGCTTCCTTCTAACCTTGGCCCATGATATTCCCCTTGCAGGACATTTAGGCCAGAACAAGACTTGGGACAGGCTTGTCCCTCACTTTCACTGGCCCCATATGTCAGAAGATACTAAGGAGTTTTGTCGCTCCTGTGTCACCTGCCAAGCCAGTGGCAAATCAGGTGGCACCACAAAGGCCCCCCTCATACCACTACCTGTGGTGGGGGTCCCCTTTGAAAGAGTGGGCATAGATATTGTAGGACCAATGGACCCACAAACAGCATCTGGGCACAGATTCATACTGGTGATAGTGGACCATGCCACCAGGTACCCAGAAGCAATTCCCCTGAGGACCACAACAGCTCCTGTTGTGGCAAGGGCCCTGCTTGGAGTATTCTCCAGAGTGGGCTTTCCAAAGGAGGTCATTTCTGACAGAGGTGCCAACTTTATGTCAGGATACTTGACTGCAATGTGGAAGGAGTGTGGTGTTAACTATAAGTTCACCACACCCTATCACCCACAGTGCAATGGGCTTGTTGAGAGATTCAACAAGACCCTAAAGGGAATGATAAAAGGATTACCAGACAAGCTTAGGCGAAGATGGGACATCCTTTTACCCTGCCTTCTGTTTGCTTACAGAGAGGTCCCACAAAAGGGGGTTGGCTACAGCCCTTTTGAGCTTTTGTTTGGGCATCCTGTAAGAGGACCCCTGTGTTTGGTGAAGGAAGGATGGAAGAGACCTCTCAGACAACCCAAACTAGACATAGTGGATTATGTACTTGGTCTCCGCTCCAGGATGGCAGAGTATATGAAGAAGGCTTCTAAAAACCTTGAGGCAAGCCAAGAACTCCCAAAAGCTTGGCATGACCAAAAGGCTGTACTGACTGTTTACCAGCCAGGACAGAAAGTGTGGGTGTTGGAGCCAGTGGCCCCAGCAGCACTCCAAGACAAATGGTCTGGACCCCACACTATTGTTGAGAAAAAGGGAGAAGTCACCTACTTGGTGGACCTTGGGACTCCCAGAAGCCCCCACAGGGTGCTTCATGTCAACAGACTGAAGGCATATGTTGACAGGGCAGACATGGGGCTACTCATGGCTACAGATGAGGGGCAGGAGGAAGAGAGTGATCCTCTCCCAGACCTGTTGACTCAGAACCCTGATGATGGCTCAGTTGATGGTGTGGTCTTTTCTGACAGCCTCACTGTCCATCAGCAACAGGACTGCAGACAAGTTCTGCAGGCCTACAGACATATGTTCTCTCTGACCCCAAGTCAGACAAACTGGTGCACCCATGAGGTGGACACTGGTGACAGTCTGCCTGTGAAGAGTAAAATCTACAGGCAACCTGACCATGTCAGGGACTGCATAAAAGTTGAGGTACAAAAGATGTTGGAGCTGGGAGTCATTGAACCTTCAGAGAGCCCTTGGGCTAGTCCTGTAGTCCTTGTACCAAAACCTCACACCCAAGATGGTAAGAGAGAGATGAGGTTTTGCGTGGATTACAGAGGTCTCAATGCTGTCACTAGGACAGATGCCCACCCAATACCTAGGGCAGATGAGCTCATTGACAGACTGGCAGCTGCTAAGTTTTTGAGCACATTTGACCTAACAGCAGGCTACTGGCAAATCAGACTAGCTGAGAGTGCAAAGGCCAAAACTGCTTTCTCGACCCCAGGAGGACATTATCAATTTGTGGTAATGCCCTTTGGTTTGAAGAATGCACCTGCCACTTTCCAAAGGCTGGTGAATCAAGTCCTTACTGGGTTGGATGATTATTGTGCAGCTTATCTTGATGATATTGCTGTCTTTAGCTCCACCTGGGAGGATCACCTGGTCCACCTGAGGAATGTTTTAGAGGCCCTGCAAAAGGCAGGCCTCACTATCAAGGCCACTAAGTGCCAGATAGGGCAGAGCAAGGTTGTATACCTGGGCCACCTAGTTGGTGGGGGTCAGGTTCAACCACTGGAGAGCAAGATCCAGACCATAAAGGACTGGGCTCCTCCAACTACCCAGACTCAGGTCAGAGCTTTCTTGGGCCTGTCTGGGTACTACAGAAAGTTTGTTAAGAACTATGGGTCCATAGTGACACCACTTAATGACTTGACCTCCAAGAAGATGCCAAAGAAAGTTCAGTGGACAGTAAGCTGTCAAAAAGCATTTGATGACCTGAAGCAGGCCATGTGCAGTGCACCTATTCTGAAAAGTCCAGACTACTCCAAAGAGTTCATTGTCCAGACAGATGCTTCTGAGTTAGGTGTGGGAGCTGTTCTTTCACAACTGAATGTAGATGGTCAAGACCAGCCCATTGCTTTTATAAGTAGAAGGCTGACCCCTAGAGAGAAACGTTGGTCAGCTATTGAGAGGGAGGCCTTTGCTGTGGTTTGGGCCCTGAAGAAGCTGAGGCCATACTTGTTTGGCACTCACTTCAAGATTCAGACAGACCATAAGCCCCTCTTGTGGCTAAATCAGATGAAGGGTGAAAATCCCAAACTTCTTAGGTGGTCCATTTCCCTACAGGGGATGGACTTCACAGTGGAACATAGACCTGGGACTGACCATGCCAATGCAGATGGACTCTCCAGATATTTCCACTTAGAACATGAAGACTCAACTGGTCAAGGTTAGTTTAATGTCCCTAAGTTTGGGGGGGGGGGGGTTGTGTAGGAGAGTAGGGTCTGCTTTCTATGTTCACCCCCACTTTTTGCTTTTGCTTTACTGGTTTTCGACTTAGATGTGGCTGTGGGCCTGCTAATCAGACCCACAGCCCTGCTGTTCTCTCTCTAAATTAATACTATGTACTTTAGGTGCATAACCCATTTGGATAGGATCACCTTATTGGCCCCTGTACAGTGTACCCTAGGTACCCAGGGCATAGGTGTACCCTAGGCCTACCAGGGGCTGCAGCATGTATTGTGCCACCCCTGGCCTGGCCTTCCATTTTGACACAACTGGCTGATCACTCAGCTGGGGCAAGGTCGTGTAATCACCCCTTGCTTAGGTGTAGTATTCCTATACCTAACTTACATATAGACACATGTGTACCTATCAGTCACTCCTATGGCAGGCCTTGACAATCCTGGAGGCAGAGTGCTTGGTAACATGTGAGATGGTGCTCTAGTATGAGCTGAGCCTGTCTGCAGCTTTCGGAACCATGTCCTTATAGCTGTTCTATGATATAGCCTACCATATACTCTTAAAGTGCCTTATAATCTTAGACGGTTATGGTAACTATGGTTTGGCTTTATCAAAACATGTCGTGTAAGGTGTCTAACACTCGGGAATAATACCCCCATGCCATTTCTGGACATGAGAATATTATTCCCCCCTTCTAGAGGGAAAGACATGTTAAGATCATACTTCAACTGTTAGCCTCTGACCAAAGCCTCAGCATCACAAAATGGATGCTGCTGCCACGACACAAGTCTGACCTCCTGCAGCTGGGAGTGATCCCAGCCAGGGAGGCCTGGACAATAGGTTTCCTGCTTGGGGAGGTGCTAGCACCTCCCCAGACAGCCTTTAGTGTATTGGGGCAGGGTGGGCTGAAAGGAATGAGACATGCCTGGGGCACACAAGGTGTTCCTTGCATAGTCCAGTTCAAACCGGCGCTGGGGCACTCCAGCCCCAGCTCTGGCGCGAAACTGGACAAAGGGAAGTGGGTGTAACCACCCCCTCCCAGGTCCCACCCATAAGGCGTGACCTAGCAGGTATCCCAGCCCCCCAGATTAGTATAAGAGTGGGAGTTGGGCCTCAAGACTTTAGATTATCCTGAACCTGCAAAACTGAACAGAACCTCTGGACCTTCGACATTCGACGAAAGAAGAAGACTGAAGAATCTCCCTTGTAGCCAAGGAGTGGATACCCTGTGCAAACAGGCACCATCAAGAGACTACCCTTTGCTTTGTGAAACGTTCGACGAGGAACCGACTGCAGAGCCCGACCAGAGCCTTGATTTCCAGACTTCTCCGACCCTCATCCACATCTGCAGCAGAGCTGAGATCCGTGGAGGCGACGAGCGACGTGGGACCGGCTACCTGGGAAAAGTGGCTAGTAACTTACAGCGCAGCTTCTGAGGTACCCTCGAAGTTGTGCACCGGGGATTGAGAAGCCCCAACCCCAAGCACCATCTGCACCGAAGACCAGCCCCCCACACTCCACGAGTCCTGTGTGGGGCCCTTCAGCATTTTCCTGCTTGCCGCGTCTGTCCGGTTGCTTGCCCGCTGGCTAGTGGCCTTTGTGACGACGCTCCCTGAAATCTTCTGCGCTGGTTTGGCTCCTCCAGACTGGCTCCCGCTTCTCTGCAAAGAAGAAGCACCCCAGACCTTCCTGGTCTGCACCAGAAGCAAGTCCTTCGTTCTTCGTGGGTTCCGCTTGCCAAGGCTTGGTGAGTCCTAGTCCAACTTCGACGCCGCCGACAGCAAGAGCCTTCGTGGGACAGCTCACCTCCTGGTCCTGGTCGTCCTCGACGCTTCCTGGTCCTCCTGGCTGCAGCGACAAGCTTCACCTTCACCTGCAACTCTTCACGACATCGCCTGGTTCCTTCCTGGTTCCACGTGGTCACTGGCTAGTGACCTTGACTCTGTCCCTTCTGCTTGCAGGTTTCTTCTCTTCTTGATCCCAGCCTTGGGATCCACCGGACACTCTTCACTGACTGCCTGTCAGCATCTTTCTTCAGGCATCCATAGGAGACGACGACGAAAACGACGCATCTTCACCCCTATGCACCCGCAGCCTGTGGGCTAGGTAACTTGGGTACTCCGGTGCTCATCAGGATAGTGACTATCCTAGTGTCTAGTTTTCAAGTCTCAACTTCCTAGCTACTCCGGAAGTGTCCTAAATCTGTCTATTTCTAAACTGTAATATTGCTATTGACTTTTACGCATTACGCGTGAGTGTTTCCACTCTGCACACGAATCCCGTGGGCCTCCCACTTCCTAACTAACGCTAGTGTAGTGTAGCCCCAGCGATTCCCTAGGCCTAGGCCTATTCTATTTCCGTGACAGTGGTTCTTAAACCACTTACTTAGTATATGGTTTGCGTGGCCCCTAGGGCCTAACTGTATTACTTACCTGTGTGACTTACTGTATGCATTAATAAGACTGTGTTGTACTTACCTCTAATCTCATAAAGAGTGCTGAGGGTTTGCTTAGAATAAATACACTTTATTTTATATATATATCTGTTGTGGTGTCCTTTCATTTGGTATTCAAGGGATTATATATGGTATCACAGCTGGCTTCACATGCCATTCAGAGTTTAGCCTAAGACTGCTCTTGTCCATGCTACCACTAGGATAGCTGGTCTATAAGGTTGACTTTACAACCAATCACCATAAGGGTATTTGGACTGATATAAGGTGTACACTATAACTAGTGACATCATACATCAGGCCAACTTCTCACACTTACCTCTAATCTCATAAAGAGTGCTGAGGGTTTGACTAGAATAAATACACTTTATTTTATATATATATCTGTTGTGGTGTCCTTTCATTTGGTATTCAAGGGATTATATATGGTATCACAGCTGGCTTCACATGCCATTCAGAGTTTAGCCTAAGACTGCTCTTGTCCACGCTACCACTAGGATAGCTGGTCTATAAGGTTGACTTTACAACCAATCACCATAAGGGTATTTGGACTGATATAAGGTGTACACTAGAACTAGTGACATCATACATCAGGCCAACTTCTCACATTGGTGAGCAGCGGTTGGGATCTGAGCTTGCTGTTGTAATACCATTGTAATCTTGAGATACTAAATTGAAAGATCACACAGATATTGTCTAGGTACATATAACATAGATTATAATACTTAAGTCCTAATGAACTTAGTAGTTGTAGGTTGAAGGGAGTAACACACCCTGACTACAACTACTAGAGAGGTTTAGTAGAAACAACTAGTGTAGGTAGGTGCACACACCACACCCTCACTAGATCATGTCTCTGAGAGGAGATCAAGTAGATGCTCCCTCAGGAGGGTCAGGTCTGCAAAAGACCCCCTCTAGATATGATACCTTAACATTCCAGGAGATGAGACACTTGTGTACCTCCAGAGGAATAAAACAGGGTGCAAACCCTACCCTCCTTCAGTTAAGACAACTCCTAGAGGAGTATGATACTCTTAGGGCATCTCAGGCAGGTACCCTAGGTACAGAGGAGGGTCTACCCACCACAGAGGAGTCAGATGGGACTTCAGATGAAGAGGTAGACAGCCAGGGCCAAGTAGGAAGACTTAGCCAGGCTAACCTAAGCTTACATGGGAGTTTGCATGGGGTCCCCCCATACAGACCCCCAAGTAGGCTTACACAGAGAAGCAGGAGGGACAGATCCCCTTCAAGGGAATCCATCCACTCCCATGTCTCTAACATCTCTAATGCTTCCTCCCACAGGGGAATGACTTCCCCTGAGAGAAAGGAGCATGAAGCCAGAATGAGGGAAGCTAATCTGAGGATTCAGAGGGAAGAACTTGCCCTTGCCAAGGAGAAGCTTGCTCTGGCTAGAGAGCAAAAGTTAAGTGGGTCAGAACCCACTGGTGGCAGCAATATCCCTAAGGATAGAGACAGGCACTATGATAATAGAAACCTGAGCAAGATTGTCCCTCCCTACAAGTGTGGGGATGACATCCACAAATGGATAACTGCTTTGGAGAGAGCTTGCAAAGTACAGCAGGTACCCCAAAGTCAGTGGGCAGCTATCTTGTGGCTCTCCTTCACGGAGAAAGGTAGAGACAAGCTCCTCACAGTTAGTGATGAGGATGCAGATAATTACACTGTCCTGAAGAGTGCTCTGATTGATGGGTTTGGCCTAACCACTGAACAATACAGGTTGTTGTTCAGGGATACCCAGAAGACACAGACTCAGGACTGGACTGACTTTGTAGATTGTGCCACTAAGGCTCTGGAAGGCTGGCTAATGGGAAGTAAGGTTAAGGACTATACAGGATTGTATAATTTGATCATGACAGAGCAAATACTTAACAACTGTCAAAACCAGCTATTGCATCAACACCTGATTGATTCTGATCTGACTTCTCCCCAAGAATTGGGGAAGAAGGCAGATAGATGGGTCAGGACTAGAGTTAAGCAGAAAAACCAGAACCAGGGCGGTGATCAGAAAAAGGCAGACCAGAAGGGTAATGAGCAGAAACAAAAAGACCAGAAGTCTTCACCAGGCCCACAAAAGGCTCAGGGGGAGGGTGGTCCCAAAAAGGATAAAAAGAAAGATGGCCAAAAGAAACCATGGTGCAACTATTGTAAGTCCAACTCACATTGGTTTAGTGAGTGCACCAAAAAGGATATGCCCCCAGCCACCATTGCCCCTAAGGCAACTGTACCCCCTAGTTCAGCTGTAAGTGGTGGTTCCCAGCAAAAGGGTGTAGTAGGGTTAACCCTGGGAACTGAGGAGGATTCTGGCCTAGTCAGAGTACCTACTCAGGCTGTTCTGATCTGTGATGGGGACTTAGCTTTGTCCTCTACTGTAGGCCCCAGTAACCTGGGCAAGTACAGACAGACTCCTTTTATCAACCAAAGAATGGCTCAGGCCTACAGGGACACTGGAGCTAGTGTCACAATGGTGACACCTGCTTTTGTGGACCCTGGACAGATCATACTAGGTGAGAATTACCTAGTGACCAACGCTAGCAATGCCACTAGCTCCCATAGTGTGGCTATTGTTAACTTCTCCTGGGGAGGGGTAACTGGCCTCAAGAAAGTTGTTGTTAGTTCAGACCTTCCTGTAAAGTGTTTACTGGGCAATGATCTTGAAACTTCAGTTTGGTCTGAAGTGGAGTATAGGACCCATGCAGAAATGCTGGGGATAGATGCACATGTCCTTGCTGTGACCAGGTCACAGGCCAAAAAGTGCACCACTGAACAAGTGCTGGATCCTGAAACTATGGACCAGTCACAACCCAAGAGAAAGAGCAGTAGGGTTAAGGCTGTGCCTTCCCCCCTGCCTCAGGTCGTGGGTCAGCCCTCCCAGGAGGATGATTCTGAGACCCCTGAAGGAACTGTCCTAGAAGAACTTGAACCTGATCAGGTTGAGTTTCTTGGGACAGGGGGACCTTACAGGGCAGATCTGAGGCAGGCTCAATTAGACTGCCCCTCTCTTGAACCCCTCAGACAGCTGGCTGCTGCTGAGGCTGCAGGGAATGCTCAAGGTACCCATAGAGTGTATTGGGATGAAGGGCTACTGTATTCAGAGGCTAGAGACCCCAAGCCTGGTGCATCCAGGAGGTTGGTCATACCACTGAAGTTCAGAGGCTTCCTTCTTACCTTGGCCCATGATATTCCCCTTGCAGGACATCTAGGCCAGAACAAGACTTGGGACAGGCTTGTCCCTCACTTTCACTGGCCCCATATGTCAGAAGATACTAAGGAGTTTTGTCGCTCCTGTGTCACCTGCCAAGCCAGTGGCAAATCAGGTGGCACCACAAAGGCCCCCCTCATACCACTACCTGTGGTGGGGGTCCCCTTTGAAAGAGTGGGCATAGATATTGTAGGACCAATGGACCCACAAACAGCATCTGGGCACAGATTCATACTGGTGATAGTGGACCATGCCACCAGGTACCCAGAAGCAATTCCCCTGAGGACCACAACAGCTCCTGTTGTGGCAAGGGCCCTGCTTGGAGTATTCTCCAGAGTAGGCTTTCCAAAGGAGGTCATTTCTGACAGAGGTGCCAACTTCATGTCAGGATACTTGACTGCAATGTGGAAGGAGTGTGGTGTTAACTACAAGTTCACCACACCCTATCACCCACAGTGCAATGGGCTTGTTGAGAGATTCAACAAGACCCTAAAGGGAATGATAAAAGGATTACCAGACAAGCTTAGGCGAAGATGGGACATCCTTTTACCCTGCCTTCTGTTTGCTTACAGAGAGGTCCCACAAAAGGGGGTTGGCTACAGCCCTTTTGAGCTTTTGTTTGGGCATCCTGTAAGGGGACCCTTGTGTTTGGTGAAGGAAGGATGGGAGAGACCTCTCAGACAACCCAAACTAGACATAGTGGATTATGTACTTGGTCTCCGCTCCAGGATGGCACAGTATATGAAGAAGGCTTCTAAAAACCTTGAGGCAAGCCAAGAACTCCAAAAAGCTTGGCATGACCAAAAGGCTGTACTGACTGTTTACCAGCCAGGACAGAAAGTGTGGGTGTTGGAGCCAGTGGCCCCAGCAGCACTCCAAGACAAATGGTCTGGACCCCACACTATTGTTGAGAAAAAGGGAGAAGTCACCTACTTGGTGGACCTTGGGACTCCCAGAAGCCCCCACAGGGTGCTTCATGTCAACAGATTGAAGGCATATGTTGACAGGGCAGACATGGGGCTACTCATGGCTACAGATGAGGGGCAGGAGGAAGAGAGTGGCCCTCTCCCAGACCTGTTGACTCAGAACCCTGATGATGGCTCAGTTGATGGTGTGGTCTTTTCTGACAGCCTCACTGTCCATCAGCAACAGGACTGCAGGCAAGTTCTGCAATCCTACAGACATATGTTCTCTCTGACCCCAAGTCAGACAAACTGGGGCACCCATGAGGTGGACACTGGTGACAGTCTGCCTGTGAAGAGTAACATCTACAGGCAACCTGACCATGTCAGGGACTGCATAAAAGTTGAGGTACAAAAGATGTTGGAGCTGGGAGTCATTGAACCTTCAGAGAGCCCTTGGGCTAGTCCTGTAGTTCTTGTGCCAAAACCTCACACCCAAGATGGTAAGAGAGAGATGAGGTTTTGCGTGGATTACAGAGGTCTCAATGCTGTCACTAGGACAGATGCCCACCCAATACCTAGGGCAGATGAGCTCATTGACAGACTGGCAGCTGCTAAGTTTTTGAGCACATTTGACCTGACAGCAGGCTACTGGCAAATCAGACTAGCTGAGAGTGCAAAGGCCAAAACTGCTTTCTCGACCCCAGGAGGACATTATCAATTTGTGGTAATGCCCTTTGGTTTGAAGAATGCACCTGCCACTTTCCAAAGGTTGGTGAATCAAGTCCTTACTGGGTTGGATGATTATTGTGCAGCTTATCTTGATGATATTGCTGTCTTTAGCTCCACCTGGGAGGATCACCTGGTCCACCTGAGGAATGTTTTAGAGGCCCTGCAAAAGGCAGGCCTCACTATCAAGGCCACTAAGTGCCAGATAGGGCAGAGCAAGGTTGTATACCTGGGCCACCTAGTTGGTGGGGGTCAGGTTCAACCACTGGAGAGCAAGATCCAGACCATAAAGGACTGGGCTCCTCCAACTACCCAGACTCAGGTCAGAGCTTTCTTGGGCCTGACTGGGTACTACAGAAAGTTTGTTAAGAACTATGGGTCCATAGTGACACCACTTAATGACTTGACCTCCAAGAAGATGCCAAAGAAAGTTCAGTGGACAGTAAGCTGTCAAAAAGCATTTGATGACCTGAAGCAGGCCATGTGCAGTGCACCTATTCTGAAAAGTCCAGACTACTCCAAAGAGTTCATTGTCCAGACAGATGCTTCTGAGTTAGGTGTGGGAGCTGTTCTTTCACAACTGAATGTAGATGGTCAAGACCAGCCCATTGCTTTTATAAGTAGAAGGCTGACCCCTAGAGAGAAACGTTGGTCAGCTATTGAGAGGGAGGCCTTTGCTGTGGTTTGGGCCCTGAAGAAGCTGAGGCCATACTTGTTTGGCACTCACTTCAAGATTCAGACAGACCATAAGCCCCTCTTGTGGCTAAATCAGATGAAGGGTGAACATCCCAAACTTCTTAGGTGGTCCATTTCCCTACAGGGGATGGACTTCACAGTGGAACATAGACCTGGGACTGACCATGCCAATGCAGATGGACTCTCCAGATATTTCCACTTAGAACATGAAGACTCAACTGGTCAAGGTTAGTTTAATGTCCCTAAGTTTGGGGGGGGGGGGGTTGTGTAGGAGAGTAGGGTCTGCTTTCTATGTTCACCCCCACTTTTTGCTTTTGCTTTACTGGTTTTCGACTTAGATGTGGCTGTGGGCCTGCTAATCAGACCCACAGCCCTGCTGTTCTCTCTCTAAATTAATACTATGTACTTTAGGTGCATAACCCATTTGGATAGGATCACCTTATTGGCCCCTGTACAGTGTACCCTAGGTACCCAGGGCATAGGTGTACCCTAGGCCTACCAGGGGCTGCAGCATGTATTATGCCACCCCTGGCCTGGCCTTCCATTCTGACACAACTGGCTGATCACTCAGCTGGGGCAAAGTCGTGTAATCACCCCTTGCTTAGGTGTAGTATTCCTATACCTAACTTACATATAGACACATGTGTACCTATCAGTCACTCCTATGGCAGGCCTTAACAATCCTGGAGGCAGAGTGCTTGGTAACATGTGAGATGGTGCTCTAGCATGAGCTGAGCCTGTCTGCAGCTTTCGGAACTAAGTCCTTATAGCTGTTCTATGATATAGCCTACCATATACTCTTAAAGTGCCTTATAACCTTAGACGGTTATGGTAACTATGGTTTGGCTTTATCGAAACATGTCGTTTAAGGTGTCTAACACTGTGGAATAATACCCCCATGCCATTTTTGGACATGAGAATATTATTCCCCCCTTCTAGAGGGAAAGACATGTTAAAATCATACTTCAACTGTTAGCCTCTGACCAAAGCCTCAGCATCACAAAATGGATGCTGCTGCCACGACACAAGTCTGACCTCCTGCAGCTGGGAGTGATCCCAGCCAGGGAGGCCTGGACAATAGGTTTCCTGCTTGGAGAGGTGCTAGCACCTCCCCAGACAGCCTTTAGTGTATTGGGGCAGGGTGGGCTGAAAGGAATGAGACATGCCTGGGGCACACAAGGTGTTCCTTGCATAGTCCAGTTCAAACCGGCGCTGGGGCACTCCAGCCCCAGCTCTGGCGCGAAACTGGACAAAGGGAAGTGGGTGTAACCACCCCCTCCCAGGTCCCACCCATAAGGCGTGACCTAGCAGGTATCCCAGCCCCCCAGATGAGTATAAGAGTGGGAGTTGGGCCTCAAGACTTTAGATTATCCTGAACCTGCAAACTTGAACAGAAACTCTGGACCTTCGACATTCGACGAAAGAAGAAGACTGAAGAATCTCCCTTGTAGCCAAGGAGTGGCTACCCTGTGCAAACAGGCACCATCAAGAGACTACCCTTTGCTTTGCCCACGTTGTACGAGGAACCGACTGCAGAGCCCGACCAGAGCCTTGACTTCCAGACTTCTCCGACCCTGATCCACATCCACAGCAAAGCTGAGATCCGTGGAGGCGACGAGCGACGTGGGACCGGCTACCTGGAAAAAGTGGCTAGTAACTTAAAGCGCAGCTTCTGAGGCACCCTCGAAGTTGTGCACCAGGGATTGAGAAGCCCCAACCCCAAGCACCATCTGCACCGAAGATCAGCCCCCCCCACTCCACGAGTCCTGCGTGGGGCCCTTCTGCATTTTCCTGCTTGCCGCGTCTGTCCGGTTGCTTGCCCGCTGGCTGGTGGCCTTTGTGACGACGCTCCCTGAAATCTTCTGCGCTGGTTTGGCTCCTCCAGACTGGCTCCCGCTTCTCTGCAAAGAAGAAGCACCCCAGACCTTCCTGGTCTGCACCAGAAGCAAGTCCTCCGTTCTTCGTGGGTTCCGCTTGCAAAGGCTTGGTGAGTCCTAGTCCAACTTCGACGCCGCCGACAGCAAGAGCCTTCGTGGGACAGCTCGCCTCCTGGTCCTGGTCGTCCTCGACGCTTCCTGGTCCACCTGGCTGCAGCGACAAGCTTCACCTTCACCTGCAATCTTCACGACATCACCTGGTTCCTTCCTGGTTCCACGTGGTCACTGGCTAGTGACCTTGACTCTGTCCCTTCTGCTTGCAGGTTTCCTCTCTTCTTGATCCCAGCCTTGGGATCCACCGGACACTCTTCACTGACTGCCTGTCAGCATCTTTCTTCAGGCATCCATAGGAGTCGACGACGAAAACGACGCATCTTCACCCCTATGCACCCGCAGCCTGTGGGCTAGGTAACTTGGGTACTCCGGTGCTCATCAGGATAGTGACTATCCTAGTATCTAGTTTTCAAGTCTCAACTTCCTAGCTACTCCGGAAGTGTCCTAAATCTACCGTTTTCTAAACTGTACTATTGCTATTGACTTTTACGCATTACGCGTGAGTGTTTCCACTCTGCACACGAATCCCGTGGGCCTCCCACTTCCTAACTAACGCTAGTGTAGTGTAGCCCCAGCGATTCCCTAGGCCTAGGCCTATTCTAATTCCGTGACAGTGGTTCTTATACCACTTACTTAGGATATGGTTTGCGTGGCCCCTAGGGCCTAACTCTATTACTTACCTGTGTGACTTAATGTATGCTTAAATAAGACTGTGTTGTACTTACCTCTAATCTCATAAAGAGTGCTGAGGGTTTGACTAGAATAAATACATTTTATTTTATATATATATCTGTTGTGGTGTCCTTTCATTTGGTATTCAAGGGATTATATATGGTATCACAGCCGGCTTCACATGCCATTCAGAGTTTAGCCTAAGACTGCTCTTGTCCATGCTACCACTAGGATAGCTGGTCTATAAGGTTGACTTTACAACCAATCACCATAAGGGTATTTGGACTGATATAAGGTGTACACTAGAACTAGTGACATCATACATCAGGCCAACTTCTCACACAGATGCCATTGGAGTAGCCATGCGCGGCTAGGTCTGATGTATCCGCCGCTGCGCTTATTACTTGGTTGGCCACCAGTCCGCCTTCATGGAGGATCTCCGTGAAGTCCTGCCTGTCCTCCCTAGGCAATTTCTCCACGAATCTGGCCAGGGAATCCCATAGGGAACGATCATACCTCCCCAGCAGGGCTGAAGCGCTAGCGACCTTCATGTGCGAAGCCGAGGTGTTGCACATTCTCCTGCCGTAGGAGTCCATCAGCTTGCTGTCCTTCTCAGGGGGGACAGTAGCAGATACTGAGGCTAAGTGAGACTTCATGGCCGCCGCCACTATCACCGAATCCGCTGGCGGGTCCGCCCTCAAGAATAAAGGGTCCTCGGTCGGAGCCTTGTACTTCTTTGCTATTCTCGAGGGGACCGAGCCCGCTGTAGCCGGTGTAAGGAACGTGGCCATCGCTGGTTCTAACAATCCTGGCACCAACGGGAGCAGAGGTCTGGGAGCTGACCGATGGTGTAAAGTGTCAAAGATCACAGAAGTGGGTGCCTGAGAGACGTGCAGTGCGATGTTCAACTTCTGCGCCCCTCTACCCAGGACGTCCGAAAAAGTTATAATGTCATCCACCGGGGACACTCGCGATGGAGGCGTGGATGAAAAAGTAGGAGAGTTGTCCCGGACTGAAGATCTTGTGGATGAAGTCCCAGTGGACGACCTGGTGCGTCGCCTCTTGTGGGAGCGTTCGCTATGGTGAGCCCTTGATCCAGATCTGCGCTTGGACGGAGATCTTGGACGTTTTGGCACGGTGCGACAGTCCCTGGAACGAGACCGGCGTGGTGAAATTGGCCTTGGATCCCTCGGAGGCGATTTACTCCTGCGCGGTGGGGAATACATGCGGGAGTAGTCCGATCCCGGACTCCGACATGCGCCAGCGCCCACATCTCGTAACCAGTGCGGTGACAGTCCAAACCGCTCTGGAGCCTCGGGTGATCTTTCCGGAGATATTTGCACGATGTGCAGTCCCGGAGATGATGACTGTTCTCCTGGGGACCTCTCTGCGGGCGGTCCAGATTTCGCCCTCGAATCCCTTGACGTCGACGACGTCTACGTCACCATCGGCAAGTGTGAGGTATGCCGTTCTGGTCTCGACTGCGGTCTCGACGCCGATCGCGGAGACCTCGACGTCGATCTCCTCTTCTCTGGCACCTGACGTCGGCTAGATGACCTCGACGTCGGCCGTGTCTTCGACGTCGACCTCTCTCGACGTCGTCTGGGCGACTTCGACGTCGACCTCTCTTGCCGTCGGCCAAGCGACTTCGACGTCGACCTCTCTCGACGTCGACTGGACGACTTCGACCTCTCTCGACGTCGACCGGGCGACTTCGCCGTCGACCTGTCTCGACGTCGACTGGGCGACTTCGACGTCGACCTCTCTCGACGTCGACCTGGTGATCTTGACGTCGATCTTCCTCTCGACGTCGACCTTCTATGTCGCCGAGTGGGGGTAACTATCGACGGCGACCGGCCCACTCGCGGCGGAATGTACGTCGCCGCATCTCTCGACGTCGACCCCCTCGAGGGTGGCGGAGAGTGTCTCGACATCGACGGAAGCCTCGATGTCGACGGAGACAGTCCAGATGTCACCAGACTAGCAGCCTTCGAGCCCGAAGGGCCGCCTCTCGACGCCGACTTACTTTTGCGCGGCGGAGACTCTTGATGGTGGGATGAATCCCTCGACGCCGAAGTTCTCTGCCTTTTCGCCGGCATCCTCGACGTCGACGGCGAACCTCTTGGACTCCTGGTCTTCTTGGAGCCCGGGGAGCTGGTATGTCGCCGTTTCTGTACTTGCGTAGCTGAAGAAGGTGGTCTTGATGAGGAATGCTCGCCTTCACGACGGCTTCGTTCCTTCTCCAGTCTTGCATGCAGTTTAATGCGCTCTCTGTCTCTCAGAGTGCGCTTCGAGAACTTCTGGCAGTGGGGACACTGGTCAGGATCGTGTTTAGATGGTAAACACACAATACACACCGAGTGTGGATCCGCCAGTGCCATTTTATTACCACAAGAAGGGCATTTCCTAAATAAAGGAGACATTCTGACTGGAAAAAATTGGAAAATTCAGTGGAAACCAGCAGAATCAGCCCTAAAAAGCCAGAAAACGTCGAAAAAAGCTTGAAAAAGCTGTAATTCAAAATTTCAGTCAAAAAACTGAAGAGCTCAAGCTCCAGGATCCTCACAGAAGGAGCCGGAAAAAAGAACTGGCCTAACTGCCACCTGTAGTGCATCATGGGAGCAGGGGGTCACAGGCAGGCCTTAAAGGCACGGTCCCCCTACTCTAATGCCTTAAAGGCAGGGTGTCAGTTTTCTTGGTTTCTTGATACTCTACTGCAGCCTACTGGCGAATGCCTACAATTACATGTTGCTTTATGGCAATAAAGCAGTGCTGTGTTATAATTTGCCTGATGCTTCCTTTTTTCCTTACGGGTTACGGGGGCACTACTATACAAAAATATGTAATTTACAGCATTGCCATGTTTTGAACATTAGTAGGCTGCATTTATATGTTTTCACATATGTATATATATATGTGTATATATATGTATTTTCTATATGCTCCGGGATCCCGCACATGGGCGGGGATTATTCATAGATTATGACTATTGATGAGTATCCCCTGGATGAGAAGGATTAGTTACTTACCTGTAATCCTAGTTCTCATCCAGGGGTATACTCATCAAAGTCATAATCTATGAATAATCCCCGCCCATGTGCGGGATCCCGGAGCATATAGAAAATACATATATATACACATATATATATATACATATGTGATAACATATAAATGCAGCCTAATAATGTTCAAAACATGGCAATGCTGTAAATTACATATTTTTGCATAGTAGTGCCCCCGTAACCCGTAAGGAAAAAAGGAAGCATCAGGCAAATTATAACACAGCACTGCTTTATTGCCATAAAGCAACATGTAATTGTAGGCATTCGCCAGTAGGCTGCAGTAGAGTATCAAGAAACCAAGAAAACTGACACCCTGCCTTTAAGGCATTAGAGTAGGGGGACCGTGCCTTTAAAGCCTGCCTGTGACCCCCTGCTCCCATGATGCACTACAGGTGGCAGTTGGGCCAGTTCTTTTTGGCGGTGACTCCGCACCTGAGTAGATCTGCCTTCCATACATCACTTATTTAAAGAGAAAAATTGCTCGTCCGGGGAGGTGGGTGGGTCGCTTATGACTTTGATGAGTATACCCCTGGATGAGAACTAGGATTACAGGTAAGTAACTAATCCTTCTCATCCAGGGGATACTCATCAATAGTCATAATCTATGAATAGAGTAGCAAGCCCATACCCAAAGTCTCGCGGACGAGCAAAAACAGTTAAAAAATAAACAGCAAAACACATTTTGCATTTACAGTTATGCAAACAGGTTCCTCAGAGAAGCCTGCCCCACCTGGGCGTCGGCCTGCGCGTCTGAATCTAGGCAGTAATGGCGCGTAAAAGTATGGACTGAGCGCCATGTAGCCGCTTTACAGATCTCAGACATGGGAACGTTGCGAAGGAGTGCTACAGTAGAAGCTTTCCCTCGAGTAGAGTGTGCTCTAGGTTTACCCTGTAGAACTTTGTGGGACAGTTGGTAAGCCAAAGCTATACAAGAGACAATCCATCTAGAGATAGACCTCTTGGTCGCAGCCAGCCCGGTATTAGTGGGTCCATAGTTAACAAAGAGCCTGTCTGACTTTCTAAGAGTAAGGGTCTTAGCCAGATAGAATTTCAAAACCCTCCGGAGGTCAAGAGAGTGTAGAGCTCTCTCCGGGGGAGTGGTCGGCTGAGGAAAGAAGGTGGGCAACGTGATCACCTGATTAATGTGGAAGTCCGAAACCACCTTGGGCAGGAAGCTCGGATGAGTACGGAGCACCACCCTATTAGCATGAAACACAGTGTAAGGTTCCTTGCAGCAGAGGGCCTGAATTTCACTAACCCTACGGGCCGAAGTGATGGCTACTAAGAAGGCAGCCTTCCAGGTCAAATGTTGCAAGGAGGCCTTATGAATCGGCTCAAAAGGAGCTCCCATCAGCTTAGAGAGAACGATGTTAAGTTCCCAGGAAGGGGAAGGAGACCTCACAGGTGGGTAAACTTTCTTAAGCCCTTCTAAGAAATCCTTTACCACTGGCATCTGAAAGAATGAGGTCTGGGTAGGAGACTTCCTGTAGGCTGTAATAGCAGCTAAGTGTACTCTGATGGAAGAGTACTTTAACCCAGACTTCGCCAAGTACAGTAAGTAGGGGAGAATAACCTGTTCTTGACCCCGGATCGGATCAAGGGTGTTATCTCTACACCAGAAGCAGAATCTTTTCCATTTAAAGCCATACGACTTCCTCGTGGAGGGCCTCTTTGCCTCCCGAAGAATGTTCATACAGTCCGGTGGAAGATCTAGATGTCCGTACTGGATGAATTCAGGAGCCATGCCGTCAAGCGAAGGGAGGGGAGATTGGGGTGGAACACTCTCCCCTTGTCCTTGGTCAGCAAGTTCGGCAGGCATGGCAACCTCCTCTGTGGTACCTCCGACAGCTGGAGTAGATCTGGGTACCACCACTGCCGGGGCCACTCCGGTGCTATTAGGATCATCCGAGTTCTGGCCCTGTAGAACGTCTGAATCACAGCCGGGATGAGAGGGAGAGGAGGAAAAGCGTAAAGCAATGTCCTCGACCAGCTGATCAAAAGCGCGTTCCCCTGGGACCCCCGTTGAAGGAACCTGGAGGCGAAGACGGGGCATTTCTTGTTGTCCGCGTCTGCGAACAGATCAATGTCCGGTGTGCCCCACAAGCGGAAGATGTCTTGAGCGACGTCTTCGTTGAGCACCCAGTCGTGCGCTTCGACGAAGTCTCTGCTGAGGCCGTCTGCCTGCACGTTCAGGGTCCCTGGCAGGTGAAATGCGACGATCGTCAGGTTTCTCGCCAGAAGCCATCTCCAGATTGATTGGGCCTCCAGAGACAGGACCCGTGATCTGGTCCCTCCTTGCTTGTTCAGATAGAACATAGTTGTGGTATTGTCCGTCTGAACCTGAACATAGTCGGTCTGCAGGGATGGGTACAGGGACTTGAGAGCGAGATGGACTGCTCGGAGCTCCAAGAAGTTGATGTGATAGCTCTGTTCGGTAGTGGACCAGAGACATTGTACTTGAAGCTGGCCCATATGAGCCCCCCAGCCCTGCATGGAGGCGTCTGTGACCACTGTCTGTGTCGGAGGCGCCTGATGGAAAGGGACGCCGTGAAGCAGATGGGAGCGCTTCATCCACCACCGGATGGAATCTTTGGCGGCTTGATGAAGGGTAATGTGATCCTCCCAGCGGCCGGACCTCTGCGACCACTCATCCTCTAGGTCTTGCTGCAGAGGACGCATGTGCAGACGTGCGTTGGGCACGATGTAGATGCACGAGGCCATGGATCCCAGGAGAGATGACACTTGTCTGGCTGTGGGATATTCCGTGCTGAGAAGCGTGCAGCTTTTTTGCAGCATGGAGGATAACCTCTCCTCCGAAGGACACACGCTTGCGCTTGCGGAGTCTAGAGAGGCGCCCAGGTAGTGGATCCGCTGAGTTGGATTGAGGATCGACTTCCTGTAGTTGACCTGAAGGCCCAACGAGTGTAGAAGGTTTAGGCAGAACGAGAGATGACTCTGGAGACGAGCCGGAGTGGAACTTTTTAAGAGCCAGTCGTCTAGATAGGGATAGACGAATATCTTCCGTTTGCGGAGAAATGCAGCCACCACCGCCATGCACTTTGAGAATGTTCGTGGCGCGGACTTGAGGCCGAATGGCAGGACCTTGTATTGATAATGTTGGCGAAGGATGCGAAATCTGAGAAACTTCCGATGTTTCGCTGAGACAGGAATGTGGAAGTATGCATCCTGTAAGTCTATGGCACACATCCAGTCCCCCTGGTGTAGATGTGGGAAAATCTGGTGCAGTGCTAGCATCCTGAATTTTTCTCTTCTGAGAAATCTGTTGAGTAGGCGGAGATCGAGGATGGGTCTGTAGTCTCCGATCGCTCCTCTTTTCTGAACAAGAAAATACCGGGAATACACTCCCTGATTTCTCTGCCTGTTTGGAACTTCCTCTATGGCGTTTTTGGAGAGGAGAGTGGCAACTTCGTCCTTTAACAGCTTGTTTTGGCTGGTAGGGAGTGGCTGTTTCCGTGGGGGTACCTGCGGAGGGGGTGATTTGAACCTCAGCAAGTAGCCCCGCTCTACAATACTCAGCACCCATCTGTCGTTTGTAATTGCATTCCACTCTGCCAGGTGAGCGGTGATACTTCCTCCTACCGGAGTGGCGAACGAGCGCGGAGGAAGTAAGTTTTCACTGCTTGGGAGGCTGCTTGTTAGAGGACTGCTGCTGTTTGGCATTTCCTCTTCCTCTGCCCCGGCCCCTTTGCTGAAACTGGGACCTCTGTTGGTTTTGAGAGGACCATTGGGGCGTTTGAACGCGCTGGTGAAAGGCACGTTTGTCGCCCTGGCGAAAGCGCTTGCGGAACTCTTTGCGTTTTTCCAGTCCCACAGCCTTTACGGTGTCCAATTCCGTTTTCATCTTGCTCATTTGGTCGTCCGCATGAGCTCCAAATAGCGATGATCCATTAAACGGCAGGTTAAGAATTCTTTTTTGTGCATCTGGCTTGAGGCCCCTTAATCTGAGCCAGGCCGAAAGGCGGGAGCAGATGCCATGGGAGTAGCCATGCGCGGCTAGGTCTGATGTATCCGCCGCTGCGCTTATTACTTGGTTGGCCACCAGTCCGCCTTCATGGAGGATCTCCGTGAAGTCCTGCCTGTCCTCCCTAGGCAATTTCTCCACGAATCTGGCCAGGGAATCCCATAGGGAACGATCATACCTCCCCAGCAGGGCTGAAGCGCTAGCGACCTTCATGTGCGAAGCCGAGGTGTTGCACATTCTCCTGCCGTAGGAGTCGATCAGCTTGCTGTCCTTCTCAGGGGGGACAGTAGCAGATACTGAGGCTGAGTGAGACTTCATGGCCGCCGCCACTATCACCGAATCCGCTGGCGGGTCCGCCCTCAAGAATAAAGGGTCCTCGGTCGGAGCCTTGTACTTCTTTGCTATTCTCGAGGGGACCGAGCCCGCTGTAGCCGGTGTAAGGAACGTGGCCATCACTGGTTCTAACAATCCTGGCACCAACGGGAGCAGAGGTCTGGGAGCTGACCGATGGTGTAAAGTGTCAAAGATCACAGAAGTGGGTGCCTGAGGGACGTGCAGTGCGATGTTCAACTTCTGCGCCCCTCTACCCAGGACATCCGAGAAAGTTATAATGTCATCCACCGGGGACACTCGGTGTAGGAGAGTAGGGTCTGCTTTCTATGTTCACCCCCACTTTTTGCTTTTGCTTTACTGGTTTTCGACTTAGATGTGGCTGTGGGCCTGCTAATCAGACCCACAGCCCTGCTGTTCTCTCTCTAAATTAATACTATGTACTTTAGGTGCATAACCCATTTGGATAGGATCACCTTATTGGCCCCTGTACAGTGTACCCTAGGTACCCAGGGCATAGGTGTACCCTAGGCCTACCAGGGGCTGCAGCATGTATTATGCCACCCCTGGCCTGGCCTTCCATTTTGACACAACTGGCTGATCACTCAGCTGGGGCAAGGTCGTGTAATCATCCCTTGCTTAGGTGTAGTATTCCTATACCTAACTTACATATAGACACATGTGTACCTATCAGTCACTCCTATGGCAGGCCTTGACAATCCTGGAGGCAGAGTGCTTGGTAACATGCGAGATGGTGCTCTAGCATGAGCTGAGCCTGTCTGCAGCTTTCGGAACCTTGTCCTTATAGCTGTTCTATGATATAGCCTACCATATACTCTTAAAGTGCCTTATAATCTTAGACGGTTATGGTAACTATGGTTTGGCTTTATCAAAACATGTCGTGTAAGGTGTCTAACACTAGGGAATCATACCCCCATGCCATTTCTGGACATGAGAATATTATTCCCCCCTTCTAGAGGGAAAGACATGTTAAAATCATACTTCAACTGTTAGCCTCTGACCAAAGCCTCAGCATCACAAAATGGATGCTGCTGCCACGACACAAGTCTGACCTCCTGCAGCTGGGAGTGATCCCAGCCAGGGAGGCCTGGACAATAGGTTTCCTGCTTGGGGAGGTGCTAGCACCTCCCCAGACAGCCTTTAGTGTATTGGGGCAGGGTGGGCTGAAAGGAATGAGACATGCCTGGGGCACACAAGGTGTTCCTTGCATAGTCCAGTTCAAACCGGCGCTGGGGCACTCCAGCCCCAGCTCTGGCGCGAAACTGGACAAAGGGAAGTGGGTGTAACCACCCCCTCCCAGGTCCCACCCATAAGGCGTGACCTAGCAGGTATCCCAGCCCCCCAGATTAGTATAAGAGTGGGAGTTGGGCCTCAAGACTTTAGATTATCCTGAACCTGCAAAACTGAACAGAAACTCTGGACCTTCGACATTCGACGAAAGAAGAAGACTGAAGAATCTCCCTTGTAGCCAAGGAGTGGCTACCCTGTGCAAACAGGCACCATCAAGAGACTACCCTTTGCTTTGCGACCGTTCTACGAGGAACCGACTGCAGAGCCCGACCAGAGCCTTGACTTCCAGACTTCTCCGACCCTCATCCACATCTGCAGCAGAGCTGAGATCTGTGGAGGCGACGAGCGACGTGGGACCGGCTACCTGGGAAAAGTGGCTAGTAACTTACAGCGCAGCTTCTGAGGTACCCTCGAAGTTGTGCACCGGGGATTGAGAAGCCCCAACCCCAAGCACCATCTGCACCGAAGATCAGCCCCCCACACTCCACGAGTCCTGCGTGGGGCCCTTCAGCATTTTTCTGCTTGCCGCGTCTGTCCGGTTGCTTGCCCGCTGGCTAGTGGCCTCTGTGACGACGCACCCTGAAATCTTCTGCGCTGGTTTGGCTCCTCCAGACTGGCTCCCGCTTCTCTGCAAAGAAGAAGCACCCCAGACCTTCCTGGTCTGCACCAGAAGCAAGTCCTTTGTTCTTCGTGGGTTCCGCTTGCCAAGGCTTGGTGAGTCCTAGTCCAACTTCGACGCCGCCGACAGCAAGAGCCTTCGTGGGACAGCTCGCCTCCTGGTCCTGGTTGTCCTCGACGCTTCCTGGTCCTCCTGGCTGCAGCGACAAGCTTCACCTTCACCTGCAACTCTTCACGACATCGCCTGGTTCCTTCCTGGTTCCACGTGGTCACTGGCTAGTGACCTTGACTCTGTCCCTTCTGCTTGCAGGTTTCTTCTCTTCTTGATCCCAGCCTTGGGATCCACCGGACACTCTCCCCTGACTGCCTGTCAGCATCTTTCTACAGGCATCCATAGGAGTCGACGACGAAAACGACGCATCTTCACCCCTATGCACCCGCAGCCTGTGGGCTAGGTAACTTGGGTACTCCGGTGCTCATCAGGATAGTGACTATCCTAGTGTCTAGTTTTCAAGTCTCAACTTCCTAGCTACTCCGGAAGTGTCCTAAATCTATCTATTTCTAAACTGTAATATTGCTATTGACTTTTACGCATTACGCGTGAGTGTTTCCACTCTGCACACGAATCCCGTGGGCCTCCCACTTCCTAACTAACGCTAGTGTAGTGTAGCCCCAGCGATTCCCTAGGCCTAGGCCTATTCTATTTCCGTGACAGTGGTTCTTATACCACTTACTTAGTATATGGTTTGCGTGGCCCCTAGGGCCTAACTGTATTACTTACCTGTGTGACTTAATGTATGCATAAATAAGACTGTGTTGTACTTACCTCTAATCTCATAAAGAGTGCTGAGGGTTTGCTTAGAATAAATACACTTTATTTTATATATATCTGTTGTGGTGTCCTTTCATTTGGTATTCAAGGGATTATATATGGTATCACAGCTGGCTTCACATGCCATTCAGAGTTTAGCCTAAGACTGCTCTTGTCCATGCTACCACTAGGATAGCTGGTCTATAAGGTTGACTTTACAACCAATCACCATAAGGGTATTTGGACTGATATAAGGTGTACACTATAACTAGTGACATCATACATCAGGCCAACTTCTCACACTCGCGATGGAGGCGTGGATGAAAAAGTAGGAGAGTAGTCCCGGACTGAAGATCTTGTGGATGAAGTCCCAGTGGACGACCTGGTGCGTCGCCTCTTGTGGGAGCGTTCGCTATGGTGAGCCCTTGATCCTGATCTGCGCTTGGACGGAGATCTTGGACGTTTTGGCGCGGTGCGACGGTCCCTGGAACGAGACCGGCGTGGTGAAATTGGCCTTGGATCCCTCGGAGGCGATTTACTCCTGCGCGGTGGGGAATACATGCGGGAGTAGTCCGATCCCGGACTCCGACATGCGCCAGCGCCCACATCTCGTAACCAGCGCGGTGACAGTCCAAACCGCTCTGGAGCCTCGGGTGATCTTTCCGGAGATATTTGCACGATGTGCAGTCCCGGAGATGATGACTGTTCTCCTGGGGACCTCTCTGCGGGCGGTCCAGCTTTCGCCCTCGAATCCCTTGACGTCGACGACGTCTGCGTCACCATCGGCAAGTGTGAGGTATGCCGTTCTGGTCTCGACTGCGGTCTCGACGCCGATCGCGGAGACCTCGACGTCGATCTCCACTTCTCTGGCACCTGACGTCGGCTAGATGTCCTCGACGTCGGCCGTGTCTTCGACGTCGACCTCTCTCGACGTCGTCTGGGCGACTTCGACGTCGACCTCTCCTGCCGTCGACCAAGCGACTTCGACGTCGACCTCTTTCGACGTCGACTGGACGACTTCGACCTCTCTTGACATCGACCGGGCGACTTCGCCGTCGACCTGTCTCGACGTCGACTGGGCGACTTCGACGTCGACCTCTCTCGACGTCGACCTGGTGATCTTGACGTCGATCTTCCTCTCGACGTCGACCTTCTATGTCGCCGAGTGGGGGTAACTGTGAGAAGTTGGCCTGATGTATGATGTCACTAGTTATAGTGTACACCTTATATCAGTCCAAATACCCTTATGGTGATTGGTTGTAAAGTCAACCTTATAGACCAGCTATCCTAGTGGTAGCATGGACAAGAGCAGTCTTAGGCTAAACTCTGAATGGCATGTGAAGCCAGCTGTGATACCATATGTAATCCCTTGAATACCAAATGAAAGGACACCACAACAGATATATATATAAAATAAAGTGTATTTATTCTAAGCAAACCCTCAGCACTCTTTATGAGATTAGAGGTAAGTACAACACAGTCTTATTAATGCATACAGTAAGTCACACAGGTAAGTAATACAGTTAGGCCCTAGGGGCCACGCAAACCATATACTAAGTAAGTGGTATAAGAACCACTGTCACGGAAATAGAATAGGCCTAGGCCTAGGGAATCGCTGGGGCTACACTACACTAGCGTTAGTTAGGAAGTGGGAGGCCCACGGGATTCGTGTGCAGAGTGGAAACACTCACGCGTAATGCGTAAAAGTCAATAGCAATGTTACAGTTTAGAAATAGATAGATTTAGGACACTTCCGGAGTAGCTAGGAAGTTGAGACTTGAAAACTAGACACTAGGATAGTCACTATCCTGATGAGCACCGGAGTACCCAAGTTACCTAGCCCACAGGCTGCGGGTGCATAGGGGTGAAGATGCGTCGTTTTCGTCGTCGACTCCTATGGATGCCTGAAGAAAGATGCTGACAGGCAGTCAGTGAAGAGTGTCCGGTGGATCCCAAGGCTGGGATCAAGAAGAGAAGAAACCTGCAAGCAGAAGGGACAGAGTCAAGGTCACTAGCCAGTGACCACGTGGAACCAGGAAGGAACCAGGCGATGTCGTGAAGAGTTGCAGGTGAAGGTGAAGCTTGTCGCTGCAGCCAGGAGGACCAGGAAGCGTCGAGGACGACCAGGACCAGGAGGCGAGCTGTCCCACGAAGGCTCTTGCTGTCGGCGGCGTCGAAGTTGGACTAGGACTCACCAAGCCTTGGCAAGCGGAACCCACGAAGAACAAGGGACTTGCTTCTGGTGCAGACCAGGAAGGTCTGGGGTGCTTCTTCTTTGCAGAGAAGCGGGAGCCAGTCTGGAGGAGCCAAACCAGCGCAGAAGATTTCAGGGAGCGTCGTCACAAAGGCCACCAGCCAGCGGGCAAGCAACCGGACAGACGCGGCAAGCAGGAAAATGCTGAAGGGCCCCACGCAGGACTCGTGGAGTGTGGGGGGCTGATCTTCGGTGCAGATGGTGCTTGGGGTTGGGGCTTCTCAATCCCCGGTGCACAACTTCGAGGGTACCTCAGAAGCTGCGCTGTAAGTTACTAGCCACTTTTCCCAGGTAGCCGGTCCCACGTCGCTCGTCGCCTCCACGGATCTCAGCTCTGCTGCAGATGTGGATGAGGGTCGGAGAAGTCTGGAAGTCAAGGCTCTGGTCGGGCTCTGCAGTCGGTTCCTCGTAGAACGGTCGCAAAGCAAAGGGTAGTCTCTTGATGGTGCCTGTTTGCACAGGGTAGCCACTCCTTGGCTACAAGGGAGATTCTTCAGTCTTCTTCTTTCGTCGAATGTCGAAGGTCCAGAGTTTCTGTTCAGTTTTGCAGGTTCAGGATAATCTAAAGTCTTGAGGCCCAACTCCCACTCTTATACTAATCTGGGGGGCTGGGATACCTGCTAGGTCACGCCTTATGGGTGGGACCTGGGAGGGGGTGGTTACACCCACTTCCCTTTGTCCAGTTTCGCGCCAGAGCTGGGGCTGGAGTGCCCCAGCGCCGGTTTGAACTGGACCATGCAAGGAACACCTTGTGTGCCCCAGGCATGTCTCATTCCTTTCAGCCCACCCTGCCCCAATACACTAAAGGCTGTCTGGGGAGGTGCTAGCACCTCCCCAAGCAGGAAACCTATTGTCCAGGCCTCCCTGGCTGGGATCACTCCCAGCTGCAGGAGGTCAGACTTGTGTCGTGGCAGCAGCATCCATTTTGTGATGCTGAGGCTTTGGTCAGAGGCTAACAGTTGAAGTATGATTTTAACATGTCTTTCCCTCTAGAAGGGGGGGATAATATTCTCATGTCCAGAAATGGCATGGGGGTATTATTCCCTAGTGTTAGACACCTTACACGACATGTTTTGATAAAGCCAAACCATAGTTACCATAACCGTCTAAGATTATAAGGCACTGTAAGAGTATATGGTAGGCTATATCATAGAACAGCTATAAGGACAAGGTTCCGAAAGCTGCAGACAGGCTCAGCTCATGCTAGAGCACCATCTCACATGTTACCAAGCACTCTGCCTCCAGGATTGTCAAGGCCTGCCATAGGAGTGACTGATAGGTACACATGTGTCTATATGTAAGTTAGGTATAGGAATACTACACCTAAGCAAGGGGTGATTACACGACCTTGCCCCAGCTGAGTGATCAGCCAGTTGTGTCAAAATGGAAGGCCAGGCCAGGGGTGGCACAATACATGCTGCAGCCCCTGGTAGGCCTAGGGTACACCTATGCCCTGGGTACCTAGGGTACACTGTACAGGGGCCAATAAGGTGATCCTATCCAAATGGGTTATGCACCTAAAGTACATAGTATTAATTTAGAGAGAGAACAGCAGGGCTGTGGGTCTGATTAGCAGGCCCACAGCCACATCTAAGTCGAAAACCAGTAAAGCAAAAGCAAAAAGTGGGGGTGAACATAGAAAGCAGACCCTACTCTCCTACACAACCCCCCCCCCCCAAACTTAGGGACATTAAACTAACCTTGACCAGTTGAGTCTTCATGTTCTAAGTGGAAATATCTGGAGAGTCCATCTGCATTGGCATGGTCAGTCCCAGGTCTATGTTCCACTGTGAAGTCCATCCCCTGTAGGGAAATGGACCACCTAAGAAGTTTGGGATTTTCACCCTTCATCTGATTTAGCCACAAGAGGGGCTTATGGTCTGTCTGAATCTTGAAGTGAGTGCCAAACAAGTATGGCCTCAGCTTCTTCAGGGCCCAAACCACAGCAAAGGCCTCCCTCTCAATAGCTGACCAACGTTTCTCTCTAGGGGTCAGCCTTCTACTTATAAAAGCAATGGGCTGGTCTTGACCATCAACATTCAGTTGTGAAAGAACAGCTCCCACACCTAACTCAGAAGCATCTGTCTGGACAATGAACTCTTTGGAGTAGTCTGGACTTTTCAGAATAGGTGCACTGCACATGGCCTGCTTCAGGTCATCAAATGCTTTTTGACAGCTTACTGTCCACTGAACTTTCTTTGGCATCTTCTTGGAGGTCAAGTCATTAAGTGGTGTCACTATGGACCCATAGTTCTTAACAAACTTTCTGTAGTACCCAGTCAGGCCCAAGAAAGCTCTGACCTGAGTCTGGGTAGTTGGAGGAGCCCAGTCCTTTATGGTCTGGATCTTGCTCTCCAGTGGTTGAACCTGACCCCCACCAACTAGGTGGCCCAGGTATACAACCTTGCTCTGCCCTATCTGGCACTTAGTGGCCTTGATAGTGAGGCCTGCCTTTTGCAGGGCCTCTAAAACATTCCTCAGGTGGACCAGGTGATCCTCCCAGGTGGAGCTAAAGACAGCAATATCATCAAGATAAGCTGCACAATAATCATCCAACCCAGTAAGGACTTGATTCACCAGCCTTTGGAAAGTGGCAGGTGCATTCTTCAGACCAAAGGGCATTACCACAAATTGATAATGTCCTCCTGGGGTCGAGAAAGCAGTTTTGGCCTTTGCACTCTCAGCTAGTCTGATTTGCCAGTAGCCTGCTGTTAGGTCAAATGTGCTCAAAAACTTAGCAGCTGCCAGTCTGTCAATGAGCTCATCTGCCCTAGGTATTGGGTGGGTATTGGGTGGGTCTGTCCTAGTGACAGCATTGAGACCTCTGTAATCCACGCAAAACCTCATCTCTCTCTTACCATCTTGGGTGTGAGGTTTTGGCACAAGGACTACAGGACTAGCCCAAGGGCTCTCTGAAGGTTCAATGACTCCCAGCTCCAACATCTTTTGTACCTCAACTTTTATGCAGTCCCTGACATGGTCAGGTTGCCTGTAGATTTTACTCTTCACAGGCAGACTGTCACCAGTGTCCACCTCATGGGTGCACCAGTTTGTCTGACTTGGGGTCAGAGAGAACATATGTCTGTAGGCCTGCAGAACTTGTCTGCAGTCCTGTTGCTGATGGACAGTGAGGCTGTCAGAAAAGACCACACCATCAACTGAGCCATCATCAGGGTTCTGAGTCAACAGGTCTGGGAGAGGGTCACTCTCTTCCTCCTGCCCCTCATCTGTAGCCATGAGTAGCCCCATGTCTGCCCTGTCAACATATGCCTTCAATCTGTTGACATGAAGCACCCTGTGGGGGCTTCTGGGAGTCCCAAGGTCCACCAAGTAGGTGACTTCTCCCTTTTTCTCAACAATAGTGTGGGGTCCAGACCATTTGTCTTGGAGTGCTGCTGGGGCCACTGGCTCCAACACCCACACTTTCTGTCCTGGCTGGTAAACAGTCAGTACAGCCTTTTGGTCATGCCAAGCTTTTTGGAGTTCTTGGCTTGCCTCAAGGTTTTTAGAAGCCTTCTTCATATACTCTGCCATCCTGGAGCGGAGACCAAGTACATAATCCACTATGTCTAGTTTGGGTTGTCTGAGAGGTCTCTCCCATCCTTCCTTCACCAAACACAGGGGTCCTCTTACAGGATGCCCAAACAAAAGCTCAAAAGGGCTGTAGCCAACCCCCTTTTGTGGGACCTCTCTGTAAGCAAACAGAAGGCAGGGTAAAAGGATGTCCCATCTTCGCCTAAGCTTGTCTGGTAATCCTTTTATCATTCCCTTTAGGGTCTTGTTGAATCTCTCAACAAGCCCATTGCACTGTGGGTGATAGGGTGTGGTGAACTTATAGTTAACACCACACTCCTTCCACATTGCAGTCAAGTATCCTGACATAAAGTTGGCACCTCTGTCAGAAATGACCTCCTTTGGAAAGCCCACTCTGGAGAATACTCCAAGCAGGGCCCTTGCCACAACAGGAGCTGTTGTGGTCCTCAGGGGAATTGCTTCTGGGTACCTGGTGGCATGGTCCACTATCACCAGTATGAATCTGTGCCCAGATGCTGTTTGTGGGTCCATTGGTCCTACAATATCTATGCCCACTCTTTCAAAGCGGACCCCCACCACAGGTAGTGGTATGAGGGGGGCCTTTGTGGTGCCACCTGATTTGCCACTGGCTTGGCAGGTGACACAGGAGCGACAAAACTCCTTAGTATCTTCTGACATATGGGGCCAGTGAAAGTGAGGGACAAGCCTGTCCCAAGTCTTGTTCTGGCCTAAATGTCCTGCAAGGGGAATATCATGGGCCAAGGTTAGAAGGAAGCCTCTGAACTTCAGTGGTATGACCAACCTCCTGGATGCACCAGGCTTGGGGTCTCTAGCCTCTGAGTACAGTAGCCCTTCATCTCAATACACTCTATGGGTACCTTGAGCATTCCCTGCAGCCTCAGCAGCAGCCAGCTGTCTGAGGGGTTCAAGAGAGGGGCAGTCTAATTGAGCCTGCCTCAGATCTGCCCTGGAAGGTCCCCCTGTCCCAAGAAACTCAACCTGATCAGGTTCAAGTTCTTCTAGGACAGTTCCTTCAGGGCTCTCAGAATCATCCTCCTGGGAGGGCTGATCCACCACCTGAGGCAGGGGGGAAGGCACAGCCTTAACCCTACTGCTCTTTCTCTTGGATTGTGACTGGTCCATAGTTTCAGGATCCAGCACTTGTTCAGTGTTGCACTTTTTGGCCTGTGACCTGGTCACAGCAAGGACATGTGCATCTATCCCCAGCATTTCTGCATGGGTCCTATACTCCACTTCAGACCAAACTGAAGTTTCAAGATCATTGCCCAGTAAACACTCTACAGGAAGGTCTGAACTAACAACAACTTTCTTGAGGCCAGTTACCCCTCCCCAGGAGAAGTTAACAATAGCCACACTATGGGTGGTAGTGGCATTGCTAGCGTTGGTCACTAGGTAATTCTCACCTAGTATGATCTGTCCAGGGTCCACAAAAGCAGGTGTCACCATTGTGACACTAGCTCCAGTGTCCCTGTAGGCCTGAGCCATTCTTTGGTTGATAAAAGGTGTCTGTCTGTACTTGCCCAGGTTACTGGGGCCTACAGTAGAGGACAAAGCTAAGTCCCCATCACAGATCAGGACAGCCTGAGTAGGTACTCTGACTAGGCCAGAATCCTCCTCAGTTCCCAGGGTTAACCCTACTACACCCTTTTGCTGGGAACCACCACTTACAGCTGAACTAGGGGGTACAGTTGCCTTAGGGGCAATGGTGGCTGGGGGCTTATCCTTTTTGGTGCACTCACTAAACCAATGTGAGTTGGACTTACAATAGTTGCACCATGGTTTCTTTTGGCCTTCTTTCTTCTTATCCTTTTTGGAACCACCCTCCCCCTGAGCCTTTTGGGGGCCTGGTGAAGACTTCTGGTCTTTTTGTTTCTGCTCATTACCCTTCTGGTCTGCCTTTTTCTGATCACCGCCCTGGTTCTGGTTTTTCTGCTTAACTCTAGTCCTGACCCATCTATCTGCCTTCTTTCCCAATTCTTGGGGAGAAGTCAGATCAGAATCAATCAGGTGTTGATGCAGTAGCTGGTTTTGACAGTTGTTAAGTATTTGTTCTCTCCTGATCAAATTATACAATCCTGTATAGTCCTTAACCTTACTTCCCATTAGCCAGCCTTCCAGAGCCTTAGTGGCACAATCTACAAAGTCAGTCCAGTCCTGAGTCTGTGTCTTCTGGGTATCCCTGAACAACAACCTGTATTGTTCAGTGGTTAGGCCAAACCCATCAATCAGAGCACTCTTCAGGACAGTGTAATTATCTGCATCCTCATCACTAACTGTGAGGAGCTTGTCTCTTCCTTTCTCAGAGAAGGAGAGCCGCAAGATAGCTGCCCACTGACTTTGGGGTACCTGCTGTACTTTGCAAGCTCTCTCCAAAGCAGTTATCCATTTGTGGATGTCATCCCCACACTTGTAGGGAGGGACAATCTTGCTCAGGTTTCTATTATCATAGTGCCTGTCTCTATCTCTAGGAATGTTGCTGCCACCAGTGGGTTCTAACCCACTTAACTTTTGTTCTCTAGCCAGAGCAAGCTTCTCTTTGGCAAGGGCAAGTTCTTCCCTCTGAATCCTCAGATTAGCCTCCCTCATTCTGGCTGCATGCTCCTTTCTCTCAGGTGAAGTCATTCCCCTGTGAGAGGAAGTATTAGAGATGTTAGAGACATGGGAGTGGATGGATTCCCTTGAAGGGGATCTGTCCCTCCTGCTTCTCTGTGAATGTCTACTTGTGGGTCTGTATGGGGGGATCCCATGCAAACTCCCATGTAAACTTAAGTTAGCCTGGCTAAGTCTCCTTACTTGGCTCTGGCTGTCTACCTCCCCATCTGAAGCCCCATCTGACTCCTCTGTGGTGGGTAGACCCTCCTCTGTGCCTAGGGCACCTTCCTGAGATGCCCTCTGAGCATCATACTCCTCTAGGAGTTGTTTTAACTGAAGGAGGGTAGGGTTTGCACCCTGTTTTATTCCTCTGGAGGTACACAACTGTCTCATATCCTGGAATGTTAGGGTATCATATCTAGAGGGGGTCTTTTGCAGACCTGATCCTCCTGAGAGAGCATCTACTTGATCTACTCTCAGAGACATGATCTAGTGAGGGTGTGGTGTGTGCACCTACCTACACTAGTTGTATCTACTAAACCTTTCTAGTAGTTGTAGTCAGGGTGTGTTATTCCCTTCAACCTACAACTACAAAGTCCAGTAGGACTTAAGTATAATAATCTATGTTATATGTACCTAGACAATATCTGTGTGATCTCTCAATTTAGTATCTCAAGATTACAATGGTATTACAACAGCAAGCTCAGATCCCAACCGCTGCTCACCAATGTGAGAAGTTGGCCTGATGTATGATGTCACTAGTTATAGTGTACACCTTATATCAGTCGAAATACCCTTATGGTGATTGGTTGTAAAGTCTACCTTATAGACCAGCTATCCTAGTGGTAGCATGGACAAGAGCAGTCTTAGGCTAAACTCTGAATGGCATGTGAAGCCAGCTGTGATACCATATGTAATCCCTTGAATACCAAATGAAAGGACACCACAACAGATATATATATAAAATAAAGTGTATTTATTCTAAGCAAACCCTCAGCACTCTTTATGAGATTAGAGGTAAGTACAACACAGTCTTATTAATGCATACAGTAAGTCACACAGGTAAGTAATACAGTTAGGCCCTAGGGGCCACGCAAACCATATACTAAGTAAGTGGTATAAGAACCACTGTCACGGAAATAGAATAGGCCTAGGCCTAGGGAATCGCTGGGGCTACACTACACTAGCGTTAGTTAGGAAGTGGGAGGCCCACGGGATTCGTGTGCAGAGTGGAAACACTCACGCGTAATGCGTAAAAGTCAATAGCAATGTTACAGTTTAGAAATAGATAGATTTAGGACACTTCCGGAGTTGCTAGGAAGTTGAGACTTGAAAACTAGACACTAGGATAGTCACTATCCTGATGAGCACCGGAGTACCCAAGTTACCTAGCCCACAGGCTGCGGGTGCATAGGGGTGAAGATGCGTCGTTTTTGTCGTCGACTCCTATGGATGCCTGAAGAAAGATGCTGACAGGCAGTCAGTGAAGAGTGTCCGGTGGATCCCAAGGCTGGGATCAAGAAGAGAAGAAACCTGCAAGCAGAAGGGACAGAGTCAAGGTCACTAGCCAGTGACCACGTGGAACCAGGAAGGAACCAGGCGATGTCGTGAAGAGTTGCAGGTGAAGGTGAAGCTTGTCGCTGCAGCCAGGAGGACCAGGAAGCGTCGAGGACGACCAGGACCAGGAGGCGAGCTGTCCCACGAAGGCTCTTGCTGTCGGCGGCATCGAAGTTGGACTAGGACTCACCAAGCCTTGGCAAGCGGAACCCACGAAGAACAAGGGACTTGCTTCTGGTGCAGACCAGGAAGGTCTGGGGTGCTTCTTCTTTGCAGAGAAGCGGGAGCCAGTCTGGAGGAGCCAAACCAGCGCAGAAGATTTCAGGGAGCGTCGTCACAAAGGCCGCCAGCCAGCGGGCAAGCAACCGGACAGACGCGGCAAGCAGGAAAATGCTGAAGGGCCCCACGCAGGACTCGTGGAGTGTGGGGGGCTGATCTTCGGTGCGCATGGTGCTTGGGGTTGGGGCTTCTCAATCCCCGGTGCACAACTTCGAGGGTACCTCAGAAGCTGCGCTGTAAGTTACTAGCCACTTTTCCCAGGTAGCCGGTCCCACGTCGCTCGTCGCCTCCACGGATCTCAGCTCTGCTGCAGATGTGGATGAGGGTCGGAGAAGTCTGGAAGTCAAGGCTCTGGTCGGGCTCTGCAGTCGGTTCCTCGTAGAACGGTCGCAAAGCAAAGGGTACTCTCTTGATGGTGCCTGTTTGCACAGGGTAGCCACTCCTTGGCTACAAGGGAGATTCTTCAGTCTTCTTCTTTCGTCGAATGTCGAAGGTCCAGAGTTTCTGTTCAGTTTTGCAGGTTCAGGATAATCTAAAGTCTTGAGGCCCAACTCCCACTCTTATACTAATCTGGGGGGCTGGGATACCTGCTAGGTCACGCCTTATGGGTGGGACCTGGGAGTGGGTGGTTACACCCACTTCCCTTTGTCCAGTTTCGCGCCAGAGCTGGGGCTGGAGTGCCCCAGCGCCGGTTTGAACTGGACTATGCAAGGAACACCTTGTGTGCCCCAGGCATGTCTCATTCCTTTCAGCCCACCCTGCCCCAATACACTAAAGGCTGTCTGGGGAGGTGCTAGCACCTCCCCAAGCAGGAAACCTATTGTCCAGGCCTCCCTGGCTGGGATCACTCCCAGCTGCAGGAGGTCAGACTTGTGTCGTGGCAGCAGCATCCATTTTGTGATGCTGAGGCTTTGGCCAGAGGCTAACAGTTGAAGTATGATTTTAACATGTCTTTCCCTCTAGAAGGGGGGGATAATATTCTCATGTCCAGAAATGGCATGGGGGTATTATTCCCTAGTGTTAGACACCTTACACGACATGTTTTGATAAAGCCAAACCATAGTTACCATAACCGTCTAAGATTATAAGGCACTTTAAGAGTATATGGTAGGCTATATCATAGAACAGCTATAAGGACAAGGTTCCGAAAGCTGCAGACAGGCTCAGCTCATGCTAGAGCACCATCTCACATGTTACCAAGCACTCTGCCTCCAGGATTGTCAAGGCCTGCCATAGGAGTGACTGATAGGTACACATGTGTCTATATGTAAGTTAGGTATAGGAATACTACACCTAAGCAAGGGGTGATTACACAACCTTGCCCCAGCTGAGTGATCAGCCAGTTGTGTCAAAATGGAAGGCCAGGCCAGGGGTGGCACAATACATGCTGCAGCCCCTGGTAGGCCTAGGGTACACCTATGCCCTGGGTACCTAGGGTACACTGTACAGGGGCCAATAAGGTGATCCTATCCAAATGGGTTATGCACCTAAAGTACATAGTATTAATTTAGAGAGAGAACAGCAGGGCTGTGGGTCTGATTAGCAGGCCCACAGCCACATCTAAGTCGAAAACCAGTAAAGCAAAAGCAAAAAGTGGGGGTGAACATAGAAAGCAGACCCTACTCTCCTACAGTAACCATCGACGGCGACCGGCCCACTCGCGGCGGAATGTACGTCGCCGCATCTCTCGACGTCGACCCCCTCGAGGGTGGCGGAGAGTGTCTCGACGTCGACGGAAGCCTCGACGTCGACGGAGACAGTCCAGATGTCACCAGACTAGCAGCCTTCGAGCCCGAAGGGCCGCCTCTCGACGCCGACTTACTTTTGCGCGGCGGAGACTCTTGATGGTGGGATGAATCCCTCGACGCCGAAGTTCTCTGCCTTTTCGCCGGCATCCTAGACGTCGACGGCGAACCTCTTGGACTCCTGGTCTTCTTGGAGCCCGGGGAGCTGGTATGTCGCCGTTTCTGTACTTGCGTAGCTGAAGAAGGTGGTCTTGATGAGGAATGCTCGCCTTCACGACGGCTTCGTTCCTTCTCCAGTCTTGCATGCAGTTTAATGCGCTCTCTGTCTCTCAGAGTGCGCTTTGAGAACTTCTGGCAGTGGGGACACTGGTCAGGATCGTGTTTAGATGGTAAACACACAATACACACCGAGTGTGGATCCGCCAGTGCCATTTTATTACCACAAGAAGGGCATTTCCTAAATAAAGGAGACATTCTGACTGGAAAAAATTGGAAAATTCAGTGGAAACCAGCAGAATCAGCCCTAAAAAGCCAGAAAACGTCGAAAAAAGCTTGAAAAAGCTGTAATTCAAAATTTCAGTAAAAAAACTGAAGAGCTCAAGCTCCAGGATCCTCACAGAAGGAGCCTGAAAAAAGAACTGGCCCAACTGCCACCTGTAGTGCATCATGGGAGCAGGGGGTCACAGGCAGGCCTTAAAGGCACGGTCCCCCTACTCTAATGCCTTAAAGGCAGGGTGTCAGTTTTCTTGGTTTCTTGATACTCTACTGCAGCCTACTGGCGAATGCCTACAATTACATGTTGCTTTATGGCAATAAAGCAGTGCTGTGTTATAATTTGCCTGATGCTTCCTTTTTTCCTTACGGGTTACGGGGGCACTACTATGCAAAAATATGTAATTTACAGCATTGCCATGTTTTGAACATTATTAGGCTGCATTTATATGTTATCACATATGTATATATATATGTGTATATATATGTATTTTCTATATGCTCCGGGATCCCGCACATGGGCGGGGATTATTCATAGATTATGACTATTGATGAGTATCCCCTGGATGAGAATCCACTATATCAAGTTTGGGTTGTCTGAGAGGTCTCTCCCATCCTTCCCTTACCAAACATAGGGGTCCTCTTACAGGATGCCAAAACAAAAGCTCAAAAGGGCTGTAGCCAACCCCCTTTTGTGGGACCTCTCTGTAAGCAAACAGAAGGCAGGGTAAAAGGATGTCCCATCTTCGCCTAAGCTTGTCTGGTAAACCTTTTATCATTCCCTTTAGGGTCTTGTTGAATCTCTCAACAAGCCCATTGCACTGTGGGTGATAGGGTGTGGTGAACTTGTAGTTCACACCACACTCCTTCCACATTGCAGTCAAGTATCCTGACATGAAGTTGGCACCTCTGTCAGAAATGACCTCCTTTGGAAAGCCCACTCTGGAGAATACTCCAAGCAGGGCCCTTGCCACAACAGGAGCTGTTGTGGTCCTCAGGGGAATAGCTTCTGGATACCTGGTGGCATGGTCCACTATCACCAGTATGAATCTGTGCCCAGATGCTGTTTGTGGGTCCATTGGTCCTACAATATCTATGCCCACTCTTTCAAAGGGAACCCCCACCACAGGTAGTGGTATGAGGGGGGCCTTTGTGGTGCCACCTGATTTGCCACTGGCTTGGCAGGTGACACAGGAGCGACAAAACTCCTTGGTATCTTCTGACATATGGGGCCAGTGAAAGTGAGGGACAAGCCTGTCCCAAGTCTTGTTCTGGCCTAAGTGTCCTGCAAGGGGAATATCATGGGCCAAGGTAAGAAGGAAGCCTCTGAACTTCAGTGGTATGACCAACCTCCTGGATGCACCAGGCTTGGGGTCTCTAGCCTCTGAATACAGTAGCTGTTAGAAATGGGATTTCTGGTTGGCTAGGGCTTGCGCCAAAGCCAGACAGAAACCACCTGTAGGAAGGTGGATATCTGACTATGGTTACCCCCAACTTTTTGCCTAGTGTCTAGCTGGTTTTTCGACTTAGTTGGCCTGAGATCCTGCCATTCAGGGTCTCAGGCTGTCTGCTCTCTCTTTAAAATGAACTCCATGTACCCTAGGTACATAACCAATTGGTAAGGATCACCTTATTGGACCCTGTACAGTGTACCCTAGGTACCCAGGGCATAGGTGTACCCTAGGCCTCCCAGGGGCTGCAGCATGTATTATGCCACCCCTGGTCTGGCCTTCCAATCAGACACAACTGGCTGATCACTCAGCTGGGGCAAGGTCGTGTAATCACCCCTTGCTTAGATATAGTATGCCTATATCTACCCTTATATATAGACACATGTGTACCTATCAGTCACTCCTATGGCAGGCCTTAACAATCCTGGAGGCAGAGTGCTTGGTAACATGTGAGATGGTGCTCTAGCATGAGCTGAGCCTGTCTGCAGCTTTCGGAACCATGTCCTTATAGCTGTTCTATGATATAGCCTACCATATACTCTTAAAGTGCCTTATAATCTTAGACGGTTATGGTAACTATGGTTTGGCTTTATCGAAACATGTTGTGTAAGGTGTCTAACACTGTGGAATAATACCCCCATACCATTTCTGGTGATGAGGATATTATTCCTCCCTTCTAGAGGGAGAGACATGTTAAAATCATACTTCAACTGTTAGCCTCTGACCAAAGCCTCAGCATCACAAAATGGATGCTGCTGCCACGACACAAGTCTGACCTCCTGCAGCTGGGAGTGATCCCAGCCAGGGAGGCCTGGACAATAGGTTTCCTGCTTGGGGAGGTGCTAGCACCTCCCCAGACAGCCTTTAGTGTATTGGGGCAGGGTGGGCTGAAAGGAATGAGACATGCCTGGGGCACACAAGGTGTTCCTTGCATAGTCCAGTTCAAACCGGCGCTGGGGCACTCCAGCCCCAGCTCTGGCGCGAAACTGGACAAAGGGAAGTGGGTGTAACCACCCCCTCCCAGGTCCCACCCATAAGGCGTGACCTAGCAGGTATCCCAGCCCCCCAGATTAGTATAAGAGTGGGAGTTGGACCTCAAGACTTTAGATTATCCTGAACCTGCAAAACTGAACAGAAACTCTGGACCTTCGACATTCGACGAAAGAAGAAGACTGAAGAATCTCCCTTGTAGCCAAGGAGTGGCTACCCTGTGCAAACAGGCACCATCAAGAGACTACCCTTTGCTTTGCCCACGTTCTACGAGGAACCGACTGCAGAGCCTGACCAGAGCCTTGACTTCCAGACTTCTCCGACCCTGATCCACATCTACAGCAGAGCTGAGATCCGTGGAGGCGACGAGCGACGTGGGACCGGCTACCTGGAAAAAGTGGCTAGTAACTTAAAGCGCAGCTTCTGAGGTACCCTCGAAGTTGTGCACCGGGGATTGAGAAGCCCCAACCCCAAGCACCATCTGCACCGAAGATCAGCCCCACACACTCCACGAGTCCTGCGTGGGGCCCTTCAGCATTTTCCTGCTTGCCGCGTCTGTCCGGTTGCTTGTCCGCTGGCTAGTGGCCTTTATGACGACGCACCCTGAAATCTTCTGCGCTGGTTTGGCTCCTCCAGACTGGCTCCCGCTTCTCTGCAAAGAAGAAGCACCCCAGACCTTCCTGGTCTGCACCAGAAGCAAGTCCTCCGTTCTTCGTGGGTTCCGCTTGCCAAGGCTTGGTGAGTCCTAGTCCAACTTCGACGCCGCCGACAGCAAGAGCCTTCGTGGGACAGCTCGCCTCCTGGTCCTGGTCGTCCTCGACGCTTCCTGGTCCTCCTGGCTGCAGCGACAAGCTTCACCTTCACCTGCAATCTTCACGACATCGCCTGGTTCCTTCCTGGTTCCACGTGGTCACTGGCTAGTGACCTTGACTCTGTCCCTTCTGCTTGCAGGTTTCTTCTCTCCTTGATCCCAGCCTTGGAATCCACCGGACACTCTTCACTGACTGCCTGTCAGCATCTTTCTTCAGGCATCCATAGGAGTCGACGACGAAAACGACGCATCTTCACCCCTATGCACCCGCAGCCTGTGGGCTAGGTAACTTGGGTACTCCGGTGCTCATCAGGATAGTGACTATCCTAGTGTCTAGTTTTCAAGTCTCAACTTCCTAGCTACTCCGGAAGTGTCCTAAATCTACTGTAGGAGAGTAGGGTCTGCTTTCTATGTTCACCCCCACTTTTTGCTTTTGCTTTACTGGTTTTCGACTTAGATGTGGCTGTGGGCCTGCTAATCAGACCCACAGCCCTGCTGTTCTCTCTCTAAATTAATACTATGTACTTTAGGTGCATAACCCATTTGGATAGGATCACCTTATTGGCCCCTGTACAGTGTACCCTAGGTACCCAGGGCATAGGTGTACCCTAGGCCTACCAGGGGCTGCAGCATGTATTATGCCACCCCTGGCCTGGCCTTCCATTTTGACACAACTGGCTGATCACTCAGCTGGGGCAAGGTCGTGTAATCACCCCTTGCTTAGGTGTAGTATTCCTATACCTAACTTACATATAGACACATGTGTACCTATCAGTCACTCCTATGGCAGGCCTTGACAATCCTGGAGGCAGAGTGCTTGGTAACATGTGAGATGGTGCTCTAGCATGAGCTGAGCCTGTCTGCAGCTTTCGGAACCTTGTCCTTATAGCTGTTCTATGATATAGCCTACCATATACTCTTAAAGTGCCTTATAATCTTAGACGGTTATGGTAACTATGGTTTGGCTTTATCAAAACATGTCGTGTAAGGTGTCTAACACTAGGGAATAATACCCCCATGCCATTTCTGGACATGAGAATATTATTCCCCCCTTCTAGAGGAAAAGACATGTTAAAATCATACTTCAACTGTTAGCCTCTGACCAAAGCCTCAGCATCACAAAATGGATGCTGCTGCCACGACACAAGTCTGACCTCCTGCAGCTGGGAGTGATCCCAGCCAGGGAGGCCTGGACAATAGGTTTCCTGCTTGGGGAGGTGCTAGCACCTCCCCAGACAGCCTTTAGTGTATTGGGGCAGGGTGGGCTGAAAGGAATGAGACATGCCTGGGGCACACAAGGTGTTCCTTGCATAGTCCAGTTCAAACCGGCGCTGGGGCACTCCAGCCCCAGCTCTGGCGCGAAACTGGACAAAGGGAAGTGGGTGTAACCACCCCCTCCCAGGTCCCACCCATAAGGCGTGACCTAGCAGGTATCCCAGCCCCCCAGATTAGTATAAGAGTGGGAGTTGGGCCTCAAGACTTTAGATTATCCTGAACCTGCAAAACTGAACAGAAACTCTGGACCTTCGACATTCGACGAAAGAAGAAGACTGAAGAATCTCCCTTGTAGCCAAGGAGTGGCTACCCTGTGCAAACAGGCACCATCAAGAGACTACCCTTTGCTTTGCGACCGTTCTACGAGGAACCGACTGCAGAGCCCGACCAGAGCCTTGACTTCCAGACTTCTCCGACCCTCATCCACATCTGCAGCAGAGCTGAGATCCGTGGAGGCGACGAGCGACGTGGGACCGGCTACCTGGGAAAAGTGGCTAGTAACTTACAGCGCAGCTTCTGAGGTACCCTCGAAGTTGTGCACCGGGGATTGAGAAGCCCCAACCCCAAGCACCATCTGCACCGAAGATCCGCCCCCCACACTCCACGAGTCCTGCGTGGGGCCCTTCAGCATTTTCCTGCTTGCCGCGTCTGTCCGGTTGCTTGCCCGCTGGCTAGTGGCCTCTGTGACGACGCACCCTGAAATCTTCTGCGCTGGTTTGGCTCCTCCAGACTGGCTCCCGCTTCTCTGCAAAGAAGAAGCACCCCAGACCTTCCTGGTCTGCACCAGAAGCAAGTCCTTCGTTCTTCGTGGGTTCCGCTTGCCAAGGCTTGGTGAGTCCTAGTCCAACTTCGACGCCGCCGACAGCAAGGGCCTTCGTGGGACAGCTCGCCTCCTGGTCCTGGTCGTCCTTGACGCTTCCTGGTCCTCCTGGCTGCAGCGACAAGCTTCACCTTCACCTGCAATCTTCACGACATCGCCTGGTTCCTTCCTGGTTCCACGTGGTCACTGGCTAGTGACCTTGACTCTGTCCCTTCTGCTTGCAGGTTTCTTCTCTTCTTGATCCCAGCCTTGGGATCCACCGGACACTCTTCACTGACTGCCTGTCAGCATCTTTCTTCAGGCATCCATAGGAGTCGACGACGAAAACGACGCATCTTCACCCCTATGCACCCGCAGCCTGTGGGCTAGGTAACTTGGGTACTCCGGTGCTCATCAGGATAGTGACTGTCCTAGTGTCTAGTTTTCAAGTCTCAACTTCCTAGCTACTCCGGAAGTGTCCTAAATCTACCGTTTTCTAAACTGTACTATTGCTATTGACTTTAACGCATTACGCGTGAGTGTTTCCACTCTGCACACGAATCCCGTGGGCCTCCCACTTCCTAACTAACGCTAGTGTAGTGTAGCCCCAGCGATTCCCTAGGCCTAGGCCTATTCTATTTCCGTGACAGTGGTTCTTATACCACTTACTTAGTATATGGTTTGCGTGGCCCCTAGGGCCTAACTGTATTACTTACCTGTGTGACTTACTGTATGCATTAATAAGACTGTGTTGTACTTACCTCTAATCTCATAAAGAGTGCTGAGGGTTTGCTTAGAATAAATACACTTTATTTTATATATATATCTGTTGTGGTGTCCTTTCATTTGGTATTCAAGGGATTACATATGGTATTACAGCTGGCTTCACATGCCATTCAGAGTTTAGCCTAAGACTGCTCTTGTCCATGCTACCACTAGGATAGCTGGTCTATAAGGTTGTCTTTACAACCAATCACCATAAGGGTATTTGGACTGATATAAGGTTACACTATAACTAGTGACATCATACATCAGGCCAACTTCTCACATTGGTGAGCAGCGGTTGGGATCTGAGCTTGCTGTTGTAATACCATTGTAATCTTGAGATACTAAATTGAAAGATCACACAGATATTGTCTAGGTACATATAACATAGATTATTATACTTAAGTCCTACTGGACTTTGTAGTTGTAGGTTGAAGGGAGTAACACACCCTGACTACAACTACTAGAAAGGTTTAGTGGATACAACTAGTGTAGGTAGGTGCACACACCACACCCTCACTAGATCATGTCTCTGAGAGTAGATCAAGTAGATGCTCTCTCAGGAGGATCAGGTCTGCAAAAGACCCCCTCTAGATATGATACCTTAACATTCCAGGAGATGAGACACTTGTGCACCTCCAGAGGAATAAAACAGGGTGCAAACCCTACCCTCCTTCAGTTAAGACAACTCCTAGAGGAGTATGATGCTCAGAGGGCATCTCAGGCAGGTGCCCTAGGCACAGAGGAGGGTCTACCCACCACAGAGGAGTCAGATGGGGCTTCAGATGGGGAGGAAGACAGCCAGAGCCAAGTAAGGAGACTTAGCCAGGCTAACCTAAGTTTACATGGGAGTTTGCATGGGGTCCCCCCATACAGACCCCCAAGTAGGCTTTCACAGAGAAGCAGGAGGGACAGATCCCCTTCAAGGGAATCCATCCACTCCCATGTCTCTAGCATCTCTAATGCTTCCTCTCACAGGGGAATGACTTCACCTGAGAGAAAGGAGCATGCAGCCAGAATGAGGGAGGCTAATCTGAGGATTCAGAGGGAAGAACTTGCCCTTGCCAAAGAGAAGCTTGCTCTGGCTAGAGAGCAAAAGTTAAGTGGGTTAGAACCCACTGATGGCAGCAACATTCCTAGAGATAGAGACAGGCACTATGATAATAGAAACCTGAGCAAGATTGTCCCTCCCTACAAGTGTGGGGATGACATCCACAAATGGATAACTGCTTTGGAGAGAGCTTGCAAAGTACAGCAGGTACCCCAAAGTCAGTGGGCAGCTATCTTGTGGCTCTCCTTCTCTGAGAAAGGAAGAGACAAGCTCCTCACAGTTAGTGATGAGGATGCAGATAATTACACTGTCCTGAAGAGTGCTCTGATTGATGGGTTTGGCCTAACCACTGAACAATACAGGTTGTTGTTCAGGGATACCCAGAAGACACAGACTCAGGACTGGACTGACTTTGTAGATTGTGCCACTAAGGCTCTGGAAGGCTGGCTAATGGGAAGTAAGGTTAAGGACTATACAGGATTGTATAATTTGATCATGAGAGAGCAAATACTTAACAACTGTCAAAACCAGCTATTGCATCAACACCTGATTGATTCTGATCTGACTTCTCCCCAAGAATTGGGAAAGAAGGCAGATAGATGGGTCAGGACTAGAGTTAAGCAGAAAAACCAGAACCAGGGCGGTGATCAGAAAAAGGCAGACCAGAAGGGTAATGAGCAGAAACAAAAAGACCAGAAGTCTTCACCAGGCCCCCAAAAGGCTCAGGGGGAGGGTGGTTCCAAAAAGGATAAAAAGAAAGATGGCCAAAAGAAACCATGGTGCAACTATTGTAAGTCCAACTCACATTGGTTTAGTGAGTGCACCAAAAAGGATAAGCCCCCAGCCACCATTGCCCCTAAGGCAACTGTACCCCCTAGTTCAGCTGTAAGTGGTGGTTCCCAGCAAAAGGGTGTAGTAGGGTTAACCCTGGGAACTGAGGAGGATTCTGGCCTAGTCAGAGTACCTACTCAGGCTGTTCTGATCTGTGATGGGGACTTAGCTTTGTCCTCTACTGTAGGCCCCAGTAACCTGGGCAAGTACAGACAGACACCTTTTATCAACCAAAGAATGGCTCAGGCCTACAGGGACACTGGAGCTAGTGTCACAATGGTGACACCTGCTGTTGTGGACCCTGGACAGATCATACTAGGTGAGAATTACCTAGTGACCAACGCTAGCAATGCCACTACCTCCCATAGTGTGGCTATTGTTAACTTCTCCTGGGGAGGGGTACCTGGCCTCAAGAAAGTTGTTGTTAGTTCAGACCTTCCTGTAGAGTGTTTACTGGGCAATGATCTTGAAACGTCAGTTTGGTCTGAAGTGGAGTATAGGACCCATGCAGAAATGCTGGGGATAGATGCACATGTCCTTGCTGTGACCAGGTCACAGGCCAAAAAGTGCAACACTGAACAAGTGCTGGATCCTGAAACTATGGACCAGTCACAACCCAAGAGAAAGAGCAGTAGGGTTAAGGCTGTGCCTTCCCCCCTGCCTCAGGTGGTGGATCAGCCCTCCCAGGAGGATGATTCTGAGAGCCCTGAAGGAACTGTCCTAGAAGAACTTGAACCTGATCAGGTTGAGTTTCTTGGGACAGGGGGACCTTCCAGGGCAGATCTGAGGCAGGCTCAATTAGACTGCCCCTCTCTTGAACCCCTCAGACAGCTGGCTGCTGCTGAGGCTGCAGGGAATGCTCAAGGTACCCATAGAGTGTATTGGGATGAAGGGCTACTGTATTCAGAGGCTAGAGACCCCAAGCCTGGTGCATCCAGGAGGTTGGTCATACCACTGAAGTTCAGAGGCTTCCTTCTAACCTTGGCCCATGATATTCCCCTTGCAGGACATTTAGGCCAGAACAAGACTTGGGACAGGCTTGTCCCTCACTTTCACTGGCCCCATATGTCAGAAGATACTAAGGAGTTTTGTCGCTCCTGTGTCACCTGCCAAGCCAGTGGCAAATCAGGTGGCACCACAAAGGCCCCCCTCATACCACTACCTGTGGTGGGGGTCCCCTTTGAAAGAGTGGGCATAGATATTGTAGGACCAATGGACCCACAAACAGCATCTGGGCACAGATTCATACTGGTGATAGTGGACCATGCCACCAGGTACCCAGAAGCAATTCCCCTGAGGACCACAACAGCTCCTGTTGTGGCAAGGGCCCTGCTTGGAGTATTCTCCAGAGTGGGCTTTCCAAAGGAGGTCATTTCTGACAGAGGTACCAACTTTATGTCAGGATACTTGACTGCAATGTGGAAGGAGTGTGGTGTTAACTATAAGTTCACCACACCCTATCACCCACAGTGCAATGGGCTTGTTGAGAGATTCAACAAGACCCTAAAGGGAATGATAAAAGGATTACCAGACAAGCTTAGGCGAAGATGGGACATCCTTTTACCCTGCCTTCTGTTTGCTTACAGGGAGGTCCCACAAAAGGGGGTTGGCTACAGCCCTTTTGAGCTTTTGTTTGGGCATCCTGTAAGAGGACCCCTGTGTTTGGTGAAGGAAGGATGGGAGAGACCTCTCAGACAACCCAAACTAGACATAGTGGATTATGTACTTGGTCTCCGCTCCAGGATGGCAGAGTATATGAAGAAGGCTTCTAAAAACCTTGAGGCAAGCCAAGAATTCCAAAAAGCTTGGCATGACCAAAAGGCTGTACTGACTGTTTACCAGCCAGGACAGAAAGTGTGGGTGTTGGAGCCAGTGGCCCCAGCAGCACTCCAAGACAAATGGTCTGGACCCCACACTATTGTTGAGAAAAAGGGAGAAGTCACCTACTTGGTGGACCTTGGGACTCCCAGAAGCCCCCACAGGGTGCTTCATGTCAACAGATTGAAGGCATATGTTGACAGGGCAGACATGGGGCTACTCATGGCTACAGATGAGGGGCAGGAGGAAGAGAGTGACCCTCTCCCAGACCTGTTGACTCAGAACCCTGATGATGGCTCAGTTGATGGTGTGGTCTTTTCTGACAGCCTCACTGTCCATCAGCAACAGGACTGCAGACAAGTTCTGCAATCCTACAGACATATGTTCTCTCTGACCCCAAGTCAGACAAACTGGTGCACCCATGAGGTGGACACTGGTGACAGTCTGCCTGTGAAGAGTAAAATCTACAGGCAACCTGACCATGTCAGGGACTGCATAAAAGTTGAGGTACAAAAGATGTTGGAGCTGGGAGTCATTGAACCTTCAGAGAGCCCTTGGGCTAGTCCTGTAGTCCTTGTGCCAAAACCTCACACCCAAGATGGTAAGAGAGAGATGAGGTTTTGCGTGGATTACAGAGGTCTCAATGCTGTCACTAGGACAGATGCCCACCCAATACCTAGGGCAGATGAGCTCATTGACAGACTGGCAGCTGCTAAGTTTTTGAGCACATTTGACCTAACAGCAGGCTACTGGCAAATCAGACTAGCTGAGAGTGCAAAGGCCAAAACTGCTTTCTTGACCCCAGGAGGACATTATCAATTTGTGGTAATGCCCTTTGGTTTGAAGAATGCACCTGCCACTTTCCAAAGGCTGGTGAATCAAGTCCTTACTGGGTTGGATGATTATTGTGCAGCTTATCTTGATGATATTGCTGTCTTTAGCTCCACCTGGGAGGATCACCTGGTCCACCTGAGGAATGTTTTAGAGGCCCTGCAAAAGGCAGGCCTCACTATCAAGGCCACTAAGTGCCAGATAGGGCAGAGCAAGGTTGTATACCTGGGCCACCTAGTTGGTGGGGGTCAGGTTCAACCACTGGAGAGCAAGATCCAGACCATAAAGGACTGGGCTCCTCCAACTACCCAGACTCAGGTCAGAGCTTTCTTGGGCCTGACTGGGTACTACAGAAAGTTTGTTAAGAACTATGGGTCCATAGTGACACCACTTAATGACTTGACCTCCAAGAAGATGCCAAAGAAAGTTCAGTGGACAGTAAGCTGTCAAAAAGCATTTGATGACCTGAAGCAGGCCATGTGCAGTGCACCTATTCTGAAAAGTCCAGACTACTCCAAAGAGTTCATTGTCCAGACAGATGCTTCTGAGTTAGGTGTGGGAGCTGTTCTTTCACAACTGAATGTAGATGGTCAAGACCAGCCCATTGCTTTTATAAGTAGAAGGCTGACCCCTAGAGAGAAACGTTGGTCAGCTATTGAGAGGGAGGCCTTTGCTGTGGTTTGGGCCCTGAAGAAGCTGAGGCCATACTTGTTTGGCACTCACTTCAAGATTCAGACAGACCATAAGCCCCTCTTGTGGCTAAATCAGATGAAGGGTGAAAATCCCAAACTTCTTAGGTGGTCCATTTCCCTACAGGGGATGGACTTCACAGTGGAACATAGACCTGGGACTGACCATGCCAATGCAGATGGACTCTCCAGATATTTCCACTTAGAACATGAAGACTCAACTGGTCAAGGTTAGTTTAATGTCCCTAAGTTTGGGGGGGGGGTTGTGTAGGAGAGTAGGGTCTGCTTTCTATGTTCACCCCCACTTTTTGCTTTTGCTTTACTGGTTTTCGACTTAGATGTGGCTGTGGGCCTGCTAATCAGACCCACAGCCCTGCTGTTCTCTCTCTAAATTAATACTATGTACTTTAGGTGCATAACCCATTTGGATAGGATCACCTTATTGGCCCCTGTACAGTGTACCCTAGGTACCCAGGGCATGGGTGTACCCTAGGCCTACCAGGGGCTGCAGCATGTATTATGCCACCCCTGGCCTGGCCTTCCATTTTGACACAACTGGCTGATCACTCAGCTGGGGCAAGGTCGTGTAATCACCCCTTGCTTAGGTGTAGTATTCCTATACCTAACTTACATATAGACACATGTGTACCTATCAGTCACTCCTATGGCAGGCCTTGACAATCCTGGAGGCAGAGTGCTTGGTAACATGTGAGATGGTGCTCTAGCATGAGCTGAGTCTGTCTGCAGCTTTCGGAACCTTGTCCTTATAGCTGTTCTATGATATAGCCTACCATATACTCTTAAAGTGCCTTATAATCTTAGACGGTTATGGTAACTATGGTTTGGCTTTATCAAAACATGTCGTGTAAGGTGTCTAACACTAGGGAATAATACCCCCATGCCATTTCTGGACATGAGAATATTATTCCCCCCTTCTAGAGGGAAAGACATGTTAAAATCATACTTCAACTGTTAGCCTCTGACCAAAGCCTCAGCATCACAAAATGGATGCTGCTGCCACGACACAAGTCTGACCTCCTGCAGCTGGGAGTGATCCCAGCCAGGGAGGCCTGGACAATAGGTTTCCTGCTTGGGGAGGTGCTAGCACCTCCCCAGACAGCCTTTAGTGTATTGGGGCAGGGTGGGCTGAAAGGAATGAGACATGCCTGGGGCACACAAGGTGTTCCTTGCATAGTCCAGTTCAAACCGGCGCTGGGGCACTCCAGCCCCAGCTCTGGCGCGAAACTGGACAAAGGGAAGTGGGTGTAACCACCCCCTCCCAGGTCCCACCCATAAGGCGTGACCTAGCAGGTATCCCAGCCCCCCAGATTAGTATAAGAGTGGGAGTTGGGCCTCAAGACTTTAGATTATCCTGAACCTGCAAAACTGAACAGAAACTCTGGACCTTCGACATTCGACGAAAGAAGAAGACTGAAGAATCTCCCTTGTAGCCAAGGAGTGGCTACCCTGTGCAAACAGGCACCATCAAGAGACTACCCTTTGCTTTGCGACCGTTCTACGAGGAACCGACTGCAGAGCCCGACCAGAGCCTTGACTTCCAGACTTCTCCGACCCTCATCCACATCTGCAGCAGAGCTGAGATCCGTGGAGGCGACGAGCGACGTGGGACCGGCTACCTGGGAAAAGTGGCTAGTAACTTACAGCGCAGCTTCTGAGGTACCCTCGAAGTTGTGCACCGGGGATTGAGAAGCCCCAACCCCAAGCACCATCTGCACCGAAGAACCGCCCCCCACACTCCACGAGTCCTGCGTGGGGCCCTTCAGCATTTTCCTGCTTGCCGCGTCTGTCCGGTTGCTTGCCCGCTGGCTAGTGGCCTCTGTGACGACGCACCCTGAAATCTTCTGCGCTGGTTTGGCTCCTCCAGACTGGCTCCCGCTTCTCTGCAAAGAAGAAGCACCCCAGACCTTCCTGGTCTGCACCAGAAGCAAGTCCTTCGTTCTTCGTGGGTTCCGCTTGCCAAGGCTTGGTGAGTCCTAGTCCAACTTCGACGCCGCCGACAGCAAGGGCCTTCGTGGGACAGCTCGCCTCCTGGTCCTGGTCGTCCTCGACGCTTCCTGGTCCTCCTGGCTGCAGCGACAAGCTTCACCTTCACCTGCAATCTTCACGACATCGCCTGGTTCCTTCCTGGTTCCACGTGGTCACTGGCTAGTGACCTTGACTCTGTCCCTTCTGCTTGCAGGTTTCTTCTCTTCTTGATCCCAGCCTTGGGATCCACCGGACACTCTTCACTGACTGCCTGTCAGCATCTTTCTTCAGGCATCCATAGGAGTCGACGACGAAAACGACGCATCTTCACCCCTATGCACCCGCAGCCTGTGGGCTAGGTAACTTGGGTACTCCGGTGCTCATCAGGATAGTGACTGTCCTAGTGTCTAGTTTTCAAGTCTCAACTTCCTAGCTACTCCGGAAGTGTCCTAAATCTACCGTTTTCTAAACTGTACTATTGCTATTGACTTTAACGCATTACGCGTGAGTGTTTCCACTCTGCACACGAATCCCGTGGGCCTCCCACTTCCTAACTAACGCTAGTGTAGTGTAGCCCCAGCGATTCCCTAGGCCTAGGCCTATTCTATTTCCGTGACAGTGGTTCTTATACCACTTACTTAGTATATGGTTTGCGTGGCCCCTAGGACCTAACTGTATTACTTACCTGTGTGACTTACTGTATGCATTAATAAGACTGTGTTGTACTTACCTCTAATCTCATAAAGAGTGCTGAGGGTTTGCTTAGAATAAATACACTTTATTTTATATATATATCTGTTGTGGTGTCCTTTCATTTGGTATTCAAGGGATTACATATGGTATCACAGCTGGCTTCACATGCCATTCAGAGTTTAGCCTAAGACTGCTCTTGTCCATGCTACCACTAGGATAGCTGGTCTATAAGGTTGACTTTACAACCAATCACCATAAGGGTATTTGGACTGATATAAGGTGTACACTATAACTAGTGACATCATACATCAGGCCAACTTCTCACATCTACCGTTTTCTAAACTGTACTATTGCTATTGACTTTTACGCATTACGCGTGAGTGTTTCCACTCTGCACACGAATCCCGTGGGCCTCCCACTTCCTAACTAACGCTAGTGTAGTGTAGCCCCAGCGATTCCCTAGGCCTAGGCCTATTCTATTTCCGTGACAGTGGTTCTTATACCACTTACTTAGTATATGGTTTGCGTGGCCCCTAGGGCCTAACTGTATTACTTACCTGTGTGACTTACTGTATGCTTAAATAAGACTGTGTTGTACTTACCTCTAATCTCATAAAGAGTGCTGAGGGTTTGCTTAGAATAAATACACTTTATTTTATATATATATCTGTTGTGGTGTCCTTTCATTTGGTATTCAAGGGATTATATATGGTATCACAGCTGGCTTCACATGCCATTCAGAGTTTAGCCTAAGACTGCTCTTGTCCATGCTACCACTAGGATAGCTGGTCTATAAGGTTGACTTTACAACCAATCACCATAAGGGTATTTGGACTGATATAAGGTGTACACTAGAACTAGTGACATCATACATCAGGCCAACTTCTCACATTGGTGAGCAGCGGTTGGGATCTGAGCTTGCTGTTGTAATACCATTGTAATCTTAAGATACTAAATTGAAAGATCACACAGATATTGTCTAGGTACATATAACATAGTTTATAATACTTAAGTCCTACTGGACTTTGTAGTTGTAGGTTGAAGGGAGTAACACACCCTGACTACAACTACTAGAGAGGTTTAGTAGATACAACTAGTGTAGGTAGGTGCACACACCACACCCTCACTAGATCATGTCTCTGAGAGGAGATCAAGTGGATGCTCTCTCAGGAGGATCAGGTCTGCAAAAGACCCCCTCTAGATATGATACCTTAACATTCCAGGAGATGGGACACTTGTGTACCTCCAGAGGAATAAAACAGGGTGCAAACCCTACCCTCCTTCAGTTAAGACAACTCCTAGAGGAGTATGACATTCTTAAGGCATCTCAGGCAGGTGCCCTAGGCACAGAGGGTCTACCCACCACAGAGGAGTCAGAGGAGACTTCAGATGAAGAGGTAGACAGCCAGGGCCAAGTAGGAAGACTTAGCCAGGCTAACCTAAGCTTACATGGGAGTTTGCATGGGGTCCCCCCTTACAGACCCCCAAGTAGGCTTACACAGAGAAGCAGGAGGGACAGATCCCCTTCAAGGGAATCCATCCACTCCCATGTCTCTAGCATCTCTAATGCTTCCTCTCACAGGGGAATGACTTCACCTGAGAGAAAGGAGCATGAAGCCAGAATGAGGGAAGCTAATCTGAGGATTCAGAGGGAAGAACTTGCCCTTGCCAAAGAGAAGCTTGCTCTGGCTAGAGAACAAAAGTTAAGTGGGTTAGAACCCACTGGTGGCAGCAACATTCCTAGAGATAGGGATAGGTCCTATGACCATAGAAACCTAAGCAAGATAGTCCCCCCATATCAGAATGGGGATGACATCCACAAATGGATGACTGCTTTGGAGAGGGCCTGCAAAGTACAGCAGGTTCCCCAGAGTCAGTGGGCAGCTATCTTGTGGCTCTCCTTTTCTGACAAAGATAGAGACAAGCTCCTCACAGTCAGTGATGAGGATGCAAACAATTACAAAGTCCTGAAGAGTGCTCTGATAGATGGGTTTGGCTTAACCACTGAGCAATATAGGTTGTTGTTCAGAGACACCCAGAAGACACAGACACAGGACTGGTCTGATTTTGTGGATTGTGCCACTAAGGCTTTGGAAGGTTGGTTAAATGGCAGCAAGGTGCAGGACTATACAGGATTGTACAACTTGATTATGAGGGAGCAGATCCTTAGTAATTGTCAGAACCAGCTTCTCCATCAACACCTGGTAGACTCAGATTTGACCTCTCCCCAAGAATTGGGAAAGAGGGCAGATAAATGGGTCAGGACCAGGATTAGGCCTAAAAATCAGGGTGGTGACCAAAAGAAAGATACCACCAAGCCTCAAGAGAAGGGTGGGGATAAAGCAAAAGAGAAATCTTCCTCAGGGCCCCAAAACTCCACACAGGGTGGTGGGTCCCAAGCTCCCTCCTCTACCACAGTTAAAAAGCCTTACTGCCATGTGTGTAAAACACCTGGGCATTGGAAAACTGACAGCAGTTGCCCACAGGCTAAAAACAAGACTGTTATTCCAACTACTCCTGTCACACCACCTATTACTGTCAGCAGTAATCCCCCAGGTGGTGGGAGTGCCCCCAAAAATTTGGTTGGGTTTTCTTGGGGAACACAGGGGGATCCTGGCTTAGCCAATTCCCCTACAGCAGCTACTCTTGTCTGTGATGGTGGCATGGGGTTTGCCAACTTCACTGCCTGTCCCAACACTTTGGGTAGGTACAGACAGGAACCCTACATCAATGGTAGAAAAGCTGAGGCCTACAGAGACACTGGAGCTAGCATCACTATGGTGGCCCATAGGCTAGTTCCCTCTGAGCAGCTTTTGCCTGGTTTCTCATACCAGGTCACTAACATTGATGGCAAACAGAACAGCCATCCCATGGCAGAAGTATGTCTCAGCTGGGGAGGGGTCACTGGCCCTAAAAGGGTGGCAGTGTCTCCAACCTTGCCTGTGGACTGCTTGCTGGGGAATGACTTAGAACTCTCAGCTTGGGCTGAAGTTGAACAAGACACCCATTCCAAAATGGTAGGCCTTTCCAAAAAGGGTAGTGGGGTTGTGCCAGTCACAACCCCTGTCCAAGTAGATTTCCTCCCTGAAAAGGTTGGAAGGGCAGTGGTAGCCACAGCCCAGGCACAGACAGACTTCCCTGTAGAGACTGGCAGAGCTGTGACAGTCACAGCTCAAACACAAACTGAGTGCCTCCCTGAAAAGGTTGGCAAGGCTGTAATGGTCTCAGCCCACACTCAGACTGATATAGGTGTAGTGAAGCCTGAAACTATGGATCACTCCACACAAACAGAGAGTAGTGGGGAGGAAGAAAAGTCTCCCTCTCCCCAGACATTAGGAAAAGGTCAGCCTCCTCAGGGATCTGACCTCACCCCTTGTGAAGGAACTGCCCCAGGGGTAGCCAGGCCTGGCCTGGCAGAGCCTCTGATGTCAGTGGCCCCTTCCAAGGTGGGACCCAGTCTGGTGCAGGTAGCCTGCCTCTCTCTACCCTGCCTCAGTCAGCCCAGGGCTGCAGAGGTCAGGGAGGCCAGTGGACCCCAAGAGGGCCCCTGTCCACAAGAACCCCCCCATCAAAAGAATGAGGATTGCCTGGCTAGTAGCCCTAGCCAGGTGATGGGTAAAAACATTCCTGAGGGATCCCCGTTACAGGTAGTTAGGGACCTCCCCCAGAGGGATTCTGTTGGGCACAGGCAAACCTGGGACCTTAGGGCCCCAAACCTGACCTGTCCCTCCAGTAAGCCCACAAAAGGGACCCAGCCTCCAGCTTTAGGTAGCCAGAGGCTGACCCTGAGAGCACAGTGCAACTCAGTTAAAGAAAGAAAGGCATCCATGGTGGAGGATGATTGGAGGAAGCCGAGACCTCACTTTGAGGACACTCACTTCAGTACTCCATCTCAACACCAGCCTTTTACTTTGCAAAGACACACCCAAGGTAGAGATTCCCTATGGTGGAGACCCTATGATACCTTTAGGATGAGGGATTGCTTAGTGGACCATGAGACAGGAGGTAACCATGCCAGTGCTGGTTCTTCCTTATATGGCCACTTAGGCAATAGAGGCTTACCTTGTCAAGGCCAGCCTTATCTCCTTTCGTTTGGGGGGGGGGGTTGTGTAGGAAGGTGGATATCTGACTATGGTTGCCCCCAACTTTTTGCCTAGTGTCTAGCTGGTTTTTCGACTTAGTTGGCCTGAGATCCTGCCATTCAGGGTCTCAGGCTGTCTGCTCTCTCTTTAAAATGGACTCCATGTACCCTAGGTACATAACCAATTGGTAAGGATCACCTTATTGGACCCTGTACAGTGTACCCTAGGTACCCAGGGTATAGGTGTACCCTAGGCCTCCCAGGGGCTGCAGCATGTATTATGCCACCCCTGGTCTGGCCTTCCAATCAGACACAACTGGCTGATCACTCAGCTGGGGCAAGGTCGTGTAATCACCCCTTGCTTAGATATAGTATGCCTATATCTACCCTTATATATAGACACATGTGTACCTATCAGTCACTCCTATGGCAGGCCTTAACAATCCTGGAGGCAGAGTGCTTGGTAACATGTGAGATGGTGCTCTAGCATGAGCTGAGCCTGTCTGCAGCTTTCGGAACCATGTTCTTATAGCTGTTCTATGATATAGCCTACCATATACTCTTAAAGTGCCTTATAATCTTAGACGGTTATGGTAACTATGGTTTGGCTTTATCGAAACATGTCGTGTAAGGTGTCTAACACTGTGGAATAATACCCCCATACCATTTCTGGTGATGAGGATATTATTCCTCCCTTCTAGAGGGAGAGACATGTTAAAATCATACTTCAACTGTTAGCCTCTGACCAAAGCCTCAGCATCACAAAATGGATGCTGCTGCCACGACACAAGTCTGACCTCCTGCAGCTGGGAGTGATCCCAGCCAGGGAGGCCTGGACAATAGGTTTCCTGCTTGGGGAGGTGCTAGCACCTCCCCAGACAGCCTTTAGTGTATTGGGGCAGGGTGGGCTGAAAGGAATGAGACATGCCTGGGGCACACAAGGTGTTCCTTGCATAGTCCAGTTCAAACCGGCGCTGGGGCACTCCAGCCCCAGCTCTGGCGCGAAACTGGACAAAGGGAAGTGGGTGTAACCACCCCCTCCCAGGTCCCACCCATAAGGCGTGACCTAGCAGGTATCCCAGCCCCCCAGATTAGTATAAGAGTGGGAGTTGGGCCTCAAGACTTTAGATTATCCTGAACCTGCAAAACTGAACAGAAACTCTGGACCTTCGACATTCGACGAAAGAAGAAGACTGAAGAATCTCCCTTGTAGCCAAGGAGTGGCTACCCTGTGCAAACAGGCACCATCAAGAGACTACCCTTTGCTTTGCCCACGTTCTACGAGGAACCGACTGCAGAGCCTGACCAGAGCCTTGACTTCCAGACTTCTCCGACCCTGATCCACATCTACAGCAGAGCTGAGATCCGTGGAGGCGACGAGCGACGTGGGACCGGCTACCTGGAAAAAGTGGCTAGTAACTTAAAGCGCAGCTTCTGAGGTACCCTCGAAGTTGTGCACCGGGGATTGAGAAGCCCCAACCCCAAGCACCATCTGCACCGAAGATCAGCCCCCCACACTCCACGAGTCCTGCGTGGGGCCCTTCAGCATTTTCCTGCTTGCCGCGTCTGTCCGGTTGCTTGCCCGCTGGCTAGTGGCCTTTGTGACGACGCACCCTGAAATCTTCTGCGCTGGTTTGGCTCCTCCAGACTGGCTCCCGCTTCTCTGCAAAGAAGAAGCACCCCAGACCTTCCTGGTCTGCACCAGAAGCAAGTCCTTCGTTCTTCGTGGGTTCCGCTTGCCAAAGCTTGGTGAGTCCTAGTCCAACTTCGACGCCGCCGACAGCAAGAGCCTTCGTGGGACAGCTCGCCTCCTGGTCCTGGTCGTCCTCGAGGCTTCCTGGTCCTCCTGGCTGCAGCGACAAGCTTCACCTTCACCTGCAATCTTCACGACATCGCCTGGTTCCTTCCTGGTTCCACGTGGTCACTGGCTAGTGACCTTGACTCTGTCCCTTCTGCTTGCAGGTTTCTTCTCTCCTTGATCCCAGCCTTGGAATCCACTGGACACTCTTCACTGACTGCCTGTCAGCATCTTTCTTCAGGCATCCATAGGAGTCGACGACGAAAACGACGCATCTTCACCCCTATGCACCCGCAGCCTGTGGGCTAGGTAACTTGAGTACTCCGGTGCTCATCAGGATAGTGACTATCATAGTGTCTAGTTTTCAAGTCTCAACTTCCTAGCTACTCCGGAAGTGTCCTAAATCTACCGTTTTCTAAACTGTACTATTGCTATTGACTTTTACGCATTACGCGTGAGTGTTTCCACTCTGCACACGAATCCCGTGGGCCTCCCACTTCCTAACTAACGCTAGTGTAGTGTAGCCCCAGCGATTCCCTAGGCCTAGGCCTATTCTATTTCCGTGACAGTGGTTCTTATACCACTTACTTAGTATATGGTTTGCGTGGCCCCTAGGGCCTAACTGTATTACTTACCTGTGTGACTTAATGTATGCTTAAATAAGACTGTGTTGTACTTACCTCTAATCTCATAAAGAGTGCTGAGGGTTTGCTTAGAATAAATACACTTTATTTTATATATATATCTGTTGTGGTGTCCTTTCATTTGGTATTCAAGGGATTATATATGGTATCACAGCTGGCTTCACATGCCATTCAGAGTTTAGCCTAAGACTGCTCTTGTCCATGCTACCACTAGGATAGCTGGTCTATAAGGTTGACTTTACAACCAATCACCATAAGGGTATTTGGACTGATATAAGGTGTACACTAGAATTAGTGACATCATACATCAGGCCAACTTCTCACACCACCACTCTAGTCAGGGCTGGGGAGTTACACGCCAAAGATAACCCCTGCTCACCCCCTTGGTAGCTTGGCACGAGCAGTCAGGCTTATCCCTGAGGCGATGTGTAAAGCGTTTGCGCGCGCACCCAGCAACAACACCCAAGGCCCACCACAAAGGAAACTCCACACAAGGTATTCTATAAAAATAGCCTTTGTATTATACACAACACATTAGATAAAAACACACACTCTACAATGTGCCAACAGGCACGGGCAGAATTTACAAGGGATTATATATACAGGGGACAGGGCCACCTGGACCACTGTCAGGAATTAGCACTTTTTAGAACATAGGAATAATACTGTAGTACAAAATAACATATGTAGCACACAACCAGTAACTACTGGTATCAGGTAAGTACCACTTACGCAACCCTAACCACCTTAGGAAAATTGCGCAGGGAATCAGGACCTCACTAGCACCACCTGTACTAGGAGAAAAGCAACTACCTTAGTATCACAATACCTGTAGGGGTCTAAGCACATAAACACATGATGCATAACATTCAGAGGTGTAAAGCAAAGCACATGATGCATAAACACATTCAGAGGTGCAGAAAAGGTACAATGGCGCCAAAACTCACATTAGCCACTACTGTGGCAGTCCCTAGGCCAACGGGCCTTGAAGGGGCAAGGACGCCCTGTGTCCAGGAAAGTCAGGGCGCGCCTGCGCAGGCTGCGCAAGCCAGAACACCGAGGCCACAACCTAAACGTTGCAGCTGCCCACGAAGTTCTGGGCAACTGGAGAAATGCTGGGGCCAACGTTGGAGCCTCCCAGGGCTCTGAAACACTGAAAATGCCCCCTAGAGCCTCGCAGGCTCTAAATAATAATGTGCCGTCGTTGGAGTCCCTCTGGACTCTGAATCAATACTGCCCCCGTAACGTTGGAGCCTCACGAGCGCTATAAAATAATATGCCCCCACGATGGAGTCCCTCTCAGGGACTCGCGAGCCTCACAGGCTCGGGAAACAATGTGCCCACTTCGTTGGAGTCCCACGCGGGGACTCGAGAACACACTGTGGCCCGCGTTGGAGCCTCACAGGCTCGAGAAGCACTGCCCCCTTCGGTGGAGCGTCAGGCGCTGTGGCACAAGGCCGCCCCCACTCACCGGGGTAGCCGGCTCCTTACGGCGGAAGTTGAAAATGCAGCCCGGACCCCCCTCAGTGCCCTCACTCACCTGACTGACGCGGGGCCTCCTCCCTGCGGGGGACGCCTCCTCCGGTGGGTGCGTGGGGCTGTCCTCTGTCTCTGGCTCACCGGGACTTCGTCGGGGATCCGGCGAGGCTGCCGGACTGCTTCCTCCTCTTCACTTTGTTGCAGGAGCGCGGGGTAGGCTCCCGTCCGCTTCCTGGGTTGGGCCACGCCCCCGTCCCTTCCGAGACTGCCTGACTTCCTTTCCACTCGGCCGCGGCGGTGATTTGGATACGGCGGCGATGAGGGGTGGGCTCCCTCAATTAAACCACGGCGATAGCGGGGTAGGCTCCCGCTATCAAAATAAACAATTAAGCGGGGTGGGCACCCGCCTTGGAACACGGCAGACAAGCGGGGAATCCCACGCCGGGGTTCCCTCGCTAAATATTGCAGCTCAGCGCTGCTGGGGCCACAATAGAGCGCTCCTAGCGCCATAGGCAAATCAAAGCGTTTCCAGGCGCTTAGGGACACAAATAAGTGCTCCCAGCGCTTTAGGGCCAAATAATCCCAAAATCAGCAAAGTTCTCCCTTGCAGGCAGCAAGGCAGGGGTGGGGGGCAAGGCTGGACCCAGAGCCAGCTCACTGGGCCTCCAGGCAGGGAGGTAGTCCAAGTGGCGGTCCTCTGGTCCAGCAGCAGCAGCAGCCCCCCCTCAGGTAAGATCCTGACAGAGAACAGTTTCTGTGGGGACACAGCCCCATTTTTATACAGTCAAACCCTTTGTTCTGGGTTCAGGGTGAGGGGGAAAACCAGTCGCAGCTGGTTGGGGAGCACCCTTGATGTGCTCAGCCCCTCACTCCATTCATTGGCAGGGCTAGGGTCGTCAGTCGCACCGCAGGGGGCGGGGCCAGCATTGTGTGTGGAAAACCCTGTCCTATTCAGGACCCAGGTGTACTCCTCCCACCCATCTAGCTGCTGATCTCCCCATTCACCACTGGGTGACTCATCCTGACTCTGGGGAATCCCTAGCCCGTCACATGACATGACCAGTCAATCACGCGACAGACACACTGCACACAGAAGTGCCCACTTCTAGAAGTGGCACTTCCACACTAGGTACATGCACGCCGCACACATCATCGCGCAGCATTCACTCCCACGAGTCCGCACATACCAAACTCGGGCCTGCACACCCCACGCATCAGGAACTACTAGGGACACATACATTCCCCATGCATTCCTATGGGAGGGCAGGCCTATCTCACCACATGCACTCAGAGCACGCACGCACTTTACCCTGGGACACAGGGAAAGTGCGCAGAAACCAAAAAATTACCACACCAAGTCACCAATAAAAAGCAAAAAAAGTTCAGGGGTGAACCTGCCAGAAGGGCCAAGTCCAACAGTGGCCCTTCATCCCAATACACTCTATGGGTACCTTGAGCATTCCCTGCAGCCTCAGCAGCCGCCAGCTGTCTGAGGGGTTCAAGAGAGGGGCAGTCTAATTGAGCCTGCCTCAGATCTGCCCTTGAAGGTCCCCCTGTCCCAAGAAACTCAACCTGATCAGGTTCAAGTTCTTCTAGGACAGTTCCTTCAGGGCTCTCAGAATCATCCTCCTGGGAGGGCTGATCCACCACCTGAGGCAGGGGGGAAGGCACAGCCTTAACCCTACTGCTCTTTCTCTTGGGTTGTGACTGGTCCATAGTTTCAGGATCCAGCACTTGTTCAGTGGTGCACTTTTTGGCCTGTGACCTGGTCACAGCAAGGACATGTGCATATATCCCCAGCATTTCTGCATGGGTCCTATACTCCACTTCAGACCAAACTGAAGTTTCAAGATCATTGCCCAGTAAACACTCTACAGGAAGGTCTGAACTAACAACAACTTTCTTGAGGCCAGTTACCCCTCCCCAGGAGAAGTTAACAATAGCCACACTATGGGAGGTAGTGGCATTGCTAGCGTTGGTCACTAGGTAATTCTCACCTAGTATGATCTGTCCAGGGTCAACAAAGGTAGGTGTCACCATTATGACACTAGCCCCAGTGTCCCTGTAGGCCTGAGCCATTCTTTGGTTGATAAAAGGAGTCTGTCTGTACTTGCCCAGGTTACTGGGGCCTACAGTGGAGGACAAAGCTAAGTCCCCATCACAGATCAGAACAGCCTGAGTAGGTATTCTGACTAGGCCAGAATCCTCCTCAGTTCCCAGGGTTAACCTTACTACACCCTTTTGCTGGGAACGACCACTTGCAGCTGGACTAGGGGGTACAGTTGCCTTAGGGGCAATGGTGGCTGGGGGCTTATCCTTTTTGGTGCACTCACTAAACCAATGTGAGTTGGACTTACAATAGTTGCACCATGGTTTCTTTTGGCCATCTTTCTTTTTATCCTTTTTGGGACCACCCTCCCCCTGAGCCTTTTGGGGGCCTGGTGAAGACTTCTGGTCTTTTTGTTTCTGATCATTACCCTTCTGGTCTGCCTTTTTCTGATCACCGCCCTGGTTCTGGTTTTTCTGCTTAACTCTAGTCCTGACCCATCTATCTGCCTTCTTTCCCAATTCTTGGGGAGAAGTCAGATCAGAATCAATCAGGTTTTGATGCAGTAGCTGGTTTTGACAGTTGTTAAGGATTTGCTCTCTCATGATCAAACTATACAATCCTGTATAGTCCTTAACCTTACTTCCCACTAGCCAGCCTTCCAGAGCCTTAGTGGCACAATCTACAAAGTCAGTCCAGTCCTGAGTCTGTGTCTTCTGGGTATCCCTGAACAACAACCTGTATTGTTCAGTGGTTAGGCCAAACCCATCAATTAGAGCACTCTTCAGGACAGTGTAATTGTCTTTATCCTCATCACTAACTGTGAGGCGCTTGTCTCTACCTTTCTCAGAGAAGGAGAGCCACAAGATAGCTGCCCACTGACTTTGGGGTACCTGCTGTACTTTGCAAGCTCTCTCCAAAGCAGTTATCCATTTGTGGATGTCATCCCCACACATGTAGGGAGGGACCATCTTGCTCAGGTTTCTATTATCATAGTGCCTGTCTCTATCCTTAGGGATATTGCTGCCACCAGTGGGTCCTGACCCACTTAACTTTTGCTCTCTAGCCAGAGCAAGCTTCTCCTTGGCAAGGGCAAGTTCTTCCCTCTGAATCCTCAGATTAGCTTCCCTCATTCTGGTTTCATGCTCCTTTCTCTCAGGGGAAGTCATTCCCCTGTGAGAGGAAGCATTAGAGATGCTAGAGACATGGGAGTGGATGGATTCCCTTGAAGGGGATCTGTCCCTCCTGCTTCTCTGTGTAAGCCCACTTGGACACTTGGGGGTCTGTATGGGGGGACCCCATGCAAACTCCCATGTAAGCTTAGGTTAGCCTGGCTAAGTCTTCCTACTTAGCCCTGGCTGTCTACCTCTTCATCTGAAGTCCCATCTGACTCATCTGTGGTGGGTAGACCCTCCTTTGTACCTAGGGTACTGGCCTGTGAGGCCCTAAGAGTATCATACTCCTCTAGGAGTTGTACTAGCTGAAGGAGGGTAGGGTTTGCACCCTGTTTTAACTTTCTGGAGGTACACAATTGTCTCATCTCCTGAAAAGTTAGGGTATCTTATCTAGAGGGGGTCTTCTTCAGACCTGCCCCTCCTGAGAGAGCATCTACTTGATCTCCTCCCAGAGACATGATCTAGTGAGGGTGTGGTGTGTGCACCTACCTACACTAGTTGTTTCTACTAAACCTCTCTGGTAGTTGTAGTCAGGGTGTGTTACTCCCTTCAACCTACAACCACTAAGTCCAGTAGGATTTAAGTATTATAATCTATGTTATATGTACCTAGACAATATCTGTGTGATCTTTCAATTTAGTATCTCAAGATTACAATGGTATTACAACAGCAAGCTCAGATCCCAACCGCTGCTCACCAATGTGAGAAGTTGGCCTGATGTATGATGTCACTAGTTATAGTGTACACCTTATATCAGTCCAAATACCCTTATGGTGATTGGTTGTAAAGACAACCTTATAGACCAGCTATCCTAGTGGTAGCATGGACAAGAGCAGTCTTAGGCTAAACTCTGAATGGCATGTGAAGCCAGCTGTGATACCATATGTAATCCCTTGAATACCAAATGAAAGGACACCACAACAGATATATATATAAAATAAAGTGTATTTATTCTAAGCAAACCCTCAGCACTCTTTATGAGATTAGAGGTAAGTACAACACAGTCTTATTAATGCATACAGTAAGTCACACAGGTAAGTAATACAGTTAGGCCCTAGGGGCCACGCAAACCATATACTAAGTAAGTGGTATAAGGACCACTGTCACGGAAATAGAATAGGCCTAGGCCTAGGGAATCGCTGGGGCTACACGACACTAGCAACAGTTAGGAAGTGGGAGGCCCACGGGATTCAGGTGCAGAGTGGAAACACTCATGCGTAATGCGTAAAAGTCGATAGAATTACTAGCAGTTAGAAATTAACAGTTTAAGGACACTTCTGAAGCAGCTAGAGAGTCGAGACTCGGAAACTAGACCCTAGGATAGTCACTACCCTTGTGAGCACCGAAGTACCCAAGTTACCTAGCCCACGGGCTGCGGGTGCATAGGTGTGAACTTGCGTCGGGTTTCGTCGTGGACTTCTATGGATGCCTGAAGGAAAGTTGCTGACAGGCAGTCAGTGAAGAGTGTCCGGTGGATCCCAAGGCTGAGATCAAGAAGAGAGGAGACCTGCAAGCAGAAGGGACAGAGTCAAGGTCACTAGCCAGTGACCACATGGAACCAGGAAGGAACCAGGCGATGTCGTGAAGATTGCAGGTGAAGGTGAAGCTTGTCGCTGCAGCCACGGGTACCAGGAGATGTCGAGGACGACCAGGACCAGGAGGCGAGCTGTCCCACGAAGGCTCTTGCTCTCGGCGGCGTCGAAGTCGAACTACGACTCACCAAGCCTTGGCAAGCGGAACCCACGAAGAATGGAGGACTTGCTTCTGGTGCAGACCAGGAAGGTCTGGGGTGCTTCTCTTTTGCAAGGAAGCGGGAGCCAGTCTGGAGGAGCCAAACCAGCAGTGAAGATTTCAGGGTGCGTCGTCACAAAGGCCACTAGCCAACGGGCAAGCAACCGGACAGACGCGGCAAGCAGGAAAATGCAGAAGGGCACCACGCAGGACTCATGGAGTGTGGGGGGCTGATCTTCGGTGCAGATGGTGCTTGGGGTTGGGGCTTCTCAATCCCCGGTGCACAACTTCGAGGGTGCCTCAAAATCTGTGCTGGAAGATACTAGCCACTTTTTCCAGGTAGCCGGTCCCACGTCTCTCGTCGCCTCCACGGATCTCAGCTCGGCTGTGGATGTGGATCAGGGTCGGAGAAGTCTGGAAGTCAAGGCTCTGGTCAGGCTCTGCAGTCGGTCTCTCGTAGAACTTCAGCAAAGCAAAGGGTAATCTCTTGATGGTGCCTGTTTGCACAGGGTAGCCACTCCTTGGCCACGAGGGAGATTCTTCAGTCTTCTTCTTTCGTCGAATGTCGAAGCTCCAGAGTTTCTGTTCAAGTTGCAGGTTCAGGATAATCTAATCTCCTGGGGCCCAGCTACCACTCTTATACTAATCGGGGGGGCTGGGTTGCCTGCTAGGTCACGCCTTATGGGTGGGACCTGGGAGGGGGGTGGTTACACCCCCTTCCCTTTGTCCAGTTTCGCGCCAGGACTGGGGCTGGAGTGCCCCAGCACCGGTTTGAACTGGACTATGCACGGGACACCTTGTGTGCCCCAGGCATGTCTCATTCTTTTCATCCCTCCCTGCCCCAATACACTAAGGCCTGTCTGGGGTGGTGCTCGCACCTCCCAAGGCAGGAAACCTATTGTCCAAGCCTCCCTTGCCGGGATCACTCCCAGCAGCAGGAGGTCAGACTCGTGTCTGTGGCAGCATCATCCATTTTATGATGCTGGGACTCTGGTTAACTTTAACCGGGTAAGTAGGTTACAACATGTCTTCTCCCTCTAGAAGGGAGGGATAATATCCTCATCCCCAGAAATGGGATGGGCGTATTATTCCAAAGTGTTAGACACCTTACACGACATGTTTTGATAAAGCCAAACCATAGTTACCATAACCGTTTAAGATTATAAGGCACTTTAAGAGTATATGGTAGGCTATATCATAGAACAGCTATAAGGACATGGTTCCGAAAGCTGCAGACAGGCTCAGCTCATGCTAGAGCACCATCTCACATGTTACCAAGCACTCTGCCTCCAGGATTGTTAAGGCCTGCCATAGGAGTGGCTGATAGGTACACATGTGTCTATATGTAAGTTAGGTATAGGAATACTACACCTAAGCAAGGAGTGTTTACACAACCTTGCCCCAGCTGAGTGATCAGCCAGTTGTGTCATAATGGAAGGCCAGGCCAGGGGTGGCATAATACATGCTGCAGCCCCTGGTAGGCCTAGGGTACACCTATGCCCTGGGTACCTAAGGTACACTGTACAGGGGCCAATAAGGTGATCCTATCCAAATGGGTTATGCACCTAAAGTACATAGTATCAATTTAGAGAGAGAACAGCAGGGCTGTGGGTCTGATTAGCAGGCCCACAGCCACATCTAAGTCGAAAACCAGTAAAGCAAAAGCAAAAAGTGGGGGTGAACATAGAAAGCAGACCCTACTCTCCTACAGGCAGGCCCAGGTAGGAGTGCAGACTCTGACACAACCATTCCCCTATGGCGCCTTTGAAGTGCCAGACATGGAAATATACTTCCTATGTGCCCAAGCCCATTATGCATTATACGGACTCCATCCACCACCATTCATGCAGCACCTGGCCATCGAACAGGGATTTATGGCCCCCACACTCATGACCTCCTTCCTAGGAACGAAGGTCCCCGGAGAACGGGCCGCCCATCACACAGTGACCAGCATCAATCTAGCTTGGGAATAACTAGTCTAAATAGCACGTAAACCCTTGTTGTACTCTCCACTTTTGGCTCTCCCATATCATCCCCTTGCACCATGCAAATGTGGGACCGTATGCCGGGATATGCTCCGAAAAAGATCCCTGAACACTTGGGGGGACCTAGATCATGAGGGTATTTTTAAAACCGGCAGGCACTTCTGAGTGGTGAGAATGTCCCACCACTAGAGGTCTTCCCATGTATCAGGCTTAAGCATGAGGTCACAGCCAACACCCCTGTTTTCCCTCAAGAACCTCCCATGCTAGACACTCCGCATACCATGCTGAAAATCGTGGTGTCAGCACACGCTGTGTCCAGACTTTATCGCACTGCACTGCTAGAGGGCCCACAGGCACAACTTGACACCAGGGAAGCATGGGACCATGACTTAGATGAGCTGTTGACAGATAAACAATGGTTGTACTGGTATATGCAAACAGGTGCCATCACAGCAAGTAGTTGTTTGCGGATTATACATTTTAAGTTCTTACATAGAATTTATTATAGACCAGTGTGCCTATGTAAATATAAACTGAGATATGATGACCGCTGTGACAGATGCCGGCAGGAGGGAGCGGGGTTTCTACACCTCGCATAGCAATGCAGGGAGGTACATAGCTACTAGCAGGAGGTGATAGCCCTATCCACAATGGTTAAGTCTCCTATCCCTTCATACAGCGGACTTAATAAAATATACATAAGAAGCTCCTTGCATTAGGCCTACTCCTGGCAAAGCGAAAAGTTGCACGTAGATGGGGCAGAGGGCGTGTTTAAAGACTGGCTTTCAGATCTCATATACTGTAATGAGCAGCTGTCGACTTCCAGCCTCGTCCCACCCCAGAGATATTTGGGAACCCCTATTAGCATACTTGCGCGAAAACTTAGATTGACAGACCGCATACACCTGGTCAGATGGCTATGATCAGTATTACAATTAATGTTCTCCATGTTAAAGTACAAATATGGTCTAAGTAAGTAGTCTGCCAGCGGTGTTACATATTGTGCAATATTGGAAGGCCTGGTGTGTCTGTTATGTTGTAAATGTGACAGGTAGACATCTAGGCTCCTTAGACGCTGCATGTAAACTTTATGATTTGATGTAGACACCACTCTTGTTACGGATCTAAGATATCTGTATACCTACCGACTGTGCTTTGCTTCTTTTTTTTTGTTTCTCTCTTTTTTATTGCTGTATGTTATTGAAAAAGCTCAATAAATAAAATAAAAAATATAAACACCTCTGTAGATCTCTTGCAGTTCTTTCTGAGATCTGGACCACATCTGTGAGATTTCCCTGATGTTGTGCCCACTGGAACTTCAGGTCCCACTGCAGAGCCCGCATATGTCACCTGGCATGTTTTACCAACAGGATGCAGGAGGCCACAAGGCCCAACAGTGTCAGGGTCAGTCGCACCAAAATCCAGGATAGAGGCTGAAACTACGGAATCATAACCTGAATATACTGGACTCGCTGCTCGGGAGGATGCGCCCGAAACGGCACTGTGTACAGAACAGATCCGATGAAAGGGAGCATCTAAGAAAGAGTCAGGTGTGACTTTGGCACGTTTATAGAGAACCACAGCGAATGCAGGAGGTCCGCCGCAGTCTGAAGGTGGGAGACGACATCCTGGACTGAGGACACCTTCAACAGCCAGTTTTCAAGGTAGGGGAAGACGGACACCCCTAACCTGCGCAGATGAGCTGCGACCACCGCCATCACCTTGGTGAACACCCGAGGGGCACTGCTAAAGCCGAAGGGGAGTACGGTAAACTGAAAATGCTCACAGCCTACCTTAAACCTCAGGTAACGAATGTGGCCCGGCAGGATAGGGATGTGAAAATACGCATCCTGCAGGTCCAACTCTACCATCCAGTCTTTTTGGTCTAGGGCAGACAAGACCAAAGCTAGAGTGAGCATCTTGAACTTCTCCTTCTTAAGGAAGAAATTGACTGTCCGAAGATCTAAAATGGGCTGCAACCTTTTGTTCGTTTTCGGAATCAGAAAGTAGCGGGAATAATAGCCACTGCCTACTTATGAATCCGGGACCCTCTCTATAGCTCCCTTGGCCAAGAGAGCTGTAACTTCCTCCTGGAGCAACTTAAAATGATCCTCCACCAGCCGTTCTTGATTTGGCAGTTTGGGAGAAGGAAAAGAAAGGTAAGGCAGAGAATAGACCTCCTGAATGATCTGCAAGACCCACTTGTCCGATATTATGGACCTCCAGCGGGGGATATAATGACGGTTTCTCCAACCAACTCGTGTGGTGTTGTCTTGCAGAGTCAGACTAGGAGTGCTTGGAGGCTGCGCTGCCAATGGAAGGGTGGCCGATGACTTTTGGATTCGATTCATTGGTCTGAATGAACCGAGTACACGTCCTCGCTCAACTTGGAAAGTATACTTAGGACAGTGGTTGGGATAGGGCTGACATGGCTGGAAGCCTCTTCTGTTGCCACGAAAGGGGTGAAAGTTGGCCTGGCAATGAGGTGTAGAAGAAAGGCCCAAGGATCGGGCCGTAGCTTGAGAGTCCTCGAACCTCAATAGGGCCGTGTCTGCCTTCTCCCATAAATACAGGTTCCATCAAATGGCATGACATCAGGCCACTATCGAAGAAATCGCTCTGCCCAGCGAATCAGTCGTGTCAAGGCCACACCTTATGACAATTTTTGCTGCATCTTTCCCATCCTTAACCGCCTGAGACAGCACAGCCCGGGCCTCCTCCGGGACCTGTGGCAGCACTCGCGCAACTGTCTCCCAAAGGGAGTGGGAGAAATGGCCCAATAAGCATCCGGTATTCACTGACCGCCATACCAGACTGGAGGAAGAAAACATCTTCTTCCCAAGTGATTCCAGCCAATTGGATTCCCTATTCAGAGGGGCAGAAGGGAACACGCCCTGGTATGTAGAAGCCTGCACCACCAAGCTTTCAGGGGTGGGGTGCTGGCTGAGAAAATTTGGGTCGCCCGGAGCTGGGTGATGGCGGTGCGCAATTGTCCTATTCACAGGAGCCCCTGTGCTAGGCTTGGACCACGTGCCCAGAAGATCTCAGTTAGAGCCTCATTGAAGGGCAAAAGAGGTAGTAGCCCCAGGCTGAAGCACATTGGTCAGGAGATTAGTCCTGACCTGCAAGGAGGGCAACTCTAGTCTGAGGACCTCGTCTGCGCTCTTAACCACCATGGCATAAGATGCCCTCTCCTCTGTAGCCACAGTTGGCAGAGAGAGCATGCCAGTATCTAGGAATGTGGCCAGTCCACTGGCCTCCCCAAGTTCCCTATATCTGTCCATCTGCTCTGCAGAGGCATCCTGTTGTTCCAAAGGGTCCATTGACCCCTTCCATTCCTCTACCAAGCCTAACACATCTTCGAGTGTTCAGGCGACAACATAGAACCGCTGTGTTCAATCAACGTCAAATCGGCATTGAGCGATGTGTCGTCAGATGTAAGGATGGGGGTGGCACCACTGGTTGACACCGACAGCACCGGCAGCACCAACTTCAGGGCCGATGCTGAGGTAGGTTGCGATGGCATGAACGGCGTCTTCCCGGATCCGGGATCAGATCCCTGAGGCTTCACCGGTACCAGAGCTGAAGGCATCGAATCCAATGGGCACTTTCTGACCCTGCGGGGCCCAAGGACTCACCAAAGAGGTTGGCCCACTCAAAAATGCGGCGCATGTCCTCGTAAAAATCTTTAATTTAAGCGTCAGACACTCTGGCTTCCTGAAAAGAAGGGAGGCGTGAAATCGACCCTGGTTCCAGTTCCACATAACAGTGCCTAGAATGTCAGTGCTCCTTACCTCATTTGTCGATGGATGACAGTCGAGGCGAAGATGAAGTCCGCTTGGCCTTCTGTTTCTTGTGCCTCTTCCCTGAGTATCCTGAAGACATTGAGTGGGACAAAGAGGACTTGGGGCTCCTGATGCGGTCCTGCGAGCTCCTCTTCTTGGATTGGGACCTCCACGGAGTCATGCTTAATGGTGTCAACTGCTGGGCCTCAAGAGGCTTCATAGCCCGCTCCCGCAAGGCCTTCGGAACCATAGCACAACAGTCCGAGTATGACTTCGAACCGTGGTCACGCTCAAAACATCAGAGACAGATGAGGTGGGGGTCAGTAACTGACATCATAAGGTGACAGGCACCACACGGTTTAAATCCTGTCTTCCTCGAAGACATCCTTTCACACTATGTGGAATAAATTCTGAAATTGACAAAAAGTCGAAAAAAGGCATCCCGAATCGACGTATAAGTGGTGGGGAAAGAAAAGAAGTGACGTCTGCCCACCTGTTTGGCGCCTACATAGGTGACCGCGATGTCATAACCAACGCTACCGACGCCGTCACGTGTAGCCGAATGAAGCCACTCAATGGCGTGCGCATGGGGTATTGCTCAAGCAAAAGTTTCTGGATCCAGCTTGATGCCTGAGAAATTCAAGGGTAAGGTATCTGCAGCTACAAGTCTCTATCAGATAACCAAAAGAACAAGTTACTTACCTTCGGTAACGATGTATCTGTAAGAAACATTAGTTAGTTAGGTTCCTCACCTTAGAATATCCCCAGGCGTCAGGCTGGATCCGGAAAGATTTTTGTAGCAATACCCCTTGCGCGTCGCTAGGCGTCGTCTGCGGCTCCACGTCCGTCGTTGGTGTCGTGAGCCGGAATGACGACGTCGGAGAACTTAGACGCCGCCCTCGCGCGCTGACGTCAGTTCTTGTTCATAGCTTTCCGCGCCAGGAACGCAGAGCCATGCAAGAGACCGACACTGGTGCCAAAAAATCTAGGGCCCTGAAAAGAATAGCCTTAACCCTAGATGTCAGTAGTTCGCAGAACGGGGAGGATGGGTGGGTCGGTGAGGAATCTAACTAACTAATGTTTCTTACAGATACATCGTTACCGAAGGTAAGTAACTTGTTCATCTGAAAGAAACACGTTAGTTAGATTCCTCACCTTAGAATAGATACCCCAGCAATACCAACCCCGGTGGTGGGTCTGCGAACCAAGATCACACCAGAAAGTCCTGGAGAACAGAACGGCCAAAGAAGCCGTCTCTCCGGACTTGGCTGTCCAGGCAATAGTGCTTGGCAAACGTGTGCAGTGAAGCACACGTCGCCGCCTGACAGATGTCCTGCAAGGAAACTCCCCGGCCCAGGGTAGTAGTCGCCGCTGTGGCCCGGGTGGAATGGGCCCTCAACCCAACAGAAGGGTCCTTTTTTGCCAAGGAGTAACAAAGTTTAATACACAACACGACCCACCGTGAGATGGTCCGTTTGTGTGCCGCTTTCCCCTTCTTAGCTCCTATGTATCCAACAAAAAGTTGGTCGTCCACCCGGAACTGTTTGGTGCGGTCCAAATAAAAGGACAGCGCCCGTTTTGGGTCCAGACGGTGAAGCCTCACTTCCTCTTTTGAAGGATGCGGAGGTGGAAAGAAGGTGGGCAACGTGACAGATTGCCCGATGTGAAAGGGGGTCACCACTTTTGGTAGAAAAGAAGGACGAGTCCGGAGGACAACCTTGTCTGGATGAACCGAAAGAAAGGGAGGCTTAGATGACAGAGCCTGGAGCTCACTCACCCGTCTAGCCGAGGTGATAGCTATCAGGAAAGCAGTTTTCAGGGTCAGAAGACGAAGAGGAAAATTGTGAAGAGGCTCAAAAGGAGCGCACATCAGAAAGGTCAGAACAAGATTCAAGTCCCACTGAGGCATTACGAAGGGGACAGGAGGGAACATGTGAGTAATGCCTTTGAGAAAAAGAGAAACAACAGGGGACTTGAAAAGAGAAGGCTGATCAGGAAGCCGTAAGAAGGCAGAGATTGCAGCAAGATAACCTTTCAAGGTGCCCAAAGCAGAGCCCTGCTGGGCCAAAGAAAGAAGAAAGAGGAGAACCTCAGAAAGAGGGGATCCACAGCCTTTGCTGTGCACCATGCCACAAATTTGTTCCACCGGCAGGCATATACCGTCTTTGTGGAGGGACGCCTGGCTGCCAGAATGACATCACAGACTTCAGGGGCAAGTCAAATGGCATCAACTGCCGCCGCTCAATCTCCACGCATGGAGGTGGAGGCTGGACAGGTTCGGATGGAGGACCGTCACCTGCTGCTGCGACAGAAGGTCCTCCTGAATAGGCAGTCGTATCGGGGGATCGATTAACATACTGAGTAGCTCGGAATACTATAACCTTCGTGCCCAATCCGGAGCCACTAAGATAACTTGGGCCCGGTCACGCCTGATCTTCTTCAGCACTCTGGGCAGAAGTGGTATAGGCGGAAAGGCGTACAACAGACCGCAACTCCACTCGCGACGAAAAGCGTCTCCGAGCGAGTGCTGCCTTGGAAATTCCAATGCGCAGAACTGCTGACATTGCGCGTTCTCTTCGGTGGCGAATAGATCTAACCAAGGCTCTCCCCACTGCCGAAAGAGACCTTGCGCCACGTCCGAGTTCAGACGCCATTCGTGATCCATCATGCACCGGCGGCTGAGTTTGTCTGCTCTGGCGTTCAGAGAGCCTGCCAGATGTTGAACCACCAGGGTGATGCCCTGGTGTTCCAGCCATGTCCAGAGGCGCAGAGCCTCCTGACAAAGGGTCCACGACCCCACCCCGCCCTGTTTGTTGCAATACCACATGGCGGTGGTGTTGTCCGTGAACACCTGCACGACACTTCCCCTGACAGAGGGAAGGAAGGCTTTCAGTGCAAGCCGGATCGCTCTCAGCTCCAAAAGGTTGATATGGAGTTGAGTCTTCGCCGGAGACCAGAGTCCTCTGATCTCTGCCTCTCCCATATGGCCCCCCCATCCCAGGAGGGACGCGTCCGTCACTACTACGTGCTCTGGTTGGGGTAGGGAGAGGCATCTGCCGCTGACCCAATCGCGGTCCGTGAGCCACCACTGCAACTGTTTCGCAGTGCCCTTCAAGATCAAGACATGGTCGGACAGGTTGCCTCGATGCTGGGCCCACTGAAACTTCAGTTCCCACTGCAGAGCCCGCATTCGCCACCTGGCGTAATGCACCAACAGGATGCAGGAGGCCATCAGCCCCAGAAGCTGCAGCACCAACCTGACCGAAACCCACGATAGAGGCCGAAAGATGGGAATCAGAGCCTGAATATCCCAGACCCGCTGTTCCGGAGGATAAGCCCGGAACTGCGCCGAATCGAGAACCGCTCCGATGAAGAGGAGCTTCTGGGAGGGTCTCAGGTGTGACTTCGGCACGTTGATGGAGAACCCCAGGAAATACAGGAGGTCGGCCGTAGTCTGGAGGTGGGAGATGACTTGCTGGGGCGAGCCCGCCTTCAACAGCCAGTCGTCGAGATAGGGGAAGACTGGAACCCCCGATCTGCGCAGATGAGCTGCGACTAAGGGTGGGCGTAGTTCGCGAAGTAGCGCTTCGCGAAGCTACGCAAAGTGAAGTTCGCACTACGCGAGCTACGCGTAGCACTTCGCGAACTGCGTAGTAACATGTTCGCACTGTGCAAGATGTTGTTTTCAATGATTGCACAGTGCGGACAAGCAACCGGCACTGTGCAATCATTGAAAATGGCATCTTGCACAGTGCGAGCTGTAGTTTTCTGCTGCTCGAGTAGATTTTTACTCGAGCTGCAGCTTTCTCAACGCGAACTGGTAGTTTCTCATCGCGAGCGGTCGCGAGCATACGCGACCCCTCGCAATGAGAAACCTGACCTCCTCGCGTTGGGAATCTCGCCGGGAGGTTTATTTTCCATGCTCGCTATCGCGAACAAGGAAAAAGTCTCGCCAGGATGTCATTTTGCTTGCTCGCGGTCGCCAACCTGACGTTGAGGACCGCGAGCAAGCAAAAAATGACCGCAGCACTACGCAACACTACGCTACGCGTGTTCGCACTGTGCTACGTGCAGTTCGCGTAGTGCGAAGTAGCGCGAACTTCGCAATCTACGCGAGCGTAGCGTAGTGCTTCGCCCAGGCCTAGCTGCGACCACTGCCATCACTTTCGTGAACACCCGAGGGGCACTGGTGAGGCCGAAGGGGAGCACGGTGAACTGAAAGTGCTCCTGACCCACCTTGAACCGCAGGTAACGCCGGTGGGCCGGCAGGACGGGGATGTGAAAATAGGCGTCCTGCAAGTCCAACGCTACCATCCAGTCTCCAGGGTCGAGGGCAGCCAGAACCTGAGCTAAAGTTAGCATCTTGAACCGTTCCTTCCGGAGGAAGGTGTACTGTTGACGGTCCTGAGGACCAAGATAGGGCGTTGGCCCCCTTTGCCCTTCTTGGGAACCAGAAAGTAGTGGGAATAGCAACCACGGCCTACTTCTGGACCAGGAACGCGTTTGACGGCCTCCTTGGCCAAGAGGGCCGTAACTTCCTCCCGCAGAAGATTCAAGTGATCCTCCGATATATGGTGGCACTGCGGTGGCATGGCTGGAGGGGTCGTCTCGAAGGGGAGGGAGTAGCCCCTTCGGACGATTTGCAGCACCCACCTGTCCGAAGTGATAGTGCGCCAGTGGAGCAGGTGATGGCGAACTCTGCCGCCCACTGGTGTGGAATGGGCCTGAAAGCTCGGGCTAGGAGGGCTTTGAGGCGGATGCTGCCGGGGTGGATGTGGACTGACCGCGTTGTCCTCTAGTACCGCCACGGCGGAACCCACGTCCGCGACCGCGTGCAGGTTGGTTCTGTGGCCGGTGGCTAGGCAGACATGAGGAGGTACCCCTTCCTTGGCCACGAAAGGGGTGAAAGGCGGAAGTGTGCGGCCGTGGTGCCGAGAGACCCAAGGACGTGGCCGTAGCCCGGGAGTCCTTAAAACGTGCCAGCGCACTATCCGCCTTCTCACCAAAAAGGCGAGCGCCATCAAAGGGCATATCCATGAGGGTACTCTGGACATCCCCCGAAAAAGACGTGGACCTCAGCCAGGCGTGGCGCCGGAGCGCCACCGTGGTGGAAATCGCCCTACCCAGCGAGTCCGTGGTGTCAAGTCCGAAAATCGTATGGCATGTCGCGCTGCATCTTGCCCGTCAGCAAGTGCCTGGGAGAGACGTGTACGGGCCTCCTCCGGACACAGTGGCAGCACGTCCTCCACCGCATCCCACAGAGAGTGGGAGAAACGGTCCAAGAGGCAAGCGGTGTTCAAGGACCGCAGGCCCAAGCTCAGGGAAGAGAACAGTTTCTTTCCGAACTGTTCCACCCTCTTGGATTCCCAATCCGGAGGAGCGGACGGGAAGGAGGATTGGGAAGTGGAGGCCTGGATAACCAGGCTCTCGGGGGTGGGGTGTTGGGACAGGAAACTGGGGTCGCCCGGAGCAGGGCGGTGGCGCCGGGTCAAGTTCCGATCCACAGGAGGAACTGTGGAGGGCTTGGAGCAAGTGCCCTGCAGAACGTCGATGAGGGCCTCATTGAACTGCAGCAGAGGCTCTGTGGAGCTTGCTGACGGTTGAAGCACCTCTGTGAGGATATTAGTCCTCACGGCCACAGCAGGCAACTCGAGCCCCAGGGCTTCGGCCGCCTTGCGCAGCACCACTGAAAAAGCTGCACCTTCCTCCGAAGCCACAGTCGGAGGAGCGATGAAACCAGCATCCGGTGAAGTGTCCAGACCACTGGCATCCCCCAGTTCGTCTGCCCAGTTCTGTGAAAGTTGGCCCTGGAGGGCCATAGGGTCCTCAGACCCCTCCCAGTCGCCCCCGTCATCCGATTCCTGATAAACAGGAGGAATGATCGGAGCCGGATGGTAGATGAAACGCTCATCCATCGGCGTCGGGTGCGGCGCCGGGCCGCGCCGGCGTCAGGTCCGGACAGGGGCTAAACTGGGGAACGGCGTCGTCCGGAGACAGCGCCGGAGGTGGAACCGGTGTCGGCGCCGGCGGAGGAGGCGTCGTGAGGTCGACCGGCGCCGACAGAGATCCAGGCATGGATCCCTCGGGGAAAAGCGGGGTCGGGACCGAAGTCGTCGACGGCGCCGGGGCCCGAAGGCACGCCGGCAGGCGTCGACGGCGGAGCCAGGCCCCTCATGGCCGAGAGGAAGGCACTGACCTCCGCCGGAGTCGCGTCTGTCCCAGGGACCGGCGGGTATGGAGACAGATGCGGCTCCTGCGGCTCCAACGGAGCCGCGGGGGTGGGACCACCCTGACCCTCGGCCGAGTCGCGCGACCGGCAAGGGGAGTCCGAAGAGCGGTGTCGCCTCTTGGACTTCTTTGAACGCTTCGACTTACCCGAAGACTTCGAGCCCGACGAGCGATGATGGTGACTGCGGCTCCGCGACTGGTCCTTGGACCTCCTCCTGGACCGGGACCGTGAGCGGCGCGGAGCCGAGAGCCGAAGCTCGAGAATCTTACGGGACCGCTCCCGCCTAGCCTTCGAGGTCAAGGCCTGACAGGCGGGGCACGACTCCGCGTCGTGGTCGGCCCCCACGCAGTAAAGGCACCGGCGATGGTGGCCCATCACCGACATCAGTCGATGACAGGAGTCACAGGCTTTAAACCTAGGCATCCTACCGGTACCAGAGTCGAGTCGACAGAAGACCAAAAAGAGTCAAAAAGTTCAGTCAAAAATTGACTAAGGGGTAAGCTCTTCCCGGATCGGCGCTGTCTGACGCGGAAAAAAGAAGAACTGACGACAGCGCGCGAGGGCGGCGTCTAAGTACTCCGACGACGTAATTCCGGCGCACGACGCCAACGACGGACGCGGAGCCGCAGACGGCGCCTAGCGACGCGCAAGGGGTATTGCTACAAAAATCTTTCCGGATCCAGCCTGACGCCTGGGGATATTCTAAGGTGAGGACTCTAACTAACGTGTTTCTTTCATATCTTTTATTTAACACCAATTGTAAGGATAACTTCAAACCTTTAACACCAAACAGTAGGGATAATGTAAAACCTTTAAGCACACAATGGAGAAAAGCTCAGAGCGGCAGTTCTATATCACAGTGGCAAGCACGTGTCAAAGGAAACTTAACCCTCAAAATTAAACATCCCCCCTCTCCTCACAATTGCACACAGCCCAGATAAGTCAAAAGGACACTTCAGCATCTGCTAAAACATTCAAGCCTTGCTGAGAAAGTACTGCTCCCGCTGTAGCAAGGAGAGGGGAGCGAAACCCATATGACAAACACCATTTCAATTACTTTAAAAATCCCCGGTTACCTTGAAATTAGTTTAAAAATCCCGAGACACTTTAAAATTAGCTTAAAGATCCCCGGTTGCCCCCAAAATTCTAATGCTCACTGAAAATAGTTTAAAAACAACCTTAAAATCCTCACTAATGCTGTAAAAAACTCTATCACCACCATCCAATCCCAATAGGAAAATTGGCACCCCAGTAAAGCTATATGACGGATCATTATACAGATGAAACAGTAATGTTCCAATAAAATGTGTTTTTCCCAATTAACCTACATCCTACAGCTCTTACTCCACAAGTCTGCACTCAAACTGTAAGTGCACCAATCTTGCTGTAACCCACCATTCCTCCATTCCGGACTCCCAAAAGACTTTCAAAAGACTAGTTGCTCAAGTACTTCTGAATTTAATTTTATCTTTGTAACTTTGTTTTCAAGAGACATTATTTCCCTACCGCACCAAGACGACAACAGGCCTGGGCACCCAGACAACAAACATCACACACCAAAGCACAGACAACAGATACCCAACACCGGAGTACAACCAATGAACAAAAGACCGACCCAAACAACAGACATCTCTCCCAAAGATTATTCTGCCTTCTACAAATGCTTCATAAGTTATATTCCCTTATATTTTACACACATGTAGTAAAGTGGGTTTCTGTTGCACAACCCCTCCCCCCCACACTTTTTTCCTGGCTCGTGATGCAACGTTTAACTGTAGAGCTGGGTTCCTGCTAACCAGGTTCCTATTTCATGTGTTCTTTCCCAAAACTGTACCATTGCTTCCACAATTCGCACACCTCTGGCTCACATATAAGTCCCTTGTAAAAGGTACCTGTGGTACCAAGAGACTTGTGACCAGAGAGGGCATCTAAGGGCTGCAGCATCTATTGGGCCACCCTAAGAGATCCCTCATGAAACACAGGCACACTGCCACCGCAGCCTACATGTCTGGGTGCAGATAAAAGTTAACAGTGGACCTGGCACACATCCCTGTGTGCCAGGCCTACCCGCACTACAAGAGGCATAGATAAGTCACCACTAAAGCAGGACTTCAGCCCTATACAGAGTGCACTTACCTCAGGTGAAGGCATTCTTGCATAAGCAGATATGCCCCTATTGTGTCTAATTCTTAGACATTATAAGTGCACAGTGAAGCCATACTGACTACATGGGCTGGGAGCTTGTCTCTTCGAGTTCCAGAATTCCATAATGGCTTCACTGAATTCCAAAATGTTTGGTATCAAACATCTCAGCTTATTAAAACCATACTGATGCCAGTATTGAATTCATTAAGAAATGCACCCAGAGGGCACCTCGTAGGTGCCCCCGAAATGCTATCAGCTTGCTAGTGTGTGCTTGACATGTCCCTATCAGCCTGCTACCTCTAGACATGTTTCTGACACCTTGAGGTGAGAGCCTTTTACTCTTGTGGGTCACAAACAAAACCTGCTCTGGTTGGAGGTGCTTCACACCTACCCTTAAGCAGGAACAGCATAGAAAGGTGGTGAGCCTAAAAGGCTTCCCATCCTGTGTTATGCTAACCAGGGCCTCCCCAGCTAGTAGAGATGCCAGCTCCCCGACCAAGCCCAATTTGTGGCAGCAAGTCAGCGGGAAAAATAGTAAGCAATAGTGGTTTGTCCACTCTCAGCCAGGGCTACCCCTAAGGTTCCCTGTGCTAAAGTGACCCTCTCCTTTGAGAATCCTCCTTATTGTTTTGGAGGATTCTAGCCAATAGGATTAGGGATATGCCCCTCCCCAAAGGGAGTGGACACACAAAGGGTCTAGCCACCCTAAAGGCAAGTGCCCATTGCATTGACTACTACCTTCTTATCCTGTAACACCCCTAAATTGAGCATTTAGGGGCAGAAGAGCGACTTATCCCTCAGCCCAGCAACCTTCAGACCATGGGAGGACTGCCTGCCTTCTAAAAAGACTCCTGATCTTCCATGGACAGCTGACCTGTCCAGAAGAAAACCAAGTTTAAAGACCAAAGCTCTACCTGTGGAACTGCTCAGTCAACCACCTCTGCACCTGCCAGCCACGGCCCGAGTCCAAGAGGCCCAGTAGGCCAGAAAAGGGTCCTCAGTGATCCTGAGCAAGAGTCCCTTGTGGGTTGACCCCTGCCGTACTCCACGTGGACGCCTGCAGGCTCTGCATGACAACAGCCCCAACCGCGACCGCAATGGACACCCCTGCACTCAGAGCCCCTGGGCCTTTGGGTGCTCTACCGACAGTGTCCAGATGCTCCAGCACAACCCAACTGAACTGTGCAGCTGTAGGTTTATTTCTCCCGGCCTCCTGGCCTGAGCCTGCAGCCTTTATCTAAGTTTGAGATTCCCCTTGGTTTGCATTGGGCACCCAATGCTGTGTTGGCACTCTGAACCCAGCTGCCCCTCTGCTGCTGAGAGTGTAAGTTTGGTGCTGCCTTGCGCCCCTCGTGCTTGCCTTAACCCCCGGAGACTGGGTTGCAGAACTTCAATTGTCCCCTTTCTCCATTGGATAACACTGGCATCAGAGACCGAATTTGACCTCTGCACTCAGCCGCCACGGTGCCGCTGGTGGTGCAGTGAGGTCACTTACCTGAACCTTGCCTGGTACTGATTCTTCATCTAAAAGCTCAATACTGTAAATCTTTTATTTACCTGCATATTGCTGATTGAAAAACAGTGATAGTGCAAAATGAATTTTACTGCAACAAAGAATCTTTGGTTCCATAAAATAAATATACTAAAAGTAATATTTTTACAAACCATTGGTCTTGGATTTAGTCATTGTGTGTGCAATCCTTTATTGCCTGTGCGTGTACATCAAATGCTTAGCACTGCCTTCTCATAAGCCTAACTGCTCGCCACACTACCACAAAAGAGAGCATTAGTGTTATCTACTTAAGCCTCTGTAAAGCCTCTCGGGATCCACTGACCCGGTGAACACCCTACCTTACTTTGGTATGGTATATACAGAGCCTCCTTTCTACAATGTTCTCCTTAGCCAGGGTACTTTTGAGTCCCTTCAGAACCAAAAATGCACTGAAATTTGTAAGTTCTTCTTCTATATTCTTGCCACGCATACGAAGAGACCTCTCTAACCTTACCTACACTTTCACTGAGCCAAACGCAAGTAATCCTCACGCACTACAAAAGGCACTCCTACAAAATACCTGGTATTGCAGGATGTGCAGGAAGGGCACCATAGGGGAGGACACTGCTTGTCCCCAGGACTTTGTAGAAAAGTGATTCCTTGAGGTAGCAAGACCACTGCACCAATGCACAAACGAACAAGTTACTTACCTTCGGTAACGATGTATCTGTAAGAAACATTAGTTAGTTAGATTCCTCACCTTAGAATATACCCAGGTGTCAGGCTGGATCCGGAAAGATTTTTTGTCAGCAATACCCCTTGCGCGTCGCTAGGCATCGTCTGCGGCTCCGCGTCCGTCGTTGGCGTTGTGCGCCGGAATGACGTCGTCAGAGTACTTAGACACCGTCCTCGCACGCTGACGTCAGTTCTTGTACATAGCTTTCCGCGCCAGGAACTCAGAGCCATGCAAGAGACCAACACTTCTGCCAAAAAGTCTAGGGCCCTGGAAAGGATAGCCTTAACCCTAGATGTCGGTTCGCAGAACCGGGAGGATGGGTGGGTCGGTGAGGAATCTAACAAACTAATGTTTCTTACAGATACATTGTCACCGAAGGTAAGTAACTTGTTCATCTGAAAGAAACACGTTAGTTAGATTCCTCACGTTAGAATAGAATAGATACCCCAGCAATACCAACCCCGGTGGTGGGTCTGCGAACCAAGATCACACCAGAAAGTCCTGGAGAACAGAACAGCCAAAGAAGCCATCTTTCCGGACTTGGCTGTCCAGGCAATAATGCTTGGCAAACGTGTGCAGCGAGGCCCACGTCGCCGCCTGACAGATGTCCTGCAAAGGAACTCCCCGTCCTAGGGCAGTAGTCGCCGCTGTGGCCCGGGTGGAATGGGCTCTCAGCCCTACAGGAGGGTCCTTTTTAGCCAAGGAGTAACAATCTTTTATACACAATACGACCAACTGCGAGATGGTCCGATTGTGTACCGCCCTCCCCTTCTTAGCACCCACGTATCCAACAAAAAGCTGGTCGTCCACCCGGAACTGGTTGGTGCGGTCCAAATAAAAGGACAGCGCCCGTTTTGGGTCCAGACGATGGAGCCTCTCTTCTTGCTTCGAAGGATGCAGAGGCGGAAAGAAGGTGGGCAACGTGACAGATTGACCGATTTGAAAGGGAGTCACCACTTTCGGAAGAAAAGAAGGACGAGTCCGTAGGACAACCTTGTCCGGATGAATAGAAACAAAAGGGGGCTTAGACGATAAGGCCTGGAGCTCACTCACCCGTCTAGTCGAGGTGATTGCTAGCAGGAAAGCAATCTTAAGAGTAAGAAGACGAATGGGACAATTGTGAAGAGGCTCAAAGGGAGCGCACATTAGAAAAGTCAAGACTAGATTCAAATCCCACTGAGGCATTACGAAGGGGACAGGAGGAAACATGTGAGCAATGCCCTTGAAGAAGCGAGAAACAACAGGGGATTTGAAAAGAGAAGGCTGATCAGGAAGCCTTAAGAAGGCAGAGATAGCAGAAAGATAACCCTTTAGGGTACCCAGAGCAGAGCCCTGCTGGGCCAGGGAAAGAAGAAAGAGGAGAACCTCAGAAAGAGGGGCGGAAAGGGAATCCACAGCCTTTGCTGTGCACCATGCTACAAATTTCTTCCACCTGCAGGCATATCCAATTTTTGTGGAGGGACGCCTGGCTGCCAGAATGACATCACAGACTTCAGGAGGCAAGTCAAATGGCATCAACTGTTGCCGCTCAATCTCCACGCATGGAGGTGGAGACTGGACAGGTTCAGGTGGAGGAACGTCCCCTGCTGCTGCGACAGAAGGTCCTCCTGAAGAGGCAGTCGTATCGGGGGGTCGATTGACATGCTGAGTAGCTCGGGATACCAGTACCTTCGTGCCCAATCTGGGGCCACCAAGATGACTTGGGCCCAGTCGCGCCTGATCTTCTTCAGCACTCTGGGCAGAAGCGGTATAGGCGGAAAGGCATACAACAGACCGCAACTCGACTCGCAACGAAAGGCGTCCCCCGAGCGAGTGCCGCCTTGGAAACTCCAACGCGCAGAACTGCTGACATTGCACGTTCTCTTCGGTGGCGAATAGATCTAACCAAGGCTCTCCCCACTGCCGAAAGAGGCCTTGCGCCACGTCCGAGTTTAGACGCCATTCGTGATCCATCATGCACCGGCAGCTGAGTTCGTCTGCTCTGGCGTTCAGAGAGCCCGCCAGATGTTGAACCACCAGGGTGATGCCCTGATGTTCCAGCCATGTCCAGAGGTGCAGAGCCTCCTGACAAAGGGTCTACAACCCCACCCCGCCCTGTTTGTTGCAATACCACATGGCGGTGGTGTTGTCCGTGAACACCTGCACCACACTTCCTCGGATAACAGGAAGGAATGCCTTCAGTGCAAGTCGGATCGCTCGCAGGTCCAAAAGGTTGATATGGAGCTGAGACTCCGCCGGAGACAAGAGGCCTTTGATCTCCGCCTCCCCCATGTGGACCCCCCATCCCAGGAGGGACGCATCCGTCACTACAACGTGCTCCGGTTGGGGTAGGGAGAGGGATCTGCTGCTGACCCAATCGCGGTCCGTGAGCCACCACTGCAACTGCTTCGCAGTGCCCTCCGAGATCAAGACATGGTCGGATAGGCTGCCCCGATGCTGGGCCCACTGAAACTTCAGGTCCCACTGCAGAGCCCGCATTCGCCACCTGGCGTAATGCACTAACAGGATGCAGGAGGCCATCAGTCCCAGAAGCCGCAGCACCAACCTGACCAAAACCCAGGACAGAGGCTGAAAGATGGGAATCAGGGCCTGAATATCCCGGACCCGTCAATAACCAGTCGTCGAGATAGGGGAAGATTGGAACCCCTGATCTGCGCAGATGAGCTGCGACCACCGCCATCACTTTCGTGAACGCCCGAGGGGCACTGTTGAGGCCGAAGGGGAGCATGGTGTACTGAAAGTGCTCCTGACCCACCGTGAACCGCAGGTAACGCCGGTGGGCCAGCTGGACGGGGATGTGAAAATAAGCGTCCTGCAAGTCCAACATTACAATCCAGTCTCCAGGGTCTAGGGCAGCCAGAACCTGAGCTGAGGTGAGCATCTTGAACCTCTCCTTCCGGAGGAAGGCGTTTACGCTCCTGAGGTCTAAGATAGGGCGTATGCCCCCCTTGCCCTTCTTGGGAACCAGAAAGTAGTGGGAATAGCAACCACGACCTACTTCTGGACCAGGAACGCGCTCGACGGCCCCTTTGGCCAAGAGGGCCGTAACTTCCTCCCACAGAAGATTCAAGTGATCCCCCGACATACGGTGGTACAGCGGTGGCATGGCTGGCGGGGTCGTCTCGAAGGGGAGGGAGTAGCCCCTTCGGACGATTTGCAGCACCCACTTGTCTGAAGTGATGGAGCGCCAGTGGAGCAGGTGATGGCGAACTCTGCCGCTCACTGGCGTGAAATGGGCCTGAAAGTTCGGACTAGGAGGGCTTTGAGGCGGAAGCTGCCGGGGTGGATGTGGACTGACTGGCACGTTCTCCCCCAGTACCGCCTCGGCGGAATCCACGTCCGCGTGCAGGTTGGTTCTGTGGCCGGTGGCTAGGCAGACGTGAGGGGGCGCCCCTTCCTTGGCCACGAAAGGGACGAAAGGCGGAAGTTTGCGGCCGCGGGGCCGAGAGACCCAAGGACTTGGCCGTAGCCCGGGAGTCCATGAAGCGAGCCAGCGCACTATCCGCCTTCTCGACAAAAAGGCGAGTGCCATCAAAGGGCATATCCATGAGGGTACTGTGAGAAGTTGGCCTGATATATGATGTCACTAGTTCTAGTGTACACCCTTTATCAGTCCAAACAACCCTTATGGTGATTGGTTGTAAAGTTCTAAACTGTGTTTGGCATGTGAAGCCAGCTGTTATACCATTCCAATCCCTTGAATACCAAATGAAAGGACACCACACCAGGTATATATAAAAGTAGAATGTATTTATTCTAACATATACCCTCAGCACTCTTTATGAGTTCAGAGGTCTAAGTACAAACAATTTCTTAAGTAGCATACGTTAAGTTACACAGGAGAATACAGTTAGGCCCGGGGGCCACGCAAACCATATACTAAGAAAGTGGTATAAGTACCACGTCACGAACAGGGAGTAGGCCTAGGGCCTAGGGAATCGCTGGGGCTACACTACCCTACCAATAGTTAGGAAGTGGGAGGCCCACGGGAAGCGTGTGCAGTGTGGAAACACACACGCGGGTTACATTAAAGTCAATAGGAATGTAGTAGTCAGAAATAGGAAGAATAAGGACACTTCCGAAGTAACTAGGAGGAAGCAACTAAAGACTTAGACACTTGGATAGTCAATATCCACTGGAGCACCGGAGTACTCTTGTTACCTCACCCACAGGAGACGGGTGCATAGGTGCGAAGATGTGTCGGAGGTCGTCGCTGGATCCTATGGATGCCTGAAGAACAGATGCTGGCTGGTGGCCAGGAGGAAGATGTCCGGTGGACCCAAGGATGGATCTTGAAGGAAGAACACCTGCAAGCAGAGGGGACAAAGTCTGGGTCACTAGCCAGTGACCATGTGGAACCAGGAAGGAACCAGGCGATGTCGTGCAGAACACAGATGATGTCTTGAAGCTTGTCTCTGCAGCTGCGTGGACCAGGAGGTGTCGAGGACAACCAGAACCAGGGTACGAGCTGTTCCACAAAGGATCTTCCTGATGGCGGAATCGACGTCCCGATTGGAGTCAACAAGCCTTGGCAAAGGCAACCCACGCGGAAATGGAAATTCGCTTCAGGTGCAGACCAGGAAGGTCTGAGGTGCTTCTCTTTCACAGGGAAGCAAGAGCCAGTCTGGCGGAGCCAAACCAGTGGTGGAAAGTTAAGGGTTCGTCGTCACTGAGGCTACTAGCCAACGGGACAGCCACTGGACAGACGCGTCGAGCAGGAAAATGCAGATGGGGCCCCACGCAGAACTCGTGGAGTGTGGAGGGCTGATCTTCGGTGCAGATGGTGCTCGGGGTTGGGGCTTCTCAATCCCCAGAGCACAACTTCGAGGATGCCTCAGAAGCTGCGTTGGAAGCTACTCGCCAATTTTCCCAGGTAGCTGGTCCCACGTCTCTCGTCGCCTCCACGGATCTCAGCTCTGCTGTGGATGTGGATCAGGGTCGGAGAAGTCTGGAAGTCAAGGCGCTGGTCAGGCTCTGCAGTCGGTTCCTCGTAGAACTTGGGCAAAGCAAACGGCAGGTCGCTTGTTGGTGCCTGTTTGCACAGGGTGTCCACTCCTTGGCCACAAGGGAGATTCTTCAGTCTTCTTGGTCGAATGTCGAAGGTCCAGAGTTTTGTGTCTAGTTTCAGTTCAGGATAATCCAAAGTCCTAGGGACTCAGCTCCCACTCTTATACTAATCTGGGGGCTGGGTTACTTGCTAGGTCCCTCCTATGGGTGGGACCAGGGAGGGGGGTGGTTACACCCCCTTCCGTTTGTCCAGTTTTGCGCCAGGGCTGGGGCTGAAGTGCCCTAGCACCAGTTTGAACCAGGCTATGCATGGGACACCTTGTGTGCCCCAGGCAGTGTCTTGTTTCTTTCATCCCTCCCTGCCCCAATACACTAAGTCATGTCTGGGGTGGTGCTAGCACCTTCCAAGGCAGGAAACCTATTGTCCAAGCCTCCCTCACTGAAAGGACTCCCAGCAGCAGGAGGTCAGACTTATGTCCGTGGCAGCAGCATCCATTTTTTGATGCTGGGGCTCTGGTTAACTTTAACCGGGTAAGTAGGATTTTAACATGTCTTCTCCCTCTAGAAGGAGGGAATACTATCCTCATCGCTAGAAATGGTGTGGGGTTAGTATTCCAAAGTGTTAGACACCTTACACGACATGTTTTGATAAAGCCAAACCATAGTTACCTTAACCGCGAGGATTATAAGGCACTTTAAGAGTATATGGTAGGCGATATCATAGAACAGTTATAAGGACATGGTTCCGAAAGCTGCAGACAGGCTCAGCTCACGCTAGAGCACCATCTCACATGTTACCAAGCACTCAGCCTCCAGGTTTGTTAAGGCCTGCCATAGGAGTGGCTTACAGGTTACCCATGTGTCTATATATAGGGTAGGTATAGGAATACTACACCTAAGCAAGGGGTGATTACACGACCTTGCCCCAGCTGAGTGATCAGCCAGTTGTGTCATGATGGGAGGCCAGCCCGTGGTGGCATAATACATGCTGCAGCCCCTGGTAGGCCTAGGGTACACCTATGCCCTGGGTACCTAAGGTACACTGTACAGGGACCCATAAGGTGATCCTTACCAATTGGGTTATGTACCTAAAGTACATAGTATGAATTTATAGAGAGAACAGCTGGGCTGTGGGTCTGATTAGCAGGCCCACAGCCACATCTAAGTCGAAAACCAGTAAAGCAAAAGCAAAAAGTGGGGGTGACCATAGGAAGCAGACCCTACTCTCCTACACAACCCCCCTCCCCCCCCAAACTTAGGGACATTAAACTAACCTTGACCAGTTGAGTCTTCATGTTCTAAGTGGAATTATCTGGAGAGTCCACCTGTATTGGCATGGCCAGTCCCAGGTCTATGTTCCACTGTAAAGTCCATCCCCTGTAGGGAAATGGACCACCTAAGAAGTTTGGGATTTTCACCCTTCATCTGATTTAGCCACAAGAGGGGCCTATGGTCTGTCTGAATCTTGAAGTGAGTGCCAAACAGGTATGGCCTCAGCTTCTTCAGGGCCCAGATCACAGCAAAGGCCTCCCTCTCAATAGCTGACCAACGTTTCTCGCTAGGGGTCAGCCTTCTACTAATAAAAGCAATGGGCTGGTCTTGACCATCTATATTCAGTTGTGAAAGAACAGCTCCCACACCCAACTCAGAAGCATCTGTTTGGACAAAAAATTCTTTGGAGTAATCTGGACTTTTCAGAATAGGTGCACTGCACATGGCCTGCTTCAGGTCATCAAATGCCTTCTGACAGCTTACTGTCCACTGAACTTTCTTTGGCATTTTCTTGGAGGTCAAGTCATTAAGTGGTGTCACAATGGACCCATAGTACTTAACAAACTTTCTGTAGTACCCAGACAGGCCCAAGAAAGCTCTCACCTGTGTCTGGGTAATTGGAGGAGTCCAGTCCTTTATGATCTGGATCTTGCTCTCCAGTGGTTGAACCTGACCCCCACCTACTAGGTGGCCCAGGTACACAACCTTGCTCTGCCCTATCTGGCACTTAGTGGCCTTGATAGTGAGGCCTGCGTTTGCAGGACCTCCAAAACATTCCTCAGGTGGACCAGGTGATCCTCCCAGGTGGAGCTAAAGACAGCAATATCATCAAGATAAGCTGCACAGTAGTCATCCAGGCCTGTAAGGACTTGATTCACCAACCTTTGGAAAGTGGCAGGTGCATTTTTCAAGCCAAAGAGCATTACCACAAATTGATAATGTCCTCCTGGGGTTGAGTAAGCAGTTTGGGCTTTTGCACTCTCAGCTAGCCTGATTTGCCAGTAGCCTGCTGTCAGGTCAAATGTACTCAGAAACTTGGCAGGTGCCAATCTGTCAATGAGTTTATCTGCCCTAGGTATTGGGTGGGCATCTGTCCTAGTGACAGCATTGAGACCTCTGTAGTCTACGCAAAACCTCATCTCTTTCTTACCATCTTGGGTGTGAGGTTTTGGCACAAGAACTACAGGACTAGCCCAAGGGCTCTCTGAAGGTTCAATGACTCCCAGCTCCAACATCTTTTGCACCTCAATCTTTATGTAGTCCCTGACATGGTCAGATTGCCTGTAGATTTTACTCTTCACAGGCAGACTGTCACCAGTGTCCACCTCATGGGTGCACCAGTTTGTCTGACTTGGGGTCAGTGAGAACATATGTCTATAGGCCTGTAGAACTTGTCTGCAGTCCTGTTGCTGATGATTAGTGAGGCTGTCTGAAAAGACCACACCATCAACTGAACCATCATCAGGGTTCTGAGTCAGCAGGTCTGGGAGAGGGTCACTCTCTTCCTCCTGCCCCTCATCTGTAGCCATGAGCAAGCCCATGTCTGCCCTGTCAACATATGCCTTTAACCTGTTGACATGAAGCACCCTGTGGGGGCTTCTGGGAGTCCCAAGGTCCGCCAAGTAGGTGACTTCTCCCTTCTGCTCAACAATAGTGTGGGGTCCAGACCATTTGTCCTGGAGTGCTGCTGGGGCCACTGGCTCCAACACCCACACTTTATGTCCTGGCTGGTACACAGTCAGCACAACCTTTTGGTCATGCCAAGCTTTTTGGAGTTCTTGGCTTGCCTCAAGGTTTTTAGAAGCCTTCTTCATATACTCCGCCATCCTTGAGCGGAGGCCAAGCACATAATCCACTATATCAAGCTTGGGTTGTCTGAGAGGTCTCTCCCATCCTTCCCTTACTAGACATAGGGGTCCCCTTACAGGATGCCCAAACAAAAGTTTAAAAGGGCTGTAGCCAAACCCTTTTTGTGGGACCTCTCTGTAAGCAAACAGAAGGCAGGGTAAAAGGATGTCCCATCTTCGCCTAAGCTTGTCTGGTAAACCGTTTATCATCTCTTTTAGGGTCTTGTTGAACCTTTCAACAAGCCCATTGCATTGTGGATGATAGGGTGTAGTGAATTTGTAGTTAACACCACACTCCTTCCACATTGCAGTCCGATACCCTGACATGAAGTTGGCACCTCTGTCAGAGACAACCTCCTTTGGAAACCCACTCTGGAGAACACTCCAAGTAGGGCCTTGCCACAACAGGGGCTGTTGTGGTCCTCAGGGGTATAGCTTCTGGGTACCTGGTGGCATGGTCCACTATCACCAGTATGAATCTGTGCCCAGATGCTGTTTGGGGGGTCCATTGGTCCAACAATATCTATCCCCACTCTTTCAAAGGGAACCCCCACCACAGGTAATGGTATTAGGGGGGCCTTTGTGGTGCCACCTGATTTGCCACTGGCTTGGCAGGTGACACAGGAGCGACAAAACTCCTTGGTATCTTCTGACATGTGAGGCCAGTGAAAGTGAGGGACAAGTCTGTCCCAAGTCTTATTCTGGCCTAAGTGTCCTGCAAGGGGAATATCATGGGCCAAGGTAAGAAGGAATCCTCTGAAACTCAATGGTATGACCAACCTCCTGGAAGCACCAGGCTTGGGGTCTCTAGCCTCTGAGTACAGCAGCCCTTCATCCCAATACACTTTATGGGCACCTTGAGCATTCCCTGCAGCCTCAGCAGCAGCCTGCTGTCTGAGGGGTTCAAGAGAAGGACAGTCTAATTGGGCCTGCCTCAGATCTGCCCTTGAAGGTCCCCCTGTCCCAAGAAACTCAACCTGGTCAGGTTCCAGTTCTTCTAGGACAGTTCCTTCAGGGCTCTCAGAATCATCCTCTTGTGAGAGCTGATTCTCTATCTGAGGCAGGGGGGAAGGCACATCCTTAACCCTACTGCTCTTTCTCTTGGGTTGTGTCTGGTCCATTGTCCCAGGATCCAGCACTTGTTCAGTGTTGCACTTTTTGGCCTGTGACCTAGTCACAGCAAGGACATGTGCATCTATTCCCAGCATTTCTGCATGGGTCCTATACTCCACTTCAGCCCAAACCGAAGTATCAAGGTCATTTCCCAACAGACACTCTACAGGAAGGTCTGAACTTACCACAACTTTCGTGAGGCCAGTTGCCCCTCCCCAGGAGAAGTTAACAATTGCCACACTATGGAAGGTAGTGGCATTGCTAGCGTTGGTCAATAGGTAATTCTCACCTAGCATGATCTGTCCAGGGTCCACAAAGGCAGGTGTCACCATTGTGACACTAGCACCTGTGTCCCTGTAGGCCTGAGCCATCCTATGGTTGATTAAAGGAGTCTGTCTATACTTGCCCAGGTTACTGGGACTCACAGCAGAGGACAAAGCTATGTCCCCATCACAGATCAGAACAGCCTGAGTTGGTATTCTGACTAGGCCAGAATCCACTTCAGTTCCCAGGGTTAACCCTATTACACCCTTTTGCTGGGAACCACCACTTACAGCTGGACTAGGGGGTACAGTTGCCTTAGGGGCAATGGTGGTTGGGGGCTTGTCCTTTTTGGTGCACTCACTATACCAATGGGAATTGGACTTACAATAGTTACACCAAGGTTTCTTTTGGCCATCTTTCTTTTTATCCTTTTTGGGACCACCTTCCCCCTGAGCCTTTTGGGGGCCTGGTGAAGACTTCTGGTCTTTTGCTTTCTGCTCATTACCCTTCTGGTCTGCCTTTTTCTGATCACCACCCTAGTTCTGGGATTTCTGCTTAACTCTAGTCCTGACCCACCTATCTGCCTTCTTTCCCAATTCTTGGGGAGAAGTCAGGTCAGAGTCAATCAAGTGTTGATGCAATAGCTGGTTTTGACAGTTGTTAAGGATTTGTTCTCTCATGATCAAATTATACAATCATGTATAGTCCTTAACCTTACTACCCAAAAACCAGCCTTCCAAAGCCTTAGTGGCACAATCAACAAAGTCAGTCCAGTCCTGAGTCTGTGTCTTCTGGGTATCCCTGAACAACAACCTGTATTGTTCAGTGGTTAGGCCAAACCCATCAATCAGAGCACTCTTCAGGACAGTGTAATTATCAGCATCCTCATCACTAACTGTGAGGAGCTTGTCTCTACCTTTCTCAGAGAAGGAGAGCCACAAGATAGCTGCCCACTGACTTTGGGGTACCTGCTGTACTTTGCAAGCCCTCTCCAAAGCAGTTATCCATTTGTGGATGTCATCCCCACACTTGTAGGGAGGGACGATCTTGCTCAGGTTTCTATTCTCATAGGTCCTGTCTCTATCCTTAGGGATATTGCTGCCACCAGTGGGTCTAACCCACTTAACTTTTGCTCTCTGATCAGAGCAAGTCTCTCTTTGGCAAGGGCAAGTTCTTCCCTTTCAATCCTCAGATTGACTTCCCTCATTCTGGCCTTATGCTCTTTTCTCTGTGGAGAAGTCATTCCCCTATGAGAAGAGGCATTGGAGCTATTAGAGACATGGGAGTGGATGGATTCCCTGGAAGGGGATCTTCCTCTCCTATCTCTCTGGTTAAGTCCCCTTGAGGGTCTGAATGGGGGATCCCATTCTGACTCCCATGTAGGCTTAAGTTAGCCTGGCTAAGTCTCCTAACTTGGACCTCGCTGTCTACCTCATCTCCTGAAGTCCCTTCTGACTCATCTTGATCAGTGTGGTGAGGGGAGTCTCCTGTAGAGGGCAGACCCTCATCTGTACCTAAGGTACCATCGTGGGAGGCTCTCTGAGCATCATACTCTTCTAAGATCTCCACTAGATAAATGAGGGTAGGGTTGGAACCCTGTTTTAACTTTCTGGAGGTACACAATTGTCTCATCTCCTGAAAAGTTAGGGTATCATATCTAGAGGGTATCTTTCTAGGATATACCCCTCCTGAGAGAGAATCATCTTGATATCCTCCCAGAGACATGATTTAGTGAGGGTGTGGTGTGTGCACCTACCTACACTAGTTGTATCTACTAAAACCTCTCTAGTGGTTGTAGTCAGGGTGTGCTAGGCCCTTCAACCTACAACAACTAAGTTCAGTAGAACTTAAGTATTCTAAGATTTTGTTTTATATGTACCTTACAGTGCCTAATGTGATCTTTCAGTTTGATATCTCAAGATTATAATGGTATCACAACAGCAAGCTCAGATCCCAACTGCTGATCACCAATGTGAGAAGTTGGTCTGATATATGATGTCACTAGTTCTAGTGTACACCCTGTATCAGTCCAAACAACCCTTATGGTGATTGGTTGTAAAGTCAACCTTATAGACCAGCTATCCTAGTGGTAGCATGGACAAGAGCAGTCTTAGGCTAAACTCTGTATGGCATGTGAAGCCAGCTGTTATACCATTACAATCCCTTGAATACCAAATGAAAGGACACCACACCAGGTATGGTGGTTAGTCAAAATATCGAGTTTTTAATATCGACCTACAATAATATCGAGTTTTTAATATCGTAGGGACAGAATATCGAAGTCAAGAATATCGATGGACAGAATATCGACCCCAAGGTAAGTAATATCGATGTAAATAATATCGAAGTACTTAATATCGATGTAAGTAATATCGTAAGCAAAAATATCGATGTCAATAATATCGATATTTATATGTATTTTATTTGTATGTTAAAGATTATTGTAATGTATTTTCATACATTTAAAAATAAATGTTTAGAGATTAATAATTATTTTAAAGTAAATTTAGCGTTTTAGTATCAGAGCGGGTTGTGGGTTTATAGGGGAATAGGGTGGGAAGTAATTTAATTATAATTAATGAATTAATATGTTTTGTTTAATTGGTATTTATGATTAATTAATTTTTAACTAATTATTAATTGTAAATTAATTTTATTAATTGGTTAATTATATTAGTTATAATTAGTTTATTATTAATATTTATTTATTGTGATTGTTAATATATTTATTGTTAATTAATAATTAATTGGTGATTTATTTTTATTAAGTGATTAATTGATAATTAAATTAATTATGTGAATTTATATGTGTAGTGGGTTGTGGGTTTATAGGGGAATAGGGTGGGATGTAATTAAATTAAAATAATTAATGATATTGTTTTTTTATTTGTATTTATTATTAATTAATTGTTAATTAATTATTAATTGGTAATTAATTGTTATTAGTTAGTTAAATATAGTAAATATAAATAATTTATTATTTAATTTTATTTGTTGTTATTGTTAATTAATGTATTGTTAATTAATAATTAATTTTTGATTAATTGTAATTTGGTAGTTAATATGTATTAACTAGTAAATTAATAACGATATTAATTATAAAGAATGTATAATTAATTGTAAATAATAGATACATTAATAGTTACATTTATTGGGTTTTTTGTATGTGTAGTGTGTTGTGTGTTAAAGGGGGAATTGTTTGGGATGTAATTTAATGGTATTTATTAAAATATTTAGTTTAAATTATTTGTATTTATTAATAATTATTTTGTAAAGTAATTATTAATATGCAATTTTTCAATAACAAATTATTTAATTGGTTATTATGTTTATTGAACCCCTACGCTATCCAGTGCTTTCCCAACTGTTTCACTATCTGGAGGGGGAATAGTAATTTGTACCCCTACGCTATCCAGCGCTTTCCCTACTGTTGCACTCTCTGGAGTGGGAATAGTAATTTTTACCCCAACGCTATCCAGCGCTTTCCCTACTGTTTCACTTACTGGAGTGGGAATAGTAATTTGTACCCCTACGCTATCCAGTGCTTTCCCTACTGTTGCACTCTCTGGAGTGGGAATAGTAATTTCTACACCTACGCTATCCAGCGTTTTCCCTACTGTTGCAGTCACGAATTATTAAGTAAGTATATATATTATATATTATATGTATATGTTTAATTCATGTTTTTATTAAATTATATATATATTAATTATTAATTTTAAATATTATAAAATATATTTAATTATGTTTATTTTATTTATAAGTATTATTTGGTTTATTTTACATATATTTTTAAACTAAAAAAAAACGATATTTTTTACTAACGATATTTTTGACATCGATATTTAATTATCGATATTTTTGTACTTACCATGTTGTAGATAGGATGTCGATATTCTTGACATCGATATTTTTGTTCCGATATTTTTGTAGGTCGATATTTTTACCTTCGATATTTAGTCAGTGATCCACCAGGTATATATAAAAGTAGAATGTATTTATTCTAACATATACCCTCAGCACTCTTTATGAGTTCAGAGGTCTAAGTACAAACAATTTCTTAAGTAGCATACGTTAAGTTACACAGGAGAATACAGTTAGGCCCGGGGGCCATGCAAACCATATACTAAGAAAGTGGTATAAGTACCACGTCATGAACAGGGAGTAGGCCTAGGACCTAGGGAATCGCTGGGGCTACACTACCCTACCAATAGATAGGAAGTGGGAGGCCCACGGGAAGCGTGTGCAGTGCGGAAACACACACGCGGGTTACATTAAAGTCAATAGGAATGTAGTAGTCAGAAGAATAAGGACGCTTTCGAAGTAACTAGGAGGAAGCAACTAAAGACTTAAACACTTGGATAGTCAATATCCGCTGGAGCACCGGAGTACTCTCGTTACCTCACCCACAAGAGACGGGTGCATAGGTGCGAAGATGTGTTGGGTGTCGTCGCTGGATCCTATGGATGCCTGAAGAACAGATGCTGGCAGGCGGCCAGGAGGAAGATGTCCGGTGGACCCAAGGATGGATCTTGAAGGAAGAACACCTGCAAGCAGAGGGGACAAAGTCTGGGTCACTAGCCAGTGACCGTGTGGAACCAGGAAGGAACCAGGCGATGTCGTGCAGAACACAGGTGATGTCTTGAAGCTTGTCTCTGCAGCTGCGTGGACCAGGAGGCGTTGAGGATGACCAGAACCAGGGTATGAGCTGTCCCATAAAGGATCTTGCTGATGGCGGAGTCGACGTCCTGATTGGAGTCAACAAGCCTTGGCAAAGGCAACCCACGCCGAAATGGAAATTCGCTTCAGGTGCAGACCAGGAAGGTCTGAGGTGCTTCTCTTTCACAGGGAAGCAAGAGCCAGTCTGCAGGAGCCAAACCAGCAGTGGAAAGTTAAGGGTTCGTCGTCACTGAGGCTACTAGCCAACAGGCCAGCAACCGGACAGGCGCATCGAGCAGGAAAATGCAGAAGGGCCCTGTAGGAGAGTAGGGTCTGCTATCCTATGGTCACCCCACATTTTTGCTTTTTGCTTCACTGGTTTTTGACATATTGAGGCTCTGGGCCTGCTAATCAGACCCCCAGCCTGCTGTTCTCTCTACTAAATTGACACTATGCACTTCAGGTGCATAACCAATTGGAATTGGATCACCCTGTGAGCCCCTGAACCAGTGTACACTAGGTACCCAGGGCATTGGTGCATCTAAGGCCTACCAGGGGCTGAAGCATGTATTATGCCACCCCTGGCCTGGCCTAGCAATTTGACACAACTGGCTGATCACTCAGCTGGGGTAAGTTGGTGTAACCACCTCTTACTTAGGTGTAGTATACCTATACCTAACCTTAAATGGGACACATGTTAACCTATAAGTCACTCCTATGGCAGGCCTTAACAATCCTGAAGGCAGAGTGCTTGGTTCCATGTGAGATGGTGCTCGGGCATGAGCTGAGCCTGTCTGCAGTGGTCGGAACTACTTCCTTCTACCGTTTCCAGATATCGCCATACCATATACTCTTAAGTGCATTATAAACCTCGCGGTTAAATGCTATCTTTGGTTTGGCTTTATCAAAACATGTCGAGTAAGGTGTCATACGAATTGGAATACTAACCCCTCGCCAATTCTGGCGACGGGGTTAGCATTCCACCCTTCTAGAGGGACACGACATGTACAGTACCTGAAACCCGGGTAAAATCAGACATAGCCTCAGCTCCACAAAATGGATGCTGCCACCACAGACACAAGTCTGCCCTCCTGCTGCTGGGAGTCCTTCCAGCTTGGGAGACGTGGACAAAGGGTTTCCTGCCAGGGGAGGTGCGTGCACCACCCCAGACAGGATTTTGTGTATTGGTCAGGTAGGACTTGAATAGAATCAGACATGCCTGAGGCTCACAAGGAGCCTCGGTGCATATGCCAGTTCAAACCGGTCCTGGGGTAGGCCTGGGCGGTAAATTCCGTTCCGCTCGCGGAATTTGCGGAATTTCGGTAATTTCGCGTTCCGCGGAGAACGCGAAATTGCCCAAAATTCTGCTTTCCGCGACTTCGCGAAATTTTTTCTTGTTCGCGTTCTCAAAATGCGTGTTCGCGAGATATTTCTCCCCGAGCACGCAAACAGCAACTGTGAACAGGAAAAAAGCATCGCGAACAAGCAATTCCGCGTGTTCGCGGAATTTCTGCATGTTCGCGGAGATTTTTTACCGTTTCGCGGAGATTTGCGTAACGCGATTACGCAAATTCCGCCCACCCCTATCCTGGGGCACACCAGCCCCGGACCTGGGGCGAGCTGGACAAAGGATTGGGGGTGTAACCACCCCCCTTCCTGGTCCCACCCTTAGGGAGGGACCTAGCAGGTAGTCCGGCCCCTAGAATCCGCTTAAAGGTAGGAGCTGTGTCCTAAGACTTCAGACATCCTGGAATCAACTTACTACAAAGAAGAAGACGGGAACTTCGATGCTCTGCTGCACAGAGGACAGAAGGAAATCTCCCCTATGGTCAGGGAGTGACCATCTTGCTAACGCAAGCACCAACCAGCTACTCGACGTTGTTTTGCCACCGCCTCCTGCCGGAGCCCGAGCCCAGAGCCCGACAAGACCTGGACCTCCAGACCTCTCACCGCCCGATCCACAGTCCCTGAAAAGAAGGAACCCGTGGAGGCACCGAGACACGTGAAGCCAGCCATCTTGAAAGACCCACGACAAGCTGCAAGCGCGACAACAGATGCTCCCTCCAAGTTGTGCTTTGGGTCCTGAGAAGCCCAACATCCGAGCAGCATCTGCACCAAAGGTGAGCCCTCCAGCATCTCCACGATCTGCGTGGGGCCCCTCTGCACTTTGCATCTCGACGCGCCTGCCCGGTCCCTGGCCCGTTGGCTAGTGGCCATTTTGGCGACTTAACTTGAAAACTACGATGCTGGTCTGGTTGCTCCAGACTGGCCCCTGCTGCCCTCCAAAGGAGCAGCCCATCTGACCTTGCTGGTCAGAACAATCAGCTTTCTTCATTTTCCACGACTCCTGCCTTTGCCAAGGCTTGTTTGCTTCCTTTGAGTCGCCGACCCCGCCGACAGCGAGAGCCTGCGTGGGACAGCTCGTGAACTTAGCTCCTTGTAGGCCCAGCGATTCTAGAGGCCCTAGGCCTTTTTCCTTGCCTAGTCGTGATAATTATACCACTATTTTAGTATATGGTTTGATCGGCCACCAGGGCCTATCCATATAAAGTGCAACTTCTATATATTGTAATACTTTCTTGTTTAACGATTTGTGCTCCTGTGCTCATAAAGAGTCTAGGGGATACTTTGAGTAATAAATACATATATATTTTGAATATATATCTGTATGGTGTCCTTTCATTGGTATAAAGGGGGGTTACATATGGTAAAACAGCTTGCTTAACACGCTTTAACGAGTTTAGCCTCAAAGACTGCTTAGCCTACGCTAGCGCTACCACTAGGGCAGCTAGTCCGAAAAGGTTGACTTACAACCACACCATAAGGGTTGCTTGGCATGGTACAAGGTGGTCACTTTAACTAGTGAACATCATATACCAGGCCAACTTCTCACAGGCCCCACGCAGAACTCGTGGAGTGTGGAGGGCTGATCTTCGGTGCAGATGGTGCTCGGGGTTGGGGCTTCTCAATCCCCAGAGCACAACTTTGAGGATGCCTCAGAAGCTGTGCTGGAAGCTACTCGCCAATTTTCCCAGGTAGCCGGTCCCACGTCTCTCGTCGCCTCCACGGATTCTCAGCTCTGTTGTGGATGTGGATCAGGGTCGGAGAAGTCTGGAAGTCAAGGCGCTGGTCGGGCTCTGCAGTCGGTTCCTCGTAGAACTTGGGCAAAGCAAATGGCAGGTCGCTTGTTGGTGCCTGTTTCCACAGGGTGGCCACTCCTTGGCCACAAGGGAGATTCTTCAGTCTTCTTGGTCGAATGTCGAAGGTCGAGAGTTTCGTGTCTAGTTTCTGTTCAGGATAATCCAAAGTCCTAGGGACTCAGCTCCCACTCTTATACTAATCTGGGGGGCTGGGTTACCTGCAAGGTCCCTCCTATGGGTGGGCCCAGGGAGGGGGGTGGTTACACCCCTTTCCCATTGTCCAATTTCGCGCCAGGGCTGGGGCTGGAGTGCCCCAGCACCGGTTTGAACCGGGCTATGCATGGGACACCTTGTGTGCCCCAGGCAGTGTCTCGTTTCTTTCATCCCTCCCTGCCCCAATACACTACGTCCTGTCTGGGGTGGCGCTAGCACCTCCCAAGGCAGGAAACCTATTGTCCAAGCCTCCCTCGCTGGAAGGACTCCCAGCAGCAGGAGGTCAGACTTGTGTCCGTGGCAGCAGCATCCATTTTGTGATGCTGGGGCTCTGGTTAACTTTAACCGGGTAAGTAGGATTTTAACATGTCTTCTCCCTCTAGAAGGGGGGAATACTATCCTCATCACCAGAAATGGTGTGGCGGTAGTATTCCAAAGTGTTAGACACCTTACACAACATGTTTTGATAAAGCCAAACCATAGTTACCATAACTGCGAGGATTATAAGGCACTTTAAGAGTATATGGTAGGCGATATCATAGAACAGCTATAAGGACATGGTTCCGAAAGCTGCAGACAGGCTCAGCTCACGCTAGAGCACCATCTCACATGTTACCAAGCACTCTGGCTCCAGGATTGTTAAGGCCTGCCATAGGAGTGGCTTACAGGTTACCCATGTGTCTATATATAGGGTAGGTATAGGAATACTACACCTAAGTAAAGGGTGATTACACGACCTTGCCCCAGCTGAGTGATCAGCCAGTTGTGTCATGATGGGAGGCCAGCCAGGGGTGGCATAATACATGCTGCAGCCCCTGGTAGGCCTAGGGTACACCTATGCCCTGGGTACCTAAGGTACACTGTACAGGGACCCATAAGGTGATCCTTACCAAGTACATAGTATGAATTTAGAGAGAGAACAGCTGGGCTGGGGGTCTGATTAGCAGGCCCACAGCCACATCTAAGTCGAAAACCAGTAAAGCAAAAGCAAAAAGTGGAGGTGACCATAGGAAGCAGACCCTACTCTCCTACAGGTACTCTGGACATCCCCAGAGAAAGACGTGGACTGTAGCCAGGCGTGGCGACATAGCGCCACCGTGGTTGAAATCGCCCTACCCAGCGAGTCCGTGGTGTCTAGTCCACATCGTATGGCATGGCGTGCTGCATCTCGCCCGTCAGCAAGTGCCTGGGAGAGACGTGTCCGGGCCTCCTCCGGACACAGTGGCAGCACGTCCTCCACCGCATCCCACAGAGAGTGGTAGAAACGGTCCAAGTGGCAAGCGGTGTTCAAAGACTGCAGGCCCAAACTCAGGGAAGAGAACAGTTTCTTTCCGAACTGTTCCAGCCTCTTGGATTCCCGATCCAGAGGAGCGGACGGGAAGGAGGATTGGGAAGTGGAGGCCTGGATAACCAGGCTCTCGGGGGTGGGGTGTTGGGACAGGACACTGGGGTCGCCCGGAGCAGGGCGGTGGCGCTGGGCCACGTTCCGATCCACAGAAGGAACAGTGGAGGGCTTGGACCAAGTGCCCTGCAGAACGTCGACAAGGGCCTCATTGAACTGCCGCAGAGGCTCCGTGGAGCTTGCTGATGGTTGAAGCACGTCTGTGAGGATATTAGTCCTCACGGCCACAGCAGGCAACTCGAGCCCCAGGGCTCACCAGCACCACTGAAAAAGCTGCACCTTCCTCCGAAGCCACAGTCGGAGGAGAGATGAAGCCAGCATCCGGCGAGTGTCCAGACCACTGGCATCCCCCAGTTCGTATGCCCAGTCCTGTGAAAGTTGACCCTGGAGGGCCATAGGGTCCTCAGACCCCTCCCAGTCGCCCCAGTCATCCGATTCCTGATAAACAGGAGGAACGACCGGAGCCGGACGGTAGATGAAACGGTCATCCATTGGCGTCGGGTCCGGACAGGGGCTAAACCGGGGAACGGCGTCGTGCGGAGACGGCGCCGGAGGTGGATCCGGTGTCGGTGCCGGCGGAGGAGGCGTCGTGAGGTCGACCGGCGCCGACAGAGATCCAGGCCTGCGGCGTCGGGACCGAATTCGTCGACGGCGCCGGGGCCGGAGCCGCCGGCATGCAAGGTCACCCAGTCGAGCCCGCGGGGCCCGAAGGCGCGCCGGCAGGCGTCGACGGCAGAGCCAGGCCCCTCATGGCCGAGAGGAAGGCACTGACCTCCGCCGGAGTCGCGTTAGTCCCAGGGACCGGCGGGTATGGAGACGGATGCGGCTCCTGCGGCTCCGGTGGAGCTGCGGGGGTGGGACCACCCTGACCATCGGCCGAGTCGCGCGACCGGCGAGGGGAGTACGAAGAGCGGTGTCGCCTCTTGGACTTCTTGGATCGCTTCGACTTACCCGAAGACTTCGAGCCCGACGAGCGATGATGGTGACTGCTGCTCCGCGACCGGTTCTTGGACCTCCTCCTGGACCGGGACCATGAGCGGCGCGGAGCCGAATGCCGAAGCTCGAGAAGCTTATGGGACTGCTCCCGCCTAGCCTTCGAGGTCAAGGCCTGACAATCGGGGCACGACTCCGCGTCGTGGTCGGCCCCCAGGCAGTAAAGGCACCGGCGATGGTGATCCGTCACCGACATCAGGCGATGACAGGCGTCACAGGCCTTAAATCCAGGCATCCTACCGGCACCAGAGTCGAGTCGACAAAAGACCAAAAAGTTTAGTCAAAAATTGACTAAGGGGTAAGCTCTTCCCGGATCGGCGCTGTCTGGCGCGGAAAAAAGAAGAACTGACTTCAGCGCGCGAGTGCGGCGTCTAAGTACTCCGACGACAACATTCCGGCGCACGACGCCAACGACGGCCGCGGAGCCGCAGACTAGGCCTAGCGACGCGCAAGGGGTATTGCTGACGAAAAATCTTTCCGGATCCAGCCCGACGCCTGGGGATATTCTAAGGTGAGGAATCTAACTAACGTGTTTCTTTCAGATATTCCAGTTAAGAATTTTCGAATTACGTTTAAATTAATATATTGAATAGGAACAGAATTCAGTTTTTAAAAAGCAAACGTATACGTGACCATTTCACACACTGTGGTGCCGATTACGATCCGGTAAAAAAATTCCCCGTACGACTCGTATCCGGTCTTTTTACCGTACGAATCGTACAAGGGCCGTACAAACAGCCAATTACGATTCGCATGGGAAAAAGTCCATACGAATCGCATTGGGAATTATTCCCCACACGTCCTCGGGTCAGAAAATGTGTCCGACACGTCCTCGGACGATTTACCGTACAAGTGTGAAAAGTGAAGTCCGACCGCGGAATTACGATCCATCCCGTGCGTCCGATGTTACAACCGTATGGAAAAAACACCGTCCGCACCGAACTCCCATAGCAACCATGGAGACATGTCCCCGCATACGCGCCCAACACTCCCCCCAGACCTCCTATGTACGAGTCGACCCCCCCCGCCCCCGTACGTTCGAGTCGACCCCCCGTGTATGTACACCCGTGTACGTGTCGAACCCCCCATAGCACGTAGCGCTGGGGGTACGCACCTTACATACACGGGTGGGGGTACGACTCGAACGTACACGGGTGTACATACACGGGGGGGTACGACACTTACACGGGTGTACATACACGGGGGGTACGACTCGAACGTACACGGGTGTACATACACGGGGGGGTTCGACACGTACACGGGTGTACATACACGGGGGTACGACACGTACACGGGTGTACATACCCGGGGGGTACGACTCGAACGTACACAGGTGTACATACACGGGGGGTTCGACACGTACACGGGTGTACATACACGGGGATACGACTTGAACGTACGGGGGATGGGGGGTCGACTCAAACGTACGGGGGCTGGGGGGGGTCGACTCGAACGTACGGGGGCTGGGGGGGGGTACGGCGCGTACCGGGCCACCTACTCTGGTCGTTTCGCGCCATACTTCGCTTTTCCGGCACTTTTTGGGTGCCGTGAAAATATTGCCGTCCGGACTGCTGTCGGTTCGATTCGTACTTCCTGGGTCGTGAAACGCTGCCTGACAGCGTCCCGACGTCACGTCGCAGCATTCCCGGATCACATTCGTATGTATATTTTCGTCGGTGAATGTTTTTTACGATTCGTACGGAAATGGTGTTTCCGTGCGAATCGTAATTGCATGTTTGTAAAGTTTTACTACCGGGTACGAGTCGGACGGAGAAAACGCTCCGACCGAAGGTTCGTACCCGGTTTTTACCGGATCGTAATCGGCACCTGTGTGTTTATATTGCTGATCACGTGTTTAATTCCATGTTCATGACCTCTGCTTGCACTTTTTATAATTTGAACAACACTAGCTTCTCATTATACTGTTGCTCAGTTGTTGGGAGCTTGTTTTGAGCTGGTGGTATAAAAGGGAGGTGTGCTAACATTTCATGTGAATAGAAAGCTCCATGCAGATTGCATCGTGGCAGTCCCATCATCTGCGTGAGTAACCAGTAGCTTAACAATGACTATAGTTGGACTAAAGGGTAAGATTACTAGCACTGACAAGAGTTACCTCTGCGAGCAGTCATTTAGCATGAACCTGAAAATGCACAATTGTGGCTCAAAGAGGTAATGTGGGGCTGGACTCAGAGCTGCATAGCCAGTGAGAGCAGATTTTCTACTTGGCAAGAGCATCATACCAGAACAGAGTGATAAAAGAGTATCAGCATCTGATAAACTTAGAAACAGATGGGACTTAAACTGCAGCCCAATATTCCAGTGAACAAGCCCGGCCTCTGTAAGTGGGTGTGCCAGATGCAGACTTGGTCAGTGCAAAGTTAATGCTCCGCCACTGCCCTCTCCCCGGGCAGCCATGACCTCACACCTGCTATGGAGGCAACACATTAGTGAAAAAAAGGCCAGCTGGCTAAAGTAGCTGTTCCACTTTTCACAATGCAATGGCAACATGAACTGTTATTGCACCTGCCTGGAGAGGAATGAGTGGGGCATCCACGGTACCTCCTTTTCTCCCCTTTCAAGTGGTAGCCACACGCCACCGTCAGTGTGCCACCTCACATGAGGCACACAATGTGGCCCCTGCCTGCTCCTTTTCCCTGCGCTGATATCTCCATGCGGTCGTGTAGAGAGAGTGCACAAAGTAAAAATAAAAGTAAAAAGTAAGTAAAAAGTTTTCCCTCATTTGCATGGAGCCACCTGGAGGCATTTCTTTAGGTTTCTGTAGAACAGCAGGGTCCTGAGGGCTTTAGCAGGTGAGTGTAGTTTGGCATCAACCGACAGGCACTGGCCGGCCACAGCCGAATAATTTGTTCTCTGCATTTACCTATGCATGCCTACCTGGGGCCTATACTATAGACCGACGGATTGTGGTGCCTGCTTTCACTGCCTTGGAAGACTTTTAGCTCCAGTGACTTTAGAATATCATATTACCATTGGGGGCAAAATGCTCTAACAGCTTTATTAACCTTCTGTGTATGTCAATACCACTTATTAAAGGGTCTCCCTCTATCCCTTATAGGCCTGTGAGGTGGGTTTTTAACTCGGGTAGGGGGTCTTTAACAGCAAGTATAGACATTGGTAGCAGGATATAATCTCTGCTGCAGGAAGCAGCTTGGTTCCCTCGCAGGCAGAGGCTGGGTGAGTAAATAGGGAACAGCAAGGCCTGGAAGGAAGTGGTGTTCTCTTGGCAGTAGGGCTCACATTGGAGAGTTTAATTTGCCAGGTAGTGAAGTCCTAATCTGCTCTCCCTGAAGTGCAGTGCACCCTTCGCCCAGTGACACTGACACCCGCCCGCCGCATAGCTTCCAAGGTTTCAGATTGCTATAAGTACCATTTTCATAATTTCAGTCAATTCAGTGTAATTATTAGTGATATTTCAATGACTATGAATGTGTGTGACACTTTCTAGCGAGCAAAATCAAGCAATGAAGAGAGATTAGAAACATAAATATCAGACATTGCACCCATTTGTGCATCGAGATTGTCTGAATCATACGTTTTGAGCTGAATCCTCAACCTTTATTAAGGCCTCCATTATGCCCCCAAACAGGGCGTTACATGTCTGTGATTGTTCAACATCTTTGAGCGATGCTTGTAATTTTTAGACCAAGGTTATGGTGAAAACGTACTTTATTTTTCTACGTAGAAAAAAATATTTCTGTAGTGTGGCCTGCAACAAAACCGGAGACTCACAGGACTCGCTTTGCTTCAGAGTCCTACCTCGAGCCATCTTGATTCTGAATTGAGTGGAGCCAGTGGATGAAGTGGGTGGAGCCGGAGAAAAGTAGGTGTGGCCTCCGACAAACATTTGAGTACCTGCACTTCATATTTTACAAATTAAGCACTGATGATAAGCAGCTCTAAGAGATGCTTAGTGGTTTGGCTGCTGCCTGTCTTTAACTTCCTAGAGGTACGGAGGGGCGTGGTTTAACTGCCCTGCAAGATGGGCGCTTGCTAAGCGCGCTCTGCCGGCCGAGACAAAATCCTGTCAAAATTCGCACATATGGAGGGCCATCGAGGAGTGTAAATTGCCCCTGGGCTATGCCTACGAGGCCATACTTCAGAGGGGCCGTCAGCCGTGGCTGCAGACTGTGTCTGCGGTGTACAGGGTGCCCCTGACAATTACGGCCTATCCAGAGCACTTGAAACCCCATACCTGATATGCGGCGGCTGGATGGTGAGATGTCTGCAGAACCCTGATGCCGGGTCCCCTGTGAGTTGACGACAAACAGAGGGACTGGCTCTGCTCCTCTGGGAAGGCACCGGCTGGAACCCCCGGAGACGCGAGTGAGCCGAGCTGCCATTTCTACATCAGGCATCATCTCGCGTGCAGACCAGGAAGCTCTGCTGGAGGGCCCACGGCGACACAAGGCTTCACCCGGACTGTGAGGTGAGCGCAGGACCCCCTCTGCGACCCCTTTCTCTGGCGAGCTCCGTGTTTGAAGGGGGGGCTGCAGCATGTGAGGCGAGCCGCCACTTCAAAATCAGGCGGTCCCGCGTGTACAGACCAAGCGGAGCAGACGGCAGAATTGCAGCGCCACAAGGCCTCCCTCAGACCGCGAGCTGAGCACTGGACCTCCTCTGTGACACCGTGCTTTACTGGGTTCTTTGGTTGACGGGGACGGTGGCTCTTGTGGGCTTTGAAGTGGCGGGCCCAGTCTGGAAAGCGTACAGCCTAGTGGAGCTGCCACATGCAGAGATACGAGACGGGCCCTGTGATTCGGGCGTGCTGAGTGCACCTAGCGAACCAGGCAAGAGGTGAGAGGACCCATATACCACCGTGCCCAGTGATTGGGGCTAGTGCCGCTGTCAGGTGGCAGGAGTGGATGAGCCTCAGTGGGAGCTTGGCGAACCATAACGCATTGGTGCACACACAAAATATTAGCACCAGTGTGTTATCAACCCATCTGGAGATTTACAGGCGCCCGAGCAGAGGGAGTGGGGCACCGTTATAGTGAGGTGCACTGGGGCTGCTACAACTAATACCTACCAAGTACCGGTGCACCTCAGAAGCTTGACACCATGGGCAAACAGGATGGCAAACAGCCAAAACTGACATTTGATGATAGAAGGAACAATAGGCTAATGGAGTCTGCCCCAGAGGGAGGATCAGATCGCACACCTGACTCTCAAACAGAGGATCGGGGTGAAGACTTGTGCACACTAATGCTAGAAATGCGGTCAAGCCTTTGTACAAAAGACACTTCTCAGCTTGACGCAGTTAAAAAACAGGTTGACACGCATGAAATACGGTTGGATTTGCTTAAAAACCGTGGTTCGGACTACCACGAGTTTCAGGTCGAAACTAAGGAGCAGCTTCTGCATATGGACAAAGTACTAGGGCTGATCAGGGCAAAGAATGAGGACTGTTAGAATCCGGGGTCTCTGGTTGGCGCAGGTATGCACTTGCGACAAGCAGGGACCCTTTTCATCTAAGTCAGGGCAAAGGATCACCTCTTTAAAAATAACCCCTGCTCACCCTCTGGGTAACGTGGCGCGAGCAGTCAGGCTAAATTTCCAGAGGGCATATGGTTAAGCGTTCAAGTTGTCCCACGCAATAATCACCTCCCCACCACACAAAGACACAAGGCTGTATTTCTGTAAAAATATAACTTTATATAAAGGATTTCTTGCAGGCAGGTTGCTCAAATACAGTTGTCTTGGTTACTCACAGTTCCAGTTACTTGCAAAGGCTTAAGGGCCAGCCACAGGTCTTTAAATGGCACAGTTCTGATTAAAATGAAGTCTTTTAAGTGTTTATATGCTTCGTAGCGCTTTCAATCGCTTCGTACCGCTATTTCCAGCCGCCGTGCCGTTTCCCACGCTTTTCGCGTGAGGTACGCGACTACCGGCCTTGAACCACACGGGCCGTACTAAGCAAGGATGCGTCGAACGTGCGCTCGGCTTTGCGGCCCAAGTCCCACGCTTCTTGCGTTAGCGCTGATTCTGGCTTTCACGAAGGTTCGGTTCGAACTCTGCTGGTCCCAAGGCCCATACGGTTCGAACCAAGGCAAAAGGACGTACGCTTCAAGCCCACTGATGTCAGCTGGTAGTACGGTTCAGACCAGGATGTTGCAGCAGCAGGTACGGCTCAAAACAACGAACCAGGCTTCAAGGCTGCAGAGGTAGGTACGGTCCGTACCTAGGCAAGTACGGGCCGTACGTTGATCGCGCTTGGCACAATACTGTCTAGAATTCACGGGGCAAAGCAGTTACGGTCCGTACGAAGGTTAGTACGGGTCGTAGAGGCACAAAATGCCTTTTTCTTTGGGGGCAAATGTTCGCGGCAGTCTGCAGAGCTGTGCACGAGTGTCCCACGTCACGTCTGGGTCCCGGCCCCTCCGTGGACCGGGATGCTTCGTGGGGGCACTCTTCAGCGGCAACACACATCCACCAACGAGGTCAGGAGTCGAGGGGCAGCCTGGGGGCAAGAACACAGCGCAGCGCGCTGTCGGCTTCGTCCGGTTGGGGCGAGCAGGGCCCCACGTCTTTACGGTGATTTCTGCGGCCCGGGGGGAATGCAGAGCTCGATGCTCGGACAGGGGACCTCCTCCTCACTTTGCGAGCGACGGCTCACGGGGGTAGTTGCTCACGTTGTTTAGGCTGGGGGCCCTCACGGTGTTTACAGGCACTCCGGTGGCAGATGATCGCGTTGTTTGGGGGAGACCAGGGCACAAGGTCTCTCCAGAGTCAGCGGTGTAGGTTTACCCACGGCAGTCTCTTCTCCTAAAAGGGGGGGGTAGCGCCCACTGTTCCTGGGGCGCAGGTCAGGGGGCAAGTTCACACGCAAGCCCTTGGAGATTGTTTGTAAAAGAACAAGTTGAATTAAAGTCTTTTTCTTCAGGCTTTCCTTCTCCTTCCAGCAGACAGGTACCCACTACAGGCCAGTCTCTCAGGCAGAGAGACAGTATTCCTCCTTCAGCTTCTCCAGGTCCTTCTCCTTCAGGCAGAGTTTCTTCTTGGCGCAAACAGGATCTGATTTCTTAGGAGCCAGGCTCCTACTTTTATACACCAATTCTTTTGTTCTTTAGCGCCAGGGGGCCTGGGCCTGGCTCAGTCCAGTTCTGGAGCACTTTGTTATGGTGACTCTGCGCTTTCCTTTCAACAGCAGGGCAGAGACATCAGCCGCTCCACAGGGGGCGGAGCCAGCTTTGTGGTGACAGAGCACAGGTCTATTCAAGAGTCAAGGTGTACTCCTCCCACCCATCCTGGTGTAATCTCTCTACCCACCACCTGGCAGCCAGCCTGTCTCTGGGGATTCCCCAACCCTGCTCCTTACTGTTGCTAGGCAGAACACACACACCCAGCGCAGAGGCGGACTGAATGGCCAGATCAGTTAATACTAACTTTCTAAAAGTAGTATTTACAAACGCAGGATATTAAAATAAACTTTACTAAAAGAAGTATTTTATTATTCTGAGTTCAGGCATACCAAACATGACTTTCTACCATGCTCTATGAGTCCACTGGGATTACAGGGTGTAGTAATTCCATCAGCCCATTCTGGCCTATGGAGAGCAGGTAGCCTTCAATAGTGAAAAACGAAAATGGCTGTAATTCACTATTAGGACATGCCACACACATCAGGGCATGTCCTACCTTATGCCTACAATGCACCCTGCCCTTGGGCCTACCAGAGGGGTGACTAATATGTAGTTAAGGGAAGGTTTAGGGACTGGCAAGTGGGTGCACTTGCGCAGTCAGCGCGACGGTACCAGACCGCGCGCAGGTTCTGCAGTGGCAGACCCTAGACACATTTTACTAGGCCGCTTCTGTGGGTGGCACAACCAGTGCTGCAGGCCCACCAGCGGCATTCGCATTTACAAGCCCTGGCACTCCTGGTGCACTTTACTAGGGGCTAAAAGTAAACCGAATAAGCCAAACATGGACACCAATCAATGTATACATTTGACCATAGGGAGAGCATATGCACCTTAGCACTTATCAGCAGTGGTAAGGTGCCCAGAGTCATAAATCAGCCAACACCAGGTCAGAAAAATTACAGGAGGAAGGCAAAACGTTTAGGGATGACCCTTCAAAAAGGGCCAGGTCCAACACAACCCCCTTCCAGCCAAAACGCAGGGTAGACCAATCACCACCGTGATGGTCTTCCCTGCTTGGGGCGATAGAACAAGGACCTGGTCCGCAACTGCAGGGGCAGACTCCAGTTCTATGCCAATCTGAACCTATTGGACTCCCTCTGTCCATACTCTCAGGGCCCACCAAACCAATCCATGGGGAACCCTTTTCCTCACCTGTGGACACCACCTGTGCAGCACCTAACCTTAACTGGCCCACAGGTGTGTCCCAACAGACAGACAGCAAAATACTACAGTGGCCACTGACAGTAGTCAGGGATGAGACCCAGGCCGTATGCCTCTCAGGGCTCTCAATCCTCTGTGGCGCCAGGGAGTGGGGGGCAGTAGCCCCAGGTGCTTGGCACCCTTTGTCCATTCTCCCCCTTGTCAGGTCAGGTATGACATCCTGGCACTGACCCACCAGCCCCAGTACTGTACCCGGCGGCTGGACCCAAGACTGGGGTGGCCTCTCCCACACCCGGTCCTTCTCCTTGGGGCTCTGTACCCTCCCACCTGGAGTGGTACCCCCTTCCAGAATTGCCAGGGCACCTGGGGCAGGTGTTCTGCGCAATTCGCCCACCAGTTCAGGTGTTCTATCCTGCAACTGGGCGTCCAGGTCAGGGGGGACACCCTGAACCTGGCCCTCCAACCTAGGGTCTAAACCCTTCAGTTGAGCTGGGGTCAGAGGCGAGGACTCCCTCCCTCTGCACCCCCTTCCAGAGTACTGCCCACTCCCAACTGGCGTGGTACCCGCAGAAGCAACATGGGTCAGGACACTGATTACAGTAGTCCCACCCTCCAGGTCAGACAACACCTGAACCTGGCTTCCCAACCCTGGGACCAACCCATGCGGTTGAACGCTCGCCTGGCGCACCAGGACTTCCCGGGGAGCACGCATGCCCCCCCTGAGGGTGACACATAACTCATGTGTCGTGTGATTGTCTGCCTGGCGCTGATCTCCCGACCCCTGTCCATCTGACAGTGCCTGAAGATCCCCCAGGACAGAAGTGGTGTCACCATGGTCACTCACGGGGGACGCAGCCCTTCTGGCTGACCCCTGACCCACTGGTTCTTCCACTGGGGACTCTTTCCCCCTCTCACCCCTCAATCTGGACCTCTGCACCCTCCCAACTGGAGCGGTACTGCCAGACACCAGAACTGATGGAGGCCTGCTTATAGACACTCCCAGCTCACCAGACACTAGGGGATCTCTCACACAACCCACACTCTTCTGGGCGGTCTTCACACTCACCTACCAGGACTTCAATTTTGGGGAACCCCTCTCCCTGCACCTCTCATCTAGAGTCAGTAGAGTGTCCCTCCCGCCACTAGGACCATGAACCTCTGCGCCAGTTACCCTATTCCCTTCAGGGATACTGCGCACTACTGGAGCTACCTCATGCCCTTGAACCTCCTGGTGTGTGTTAACCCCCTCCTTCAAGTCAGGCGCCACATCTCTGGGTGTGCGTACTACTCTTTCAGCACTAGAGAATTCTATACTGCTGCCACCATCTGAGCTGGATTCCTCCTCCCACTCAGAAAAGCTCAATCTCTGAGCTACGCACCTTTCTTGCTGCTGGGCTGAGACACTCATGGCCTCAAGCCTCTCGAGCTCCATATCATATTTCTTCATTAGGAAGTCATGCTCCATCTGAATCTTTCTTTCTTCAAGAGCCATTTTCTTTTCTTCCAGAGCCAGCTTTCTGCTTTCTAGCTCCACGTGGCTTTTTAATTCCAGCTTTGCCAATAAGACTTCGTGATCCCTGGCGGCCTGTCTGTCTGCCAGCTCCTCTGGCGACAGGCCTCTGCCAAAACTGCGAACGCTTTCCGCTGGTCTCAATGGTGTAACTTTCTCCGTTGCACCCCTTGATTCAATCCAGACTTTCAGCGCGGTTTTCTCTATGCTGTTTGGGCCCGGCATGACTCCAAACACAAGGGATCTTCTTCTCTTGGCAAGCAAAATAAAAAGTTCTGTGGCTCAAGCTACTGGACTGTCTTTCCCGTGCAATGGTTAGTAATCACTGCGCAGACATCAAGAACGCAAATCCGTAAATCCCCACCGCTGCCACGAATGTTAGAATCCGGGGTCTCTGGTTGGCGCAGGTATGCACTTGCAACAAGCAGGGACCCTTTTCATCTAAGTCAGGGCAAAGGATCACCTCTTTAAAAATAACCCCTGCTCACCCTCTAGGTAACGTGGCGCGAGCAGTCAGGCTAAATTTCCAGAGGGCATATGGTTAAGCGTTCAAGTTGTCCCACGCAATAATCACCTCCCCACCACACAAAGACACATGGCTGTATTTCTGTAAAAATATAACTTTATATAAAGGATTTCTTGCAGGCAGGTTGCTCAAATACAGTTGTCTTGGTTACTCACAGTTCCAGTTACTTGCAAAGGCTTAAGGGCAATCCACAGGTCTTTAAATGGCACAGTTCTGATTAAAATGAAGTCTTTTAAGTGTTTATATGCTTCGTAGCGCTTTCAATCGCTTCGTACCGCTATTTCCAGCCGCCGTGCCGTTTCCCACGCTTTTCGCGTGAGGTACGCGACTACCGGCCTTGAACCACACGGGCCGTACTAAGCAAGGACGCGTCGAACGTGCGCTCGGCTTTGTTGCCCAAGTCCCACGCTTCTTGCGTGAGCGCTGATGCTGGCTTTAACGAAGGTTCGGTTCGAACTCTGCTGGTCCCAAGGCCCGTACGGTTCGAACCAAGGCAAAAGGACGTACGCTTCAAGCCCACTGATGTCAGCTGGTAGTACGGTTCAGACCAGGATGGTGCAGCAGCAGGTACGGCTCAAAACAACGAACCAGGCTTCAAGGCTGCAGAGGTAGGTACGGTCCGTACCTAGGCAAGTACGGGCCGTACGTTGATTGCGCTTGGCACAATACTGTCTAGAATTCACGGGGCAAAGCAGTTACGGTCCGTATGAAGGTTAGTACGGGTCGTAGAGGCACAAAATACCTTTTTCTTTGGGGGCAAATGTTCGCGGCAGTCTGCAGAGCTGTGCACGAGTGTCCCACGTCGCGTCTGGGTCCCGGCTACTCCGTGGACCGGGATGCTTCGTGGGGGCACTCTTCAGCGGCAACACACATCCACCAACAAGGTCAGGAGTCGAGGGGCAGCCTGGGGGCAAGAACACAGCGCAGCGCGCTGTCGGCTTCGTCCGGTTGGGGCGAGCAGGGCCCCACGTCTTCTCGGTGATTTCTGCAGCCAGGGGGGAATGCAGAGCTCGATGCTCGGACAGGGGATCTCCTCCTCACTTTTCGAGCGACGGCTCACGGGGGTAGTTGCTCACGTTGTTTAGGCTGGGGGGCCCTCACGGTGTTTACAGGCACTCCGGTGGCAGATGATCTCGTTGTTTGGGGGAGACCAGGGCACAAGGTCTCTCCAGAGTCAGCGGTGTAGGTTTACCCACAGCAGTCTCTTCTCCTAAAAGGGGGAGGTAGCGCCCACTGTTCCTGGGGCGCAGGTCAGGGGGCAAGTTCACACGCAAGCCCTTGGAGATTGTTTGTAAAAGCACAAGTTGAATTAAAGCCTTTTTCTTCAGGCTTTCCTTCTCCTTCCAGCAGACAGGCACCCACTGCAGGCCAGTCTCTCAGGCAGAGAGACAGTATTCCTCCTTCAGCTTCTCCAGGTCCTTCTCCTTCAGGCAGAGTTTCTTCTTGGCGCAAACAGGATCTGATTTCTTAGGAGCCAGGCTCCTACTTTTATACACCAATTATTTTGTTCTTTAGTGCCAGGGGGCCTGGGCCTGGCTCAGTCCAGTTCTGGAGCACTTTGATATGGTGACTCTGCGCTTTCCTTTCAGCAGCAGGGCAGAGACATCAGCCGCTCCACAGGGGGCGGAGCCGGCTTTGTGGTGGCAGAGCACAGGTCTATTCAAGAGTCAAGGTGTACTCCTCCCACCCATCCTGGTGTAATCTCTCTACCCACCACCTGGCAGCCAGCCTGTCTCTGGGGATTCCCCAACCCTGCTCCTTACTGTTGCTAGGCAGAACACACACACCCAGCGCAGAGGCGGACTGAATGGCCAGATCAGTAAATACTAACTTTCTAAAAGTAGTATTTACAAACGCAGGATATTAAAATAAACTTTACTAAAAGAAGTATTTTATTATTCTGAGTTCAGGCATACCAAACATGACTTTCTACCATGCTCTATGAGTCCACTGGGATTACAGGGTGTAGTAATTCCAGCAGCCCATTCTGGCCTATGGAGAGCAGGTAGCCTTCAATAGTGAAAAACGAAAATGGCTGTAATTCACTATTAGGACATGCCACACACATCAGGGCATGTCCTACCTTATGCCTACAATGCACCCTGCCCTTGGGCCTACCAGAGGGGTGACTAATATGTAGTTAAGGGAAGGTTTAGGGACTGGCAAGTGGGTGCACTTGCGTAGTCAGCGCAACGGTACCAGACCGCGCGCATGTTCTGCAGTGGCAGACCCTAGACACATTTTACTAGGCCGCTTCTGTGGGTGGCACAACCAGTGCTGCGGGCCCACCAGCGGCATTCGCATTTACAAGCCCTGGCACTCCTGGTGCACTTTACTAGGGGCTGAAAGTAAACCGAATAAGCCAAACATGGACACCAATCAATGTATACATTTTACCATAGGGAGAGCATATGCACCTTAGCACTGATCAGCAGTGGTAAGGTGCCCAGAGTCATAAATCAGCCAACACCAGGTCAGAAAAAATACAAGAGGAAGGCAAAAAGTTTAGGGATGACCCTTCAAAAAGGGCCAGGTCCAACAAGGACTTTAAGGCCAGGTTTGCGAAATAATCTGAGGATCCCAGGGATTCCAGAGATGACCGCCATATCCAAAATGGAGGCTTACATTGCTGACCTACTGCGGGAGCTCTTTGGCCCTGATCTGTCCACAGTGTTCGCGGTCAAGAGAGCACACCGCGCATTGGGCCCCAAGCCCCTAGTCGAAGCTACACCTAGGCCTATCCTAGCTTGCATCTTAAATTATCAGGATCGAAATTTCATTCTGAGACTTGCAAGGGAGCGTGGGACCTTCACCCATTAAGGAAACACAATTTAATTCTACCCTGATTTCACCCCGGCAGTGCAAGCGGCCCGCCAGGAGTTTTTACCTGCGAAACGCATTCTACTGCAGGCCAAGATCCCCTACTCCCTGCTGTATCCTGCTAAGCTCAAGGTGATGCACGAGGGTATGGCTCATCATTTCACTGACGTCAAATCTGCATTGAAATTCGCCAAACACATGGGGGGTAAGAAGCATACACACAGTTTGTCTACCAGAAACACATCAGACTGAGTGATAATGACTAATTGGGGTTTCTGCAATTATGAGTTTGTAACTGTGATCTGATTTGCTCAGGGCTTAGCCCGGGGTATGCCATTGTTTCGGTCCTAGGGTGATGGAGAACCCCAGCAAATGCAGGAGGTCGGCCGTAGTCTGGAGGTGGGATACGACTTGCTGGGGCGAGCCCGCCTTCAACAGCCAGTCGTCGAGATAGGGGAAGACTGGAACCCCTGATCTGCGCAGATGATCTGCGATCACCGCCATCACTTTCGTGAACACCCGATGGGCGCTGGTGAGGCCGATGGGGAGCACGGTGAACTGAAAGTGCTCCTGACCCACCGTGAACCGCAGGTAACGCCGGTGGACCGGCAGGACGGGGATGTGAAAATAGGCATCCTGCAAGTCCAACACTACCATCCAGTCTCCAGGGTCGAGGGCAGCAAGAACCTGAGCTAAAGTTAGCATCTTGAACCGTTCCTTCCGGAGGAAGGTGTTGACACTCCTGAGGTCCAAGATAGGGCATAGGCCCCCTTTGCCCTTCTTGGGAACCAGAAAGTAGTGGGAATAGCAACCACGGCCTTCTGGACCAGGAACTCGCTCGACGGCCTCTTTGGCCAAGAGGGCCGTAACTCCCTCCCGCAGAAGATTCAAGTGATCCTCCGATATACGGTGGCACTGCGGTGGCATGGCTGGAGGGGTCGTCTCGAAGGGGAGAGAGTAGCCCCTTCGAACGATTTGCAGCACCCACCTGTCCAAAGTGATGGAGCGCCAGTGGAGCAGGTGATGGCGAACTCTGCCGCCCACTGGCGTGGAATGGGCCTGAAAGCTCGGACTAGGAGGGCTTTGAGGCGGATGCTGCCAGGGTGGATGTGGACTGACCGCGTGCAGGTTGGTTCTGCGGCCGGTGGCTAGGCGGACGTGAGGAGGCACCCCTTCCTTGGTCACGAAAGGGGCGAAAGGCGGAAGTGTGCAGTCGTGGGGCCGAGAGACCAAAGGACGTGGCCGTAGCCCGGGAGTCCTTAAAACGAGCCAGCGCACTATCCGCCTTCTCACCAAAAAGGCGAGCGCCATCAAAGGGCATATCCATGAGGGTACTCTGGACATCCCCCGAAAAAGACGTGGACCTCAGCCAGGCATGGCGCCGTAGCGCCACCGTAGTGGAAATCGCCCTACCCAGTGAGTCCGTGAAGTCAAGTCCACATCGTATGGCATGTCGTGCTGCATCTCGCCCGTCAGCAAGTGCCTGAGAGAGACGTGTCCGGACCTCCACCGGACACAGTGGCAGCACGTCCTCCACCGCATCCCACAGAGAGTGGGAGAAATGGTCCAAGAGGCAAGCGGTGTTCAAAGACCGCAGGCCCAAACTCAGGGAAGAGAACAGTTTCTTTCCGAACTGTTCCAGCCTCTTGGATTCCCGACCCGGAGGAGCGGACGGGAAGGAGTATTGGGAATTGGGGGCCTGGATAACCAGGCTCTCGGGGGTGGGGTGTTGGGACAGGAAACTGGGGTCGCCCGGAGCAGGGCGGTGGCGCCAGGCCACGTTCCGATCCACAGGAGGAACTGTGGAGGGCTTGGACCAAGTGCTCTGCAGAACATCGACAAGGGCCTCATTGAACTGCAGCAGAGGCTCCGTGGAGCTTGCTGACGGTTGAAGCACCTCTGTGAGGATATTAGTACTGACGGCCACAGCAGGCAACTCGAGCCCCAGGGCTTCGGCCGCCTTGCGCAGCACCACTGAAAAAGCTGCACTTTCCTCCGAAGCCACAGTCGGAGGAGAGATGAAGCCAGCGTCCGGCGAAGTGTCCAGACCACTGGCATCCCCCAGTTCGTCTGCCCAGTCCTGTGAAAGTTGACCCTGGAGGGCCATAGGGTCCTCAGACCCCTCCCAGTCGCCCCTGTCATCCGATTCCTGATAAACAGGAGGAACGACCGGAGTCGGACGGTAGATGAAATGGTCATCCATCGCCGTCGGGGGCGGTGACGGGCGGCACCGTGCCGGCGTCGGGTCCGTACAGGGGCTAAACCGGGGAACGGCGTCGTCCGGAGACGGCGCCGGAGGTGGAACCGGTGTCGGCGCCGGCGGAGGAGGCGTCGTGAGGTCGACCGGCGCCGACAGAGATCCAGGCCTGGATCCCTCGGGGACCTGCGGCGTCGGGACCAAAGTCGTCAACGGCGCCGGGCAGGCGGCGACGGCGGAGCCAGGCCCCTCATGGCCGAAAGGAAGGCACTGACCTCCGCCGGAGTCGCGTCAGTCCCAAGGACCGGCGGGTATGGAGACGGACGCGGCTCCTGCGGCTCCGGGGGTGGGACCACCCTGACCCTTGGCCGAGTCGCGCGACCGGCGAGGGGAGTCCGAAGAGCGGTGTCACCTCTTGGACTTCTTAGATCGCTTCGACTTACCCGAAGACTTCGAGCCCGACGAGCGATGATGGTGACTGCGGCTCCGCGACCGGTCCTTGGACCTCCTCCTGGACCGGGACCGTGAGCGGTGCGGAGCCGAGTGCCGAAGCTCGAGAAGCTTACGGGACCTCTCCCGCCTAGCCTTCGAGGTCAAGGCCTGACAATCGGGGCACGACTCCGCGTCGTGGTCGGCCCCCAGGCAGTAAAGGCACCGGCGATGGTGATCCGTCACCGACATCAGGGGATGACAGGCGTCTCAGGCATCCTACCGGCACCAGAGTCGAGTCGACAAAAGACCAAAAAGAGTCAAAAAGTTTTGTCAAAAATTGACTAAGGGGTAAGCTCTTCCCGGATCGGCTCTGTCTGGCGCGGAAAAAAGAAGAACTGACTTCAGCGCGCCAGGGCGGCGTCTAAGTACTCCGACGACGTCATTCCGGCGCACGACGCCGACGACGGTCGCGGAGCCGCAGACGACGCCTAGCGACGCGCAAGGGGTATTGCTGACAAAAAATCTTTCCGAATCCAGCCTGACGCCTGGGGATATTCTAAGGTAAGGAATCTAACTATCGTGTTTCTTTCAGATATTCCAGTTAAGAGTTTTCGAATTATGTTTAAATTAATATATTGAATAGGAACAGAATTCAGTTTTTAAAAAGCACACGTATACGTGACCATTTCACACACTGTGTGTATATATTGCTGATCACGTGTTTAATTCCATGTTCATGACCTCTGCTTGCACTTTTTATAATTTGAACAACACTAGCTTCTCATTATACTGTTGCTGAGTTGTTGGGAGCTTGTTTTGAGCTGGTGGTATAAACGGGAGGTGTGCTAACATTTCATGTGAATAGAAAGCTCCATGCAGATTGCATCGTGGCAGTCCCTTCCTCTGCGTGAGTAACCAGTAGCTTAACACTGACTATAGTTGGACTAAAGGGTAAGATTGCTAGCACTGACAAGAGTTACCTCTGCGAGCAGTCATTTAGCATGAACCTGAAAATGCACAATTGTGGCTCAAAGAGGTAATGTGGGGCTGGACTCAGAGCAGCATAGCCAGTGAGAGCAGGTTTTCTACTTGGCAAGAGCATCATACCAGAACGGAGTGATAAAAGAGTATCAGTATCTGATAAACTTAGAAACAGATGGGACTTAAACTGCAGCCCAATATTCCAGTGAACAAGCCCGGCCTCTGTAAGTGGGTGTGCCAGATGCAGACTTGGTCAGTGCAAAGTTAATGCTCCGCCACTGCCCCTTTTCCCGGGCAGCCATGACCTCACACCTGCTATGGAGGCAGCACATTAGTGAAAAAAGGCCAGCTGGCTAAAGTAGCTGTTCCACTTTTCACAATGCAATGGCAACATGAACTGTTACTGCACCTGCCTGGAGAGGAATGAGTGGGACATCCACGGTACCTCCTTTTCTCCCCTTTCAAGTGGTAGCCACACGCCACCGTCAGTGTGCCACCTCACATGAGGCACACAATGTGGCCCCTGCCTGCTCCTTTTCCCTGCGCTGATATCTTCATGCGGTCGTGTAGAGAGAGTGCACAAAGTAAAAATAAAAGTAAAAAGTAAGTAAAAGGTTTTCCCTCATTTGCATGGAGCCACCTGGAGGCATTTCTTTAGGTTTCTGTAGAACAGCAGGGTCCTGAGGGCTTTAGCAGGTGAGTGTAGTTTGGCATCAACCGACAGGCACTGGCCGGCCACAGCCGAATAATTTGTTCTCTGCATTTACCTATGCATGCCTGCCTGGGGCCTATACTATAGACCGACGGATTGTGGTCATATTACCATTGGGGGCAAAATGCTCTAACAGCTTTATTAACCTTCTGTGTATGTCAATACCACTTATTAAAGGGTCTCCCTCTATCCCTTATAGGTCTGTGAGGTGGGCTTTTAACTCGGGTAGGGGGTCTTTAACAGCAAGTATAGACATTGTGTCGTACTTTTGAATTTGGGACCGCGTAGGAGGCAGGGCCCTACCCCTGTCTATCCCAGAAGTAGTGAACCGCGAATGGTTAATGCGGTATGTACAAGTGCTTTGTGTAACGTTTTAGCTATGAATGCACTGTGTATACGATATTTCACATCACTACGTGGGTTCCATTTTGTATCGTGGCCATCTTATGGTTGCCCTCACATAGGCTATATAGCATGAAGCTAAAACGGGCCTTTTAGAGCACATGTGCCTTTCCTTGACTTTTCTGTAACCTGGGCAGCTCGGCTCCGCTGCCCCAGGTCAAACTGGTCTCACGAGTTCCCCGTCCTCTGGCCACCTGTGATTAGCATCAGGGCTTGACACACCATAAAGTCTTTTCATCCTACACAAGCCCCCAGCTAATCTCTTTCACATCTCACTGTTCCTGCTGAGGTTCCGTGTGAGACGGGACGGCACTTTTTGAGTGGTGACGAATATGGATGAGTTTGGTATCTATGAACCGCAAATGACGAGTATAGTGGGTATACGAAGTTTCGCTATACAGCCACGTATGGTTCGCCTCATTTTCGGGTTTCGTTCATTCGAACCCTCGGGTTCCATTTTAGATACAGCGTCCATTTTGTTTCTTGCCCTCAGGTAGCCAGCGAACGGGCTTTTTGTCCGCTTCGTGACCCTGGAACTTTCAAGCTAGTACGAAGGACACGTGTTCCTTCGAGGTGACTTTTACGATGAGGGAAATGACACGAGTGAGGCAGATGGCCCCGCTCAAGGCCCATCTTGCCGCTCCGGTCTATTGTTTCAGTCACGCATACATTAGACACGAGGTCTTTGACCCTCTATCGAGTTTCCTTTATTGCCCCTAACACTCTTTTCTAACCTGTTGTGCATCCTCGTTCTTTCCCCGCATTCTGTTTTTCGTCCTTCCTTAATGCTTTTATGGTTGGGAGGAAATGTGTTTATTGTGGAGGGAATATGTTTTTACAGTTGGGAACTGACAGGACTGTTGTAATTATGTTCCGGCCTCCTGAAACATGAATGCGACCCTTTTGAAGTTTATTGTGGGAACCGAGTTGTAACCTTTGTTCGCCATACTGTGCTATGGCAAAAACGTGTATAAAAGGAGCGACCCACTTCTACGAATTTGAAGCAGTCTCCGAGAACCTACACGTTGTGTACTTCTTGTGACCTCTGTATCCCTGCAGTAAATAAACGCTGATCTCTGACGTCGCTGGAAGTGTCCCGTGTCTCTGTGTTTGGTACGCCAGAACAGGTAACCCACGAAGGTTTCAGGTGTTGTTCCCTGGCACCGCTGGGTCTTAAGAATAACCCAGTCCTTCAGTTGGCGCCTAACATGGGGCGACATCAACGGTACCGGTCCAAAGCCCGACGATCGTGAGGAACTTCGTGTGAAATCTCCGAGGGAAGGTGCACCCCGCTTCACCGATCCAGTTGTCGAAATAAGTGGCCCGACGTCTTTTCCCGCGAAGATCCCTGCCTCCTGACGGCTGCGACGGACCGATGCCCTGACTGTCGACCTGTTTTGGCGCCTGGCGTAGTCCTTTGTACGGCGAGACGATTGACGGGCCTTCCTGGTGACGCCATTGCTCTCTCAGTTAAGTATTTGTGGGTCGCTCCCAGTATTGCTTTGTTGTTTGCATGGTTCCATAGCATTCGTGGTTCTTAGTTGTTGGGTTTTATTTGACGATTGCAATTGCCAAAAACCGAGGGTCTTGCATCTTTGCGAGGACATCGTAATTCGATAGCCCTTGAAGTTTGTATACTTGGCTAGTGTGCACGATGCCTGGCCGTAGTACTTTGTTTGGGTTTCTCAAATGTTGCAGCATGGATTCCCGGCTGGAGGATTCATGCCCGATACCTCCGGCTGGAACTCCGCTTTATGAGCTCTATAGTCGCCATGGCGTGGGTCCTATCGTATATAATGAATATTGGGTTTGTTACACTAAAAAGGATGGCGTCCTTAGTTGGCCACCTCATGGTAGTTTCGAGACTGCCATTTTAGATAACTTGGAAGCTAAATTATTTAAAAAGAAAGCTAGGCCGGCCATGTTTGATTCCTTCCGGTTATGGCGGAAAGAGGCCAAACAGAAAGAAATCAAACAGAATAAGAAAAATAAACGAGAAGGTGTTATTACGGTGATGCGAAATGCGGAACAGTATCAGTTAGACAAAGATGAGAAAGAGCAGGAAGTTAGCGCTCGGCTTCACCATATGGCAGTGGACAAATGTTATCCGGCGCTACCTTCGATGATCGATAAGACAGGAGAAGAATCGGTGGAAGATTCGCTTTTGTCTTATCTGATGAAATCGCCACCTCCCTATGCTCCCGATGTTATGGGTCCCGTTCGTCCACCTCTTCCTCAACCCGCTGCTTTGGCGGCTGCTGGTCAGCCCGCCGTTCCTCCCGTACTCCCGAATCCCCTGGGGCCACAGATCGTACATCCTCTTGTTCCGGCTTCTCTCCCTATTGCGCCTTTCCAAGTCCCTCCTCAGCCTGTCGTTCCCGCTACTCCTGCTGCTGCGTCTACTTCTACTGTTTCCACCCCTATGGCTGCTACGCCTGTATCTTCTTCCTCTTCTCCTTCTGTTCGTAGTCGTCTTATGACTGCTGTTGCTTCTCTTTATTCTCCGCTCTTTGGGCCGATACTTGGTTCAACTCTTTCAGATGTTGCTCAACGACGCAGCCAGCTTCCTGATGGTAGGGAACGTGAATTGTTGGTGAAAACGGCACGTAGATGGATTCGTAACCCCACGTGTAGTGTTTGAAACGTTTTCTCAGTTTAATGTGCCCACGCAGCGATTTGTGTTCGAAGAATTGTGTAAGTCATTGAAAGAGGAGTGGGACGATGATATAGCTGATGATATACCACCTGAGGTTTCCGAGCTACAGCTTCGGTTTGCCACGGGTACAATTGTAGGTGACAAAGTTCGAGAGGCTCTGGAACGCTTGCTATCCCTTCGATGTACAGTGCAACCACGTGCGCTGTTTAAGGACGCGACCGCGGAATGGATGGCACAACCTGGTCAATATCCTATGCGGGAAGTTCCCCCGGTATGGATGCCAGGTGATCAGGCTGCTATCCCTCCTGTCCCAGGCCATTTCCAGAGAGTGTGGATACACCTCCCTTGGAAACGATCGGAAGTGTTGCAAGTAAAGCAATCCTTACCTGATCCCCGTAAGAATCCTGCAGGGTATTATAAAGAGCTGTCCCAATTGGTGGATGCTACTGTTATGAACCTAGCTGATATTGATATGTTGTTCGGCAATGTGGTGCCTCAGCCGATTTGGGCGAAAATTCGTCACGAGAATCACGTAGCCGAGTTAGGCGGTGATTGGCCTGCCCTTACAGCGGCAGATGCCCGGCAGGTTGGTGGGGCTAAACCTGAACAGATTATTGTGGCTTTGCCCCAGAGAATAATTACCCTCATGAAAACACTTATGCCAGCGATGCGCGTCAATTGGGACAAATTATCGGCGTGCAGGCAAAAGAGGGATGAAAGTGTTTCCGATTTCTTTACAAGATTTGAGGAAGCGTTTATTGATCATAGCGGTCAGGACATGGGTTCCGAGGGTGGTCAGCGGCTGTTCGTTGATAAATTTGTCTCAAATTTGTCACCCGACCTTGGCAATAAGTTGAAGAATTCTGAGAGTGCGTGGGCTGTTTCTACCACTGCCCAAATATTGGCTACTGCCCAATATTACGAAAATAGAGAAAAAGAGGAAAGTGAGCGTGCAGAAAAGAAAACTAAGGATCTCAAAACTAAGGTCTTGTTGCAGCAAGCCTATCCACCGCGTTCGAATTTCAGTGATACACAGCAGCCGAATAGATCGCAATCACAGTTCTCTAGACCACTGCCGCGCAATGCTTCGCCTGCGCCTCGCTTTGTGCTGGGATATAATCAGTGCGCGTATTGTCGTGGGGAAGGCCATCTGAAGTTTGATTGTCCGGTTCTCCGTGATAGGACCAATGGCGTATCGGCTCGGGGAGGACGTAGCGGTCCGCAACAGGTCTCTCGTGGTAGAGGTCGCGGAGTTACCCAGAATCAGGCCGAACGCTTTGCGATGTCTTCGGATTCGCAAAATTGTTTCGATCGGCGCGAACAATCGTCCGGTCGGTCTACACAGTATCATGTGGATGATTGCTATGTTGAGTATGATGTTGATGCGGATGGTATCTACTAGGACAGCCATAGACAAAGGAAGGGAGAAGTATCAGTCCCGGTAGATCAGAGAGGGCCTTATGTTGCAGTAGCCACTATGGGCGTTGTTGAGCCTTTTCTGTTGGACACTGGTGCAGCAAAAGTTCCATCATGCATTCAAAACTCCCTGGCGCGCCTTTGTCTGGCTTAACGAATGTTTCCGTTGGATTTTCTGGCGCCCCCGTTAGCAATCCAGTTTCTAGCCCTTTGCCCCTTACAATTGGGTCTCATGAGCTGGAAGCTCCTTTGATTTTGACTACTGGTTGTGGTGAGAATCTTTTGGGTTTAGATTTGTTGAAAAGGTTACATGCGACTTTGTACTGTTCTCCTGCGGGTGTGGAGCTTACTTTGGGTAAGAGCGTGATTTCCCCTATGTATTTATCGAGCGATAAGTTCCCATCGGAATTGAGATCTCTCCCAGACTCCTTGTGGGCGACAGGTCCCAATGACGTGGGCCTGTTGGATATACCACCTTATGTTGTCCAACTAAAAGTTGGTGCGCGTTTGCCGCGTATACCTCAGTACCGTATTTCCCTTGATGGTGAAAGGGCACTGTTAGCAATCATTTACGATCTGATCGGCAAAGATGTTATTGAGGAGACACGAGGTAATGTGTGCAATAGTCCCGTGTTGCCTATTCTGAAACGAACGGATCCCTCCAAGCCTCCCGTGTATCGTCTAGTTATCGACTTACGGGAGGTAAATAAAGTCGTTGTTCCACAGTTTCCTGTGGTGCCAGACATTACAGCTTTACTGACTCTGATTCCAGCCACTGCATCATGGTTCTCGGTGATCGATCTGAAGAATGCGTTCTTTAGCATTCCGATTGCTGAGGAAAGCAGAGACTTGTTTGGTTTCTCATTAGGTGGTCGTAGCTTCCGATTCAAACGCGCTCCACAGGGCTACTGTGAGAGTCCATCCATCTACAGCCAAGCTCTTAAAAGTCAGCTTGATGCATTTGTGTTACCGGCTGGTGCAGCCTTGATTCAGTACGTTGATGATCTGTTGGTTGCTGCTGACACTGAACAGCTCTGTAGAGCCGCTACAGTGTCTTTGTTACAGCATCTCTGTGCTTTACATCATAAAGTGTCTCCTTCTAAACTACAATATTGTTGTCAAGAAGTTACCTACCTCGGTCACTTATTGTCAAAGGCGGGAAGAAGGTTGACCCCTGAACGAATTGCAGCAATTGCTCGAATGCCTGTGCCAGCAACTCAGAGAGATGTGCGTGCCTTTTTAGGTATCACGTCATACTGCAGACAGTGGATCCCGAACTTTTCACTGTTAGCGAAGCCATTGGTAGCCCTCACGTGCAAGGACGTTTCAACCCCTTTGCCTTGGACGGAGGAATGCCAGAAAAGTTTCTCTGAACTACGTGATGCGCTGTGTTCGGCTCCTGTGTTAGGTACTCCTGATTACAGCAAGCCTTTCACATTATACGTCCATGAGAGGGACGGTTGTGCGTTGAGTGTTCTAACGCAACAATTTGGTGATAAGCAGCGTCCGTGTGCATATTTTTCCTCGACCTTAGACCCGGTGGCTAGAGCGTTGCCAAGTTGCTTGAGGGCGACAGCGGCAGCTGCGGCGTCTATTCGGCAGTCCGCAGGCCTGGTCATGGACAATATGCTCATAGTAATGGTTCCGCATGCAGTTGATACGCTCTTGAATCGGACAAAGACTCAACATCTGACGAGTGCAAGGTTGTCCGGGTACGAGCTGACCCTTTTGGCAAGTCATATACAGATTAAGCGTTGTAATGTACTGAATCCGGCGACATTGTTGCCGATTAATATAGGATCAGATGATGTACTGCCACATGATTGTTATTTACGGACTGAGGAAGAAACAAAAGGTCGTGTGGACCTGAAAAACACCCCCTTGTCAGACCCTGATGGTACTTTGTATGTGGATGGCTCTTGCTTCAAATTGCCGAATGGCGATGTGACGACTGCGTATGCTGTGGTGACGTTAAGCACGATTGTGGAAACTGCGAGATTGAACCAGAATTCAGCACAAGCAGCAGAATTAATTGCATTAACAAGAGCGTGTGTTCTGTCGAAGGGAAAGCGAGTGAATGTGTTTACCGACAGTCAGTATGCGTTTGGCGTTGCGCATAACTTTGGAAGATTGTGGAGAGAAAGAGGATTTATGACATCGCATGGTACAAAGATCCAGCACGGGCATCTCGTGAATGATCTTCTGGATGCACTTACGTTGCCTAAACAAGTGGCGATCGTCAAATGTAGTGCACATCGGAAAGTGACGGATGATGTTGGTCGTGGTAATGCATTTGCGGATGAGATTGCTAAGGAAACGGCTAAGAATCTTGCGACTCGAATGTATGTCACGAGTTCAGTAAGGTGGCCGACGGAGACTAGTATGTGTGAAAATACTGTTGAAAGTGTGAAAGAAATTCAGAACGAAGCTACTGAAGCTGAAAAGACCAAGTGGAAAGAAAGTACAGGGAAATTGGATATGCATGGATGTTGGGTTGACCTGACGGAATGTCAGAGGTGGATGTTACCAGACGCGTATGTATTAGCTGTTGTGACGATGGCCCATGGGTTGTCACATATTAGTGCGAAAGGGATATGCAAGTTTTTGTCTCCTGTATGGAGGAATGATGGTATCGCTAAGTGTGCCGAAAGAGTGGTTAAAAATTGTATGGTGTGCTTGATGCACAATCCCGGAAAAGGTACCCCCACTCCACCTGGTCATTTCGCTCCTCCTGCCTGTCCCTTTGAGGTTATCCAGCTGGACTTTATCCATATGGAGAGATGCAATAATCTGAAGTATGTTTTAGTTGTGGTTTGCGCGTTCTCCAGATGGATTGAGGCCTATCCTCTTAAAGATAATACTGCCCTGTCAACAGCAAAAATCCTGCTGAAGGAGTATTTTCCTAGGTATGGAATGCCGCGGATTGTGTGGTCGGATAATGGAAGTGAGTTTGTGGGAAGTGTAATGCAGAGTGTGTGTAAAGGCCTTGGAATACGACAGAAATTCCACAGTGCCAACCATCCTCAGGCAGCGGGTTTGGTCGAAGGGTACAATGGTACCCTGAAACTGAAACTCGCTAAGATTCAAGCTACGACTGGTCTGTCATGGCCTGATGCCTTGCCTCTGGCTCTCCTATCGACCAGAGCAACTGCACACTCTCGAGTAGGGCTCAGCCCATATGAGATTGTGTTCGGTCGCCCTGCAAATATTTGGGGAGTCCCGAGACCTAGGGCCTTTGATAGTCTTGAATATCCAATGTTGATCGATTACTTGTATGATTTGACCACTAAACTACGATTAATTCATCAACAGGTCTTTGCAGCTCTACCAGCGCAGACAGAGGGTCCTGGACATCAGCTCCGGCCAGGAGATTGGGTGGTCACCCGAAACTTCGGTCGGAAGCGTAACTTGGAGCCCAGATTTGTTGGACCCCACCTAGTCTTATTGACGACGAGGACAGCGGTTCGACTGGAGGGCCGGAAAAATTGGGTCCATGCCAGTCACACAAAGAAGGTACCGATCCCCTTACCAACCGACGGTTGGGTGAGAACTGGGATTTTGGCCGGAGAAACTGAGACTCCCCCGCGTTTTGTGCCATTCAGCGACGCCCAACTTGTGGAGGAGGATTCGTCTTTGCCGAGTCCACAGGTGGAGTCATTAGTAGCAGAGAACCCAAGGTCCGACTCGTCATCCACTTCAAGTCGATACTTTCTTCGTTCAAGGACTAATAAAAATTAACAGTATAGTGGTTTTTAACGTTACGAACATTATGGACAATTACATCCTTTCTTTTTGAGTTTTTGTGCTTTCCACTGCTAAGAGACTTGTAATAACTTTGAACGTTTCGAGGAAACCTCGCCATCCGGGTTACCGTAGGGCCGTGCGGGTACTTCTTTCTGCTTAGCAGGTCTCCGACGTTAGGTTGGTTACTTTTGTCGATCTCTGGGAACTCCTGGGGATTGATAATCGCTACTCAGAACGAAGTGCGTCAAGTACGTCACGGACGGTTTGTAGAGGATGGCATTCTCTAAGCTGGTGGAAGAAGAAAGGGTGTTGGCACAGAGATCAGAGTTATGGAGGGTTGTACGAACAAAATGTTTTCTGTTTCAGGTGTTTCTATTGTTCCTAACTGTATCTATGTTATTGGTGGGTGGAGTGTATTTCGGAGTATCGTTGTTCTTGCCTTCTGTTTCACCTACCTCTTCTCTTAACCTAAGTTCCCTCACCACTGTCTCCCCACATTCCTTTCATCCTTTGCCTCAACATGAGCAGGTTAGACGTGCGGAATTCATGAATAATTCCTTTGTTCAACTCCTGCATCAGCATCAGTTGGTGGTGAATACTACCAATTGTTGGGTATGTGGGTTAATGCCACACACCATGGATAGGGGTATTCCGTATCTGGTCCTCCCATACAGTTCCCAGGGTTCAGCTCGGGCTTTCCAAACTATGTTCCGCAGTGCACTAGATTCCTACCCTAGTCGAGAGCCACGATCTGTCAACTTCGGTCCTGGGCCGTACCACAAGCCTTTGGCGATAGCCATAGCAGATCTGGACAGAGATGTTTTCGATGCATCACTCATTCCAGGCGAAGAAGTGCAGGCCTATAAGGATCTGAGTGAGACTGAGTATAGTACATCAGTGGGTGATAGACAGCTTAAGAGCTCGTCCCCGATATGGATTGTACCGCACCTTGGTAATTTCTGCTTGCAGGGTTTGGGTCGAAATCCGAGAGCACAACTTGGGAACAGTGCTTGCACTGAAACGTACGTCCTACCGATGCTCTCCTCCCCTGTTTTTCTGACTGCTAAGGGCACCTATTTTGTGTGTTATGAACGCGCATATACATGGTTACCCCGCGACTTCTCGGGTACCTGTTATATTGCGAATCTTTTACCTCCGACCTTCACAGTTGCCTCGGACTACCACAAAACTAGAGTTGTGAGAGGCGTCATTAGCAAAGAGGATTCTGCTGGTCAAGAAGCAGGAGACTTCTTTAAGGGTTTCTTGCCGTTTTGGGGACCTATGGTTAATAGTAGGAACCTAAGACAGTTGACCCGTGTGGTAGAATCGACTGCTAATATTACTGCAAATGCCCTTGGTAATCTAACAGCTGAACTACAGGCGGATAGACTCATGACGTTGCAGAACCGTATGGTTCTAGACGTTGTTCTTGCAGATAGAGGGGGTGTGTGTAAAATTATCCATTCGAGTTGTTGCATTTTTATTCCTGACAATGCTCCAACTGTTTATCAAGCCATCTCGAAGTTGCACAAGATTTCCGAGTCCATACACGTGGACGAAGGTAATTGGACGCTCCTAGGATGGTTTTGGGGCCTGATGTCAACCTGGGGTTGGAAGATTCTAATGATCGTAGGGGCTGTTGTAGCGCTTCTGTTCACGTGTTGTCTTTGTGTGCAGTGTGGTCCTGCCTTATGTGGCCTATGCGCTGCGACGTGTATAAGGCGGCCATCTGTTACCAAGGAGACATTGATGAGCAGAATGATGTTCCAGCAGCATCTGAACGATCTGATGAATATTGATATAGATTCCGATCTTGACTAGTGCTTGCCTACATGAGGGCAAAAGGAGCGTCTGAGGTTCCGTGTGAGACGGGACGGCACTTTTTGAGTGGTGACGAATATGGATGAGTTTGGTATCTATGAACCGCAAATGACGAGTATAGTGGGTATACGAAGTTTCGCTATACAGCCACGTATGGTTCGCCTCATTTTCGGGTTTCGTTCATTCGAACCCTCGGGTTCCATTTTAGATACAGCGTCCATTTTGTTTCTTGCCCTCAGGTAGCCAGCGAACGGGCTTTTTGTCCGCTTCGTGACCCTGGAACTTTCAAGCTAGTACGAAGGACACGTGTTCCTTCGAGGTGACTTTTACGATGAGGGAAATGACACGAGTGAGGCAGATGGCCCCGCTCAAGGCCCATCTTGCCGCTCCGGTCTATTGTTTCAGTCACGCATACATTAGACACGAGGTCTTTGACCCCTCTATCGAGTTTCCTTTATTGCCCCTAACACTCTTTTCTAACCTGTTGTGCATCCTCGTTCTTTCCCCGCATTCTGTTTTTCGTCCTTCCTTAATGCTTTTATGGTTGGGAGGAAATGTGTTTATTGTGGAGGGAATATGTTTTTACAGTTGGGAACTGACAGGACTGTTGTAATTATGTTCCGGCCTCCTGAAACATGAATGCGACCCTTTTGAAGTTTATTGTGGGAACCGAGTTGTAACCTTTGTTCGCCATACTGTGCTATGGCAAAAACGTGTATAAAAGGAGCGACCCACTTCTACGAATTTGAAGCAGTCTCCGAGAACCTACACGTTGTGTACTTCTTGTGACCTCTGTATCCCTGCAGTAAATAAACGCTGATCTCTGACGTCGCTGGAAGTGTCCCGTGTCTCTGTGTTTGGTACGCCAGAACAGGTAACCCACGAAGGTTTCAGGTGTTGTTCCCTGGCACCGCTGGGTCTTAAGAATAACCCAGTCCTTCACTGCTTTATGGCTTGTTTCCCAAAACAGGAGATGCTCATGTTTATTGGGGCCTATCGATATCTGATGTGGGATCTGAGCTTTGCTGTGTAAATAATTGCGGGCTGGCTTAACTGGAATGTGGGATGGTCATCATGACTCTGCCTTTTCGTTTTGTAATGTATACGTGTAATAGCCATATCATAAACTAAAGAATGTATGCCTGAGGCAGGAAATTCTGTATTTAAGGAGAAGCCCGTTTCTGTGATTTTCAGCAGTCTCCTGAGAACATACACGCTGTTGTACTTCTAGGATACCTGTAATTGGTCTGCAGCCAATAAACTGATCTTTGACTTCACCCAGAAGACTCTGTGTTTCTGTAGGTCTGAAACAGGAAGAACCCCGAAGTCATAGGGTGTGTTCCCCTGCACCGCTGGGCTTAAAATACCCAGTACTTGAGTTGGCGCCCAACTCGGCGCGATTTCAGCGGTACCGGTCCAAGCCAGAGGTTCGTGAGGAGCTTCGTGTGGAAATTCTGGAGGAAGGCCGCCACTTCATCGACCCCTGCATGTCGACGTGGTCCGAAAGTCTTTTCTGCGAGGTTCTCCACGTCCCGACGGCTACGAAGGACTGCTGCCCTGATTAATCGCCCTGTTTTGGACCCTTGACGATTTTTGGTAGAGCGAAACAATCGAGAGAGTCTTCTGGTGACGCCATCGATCATCAATATTCAGTTAAGTATAAGTGGAGCGTCTCCCAGTTTGAATTTGGTATCCTTCGGGATCATTTCGATTTGGTGCTTGCAAGTCCCAAAGCCAGAGGACTCGTGTATTCACAAGACTATCGTATTCGATAATCCTTTGACGTTTGAAACTAGACTAGTGAGCGAAGATGCCTGGTTCTAGTGTATTTTGTAGATTGTTTTGTTTGGGTTGTGGAAGGGATTTCCAGTTAGAGGATTCATGTCCGGTTCCTCCAATTGGAACTCCTACTTATGAGCTTTATGTAAAACATGGCGTGGGCCCCATTGCATATAATGAAATATGGATCCGATATACTAGAAAGGATGGTGTTTTAAAATGGCCCCAAAATGGTAGTTTCGATACAGATATTTTAGACAATTTGGAAGTTAAATTGTTTAAAAAGAAAGCCCGGCCGGCGATGTTTGATTCTTTCCGCCTATGGCGAAAGGAAGCCAAACAGAAGGAAATTAAGCTAGCGAAAAGAAATAAGAGAGAGAGAGGTATGTCAGTGATGCAGGCAGCTGTGCAATTTAAAGATAATGAGGAGGAACAAATGAAGGAACAGTTACATAGGCAGCGCAAACTAGGGATTGATAAATGTTACCCTGTTTTGTCACCCCTTGTGCAAGATGAGACAAAAGAGAAAGAAAAAGATTCCCTAATGTCCCATTTGTTAAGTTCGCCACCCCCATATGCGCAAAATGCCACCGCAATTCCACAGCTTGTAAATGCGCAGCCTCTAGTAAATATGCCGCAAGCCTTCCCGCAGCTGCCAGCTCCTCTTCAGCTGGCTCCTATCCCTGCAGTGCAGCCCTCTCAAGGGCCGCCAGTTTTGCTACCTGTTACCCCCGCGCTTTCTGCGACTTTGCCTAGCACGCCAGCGGTTTCCCCTGGCGCTCCTTCTTTCACTACCCAGGTACCTGTATCTGAATCTGTTTTTCTTCCCTCTGTCTATTGTGAGAAGTTGGCCTGATGTATGATGTCACTAGTTCTACTGTACACCTTATATCAGTCCAAATACCCTTATGGTGATTGGTTGTAAAGTCAACCTTATAGACCAGCTATCCTAGTGGTAGCATGGACAAGAGCAGTCTTAGGCTAAACTCTGAATGGCATGTGAAGCCAGCTGTGATACCATATATAATCCCTTGAATACCAAATGAAAGGACACCACAACAGATATATATATAAAATAAATTGTATTTATTCTAGTCAATCCCTCAGCACTCTTTATGAGATTAGAGGTAAGTACAACACAGTCTTATTTAAGCATACATTAAGTCACACAGGTAAGTAATACAGTTAGGCCCTAGGGGCCACGCAAACCATATACTAAGTAAGTGGTATAAGGACCACTGTCACGGAAATAGAATAGGCCTAGGCCTAGGGAATCGCTGGGGCTACACTACACTAGCGTTAGTTAGGAAGTGGGAGGCCCACGGGATTTGTGTGCAGAGTGGAAACACTCACGCGTAATGCGTAAAAGTCACTAGCAATAGTACAGTTTAGAAAACGATAGATTTACGACACTTCCGGAGTAGCTAGGAAGTCGAGACTGGAAAACTAGACACTAGGATAGTCACTATCCTGATGAGCACCGGAGTACCCAAGTTACCTAGCTCACAGGCTGCGGGTGCATAGGGGTGAAGATGCGTCGGTTTTCGTCGTCGACTCCTATGGATGCCTGAAGAAAGATGCTGACAGGCAGTCAGTGAAGAGTGTCCGGTGGATCCCAAGGCTGGGATCAAGAAGAGAGGAGACCTGCAAGCAGAAGGGACAGAGTCAAGTTCACTAGCCAGTGACCACGTGGAACCAGGAAGGAACCAGGCGATGTCGTGAAGATTGCAGGTGAAGGCGAAGCTTGTCGCTGCAGGCAGGAGGACCAGGAAGCGTCGAGGACAACCAGGACCAGGAGGCGAGCTGTCCCACGAAGGCTCTTGCTGTCGGCGGCGTCGAAGTTGGACTAGGACTCACCAAGCCTTGGCAAGCGGAACCCACGAAGAACGGAGGACTTGCTTCTGGTGCAGACCAGGAAGGTCTGGGGTGCTTCTTCTTTGCAGAGAAGCGGGAGCCAGTCTGGAGGAGCCAAACCAGCGCAGAAGATTTCAGGGTGCGTCGTCACAAAGGCCACTAGCCAGCGGGCAAGCAACCGGACAGACGCGGCAAGCAGGAAAATGCAGAAGGGCCCCACGCAGGACTCGTGGAGTGTGGGGGGCTGATCTTCGGTGCAGATGGTGCTTGGGGTTGGGGCTTCTCAATCCCCGGTGCACAACTTCGAGGGTGCCTCAGAAGCTGCGCTTGAAGTTACTAGCCACTTTTCCCAGGTAGCCGGTCCCACATCGCTCGTCGCCTCCACGGATCTCAGCTCTGCTGTGGATGTGGATCAGGGTCGGAGAAGTCTGGAAGTCAAGGCTCTGGTCGGGCTCTGCAGTCGGTTCCTCGTAGAACGTGGGCAAAGCAAAGGGTAGTCTCTTGATGGTGCCTGTTTGCACATTTGCACAGGGTAGCCACTCCTTGGCCACAAGGGAGATTCTTCAGTCTTCTTCTTTCGTCGAATGTCGAAGGTCCAGAGTTTCTGTTCAAGTTGTAGGTCCAGGATAATCTAAAGTCTTGAGGCCCAACTCCCACTCTTATACTAATCTGGGGGGCTGGGATACCTGCTAGGTCACGCCTTATGGGTGGGACCTGGGAGGGGGTGGGTACACCCACTTCCCTTTGTCCAGTTTCGCGCCAGAGCTGGGGCTGGAGTGCCCCAGAGCCGGTTTGAACTGGACTATGCAAGGAACACCTTGTGTGCCCCAGGCATGTCTCATTCCTTTCAGCCCACCCTGCCCCAATACACTAAAGGCTGTCTGGGGAGGTGCTAGCACCTCCCCAAGCAGGAAACCTATTGTCCAGGCCTCCCTGGCTGGGATCACTCCCAGCTGCAGGAGGTCAGACTTGTGTCGTGGCAGCAGCATCCATTTTGTGATGCTGAGGCTTTGGTCAGAGGCTAACAGTGAAGTATGATTTTTACATGTCTCTCCCTCTAGAAGGGAGGAATAATATCCTCATCACCAGAAATGGTATGGGGGTATTATTCCAAAGTGTTAGACACCTTACACGACATGTTTTGGTAAAGCCAAACCATAGTTACCATAACCGTTTAAGATTATAAGGCACTTTAAGAGTATATGGTAGGCTATATCATAGAACAGCTATAAGGACATGGTTCCGAAAGCTGCAGACAGGCTCAGCTCATGCTAGAGCACCATCTCACATGTTACCAAGCACTCTGCCTCCAGGATTGTTAAGGCCTGCCATAGGAGTGACTGATAGGTACACATGTGTCTATATATAATGGTAGATATAGGCATACTATATCTAAGCAAGGGGTGATTACACGACCTTGCCCCAGCTGAGTGATCAGCCAGTTGTGTCTGATTGGAAGGCCAGACCATGGGTGGCATAATACATGCTGCAGCCCCTGGGAGGCCTAGGGTACACCTATGCCCTGGGTACCTAGGGTACACTGTACAGGGTCCAATAAGGTGATCCTTACCAATTGGTTATGTACCTAGGGTACATGGAGTCCATTTTAAAGAGAGAGCAGACAGCCTGAGACCCTGAATGGCAGGATCTCAGGCCAACTAAGTCGAAAAACCAGCTAGACACTAGGCAAAAAGTTGGGGGTAACCATAGTCAGATATCCACCTTCCTACACAACCCCCCCCCCCCCAAAACGAAAGGAGATAAGGCTGGCCTTGACAAGGTAAGCCTCTATTGCCTAAGTGGCCATATAAGGAAGAACCAGCACTGGCATGGTTACCCCCTGTCTCATGGTCCACTAAGCAATCCCTCATCCTAAAGGTATCATAGGGTCTCCACCATAGGGAATCTCTACCTTTGGGGTGTCTTTGCAAAGTAAAAGGCTGGTGTTGAGATGGAGTACTGAAGTGAGTGTCCTCAAAGTGAGGCCTCAGCTTCCTCCAATCATCCTCCACCATGGATGCCTTTCTTTCTTTCACTGAGTTGCACTGTGCTCTCAGGGTCAGCCTCTGGCTACCTAAAGCTGGAGGCTGGGTCCCTTTTGTGGGCTTACTGGAGGGACAGGTCAGGTTTGGGGCCCTAAGGTCCCAGGTTTGCCTGTGCCCAACAGAATCCCTCTGGGGGAGGTCCCTAACTACCTGTAAAGGGGATCCCTCAGGAATGTTTTTACCCATCACCTGGCTAGGGCTACTAGCCAGGCAATCCTCATTCTTTTGATGGGGGGGTTCTTGTGGACAGGGGCCCTCTTGGGGTCCACTGGCCTCCCTGACCTCTGCAGCCCTGGGCTGACTGAGGCAGGGTAGAGAGAGGCAGGCTACCTGCACCAGACTGGGTCCCACCTTGGAAGGGGCCACTGACATCAGAGGCTCTGCCAGGCCAGGCCTGGCTACCTCTGGGGCAGTTCCTTCACAAGGGGTGAGGTCAGATCCCTGAGGAGGCTGACCTTTTCCTAATGTCTGGGCAGAGGGAGACTTTTCTTCCTCCCCACTACTCTCTGTTTGTGTTGAGTGATCCATAGTTTCAGGCTTCACTACACCTATGTCAGTCTGAGTATGGGCTGAGACCATTACAGCCTTGCCAACCTTTTCAGGGAGGCACTCAGTTTGGGTTTGAGCTGTGACTGTCACAGCTCTGTCAGTCTCTACAGGGAAGTCTGTCTTTGCCTGGGCTGTGGCTACCACTGCCCTTCCAACCTTTTCAGGGAGGAAATCTACTTGGACAGGGGTTGTGGCTGGCACAACCCCACTACCCTTTTGTGAAAGGCCTACCATTTTAGAATGGGTGTCTTGTTCAACTCCAGCCCAAGCTGAGAGTTCCAAGTCATTCCCCAGTAAGAAGTCCACAGGCAAGGTTGGAGACACTGCCACCCTTTTAGGGCCAGTGACCCCTCCCCAGCTGAGACATACCTCTGCCATGGGATGACTGTTCTGTTTGCCATCAATGTTAGTTACCTGGTATGAGAAACCAGGCAAAAGCTGTTCAGAGGGAACTAGCCTATGGGCCACCATAGTGATGCTAGCTCCAGTGTCTCTGTAGGCCTCAGCTTTTCTACCATTGATGTAGGGTTCCTGTCTGTACCTACCCAATGTGTTGGGACAGGCAGTGAAGTTGGCAAACCCCATGCCACCATCACAGACAAGAGTAGCTGCTGTAGGGGAATTGGCTAAGCCAGGATCCCCCTGTGTTCCCCAAGAAAACCCAACCAAATTTTGGGGGGCACTTCCACCACCTGGGGGATTACTGCTGACAGTAATAGGTGGTGTGACAGGAGTAGTTGGAGGAACAGTTTTGTTTTTAGCCCTTGGGCAACTGCTGTCAGTTTTCCAATGCCCAGGAGTTTTACACTCATGGCAGTAAGGCTTTTTAACTGTGGTAGAGGAGGGAGCTTGGGACCCACCACCCTGTGTGGAGTTTTGGGGCCCTGAGGAAGATTTCTCTTTTGCTTTATCCCCACCCTTCTCTTGAGGCTTGGTGGTATCTTTCTTTTGGTCACCACCCTGATTTGTAGGCCTAATCCTGGTCCTGACCCATTTATCTGCCCTCTTTCCCAATTCTTGGGGAGAGGTCAAATCTGAGTCTACCAGGTGTTGATGGAGAAGCTGGTTCTGACAATTACTAAGGATCTGCTCCCTCATAATCAAGTTGTACAATCCTGTATAGTCCTGCACCTTGCTGCCAGTTAACCAACCTTCCAAAGCCTTAGTGGCACAATCCACAAAATCAGACCAGTCCTGTGTCTGTGTCTTCTGGGTGTCTCTGAACAACAACCTATATTGCTCAGTGGTTAAGCCAAACCCATCTATCAGAGCACTCTTCAGGACTTTGTAATTGTTAGCATCCTCATCACTGACTGTGAGGAGCTTGTCTCTACCTTTGTCAGAAAAGGAGAGCCACAAGATAGCTGCCCACTGACTCTGGGGTACCTGCTGTACTTTGCAGGCCCTCTCCAAAGCAGTCATCCACTTGTGGATGTCATCCCCATTCTGATATGGGGGGACTATCTTGCTTAGGTTTCTATGGTCATAAGACCTATCCCTATCTCTAGGAATGTTGCTGCCACCAGTGGGTTCTGACCCACACAATTTTTGCTCTCTAGCCAGAGCAAGCTTCTCCTTGGCAAGGGCAAGTTCTTCCCTCTGAATCCTCAGATTAGCTTCCCTCATTCTGGCTTCATGCTCCTTTCTCTCAGGGGAAGTCATTCCCCTGTGACAGGAAGCATTAGAGATGCTAGAGACATGGGAGTGGATGGATTCCCTTGAAGGGGATCTGTCCCTCCTGCTTCTCTGTGTAAGCCTACTTGGGGGTCTGCATGGGGGGACCCCATGCAAACTCCCATGTAAGCTTAGGTTAGCCTGGCTAAGTCTTCCTACTTGGCCCTGGCTGTCTACCTCTTCATCTGAAGTCCCATCTGACTCCTCTGTGGTGGGTAGACCCTTATCTACAGTTATGGCACCATACTTGGCAGCTCTTTCAGCATCATAGGCCTCCAGAAGCTCCACTAGCTGTCTAAGGGTAGGGTTGGAACCCTGTTTTAATCTCCTGGAGGTACACAGTTGTCTCATCTCCTGGAAAGTGAATGCATCATATCTAGAGGGAACCTGTCTAGGATTCTCCTCTCCTGAGGGAGCATCAGTGTGATCTCCATTCAGGGACATGATTCTAGTGAGGGTGTGGTGTGTGCACCTACCTACACTAGTTGTATCTACTAAACCTCTCTAGTAGTTGTAGTCTTTTTTTTTATTTTTTTTATTTTAATGACATTTGTTAAGCGCATGGTTGCACAGAGAACAGTGCGTCCCCGCGCTGACAGCCCTATCTACATCTCATCAGCTGGATCACAGAAGGAGAGCCTGGCCTGCTATGCTGAAGTTAGCTTGGGGAAGAGGTTGGTTTTCAGCCTCTGTCTGAACCTGGTTTCAGACGGCTCCATCCTCAAATCGATGGGTAGGTTATTCCAGTCATTGCTGGCATGATGTCTAAAGGAACGACCTCCCATCCTTGCTCTATGTATACGAGGCGCCACTAAAAGCATGCTGCCCATCGACCTCAGAGGACGTGAGGGACGATAGACTGGAAGCAGGTCCTGAAGATAAGGAGGTGCTTTTTTGTGAGCTATACGGTGGGTTATACACATAGTTTTAAATTTGATTCGTTCTTTTATTGGGAGCCAGTGGAGGGAGCGTAATGCATGTTTCCCAGAGGCTCTCCTAGGGAGGTTAAGGACCAATCTAGCAGCTGCGTTCTGGACGCGTTGTAACTGTGCTAGGCCTTTATTGCTAAGTCCGCATAGAAGGGAATTGCCATAGTCTAGGTGGGAGGTGACCAAGGCGTGTACCATAGTTTTTCTGGAGCTGGGGGGCAAAAGGTCCAGGACTTTCCTCAGGACCTTCAGGAGTCCATAGCATTTTCCGGTAACCTTCCCAACATGATTGGTGTATGCTAGCTTAGAGTCGAGAAGAAGGCCAAGGTTTTTGACTGTGTCTGCTGGGGCCGGGACCAAGCCCAGTTCCGTGGGCCACCAGGCAGAGGTCCAAATGGAAGGGCAGGGGCCTACAATAAGAACTTCCGTCTTATTACCATTGAGGCGGAGACAGTTTTGTTTCATCCAGCCATCAAGTGCCACCAAGCAGGCCGAGAAATTCTCAGCGTCCACAACTGGATCACGGGATAGATTGATCACCAGTTGTGTGTCGTCTGCATAAGAGACTATTGCAACACCATATGACTCCACCAATTTGGCAAGGGGTTCCATGTACAGGTTAAATAGAGTGGGGCTCAAGATTGAGCCCTGAGGAACCCCTTGCCTGAGACATCTTACACTAGATTTACATGGTGGGCAGTGCACTTGAAATCTCCTGTTGTTAAGGAAGGAGACCAGCCACTCATGTGCAGGACCGGTTATTCCCTTTTCATTCAAGCGGTCAAGTAATACGGGGTGTGATACGGTATCAAACGCCGCACTTAAGTCCAATAGGACCAGTGCGGCCGTGTGAGGGTGTGTCAGGGTGTGTTACTCCCTTCAGCCTGCAACTACTAAGTCCAGTAGGACTTAAGTATTATAATCTATGGTATATGTACCTAGACAATATCTGTGTGATCTTTCAATTTAGTATCTCAAGATTACAATGGTATTACAACAGCAAGCTCAGATCCCAACCGCTGCTCACCAATGTGAGAAGTTGGCCTGATGTATGATGTCACTAGTTCTAGTGTACACCTTATATCAGTCCAAATACCCTTATGGTGATTGGTTGTAAAGTCAACCTTATAGACCAGCTATCCTAGTGGTAGCATGGACAAGAGCAGTCTTAGGCTAAACTCTGAATGGCATGTGAAGCCAGCTGTGATACCATATATAATCCCTTGAATACCAAATGAAAGGACACCACAACAGATATATATATAAAATAAAGTGTATTTATTCTAGTCAAACCCTCAGCACTCTTTATGAGATTAGAGGTAAGTACAACACAGTCTTATTTAAGCATACATTAAGTCACACAGGTAAGTAATACAGTTAGGCCCTAGGGGCCACGCAAACCATATACTAAGTAAGTGGTATAAGGACCACTGTCACGGAAATAGAATAGGCCTAGGCCTAGGGAATCGCTGGGGCTACACTACACTAGCGTTAGTTAGGAAGTGGGAGGCCCACGGGATTCGTGTGCAGAGTGGAAACGCTCACGCGTAATGCGTAAAAGTCACTAGCAATAGTACAGAGTTAGAAAACGATAGATTTAGGACACTTCCGGAGTAGCTAGGAAGTCGAGACTGGAAAACTAGACACTAGGATAGTCACTATCCTGATGAGCACCGGAGTACCCAAGTTACCTAGCCCACAGGCTGCGGGTGCATAGGGGTGAAGATGCGTCGGTTTTCGTCGTCGACTCCTATGGATGCCTGAAGAAAGATGCTGACAGGCAGTCAGTGAAGAGTGTCCGGTGGATCCCAAGGCGGGGATCAAGAAGAGAGGAGACCTGCAAGCAGAAGGGACAGAGTCAAGGTCACTAGCCAGTGACCACGTGGAACCAGGAAGGAACCAGGCGATGTCGTGAAGATTGCAGGTGAAGGTGAAGCTTGTCGCTGCAGCCAGGAGGACCAGGAAGTGTCGAGGACGACCAGGACCAGGAGGCGAGCTGTCCCACGAAGGCTCTTGCTGTCGGCGGCGTCGAAGTTGGACTAGGACTCACCAAGCCTTGGCAAGCGGAACCCACGAAGAACGGAGGACTTGCTTCTGGTGCAGACCAGGAAGGTCTGGGGTGCTTCTTCTTTGCAGAGAAGCGGGAGCCAGTCTGGAGGAGCCAAACCAGCGCAGAAGATTTCAGGGTGCGTCGTCACAAAGGCCACTAGCCAGCGGGCAAGCAACCGGACAGACGCGGCAAGCAGGAAAATGCAGAAGGGCCCCACGCAGGACTCGTGGAGTGTGGGGGGCTGATCTTCGGTGCAGATGGTGCTTGGGGTTGGGGCTTCTCAATCCCCGGTGCACAACTTCGAGGGTGCCTCAGAAGCTGCGCTTGAAGTTACTAGCCACTTTTCCCAGGTAGCCGGTCCCACGTCGCTCGTCGCCTCCACGGATCTCAGCTCTGCTGTGGATGTGGATCAGGGTCGGAGAAGTCTGGAAGTCAAGGCTCTGGTTGGGCTCTGCAGTCGGTTCCTCGTAGAACGTGGGCAAAGCAAAGGGTAGTCTCTTGATGGTGCCTGTTTGCACAGGGTAGCCACTCCTTGGCCACAAGGGAGATTCTTCAGTCTTCTTCTTTCGTCGAATGTCGAAGGTCCAGAGTTTCTGTTCAAGTTGCAGGTTCAGGATAATCTAAAGTCTTGAGGCCCAACTCCCACTCTTATACTAATCTGGGGGGCTGGGATACCTGCTAGGTCACGCCTTATGGGTGGGACCTGGGAGGGGGTGGTTACACCCACTTCCCTTTGTCCAGTTTCGCGCCAGAGCTGGGGCTGGAGTGCCCCAGCGCCGGTTTGAACTGGACTATGCAAGTGTAGGAAGGTGGATATCTGACTATGGTTACCCCCAACTTTTTGCCTAGTGTCTAGCTGGTTTTTCGACTTAGTTGGCCTGAGATCCTGCCATTCAGGGTCTCAGGCTGTCTGCTCTCTCTTTAAAATGGACTCCATGTACCCTAGGTACATAACCAATTGGTAAGGATCACCTTATTGGACCCTGTACAGTGTACCCTAGGTACCCAGGGCATTGGTGTACCCTAGGCCTCCCAGGGGCTGCAGCATGTATTATGCCACCCCTGGTCTGGCCTTCCAATCAGACACAACTGGCTGATCACTCAGCTGGGGCAAGGTCGTGTAATCACCCCTTGCTTAGATATAGTATGCCTATATCTACCCTTATATATAGACACATGTGTACCTATCAGTCACTCCTATGGCAGGCCTTAACAATCCTGGAGGCAGAGTGCTTGGTAACATGTGAGATAGTGCTCTAGCATGAGCTGAGCCTGTCTGCAGCTTTCGGAACCATGTCCTTATAGCTGTTCTATGATATAGCCTACCATATACTCTTAAAGTGCCTTATAATCTTAAACGGTTATGGTAACTATGGTTTGGCTCTATCAAAACATGTCGTGTAAGGTGTCTAACACTTTGGAATAATACCCCCATACCATTTCTGGTGATGAGGATATTATTCCTCCCTTCTAGAGGGAGAGACATGTTAAAATCCTACTTTGCTGTTTAACTCTGACCAGAGCCTCAGCATCACAAAATGGATGCTGCTGCCACAGACACAAGTCTGACCTCCTGCTGCTGGGAGTGATCCCAGCCAGGGAGGCCTGGACAATAGGTTTCCTGCTTGGGGAGGTGCTAGCACCTCCCCAGACAGCCTTTAGTGTATTGGGGCAGGGTGGGCTGAAAGGAATGAGACATGCCTGGGGCACACAAGGTGTTCCTTGCATAGTCCAGTTCAAACCGGCGCTGGGGCACTCCAGCCCCAGCTCTGGCGCGAAACTGGACAAAGGGAAGTGGGTGTAACCACCCCCTCTCAGGTCCCACCCATAAGGCGTGACCTAGCAGGTATCCCAGCCCCCCAGATTAGTATAAGAGTGGGAGTTGGGCCTCAAGACTTGAGATTATCCTGAACCTGCAAAACTGAACAGAAACTCTGGACCTTCGACATTCGACGAAAGAAGAAGACTGAAGAATCTCCCTTGTAGCCAAGGAGTGGCTACCCTGTGCAAACAGGCACCATCAAGAGACTACCCTTTGCTTTGCCCACGTTCTACGAGGAACCGACTGCAGAGCCTGACCAGAGCCTTGACTTCCAGACTTCTCCGACCCTGATCCACATCTACAGCAGAGCTGAGATCCGTGGAGGCGACGAGCGACGTGGGACCGGCTACCTGGAAAAAGTGGCTAGTAACTTAAAGCGCAGCTTCTGAGGTACCCTCGAAGTTGTGCACCGGGGATTGAGAAGCCCCAACCCCAAGCACCATCTGCACCGAAGATCAGCCCCCCACACTCCACGAGTCCTGCGTGGGGCCCTTCAGCATTTTCCTGCTTGCCGCGTCTGTCCGGTTGCTTGCCCGCTGGCTAGTGGCCTTTGTGACGACGCACCCTGAAATCTTCTGCGCTGGTTTGGCTCCTCCAGACTGGCTCCCGCTTCTCTGCAAAGAAGAAGCACCCCAGACCTTCCTGGTCTGCACCAGAAGCAAGTCCTCCGTTCCTCGTGGGTTCCGCTTGCCAAGGCTTGGTGAGTCCTAGTCCAACTTCGACGCCGCCGACAGCAAGAGCCTTCGTGGGACAGCTCGCCTCCTGGTCCTGGTCGTCCTCGATGCTTCCTGGTCCTCCTGGCTGCAGCGACAAGCGTCACCTTCACCTGCAATCTTCACGACATCGCCTGGTTCCTTCCTGGTTCCACGTGGTTACTGGCTAGTGACCTTGACTCTGTCCCTTCTGCTTGCAGGTTTCCTCTCTTCTTGATCCCAGCCTTGGGATCCACCGGACACTCTTCACTGACTGCCTGTCAGCATCTTTCTTCAGGCATCCATAGGAGTCGATGACGAAAACGACGCATCTTCACCCCTATGCACCCGCAGCCTGTGGGCTAGGTAACTTGGGTACTCCGGTGCTCATCAGGATAGTGACTATCCTAGTGTCTAGTTTTCAAGTCTCAACTTCCTAGCTACTCCGGAAGTGTCCTAAATCTACCGTTTTCTAAACTGTACTATTGCTATTGACTTTTACGCATTACGCGTGAGTGTTTCCACTCTGCACACGAATCCCGTGGGCCTCCCACTTCCTAACTAACGCTAGTGTAGTGTAGCCCCAGCGATTCCCTAGGCCTAGGCCTATTCTATTTCCGTGACAGTGGTCCTTATACCACTTACTTAGTATATGGTTTGCGTGGCCCCTAGGGCCTAACTGTATTACTTACCTGTGTGACTTAATGTATGCTTAAATAAGACTGTGTTGTACTTACCTCTAATCTCATAAAGAGTGCTGAGGGTTTGACTAGAATAAATACACTTTATTTTTTATATATATCTGTTGTGGTGTCCTTTCATTTGGTATTCAAGGGATTATATATGGTATCACAGCTGGCTTCACATGCCATTCAGAGTTTAGCCTAAGACTGCTCTTGTCCATGCTACCACTAGGATAGCTGGTCTAAAAGGTTGACTTTACAACCAATCACCATAAGGGTATTTGGACTGATATAAGGTGTACACTAGAACTAGTGACATCATACATCAGGCCAACTTCTCACAGCAAGGAACACCTTGTGTGCCCCAGGCATGTCTCATTCCTTTCAGCCCACCCTGCCCCAATACACTAAAGGCTGTCTGGGGAGGTGCTAGCACCTCCCCAAGCAGGAAACCTATTGTCCAGGCCTCCCTGGCTGGGATCACTCCCAGCTGCAGGAGGTCAGACTTGTGTCGTGGCAGCAGCATCCATTTTGTGATGCTGAGGCTTTGGTCAGAGGCTAACAGTGAAGTATGATTTTTACATGTCTCTCCCTCTAGAAGGGAGGAATAATATCCTCATCACCAGAAATGGTATGGGGGTATTATTCCAAAGTGTTAGACACCTTACACGACATGTTTTGATAAAGCCAAACCATAGTTACCATAACCGTTTAAGATTATAAGGCACTTTAAGAGTATATGGTAGGCTATATCATAGAACAGCTATAAGGACATGGTTCCGAAAGCTGCAGACAGGCTCAGCTCATGCTAGAGCACCATCTCACATGTTACCAAGCACTCTGCCTCCAGGATTGTTAAGGCCTGCCATAGGAGTGACTGATAGGTACACATGTGTCTATATATAAGGCTAGATATAGGCATACTATATCTAAGCAAGAGGTGATTACACGACCTTGCCCCAGCTGAGTGATCAGCCAGTTGTGTCTGATTGGAAGGCCAGACCAGGGGTGGCATAATACATGCTGCAGCCCCTGGGAGGCCTAGGGTACACCTATGCCCTGGGTACCTAGGGTACACTGTACAGGGTCCAATAAGGTGATCCTTACCAATTGGTTATGTACCTAGGGTACATGGAGTCCATTTTAAAGAGAGAGCAGACAGCCTGAGACCCTGAATGGCAGGATCTCAGGCCAACTAAGTCGAAAAACCAGCTAGACACTAGGTAAAAAGTTGGGGGTAACCATAGTCAGATATCCACCTTCCTACATCTATCCCCCTGTTTTCGCCTCAACTTCTCCTTCAGCACGACAACGACTGGCTAATGTAGTTACTAGTTTAATGTCGCCTCTCTTTGGGTCATCTAGTGCGACTCCTGGTTTACAGCGTAAGCAATTGCGCAGTCAGCTACCTGGTCCCGAAGAGAAAGAGGTGTTAGATCATTTGGCGCGTAGGTGGATTGGTTTCCCTTCACTCTATGATGTGGAATCGGTTGTTAATGTTTTTCACCAATGGGATGCCCCAAAACAGAGGTATGTCTTTGATAAAATGTGTGAATTCCTCTGTGAGGAATTGGAGGATAAGGGTGCAAACCCAAACCCACAGGAATTGTGTTGTGTGCGATTTGATTTCGAAACAGGTGTAATTGTGGGCCCCAAGGTAGATAAAGCAGTTGCGACTTTACAGTCCCTCAGAAATGGCGATTGTCAGCAATCATTGTTTGACCAGGATTTCCCTGTGGGGAAGGAGGCAAAAGCACGCCAATATCCGATGCGTGAGGTTCCCCCAGTTTGGAGACCTGCTGATCCGAATGCTAATCCAGCTGTCCCAGCACATTTTCAGCGTGTTTGGGTGCATGTCCCTTGGAAACGATCTGAAGTAATAGCGCTTAAACAGACATTGCCTGACCCCCGTAAAAACCCTACCGGTTATTATAAGGAGTTATCCCAAACTGCAGAGTCGTGTGTCATGAATTTGGCCGACATAGATATGCTGTTTGGGAATGTGGTTCCACAGCCTTTATGGGGATCCATTCGTAATGTAGATCACGCTGCAGAATTGGGTGACACATGGGCTAATATCGTTGCTGCAGACGCTAGACAAGTTGGTGGTGCAAAACCTGAGCCTTTGGTAGCAGAGCTCCCTGGTAGAATTATTACCTACATGAAAACTATAATGCCTGCGATGCGCGTAAATTGGGATAAACTATCCGCATGCAAGCAGAAGAAAGATGAGACAGTGTCTGATTTCTTCACTAGGTTTGAAGAAACGTTTATCGACCACAGTGGTCAAGACATGAGCACTGAAGGTGGCCAACGGTTATTTGTTGATAAATTTGTGCAGAATCTACTTCCCCGAGTTGTGTAAGAAACTTAAAGACTCAGAAAGTTCTTGGGCTGTTTCCTCTTCAGCGCAAATACTGGCTACTGCACAGTATTATGAGAATAGAGACAAAGATGAGAAGGATAGAACAGATAAGAAAACGAAAGAACTAAAAACAAAGGTCCTCTTGCAGCAGGCCTATCCGCCACGTGGAGGACAGAGTAATTATAGGCAAACACAAGGTATCTATCACCAGCCCCAACAGTTTCAGAATAATCAGCAAATGAATGGGTATTATCAACCACGAATCCCTATAGGTCCCAATCAATGTTCATATTGCAAAGAGGAAGGTCATTTTAAATATAGTTGCCCTAAATGAATGCAGCGTAACAGTAATTCGTATGGCGCAAGAGGTAGAGGTGGTCAGCAAGCTCCTAGAGGTAGGGGGCGTGGAAATGCTCCCCAGAACGCGCGTCCTCTTCCGCCTCAAAATACCATAAATAGCTTTGATCAGCAAGCCAACGCGACTGGTAATACAGCTCAGTACTACAATAATGATTATTATGCAGAAGATGACAATGTAGAAGATGATGATTACTAGGACAGCCGTAGACAGAGAGAGGGAGTTGTTTCAGTGCCAGTGGATCAGAGCGGACCTTATGTTAAAGTAACTACAGCAAATGTAACGGAGCCCTTTCTGCTGGATACTGGTGCTGCAAAGAGTTCAATCATGCATTCAAAGCTCCCTGGCGCGCCTTTGTCTGGCGAAATGAATGTCTCAGTAGGTTTTTCTGGCGCCCCAGTTAGCAACCCGATTTCTAGTCCTATGTCACTTTCTGTTGGACCTTGTGAGCTAAAAGCACCCCTCATTCTAACAACAGGTTGTGGTGAAAATTTACTAGGATTAGATTTGCTAAAAAGATTGCATGCCACGCTGTATTGTTCTCCCTCAGGAGTACAACTTACATTAGGCAAGAAAGTGATTTCCCCGATGTATTTGTCTAAAAATGCAATGCCACCTGAATTATCATCCCTTCCGGATGTCCTTTGGGCCACTGGTCCCAATGACGTGGGTCTTTTGGAAATACCGCCATATGTGGTCACTTTAAAAGCCAATGTCAGATTGCCACGCATTCCCCAGTATAAGATCTCCAATGAAGGTCAGAAAGCGTTGTTAGAAATTGTCAGCGATTTGATCAAGAAGGGTGTGATTGAAGAGACAAGAGGCAATGTTTGCAATAGTCCTGTTTTACCTGTCTTAAAACGAACGGACCCTTCACAGCCACCTGTTTACAGATTTGTGATTGATCTTAGAGAGGTTAATAAGATTGTTGTACCACAGTTTCCAGTTGTCCCTGATATAACTGCCTTGTTAACCATGATTCCAGCCTCCGCTGCATGGTTCTCAGTAATCGATCTAAAGAATGCTTTCTTTAGCATCCCAATTGCAGAGGAGAGCAGAGACATTTTTGGTTTCAGTTTAGGAGGTCGCAGCTTCCGCTTTAAACGCGCTCCCCAGGGCTACTGTGAGAGTCCATCAATATACAGTCAGGCTTTAAAAGCGCAGCTTGATGCACTTGTTTTACCTAATGGCGCTATCCTCATTCAGTACGTCGACGATTTACTGATCGCCGCGGATACTGAAAAGATTTGCAAAAACGCTACCTTGTCATTGTTGTGTCATTTGTCTGCCTTTCATCACAAAGTGTCTCTCTCAAAGCTGCAATGTTGTCGACAAGAGGTGACCTACTTAGGTCATCTCTTATCGAAGAAGGGAAGGAAACTGACCCCAGAACGAATTCAAGCCATTGCACAGTTGAGTGTGCCAAGAACACAGAGAGAAGTGCGTGCTTTCTTGGGCATTACTTCATACTGTAGGCATTGGATTCCTAATTTTTCCTTGTTGGCAAAACCTTTGTTGGCATTAACATGTAAAGACACACCGAATCCTATCCCATGGTCTGAAGAGTGTCAGAAAAGTTTTTGGGAATTGCGTAATGCATTATGTTCAGCTCCTGTGTTGGGTACCCCTGACTACAGCAAGCCTTTTACATTGTATGTTCATGAGAAAGATGGTTGCGCATTATCAGTGTTAACACAGCCTTTTGGCGACAGACCGCGTCCATGCGCATATTTTTCGTCAACCTTGGACCCGGTAGCGAGGGCATTGCCAAGTTGTCTGAGAGCCACAGCCGCCGCAGCTATGTCTATTCGACAGTCTGCTGGCCTAGTAATGGATAATACATTGATTGTCATGGTTCCACATGCTGTGGACACATTGTTAAACAGGACCAAGACACAACACTTAACTAGTGCGCGATTATCTGGCTATGAGCTGACACTGTTAGCAAACCATATACACATAAAGAGATGCAACACGTTGAATCCAGCTACACTATTACCAATTCCAGCAGACCTAGATGAGATTGAGCAACATGATTGTCTATTCAGAACAGAGGAAGAAACGAAAGGGAGAGTAGATCTTAAAGATACTCCCCTAACTGAGTGTGATGGTACTTTATGGGTGGATGGTTCATGTTTCAAGCTTCCAAATGGTGATACGACTGCTGCATATGCTATCACGACTTTGCACACGATTGTTGAAACTGCGCGTGTGCCACAGAATTCGGCTCAAGCAGCAGAATTGATTGCCCTTACGAGAGCATGCGTGTTGTCTGAAGGAATGAAAGTGAACATATACACAGACAGCCAGTACGCCTTTGGCGTGGCTCATAGTTTTGGGCGATTGTGGAAGGAACGTGGGTTCCTGACTTTGCATGGAGCTAAGATTCAGAATGGCAAGTTGGTGAATGATCTCCTTGAGTCGCTGACCCTACCGTTACAAGTTGCGATTATGAAATGCAGTGCGCACAAGAAAATCACTGATGATGTTGGTCGTGGTAATGCGTTTGCTGATGAAGTCGCGAAAGAAACAGCAAAATATGTGAAGACTCGAATGTATGTTGCAAGCCCTGCCAGATGGGTTGGTGATGTTGGAATGTGTGAAAACACAATAGAGAGTGTAAAGTCCCTTCAAGCTGAAGCCACAGAAAAAAGAGTTAAGCAAGTGGAGAGAAAGTATGGGTAAGTTGGATGAGAATGGTTGTTGGATTGATTTGTCAGAACATAGGCGATGGTTGTTACCTGATGCATATGTGCTTCCAGTGGTTACTATGGCACATGGAATGGCACACATCAGTACGAAAGGAATCTGTAAGTTGTTGGCTCCAGTATGGCAGAATGCTGGAATTCCTAAGTGTGCAGAGAATGTGGTCAAGAATTGTATGGTATGCTTGAAGTACAACCCTGGTAGGGGAACCCCAACTCCAGCTGGTCATTTTGCGCCTCCATCATATCCATTTGAAGTTTTGCAGCTAGATTTTATCCACATGGAAAGATGCAACAACCTGAAATATGTATTGGTGGTTGTTTGCGCTTTCTCAAAATGGATAGAGGCCTATCCTCTAAAAGATAACACTGCTCTGTCCACAGCCAAAGCCCTTGTGAAGGAATTTTTCCCTAGGTTTGGAATGCCAAGAATGGTGTGGAGTGATCATGGGAGTGAGTTTGTGGGTAAAGTGATGAAGAATGTGTGTGAGGGACTAGGTATAAGGCAGAAGTTTCACGCTGCAAACCACCCCCAATCAGCTGGACTAGTAGAGCCCTACAATGGTGCTCTGAAACTTAAATTGGCCAAAATCCAGGCGAGCACCGGTCTTAAATGGCCTGACGCTCTTCCTTTAGCACTCCTGTCCACTAGAATGACCGTGCATTCACGGGTGGGACTTAGTCCCTACGAGGTTGTTTTTGGCCGCCCGGACAATGTTTGGGGTGTGCCAAGACCGACGAAATTCAGTGAGATCGAGCATCCAGTATTACTTGATTACTTGTATGATTTGACGGTTAAACTGCGTGTTTTACACCAACAGGTGCATGATACTCTCCCTCCGGCTTCTGAGGCTCCAGGACACCCTATCGACCCTGGCACGTAGGTCTTGGTGAAAAACTTTCAGCGGAAAACCAATGAGGAGCCCCGCTGGATTGGCCCTCACCTCGTACTGCTGTCGACAAGATCAGCCGTTCGAGTGAAGGGGAAGAAAAACTGGATCCACGGCGCCCACGTGAAGAGGATCCCTTTGCCTCTGCCGTATGACCAGTGGGTCCAGGAGGGTATCGCAGACTCTGAAACAGACACTGTACCTCGTTTTGTGCCGTTCAGTGATGCACGCATAAAAGGCACAGCTTCAGCGCAGGAAAGTGACGATATTTTACAAGAAGCTGTGCCACCGTCAATTCGATTGGACACTACAGAGCCTGAACTTTTGTTTCAAGATCAAACAGTGCCTGGCCGTTTTCGTTACAATCTGAGGCCAAGGCCCACGGACAAATAAATATTCTTTTTCCTTACCTTTTTATTTTTTGATAACCAGAGCTCTCCCATCTGAAGGACTTTCTTGATTTTTGTTTTTCGAACCACCATCCGGGTTCAGCCGCAGGGTCGCGGTGCCAAGACTTTGGGGTACAGGCCGAAGACGTTAGGTCGACGGTTCTGGTTGGTCTAGGGCGTTCCCTGGACTGACAGGCGTACTCCTTAGCAGAAGATACTCACCCGCCGTGAGCGGCACGATTAGAGGATGGAGTTTTTTAAGATGGAGAGACTCACTGAGGAAATGAACTTTAGAACAAGAATGTGTAAAATCATGACAAGCAAACGTTTTGTATTTTTATGCCTGTTTGTATTATGCAGTATGGTAGTGTTTACTGTAGGATTTGTATTCTTCTCCTCTCAAGAGCCCATTGCACCCACTGTACAGCCTATACCTCCTCCTACTATCTCCTCACACTCTTTTCACCCTCTGCCTGAACATGAACAAGCTAGACGATCAGAGTTTGTAAATAACTCGTTTATTCAGCTCCTGCACCAGCACCAACTAGTCATGAATACAACAAATTGTTGGGTGTGTGGTTTAATGCCACATACCATTAATAAGGGTATTCCCTATCTAGTGCTGCCGTATAGTTACAATGGATCGTCATGGGCATTCCAGACCATGTTTCTCTATGAACTAGATGGGTACTCCCCGCGACAACCGCGTTCCATCAGACCTAGCACCAATAACAAAGCTTTAGTGAAAGGAGTTGCCGATATGAGTAGAGATATCGATGCATACTCATCCATTCCCAAAGAAGAGCTGAGAGCTTATGTAGGGTGGAACGCAACGGGGTATAGTATTAGTCTAGGTGAAAGACAACGGAAAATCTCATCCCCAATCTGGGTCGTACCCCACATAGGTCGGTTCTGTTTGCAAGGTATTGGTCAGAATCCTAGAGCTCAACTGGGGAGAAGTGACTGTACTGAAACGTACACTTTTCCGTCACAGTTTTCCCCTGCGTTTTTGGCTGCCAAGGGTACATATTTTATCTGCAATGACCGAGCATATACATGGTTGCCCCCTGATTTCTCGGGCACATGTTATATTGCAAATCTGCTACCGCCAACATTTACTGCCGCCTCTGACTATCACAAGACCAGAGTTGTGAGAGGCGTGCTTAGTAAGGAAGATACTGCCGGTCAGGAAGCGGGAGATTTCTTTTTGGGTTTCCTGCCGTTTTGGGGACCTATGGTCAATAGTAGGAACCTGAGACAGCTGACTCGTGTGGTTGAATCCACTGTTAATGTTACGGCTGGTGCCCTTGGTAATTTGACAGCTGAGCTCCAAGCGGATCGCCTCATGACTTTGCAGAACCGCATGGTTCTAGACGTCATACTTGCAGACCGTGGTGGGGTATGTAAGGTTATCCAATCCAGTTGTTGCATTTTCATACCAGACAATGCTCCAACAGTTTATCAAGCCATCTCCAAACTGCATAAAATATCTGAGTCCATACACGTGGATAAAGGAGATTGGTCACTGGTGGGGTGGTTCTGGGAACTGATATCTGCCTGGGGTTGGAAAGTTCTGATGGTCATTGGAATGATCTTAGCCATCCTTTTCCTGTTCTGTCTGTGCATACAGTGTGCTCCTGCGATATGTGGCCTCTGTGCTACATTGTGTGTAAGGAAACCTGTATCGAGGGACGAGCTAAGTAATAGGATGATGCTACAGCAACATCTCCATGACTTCGTGAATATTGACCTAGACTCGGATTGAAATGAGTGTAGTTATTGCCTATGTAAGGGCAAAAGGAGGGTCTGTCGTACTTTTGAATTTGGGACCGCGTAGGACGCAGGGCCCTACCCCTGTCTATCCCGGAAGTAGTGAACCGCGAATGGTTAATGCGGTATGTACAAGTGCTTTGTGTAACGTTTTAGCTATGAATACACTGTGTATACGATATTTCACATCACTACGTGGGTTCCATTTTGTATCGGTGGCCATCTTATGGTTGCCCTCACATAGGCTATATAGCATGAAGCTAAAACGGGCCTTTTAGAGCACATGTGCCTTTCCTTGACTTTTCTGTGACCTGGGCAGCTCGGCTCCGCTGCCCCAGGTCAAACTGGTCTCACGAGTTCCTCGTCCTCTGGCCACCTGTGATTAGCATCAGGGCTTGACACACCATAAAGTCTTTTCATCCTACACAAGCCCCCAGCTAATCTCTTTCACATCTGACTGTTCCTGCTTTATGGCTTGTTTCCCAAAACAGGAGATGCTCATGTTTATTGGGGCCTATCGATATCTGATGTGGGATCTGAGCTTTGCTGTGTAAATAATTGCGGGCTGGCTTAACTGGAATGTGGGATGGTCATCATGACTCTGTCTTTTCGTTTTGTAATGTATACGTGTAATAGCCATATCATAAACTAAAGAATGTATGCCTGAGGCAGGAAATTCTGTATTTAAGGAGAAGCCTGTTTCTGTGATTTTCAGCAGTCTCCTGAGAACATACACGCTGTTGTACTTCTAGGATACCTGTAATTGGTCTGCAGCCAATAAACTGATCTTTGACTTCACCCAGAAGACTCTGTGTTTCTGTAGGTCTGAAACAGGAAGAACCCCGAAGTCATAGGGTGTGTTCCCCTGCACCGCTGGGCTCAAAATACCCAGTACTTCAATTGGTAGCAGGATATAATCTCTGGTGCAGGAAGCAGCTTGGTTCCCTCGCAGGAAGAGGCTGGTTGAGTAAATAGGGAACAGCCAGGCCTGGAAGGAAGTGGTGTTCTCTTGGCAGCAGGGCTCACATTGGAGAGTTTAATTTGCCAGGTAGTGAAGTCCTAATCTGCTCTCCCTGAAGTGCAGTGCACCCTTCGCCCAGTGACACTGACACCCGCCCGCCGCATTGCTCCCAAGGTTTCAGATTGCTATAAGTACCATTTTCATAATTTCAGTCAATTCAGTGTAATTATTAGTGATATTTCAATGACTATGAATGTGTCTGACACTTTCTAGCGAGCAAAATCAAGCAATGAAGTGAGATTAGAAACATAAATATCAGACATTGCACCCATTTGTGCATCGAGATTGTCTGAATCATACGTTTTGAGGTGAATCCTCACCCTTTATTAAGGCCTCCATTATGCTCCCAAACACGGCGTTACATGTCTGTGATTGTTCAACACCTTTGAGCGATGCTTGAAATTTTTAGGCCAAGGTTATGGTGAAAACGTACTCTATTTTTCTACGTAGAAAAAAATATTTCTGTAGTGTGGCCTGCAACAAAACCGGAGACTCACAGGACTCGCTTTGCTTCAGAGTCCTACCTCGAGCCATCTTGATTCTGAATTGAGTGGAGCCAGTGGATGAAGTGGGTGGAGCCGGAGAAAAGTAGGTGTGGCCTCCGACAAACATTTGAGCACCTGTACTTCATATTTTACAAATTAAGCACTGATGATAAGCAGCTCTAAGAGATGCTTAGTGGTTTGGCTGCTGCCTGTCTTTAACTTCCTAGAGGTACGGAGGGGCGTGGTTTAACTGCCCTGCAGGGTGGGCGCTTGCTAAGCACGCTCTGCCGGCCGAGACAAAATCCTGTCAAAATTCGCACATATGGAGGGCCATCGAGGAGTGTAAATTGCCCCTGGGCTTTGCCTACGAGGCCATACTTCAGAGGGGCCGTCAGCTGTGGCTGCAGACTGTGTCTGCGGTGTACAGGGCGCCCCTGACAATTACGGCCTATCCAGAGCACTTGGAACCCCATACCTGATATGCGGCGGCTGGATGGTGAGATGTCTGCAGAACCCTGATGCCGTGTCCCCTGTGAGTTGACGACAAACAGAGGGACTGGCTCTGCTCCTCTGGGAAGGCACCGGCTGGAACCCCCGGAGACGCGAGTGAGCCGAGCTGCCATTTCTACATCAGGCAGCATCTTGCGTGCAGACCAGGAAGCTCTGCTGGAGGGCCCACGGTGACACGGCTTCACCCGGACTGTGAGGTGAGCGCAGGACCCCCTCTGCGACCCCTTTCTCTGGCGAGCTCCGTGTTTGAAGGGGGGGCTGCAGCATGTGAGGCGAGCCACCACTTCAAAATCAGGCGGTCCCGCGTGTACAGACCAAGCGGAGCAGACGGCAGAATTGCAGCGCCACAAGGCCTCCCTCAGACCGCGAGGTGGGCACTGGACCCCCTCTGTGACACCGTGCTTTACTGGGTTCTTTGGTTGACGGGGACGGTGGCTCCTGTGGGCTTTGAAGTGGCGGGCCCAGTCTGGAAAGCGTACAGCCCAGTGGAGCTGCCACATGCAGAGATGCGAGACGGGCCCTGTGATTCAGGCGCGCTGAGTGCACCTAGCGAACCAGGCAAGAGGTGAGAGGACCCATATACCACCGTGCCCAGTGATTGGGGCTAGTGCCGCTGTCAGGTGGCAGGAGTGGATGAGCCTCAGTGGGAGCTTGGCGAACCATAACGCATTGGTGCACACACAAAATATTAGCACCAGTGCGTTATCAACCCATCTGGAGATTTACAGGCGCCCGAGCAGAGGGAGTGGGGCACCGTTATAGTGAGGCGCACTGGGGCTGCTACAACTAATATCTACCAAGTACCGGTGCACCTCAGAAGCTTGACACCATCGGCAAACAGGATGGCAAACAGCCAAAACTGACATTTGATGATAGAAGGAACAATAGGCTAATGGAGTCTGCCCCATAGGGAGGATCAGATCACACACCTGACTCTCAAACAGAGGATCGGGGTGAAGACTTGTGCACACTAATGCTAGAAATGCGGTCAAGCCTTTGTACAAAAGACACTTCTCAGCTTGACGCAGTTAAAACACAGTTTGATTTGCTTAAAAACCGTGGTTCGGACTACCACGAGTTTCAGGTCGAAACTAAGGAGCAGCTTCTGCATATGGACAAAGTACTAGGGCTGATCAGGGCAAAGAATGAGGACTTTAAGGCCAGTTTTGCGAAATAATCTGAGGATCACAGGGATTCCAGAGATGACCGCCATATCCAAAATGGAGGCTTACATTGCTGACCTACTGCGGGAGCTCTTTGGCCCTGATCTGTCCACAGTGTTCGCGGTCAAGAGAGCACACCGCGCATTGGGCCTCAAGCCCCTAGTCGAAGCTACACCTAGGCCTATCCTAGCTTGCATCTTAAATTATCAGGATCGAAATTTCATTCTGAGACTTGCAAGGGAGCGTGGGACCTTCACCCATTAAGGAAACACAATTTAATTCTACCCGGATTTCACCCCGGCAGTGCAAGCGGCCCGCCAGGAGTTTTTGCCTGCGAAACGCATTCTACTGCAGGCCAAATCCCCTACTCCCTCCTGTATCCTGCTAAGCTCAAGGTGATGCACGAGGGTATGGCTCATCATTTCACTGACGCCAAATCTGCATTGAAATTCGCCAAACACATGGGGGGTAAGAAGCATACACACAGTTTGTCTACCAGAAACACATCAGACTGAGTGATAATGACTAATTGGGGTTTCTGCAATTATGAGTTCGTAACTGTGATCTGATTTGCTCAGGGTTTAGCCCGGGGTATGCCATTGTGTCGGTCCTAGGGTGGGGTAGTAACCCGGTGCAGCGGCCGCGGCAGGCTGGTGGTCTCTAACCCGCAGTATACAGATCTAGCTCTCTGCCACCTTCTTGCCACCCTGCTTCAGGCAGGGTTGTATGCCGGCGACACCATGCCCGCCAGGGAGAGCTTCCGGTTGTTGTATTTGATTTAAACGGGGTAACAACCTGTTGTTGTCGATGTTAAAGGAGGAGGGGTGTACAAAAACTGTTTGGGGGTTCGGAGTGGGTGGGGGAGGGGGGAAACTTGATGTTTTGTTCTTAGCCAGTGTACTGCCACATAGCCAGAATCCACACGCGGGGGCATTGCAGACTGCACTCACATTGTCTACAGGTTGTAACAGGGGCGGGTACCATGACAAAAACGCCAACACATACTGTATTTCTATTGGGAGGTTCGAGTTATTGCAGGCCCAGCACAGGGCATCACACCTGGTAACAATAGTTGTGGTATGTCGAGTCTAAACTTTTTAACCTGGATCATTTGTGGTCTTAACGATCACAGAAAGACTGGGCTAGTTCACTCCTACTTATTAAGGCATCATATCGACGTCTGCCTAGTACAAGAGACACACTTGAACAGTACATCTCCCACTAGACTAAAGCACAGGCGCTGGGGTCATGTTTACTCTTCCATATATTCAAACTACTCCCGAGGTGTGGCGGTCCTTGTGAGGCATGGTCTGGATTGGAAGGAGCGCGAGTCTCACCTCGATCTCAAGGGCAGATATGTTATACTGCTTGGGGACCTTGGTGGAGTCAGGGTGGCAATTGCGGCAGTCTATGGGCCTAACACGGACACCCTAGAATTCTTCCAAAACATATGGGCCAAAATAAAAGCATAGGGCTGTGACACTATCATCTGGGGTGGGGACCTTAACGCGGTGTTGGAAGACGTGATGGACAGGAAGGGTCTGTCCCGTTCCCTTCATTCTAACGCTAGCGCCACACTGAACGCCGTTGTTCCGGACAGTAATTTAACTGACATATGGCGACAGCGCCAACAACACACTAAGTAAGGCACATGAATTTCCAAGCATCACAGGGCCTGGTCCAGGTTAGATTACTGTTTGGTATCACGCCATGTGGTGGCATGGACTTGCGAGATATCTCATCTTCCCAGATACTTTTTGGACCATGCTCCCTGCCTCCTGCGCCTTAATGCACAAGCTACTTACCTTCGGTAACGATATATCTGTAAGAAACATGAGTTAGTTAGATTCCTTACCTGAGAATATCCCCCTGCGTCAGGCTGGATCCGGAAAGATTTTTCGGCAGCAGTACCCTTGCGCGTCGCTAGGCGTCATCTGCGGCTCCGCATCCGTCGTTGGCGTCGTGATCGCCGGGATGACGTAGTCGGAGTACTTAGACGCCGCCCTCGCGCGCTGATGTCAGTTCTGCACATAGCTTTCTGCGCCAGGAATGCAGAGCCATGCCAGAAACCGATACTGGTGCCATGAAACTAGGGCCCTGAAAGGGATGACCTTAACCCTAGATATCGGTTCGCAGAACGGGGAGGATGGGTGGGGCGGTAAGGAATCAAACTAACTAATGTTTCTTACAGATATATCGTTACCGAAGGTAAGTAACTTGTGCATCTGAAAGAAACACATTAGTTAGATTCCTTACCTTAGAATAGATACCCCAGCAATACAAACCCCGGTGGTGGCTCTGCGAACCAAGATCACACCAGGAAGTCCAGGAGAATGGAACGGCCAAAGAAGCCGTCTCTCCAGACTTGCCTGTCCAGGCAGTAATGTTTGGTAAACGTGTGCTGCGAGGCCCACGTAGCTGCCTGACAAATGTCCTGCAGAGGGACTCCCCGTCCCAATGCAGTAGTAGCCGCTGTGGCCCGAGTGGAATGGACCCTAAGCCCCACAGGAGGATCCCTCTTAGCCAAGGAATAACAGGCCTTAATCCACAAAACGGCCCACCGAGAGATGGTCCGCTTGTGCACTGCCCGCCCCTTCTTAGCGCCCACGTAGCCAACGGAGAGTTGGTCGTCCACCAGGAACTGTTTGGTGCGGTCCAGATAGAAGGAGAGCGCACGTTTTGGGTCCAGGCGGTGGAGCCTCTCTTCCTCTTTCGAGGGATGCGGAGGCGGAAAGAAAGTGAGCAAGGTAACTGACTGGCCGATGTGAAAGGCAATAACCACCTTAGGAAGAAAAGAAGGACGAGTCCTTAGAACAACTTTGTCCGGATGGACAGAGAGGAAAGGAGGTTCAGAAAAAAGAGCCTGGAGCTCACTCACTCTTCTGGCAGATGTGATGGCAACCAGGAAAGCAGTCTTGAGAGTCAGAAGACGAAGAGGACAGTTATGAAGTGGCTCAAAAGGAGCGCACATCAGACAGGTTAACACCAGATTCAAGTCCCACTGAGGCATTACAAAGGGAACAGGAGGAAACATGTGAGTAATGCCCTTTAAGAATCTATTAACAACAGGAGACTTGAAAAGAGAAGGCTGATCAGGAAGCCGTAAGAAGGCAGAAACAGCTGAAAGATATCCCTTGATGGTGCCCAGAGAAGAGCCCTGCTGGGCCAGGGAAAGAAGAAAGAGGAGAACCTCAAAAAGAGGGGCGGAAAGAGGATCCACAGCCTTTGCTGTGCACCATGCCACTAATTTGTTCCACCTACAGGCATATACCGTTTTAGTGGAGGGACACCTGGCTGCCAGAATGACATCATAGACTTCAGGAGGCAAGTCAAATGGCATCAACTGCCGCCGCTCAATCTTCATGCATGGAGGTGGAGGCTGGACAGGTTCGGGTGGAGGACCGTCCCCTGCTGCTGCGACAGAAGATCCTCCTGAAGAAGCAGTCGAATTGGGGTATCGATTAACAGACTGAGTAGCTCTGGATACTAGTATCTTCGTGCCCAATCCGGAGCCACAAGGATGACTTAGGCCCGGTCGCGCCTGATCTTCTTCAGCACCCTGGGCAGAAGTGGTATAGGCGGAAAGGCGTATAACAGACCGCAACTCCACTCGTGACGAAAAGCGTCTCCGAGCGAGTGCCGCCTTGGAAATTCCAGCGCGCAGAACTGATGACATTGCCCGTTCTATTCGGTGGTGAATAGATATAACCAAGGCTCTCTCCGTTGCTGAAAGAGGCCTTGCGCCACATCAGAGGTCAGACGCCATTCGTGACCCCTCATGCACCGGCAGCTGAGTTCATCCGCCCTGGCGTTGAGAGAGCCCGCCAGGTGTTGAACCACCAGGGTGATGCCCTGATGTTCCAGCCATGTCCAGAGGCGCAGAGCCTCCAGTCCTGACAAAGGGTCCACGACCCCACCCCGCCCTGTTTGTTGCAATACCACATGGTGGTGGTGTTGTCCGTGAACACCTGCATTACACTTCCCTGGACAGAGGGAAGGAATGACTTTAGTGCAAGCCGGATCGCCCGCAGCTCCAATAAGTTAATATGGAGCCGGGACTCCGCCGGACACCAGAGGTCTCTGATCTCCGCCTCTTCCATGTGGCCTCCCCATCCCTGGAGGGACGCATCCGCACCACTACGTGCTCTGGTTGGGGTAGGGAGAGGGATCTGCTGCGGACCCAATCGGGGTCCGTGAGCCACCACTGCAACTCTCTTGCAGTGCCCTCCGAAATCAGGACGTGGTCGGACAGGTTGCCCCGATGTTGAGCCCACTGGAACTTCAGGTCCCACTGCATAGCCCGCATCCGCCACCTGGCGTGATGTACCAGCAGGATGCAGGAGGCCATCAGACCCAGCAGCCGTAGAGTCAACCTCACAGAAATTCGGGATAAAGGCTGAAAGATCGGAATCAGAGCCTGAATATTCCGAACCCGCTGTTCGGGAGGATAGACCCGAAACTGCGTCAATTCCAGACCTACTCCGATGAAGAGGAGCTTCTGGGAGGAACTCAGATGTGACATCGGCACGTTGATGGAGAACCCCAGCGAATGTAGGAGGTCGGCTGTAGTCTGGAGGTGGGAGACGACTGTTCGGGGCGAGCCCGCATTCAACAACCAGTCGTCGAGATAGGAGAAGACTGGAACCCCTAAACTGCGCAGATGAGCTGCGACCACCGCCATCACTTTCGTGAACACCCGAGGGGCACTGGTGAGGCCGAAGGGGAGCTTGGTAAACTGAAAGTGCTTGTGGCCTACCGTGAACCGCAGGTAATGCCGGTGGGCCGACAGGATGGGGATGTGGAAATAAGCGTCCTGCAAGTCCAACACCACCATCCAGTCTCCAGGGTCTAGGGCAGCTAGAACCTGAGCTAAAGTCAACATCTTGAACTTCTCCTACCGGAGGAAGGCGTTGACGCTCCTGAGGTCGGGCGTAGGCCCCCTTTCCCCTTCTTGGGAACTAGAAAGTAGTGGGAGTAACAACCCCGTCCTACTTCCGGGCCAGTAACACGCTCAATGGCCCCCTTGGCCAAGAGGGCCGTAACTTTCTCCTGCAGTAGTTGCAAGTGATCCCCCGACATGCGGTGGTACTGCGGTGGCATGGCTTGAGGGGTCGCCTCGAAAGGGAGGGAGTAGCCCCTTCGGACGATTTGCAACACCCACCTGTCCGATGGGATGGTACGCCAGTGGAGCAGGTGATGGCGAACTCTGCCTCCCACTGGCATGGAATGGGCCTGAAAGCTCGGACTAGGAAGGCTTTGAGGCAGATGCTGCGGGGGCAGATGTGGACTGACCGGCTCTTTGTCCCCCTGCTCCGCCACGGCGGAATCCGCGACCGCGTTGAGGCTGAGCCTGTGGCTGGACAAACGTGCGGGGGTGCCCCTCCCTTGGCCACGAAAGGGGCGAAAAGTGGAAGTTTGCGGGCGCGGGCCGAGAGGCCCAAGGACTTGGCCGTTGCCTTGGAGTCCTTAAAGCGCTCCAGCGCACTATCCGCCTTGTCGCCAAAAAGGCGATGGCCATCGAAGGGCATGTCCATGAGAGTGCTCTGGACATCCCCCGAAAAGTTTGTGGACCTCAGCCAAGCGTGACGACGAATCGCCACAGTCGTCGCAATCGCTCTACCCAGCGAGTCCGTGGTGTCAATTCCACATCGAATGGAGTATCGTGCTGCATCCCGCCCCTCAGCAAGAGCCTGGGCGAGCCGTGTCCTGGCCTCCTCCAGACACTGGGGCAGCACGTCCGCCACCGTATCCCTCAAGGAGTGGGTGTAACGGTCCAAAAGGCACGCGGTATTAATGGACCGCAACCCCAAACTGAGGGAGGAGAACAGTTTCTTTCCAAACTGCTCCAACCTTTTGGATTCCCGATCCGGAGGAGCGGACGGGAAGGTGGTTTTAGAGGCAGGATAACCGGACTCTAAGGGGTGGGGTGTACCGACAGAAAGCTGGGGTTGCCCGGAGCAGGACGGTGGCGCCGGGCCACGTTCTGATCCACAGGAGTGACTGTGGAGGGCTTGGACCAAGTGCCCATCAGAACGTCGGTGAGGGCCTCATTGAACTGCAGTAGAGGCTCCGAAGAGCTTACTGGCGGTTGAAACACCTCAGTGAGGAGGTTAGTCCTCATGGCCGCTGCAGGGAGCTCCAGGTGTAGGGCCTCAGCAGCCCTGCGCAGCACAACAGAATAAGTTGCACCCTCCTCCGTAGCCACAGAAAGAGGAGAGATGAAGCCAGTGTCAGGCGAAATGTCGAGACCACTGGCATCCCCCAGCTCGTCTGCCCAGTCCTGACTTAACTGGCACTGCTGTGCCAGAGGATCCTCAGGCCCCTCCCAGTCCTCCCCTTCATTCGTCTCCTGGTATACAGGTAAAAAGGACAGAGGCGGGTGGTAGATGAAATGCTCGCCGTTCCGACGCCGGACCTGGACCAGGTCTGAAACTAGGGAAGGCGTCGTCCGAAGATGGCGCAGGGGGCGGCACCATAGGGGCCGGCGCCGGCGGAGGGGTCGTAAGGTCAACCGGTGTCGACCGGGATCCAGGACTGGATCCCACAGAAACCTGCGGCGTCGGGACCGAAGTCGATGACGGGGCCGGAGCCGCCGGCTCGCTAGGCCTCCCAGTCTGACCTGCGGGGCCCGGAGGCGTGCCGGCAGGCCTCGACGGTGGAGCAAGACTCCTCATTGCCACGAGGAAGTCCAGAATCTCGCCCGGAGTCTCATTAGGCCCAGGGACCGGAAGGTATGGGGCCGGACGCGACTCCTGCAGCTCCGACGGAACCCTCAGCCGAATCGCGCGACCGGCGGGGGGAGTCAGAAGAGCGGTGTCGCTTCTTCGACTTCTTCTTACTGTACCTCGACTTACCTGAATGCGAGGACTTCGAACCTGACGAGCGGTAATGACTTCGGCTCCGCGACCGGTCCCTCGACCTCCTCCTCGACCAGGACCTCGAGCGGCGCGGAGCCGGCTGCCGGATCTTGCGGGACTGCTCCCGCCTAGCCTTCGAGGTCAAGGCCCGACAGTCGGGGCATGACTTGTCATCATGGTCGGCCCCAAGGCAATAGAGACACCGACGGTGGGGGTCGGCAACCGACATCAGTCGGTGACAGGCATCGCACGGCTTGAACCCGGGCATCCCTACCGGCACCAGGAGTCGAGGTCGACTCGAAAGAATAGACCAAAAAAGTCCAAAGAGTTAGTCAAAAAGTGACTAAGGGTATGCTCTTCCCGGATCTGCGCTTACTGGCGCGGAAAAAAGAAGAACTGACATCAGCGCGCGAGGGCGGCGTCTAAGTACTCCGACGACATCATTCCAGCGATCACGACGCCGATGACGGACGAGGAGCCACAGGCGACGCCTACTTTACTCTGAATACTGGCTCAGTCTCAACCCAGGCCTCTTTATGGGAGGCCTTTAAGGGTGTCATCAGGGGCAAATGCATAGCACGTCAAGCCGGGGTACTGAAGGCAATCAGGGGTACACTCGCCTCCCTCGAGAAACGCATCAAGGAGCTCGAAACACAGTTTTACACCACTGACGACCCCATCCTCATCGCCCAATTGAAAGAAAAGCTGCTGGAATTTGAGGAAGACGCACAGCGGGATGTTAAGTTTATAGGCAAACACACACAAGCCAGAAGGTACGGGAGGGGGATAGGCCAGGGAGAACCCTTGCAAATATGTTTCGGGCACCTCGCTCCACTGCGTATGCCACAGAGATCCGGGGTGATAGACCGCCCATGATCAGAGGCCCACAATACATTTTTGAGCAATTTACACAATTCTATGCCAATCTATACACGGCCATGCATGGTTCAGTGTCAGAGGGCCTTCAGCCTTTCTTGGACTCCCTAGAATTACTCTGGCTGGGACGTGGGCACAGAGAATATTTGGATGCCTCCTTCTCTGTCGAAGATATCACCCAAGTGATTTGTGGCCTTCCCTTGGATAAGGCACCAGGTTCTGATGGCTTAACCACTGCATTTTGCAAAACATACGCAGAGGAACTGGCCCTGCACATAATCGATGTATATGAAGAGGCATAATCCACAGGTATTCTACTACCGCCTTCGATGTGTGAAGCCATTATTATCACTTTACTAAAGCCAGGGAATCCTAATGAAGAAATTGATTTGTACAGACCACTTTCGCTCATAAACGTAGATGTAAAAATATTGGCAAAGCTGGTTGCAAACAGACTGTAGCCTTTGCTCCCATTGATAGCCCGCCCAGACCAATCCGGATTTATTCCGGGGAGATCTACATCACACAACCTTCGAACCTTCTTCACTGTAGTACACTACCTACACCCTAACACGCAATTAATTGCGGTGTTCCTCGACGCCACGAAAGCGCTTGATACGCTGGAGTGGACATATTTATTCGCAGTCTTTTTCTGGGTCTCATACGCCTTCTCTACACAAAACCATCTGCCAGGATCCAGGTGAATGCTATGCTGTCGGGCCCATTTTGTATATCAAGGGGTACAAGGCAGGGGTGCCCACTTCCTCCCCTGCTCTTTGAGATTGCGATGGAGCCATTAGCGGCGCAAATTAGGCAACACCATGCTGCCAGGGGCCTGGGATTTACCACAAGAGGCCTTCGGATCTCGCTGTACGCAGACAACATTACCCTTTACATTAATGACCTGGCGGCGGATAGCGCCCCTATCCTTCGTGAACTAATAAAATTTGGTGGCGTCTCTAGCGTTTCAATTAACTGGGCAAAGTTCACTATATTTCCTCTTACGGAAGCCACCACACCATTCGCCATTGATTATCCCCTCAAATGGGCCACAGGCCGGTGAAATACCTCAGCATTCGGCTCAGCAGGAACATGCAGGATATCTGGAGCATAAACTATTGGCGCACTATATCATGGCTGGAGAGGGTTAACGCGTGGGCCGGCCTCCCCCTCTCTCTGGCAGGGAGAATCACAGTGGCCAAGATGGTGGTCCTGCCAACATTTTTATATATATTTTTTTTAATTTGTTCATTGAAATCTTGAGATACAATACAAAAGTTTCACATGCGAGCCATCAGCGTCGCACCATTGGAATCAGTACAAGCAATTTAGAGTTCCATAGATGTGTCGAACAAATATATGAAACAGATTAAAACGAGTTACTTACCTGTAACTTTAGTTATCCAGTATTGGTATCTTTCATAGATTCACATGCTTAGAATCATCCCCGCCGACGAGGTGGGAGTCTCGCGGTACAATAAAATATATACATAATAGTCATAAAAACATTATACATTAGGCTACTATGGACAGTAAAGTCCCTACATTAGCCTATCTTAGGGGCATATCAACAAGGGCTTTATCTCTGCTTTTTTGGCTTTTAAAGCCAAAAAAGCAGAGATAAAACTAGCACCCTATCAACAACAGGGTGCTAACATGCAAATTCGCATGTTAGCACCCTTTTACTCTACGCTTCCCCTTGCATCTCTAATGAGATGCAAAGGGGGCGTTCCAGAGTAAAATATTAGGAGAAATGTCGCTAAGCGACATTTCTCCTATTATCAAGAATATCGCTAACCCTGTTAGAGACAAAAAAGCAGCGCTAACCGCGGTTAACGCTGCTTTTTTACGTCTGGTATTTTTCTGACTTAGCCATGATATCCTATGGAAGGAGGATATCATGGCTAAATTTGTCTGTCCCTATCAACAAGATAACGTGAGATTATCGCTGGGTTTCCAACTATAATCTCACGTTAGCCACTTAGCGTGAGGATTTTTATCGCTATTGAGATAAGCGTTGCTAATAGCACGCTATCTCAGTGATAAAAATCAACGCTAGCCGGCGATAATTATCCTAGCGCTAAGTGCGCTTAGCGATAATTATCGCCGGTTGTTGTTGATATGCCCCTTAGTCATTTTGTTAAAAGAACCAAACTTGGAACACAGGCAATCAGGCTGCAGCACCCTCTTAGAACCCTCCACAGAGAGGCAAACCCTCAGATTTTCGTAGCACAAGCGACAATAATATGTATAGGTAATAATGTAAGCCTCTCCGGGGAGGAGGGTGGGTCGCATGTGAATCTATGAAAGATATCAATATTGGATAACTAAAGTTACAGGTAAGTAACTCGTTTTCTTATCCAGTATTGGAGTATCTTTCATAGATTCACATGCTTAGAATCAGAATAGTTAGCAATAAAAAATCCTTAGTTGTATAGTGGATGGTGGGTATCATAAGAAAAACAATAGATACCTCGTAACACCAATACAGCAATGCAATGTAACATTCTAACATACATATATATATATATATATATATATATATATATATATATATATATATATATATATATATATATATATATATATATATATATATATATATATATATATATATATATATATATGTATGTATATACGAAGTATAGTATGAAAGCAGAATAAACAATACACCATGTATATGTGAACATGTAATGAAGTAATCATCTCCTTACAGAGGCTTACCTTATTTAAAAAGGTTTCGCAACACTGCGTGACCCACAGCTGATTCAGCCTCTGTCACCAGATCCAGACAGTAATGCCATGTAAAAGGGTGCACAGTTTTCCAGGTTGCAGCACGGCAAATCTTCTCTATAGGCACTCTGGCAAAAAGAGCAGTAGATGAGGAGACTGCCCTTGTGGAATGAGCCTTGGGTTTCGCAGCTAAAGCATGTCCAGCTTTATTATGGCAGAATTGGATAGTAGATGCAATCCACCTTGCAATAGTGGATTTCATAACTGCTGTTCCTGACTTTTGACCACCATAAGAAATAAACAATTGATCCGACTTTCTGATGGACACAGTACGTGAAATATAAAATTTCAGACATCTTTTAACATCCAAGGTATGGTAAGTCCTTTCAGCAGAGGAAATAAAGATCGTAGTACAACATGCTCATTAAGATGGAAGGTAGAGGGAACCTTCGGAATAAACATTGGATTAGTTCTGAGGAGGACATAATAGTTGGTGAATTTAAAATAAGGTTGTTTGATAGTGAAAGCCTGGATTTCACTGACTCTTCTAGCAGAAGTGAGTGCCACTATAAGTGCCGTTTTCCAAGAGAGGTATTTGAGGTCAGCCTTGTGAACAGGCTCAAATGGATGCCTCATTAGTTGTTGTAACACCAGATTAAGCCTCCATTCTGGAGGGGGCTTTGACGGGTGGAAAAGTTCTGAACAGCCCTTTTAGAAATTGTTTGATCAAGCGATTGGAGCAAAGGGATGTAGCTCCTGCAGAACGTCTGTAGGTCGAGATGGCCGTTAAATGTAACTTGACAGAAGTAATCATAAGACCAGACCTAGATAATGAAAGGAGATAAGGCAGAACTTTATCTGGAGAACATCGTACAGGATGTATATCTCTGTCAGCGCAGCAGGCACAGAAACGTTTCCATTTCAAAGCATAAGTCTTTAAGGTAGAAGGAGCTCTGGCCCTAGCAAGAATATTTCAACAAACCTGAGGTAGATCTATCTCCTTGAATACTGTGAATCCAGAATCCATGCATGAAAATGCAATTGGACAGGACGAGGATGAAGAATCTGGCCCTTGCTCATTGATAACAAGGTCGGAACTGCAGGAAGGCGGTATGGTCTGCGTTTTGGACAGCAGGAGAAGCTTCGTAAACCAAAGCTGACGCGGCCACCGAGGAGCAATGAGAATCATGCAAAATGGTTCCATATTGAGCTTGCTTAGAAGTCTTGGGATCAACAGAAAGGGGGAAATGCATACGCAAAGATCCCTGTCCATCTCATCATGAAGGTGTTCCCCCACGAGCCCTTCTCCGTTTCCCAACTGGCAAAGAATGGGCACTTCCGATTGTTCTTGGAGGCAAAGAGATCCAGATTTGGTTTGCCCCACATCAGAAATATGTGTTCCATGACTGTTTGATCCAACTCCCATTGGTGACAGGACTTCGAGGTCCTGCTCAGAGTGTCCGCTAAAGTGTTGTGAATCCCCGGCAAATGCTCCACCTTGATCGTGATATTGTGAGAAAGCAGCCATTCCCAAATGCTTTGAGCTTCTTGAGACAGAATGTGAGATCGGGTACCTCCTTGCTTGTTTAGGTAGTGCATGCAAGTAGTGTTGTCGGTTCTGATAAGAACAGTTGACCCTTGAAGCCTTGGGAGAAAGGACTGCAACACCAGGAAAATGGCTCAAAGCTCCAAGAAATTGATATGCATTTTCGCCATAGCAGCGGACCATTTTCCTCTTATGCAAAGATCTTGATGGTGTGCACCCGCCCTTCTAGGGAGGCATCTGTAGTGAGGATGAAGTCCGGCACGGAAGGCAGAAAAGTGAGCACGATTGAGACATTCTTGGAGCGCAGCCACCAGAACAGCACTTCTCGCATAACTGGAGTTATTTCCACTAGGTCGTCGATTGACCCCGAGATCTGCAGCCACTGACTGTCTAGTTCCTCTTGAATCTGCTGCATCCTTAGACGGGTGTGAGGTAATAACAGAATTGCTGATGATAGTATTCCCAGAAATGATTTGATGATTCTCACAGAAGCGAACCTTCTTTTTAGGAGTTCTGATGCCAGAGAAATGAGACATGATTGCCTTTCCTTGGACAAGAATGCCTTGTCCCGGGTAGTATCAAACACTGCCCCTAGAAATTGAATTATGTGAGCAGGACAAAGAACTGATTTTTGAATGTTCAGGGACAGTCCCAGGGATTGAAATAGCTGTAGGCATGTGGACGTTGCTCGAGAAGCCTCCCGAAAGGATGGAGTCTTTATTAGCCAATCGTCCAGATAAGGGAATAATTGTATGCCTTGAAGTCTGAGGTGAGCCGCCACCGGAGCCAGGAATTCCGCAAAGACTCTCGGGGATGAGCGTAGGCCGAAGGGGAGGACTTTGAATTGAAAATGTGTACCTGCCACAGTGAAACAGAGGAATTTCCGATGCTTGGGGTGAAAGGGAATGTGGAAGCATGCATCCTGGAGATCCAATGTTGTTATGAAATCTGCATGGTCCAGAAGCTGAAGGATTGCTTGAAGCGTGACCATGCGAAATGATTTCTTTTGAAGATATTTGTTCAGCTTTCTTGAATACAGGATAGGTCTCCGTTCCCCTGACTTTTTCTTTATTAGAAAAAAGCAGGAATAAAACCCTTTCCCCACCTGACAGCGAGGCACTCTTTCTATCGCTCCTTTCGAGAGCATGGTCTTTGCTTCCTTCCTGAGAGCAAGATATGGAGGATGTTTCTTTAAAGGTGAATGAGGAGGGGGGGGGGGGTACTGACAAATTCCAGGGTATGCCCAAATGTGAGAATATCCAAGACCCACTTGTCTGTGGTTAATCTTTTCCAATTGTTGAGATGTCGGGATACATTCGGAATCCTGTAAATAAGGTGTGGCAGATCTGCTGCAGGTGCTAAGAAGTCGTCACTGCTTTCTAGCAGAGTCCCTGCCTTGTCTTCTATTCTGCTGTCTATAAACGGCAGCTGGAGGGTTTCTGTAGGACTGCTGCTGTTGCTGCTGTTGATAATTATATCTTCCCTAATTGCCCTGGTTTTGTTATCTTTGATAGCCACCACAAAAGGAATACGATCCTCTGCCTCTAGCTCCCCGAAAAGGAGTCTTCTAATATTGTAAGGTGCCAAGGGCTCTGGCAGTGTCAGTATCTTTTTTGATCTCTTGCAAAGCCTCATCTATATGTTGCCCGAATAACATATCACCATCAAACCGCATGTCCAAAATCTTCGTTTGGACCCCAGGGCGAAAGGTGGTAGATTTCAACCATCCCTGACGTCTAAGGACTGCTGCTCCGGCAAGCTGACGAAAGCCCAAGGAGGCTAGGTCCATAGAAATATCTGTAATTTCTGATGCAGCCCTTTCTCCTTCAAGAAGAATTTTCTTTGCCTCCTGCTTCTTGTCATCAGGTAGGCAATCAAGGTATGGAGACCATAGTTGGCGGTCATATCTCCCTAGAATCGCCCAAGAGTTTGTAGCACGAACTGAAGCACCCGCCATGGTGGTGTAACGCTTACCAATGTTATCAAGGCGCCTCCCATCCTTATCCGGCGGTGCTGTCACAGGAATGGATGGATTCCTAGACTTACGCTGAGCCGCCTCTGAAATAACGGAATCTGGTCTAGGATGTCTGAACAGGCAAGCAGGAGCATTATCCGGTGCTTTGCACTTTTTACCGATTCTAGTGAGAATCGCAGGCACTGAAAATGGAGTTTTCATTATCTTAGTTCCTTCTTCTCAGATATGATCTATTATCGGGGTAGAACGTACGGACTTCATACTCTGGTCCTTATAATCGTAAAGGAAACAATCCGTTTGCTTCACAGATACAGGAAGATGAAACCTGGTTGCTCCCCCTTCCATAATTGCGTGAAAACCTCCAATATCTTCAGGAGGGGAATCTACTGCATGAGGAACTGGTGAGGATGGCGTAGGAATCAAGTATTCATCCCATTCATCCTCAGTTGTGGGTGAGTTTGGAAATTCCCCATCTTCAGCCACAGTATCGCCATTATTATCTTGGACTAAGTGTTGCGCAGGTACAACCTCCTGAGGTACAATGATAGGGGCAGAAGGACCAGCAGGCCGCAAAACCGTAGGCGTAGTAGGTTGAGTTGGAACAGGCGCTGTTGGTGGAAAGCATGTATGATAATCCCTCAACATAGCAGTCAGATCTTGCATCAAGGCCATAGGCATTTGCACCATAGTTTCCTGCTGAAATGAAGTCTCTTGAGGACCTTGGAGAGACTCACAAGGCTCATAGTACTTTTCCTCATCATCATCATCCTGATATTTGATCCGGAGTTGAGAAGGGTTATGTGCTGGGCTAAAAAGTCCATCATCATCTGACTCCTCCAGATAGTGACTGGGAGGCAATTGTGAAACTTGAGAAACGTCCTGGTATTAGTTTCTTGAAGATGGGAATGACGACGATAATTTTGATGTCAAAACTGGAGTAATCTGCAAAGATGTAGGCCTTTTACGCTTCAGCGTCGACGAAATGTACATAGACGGTGAGCCAGTATCAGCTGAGATGGCCATAACAGAAGCTACCGTCGACGTTGTAATCGTTGACGTCGTCGACGGAAAAACCATAGTCGACAATGTTGTTGTCGTCGTCGAAGCCGCTGCCGTTGTCGACGGGAGTAGTATCGTCGTCGACGGTGGACTCCTCAACGGGAGCTGTATCGTCGTCGACAGCAGACCTGTTGACGGGAGTTGTATTGTCGTCGACTGGAGTTGTAGCATCGTCGAAAGCGTCGACGGCATGTGTCCCCTCAACGACGAGGTAAGCGTCGACGAGATTGGCATCGTCGACGGCGATGATATAATCGTCGATGGTGCCATCATCGACGAAGCGATCGTCGACGACGGGATTTTCTTAGTCGACGTCGAGGAATCCCTCACCATCTGAGGAGATTTCATCTTCGACGGTGCTTTTTTTGATGTCGACGGGATCCTGACAGACTCAGTGTGAAAAGTTGGCCTGGTATATGATGTTCACTAGTTAAAGTGACCACCTTATACCATGCCAAGCAACCATAATGGTGTGGTTGTAAGTCAACCTTTTCGGACCAGCTGCCCTAGTGGTAGCATAGGCTAAGCAGTCTTTGAGGCTAAACTCGTTTTGGCATGTAAAGCAAGCTGTTTTACCATATGTAACCCCCCTTTATACCAATGAAAGGACATCACACAGATATATATTCAAAATATATATGTATTTATTACTCAAAGTATCCCCTAGAGTCTTTATGAGCACAGGAGCACAAATCGTTAAACAAGATAATATCACAATATACAGAAGTTGCACTTTATATGGATGGGCCCTGGTGGCCACTCAAACCATATACTAAAATAGTGGTATAAGTACCATGAACAGGAAAGGGAGAAGGCCTAGGGCCTCTAGAATCGCTGGGCCTACAAGGAGCTAACTTCAGTTAGTGACCAGGAGGTCCACGGGTCGCGTGTGCAGTGAGGAAAGTTACACGCGGACTCCCATAGGTTTTCAATGGGTGCGTAAAAGTTCAAAAGTTACTGCTAAAAGGGTCTTCTGGTTGAACTACGAAATCAAGACTTCAAACCTAGACATTAGAGATGTTACTCTACACTTGTGCAACGGAGTGCCAGCTTTACCTCACCCACAGGAAGCGGGTGCATAGGGCTCGAAGTGCGTCGGGTTTCGTCTATCTGTTCAATGGAGCCTGACGACAAAGATGCTGCAGGCGGCCGGTCCAGAAGAGATGCGGTGGATCCAAGGATGGATCGGAGTTGTAGAAGACCTGTAAGCAGAGGGGACAGTGTTCACAGTCACTAGCCAGTGACTGGCGTGGCACCAGGTAGGTACCAGGCGATGTCGGGTGCAAACAGGTGAAGAGGTGTAGCTTGTCTCTGCAGCCACGTGGTCCCTGAAGGTCGACGACGTCCAGGAGTCGTTTCATGAGCTGTCCCATGCAGGCTCTCGCTGTCGGCGGTGTCGGCGACTCAAAAGAAGCAAACAAGCCTTGGCAAAAGCAGAAGTTGCAGGAATTGAAGAAAGCTGTTTACTCTGACCAGCAAGGTCAGAGGGGCTGCTCCTTTGGAGGGAAGCAGGGGCCAGTCTGGAGCCACCAGACCAGCATCGTAGTTTTCAAAGATGGTCGCCAAGATGGCCACTAGCCAACGGGCCAGGGTCCGGTTAGGCGCATCGAGTTGCAAAGTGCATAGGGGCCCCACGCAGATCGTGGAGATGCTGGAGGGCTCACCTTTGGTGCAGATGCTGCTCGGGTGTTGGGCTTCTCAGGACCCAAAGCACAACTTGGAGGGAGCCTCTGTTGTTGCGCTTGCAGCTTGTCGAGTGTCTTCCAAGATGGCTGGCTCCACGTGTCTCGGTGCCTCCACGGGTTCCTTCTTTGCAGGGACTGTGGATCGGGCTGAGAGAGGTCTGGAGGTCCAGTTCTTGTCGGTCTCTGGGCTCGGAGTCCGGCAGGAGGCAGCGGCAAAGCAGACGTCGATTCGCTGGTTGGTGCTTGCGTTAGCAAGATGGTCACTCCCTGACCATAGGGGAGAATTCCTTCAGTCCTCTGTGCAGCAGAGCGTCGAAGTTCCCGTCTTCTTCTTAGTATTAAGTTGATTCCAGGATGTCTGAAGTCTTAGGACACAGCTCCTACCTTTAAGCGGATTCTAGGGGCCGGACTACCTGCTAGGTCCCTCCCTAAGGGTGGGACCAGGAAGGGGGGTGGTTACACCCGCAATCCTTTGTCCAGCTTGCCCCAGGTCCGGGGCTGGTGTGCCCCAGGACCGGTTTGAACTGGCATATGCACCGAGGCTCCTTGTGAGCCTCAGGCATGTCTGATTCTATTCAAGCCCTACCTGACCAATACACAAAATCCTGTCTGGGGTGGTGCTCGCACCTCCCCTGGCAGGAAACCCTTTGTCCACGTCTCCCAAGCTGGAAGGACTCCCAGCAGCAGGAGGGGAGACTTGTGTCGGTGGTGGCAGCGTCCATTTTGTGGAGCTGAGGCTATGTCTGATTTTACCCTTAAGAGTATATGGTATGGCGATATCTGGAAACGGTAGAAGGAAGTTGTTCCGACCACTGCAGACAGGCTCAGCTCATGCCAGAGCACCATCTCACATGAAACCAAGCACTCTGCCTTCAGGATTGTTAAGGCCTGCCATAGGAGTGACTTATAGGTTAACATGTGTCCCATTTAAGGTTAGGTATAGGTATACTACACCTAAGTAAGAGGTGGTTACACCAACTTACCCCAGCTGAGTGATCAGCCAGTTGTGTCAAATTGCTAGGCCAGGCCAGGGGTGGCACAATGCATGCTTCAGCCCCTGGTAGGCCTTAGATACACCAATGCCCTGGGTACCTAGTGTACACTGGTACAGGGGCTCACAGGGTGATCCAATTCCAATTGGTTATGCACCTGGAGTGCATAGTGTCAATTTAGTAGAGAGAGCAGCAGGCTGGGGGTCTGATTAGCAGGCCCACAGCCTCAATATGTCAAAAATCAGTGAAGCAAAAAGCAAAAATTTGGGGTGACCATAGGATAGCAGACCCTACTCTCCTACACAACCCCCCCCCCCCCCAAACGCAGGGACATTAAACTAGCCTTGACCAGTCTCGTCTTCATGTCCTAAGTGGAAGTACCTGGAGAGACCATCGGCATTCCCATGGTCTGTACCTGGCCGGTGCTCCACTGTAAAGTCCATCCCCTGTAGGGAAATGGACCACCTAAGCAGTTTGGGGTTTTCACCCTTCATCTGATTTAGCCACAAGAGGGGCTTATGGTCGGTCTGAATCTTGAAGTGAGTGCTAAACAAGTATGGCCTCAGCTTCTTCAGGGCCCACACCACAGCAAAGGCCTCCCTCTCAATCCCCAAGTACACAACCTTACTCTGCCCTATCTAGCACTTAGTAGCCTTGATAGTGAGGCCTGCCTTTTGCAGAGCCTCAAGTACCTTCTTCAGGTGGATCAGGTGATCCTCCCAGGTGGAGCTAAAGACAGCAATGTCATCAAGATATGCTGCACAAAAGTCATCCAACCCAGTAAGGACTTGATTCACCAACCTTTGGAAGGTGGCAGGTGCATTCTTCAGACCAAAGGGCATCACCAAAAATTGGTAGTGTCCTCCTGGGGTTGAAAATGCTGTTCTGGCCTTAGACTCCTCAGCTAACCTGATTTGCCAATAGCCAGCTGTCAATTCAAATGTGCTCAAAAACTTAGCAGAAGCCAGTTTATCTATGAGCTCATCTGCCCTTGGAATAGGATGTGCATCTGTCCTAGTGACCGCATTGATTCCTCTGTAATCCACACAGAACCTCATCTCTCTCTTGCCATCTTTGGTGTGAGGTTTGGGGACCAGAACCACTGGGCTAGCCCAGGGGCTCTCTGAGGGCTCAATGACATCCAGTTCCAGCATTTTGTGTACCTCAGCCTTTATACAGTCCCTGACATGGTCAGGTTGTCTGTAAAGTTTGTTCTTTACAGGAAGACTGTCACCAGTGTCCACCACATGGGTACACCAGTCAGTTTGACTAGGTATCAGTGAGAACATATGTTGAAATGATTGTAGAACCTGTCTACATTCAATCTGCTGGTGCTCAGTGAGGTTGCCTCCAAGGGTCACTCCTTCAACTGAACCATCTTCAGGGTTCTGAGACAACAGGTCTGGGAGAGGGTCACTCTCTTCCTCCTGTCCCTCATCTGTAGCCATGAGCAAGCCCATGTCTGCCATTTCAACATATGCTTTTAACCTGTTAACATGGAGTACCCTGTGGGGACTCCTGGGAGTGCCTAGGTCCACCAAGTAGGTAACCTCTCCCTTCTTTTCCAGGATTGTATGGGGTCCAGACCATTTGTCTTGGAGTGCTGCTGGGGCCACTGGCTCCAACACCCATACCTTCTGTCCTGGCTGAAACTCAACCAAGACAGCCTTTTGGTCATGCCAAGCTTTCTGTAAGGCCTGGCTTTCCTCAAGGTTTTTGGACGCCTTCTCCATGTACTCAGCCATCCTGGAGCGGAGACCAAGTACATAGTCCACTATGTCTTGCTTAGGCTTTTTGAAAGGTAACTCCCATCCTTCCCTCACCAGACATAGGGGGCCTCTTACAGGGTGCCCAAACAACAATTCAAAGGGGCTGTAGCCAACTCCTTTTTGTGGGACCTCTCTGTAAGCAAACAGAAGGCAGGGTAGAAGGATATCCCATCTTCGCCTAAGCTTTTCAGGTAATCCTTTGATCATACCCTTTAGGGTCTTGTTGCATCTCTCAACAAGCCCATTGCATTGTGGGTGATAAGGAGTGGTGAACTTGTAGTTGACACCACATTCCTTCCACATAGCTGTCAAGTATCCTGACATGAAGTTGGTATCTCTGTCAGAAACCACCTCCTTAGGAAACCCCACTCTGGAGAATACTCCTAGCAGGGCCCTGGCCACAACAGGAGCTGTTGTGGTCCTAAGGGGAATTGCCTCTGGATACCTGGTGGCATGATCCACTACCACCAGTATAAATCTGTGCCCAGATGCAGTGGGGGGGGATCCATGGGACCCACTATATCTATTCCCACTCTTTCAAAGGGAACCCCCACCACAGGTAGTGGTATTAGGGGGGCCTTTGTTGTGCCACCTGATTTGCCACTGGCTTGGCAGGTCACACAGGAGCGACAAAACTCCTTGGTATCTTCATTCATGTGAGGCCAGTGAAAGTGAGGGACAAGCCTGTCCCAAGTCTTGTTCTGGCCTAAGTGTCCTGCTAGAGGAATATCATGGGCCAAGGTAAGAAGGAAGCCCCTAAATTGCAGAGGTATAACCAACCTCCTGGTCGCACCAGGTTTTGGGTCTCTAGCCTCTGAATAAAGGAGCCCATCATCCCAATACACTTTATGGGTACCTTGAGCATTCCCAGCAGCCTCAGCAGCAGCCAGCTGTCTGAGGGGTTCAAGAGATGGACAGGATAACTGAGCCTGCCCCAAGTCAGCCCTGGAAGGTCCCCCTGTCCCCAGAAACTCAACCTGATCAGGTTCAAGCTCTTCAGGGACAGTTCCTTCAGGGTTCTCTAGATCATCCTCCTGGGAAGACTGATCATCACTTGGAGGCAGGGGGGAAGGCACAGCCTTAACCCTCCTGTTCTTCTTCTTGGTAGGTGCTTGGTCCATTGTTCCAGGATCCAAGACCTGTGGTTCAGTAAGGCACTTTTTGGCCTGTGACCTGGTCACAGCAAGGACATGTGGTGATATACCGAACATCTCTGCATGTGTCCTGTACTCCACTTCTGACCATAGAGAACTCTCTAGGTCATTGCCCAACAAACACTCTACTGGGAGGTGTGCACTAACCACAACCCTTTTGAGGCCAGTTACCCCTCCCCATGAGAAGTGAGAAGTTAACAATAGCCACACTATGAGAAGAAGTAGTGGTATTGCTGGCATTGGTCACCAGGTAATTCTCACCTGGTATGTACTGTCCAGGATCCACAAAGCCTGGTGTCACCATAGTGACACTGGCACATGTGTCCCTGTATGGTTGAGCCACTTTTGTATTAATCAATGGAGTCTGTCTGTACTTGCCCAGGTTACTGGGGCTCACAGTCAGGGACAAATCCATGTCCCCATCACAGATCAAGACTGCCTGTGTAAGGGTTCTGTCTAAGTCAGAATCTCCTTCAGTTCCCATAGTGATTCCCACTACACCCTTTGTCTGGGGACCAACACTGCTAACAGTAGTACTGGGAGCAGGTGCCTTAGGGGCAACAGTGTTGGGGGCTCCACCCTTCTTACAATCACTAGTCCAGTGAGTTGTATTCTTGCAAGATTTGCACCAGGGTTTCTTTGGACCCTCTTTCTTCTTTCCTTTAGGTTGTTGGGACCCACCCTCGTTAGTACTAGTTTGGGGCCCTGTTGAAGACTTCTGGTCTTTGGATTTCTGATCACCCTTTTGGTCTGTTTTCTTCTGATCACCCCCTTGGCCCTGGTTCTGGTTCTTTTGCTTAACCCTGGTTCTGACCCATTTGTCTGCCTTCTTTCCCAATTCTTGGGGAGAGGTCAGATCTGAGTCAACCAAGTGTTGATGCAGTTGCTGGTTTTGTCAGTTATTTAAAATCTGTTCTCTCATCATCAAATTGTACAATCCTGTATAATCAGACACCTTACTTCCCAGCAACCAACCCTCCAAAGCCTTAGTGGCACATTCAATGTATTCAGACCAGTCCTGAGTCTGTGTCTTCTGGGTATCTCTGAACATTAACCTGTACTGTTCAGTGGTTAAGCCTAACCCATCAACCAGGACACTCTTCAGGGCTCTGTAGTTTCTGACATCCTCCTCTCTAACAGTGAGGAGTCTATCTCTGCCTCTTCCTTCAAAGGAGAGCTATAAGATTGCTGCCCACTGGTCCTCAGGAACCTGCTGCACTTTGCAGGCTCTCTCAAGAGCAGTCATCCACTTGTGGATATCATCCCCACTTTTGTAGGGGGGCACAACCTTGGACAGGTTCCTATTATCAAAGACCCTATCTTTGTCCTTAGGATCAATACTGCCACCAGTGGGTATAGACCCACTCTCTCTAGGTTGCCTAGCCTTGCTCAGTTTCTCTTCCATCAGGGCTACTTCTAGCTCCTGTTTCCTGATCCTCAGCTGGGCTTCCTGCATTCTGGCCTCATGCTCCCTCCTCTGAGGGCTGGCCATTTTTCTTCTGGAATGACCCTGAGAGCCTCTAGAGGCATGAGAGGCATTAGAGTCACCTGAGTGATTCCTCTGTCTCCCAAACCCCTGGTTAAGTCCACTAGGGAGATTCAATGGGGGGAACCCATTGTCAGTCCCAAGTAGTCTTAAGTTAGCTGAGCCAGGTATAGCACCTGGTACTGGGCTATTTCCCCCATCAGAACTACTACTACTATCAGACTCACCCCCTTTGTCATCCCTGTCCCTATGCTGATCCTCATCATCTGTAGTCTGATTCTCAACTAAGGGGCGACTGTTAGGAAGGGGTGCTTCAGTAGCATCTTCAGAAGGAGGGCCTCCTGTTCCAGTCCCTAAGGGGCCTAACTGGGAGGCTTTCTTGAGAGCTCTCTGATCTTCATCAGTTTGCAAGAGTTCTCTGAGTTCAGCAGAGGTAGGGTTACTGGGCTGTTTAAGGCCCCTGATATTTGCCAACTGCCTAAGCTCATTCTGGTTTAGGGTAGCAAAGATGGATGGTGCCCTCTGGGGGTCACTCTCGACAGAGATGGGTACGTTGGACCCCTCTGCCCCAGCCATTGCTCCTAAGTGTGGGTGGGTGTGTTGCAACTACCTACACTTGTGTTTTCCTACTAAACCTATCTAGTAGTTGTAGTCAGGGTGTGCTACTCCCTTTGTTCTACAACAACTAAGTTCAGTAGAACTTAAGTATGTGAGAAGTTGGCCTGATGTATGATGTCACTAGTTCTAGTGTACACCTTATATCAGTCCAAGCAACCCTTATGGTGATTGGTTGTAAAGTCAACCTTATAGACCAGCTATCCTAGTGGTAGCATGGACAAGAGCAGTCTTAGGCTAAACTCTGAATGGCATGTGAAGCCAGCTGTGATACCATATGTAATCCCTTGAATACCAAATGAAAGGACACCACAACAGATATATATATAAAATAAAGTTTATTTATTCTAGTCAAACCCTCAGCATCTTTATGAGATTAGAGGTAAGTACAACACAGTCTTATTTAAGCATACATTAAGTCACACAGGTAAGTAATACAGTTAGGCCCTAGGGGCCACGCAAACCATATACTAAAGAAGTGGTATAAGGACCACTGTCACGGAAATAGGATAGGCCTAGGCCTAGGGAATCGCTGGGGCTACACTACACTAGCAACAGTTAGGAAGTGGGAGGCCCACGGGATTCAGGTGCAGAGTGGAACCACTCACGCGTAATGCGTAAAAGTCGATAGAATTACTAGCAGTTAGAAATTAACAGTTTAAGGACACTTCTGAAGCAGCTAGAGAGTCGAGACTCGGAAACTAGACCCTAGGATAGTCACTACCCTTGTGAGCACCGAAGTACCCAAGTTACCTAGCCCACGGGCTGCGGGTGCATAGGTGTGAACTTGCGTCGGGTTTCGTCGTGGACTTCTATGGATGCCTGAAGGAAAGTTGCTGACAGGCAGTCAGTGAAGAGTGTCCGGTGGATCCCAAGGCTGGGATCAAGAAGAGAGGAGACCTGCAAGCAGAAGGGACAGAGTCAAGGTCACTAGCCAGTGACCACGTGGAACCAGGAAGGAACCAGGCGATGTCGTGAAGATTGCAGGTGAAGGTGAAGCTTGTTGCTGCAGCCACGGGGACCAGGAAACGTCGAGGACGACCAGGACCAGGAGGCGAGCTGTCCCACGAAGGCTCTTGCTGTCGGCGGCGTCGAAGTTGAACTAGGACTCACCAAGCCTTGGCAAGCGGAACCCACGAAGAACGGAGGACTTGCTTCTGGTGCAGACCAGGAAGGTCTGGGGTGCTTCTCTTCTGCAAGGAAGTGGGAAGCAAGCTGGAGGAGCCAAACCAGCAGTGAAGATTTCTGGATGCGTCGTCACAGAGGCCACTAGCCAACGGGCAAGCAACCGGACAGGCGCGGCAAGCAGGAAAATGCAGAAGGGCCCCACGCAGGACTCGTGGAGTGTGGGGGGCTGGTCTTCGGTGCAGATGGTGCTTGGGGTTGGGGCTTCTCAATCCCCGGTGCACAACTTCTAGGGTGCCTCAGGAGCTGCGCTGGAAGATACTAGCCACTTTGCCCAGGTAGCCGGTCCCACGTATCTCGTCGCCTCCATGGATCTCAGCTCGGCTGTGGATGTGGATCGGGGTCGGAGAAGTCTGGAAGTCAAGGCTCTGGTCGGGCTCTGCAGTCGGTCCCTCGTAGAACTTCAGCAAAGCAAAGGGTAGTCTCTTGATGGTGCCTGTTTGCACAGGGTAGCCACTCCTTGGCCACAAGGGAGATTCTTCAGTCTTCTTCTTTCGTCGAATGTCGAAGGTCCAGAGTTTCTGTTCAAGTTGCAGGTTCAGGATAATCTAATCTCCTGGGGCCCAGCTACCACTCTTATCCAAATCTGGGGGGCTGGGTTACCTGCTAGGTCACGCCTTATGGGTGGGACCTGGGAGGGGGGTGGTTACACCCCCTTCCCTTTGTCCAGTTTCGCGCCAGGACTGGGGCTGGAGTGCCCCAGCACCGGTTTGAACTGGACTATGCACGGGACACCTTGTGTGCCCCAGGCATGTCTCATTCTTTTCATCCCTCCCTGCCCCAATACACTAAGGCCTGTCTGGGGTGGTGCTCGCACCTCCCAAGGCAGGAAACCTATTGTCCAAGCCTCCCTTGCCGGGATCACTCCCAGCAGCAGGAGGTCAGACTCGTGTCTGTGGCAGCAGCATCCATTTTGTGATGCTGGGGCTCTGGTTAACTTTAACCGGGTAAGTAGGTTACAACATGTCTTCTCCCTCTAGAAGGGAGGGATAATATCCTCATCCCCAGAAATGGGATGGGGGTATTATTCCAAAGTGTTAGACACCTTACACGACATGTTTTGATAAAGCCAAACCATAGTTACCAGAACCGTTTAAGATTATAAGGCACTTTAAGAGTATATGGTAGGCTGTATCATAGAACAGCTATAAGGACATGGTTCCGAAAGCTGCAGACAGGCTCAGCTCATGCTAGAGCACCATCTCACATGTTACCAAGCACTCTGCCTCCAGGATTGTTAAGGCCTGCCATAGGAGTGGCTGATAGGTACACATGTGTCTATATGTAAGTTAGGTATAGGAATACTACACCTAAGCAAGGGGTGATTACACGACCTTGCCATAGCTGAGTGATCAGCCAGTTGTGTCATAATGGAAGGCCAGGCCAGGGGTGGCATAATACATGCTGCAGCCCCTGGTAGGTCTAGGGTACACCTATGCCCTGGGTACCTAAGGTACACTGTACAGGGGCCAATAAGGTGACCCTATCCAAATGGGTTATGAACCTAGAGTACATAGTATCAATTTAGAGAGAGAACAGCAGGGCTGTGGGTCTGATTAGCAGGCCCACAGCCACATCTAAGTCGAAAACCAGTAAAGCAAAAGCAAAAAGTGGGGGTGAACATAGAAAGCAGACCCTACTCTCCTACACAACCCCCCCCCCCCAAACTTAGGGACATTAAACTAACCTTGACCAGTTGAGTCTTCATGTTCTAACTGGAAATATCTGGAGAGTCCATCTGCATTGGCATGGTCAGTCCCAGGTCTATGTTCCACTGTGAAGTCCATCCCCTGTAGGGAAATGGACCACCTAAGAAGTTTGGGATTTTCACCCTTCATCTGATTTAGCCACAAGAGGGGCTTATGGTCTGTCTGAATCTTGAAGTGAGTGCCAAACAAGTATGGCCTCAGCTTCTTCAGGGCCCAAACCACAGCAAAGGCCTCCCTCTCAATAGGTGACCAACGTTTCTCTCTAGGGGTCAGCCTTCTACTTATAAAAGCAATGGGCTGGTCTTGACCATCTACATTCAGTTGTGAAAGAACAGCTCCCACACCTAACTCAGAAGCATCTGTCTGGACAATGAACTCTTTGGAGTAGTCTGGACTTTTCAAAATAGGTGCACTGCACATGGCCTGCTTCAGGTCATCAAATGCTTTTTGACAGCTTACTGTCCACTGAACTTTCTTTGGCATCTTCTTGGAGGTCAAGTCATTAAGTGGTGTCACAATGGACCCATAGTTCTTAACAAACTTTCTGTAGTACCCAGTCAGGCCCAAGAAAGCTCTGACCTGAGTCTGGGTAGTTGGAGGAGTCCAGTCCTTTATGGTCTGGATCTTGCTCTCCAGTGGTTGAACCTGACCCCCACCAACTAGGTGGCCCAGGTATACAACCTTGCTCTGCCCTATCTGGCACTTAGTGGCCTTGATAGTGAGGCCTGCCTTTTGCAGGGCCTCTAAAACATTCCTCAGGTGGACCAGGTGATCCTCCCAGGTGGAGCTAAAGACAGCAATATCATCAAGATAAGCTGCACAATAATCATCCAATCCAGTAAGGACTTGATTCACCAACCTTTGGAAAGTGGCAGGTGCATTCTTCAAACCAAAGGGCATTACCACAAATTGATAATGTCCTCCTGGGGTCGAGAAAGCAGTTTTGGCCTTTGCATTGTCAGCTAGTCTGATTTGCCAGCAGCCTGCTGTCAGGTCAAATGTGCTCAAAAACTTAGGAGCTGCCAGTCTGTCAATGAGCTCATCTGCCCTAGGTATTGGGTGGGCATCTGTCCTAGTGACAGCATTGAGACCTCTGTAATCCACGCAAAAACTCATCTCTCTCTTACCATCTTGGGTGTGAGGCTTTGGCACAAGGACTACAGGACTGGCCCAAGGGCTCTCTGAAGGTTCAATGACTCCCAGCTCCAACATCTTTTGTACCTCAACTTTTATGCAGTCCCTGACATGGTCAGGTTGCCTGTAGATTTTACTCTTCACAGGCAGACTGTCACCAGTGTCCACCTCATGGGTGCACCAGTTTGTCTGACTTGGGGTCAGAGAGAACATATGTCTGTAGGACTGCAGAACCTGTCTGCAGTCCTGTTGCTGATGGACAGTGAGGCTGTCAGAAAAGACCACACCATCAACTGAGCCATCATCAGGGTTCTGAGTCAACAGGTCTGGGAGAGGGTCACTCTCTTCCTCCTGCCCCTCATCTGTAGCCATGAGTAAGCCCATGTCTGCCCTGTCAACATATGCCTTCAATCTGTTGACATGAAGCACCCTGTGGGGGCTTCTCGGAGTCCCAAGGTCCACCAAGTAGGTGACTTCTCCCTTTTTCTCAACAATAGTGTGGGGTCCAGACCATTTGTCTTGGAGTGCTGCTGGGGCCACTGGCTCCAACACCCACACTTTCTGCCCTGGCTGGTAAACAGTCAGCACAGCCTTTTGGTCATGCCAAGCGTTTTGGAGTTCTTGGCTTGCCTCAAGGTTTTTAGAAGCCTTCTTCATATACTCTGCCATCCTGGAGCGGAGACCAAGTACATAATCCACTATATCAAGTTTGGGTTGTCTGAGAGGTCTTTCCCATCCTTCCCTTACTAAACATAGGGGTCCTCTTACAGGATGCCCAAACAAAAGCTCAAAAGGGCTGTAGCCAACCCCCTTTTGTGGGACCTCTCTGTAAGCAAACAGAAGGCAGGGTAAAAGGATGTCCCATCTTCGCCTAAGCTTGTCTGGTAAACCTTTTATCATTCCCTTTAGGGTCTTGTTGAACCTCTCAACAAGCCGATTGCACTGTGGGTGATAGGGTGTGGTGAACTTGTAGTTCACACCACACTCCTTCCACATTGCAGTCAAGTATCCTGACATGAAGTTGGCACCTCTGTCAGAAATGACCGCCTTTGGAAAGCCCACTCTGGAGAATACTCCAAGCAGGGCCCTTGCCACAACAGGAGCTGTTGTGGTCCTCAGGGGAATAGCTTCTGGATACCTGGTGGCATGGTCCACTATCACCAGTATGAATCTGTGCCCAGATGCTGTTTGTGGGTCCATTGGTCCTACAATATCTATGCCCACTCTTTCAAAGGGAACCCCCACCGCAGGTAATGGTATGAGGGGGGCCTTTGTGGTGCCACCTGATTTGCCACTGGCTTGGCAGGTGACACAGGAGCGACAAAACTCCTTGGTATCTTCTGACTTATGAGGCCAGTGAAAGTGAGGGACAAGCCTGTCCCAAGTCTTGTTCTGGCTTAAGTGTCCTGCAAGGGGAATATCATGGGCCAAGGTAAGAAGGAAGCCTCTGAAGTTCAGTGGTATGACCAACCTCCTGGATGCACCAGGCTTGGGGTCTCTAGCCTCTGAATACAGTAGCCCTTCATCCCAATACACTCTATGGGTACCTTGAGCATTCCCTGCAGCCTCAGCAGCAGCCAGCTGTCTGAGGGGTTCAAGAGAGGGGCAGTCTAATTGAGCCTGCCTCAGATCTGCCCTTGAAGGCCCCCCTGTCCCAAGAAACTCAACCTGATCAGGTTCAAGTTCTTCTAGGACAGTTCCTTCAGGGCTCTCAGAATCATCCTCCTGGAAGGGCTGATCCACCACCTGAGGCAGGGGGGAAGGCACAGCCTTAACCCTACTGCTCTTTCTCTTGGGTCGTGACTGGTCCATAGTTTTAGGATCCAGCACTTGTTCAGTGGTGCACTTTTTGGCCTGTGACCTGGTCACAGCAAGGACATGTGCATCTATCCCCAGCATTTCTGCATGGGTCCTATACTCCACTTCAGACCAAACTGAAGTTTCAAGATCATTGCCCAGTAAACACTCTACAGGAAGGTCTGAACTAACAACAACTTTCTTGAGGCCAGTTACCCCTCCCCAGGAGAAGCTAACAATAGCCACACTATGGGAGGTAGTGGCATTGCTAGCGTTGGTCACTAGGAAATTCTCACCTAGTATGATCTGTCCAGGGTCCACAAAGGCAGGTGTCACCATTGTGACACTAGCCCCAGTGTCCCTGTAGGCCTGAGCCATTCTTTGGTTGATAAAAGGAGTCTGTCTGTACTTGCCCAGGTTACTGGGGCCTACAGTAGAGGACAAAGCTAAGTCCGCATCACAGATCAGAACAGCCTGAGTAGGTATTCTGACTAGGTCAGAATCCTCCTCAGTACCCTGGGTTAACCCTACTGCACCCTTTTGCTGGGAACCACCACTTACAGCTGGACTAGGGGGTACAGTTGCCTTAGGGGCAATGGTGGCTGGGGGCTTATCCTTTTTGGTGCACTCACTAAACCAATGTGAGTTGGACTTACAATAGTTGCACCATGGTTTCTTTTGGCCATCTTTCTTTTTATCCTTTTTGGGACCACCCTCCCCCTGAGCCTTTTGGGGGCCTGGTGAAGACTTCTGGTCTTTTTGTTTCTGATCATTACCCTTCTGGTCTGCCTTTTTCTGATCACCGCCCTGGTTCTGGTTTTTCTGCTTAACTCTAGTCCTGACCCATCTATCTGCCTTCTTTCCCAATTCTTGGGGAGAAGTCAGATCAGAATCAATCAGGTGTTGATGCAGTAGCTGGTTTTGACAGTTGTTAAGGATTTGCTCTCTCATGATCAAATTATACAATCCTGTATAGTCCTTAACCTTACTTCCCACTAGCCAGCCTTCCAGAGCCTTAGTGGCACAATCTACAAAGTCAGTCCAGTCCTGAGTCTGTGTCTTCTGGGTATCCCTGAACAACAACCTGTATTGTTCAGTGGTTAGGCCAAACCCATCAATTAGAGCACTCTTCAGGACAGTGTAATTGTCTGCATCCTCATCACTAACTGTGAGGAGCTTGTCTCTACCCTTCTCAGAGAAGGAGAGCCACAAGATAGCTGCCCACTGACTTTGGGGTACCTGCTGTACTTTGCAAGCTCTCTCCAAAGCAGTTATCCATTTGTGGATGTCATCCCCACACTTGTAGGGAGGGACAATCTTGCTCAGGTTTCTATTATCATAGTGCCTGTCTCTATCCTTAGGGATATTGCTGCCACCAGTGGGTTCTGACCCACTTAACTTTTGCTCTCTAGCCAGAGCAAGCTTCTCCTTGGCAAGGGCAAGTTCTTCCCTCTGAATCCTCAGATTAGCTTCCTTCATTCTGGCTTCATGCTCCTTTCTCTCAGGGGAAGTCATTCCCCTGTGAGAGGAAGCATTAGAGATGCTAGAGACATGGGAGTGGATGGATTCCCTTGAAGGGGATCTGTCCCTCCTGCTTCTCTGTGTAAGCCCACTTGGGGGTCTGTATGGGGGGACCCCATGCAAACTCCCATGTAAGCTTAGGTTAGCCTGGCTAAGTCTTCCTACTTGGCCCTGGCTGTCTGCCTCTTCATCTGAAGTCCCATCTGACTCATCTGTGGTGGGTAGACCCTCCTTTGTACCTAGGGTACTGGCCTGTGAGGCCCTAAGAGTATCATACTCCTCTAGGAGTTGTACTAGCTGAAGGAGGGTAGGGTTTGCACCCTGTTTTAACTTTCTGGAGGTACACAATTGTCTCATCTCCTGAAAAGTTAGGGTATCATATCTAGAGGGGGTCTTCTTCAGACCTGCCCCTCCTGAGAGAGCATCTACTTGATCTCCTCCCAGAGACATGATCTAGTGAGGGTGTGGTGTGTGCACCTACCTACACTAGTTGTTTCTACTAAACCTCTCTGGTAGTTGTAGTCAGGGTGTGTTACTCCCTTCAACCTACAACCACTAAATCCAGTAGGACTTAAGTATTATAATCTATGTTATATGTACCTAAACAATATCTGTGTGATCTTTCAATTTAGTATCTCAAGATTACAATGGTATTACAACAGCAAGCTCAGATCCCAACCGCTGCTCACCAATGTGAGAAGTTGGCCTGATGTATGATGTCACTAGTTCTAGTGTACACCTTATATCATTCCAAGCAACCCTTATGGTGATTGGTTGTAAAGTCAACCTTATAGACCAGCTATCCTAGTGGTAGCATGGACAAGAGCAGTCTTAGGCTAAACTCTGAATGGCATGTGAAGCCAGCTGTGATACCATATGTAATCCCTTGAATACCAAATGAAAGGACACCACAACAGATATATATATAAAATAAATTGTATTTATTCTAGTCAAACCCTCAGCACTCTTTATGAGATTAGAGGTAAGTACAACACAGTCTTATTGAAGCATACATTAAGTCACACAGGTAAGTAATACAGTTAGGCCCTAGGGGCCACGCAAGCCATATACTAAAGAAGTGGTATAAGGACCACTGTCACGGAAATAGGATAGGCCTAGGCCTAGGGAATCGCTGGGGCTACACTACACTAGCAACAGTTAGGAAGTGGGAGGCCCACGGATTCAGGTGCAGAGTGGAAACACTCACGCGTAATGCGTAAAAGTCGATAGAATTACTAGCAGTTAGAAATTAACAGTTTAAGGACACTTCTGAAGCAGCTAGAGAGTCGAGACTCGGAAACTAGACCCTAGGATAGTCACTACCCGTGTGAGCACCGAAGTACCCAAGTTACCTAGCCCACGGGCTGCGGGTGCGTAGGTGTGAACTTGCGTCAGGTTTCATCGTGGACTTCTATGGATGCCTGAAGGAAAGTTGCTGACAGGCAGTCAGTGAAGAGTGTCCGGTGGATCCCAAGGCTGGGCTCAAGAAGAGAGGAGACCTGCAAGCAGAAGGGACAGAGTCAAGGTCACTAGCCAGTGACCACGTGGAACCAGGAAGGAACCAGGCGATTTCGTGAAGATTGCAGGTGAAGGTGAAGCTTGTTGCTGCAGCCACGGGGACCAGGAAACGTCGAGGACGACCAGGACCAGGAGGCGAGCTGTCCCACGAAGGCTCTTGCTGTCGGCGGCGTCGAAGTTGAACTAGGACTCACCAAGCCTTGGCAAGCGGAACCCACGAAGAACGGAGGACTTGCTTCTGGTGCAGACCAGGAAGGTCTGGTGTGCTTCTCTTTTGCAAGGAAGCGGGAGCCAGTCTGGAGGAGCCAAACCAGCAGTGAAGATTTCTGGATGCGTCGTCACAGAGGCCACTAGCCAACGGGCAAGCAACCGGACAGGCGCGGCAAGCAGGAAAATGCAGAAGGGCCCCACGCAGGACTCGTGGAGTGTGGGGGGCTGATCTTCGGTGCAGATGGTGCTTGGGGTTGGGGCTTCTCAATGCCCGGTGCACAACTTCGAGGGTGCCTCAGAAGCTGCGCTGGAAGATACTAGCCACTTTTCCCAGGTAGTCGGTCCCACGTCTCTCGTCGCCTCCACGGATCTCAGCTCGGCTGTGGATGTGGACCAGGGTCGGAGAAGTCTGGAAGTCAAGGCTCTGGTCGGGCTCTGCAGTCGGTCCCTCGTAGAACTTCAGCAAAGCAAAGGGTAGTCTCTTGATGGTGCCTGTTTGCACAGGGTAGCCACTCCTTGGCCACAAGGGAGATTCTTCAGTCTTCTTCTTTCGTCGAATGTCGAAGGTCCAGAGTTTCTGTTCAAGTTGCAGGTTCAGGATAATCTAATCTCCTGGGGCCCAGCTACCACTCTTATCCAAATCTGGGGGGCTGGGTTACCTGCTAGGTCACGCCTTATGGGTGGGACCTGGGGGGGGTGGTTACACCCCCTTCCCTTTGTCCAGTTTCGCTCCAGGACTGGGGCTGGAGTGCCCCAGCACCGGTTTGAACTGGACTATGCACGGGACACCTTGTGTGCCCCAGGCATGTCTCATTCTTTTCATCCCTCCCTGCCCCAATACACTAAGGCCTGTCTGGGGTGGTGCTCGCACCTCCCAAGGCAGGAAACCTATTGTCCAAGCCTCCCTTGCCGGCATCACTCCCAGCAGCAGGAGGTCAGACTCGTGTCTGTGGCAGCAGCATCCATTTTGTGATGCTGGGGCTCTGGTTAACTTTAACCGGGTAAGTAGGTTACAACATGTCTTCTCCCTCTAGAAGGGAGGGATAATATCCTCATCCCCAGAAATGGGATGGGGGTATTATTCCAAAGTGTTAGACACCTTACACGACATGTTTTGATAAAGCCAAACCATAGTTACCATAACCGTTTAAGATTATAAGGCACTTTAAGAGTATATGGTAGGCTGTATCATAGAACAGCTATAAGGACATGGTTCCGAAAGCTGCAGACAGGCTCAGCTCATGCTAGAGCACCATCTCACATGTTACCAAGCACTCTGCCTCCAGGATTGTTAAGGCCTTCCATAGGAGTGGCTGATAGGTACACATGTGTCTATATGTAAGTTAGGTATGGGAATACTACACCTAAGCAAGGGGTGATTACACGAACTTGCCCCAGCTGAGTGATCAGCCAGTTGTGTCATAATGGAAGGCCAGGCCAGGGGTGGCATAATACATGCTGCAGCCCCTGGTAGGCCTAGGGTACGCCTATGCCCTGGGTACCTAAGGTACACTGTACAATCAATCAATCAATCAAAGACATTTATAGAGCGCACTACCTACCCGTAGGGTCTCAAGGCGCTTAGAGGGGGGGGGGGGGGGTGCCGTTACTGCTCGAACAGCCAGGTCTTGTGCTTCTTCCTGAAGGAGAGGTGGTTTCAGGTCAGGCGCAGGTCGGCCGGGAGGGAGTTCCAGGTCTTGGCGGCCAGGTAGGAGAAGGACCTTCCTCCTGTTGTGGCTCTACTTATGCGTGGGACGGCGGCGAGGGCGTGGCTGGCAGATCGGAGGTGGCGTTTGGGAGCGTAGAAGTTGATTCGGTTGTTAAGGTAGCTCGGGCCTTGATCGTGAAGGGCTTTGTGTGCGTGGGTGAGGAGCCGGAAGGTGATTCTTTTGTTGACGGGGAGCCAGTGCAGGTCTCTCAGGTGTCCGGAGATGTGGCTGTTCCGTGGGATGTCGAGGATGAGTCTGGCTGAGGCGTTCTGGATCCGCTGGAGTCTCTTCTGGAGCTTGTCGGTGGTTCCGGCGTAGAGGGCGTTGCCGTAGTCCAGTCGGCTGGTGACGAGGGCCTGGGTGACGGTCTTCCTGGTCTCCGTGGGGATCCACCAGAAGATCTTCTGAAGCATGCGCAGGATGTTGAAGCACGACGAGGACACGGCGTTGACTTGCCTGGTCATGTAGAGGGAGGAGTCCAGGATGAAGCCCAGGTTGCGTGCGTGGTTCGTCGGTTTGGGTGCGGTGCCCAGGGCGGGGGGCCACCAGGAGTCGTCCCAGGCGGAGGGCGAGGAGCCCAGGATGAGGACCTCCGTCTTGTCTGAGTTCAGTTTCAGGCGGCTCGTCGTCATCCACTCGGCTACCTCTTTCATCCCTTCGTGCAGGTTGGCTCTGGCGGCGGCGGGGTCGTTGGTCAGGGAGAGGATCAGCTGGGTGTCGTCGGCGTAGGAGATTATGTTGAGGTTGTGTTGGCGTGCGATGGCCGCGAGGGGGCTCATGTAGACGTTGAAGAGTGTAGGGCTCAGCGAGGATCCTTGAGGGACGCCGCAGATGACTTCGGTGGCCTCTGATTTGTACGGTGGTAGGCGGACTCTCTGTGTTCTTCCGTCGAGGAAGGAGATGATCCACTCCAGTGCCTTCTCCTGGATTCCGACGCTGCAGAGGCGCTGCACTAGGGTGCGGTGGCAGACTGTGTCGAAAGCCGCGGAGAGGTCTAGGAGGATGAGGGCCGCTGTTTCTCCGTTGTCCATCAGGGCTCGGATGTCGTCGGTGGCGGCGATGAGGGCGGTCTCGGTGCTGTGGTTGGCACGGAATCCGGACTGCGAGGGGTCGAGGGATCCGTTCGTCTCGAGGAAGGCGGCCAGCTGTTTGTTGACGGTCTTCTCGATGACTTTGGCTGGAAACGGGAGTAGAGAGATGGGGCGGTAATTCTTGAGTTCGGTGGGGTCTGCAGTAGGTTTCTTGAGTAGAGCGCTGAGTTCGGCGTGCTTCCAGCTCTCGGGGAAGGTGGCGGTGTTGAATGAGGTGTTGATAATGTCCCGCAGGTGGGGTGCGATGACAGCGTCGGCTTTGTTGAAGACGTGGTGAGGGCAGGGGTCGGTCGGAGATCCGGAGTGGACAGAGTTCATCATGCGGATGGTGTCTTCGGTGCTGATCGGGGTCCAGGCTCGGAGGGTGGTGGTGGGTGGCCTTGCTGTGGACGTGGCGTGGGTCGGATGGGTGATGAAGCTGTTGTGTATGTCCGCGATCTTGTTGTGGAAGTAGGAGGCGAGGGAGTTGCAGAGGTCTTGCGAAGGGGTGATGTCGTTGTTTCCGGCGTTGGGGTTGGAGAGCTCTTTCACGATGTTGAAGAGTTCCTTGCAGTTGTGTGCGTTGTTATCCAGTCGGTTCTTGAAAGCCGTTTTCTTGGCGGTGCGGATCAGTTGGTGGTGATTCCGGGTGGCGAGCTTGAGGGTGGACCTGTTGTCCGGTGTGGGTTCCTTTCTCCAGACTTTCTCGAGGGCTCGGCAGTTCTTCTTGGAGCTCTTGAGTTCGTCGGTGAACCATGGGGATTTCTTACTGCCGGGTCTGCTGGGCGGGGTCCTCAGAGGGGCGAGTTCGTCCGCGCAGTTGCTGATCCACTTCGGGCCAATAAGGTGACCCTATCCAAATGGGTTATGCACCTAGAGTACATAGTATCAATTTAGAGAGAGAACAGCAGGGCTGTGGGTCTGATTAGCAGGCCCACAGCCACATCTAAGTCGAAAACCAGTAAAGCAAAAGCAAAAAGTGGGGGTGAACATAGAAAGCAGACCCTACTCTCCTACAAAGTATATAACTAATCTTGTTTTATATGTACCTAAAGGTACCTGTATGATCTTTCAATTGGTAACAAAGAGATTACAGAGGTAAAACACAGCAAGCTCAAATCCAACCGCTGCTCACCAATGTGAGAAGTTGGCCTGGTATATGATGTTCACTAGTTAAAGTGACCACCTTGCACCATGCCAAGCAACCCTTATGGTGTGGTTGTAAGTCAACCTTTTCCGACCAGCTGCCCTAATGGTAGCGTAGGCTAAGCAGTCTTTGAGGCTAAACTCGTTTTGGCATGTAAAGCAAGCTGTTTTACCATATGTAACCCCCCTTTATACCAATGAAAGGACACCACACAGATATATATTCAAAATATATATGTATTTATTACTCAAAGTATCCCCTAGACTCTTTATGAGCACAGGAGCACAAATCGTTAAACAAGAAAGTATCACAATATACAGAAGTTGCACTTTATATGGATGGGCCCTGGTGGCCACTCAAACCATATACTAAAATAGTGGTATAAGTACCACGAACAGGAAAGGGAGAAGGCCTAGGGCCTCTAGAATCGCTGGGCCTACAAGGAGCTAACTTCAGTTAGTGACCAGGAGTTCCACGGGTCGCGTGTGCAGTGAGGAAAGTTACACGCGGGCTCCCATAGGTTTTCAATGGGTGCGTAAAAGTTCAAAAGTTACTGCTAAAATGGTCTTCTGGTTGAACTACGAAATCAAGACTTCAAACCTAGACATTAGAGATGTTACTCTACACTTGTGCACCGGAGTGCCAGCTTTACCTCACCCACAGGAAGCGGGTGCATAGGGCTCGAAGTGCGTCGGGTTTCGTCTATCTGTTCAATGGAGCCTGACGACAAAGATGCTGCAGGCGGCCGGTCCAGAAGAGATGCGGTGGATCCAAGGATGGATCAGAGTTGTAGAAGACCTGTAAGCAGAGGGGACAGTGTTCATAGTCACTAGCCAGTGACCGGCGTGGCACCAGGTAGGTACCAGGCGATGTCGGGTGCAAACAGGTGAAGAGGTGTAGCTTGTCTCTGCAGCCACGTAGTCCCTGAAGGTCAACGACGTCCAGGAGTCGATTTACGAGCTGTCCCACGCAGGCTCTCGCTGTCGGCAGTGTCGGCGACTCAAAAGAAGCAAACAAGCCTTGGCAAAAGCAGAAGTCGTAGGAATTGAAGAAAGCTGTTTACTCTGACCAGCAAGGTCAGAGGGGCTGCTCCTTTGGAGGGAAGCAGGGGCCAGTCTGGAGCCACTAGACCAGCGTCGTAGTTTTCAAAGATGGTCGCCAAGATGGCCACTAGCCAACGGGCCAGGGTCCGGTTAGGCGCGTCGAGTTGCAAAGTTCAGAGGGGCCCCACGCAGATCGTGGAGATGCTGAAGGGCTCACCTTTGGTGCAGATGCTGCTCGGGTGTTGAGCTTCTCAGGACCCAAAGCACAACTTGGAGGGAGCCTCTGTTGTCGCGCTTGCAGCTTGTCAAGTGTCTTCCAAGATGGCTGGCTCCACGTGTCTCGGTGCCTCCATGGGTTCCTTCTTTGCAGAGACTGTGGATCGGGCTCTGAGAGGTCTGGAGATCGAGTTCTTGTCGGTCTCTGGGCTTGGGCTCCGGCGGGAGGCGGTGGCAAAGCAGACGTCGATTCGCTGGTTGGTGCTTGCGTTAGCAAGATGGTCACTCCCTGACCATAGGGGAGAATTCCTTCAGTCCTCTGTGCAGCAGAGCGTCGAAGTTCCCGTCTTCTTCTTAGTGTTAAGTTGATTCCAGGATGTCTGAAGTCTTAGGACACAGCTCCTACCTTTAAGCGGATTCTAGGGGCCGGACTACCTGCTAGGTCCCTCCCTAAGGGTGAGACCAGGAATGGGGGTGGTTTACACCCCCAATCCTTTGTCCAGCTCACCCCAGGTCCGGGGCTGGTGTGCCCCAGGACCGGTTTGAACTGGCATATGCACCGAGGCTCCTTGTGAGCCTCAGGCATGTCTGATTCTATTCAAGCCCTACCTGACCAATACACAAAATCCTGTCTGGGGTGGTGCTCGCACCTCCCCTGGCAGGAAACCCTTTGTCCACGTCTCCCAAGCTGGAAGGACTCCCAGCAGCAGGAGGGCAGACTTGTGTCGGTGGTGGCAGCGTCCATTTTGTGGAGCTGAGGCTATGTCTGATTTTACCCGGGTTTCAGGTTCTGTACATGTCGTGTCCCTCTTTAAGGGTGGAATGCTAACCCCGTTGCTAGAATTGGCGAGGGGTTAGTATTCCAATTCGTATGACACCTTACTCGACATGTTTTGATAAAGCCAAACCAAAGATAGCATTTAACCGCGAGGTTCATAATGCACTTAAGAGTATATGGTATGGCGATATCTGGAAACGGTAGAAGGAAGTTGTTCCGACCACTGCAGACAGGCTCAGCTCATGCCAGAGCACCATCTCACATGAAACCAAGCACTCTGCCTTCAGGATTGTTAAGGCCTGCCATAGGAGTGACTTATAGGTTAACATGTGTCCCATTTAAGGTTAGGTATAGGTATACTACACCTAAGTAAGAGGTGGTTACACCAACTTACCCCAGCTGAGTGATCAGCCAGTTGTGTCAAATTGCTAGGCCAGGCCAGGGGTGGCACAATACATGCTTCAGCCCCTGGTAGGCCTTAGATACACCAATGCCCTGGGTACCTAGTGTACACTGGTTCCAATTGGTTATGCACCTGGAGTGCATAGTGTCAATTTAGTAGAGAGAGAAGCAGGCTGGGGGTCTGATTAGCAGGCCCACAGCCTCAATATGTCAAAAACCAGTGAAGCAAAAAGCAAAAATTTGGGGTGACCATAGGATAGCAGACCCTACTCTCCTACACTCAGAATGAGTTTTCTGCTGCTTTGAGGCAGTTTTCAGTGAAATCTTCATTTTTTCACCAGATTTCACCTCTGAAGAGAATGAAAGCTTCTCTTTTTTAAAGGAAGAGTGACCAGTCTCAGAGGGAGGCTTCTTCAAGGTCTACTCTGTCGCTCAGGGGGATCATCAGATCTATCCCTCTTCTTGGCCAGAGGGGTGGACGCCTGAGGACTTACACTGCCATCATCTCCTGAAACAACATCAGATGTAGCCTTCAATTTCTCCAGCCAAACCAGCAATCTTCCTTCTCTGTCCTTCAGAGTCTTGGCAGGGAAGGTTCTACAAATCCTGCAGTCTTTGACCTTGTGTACTGGAAAAAGACAATAAATACATTCCTTGTGGGGATCCTCAAAATGTAGTCTCTTCTTCCCACACAAAGCTTTTCTTTGAAGAGTCAGACATATCTACGCACAAAGGTCAGCCAAAGGTGAGGGAAAACTGAGCAGAGCTCAGGGAGACTCCCTGTCACACGACGTGCGGTAGAAAATCTGAGGGTTTGCCTCTCTGTGGAGGGTTCTAAGAGGGTGCTGCAGCCTGAATGGCTGTGTTCCAAGTTTGGTTCTTTTTACAAAAAGACTAAGATAGGCTAATGTAGTGACTTTACTGTCCATAGTAGCCTATTGTATAATGTTTTTTATGACTATTATGTATATATTTTATTGTACCGCAAGGCTCCCACCTCGTCGGTGGGGATGATTCTAAGCATGTGAATCTATGAAAGATACCCCAATACTGGATAAATGTAGCAACCATCCACTGTAAAACATAAAGACTCATAACTCACCTCTTCAGTAGTATGCAGACCACTTCCCCTCTTTTGATACCTAAAGCTTTTCAGTCCTGGAATGCAGAATTGCACACCCAGATAACGGAGGACCAGGGGGCCTTTTGTTGCAGCCAACTCATGGTGTTGTCTCCCATCTACAAATTGCCCTTGATCCATTTTAAATACTTTCACCGATTTTACAGGAATCCCTCCTAGTTATACAGCATGGGGATTAGGGCAGATGATCACTGCTGGAGATGTGGGTATGCCCCAGCCATGTTTATACACATGGCATGAAGCTGCCCCCCACCCCCCAGCTTCATACTGGTCAAAGATATTCACTACAGTCCGCGCTATAATTGGTACGGCTGATGACCCAGGCCCACTATTGGCCTACTAGGGTATGTTAGGGATACGCTGGTTGAGAAGAACAAGTTACTTACCTTCGGTAACGCTTTTTCTGGTGGATACAGTATCTGCCTGTGGATTCCTCACCTTGTGAATATCCCCTGCGCCAGCATTCCACGGAACTTTTCTTTCCCAGCACTCCACGTCGACGTGGGCGACGTCACAATGCGCCGGCTCCGCTCGCGACTCCGATCGACGTCACCGGAGCCATAAGAAGACCACGTCGGCGTGATGATGTCAGTTCCGCCCCTTTTTTCCGTGCCTTCAAGGCACATGGACGGACTGACAGCAATATACATACACAGTATACACAGCACACAATATGCAAAGCAACACACACAGTGTGGAGAATAAATAAAAAGGCAAAAGAAAGACATAATGCCTCTGACAGTAATAACACATCTTGAAGTACCATCATTAGACTAGTAGATTGAAACATTATTAACAGGACATTAGGTATAGAAGGATGGACAACGGGGAGGCGGGTGGGCCAGTGAGGAATCCACAGGCAGATACTGTATCCACCAGAAAAAGCGTTACCGAAGGTAAGTAACTTGTTCTTCTGATGGATACATCTGCCAGTGGATTCCTCACCTTGTGAATAGATTCCCACAGCAGTCCCCACTCCCGGAGGAGGGTGTCCACCTTCCTACACCAAAAAGTCCTGCAACACAGAGCGCGCAAAGTGGCCCTCCCTCCTCATCTCAGAGTCCAAGCAATAATGCTTTGCGAAAGTATGGAGGGAGGCCCAAGTCGCGGCTTTACAAATATCTGCCACGGGAACACCCTGGGCCAGAGCAGATGTTGAAGACTTAGCTCTAGTAGAGTGAGCACGAATACCCTCAGGAGGAGTTTTACCAGCCAGGGCGTAGCAGATCTTGATGGTCAGTATTATCCATCTCGACAGCGTGCGCTTGTGTACCGCTTTACCTTTAGAACGACCAACGTAGCCAATAAAAAGCTGGTCATCGAGACGAAAGTCCTTGGTCCTGTCCAGATAAAAACTCATAGCCCTCTTCGGGTCAAGGCGATGGAGTCTTTCCTCTTCTTTGGAAGGATGAGGGGTGGATAGAAAACAGGAAGGGTAATAGACTGCCCCAAATGAAATGAAGTGACAACTTTTGGTAAGAAAGCAGCCCTGGTCCTGAGAACCATCCGTTCAGCATGTAAGGTAAGAAAAGGAGGTTTGGAACTTAGAGCTTGGAGCTCACACACCCTCCTTGCCGAGGTTATGGCTACAAGAAAAACCACCTTAAAGGACAACAGCCTCAAAGGACAACTATGTAGAGCCTCAAAAGGGGACCCCATTAGAAAGGTTAAAACAAGATTAAGGTCCCACTGAGGCATTACAAATGGAGTGGGAGGAAACATGTTTGTAAGGCCCTTGATGAACCTCAGAACAACCGGAGATTTAAACAGTGAAGGTTGATCTGGGAGGCACAGAAATGCCGATGAGGCCGAAAGGTAGCCCTTGACCGTGGCCACAGCAAAGCCCTGCTGAGCCAAGGAAAGAGCAAACGGGAGCACATTGGAAAGACGAGCCTTTAAAGGGTCAATGGATCTCTCTCCACACCATCTTACAAATTTAGACCACCTGTAGGAGTAAATGGACTTGGTGGAGTGTCGCCTGGCCGATAAAATAACGTCCACCACATCAGGTGGGAGAGAGAAGGAACTCAGGTTGCCCCGTTCAATCTCCAGGCATGAAGGTGTAAGCTCTGGAGGTGGGGGTGTAGAACCTGCCCCTCCGACTGCGAGAGGAGGTCTGCCCTCAGAGGGAGACGGAGCGGAGGGCACGAGGAGAGGTGGAGAAGATCTGTGTACCACACCCTTCTTGGCCAATCCGGGGCGACCAATATGACTTGGGCCCGGTCTTGGCGAATCTTCCTCAGAACCCGAGGAATCAAGGGTATGGGAGGAAACGCGTAAAGGAGTCGTGAGCCCCAACTCAACTGAAACGCATCCCCCAACGCCCCCTGCATCGGATACTGGAGACTGCAGAATGACGGGCAGTGCGCGTTCTCGAAAGTGGCAAACAGATCCACCCGAGGAGTTCCCCACGTCCGAAAGACGTGACGAACTACCTCCGGATGGAGCCCCCACTCGTGGTCGGCGGAGAACTGCCGACTGAGACTGTCCGCACGCTCGTTCAGCACCCCGGCCAGATGATTTGCCATCAGACAAATCTGATGGTCCTGAGCCCAGGACCATAGTCGTAAGGCCTCTCTGCAAAGACAAAGAGACCCCACTCCTCCCTGCTTGTTGACATACCACATCGCGGTCGTGTTGTCTGTCAGGACTTGAATCGACTGACCGCGAAGGGAAGGAAGGAAGGCCTTGAGCACCAAACAAATCGCCCGCAATTCCAGAAGGTTGATGTGAAGCAACCTTTCCTCTGGAGACCAAAGACCTTTGATCTCCAGGTCCCCCAGATGCGCACCCCACCCTAAAGTGGATGCATCCGTTATCACTGTGGCCACCGATGGAGGTAGATGGAAGAGCTTTCCTTGGGACAGATTGCCCTCCACGCTCCACCAAGACAGATCCGCTGCAGCTTCTCTGGAGATCCTGATCGACTCCCCGAGATCCCCGTTGTGCTGATACCACTGCTTGCGGAGGCACCACTGGAGCGCCCTCATGTGCCAGCGTGCATGGTTGACCAACAGAATGCTGGAAGCGAACAGACCGAGCAGGCGAAGGACCTTCAGAACTGGAACAACCGCTCCATTGTGGAATAAAGGGACCATCTCCTGAATGTCGAGAATCCTTTGAGGTGGAGGGAATTCTCGACACACAGTAGTGTCCAGTACCGCCCCTATGAACAGGTTGCGTTGAGAGGGCACCAGGTGAGATTTGGGCACATTGATCGAAAAACCCAAGTCGAATAACAGCTGAGATGTTACCTGCAGATGACGCTGCACCATCTCTGGGGACTCTGCCTTCAGAAGCCAGTCGTCCAGGTAGGGGAAAACTGGAATCCCCGACCTCCTGAGATGAGCAGCCACCACTGCCATCACCTTCGTGAAGACCCGAGGTGCGGAAGTAAGACCAAACGGGAGGACCACAAACTGGTAGTGTTGCGACCCAACCGTAAAACGGAGATACTTCCTGTGCGACTTGAGGATTGGGACATGAAAGTATGCGTCCTGCAAGTCGAGCGACACCATCCAGTCTCCTTGCTGCAATGCTTGAAGAACCTGTGCAAGGGTCAGCATCTTGAATTTCTCCTGCTTCAGGTAAAAAAATCAAGATTCTGAGGTCCAGGATTGGACGCAATCTGCCGTCCTTTTTGGGAATCAGGAAATACCGGGAGTAGCATCCCTGACCCCTTTCCTGCTCCGGAACCACCTCTATCGCACCCTTCTGAAGCAAGGCTAGAACTTCTTTCTGCAGGAGAAGCAGATGGTCTTCCGAGCAATAACCTTGGCAAGGAGGGTAAGGGGGAGGAAACTCCCGAAAGGGAAGGGCGTACCCAGTCTCTACGAGGTTCAAAACCCAAAGGTCTGTTGTAACAGATTTCCAACCCCGTAGAAAGTAGGACACCCGACCCCCCACAGGTCTTACATGATCCGGGATGGGGGATCTAGGGCTGCTTCCCTGAAGCTTCATTGGGAGCAGAAGAGGAGGAGGAAGAAGAGGGGTTGCGCCCAGAACCTCTCCGACCCTTTTGTCTCCCTCTATAGGACTTATAGAGGGGATTCTGCTGCTGTTGTTGCTGCTGCTGTTGGGGCTGCCGGTAAGAGCGAAAAGACGATCTTCCAAAACCCCTAAATTTTCGAAAAGACGAACCCCTAGTTGGAGCTTGCAGTCCCAAGGATTTCGCAGTCAACCTGCTGTCCTTAAATCGCTGCAGGGCAGAGTCTGCCTTTTCCCCAAACAGCTTCTGTCCGTCGAATGGCAGATCAACCAGCGTAGCTTGCACATCAGCTGAGAACCCAGAGGTACGGAGCCAAGCCTGCCTCCTTGCGGCAACAGATGACCCCATGATCCTTGCCACAGAGTTCGCAGTATCCAACCCTGATTGGATAACTTGTCTGGCAGCCGCCTGAGTGTCTGCCACAACCTCCAAAAAGGACGACTTATCCCCCTCAGGCAACTTAGGGGCCAAAGACTTAATGGAGTCCATTAGCGCATGCACATAACGCCCCAACAGGCATGTAGCATTAGTTGATTTCAACGCCATACTCCCAGTGGAAAAGGTCGTTTTGGCTGCCTGATCAACCTTTTTAGATTCCCTGTCAGCCGGAGACTGAGGGAAGGCACCCGAAGCATGCTTGGAACATGAAGCCTGCACAACCAAGCTGTCCGGAGATGGATGAGTTGACAAGAAGTCAGGATCCTCTGGTGCAACCTTGTACCTTCTTGCCACCTGCCTACACACCGCCGGAGATGAAAGGGGTTTCTTCCACACCTCCAAGACCGGCTCCAAGATGGCCTCATTGAAAGGCAACAAAGGCTCTGATGTTGAAGATGGAGAATGCAACACTTCTGTAAGCAAGTTGGATTTGTACTCCACAGAAGGCAGCTGCAAATCCAAAAGTTCTGCTGCCTTTTTGATCACTACATGATAGGGAGCCAATTCCTGAGGCGGAGAAGACCTGGCAGATGCATGCTCCCACTCTGGGGTTGTATCCAAACCACTAGCTCCATCAATGCCTTCAAATTCATCTGAGGAAGAGTCAACCTCACCTTCTTCCACATCTGTCCGATATCTCCTTTCCTCCAACACCCTCTGGGCTTCCCTCCTCGACCGGATCCGGGGAGCCGGCGTCGACGACGTCGTACGCGGCGTCGGAGGAGCCAAAGGTACCGGAGTCGGCGGCGCCATAGGTGGAGTCGGCGGCGCCATAGGTGGAGTCCACGGCGCCGGACGCGGCGCCGATGGAGTCGGCCTCGGCGTCGAGGAAGGCTCCGAAGTCCGCTGGTCCTTCCGAGGTCGAATCGGATCCCCAGACGGCGCCGGAAACTGCCAAGATGGCGCCATCGGCATGAAGGGCATAAAGGGGGCCTGAGCATACTGCTGCGGCACCCCTAGTGTAAATGCCATCGGACCCACGGGACCAGTTGGTGCTCCGGATGGGTAGGCCGCCCTATTAAAAATGACATACATAGCATTTAAGAAATTGGTAGAATCTGTACCTGGAGCCGGGAACTGAGGAAAAGGAACAGACCCTGTATCCCCTTGTGGAATCACCGGCGTCGGCTCCGCAGTATCTTCAACCGGAGCCTCAGACTCTTCAGGCACTGGAACAGACTCCTCCTGCTCATCTTCATGCATGGAAGTATCCGACTCCACTCGAACCAGAGTCGATTCCTTAGACGGATCCGATGACCGCGTCGGGGACTGAACCGGAGTCTGCTTCTTCGAAGGAGAACACCTCGGAGACTTCACAGGTGAAGGAAAAGGAGACAAGCATTTGCTCCGGCGTCGAAGGGGCGAAGCCGACCTCGACCTCGACTTTCTGGACCTCGAGGACCGACGTCGAGAAGAATGTTTCCTCTTCTTGTGGTGCTTCTTCGACCTCGATGACTTCGAAGTCGATGACCCCCTCTTCGACTTCTCCTTTTTCCTTCCTCTCTTCTCCTCACCGATCCTCTTCATGAAGAGCTTAGTCTTCCTCTCCTTGAGTGCCTTCGGGTTCATACTACTACAGCATCCGCACTCCTCCATATCATGTTCCGAAGAGAGGCACCATAAACAGTTCTGGTGTGGATCCGTCATCGACATTAGACCTCCACATTCCCTACAGGGCTTAAATCCCGACTTTCTAGTCGAAGACATACCGATTTTAACACAGTTACACCGCTAAACTACAAAGTAGCTAGAGAGCACTAGAAAAAAAACGTTGCGCTTCGAAGGCGCGGAAAAAAGGGAACTGACGTCATCACGCCGACGTGGTCTTCTTATGGCTCCGGTGACGACGATCGGAGTCGTGAGCGGAGCCGGCGCATTGTGACGTCGCCCGCGTCGACGTGGAGTGCTGGGAAAGAAAAGTTCCGTGGAATGCTGGCGCAGGGGATATTCACAAGGTGAGGAATCCACTGGCAGATGTATCCATCAGAATCGTAACTTACACTACTATGCTACTGCTTTTTGCAAAGCTCCGGGTAGCCATACTCTGGGGAAGAGGGGGAGCTCCGTCTATTGATGCTTGGATCCAGGATGTAACCTTTAGTCACACACAACTTACAACTTTCTGGGAACTAATGCCGTCAGCAGCCAGGCCAAAAGACATAAGGGGCCCATTCCTAGAATGGGCATGCACACGCCATAAAGGTAGGGAGGTATCTCCAGAATTGACCAGTGCTTTGTAGATATGGGCTAACAAGCCTCACCACAGGTGGCAACTCAGAGTAGGAGTTGACGCTAATATTCTAGTATCAGACCACCCGATAATGTCCTCAATAAACTGTTGGTCCCTTGTGCAGTTGGTACCTGGATCGTAACCTTGCTCTCCCACCCTACTGGTGTACAATGTGTGCTATTTTATACAAGTTGATGTATTCATTAGTTTAAGTTGCTTTGCAGTTCTGTATTTCACTCATGCATAGACTGTGACATTGCTATGTGCAACTAGCCGTATTGTTTTGTATTGGTTGTTGTTTTTGAAATGCCAATAAAGAAAAAAAAACTTCCTAGAGGTACACAGGGTCTTTAGTTCCTGGAACTTGAGACCACTGTATATAGAAGACTGGGCCTCATTGAGGTCCATTACTAAAGACATGGTGTCTACCTGTAGTGTGGTGTTGCACCTACCTACCCTAATGTAAACTAAACTTCCTAAAATTGGAGAAAGGGTTGTGCTAGACCCTTAACAATCAATCTAAAAGTTCCGTAGAACTTACTTAGACTATCTAAATATTATATGTGCCTAATGCTAGTGATTGTTTTTCAATTAATCCACACCTAGATTAGCTGGCAAAACAATGCAGGTTTGAATCCCAACCACTACACACACCAATGTAGGAGGCTGGCTTAGTATGTGGTGCTCAATCATGTAAGTGTAGCACCCTGCACTGAGCTAGACCACCATTTTGGTGATTTTAGTGATCTCAGACAAACTTAGAAAGCTCTCTAAGTGGTAGCTGTAAACAGCAGCCTTCATGCTTAGTCCAGAAGGGGTGTAAAGCAGCTTGTTTTACCAGCACTTAGTCTCATTGTATGGTTAAGTAAAAAACAGAACTACACAGTGTAGTTGTAAAAAATATGTGAAAACACACAAATGAAAAGGAGCATACAATTAAATTCAATCCAGTTGTACAATAAAATCAGTGTCACAAGTCCATAGGATCCAGAAATATTGAACAGGGAGTCTTGGTGTGTCTGTTTCCAATTTCTTTTTATTTGTAGTTATAAATGACATGCATACATCAGCCCAGCCAACTGCCTGTTCAATATTTCCGTATCTTATGGACTTGTGATTCTGATTGTATTGTACAACTGGATTGAATATAATTGTATGCTCCTTTTCATTTTTGTGTTTACATTTTCTTTTTATTGCTGTGACTTCTAAGCAGTGGGGTCACGAAAAGTTTGAGCATAATATATCAAGATATAATTTGAGAATTACTATACCTGTACAGCTACTATTGGCCTACGCTGCTAACACTATAACTTTATAAAAAATATGTGTTTATTATTAACACTCACTAACACGATACTGTATCTCCTACCCGGAGATGTATGTATAATACACACAATACTTGTCAATAGAATAAGCAAGAAGCATAAATACACAGTGGTCACCAGGGGGAGAACAAACCATATACTAAAATAGTGGAATGCGAAGTACGACTCAAAACAAGAGTGGACCCAAAAGACGTTGAAGAGTCGGGGACCCAAGGAACCACCCAAGGTGAGTATCTTGGAACCCCACGGAGGTCGCGTGCAGTGTGGGAACACAACAGTGTGCTCAATTCAAGTCAATGGGTAACTCGCGGTGGCAATTTTAAAGAAGGTCCCTTCCCAGCGGACCCTCATGAAATCCCATGGAGAACGGAAGTTTGTAGAGCCACCCCACCCGTGGATACCCCAGGAACCAGGAGACCTAGACCAGGAATGCCTGGTGCATGGGTGCAAAGTGGCATTGGAAACCGCCATAGACCACACTGGTTGACTTCAGGAAGATGCCGCTGATGAAGAAGGTGAAAGTGTCCGGTGGAACCCAAAGGTGGATTGAGGATGAGAAGTACCTGCAAGAAGAGAGGACAGAATCCATGCCACGCAATAGTAACCAGGAGGCATGGAAAACAAATGCCCAGCGATGTCGAAGATGCAAGAAAGTTTGATGGTGCCCCTGAAGTTGCAGCTGTGCGAATCAGGCAATGCAGAGGACGACCAGGAGCCGTGCATGAGCTGTCCCACGTCGGATGTCAAGAGACAAGGCGTCAGTGTCCGGCAGGGGCGTCAACAAGCCTTGGCAACCAACCTAGTCATAGAAAAAGGTGCAGTGTCAGGACCAGCAAGGTGCAAGTGACTCACCCCGTGCAGGTAAGTCAGAGCAGGCTCCGAGCAAGCAGGGGAACCCACTGGAGCCAAAGAACACCGTCAAGAGGACCCACAGACCAAAGGTACAGAAGAAGCAAGAGGATCTCGAGACACTCACCAAAGGATGAAGGCCCGTGGTGCACATAATACGGTGCAGGCAAAGGTCTTGGCTGGAGGAGATGCTTGAGGGGGGAGCTTCTTGGAGCCTGAAGATCTCTGGAGGAGAGAGTCAACATGCCTTGGCAATGGCAAGTCAATGCGCTGCAGATGGGTTCTGTTCCAGCGGTTCGACGAGCGATACTGGCCACAAATTCAGTGAGAAGACAGTGCAGGCCTTGAGGGAGATGTAGAACCACCACCTGTGTTGCTGAGCCTTTCGGAGGTCCAGAATGCCCAGACAGCTGAAGTAGAAGTGGTATTGGATTTGAATTTTATCTCCTCACAAATCTAGGGACCCACCCACAGGTAAGCCCTTAAGTACCCTAAGGAAAGGGTGCGGATGGTTCAGGGGTCCCTCCCAGAGGAGGGGCTGGACAGTTGAGAGGATACTCCCATGTCCTTTATCCATTTTCTTGCCAAAGCGGGAGCCAACGGCTTCCTGAACTGGTTTGAACTGGAGTATGCAAGGAGAGCACCAAATATGCCCTTCAAAGCTGTCTCAGTGGCGCTGGCAAGCGCCCCCACCCTACCTAATACACTAAGTCCTGTCTGGGAGATGGTCTCACCTCCCTGTGACAGAAAACCTATTGTCCTGCCTTCCTCTGCTCGAGCTTGGCTCAGCAGCACGGAGGGCAGAATCGTGCCTCTAGTCGGCAGCAGCCAAAGTTTGCTGTCTGGGTCTAGAAGACTGGTACCAGGAGCACTGAGGGCCTCCTGGAGGAGCTTTACTGTGCATGGAATCATACGTCCTACACCATATACATTATGGGGGTATGATTCCAACATGTCTGATAACAAACACCACAGGGTTTGTTACAGCCAGTTTAGAGATAGCCATCGCCTAATGACGCATAGTCACTCTATGTATCTTAATGGCCGATGCACTTACAAGCCAGAAGAATGGACTCCGAAGGCTGTAGGGGTGTCTTGCTCAAGCAGGGGCACCCTCATTCTTAGAACAGAGCACCCTGCCGTCAGGATTGAAAGGCCTGCCTTAGGGGTGACTTGTAGGTTTTAAGGGCAGTAACCTAAGATATAAGGAAACCTATATCTGTCGTAAGCTAGTGCTAGCAAAAGCTTACACAGGCTGCAATGGCAGGCCTGTAGTCACAATTTGAGTGGTCTCTCATGGGTGGCACAATACATGCTTCAGCCCATGGGAGACCCCTGGTGTACCTATGCCCTGGTTACCTTAGTACCATATATTGGGGACTTGCCTGGGTACAATAGTAACCAATCTGAGTGTACCTGAGTACTCACCATGTCCAATTTAGCGAAGAAGTACAGAGACTGGGGTCCTGATTGGCAGGATCCCAGTCAGACTAGTCACTAAAACATAATTACACCTGCAAAAAGTGGGGATGACCATGAAAGCATATACTACTTTCCTACAATCCGTTACAGAAGAAAACAACTCTGTTGCATCAGACTCAAAGGAGAAGAACTACTGAGTATTTCGGCTGCAAAAGACACACAAATGATGGACGGAATACGGAACAAATCAAACATTCACCCCCAGTCAAGAGTTCTTGGTTAAATCTATTGTTCCATTCCTCACCATGCCACTCCAGTTTAGACCCAGCCATATGCAAATTAGTCTTGACCTGCTCCTCATGGGAACAGTCCAGCTGAAACTGCCAAGCCAGGTCCTATTTGAACCAGAAACAAGAATCCTGGGACCGGTTTCGGATCACCCCTCATCAGCCAGGCAAGGTCTAAACTGGGGTGACATGTTGATAAAAAGAACAATGGATTTAACCCAGATCTCTTGACTAGAGGTGAATGTTTGATTTGTTCCGCATTCCATCCATCATTTGGGTGTCTTTTGTGCATTTCGGCTGGGCTCAGTGCAAGGACTTTTCAGAAGGATTTAGCCTGCTTACAGAAGCTCGACTAAACACGGGAGGATCAATACCATGTTTCACTATGCAAACAAAAGCCAACACCCGCTGGTTACAAATAACCAGGTGGGAGATGATGAAGCTCATAAACAGTACTGAGCTCGGCCTTAACAGTATCAAAGAGGAACTGAAAGCCATCTGCTTTAATGGTGATGCAACATTGTTATGTTTTGAATTTGATGACCGCTATAGACGGTGGCATGTGTGCCAAGATTGGTGCTTCTAGTTGTACTTTTATCCCTGGGAATGACCTGGATAACGGGTCATTAGCCCATGCTATTCAAGAACGGCATCATCTACAAATGGACATGAAGAAGGAGGGAGGTGCCCTGAGCAGGATTGGTTACATAGTATTTTTTCATGGATCCGCTCATGAGTATCAGACTATTTACGTCGTTCGTACCGATTCTCATTGCTGCACTTCTGTTATTTGGCTTCCTATAAGTAGGGGTATCTTGCTGTAAAAAAACAGTTCACAAATTAGTTAGGGAAAAAGCAACTGACACTATACATACACACACTTTCAAATAACATAACTGTCATGACATGCGAGGAGGATAGAGTAGTTGATGACTCAACTAGTGGGGGTAAAGTTTGGTTGGGTGAATACAATGTCAATGAATGTCATGATATGTGTAGGCCCAACAACATCAATTTCAATAAATTCAATTAGAACACATGCCACCGCTTGTACCCTGACAAAGTCCATCAATGTAATGTCAATGTATGCCATAACTTGCGTCCACACAGCAGCGCCGACATCAGAGATAATAATACTAATGTAGACCCTCTAACTTATAGGGCCGGGTATTCATAAGCTAGGGATATTCGACTAAGTTAGCTTATGGCAATTGGGTATGAGACAATCAAACATACAGGTCTCGTTGCACTCTGAGTCCAAAAACCAGCAGCATCAGTCCAAAACATTGGGGATGACCATAGAAAAAGCAGCATTTCCTTACCACAAGTATCTTAAATTTTTCTTTTTTCAGTAATTAATTATGAGGGCATAGGCCTAGTATAAGACGGATGGCCTCTGCCAATATGACAATATGAGACAGTTAGTCCCTGTAGTTGGCCATTACAAGTGCAATATGTGCACAGCATGTGACACAACACAGACCACTAAGTCATTCGAGATCAATGTACTTGAGATGACACTTAAGCAATTTTCAAACTGCAACACAAGCAATGTTGTATATTGCATAAAATGCCCCTGCGGCCTACACTATATAGGCAAAACCACACATGCAGTCAAGAAGCGCATTCTCCAACACCAATCAAGAATTCGATGTAGGGTTGAGAATGCCCCTGTGAGAAGTTGGCCTGATATATGATGTCACTAGTTCTAGTGTACACCTTGTATCAGTCCAAACAACCCTTATGGTGATTGGTTGTAAAGTCAACCTTATAGACCAGCTATCCTAGTGGTAGCATGGACAAGAGCAGTCTTAGGCTAAACTCTGTATGGCATGTGAAGCCAGCTGTTATACCATTTGCAATCCCTTGAATATCAAATGAAAGGACACCACAACAGATATATAAAAAAATAGAATGTATTTATTCTAGTCAAAAATACCCTCAGCACTCTATATGAGATTCGAGGTAAGTACAACACAGTCTTAATTAAGCATACATAAGTCACACAGGTAAGTAATACAGTTAGGCCCTAGGGGCCACGCAAACCATATACTAAGTAAGTGGTATAAGGACCACTGTCACGAACACAGGTTAGGCCTAGGCCTAGGGAATCGCTGGGGCTACACTATACTACCAGTTGCTAGGCAGTGGGAGGCCCACGGGATTCAGGTGCAGAGTGGAAACACTCACGCGTAATGCGTTAAAGTCGATAGAAACAGTGATGTTTAGAATTAAAGAGATTTAGGACACTTCGGAAAGAGCTAGGAGTTAGAGACTTGGAGACTAGACCCTAGGATAGTCAATACCCCTGTGAGCACCGGAGTACTCAAGTTACCTAGCCCACGGGCTGCGGGTGCATAGATGTGAACTTGCGTCGGGTTTCGTCATCGACTCCTATGGATGCCTGAAGAGAGTTGCTGACAGGCAGTCAGTGAAGAGTGTTCGGTGGATTCCAAGGATGGAATTGGGAAGGAGAATACCTGCAAGCAGAGGGGACAGAGTCTAGGTCACCAGCCAGGAGCCGGGAAGGAACCAGGAAGGAACCAGGCGATGTCGTGAAGATGCAGGTGAAGAGGTGAAGCTTGTCGTAGCAGCCACGGGTACCAGGAGGCGTCAAGGACAACCAGAACCAGGAGGCGAGCTGTCCCACAAGGGCTCTTGCTGTTGGCGGTGTCGATGTCAAGTTCGGACTCAACAAGTCTTAGCAAGTGCAACCCACGCAGGATGAAGGATTCGCTTCTGTTGCAGACCAGGACGGCCTGAGGTGCTTCTCTTTCACAGGGAAGCAAGGGCCAGTCTGGAGGAGCCAAACCAGCGGTGGAAAGTTAAGGGTTCGTCGTCACAAAGGCTACTAGCCAACGGGCAAGCAACCGGACAGACGCGTCGAGCAGGAAAATGCAGAAGGGCCCCACGCAGAACTCGTGGAGTGTGGAGGGCTGATCTTTGGTGCAGATGGTGCTCGGGTTTGGGGCTTCTCAATCCCCAGAGCACAACTTCGAGGATGCCTCAGAAGCTGCGCTGGAAGCTAGTAGCCAATTTTCCCAGGTAGCCGCTCCCACGTCTTTCGTCGCCTCCACGGATCTCAGCTTTGCTGTGGATCAGGGTCGGAGAAGTCTGGAAGTCAAGACGATGGTCGGGCTCTGCAGTCGGTTCCTCGTAGAACTTGGGCAAAGCAAACGGCAGGTCGCTTGATGGTGCCTGTTTGCACAGGGTGGCCACTCCTTGGCCACAAGGGAGATTCTTCAGTTTTCTTCCGTAGTCGAATGTCGAAGGTCCAGAGTTTCTGTTCAAGTTGCAGTTTTTCAGGATAATCCAAAGTCCTAGGGACTCAGCTCCCACTCTTATACTAATCTGGGGGCTGGGTTACTTGCTAGGTCCCTCCTATGGGTGGGACCAGGGAGGGTGGTGGTTACACCCCCTTCCCTTTGTCCAGTTTCGCACCAGGACTGGGGCTGGAGTGCCCCAGCACCGGTTTAAACTGGACTATGCATAAGACACCTTGTGTGCCCCAGGCAGTGTCTCGTTTCTTTCATCCCTCCCTGCCCCAATACACTAAGTCCTGTCTGGGGTGGTGCTAGGACCTCCCAAGGCAGGAAACCTATTGTTCAAGCCTCCCTCGCTGGAAGGACTCCCAGCAGCAGGAGGTCAGACTTGTGTCTGTGGCAGCAGCATCCATTTTGTGATGCTGTGCCTCTGGTTAACTTTAACCGGATAGTAGGTCTTCAACATGTCTTCTCCCTCTAGAAGGGGGGAATACTATCCTCATCGCCAGAAATGGTGTGGGGGTAGTATTCCAAAGTGTTAGACATGTTACACGACATGTTTTGATAAAGCCAAACCATAGTTACCATAACCACGAGGATTATAAGGCACTTTAAGAGTATATGGTAGGCGATATCATAGAACAGCTATAAGGACATGGTTCCGAAAGCTGCAGACAGGCTCAGCTCATGCTAGAGCACCATCTCACATGTTACCAAGCACTCTGCCTTCAGGATTGTTAAGGCGTGCCATAGGAGTGACTGATAGGTTACCCATGTGTCTATATATAAGGTAGGTATAGGAATACTACACCTAAGCAAGGGGTGATTACACGACCTTGCCCCAGCTGAGTGATCAGCCAGTTGTGTCATGATGGGAGGCCAGCCAGGGGTGGCATAATACATGCTGCAGCCCCTGGTAGGCCTAGGGTACACTTATGCCCTGGGTACCTAAGGTACACTGTACAGGGCCCTAGAAGGTGATCCTTACCAATCGGGTTATGTACCTAAAGTACATAGTATGAATTTAGAGAGAGAACAGCTGGGCTGTGTGTCTGATTAGCAGGCCCACAGCCACATCTAAATCGAAAACCTGTGAAGCAAAAGCAAAAAGTGGGGGTGACCATAGAAAGCAGACCCTACTCTCCTACAGCCCCTCTAGTGGAACATTATACCTAGGCCAAACACTCAGATAAGTACATGTCTTGGTGGGTAATGGAAGTGATCAAACCATCTAAAAGATAGACCAATGTAGACTGAATTCTTACCTTAAAGGTGAATCAATGGATTTGTCGCACAGACAACATTGCCAAGGGCCTCAATTCAGCAACGGAATGGCATCCCTTGCATTCACCCCGTAACAGTGTTGTAGCACAGTTTGTTTGATACTGGCAATGGAGATTGAAGAGAGATTTGTACTTAAACACCATTGACATGTAGTATTGTTCTTGATGTTCTAATAGGTTACATGATTCTGTAGGTGATTCATGCTGTTTCTTTATGAGATCTCTTGAATATGAATATTTCAACTTGCTGATGTAGTAATAGGTAATGTTGTCTTACATTATGTGTCCGGACTTTGTCCAAAAATATTGTGAAACATGGAACTCTATAGAACATCACTGTCAGCAATCCTATGATATGATATTATTCAGTCTTGGGACACTCTTTGTATGACAATGTAGAACAAGTTACTTGCCTTCGGTAACGATGTATCTGTAAGAAACATTAGTTAGTTAGATTCCTCACCTTAGAATATCCCCAGGAGTCAGGCTGGATCCGGAAAGATTTTTGTAGCAATACCCCTTGCGCGTCGCTAGGCGTCGTCTGAGGCTCTGCGTCCGTCGTCGGCGTTGTGCGCCGGAATGACGTCGTCGGAGTACTTAGACGCCGCCCTCGCGCGCTGACGTCAGTTCTTATACATAGCTTTCCACGCCAGGGACGCTGAGCCATGCAAGAGACCGACACTGGTGCCAAAAAATCTAGGGCCCTGAAAGGGAGAACCTTAACCCTAGATGTCGGTTCGCAGAACGGGGAGGCTGGGTGGGTCGGTGAGGAATCTAACTAACTAATGTTTCTAACAGATACATCGTTACCGAAGGTAAGTAACTTGTTCATCTGAAAGAAACACGTTAGTTAGATTCCTCACCTTAGAATAGATACGCCAGCAATACCAACCCCGGAGGTGGGCCTGCGAACCAAGATCACACCAGAAAGTCCTGGACAACAGAACGGCCAAAGTGGCCATCTCTCCGGACTTGGCTGTCCAGACAATAGTGCTTGGCGAATGTGTGCAGTGAAGCCCACGTCGCCGCCTGACAGATGTCCTGCAAGGGGACTCCCCGTCCCAGGGCAGTTGTCGCCGCTGTGGCCCGGGTGGAATGGGCTCTGAGCCCAACAGGAGGGACCTTTTTCGCCAAGGAATAGCAGAGTTTAATACACAACATGACCCATCGCGAGATGGTCCGCTTGTGCACAGCTTTACCCTTCTTCGCACCCACATATCCAACAAAAAGTTGGTTGTCCACCCGGAACTGTTTTGTACGGTCCAAATAAAAGGACAGCGCACGTTTTGGGTCCAGACGGTGGAGCCTCTCTTCATCTTTTGAAGGATGCAGAGGCGGAAAGAAGGTGGGCAGCATGACAGATTGCCCGATGTGAAAGGGAGTCACGACTTTAGGAAGAAAAGAAGGACGTGTCCGGAGGACAACCTTATCCGGATGAACCGAAAGGAAGGGAGGCTTAGCTGACAGAGCCTGGAGCTCAATCACCCGCCTAGCAGAGGTGATAGCCACCAGGAAGGCAGTTTTCAGAGTCAGTAGATGAATGGGACAGTTGTGAAGGGGCTCAAAGGGAGCGCACATCAGAAAAGTGAGAACAAGGTTCAAGTCCCACTGAGGCATTACGAAGGGAACAGGAGGGAACATATGAGTAATGCCCTTGAGAAAACGTGAGACAACAGGGGACTTGAAAAGAGAAGGCTGATCAGGAAGCCTTAAGAAAGCAGAGATTGCAGCAAGATAACACTTGAAGGTGCCCAGAGCAGAGCCCTGCTGGGCCAAAGAAAGAAGAAAGAGTAGAACCTCAGAAAGAGGGGCAGAAAGGGGATCCACAGCCTTTGCTGTGCACCATGCCACAAATTTGTTCCACCGGCAGGCGTATACCGTCTTTGTGGAGGGATGCCTGGCTGCCAGAATGACATCACAGACTTCAGGAGGCAAGTCATATGGCATCAACTGTCGCCGCTCAATCTCCACGCATGGAGGTGGAGGCTGGACAGGTTTGGGTGGAGGACCGTCCCCTGCTGCTGCGATAGAAGGTCCTCCTGAAGAGGCTGTCGTATCGGGGATCGATGGACATACTGAGTAGCTCGGGATACCAGTACCTTCGTGCCCAATCCGGAGCCACCAAGATGACTTGGGCCCGGTCACGCCTGATCTTCTTCAGCACTCTGGGCAGAAGTGGTATAGGCGGAAAGGCGTACAACAGACCGCAACTCCACTCGCGACGAAAAGCGTCTCCGAGCGAGTGCCGCCTTGGAAATTCCAACGCGCAGAACTGCTGACATTGCGCGTTCTCTTCGGTGGCGAATAGATCTAACCAAGGCTCTCCCCACTGCAGAAAGAGACCTGGCGCCATGTCCGAGTTCAGACGCCATTCGTGATCCATCATGCACCGGCGGCTGAGTTCGTCTGCTCTGGCGTTCAGAGAGCCCGCCAGATGTTCAACCACCAGGGTGATGCCCTGATGTTCCAGCCATGTCCAGAGGCGCAGAGCCTCCTGACAAAGGGTCCACGACCCCACCCCGCCCTGTTTGTTGCAATACCACATGGCGGTGGTGTTGTCCGTGAACACCTGCACGACACTTCCCGGACAGAGAGAAGGAAGGCTTTTAGTGCAAGTCGGATCGCCCTCAGCTCCAATAGGTTGATATGGAGCCGAGTCTCCGCCGGAGACCAGAGTTCTCTGATCTCTGCCTCTCCCATATGGCCCCCCCACCCCAGGAGGGACGCATCCGTTACTACGAAATGCTCTGGTTGGGGTAGGGAGAGGGATCTGCCGCTGACCCAATCGTGATTCGTGAGCCACCACTGCAGCTGGTTCGCAGTGCCCTCTGAGATCAAGACATGGTTGGACAGGTTGCCTCGATGCTGGGCCCACTGAAACTTCAGGTCCCACTGCAGAGCTCGCATCCGCCACCTGGCGTGAGGTACCAACAGGATGCAGGAGGCCATCAGCCCCAGAAGCCGCAGCACCAACCTGACCGAAACCCAGGACAGAGGCCGGAAGATGGAAATCAGGGCCTGAATGTCCCGGACCCGCTGTTCCGGCGGATAGACCCGGAACTGCGCTGAATCGAGAACCGCCCCAATGAAAAGGAGCTTCTGGGAGGGACTTAGGTGCGACTTTGGCACATTGATGGAGAACCCCAGCGAGTGCAGGAGGTCGGCCGTAGTCTGGAGGTGGGAGACGACTTGCTGGGGCGAGCCCGCCTTCAACAGCCAGTAGTCGAGATAGGGGAAGACTGGAACCCCTGATCGGCGCAGATGAGCTGCGACCACCGCCATCACTTTCGTGAACACCCGAGGGGCACTGGTGAGGCCAAAGGGGAGCACGGTGAACCGAAAGTGCTCCTGACCCACCGTGAACCGCAGGTAACGCCGGTGGCCGGCAGGACGGGGATGTGGAAATAAGCATCCTGCAAGTCCAAAGCTACCATCCAGTCTCCAGGGTCTAGGGCAGCCAGAACCTGAGCTAAAGTGAGCATCTTGAACCGTTCCTTCCGGAGGAAGGCGTTTACGCTCCTGAGGTCCAAGATCGGGCGTAGGCCCCCTTTGCCCTTCTTGGGAACCAGAAAGTAGTGGGAATAACAACCACGACCTACTTCTGGACCAGGAACGCGCTCGACGGCCTCTTTGGCCAAGAGGGCCGAAACTTCCTCTCGTAGAAGATGCAAATGATCCCCCAACATACGGTGGTTCAGCGGAGGCATGGCTGGAGGGGTCGTCTCGAAGGGGAGGGAGTAGCCCCTTCGGACGATTTGCAGCACCCAACTGTCCGACGTGATGGAGCGCCAGTGGAGCAGGTGATGGCGAACCCTGCCGCCCACTGGCGTTGAATGGGCCTGAAAGCTCAGACTAGGAAGGCTTTGAGGCGGATGCTTCTGGGGTGGATGTGGACTGACCGGCACGTTGACCTCCAGTACCGCCTCGGCGGAATCCATGTCCGCGACCGCGTGCAGGTTGCTTCTGCGGCCGGTGGCTGGGCGGACGTGAGGAGGCGCCCCTTCCTTGGCCACGAAAGGGATGAAAGGCGGAAGTTTGCGGCCGCTGGGCCGAAAGACCCAAGGACTTGGCCTTGGCCCGGGAGTCCTTGAACCGAGCCAGCGCACTGTCCGCCTTCTCACCAAAAAGGCTGTGGTAAATAATTTAATTACCGGGACTTAATTTGATACAGAAACATAATAAAATAGCTCAGTAAATAAGAGGCAGAATCCGTGGTATTAGAGGTTCGGAATGGGCTTTATTCCAATGATCGATTATAATCGGTTGCTCCAAGTTCCATCACCACGGAGGTTCAGGAAGTGAAGTACATACTTTATTGACAAGAAATGACTTTTATAGAACATACATTACAATGAAACAAATGCGGAAGGCGTAACAATTGATAAGAAGGATGACAATTCACATGCGTAACCGAAAATGGGCGTAATGAGGAGTAAAAAGAAACATAATTGGTTATGAGGTCACATATAGGTGGATCTATAAGATTATACTTGGCATAGATGCGCGCGCAGCAGCATGACGTGTGATTGACGTGCAACTAGGGGGTGAAGGGGACTTGATATTTAGCTCTACATGTGGAGACAAGAAGTCTGGGGGGTCAAGTCAACCTAATCCCAAATCATATCTAACATCCTATGTTTAAAGAACTATGTTATCCACAAAGGAAGGACTCTTGGACAAAATCTATTCTATACTGACTGTGTGTGCGTGCACAAGCGTCTAAGTGTCTATATGAGATGCAAGGGGCAGAAACCTTCCATGGTAACAGGGCTATGAATTACTTGCATGAGGACAGAGAGGCCGGGCCCTTTGCTCAGTAGCTGAAGGAAATGTTTACCTAAACTACTAGACAGGAATGCATCGGCTGAGGAGCGAAGCAGATAACTCGAAGGTGAAATACAGTTTTTGGCAGGCAGGCAAACCGGCCGAGGCAGGCACCGTTAGCCGCACAGGGAGTAGGACAAAGTTCATGGATACAGATGCGAGCTCAAGCTGAAGCTGTCAGAGGCAGAGAGCAGAGAAAAGCTTGATGGCAGAATCGGGCCTACTCGCCTGAACTGAAAAATGGAGTAACTGAGCCATATAAAGTCGGTGGCCTTTCGTACTTAGGAATCGAATATCCAGCCCATTCATGGCGGATCTGACAGAGGACATGTTGACGGTGGACGCACATGTATTTGCGTCTTCAGAACTAGAACTGGAGGGAACATACATGTACTTGTAACATGCAATAGAACCGTTGGGGTCCAAGATAGGGGACATAACTGATCAGGAAAATCCATATTTCCACATTCCCTCCTTGTCCCCTACTTGCCCGTTAAGAGATATCAATCTTCATCAATCCATTGATCTGTTCATATAGCATCATTTGTTCTTCTTTCTTCTTCCGTGACGAATGAAATCCTGGTGGTGGAATACACGACGTGGCACACAGACCACAGATCGCTGGTCCACATTGTAGACATAGACAGCAACTGAATAGTATGAGAAGGCCAATACCTAGGAAAGATAGGACCTTCCATCCAAAGGTAGATAATACACTCCAAAACCAACCGGACCAAGTCCAGGTGCCTGGGTTCTGGTGTATCTGGCTTACAATCTTATGAAGGCGAGTTATGGCTTTATATACAGATGGCGAATTTTCTGGTATGAAAATGCAACAGCTTGATCCGATGACCCTACAAGCTCCGCCCCTGTCAGCCAGGATGACGTCAAGGACAAGACGATTTTGAAGCACAACAATCCGCATAGCAGACTGCTCTTCTGTTAAATTGCCTAAAGCGGAAATAGTTTCATTCACTACTGCTTCAAGGGTTCTAGTTAACCTACGTATCAGCTTACTATTAGTAACGGTACCTATATAGGGAAAGAGACCTTTATTGAAATCTGTGTATTTTTCCCACGCTGTTTCAGTGTAATCGACTATTGGGAGATCTCTCCTTTCTCTATTATTTACTAAATGAGTGTTTCTGTGATAATCAGGGGGAGCTAGAAAAACAGGTGGCAAAAGGAATCCAATGTAGCAAGTACCATCCCAGTCTAGGGGCAAACGTACATATGCCGTCTGACCACATATGAAGTAAGAATGGCGGGAAGCTCTAAATGTAGACTTGCCTTGATCACTAAATTCTACTACAGTCGTGCATTTACTATGGCCCATATGTATGGAACCATTTTTCCTTACACATAGTTCACCCTTTACTGGAAATATTGACATAGCGGGCAAAATTGGAGTAGCTTCGGATTCGACATTTAGGATCATAAGATTAAGCGTAAAATTACCTAATCCATACACTTCATTTTCTAGATCAGTTCCTGTTCTCTGGGGAAGTCCCTCTTTGTTGGGGTAGCAGACCTTAAGCAAAACTAAGTTCAAATTTCCCCATACCCAGTTATCTTGATAAACTGCAGAATTCGAATCTAGAGAATTAATTAGACTAAACCATGCTCCACAGGAGCCGTTGTGTGTGAACGGGTATGGAAAGAGAGGTAAAATTCCTTTATAATTCTGGTAGGGAGGGAGTCGGCCACATATCCAACAATTTGTAGCATTGCTAACCTGATGGGAATGATGTAACATACTGATAAACGTGTTATTGCGCAGCGCAAATCTATAAGACAACTCAAGCGGAGGTAATTCACTAAAAGAATGTTCAGCAGTAACATTGTAAACATGTCTGGAAATAGGATAATATAGGTGCAACAATATACTTGCAGTAATTATTAAAAGACTTAAGAAAAACAAAATTAATAACGTCACTATGCAATGACTACGCAGTGATTTACAGTACGCCTGTCGTTCCAACATTTTTCGGGTGCTTTCTCTATTCAGGTCCAAGGGATACATGTCAGAGACAATTCAACCGCTTCACCTAGGAGAGGACTTAAACAATCAAATTGCTCGACTGGTTGGACCTAAGCTTTAGTTTATAAAGTTCAGAACTACTCTTTTCAACAAAAGGAAGTTTTGAGTCAATAGGTGAAGACACACGAGGTGCGATATTCACATCGGCTGGTAGTCCATGAAATTTCTTGATATGACTTGAATGAATCCAACCTTTTCTGCCCTCGATCTTCACGGCTGTTCTTGTGGTGAGCAACACCAGCTGAGGTGACCTCCACCTAGGTTCCAGCTGAGTCTTTCGATCAAAGTTCCTCACGAGGACCAAGTCTCCCGGAACTACGTCATGGGGTTTCACCTCAGTGTTGTCAGGAAAAGCTGCAGCTACCTGTGAACGACAAGATTGTAGTGCAGACATCAAGGAAGCCAAGTAATCTGTCAGCATATTACAGTCAATATCAGTTATTTTGCGTGGCATAGGCGTCCCCCACATATTTGGTGGTCTGCCGAAGATCACTTCATACGGGGATAGCCCTGTTCGAGAGTGTGCTACCATTCTTGTGTAAAAGAGTGCAACTGGTAGTGCTACTACCCAGTCGACACCTTTCTCCCTGCATATTTTGGACAATCTAATTTTCAGGGTCTGATTATGTCTTTCTACGAGACCTGCTGCCTCAGGGTGTCGGACACAGTGGAATTTCCACTGATAACCTAACAAAAGTGAAACATGTTTCATTAATTCGGATGAGAACGGCTGGCCGTTATCTGAGTGAACAACACGTGGTAAACCGTACCGTGGGAAGAATTCTCGAACTAACTGTTTGGCAGTAGTCGGGGCAGTGTAATCTGAAACCGGGTATGCCTCCGTCCAACGGGAAAGAGCACAAACAACTACGAGAACATATTTGAATCCTCGACATCGTTCCATCTGGATATAATCCATCTGGAGGACTTCAAAAGGGTGATCAGGAGGATGAAATCCACCCTGTTCTACGGGAACGCTTTTTCCTGGGTTGAACTGGCAACAGATCATACAGGTACGAACCTTTTGTTTGGCTGCTGCTCGTAAATGTTTATTGAACCAAATGTGTTGAATGCTATCTAGCATAGCTTTTTCTCCTAGATGTGCTGGACTATGTATAGTGTTAATTATAACTTGGACCATTGAATCAGGAAGGAACCACACAGATTTTTCCTTCATCATCCATCCTTGATCCGTTTGGATCCCTCCTAATTCAGTCCATTTCTTTATTTCATCTGGTGTAGCATGTGTCTGTATGTCTATTACGTCAAGAGTAGGATCTTTAACTGTCATACAATGTGTCGGCGTCGGGACTATTGTCTTTGTCATGTCGGATGTTTGTGTTTGAGCAGTCTGTTTAGCTGTTCTGTCGGCTAGATCATTACCTTGAGAAATGATATCAGTGACTTTCGTATGAGCTTTACATTTCATAATTGCTATTGCAGTGGGTAGATGTATCGCATCTAATAAGGCATGAATGAGGGGTCCGTGCTGAATGTGGGCACCGTGGGAAGTTAAATAACCTCTCTCTCGCCACAGCACGCCGAAGTCATGTACAACTCCGAATGCATAACGTGAATCAGTGTATATGTTGACTTTTTTATTTGTGGCTTGAATACAGGCTTGTGTCAGAGCGATGAGCTCTGCGGCTTGAGCTGACAAAGTATTTATACGATTTGTTTCAATGACTTCAGTATCTGTTGTGACTGCGTAAGCAGCCACTAACTCTCCTGTATTTGTTCTCATACATGAACCATCTACATACAATGTCAGGTCTGGATCTGACAATGGGACATCGGTTAAGTCTTGTCTGGGTTTCGTCGTTATTGTAATAACTTCAATACAGTCATGAGCTAGTGGGTCTGTTCCGATTACTGGCAAAAGTGTGGCAGGATTCAATGTGTTACAGCGTCTGATTTCTATATGTGGCTGGAACAATGTAAGTTCGTACCCTGTAAGTCGCGCTATAGTCAAGTGTTGTGTTTGCGTTCTATTTACAAGAACCTCTACTGCGTGTGGTACTTGAACTGTCAATGGATGTCCTAACACTATCGCATCGCTTTGTCTGATTGCTAAAGCTGTCGCTGCCACTGATTTTAGGCATGCAGGCAAAGCCTGAGCTACGGGATCTAATGTACTAGAAAAATAAGCACATGGTTTGTGTGCTCCTGCTTGTTCCTGTGTGAGTACTGACAAGGCAGTACCTTCGCGTTCTGTAACAAAGAGTGTAAACTGTTTTCTGTAACATGGCGTTGCTAAAACAGGTGCTTGACATAAAGCTTTCTTTAAGCTTTCAAAAGCTTGTGTATGTTCCTGAGTCCAAGGGAGAACAGTCGATGTGGCTGCCTCCTGTGTTGTCAATTGAATGAGCGATTTTGCTAGAAATGCATACTGAGGGATCCACTGCCTACAGTATGAAGTGAGGCCTATGAAAGCTCGTACTTCCTTTTGTGTCTTGGGTATTGGCATGTTAGCTATTAACTGAATGCGGTCGGGTGTAAGCTGCCTTCCCTCCTTGGACAGGGAGTGTCCAAGATAAATAACTCGCTGGACACAGAATTGCAGCTTAGAAGGGGACACCTTGTGCCCCTTTTCGGCTAGAAATTGTAAAACGGTCAGTGATGCTTTCTCACATTCCGGTTCGCTTCTAGCGGTGATCAACAGATCATCGACATATTGAAGCAAAGCAGTGTTAACTGGCATGTGGATACTGTCGAGTTCTCGTTTCAGTGCTTGGCTATAGATGCTGGGGCTTTCTGTAAATCCTTGAGGTGCGCGTGAGAATTTAAAGCTACGTCCATTTAAACTAAATCCGAACAAATATTGGCTTTCCGGATCTATTGGGACGCTGAAAAAGGCATTCTTGAGATCAATTACAGTAAAGAATGTTGCTTCGGAATCAATAGCTGTCAGTAATGACGAGATATCTGGGACCACAGGGAATTGTGGCACAATGCACTTGTTTAATTCGCGCAGATCAATAACCAATCGATATACTGGCGGGGCCTTCGGATCTGTTCGTTTAAGAATCGGAATTATCGGTGAATTACATACATTGGAGTCTGTTTCCACAACTACTCCTTGGGCAATGAGCTCGTCAATGATTTGCAGCAAAGCCACTACAGCATCTGGTGGTAACTTGTATTGTCGCATTCGTGGTAGTACCACTCCTGCCTTTAATGTGACTCGATATGGTGTAATATTCATGCAACCAACATCAGTAGGGCCTTGTGCCCATAGATGTGTAGGTAAAGTCTGCAGTCGGGGATCCATGTCTCTAGATACATAGTGACCTTTAAAATCACGTAAAAACAATCTTACTCCTTCCGGAGAACAACATATTATAGCTCCTAGAGCTTTCAGTGTTTTTATTCCTAACAGATTTTCTGGACATGATTTAGTAAGCAATAAATCGGTAGTTCGGGTCAAAGGTCCTATCGTAAGTGGAAGAGGTTGTGATACTTCATTAACAATAGGTTTTCCTGAAAAACCAAGGGAAATATTCTGCGAGCCTGAGAGGGGTGCCCCTGGAACTTCACTACGTTTTATCGTTGTTCGACTTGCCCCGGTATCGAGTAAAAATTTTCTGTCTTGGCCTAATAATTCACTATGTACATAAGGTCCTTCTTGGTCTACTGTGATCTCGATAAGGGGTAAGTCAACTTCCCTCTCTAGGCTGGTTCATGCGTATCGTTGATAATCAGGATAGTCGTACTGTGCGGTTTGGTACAGTTGTCGTGTCGTGGTTTGTGCGGCAGCAACAGGCAGCGCTGGTGCAGCTGGCACAAACTGTATAGACTGTGGTGGAGCTGGCATGGACTGTGCATGCTGCGGGGCTCCTTGTTCATTCTGATCCTGTCTAGGTGGCCGTGGTCTTTCTTTTGTATTACCTATGGCGATATTATGTTTCAAAACTGGACAATCGTGTACGTAATGACCTGGCTTTTTACAATAATTGCATGTCCCTTTTACAGGTCCTGTTGAATCACCGGAATGTGTCATACCCTTTTTATGTCCTTCGGCCGGAACTGTCTGAGAAACTAGCATTTTCATTTTCGTGTCTTTCATGCGTCTGTGTTCATGTTCTTGTTCCTCTCTAATTCTATTGTGGTGGTACTGTAACATTTGTAACATTTGTGATGGAGTGTTACCTTGCCAGGTACTCTCGAATTTTAATACTCTGTTTTTCACTTGAGGCAAGGCATTTTCTACTAATTTTGTCACAAACAGATGTGGGTATGATTCGCTACTTGCTTTTATGCCACTATTTATACCAAAACATTTTTCAAATCGGGCATAGTAATCACTAGTGTCTTCATCTTGCTTCTGTTTACAGGCTGAAATAGTACCCCAATCTTCCTTTTTTGTAGTTAATAAACGTGGCAGTACCTGTACTAGTAAACCTGGTAGTGCTTTAGTTTTATCCCCAAGCCCTGCTCCTGCAGTTCGGGCCCTTTCTTCTGCTTCTAATGCTGACCATTCTATCTTTTGGTCTCCTACCTCCCACTCTTTTTCCCTGAGTTTTTCGTAAATGCCAGCAGGCATCAATACCTTTAATATTGTCATAATGTCGGGATAGGTATACTCTCCCATGAGTAACATGTCTTTAATTTCTCGGTGAAAACCCGCTGGGTCTTTGTCATGACTGGGTACCACTTTCTTCATTTCTAACAATTCTATTTTCGATATGGGCGTGTATACAAATACGCGTTTAAACTCATTGTCCTCGCCCTTTATTGGGTGTACTTCTCGTAAAGGATTCTGTCTGTCCATGTAATACGTGGTTCTTTCCTTAATGGGTAGTGAGACATGTTCTGAACATACAAAAAGAATGTACTGCTTTCTTGATTCTAGTATTTCTTTAATTAATTTAGTACCTGAACCTCTCCATCTATTCGTGAGTAATTCAGTCAATATATCAGGTAAGGGACCAGGGTCCGAATGTTGACTCTGATATAGTATAAGGAGTTGTTGAATCATATAAATCCCAGCTAAACGCTGTTCATCTGGGGTGAGATTCAAAAACGTGCGTGCTACTGTATCATCACTGTACTTTCCGGGACTGTCAACCCAATGGACAGCTGACCTGGCTAATTCTTGTTCATCCATAGAATCGAGGAAATGATAACCCCTTCGTTCTCTGAGTAATTTGTCAGCGGCTTGGAACGAATGCTCGTTAGACCTTATATGGACTATAGGTGTTTGGAAATTCCTGTTATTATCTGGACATATCGGACGTATCGGGTCAATAAGACATCTATTACTATTACAAGATCTTCCTCTACCTACATAGGCTATGGTGTCTGACTGTCCTCTGGACAGTCCTGATCCTTCTTCCTCGTTTTGTTCGAACTGGTCTACCGTTAATCTTTCTTCGTGTAGGCGTTCTATTTCTTTACGGATCTTTCGGCACATGGCTATTATACAATTTTGCTTATCATGTCTTCCTTCTGATATATTCTGACTCCATCTGGTAAGAATTTGCATTGCTTCCGGGTCTACCCCCGGTCGGTCTTGATTTCTGATCACACAATTTATGAGGAAACGTAACAGTTCCCCCTGTATCTCCACTTTCTGATATTCCATAGCTCTGTTAATACATTCAGAATCTCGCCCTGTTTGAACAAAATGGTATATATTATCTAGATGCGCAGTCATTCCTGGTAACTTCCCTAAATACACCGCGGCTCGTCTGATGCGTAATGATGCCATGATCATTTCGTCCTCTTTGCCGGGCACAGGGTCATATCTACAATCTACAAGAAGTTCCTTAAGCGTACGGGCATTTATGAGTTTGGGGGTACGTGAATGTGCTGACTCTTGAAAGGTAAGTTTATTTATTCTGGGTGGCGTAGAAAAGATGCTGGTAGCACCTCCCGTAGCCCCGTCTGAGGTATCGGGCGTGAAAGGATTCGTTGAACGTGACACAGCAACTATAGGTGTGGACACAGCTATAGAAGTAGCTGTAGGAGCAGAGGTAGAAACAGATGTGCTTGCCGGAACTTGTGTCAGGACTTGTTGCTGTAGAGATACGGGTACTGGATCTTGGCGTTGAACCTCCCTGTCAGGCGGTCTATGTGGGGCGGAATTAGCATACTCGGGAGCTGCGTCATCTAAATATGAGGAAAGAAAAACATCTTCTGCGGTTCTAGGATGCCCCTTAGGATGTACCTTTATTGGAAATAATGGGGGTGGCAAGTCTTTTGGTATCTCTGGAGTAGCCTTAGGTAATCCTTCGGCCAGAAGGGGATACATACCATTCATAAGGGCATTTCTTTGTCTGTCTATTTGTTCTGATTTCACTCTTGTACCTTCTTCAATTAATAGGTTTTCTCGGACTTTATTTGAATTCTCTCTATTTCTCTCTTCCTGTCGGAGGGCTTTTTCGGTACGTCTATGAGATTCTTTACGCCATAACTCAACGGCGTCTTTCTGTGACTGTCTGACTTTCCTTTTCCATAACTCTTCCTCTACTTTCATGATGCACTCTGCATCCCAGGTTCCCGCTGTGGGCCACCTCTGACTTTCTGGTAATTCCTTGGTGTAGTCTACCCATAAATCAAGAAATAATATAGCATCTATGCCATGTTTATGATACATGAAGTACCCTGGAGTGTCCCTAGGAGGAATAGGAACGGCTTCTTCGAGTACCCCTTTTCTTGTTGTGATCTGTCTTAATTTCGAAAAGAGCGGCATATTGAGAACTGATCTGATACTTGATTTTGAACAAACTTAATACAGTAAACACGATAATGAACAGTCATTCATACCACAATATGCAGAACATACTTAAAACATTTAACATTTAACATTTACCTGATGACGGTCTAAGGAAAACTTAATCACTAAAACATAATACTCGACTTTAACTGAATTATACTGAATTTATATACTTGATATACTAGATATACTGCTAAACAGTACAGATACACTGCTGAAACAGTGCAGACCGGATTTGTGTACCCAAACCCGTCTTGACCGGCACAACCTATGTGCACGTCAGAATGCCTCCCCAGTAATGGTACTCACCGGGTAGCTCGGAAACGGAAGGCCTCGGAAACTGAACTGAACTTGAACCGGACTGGACTCGACTCGACTCGAACACTTCGGAAGCTGAACTCGACTCAGGACATCGGGAACTGGTGGGCCTCTGTATACCTCGGATCTTGCTCTCTCAGCTAGGCTCTGGTCGGGATACTTCGCACTTCTCACCGCCTCGTCTGGGTGTTGATCGCAGCCTCAGTCGCCCCCGCTTGACCGGAGGGAGATACAGGAAATCCTGCTGGTACGCGTAATTGTCCGTCCAGCTGTGGCAGGAGACCGGGCCTGCAACTCACCGCCGGCGCGTGAGATGAGAAAGTGTCCCTATTCGGGCGCCATTCATGTGGTAAATAATTTAATTACCGGGACTTAATTTGATACAGAAACATAATAAAATAGCTCAGTAAATAAGAGGCAGAATCCGTGGTATTAGAGGTTCGGAATGGGCTTTATTCCAATGATCGATTATAATCGGTTGCTCCAAGTTCCATCACCACGGAGGTTCAGGAAGTGAAGTACATACTTTATTGACAAGAAATGACTTTTATAGAACATACATTACAATGAAACAAATGCGGAAGGCGTAACAATTGATAAGAAGGATGACAATTCACATGCGTAACCGAAAATGGGCGTAATGAGGAGTAAAAAGAAACATAATTGGTTATGAGGTCACATATAGGTGGATCTATAAGATTATACTTGGCATAGATGCGCGCGCAGCAGCATGACGTGTGATTGACGTGCAACTAGGGGGTGAAGGGGACTTGACATTTAGCTCTACATGTGGAGACAAGAAGTCTGGGGGGTCAAGTCAACCTAATCCCAAATCATATCTAACATCCTATGTTTAAAGAACTATGTTATCCACAAAGGAAGGACTCTTGGACAAAATCTATTCTATACTGACTGTGTGTGCGTGCACAAGCGTCTAAGTGTCTATATGAGATGCAAGGGGCAGAAACCTTCCATGGTAACAGGGCTATGAATTACTTGCATGAGGACAGAGAGGCCGGGCCCTTTGCTCAGTAGCTGAAGGAAATGTTTACCTAAACTACTAGACAGGAATGCATCGGCTGAGGAGCGAAGCAGATAACTCGAAGGTGAAATACAGTTTTTGGCAGGCAGGCAAACCGGCCGAGGCAGGCACCGTTAGCCGCACAGGGAGTAGGACAAAGTTCATGGATACAGATGCGAGCTCAAGCTGAAGCTGTCAGAGGCAGAGAGCAGAGAAAAGCTTGATGGCAGAATCGGGCCTACTCGCCTGAACTGAAAAATGGAGTAACTGAGCCATATAAAGTCGGTGGCCTTTCGTACTTAGGAATCGAATATCCAGCCCATTCATGGCGGATCTGACAGAGGACATGTTGACGGTGGACGCACATGTATTTGCGTCTTCAGAACTAGAACTGGAGGGAACATACATGTACTTGTAACATGCAATAGAACCGTTGGGGTCCAAGATAGGGGACATAACTGATCAGGAAAATCCATATTTCCACAAGGCGAGTGCCATCAAAGGGCATGTCCATGAGGGAACTCTGGACATCCCCCAAAAATGACGTGGACCTCAGCCAGGCATGACGCCGAAGAGCCACCGTGGTGGAAATCGCCCGACCCAGCGAGTCCGTGGTGTAAAGTCCACACCGTATGGCGTGCCGTGCTGCATCTCGACCGTCAGCAAGTGCTTGAGTGAGTCGTGTCCGGGCCTCCACCGGGCACGAGGGCAGCACGTCCTCCACCGTATCCCACAGAGAGTGGGAATAACGGTCCAAAAGGCAAGCGGTATTTAAAGACCGCAGCCCCAAACTCAGGGACGAGAACAGTTTCTTGCCAAACTGTTCCAACCTCTTGGATTCCCGATCCGGAGGAGGGGACGGGAAGGAGGATTGGGAAGTTGAGGCCTGGATAACCAGACTCTCGGGGTGGGGTGTTGGGAGAGGAAACTGGGGTCGCCCGGAGCAGGGAGGTGGCGCCGGGCAATGTTCCGGTCCACAGGAGGGACTGTGGAGGGCTTGGACCAAGTGCCCTGCAGAACGTCAATGAGGGCCTCATTAAACTGCAGCAGAGGCTCAGTGGAGCTTGCTGTCGGTTGAAGGACCTCTGTGAGGACGTTAGTCCTCACGGCCACAGCAGGCAACTCCAGCCCTAGGGCTTCGGCCGCCTTGCGCAGCACCACTGAAAAGGCTGCACCCTCCTCCGAGGCCACAGTCGGAGGAGAGATGAAACCAGCGTCCAGGGAGGTATCCAGACCTCTGGCATCCCCCAATTCCTCTGCCCAGTCCTGAGAAAGTTGGGCCTGAGCGGCCATAGGGTCTTCAGACCCCTGCCAGTCGCCCTCGTCATCCGATTCCCGATAAACAGGAGGAATGATCGGAGCCAGGCAGTAGATGAAGCGTTCACCAATCGGCGCCGGTAGCGGCGTCGGGCGGCGCCGCGCCAGCGTCGGGCCCGGACTGGGGCTAAACTGGGGAACGACGTCGTCCGGGGACGAACCGGTGTCGGCGCCGGCGGAGGAGGCGTCGTGAGGTCGACCAGCGCCGACCGAGATCCAGGCCTGGATCCCTTGGGGTCCTGCGGCGTCGGGGCAGGCACGCCAGGTCGCCCAGTCAAACCTGCGGGGCCTGAAGGCACGCCTATTGGCGTCGGCGGCGGAGCCAGGCCCCTCATGGCCGAGAGGAAGGCACTGACCTCTGACGGAGTCGCGTCAGTCCCAGGGACCGGCGGGTATGGGGACGGATGCGGCTCCTGCGGCTCCGACGGAGCCGCGGGGGTGGGACCACCCTGACCCTAAGCCGAGTCGCGCGACCGGCGAGGGGAGTCCAAAGAGCGATGTCGTCTCTTGGACTTCTTGGAGTGCTTCGACTTACCCGAAGACCCCGACGAGCGATGACGATGGCTGCGGCTCCGCGATCGGTCCTTGGACCTCCTCCTGGACCGGGACCGAGAGCGGCGCGGAGCCGAGTGCCAAAGCTCGAGAAGCTTACGGGACCGCTCCCGCCTAGCTTTCGACGTCAAGGCCTGGCAATCGAGGCACGACTCCGCATCATGGTCGGCCCCCAGGCAATAAAGGCACCGGCGATGGTGATCCATCACCGACATCAGGCGATGACAGGCGTCACAGGCTTTGAAACCAGGCATCCTACCGGCACCAGAGTCGAGTCGATAGACCAAAAGAAGTCAAAAAAGTTAGGCAAAAAATGACTAGGGGTAAGCTCTTCCCGGATCGGCGCTTACTGGCGCAGAAAAAAAGAAGAACTGATGTCAGAGCGCGACGACGGACGCGGAGCCGCAGACGACCCCTAGCAACGCGCAAGGGGTATTGATACAAAAATCTTTCCGGATCCAGCCTGACGCCTGGGGATATTCTCAGGTGAGGAATCTAACTAACGTGTTTCTTTCAGATATTGGTTTTACCCACTATGACTGCATGACAAGTGAAGTGCATTATGTGACTTATGAGACAAAATGGTTTCTATTATGACTTCCCTTTTTTTTAATTAACATAAGAGTATTATCCTGAGGGCACCAATTCATGTGTATCTAATGCCAGTTTTCAAATGTTTTTCACGCTGAGATGAGCTCTTTCTGTTTCACACTAAAACATGTCGTCATTAATTACCACTATGCCACATGATCAGAAATTCAAACTTCTTGCAAGTCTTGCTTAGCCCTCCATCACAAGAGTGGCGTTCCTTTGCCGCCATCTCTTAAGTATATTCATGCGAGCCAGCAATATCGATGAGCATCTTACTGTGTGACCGATGCGTCGTAATATTTGGTCCTCTAAACCTTGTCAGTACACACAATTGTACTAATATCACTTGATGTCACTACACCAGTATGGGACCACCTAGAACTCTAATTGCTTTTTCATCATGTCTAGTAACACCCTAATATGGCCACCATATACGCATACTCATGCCAGGCATTATATCTAATTTTAGTCCGGGTGCATAAACAAGTGAGGCGTTACATAAGGTCTTTTTCTGCCTTATTCCTATTTAGAATTGTGTTGTTCTATTACTATGCCTCCATCACCATACCCATTGACGTAATATGATAGTAAGCCTTTTTTTTCAGACATTGGAATATGGTCGCCGCTTTAACGATTCGAGCGTTGTCTCATGCATTGTCCTTTTTAGGTCTCGCCTGAGCCAGCGCATGCGCTGCTCTGGCGAGACATTTAGCAAGCGGCTTTTCGAAGTGCTACCAAGGCGGCCACCAGCTTGCGGTCACGTGCACAAGCGCGCGCGCCACGCTCCGCCTCTCCAATTAACTGCTGCGTGCGCATCCCTCGCGTGCTTTAGCACGTCATCGCGATCACTTTCGCTTTCACCGCAATCGCGATCACTTTCGCTTTCACAGCCGCGCGGCGTTACTTTAACGGCCGCACGGCCAATGCTTGTTTGCGGGGTGATAGTGTCAAAGAATGCTGTGTAGCTGTAATAGAAAAGCTAGTGCGACAATAGAAGATCCTTGTCGCCAATGAGCGCTGAATCTCACTCAACCAGCTTGCGATTTTTTTCTCCCCCACAAGTCTCATATTGGAGAAAATCTCGCACATTTAGAGAAAACTGAACCGTTTACACAGAGTCGGGCACTTTGTCACCATTAGCATATCTTTCCTGGACCTGCATGAGGCTTTGGTGCAAGGTATATTCTCTCCCCACCCACAACCCCCTTCACCCCCCCATACACCCTTCTGGTCTTTCTTTTTCGCTCTGTCTGTCGCTCTCTCCTCCCTCCCTCCCCCTCCCCTCTCCCTACCACACACTTCCAATGTTGAGGGGCTCTGGTGGCAAGCAGGCTCTTCTTGCAGAATAATAATCACACATGTAATTTATTGGTTCTGTGCACCATACACCAAATATGACCGAGACGCAACGGTTGCATCTCAGGTTTTATTAGGAGTTAGAGAATGCCACATGTGAAACCAAAGCTGAAACCAGCTGCACTTCGGTGCCAAAAGCCGGGACCTATAGAAGCACTTCATTCTGTTCAAATGCCCCAGTCTGGGCCTCAGTCACGGGCCGAGTTTCTGTCATCCACTGTCATTCACCTAAGTCATTCATGCAGGCGCATACAAATGGCCAGGGAAGCTTTCTGTACACTTTGAAGAATTGCACTGCCGGTCCCGTAAACAGTAATTCCATTTCCTAAATGTCATGAATGAATATCAAGTGCTGCATAACATTTGAGTCAGTTTTTACAGATCTGCACCTCAATGTCACAATCCTAACAGGAACAAAAGAATTCATTCACAGATAAACATTGTTTCACACACATCCTTTTACACACGCACAAATACAGACTGCACTTACCTTATTTTTTCCATTACTGTTTTTTTCAGGGTCAGCGATCTTCTTATGCAATCTATCCTAATCATTAATGAGTGTCAGAGGATAATTTTATTTCAAGGTGTAAATGTCGAGCATGATGCTGCTCCATTAGTTGTTGCAGCCAAATGCTTTCCAGTACCAGTGAAGTCACCGCCTCAGACAAATATGAACAAACACTGTTTCTCCAAGCATTTTTTTTCCTTCCATTTTCTTGAGATTGTGTGTTAGCAGTCGAATGCTGGGACACCTTTAAAAGCGAAAAACAAATGTATCTCTTCTTCCAGATTAGAACTAAGAATTAACAAGCATTGGCATAGCCAATAGGTCTCGCCTTTGGGACCTTATAAGTGTTTAGCCATGCAAAAGTTGATGTTGTTGCACCAAGGATATTGTGCTGCATGTAGGAGAGTAGGGTCTGCTTTCTATGTTTACCCCCACTTTTTGCTTTTGCTTTACTGGTTTTCAACTTAGATGTGGCTGTGGGCCTGCTAATCAGACCCACAGACCTGCTGTTCTCTCTCTAAATTGATACTATGTACTTTAGGTGCATAACCCATTTGGATAGGATCACCTTATTGGCCCCTGTACAGTGTACCTTAGGTACCCAGGGCATAGGTGTACCCTAGGCCTACCAGGGGCTGCAGCATGTATTATGCCACCCCTGGCCTGGCCTTCCATTATGACACAACTGGCTGATCACTCAGCTGGGGCAAGGTCGTGTAATCACTCCTTGCTTAGGTGTAGTATTCCTATACCTAACTTACATATAGACACATGTGTACCTATCAGCCACTCCTATGGTAGGCCTTAACAATCCTGGAGGCAGAGTGCTTGGTAACATGTGAGATGGTGCTCTAGCATGAGCTGAGCCTGTCTGCAGCTTTCGGAACCATGTCCTTATAGCTGTTCTATGATATAGCCTACCATATACTCTTAAAGTGCCTTATAATCCTCGCGGTTATGGTAACTATGGTTTGGCTTTATCAAAACATGTCGCGTAAGGTGTCTAACACTTTGGAATAATACCCCCATCCCATTTCTGGGAATGAGGATATTATCCCTCCCTTCTAGAGGGAGAAGACATGTTGTAACCTACTTACCCGATTAAAGTTAACCAGAGCCCCAGCATCACAAAATGGATGCTGCTGCCACAGACACGAGTCTGACCTCCTGGTGCTGGGAGTGATCCCGGCAAGGGAGGCTTGGACAATAGGTTTCCTGCCTTGGGAGGTGCGAGCACCACCCCAGACAGGCCTTAGTGTATTGGGGCAGGGAGGGATGAAAAGAATGAGACATGCCTGGGGCACACAAGGTGTCCCGTGCATAGTCCAGTTCAAACCGGTGCTGGGGCACTCCAGCCCCAGTCCTGGCGCGAAACTGGACAAAGGGAAGGGGGTGTAACCACCCCCCTCCCAGGTCCCACCCATAAGGCGTGACCTAGCAGGCAACCCAGCCCCCCAGATTAGTATAAGAGTGGTAGCTGGGCCCCAGGAGATTAGATTATCCTGAACCTGCAACTTGAACAGAAACTCTGGACCTTCGACATTCGACGAAAGAAGAAGACTGAAGAATCTCCCTTGTGGCCAAGGAGTGGCTACCCTGTGCAAACAGGCACCATCAAGAGACTACCCTTTGCTTTGCTGAAGTTCTACGAGGGACCGACTGCAGAGCCCGACCAGAGCCTTGACTTCCAGACTTCTCCGACCCTGATCCACATCCACAGCCGAGCTGAGATCCGTGGAGGCGACGAGAGACGTGGGACCGGCTACCTGGGAAAAGTGGTGAGTATCTTCCAGCACAGCTTCTGAGGCACCCTCGAAGTTGTGCACCGGGGATTGAGAAGCCCCAACCCCAAGCACCATCTGCACTGAAGATCAGCCCCCCACACTCCACGAGTCCTGCGTGGGGCCCATCTGCATTTTCCTGCTTGCCGCGTCTGTCCGGTTGCTTGCCCGTTGGCTAGCGGCCTTTGTGACGACACACCTTGAAATCTTCACTGCTGGTTTGGCTCCTCCAGACTGGCTCCCGCTTCCTTGCAAAAGAGAAGCACCCCAGACCTTCCTGGTCTGCACCAGAAGCAAGTCCTCCGTTCTTCGTGGGTTCTGCTTGCCAAGGCTTGGTGAGTCCTAGTTCGACTTCGACGCCGCCGACAGCAAGAGCCTTCATGGGACAGCTCGCCTCCTGGTCCTGGTCGTCCTCCACGTCTCCTGGTACCCGTGGCTGCAGCGACAAGCTTCACCTTTCACCTGCAATCTTCACGACATCGCCTGGTTCCTTCCTGGTTCCACTTGGTCACTGGCTAGTGACCTTGACTCTATCCCTTCTGCTTGCAGGTATCCTCTCTTCTTGATCCCAGCCTTGGGATCCACCGGACACTCTTCACTGACTGCCTGTCAGCAACTTTCCTTCAGGCATCCATAGAAGTCCACGACGAAACCCGACGCAAGTTCACACCTATGCACCCGCAGCCTGTGGGCTAGGTAACTTGGGTACTTCGGTGCTCACAAGGGTAGTGACTATCCTAGGGTCTAGTTTCCGAGTCTCGACTCTCTAGCTGCTTCAGAAGTGTCCTTAAACTGTTAATTTCTAACTGCTAGTAATTCTATCGACTTTTACGCATTACACGTGAGTGTTTCCACTCTGCACCTGAATCCCGTGTTTTTATGACAATCATACTGGCCACGGTCTTCAAATTGGACCGCAATCACAGGCTGCATTGACAGCGGTTCATCGGACTAGCCTTGTCCCGTTTTCTGCTCAGTAAGTCTGGGCTTCCCAGCCTCTCAGAATTGTCTCTGTTAGATGAGGTTGGCGCAGGCAAGCTCACTTTATTTCGCTTCCTTCTCTCTTTTTTTCAAACGGATGCAAGCGTTAAAACAAGTGAATCCTTGTGGATTGCTTTGGTCCAGGGAACAAGTCCTAAAAAAAGAAGTGGGGGGACTAACCTAGTTAATCAGAATGCAAATGGCATCACGGCACGTGACATCGCGGCGCGTGACATCACAGGAAGTGACATCAGATCTTAAGCCCTCACATATATGTTTAACATGTCTATCATGAGTACATTGGAGCACATTTTGAGTATATAGGGAAACACTCCTGATTTAGGCAGAAGATTCACACTTTTGTAAGCTACACATACAACAGTGTTTCCTTTTGACAGCGTAAACTTCCTCTACCAGTAGTGCTTTAAAAGAAAAACAGTGGGGCCCGATTCACAGAACTAACTTATGACAAAATCCTAAACTTACTACCATTTTGGTATTGACAGAAGGCACTTACTCATTTCAGTATTCACAGAAGTTAGGAGTCCTAACTTTAGGACTCCTAAATGCCTTTTGTGAATACCGAAAGTCTTAAAGTTAGGATTCTTCTCAGTTTAGGAGTAGTAAAGTTAGGAGTCCTAACTTTACTACTCCTAAACTGAGAATAATCTTAACCCTAAGATTTTTAGTATTCACAGAAGGCATTTAGGAGTCCTAAAGTTAGGACTCCTAACTTTACTATTCCTAAACTGAAAACAATCCTAACTTTAGGACTTTCGGTATTCACAGAAGGCATTTAGGAGTCCTAAAGTTAGGAGTCCTAACTTTACTACTCCTAAACTGAGAAAAATCCTAACTTTAAGACTTTCGGTATTCACAGAAGGCATTTAGGAGTCCTAAAGTTAGGACTCCTAACTTCTGTGAATACCGAAATGAGTAAGTGCCTTCTGTGAATACCAAAATGGTAGTAAGTTTAGGATTTTGTCTTAAGTTAGTTCTGTGAATCGGGCCCGTGGTACTTAAATTATTTCAACATCCCCTCAGGGGTAGTAAGACCTATATAAATTACATTTACTTTGTGTGAATACAGGGAAAGACCAACACATCTGACATTCTTACAGTGAATGCATATCTTGTAAAAGGGGACTAAACAAAGTGAAAAGCTGCCTCTCTTCAGTATATGTGAAGTGCTGCATTTACATCTGGGTGCGAGGTTCCTGACTGCTCCCAGCCAGGAGACTCCAACAAAAGGAGGCCTGATGATCCCTCAGATTCAGCCTTTGTTATGGGCCCAGCAAGAGTCTGAACTAAGAAACCTCCCTCCACGCCTGCACGTTGTTGCCGATCGCAAGCAGACAACACAACGTGCAGGGTGTGTTTGAATGTGTCCCGGTGTGCAAATTACACTGGGACAATTTTTGCATATTTTTCAGTGGGGCCCAACTTCTTGGCAGGGTGGATGGTGTCCACCCTGTGAAAAAAGTAGGTGGACGCCGTCCATCCGCATGTGCCTCGACTCGTGCCCTGCTTTAGTCACAGTGTCATAATTTGGTATGCTCACAACATTTTGGGACGGGAACATGTATTTTTAACCACCGTTATTGTTCTCGACTAATTCGCTTTAGTGACCTTTTCCATGTGCATCACCCATGTACCCCCTTTTTTGGTATTAGCGCATATAATAGTATCTAGTGATGTCATCATTGTTTTTAGTAGACCAACACTACTAAGGTAAATTAGGAAGCTATATAAGTAGTGTTTCATTCAGCTTTGAAGTGATGGTTTGACGCACAAGACCCACGTTAGTTATTCTGCTGCCCGAGAAACCCATTTATTTAGTAGTTGTCTTTTGCCTACATCACTTGGACATCACTGTTTTTGGAGTTCTCCTCTGCTTAAGATTGAGCTGTCAATTTTAATTGCAAGTACCGCAGCTCTGCGTTGTCTCATTTTGACGTGGTAAACTTCGCTTTGTGGACTAGTTTCTGATTTTTGATATTCAGACAGTATTCTACACACATATGTCCATGGTAGAATGCCCAGTGCTTTATTTATTTTTTCTCACTCACTTTTCACTTTAGTTATCGTGAAGATTCAACCTTCACGCTGTGGTCTAAGTTCATTTAAGGTTATTTCTGTTAAAATGATTTCGTTTCAGTTTGGACAGATATCAAGTTTTTTAAAAGCTTTCTTTCCTGAGTCAATGACCAGGAAGACTTTTACCATTTATTGACTTAGCCAGGATTAGGATTTCCACTTGGAATATACATAAGTAAGTCTTTAATTATGATTTTTCATTCACCATCTCTTTTTAATTCTTTTTCTTGGTGGTGTGTCCCTTTTCAGACCTTTTTAAAGGTGTGGTTTCAGTCTTTTTGTGTAACTGGCTTGATCTTCAAAAGGGGCAGCCACTAGTTTTCTTTTTTCACACAGGTGTGTTTCTTTTTCTTTTAGTCTTAATATTTATTGATATATTATTAATGGAATATTACGTTTATGCAGGGGTCACACAACACTTTTAACTCACCGTCCTGAAGAAAGTCCAAAGGATGCATACTAAGGGTGGGCGTAGTTCGCGAAGTAGCACTTCGCGAAGCTACGCAAAGTGAAGTTCGCACTACGCGAGCTACGCGTAGCACTTCGCGAACTGCGAAGTAACATGTTCGCACTGTGCAAGATGTTGTTTTCAATGATTGCACAGTGCGGACAAGCAACCGGCACTGTGCAATCATTGAAAATGGCATCTTGCACAGTGCGAGCTGTAGTTTTCTGCTGCTCGAGTAGATTTTTACTCGAGCTGCAGCTTTCTCAACGCGAACTGGTAGTTTCTCATCGCGAGCGGTCGCGAGCATACGCGACCCCTCGCAATGAGAAACCTGACCTTCTCGCGTTGGGAATCTCGCCGGGAGGTTTATTTTCCATGCTCGCGATCGCGAACAAGGAAAAAGTCTCGCCAGGATGTCATTTTGCTTGCTCGCGGTCGCCAACTTGACGTTGAGGACCGCGAGCAAGCAAAAAATGACCGCAGCACTACGCAACACTACGCTACGCGTGTTCGCACTGTGCTACGTGCAGTTCGCGTAGCGCGAAGTAGCGCGAACTTCGCAAACTACGCGAGCGTAGCGTAGTGCTTCGCCCAGGCCTAATGCATACACCATAAAGACCGAAACGTCGACAACCTCATCTATTTCCCCAGTGATTCATTTTCCCCAAGGAACTGATTTCTGTTTTGATCAGACTCATTTTCCGTTGATGTATTTGTTTGGAATCGATGCTCTCACTAATGACCCTGAGGTTTTAATCATTGTATATCATCTGTCAACCTCGGTCATTTTGTATTGTTCAAGTCTTTTGTACCCTTTCTTGTTTACATTAAAAAAAATTGTATTTTGAAAAACTCACACCCGTTCTAAGAGTATCTCTGGCAGATTTATTGCGATACAAATGAACTAATTGATTTACTGATTGTTCAATTGTAAGTTACCGGCTGGGACTCACCAACATTGTTGTATGTTTCAAATTGTTGAACTAAGTATATTGAAAGAAATCACTTGCAGGCACACTTACCTATCAATAGACACATTGAACAAGTTACTTACCTTCGGTAACAATATTTCTGTAAGAAACATTAGTAGTCATAGATTCCTTACCTTAGAATTACCCCCAGGCGTCAGACTTGACCCGGAAAGTTTTCGGCAGCAGTACCCCTGCTCGTCTGTAGGTGGCGGCGTGTGGCTCCGTGTCCGTCGTTGGCGTCGTGGTCGCCGAGATGACGTCGCGGGCTCTACTTAGATGCCGCCCACGCATGCTGACGTCAGTTCTGTACATGACTTTCCACACCAGGAACGCAGAAACATGGAAGAAACTGACCACAGGTGCATTGAAACTAGGGCCCTGAAAGGGATGACCTTAACCCTAGAAATCAGTTCACAGAACAGGGAGGATGGGTGGGGCGGTAAGGAATCTATCACTACTAATGTTTCTTACAGATATATCATTACCGAAGGTAAGTAACTTGTTCATCTGAAGAAACACATACTGATAGATTCCTCACCTTAGAATAGACACCCCAGCAATACCAACCCCGGTGGTGGGTCTGCGAACCAAGATCACACTAGAAAGTCATGGAGAACAGAACGGCCAAAAAAGCTGTCTCTCCGGACTTGGCTGTCCAGGCAATAATGCTTAGTAAATGTGTGCAGCGAGGCCCACGTGGTTGCCTGACAGATGTCTTGCAGGGGGACACCACGTCTCAATGCAGTAATGGCTGCAGTAGCTCTGGTGGAATGAGCAAGCAGTCCCACCGGAGGTTCCTTTTTAGCCAACGAATAACAGGCTTTGATACACAAGATGACCCAGCGGGATATAGTCCTCTTGTGTACCGCCCGACCTTTCTTGGTGCCAATGTAGCCAACAAAGAGTTGGTCATCCACCCGGAACTGTTGTGTGCGGTTGAGATAAAATGAGAGTGCACGTTTTGGGTCCAGACGGTGGAGCCTCTCTTCCTCCCTGGAAGGATGCGGAGGCGGAAAGAAGGTGGGCAAGGTAATAGTCTGCCCAATGTGAAAGGTCGTAACAACTTTTGGCAAAAAGGAAGGATGGGGCCTGAGCACAACCTTCTCCGGATGGATTGATAGGAAAGGAGGCTTGCAAGAAAGAGCCTGGAGCTAACTCACTCGCCTAGCGGAGATGATGGCCATCACAAAAGCAATCTTCAAAGTCAAGAGACGAAGAGGACAGTTGTGAAGGGGCTTAAAGGAAGCGCACATCAAGGTTCAAATCCCACTAAGGCATCACGAAAGGAATAGGAGGAAAAAGGTGTGTAATGCCTTTGAGAAATCTATTTACAACAGGGGACTTGAAAAGAGAGGGCTGATCAGGGAGCCTGAGAAAGGCCAAAATAGCAGAAAGATAGCCCTTGATAGTGCCCAGAGCAGAGCCCTGCTGGGCCAAAGAAAGAAGGTACAGTAGTACTTCAGAAAGGGGATCCACAGTCTCTGCTGTGCACCATGCCACAAATTTGTTCAACCTGCAGGCGTATACCACTTTAGTGGAGGGACGCCTGGCTGCCAGAATGACATCACAAACTTCAGGAGGTTAGTCAAAAGGAATCAACTGCCGCCGCTCAATCTCCACGCAAAGAGGTGGAAGCTCGACAGGTTCCGGTGGAGGACTGTCCCCTGCTGCTGCGACAGAAGATCCTCCCGAAGAGGCAGTCTGATCGGAGGATCAATGGCCATGTTGAGCAGCTCGGGATACCACACTCTTCGTGCCCAGTCCGGAGCCACGAGAATGACTTGGGCCTGGTCACGCCTGATCTTCTTCATCACTCTGGGCAGAAGTAGTATAGGCGGAAAGGCGTACAACAGACCGCAACTCCACTCGCGACGAAAGGCGTCCCCGAGCGAGTGCCGTCTTGGAACCCAACTCCAACGTGCAGAACTGCGGACATTGCGCGTTCTCTTCAGTGGCGAATAGATCTAACCAAGGCTCTCCCCACTGCCGAAAGAGGCCTTGCGCCACGTCCGAGTTTAGACGCCATTCGTGATCCATCATGCACCGGCGGCTGAGTTTGTCTGCTCTGGCGTTCAGAGAGCTCGCCAGATGTTGAACCACCAGGGTGATGCCCTGATGTTCCAGCCATGTCCAGAGGCGCAGAGCCTCCTGACAAAGGGTCCACAACCCCACCCCGCCCTGTTTGTTGCAATACCACATGGCGGTGGTGTTATCCGTGAACACCTGCACTACACTTCCCCGAACAGAGGGAAGGAATGCCTTCAGTGCAAGTCGGATCGCTCTCAGCTCCAAAAGGTTGATATGGAGCCGAGACTCAGCCGGAGACCAGAGTCCCCTGATCTCCGCCTCTCCCATGTGGCCCCCCCATCCCAGGAGGGACGCATCCGTCACCACTACGTGCTCCGGTTGGGGAAGGGAGAGGGATCTGCCGCTGACTCAATCGCGGTCCGTGAGCCACCACTGCAACTGGTTTGCAGTGCCCTCTGAGATCAAGACACGGTCGGACAGGTTGCCCCGATGCTGGGCCCACTGAAACTTCAGGTCCCACTGCAGAGCCCGCATCCGCCACCTGGCGTGATGTACCAGCAGGATGCAGGAGGCCATCAGACCCAGAAGCCGCAGCACCAACCTTACCGAAACCCGGGATAGAGGCCGAAAGATGGGAATCAGGGCTTGAATATCATGGATCCGCTGTACCGGAGGATAAGCCCGGAACTGCTCTGAGTCCAGAACTGCTCCGATGAAGAGGAGCTTCTGGGAGGGACTCAGATGCGACTTCGGCACATTGATGGAGAACGCCAGCGAATGCAAGAGGTCGGCCGTAGTCTGGAGGTGGGAGACGACTGCTTGGGGCGAGCCCGCCTTCAACAACCAATCGTCGAGATAGGGGAAGACCGGAACCCCTAATCTGTGCAGATGAGCTGCGACCACCGCCATCACTTTCGTGAACACCCGAGGGGCACTGGTGAGGCCGAAGGGGAGCACGGTAAACTGAAAATGCTCTTGGCCCACCGTGAACCGCAGGTAACGCTGGTGGGCCGGCAGGACGGTGATGTGGAAATAAGCGTCCTGCAATTCCAACTCTATCATCCAGTCTCCAGGGTCTTGGGCAGCCAGTACCTGAGCTAAGGTGAGCATCTTGTACCTCTCCTTCCGGAGGAAGGCGGTGACGCTCCTGAGGTCCAAGATAGGGCGTAGGCCCCCTTTGCCCTTCTTGGGAACCAGAAAGTAGTGGGAATAACAAATACAACCTACTTGTGGACCAGGAACGCGCTCGATGGCCCCCTTGGCCAAGAGGGCCGAAACTTCCTCCTGTAGAAGATGCAAGTGATCCTCCGATATACGGTGGCCCTGCGGTGGCATGGCTGGAGGGGTCGTCTCAAAGGGGAGGGAGTAGCCCCTTCGGACGATTTGCAGCACCCACCTGTCCGAAGTGATGGAGAGCCAGTGGAGGAGGTGATGGTGAACTCTGCCGCCCACTGGCGTGGAATGGGCCTGAAAGCTCGGACTAGGAAGGCTTTGAGGCGGATGCTGCCGGGGTGGATGTGGACTGACCGCGTTGTCCTCTAGTACCGCCACGGCGGAACCCACGTCCGCGACCGCGTGCAGGTTGGTTCTGCGGCCGGTGGCTAGGCGGACGTGAGGAGGCGCCCCTTCCTTGGCCACGAAAGGGGCGAAAGGCGGAAGCGTGCGGCAGTGGGGCCGAGAGACCCAAGGTCGTGGCCGTAGCCCGGGAGTCCTTAATACGAGCCAGCGCACTATCCGCCTTCTCACCAAAAAGGCGAGCGCCATCAAAGGGCATATCCATGAGGGTACTCTGGACATCCCCCGAAAAAGACGTGAACCTCAGCCAGGCATGGCGCCGGAGCGCCACCGTGGTGGAAATCACCCTACCCAGCGAGTCCGTGGTGTCAAGTCCACACCGTATGGCATGTCGCGCTGCATCTCGCCAGTCAGCAAGTGCCTGGGAGAGACATGTCCGGGCCTCCTCCGGACACAGTGGCAGCACGTCTTCCACCGCATCCCACAGAGAGTGGGAGAAACGGTCCAAGAGGCAAGCGGTGTTCAAAGACCGCAGGCCCAAGCTCAGGGAAGAAAACAGTTTCTTTCCGAACTGTTTCAGCCTCTTGGATTCCCGATCCGGAGGAGCGGACGGGAAGGAGGATTGGGAAGTGGAGGCCTGGATAACCAGGCTCTCGGGGGTGGGGTGTTGGGACAGGAAACTGGGGTCGCCCGGAACAGGGCGGTGGCACCGGGCCACGTTCCGATCCACAGGAGGAACTGTGGAGGGCTTGGACCAAGTGCCCTGCAGAATGTCGATGAGGGCCTCATTGAACTGCAGCAGAGGCTCTGTGGAGCTTGCTGACGGTTGAAGCACCTCTGTGAGGATATTAGTCCTCACGGTCACAGCAGGCAACTCGAACCCCAGGGCGCAGCACCACTGAAAAAGCTGCACCTTCCTCCGAAGCCACAGACGGAGGAGAGATGAAACCAGCGTCCGGTGAAGTGTCCAGACCACTGGCATCCCCAGTTCATCTGCCCAGTCCTGTGAAAGTTGGCCCTGGAGGGCCATAGGGTCCTCAGACCCCTCCCAGTCGCCCCCGTCATCCGATTCCTGATAAACAGGAGGAATGATCGGAGTCGGATGGTAGATGAAACGCTCATCCATCGGAGTCGGGTGCGGCACCGCGCCGGCGTCGGGTCCGGACAGGGGCTAAACCGGGGCACGGCATCATCCGGAGGTGGAACCGGTGTCGGCGCCGGCGGAGGAGGCGTCGTGAGGTTGGCCTGGATCCCTCGGGGACCTGCGGTGTCGGGACTGAAGTCGTCGACGGCGCCGGGTCGGAGACGCCGGCACGCGAGGTCGCCCAGTCGTGCCCCCGGGGCCGCTCATGGCCGAGAGGAAGGCACTGACCTCCGCCGGAGTCGCGTCAGTCCCAGGGACCAGCGGGGGTGGGACCACCCTGACCCTCGGCCGAGTCGCACGACCGGCGAGGGGAGTCCGAAGAGCGGTTTCGCCTCTTGGACTTCTTTGATCGCTTCAACTTACCCAAAGACTTCGAGCCCGACGAGCGATGATGGTGACTGCGGCTTCGCGACCGGTCCTTGGACCTCCTCCTGGACCGGGACCGAGTGCCGAAGCTCGAGAAGCTTACGGGACCGCTCCCTCCTAGCCTTCGAGGTCAAGGCCTGACAGTCGGGGCACGACTCCGCGTCGTGGTCGGCCCCTAGGCAGTAAAGACACCGGCGATGGTGGTCCGTCACCGACATCAGTCAATGACAGGAGTCACAGGCTTTAAACCCAGGCATCCTACCGGCACCAGAGTCGAGTCAACAGAAGACCAAAAAGAGTCAAAACGTTCAGTCAAAAATTGACTAAGGGGTAAGCTCTTCCCGGATCGGCACTGTCTGGCGCGGAAAAAAGAAGAACAGACATCAGCGCGCGAGGGCGGCGTCTTAGTACTCCGACGACGTCATTCCGGCGCACGACGCCAACGACGGACGCGGAGCCGCAGACGACGCCTAGCGACGCGCAAGGGTTATTGCTACAAAAATCTTTCTGGATCCAGCCTGACGCCTGGGGATATTCTAAGGTGAGGAATCTAACTAACGTGTTTCTTTCAGATGTCTATGCTCACTTTTCTGATATGAAATAATCCATCATCCATTGCAATGGAACAACGTCCTAGTAGGCAGAGATATACAGCTCATTGGGTGTATCATCATAAGGTGAGAGATGTATACTCTAGGGGTGGGCGGAATTGGCGGAAGGCACTTCCGCCAATTCTCGCGAGAATGCAAGCAATTTCCGCGATCACGCGATATTTCCGTGATCGCGGAAATTGGTGCTTCCGGCCTGCCGCTGCCGCCCGCTACAGGTTGCGGGTCCCTCGAGTCAGCTGTCCATCGTAGTGGGGGAAAGGGCGGAAGATGTTGCCCACCGCTGGTGTGTGGGGCAGGGCTTCCATGCAGTTCACATGCCGCCCGTGGGCCAGAGACGCCGCGGGCCAGAGACCGATCAGAGCAGCTGGTGTCAGGAACTACACGGGGATTGCGCGACAGGTAAGGACCGTCACCACAGCTAGTTTTTGACGGTCGATATGGGGAGAACAGCACACCTGCCCAGCCTCGACCTAGCTCCCGAATGTATTGTGCCGATGAATGCGTTACTGAATTTGAGCTTCAACTCGGGCACCTGCTTTATTTATATCTGCAAGTGCTTGGCCAGGCAACAATTTCCGTTCCCTCCCGGAAATTGCGACAATTCGGCATTTCCGCGTTCCGGTCGGAACGCGGAAATGTCGAATTGTCGCAATTTCCGGGAGCGGAACGGAAATTGTCGCCCACCCCTAGTATACTCTGAGCTGTGACTGACAAAGTCTCAACCAATGCTGAAATGTTTTTCGATACTGGACATGATAGGTCTTGTAGACAGTTGCACTGTCAAGGCCTAAAAATGACTGGGAATATTAATTTCATTAGCCCTGTTTTTGTTATCTAAATGGATCTCATTTGTCAAAATATATATTTAGCCCATTATTTTGGAATCCAAATATACGCACTGATAATCTATAGTTTAGGAATATCAAAGTGGATCGCTACTGATGGCGAATCATTCAAATAAGCCAACATAATTTAGATGTCCATTTGCTGTACTATTCCATAGAGCCAATTGTGCAACCTGGTATATTTTGAATGTAATTCTTAATATTCCCTTTTTATTCGCATACAATGTTCTTAAAGTGTTGCTGTGCCAGGTTCGCTGAATACTTTAACACCGGATGTCCCTTCCAGAGGATCAAAACCATTTGCATCTGAACATTTATAGGGTCACACTCAACATGTGAAACCTGCTAAATGGTATCAAAAGGGGTTACTCACCAAATTCATTACTGCATTGACTTCATTGTAGCTGTCCAGGGCATCTGATAAAATCTTATTAAGTGACGTCCATCCAGAAACTGGGAAGTATTTGGGCTCTCCAATGCCAAGGGAAAAGTGACAGTAAATATTTGGCTGAGCAAAGAGGACTGCATCTGGCATATCCTAGAAAATAAGAGAATAATTAAATCCTGTAATGAGAAAGAATTATGACTGACAATATTTGAATATTAGCTGCATTGTCCAGTGAATGGGTGCAAATTCATCCTAAGTGACATAATGGACAAGTTACTTACCTTCGGTGATGCCTTATCTGGTAAAGACAGTATCTAGCCACAGACTCCCTACCTTTGAAATTCCCAGGTGTCGGGAAGTAGGATCTTCCTTTTATTGTTACGCCCATTTTATGCCTGGTGTCAGAATGTTTTGACTGTAGTTTGCTGGGACCCTGCTAACCAGGACCTCAGCATCTGTGCTCTCTCCCCCAAAATGGCTTTGGTATGTACTTTGGTACCTCCACAATTGGCTACTGGTGTGCCCTTATAAGTCCCTAGTATATGGTACTGAGGTACCCATGGCATAGGTACACCAGGGGTCTCCAATGGCCTGTAGCATGTACTGTGCCACCCATGTGAGGCCATTTAAACTCTGACTACAGACCTGCCATTGCAGCCTGTGTGAAATGGTGCTTGCACCTCTCCCAACAGATATACGTTTTCTTATATCTGAGGTCACTGCACTTAAAATCTGTAAGTCGCCCCTATAGTAGGCCCTTCAGTCCTGAGCGGAGGGTGCATGGTTATAAATGTGAGGGTGCCTCTGCATGACAAAGACACCCCTATGAACCCCAGAGTCAACTCTCCAGGCTTTGTAAGAGCGGTCAGCCATTTTCAGACATATAGGGCCAGATGTAGGTAAATACATTTTTGTGATTTCTTAATAGCGATTTTTAGGGAATCGATATTAAGGACTTGCAAAATGCCATGAAGGTAGGAATCGCAATATTTTTTGCGATTCCTTAATATTCCTTAATTGCGAATCGCAAATTGCAATTTGCAATCAAGGAATACCTTCCCATTCATTCCTATGGGCCTAGAGGCCCATAGGAATGAATGGGAATTGCGCACGCAATTTGCGAGTACCCTATAGGTACTCGCAAATTGCGTGCGCAATTACAAGGGTGCAAGGGTTCCAGAGGGACACCCTGTTGCACCCCTGAAATGTGCATGTGTGCACATGTGGCGCACATACATGCCCTAAGGGTATGAATGTGTGCCACATGGCACTTTTAAAAAAGCAAAGAAGTGCTTTTTTAAAGGAAATCGCTAATTACCACCAACTTGAAGTTGGTGGTAATTAGCGATTCCTTAGGGGTAAATTGCACTTTCATTTGAGCTACTTACATTGCATTTAAGGAATCAAAATTTACGATTCCTTAAATGCAATCACAAAATAGGGAATCGCAAATTATGCGATTCCTTATTTAGCGAGGGGCTCATTGTGTGCTACATTGCACACTGCTAATTTGCAATCGCAAACGCTGAAATTCTGTGAATTTCAGCGTTTGCAAGCGCAAATTGGCTTCCTACATCTGGCCCATGGTGGGCATCAGTAATTATGAGATGTCTAACTGCATAATGGCTCTGTCGGGTATAAATTATTTCTTAAACCATTAAACCAGTCATTGGTTTATTCACAGGAAAGACAATTAATCATAAATAACACACATAGAGACCAAAAAGGTATTCAAAATGTTTATAAATTGCGTCATATATGAATACCCACATTAAATTGCATGGCTGTCAAGACATAAGAGTGAATTATAATTTGTGACAAGGTGACATGTGGTGCTCAGTGCTGTAGTGAAAGTGCGTAATATATACAAAGTGACTTGTGAAAGTATTGACGTTTTCAAAGGCCAGAAAAACAGATATTGGAATCGGTCTGCATGTTCACGCGCGCTGTTAACACGCAATCATCAATCAGCCACACAAAGGAACTGCCTTTTGCCGACTGCATCATAAACGCTATCTGAGACCTCATCGGTTTATTAGCGTGTGCACTGCAATGCTCTGCACGATGAGATCGTTTAAATTAATACGCTTCGCGTGCTGAGCTACGAATTACATTTTACGATACTGCATCTGCCTTCAAGCCCATGACGGAGCCACGTAACACACGGAAGGCGTTACCTAGCAACGAGCACCAGACGCGGCTGCTCACGCCACATACACGCGCCTCAAACCAGCACTTTAACTAACAACACATCGGCACACTCGTAGATAGGATCGGAGGAGATAGGACGTTTGTCTGCACCCCCCCCTGCTTGAAGTCAATTGAGACTCCGGGTCCAATTCTAAGGTGAGCGGTTCAAATAGTGAGGTCGCGCTATTGCACAGGCTTCCAATTTAGACGCGATCGGCATGGAGGAGACTAATTATTATCTCCTTTTCATTCAGAACCCTAGAGTGATTAATACAATCGGAGGAGACAGGACGATTGCCTGAGCCCCCTCCCCCTACCTTTTAACTATTCTGAGACTCTCAAGACCCATCATTGGAAGAGATTAAGCGCATCTCAAGACTGGGTGAGTCCTTTTAAGCATTTAGATAAACGCATGTTTGTCCATTACATAGCCACTTAAGGGCTATTTCCCTTACTACGTTTCATTTTCCTAACTAGAAATCCCCATTGAGGAAGAACTTACGCTGTGCAGGAGACCTTTGCTCCTGTTTGCTACATCAAACGAAGAGATCTAACACGCCCCATGAGCTACATTGGGCTCTTTTAGGTGAGTCATCACCATGCATGCCTTGATTAGTCTCAGCATCCCATATTTTAACACACCTGACCATAATCCTTACTATCCTATAGGCTGTCACCCCACTGCCCCTGTCCTGATGAAGACCCGCATTGACTAGTTAGTAGTGCCCCTCCTGGGTTGAAACGTCGACATATCCCCTGGACCAGTTGAAAGACTCTGCATAAAGACCTATTCAATCAGTCTGCAGACCGATTCCAATATCTGTTTTTCTGGCCTTTGAAAACATCAATACTTTCACAAGTCACTTTGTATATATTACGCACTTTCACTACAGCACTGAGCACCACATGTCACCTTGTCACAAATTATAATTCACTCTTATGTCTTGACAGCCATGCAATTTAATGTGGGTATTCATAAATGACGCAATTTATAAAAATTTTGAATACCTTTTTGGTCTCTATGTGTGTTACTTATGATTAATTGTCTTTCCTGTGAATAAACCAATGACTGGTTTAATGGTTTAAGAAATAATTTATACCCGACAGAACCAATTGTTATTTTTGTACACGATTGCCCAGGTTCTGAGGGATACTGGGTTACCCCATTGTTATCTCAATAATAACTACATAATGGCTGCATCAGACCTGGTCGTGTTTGGTAGCAAACATGTTGGAAAGATAACCCAACACCGATTCTGGTGTTGGAGGTATGATCCCATGTACTGGGGGCTCCTTAGAGGGCCCCCTGTACTCTTGGTTACAGCCTTTCAGGATCTGCCAGCAATCTGGCTGCATGCGAATACCCATCACGAAGTAAAGCTCTATCCAGAAAAAGAGCAAGGAATAACAACCGTGAAGCACTGTTAAAACATAGAGACAGGACCCCCACTGACACCCTTACCTGTGTTACCACATACACACCAGCCTCCAAACAGCTGACGAAAGTCATTAAGAAACATTGGGGCATACTTAACACAGGCTCAATGACATTGGAGCCACCACGCTTCGCGTTTAAACTCTCCAGAAACTTGAAGGACATGCTGATCCACACGAGGCCAAAGACCCCCACTTCGGGTGACCAGAGAACATTATGGCAGTTACCACCTGTAAAAGGCCATTACCGCTGTGGTTCATGCACTGCTTGTGCCTTTACATCAGTTCAGAAAACCATTACCTTCAGCAATTCTTTCACATGGGAAATGAGGTTGCACACCAACTGTAACACACCCAACTGTGTATATCTGATCACGTGCCCCTGCAACTTACAATGTGTAGGGATGACCACCCGTCCGATTAAGTTACGCATTTCTGAACATCGGAGTAATTTCCGCTGCCACAAGAACAACACTAAAATGTGCACCCATTACCTGAAGAAACACCACACACCTGAGTCACTGAAATGGGTCATCCTGGAGACATTCGCTAAAATCACAAAAAAAGGCTCTTTTCCTGAGGGAACAGACTGTCTTCACACACCCAAGGATTAAATGAAGGTATACCTTGGAACATGTTAAGAGTCTGACAGAACGTCACTACCCAGTGACAAAGGGAAACATAATTATCAGTTAACTGGGTTTCTGTAACTGGGCACACGAATAGTAACAAGAGATAGCCTATGCAGTGGCTCCACAGGGTGATGCAGAACCATCTAACTACACCACATCGCTAAGATAATAACACTATTAAGCCTTGCGTGGGAACTTACACAATGTCTGCCGCCTGGGAGATGAAACATATTTAATAGCGGTGGGCAAAATACTTGAGGAGCAGTGTTAATATAGTGGAGCTATACCGTGATGTCCCGTTTATAACTACCAATACACTGGGATTATGCTAATTCATGCAGTAATACCACATCGCCAAGATATCAACACCATTAAGTCTCGAATGAGACTTTAAACACAATTCGTGCCACACATGAGATGAAACATACTTAAAGCGGCGTGTGAAATGGGTGAAGAACAGTCTTCAATGGCTTTTTAAATTAGTCTGACAGGGGCATCACCTCTGGGTGTTGTCATTCCTTTTTTTCCGTAAATGCACACTTCCGCCACAAAACTACTTAAAGATGGCCAACCAGATTGCAATAGCATCACACTCACTAGCTTCCATTATCGGGCCCCGCCCCCCCTCCCCCGCCCCCGAAGCACAGAGATGCACTAATAAAACAAACACGGTCTCAGACCACTCCACCTACCGAACCCGGTAGGAGTGGGTAGGTCCTGAGACGGTGTGATACTGGCATTCACGTGAGTAATCTGTTTTGCGAACTCCGCATCCCGCGCATATTTGCTAGGGGTGGGCAGAATTTGCGAAAGTGACTTTCGCAAATTATCGCGAAAATGTTAAAAATCTCCGCAAACACGTGGAAATATCGCGAAGATGCGGAAGTTTTTTTCCCGCCCGTTCGCGGTATTTTCTACGTGGTCGCGGCTCGCCAACTTACCCATGCGGTTGCTCGCGGGCGCGGCCATCTTGTTTTCACTCTTCTCGCGGTGCATGATCGCGAGAAGAAAGAAGGGATCGCGCGACCAATGACATTACTGCAGGCGCGAACTGTCGCGAGACAGCGCAAATGGCTACCAACAATCCAACAATCCAACATCTCGTGGAGAACGCGACCGGATCGGGAAAACTTGTCGGCGAACACGGGGATTCAGGTAAGGCGATAGCGCGCGCGCGAGAATGTATTATTTTACAGCGCGGGCAAGAAACAAATTATCGCTAAGCTGCGGAATGCGGAAATTTTGACATTTTCGCACTCTCCGCGGAACGCGAAAATGTCAAATTATCGCAATTTCCGCGAGTGGAACGGAAATTTACCCCAGGCCTAATATTTGCCCATAGCTTAACGCGCTTGTACTGATTTTGTGCGAGTTGTAAGACCACGTGTTCGCATTGATTGGGTTTTACCCCTGAGGCTGGGACACAATGGCTTTGCTCCAATGAGGGAGCCACTGCTTGACACATTAACAGTGACCTGAATTAATAACACGCCCTCATAAAGCACATTACGAGCACCCCGCTATTGATACCGTGCTGCCAATGAGGGCAACACACATCACTCGGCTGGCACACGCATGACACCATAGTGCCTCACATGAGAGCAATGACGAATTTGTAACCAGCAACAGTTATCATGCTACTGATGGGTGGTACACGCAGTCACTTTGAACACCATTACCTAGACGGAGGATACTTGTGAAAGTTGCAGGAAGAACACTGCGTTGCCACACGTAATGTGGCAGACCAAACTTACTGGCCCTCTAGGAGGAGATGATGGCATTTAGGAACACCATGTTAGAGTGGTTATGAGTCAAAGCTCATTCACAGCAATGTATGAATGACGACGAGTATGTGAGTGAGGCCGAGAGGTATGGCCATCACTGCACTGTATATAATAAGAATGATGTGACTAATACTAGCACTATTTATTGGCTCCCCACTGAATTGCTCCAGTACACGAGGAACTCCTCGTGTACAACGTACCGGGTACTGTTGAAGCCTGGTTAGTCCTAAGCATTGGGTGAGTCCCCAGAAATTCTCTCTGCTACTTTGTAAATGTGCCACAAGGGCTCTAGTTCACCTTGTGCACTCACCGTGTGGCACTGACTTTAATAGTTTTTAATGTGGTTTCATTTCATTTCATGTCCACCACTGAATGTTAAGAGTCAGCCTCACAAGGGAAAGGTATATACACTTGTAACTATATTGATGTAACCAGTGTCACATTTTCTCCCCTTACAGTTAGTTCCAGTACTAACAGGTACACAACTAGGTAGTTGTATGGTTGATGTGAGTATGCATCCATGTCATCATTTCTGAGTTGTAGATAGTATTCATTTTTCCGGTCCTGACAAATCGCCTGGAGAGTATACACTGAGCGAGAAACATGTTGACCTGTCTCCAATAAGTACGCTTAATCTAAGACATAAGCTTAGTCGAGCGCCTCGTTGATTGTTTTTACTTAGGGTAGGAGACCTATTGATTAAAAACTGCTGTTGCTGGTACTCCCAACCCTATTTTAGATTCACTCCAATCTTATTCATCTACACATATTCGGCCCCTCACCCCCACTTCACCATACGGCTGTTGGAAAAAGATCTCCACTAAAGTGCCCCTACTATAGGGTGCCCGTTGGGTATTGCACCGCCGACTCGACGAGCAGCTGCCCAATGATGAAGCATGTCACCCTACTGGGTGTGTGAGGGCATTATATTCCAATCAATGGATTCCCAACTTTGAACCATTCGGGTCGGGTTGGTTTAGATTCCCTTCATTCTGACTCACAGGAACAGCATAACCTTTTCTGTAAGCAAGCTAGTGCTGCCACCGACCACAGATACTGTTCTGCCCTCCTTCTGCTGAGGTGAGCTCGGGCAGGAGAAGGCAAAACAATAAGTTTCTTGTCACAGGGACGTGTGACCAAATCCCAGACAGGACTTAATGTATTGGGCTTGGATGGGGGCGCTTTCCAGCACCACCAGACTACATCAAAGGGCACATTTGGTGCCCACCTTGCATATACCGGTTTGAGTCAGTTCAGAAACCTTTGGTTCCTGCTCTGGCACGAAATGGGACAAAGGACAAGGGAGTATTCTCCCCTCTGTCCAGCGCCTTGTTCCAACCCTTTACCTGGGAATTTAAGGTCTCCCCTGGGGTGGGTCCTCAGATTCGTTGTGGAACAAGACTCACCTCTGAAACCAAGACACTCTTCGACCATCTGGACACTTGGACTTCGCTGGGCTACACCTGGAACCGAGACTACATCAAGGAAGACTCCTGCTGCTCCTAGTCTTGCTGTTCTGCAAGTATTCTGCCCCATCTGTGTCTGTGCTTCACTCAGGTTCTCCAGACGACCTGAGGGCATCAAGGACATTTGTAGTAACTCCCTGTGAGTTTAGGAGTCACTCCCTCCATCTGCAGGCACTGCATTGAAGCTGATGTGACTGCAGCTCCTGTCGGGCTTCCCGACGCTCAGAAACACAGGTAGTGGTTCTGTGTCCCTCCAGAGGCGTGACCTGTGTTCCCTGCAATTTGGAGGACAGTATCCCTTTTTGGAGCCGCCCGGACCAAACCCCTGTGCACTGCATTGACTTGCCATTGCCAAGGCTTGTTGGCTTTGCACTTCAGAGATCTTCAGGTTACAATAAGCTCCACCCTCCAGCAACTCACTCCTTGAAGGACAGCACCCTCCCTGTATCTCCTGCGTCATGAGCCTCCATGTTTTTTGGGCTGCCTGAGGTCCTCCTATGACTCCTGTGCCTTCAGCATGTGGGTCCTCTTGAGGGTCTTCTTCTGCTTTGATGGGCTCCCATGCTTTTTCAGGGAATGCTCTGACGCTCCTGCACTTGGTGAGTCCCTCAGACTTTGCTTGTCCCACAGATTGCAACTTTTCATCTTCCACCCCAGATGCGGCTACCAAGGTTTGTTGGAGATCCCGCCGGACATCGACCACCTAGACACTGACATCGGATGTGAGACAGCTCATTTACAGCTCCTAGTCTTTCAGAGAATTGCCTGGTCCCCACAGCTGCAGTGACAAGTTCCTCGTGAACTCTTCTGCACCTCCCAACAAAGGTAGGCATTGTACTTCCATGCCTCCTCTGGGAGGGACCTTTTTGTTTAAAACTGCAACTGCAACTTGTCCATTGATTTCCATTGAGCATACAGCTCTGTTTCCACTCTGCACACAGCCTCCTTGCTGTTCTTGGGTACTTACCTTGGCTGGTTCCTGGTTCTCCAAACTCTTCTGGGTCCTTTGTTCCAAGTCCCATTCTCCTTTGCAGTTCACATTCCACTTATTAATTATATGGTTTGCTCTTCCACTGGAGGCCAGTGTATATTTGTGCTTCTTACCTGATTTATTTGAAGTATTCCTATGTGTATTGTTGATATCTCCATTCAGGAGATATACCAAGTAGTAGTGATTGTGATGTTTTAATAAATATACTTATTTTCATAAACAATGTGTGGTTCTTTCTCATCCAACCAACACTGTTGATTAAACGTTGGTAAAAGAACCTGCTTTAACCTCCTTCAAGATAAGCCTGAAGGCATCTCTCCAGAGTTACCACTTTGAGACCCTAAGGTTATGAAAGACCTCTAAAATCACCATAAGGGTTGCTGGGATTAGTGCAAGGTGAATCACTCCTTTAAGTGTGCACGATACACTAAGGCAGCCTACTACACCGAGCTTCAGACTGGATGCAGAAAATTCTTCTTCAAGCAATACCCCAGCGCGCCAAGAGGGGGTTGGTCGGATCCGCGTGACGCCATTGTCCACGCTGGAAGTGACGTATATAGATTCCACCTCAGCACACTGATGTCAGTTACTTTTCACAACTTTCCATCCCAGAAACGCAGAGCCATGAAGAGTAGTGACATTGGTGTGTTTAAAAACTAGGGCTCTGAAAGGGAACAGCCTGGACTCTAGAAACTAGACTGCAGTGCGAGGATAATAGTAGATGTAGGAGAGTAGGGTCTGCAATCCTATGATCACCCAGATTTTTTGCTTCATTGGTTTACGACTTTCCCTGGCTGTGGGCCTGCCAATCAGACCCACAGCCTAGCTGTTCTCTCTCCAGTTTAAAACACATGTACATTAGGTGCACCCACTAATTGGAACTGGGCCGCCTTATCAGTCCCTGTATCAGCATACCACAGGTATCCAGGGCATCGGCGTACCCAGGGCCTACCAGGGGCTGCAGCATGTATTATGCCACCCCTGGATGGCCACCCAAATCTGACACAACTGGCTGCACGACAGCTGGGGCAAGGTGGTGTAATCACCCGTTGCTGTAGGTGTAGTATTCCTATACCTAACCCTAAAATGGACGCATGGATTCCTATCAGTCACTCCTATGGCAGGCCTTATCAATCCTGAAGGCAGAGTGCTGGGAATCATGTGAGATGATGCTCCGGCGCGAGCTGAGCCCGCCGACAGCTTGCGGAACCAAGTCCTAATAGCTGTTCCATGGTGACGCGTGCCATCTACCTTAAAATGCATTATAATCCTCGCGGTTATTTGCTAACTATGGCATAGCATCACCCACACATGTCGAGTAAGGTGTCATACGAATTGGAATACGAACTCCTCGCCAATTCTGGCGACGGGGTTAGCATTCCACCCTTCTAGAGGGACACGACATGGAAGTAACCTTGAACCCCGGTTAAAGTTGACCCAAGCCTCAGCATCACAAAATGGATGCTGCCACCAGACACAAGTCTGACCTCCCGCTGCTGGGAGACCTTCCAGCGAGGGGAGCTTGGACAAAGGGTTTCCTGTCGAGGGCGGTGTTAGCACCATCCCAGACAGGGTTTGTGTATCCCAGGTAGGCAGGGCTGAAAGGAAGGTGATTGCAAGTGGCACCCCGGTGCTCACTGTGCATAGCCTGGCTCAAACCAGTTTCGGGGGCACCCCAGCCCCTGAGCTGGGGCGAAGCCGGACAAGGGATAGGGGTGTAACCACCCCCCTCCTGGTCCCACCCATAGGTAGGACCTAGTCACGGGCCAGCCCCTTTTCCTAGTATAAAGGTAGGAGCGAGTCCCCTTCCCAATTTGGATAATTCTGAATCTTGAACTACTTTCCACGAAAGGAACTCTTGACTTTTTCTGAAGACTCTCCCTTGTGGCTAAGGAGTAGCCACCCTGCACCAGCAGGCACCACCTAAGCGCTTGCGGTTTGCTGTACGTCTCTCCTACGGATCAAGACTGCCCAGCTCGACGAGACCCGGATTCCCCGCCATCTCTGACCTCTACCTACATCGTCAGCCCAGCTGAGATTCATAGGTGTGACGAGACCTGCGGGACCGGCCATCTTCAGAACCTGCACGACGCTTATCTAGCACAACCACCGAGGGACCCTCGAGTGAGTGCACCTAGGGTTTGAGAAGCCCTAACCCTGAGTAGCTCCAGCACCGAAGTCTGCCTCCCCAGCATCCACGAGATCGGCGTGGGGGCCCTTCTGCTCCTTGCTGCTCACCGCGTTGTCCGGCCACTCGCCGTCGACTAGTGGCCCTCTTCACGACGCACCACGACAGTTTTTCATCACTGGTCTCGTTGCTCCAGACTGGTCCTTGCTCCCCTTCAACAGAGGAGTACCTCGGACCCTCCTGGTCCACTCCAGACGCCATCTTGACTCCCCCGCGGGGGCTGGCCTCTGCTAAGACCTGCTGCCCCACTCCTGGGCCCAGCATCATCGACAGCAGACACCTTCGTGGGACAGCTCGCCCTCCATCCTGGTCGCCGCCGTGCCTCCTGGTCCGAGGAACAGCCGAGTCCGATGTCGCCCACTCACCTGGTCGAGGTGACTTCATCCGGTACCTCCCTGGTGCCCACACGATCGCTGGCTAGCGGTTGAGAACTGAGTCCCCTCTGCTTTCAGGTTTTCCTTCATCACCGATCCAGGCTTGGATCTCGCTGAATATCGACACTGGTCGCCTGCCAGCAACTTCTTCTTTCAGGCTCCCGAGACTACAACGAGGACTCCCGACATCTTGCTGAACCCCACGCAGCCGCAGCCTCTGGGCTAGGTAACTCGAGCATTTCGGTGCTCCATCGTAGGTTCACTCTACAAGTGTCCAGCTCCTTTTCCGTTTAGTACAACTGATCGGATTCCTCCGGAATCAGTAACTTTAGACTCTCTAACCTCTCCCATTCCACTTGCAGTGTAAATGGTTTCGTGCCCTTCGGGCATTTGTGTAAATTGTGCAACTAGAAGTATTTTCCCAAGAGTTTTGTATTGTGCTTAGCTCCCTGACTCATAAAGAGCCAGGGTAGTCTTGTTATAAATAAATATCCTTTATTTTCATAACAACTGGTGTGGTGTCCTTTCACATTGGTGTTCAAGGGGTATATGTGATGGTAAACAGCTGGCTTAACACGCCCTCTAGAGTTTAGCCTGAAGACTGCTCTTGTCCACGCTACTAGGATAGCTGGTCTACAAGGTTGACTTACAACCAATCATCAATAAGGGTTGTTTGGAATGATACACAGTGATCACTAGAATAGTGAGCACTACATATCAGGCCAACTTCTCACATTGGTGAGCAGCGGTTGGGATTTGAGCTTGCTGTTGTTTTACCACACACGTATCCTAAGAATATCAAGTTGAAAGATCACATAAGTACCCAGGTACATATAACTTAACTTTGAATACTCAGAGTTCTACTGAACCAGCTGTTATAGTGAAACGGGGACTAGCACACCCTGACTCTAACTCTTAGCAAGGGATCAGTAGGGAAACACATAGTGTAGGTAGGTGCATCACTTACACCTCACTAGAAAGCATGTCGGTCCGCGGAGAGTGTGCAGAGACTCCCTTAGTGGTCATTGACCCTCCACAGGTCATGTCACGATATGCAGCTCTTAGCTTCACGGAGATGAGACAACTGTGTGCCTCCAGGAAGTTAAAACAGGGTTCTAACCCTACCGTCCCATTCCTGATAGGTCTCTTAGAGACTTATGATGCTAGAAGGGCTCTTAACGTAGGCCCCTCTAACCCAGATGGGAGCATGCCCCCCTTAGAGGGAACCCTTGGTGACCCAGAGCTCGGCCTCCATACAGAGGAGGAAGAAGAGGAGGAATTATCAGGAGACGAGGCAGACAAAGGTCCAGTAGTAGTCGGCAGGCTCACGAGGACCAACTTAAGCAGGCACGAGAATGGAACTGGGGGAGCCCCGGGCCCACGCTCAAGCAGGCTTAACCTTGGGAACGGACGAGCTAGGTCTCTCTCGAGAGGCTCTAACAGATCTGTTCGAACACATGTCTCTCAGGCATCTTCTCAGAGAGGAATGACGTCCCCTCAGAGAAGGGAGCACGAGGCGAAGATGAGGGAAGTCAATCTGAGGATCGAGCGGGAAGAACTTGCCCTCGCCAAAGAAAGACTTGCCTTGGCCCGAGAGCAGAAATTGAGTGGGTTAGACCCCACTGGTGGCAGCATTCTCATTAGAGAGAAAGACAGGGGTATAGACACTAGACACCTGAGTAAAATAGTGCCCCCCTTTAAACAAGGGGACGACATCCACAAGTGGATAACTGCTTTGGAGAGGGCCTGCACTGTCCAGTGCGTCCCCCCAAGTCAGTGGGCAGCTATACTGTGGCTCTCCTTTGAAGGTAAAGGACGGGACAAGCTCCTCACTACGAGAGCTGAGGATGCTAACAACTACCAAGTCCTGAAAAATACACTGATTGATGGGTTCGGCTTAACCACTGAGCAGTACAGGTTGCTGTTCAGAGACACCCAGAAAATTCAGTCTCAGGATTGGACTGACTTTGTCGATTGTGCCACTAAGGCTTTGGAAGGTTGGTTGCTGGGTAGCAAGGTTACTGATTACACAGGATTGTACAATCTTATCATGAGAGAACAGATTTTAAACAACTGTCAGAACCAATTGTTGCATCAGCACCTTGTCGACTCGGAGCTGACCTCTCCCCAAGAATTGGGAAAGAAGGCAGACAGATGGGTCAGAACAAGGGTCAAGCAGAACCAGACTCAGAACCAGGGTGGTCAGAAGAAAGCAGACCAAAAGGGTAGTAACAAGAACGAACAAAATGACCAGAAGTCTTCGACAGGTCCCCAACAAACCAAAGAGGGTGGGGGTCAGGCTTCACAGAAGAAGAAGACTCAAGAAGGCCAGTCAAAAAGGTGGTGCCAATACTGTAAAAGTAAGACTCACTGGTTTAGTGAGTGCACCAAGAAAGGAGGGCAAACTCCTGCCACTGCAGCCCCTAAGGCACCTGCACCCCCTAGTACAGTCAGCAGTGGTAGTGCGCCTCCCAAGGCATTAGTTGGGTTACCTTGGGAACTGAGGGGTGTGACGACTTAGTTGGCACGCTCACTCAGGCCGTCCTTGTCTGTACAGGGGATATGGATATGTCCCCTGATGCCAGTCCCAATACTTTGGGCAAATACAGGCAGACGCCTTTGATCAATGGAAAAGTGGCTCAGGCCTACAGGGACACTTGTGCCAGTGTCACCATGGTGACACCTAACTTTGTGGACCCTGGACAGATCATGCTAGGTACCGATTACCTAGTGACCAATGCCAGCAATGTCACTACCAATCACAGTATGGCAGTTGTTGATTTCTCCTGGGGAGGGGTAAGTGGCCCAAAGAAAGTTGTGGTTAGTTCAGACCTCCCCGTAGAATGTCTGTTGGGCAATGATTTGGAAACGTCACAATGGTCAGAAGTGGAGCAGAGGACTCACATGGAAATGTTAGGCTTGCCAGCACATGTCCTTGCTGTGACCAGGTCACAGGCCAAAAGATGCCCCACTGAACAGGTGCTGGATCCTGGAAGAACGGACCAGACACCATCCAAGAAAAGGAGCAGTAAGGGTAAGGCCTCGCCTTCCCCCTTGCCCCAGGTCGTGGATCAAGTCTCTGAGGAGGCTGACCTTAACGAACTAAGGGAAACTGAGCCAAAAGAGCTTGAACCTGGTCAGGTTGAGTTTCTGGGCTCAGGGGGACCCTCTAGAGAAGACCTGGGGAAGGCACAGTTAGACTGCCCCTCACATGAACCCCTCAGACAGCAGGCTGCTGCTGAGGCTGCAGGGAGCGCCACAGGTACCCACAAAGTGTACTGGGACGATGGACTCCTGTACTCCGAGGCAAGAGACCCCAAGCCTGGCGCGACCAGGAGGCTGGTAATCCCCTTGTCTCTGAGAGGTTTCCTTCTTACCTTGGCCCACGATATTCCCCTTGCAGGTCACTTAGGCCAGAATAAGACTTGGGACAGAATTGTTCCACACTTTCACTGGCCCCACATGTCCGAAGATACGAAGGAGTTTTGTCGCTCCTGTGTCACTTGCCAAGCCAGCGGCAAGTCAGGTGGCACGACAAAGGCCCCCCTCATACCACTGCCGGTGGTGGGGGTACCCTTTGAACGAGTGGGGATCGACATTGTCGGACCAATGGAACCCCAGACAGCATCAGGGCACAAGTTTATACTGGTGGTGGTGGACCACGCCACCAGGTATCCTGAAGCTATTCCCCTTAGGACCACTACAGCACCTGTTGTGGCACGAGCCCTAGTTGGAGTGTTCTCCAGAGTGGGCTTCCCTAAGGAGGTTGTCTCTGACAGAGGTGCAAACTTCATGTCGGGATATCTGACTGCCATGTGGAAAGAGTGTGGTGTCAACTATAAGTTCACCACACCCTATCACCCACAATGCAATGGGCTTGTTGAAAGATTCAACAGGACCCTGAAAGGGATGATTCATGGACTACCGGAAAAGCTTCGGCGGAGATGGGATGTCCTGATACCCTGCCTCTTGTTCGCCTACAGAGAGGTCCCACAGAAGGGGGTTGGCTACAGCCCTTTTGAGCTTCTGTTCGGACATCCTGTAAGGGGACCCCTTTGTTTGGTAAAGGAAGGATGGGAGAGACCTCTCAAAAAGCCGGCATCAAACATTGTGGACTATGTGCTCGGTCTCCGCTCGCGGATGGCTGAGTACATGGAAAAGGCATCTAAAAACCTTGAGGCGAGCCAGGAATTACAAAAAGCTTGGCACGACCAAAAGGCTGTCCTGACTGTGTATCGGCCTGGACAGAAGGTGTGGGTGCTGGAGCCAGTGGCCCCAGCAGCGCTCAAAGACAAATGGTCTGGGCCCCAGACGATCATTGAGCAAAAGGGAGTGGTCACCTACTTGGTAGACCTGAGAACTCCCCGGAGCCCCCACAGGGTGCTCCATGTAAACAGGCTCAAGGCATATGTCGACAGGGAGGGCATGGGCTTGCTCATGGCCACAGATGAGGGACAGGAGGAGGAGAGTGACCCTCTCCCGGACCTGCTCTCTCAGAACCCTGACGATGGATCAGTAGATGGTGTTGTCTTTTGTGGCAGCCTCTCTGGACATCAACAAAAGGATTGTAAACAGGTTCTTCAATCCTTCCGACATATGTTCTCTCTGACACCCAGTCAGACCAATTGGTGTACCCATGAGGTCGACACTGGGGACAGTCTGCCCGTAAAGAGTAAAATCTATCGACAGCCTGATCATGTCAGAGACTGCATCAAGACAGAGGTGCAGAAAATGTTGGAGCTGGGAGTCATTGAGCCCTCGGACAGCCCCTGGGCTAGTCCAGTAGTTCTTGTGCCAAAACCTCACACCCAGGGCGGTAAGAAAGAAATGAGGTTTTGCGTAGACTACAGAGGCCTCAATGCAGTCACTAAGACTGACGCCCACCCAATACCAATAGCAGATGAACTTCTAGACCGGTTGGCTTCGGCCAACTACTTAAGTACATTTGACCTGACAGCTGGGTATTGGCAAATCAGGTTAGCTGAGGAGGCCAAGCCCAAAACCGCATTTTCTACCCCGGGTGTGCATTATCAGTTCGTGGTAATGCCCTTTGGTTTGAAAAATGCACCTGCCACCTTCCAAAGGCTGGTGAATCAAGTTCTCACTGGGTTGGACGACTTCTGTGCGGCATATCTGGACGATATCGCTGTCTTTAGCTCCACCTGGGAGGATCACCTGGTCCACCTGAGGAAAGTGTTAGAGGCTCTGCAAAAAGCAGGCCTCACTATCAAGGCCACTAAGTGCCAGATAGGGCAGACACAGGTTGTATACCTGGGCCACCTTGTAGGTGGAGGCCAGGTTCAGCCATTGGAGAGCAAGATACAGGCCATCCAGGACTGGCCTCCTCCAACCACCCAGACTCAGGTTCGAGCTTTCTTGGGCCTGACTGGTTATTACCGGAAATTTGTCAGAAATTATGGATCCATTGTGACCCCGCTAAACGATCTGACAAGTAAAAAGATGCCAAAAAAAGTTCAGTGGACAGCAAGCTGTCAAAAGGCATTCGATGACCTGAAGAAGGCCATGTGCACAGCGCCTATCCTAAAGAGTCCAGACTACTCCAAAACATTCATTGTCCAAACAGACGCTTCGGAGTTGGGTGTGGGAGCTGTTCTATCTCAGCTGAATTTTGATGGTCATGACCAGCCCATAGCTTTTATTAGCAGGAGGCTGACCCCCAGAGAGAAGAATTGGTCAGCTATTGAGAGGGAGGCCTTTGCTGTGGTTTGGGCCCTGAAGAAGTTGAGGCCATACTTGTTTGGCACTCACTTCAAGATTCAGACTGATCATAAGCCCCTCTTGTGGCTAAATCAAATGAAGGGTGAAAACCCCAAACTGCTTAGGTGGTCCATTTCCCTACAGGGGATGGACTTCACAGTGAAGCATAGACCTGGCACTGATCATGGCAATGCAGATGGGCTCTCCAGGTATTTCCACTTAGAGCAAGAAGACTCACCTGGTCAAGGTTAGCTTATTGTCCCAAAGTTTGGGGGGGGGGTCATGTAGGAGAGTAGGGTCTGCAATCCTATGATCACCCAGATTTTTTGCTTTTGCTTCATTGGTTTACGACTTTCCCTGGCTGTGGGCCTGCCAATCAGACCCACAGCCTAGCTGTTCTCTCTCCAGATTAAAACACATGTACATTAGGTGCACCCACTAATTGGAACTGGGCCGCCTTATCAGTCCCTGTATCAGCATACCACAGGTATCCAGGGCATCGGCGTACCCAGGGCCTACCAGGGGCTGCAGCATGTATTATGCCACCCCTGGATGGCCACCCAAATCTGACACAACTGGCTGCATGACAGCTGGGGCAAGGTGGTGTAATCACCCGTTGCTGTAGGTGTAGTATTCCTATACCTAACCCTAAAATGGACGCATGGATTCCTATCAGTCACTCCTATGGCAGGCCTTATCAATCCTGAAGGCAGAGTGCTGGGAATCATGTGAGATGGTGCTCCGGCGCGAGCTGAGCCCGTCGACAGCTTGCGGAACCAAGTCCTAATAGCTGTTCCATGGTGACGTGTGCCATCTACATTAAAATGCATTATAATCCTCGCGGTTATTTGCTAACTATGGCATCGCATCACCCACACATGTCGAGTAAGGTCAGGTGTCATACGAATTGGAATACGAACCCCTCGCCAATTCTGGCGACGGGGTTAGCATTCCACCCTTCTAGAGGGACACGACATGGAAGTAACCTTGAACCCCGGTTAAAGTTGACCCAAGCCTCAGCATCACAAAATGGATGCTGCCACCAGACACAAGTCTGACCTCCCGCTGCTGGGAGACCTTCCAGCGAGGGGAGCTTGGACAAAGGGTTTCCTGTCGAGGGCGGTGTTAGCACCATCCCAGACAGGGTTTGTGTATCCCAGGTAGGCAGGGCTGAAAGGAAGGTGATTGCAAGTGGCACCCCGGTGCTCACTGTGCATAGCCCGGCTCAAACCAGTTTCGGGGGCACCCCAGCCCCTGAGCTGGGGCGAAGCCGGACAAGGGATAGGGGTGTAACCACCCCCCTCCTGGTCCCACCCATAGGTAGGACCTAGTCACGGGCCAGCCCCTTTTCCTAGTATAAAGGTAGGAGCGAGTCCCCTTCCCAATTTGGATAATTCTGAATCTTGAACTACTTTCCACGAAAGGAACTCTTGACTTTTTCTGAAGACTCTCCCTTGTGGCTAAGGAGTAGCCACCCTGCACCAGCAGGCACCACCTAAGCGCTTGCGGTTTGCTGTACGTCTCTCCTACGGATCAAGACTGCCCAGCCCGACGAGACCCGGATTCCCCGCCATCTCTGACCTCTACCTACATCGTCAGCCCAGCTGAGATTCATAGGTGTGACGAGACCTGCGGGACCGGCCATCTTCAGAACCTGCACGACCCTTATCTAGCACAACCACCGAGGGACCCTCGAGTGAGTGCACCTAGGGTTTGAGAAGCCCTAACCCTGAGTAGCTCCAGCACCGAAGTCTGCCTCTCCAGCATCCACGAGATCGGCGTGGGGGCCCTTCTGCTCCTTGCTGCTCACCGCGTTGTCCGGCCACTCGCCGTCGGCTAGTGGCCCTCTTCACGACGCACCACGACAGTTTTTCATCACTGGTATGGTTGCTCCAGACTGGTCCTTGCTCCCCTTCAACAGAGGAGTACCTCGGACCCTCCTGGTCCACTCCAGACGCCATCTTGACTTCCCCGCGGGGGCTGGCCTCTGCTAAGACCTGCTGCCCCACTCCTGGGCCCAGCATCATCGACAGCAGACACCTTCGTGGGACAGCTCGCCCTCCATCCTGGTCGCCACCGCGCCTCCTGGTCCGAGGAACCGCCGAGTCCGACGTCGCCCACTCACCTGGTCGAGGTGACTTCATCCGGTACCTCCCTGGTGCCCACACGATCGCTGGCTAGCGGTTGAGAACTGAGTCCCCTCTGCTTTCAGGTTTTCCTTCATCACCGATCCAGGCTTGGATCTCGCTGAATATCGACACTGGTCGCCTGCCAGCAACTTCTTCTTTCAGGCTCCCGAGACTACAACGAGGACTCCCGACATCTTGCTGAACCCCACGCAGCCGCAGCCTCTGGGCTAGGTAACTCGAGCATTTCGGTGCTCCATCGTAGGTTCACTCTACAAGTGTCCAGCTCCTTTTCCGTTTAGTCCAACTGATCGGATTCCTCCGGAATCAGTAACTTTAGACTCTCTAACCTCTCCCATTCCACTTGCAGTGTAAATGGTTTCGTGCCCTTCGGGCATTTGTGTAAATTGTGCAACTAGAAGTATTTTCCCAAGAGTTTTGTATTGTGCTTAGCTCCCTGACTCATAAAGAGCCAGGGTAGTCTTGTTATAAATAAATATCCTTTATTTTCATAACAACTGGTGTGGTGTCCTTTCACATTGGTGTTCAAGGGGTATATGTGATGGTAAACAGCTGGCTTAACACGCCCTCTAGAGTTTAGCCTGAAGACTGCTCTTGTCCACGCTACTAGGATAGCTGGTCTACAAGGTTGACTTACAACCAATCATCAATAAGGGTTGTTTGGAATGATACACAGTGATCACTAGAATAGTGAGCACTACATATCAGGCCAACTTCTCACAGTAGAGACATCTAGTCACAGATTACTTACCTTTGAATAGATACGTAAGCAATACCATCCCTGGAGGAGGGAGTGTGGACATGATTAAGACTAGAAAGTCCTGCACAACCGAACCAGCAAAATGGTCGTCCCTGTGGACCTGATTGCTCAGGCATTAATGCTTGGTAAACGTGTGCAGGGATGCCTAAGTTGCTAGCTGAAGAGTTCCAGGATTGGGACTCCACATGCTAAGGCAGTGGTAGCAGCCGTAGCTCTGGTGGAATGAGCTCTCAAGCGTTCAGGAGGCTGCTTCTTTGCCAGAGCAGACCAAATCGTGATGTAGATGACTACCCATCAGGAGATGGACCTTTCAATATAGCAGGCGATAAGCTGGTCCCACCTAAGATGGCCACCGAGTACGATACTGACATATCCACCGACTAAGCACTAGTTAAGCAACGTAATAGCAAAGTCACGCACATTGCCATAAAAGAAGGACAAAGTCCGCCGGGAGTGAACGAAAGTGAATCGACGTACAGGACTCACAGCCGAAACAGTCCATCGAAGCGAGAGACGCAGAATGACGCTGGCCGGGGTAATCGACACCAGGAACAATGGAACTGTCACCACGACGTCCGAGATGAGAACCGGGAAGCAGAACCTGCATGAACGGAACAGGAGCAGCACAGAACACGGTGACCCAAGACACCACGATCCTGGAGGGCCGTGGTAGAAGGCAAGTTCCAACGATTCAATTGGGTTTCCTAAAACGGTGGTAGAACAGTTCTCAAGGGCACTGAAAGGGGAAGGCGTGTTAACTCTCATGTGCACCAAGCAAATCCTACATCACAAAACTGCCTAGGTGGTGGTCATGTTCAAACGAGCACCTAATAACAGCATTAAGCTTAAGCCTTACTGACAAGTGGTTATCCTATTTTTATCCTGCTCCGTCGAGGGGCAAAACAAGAGACTCTACGGCATAACCTAAGGGGACCGGGCCTGTTCGGGGTCCAGAGCACAGATGTTTTCAAGCATCTCCCGAAAAGAGTAAAACCACAAAGAGACTGAGTGGCAATCTTACAATCTCTACTATTAAACCTTATTATTACTTTGGTTTTGTTTAACACACCTATAATAAAGAGAATCCTTGTATGCACCTTGTTGGTCTCCTGTATGTTCTTCCTACCCACAAACTGATCACAGTGGTGTCAGAAGTGGGATAGATTTTGGGTGCTAGACAATATGACCCAACCCATTACAATAAAGTGGATGGTCGTTCAGTTGGCAGAAGGACAACGTCATCTACAGCTGTTCATAGAGCAACAGGCCAAATCAGCCCAGAAAGATCATCTGACATTTCAGGAGGCATTAAAAGAACAAGCACCCTATTGACTTCGAATCAGAGAGTACAAGACACAGCCATCCTACGTCCTACTGACGCCGTATCTAGTGGGAGGGTCTACCCAAATGTACCTGGGACAGTATTACAATATCACTTCTAATTACAACCCAACCATGCCTGTGTCCTTTCCTCTCTAGAGGACATGCAGCCCCCCTCCCCCCATAGAAGCTTTCGCTAGGACCAGAGAGATGACACCACCTTGAAGCATCCTTGAGAACAAGTCAAGGAGGATGATGATGACCTGGTAGGTCCAGTTTTAATTGTAAAAAAAGTTTGTTATATAGAGTTACCCAGAAGTAGAACCATAGAATAGAGCAACTGGTAGTCCCTGTAGGAGGCTGGCTTAGTATATAGTGCACACTTTTTTAAGTGAAGCACCCTGCACTAATCCAGACAACCCTTATGCTAATTTTAGTGGTCTTAGACAACCATAGAAAGCTCTTTAAGTGGTAGCTGTGGAGAGCATCCTTCAGGCTTAGTCCCGAAGGTGTGTTAAGCATCTTGTTTTACTAGAATAATCGTATAGTGTAGGTTAAACAAAAAAGAACAACACAGTGTAGCTGTAAAAATAAGTATGCTTATTATACACACTCACTAACACATTGGTATATCTCCTACCCAGAGATATCAACACGGTATTTCAAATGTAAACAGGTAAGTAAGCACAAATACACAATGGTCTCCAGGGGGAGACCAAACCATATACTAAAGAAGTGGAATGCGAACTGCGAACGGAGTCAGGACTTCGACCAGAAGACTAAGGTGAGCTGAGGACCCAAGGAACCACCCAAGGTAAGTACCCAGGAACCCTATGGAGGCTGCGTGTAGAATCTAAACACAGCCATGTACTCAATGCTGGTCAATGGGAAAGTTGAGGTTGCAGTTTTAAAGAAGAAGGACCCTTCCCAGAGGACCCAGAAGAAACCATGTGGAAGATGGAAGGCTGGAGAGTCACCCCACCCGTGGATACCCTAGGAGCCAGTATACCTACACCAGGAAGCCGGGTACATAGGTGAGAAGTGATGTCGAAAACAGCCATAGACCACAATGGAGCACTTCAGAAAAGATGACGCTGGCGAAGAAGGGGAGAGTCCGATGGAATCCAAAGATGGATTGTTGAAGAGGAGAACCTGCAAGCAGAGGGGACAGAGTCTATGCCACTCGGAAGTGACAAGGAGGCATGGAAGACCAATGACCACAGATGAAGGAAGATGAAGTAGTGATAACGGTGAGCTGGTCGTGCAGCTGTGAGGACCAAGTGACGTTGTCGAAGAAGAGGAGCCATTCACCCTGTAAGGAAGAAAAGGTCCCCCCTAGGGTACTTTTAGGTCTAAGAGGAGGGGGAAGAACAAAACCAGAAGGATTGCGAAACCTCTATTCCGACCTATTTAATTTCCATATGACCTATGGTTGACCTAGTGCACCTAGTGTAGCGAACATCTACATGGGGGAATTTGAACTTAAACACATTTTCAATGAGATAGCCCCAATTTATGAGAACATAGAAGTTTGGCATAGATTCATAGACAACATTTTTTTCATCTGGACAGGAGAAGAGTCAGATCTGGTACAGTTCATTGAGTGGTTAAACCTAAGTGACTGTAACCTCAAGTTTACAGCAAGATACTCACCTGATAAAGCTGAGTTTTTAGATATTTGGATCATGAGTAGAGAAGGTAGTATTGAGGTCAGCCTCTACAGTAAAACTCACATAAAAAAATACGATCTTACAACATACTAGCTTCCACCCCTCTTGCCAAAAAGACTCAATCCCCTTTGGGGAGTTCCTGAGAATGGAGCGCAATTGTACTAACATGCGAGACATTATGATACATGCTGAACAACTTCAGAAGAGGCTACTTCTCAGGGGCTACCCCAAACGATTGATCAGACAATCCATGAAACGTGCCAAATACTACAACAGAGACAGTCTGATTAGTGGGAGAGAAAAACAACCTTTGGAGAGACTTGTCTGTGTTGTCAACCATTCCAGTTATAATAACAAAATACAACAAATTTTACATAGGAACTGGTAGATCTTCAACACCAATGAAGAGAATATGGCACTCATGAAACCGATTGTGGCATTTAGAAGGAACCCCAACTTGAGAGATAAGCTAGTACACAGTCGAACCAAGTCCCCAACAAAAATGTGGGAGCAAAGAACAATTGATGGACTTCCCCCGATCCTAGGAAACCACAGATGTGGATATTGTCATGCTTGTCCATCAGCAATCACCACTGAAACGTGGTCATATGGGACTAAGTCAGGAAAATCGAGGAGTCACACATACTGCAGAAGTAGCAACATAGTGTATTTTATCTTCTGCCCCTGTGGACTTGGTTACATAGGAGAAACAGGTAGAGAATTCCGCCTCAGGCTGTCAGAACACAAGTCAGCCATCAGGACCCATCAAATACAAGCTCCTATGGTAAGACACTTTATGGATAACAACCACAGTGAGAATGAACTCAAATGGCTCATTCTAGAGAAAATCACTACGAAACCTGGCTATGATACAGACAAAGTGAGACAAAATAGGGAAACCTTCTGGGTTTTCCATTGTGACACAGTTTGAAGAGGTCTAAATGAGGAGATCACATGGATAGTTACATGACTGTCCTGGTCTAAGGGTCTCTAGGGCTCTAAGATATTATGTTAGTGGCTGGTTGATCTTTACACATTGCTTTATGTCATATTTTAAGCCAGGTCACATATAGTGATAAACTGACCCTGCATGTCTTGGTTGTAACTTTTACCAGAAATTATAAATCTCAATTCTCTTTTGCGTTATATTTTTCTTCGGTACAAAACTTACTTTATTGTATTGAGACATACTTTAAATTGGATGCCTAGTGGGCATTTAAGTTACAAGCCTATATGGCTATAAGTGAAGTACCCTGTTTTAAAATGGCGAGTCCAGGATAGACTTTATTCGCGAAGAGTTTGTTTCAGTGAGTATTTTTGTAGCTTCCACTCACCCATCGTCAGGTTTCAAACACCTGATCATAATCAAATTACATTTGACACTCTTTTATTATTATTTTATCATTCAAAAAGTCTTTATTTATGATTATTCATCTTAAAAGACATACTATACAAGTCAATTTAAAAGCAGCAATCAAGTTAATACATCATAATTAAAATGTGATGACACAATTCATAAAATGTAAAATGGTCATAAAATCAGCTTTATAAGTAAAATGGAGGGAAGCAAGTTGGGCTACGAACCTCCGCTCCTTTCCCTGATTGCCCAAGACCAACTAAGAAATTTGGCTACACCAACAATAATTAAGTCTTTGTCACCAATTTTTAACAGCCTTTTAGCAGACAGGGCAGAGGCTGTGCCCAGTGAGCGACACAGGGGTTTAAGCCATGTGTTCCTAGGTAATTGGTAAGCTGGGCAGACATAGAGGAGATGGCTTATGTTTTCAGAATGCTCAGGGCAGAACGGACACCTGTCTCCCAGGCCTATTTTCCATTTTCTGGTAAAGTCCCTTAAAGGGAGCGTTTCCACCCTGAACTGATGAAACAGCCTACGATCTCTGGGCTTTGTGATCAGGTCCCAATAAACTTCAAGAGAGGGTTCGTCTTTAAAATCCAAAAAGGCTCTGGTCAAAGGAGAGTCCAATAGTATGTTGATCCTTCTTGATTTGACCAAACTCCAGAAAGCCACTCTTAAGTCCGATTTTGATGGGATAACAGTAGATGACGGGGAAAACCAGAGGTCTCTCATGCCCATATCTATAAGGAGGTTTTTGATGGTTTTTAGCCATGAAATCTTATTGTAATGGTCCAACCCCCTTACTTCGAGTAGGGCCTTAGAGAATTGGATTAATTCCTGATTCGACCACAACCTTCTCCAGAAATATAACATTTTTAACTTGACGACTTCCTCAATTGGGTTGCAACCAAGATCAAACAATAGAGGAATTCGTGGGGTTGATTGTGGGAGTCCTACTAGCGATCTAAAGAATTTGTTCTGGGCCAGTATTAGGTCTGACAAGTTGCAATTCCCCCAGATTTCTGCACCGTATAAAACGGCTGGGGCTATTTTCGTTGAGTACAACTTGATTACTGGGGCTATAGGTTTGCTGATGGATAGCCTGTGTTCTCTTAATAAAGCTCCCGCCAACTGAGAATGTTTTAAAGCCAGAAGCTTCATCTGGGGGGCCCAGCTCATTTTCTCGCCAATGGTTATGCCCAGGTAAGTGAAGACCTTGGCCTGTTCTAAAGGCTTCCCCCCCATGGACACTTTTGCTGTAACATCACCTGCCCCATGAAGGACCATGAATTTAGTTTTGTCCACATTAATCTCTAACTCATGTTCGCTGCAAAACGCCTCAAAGCGATGTAACGCCCGTTGTAGTCCCTGACGGGTTTTAGATAATATCAGGGTGTCATCAGCGAACATGAGTAGAGGGACCCTTTGTCCATCTAATTTGGGTGCGTCAGTGGGATGGTCCTCAAAATAATGTACTACACCGTTAATAAATAATGAAAACAGTGTGGGTGCCAGGACGCACCCCTGCCGTACTCCCTTCTCGACCTTGAATCTATTAGTGACTTCGCCAGGGTTCCCCCACCGAACCTGGGCATAGTTAGAGCTGTGGAGCTTGACCACGAAGTCAACTAACTCCCTGGGCATCCCTAACCTAAGTAGGACTTCCCAAAGTTTGAATCTTGGGACGAGGTCAAATGCGGATTTTAGGTCCACAAAAGCTGCAAAGATAAGACCCTTGCCCAACAAGACCTCCTTCCAGTAAATTAAAACAAATTTAAAAACCTGATCCAGTGTCCCCATGCGTGCACGAAACCCTACTTGGAGGATAGATAAAATCTTATTATCGTCAATCCAGCTGTGTATTCTGCCTAAAATGACACGAGCGATAATTTTTTGCAGTGCATCAATGAGGCTTATTGGCCTGTAATTCCCTGGGGCAGCACGATCTCCTTTTTTATAGATCGGTATTATTTCTGCGCCCGACCATGATTCGGGGAAAGAAGTTCCCCCGGCCAGGGAATTCATTAAGTTAGTGATGTAGGGGACCCAAAGATCTTTATCCTGTCTGAACAGGTCTGCAGGAATGCAGTCAGGACCAGGGGCCTTGCCGCTAGGTATATTTTTTAAAACCGCTTCAATCTCCTTTGTGCTAAATCTTAATGGAACCTCTATTTTAGTTTGTAAAATTGCGGGACAAGGAGTTCGAACTGGGCCCTGTTGGTATTGTGCCTTAAAGTGGGCAACCCAACTGTCAGGTTCCACATTGTTGTTTGGGGCTTGAGGCCTTCGTCCATCTCCCCGCCTTATTAGGTCCCAAAAATGGGACATATTCCTGCCTTTACAGGCTTCCAGCAGGTCCTTCCAACGTCCCTCATCCCACTCTTTTTTAGCATGTTTTATGGTGGATTTGTAATTGATCCGTGCCTGCTTAATCAAATCGTAGGACCTAGATTTAATAGCAGACAAGAGGGCTTTGTGGGTGGACCTACAGTGAGCGTTATACCATGTAATGGGCTCATGTTTCTTTTTACTCCCCATGGGTTTTATGTTAATGAAATATGGCTTAAGGCTATTTATGAGGTCCGAGTGGATTTTTGGTAGTTTATCATTAAGGGACTCTTGTGTGTTGCAGGTGTTTATTTCGCCCAATGCACTTGATATCAGGGCCCTTATACCTAGCACCTTGGTCTCGTCCAGTGCCACCTTGTCCCATTTAACTCGTCTAAAGTCGTTGCCAATTATTATTGGGGCACCACTTTTTATCGGATTACCACTGGTCTGTTGTGCAAATCCCTGAATATCCACTGTCAAAATCAGTGGATTGTGATCACTTTCTGGCCTAGTTTGTATAACCATGTCAGACACGATATACCAGATTTCCAGGTTGACTAGAATGTAGTCGATTCTGCTTTTCGTTCGACCGTTGTTAAAGGTCGGTGCACCCTGGGCATCAGATTTTGTTCTTCCATTCACTGCCCTAAGACCCCTTTCCAGACACATCCCTTTAAGCTGGAGCGCAGCCTCGGTCCATTTATTTATTGGTTTGGAGGTTAGCAAGGGGATGCCCCAAAGGGCATCTTCCTCCTCACTCAACTTACCATCATCGCCATCCAGGGGTTCAAAACATGTATTAAAATCCCCCAGGATGATCAGGTTGTTTTTAATGGAACCTTCCGTTAAAAGGGATTCCAATACTGTAATGGTCTGGGAGCTCTTTCCACCCGCTTGTCCCCTGGCATAAACATTGACTAGGGATAGTACTGGCCCATTCTGGAATTTTAATTTAATAGCCAGGATGTCCGGGTTATCTATTGGAATTGCTTCAATAGAGACCCCAGGAATTTGTCTAACCCAAATCGTCAAGCCCCCTACCGGTCTTCCCCTAGGCCCCTTTCTCGCGGGTCTTGAAAAATTCAAGTATCCGACGTTGTGTACATTCTCTACAGCCCATGTTTCCTGAAAGGCCCATATATCCACATCATTAACTAGGGTTGCCCAGTCATCAATGTCGACCTTAGATTCCAGGCCGGCGATGTTCCAAGAGGCAATGGCCATGGAATCGTTTGTGGCTGGGTTGGTCAAGTTCCCTGCATCATGTGAATGCACAACAGGGAATCTATCGGGGCTTGATTGTATTATATGAAATGCCCTAGATTGGGCAACGGGCTTTGGCTGTGGAGGTTGGTTGCTTATCGGGGCCTCTGGGGTAGTAATGAATGCACCTTCCCTGTATGCTCTTAGGCCCCCTGTTCTTTGTCAATCTATGTCTCCAAGAGAAGACAATGCTTCGAAGCGATTTTTAGATACAAATCGTTGCTCGGGGCCTGATATAGCTTTCCCAAGGAGATCATTTATTTGGTGTCTTACAGTGTCCTGTTTATAGAAATACCCCAATGGCAATACCTGGATTGATGACCAATCGCATGATGGGTGTCCAGTGGATTCAAGGATATCATAAACCAAATCCGGTGGCCTAAAGCTTAGAACCACACAGTCCCCAGCAAAAGATTTTTCAGAGTGACCTACCCAATCTATCCTTCTAACCATTTTAAAGTCCCTATGCAGTCTATTGCCTAAGTTTGTCATTTTGTTTAGATGATGCAGGGCTTTGTTCTTGAGGGACGACCAATGCTCTTGTGTATTATGTGGTAATACGGGCACGTTTGCCAAGATAATAGTGTAAGGGGTTGCTTGGGGTGGCAGATGGAGAGAGGGGCACCTGGGATAGTCGCCTGTCTTATTGTTGGTAGCCTGACCACGAGTCTTCACAAGGGTCGAGGTTCCGTTGTTCGTTGGAACTACCATGGTGGGTATAGGTGACTGTGGATTTGCCCTGACTACCCCCTCTTGTGCACCCACATACCCCATTCGGTCTTGGGAAGGATTGCCCCTAGTTTGGTTGTCTTGATTTACCTTGGCAGATGACGTGGATAGAGGCGCCTCTGCTGCTGCCTCTGTACGAGATTGAAGCGAAGCCGCTGCCGCTGTGCAAGCGCAGGCCTCCTCTATTTTATTTAACCTTAGGATTACCATATCAAGGCGTTTGCATATTGGCTCAAGAATGGAGGCTAGCTTTCCTTCTAGAAGCGAGATAAGATCCCTCGATGATAGTAAGGGGTTTACCGCTACGGGGTCGCTAGCTATGACTTCGTTGAGGGAAGTATTTGGGTCGCCTAAGGCAGGAGTGTTGGCTGGGTCGTTATTAACGGATGTGGCAGAGGCTTTTGATTTGGATCTAGTGATTTTGGGTGTATGGCAGCCCTTCTTAGCCTTTGTGTGTTGGTCCTTAGCAATTTTCCCTGCAACTTTCGTTCCCTTAGTCTTCGCCCTTACAGATCTGCTCTGGTTGCTCTGAGTGGTAGGAGCGGGGGGAGATACAGGAACAGTTAGAGCATCACTATTAGCTGTGGTCAGGGACTGGTCAAGGGAGTCGTTTGAATGCCTTAGCGGGCTGGGAGCATAAAGTGGGGTGTTAGAAGTGAGCCCCCCACCCAATAACCTAGGATCCAGTGATAATCTTCTCTCAGTGGCCTCGATTTCGTGTATCAACACTGATTCTGCACGTACTAGGAAAGCATCTAGAGTACCTACTACCTTGTCTCCAGCTTTCCATTTCGGCATGTTAGCGTTGGTGGAATTGTTGGCTAGAGGCTCAGCAAGGCTCAATAATGTACCCCCGAGGTGCCAGGCCAATATATACGGGCAGGGCTAACAGAGATTAACGGGGGATGGCCCAGCCCAGCCTCCGTCGGCCCCGGACGGCCACAGACGGCCCGCCCTCTGCCCGGGCTCAGCCCGGCGACGCCCGCGCGCGTCCCGCGACGCGGAGGGAGCCTTGCTCTAAGTAGCGCCTCCGTGCGCGATGTCCGGCGGATGTGGGCGTGGCTGGGAGGGATGCTGGGTCCTGTAGTTGTCTCCCTACTCCCAACTGCGGCCTCGAGTGTTAGAAGGAGGCGGCGGGAATGCTGGCGTCCAGGAGAGTATGCGGGCTGCTCACATGAGCCCAGGTAGGAGCTGCGCTGCCTTTCCGTTTGGTAGATTTGCTCCGGAATGACCGGAATATTATTATTTTCTCTTCCTTGCCAAAGATCCATGATATTAGTTGATAATACCGATTAAGCTATTAAGGTTGTGAGTGTTAGTAAAAAATCTACTCTAATGTGGCGGCCACATTTAAATTTTGATCTCATAGGCCGATCTCACGATAAACGATATTAGCGTGTAAATAAAACGTAGATAAATTCGATCAGGCTACATAAACTTGAGAGTGGATGGTAAAACAACCCACTCAAACATGGTGGCCTTATTTAATTCTGTCCCTATAGACCGTTTCCAATATCTCGAGATCTTGTCGACAATTAGTTTGGCGGGAAAAAACGGACTTTAAAATCACGTCGGAAGGCGGTAGCGACAACTCGCCGTATTCGCATAGATGATGAGTACAGAGCAGACGCCAGCAGGAGATTACGTTTGAAAGGTAAGGAGGCTACTATCGCTTTTCTCGATCTACCCGTTCTAAGAGTCAAGTGAGAATCGGAATTTGCCTAGTATCATGACGGTAAGTTCCAATTCTATTAAGGACACGGAGGCGAGGATTATGCTATCTCTCTCTTCGCTTTTATTATATAATAACAACACAGCAGCCAGAGAGACCTTACAATATGCCAACATAACAATAAAAAACTACAACTCCCTACAACCAGGGAGACGCTTAGGCAAATAGTCCATCCACAGTTTCCATGAATTCCCATAGAAAGTCCTCTGTCGGTTTCCTCCCTTCCTCTTACTTCGCAAAAGTCACGCCAAGCAATTACTGGTCCTGTTTGGAGCCATCATTCCCTGAAAGAACCAAACCAAATCAATAATTTAGAACCTGTGAAAACGTGATACAATAACCACATAACGCAAGCATAGAAAAACCAAGAGCAACCAGGTTTGAATACAACATTAATTAGAAGCTGATTACTTACTGCCATACGGGGGGGTTCGCACCAAAGTCCCCCGGGCGGGATAATCCTCGCCTCCGTGTCCTTAATAGAATTGGAACTTACCGTCATGATACTAGGCAAATTCCGATTCTATGTTAGGACCAGAGGCTTCGGATTATGCTAGTTCAAAGCTTACTTACCACTAACTGCGCCACATTTAAAACCGGTTTGAAATAAAACCTCTTAAACGTAGAATCCGACGACCAATCCGCTGCACGCATTAAATCCTCTAGACGTGCACCCAGCGCAAAAGCTTTTGAGGCCATCGCACCTCTTGCAGAATGGGCACCAAACTGCTTTGTGTCAATACCAGCCTCTTGCATGACTCACCGTACCCACCTAGCTATTGCGGGAGAAGAGACTGCTTTGTGTGGCTTCTTGAGAGCAATCAAGAGTTGTCTCTCGGCCGGAGGGCAAAATTCCTGAGTCAAGTCTTCATACGCCTTTAGGCATTCTACCACACACAGTTTTGGAGAATCCCGAAAAGACGGGTACGAAATTGTTCTCGTATGAGACTTAGTTCTGCGCCCTATGGTAAAAACAACCCCATCTGGGAAAAAAAAGTGCGTGCTGAGAAATCTAGTGCTCGAACATCGGAAACTCTCCTACAGGAAACCAAACATAAGAGCATCGCAAGCTTAGAGGATAATTCCTTCAAAGATAGATACATATTGGACTGCCAAGACAAAAACAAGTTCAAAACCAAATTAACGTCCCAAAGGACAGAATAGCGAGGTTCCGGGGGCAAAGACAACCTTATACCACGAAGAAGTCTACAAACCAATGGGTGTTCACCAATTGGTGCCCCGTCCAAAAGGACGTGACCGGCCGACACCGCCGATCTGATCGCGTTAATGGAGCGATACGCCAAACCCTCTGATGCCAGATCGGCGAAGAAGTTTAAGAGGGGAACGACTCCCGCGACCACATGATCCAGACTCCGTCGAAGACACCAACGGACCCATCGTGTCCACGCGGAACGGTACCGCTTCGTGGTGCTATCTGCCCAAGCCTTTGACAGGAGGGTCTCAGCCTGTTCCGAAAGTCGCGGCAACGACCATCGTAGCCTGAAAGCCACCACGCCATGAGCCGGAGCATTCCCTGAACGACGAGATGGTGAAACTCCCCGTCCGGATTCTGAAGAAGATGAGGATACAGGGGGAGTAGGATTGGAAAATCCCAGGAAAGTTCCAGAAGAACTGGAAACCATACTTGAGATCTCCAAAGGGGCGCCACCAGGGTTACCTCCGCACACTGCCGGTGTATGTGAGCCGTCGTTCTCATTATCATTGAGAACGGGGGAAACGCATAGCCGTGTTCCGCACTCCAATCCTGAAGAAAGGCGTCCGTGGCAAGAGCCATCGGATCCGGCCTCCAACTGAAAAATCTCGGAACTTGAGTATCCAGGCGGGAGGCAAAGAGGTCCGCTGAAAACGGCCCCCAAAAGCTGTTCAACCACTGGAAAATCGGGGGATCCAGCCTCCAAAGGCTGGAGTCATAAAGGTGTCTGGAATGCCAGTCGGCAACTTGATTGTGCTGGCCCGGGAGGTACTCTGCCATTACGGAAATGTGATGATCCAGGCAGTACTCCCAAAAATCCTTCGCCAGATTGGCCAGAGCCCGAGAGCGAGGACCCCCTAACTGATTGACATATCGGACTGCGGACATATTGTCCATTTTCAAGAGGACGCAAGATTGCACTCTGTCCTTGGTCCAACAACGTACTGCGAAAGAACCCGCAAGCAGTTCTAAGCAATTGATGTGAAAAACCCGCTTGTCCAACAACCAAACTCCTCCGGCGGAGAACTCCCCGCATTGAGCACCCCAACCTAATCTGCTTGCGTCTGACTCGATGAGCAAGTCTGGAACGGAGCCGAATATCGCTCGACCGTTCCATGCCTCCATATGGGTGAGCCACCATGAAATTTCGTCCTTGGCCCCCGCTGAAAGCGGCACCACATGATCGTAAGACCGACCCCTCCTGAGGTGGTACACCTTGAGGCGTTGCAGGGCCCGATAGTGTAAAGGCCCCGGAAAAATTGCCTGGATCGAGGACGAGAGAAGGCCCACGATTCTGGCTAAGAGACGCAAAGAGACATTCGGTTTGGAAGCCGTCTGGCGAAGCTCGTGGCGAATCTTCGCCATCTTCCGCGACAGAAGGCTCAAGGTCACCTGAACCGAGTCCACTACGAACCCAAGAAAAATGACGGACTGAGACGGTTGAAGAACTGACTTCGTGGAGCTGATGACAAACCCCAAACCCTGTAAAAGGGTCACGGTCTGCTGAAGTTGCAGCAACAATACTTGAGGGGATTGCGCCATCAGAAGAAGGTCGTCTAAGTAGACGATCATGCGAATACCCCGAGCTCGGAGAAACTCTATGGCTGGGTGAAGCACCTTGGTGAAACACCACGGCACCGAGGCAAGACCAAACGGAAGGGCGGTGAACTCATACACCAGACCCCCCCAACAGAACTGCAGGAATCGCCGGTGCGGTGGGTAAATGGGAATCACTAGATAGGCATCCTTTAAATCCAGACGTGCCATCCAATCGGATGGTCGCAGAAGGTCCCGCAGCAGATGGATTCCGTCCATCTTGAAATGACGGTACACCAACCAAGCATTGAACTCCTTGAGATTGCTCACGGGGTGCCGCCCCCCATCGGCTTTGTCTACCAGGAATATATTGCTGAGAAACCCGCGAGGATGCAATGTTGACCGACAAATGGCTCCCTTGCGAAGCAACTCGGAGACCTCTTCGTCGATCAACTGTGCGTCTAAGGGACTGAAATGCAGCGGACGAGGCTGCGACTCTTGGTGAGGACAGTCTAGAAATTCTATATGAAAGCCTTGAACGGTCTGGAGGACCCAAGCATCGGAGGTTAGCGCCGCCCAAGCCTCTCGAAAACCGGCCAATCGCCCCCCTATACAAATCTGATCTGATCTGCGGGCATTACACTTACCGTTGGAATTTCCGCCGCCGGAGTTGGACTTGAAACCTCCACGGCCCCAGAAACGCTGTCCTCGCTTTCGATAGAAGTTATTATAGTTCGCTGTGGAATTGTACTGTCCGCGGCCAGAGCCTTGTCCCCTGGAAGGGTTTTGCTGGGTTCCACGGCCGGACGAGCGGCCCCTGCCTCGACCGGCCCCGCAGAAAACCCGCTGGGTAAAAACTTTTTATACTGGACTGTGCCTTATCCAGCGAGGTAAAGGTAGATACAAACTTTCCTAGTTCCTTTACAAAGGGTTTCCCAAAAAGGCCTCCTTGGGCAACAGCCCCTGCTTCCGAAGAAGCCAAATCTCCAAGCTTAGGATCTAATTTAATCAACAACAACAGACGACGCTCGGTTGAAAGAGCGCAGTTCGCGTTCCCCATAAAAAGGATCGCGCGCTGAGCCCAATTGGGAAGGACCTCCGTTGAGATTGTGGAGCCAGTCACTTTAGCCTCCTCCGCCATGTCCAAGATTTTGGCTAATGGACCGATGGCGTCGAGTAACTTGTCTTGACATGAACGCCAAGACCTATCTATACCTTTCCGAGGGTCCTTCACATACTTCGCTAAGAAGGTGGCCATTTTCGAATCCAATTCCGGGGTAAATGCGATCTTATCCGGCAAGATGGGACACAGACACTCTGCTCTGAGACAACTTTGAGCCTCCTTCTCAAGGGGCTTACGGAGACGGTTCGCCAGGAAACGAACCACCTTATCTCCTGTGGCCCAAGCCGATGAGCGGGGATGCATAATCTCATCAGGGTTGAGCATGTCGGCATCCTCTTCTGGCACCGCCGAAGCGGCAGGTGGAGTCGGGCGCCACGGGCGAGAAGACCCCGCTTCGTCGCCCATATCCCCCTGGGTGTCATTATCCGTGGCCGGAGACGGGGGGGGGGGCAGGGACGTCACCCTCAGAAGGAGGGAGAGGAACGGGCGTCACCGCTTTCGCTAAAAACGCCGACTTAAGGCGCGCAAAAGCGTCCACATCCACCCCGTCCGAGCGCTGTTTCTTAGCAGGGGGAAGACTGCCTTCCTGACCATCACTGGGGACCGGCGCGGTGTTCTGACATGTTACACTCCTGGACTATCCTGTCCGAGAGGTGCTGTTCCATAGGCCCTACCACCTCATTAACTACTCTGTAGATAGACGCATCCACGACCTCAAACAAGTCATCATCACAAGGTAGGTACTCATGAACCTCCTCTTCATAATAATCGCCGTGATCAGCCATAGCGCCAGGTAAGTACCACAGGGAAATACCGGGGACCTGAAAACCCACTGTAAACACTCTTTACACGCAGGACAATATTAATATAGGTGCAGGCCGGAGGCTGCAGAATTGGGGTAGCCCCAAGGACCACAACTAGGGCCGCACCAGAACCCCCCACATGCTAATAACCCTCAGAAAACTCTGACTGGGTGTCTGCCCCCCAGAGCGTGTTTAAAGCAGTGCAAAATAATGCCCCAAGCGGTATTGAGCGCGTGAAATGTGTGGGAAATGTCAGGTGCATACAGCGCTAATAAGCGCGTACAACGCGGGAAGAATCCCGCAATACAGACCCATGCGGGAGCGTAGTCAAAATCAGCAGGCAATACGATCCGCTTCTCTGAGGACGTACAAGGTGAGGTAGACGATGGGGACAAGGCTCCAGAGCTCGTTACTCTCGTGCCGCGCTCCGCAACTGAAGAGCCGTGACGCAAGAGCAACGAGATGACGGACGAGTCTCTCTAGCGGCCATAAGCGATGCCGCACCCACAAGGAAGCCGGCCGCGTTAGGAGCGACAAGCGTTCTCGCGGCCGGTATGGAGCTGCAAAAGAAGGCAGGCAATTATCATAACATGCGAGACCAATACACTCGCTACCCAAAAAGAATTACCCAGAAATAAACATCCACACATTGGTTTTAAGAACAAATAATAAGAGGGTACTTATCTAGCTGCGCAGCAGCGAAGAAAGAGGAAGGGAGGAAACCAACAGAGGACTTTCTATGGGAATTCATGGAAACTGTGGATGGACTATTTGCCTAAACGTCTCCCTGGTTGTAGGGAGTTGTAGTTTTTCATTGTTATGTTGGCATATTGTAAGGTCTCTCTGGCTGCTGTGTTGTTATTATATAATAAAAGCGAAGAGAGAGATAGCATAATCCGAAGCCTCCGGTCCTGCCATAGAATTATAATCTCCCTGCGTATGATTTGACCTAGCCGCACTGTTGTAAAGCAGCTTCGCCGCAAGTTAATTTTAGAATTATCTTCAGTATTTATGGTAGCAGCATCTGCTAATATATAAATATAAGCCTATACTCAATATGAATAAAACTTTTAGCCTTCTCAGGCAGTTATCTAAACACAGGGTTCTCCGTAGCATTCTGGATAAACTGACAGATGATCTCTTTCTTGCCTCTTTAACGTAAACAGTATTGATTTTAAAAGATTCAGTTGGGACCTTAGAAGAAAGGTTGATCGTGTGGACCTGTTTTTACAAAACAACGGACCAGATTGGAGCCAAAAGATTGGAGCCCAAAAATGACCTGGACCTCATAAGAGAGGGGCTACATGCTCCACCCAGGGTAAAACTCACTAGTTAAAATAGGGGTTCGATAGATGGTTTTCTTGATGTTAGTCTGGCTTTCTACTGACTGAAATATTATTTCTACCTGTAGAACTTCTGGAATATACTGGCTGCCCGCAGGTGTAATTACAAAAGGGCCCACATAAATCTTGATTAGTATGCCTTAACGTAAAACAACAGGTATTTCGAAGTCTTAATGGACTGAGCATCATGCATGAGGAACACCTTTCTTCTTTTTGTTTCTAAATAAAATCTGATTGTGGAACCTATTGTTACTCTTTTTCAAACTGAACATCACGGGGTCGTCAGTTCGCAGCCCGTAAAACCTTTTTTTCTTCCGCAAAACCTTTTCTTCTTACCTTCTTCTAACTGCACATGTAGGGGCCATATGTAGGTAGCAACACATTTACCGATTCATAAATACCGAATTTTACCGATTCGGTAATTTACCGAATCCTGAATTATGCCTCCTACATCCCAAATAGCTAAATACCGGTCGGTAACGGGATATTTACCGAATTTCGTCCGTTACCGACCGGTATTTAGCTACCTACATGAGGCCCGTAGTCACTTTCTTCAATCTATGGCACCATATTCAGCACTTGGGATCTTAAGGTACACCACTCTAAGTAGTGCACGATCATGAGTATAGAGTTAAAGTATACGTAATGAAGAACAAGTTACTTACCTTCGGTAACGCTTTTTCTGGTGGATACAGTATCTGCCTGTGGATTCCTCACCTTGTGAATATCCCCTGCGCCAGCATTCCACAGAACTTTTCTTTCCCAGCACTCCACGTCGACGTGGGCGACGTCACAATGCATCGGCTCCGCTCGCGACTCCGTACGACGTCACCGGAGCCATAAGAAGCCCACGTCGGCGTGATGACGTCAGTTCCACCCATTTTTTCCGAGCCTTCGAGGCGAACAGGTGAACCAACGACAACTCCAAGTATACACAGTATACAGAATACCAATACATATACATAGCATACAAAGCAAAGGAATGCTAAACAAACAAGCATTTCCTACAAATGTACAAGAAAATATCAAAACATTCCAACAAGACCTCTTTCATGGTATACAAAGGTGGACAACGGGGAGGGGGGTGGGTCAGTGAGGAATCCACAGGCAGATACTATATCCACCAGAAAAAGCGTTACCGAAGGCAAGTAACTTGTTCTTCTGATGGATACATCTGCCAGTGGATTCCTCACCTTGTGAATAGATTCCCACAGCAGTCCCCACTCCCGGAGGAGGGTGTCCACCTTCCTATACCAGAAAGTCTTGCAACACAGAGCGCGCGAAGTGGCCCTCCCACCTCATCTCTGAGTCCAAGCAATAATGCTTTGCGAAAGTATGGAGGGAGGCCCAAGTCGCGGCTTTACAAATATCTGCCACAGGAACACCCCGGGCCAAAGCAGATGTAGATGATTTAGCTCTAGTTGAATGAGCTCTAATACCCTCAGGAGGAGTCTTACCAGCCAGGGCGTAGCAGATCTTGATGGCAAGGATGATCCATCTCGACAAGGTGCGCTTGTGCACCGCTCTTCCTTTCGAATGACCTACATAGCCAACGAAGAGCTGATCATCCAGACGAAAGTCTTTCGTCCTGTCCAAATAAAAACTCACAGCCCTCTTTGGGTCCAGGCGATGGAGCCTTTCCTCCTCTTTGGAAGGATGAGGAGGAGGATAGAAAACAGGGAGAGTAATGGACTGCCCCAAATGAAACGGAGTGACAACTTTTGGCAGGAAAGCAGCCCTGGTCCTGAGAACCATCCTTTCAGCATGCAAGGTTAAAAACGGGGGTTTAGAACTAAGAGCTTGAAGCTCACTCACCCTCCTTGCCGAGGTTATGGCTACAAGAAAGACCACCTTAAAGGGCAACAGCCTCAAAGGACAGCTATGTAGAGGCTCAAATGGGGACCCCATCAGAAAGGTTAAAACAAGATTAAGGTCCCACTGAGGCATTACAAAAGGAGTGGGAGGAAACATGTTTGTAAGGCCCTTGATAAACCTCAGAACAACCGGAAATTTAAAAAGTGACGGTTGATCTGGAAGGCATAGAAAAGCCGATAAGGCCGAAAGATAGCCCTTGACCGTGGCCACAGCACAGCCCTGCTGAGCCAAGGAAAGAGCAAACTGGAGAACATTAGAAAGATGGGCTTTTAAAGGGTCAATGGACCTCTCTCCACACCATTTAACAAACTTAGACCACCTGTAGGAGTAAATGGACTTGGTGGAGTGTCGCCTAGCCGATAAAATAACGTCCACCACATCAGGCGGGAGAGAGAATGAACTCAGGTTGCCCCGTTCAATCTCCAGGCATGAAGGTGTAAGCTCTGGAGGTGGGGGTGTAGAACCTGCCCCTCCGACTGCGAGAGGAGGTCTGCCCTCAGAGGTAGACGGAGCGGAGGTCACGAGGAGAGGTGGAGAAGATCTGTGTACCACACCCTTCTTGGCCAGTCCGGGGCGACCAAAATGACTTGGGCCCGGTCTTGGCGAATCTTCCTCAGAACCCGAGGAATCAAGGGTATGGGAGGAAACGCGTAAAGGAGTTGTGAGCCCCAACTCAACTGAAACGCATCCCCTAACGCCCCCTGCATCGGATACTGGAGACTGCTAAACGACGGGCAGTGCGCGTTCTCGCAAGTGGCGAACAGGTCCACCCAAGGAGTTCCCCACGTCCGAAAAACGTGACGAACCACCTCCGGATGGTGCCTCCACTCGTGGTCGGCAGAGAACTATCGACTGAGACTGTCCGCATGCACGTTCAGCACCCCAGCCAGATGATTTGCCACCAGACAAATCTGATGGTCCTGAGCCCAGGACCAGAGAGGCTCTGCGTCTCTGCAGAGACAACGCGACCCCACTCCTCCCTGCTTGTTGACATACCACATCGCGGTAGTGTTGTCCGTCAGGACTTGAACAGACTGACCGTGAAGGGAAGGGAGGAAGGCCTTGAGTGCCAAACGAATCGCCCGCAATTCCAGAAGGTTGATGTGAAGCAACCTCTCCTCTGGAGACCAAAGACCCTTGATCTCCAGATCCCCCAGATGAGCACCCCACCCTAGGGTGGATGCATCCATAATCACTGTGGCCACCGATGGAGGAAGAAAGAAGGGCTTTCCTTGGGACAGATTGCCCTCCACGCTCCACCAAGATAGATCCGCTGCAGCTTCTCCAGAGATCCTGATCGACTCCCTGAGATCTCCATTGTGCTGATACCACTGCCTGCGGAGGCACCACTGGAGCGCCCTCATATGCCAGCGTGCATGGTTGACCAACAGTATGCAGGAGGCGAACGAGACCGAGCAGGCGAAGGACCTTCAGAACTGGAACAACCGCTCCATTGTGGAATAAAGGGACCATTTCCTGAATGTCGAGAATCCTTTGAGGAGGAGGGAATGCCCGACACACAGTAGTGTCCAGTACCGCCCCTATGAACAGGCCGTGTTGCGAGGGCACCAGGTGAGATTTGGGCACATTGATCGAGAAACCCAAGTCGTATAACAGCTGAGATGTTACCCGCAGATGACGCTGCACCATCTCTGGGGACTCTGCCTTCAGAAGCCAGTCGTCCAGGTAGGGGAAAACTGGAATCCCCGACCTCCTGAGATGAGCAGCCACCACTGACATCACCTTTGTGAAGACTCGAGGTGCGGTAGTAAGACCAAACGGGAGGACCGCAAACTGGTAGTGTTGCGACCCAACCGAAAAACGGAGATACTTCCTGTGCGACTTCAGGATTGGGACATGGAAGTACGCGTCCTGCAAGTCGAGCGACACCATCCAGTCTCCTTGCTGCAACGCTTGAAGAACCTGCGCAAGGGTCAGCATCTTGAATTTCTCCTGTTTCAGGTAAAAGTTCAAGATTCTGAGGTCCAGAATTGGATGCAATCTGCCGTCCTTTTTGGGAATCAAGAAATACCGGGAGTAGCATCCCTGACCCCTTTCCTGCTCCGGAACCACCTCTATTGCACCTTTCTGAAGCAAGGCTAGAACCTCTTTCTGTAGGAGAAGCAGATGGTCTTCCGAGCAATAACCTTGGCAAGGAGGGTAAGAGGGAGGAAACTCCTGAAAGGGAAGGGCGTACCCAGTCTCTACGAGGTTCAAAACCCAAAGGTCTGTTGTAATCGATTTCCAACCCCGTAGAAAGTAGGACACACGACCCCCCACAGGACTTACATGATCCGGGATGGGGGATCTAGGGCTGCTTCCCTGAAGCCTCATTGGGAGCAGAGGAGGAGGAGGAAGTAGAGGGGTTGCGACCAGAACCTCTCCGACCCCTTTGCTTCCCTCTATAGGACCTATAGAGGGGATTCTGCTGCTGTTGCTGCTGCTGCTGTTGGGGCTGTCGGAAGGAGCAAAAGAATGTTCTTCTGAAACCCCTAAACTTCCAAAAAGCTGAACCCCTAGCAGGAGCCTGCAGACCCAAGGACTTTGCCGTCAATCTGCTGTCCTTAAAACGTTGAAGGGCAGAGTCTGCTTTCTCCCCAAACAGTTTCTGTCCGTCGAATGGCAGATCAACCAACGTGGCCTGAACATCTGCCGAGAAACCAGAGGAACGGAGCCACGCCTGCCTTCTTGCGGCTATAGACGACCCCATGATCCTTGCCACCGAGTCCGCCGTATCCAGCCCTGACTGGATCACCTGTCTGGCAGCTGCCTGAGTGTCCGCAACAACCTCCAAGAAGGACGACTTATCCCCCTCAGGCAACTTAGGGGCCAAAGATTTAATAGAGTCAATCAAGGCATGAACACTGAAGGACTGGGTTATTCTTAAGACCCAGCGGTGCCAGGGAACAACACCTGAAACCTTCGTGGGTTACCTGTTCTGGCGTACCAAACACAGAGACACAGGACACTTCCAGCGACGTCAGAGATCAGCGTTTATTACTGCAGGGATACAGAAGTCACAAGAAGTACACAACGTGTAGGTTCTCGGAGACTGCTTCAAATTCGTAGAAGTGGATCGCTCCTTTTATACAGGTTTTGGCCATAGCACAGTATGGTGAACAAAGGTTACAACTCAGTTCCCACAATAAACTTCAAAAGGGTCGCGTTCATATTTCAAGAGGCCGGAACATAATTACAACAGTCTTGCCGGTTCCCAACTGTAAAAACATATCCCCTCCGCAATAAACACATTCCATCCTAACCATAAACACATTAAGAGGAAGGACGAAAAACAGATGTAAGGAAAGGACAAGGATGCACAACAGGTTAGAAAAGAGTGTGAGGGCAATAGAGGAAACTCGATAGAGGGGTCAAAGACCTCGTGTCTAATGTATGCGTGGCTGAAACAATAGACCGGAGCGGCAAGATGAGCCTCGAGCAGGGCCATCTGCCTTAGTCGTGTCATTTCCCTCATCGTAAAATTCACCTCAAAGGAACACGTGTCCTTCGTGTAAGCTTGAGAGTTCCAGGGTCACGAAGCGGACAAAAAGCCCGTTCGCTGGCTACCTGAGGGCAAGAAACAAAATGGACGCTGTATCTAAAATGGAACCCGAGGGTTCGGATGAACGAACCCAAAAATGAGGCGAACCATACGTGGCTGTATTGCGAAACTTCGTACACCCACTATACTCGTCATTTGCGGTTCATAGATACCAAACTCATCCATATTCGTCACCATTAAAAAGTGGCGTCCCGTCTCACACGGAACCTCAGACGCTCCTTTTGCCCTCATGTAGGCAAGCACTAGTCAAGATCGGAATCTATATCAATATTCATCAGATCGTTCAGCTGCTGCTGGAACATCATTCTATTCATCAATGTCTCCTTAGTAACAGATGGCCGCCTTATACACGTCGCAGCACATAGGCCACATAAGGCAGGACCACACTGTACACAAAGACAACACGTGAACAGAAACGCTACAACAGCCCCTACGATCATTAGAATCTTCCAACCCCAGGTTGACATCAGGCCCCAAAACCATCCTAGGAGCGTCCAATTACCTTCGTCCACGTGTATGGACTCGGAAATCTTGTGCAACTTCGAGATGGCTTGATAAACAGTTGGAGCATTGTCAGGAATAAAAATGCAACAACTCGAATGGATAATTTTACACACGCCCCCTCTATCTGCAAGAACAACGTCTAGAACCATACGGTTCTGCAACGTCATGAGTCTATCCGCCTGTAGTTCAGCTGTTAGATTACCAAGGGCATTTGCAGTAACATTAGCAGTCGACTCTACCACACGGGTCAACTGTCTTAGGTTCCTACTATTAGCCATAGGTCCCCAAAACGGCAAGAAACCCTTAAAGAAGTCTCCTGCTTCTTGACCAGCAGTATCCTCTTTGCTAATGACGCCTCTCACGACTCTAGTTGTGTGGTAGTCCGAAGCAACTGTGAAGGTCGGAGGTAAAAGATTCGCAATATAACAGGTACCCGAAAAGTCGCGGGGTAACCATGTATATGCGCGTTCATAACACACAAAATAGGTGCCCTTAGCAGTCAGAAAAACAGGGGAGGAGAGCATCGGTAGGACATACGTTTCAGTGCAAGCACTGTTCCCAAGTTGTGCTCTCGGATTTCGACCCAAACCCTGCAAGCAGAAATTTCCAAGGTGCGGTACAATCCATATTGGGGACGAGCTCTTAAGTTGTCTATCACCCACTGACGTACTATACTCAGTCTCACTCAGGTCTTTATAGGCCTGTACTTCCTCATCTGGAATGAGTGATGCATCAAAAACATCTCTATCCAGATCTGCTATGGCTATCGCCAAAGGCTTGTGGTACGGCCCAGGACCAAAGTTGACAGACCGTGGCTCTCGACTGGGGTAGGAATCTAGTGCACTGCGGAACATAGTTTGGAATGCTCGAGCTGAACCCTGGGAGCTGTATGGAAGGACCAAATACGGAATACCCCTATCCATAGTGTGTGGCATTAACCCACATACCCAACAATTGGTAGTATTCACCACCAACTGATGCTGATGTAGGAGTTGAACAAAGGAATTATTCATGAATTCCGCACGTCTAACCTGCTCATGTTGAGGCAAAGGATGAAAGGAATGTGGGGAGACAGTGGTGAGGGAACTTAGGTTAAGAGAAGAGGTAGGTGAAACAGAAGGCAAGAATTGCGATACTCCGAAATACACTCCACCCACCAATAACATAGATACAGTTAGGAACAATAGAAACACCTGAAACAGAAAACATTTTGTTCGTACAACCCTCCATAACTCTGATCTCTGTGCTGACACCCTTTCTTCGTCCACTAGCTTAGAGAATGCCATCCTCTACAAACCGTCCGTGACGTACTTGACGCACTTCGTTCTGAGTAGCGATTATCAATCCCCAGGAGTTCCCAGAGATCGACAAAAGTAACCAACCTAGCGTCAGAAACCTGCTAGACAGAAAGAAGTACCCGCACGGCCCTACGGTGACCCGGATGGCGAGGTTTCCTCGAAACGTTCAAATTTATTACAAGTCTCTTAGCAGTGGAAAGCACAAAAACTCAGAAAGAAAGGATGTAATTGTCCATAATATTCGTAACATAAAAAAACCACTATACTGTTAATTTTTATTAGTCCTTGAACGAAGAAAGTATCGACTTCTTCCAGGTCGAGTTTGCTCTACGAACAATTGTTCAGCTGGCGCAACAGTGTTCAATGAAGCAGATGACGAGTCGGACCTTGGGTTCTCTACTACTAATGTCTCCACCTGTGGATCTGGCAATGACGAATCCTCCTCCACAAGTTGAGCGTCGCTAAATGGCACAAAGCGCAAAGGAGTCTCAGTTTCTTCGGCCGAAATCCCAGTTCTCACCCAACCGTCGGTTGGTAAGGGGATCGGTACCTTCTTTGTGTGGCTGGCATGCACCCAATTTTTCCGGCCCTCCAGTCGAACCGCTGTCCTCGTCGTCAACAAGACTTGGTGGGGTCCGACGAATCTTGGCTCCAAATTACGCTTTCGACCAAAGTTTCGGGTAACCACCCAGTCTCCTGGCCGGAGCTGGTGTCCAGGACCCTCTGTCTGCGCTGGTAGAGCTTCAAAGACCTGTTGATGAATTAACCGTAGTTTAGTGGTCAAATCATGCAAGTAATCGATCAACATTGGATATTCAAGACTATCAAAAGCCCTAGGCCTCGGGACTCCCCAAATATTCGCAGGGCGACCGAACACAATCTCATATGGGCTGAGCCCTACTCGAGAGTGTACAGTCGCTCTGGTCGATAGGAGAGCCAGAGGCAAGGCATCAGGCCATGACAGACCAGTCGTAGCTTGAATCTTAGCGAGTTTCAGCTTCAGGGTACCATTGTACCCTTCAACCAGACCCGCTGCCTGAGGATGATTAGCACTGTGGAATTTCTGACGAATTCCAAGGCCATTACACACACTCTGCATTACACTTCCCACAAACTCACTTCCATTATCCGACCACACAATCCGCGGCATTCCATACCTAGGAAATTACTCCTTCAGCAGGATTTTTGCTGTGGACAGGGCAGTATTATCTTTAAGAGGATAGGCCTCAATCCATCTGGAGAACGCGCAAACCACAACCAAAACATACTTCAGATTATTGCATCTCTCCATATGGATGAAGTCCAGCTGGATAACCTCAAAGGGACAGGCAGGAGGAGCGAAATGACCAGGTGGAGTGGGGGTGCCTTTTCCGGGATTGTGCATTAAACACACCATACAATTCTTAACCACTCTTTCGGCACACTTAGCGATACCATCATTCCTCCATACAGGAGACAAGAACTTACATATTCCTTTCGCACTAATATGTGACAGCCCATGAGCCATCGTCACAACAGCTAATACATACGCGTCTGGTAACATCCACCTCTGACATTCCGTCAGGTCAACCCAACATCCATGCATATCCAATTTCCCTGTACTTTCTTTCCACTTGGTCTTTTCAGCTTCAGTAGCTTCGTTCTGAATTGCTTTCACACTTTCAACAGTATTTTCACACATACCCGTCTCCGCCGGCCACCTCACTGAATTCGTGACATACATTCGAGTCGCAAGATTCTTAGCCGTTTCCTTAGCAATCTCATCCGCAAATGCATTACCACGACCAACATCATCCGTCACTTTCCGATGTGCACTACATTTGACGATCGCCACTTGTTTAGGCAACGTAAGTGCATCCAAAAGATCATTCACGAGATGCCCGTGCTGGATCTTTGTACCATGCGATGTCATAAATCCTCTTTCTCTCCACAATCTTCCGAAGTTGTGCGCAGCACCGAATGCATACTGACTGTCGGTAAACACATTCACTCGCTTTCCTTTCGACAGAACACACGCTCTTGTCAATGCAATTAATTCTGCCGCTTGTGCTGAATTCTGGTTCAATCTCGCAGTTTCCACAACCGTGCTCAACGTCACTACAGCGTACGCAGTCGTCACATCACCATTCGGCAATTTGAAGCAAGAGCCATCCACATACAAAGTACCATCGGGATCTGACAAGGGAGTGTTTTTCAGGTCCACCCGACCTTTTGTTTCTTCCTCAGTCCGTAAATAACAATCATGGGGCAGCACACCATCTGATTCCATATTAATCGGCAACAATGTCGCCGGATTCAGTACATTACAACGCTTGATCTGTATATGACTTGCCAAAAGGGTCAGCTCGTACCCAGACAACCTTGCACTCGTCAGATGTTGAGTCTTTGTCCTATTCAAGAGCGTATCAACTGCATGCGGAACCATTACTATGAGCATATTGTCCATGACCAGACCTGCGGACTGCCGAATAGACGCCGCAGCTGCCGCTGTCGCCCTCAAGCAACTTGGCAACGCTCTAGCCACCGGGTCTAAGGTCGAGGAAAAATATGCACACGGACGCTGCTTATCACCAAATTGTTGCGTTAGAACACTCAACGCACAACCGTCCCTCTCATGGACGTATAATGTGAAAGGCTTGCTGTAATCAGGAGTACCTAACACAGGAGCCGAACACAGCGCATCACGTAGTTCAGAAAAACTTTTCTGGCATTCCTCCGTCCAAGGCAAAGGAGTTGAAACGTCCTTGCACGTGAGAGCTACCAATGGCTTCGCTAACAGTGAAAAGTTCGGGATCCACTGTCTGCAGTATGATGTGATACCTAAAAAGGCACGCACATCTCTCTGAGTTGCTGGCACAGTCATTCGAGCAATTGCTGCAATTCGTTCAGGGGTCAACCTTCTTCCCGCCTTTGACAATAAGTGACCGAGATAGGTAACTTCTTGACAACAATATTGTAGTTTGGAAGGGGACACTTTATGGTGTAAAGCGCAGAGATGCTGTAACAAAGACACTGTAGCGGCTCTACAGAGCTGTTCAGTGTCAGCAGCAACCAACAGATCATCAACGTACTGAATCAAGGCTGCACCAGCCGGTAACACAAACGCATCAAGTTGACTCTTTAGAGCTTGGCTGTAGATTGATGGACTCTCACAGTAGCCCTGTGGAGCGCGTTTGAATCTGAAGCTACGACCACCTAATGAGAAACCGAACAAGTCTCTGCTTTCCTCAGCAATCGGAATGCTAAAGAACGCATTCTTCAGATCGATGACCGAGAACCATGATGCAGTGGCTGGAATCAGAGTCAGTAAAGCTGTAATGTCTGGCACCACAGGAAACTGCGGAACAACGACTTTATTTACCTCCCGTAAGTCGATAACTAAACGATACACGGGAGGCTTGGAGGGATCCGTTCGTTTCAGAATAGGCAACACGGGACTATTGCACACATTACCTCGTGTCTCCTCAATAACATCTTTGCCGATCAGATCGTAAATGATCGCTAACAGTGCCCTTTCACCATCAAGGGAAATACGATACTGAGGTATACGTGGCAAACGCGCACCAACTTTTAGTTGGACAACATAAGGTGGTATATCCAACAGGCCCACGTCATTGGGACCTGTCGCCCACAAGGAGTCTGGAAGAGATCTCAATTCCGATGGGAGCTTGTCGATCGATAAATACATAGGGGAAATCACGCTCTTACCCAACGTAAGCTCCACACCCGTAGGAGAACAGTACAAAGTCGCATGTAACCTTTTCAACAAATCTAAGCCCAAAAGATTCTCACCACAACCAGTAGTCAAAATCAAAGGAGCTTCCAGCTCATGAGACCCAATTGTAAGGGGCAAAGGGCTAGAAACTGGATTGCTAACGGGGGCGCCAGAAAATCCAACGGAGACATTCGTTAAGCCAGACAAAGGCGCGCCAGGGAGTTTCGAATGCATGATGGAACTTTTTGCTGCACCAGTGTCCAACAGAAAAGGCTCAACAACGCCCAAAGTGGCTACTGCAACATAAGGCCCTCTCTGATCAACCGGAACTGATACTTCTCCCTTCCTTTGTCTATGGCTGTCCTAGTAGATACCATCCGCATCAACATCACACTCAACATAGCAGTCATCCACATGATACTGTGCAGACCGACCGGACGGCAGGTCGCGCCGATCGAAACAATTTTGCGAGTCCGCAGACGTTGAAAAACGGTCAGCCTGATTCTGAGTAACTCCACGACCTCTACCACGGGAAGCCTGTTGAGGGCCACTACGACCTCCTCGAGCCGACACACCATTGTTCCTATCACGGAGAACCGGACAGTCAAACTTCAAATGGCCCTCCCCACGACAATATGCACATTGATTATATCCCAACACAAAGCGAGGTGCGGGAGAAGCATTTCGCGTCTGCGATCTGGAAAACTGTGATTGCGATCTGTTTGGCTGCTGTGTATCACTGAAATTCGAACGCGGTGGATAGGCTTGCTGCAACAAGACCTTAGTTTTGAGATCCTTCGTTTTCTTTTCTGCACGCTCACTTTCCTCTTTTTCTCTATTCTCGTAATATTGGGCCGTAGCCAATATTTGGGCAGTGGTAGAAACAGCCCACGCACTCTCAGAATTCTTCAACTTGTTGCTAAGGTCGGGCAACAAATTTGATACAAACTTATCAACGAACAGCCGCTCACCACCCTCGGAACCCATGTCCTGACCACTATGATCAATGAACGCTTCCTCAAATCTCGTAAAGAAATCAGAAACACTTTCATCCCTCTTTTGCTTGCACGCTGATAATTTGTCCCAATTGACGCGCATCGCTGGCATAAGCGTTTTCATGAGGGTAATTATCCTCTGGGGCAAAGCCACAATAATCTGTTCAGGTTTAGCCCCACCGACCTGCCGGGCATCTGCCGCTGTAAGGGCAGCCCAGTCACCGCCTAACTCGGCTACGTGATTCTCGTGACGAATTTTCGCCCAAATCGGCTGAGGCACCACATTGCCAAACAACATATCAATATCGGCTAGGTTCATAACAGTAGCATCCACCAATTGGGACAGCTCCTTATAATAACCCGCAGGATTCTTACGGGGATCAGGTAGGGATTGTTTCACTTGCAAAACTTCCGATCGCTTCCAAGGGAGGTGTATCCACACTCTCTGGAAATGGCCTGGGACAGCAGGGACAGCAGTAGGATCACCTGGCATCCATACCGGGGGAACTTCCCGCATGGGATATTGACCAGGTTGTGCCATCCATTCCGCAGTCGCGTCCTTAAACAGCGCACGTGGTTGCACTGTACATCGAAAGGATAACAAGCGTTCCAGAGCCTCTCGAACTTTGTCACCTACGATTATACCCGTGGCAAACCGAAGCTGTAGCTCGGAAACCTCAGGTGGTATATCATCAGCTATATCATCGTCCCACTCCTCTTTCAATGACTTACACAATTCTTCGAACACAAATCGTTGCGTGGGCACATTAAACTGAGAAAACGTTTCAAACACTACACGTGGGGTGTATTTAACAGGGTTACGAATCCATCTACGTGCCGTTTTCACCAACGATTCACGTTCCCTACCATCAGGAAGCTGACTGCGTCTTTGAGCAACATCTGAAAGAGTCGAGCCAAGTATCGGCCCAAAGAGCGGAGAATAAAGAGAAGCAACAGCAGTCAAGAGACGACTACGAACAGAAGGAGAAGAGGACGAAGATGCAGGCGTAGCAGCCATAGGGGTGGAAACAGTAGAAGCAGACGCAGCAGCAGGAGTAGCGGGAACGACAGGCTGAGGAGGGACTTGGAAAGGCGCAGTAGGGAGAGAAGCCGGAACAAGAGGATGTACGATCTGTGGCCCAAGGGGATTCGGGAGTACGGGAGGAACGGCGGGCTGACCAGCAGCCGCCAAAACAGCGGGTTGAGGAAGAGGTGGACGAACGGGACCCATAACATCGGGAGCATAGGGAGGTGGCGATTTCATCAGATAAGACAAGAGCGAATCCTCCATCGATTCTTCTCCTGTCTTATCGATCGTAGAAGGTAGCGCCGGATAACATTTGTCCACTGCCATGTGGTGAAGCCGAGCACTAACTTCCTGCTCTTTCTCATCTTTGTCTAACTGATACTGTTCAGCATTCCGCATCACCGTAATAACACCTTCTCGTTTATTTTTCTTATTCTGTTTGATTTCTTTCTGTTTGGCCTCTTTCCGCCATAACCGGAAGGAATCAAACATGGCCGGCCTAGCTTTCTTTTTAAATAATTTAGCTTCCAAGTTATCTAAAATGGCAGTCTCGAAACTACCATGAGGTGGCCAACTAAGGACGCCATCTTTTTTAGTGTAACGAACCCAATATTCATTATATACGATAGGACCCACGCCATGACGACTATAGAGCTCGTAAAGCGGAGTTCCAGCCGGAGGTATCGGACATGAATCCTCCAGCCGGGAATCCATGCTGCAACATTTAAGAAACCCAAACAAAGTACTACGGCCAGGCATCGTGCACACTAACCGAGTATACAAACTTCAAGGGCTATCGAATTACGATGTCCTCGCAAAAATGCGAGACCCTCGGTTTTTGGCAATTGCAATCGTCAAATAAAACCCAACAACTAAGAACCACGAATGCTATGGAACCATGCAAACAACAAAGCAACACTGGGAGCGACCCACAAATACTTAACTGAGAGAACAATGGCGTCACCAGGAAGGCCCGTTGATCGTCTCGCCGTACAAAGGACTACGCCAGGCGCCAAAACAGGTCGACAGTCAGGGCATCGGTCCGTCGCAGCCGTCAGGAGGCGGGGATCTTCGCGGGAAAAGACGTCGGGCCACTTATTTCGACAACTGGATCGATGAAGCGGGGTGCACCTTCCCTCGGAGATTTCACACGAAGTTCCTCACGATCGTCGGGCTTTGGACCGGTACCGTTGATGTCGCCCCACGTTGGGTGCCAACTGAAGGACTGGGTTATTCTTAAGACCCAGCGGTGCCAGGGAACAACACCTGAAACCTTCGTGGGTTACCTGTTCTGGCGTACCAAACACAGAGACACGGGACACTTCCAGCGACGTCAGAGATCAGCGTTTATTACTGCAGGGATACAGAAGTCACAAGAAGTACACAACGTGTAGGTTCTCGGAGACTGCTTCAAATTCGTAGAAGTGGATCGCTCCTTTTATACAGGTTTTGGCCATAGCACAGTATGGTGAACAAAGGTTACAACTCAGTTCCCACAATAAACTTCAAAAGGGTCGCGTTCATATTTCAAGAGGCCGGAACATAATTACAACAGTCTTGCCGGTTCCCAACTGTAAAAACATATCCCCTCCGCAATAAACACATTCCATCCTAACCATAAACACATTAAGAGGAAGGACGAAAAACAGATGTAAGGAAAGGACAAGGATGCACAACAGGTTAGAAAAGAGTGTGAGGGCAATAGAGGAAACTCGATAGAGGGGTCAAAGACCTCGTGTCTAATGTATGCGTGGCTGAAACAATAGACCGGAGCGGCAAGATGAGCCTCGAGCAGGGCCATCTGCCTTAGTCGTGTCATTTCCCTCATCGTAAAAGTCACCTCAAAGGAACACGTGTCCTTCGTGTAAGCTTGAGAGTTCCAGGGTCACGAAGCGGACAAAAAGCCCGTTCGCTGGCTACCTGAGGGCAAGAAACAAAATGGACGCTGTATCTAAAATGGAACCCGAGGGTTCGGATGAACGAACCCAAAAATGAGGCGAACCATACGTGGCTGTATTGCGAAACTTCGTACACCCACTATACTCGTCATTTGCGGTTCATAGATACCAAACTCATCCATATTCGTCACCATTAAAAAGTGGCGTCCCGTCTCACACGGAACCTCAACATAACGCCCCAGAAGGCATGTGGCATTAGATGATTTCAGCGCCATACTTCCTGAGGAGAAGGACTTCTTGGCCGCCTGATCAATTTTCTTTGACTCCCTATCAGCTGGAGACAGAGGGAAAGCACCCGAAGCATGTTTAGAACAAGAAGCCTGCACAACTAGGCTCTCCGGGGATGGATGTGTAGACAAAAAATGTGGATCCTCTGGTGCAACCCTGTACCTTCTTGCCACCTGTCTGGAAACCGCCTGAGATGAAAGAGGCTTCTTCCACACCTCCAAGACCGGCTCCAAGATGTCCTCATTGAAAGGAAACAAAGGTTCCGAAGTAGATGATGGAGAATGCAACACCTCAGTAAGCAAGTTCGATTTGTACTCCACAGAGGGCAGCTGCAAATCTAAGAGATCTGCGGCCTTCTTGATCACCACATGATAGGGCGCCAATTCCTGAGGTGGAGAAGATCTAGCTGACGTATGCTCCCACTCAGGGGTGGTATAATAATAATAATAATATAATATTGTGGACTTGTAAAGCGCACAGCTGCCCCAGCAACGGGGCGTCCAACCCACTTGCTTCTTCAATCCCCTCAAACTCATCTGAAGAAGAGTCGACTTCACCTTCTTCCATATATCTTCCTTCCTCCAAAACCCTCTGGGCCTCCCGCCTCGAACGAATCCGGGGAGCCGGCGTCGTCGACGTCGTACGCGGCGTCGGTGGAGCCAGAGGTACCGGAGTCGGCGGCGCCATAGGTGGAGTCAGCGGCGCCGGACGCGGCGCCGATGGAGTCGGACGCGGCGTCGAAGAAGGTTCCGAAGTCTTATGGTCCATCCGAGTCGTATCGGATTCCCAGACGGCGCCGGAAACTGCCACGAAGGCGCCATCGGCATAAAGGGCAAAAAGGGGGCCTGAGCAAAATGCTGCGGCACCCCTAGCGTATACGCCATCGGACCCACGGGACCAGTTGGTGCTCCGGATGGGAAGGCCGCCCTGTTAAAAATACCATACATGGCATTTAGAAAATTTGATGAATCGGTACCTGGAGCCGGGAATTGCGGATAAGGAACAGACCCTGTATCCCTTTGTGGAGTCTCCGGCGTCGGCTCCGCAGTATCTTCCACCGGAGCCGCAGATTCATCAGGCACCGAAGCAGGCTCTTCCTGTTCTTGATCATCCATGGAGACATCCGACTCCACTCGAACCAGAGTCGACGCCTTAGACGGAGCCGGTGACTGCGTCGGGGACTGAGCTGGAGCCCGCTTCGACGAAGGAGAACCTCTTGGAGACTTCGGAGGAGGAGGTGAAGGTGACAAGTCCTTGCTCCGATGCCGACGGGGCGAAGTCGACCTCGACTTCCTGGACTTCGAGGACCGACGTCGAGAAGAATGCTTTCTTTTTTTGTGATGGTTCTTCGACGACCTCGAAGTCGACGACTCCCATCTCGACTTCTCTTTTCTTCTCCCTCTCTTCTCCTCACCGATCTTCTTCATAAAGAGCTTAGTCTTCCTCTCCTTCAGTGCCTTAGGATTCATACTCCTACAGCACCCGCATTCCTCCATATCGTGGTCCGAAGAAAGACAGCATAAGCAGTCTTGATGCGGATCAGTCATGGACATCAGACCTCCGCATTCCCTACAGGGCTTAAAGGCCGACTTCCTCGTCGAAGACATACCGAATTTTTAACAGTAACACAGCAATATACTACAAAGTAGCTAGAGAGCACTGGAAAAAACCGTTGCGCGTCGACGGCGCGGAAAAAAGGGAACTGACGTCATCACGCCGACTTGGGCTTCTTATGGCTCCGGTGACGTCGTACGGAGTCGCGAGCGGAGCCGATGCATTGTGACGTCGCCCACGTCGACGTGGGTTGCTGGGAAAGAAAAGTTCAGTGGAATGCTGGCGCAGGGGATATTCACAAGGTGAGGAATGCACTGGCAGATGTATCCATCAGAAATAAACCTTTTTGCCATTTCCCGTCAAGTTATATATAATATTGTTTCTTATTTTCATACATCCCCTATTTCCCATTGAGATTCAATACACCTTGGTACTGAGGAAGGTGGTTTGACCACTGAAACGCGCGTAGGCCATAACTGTCCCTGAGAAGTGGTTCCTGAGAGTTTATTCAATCGAGCTGTGTGCATTGGCAACAATTTACTCTACCCTCTCGTATATAATTAGGGACCCTTCATAGGGTCGAATCTCTCTTTCCCTCTGTTTGGCGTAGTGTGCATTTGTAAGAATGTGGTTTGAATGAGTGTGAATTTTGGGAATGAATGAACAGGTATAGGTTTTTGTGGGGTGTCTGTTATACATATTTTGTCTGATAATCAAAGAAATGATTTCTGTAAAACTTAGTAATCCAGTTTTTGATAAAATACAGTAGCTTTGCAGCACAAATATATCTATTTTTGTAACAATTTTTATTGAAATGTATGTTTAAAAAAATATATAAAAATAACCACATGTATAATAAAAAGCTTTTAATATCTAAAGAATATCTGAATTAATATAATAAAATGTTCTAAAGTCTGTCAAGTTTGCTGAACTGAGTTTTTTTTTTTTTGGCATGTTGGAACCTGAATAGGTCATATGGAAATTAAATAGTTCGGAATAGAGGTTTCTCAAGCTTGCCATTCACAACCTGTCCCACATCAGGAGTCAAGAACCAGGGGGTCAGTGTCCAGTGGGAGCACCAATAAGCCTTGGCAGCAGGAACAGATGTAGCAAATAAAAAAGGTGCAGCGTTGGGACCAGCAAGGGACTCACCAAGTGAAGAAGAGTCAGTGCAGGCCCTGAACAAGCAAGGGAGCCCACTAAAGCTAAAGAAGATCCTAAAGAGGACCCACAGGCCGAAGGTACAGTAGTCGCAAGAAGACCTCGAGCAGCTCATCAAAGATGTAGGCCCACAGTGCAGAGTATGCGGTGAGGACAATGACCTTGGTAGGAAGAGATGATGGAGGTTCTCATAGCCGGAAGAGCTCTGGAGGACAGAGCCAACAAGCCGTGGCAATGGCAAGCCGAAGGGGCGCACTGGGGCTCTCTTCCAGCGGTCCTCATGAGGGATACTGGCTTCAAACTTGCTGACAGGACAGGTCAGGCCTTGAGGGAGTTGCAGAACCACCGCCTGTGCTGCTGAGCCTTTCGAAGTCCATGGGACATCAGGAGTAGCAGACTAGTCAGCTACGTTGCAGTGCTTGCAGATGCAAGTGACTCTTCCACCCCAAGGGAAATTCCTTCGGGTGTCTTTGATGCCCACAGGCCTGGAGAGGAACCTGGATGAAGCTTAGGCACAGACGACGAAGACATGCAGCACAGCAGGACCAGAAGCAGCAGGAGTCTTCCTTGGTGTAGTCTTGTTACCAGGCGAAGTCCAGCAAAGTCAAAGGTCCCCAGACGGTTGAAGTTCAAGTGGTTTCGAGTTTGAATCTTGTCCCATAATAAATCTGAAGAGCCACCCACAGGCAAGCCCTTACATACACTACGGAAAGGGTTGGGACGATTCAAGGGTCCTACCCAGAGGAGGGGCTGGACAGAGGGGAGGATACTTCCATGGCCTTTGTCCAGTTTCACACCAGAGCGGGAGCCAAAGGCTCTATGAACTGGCTCAAACTGGAGTATGCAAGCAGTCTGGTGGCGCTGTCAAGCGCCCCCAACCCAGCCTAATACACTTGGGACATCATTACGATGGCGGGCGGCAAAAGTGACGGCCCGCCATAGTTTAAAAAAAAAAAATTAAATATGTTTATTTCGTCTGGTCAATAGTACAATTCACACACATTGTAATACTGTTACATTTACAAGGCACACATCATGGCATATATGATCTTACATGTACAATGAGAAAATACTTTCTTTTCATATGATCATTTCTGACAGCAGATGTACCATCTCCGCGTATTATCACAATAGGGCACTTATTCTCTTAGGTTTAAAGTTTAGCATTTCACAACAGGTATTGCAGTACTTTACATTTGATGTTGAAACCTAAAGCTCAGCATTGTTTACTTAATGGCTAAAAGAGAATAAAAGTTACAACAAGCATCTCTTGTATTTGCACATTGCTACTTATTCATATTTATTAATCATCCTCTTGTGTCGTCAAAAGGTATCGTTTCAGCGGTTCCCAGAAATCTCGGGGCCTCAATGATAGTGATAGTTCCTCCGCGTACATCTCCATGGTTTCCATGCAATATGACATGTCCATTAGCCAGTCCTTGAATCTAGGGGGCCTTTTACTGCCCCACCTAATGGCTACCTGTCGTTTCACCAGCAACAGTGCTACGGCTAGAAACTTCCGCCTTTTTGCCAGTGTTAACTTATATATCCCCAATAAACACACAGGAGGCGTGTTTGGTACCTGTTCTGCTAATATTGTGGCTATCGCCGTCATAATGTCCTGCCAATAATTGTGTATTTTGGGGCATGCCCACGCTAAATGTAGGAAATCTGCATTCATAGTGTTGCACCTCTGACATCTATCATGTGGTCTTAGGCCATATCTGTGGAGCTGGGTCGGGGTGTAATAAAATTGGTGAAGAAATTTAAAGTGTATGATCCGAAGGTTACAGTTCGACATCAATAATTGTAGTTGTGTGCAGCTATATTCCCAATCCCGCTCCTCTATCTTGTCTCCTAACAGTTCTTCCCATTTAGCTAATGATCTATTGGGCGCCTCACTTTGTTTGAATTGTGACGTGTGGTATAGGCGGGTGACTAACGTCTGTCGCGTTAGCACTATAAGTAGGGCCTGTAATGCCTGTAACGTTGGCGGTTCCTCCGGGTAGGTATCATATAGTTCTTTAACCGCTGCTTGTAGCCGCAAATGAGCAAAAATCTTCATTGGTGTAGTGTGTGTGCTTAACGACGGATCAGTCCTTTGTATAAATCTGCCGTGTTGGAAAACATCCTTCATAGTGGAGATTTTCATGTCTTCCAGCAATAGCGTCATTTTCTTCTCTTGTGTTACTGATATTTGCGGATGGTTGGCAATGGGAAGCGCAGGTGCATAGATAGGCAGCTTATTTGCTCTATGTGCCAGTGCGTGCCACGCATTTGAGGTGTAATGCACAGGCTGGATTATGTCCGTATGTGTGTAGGGCTTCGGGTCCGATATGAAAGTGATCAATGGATTAGGTTGTATACTGTCTGTTTCTACTGCTATATGTGGGATGTACCCATGTGGTTTAGTCCAATAGTGAGCATGTTGTGCTTGTGAGCAGTAGAAATATAACTGCATGTCTGGCCCTCCAAACCGCCCTTATGATATGGATTTGTCAGTATAGTCCAGCTGACCCTGGCCTGTTTTCCCGCCCACGTCAATCTCTGCAATGCTGACCGCAGTTTTACGAAGAAAGCTTGCGTTAACCATATTGGGATATTAAGGAAAAGGTATAAAAACCTGGGCAATACGATCATCTTTTGTAGTGCAATCCTGTCTGCCAACGACAGAGGCATCTGTATCCATCTAGTTATTTGCTCATCTGGCTTAGTCATTGCTCTACCATAGTTTTCCCTCATGACGAGGTCTGGGTCCTTATGTATCCATATCCCCAGATATTACACCGGGTTTGTTTGCCATTTCAAGGGATAATCTAAGGCTGCTTGGGTCGTTGCTGCTGTTAAGGGTATAACCACCGATTTGTTCCAGTTGATTCATAACCCTGCATACTGTTTGAAATGGATATAGTCTCTAATGAGGCTGTATAAATGTATAGTAGGGTGACGTGTAAACAGTACCATGTTGTCAGCATACAGTGAAATGCTGACCGGGCGTATGCTAAACTGTAGAGCGGCTTCCCGGTGACACTGACGAATCCTACAGGCAAGGGGCTCTAGAATCAGAGTGAACAAGATTGGTGATAGTGGGCAGCCCTGTCTCATTCCCCTTTTCACCTCTATAGGGTCTGATATGTGTCAGTTCAGTCTAATGCTAGCTGTTGGTGCATAGTATAAAATCTCTATCCATTTTGTTAATTGTTCCGGGAACCCCGTTCTACACAACGCCACAAACATGAACTGCCACTCTACCGAGTCAAAAAGTTTTGCAGCGTCTAACAGGGCTGCAGCTGCTGGCAGTTCTGGATCCAGATGGTGATATAAAGCAAAAATGGTGCGTATGTTTTGATTTGCGTTATGTATGATGTCGTGTGCGAGGGTCTGATCTTGCTCGACAAGGCGCGCCCTGGCCTACCACCCTCCCTGTAGTTTCAGGCTGTATATCGCTACGATTTGTATTTTACCTCATCCTCAGCATATTTCTGGTAATCGTCCATCCTTTCCCTAATCCTTGCCAAAATAGTTTGATTAGGTGTTTGTGTGTATTCTGCCTCTATTGTACTTGTGTCCCTTTCTATTATGGTTAGTTGCTGTTGGATATCCTTCAGGATCCCTGCATGTTTGTTAATACAGTGTCCTCAGACTGTCACCTTGAATGCTTCCCACAGTGTCCCCGCACTGTCGACTGACCCAGTGTTTAACTCAAAGTAGTCTATTATTGCCTGCCGAAGCTCACTTTGGAATACCTGATCTAGTAAAGCCCCTCCCTGCAATCTCCATGTGAAGTGCCTGGGTATGTGAGTGGGGATATCCAGCGTTAGGCTGACCGGGGAGTGGTCGGACAACGTCTTCGGTAAGTGTTCGACCATTCTCATCCACGTGCAAGCTTCTGCCGTAAGCAGCCAGTAGTCTATTCTGGACCACGTGTTGTGTGTCGTAGATGTGCATGTGCCTTCCCTCCTACCCTCGTGTCTCATCCTCCATATTTCGGTCATTCCCCATGTCGCCATACCATCCTTAAGGGCCTTGGCTGCTTGTTTGCCATAACGTTCGTTACCCGTTGATCTATCAAGAGCTGGATCTATAGTCTAGTCAAATTAGTTCAAAAAATGGGCTAACCTAGAACTAATTGCAATACAATTTCTGTGAGTGGATTGTTATTGAAATGTTTCCGTAGAAAACGATGGTGAAAAGTCTACCACTCTATCATGACGCGTTAATCCAATATGGCGGATTTTTCAAAATGGCTGCCCATTATTTGAGATATAGGGTATAACTGTTTATATGCCCATGTGTGGTATCATTTTATATGTTTTTAGGGACGGGAAAGTCAAAAATAACAATTGTTTCTGATGACTATAGCATCAAATTGGGATTAATACAATAAACAACGATAATTATATGTTAATATGCCAAACATAGTTTTGACATTATTTTTTATTTACATTTTTTTAACATCATTTGAAAATGATAAACAAATTTCAACTAGATAATATAGCACTTCTCAATATGACACTGACAAATGAAAATTGTTAAAGAGATAAATTCAAACAGCACTCCTCAGTATAAGAATAGTATGATTTTAATCATCGTCCATGGCCACTTCCATGGAATTGCAACAGCTTATTCCTCAACAATCCGTGCACGCATCTGTGCACACTATTCCCTGTCTTTTGCATATACATTGCAGAGTCGCACATTGACTCTTGCTACAGCCACATTTCACAAATTTTAATAAATGATCTGGTGCTTGACTCATTCTAATGGGAGCCAATTTTCCATCTTTCACTTCAAATCCCCACTGTAATGGATTCATATGAATACCCATCCACTGCTGCACCCGATGATATACTCTGAGTGAATGAAATTTGCAGGCATCCTCTGTGGGAGGCAAGACTTCCGGTTTCACATGTATTGTTGATTTTGTTGCCTTTGAAGTGAAAGTTCGAAGTCTCATATCATGTAGTGTGCTGTCTCCTGTTATTCCTCCATACAACTCTATAACAGCATTAAGACCAGCATTTTCAATTTCTTCTGTTGATTTTTGTGAAGTTTGGAATACGGCAGGACTTTCTTTGAAGCTGCCTGATTTTCTTAGTAACTTTATGGAGTCACGTTTTCCTAATCCAAATGGTTTGGAGGTGGTATCACACACTAATACGGCGTGAGCAAATAAGATGTGAGAGCAGACGTCATTACCTAAAGCTTTTGCTAATTTCCTAATATCATACACAGTTATGTTTTTGGAAGATTTCTTAGGTTCTGGGCAAAGGAAAATATCAAATTGGTTTTCTTGAAAATGATGAAGGAGTAGTATGAGAAGATCGGTGACCTCGCCAACAATGGCTGTAAGATGAGTTTTGGCCGACTCAATAGCCTCCAAAACGACCATGAAGTCTGCATCACTATGAGCTTGCTTTGTTTTACACCCAGCATCTTGCAACTTTTCCGATAATTGATCAATGAAGGCTTGTTTATTCTCATTATTACTCAGAAATAATTGTTTCTGGATGGCGATGGAGGTAGAACTTATGAAATTTACTTTAGGTCCTACAATACCTGTGTTTCTTTTTAGATGGGCTTCTGATTTTGTAGAAAACGTATCTCCATATCAGTCGAATACTATTATTGCCTGGCCATACTTTGTTAGCACATATCTCTCATAGGCACAAAACAGCTCATGGAATGTCTGATTCGGACTCCAAGGAAGGCGATGTAGTAACCACCCACCATCAATGACGAACTGCATAATTTCGGGCATGTTAGCAATGGCTGGTACTTGCTCTTTAATATAATTGGCAAGCTGCGACTTCCCATACTAGCTGGGTATGAGCAAAGCTCAGAACGAAACACCTCCTGCAAATCCACGCCACTAGTCTGAGCACAAAGCAACAAGCGCTGAAACAATAGTTCAGGATCCCTAACAAAGGTTTCTTCTTTCAATTTAACAGATCGAACTGATTTCATTACCTTCACCTGGTTGCTTTTTCTGAAAGAGAACTCAGAGACTCTTTTGTCCGTCATCTGAATAAGAATTCTATTTCCAATTTCTTCTGCAAGTTCAGGATTAAAATCACTGCCATAAGTAACACCCGTGACAATGTTACGCAGGTTGCTGTCTCGCTCAAAAACATTGAGTTGTTCTACATATACCAGTACTTTCTGTGTATCTCATTTATCGCGTTCAATTCTTGAACAATATTTTCTAAAATCAAACGGGCTTTCACACGACCGTAGAACACGAGAAGTTGTGGGATCTGATTCTTTCTCCTGGAACGGAGTTTTCAAGTTAACAAAACGCGCTCTACATTTTTTGTGAACTTTCTGCCCAACACAAACGTGAAATGTAGATATTTTTCTCTCCTTGCTTGTTTTTTGAATTCCAGTCACTCCTCTTTCAGTGAGTATAGATACATCGTCATCTTCTTGAAACACCACATCACAAATGAAACACTTTTCTACATCCATTTTCACTGTATCTCACAACAACTCGCAAGAACCTGTAACACATAAATGAAACATTTTTGATTAGCAAAAAAACAAACAATAACAACAAAGTTACAAAACAAAACACAAACAATAGCAAACTTTTTATTTCAAAAGTTAATTGTAATATTTACGTTCCTTCACACTTTGTCATATAAGTCAACGAAAAAATTATACAAACTTTGTCTATCTGACATATTCCGCGATTATTTGATATTATGGTCATCAGAAACAATTTTTGATGTTATTTTTTACTTTCCTGTCAAAAAAACATATAAAATGATACCACACATGAGCATATAAACCCTATATCTCAAATAATGGGCAGCCATTTTGAAAAATCCGCAATATTGGATTAACGCGTCATGATAGAGTGGTAGACTTTTCACCATCATTTTCTACGGAAAAATTTCAATAACAATCCACTCACAGAAATTGTATTGCAATTAGTTTTAGGTTCCGCAACAAATCGACTAGTCTACTAGGCAAGTATTGAAATCTCCACCCCATATTATTGGTGCGCTAGGGAATTCCCTGAGTTTGGACCACATCTCAGGTTAAAAGCCGGGATCATCCGTATTTGGGCCATATGATGTAATTATAGTAAGTACAGCACCCCCAAAATTACCTTGCATCATAACATAACAACCTTGATCATCGTTTAGCGCATGTAACAGCTAGAATGGGGTATTCGTTCTGACTAGCAGTATAACCCCTCTAGCATACGTGGAGTATGATGATGCTATGCGGTATGTTGCCCATCTGGTGCCCACCCGTATTTCAGTAGTGGGGGTAAGATGTGTTTCCTGTGTACACGCCACATCAATACCGTGTCTGTCACGATATGCAAGTACTTTACGTATTTTTTGTGGGTTCTGGAATCCACGGACATTCCACGTCCGAAACATCAGTTTTCGAGTATTTATGACAGTGTTAGCCATGTGTACCTATCACTGCCTGGTGTTGTCGTTGTCCTTGTGTTGTACATATGTGATGCGGTAGTTGCAAGAGTAGCATCTTTTTGTCGACCAGACATTTTCTACGGTCCCTTACCCCCACCCCCACCCACTCCGCCCTCTCCCCAGCGGAGCCAATCCCAATCCAAGTAACCATAATAAAGCCAACAGGAAAAGTAAAATAAACCCTTTCAGTGAACTATTGTGGTGTACACTTGAGGGCGAGGGCTGCCAGCCCGTTTCCTGTGGCTCATACCCTTATGGGCAAATGCCCTGCAAAAAAGATATACATCAAAACTAAGCATGGTATAATGTATAATTTTAAGTGCGCTAGGTAAGTCCTCAGTAAGTATGCAATGTCTCTGAGGGTATATAAAGTTCAAACATACGCAAGTTTAATACATATTACTGCTGTTTACAGGAGGGTACAGAGTATGATGGTGTTCGACTTATCTGCGTTGATCACTTGGCCATCCAGAGGTAGTCCAGCTTCCCTCTGTGAACGCTGCATTTCAGAGGGGTACTAGAGTTGACCCTGGTTGTGCCTCCGTCCACGGCTAGTGTCCCGTAGCCCTTTATCTTCCGGGCCCAAACAATATCCTCCGTTTCTGGTGGCTGCATACTTATATTTGTCCTTGCCTTGCCACCCATGCCTCTTCCTATCGTTCGTATGGTCTGTGATGACCGCTTATCTTTGCAGTGTTTTGTTACTCGACGTCCGAGGTTGAATGCTGCTCCTCCTGGTCCCCATGCGGTGATCTCCGTCTTGGTTTTGGGTGTACTTTCTGTTGTAGATATTTTAGCACTTCCTTTGGCTCAGTATAAATTCTCACCTTCCCCTCATCTGTGATCCTAAGTCTTACCGGATACAGCATTGCGTATGGTATATTCAGGTCTCTCAGTTTCTGTTTCGCCTGGACAAACTTCTTTCTCGCCTCCTGTACAGATACTGTGAAGTCGGGGTAAATTGATATGTCCATACCTTCATGCGTCAGTTTCCCCAACTCCCTAGCCTTCCGGAGTGATGCATCTCGATCTCTGTAGTTTAGTATCGCGCTATAATCGGCCTCGGTGACGAGCCGATCGATGGCTTCGGCGCCCGGGATCTGTGTGCCCGCTCGACGATGAATATCTCAGAGAATGTGTCCCGTCCCAGCATTGTAATAAGCAGTTGTTCCACATACCTCTCCATAGGGCCCGTGTTGGTTGTTTCCAATATGCCAGTCAGGCAGATATTTTTTCTGCAGGACCTAGCTTCTAACTCTTCTGCCTTCGCCGAGTTAGTCGCCATTTGTTTGCATCCAACTGCACCTGTGCATCTTCGGCTTTGGATATTCTGCGCTCGGCCATATCTAGTTGTTCTGTATGCTTGTCCAGGCGCTCTGACATCCTGTCAACCCGATATGTGAGAGAGTCCATTTTCCCATCAATATTGGTGAGAGCAGCCTATATGGTAGTGAACATGGCTTGCACTTCGACATTTGGTACTCCGCCAGTGGCTCCTGCCTCCTCCTGTTGATGTGCCTGCTCAACCGTTCCTCGATCCATTTGTTTTTTTGTGTTCTCGAACTTTATTTTGGGCTGGGTCCTATCTGTCTTGCCCATGCTCCCCTCTTCTGGCCGGCTCACGCACTCGCGTCTTCGGGAATGTGACATATCTGGGGTGAGTGTCTCTGTAGTCACCTGTTGGTGATTCTGAGTTTGTTATTCCTGTCTTGTGGGGCTGGAGAACAAGTTACTTACCTTTGGTAACGATATATCTGTAAGAAACATTAGTTAGTTAGATTCCTCACCTTAGAATATCCCCAGGCGTCAGGCTGGATCCGGAAAGATTTTTTGTCAGCAATACCCTTGCGTGTCGCTAGGCGTCATCTGCGGCTCCGCGTCCATCGTCGGCGTCGTGATCGCCGGGATGACGTCGTCGGAGTACTTAGACGCCGCCCTCGCGCGCTGACGTCAGTTCTTGTACATAGCTTTCCGCGCCAGGAACGCAGAGCCATGCAAGAGACCGACACTGGTGACAAAAATTCTAGGGCCCTGAAAGGAATGACCTCAACCCTAGATATCAGTTCGCAGAACGGGGAGGATGGGTGGGGCGGTGAGGAATCTAACTAACTAATGTTTCTTACAGATATATTGTTAGAGAAGGTAAGTGACTTGTTCATCTGAAAGAAACACGTTCGCTTGTGCACCGCCCGCCCCTTCTTAGCACCCACGTAGCCAACAAAGAGTTGGTCGTCCACCCGGAACTGTTTGGTGCGGTCCAGATTAAAGGACAGTGCCCGTTTTGGGTCCAGACAGTGGAGCCTCTCTTTCTCTTTCGAGAGATGCGGAGGCGGAAAGAAGGTGGTCAGTGTAACAGACTGGCCAATGCGAAAGGCAGTTACCACCTTAGGGAGAAAGGAAGGACGAGTCGTGAGAACAACTTTGTCCGGATGGACAGAAAGGAAAGGAGGCTTAGAAGAGAGAGCCTGGAGCTCACTCACCTTTCTAGCAGAGGTGATGGCAACCAGGAAAGCAGTCTTAAGAGTCAGCAGACAAAGGGGGCAATTATGAAGGCTCAAAGGGAGCGCACATCAGATAGGTCAATACTAGATTTGAATCCCACTGAGGCATTTCGAAAGGGACAGGAGGAAACATGTGAGTAATGCCTTAAAGAATCGAGAAACAACAGGGGATTTAAAAAGAGAAGGCTGGTCAGGAAGCCGTAAGAAAGCAGAAATAGCCGAAAGGTATCCCATGAGGGTGCCCAGAGCAGAGCCCTGCTGGGCCAGGGAAAGAAGGAAGAGGAGAACCTCAGAAAGAGGGGCAGAAAGGGGATCCACGGCCTTTGCTGTGCACCATACCACAAATTTGTTCCACCTGCAGGCGTATACCGATTTTGTGGAGGGACGCCTGGCTGCCAGAATAACATTACACACTTCAGGAGGCAAGTCAAATGGCATCAACTGCCGCCGCTCAATCTCCACGCATGGAGGTGGAGGCTGGACAGGTTTGGGTGGAGGACCGTCCCCTGCTGCTGCGACAGAAGGTCCTCCTGAAGAGGCAGTCGAATCGGGGAATCGATCGATAGACTGAGTAGCTCGGGATACCAGTATCTTCGTGCCCAATCCGGAGCCACAAGGATGACTTGGGCCCGGTCGAGCCTGATCTTCTTCAGCACTCTGGGCAGAAGTGGTATAGGCGGAAAAGCGTACAACAGACCACAGCTCCACTCGTGAGGAAAAGCGTTTCCGAGCGAGTGCCGCCTTGGAAATTCCAACGCGCAGAACTGCTGACATTGCGCGCTCTCGTCGGTGGCAAATAGATCTAACCAAGGCTCTCCCCACTGCCGAAAGAGGTCTTGTGCCACATCCAAGTTCAGATGCCATTTGTGATCCATCATGCACCGGCGGCTGAGTTCGTCCGCCCTGGCGTTCAGATAGCCCGCCAGGTGTTGAATCACCAGGGTGATGCCATGATGTTCCAGCCATGTCCAGAGGCGCAGAGCCTCCTGACAAATGGTCCACGACCCCACCCCGCCCTGTTTGTTGCAATACCACATGGCGGTGGTGTTGTCCGTGAACACCTGCACTATACTTCCCCGGACAGAGGGAAGGAACGCTTTCAGTGCAAGCCGGATCGCCCGCAGCTCCAATAGGTTGATATGGAGCCGGGACTCCGCCGGATACCAGAGGCCTCTGATCTCCATCCCTCTCCCATGTGGCCCCCCCATCCCAGGAGGGACGCATCCGTCACTATTGTGTGCTCCAGTTGGGGAAGGGAGAGGGATCTGCCACTGACCCAATCGCGGTCCGTGAGCCAGCACTGCAACTGGCTTGCAGTGCCCTCCGAGATCAAGACATTGTCGGACAGGTTGCCCCGATGCTGGGCCCACTGAAACTTCAGGTCCCACGGCAGAGCTCGCATCTGCCACTGGGCGTGATGTACCAGCAGGATGCAGGAGGCCATCTGACCCAGAAGCCGCAGCACAAACCTAACCGAAACCCGGGATAGTGTCCGAAAGATCGGAATCAGAGTCTGATAGATCCGGAACTGCGCCGAGTCCAGAACCATTCCCATGAAGAGGAGCTTCTGGGAGGGACTCAGATGCGACTTCGGCACATTGGTGGAAAACCCCAGCAAATGCAGGAGGTCGGCCGTAGTCTGGAGGTGGGATACGACTACCTGGGGCGAGCCCGCCTTCAGCAACCAGTTGTTGAGCTCGGGGAAGACTGGAACCCCTAATCTGCGCAGGTGAGTTGCGACCACCGCCATCACTTTCGTGAACACCCGAGGGGCACTGGTGAGGCTGAAAGGGAGCACGGTAAACTGAAAGGGCTCGTGGCCTACTGTGAACTGCAGGAAACGCCGGTGGGCCAGCAGGACGGGGATGTGGAAATAAGCGTCCTGCAAGTCCAACGCTACCATCCAGTCTCCAGGGTCTAGGGCTGCCAGAACCTGAGCTAGGGGGAGCATTTTGAACTTCTCCTTCCGGAGGAAGGCGTTGACGCTCCTGAGGTCCAAGATAGGGTGTAGGCCCCCTTTCCCCTTCTTGGGAACCAGAAAGTAGTGGGAGTAACAACCCCGACCTACTTCTGGGCCAGGAACGTGGTCGATGGCCCCCTTGGCCAAGAGGGCCGTAACTTCCTCCCGCAGAAGTATCAAGTGATCCCCGACATGCGGTGGTACTGCAGTGGCATGGCTGGAGGGGTCGCCTCGAAGGGGAGGGAGTAGCCCCTTCCGATGATTTGCAGCACCCACCTGTCCGATGTGATGGTACGCCAGTGGAGCAGGCGATGGCGAACTCTGCCTCCCACTGGCGTGGAATGGGCCTGAAAGCTCGGACTAGGAGGGCTTAGAGGTGGATGCTGCTGGGGTAGATGTGAACGGACCGGCTCTTTGTCCCCCTGCTCCGCCTCGGTGGAATCCACGTCCACGACTGCGTTGAGACTGGGTCTGCGGCCTGTGGCTAGACGGACGTGAGGGGGCGCCCATTCCTTGGCCACGAAAGGGGCAAAAAGCGGAAGTTTGCGGGCGCGGGCCGAGAGGCCCAAGGACTTGGCCGTAGCCCTGGAGTCCTTAAAGCGCTTCAGCGCACTATCCGCTGTGACGCCAAAAAGATGACGCCCATCGAAGGGCATGTCCATGTGGGTGCTCTGGACATCCCCGGAGAAATTCGTGGACCTCAGCGAGGAGTGGCGATGAATCGCCACTGTGGTCGCAATTCCCCTGCCTAGCGAGTCTGTTGTGTCCAGTCCACATCGGATTGAATACCATGCTGCATCCCGCCCCTCGGCAAGAGCCTGGGCGAGCCGTGTCCGGGCCTCCTCCGGACACTGGGGCAGCATGTCCTCCACCGTATCCCACAGGGAGTGGGTGTAACGGTCCAAAAGGCACGCAGTGTTGGTAGACCGCAACCCCAAACTAAGGGAGGATAACAGCTTCTTCCCAAACTGTTCTAACCTTTTGGATTCCCGATCCGGGGGAGCGGACGGGAAGGAGGTCTGGGAGGTAGAGGCCTGGATAACCAGGCTCTCGGGGGTGGGGTGCACCGACAGAAAACTGGGGTCTTCCAGTGCAGAGCGGTGGCGCCGGGCCACGTTCCAGTCCACAGGAGGGACTGTGGAGGTCTTGGACCAGGTGCCCATCAGAACGTCGGTCAGTGCTTCATTGAACTGCAGCAGAGGCTCCGAGGAGCTTACCGGCGGTTGAAGCACTTTAGTGAGGAGATTAGTCCTCACGGCCACAGCAGGGAGCTCCAGCCCGAGGGCTTTGGCTGCCTTGCGCAGGACCACAGAATACGTAGCACCCTCCGTAGCCACGGAGGGAGAAGAGATGAAGCTAGTGTCAGGGGAGGTATCAAGACCACTGGCATCCCCCAGTTTGTCTGCCCAGTCCTGAGATAACTGGCACTGCTGTGCCAGAGGGTCCTCAGACCCCTCCCAGTCATCTCCGTCATCCGACTCCTGGTATACAGGCGGAAGGGTCGGAGCCGGGCGGAAGATGAACCTGTCATCCATCGGCGGGCCCGGACCGGGACTAAACCGGGAAACGGCGGCGTCCGAAGGTGGCGCCGGGGGTGGCACTGGAGGGGTCGGCGCCGGCGGAGGGGTCATTAGGTCGGCCGGGATCCAGGCCTGGACCCCGCGGGGGCCTGGGGCGTCGGGACCGAAGGCTCGCTAGGCCTCCCCGTCGAGCCTGCGGGGCCCAATGGCGCGCCGGCAGGCGTCGACGGCGGAGCCAGGCTCCTCATGGCCACGCGGAAGTCTCTCATCTCTGCAGGAGTCGCGTCAGACCCAGGGACCGGAGGGTATGGGGTCGGACGGGACTCCTGCGGCTCTGACGGAGCCGTGCGGGTGGTGCCCTCAGCAGAGTCGCGCGACCGGCGAGGGGAGTCAGAGGAGCGATGTCGCCTCTTTGACATTTTCTTACTGGGCCTTGACTTACCTAATTGCGAGGACTTCGACCCCGACGAGCGGTGATGGTTGCGGCTCCGCGAGCGGCGCGGAGCCGACTGCCGGATCTCGAGCAGCTTGCAGGACCGCTCCCGCCTAGCCTTCAAGGTCAAGGCCCGGCAGTCGAGGCACGACTCGGTATCGTGGTCGGCCCCAAGGCAATAGAGACACCGGTGGTGGTGATCCGTGACCGACATCAGTCGGTGACAGGCATCACAAGGTTTGAATCCAGGCATCCCTACCGGCACCAGAGTTGAGGTCGACTGGAAATGGAACCAAAAGAGTTCAAAAAGTTTAGTCAAAAAGTGATTAAAGGGGTATGCTCTTCCCGGATCGGCGCTTACTGGCGAAGAACTGACGTCAGCGCGCGAGGGCGGCGTCTAAGTACTCAGATGACATCCCGGCGATCACGATGCCGACGACGGACGCAGAGCCACAGACGACGCCTAGCGACGCGCAAGGGTATTGCTGACGAAAAATCTTTCCGGATCCAGCCTGACGCCTGGGGATATTCTAAGGTGAGGAATCTAACTAACGTGTTTCTTTCAGATGGGCGCAGTTCCAGCCGCTCGGCTCCCACTCGTGTCTTACAGGCAGTTGTGTCTGTCTTGGGGGGTCGTTTATACTCGCTGCCTGCGTATAAATAGATCAGTCTAGCACACCCTTCGCGCTAATCTCAGTAATTGCAGCTCTTTCCAGGGTTCTGACAAAACGAAGATATCTAGGCAGTCAGGTGGTATTTAGCACCAGTTGGTATTGTGCCTGCCGGGGTTTGGTAGTGCCAGCGATAGGCCCTGAGATTTTAGCTTAAATTAGACCCAGGTGTAATCTCCTGCCTACAAGGCTTGAAATCATCAGCACAATTTAGGGTGGTTGGTGTCTTTCTATGAAGTGCCCAGTAACATGCAGTGCTTGGAACTCTGTTTGGGGGACAGTCGGTCTTAATTTTAACTGTTGTTTTCCCGGGGGGTGCAGCAATCACTTCCTGTTTATTTCTTACTTGGCCCGATCTTCTGGAGTCCTTCCCAGGCCTCGCTTCCCGCTCTCAATGGTATTGCGCTGCGCTCTTGCCGGTTCGCTTACTGCTGATAGCGGCCGTGTGTCTAGATCTCCGCAATTTACAAGCGGTGTACAATGCCCCTCAGCAGCCAATACGGGTGGGCGTTCGCTTCGCTGTTCCTATGATACGGCCTCACCTCCTTGCATCTGCGGCGGATATCAGAGGCCTCCAGCAGTGGCACCATCGGGCCGGAGTCAGTCAGGGCCGCTGTGCGTGCCTTGCATCGCGGAGTCTCTTTACTGCAGGCCGCCGCTTCAGTTTCAGTTTCACGCAGCTGGGCCTGGATTCTCGGTCTGCGTTTTCCCCAGCAGAGGTGCTCAAAAATTCACCGATTTTGCTCCGGTTGACGCTCGGCTGCTTGCGGTGTCCCGGCGCACCTTTTTAAGGGCAATTCAGTTTGATGTGCAGGATTGTTGAAGGATAAATACGGGCATCAGCATGGAGCTCGCCTAGAGCATGGCCAACTCGCTGCGCGGCAAGCCCTGCCCCCGACTGCCCGCCATAGTTGCAGCGGTCCCGCCATGCCAATCAGGATGCGACTGCCACCATGGTGGTCGCATCCTGCATTATTTACATTGAGGCGGGCGGTGCTGTAAGCAGCACCCACCTTAATGTAAAAAAGCATGTTGTGCATTTCCGTGCAAAACGTGACAGGCACCGCGCGGTGCCTGCCACCTTTTGCATGCAAATGTAGGGGGGTACCATGGGTACCCCCCAAGTGCACCCCCAACACCCCGGGGGCCCGCAACAGGCCCCCAATACAAAAGACGGCATGCCTTTCCATGGCGGTCATATCTCCGCCTGCATCGTGATATGGATGGCGTTGTCTTGCAAACAACGCCACCATATTATGCCCCTTTTCCGCCCGGCCGACGAGCTGACCGGCGGAAAAGCAGCGGACAGTCTTTCCATCCGCCACGGACCCCTCAGCCATACTAATATGCAGGGGGTAATTCAGGCATGGATGGCGGGCGGATAGCCCCCGCCCGGCCAATGGTGGCTACCGCCGGCCCGGCAGGGTCGATCTTCCCGCCATCCTAAAGGGCCCATAAGTCCTGTCTGCGAGGTGTTCAAACCTCCCTGTGACAAGGAACCTATTGTTCTACCTTCCCCTGCTCGAGCTCAGCTCTGCCCTATCTGGCACTTTGTGGCCTTGAAAGTGAGGCCTGCCTTTTGCAAGGTCTCCAGAACATTGCTGATGTGGACCAGGTGATCCTCTCAGCTGGAACTAAAAACAGCTTTGTTCACCAACCTCTGAAATGTGGCAGGTGCATTCTTCAAGCTAAAGGCATTACGTTAAATTGATAATGCCCACTAGGGGTTGTAAATGATGTTTTTGACTTGGCGTGAATGAATAACGAATATTAGTCTTATAGAGCGCAAACTTTGCCCAAAGGCGTCAAGGCGCTGTGGATAGAGCCGGGGGTCATAGGAAGGACAGAAGGGAGCCTCGCAGTTAAATAGTTAAGAGCGAAGTTAGGGCCTTATGGAATAGAAGGTGAGAGTCTTGTCCAGAGATCGATAGTGGGAGAGAGTTCCACAGCCTAGAGGCAGCAACAGAAAAAGCTCTTCCCCCCTCCTGACTCTCCTGAACCTGGGAACTACCAGCTAGTTTTTGCTGGCAGAACGCAGATGTTTGGTTGGGGCATACCGATGGAAGAACTTTTTAATGCCTTTGGAGCCTGAATTATGAAGAGCCTTGTGGACAAGGCAAAAGGCCTTGAACAGAATTCTCTGGCCTAGAGGAAGCCAGTGCAGATTGCGAATAGATGCCGAATCAGGGTGGAATTTAGGAAAATCCCTCACAAGTCTGGCTGCTACATTCTGTACAAACTGCAATTTGTGGATAGATCTCTTATTTATGTCCAGATAGAGGGTGTTCCAATAATCCAATCTGGACAAGATCAGGGGAGCATCTGCCTGCTTTCGCAAGGAAAAGGAAAAACATGGAAAGATCTTCTTCAAGATCCTGATGATACCAAAACACTAGGAAACGGCTCTGTTGATCTGGGGGTTAAAAGAGAGAGAGCTATCGACTATGACACCAAGATTCTTTGCTGCTGGAGCTGGACAGGGGCATGAGCCGAGCATTTCAGGCCATCAGGAGTGGGGCCATATAGATTGTTGACTACCAAAAATCAAGACTTCTGTCTTGTCACCATTGAGTCGAAGGTAGTTGTCTACCATCCAGGAGGCCACAGCCTGCAGACAGCTTTTAAAATTTTCTGCGGACACTTCAATGCTGTTGGTGATTAACACAATCATTTGTGTGTCATTCGCATAGGACAGAGCCTCCAGCCCATCAGATCTGATAACCTCGGCCAAAGGGGCGACATGGATGTTGAACAAGGTTGTGCTCAATGAGGAACCCTGTGGGACTTCGCAGAAGGTGTGAGTAGCATCATAGTAGAATTGATCCAATTTTACTTTTTGTGACCCATCAGGTAGAAAAGAGGACAGAAGCACCAGAGGGAGCCTGTGACCCCAACTTCTTTGAGATGGCCGACCAGCCTCATGGGCGAGATGGTATCAAAGGCCGTGGTTAGGTCTAGGAGAATTAGTAAGGAGGTGTAATCAGCATCTACTTGAATGCAGATGTTGTTTACTGCAGCGGTTAGCGCAGTGTCCGTGCTATGGCCACTCCTGAAACCATACTGGGAGCCCTCAAGCAAATGATTTTAGTCAAAATAGAAGCTGAGATGGGAATTTAGATGCTTCTCCAGGATCTTTGCAGGGACTGGCAGCAAAGAGATAGGTCAATAGTTTTTCAGTTCAGAGGGATCCAGAGTAGCTTTTTTCGATAAAGCTTTAACCACTGCTGTTTCCAAGTGAGAGGGTACAGCCCTGATGAGTTAGCTGTATTGAGCGTCGAAGTAAGGTGAGGGACAATCCTCTTTCTTCCTATTTTCATGATCTTTAGGGGACATCCTGAGAGAGTCTAATTTGCCAGTAGCCAGCAGTCGGGTTAAAAGTATTAAGATGCTTGGCTGAGACTAGATTATCAATTAGCTCTTCTGCCCTCGGAATTAGATGGGCATCAGTCCCGATGATTACATTGAGGCCTCTGTAGTGTGCACAAAGAACAAGTTACTTACCTTCAGTAACGATGTATCTGTAAGAAGAACAAGTTACTTACCTTCGGTAACGATGTATCTGTAAGAAACATTAGTTAGTTAGATTCCTCACCTTAGAATATCCCCAGGCGTCAGGCTGGATCCGGAAAGATTTTTCGTCAGCAATACCCCTTGCGCGTCGCTAGGCGTCGTCTGCGGCTCCGCGTCCGTCGTCGGCGTCGTGCGCCGGAATGATGTCGTCGGAGTACTTAGACGCCGCCCTCGCGCACTGACGTCAGTTCTTGTACATAGCTTTCCGCGCCAGGGACGCAGAGCCATGCAAGAGACCGACATTGGTGCCAAAAAATCTAGGGCCCTGAAAAGGATTACCTTAACCCTAGATGTCAGTTCGCAGAACGGGGAGGATGGGTGGGTCGGTGAGGAATCTAACTAACTAATGTTTCTTACAGATACATCGTTACCGAAGGTAAGTAACTTGTTCATCTGAAAGAAACACATTAGTTAGATTCCTCACCTTAGAATAGATACCCCAGCAATACCAACCCCGGTGGTGGGTCTGCGAACCAAGATCACACCAGAAAGTCCTGGAGAACAGAACGGCCAAAGAAGCCGTCTCTCCGGACTTGGCTGTCCAGGCAATAGTGCTTGGCAAACGTGTGCAGTGAAGCCCACGTCGCCGCCTGACAGATGTCAGGGAACTCCCCGGCCCAGGGCAGTAGTAGCCGCTGTGGCCCGGGTGGAATGGGCCCTCAACCCAACAGGAGGGTCGTTTTTTGCCAAGGAGTAACAAATTTTAATACACAACACGACCCATCGCGAGATGGTCCATTTGTGTACCGCCTTCCCCTTCTTAGCTCCTACGTATCCAACAAAAAGTTGGTCGTCCACCCGGAACTGTTTGGTGCGGTCCAAATAAAAGGACAGCACCCGTTTTGGGTCCAGACGGTGGAGCCTCTCTTCCTCTTTTGAAGGATGCGGAGGCGGAAAGAAGGTGGGCAACGTGACAGATTGCCCGAAATGAAATGGGGTCACCACTTTCGGTAGAAAAGAAGGACGAGGCCGGAGGACAACCTTGTCCGGATGAACAGAAATAAAGGGAGGCTGGATGACAGAGCCTGGAGCTCACTCATCCCTCTAGCCGAGGTGATAGCTACCAGGAAAGCAGTCTTAAGAGTCAGAAGACGAAGTGGACAATTGTGAAGGGGCTCAAAGGGAGCGCACATCAGAAAAGTCAAGACAAGATTCAAATCCCACTGAGGCATTGTAGGACAGGAGGGTCTGCTTCCTATGGTCACCCCCACTTTTTGCTTTTGCTTTGTTGGTTTTCGACTTAGATGTGGCTGTGGGCCTGCTAATCAGACGCACATCCCAGCTGTTCTCTCTCTAAATTCATACTATGTACCTTAGGTACATAACCCAATTGGTAAGGATCACCTTATGCATCTGCTGCGACGGAGCCCCTCAACACAATGCTCTCATATGTGGTTCAAAAAGTCAATAAGATCAACAATGAGAGGAGGCAATCGCTAGGCTTGAGCCAATCGCCAGTTCTTCCGTTAGAAAGCCCGCCCGCAAGGGCATCTGCTCCAAAGTTACTGACCACACCGCCAGATCTTCCCCAGTCGAATAGCCTAGTTCATATCCCACAAGACTTGGCCAGCGATGCAGAAGATCCTCATGTTTTGGTTAACTCGTCGGCCAATAACGGCAATACCTCAGAGCATAATCACCAGTCATTTTCCATCGAGGAAGTACCGTCACCGGGGCAGCCCGTTCCACGGCCAGTGAGAACCTGTAGAAAATCTCACTCAAAGAGAGGGGGGAAACAACAAGGCAGGAGAAAGGCAGCTACACCACCCCCAAGACGTGAAGGGCAACAAATTGACTTTGATACCGATGCAGAATCCAGACGTATTGTTGATGATGAACTCTTTAATCGGATCCAAGATATGATTGATATAAAAATTAGGACAATCATCAAGCCCTTGATTGGTAAACTGGATAAATTAACTTCGGAGGTTAAGAAGGCGGGGGGTGCACAAAGTAATCTGGTGGTAGAGGTGGCCAATCTATCTGCTCTTGTCACAAAATTGGCATCGGGAGCCGTAGAGGCTCTACCAAATGAGAGTGTCCCACAGCCTACACTGCCAGAGGGGCCCTTAGCAGTAGCTTCAACTCTATTAACGGCTCCCAGTCAGGACCTAGCAGGCGGAGCCGCGCCAACATCATCATCAGGGGACATAATTGGGACAATACATGAGGATATATCAGCCCAATTTATTTTGGAAGCCTCCCCAGTTGTGCTAGTACTAGCAAATGTCCCAGTCTTAGCACAAAACAAAATAGAATCGAAACAGGACTTGAAGGATAAAGCTCTTCATTGGCTTACTACAAACATGACCATGGCCCCCCAAGGGATGGATAGTTTAGCAAGGGATATTGTTATGACCAGGAGGGTACCTTGGATTGGGTCCAATCCCAAAAAATTTAAGGGGGACTGTGTGATTATAAACTTTGCCAACACAGAAGTCCTCCCAAAAATTTTGAATAACATCTTCCCACCCCAAAGGCGAAGCGGTTCTATAGTCCCGCTCACCCTAAAATTCTTCTATAGTGAGGCTCAGCTCCCTACCTTTTCTAACCCTACTAGAGTTAGGAGAGCGAATAACGCCCCAAACTGGGAAGGCGGTTTTAGACATAGATTCCCCAACGAGCGCCCTGGGCCTATATTTAACTTTGAGCACGGAAGATCTAACCACGCGCATGAGTCAAATTTGTGGCCTCCCATGCCACCAGACCCTGCCGTCAATGGTTGGGGCCCGGGTTGGATGGGCCAAGATCCCATTGGGCGAATCAATAGGTTCGTACCATGGGCGAGAAACGATTACTTTCCGATACGCCCAAATACCCCTTTACCTATGTGGAACATCGCAGCTATGGGTCAAGGTCAGGCAGCTACCCCTTTTGATTGGGGGGGCGGATTGGGGAATAGGTATGCTCCCTTAGCGGATCTAAACAACTGCGATTGACTTAAACCTTGCAATGTCCGAGCAAGTGAGTCCATAACTAGACCCGAAATAAACCTTAGCCAGTGTTACACCAATGACGGTCTCCGCCTGCTTACATTTTATGAAACACTTGAGAGTTATGTCCCGTTGGACAACCCTGGGCTATCATACCAGGAGGAGGGTTGCATAGCGTCAACCCTGAACATCGTTCCAACACAGAACGCACCTGAGGTAGCTCAGAACAAGGCGGTCAGATCCTTAAGCTTAGCTGAGGGGTGTTTGTTGGGGGAAAAAGAGCTGAGGTTACCCACCAACGCCTGTAAAATTATAACATGGAACATAGCTGGCTCATCTGCAAAACGACAGGACAAAGCATGTGTGAGCTTTATTTCTAAGCAACATATAATTGCCCTGCAAGAAACGTGGGACATATCGGCTAATTTCTGGTGGGATGGATTCACCTGCTTCTCTATCCCTGCAGTCCCTAGCCGCATGGGCAGAGCTAAAGGAGGTTTGGCCATTATGTTTTCTCTAGATCTGAAGGGCACCTATAGGCAGATAAATACAGATTCCGTAAACATCCTAATGGTTGAAAGAACGACTAGTATCAATTGCAGGACGATATATATTAATTTTTACAACTCTAGGAACAGCGAACACAGTGGGAGTAATGTCGCTAACCTAGATAATATCTTAAATAAAGTGTCTCAGAATATCTATTTAGTTTATGAGTTTATCCTATTAGGAGATTTTAATATTCATTTATGTAATCTGGGTTGTATGGGAAGAGGTGACAATGTAACTGAGGGGGGCGAGGAGGCCCCTCGGGGCCTACACTTTGAACACTCTAAAGAGGGGCTTGAGTTAGAAGAATTATTAGCAAACCATGACCTTTATGAACCCGATAAGGGCGTTAGGGCGCCAACCTACATTGGCAGTCACCATGGCTCAGTGATAGACTATATCTTTGTTTCACAAGGTATTTTAAACTGGTCTATGGTCTATTGTACAGTCATAATACCCTACAGTGACCACAACCCTGTACTACTTGAAGTGGCCTGGGGTGGCCAGATGGGAGCACCGCCAAAAGCACTTAAACCAGCCCACCCCCTGAAACCCTGCGACCAAGACAGACGACTGAAATGGGCCAAAGTGCTCCCGGATAATTTCTATGAAATACATTTTCCAAAAATAAAGGACAAAGTGGCCATCTGTCAAAAATCGGGGGCGCAAGGTAAAGAAATTATAGAGGCTTTTGAGGAAATTTGTGGCCAGGTGGCTAAGGATCTTTTAGTCAAGCCAAAAAAAGGATTTTCTGGAACAAAACGTTGGTTTGATTCTGCTTGTTCAAAAGCGCACAGAGCATTGTTGACAGCGTTAAAAACCTCTCCCAGGGCTGGGGAGGATATTGTTAGATTAAGGAAACGCTATAAGATTGCCATTAAGAACCGCAAAGAATCTCTTAAACGCGAAGCATGGGAAAATCTCCTCTCAGCTGCAGTACTGAAGGACAGTAAAAGATTCTGGGAGATCATTAGACAACCGTTATTTTCTGAAGACAATAATGCTCTTATGGACTGTGTGATCACCGACGACAAATGGCTAAACCACTTCAAAAATGTATATGAGGGTGGGTCCAAAGGAACTGCAGATGTTTCAGTACCTGCTATAGTGGCAGACCCGTTGGTCTTCAACCCCGAAGAAGTAGAAAAAGCCCTGATGGCCACAACAAGACATAAAGCTCCCGGCCCTGACGGTGTTCCCGCTGATTTTTTCATGTACTCTCCCAAATTGTGGTCGGCGGTATTGTCGAAAGTGTTTAACGCAGCCAACAACCATGTACCCAGTTCTTGGGCCACATCCACCATAGTCCCTATCTATAAAAATAAAGGCCAGCGAGATGATCCCGCCTCCTATAGGCCCATATCTCTTTTGGACTCAACGGTAAAAATATTAGGCAGAGTTCTTCTAGCCAGACTTAATGACAACGTTGAGAGCCGTGGAGGGTTGTCTGAACTACAATATGGATTCAGAGAAAAAAAGGGGACGATCGAACAATGTATAAACTTACATCTATTAATTTCTAAATATACAGTGGCAAAGGAGGGCTCCATGTTCCTTGCATTTATGGACCTCTCCTCTGCCTTTGATCTGGTGAATAGGTCGAAATTGTGGCAGTTATTGTTGGAGATGGGCATTGATGAGTCTTTGGTTGTGTTTATGGCTAAACTGCACCAGGAGCTTTTTGCAGCTGTCCGAGTCACAAATGATGGCAGACGTACCCCCCTGTTTAAATCCCTTAAGGGGGTGCGGCAAGGCTGTATTCTAGCCCCTGTATTATTCACCATCTACATCAACAGGCTGGGCAGTCACCTGCAGGGACAGGCAGCCGACGTTCCGCATGCAGGAGATGTCAAAATTCCAGCGCTCCTGTATGCGGACGATGCAGTGCTGATAGCCCGCACTGGGGTAGGCCTACAGCATCTCCTGGACGCTTTTGGTAGCTTCATGGAGACGCTGGACCTTAAGGTCAATGCCTCTAAATCACACACGATGGTCATGGGGCGTGAATGCAACAAAAAAAGACACAAAACATTTTTTTGCAGGGGAGTCCCTGTCACCAACGTGTCCACATTTCCATATTTGGGGGTAATATTTGACCAGAAAGGAACTTGGGGCCCTCAGATAAGAGCAAAAAGATTGGCGGTAATAAGATCCTCCTCAGCGGTTTTGGGCTTTGCTGGGAAGCTAGGGGCTAGGCCCATGCAAGCCCTTCTGAAAATCTACAAGAGCAAACCAGTGGCCATAGCGGCCTATGGTTCCCAACTGTGGGGTTACGTAAACCTGGATCCAATTCAGAGAGCAGAAAATAGATTCATTAGATCCTTGCTCTCAGTCCCGCAATCCACCCCAACGTATTCCATCCATAAGGAGGTGGGTCTGCCCTATCTGTCTGATACCCTGAGCCTTGCTCCGCTAACTTTGTGGCTGAAATTGTGGACAAATGATGACCTACCTCTGAACCACAAGATTTTGCACGATGTCTTATCCTTGGATAAATACACCAGTATCCCTTGGTTGGCATATGTAGCTAAAACCCTTGCAGATCTGGGTCGCCCAGATCTTTTTTCATCTCCGGAAAATATTAGGAGACAGGACATAGTAACCATCAAAGAGTTATTTAGGGATAGGCAGGAAGCACGGAGGGAGGATCTCGAAGTGTTGAAACCCGCAGTAAGGGCACATAACCTCCTGGTTTGTACACCCTCACTCGCCCCCTACTTGAACTTTGTCACATTCCCATATCACAGGTTTTTATTATCAAAGTTCCGATTTAATTTGATACATTTTTATCTAGGTTCATTTAAGACCTGGCAGAAGCCTGAGCAGGCCCCACCGTGCTGCTGCGACAATTTTTCGGCGCAGGATACTCTGCACTTTGTTATGTTTTGTAGTATATACCATGAGCAGAGAAAGAAATATTTGTTGCCTATTTTGAAAAAAGCTGGTTTTGTCCAAGTAAGACCAGCCCTGCTCTTTCTACAACTACTACCTAACATACATGTTACTTTTTGTATGGCAAACTTTCTGGTAGCCGCAATGCGGGCGAAACCTGTTAGCCATAGCTTACTTTAAAACTTCTCTTGTTGTTTGAGCATGTTTACGTGATAGATTTGTATAGAAATATTTTATCCATGTCTAAAATTTTTCTTCTGTTTGTTTATTAGGTTTTTTTGTGTGGGAAATGTAAATAGATGTATAGTAGGCATTGCATTGCAAAGTAATTTTTTTGTTCTTTGTATGACTTGTAATAAGTCGAATAAAGATATTCTGACTGACTGACAGTCTTCAGGGTGAGAAGACGAATGGGACAATTGTGAAGAGGCTCAAAAGGAGCGCACATCAGAAAGGTCAGAACAAGATTCAAGTCCCACTGAGGCATTACGAAGGGGACAGGAGGGAACATGTGAGTAATACCTTTGAGAAAATGTGAAACAACAGGGGACTTGAAGAGAGAAGGCTGATCAGGAAGCCATAAGAAGGCAGAGATTGCAGCAAGGTAACCTTTCAAGGTGCCCAGAGCAGAGCCCTGCTGGGCCAAAGAAAGAAGAAAGAGTAGAACTTCAGAAAGAGGGGCGGAAAGGGGATCCACAGCCTTTGCTGTGCACCATGCCACAAATTTGTTCCACCGGCAGGCGTATACCGTCTTTGTGGAGGGACGCCTGGCTGCCAGAATGACATCACAGACTTCAGGAGGCAAGTCAAATGGCATCAACTGCCGCCGCTCAATCTCCACACAAGGAGGTGGAGGCTGGACAGGTTCGGGTGGAGGACCGTCCCCTGCTGCTGCGACAGAAGGTCCTCCTGAAGAGGCAGTCGTATCGGAGGATCGATTGACATACTGAGTAGCTCGGGATACCAGAACCTTCGTGTGAGAAGTTGGCCTGATATATGATGTTACTAGTTCTAGTGTAAACCTTGTATCAGTCCAAAAACCCTTATGGTGATTGGTTGTAAAGTCAACCTTATAGACCAGCTATCCTAGTGGTAGCATGGACAAGAGCAGTCTTAGGCTAAACTCTGTATGGCATGTGAAGCCAGCTGTTATACCATTTGCAACCCCTTGAATACCAAATGAAAGGACACCACAACAGATATATTATAAAAATAGAATGTATTTATTCTAGTCAAAATACCCTCAGCACTCTTTATGAGATTCGAGGTAAGTACAACACAGACTTATTTAAGCATACATAAGTCACACAGGTAAGTAATACAGTTAGGCCCTAGGGGCCACGCAAACCATATACTAAGTAAGTGGTATAAGAACCACTGTCACGAACACAGGTTAGGCCTAGGCCTAGGGAATCGCTGGGGCTGCACTATCCTATCAGTTGCTAGGCAGTGGGAGGCCCACGGAATTCAGGTGCAGAGTGGAAACACTCACGCGTAATGCGTTAAAGTCGATAGAAATAGTAATATTTAGAAATTAAGGGCCATATGTAGGTAGCTTCACATTTACCGACTCATAAATACCGAATTTTACCGATTCGGTATTTATGAATCGGTAAATGTGATGTAGGTAATAATTCGGTAAAATTTACCGATTCGGAAAAAGTCGGTAATTTTGAATCGGTATTTACCGATTCGGTAATGAGGCATACCTTCCCATTGATTCCTATGGGCCAGGAGGCCCATAGGAATGAATGGGAAGCCAGTTACCATTACCGATTCGGTAAATACCGAATCGGTAATGGGGGAGGCAGTATCATGGGTGGCAGGGTGTCACATTGACACCCTGTTGCACCCCTGATTCGTCCATGTGTGCACATGTGGCGCACATACATGCCCTAAGGGCATGTATGTCTGCCACATGGCACTTTTACATCTGCAAAATATCACGTTTTGCAAGGTATTCGGTATTTATCACCAACCTATATTTGGTGGTAAATACCGAATTCTAATTCCTACTCATCACTCATTAGAGTGTTTCCTACATATCATTTCAGGATTCGGTATTTACCGAATCGGTAATTTTGAATCCTGAAATATGCCCCCTACATCTCAAATAGCTAAATACCGGTCGGTAACGGGATATTTACCGAATTTCGGCCGTTACCGACTATTTAGCTACCTACATGAGGCCCTAAGAGTTTTAGGACACTTCGGAAGGAACTAGGAGTTAGAGACTTGGAAACTAGACACTAGGATAGTCAATACCCTTGTGAGCACCGGAGTACTCAAGTTACCTAGCCCACGGGCTGCGGGTGCATAGGTGTGAACTTGCGTCGGGTTTCGTCGTCGACTCCTATGGATGCCTGAAAAAATGATGCTGACAGGCAGTCAGTGAAGAGTGTCCGGTGGATTCCAAGGATGGAATCAAGAAGGAGGATACCTGCAAGCAGAGGGGACAGAGTCTAGGTCACCAGCCAGGAGCCGGGAAGGAACCAGGAAGGAACCAGGCGATGTCGTGAAGATGCAGGTGAAGAGGTGAAGCTTGTCGCAGCAGCCGCGGTTACCGGGAGATGTCGAGGACGACCAGAGCCAGGAGGCTAGCTGTCCCACCAGGGCTCTTGCTGTTGGCGGCGTCGGTGTCGAGTTGGGACACAACAAGCCTTGGCAAGCGCAACCCACGCAGAATAAAGGATTTGCTTCTGTTGCAGACCAGGAAGGCCTGAGGTGCTTCTCTTTCACAGGGAAGCAAGGGCCAGTCTGGAGGAACCAAACCAGTGGTGGAAAGTCAAGGGTTCGTCGTCACAGAGGTTACTAGCCAACGGGCAAGCAACCGGACAGACGCGTCGAGCAGGAAAATGCAGAAGGGCCCCACGCAGAACTCGTGGAGTGTGGAGGGCTGATCTTCAGTGCAGATGGTGCACGGGGTAGGGGCTTCTCAATCCCTAGAGCACAACTTCGAGGATGCCTCAGAAGCTGCGCTGGAAGCAAGTAGCCAATTTTCCCAGGTAGCTGGTCCCACGTCTCTCGTCGCCTCCACGGATATCAGCTTTGCTGTGGATGGGGATCAGGGTCGGAGAAGTCTGGGAGTCAAGACGCTGGTCAGGCTCTGCAGTCGGTTCCTCGTAGAACTTTAGGCAAAGCAAACAGCAGGTCGCTTGATAGTGCCTGTCTGCACAGGGTGGCCACTCCTTGGCCACAAGGGAGATTCTTCAGTCTTCTTCCGTAGTCGAATGTCGAAGGTCCAGAGTTTCTGTTCAAGTTTCAGTTATCAGGATAATCCAAGTCCTAGGGACTCAGCTCCCACTCTTATACTAATCTGGGGGGCTGGGTTACCTGCTAGGTCCCTCCTATGGGTGGGACCAGGGAGGGGGGGTGGTTACACCCCCTTCCCTTTGTCCAGTTTCGCGCCAGGACTGGGGCTGGAGTGCCCCAGCACCGGTTTGAACCGGACTATGCATGGGACACCTTGTGTGCCCCAGGCAGTGTCTCGTTTCATTCATCCCTCCCTGCCCCAATACACTAAGTCCTGTCTAGGGTGGTGCTAGCACCTCCCAAGGCAGGAAACCTATTGTCCAAGCCTCCCTCGCTGGAAGGACTGCCAGCAGCAAGAGGTCAGACTTGTGTCTGTGGCAGCAGCATCCATTTTGTGACGCTGGGGCTCTGGTTAACTTTTAACCGGGTAGTAGGTCTTCAACATGTCTTCTCCCTCTAGAAGGGAGGAATACTATCCTCATCACCAGAAATGGTGTGGGGGTAGTATTCCAAAGTGTTAGACACCTTACACGACATGTTTTGATAAAGCCAAACCATAGTTACCATAACCGCGAGGATTATAAGGCACTTTAAGAGTATATGGTAGGCGATATCATAGAACAGCTATAAGGACATGGTTCCGAAAGCTGCAGACAGGCTCAGCTCATGCTAGTGCACCATCTCACATGTTACCAAGCACTCTGCCTTCAGGATTGTTAAGGCCTGCCATAGGAGTGACTGACAGGTTACCCATGTGTCTATATATAAGGTAGGTATAGGAATACTACACCTAAGCAAGGGGTGGTTACACGACCTTGCCCCAGCTGAGTGATCAGCCAGTTGTGTCATAATGGAAGGCCAGCCAGGGGTGGCATAATACATGCTGCCGCCCCTGGTAGGCCTAGGGTACACCTATACCCTGGGTACCTAAGGTACACTGTACAGGGCCCTAGAAGGTGATCCTTACCAATTGGGTTATGTACCTAAAGTACATAGTGTGAATTTAGAGAGAGAACAGCTGGGCTGTGGGTCTGATTAGCAGGCCCACAGCCACATCTAAGTCGAAAACCAGTGAAGCAAAAGCAAAAAGTGGGGGTGAACATAGAAAGCAGACCCTACTCTCCTACACAACCTCCCCCCCCCCCAAACTTAGGGACATTAAACTAACCTTGACCAGTTGAGTCTTCATGTTCTAAGTGGAAATTTCTGGAGAGTCCATCTGCATTGGCATGGTCAGTCCCAGGTCTATGTTCCACTGTGAAGTCCATCCCCTGTAGGGAAATGGACCACCTAAGAAGTTTGAGATTTTCACCCTTCATCTGATTTAGCCACAAGAGGGGCTTATGGTCTGTCTGAATCTTGAAGTGAGTGCCAAACAGGAAGGCCTCAGCTTCTTCAGGGCCCAAACCACAGCAAAGGCCTTCCTCTCAATAGCTGACCAACGTTTCTCTCTAGGGGTCAGCCTTCTACTAATAAAAGCAATGGGCTGGTCTTGACCATCTATATTCAGTTCTGAAAGAACAGCTCCCACACCCAACTCAGAAGCATCTGTCTGGACAATGAACTCTTTGGAGTAGTCTGGACTTTTCAGCATAGGTGCAGTGCACATGGCCTGCTTCAGGTCATCAAATGCCTTCTGACAGCTTACTGTCCACCGATCTTTCTTTGGCATCTTCTTAGAGGTCAAGTCATTAAGTGGTGTCACAATGGACCCATAGTTCTTAACAAACTTTCTGTAGTACCCAGTCAGGCCCAAGAAAGCTCTGACCTGAGTCTGGGTAATTGGAGGAGTCCAGTTCTTTATGGTCTGGATCTTGCTCTCCAGTGGTTGAACCTGACCCCCACTTACTAGGTGGCCCAGGTACACAACCTTGCTCTGCCCTATCTGGCACTTAGTGGCCTTGATAGTGAGGCCTGCCTTTTGCAGGGCCTCTAAAACATTCCTCAGGTGGACCAGGTGATCCTCCCAGGTGGAGCTAAAGACAGCAATATCATCAAGATAAGCTGGACAGTAGTCATCCAGTCCTGTAAGGACTTGATTCACCAACCTTTGGAAAGTGGCAGGTGCATTCTTCAAGCCAAAGGGCATTACCACAAATTGATAATGTCCTCCTGGGGTTGAGAAAGCAGTTTTGGCCTTTGCATCCTCAGCTAGTCTGATTTGCCAGTAGCCTGCTGTCAGGTCAAATGTACTCAAAAACTTGGCAGCTGCCAGTCTGTCAATGAGCTCATCTGCCCTAGGTATTGGGTGGGCATCTGTCCTAGTAGTGACAGCATTGAGACCTCTGTAATCCACGCAAAACCTCATCTCTCTCTTACCATCTTGGGTGTGAGGTTTTGGCACCAGAACTACAGGACTAGCCCAAGGGCTCTCTGAAGGTTCAATGACTCCCAGCTCCAACATCTTTTGTACCTCAATCTTTATGCAGTCCCTGACATGGTCAGGTTGCCTGTAGATTTTACTCTTCACAGGCAGACTGTCACCAGTGTCCACCTCATGGGTGCACCAGTTTGTCTGACTTGGGGTCAGAGAGAACATATGTCTGTAGGCCTGTAGAACTTGCCTGCAGTCCTGTTGCTGATGGTCAGTGAGGCTGTCAGAAAAGACCACACCATCAACTGAGCCATCATCAGGGTTCTGAGTCAGCAGGTCTGGGAGAGGGTCACTCTCTTCCTCCTGCCCCTCATCTGTAGCCATGAGTAAGCCCATGTCTGCCCTGTCAACATATGCCTTTAACCTGTTGACATGAAGCACCCTGTGGGGGTTTCTGGGAGTCCCAAGGTCCACCAAGTAGGTGACTTCTCCCTTCTGTTCAACGATAGCGTGGGGTCCAGACCATTTGTCCTGGAGTGCTGCTGGGGCCACTGGCTCCAACACCCACACTTTCTGTCCTGGCTGGTACACAGTCAGCACAGCCTTTTGGTCATGCGAAGCTTTTTGGAGTTCTTGGCTTGCCTCAAGGTTTTTAGAAGCCTTCTTCATATACTCTGCCATCCTGGAGCGGAGGCCAAGTACATAATCCACTATGTCCAGTTTGGGTTGTCTGAGAGGTCTCTCCCATCCTTCCCTCACTAGACACAGGGGTCCCCTTACAGGATGCCCAAACAAAAGCTCAAAAGGGCTGTAGCCAACCCCCTTTTGTGGGACCTCTCTGTAAGCAAACAGAAGGCAGGGTAAAAGGATGTCCCATCTTCGCCTAAGCTTGTCTGGTAAACTTTTTATCATCCCTTTTAGGGTCTTGTTTTGTCTGTTTGAACTTTATTTCGGCTAATATAGCCTTAAAAGCAGAAGTACAAGAAAATAAATATCAGAGCACAATATATATACATAACCATAATCAAACAAATTAATTTTGTCCATGTAGCGGGGCGAATGAATCTTTAGATTATGACCATAATTGAGCTATACCGCAATTAAGAACATAAATATGATTATTAAATTAACTAAAAGCCAGATACTAAAAGCATTTTAAGACTGAGTCAGAACACAACCATTCGTTACAATTTATAACCAGACCATTTCCTAATAAGGTACACACTAAATAAAAATCTACTTGTACCAAACACCACAAGTTGCGAGGTATTAGACTTAATTATGCGCTCTGCCTCTTTATAGGATCTAACCCCCATGTTTCCGCATAAAGGTTTGATCCAACAATCTCTCGGTTTTTTATAAGCCGGACAGAAGAAGAGTAGATGGACATCATCTTCTTTTGCCCCTAGAGAGCAAAGAGTGCACAGATCAGTACCATTTCCCCCCCCCACCTACATGTAATTGCAGAAGTCTGTAAGACCCCGTATCTGAATTGCAAATATAGTGTTTTTGCTAGTGGTGGGCCTATCTCATCCATGAATTGTTCAAAGAAAGGTATATCTTTTGTGTTCAAAAATTTCTGGGTCAATGTGCCAATCGTTGAACTATGTATTAGTTCACAATTGACATAAGACCAGAAAGTGTCCTTTACGAACATTTTAGAGGAAGAGGTCATATTTTGCTGAACATCCCATAAATGGGAAAGCCCTAACCTCTCATACCACATGAAGATATGCTTTAACCATGGAATTTTCTTATGGCCATTGATCTGTATTATTTCAATCAATCCGCTCTTATAGTCACCCAACTCCAAGGTTGTCCATAACCTAACCCAATACAACAATGGTCTTAGTATAGCTTGATAATCAGTCCTTTTAAGATTAATATCAAGGAATACTGGTACTAAGGGGGTTCTAGTCGGAATTTTGAGCAGCCTACGTACAAAATGTTTTTCTGCCTTTTCAAAATTGTTTTTACAGGAACATCCCCAAAGCTATATAAGAGTGTGGGTGCTAGCACACATCCGTGGCGCACACCGCGGTCCACAGATATGGCCCTTGAATTTTCTCCACCCTTCCCCATCTGATTTTAGCCTAATTCCCTGTATGTAGTTTGATAAGTTCTTTAAGAAGCTCGCCTGGGACCGCCATGTTTCTAAGTGTGATCCACAACAAGTTGCGCGGAACAAGGTCGAATGCGGCTTTCAACTCAACAAACGCTACAGACAGGCTGCCCTGTTAATATACTTCCAACAGATGCACATGAACCTAAACACCTGATCAACCGTACTGGTTTTTGACCTAAATCCTGCTTGGTATTTGGTTAGTATCTTCATCTCCTCAATCCAATCTAAAAGCCTATTTAAAATATGTCTGGCAAAAATCTTTTGTAAAAGATCAATTAAACTTATTGGGCGGTAATTACTCGGATCATAGCGATCACCTTTTTTAAAGATTGTTATAATTTCCGCCAGTACCATTCCCCCCCCCACCTACATGTAATTGCAGAAGTCTGTAAGACCCCGTATCTGAATTGCAAATATAGTGTTTTTGCTAGTGGTGGGCCTATCTCATCCATGAATTGTTCAAAGAAAGGTATATCTTTTGTGTTCAAAAATTTCTGGGTCAATGTGCCAATCGTTGAACTATGTATTAGTTCACAATTGACATAAGACCAGAAAGTGTTCTTTACGAACATTTTAGAGGAAGAGGTCATATTTTGCTGAACATCCCATAAATGGGAAAGCCCTAACCTCTCATACCACATGAAGATATGCTTTAACCATGGAATTTTCTTATGGCCATTGATCTGGATTATTTCAATCAATCCGCTCTTATAGTCACCCAACTCCAAGGTTGTCCATAACCTAACCCAATACAACAATGGTCTTAGTATAGCTTGATAATCAGTCCTTTTAAGATTAATATCAAGGAATACTGGTACTAAGGGGGTTCTAGTCGGAATTTTGAGCAGCCTACGTACAAAATGGTTTTCTGCCTTTTCAAAATTGTTTTTACAGGAACATCCCCAAAGCTCAGCTCCGAAAAGAGCTGCTGATTGGGCCTTCGCTTTAAATACCTCAAGTGCCGGCGTAATGGCTTTAGAATAGCTTGCGCCGTGCACTTTTAAAATAGGCATTGAATTTTGTTTAAAGGATAGGTTGCTTTTTTCCAGCTGCCCTTTCCATGTAAGGTTATTATCCAACATTAATCCTAAATAATTAAAGCTCCCCACATGTTCCAGTTTTTGATTATCTAAAAACAAATTTTTCCTAAAGGACTTTTGGGGGTTTATAGACATGTATTTGGTTTTGGATGGGTTTATTTCTAACCCCTTCCTCACACAATAACTTTAAAAGGAATCCACCAATTTTTGTAAACCCCTCGGAGTCTGTGAGATGAGAATGGTATCATCGGCACAAAGTAAAGACGTAATCGCCTCGCCACCTAGCTTCGGGGAATCATGGTCACAGTCCCTTAAATAGCTAGGGATGTCATTAATGTATAGCGAGAAGATTGTGGGTGCTAGCACACATCCTTGGCGCACACCGCGGTCCACAGATATGGCCCTTGAAATTTCTCCACCCTTCCCCCATCTGATTTTAGCGTAATTCCCTGTATGTAGTTTGATAAGTTCTTTAAGAAGCTCGCCTGGGACCGCCATGTTCCTAAGTGTGATCCACAACAAGTTGCGCGGAACAAGGTCGAATGCGGCTCTCAACTCAACAAACGCTACATACAGGCTGCCCTGTTAATATACTTCCAACAGATGCACATGAACCTAAACACCTGATCAACGGTACTGGTTTTTGACCTAAATCCTGCTTGGTATTTGGTTAGTATCTTCATCTCCTCAATCCTAAAAGCCTATTTAAAATATGTCTGGCAAAAATCTTTTGTAAAAGATCAATTAAACTTATTGGGCGGTAATTACTCGGATCATAGCGATCACCTTTTTTAAAGATTGTTATAATTTCCGCCCCTTTCCATGATTCGGGGATCGGTGTTCCTGCCACAATCGAATTGCTCAGGAAATTTATATACGGCCCCCACACTTCCACATCGTGCTTCAATAAGTCGCCGGGGATTTTATCAGGACCTGGAGCTTTACCCATTTTGACGGCCTGTAGTGCCTGAATAGTTTCTTCTAGACTAAATCGTAAGGGAACAGTACTCAGTTCTAAGATAATCTCTTGGTCCCCTGGAATCAATCCCTCCTTGTCGTTAGAGTAGAGCTTAGAAAAGTGATCGCACCAAGTTTTTTCGTCTAGATAAGTATCCTTTGGCGATCTACCTTTTTTGTTACCCTTAGAGATTAAGTTCCAGAATATACTCTGATCTCTTAACTTTGCCGCACTTAGGAGATCGTCCCATAGAGTTTCATCCCAAGCTTTTTTCGCTTGTGCCAGGGTTTTGTTGTATGCCTGTCCACCATTTTTTATATCCAGTTGGTTCTTTGATTTTACTGCCTGAATCAAATTGGACTTTGCTATCCGACAATCTTTATTATACCATGGGTTCGTTAGCTCATGGTGGTTCCCTTTTAGATTTCCATCTTTTTTATATAATTTACTCAGAAAGGGAGTAAGCGCATCTACCAGTTTGTTGTGTAGATCTGGGACACCCTTCGTACCCGATAGGGGCTTCTGGGATGCTTCTACAGTCTCGGAGAATGTATTATAAATATTTATCAATGACTTTTCTTTTTCCAAGATATGTGGCCATCTTAGAGCACGCCTATTGTTTGCTATCTGTGGCTCCTCAACAGTGTTGTTTAATATGGCTTCTCCAACTAGTCTAGAAGTAAAAGGGTGTGGGTCTCGCCATAGTTGGAGTGGGAGATGGTCACTCTCTGTCCTAGAGTCTATCTTAAAGTCAATTATTAGATACCATAGGCTCATTGAGGCCAATGCAAAGTCTATATGTGACCTACAATTGCCTTTTGAGAAAGTTGGGACCGGTGCTCTATTAGATCGAAAACGACCATTACACGCCCTTAAGTCATGAGACACGGTCAGCTGTAAGATCTGTGTGGCAGCTATAGTACTTTTAACTGACCCCGTGGGCTCTAAAGGCATGATGTCGTTAGCAACATCTTGCTCATCAAATAAAGATTCCAGACCCAAGACTGGTTCGTACTTACAATTAAAATCCCCGCCGACTACTACCTGTATAGTTGGGCCCAATGTGTCTAAAAAGGAATCCAAGAGTTCTACCACCTTTGATTCCTTATTTGATGGATACGGTCTATTGTATATGTTTATTAAATACATAACTTCTTTTCCTCTTGTCACAATTTTTAGACCTAGTAGATCAGGAGAGGGAATGGACAATTGGGTAACAACTATTTCCAGGGTGGCTTTGACCCATATGACCAGCCCCCCTGATGCTGTTCCTCTTACTGACGGAATTGCGTCAGAGCTAAAAGATTTATATCCTAGTCTATGAGGAATTTCTACAGTCCAAGTCTCCTGTAGAAGGATAATATCATAGTCCTCAATATATGAGCACCATACCGCATCCTTTAAATTTCTGGTTAGGCCAGCTATGTTCCAAGATATCAATCTTATACTTGAGTTTTCCTCTGCACATGGCAGGGGTGTATCTAGTAGTATATCGTCCAGAGATATAGTTGAAATATTTACTTCTTCCACTTGAGTACCATCTATATTATTTCCCTTAACCTTTACCTCTGAGCTCTTAGTGTAACCACATGTTGCCTCGCCCACCCTGTCTACCTCTCCCACCCTGGCTGCCTCTCCCAGTTTGATTTTATAAAATCCATCACTATATAGCAGCTCATCTGACACCACAGCTTTAAGGATCGGTTCCAGTAGGGGGTTTGAATCAAAATCTTCGTTACTCGAAGTTAGCCCCCATACCTGGGTGTCTGTGTTTATCTCTACATTGGATTTTCCATCCTGCAGAAGTCAATCATTATGATCCAATGTGCTCAGTGCCAGATATCTATTTTCAGTGGGGATCTCAAAAAGTGGGCTTCTATTAATACTTTGGAGCCTATTTTTAGTAGTAATAGGTTGGGGTATTCTATCTAAGTGACTATAAAAATATCCCAATGGATGCACAGTCACATCGTTCTCCCCCAAGACCAAGGAAGCTGCTCTGAGTAAAACAGTCGCAACATGTTGTGGGTGTCTAAAATTTATAATCACACAGTCCCCCTTACACCTTTTCCTTGTATTGCCGATCCAGGAAACCCGTCTGGTAGACAATATTTGTTCAAAGCAATTTGTAGGGAATCCGCAATTTTTATTCAGCCACGCAACTGTTTTCCGTTTAAGTGAGACATGTGGTTCCTCACGGAAATTAGATGCTATGGGGTCTAGGGGTGGAACATTTGAAAGAGCAATAACATAGGGTTCACAGTCTGGTGGAAGATTAGTATAATGTGTTGTTCCCACTGGAACAATAGACCTCGCAGCTCTAGGTGGAGTTTTTTTAATCTGGGTAGTACTGTCATCTTTCGAGGTAGCTCCTTGGGCTTGGGTTTGGATTTAGGTGGTTTTACTCCCCCTAATACAGTCATCTGTGCAGAATGACCAGATTGATCCAATATCTCTGATTGTTTTATACTCTGTACCTTGTTGATTTTAGTTAAAAGGCCACCCAACCTAGATACTTCAGCAGTTAGAAAGTCAATTTTTTCCACTAATGGTTTGACAGTGAGGTTTAGTTTTGCTTCAAACATCTTAGCTATGTGACCCAGAAGAACAGAGATCGTATCATCGGTATTGGACTCGGTCTCCTTGTTATTCTTGGTGCTTCTCTGTCCTACTTCCAGCGTTGGCTTAAGATGTACACTCCCATGCTTGTTCTGGATTTTTCTACATTTTCTTACTACTCTCTTAACAGGAGAGTGTGGTAGTACAGTCTCTCCAGGATCAGCTAATGGGTCCTGGTCTAATACAATATGAGCTATGGCTGTGGTTGCAGAGATCTCCATTATTGGGGGTTCGATACTAAGAGATTCAACCATAATAGGATTGCTGCTATCGTCTGGAGGTGGGAGCAAGGTTTCTGGGGAAATTTCTCTACCCAGTGATTTCCTTCTATCGGTATTAATCTTGCTCACCATTTTAACCAGGTAGTTATCCATGGTTGTCTTGTTTTTAACCATAATTCGCAAGGGAAATATATTATAATTAGCCCTCGAAGATGGACTGAGGCACCTATGAAAGTTAGCTAACAATGATAACTATACTGTCGCTAGACACAAGCGATACAAAGTAATGCGTAAACTTCTAGAATAAAGGTCAAACAATATTCACAATTATTAAAAGATTTACACAATAAACATACTACAGTATTACATTCAGCCTTACGAATCAAAGATTGATTCAATACTCGATTGAAATGGAGAACTGCCGCACGATATGTCCCTTCAAAACTTGGGGGGGGGCCCGACCCGACCTCTTCCGACCACCTAACGGCCACACAACGGCCCGCCCTTTGCCCGGGCTTAGCCCGGCGCCGCCCGCGCGCCTCCCGCGACGCGGAGGGAGCCTCTCCTTTCGACGGCGCCTCCGGGCGCGCTAATCGGCGGAAGTGAGGGAATAGCGCTTGGCACCCTGGGAGCTGTAGTCTCCGCCAACTGCGGCCAGCGGTGTCAAATGGCGGCAGGGGAGACCCACAGCGTCGCCTTCCCTGGGATGATGAAGAAGCCGAGTAGGTGCAGTGTTTCCCGTCCGTACTCGCTGGTTTAATGAAGTGAAATGCCCCCGCTCCACCGAGGGAGCCTCTCCTTTTGACGGCGCCTCCGGGCGCGCTGATGGGCGGAAGTGAGGGAATAGCGCTTGGCACCCTGGGAGCTGTAGTCTCCCCCAACTGCGGCCAGCGGTGTCAAATGGCGGCAGGGGAGACCCACAGCGTCGCCTTCCCAGGGATGATGAAGAAGCCAAGTAGGTGCAGTGTTTCCCGTCCGTACTCACTGGTTTAATGAAGTGAAATGCCCCCGCTCCACCGAGGGAGCCTCTCCTTTTGACGGCGCCTCCGGGCGCGCTGATGGGCGGAAGTGAGGGAATAGCGCTTGGCACCCTGGGAGCTGTAGTCTCCCCCAACTGCGGCCAGCGGTGTCAAATGGCGGCAGGGGAGACCCACAGCGTCGCCTTCCCAGGGATGATGAAGAAGCCAAGTAGGTGCAGTGTTTCCCATCCGTACTCGCTGGTTTAATGAAGTGAAATGAATCTTTCCACAAGCCCATTGCATTGTGGGTGATAGGGTGTAGTGAATTTGTAGTTTACACCACACTCATTCCTCATTGCAGTTAAATATCCTGACATGAAGTTGGCACCTCTGTCAGAGACAACCTCCTTTGGAAAACCCACTCTGGAGAATACCCCAAGTAGGGCATTGCCACAACAGGAGCTGTTGTGGTCCTTAGGGGTATAGCTTCTGGATACCTGGTGGCATGGTCCACTATCACCAGTATGAATCTGTGCCCAGATGCTGTTTGGGGGTCCATTGGTCCAACAATGTCTATCCCCACTCTCTCAAAGGGGACCCCCACCACAGGTAGCGGTATGAGGGGGGCCTTTGTGGTGCCACCTGATTTGCCACTGGCTTGGCAGGTGACACAGGAGCGACAAAACTCCTTGGTATCTTCTGACATGTGAGGCCAGTGAAAGTGAGGGACAAGTCTGTCCCAGGTCTTATTCTGGCCTAAGTGTCCTGCAAGGGGAATATCATGGGACAAGGTAAGAAGGCAGACTCTGAAACTCAATGGTATGACCAACCTCCTGGACGCACCAGGCTTGGGGTCTCTAGCCTCTGAGTACAGCCGCCCTTCATCCCAATACACTCTATGGGTACCTTGAGCATTCCCTGCAGCCTCAGCGGCAGCCTGCTGTCTGAGGGGTTCAAGAGAAGGACAGTCTAATTGTGCCTGCCTCAGATCTGCCCTTGAAGGTCCCCCTGTCCCAAGAAACTCAACCTGGTCAGGTTCCAGTTCTTCTAGGACAGTTCCTTCAGGGCTCTCAGAATCATCCTCCTGTGAGGGCTGACTCTCTACCTGAGGCAGGGGGGAAGCACAGCCTTAACCCTACTGCTCTTTCTCTTGGGTTGTGTCTGGTCCATTGTCCCAGGATCCAGCACTTGTTCAGTGTTGCACTTTTTGGCCTGTGACCTAGTCACAGCAAGGACATGTGCATCTATTCCCAGCATTTCTGCATGGGTCCTATACACCACTTCAGCCCACACTGAAGTTTCAAGGTCATTTCCCAACAGACACTCTACAGGAAGGTCTGAACTCACCACAACTTTCTTGAGGCCAGTTACCCCTCCCCAGGAGAAGTTAACAATTGCCACACTATGGGAAGTAGTGGCATTGCTAGCGTTGGTCACTAGGTAATTCTCACCCAGCATGATCTGTCCAGGGTCCACAAAGGCAGGTGTCACCATTGTGACACTAGCACCTGTGTCCCTGTAGGCCTGAGCCATTCTCTGTTTGATCAAAGGAGTCTGTCTGTACTTGCCCAGGTTACTGGGACCCACAGTAGAGGACAAAGCTATGTCCCCATCACAGATCAGAACAGCCTGAGTGGGTATTCTGACTAGGCCAGAATCCACTTCAGTTCCGAGGGTTAACCCTATTACACCCTTTTGCTGGGAACCACCACTTACAGCTGGACTAGGGGGTACAGTTGCCTTAAGGGCAATGGTGGTTGGGGGCTTGTCCTTTTTGGTGCATTCACTAAACCAATGGGAATTGGACTTACAATAGTTACACCAAGGTATCTATTGGCCATCTTTCTTTTTATACTTTTTGGGACCACCCTCCCCCTGAGCCTTTTGGGGGCCTGGTGAAGACTTCTGGTCTTTTGATTTCTGCTCATTACCCTTCTGGTCTGCCTTTTTCTGATCACCGCCCTGGTTCTGGTTTTTCTGCTTAACTCTAGTCCTGACTCACCTATCTGCCTTCTTTCCCAATTCCTGGGGAGAAGTTAGGTCAGAGTCAATCAAGTGTTGATGCAGCAGCTGGTTTTGACAGTTGTTAAGGATTTGTTCTCTCATGATCAAATTATACAATCCTGTATAGTCCTTAACCTTACTACCCAATAACCAGCCTTCCAAAGCCTTAGTGGCACAATCTACATCGTCAGTCCAGTCCTGAGTCTGTGTCTTCTGGGTATCCCTGAACAACAACCTGTATTGTTCAGTGGTTAGGCCAAACCCATCAATAAGAGCACTCTTCAGGACAGTGTAATTGTCAGCATCCTCATCACTAACTGTGAGGAGCTTTTCTCTACCTTTCTCAGAGAAGGAGAGCCACAAGATAGCTGCCCACTGACTTTGGGGTACCTGCTGTACTTTGCAAGCCCTCTCCAAAGCAGTTATCCATTTGTGGATGTCATCCCCACACTTGTAGGGAGGGACAATCTTGCTCAGGCTTCTATTATCAAAGGCCCTGTCTCAATCCTTAGGGATATTGCTGCCACCAGTGGGTCCTAACCCACTTAACTTTTGCTCTCTGGCCAGAGCAAGTCTCTCTTTGGCAAGGGCAAGTTCTTCCCTTTCAATCCTCAGATTGACTTCCCTCATTCTGGCCTGATGCTCTTTTCTTTGTGGAGAAGCCATTCCCCTGTGAGAAGAGGCATTGGAGCTATTATAGACATGGGAGTGGATAGATTCCCTGGAAGGGGATCTTCCTCTCCTGCTTCTCTGGTTAAGTCCACTTGAGGGCCTGAATGGGGGGACCCCATTCAGACTCCCATGTAGGCTTAAGTTAGCCTGGCTAAGTCTCCTAACTTGAACCTGGCTGTCTACCTTATCTTCTGAAGTCCCTGCTGACTCATCTTGATCAGTATTGTGAGGGGAGTCTTCTGTGGAGGGTAGACCCTCATTGGTACCTAAGGCACCATCCTGGGAGGCTCTCTGAGCATCATACTCTTCTAAGATCTCCACTAGATAAATGAGGGTAGGGTTTGAACCCTGTTTTAACTTTCTGAAGGTACACAATAGTCTCATCTCCTGACAAGTTAGGGTATCATATCTAGAGGGTATCTTTCTATGATATCCCCCTCCTGAGAGAGAATCAACTTGATCTCCTCTCAGAGACATGATCTAGTGAGGGTGTGGTGTGTGCACCTACCTACACTAGTTGTATCTACTAAAACCTCTCTAGTAGTTATAGTCAGGGTGTGCTGGGCCCTTCAACCTACAACAACTAAGTTCAGTAGAACTTAAGTATTTATAAGCTATGTTATATGTACCTTACAAATATCCTTGTGATCGTTCAATTTGATATCTCAAGATTGCAATGGTATCACAACAGCAAGCTCAGATCCCAACCGCTGCTCACCAATGTAAGAAGTTGGCCTGATATATGATGTCACTAGTTCTAGTGTACACCTTGTATCAGTCCAAACAACCCTTATAGTGATTGGTTGTAAATAGGCCTGGGCTAAATTTCCGTTCCGCTCGCGGAAATTGCGATAAATTGACATTTTCGCGTTCCACGGAGATCGCGAAAATTTCTAAATTTCCGCATTCCGCAGCTTAGCGATAATTTGTTTCTTGCTCGCGCTGTAAAATAATACATTCTCGCGCGCGCGCGATCGCCTTACCTGAATCCCCGCGTTCGCCGACAAGTTTTCCCGATCCGGTCGCGTTCTCCACGAGATGTTGGATTGTTGGTAGCCATTTGCGCTGTCTCGCGACAGTTCGCGCCCGCAGTAATGTCATTGGTCGCGCGATCACGTCTTTCTTCTCGCGATCATGCACCGCGAGAAGCGTGAAAACAAGATGGCCGCGCCCGCGAGCAACCGCATGGGTAAGTTGGCGAGCCACGACCACGCAGAAAATACCGCGAACGGGCGGGAAAAAAACTTCCGCATCTTCGCGATATTTCCGCGTGTTTGCGGAGATTTTTTACATTTTCGCGATAATTTGCGAAAGTCACTTTCGCAAATTCTGCCCACCCCTAGTTGTAAAGTCAACCTTGTAGACCAGCTATCCTAGTGGTAGCATGGACAAGAGCAGTCTTAGACTAAACTCTGTATGGCATGTGAAGCCGGCTGTTATACCATTTGCAACCCCTTGAATACCAAATGAAAGGACACCACCACAACAGCCCTAGCAGAAACAGCCTTCTACGTGTAGATTTTCAAACATTTTGCCATAGTTTAGCGTCACAAAACTGACGCTAATACGAACATAATGGTTTATTACCAATTTATAGGCAACCTTTGACTACTGTTTCTGAGCTGGACTACCAGAAAATAATGCAGAAACGGAGAGAAATCTGGTGTAAAGAGCTTTTCTTTACACACTGCAGGCCCACAGAAGCAGGTGCTTGGCTCAGTGTTCCAGAAAAGCTTGTGTAAGCCCTATTATTGATGTTTCTTATAAGACAGCATTATGGTTTTTATTTTCTTGCAGTTTTATATAGCGCCAACCTGACAACCTTTACATAAGCACCAGTTACATGATACAACATTTAGACACTTCGAGATTACCTGCTTAAACTCATCAGACCTTAAAGGAGAGATGTGCCTGTTTGGCTTCATTCTAAACTCAGAGGCCTTTTGAAAAAAGTATCATATTTACAGCTGTGTCTGTGCATCCTTCCTGCTTTGAGAGGAAACTCAAGGCAGGACTTCAGGATGTCCCATCAGAGATGCAAATGCACCTCTACACACAACAAAGGTGCCATTAGCACAGCAAATGTTATGGGTACATTGCATGTTAGATTTAATTATAACAACGACTGATACTCTTTTAGTTAAAGTGCTTTAAAAAAGCACTTGAAAACAGCTCTATGTAAAAAAACACTTTAATGATAAAATGCCGCTTTTTCCTAATATAAAAGAGTGGTATTTTGTTTCCTGCTCTCATATATTTAACCTTATTAAAGAAGAAACGCCTATAGAAAGACGGACTGGAATAGAGAGGAAGAGCCCCTGAGTAGGAACAGACAGTTAATGGCTCTGAGTTGCGCCCATCCCAGGCCCTTTCCATACACACAATGTGAAAGCCTTGGGAGGCTGCGTTCAAGGAACGGCAGTGGAAGCCATAGCACTGAAAGGGGTACAAAAGGGGGTGGTGATGGACGGAGCATCAGAACCAATCAAATACTCACACCCAGTCAACAGATCTGGGTTTGATCCATCACCGTTCTTTAGCCCACTCTGCCACCCCAGTTCAGACATGGCCATATGCAAATCAGTCTGACCCTGTGCCTCATGGGAACAGTCCAGCCCGAACTGCCAAGCCATGCCTTCCCTGGACCGGAAACAAGCTTCCTAGGACCGGTTTCTGGCATTTCAGCGGTCTTCAGCGAGGCTTGCTTGAATCCAGTGGCAAAGTGAGCAAGGGACTCATGTCTGAGCATACCCTGCCAACTTATGGCGAACAAAGCGGTACAAAAGGGGGTGGTGATGGACGGAGCATCAGAACCAATCAAATACTCAGGAAGCTTGTTTCCGGTCCAGGGAAGGCATGGCTTGGCAGTTCGTGCTGGACTGTTCCCATGAGGCACAGGGTCAGACTGATTTGCATATGGCCATGTCTGAACTGGGGTGGCAGAGTGGGCTAAAGAACGGTGATGGATTAAACCCAGATCTGTTGACTGGGTGCGAGTGTTTGATTGGTTCTGATGCTCCGTCCATCACCACCCCCTTTTGTACCGCTTTATAGCACTGAAAGGAGCACATTAACTACTCCGTGGATGAGGTGCTGAAGGTGAGAGCAGCTCTAGGTCCTGGTGGACACTTCTCCCTCTTTCATGTAATATTATGTTGTAATAAAAAAAAAACAGCATACAGATAAAGGCAGGTTACGCATGAATCATTTCTGCAAATGTGGAGATTTTAGTCTTTAAATCTCTTTGGAGATGTAATCCGTGTGAGCCTACAGTCTTCTGATCAACTTGAATAGTAAATCTGCCGTACTGCCTCTGTAGAAGAGAGGGGTTTCCTTTTGTTTTTCATTCTTAAGGCAGGGTGTAGCCTCTGACAAACATTTGTGCTTTCATTTGCTTAAGAGCACTGAGGTCTTCAACAAATGTAGTTAGCTGCTATTTTTTGTTAATCTTGCAAATGCTATCTTTTTTATTCCCCCTGCAACTGTTGTGAGTTTATATCACATTTCACGGATATATCTATATACATACCATGCCATGGTAGAAAAAATAAATATGGAACACTGCAAAGGTAAAATCTGAGTTTATGAGCATAGTCCGAGCCAAAGTATGTGGCAGGGTTGAGTAAATTATGTGGTAAGAAAAGGCAAGCTATGCGGCTAATGCAGAATATTTTGTGATAGCATTACTTATTTTGTCATTTTTACACTTGTTAACATAGGTCTCGGTATTGACTGCACTTCATTAGTAACAGCAGTTTAACACCTGTAGTTAGCAATGAGCAACAGAAAAACTTTGCAGAGGACCTTTCACTGGGAGGCAACACATGTTGTTGCGTTTTTAACAACTTTTGATCCATTTGAAGTAGAATATTTTTTGTTGAAATACACAGGTATTCAGCAGATGAAGGATTATATGACAAATGCAGGAAATCTATAATCACGGGCGCCGTGTGCTCATGATGGAGTGGCTCCGTCATGCTGCGGCCGTTGCGGCCGCTCCGCCCACGTGGTGCTGATTCCCCGCCTGTGCGGGCGAACAATGCAAGTGGGCGGAGTCGTGACGGAACCACTCCGTCATGAGCACAGCGCGCCCGTGGCTCATGACGGAGTGGTTCCGTCACGAGCATGGCGGCGCCGCGCTCACCCCGAACCCCCCCAGCACCACGGCAAAATTTGTGTCGCGGCAAAGGGGTTAATAATCACTGTAATAACACACTATCTTTGTGGGGACTTAAACAACACTGTAATAACACACTATCTTTGTGGGGACTTGAAAAACACTATAATAAAACACTATCTTTGTGGGAGCATGAACAACCCTGTAATAACACACTATCGTTGTGGGGACTTGAACATCACTATAATAACACACCATCTCTGTGGGGACTTGAACTACACTGTAATAACACACTATCTTTGTGGGGACTTGAACATCTCTATGATAACACACCAGCTCTGTGGGGACATGAGCATTCCTATAATCACACACAACCTCTGTGTGGACTTGAACATCATTAGCTTCACAGTCTTTATAATGGGATTTAAGCTTTGAATGTACACAGTATTTCTATGGAGACTTAAACACAATGATCTTCACCCACTATCTTTGTGGAGACTTGAACATTTATTTTGGCAAAAATGTAAGCAGCTAATCAAGCTCCGGGTTCTACTTAACCATATTCCTTGGTGCCATATGTTAAGTTCTTTGTGTTAGATCCCTTATCTCCTAAGATGATTTTATGCACTAATACATAGGTTAAATACAGCTTTAAGTGTATTTCTTTAAGCATGATATGACATTTTCTGGCACATTAACATAATCTGTTTGTAATGTAAACACCTAGTATATATGCAGTAATTCATATATGAATAGATTATAATGTTGTTTGTGTATATTGATAAAATAAACATTTAGCCATGTGCCTTCGACTGTATTCAATCACAAATAGTTTTACGGACTAGGTCCCCACAAGGATGGTAGCACGTGTTCAAGTCCCCACAAGGATAGTGCTGTGCGCACGATTAAATAACAATATATTTGCACATTTGAAGCAGGATCCTGTATCATGAATTTTTTCTTACCATTTTTCTGTTATTAGTGTGTTTTAAAAACATTGAGAAAGGTTAGTCCCCACAAGGCAGGTATTCACACATAGTCCCCACAAGGATGGTAACACGTGTATGTGTGTGTGGGTGTGTGTGTGGGTGTGTGGTTGTGTGTGCGTGTGGTTGGGTATGTGTGGTTGGGTGTGTGTGGTTGTGCGTGTGTGGGTGTGTGGGTGTGTGTGGGTGTGTGGTTGGGTGTGTGTGTGGTTGGGTGTGTGTGTGTGGTTGGGTGTTTGTGTGTGGTTGGGTGTGTGGGTGTGGTGGTGTGGTTGTGTGTATGTGTGTGTGCTTGTGTGTGGTTGTGGTTGTGTGTGTGTGTGTGGTTGTGTGTGGTTGTGTGTGGTTGGGTGTGTGTGTGGTTGGGTGTGTGTGGTTGGGGGTGTGTGGTTGTGTGTGGGTATGGGTGTGGCTGTGTGTGTGGTTGGGTGTGTGTGTGGGGGTGTGTGGTTGGGGGGGTGTGGTTGGGGGTGTGTGTGGTTGGGAGTGTGAGCGTGGTTGTGTGTGGTTGTGTGGTTGTGTGTGTGGGTGTGTGGGTGTGGTTGGGTGTGTGTGTGTGGTTGGGTGGGTATGGTTGGGTGTGTGTAGTTGGGTGTGGTGGTGTGGTTGTGTGTGGTGGTGTGGTTGTGTGTGGTGGTGTGGTTGTGTGTGGGTGTGGTTGTGTGTGTGTGGTATTTGGTTGTGGTTATGTGTGTGTGTGGTTGGGTGTGGTTGTGTGTGCTTGTGTGTGTGTGTGGTTGGGTATGGTTGGGTGTGTGTGTGGTTGGGGGTGTGTGTGGTTCGGGGTGCGGGTGTGGCTGTGTGTGTGTGTGGTTGTGTGTGTGTGTCTGTGTGTGTGCGTGTGTGTGTGGTTGTATGTGGTTGTGTGTGGTTGTGGGTGTGTGTGGTTGGGTGTGGTTGGATGTGTGTATGGTTGGGGGTGTGTGTGGTTGGGTGTGTGTGTGGTTGGGGGTGTGTGGTTGTGGGTGCGGGCGTGGCTGTGTGTGTGTGGTTGGGTGTGTGTGTTGTTGTGTGTGTGTCTGTGTGTGTGGTTGTGTGTGTGGTTGTGTGTGTGGTTGTGTGTGGTTGTGTGTGTTGTGTGTGTGGTGGGGTGTGGTTGGGTGTGTGTGTGTGGTTGGTTGTGTGTGTGGTTGGGGGGGTATGTGGTTTGTGTGTATGTGGTTGTGTGTGTGGTTGTGTGTGGTTGTGTGTGTTGTGTGTGTAGTTGTGTGTGGTTGTGTGTGTGGTGTGTGTGGTTGGGTGTGTGTGTGGTTGGGGGTGTGTATGGTTGGGGGTGTGTGTGGTTGGGGGTGTGGTTGTGTGGTTATGTGTGTGGTTGTGTGTGTGTGGTTGTGTGTGTTGTGTGTGTGGTTGTGTGTGTGGTTGTGTGTGTAGTTGTGTGTGTGGTGTGTGTGGTTGTGTGTGTAGTTCTGTGTGGTTGTGTGTGTAGCGTGTGTGGTTGTGGGTGGGTGTGGCTGTGCGTGTGTGGTTGTGTGTGTGTGGTTGTGTGTGGTTTTGTGTGTGTGTGGTTGTGTGTGTGTGTGGTTGTGTGTGTGTGGTTGTGTGTGTGGTTGTGTGTGTAGTTGTGTGCGTGGTATGTGTGGTTGTGTGTGTAGTTGTGGGTGTGGTTGTGTGTATAGTTGTGTGTGTGGTGTGTGTAGTTGTGTGTGGTTGTGTGTGTAGTGTGTGTGGTTGTGGGTGGGTGTGGCTGTGTGTGTGTGGTTGTGTGTGTGTGGTTGTGTGTGGTTGGGTGTGGGTGGGGTTGTAGGTAGGTGTGGCTGTGTGTATGTGGTTGTGTGTGTGTGTGGTTGTGTGTATGTGGTTTTGTGTATGTGGTTGTGTGTGTGGTTGTGTGTGTGGTTGTGTGTAGTTGTGTGAGGTTGTGTGTGTATGTGGTTGTGTGTGTAGTGTGTGTGGTTGTGTGTGTGTGTGTGGTTGTGTCTGTGTGGTTGTGTGTGTGTGGTTGTGTGTGTGGTTGTGTGTGTGTGGTTGTGTGTGTGTGGTTGTGTGTGGTTGTGTGTGTAGTGTGTGTGGTTGTGGGTGGGTGTGGCTGTGTGTGTGGTTGTGTGTATGTGGTTGTGTGTGTGTGTGTGGTTGTGTGTGGGTGGTTGTGTGTGTGGTTGTGTGTGTGGTTGTGTGTGTGTATGGTTGTGTGTGTGTGTGGTTGTGTGTGTGGTGTGTGTGTGGTGTGTGTGGTGGTGTGTGGGTGGGGTGGTGTGTGTGGTTGTGGTTGTGTGTGGTCGTGTGTGTGGCTGCGTGTGTTGTTGTGTGGTTGTGTGGGTGAGGTTGTGTGGGTGTGGTTGTGTGTGTGTGGTTGTGTGTGGTTGTGTGTGTGGGTGTGGTTGTGTGTGGGTGTGGCTGTGTGTGTATGGTCGTGTGTGTGCGTTTGGTTGTGGTTGTGTGTGGTTGTGTGTGTGTCTGTGGGGTTGGGTGTGGTTGTGGTTGTGTGTGTGTCTGTGGGGTTGGGTGTGTTTGTGGTTGTGTGGTTGTGTGTGTGTGTCTGTGGGGTTGGGTGTGGTTGTGGTTGTGTGGTTGTGTGAGTGTCTGTGGGAATGGATGTGGTTGTGTGGTTGTGTGTGTAGTTGTGTGTGTGATTTTGGGTGTGTGTGGCTGTGTGTGTGTGGTTGTGTGTGTGTGTGTGTTTGGTTGTGGTTGTGTGGGTGTGGTTGTGTGGTTGTGTGTGTGTGGTTGTGTGGTTGTGTGTGTGGTTGTGTGTGTGGTGTGTGTGGTTGTGGGTGTAGTTGTGTGGTTGTGTGTAGTTGTGTTTGGTTGTGGTTGTGTGTGGTTGTGTATGGGTGTGGCTGTGTGTGTGGTTGTGTGTGTGGTTGTGTCTGTGTGGTTATGTGGATGTGTGTGTGGTTGTGTGTGTCTGTGTGGTTGTGTGTGTGTATGTGGTTGTGTGCATATGTGGTTGTGTCTGTGGTTGTGGCTGTGTGTGTGTGTGGTTGTGTGTGTGGTTGTGGTTGTGTGTGTGTGTGGTTGTGTGTGTGTGTGTGTGTGGTTTTGTGTGTGTGTGGTTGTGTGTGTGTGTGTGTGGTTGTGGTTGTGTGTGTGTGTGGTGTTGTGTGTGTGGTTTTGTGTGGTTGTGTGTGTGTGTGGTTGTGTGTGTGTGTGTGGTTGTGTGTGTGTGTGTGTGGTTGTGTGTATGTGTGGTTGTGTGTGTCTGTGTGTGTGTCTGTGGGGTTAGGTGTGGTTGTGGTTGTGTGGTTGTGTGTGTTTGTGTGTGGATGTGTGTGGATGTGTGTGGATGTGTGGATGTGTGTGGTTGTGTGTGGCTGTGTGTGGTTGTGTGTGGTTGTGTGTGGGTGTGGGTGGGTGTGTGTGGTTGTGTGTGTGTCTGTGATGTTGTGTGTGTGGATGTGTGGTTGGGTGTGGTTGTGTGTGGTTGTGTGTGGATGTGTGGTTGTGTGTGGTTGTGTGTGTGTGTGTGGTTGTGTGTGTGGGTGGTTGTGTGTGGTTGTGTGTGTGGGGTTGTGTGTGTGTGTGTGGGGGGGGGTTGTGTGTGTGTGGGGTTGTGTGTGTGTCTGTGGGGTTGTGGGTATGGATGTGGGGTTGTGGGTGTGGATGTGTGGTTGGGTGTGGTTGTGTGGTTGGGTTGTGTGTTTGTGTGGGGGGGTTGTGTGTGTGTGGGGTTGTGTGTGTGGGGAGGTTGTGTGTGTGTGGTTGTGTGTGGGGGGTTGTGTGTGTGGGGGGTTGTGTGTGTGGGGGGGTTGTGTGTATGGGGGGGTTGTGTGTGTGTCTGTGGGTTTGTGGGTGTGGATGTGGGGTTGTGGGTATGGTTGTGTGGTTGGGAGTGGTTGTGTGGTTGGGTGTAGCTCGGTGTGGTTGTGTGTGTGTGTGGTTGTGTGACGTGTGTGTGTGTGGTTGTTCTGTATGTGTGGTTGTGAGTGTGTGTGTGTGGTTGTGTGTGTGTGTGGTTGTGTGTGGTTGTGTGTGTAGTTGTGTGTGTGATTGTGGTTGTGTGTGTGTGGGTGCGTATGTGGTTGTGTGCATGTGGTTATGTGTGTGTGGTTGTGTGTGTGGGGTTGTGTGTGTGGGGTTGTGTGTGGTTGTGTGTGTGTGGTTGTGTGTGTGGGGTTGTGTGTGTTTCTGTGGGGTTGTGTGTGGATGTGTGGTTGGGTGTGGTTGGGTGTGGTTGGGTGTGGTTGTGTGATTGGGTGTGGTTGTGTGGTTGGGTGTGGTTGTGGTGTTGTGGTTGTGTGGTTGTGTGGTTGTCGTTGTGTGGTTGTGTGGGTGTGTGTGTGTGGGTGTGTGTGTGTCTGTGGGGTTGGGTGTTGTTGTGTGTGTGTGTGGTTGTGTGTGTAGTTGTGTGTGTGCTTGTGGTTGTGTGTGGGTGCAGGTGTGGCTGTGTGTGGTTGTGTGTGTTTGGTTGTGTGTGTGGTTGTGTGTGGGTGTGTGTGTGTGTGTGGGGTTGTGTGTGTGTCTGTGGGGTTGTGTGTGTGGATGTGTGGTTGGGTGTGGGTGTGTGGGTGTGTGTGGTTGTGTGTGTGTCTGTGGGATTGTGTGTGTGTCTGTGGGGTTGTGTGTGGTTGTGTCTGTGGTTGTGTGTGTGGGGGTGTGGACGTGTGTGTGGTTGTGTGTGGTTGTGTGTGTGTCTGTGTAGTTGTTTGTGTGTCTATGGGGTTGTGTGTGTGGATGTTTGGTTGTGTGTGGTTGTGTGTGTGTGGTTGTGTGTGGTTGTGTGTGGTTGTGTGGTTGTGTGTGGTTGTGTGTGTGTAGTTGTGTGTGTGTGTTTGTGGGGTTGGGTGTGGTTGTGGTTTTGTGGTTTGTGTAGATGTGTGTGTGATTTTGGTTGTGTGTGGGTGCGGGTGTGGTTGTGTGTGTGTGATTGTGTTTGGTTGTGGATGTGTGCATGTGGTTGTGTGTGGGTGTGTGTGTGGGGGGGGGGGGTTGTGTGTATCTGTGGGGTTGTGTGTGTGTCTGTGGGGTTGTGTGTGTGGATGTGTGGTTGGGTGTGGGTATGTGTGTGTGGTTGTGTGTGGTTGTGTGTGTGTCTGTGGGGTTGTGTGTGTCTGTGGGGTTGTGTGTGTGGATGTGTGATTGTGTGTGGTTGTGTGTGTGTGGTTGTGTGTGTGTGGTTGTGTGTGGTTGTGTGTGTGTGGGGGGTTGTGTGTGTGGGGGGTTGTGTGTGTGTGGTTGTGTGTGTGGTTGTACGTGGTTGTGTGTGTGTGTGGTTGTGTGTGGTTGTGTATGTGTGGTTATGTGGCTGTTCTGTGTGTGTGGTGTTGTGGGCATGGTTGTGTGTGTGTGTGGTTGTGTGTGTGTGGTTGTGTGTGGTTGTGTGTGTGGTGTGTGTGGTATGTGTGTGTGTGGTTGTGGTTGTGTGTGTGGTTGTGGTTGTGTGTGTGGTTGTGTGGTTTTGTTTGTGTGGTTGTGTGTGTGGTTGTGGTTGTATGCGGGGTTGTGTGTGGTTTTGGTTGTGGTTGTGTGTGGTTTTAGTTGTGTGGTTGTGGTTGTGTGTGTGGTTGTGTGTGTGGTTGTGTGTGTGTGGTTGTGTGTGTGTGGTTGTGTGTGTGTGGTTGTGTGTGGATGTGTGTGTGTGGTGTGTGTGTGGTCGTGGTTGTGTGTGTGGTTGTGTGTGTGGTTGTGTGGTTTTGTGTATGTGGTTGTGTGTGTGGTTGTATGTGAGGTTGTGTGTGGTTTTGGTTGTGGTTGTGTGGTTGTGTGTGGCTTTGGTTTTGGTTGTGTGGTTGTGGTTGTGTGTGTGGTTGTGTGTGTGTGGTTGTGTGTGTGGTTATGTGTGTGGTTGTGTGTGTGGTTGTGTGTAGTTGTATGTGTGGTTGTGTGTGTGGTTGTGTGGTTATGGTTGTGTGGTTGTGGTTGTGTGGTTGTGGTTGTGTGTGTGGTTGTGTGTGTGTGGTTGTGTGTGTGTGGTTGTGTGTGTGGTTGTATATGTGGTTGTGGTTGTGTGTGGTTGTATGTGTGGTTGTGTGTGGTTTTGGTTTTGTTAGTGTGGTTGTGTGTTGGTGTGGTTGTGGGTGTGGTTGATTGTGTGGTTGTGTGTGTGGTTGTGGTTGTATGTGTGGTTGTATATGTGGTTGTGTGTGGGTGTGGTTGTGGTTGTGTGTGTGGTTGTGTATGTGGTTGTGTGTGTGGTTGTGGTGTGTGTGTGTGGTTGTGTATGTGGTTGTGTGTGGTTGTATATGTGGTTGTGTGTGGTTTTGGTTTTGTTTGTGTGGTTGTGTGTGGTTTTGGTTTTGTTTGTGTGGTTGTGTGTGGTTTTGGTTTTGTCTGTGTGGTTGTGTGTGGTTGTGTGTGGTTGTGGTTGTGTGTGTGGTTGTGTGTGTGTGGTTATGTGTGTGTGGTTGTGTGTGTGTGTGGTTGTGGTTGTGTGGTTGTATGTGTGGTTGTGTGTGGTTTTGGTTTTGTTGTTGTGGTTGTATGTGTGGTTGTGTGTGTGGTTGTGTGTGTGGTTGTGTGTGTGTGTGTGGTTGTATATGTGGTCTTGTGGTTTTGGTTTTGTTTGTGTGGTTGTGTGTGGTTTTGGTTTTGTTTGTGTGGTTGTGTGTGGTTGTGGTTGTGTGTGGTTGTGTGTGGTTTTGGTTGTGTGTGGTTGTGGTTGTGTGTGTGGTTGTGTGTGTGGTTGTGTGTGTGTGTGTGGTTGTGTGTGTGGTTGTGTGTGTGGTTGTGTGTGTGGTTGTTTGTGTGTGTGGTTGTGTGTGGTTGTGTGTGGGTGTGGTTGTGTGTGGTTTTGGTTTTGTGTGTGTGTGGTTGTGTGTGTGGTTGTGGTTGTGTGTGTGGTTGTGGGTGTGGTTGTGTGTGTGGTTGTGGTTGTGTGTGTGATAGTAATACTAAAAGCATATCAAAATAAAGGAACACAAACATCGAGTTTGTGAAAAGGGAAAGCACATTGTCAGTCAAACGGGCGCAGCAAAGCATTAACACAACAATATGTTATTTGATGTTTGATGTTTTTTGAACGAGAACATCAAATTGGCACCGCAAAAGTGATCGCGGGCAAAAGTGAAAGTGATCGCGGGTGCTTAATGAGCATGATGAGGTTTGCCATATGGTGCCTCTGCTCCTAAGCGCGCGCCCACGCACATGCACTGTAGCTCTAGGCTGGCCATGGTTGCATTTTTTGAGCCCTCACTAAAAGTCTCGCCAGACCAGCGCATGCGCTGGGTCAGGCGAGGCCTAACAAAAAAAGGACAAACATAGAGTACTTTTCATGTAGCATTTCACCACAATTGTGCAGCGTTGTGGGCTTAGCACTGTTTATAATTTTTGCTTGTTTCCCCTCTCAGCATTAGGCCTGGGTGGTAAATTCCGTTCCGCTCGCGGAATTTGCGGAATTTGCGTAATTTCGCGTTCCGCGGAGAACGCGAAATTGCTCAAAAGTCTGCTTTCCGCGGTTTTGCGAAATTTTTTGCTTGTTCGCGTTCTGAAATGCGTGTTCGCGAGATATTTCTCCCCGAGCACGCAAACAGCGATTGTGAACAGGAAAAAAGCATCGCGAACAAGCAATTCCGCGTGTTCGCGGAATTTCTGCGTGTTCGCGGAGATTTTTTACCGTTTCGCGGAGATTTGCGTAACGCAATTACGCAAATTCCGCCCACCCCTACTCAGCATAGGTGTAAAATTATAGGCCTCATTCTGTGGTTGAAAGAGGGCGGGGTCGGCAGGGCACGGCGTGCCCCTACTTCTTTAATTTCATGAAGGCCGGTCCCCTACTTTCTTATTTTAAACATGCCTCCAGGAAGGCAAAAATCGCCAAGGCCGATAGTTAAGGCTCGGGTGTTGGGGACGGACAGAATGGGCAGAGAAGGAAAAAGACTGTCTTTTCCTTCGTGCCTGGAGAAGACAAGGACAGTGTCCAGTTCTCCGGCTGCTGGCAACTGCCCCCCCCTCTTTGTTTCCCCTCTTCCCTCTCATTCTTTCTCGCTCCTCCTCATTTAGCCAAAACCAACACTTCAAGAAATGGGCATTACCTTCTCTTTCCTCCTTTCGTTTATTTGCTCCCCTGTGAAATGGATCCAAAAAAGAAAAGCACTTTTGCTGGAAACTTTGTCTTTTTCTGACATTTTATAATTTCTGAGTGCAGCCTCAGGGTGGAGAGAAATAAAACATTCAAAATATGAAAAATAACTAACTAACTAACTAAACCAAGACAAAGTGGTTGCAAGGTGGCCAGATTCATTTATTCACACTTAAACACATTGGCGCCAATTTACAGTGTTTGCCAGTGAAGCGCTACTTTTGTTTTCTTGTCTCTCTTTTGTTTTCCCTGGGCTGGAGAGTGCACTATTCCTGGAGGTACTGAAGTACCTGCTTGATGGGTGAATTAAAAAACAAAGATCCAGATGTGTGACCCTTTGAAATTGCGACTCGCAAATTGCGCGCGATTGCGAGTCACAATTTCAAGTGTACAACAGTGTCTGAGACACTGATTGCAATTCCCAATGGGGTCGCAAAATGCTAGCATAATGAATATTAATGAGGCACTCGCAATTTGCATACCCATTGGGAAGGCTGGCCCTCACAGGGACTCAGCAGACCTCCATGTATGGGACAGCTTTTAAATAAAGCAGTTTTATTTTTTTAAATACAGCTCCTTTAAAGGAAAACGGGATGCATTTAAAAAACAAAAACACAAAAAAAAAATGTTGTTTCATTTTTTAAGGGCAGTTAGTTGTCCCTTGGACCTCTGCCCAATGTGAAAGGACTTGGGAAGGAAGGATGGACAAGTCCTGAGGACAACCTTGTCTGGATGTACAGACAGAAAAGGAGGCTTGGATGAAAGAGCCTGGAGCTCACTAACTCTACTGGCAGATGTGATGGCCACCAGGAATGCAGTCTTAAGAGTTAAAAGTCTTAAAGAACAGTTGTGAAGCGGCTCAAAGAGAGCGCACATTAAATAGGTCAAGACCAGATTCAAGTCCCACTGAGGCATAATGAAGGGAATAGGAGAAAAGAGATGAGTTATGCCTTTTAAGAAACGATTGACAACCGGGGACTTGAAGAGAGAAGGCTCATCAGGAAGCCAAAGAAAGGCAGAAATGGCCGAAAGATAGCACTCGACAGTGCCCAGAGCCGAGCTCTGCTGGGCCAAAGAAAGGAGGAACAGGAAAGCCTCAGAAAGAGGGGCAGAAAAGGGATCCACAGCCTTTGCTGTGCACCATGCCGCAAATTTGTTCCACCGGCAGGTGTATACAGTCTTAGAGGAGGGACGCCTGCCTGCCAAGATTACATCACAAACTTTGGGAGGCAAGTCAAATGATGTCAACTGCTGTAGCTCAATCTCCAAGCAAGGAGCTGGAGGCTGAACAGGTTCGGGTTGAGGACCGTCCTCTGCTGCTGCAACAGAAAATCCTCCCGAAGAGGCACTTGGATCGGAGGATCGATGGCCATGTTGAGCAGCTTGGGATACCAGACTCTTCATGTCCAATCCGGAGCCACAAGAATGACTTGGGCCCGTTCGCGCTTGATCTTCTTCAGCACTCTGTGCAGAAGTGGTATGGGAAAGGCGTACAACAGACCGCAACTCCACTCGAGACGAAAAGCGTCGCCTAGAGAGTGCCGCCTTAGAAATTCCAACGCGCAGAATTGCTGACAGCGCGTTCTCTTCGGTGCCGAATAAATCTAACCAAGGCTCTCCCCACTGTCAAAAGAGACCTTGCACCACCTCCGAGTAAAGACGCCATTTGTGGTCCATCATGCACCGGCAGCTGAGTTTGTCCGTCCTTGCGTTCAGGGAACCTGCCAGGTGTTGAACCGCCAGGGATATGCCCTGATGTTCCAGGCATGTCCAGAGGCCTCTTGACATAGGGTCCATGAGCCCACCCCACCTTGTTTGTTGCAGTACCACATGGTGGTGGTGTTGTCCTGCACTACTCTTCCCCGGACAGAGGGAAGGAGTGCCTTGAGTGGAAGACGGATCGCCCGGAGCTCCAGAATATTGATGTGGAGCCCGGACTCCGCCGGAGACCAGAGGCCTCTGATCTCCGCCTCTCCCATGTGGCAGCCCCATTCCAGAAGGGATGCGTCTGTCACCACTGTGTGCTCTGGTTGGGGAAGGGAGAGGGATCTGCTGCTGACCCAATCCTGGTTCGTGAGCAACCACTGCAATTGTCGTGTAGTGCCCTCCGACTTCTGGACACAATCGGACATATTCCTCTGATGCTGCGCCCACTGGAACTTCAGGTCCTACTGCAGAGCTCGCATATGCCACCTGGCATGATTGACCAGCAGGATGCAGGAGGCCATGAGGCCCAGCAGCCTCACGGTCATCCTGACCGAAACCCGTGATAGAGGCTGAAAGATCGGAATCATATCCCGAATATCCCGGACTAAGTGTTCGGGAGGATGAACCTGAAACCGCTTCATGTCCAGAACCGTTCCATTGAAGAGGAGCTTCTGAGATGGGATCAGGTGTGACTTCAGCACATTGATGGAGAACCCCAGCGAATGCATTAGGTCAGCCGTAGCCTGGAGGTAGGAGATGACAGTCTGGGGCGAGCCCGCCTTCAACAGCCAGTCATCGAGATAGGGGAAGACTGGAACCCCTTGTGAGAAGTTGGCCTGATGTATGATGTCACTAGTTATAGTGTACACCTTATATCAGTCCAAATACCCTTATGGTGATTGGTTGTAAAGTCAACCTTATAGACCAGCTATCCTAGTGGTAGCATGGACAAGAGCAGTCTTAGGCTAAACTCTGAATGGCATGTGAAGCCAGCTGTGATACCATATATAATCCCTTGAATACCAAATGAAAGGACACCACAACAGATATATATATAAAATAAAGTGTATTTATTCTAAGCAAACCCTCAGCACTCTTTATGAGATTAGAGGTAAGTACAACACAGTCTTATTAATGCATACAGTAAGTCACACAGGTAAGTAATACAGTTAGGCCCTAGGGGCCACGCAAACCATATACTAAATAAGTGGTATAAGAACCACTGTCACGGAAATAGAGTAGGCCTAGGCCTAGGGAATCGCTGGGGCTACACTACACTAGCGTTAGTTAGGAAGTGGGAGGCCCACGGGATTCGTGTGCAGAGTGGAAACACTCACGCGTAATGTGTAAAAGTCAATAGCAATAGTACAGTTTAGAAAACGGTAGATTTAGGACACTTCCGGAGTAGCTAGGAAGTTGAGACTTGAAAACTAGACACTAGGATAGTCACTATCCTGATGAGCACCGGAGTACCCAAGTTACCTAGCCCACAGGCTGCGGGTGCATAGGGGTGAAGATGCGTCGTTTTCGTCGTCGACTCCTATGGATGCCTGAAGAAAGATGCTGACAGGCAGTCAGGGGAGAGTGTCCGGTGGATCCCAAGGCTGGGATCAAGAAGAGAAGAAACCTGCAAGCAGAAGGGACAGAGTCAAGGTCACTAGCCAGTGACCACGTGGAACCAGGAAGGAACCAGGCGATGTCGTGAAGAGTTGCAGGTGAAGGTGAAGCTTGTCGCTGCAGCCAGGAGGACCAGGAAGCGTCGAGGACGACCAGGACCAGGAGGCGAGCTGTCCCACGAAGGCTCTTGCTGTCGGCGGCGTCGAAGTTGGACTAGGACTCACCAAGCCTTGGCAAGCGGAACCCACGAAGAACGAAGGACTTGCTTCTGGTGCAGACCAGGAAGGTCTGGGGTGCTTCTTCTTTGCAGAGAAGCGGGAGCCAGTCTGGAGGAGCCAAACCAGCGCAGAAGATTTCAGGGTGCGTCGTCACAGAGGCCACTAGCCAGCGGGCAAGCAACCGGACAGACGCGGCAAGCAGGAAAATGCTGAAGGGCCCCACGCAGGACTCGTGGAGTGTGGGGGGCTGATCTTCGGTGCAGATGGTGCTTGGGGTTGGGGCTTCTCAATCCCCGGTGCACAACTTCGAGGGTACCTCAGAAGCTGCGCTGTAAGTTACTAGCCACTTTTCCCAGGTTGCCGGTCCCACGTCGCTCGTCGCCTCCACGGATCTCAGCTCTGCTGCAGATGTGGATGAGGGTCGGAGAAGTCTGGAAGTCAAGGCTCTGGTCGGGCTCTGCAGTCGGTTCCTCGTAGAACGGTCGCAAAGCAAAGGGTAGTCTCTTGATGGTGCCTGTTTGCACAGGGTAGCCACTCCTTGGCTACAAGGGAGATTCTTCAGTCTTCTTCTTTCGTCGAATGTCGAAGGTCCAGAGTTTCTGTTCAGTTTTGCAGGTTCAGGATAATCTAAAGTCTTGAGGCCCAACTCCCACTCTTATACTAATCTGGGGGGCTGGGATACCTGCTAGGTCACGCCTTATGGGTGGGACCTGGGAGGGGGTGGTTACACCCACTTCCCTTTGTCCAGTTTCGCGCCAGAGCTGGGGCTGGAGTGCCCCAGCGCTGGTTTGAACTGGACTATGCAAGGAACACCTTGTGTGCCCCAGGCATGTCTCATTCCTTTCAGCCCACCCTGCCACAATACACTAAAGGCTGTCTGGGAAGGTGCTAGCACCTCCCCAAGCAGGAAACCTATTGTCCAGGCCTCCCTGGCTGGGATCACTCCCAGCTGCAGGAGGTCAGACTTGTGTCGTGGCAGCAGCATCCATTTTGTGATGCTGAGGCTTTGGTCAGAGGCTAACAGTTGAAGTATGATTTTAACATGTCTTTCCCTCTAGAAGGGAGGGATAATATCCTCATCACCAGAAATGGTATGGGGGTATTATTCCAAAGTGTTAGACACCTTACACGACATGTTTTGATAAAGCCAAACCATAGTTACCATAACCGTTTAAGATTACAAGGCACTTTAAGAGTATATGGTAGGCTATATCATAGAACAGCTATAAGGACATGGTTCCGAAAGCTGCAGACAGGCTCAGCTCATGCTAGAGCACCATCTCACATGTTACCAAGCACTCTGCCTCCAGGATTGTTAAGGCCTGCCATAGGAGTGACTGATAGGTACACATGTGTCTATATATAAGGGTAGATATAGGCATACTATATCTAAGCAAGGGGTGATTACACGACCTTGCCCCAGCTGAGTGATCAGCCAGTTGTGTCTGATTGGAAGGCCAGACCAGGGGTGGCATAATACATGCTGCAGCCCCTGGGAGGCCTAGGGTACACCTATGCCCTGGGTACCTAGGGTACACTGTACAGGGTCCAATAAGGTGATCCTTACCAATTGGTTATGTACCTAGGGTACATGGAGTCCATTTTACAGAGAGAGCAGACAGCCTGAGACCCTGAATGGCAGGATCTCAGGCCAACTAAGTCGAAAAACCAGCTAGACACTAGGCAAAAAGTTGGGGGTAACCATAGTCAGATATCCACCTTCCTACACAACCCCCCCCCCCCCCCCAAACGAAAGGAGATAAGGCTGGCCTTGACAAGGTAAGCCTCTATTGCCTGAGTGGCCATATAAGGAAGAACCAGCACTGGCATGGTTACCCCCTGTCTCATGGTCCACTAAGCAATCCCTCATCCTAAAGATATCATAGGGTCTCCACCATAGGGAATCTCTACCTTTGGTGTGTCTTTGCAAAGTAAAAGGCTGGTGTTGAGATGGAGTACTGAAGTGAGTGTCCTCAAAGTGAGGCCTCAGCTTCCTCCAATCATCCTCCACCATGGATGCCTTTCTTTCTCTAACTGAGTTGCACTGTGCTCTCAGGGTCAGCCTCTGGCTACCTAAAGCTGGAGGCTGGGTCCCTTTTGTGGGCTTACTGGAGGGACAGGTCAGGTTTGGGGCCCTAAGGTCCCATGTTTGCCTGTGCCCAACAGAATCCCTCTGGGGGAGGTCCCTAACTACCTGTAAAGGGGATCCCTCAGGGATGTTTTTACCCATCACCTGGCTAGGGCTACTAGCCAGGCAATCCTCATTCTTTTGATGGGGGGTTCTTGTGGACAGGGGCCCTCTTGGGGTCCACTGGCCTCCCTGACCTCTGCAGCCCGGGGCTGACTGAGGCAGGGTAGAGAGAGGCAGGCTACCTGCACCAGACTGGGTCCCACCTTGGAAGGGGCCACTGACATCAGAGGTTCTGCCAGGCCAGGCCTGGCTACCTCTGGGGCAGTTCCTTCACAAGGGGTGAGGTCAGATCCCTGAGGAGGCTGACCTTTTCCTAATGTCTGGGGAGAGGGAGACTTTTCTTCCTCCCCACTACTCTCTGTTTGTGTGGAGTGATCCATAGTTTCAGGCTTCACTACACCTATGTCAGTCTGAGTATGGGCTGAGACCATTACAGCCTTGCCAACCTTTTCAGGAAGGCACTCAGTTTGTGTTTGAGCTGTGACTGTCACAGCTCTGCCAATCTCTACAGGGAAGTCTGTCTTTGCCTGGGCTGTGGCTACCACTGCCCTTCCAACCTTTTCAGGGAGGAAAGCTACTTGGACAGGGGTTGTGACTGGCACAACCCCACTACCCTTTTTGGAAAGGCCTACCATTTTAGAATGGGTGTCTTGTTCAACTCCAGCCCAAGCTGAGAGTTCTAAGTCATTCCCCAGCAAGCAGTCCACAGGCAAGGTTGGAGACACTGCCACCCTTTTAGGGCCAGTGACACCTCCCCAGCTGAGACATACCTCTGCCATGGGATGACTGTTCTGTTTGCCATCAATGTTAGTTACCTGGTATGAGAAACCTGGCAAAAGCTGCTCAGAGGGAACTAGCCTATGGGCCACCATAGTGATGCTAGCTCCAGTGTCTCTGTAGGCCTCAGCTTTTCTACCATTGATGTAGGGTTCCTGTCTGTACCTACCCAAAGTGTTGGGACAGGCAGTGAAGTTGGCAAACCCCATGCCACCATCACAGACAAGAGTAGCTGCTGCAGGGGAATTGGCTAAGCCAGGATCCCCCTGTGTTCCCCAAGAAAACCCAACCAAATTTTTGGGGGCACTCCCACCACCTGGGGGATTACTGCTGACAGTACTAGGTGGTGTGACAGGAGTAGTTGGAGGAACAGTTTTGTTTTTAGCCTGTGGACAACTGCTGTCAGTTTTCCAATGCCCAGGTGTTTTACACACATGGCAGTAAGGCTTTTTAACTGTGGTAGAGGAGGGAGCTTGGGACCCACCACCCTGTGTGGAGTTTTGGGGCCCTGAGGAAGATTTCTCTTTTGCTTTATCCCCACCCTTCTCTTGAGGCTTGGTGGTATCTTTCTTTTGGTCACCACCCTGATTTTTAGGCCTAATCCTGGTCCTGACCCATTTATCTGCCCTCTTTCCCAATTCTTGGGGAGAGGTCAAATCTGAGTCTACCAGGTGTTGATGGAGAAGCTGGTTCTGACATTTACTAAGGATCTGCTCCCTCATAATCAAGTTGTATAATCCTGTATAGTCCTGCACCTTGCTGCCATTTAACCAACCTTCCAAAGCCTTAGTGGCACAATCCACAAAATCAGACCAGTCCTGTGTCTGTGTCTTCTGGGTGTCTCTGAACAACAACCTATATTGCTCAGTGGTTAAGCCAAACCCATCTATCAGAGCACTCTTCAGGACTTTGTAATTGTTTGCATCCTCATCACTGACTGTGAGGAGCTTGTCTCTACCTTTGTCAGAAAAGGAGAGCCACAAGATAGCTGCCCACTGACTTTGGGGTACCTGCTGTACTTTGCAGGCCCTCTCCAAAGCAGTCATCCATTTGTGGATGTCATCCCCATTCTGATATGGGGGGACTATCTTGCTTAGGTTTCTATGGTCATAAGACCTATCCCTATCTCTAGGGATGTTGCTGCCACCAGTGGGTTCTGACCCACACAATTTTTGCTCTCTAGCCAGAGCAAGCTTCTCTTTGGCAAGGGCAATTTCTTCCCTCTGAATCCTCAGATTAGCTTCCCTCATTCTGGCTTTATGCTCCTTTCTCTCAGGTGAAGTCATTCCCCTGTGAGAGGAAGCATTAGAGATGCTAGAAACATGGGAGTGGATGGATTCCCTTGAAGGGGATCTGTCCCTCCTGCTTCTCTGTGAAAGCCTACTTGGGGGTCTGTATGGGGGGACCCCATGCAAACTCCCATGTAAACTTAGGTTAGCCTGTCTAAGTCTCCTTACTTGGCTCTGGCTGTCTACCTCCCCATCTGAAGTCCCATCTGACTCATCTGTGGTGGGTAGACCCTTATCTACAGCTATGGCACCATCCCTGGCAGCTCTTTCAGCATCATAGGCCTCCAGAAGCTCCACTAGCTGTCTAAGGGTAGGGTTGGAACCCTGTTTTATTCCTCTGGAGGTACACAAGTGTCTCATCTTTGGAATGTAAAGGTATCATACCTAGAGGGGGTCTTCTGCAGACCTGCCCCTCCTGAGAGAGCATCTACTTGATCTCCTCCCAGAGGCATGATCTAGTGAGGGTGTGGTGTGTGCACCTACCTACACTAGTTGTTTCTACTAAACCTCTCTAGTAGTTGTAGTCAGGGTGTGTTACTCCCTTCAACCTACAACTACAAAGTCCAGTAGGACTTAAGTATAATAATCTATGTTATATGTACCTAGACAATATCTGTGTGATCTTTCAATTTAGTATCTCAAGATTACAATGGTATTACAACAGCAAGCTCAGATCCCAACCGCTGCTCACCAATGTGAGAAGTTGGCCTGATGTATGATGTCACTAGTTATAGTGTACACCTTATATCAGTCCAAATACCCTTATGGTGATTGGTTGTAAAGTCAACCTTATAGACCAGCTATCCTAGTGGTAGCATGGACAAGAGCAGTCTTAGGCTAAACTCTGAATGGCATGTGAAGCCAGCTGTGATACCATATATAATCCCTTGAATACCAAATGAAAGGACACCACAACAGATATATATATAAAATAAAGTGTATTTATTCTAAGCAAACCCTCAGCACTCTTTATGAGATTAGAGGTAAGTACAACACAGTCTTATTAATGCATACAGTAAGTCACACAGGTAAGTAATACAGTTAGGCCCTAGGGGCCACGCAAACCATATACTAAATAAGTGGTATAAGAACCACTGTCACGGAAATAGAGTAGGCCTAGGCCTAGGGAATCGCTGGGGCTACACTACACTAGCGTTAGTTAGGAAGTGGGAGGCCCACGGGATTCGTGTGCAGAGTGGAAACACTCACGCGTAATGTGTAAAAGTCAATAGCAATAGTACAGTTTAGAAAACGGTAGATTTAGGACACTTCCGGAGTAGCTAGGAAGTTGAGACTTGAAAACTAGACACTAGGATAGTCACTATCCTGATGAGCACCGGAGTACCCAAGTTACCTAGCCCACAGGCTGCGGGTGCATAGGGGTGAAGATGCGTCGTTTTCGTCGTCGACTCCTATGGATGCCTGAAGAAAGATGCTGACAGGCAGTCAGGGGAGAGTGTCCGGTGGATCCCAAGGCTGGGATCAAGAAGAGAAGAAACCTGCAAGCAGAAGGGACAGAGTCAAGGTCACTAGCCAGTGACCACGTGGAACCAGGAAGGAACCAGGCGATGTCGTGAAGAGTTGCAGGTGAAGGTGAAGCTTGTCGCTGCAGCCAGGAGGACCAGGAAGCGTCGAGGACGACCAGGACCAGGAGGCGAGCTGTCCCACGAAGGCTCTTGCTGTCGGCGGCGTCGAAGTTGGACTAGGACTCACCAAGCCTTGGCAAGCGGAACCCACGAAGAACGAAGGACTTGCTTCTGGTGCAGACCAGGAAGGTCTGGGGTGCTTCTTCTTTGCAGAGAAGCGGGAGCCAGTCTGGAGGAGCCAAACCAGTGCAGAAGATTTCAGGGTGCGTCGTCACAGAGGCGACTAGCCAGCGGGCAAGCAACCGGACAGACGCGGCAAGCAGGAAAATGCTGAAGGGCCCCACGCAGGACTCGTGGAGTGTGGGGGGCTGATCTTCGGTGCAGATGGTGCTTGGGGTTGGGGCTTCTCAATCCCCGGTGCACAACTTCGAGGGTACCTCAGAAGCTGCGCTGTAAGTTACTAGCCACTTTTCCCAGGTAGCCGGTCCCACGTCGCTCGTCGCCTCCACGGATCTCAGCTCTGCTGCAGATGTGGATGAGGGTCGGAGAAGTCTGGAAGTCAAGGCTCTGGTCGGGCTCTGCAGTCGGTTCCTCGTAGAACGGTCACAAAGCAAAGGGTAGTCTCTTGATGGTGCCTGTTTGCACAGGGTAGCCACTCCTTGGCTACAAGGGAGATTCTTCAGTCTTCTTCTTTCGTCGAATGTCGAAGGTCCAGAGTTTCTGTTCAGTTTTGCAGGTTCAGGATAATCTAAAGTCTTGAGGCCCAACTCCCACTCTTATACTAATCTGGGGGGCTGGGATACCTGCTAGGTCACGCCTTATGGGTGGGACCTGGGAGGGGGTGGTTACACCCACTTCCCTTTGTCCAGTTTCGCACCAGAGCTGGGGCTGGAGTGCCCCAGCGCCGGTTTGAACTGGACTATGCAAGGAACACCTTGTGTGCCCCAGGCATGTCTCATTCCTTTCAGCCCACCCTGCCCCAATACACTAAAGGCTGTCTGGGAAGGTGCTAGCACCTCCCCAAGCAGGAAACCTATTGTCCAGGCCTCCCTGGCTGGGATCACTCCCAGCTGCAGGAGGTCAGACTTGTGTCGTGGCAGCAGCATCCATTTTGTGATGCTGAGGCTTTGGTCAGAGGCTAACAGTTGAAGTATGATTTTAACATGTCTTTCCCTCTAGAAGGGAGGGATAATATCCCCATCACCAGAAATGGTATGGGGCTATTATTCCAAAGTGTTAGACACCTTACACGACATGTTTTGATAAAGCCAAACCATAGTTACCATAACCGTTTAAGATTATAAGGCACTTTAAGAGTATATGGTAGGCTATATCGTAGAACAGCTATAAGGACATGGTTCCGAAAGCTGCAGACAGGCTCAGCTCATGCTAGAGCACCATCTCACATGTTACCAAGCACTCTGCCTCCAGGATTGTTAAGGCCTGCCATAGGAGTGACTGATAGGTACACATGTGTCTATATATAAGGGTAGATATAGGCATACTATATCTAAGCAAGGGGTGATTACACGACCTTGCCCCAGCTGAGTGATCAGCCAGTTGTGTCTGATTGGAAGGCCAGACCAGGGGTGGCATAATACATGCTGCAGCCCCTGGGAGGCCTAGGGTACACCTATGCCCTGGGTACCTAGGGTACACTGTACAGGGTCCAATAAGGTGATCCTTACCAATTGGTTATGTACCTAGGGTACATGGAGTCCATTTTACAGAGAGAGCAGACAGCCTGAGACCCTGAATGGCAGGATCTCAGGCCAACTAAGTCGAAAAACCAGCTAGACACTAGGCAAAAAGTTGGGGGTAACCATAGTCAGATATCCACCTTCCTACACCTCTGATCTGCGCAGATGAGCTGCGACCACCGGCATCACTTTCATGAACACCCGAGGGGCACTTGTAGGGCCAAAGGGGACCACAGTAAACTGAAAGTGCTCATGGCCTACCACTGGTAACACCAGTGGTCGGCAGGACAGGGATGTGAAAATAAGCGTCCTGCAAATCCAACACTACCAACCAGTCTCCAGGGTCGAGGGCAGACAAGACCTGAGCGAGCGTCAACATCTTGGACTTCTCCTTCCGGAGGAAGCGGCTGACGTTCCTGAGATCCAAGATAGGACACAGGCCCTTGTCCTTCTTGGGTACCAGAAAGTAGTGGGAGTAACAACCACAACCTACTTCTGGGACAGGAACACGCTCAATGGCTCCCTTGGCCAAGTGAGCCGTGACTTCCTGTTGGAGAAGGCTCAGGTGATCCTCCGACATATGGTGATACTGGGGTGACTTGGCTGGAAGGGTAGCCTTGAAGAGGAGGGAGTAGCCCCTTTGGACTATCTGCAAAACCCACCTGTTGGACGTGATGGTGCGCCAGGGGAGAGTTGATGGCGGATCCAGCCACCCCCTGGCATTTGATGGGCCTGAAATGTCAGACTAGGAAGGGTTGGAGGCTGTTGCAGAGGGGGGTTTGTGGACTGGCCTACCCGCTGGCTCCTGAACCACGGCGGTGGTTCCCACGTCCCCGGCTGTGCGAAGGTTGGGGAACTTGGGTTGGCCTGTGGCTCTGGGCGGAACATAGTAGGGCACCCCTTCCGTAGCCACGAAAGGGGCAAAAAGCAGAGTGCACAGGGTGGCTGGACAGGCCCAAGCACTTGGCCGTAGCCTGTGAGTCCTTGAAACGCTCTAGAGCGTTGTCCGCTTTTTCGCCAGAAAGGTGACAGCCATCAAAGGGCATGTCCATGAGGTTATTCTGGACATCCCCAGAAAAGCCAGTCAATCTCATCCAGGCAAGTGTCGAAGGCCTACCGACGTGAAAATTGTCCTGCCTAGAGAGTCGGCAGTATCCAGCTCACTACGGATGGTAAACTTTGCCGCATCCCTACCGGCGGCAACAGCCTGGGAGAGCACTGTACGGGCCTCCTCCGTACACTGAGGCAGCACTTGCGCAATGGTGTCCCACACAGAGTGGGAATAACAGCCCAATAGACATGCCAAGTTTACCGACCATAGTCCCAAGCTAGTGGAAGAGAAAATCTTCTTCCCAGCTTCTTGGATTCCCTATGTGGTGAAGCGGTAGGGAATGCGTTCTTGGAGGTAGAGGCTTGGACCACCAAGCTATCAGGGGTGGGGTGTTGAGATAGTAAAGTGGAGTCGCCCGGAGCCGGGCGGTGGTGTCAGGCATTTATCCTATCCACAGGAGCCCACTGTGTTGGGCCTAGACCAGGTGCCCAAAAAGACATTGGTGAGGGATTCATTGAACGGCAGCAGGGGCTCCGAAGAGCTTGCTTGCGGTTGAAGCACCTCTGTCAGGAGGTTAGTCCTGACTGCCACTGTAGGGTGCTTGAGGGTGAGAGCCTTGGCCGCCCTACGCAACACCACTGCATATGACGCTCCCTCATCTGTAGCCACGGTAGGAGGAGACAACATGCCAAGGTCAGGGGAGGTATCAAGACCACTGGCATCCCCCAGGTCCTCTCTCCAGTCCGGATCATACTCCACCTGGTCAGTCAGTGGGTCACTTGACCACTCCCAGTCCTCCTCCTCATCCTCTGGGTGCCAATCTGGCCTGAAAGGGACCCCTGGAGTGAACAGGGGCACAAAAACCCCGCTCAGTATCCGGTTCCGTGTCCACATCAGGATGGAGGCCGGGGTCGACACTGGCCGGGGGCACGACCGGCATCGAAAGCGGGTACGGTGCCAGAGGAAGCGGCACCAGTGGAGGCGTTATAAGGTCAACCGGCACCGATCCGGATCCAGGCCTGCCGGGGCCGGAGCCGCTGACGTAGAAGGTCTAGATCCCTCCAACTGAGTCTGCGGGGCCTGAAGGCACTCCTGCGGATCACGCTGCCCATAGGTGGCGTGTATCGCCTCATAAAATTTACGAAGCTGGGCAGGAGTTACTCCGGGTCGCCGAAGGGAGGGAAACTCGGAGTCTGCTCTTCAGGCTCCGCACGAGGAGCCGTGGGATGGGCACCGCCCACATCCCTCTTCGCGTAAGCCAACCAGCAGGGAGAAGTCGAAGAGCAACAATGCTTCTTCGACTTCTTCTTGTGCTTCAACTTACCTGACCCCGAGTGCGAAGACTTAGAGGACGAGTGATGATGGCTCTGTGACCGGTCCCTCGACCTACCTTGGGACCGGGACCTCAAACGGTGCAGAGCCGACTGCCGGCGCTCGAGAAGCTTTCAGGACTGATCCCACAAAGCCTTCGGAGCCATAGACCGGCAGTCGGAGCATGACTTGGGATCATGGTTGCGCTCCAGGCAAAAGAGGCACACGTGGTGCGGATCCCTAACCGACATGAGTCGAGTACAGGAACAGCAAGCCTTGAAGCCGGGCATCCCTACGTGCACCAGGAGTCGTTAGGGCTCAAAAAGACATCGACAAAAGTCGCTCCAAAAGGTTCAGTCAAAAAGTGACTGAAGGTACCGCTCTCTCTGGCGCAGAAAAAGAAAGAACTGACATCAGTGCGTGAGGGCAGTGTCTAAGTAGCTACCGCAACGTCATCCCGGCAACCAAGATGCCAAAGACAGACCCGGAGCCAACGGACGCCACCTTCTGATGCGCAGAGGTACTGCTTCCAAAATAACTTTCTGGATCCAGTCTGACGCCTGGGGGTAATTCTAAGGTAAGGAATCTATAAGAAAACAAGTTACTTACCTGTAACTACAGTTATCCAGCATTGGTATCTTTCATAGATTCACATGCCTGAATCATTCCCCGTCGCCGAGATGGTAGTCCCACGGTAAAATACAAAAGTAGTGCCATAAGTAATAAATATGCCAAAAGATGCCAAAGGCTATATCTTAGTAGCCTCTCTACGTCCTTATTGGAAAAGGACCAAAAGTCAGCTCCAACCAATCAGCTATCAGCACCCTCTAGAACACTCCCAACAGAAGCAGTTCTCCTCAGATATTCCAAGCACAAGTGGGAAGTAAATATCCCTAAAATCACTGAGAACTGGTTCCACGGGGAGGAGGATGGGTGTATGTGTATCTATGAAAGATACCAATACTGGATAACTGTAGTTACAGGTAAGTAACTTGTTTTCTTATCCAGTATTGGGGTATTTTTCATAGATTCACATGCCTGAATCAGAATAGCAAGCAGTACCGAAATTGTACTGTCGTTTCCGGACGGTGGGAGACTTACCATTTAACATTCCCAACATAAATCCACCATTTTGAAACATTGCAATGACAAAGCATAAAAGCAATAACCATACAGTGGATATACGCATGAGAAACATATAAATTGAGAATCATAAGAGTATGAACATTGTAATCAATGCAACAGTAAAGAAAACTGATAATAGACAAGCGTTAAAGAAATGTAAAGAATCTGACCTTATTGAAAGAGATGGCGTAACTCAGCTTGTCCAACCGCTGCATCCTCCTTTTGTGCAGATTGGAGGCAGTAGTGTCTCGTGAACGTGTGGACATTCTTCCATGTCGCAGCACGGCATATGTTGTCCAATGTAACTCCAGTAAACAAAGCTGTAGATGCCGTACCAGTCCTGGTGGAGTGTGCTTTAGCTTTCACCCTGAGAGGTTTGTTTGCTTTTTCGTGGCAGAAGTGAATAGCCAATGCGACCCATCTGGCTATTGTAGCCTTTGTTACAGCAGTTCCTTGTTTCCCCTGACCATAGGCCACTAACAGTTGATCCGTTTTTCTAATATACTTTGTCCTCTGATGATAAAACTTCAAACATCCTTTTAAATCTAATGAATATAATGTCCTCTCTAGGCTAGCTTCCATGTGAGATATTTGAGATCTGCTTTATGGATCGGTTCAAATGATTCTCTCATCAGTTGTGCTAACACCACATTGAGCTCCCACTCCAGAGGAGGCGAAAGCACAGGAGGGAAAGTGTGAAAAAGTCCTTTCATGAATTGTTTTACAAGAAAAGACGAACATAAGGAAGGAAGCTGAGGAGATTTCCTGTACCTGGAAATAGCAGCCAGGTCAACCAGACTTGGCCAGTGAGAATAAGTAAGGTCAAATCTGTTCAGCAGGAGCTTGGATGGGATGAACTTTATTGTTTCCACACCAACAACAAAATCTTTTTCCATTTTAAACGATACGTCTTGATAGTGCTTTCCGCATGAGATTTAGACAATATGTCTCGACAGTCCTGTGAAATACTGAGCTCCTTGAACTCTAGGAATTCAGGAGCCATGTGTGTAAGTGCGGGATTGTGGTTCTGGATGGACAACCTGACCACTGTTCCGTGATAACATGGTCGGTGTCAGATGCAGGCGAATGGGTTTGTTTTGTGACAACAGAAGAATCTCCTGGAACCAATACTGTCTGGGCCAGCGGGGTGCAATCAGAATTAGGCGGCAGCCTTCCATTTTCAATATCTTGAGCACTCTGGGGATTAATGGAATGGGGGGTGTGAGAAGTTGGCCTGGTATATGATGTTCACTAGTTAAAGTGACCACCTTGTACCATGCCAAGCAACCCTTATGGTGTGGTTGTAAGTCAACCTTTTCGGACTAGCTGCCCTAGTGGTAGCGTAGGCTAAGCAGTCTTTGAGGCTAAACTCGTTAAAGCGTGTTAAGCAAGCTGTTTTACCATATGTAACCCCCCTTTATACCAATGAAAGGACACCACACAGATATATATTCAAAATATATATGTATTTATTACTCAAAGTATCCCCTAGACTCTTTATGAGCACAGGAGCACAAATCGTTAAACAAGAAAGTATTACAATATACAGAAGTTGCACTTTATATGGATAGGCCCTGGTGGCCGATCAAACCATATACTAAAATAGTGGTATAAGTACCATGACTAGGAAAGGGAAAAGGCCTAGGGCCTCTAGAATCGCTGGGCCTACAAGGAGCTGACTTTAGTTAGTGACCAGGAGGTCCACGGGTCGCGTGTGCAGTGAGGAAAGTTACACGCGGGCTCCCATAGGTTTTCAATGGGTGCGTAAAAGTTCAAAAGTTACTGCTAGAAGGGTCTTCTGGATGGACTACGAATTTAAGACTTAAAACACAGACACTAGAGATGTTTCTCTACACTTGGGCACCGGAGTGCCAGCTTTACCTCACCCACAGGAAGCGGGTGCATAGGTCTCGAAGTGCGTCGGGTCTCGTCTATCTGTTAAATGGAGCCTGACGACAAAGATGCTGCAGGCGGTCAGTCCCGAAGAGATGCGGTGGATCCAAGGGTGGATCGGAGTTGTAGAAGACCTGAAAGCAGAGGGGACAGTGTTCACAGTCACTAGCCAGTGACCGGCATGGCACCAGGTAGGTACCAGGCGATGTCGGGTGCAAACAGGTGAAGAGGTGTAGCTTGTCTCCGCAGCCACGTGGTCCCTGAAGGTTGACTACGTCCAGGAGTCGGTTCACGAGCTGTCCCTCGCAGACTCTCGCTGTCGGCGGTGTCGGCGACTCGAAGGAAGCAAACAAGCCTTGGCAAAGGCAGGAGTCGTGGAAAATGAAGAAAGCTGATTGTTCTGACCAGCAAGGTCAGAGGGGCTGCTCCTTTGGAGGGCAGCAGGGGCCAGTCTGGAGCAACCAGACCAGCATCGTAGTTTTCAAAGTTCGTCGCCAAAATGGCCACTAGCCAACGGGCCAGGGACCGGGCAGGTGCGTCGAGATGCAAAGTGCAGAGGGGCCCCACGCAGATCGTGGAGATGCTGGAGGGCTCACCTTTGGTGCAGATGCTGCTCGGATGTTGGGCTTCTCAGGACCCAAAGCACAACTTGGAGGGAGCCTCTGTTGTCGCGCTTGCAGCTTGTCGTGGGTCTTTCAAGATGGCTGGCTCCACGTGTCTCGGTGCCTCCATGGGTTCCTTCTTTGCAGGGACTGTGGATCGGGCGGTGAGAGGTCTGGAGGTCCAGGTCTTGTCGGGCTCTGGGCTCGGGCTCCGGCAGGAGGCGGCGGAAAAGCAGACGTCGAGTAGCTGGTTGGTGCTTGCGTTGGCAAGATGGTCACTCCCTGACCATAGGGGAGATTTCCTTCTGTCCTCTGTGCAGCAGAGCGTCGAAGTTCCCGTCTTCTTCTTTGTAGTAAGTTGATTCCAGGATGTCTGAAGTCTTAGGACACAGCTCCTACCTTTAAGCAGATTCTAGGGGCCGGACTACCTGCTAGGTCCCTCCCTAAGGGTGGGACCCCCAATCCTTTGTCCAGCTCGCCCCAGGTCCGGGGCTGGTGTGCCCCAGGACCGGTTTGAACTGGCATATGCACCGAGGCTCCTTGTGAGCCTCAGGCATGTCTGATTCTATTCAAGCCCTACCTGACCAATACACAAAATCCTGTCTGGGGTGGTGCACGCACCTCCCCTGGCAGGAACCCCTTTGTCCACGTCTCCCAAGCTGGAAGGAATCCCAGCAGCAGGAGGGCAGACTTGTGTCTGTGGTTGCAGGATCCATTTTGTGGAGCTGAGGCTATGTCTGATTTTACCCGGGTTTCAGGTACTGTACATGTCGTGTCCCTCTAGAAGGGTGGAATGCTAACCCCGTCGCCAGAATTGGCGAGGGGTTAGTATTCCAATTCGTATGACACCTTACTCGACATGTTTTGATAAAGCCAAACCAAAGATAGCATTTAACCGCGAGGTTCATAATGCACTTAAGAGTATATGGTATGGCGATATCTGGAAACGGTAGAAGGAAGTTGTTCCGACCACTGCAGACAGGCTCAGCTCATGCCAGAGCACCATCTCACATGGAACCAAGCACTCTGCCTTCAGGTTTGTTAAGGCCTGCCATAGGAGTGACTTATAGGTTAACATGTGTCCCATTTAAGGTTAGGTATAGGTATACTACACCTAAGTAAGAGGTGGTTACACCAACTTACCCCAGCTGAGTGATCAGCCAGTTGTGTCAAATTTGTTAGGCCAGTCCAGGGGTGGCACAATACATGCTTCAGCCCCTGGTGGCCTTAGATACACCAATGCCCTGGGTACCTAGTGTACACTGGTACAGGGGCTCACAGGGTGATCTAGTTCCAATGGGTTATGCACCTAGGGTACATGGAGTCCATTTTAAAGAGAGAGCAGACAGGCTGAGACCCTGAATGGCAGGATCTCAGGCCTACTAAGTCGAAAACCAGCTAGACACTAGGCAAAAAATTGGGGGTAACCATAGTCAGATATCCACCTTCCTACAGGGGGTAAAGCGTAGGCATAGATCCCGGACCATATCATTGAAAGGGCATTTCCCCTTGACCCCGGTTGAGGGAACCTGCTGGCGTAATATCGGCATTTCTTGTTCTCCTGTGACGCAAACAGATCTAGAGCTGGTTTGCCCCATGTCTGAAAGATCCTGTTCACTTGAGTTTGTTCCAACTCCCACTCGTGGCAGCCGGATAGAGATCTGCTTAGCGAGTCCGCTAGTGTATTATGTAGACCCTTGACATGCTCTGCTTTCAAGGTTATTCCGTGAAACGTTGTCCATTCCCACAATTCTTGCGCTTCCCGGGAAAGCGCTATGGACCTTGTTCCTCCTTGTTTGTTCATGTAGTACATGCTGGTCGTATTGTTGGTATGGACCAGCTCTGAGGAACCTGCTATCCTTGGAAGGAAAGCCTGCAGAGACAAGAAAATGGCCCAAAGTTCCAGACTGTTGATGTGCTGCTGTTTCTGTAACTGAGACCATCTTCCCTGGATCTGTAAATCCTGTAGATGACCTCCCCATCCTTCCATGGAAGCGTCTGTCGTTAATACGAAATCCGGAATGTCTTGCAGAAAAGAGAGACCTTGGGCAAGATTTGCTGTCTGATACCACCAACGGAGTGCGTCGACCATACGTGTGGTTATTTGGATAACATCCTTGAAATAACCCAATGCCTGTTGCCATTGTTTCTGCAATTCCTCTTGAGGGGGCTCATTTTGAACCGCGCTAAAGGGATCAAGTTGATCCCTGAGGAGCACATTCCTAGGAGCGATTTGAATGTTCGAACAGAAACTGACGCTCTTTTTGAAATGGTTGTTGCTAATTTTTTAAGGCGCACTTGACGATCTTGAGACAAGAATGCTTTGCACTGGACAGCCTCCAGAGATGCTCCGAGGGATAGAATGCTCTGAGTTGGAATTAAATTTGATTTGCCCTTGTTCAAAGTGAGCCCTAGTGAATTGAACAGACGGACACAAATTGTTGTAGCCACCTTGGCTTCTTGTTTCGACTGAGTTTTCAGCAGCCAATTGTTGAAATATGGGAAAACTTGGATCCCTCGGGATCGTAAAGTCGCTGCTACCGGTGCTAAGTACTTGGTGAAAATCCGTGGAGGCGATTTTAGGACAAACTGGAGCACCTTGAACTGATAGTGGGTGCCAGCCACTGTGAATTGCAGATATTTTCGATGTTTTGGATAGATAGCGATATGAAAGTATGCATCTTCCATATCCAGAGAAGCCATGAAATCCCCTTCGTTTAAGCACCCCAGAATATCGGAAAGTGTTACTATCTGGAATGTTTGTTTTTTGAGAAATATGTTGAGATTGCGGAGACCCAGAATCGGTCGCCATTCTCCTGACTTCTTTTTGATTAGGAAGAAACAAGAGTAGAAACCTGTTCCTCTCTGCGTGTATGGTACTTCTTCTATTGCTTCCTTGAGGAGCATGATCAAGACTTCTTTGCGCAATAAGTGAAGACGAGGGGAGGGGGACCCTTGGGCAGGATGGTAGGTGGTATCTGGAGAAACTCTAGTGTATGACCCTTGGTGACAAGGTCCAGCACCCAGCAGTCTGAAGTGATCTCGTGCCACCGCTGTGCATAAACAGACATTTTGGCACCCACGGGTAGTGGGGTAAGTTTGACTGGCACCCTAAGAAGCTCATTGCTTTCTGGCAGAGTCACGGCCTTGTTTCTGTGTTTGCTTCTGGCCCCCCTGGTGAGAGAAACCAGCCGTCGATGACTGGCGGTAAGAGGATTGGTTGTAGGACTGTCGGTACTGAGGTTGGTATTGTCGATACTGCTGATTCGACTGATAGCCGCCTCAATATGTAGAGAATCCTTGCCCTCTGAGTACCTAAAGATTTTGCGGTGTCTGTGTCATTTTTGATTGCCAAAAGTGCGTCATCTATATGTTTCCCGATCAGTGAACCCCCATCATAGGCCATGTCCAATATCTTCATCTGAACTACTGGTATAAAGGTAGTCGCTTTAAGCCAACCTTGGCACCGAAGTACAGCTGCCCCAGCTAACTGCCGAAAGCTTGTGTTGGCGATGTCAATTGTTTCTGAGGTAGCTCGCTCTCCTTCTAACAAGATCTTCCGTGCCTCCTCTCTTTGATCCTCTGGGATAAGATCTATGAATCCCGCCATATCTGACCACATTTGGCGGTCATAACGGCCTATGATTGCCAAGGCATTAGCGGCTCTAATTGAAACTGCAGTCATCTAAGAGAATTTCTTCCCCAAAAGATCCATACGACGTTCCTCCTTGTCTGGAGGGGTGGTAACTGGTGTTGCAGGGCTTTTAGAACGCCATTGTGCAGCCTGAGATATTACCGAATCTGGCCTCGGATGACCTATGAGGCAAGATGGACTGTTCTCTGGAGCGCGGTATTTCTTCTCTATTCGAGGCAGCACCGCAGTTATTGATGCCGGCGTCTTCATGATTTTCATGCCCTCCTGCCAGATGTAATCAATGTTGGGAATAGAGCGAATGACCTTCCTAGTTCCTCCTTGAAGTCATGTAAAAACAGTTTGTTTGTTTGACCGTAATAGGGAGCTGAAACCTTGTAGCTGCTCTCTGCATTAAATTATGAAATCCTCCGATGTCCTCGGGAAGAGAATCAGAGTGCAAATGCGAAGGCGGAGATGGTGTCTCGATGATATAATAGTCCCATGGATCTGGAGCTTCTGCCTGTTTAGGCAATTCGCCTTCCTCAACCTGCTCATCTGAGGAGGGAGTGTCTTGAAGTCCAGTGGCAGGTGGAGCTTGTGCAGAAGCCGATGTACTAGGTCCAGCAGGCTCTGGTACTGGAACAAGAACCTCTACTTGCGGAATTGGGTTCTCTATCGGAATCTGCTGCGGAGGAAATCTCTGACGATAATCCGCCAACATAGCCTGTAGGTCTTGTATAAGTGCAGGAGGAAGATGACACGTTTCCCTCTGACAAGATTCCTGCCTGTAATGAAACTGGTATGTGTGCCTTGGAGCCATATATTGCCCATGGTAGTAATGCTCCTTTTGGTGATCATCCTCGTCAGTGTCTTGACATTTAACATTAAATTCCGATGGACTATGAGCCACACTGTATGGGTCTTCCTCCTCTTCCTCATCATAATCCTTGTCCTCCATTAAACCTTCTAACAGGTGGGAAGGTGGTAGCGGAGACATTTTTACTAAAGTCCTGAAAAGGCCTTTGAACTGTCTTTATATGATAGACTTTCGTTGACTGGAGCGTCGACGGTGCAGAAATATGAATGGTAGGAATGTCTCTCATCGACGGTCCTGTCGTCATCGTTGGTAGAATCACAGGCACGTTCATAGATGGTGCCGTCGACGGTGTTGTTGTCAATGCCTGTCCCGTCGACGGTGTCATCGTCGACTGTGTCATCATCGTTGCCTCTCCCGTCCACGGTGTCGTCGTCGCCGATGTCGTAGTCGATGGTGCAGCTAGGATCTTAGTTGACGATAGCTTAGTCGACGGCTTCCTCATTGATGGTGTGTCTTCAACGGGTTTTGACGATGATCTCGTCGAAATAGAAATTCTCGTCGACGAGATGGGTGATAAAATAGCCGTGATCTAAATAGTCGCCGTCGACGATGGCGTCGACAACGTAACACATACCATCGACGATGTGGTAACTGACTTTTTGTGCTTTTTACTCAGTTTCTGAAGAGGATGATCTTGGACGCTCTGTGAGTGGAGTAGAATATGGAGATGAAGCTGGTTCAGAGGAGTGTTTAGAACTCCTCTCTTTGTGAAGAGATTTTTCCTGGGAAGTTTTCAGATGATTTCTTCCCTCTCCTGAGGAGCCTTTTTGAGAGCTAACCCTCTTGCTCGATGTGGAAGCTCAGTCCTCTTCCTCAGTCAAAGAAGAAGGACGCTCTTTAGACTTGAGCCACAAAAGTCATCTTGCCTCTCTGTCCGTCAAAGTCTTACTGGGAAAGGTACGGCAGATTTTACAATCTTTAGCCTCATGTTTGAGGTAGAGGCAATAAAGACAATCTTTATGAAGATCATCAACATGGACCCTCTTCTTCCCACAGGTCCTGCAGGAGCGGAAGAGGCACTTCTTATTAGAAGAGCTGAAGAGAAGAAAACTAAGTAGCACTCAGGGAGACTCCCTTCCACACGACTTGCGGGGAAAATCTGAAGAGAGTTGCTTCTGTTGGGAGTGTTCTAGAGGGTGCTGATTGGTTGGAGCTGGCTTTTGGTCCTTTTCCTATAAGGACGTAGATAGGCTATTAAGATATAGCCTTTGGTTTCTTTTGGCCTATTTATTACTTATGGTACTACTTTTGTATTTTACCGTGGGACTCCCATCTCGGCGACGGGGAATGATTCAGGCATGCGAATCTATGAAAGATTTCCAATACTGGATAACTGTTTCTTTCAGATTGCTTACGTTTTGTAAGGATATAAGCAATGGGCATTGATACGGTGCCCTGCAGTCATGGTCTTAACTTTTCAGGCAAAAGCACTCACTAATTTCTGACTAATGAGTGTAAAAAGAAAAAGGTCACCACGTTGTTCCTGCTTACATTTCACATGCTTTACTTAATCTTGCATTCCCTATGAGTGTTTGCTTTTTATAGGATGTTGTTAATTTCTTTTTAGGTAGTATATTGCTCTTGTCTAGTGCGTAATGTGAATTGAGAACATCAATGTGTTTATAGCGGGTCAGTGCAGTGCAAGTTTCTCTCAGTGGGGCAGTATGGTGTTCAGTGGGGGAGAGGATGTGAAACGATGGTCAGAGCTGCTGAATTTGGAACTGGGGAACCAGGTTCAGCCTTCATGACCAGTCCACCAGACCACTCCCCCTGAGGGAGCACATTCCCATGCTAGACCTTAGAAGGCCCTCAAGATCTTAAAAGCCCTGGTGTCTTAGCACAAGCAGGTGGACCCTAGCAGTGAAAGTGTGGGTTAACCTTGAAGGCCTGTCCGCCACAATTCATTCTGAAGTTCACCTCCAATCTTGCAAGCAGGCATATGAAGCAGCACACCATAAAGTGACAGTGATTCTGTCACTGAAGTCAAAGGACCCTTGAGCAGGGTGGCTCAAGAACGGTGCAACCGCACAAGGCGCTGACCAGCCGTGGTCCGTGCAGGTAACAGCAGTGAGGCAGAGGGGCCGAGTAAGGGGGGATTTCGAGGGACGATGGCGAGTGAAAATTAAATAAATAGTTAATTTTCCCTCGGCATCGTCCCTCAAAATCCCCCCTTACCCGACTCCAACGCTGTTACCTGCAAGGACCGCGGCTGGCACTGACTTAAGGTGGGGGCGTCGTGTTTGCAAGTATAATATGGTTTTAAAAGCACCTGTTGCCTCCTTCCTGGCCTCCAACAATTTTCGGCAACAATAAAAATGTCATGATAACTCCAGTGATTAACGTTCTTAGTAGAGAGAGATGGTGTTTTGCCTAGTGAACGTTTTGACTCATGGAAAGGAAGCGCAGAGGGTTAATGTGCCTGCTGCTAAGAATATGTACCATGCAGATCACAAAGTGCACATAATGTAAATAGGTCAGAGGGTTACTGCTTTTGTCAGAGAGCCACTATTGTTACTTTCAGTTAATAAGTTAAAATCCTAACATAGAAGAGTGAGCTATTAACTGTCATGTAAGAGTCGCATGCAAACTGCAAGATATAAATTAGAGCGTTATGGTTTTTTCCCCAGTCTTTGATTATCCTAATGTTGCAGAAAAGGGTTCATTTGGGTAGAAATCAATTCTGATTATTAAAGGGAACCCCCATACATGGTGTTACGTTTTAAATTCTGAGTTAGTGTTTCTCCAGACCAATCACTATTAAACTATGCTGCCTACTAGTATGGTGGTCATGTGACACCTACACCTTGTAGTCCATTGTCTTATGTAACATTTTCCATACAGTGATTTACACACGTATGATTGATTGTCTCTGTGTAATATGTGTGATGTAAAGTTCTCTGACACCCTGCACTAGTATTAGTGGTGTTGTAAATTTAGTGATGCTTTATTATTTTGACATTTTTACACATGCTAACAGTCTATGCAAAGATTTTTCCTTATTTAGTACCAGTGGAACATACAACTGCAGCAATGAGAAAGGTGACCAGTCAACCTTTGCAAAGGGCCATCCACTTCACAGCAGCACCAGTCACATTTTTTATTAACTTTTGATCCGTTGAGCTATAAACAATTTATTAGTTAAAATCATCAGATTATGCAGCAGATGATGAATTATGTGGCAAATATGGCAGCGCCATAATTATGTGGAAAACGGTTGCAAACTAGGATATTTTGCCATTCATGTTTCAACTGCTCTTGTGGAAAAAGGGAGAAGTGCTGATGACAGACACTCCATGGCTGACGACAAATGGCTTGCGATTTCACTTTTAACCTCTTTGCTGCGGCGCAAATTCCGCCGCAGCGCTCCCGCAGTGCTGACATTCCGATCGCGGGCGTGGTCATGACGTCTCCCGGCTGTCATCCGCACACGCCCATCGTGACTCATGACGGCCGGGAGACGTCATGAGCACCGAAGAGGTTAAGGATATTTGGGACATTCTGTGACTGGAAACGTATCCCACTTTGTGAATGTATTTTAATGTCAATAACTCATATTAAACCTTAAATAAACATGACCATCCTTTGGTTAAATTAAATAATGTAATAAGCTGTAACCAGTTAGTGAAATGAGAAACAAATACTAAAAATTGGGATATTTTGCTCTTTCTGCCACCCCTCCGACTCCGCCCACTGACCCAATCCATGGGTTATTCCCGCCCTCTGATTCTCCGCCCACAGTTCCCCTACTTTGTTTTCTCCACTTCGACCACTGGCCATATTGCAGAATGTCTAGAGGGCCCCCTTGAGTGTCACCTATCTCAAATATACTCCATTGTCCTTGGGGCGGAAATGGAGTCCCCTTGGAGGATGGGGAGGACTGGTCTGATCTTGAAAGGTTGGGGCTCCCCGGCGCCAAAAATGCTGCAGGTACTTGCGTTACTTACGCCCCTGCCTTTCACTTTATGTAACTGAAATCAGAAGCTCCAAAGGCTGTGCTAGTTCTCGGCAGCAAGTTCATTTACCGAACAAGCTATCTTCCTTTGAAAATTCCATTAATCAGAACGGCCAATAAACACCTAAGAGTGGACATCCTTGACATTGCTTTGGGTAGAAACGTATCAAAATCAAATCTGCTTGATGTAAAGCAATAGGAAATTATACATATTGGTATATTATAATTACTGAGTACGTTTTCACACACTATTATGATTCTGTGAATTGCGAATGAAAATTTGCACTCCTTTATGAAACTGGTTCTCTATTTTTAAGGATATATATGTCATACTGTGAAATAATTGCATTTGACACTGTAAAAGACTCAATAATATCCCTAGCAGTTGCTGCAACAAATACAATATTATAGGAACATGCATACTTGTCACCTTCTAAAATGCAAGCGGTAATTTCCAATCCGAACTACACACACTTTCACATTGTACCTCAAAGAATCTTCTGCAGATGGCTGTGACGACTTTCCCTAATTGCTCTCTATCTTTTTCATCAATTAGTTTATCTCCATAAACTCTCCCAGCCTCATGTAACCACAAGCGGATGATGTCAATCGGAGTTTTAATGCTTTCAGCAGTTGAAAACAGCATACCCTAACAAAGATACAAACATCAACGTAGTGTATTTATTTAACTTATCAAAATGTTTCTGTAAATCATGCATGATTTTAACATGGATTACACATTTTAGATATAAAATGTATAAATAAATGTAGACGTGGTAAGTATGCATCTTCTAACGAATGCTTCATATTGCTTAGGTGTCTGCTGTTTAGTAAGGCTCTAATTGCAATTTGGGTACTGTGAGAAGCTGGCTTAGTATATGGTGCTCACATATGTAAGTGTAGCACCCTGCATCCAGACAACCATTATGGTGATTTTAGTGGTCTTAGACAATGTTAGAAAAAAACAAGTTACTTACCTGTACACTTTGGGACTCCAGTATTGATATCTTTTATAGATTAACATGCTTCAATCTTCCCCGTCGTCATGGTGGGAGTCCTACGCTACCATAAGAAATAGCAGTAATACAACATCACCACAGACTTCCATAGGACAGAAAACTCACTTAAGTAACTTTTCATCCTCATTCTTAAACATCCAAACTAAGGCCAATCACAGCTGAGACCTCAGAGTTCTCTTCCCCTCAGAGCCACCATATATCAGATTTCGAGCATAAGTGTGCAGGTATACTAACACTCTGAGGTAATTGGTGAGCCTAATCGGGGAGGAGGGAGGGTCGCTTGTGAATCTATAAAATATATCAATACTGGAGAACCACAGTGTACAGGTAAGAAACTTGTTTTTTCTCCAGTATTTAATCTTTTATAGATTAACATGCTTGAATCTGACTAGTTAGTAGTAAAAAGTACAATAAGAGAAAAAGAAAGGTGGTGGGCAGGCGAACCATCCCACCACGATGTAAACTTGTAGCATCTGAAAACAAGAAGAGAATAATAAGCATACACATTTACAAACAGCGTGTAAAGAACATAGGGACATATGTATGAACACATTTTCCCATAGACACATAGGGCCCAATTCAAAAAGTAATCTGAGACAAAATCCTAACTTTACGACTATTGGTATTCACAAAAAGCATTTAGGAGTAGTAAAGTTAGGATTTCTAAATTTAATACTCCTAAACTGAGATATAATCTTAACTTTACGACTTTCGTTATTCACAAAGGGCATTTAGGAGTAGTGAAGTTAGGAACCCTAACTTTCCTACTTCTAAATGGAGAGACAACCTTTATATCGCGGTCATCACACTGTGATACCATTACAACACGGTTGTTACAACGACCGCGTTGTTACCACGCAAAGCCATTACTACGCAAGTCATTACAATGACTTGCAGTATATGGCGCGCTAACATTGGGAATAGTATAGTTTACAATTCCAACACTTTCCCTACTGTTACGTAGGCTGGAGTTGGAATAGTAACTGATACATTTCTAATGTCAGCGCGCCATCTACTGCAAGTCGATGTAATGGCTTGCGTAGTAATGGCATTGCGTGGTAACAACGCAGTCGTTGTAACAACCGCGTTGTAATGCCACGTGATGTGATGACTCGCATTGTAACGAGTCATATTCTGCTAAATGCCTCTTGTGAATACCAAAAGTCATAAAGTTAGGATTTTGTCTCATTTAGGAGTAGTAAAGTTAGGAATCCTAACTTTCCTACTCCTAAATCCCTTTTGTGTATGCCAAAAGCCGTAAAGTTAGGATTTTGTCTCAGATTACTTTTGTGAATCGGGCCCAAAATGGGTGAAACTGTTTGATACAGCTGGCCCATAGAAGGCTAAAAGGCGCCTATCATAGGCAAACAGACATTGGAGTGTAAATTGTCCAACAGCGATATCTTCTTTTTTACAACCATCAAGGCAGTAATGCTTTGTGAATGTGGGAGCGTTCGCTCACGGTGCCGCTTTGCAAATGTCCAGGAGTGATGCTCAAGCAAACACGGCCGAGGAAGTCACCACTTTCCTAGTAGAGTGAGCCTGTGCTTTCGCAAGAAGCGTTTGGCCAACCTTTTCATCACAGAAGGAAATTGTGGAGGTGACACAGCAAGCAATGCTGGCCCATGTCAAAGCTTGTCCTTTCCTGGGTGCCAAGAAAGAGATCAGTAGCTGAGAGGATTTACAGAAGGTCTCCGTTCTTTAAACAGCGTTTAATGTCCAAAGAATGCACCTTCTTTTCAGTTGCTGAAGATGGATTAGGAAAGAATGTTGGTAAAACAATCAGTTCATTGAGGTGTCAGGTTGAAGGCACCTTAGGTATAAAAGAAGGATTAGTGCGTAGGATAACCCTGTCTGGCAAAAACTGCACATACGGTACTTTTATGGTGAGAGCTTGGATTTCACTGATACGTCTGGCTGACGTACTGGCTAAGAGGAAAGCCACTTTCCATGAAAGGAACTTTAATTTACATTTGTGTATTGGTTCAAAGGGAGGACGCACCAGTTGTGACAGAACCATGTTTTATTGCCACAAAACTGTAGGAGGCTTAACGGGCCGAAAAGCTCTAAAAAGTCCCTTCATAAATTCTTTTACGAGCCGGGTAGACCACAGAGAAGTTTGATTTGAGAATCAAGAAAGGTTTCCACCAAGCAGCTGAACAGATGAAACAGCTGTTTCTTCAAATTAAACAAAGCTACAAAAAAGTAAAGAAAAATATATATATAAAAAAACTTCACTGTTCGCAAAGCAGTTCCTGCTTTAAATAGGATCAGGAAAAACTACCACCAAGCAGCTGGTCAAACTTAACTGGCACGGCGGCTACTTCTCTGCTTGTATACCTTGCACGTTATTTTAAGCGCGTGCACTTCTCTGACATGGAACTATTGTATGTTCTTAGTTTAGGTGAGCCCTCCTTTTGGTAACTTGAATGCCAGCATGGCCCGTATGTCGCACCACTCAGCTTTAAATTATACGAGTAGGTATAGTATAATTTGTCCGGTCCTTTAGGAGTATCTACTATGGGTTATTTAATAGTCTGAAGACCGTGACCTTTCTTCATTATTATTATATCTTTTTCGTATTTTTTCTTGTAGCCTTGTCTCTATTGGAAAACAGTTAAGTTTGACCAGCTGCTTGGAGGTAGTTTTTTCTGATCCTGTTGGACTGGTAGACATATACAAGTTCCCTGATTCGTCATAAACTAGTGTGGCTGTAAGTATATGTTTTAGGTGGTACCAAGTTTACCCATCTAGATAATCTGGTAAATACTACTTTTCTGGTCCTTTTGCGTATTTAAAGCAGGGACTGCTTTGCGCACAGTGAAGTTTTTTATATATATATTTTTCTTCACTTTTTTGTAGCTTTGTTTAATTTGAAGAAACAGCTGATTCATCTGTTCAGCTGCTTGGTGGAAATCTTTCTTGATTCCTTTGGATTGCGACACATCTACATAAATTCCTTGATATGTTACAGAGTATGTTGGATGTAAGTGTTTTCTAGGTGGTAATTATATGGATCCAGGTCGGTAGACAGAGTTGAATAATCTTGTCCTCTTGCGCATTAACAGAGTGTGACATCTCAATTGTGCAGGGAGTTTTGCACCTCCTGTGAATGGAATTTTTTGATTGTTTTGCTGCGGACCCAATCTTGTATACAGGTGATTATGGGTTTACCCATCCAACTTTCTCTTTGGTTGTAGAAAGTATCTTTTCTCTTGTTTCACTGAGTGAGTGCACCTTTTTTACCCAACTTTTCTTTTTCATGAGGTTAGGGAACTTGTACTTTAACTTTTCTAAAGCACCAGATTTTTTAATCGTGGTTGTGGGTCTCCTGTGTCCTTGCTCATCAACCAGTTTCTTTCACACACCGTATTCTTTCATCCATTTGGTTTCTGACTCATCTTATGCTATGATTTGACTCTATATACATTTTAACTTCCCTGATACCTGTGTACATATTCCTTTTTAGATGTTTTACCGAATTTTCCGGGACGCTCCAATATTAATTTCGTCCTGATGATGACCTAAATCTATTACGGTCGAAACGCTGTTGACGCTTATATGTGGCCCTAATTGAAGAGGACGCATTTTTGCTGTGTTGTTTCTGTTTTGTCCTGAACCCCTCATTTGTATAATTTGTTCCTCAGTCACTTTGTTTGATTACACATATTATTGTTTGTATTTTCATCATTGTTTGAGTAACCCTATGAGCGCTATTACTGTCTTATCATTGTCCTGATTGTCTATTTCTGTTAATACATTTTCTACATAATGAAATATATACATGGGTATTGTGTGTCCAAATAGCATCTGGGCATTTTCTTTTCTTTTCTTTTTTTCACCGTTTATTAGTAACTGTTAGTTTCCTTTCTTTTCCTTTTTGCTTAATATAAAAAAAATATATATGGGTACGTTATTATGTATTTATCATTATTTTAAGTGTTATAATTGAACCTTTATTAGGATTCTAGTATGTGAGATACACCAAGCACAGAATCTCTTCCATTTATCTGTGTAACATTCCAACATAGACGGAGCTCCCGACTTCTGTAGTATCTTAGTACACTCCTTGCAAAGCCTCAAATCCCCAAATTCAGCATGGTGAGGAGCCAAGCCACCAAATGAAGAGAGGGAATTTGTGGATGAACCACTGGGCCCTGGTTCATGTAGAGAAGATCCTCCTTTGGAGGGAAGAGAATCGGAGCACACTCTAATAGGAGATGCAGCTCGGTGTACCAGAACTGTCTTTCCCATCTTTATAGAAAGCAGAATGATTCGACAAGGCTCTTGCTTCATTTTCTGAAATACTCGAGGAATGAGCGGAAATGGGGGAAATGCATAGGCGATCATCCCCATCCAAGGAAACTGGAAGGCATCTCCCCATGAATTTTTATGAGAATGTCTGCTTGCAAAAAGAGGACACTTTTTGTTGAGGAACCTAGCAAACAGATCTAATGTGGGGTAAGCACAGTATTGAAAAACCTCCTTCAAATGCTGGTCATTGAGCTCCCATTCGTGGCATTGTTTGGAGGCCCTGCTGAGAGAGTTGGTCTTCTCATTGTGAATCCGTGGCACGTGCTCCACTCACAAGGAGTTGTGGTTGACAAGGAGCCATTCCCATATCTGTTGAGAAAGAAGCGAAAGCTCTTGAGATCTCGTTCCGCCTTGCTTTTGGAGGGAAAACAGTGTCATAGTGTTGTCCGTCCTGACGAGAACTGACGCACCTTTGATCCGAGGCAAGAAGGTCTTCAGACCTAAAAACACTGCTTTGAGCTCCAAAATGTTTATATGACACTCTGATTCCAGTTTGGACCACTTGCTGTGAACCTGTAATTTTTGAAGGTGAGCACTCCTCTGTCCATCGAAGCATCCTAGGTCATCACCAGCTGTGGCACAGATTGAATGAAAGAGAGACCTTGCAACAGGTTGTCCTCGACCATCCACCAGGCCATAGCAGCCCTTATTGATGCTGAAATTCAAACCTTGTCGTTGGATGAGCTTTGAGACTGAACCCACTGCGCATCGAGCTGTTCCTGCAGCGGTTGCATGTGAAGTCGGTAATTTGGAATGAGCGGAATGCAAGAGGACATCATCCCCAGCATGAACTCGTACTGCCTCACAGAAACTAACCTTTTTGTTGAAACAAGCTTTGTCGTATCCAGAATCCGCATTATTCTTGCCTGAGTGGGAAAGGCCTTGCCAGGCTCTGTGTTGAGACGTGCACACAGAGGACCAACGATTTGGCCGGGATAATTTTTCCAGATTGATGCGAAGATCTAGAGACTGGAAGAGAACCCGATAGCCTCTTGTTGAAATTTCACCCGCTTAAAAAGACAGAGCCTTTATGAGCCAATCGTCCAGGTATGGGAACACCTGGTGATCTGAACATCTTAAGAAGGCTGCTATAGGTGCCATGCACTTTGTGAACACCCTGGGAGCTGATTGTAAGCAAAACAGAAGCACATTGAATTGGCAATGGTGCCCTGCCACTTTGAACCTGAGGAATTTCCAATGTTGAGGGTGAATGGGACTATGGAAATAGGTGTCAAGGATATCGAGAGGAGCCAGAAAATCCCCTTTTTCCATTAGAAGAAGAATCTCCTGAAGAGAAAGCATCCTGATAGATTGACTTTTGATGAACTTGTTCAGCATTCTGAGGTCCATGATCTGCCTCCATTTCCCATTTTTCTTTTGATGAGGTAGAAGTGAGAATAAAACCCCCGGTTTTGCTGGTTGAGGGGTACTTCCTCTATGGCCTGCATGAGACGAAGCAAATTTATTTCCTTTTGAGATCTGGAAGGTGATGGAGCAGGACTTTGCGTGGTGGAACATTTGGAGGATACAGAACAAATTATATCATGTGGCTATGATGGCAGATTACTAGAACACATCTGTTTGAAGAAATGGAGTTTCATTTCCGAAAGGATGTGGAGAAGACATGATCTTGGTGTGGGACTATAGTAGCAGGGGCATGAGGAGCTTCATTGTCTCCTATTGGAGTCTTGGGACTTTCCAGCAGATTGCTGCCTCTTGTATACTGCCGGTCTTGGATAAGTCTGAGCGGTGTTAGACTGGAAGGACTGGTTGTATGGTTGGTAGGTACTCTGTGGATATAGCTGGTGCTGCTTCTGAAATTGTGGACGGTATAAGAATTGACCCAGACCTCTAGTCCGAAAGGACCAAAAGCGACGCTGTTGGAGATTGCCTAAGGCCTTAACTGTATCCGTAGCTCTTCATCTATGTGCTTACCAAACAAGCACTTCCCATCAAAAGTCATGTCTAAATCTTGGCTTGGACCTCTGGATGAAAGATGGTTGCTTTTAGCCATCCCTGGCAACGCAGAACCGCCGCTCCTGCTATTTGTTGAAATGCAGTGGATGGAATGTCCATAGCTATCTCAATGAGCTCCGAAGACTATCTTTCTCCTTCCAAAAGAATATGTTTTGCATCTTTCTTTTTATCCTCCGGGAGATACTCAAACAGACTAGAGATGTCCGACCACATCTGCCAGTCATATCTCCCCATAATGGCCATGGCATTAAAGGCTCTAATGGAGGTAGCCGCCAGAGCAGAGAACCTACTTCTAATATTGTCGAGGCGATGACCCTCCTTGTCCGGTGAGGCAGTACAGGGAGAAGCTGGTTTCTTGGCTCTTCTCTGTGCTGCTTGCATGATCACAGAGTCCGGCCTCGGGTGACCAATGTCTCAAGCAGGCGAGTCGTCAGGAGCCTTATATTATTTGTCCAGTTTTGGAATAATCGCTGGAACGGAGGCAGGTGTTTTTATTAACTTTAGCCCTCTTGCCATAGAAAGTCAATTATAGGAATTGCTCTCACTGAATGTTGAGTGCCTGGTTTAAAATCATATAGAAAACACTCAGTCTGTTTAGTTGGCATTGGCAAATCAAAAAGTTTGGTGGCACGCTCTTCCAGTTCATGAAATCCCCCGTAATCTGCCGGAGGGGAATCCGCAGCAGGAGGGTTAGGAGATGGTGGCATAGGGGCTATGTAGTCATCCCATTCATCATGGGCATCTGTGTCTGTTTGTATCTCACCTTCTTCTGTCTGAGCATCCTGAGTGTCCACCGTCATGGCTATAGGAGGAGGAAGGGTCTTCTCTTCTCCCTTGTGGATTTGGGAGTACTTTGACCCGGATGAGTAGTGGGTACCTCTTGGGGAGGTAAAGGCTTCTGAGGAGCATTTGCATCCCGAAAGCGCCTGTACTAGTCATTAAGCATGTGACGGAGATCAGACACCAGAGACACTGGAACGTTCATTGATGGTTCCCTAAACGGATGACGCTCCTCCTCTCCCCCTCAATGTCCTCATCACCAGAATCTTGGCACCTGACTCTTAACTGCGATGGACTGTATGCAGGGCCAAACATACCTTCATCCTCTGACTCTTGATTGTCCAGAAGGCGAGCAGGAGGTAAAGGAGATATTTTGGAGAAATCCTGAATTTGCCTGGGCTTAAGGAGACTGGTTTTTCCCTCCATCGAGGGGCTTGACGACGGTGTAACCGTTGATGCAATCGTATGTGGTACCGTTGACAGGGTGTGGACTGCCTACATCTGCAGGGAAGTTGTTGATGGAACCTTCAACTAACCTGTTTTGACGCCTTGTCGACGATGACGTTGTCACTGTCGTTGAAGCTCCTGCCAACTTTGCTGCCGTCGAGGTCTTGACCGTCGTAGTATTCGCAAAATCCAGAGTGCCCAGATGGTTGAAGTAGAAGTGATGTCTGAAATTAATCTTGTCCCACAACGAACCTAGGGACCCACCCACAGATAAGCCCTTAAATACCCTAAGTAAAGGGTTGGGAAATGTCCTATGTCCAGTTTCACGCCAGGGCTGGAGCCAACGGCTTACTGAACTGGTTTGAACTGGACCATGTACGTAGTGCACCAAGTGTGCCCTGCACGGAGACTGTGTGTCGCTGGCAAGTGCTCCCGCCCTGCCCCAATCCACTAAATTCTATCTGGTAGGTGGTCATACCTGCCTGTGGCAGCATACCTATTGTTCTGCCTTCCCCTGCCCGAGCTTTTCTCAGCAGCAGGAGGACAGAAACAGGTCTCTGCCCGGCAGCAGCCCTGCCTTGCTCTCCGGGTCTGAAAGACTGGTACCGGGAGCACAGCGGGCCTCCCAAAGGAGCTTTACGGTGCATGGAATCATACCTACCACCCTCACGCTTAGACCCAAGTACCCTGCCATCAGGATTGAAAGGCCTGCCTTAGGGGTTGACTTATAGGTTTCAAGTGTAGTGACCTTAGATATAGGTAAACCTATATCTTTCGTAAGTGGTGCTTGCACCAGCTTACACTGGCTGCAATGGCAGTCCTGTGGTTACAACTTGAGTGGTCTCCGATGAGTGGCATAATACATGCTGCAGCCCATGGGAGACTCTTGGTGTGCCTATGCCCAGGGTATCTCAGTACCGTATACTAGGGACTTATAATGGGACACCAGTAGCCAACCTGGGATGTACCTAAGTATTCACCATAGTTAATTAAAGGGAGAAAGCACAGAGACTGGGGTCCTGGTTAGCAGGATCCTAGTAAGACTAGTCAGAAACAGCATAGCATAGCACTAGGCAAAAAGTGTGGTAACCATAAAAGCAGATACTGCACCGATTCGCATTGATAAATCAATCTTCCTTCCTTCAAGGGTATCTGAATCCATACGCAGTAGAAATACACTTGGCTGAAAACAAAATTGTCATAAATTCTTTAACTAAGTCTCGAATTGATTATGCACTAAAACTGTCTAACAACACTGCACATTTACAAACTAAAAAATCTGGTAGTTTACCCATCATGCAGTCTAGTGTCACCGAGGCCATTTGATTTGGTAGTTATAAGGGAAGGGTGGCTACTCCTAAATCATTCTAGTCCAGCTGTGGAACAGGGAGGTGCAAGAGATGTTAATGGATTCAGTCAGAAAAGTATCTGAAGGAACTAGAATCACATAAACAATACTTTTCCTTCTCAATACAATAATGTTTTGAAAAAGGATGAGCCGATCTGCTTTTTTGGAGACTAATGTTGGGAAACTGGAGTTGGTGATCTATCTATCTATCTATCTATCTATCTATCTATCTATCTATCTATCTATCTATCTATCTATCTATCTATCTATCTATCTATCTATCTATCTATCTATCTATCTATCTATCTATCTATCTATCTATCTATCTATCTATCTATCTATCTATCTATCGTCAGATTTTGATAAAGTTGTAGTTTGGATGAGGTACATAGATGACCTTTTTATTGTATGGAGAGGGAGCGAAAAGGAAGTTATCGACTTCATTTTTAAACTCAACAAGAACCCATACAACATTGCATTGACACACAATATCAGCAAAGAGAGTGTAGAATTTCTCGATACTCAGGTCACAGTGAAAGATGATAGGCTAATCACCAGTCTACATCGCAAAGAGACCGCAGGGAACAGTCTCCTTCATGCCCTCAGTGCTCATCCTGATGCCCTTAAGTGGAGCATCCCCTATGGAGAGCTACTGAGGGCGCGAAGAAATTGCAGCACAGAAGAGGCATACAGCAGGGAACAAGAAACCATGCTCAAAAGATTTAGAGAGAGAGGTTATTCCGAGTGGGTCCTCAAGAAAGCGATGAGTAAAATAAATGTAATAGACAGAGCTAAGTCCTTGGCATATGCGGACAAAGAAGACACTATTGCAGCACGAACAAGAGTGATTACTACATACAATCACCAATCCAAACAAGTCCACAAAATCCTAGCTGACACTGGAAGATTCTCAAAACAGACACTGTCATAGGGTCCAACCTGAGTGAAAGGCCAATGATAACCTACAGGAGAGGCAGAAGCCGCAAAGACATACTAGTCAAAGGTGACATTATGGAATCCCATGGAGCAAACACACATTACCTGAAGGGGTTCTACCCCTGCGGGCACTGCAAAGCATAGAAATTTAGCCACATGTTTAAGGAATTCAAAGTACCAGGATTCAGAAAGAACAGGTTAATAACACAATTCCTAACGTGCAGTACCAGTTACGTCATCTATGTCTTAGAATGTCCCTGTAGACTCAGGTAGGTAGGCAGCACAACCTTCATGGTCAAACATATGCAAGAACATCTCAGGGCCATCACTAATGTGGACCTACACAACCCTTTTGGACGACACCATTCTAAAAAATCTCTCCTACGATTTTTTGACATTGACATTGAACAAGTGAATCTAGGTAGCAGGGGAGGCAACAGGGAACTAGCACTCAGAAAAAAAGAGTCTAAATGGATACTAGAACTAGAAACTAGATTCCCTGGGGGCCACAAGCTTGATGAGGAACTGGCAACTCATTTGCATGAAGACTGAGTAATCTGAACTTCCATGTTTGTAACTATTGTATTATACTTCTCATAGATAACTCCATGAAACAGTGTTAACAGCAGTAGTGCACTTTATTTACCTGTTTGAGTTGTATATTGGCTTTTAATCTATTCTCTTGTCTTGCTCTTTCTCACAGGAGGAAAGGAAGGGAACCATCACCAAACAAGTCACATCATGGGCTCCCTACCCTTTTCTTCGCAAGGATCGATTTCTGCACTATTCACAAGATAAGAGACTTTTTAATTGCACTTTGTCACTATAGGATCTAGATGATGTAGTTATTTCTTTGTTTCCCTGCACCTTTTTCTGCAAAACATAGGACAAGTATGAACTCAGCTGATCTACTACCACTTGGTTCTGGACATTCTCGCACTATGCGGTTACATGTGCCTATTAACCATGTTGTCTCTACGTTCCAACTTTTGATCTCATAGGCACTGGTCCGCTTCCAATTGCCATTAAACGTAGGATAACACAAGAGCATTATCTGCGCCTCTAATATAATAGGCTTAGTCAGCCTCGTTCTGTACCAAAACGTAAGGCTGTAACTATCAGATACGTTCCACTCTCGATCCCATAGGCACTAGTTCGCCTCCACTTGGTAATCTTAATATAGGGTATAACGAGAGCATTCCTTGCGCCTTTTATTAATTAGCAAATCGGCACTTCCAAGCACGGGAACATAACACCTTGCATGAAATAAATTTATACTGTATACTACCGAGTAGCAGTAGTACAATCAAGTCATGGCTGATGTACCGCATTTCTAACATAACGTGTATTATAAATGGTTGAATATGATGTGTCAATAGAACAAGTTACTTACCTTCGGTAACGATGTATCTGTAAGAAACATTAGTTAGTTAGATTCCTCACCTTAGAATATCCCCAGGCGTCAGACTGGATCCGGAAGATTTTTCGTCAGCAATACCCCTTGCGCGTCGCTAGGCGTCGTCTGCGGCTCCGCGTCCGTCGTCGGCGTCGTGCACCGGAATGACGTCGTCGGAGTACTTAGACGCCGCCCTCGCGCGCTGACGTCAGTTCTTGTACATAGCTTTCCGCGCCAGGAACGCAGAGCCATGCAAAGACCGACACTGGTGCCAAAAATAAAATCTAGGGGCCTGAAAAGGATAACCTTAACCCTAGATGTCAGTTCGCAGAACGGGGAGGATGGGTGGGTCGGTGAGGAATCTAACTAACTAATGTTTCTTACAGATACATCGTTACCGAAGGTAAGTAACTTGTTCATCTGAAAGAAACACGTTAGTTAGATTCCTCACCTTAGAATAGATACCCAAGCAATACCATCCCCGGTGGTGGGTCTGCGATTTAAGATCACACCAGAAAGTCCTGGAGGACAGAACGGCCAAAGAAGCCATCCCTCCGGACTTGGCTGTCAAGGCAATAATGCCTGGCAAACGTGTGTAGCGAAGCCCACGTCGCCGCCTGACAGATGTCCTGCAAAGGGACACCCCGTCCCAAAGCAGTAGTAGCCGCTGTGGCCCGAGTGGAGTGGGCGCGCAGCCCAACAGGAGGGTCCTCTTTTGCCAAGGAGTAACAAATTTTGATGCACAAAACGAACCACCGAGAGATGGTTCGTTTGTGCACCGCTTTCCCTTTCTTAGCACCCACGTATCCAATGAAAAGTTGGTCGTCCACCCGAAACTGCTTTGTACGGTCCAGATAAAAGGAGAGCGCACGTTTTGGGTCCAGACGGTGGAGCCTCTCTTCCTCTTTGGAAGGATGCGGAGGCGGAAAGAAGGTGGGCAAGGTGACAGACTGCCCAAGATGAAATGGAGTCACCACTTTCGGAAGAAAGGAGGGACGAGGCCGAAGGACAACCTTGTCCGGATGAACAGACAGAAAAGGAGGCTTTGAAGATAAAGCCTGGAGCTCACTCACCCGTCTAGCCGAGGTGATGGCTACTAGAAAAGCAGTCTTAAGAGTCAGAAGACGAAGAGGACAATTGTGAAGAGGCTCGAAGGGAGCGCACATCAGGAATGTCAAAACAAGATTCAAGTCCCACTGAGGCATAACAAAAGGGACAGGAGGGAACGTGTGAGTAATGCCTTTTAGAAAGCGTGTAACTACAGGGGACTTGAAAAGAGAAGGCTGATCAGGAAGCCGCAAGAAGGCAGAGATGGCAGCAAGATAACCTTTCAGAGTGCCCAGGGCAGAGCCCTGCCGGGCCAAAGAAAGAAGAAAGAGGAGAACCTCAGAAAGAGGGGCGGAAAGGGGATCCACAGCCTTTGCTGTGCACCATGCCACAAATTTGTTCCACCGGCAGGCGTATACCGTCTTTGTGGAGGGACGCCTGGCTGCCAGAATGATATCACAGACTTCAGGAGGCAAGTCAAATGGCATCAACTGCCGCCGCTCAATCTCCACGCATGGAGGTGGAGGCTGGACAGGTTCGGGTGGAGGACCGTCCCCTGCTGCTGCGACAGAAGATCCTCCCAAAGGGGCAGACGTATCGGAGGATCGGTCAACATACTGAGTAGCTCGGGATACCAGTACCTTCGTGCCCAATCCGGAGCCACCAAGATAACTTGGGCCCGGTCGTGCCTGATCTTCTTCAGCACTCTGGGCAGAAGTGGTATAGGCGGAAAGGCGTACAACAGACCGCAACTCCACTCGTGACGAAAAGCGTCACCGAGCGAGTGCCGCCTTGGAAATTCCAACGCGCAGAACTGCTGACATTGCGCGTTCTCTTCGGTGGCGAGTAGATCTAACCAAGGCTCTCCCCACTGCTGAAAGAGACCTTGCGCCACTTCGGAGTTCAGACGCCATTCGTGATCCATCATGCACCGGCGGCTGAGTTCGTCTGCTCTGGCGTTCAGAGAACCCGCCAGATGTTGAACCACCAGGGTGACGCCCTGGTGTTCCAGCCATGTCCAGAGGCGCAGAGCCTCCTGACAAAGGGTCCACGACCCCACCCCGCCCTGTTTGTTGCAATACCACATGGCGGTGGTGTTGTCCGTGAACACCTGCACGACACTTCCCCTGACAGAGGGAAGGAAGGCTTTCAGTGCAAGTCGGATCGCTCTCAACTCCAACAGGTTGATGTGGAGACGAGACTCCGCCGGAGACCAGAGGCCTCTGATCTCCGCCTCTCCCATATGGCCACCCCATCCCAGGAGGGACGCATCCGTCACTACGACATGCTCCGGTTGGGGAAGGGAGAGGCTCTTGCCCTTGACCCAATCGCGGTCCGTGAGCCACCACTGCAACTGCTGTGCAGTGCCCTCCGAGATCAAGACATGGTCGGACAGGTTGCCGTGATGCTGGGCCCACTGAAACTTCAGGTCCCACTGCAGAGCCCGCATGCGCCGCCTGGCGTGATGCACTAGTAGGATGCAGGAGGCCATCAGCCCCAGAAGCCGCAACACTAGCCTGACCGAGACCCAGGATAGAGGCCGAAAGATGGGAATCAGGGCCTGTATATCCCGGACCCGCTGTTCCAGTGGATGGACCCGGAACTGCGCCGAATCGAGAACCGCTCCGATGAAGAGGAGCTTTTGAGAGGGGCTCAGGTGTGACTTCGGCACGTTGATGGAAAATCCCAGCAAATGCAGGAGATCCGCCGTAGTCTGGAGGTGGGAGACGACTGCCCGGGGCAAGCCCGCCTTTAACAACCAGTCGTCGATATAGGGGAAGACTGGAACCCCTGATCTGCGCAGATGAGCTGCGACCACCGCCATCAGTTTCGTGAACACCCGAGGGGCACTGGTGAGGCCGAAGGGGAGCACGGTAAACTGAAAGTGCTCTGGGCCCACCGTGAACCGCAGGTAACGCCGGTGGGCCGGCAGGACAGGGATGTGGAAATATGCGTCCTGCAAGTCCAATGCTACCATCCAGTCTCCGGGGTCTAGGGCAGCTAGAACCTGAGCCAAAGTTAACATCTTGAACCTTTCCTTCTGGAGGAAGGTATTGACGTTCCGGAGGTCCAAGATAGGGCGTAGGCCCCCTTTGCCCTTCTTGGGAACCAGAAAGTAGTGGGAATAACAACCACGACCTACTTCTGGGCTCGGAACGCGCTCGACGGCCCCCTTGGCCAAGAGGGCCGAAACTTCCTCGTGGAGAAGATTCAAATGATCCCCCGAGATACGGTGGTGCTGCGGTGGCATGGCTGGAGGGGTCGTCTCGAAGGGGAGGGAGTAGCCCCTTCGGACGATTTGCAGCACCCACCTGTCCGATGTGATGGACCGCCAGTGGAGCAGGTGATGGCGAACTCTGCCGCCCACTGGCATGGAATGGGCCTGAAAGCTCGGACTAGGAAGGCTTTGAGGCGGATGCTGCCGGGGTGGATGTGGGCTGACCTCGTCGTCCTCCAGAACCGCCTCGGCGGAAACCACGTCCGCGCGCAGGTTGGTTCTGTGGCTGGTGGCTAGGCGCACGTGAGGAGGCACCCCTTCCTTGGCCACGAAAGGGGCGAAAGGTGGAAGTTTGCGACCGCGGGGCCGAGAGGCCCAAGGACTTGGCCGTAGCCCGGGAGTCCTTAAAGCGATTCAGCGCACTGTCCGCTTTCTCGCCAAAAAGGCGAGTGCCATCAAAGGGCATGTCCATGAGAGTGCTCTGGACATCGCCCGAAAATGACGTGGACCGTAGCCAGGCGTGACGTCTAAGCGCCACTGTGGTAGAAATGGCCCTACCCAGCGAGTCCGTGGTGTCAAGCCCACATCGTGTAGCATGTCGCGCGGCATCCCTCCCATCGGCCAGAGCCTGGGTAAGTCGTGTCCGGACCTCCTCCGGACAAAGGGAGAGCGCGTCCTCCACCACATCCCACAGAGAGTGGGAATAACGGTCCAAGAGACAAGCGGTGTTCAAAGACCGCAGGCCCAAACTACGGGAGGAGAACAGCTTCTTGCCAAACTGTTCTAGTCTCTTGGAATGCAGAACGTCAGTGAGGGCCTCATTGAATGGCAGCAGAGGCTCAGTGGAGCTTGCTGCAGACTGAAGCACCTCAGTGAGGACGTTCGTCCTCACTGCCACGGCACGGCCACGGCAGGTAGCTCGAGCCCAAGGGCTGCGGCCGCCTTGCGCAGCACCACAGAGAAAGCAGCACCCTCCTCCGAAGCCACAGTCGGAGGAGAGATGAATTCAGTGTCTGGAGAGGTATCCAGGCCACTGGCCTCCCCCAGTTCATCTGCCCAGTCCTGGGACAGTTGAGCCTGGGCGGCCATAGGATCCTCGGATCCCTCCCAGTTGTCCCCATCATCCGACTCCTGGTGGAGAGGAGAAAGTAACGGAGCCGGGCGGTAGACATAATGTGTCTCTAGCGGCGCCGATCGCGGCGTCCATCGACGCCGTACCGGCGCCGGGCCCGGAGTGGGACTGAACCGGGGCTCGACGTCGAACGGAGTCGACGTCGGCGTCGGGGGTGGTACCGGTGTCGACGCCAGCGGAGGAGGCGTGACGAGGTGGACCGGCGTCGACGGGGACTCGAGAACGGGTCCCACGGGCGCTTGCGGCGTCGAGGCCGGAGCCGTCAACGGCGCCGCAGCCGGAGCCACCGGCAGGCAATGCCGCCCAGTCGGGTCCGCGGGGCCCGAAGGCGCACCAGCGGGCGCCGACTGCGGAGCCAGATTCCTCATGGCCGAGAGGAAGGCACTGACTTCCGTCGGCGTCGCGTCAGTCCCAGGGACCGGAGGGTATGGGGACGTGCGCGGCGCCTGCGGCTCCGCCGGAGCCGCGGGGGTGGAACCACCCTGACCCTCGGCCGAGTCGCGCGACCGGCGAGGGGAGTCCGAAGAGCGGTGTCGCCTCTTGGACTTCTTGGAATGCTTCGACTTACCCGAAGACTTGGATCCCGACGACCGATGGTGACGTCGGCTGCGGCTCCGCGACCGATCCTTGGACCTCCTCCTGGACCGGGATCGAGAGGCGCGCGGAGCCGAGTGGCGAATCTCGAGAAGCTTACGGGACCGCTCCCGTCTAGCCTTCGAGGTCAGGGCCTTGCAGTCCGAGCACGATGCCGCGTCGTGATCGAGGCCCAAGCAATAAAGGCACCGGCGGTGATGGTCCGTAACCGACATCAAGCGGCTACAGTCCGTACAGGCTTTGAAACCAGGCATCCTACCGGCACCGGAGTCGAGACAGGATCAAAAAGGATCAAAAAGTTAGTCAAAAATTGACTAAAGGGGTAGCTCTCCCGGATCTGCGCTTACTGGCGCGGAAAAAAGAAGAACTGACGTCAGCGCGCGAGGGCGGCGTCTAAGTACTCCGACAACGTCATTCCGGCGCACGACGCCGACGATGGACGCGGAGCCGCAGACAACGCCTAGCGACGCGCAAGGGGTATTGCTGACGAAAAATCTTCCGGATCCAGTCTGACGCCTGGGGATATTCTAAGGTGAGGAATCTAACTAACGTGTTTCTTTCAGATACTGTTTACACATTTTACATGTTACAAAATGGCTGCTGCTTTTATCGCTAATGGCGAGTTACATGCACTAAGGGCCCAATTCACAGAACTAACTTAAGACAAAATCCTAAACTTACTACCATTTTGGTATTCACAGAAGGCACTTACTCATTTTGGTATTCACAGAAGGCACTTACTCATTTCGGTATTCACAGAAGTTAGGATTTTTCTCAATTTAGTAGTAGTAAAGTTAGGACTCCTAACTTTAGGACTCCTATGTGCCTTCTGTGAATACCGAAAGAGTTAAAATTAGGAATTTTCTCAGTTTAGTAGTAGTATAGTTAGGACTCCTAACTTTAGGACTCCTAAATGCCTTCTGTGAATACCGAAAGTCTTAAAATAAGGCTTTTTCTCAATTTAGTAGTAGTAAAGTTAGGACTCCTAACTTTAGGACTCCTAAATGCCTCTGTGAATACCGAAAGCCTTAAAATTAGGATTTTTCTCAGTTTAGTAGTAGTAAAGTTAGGAGTCCTAACTTTAGGACTCCTAAACTGAGAAAAATCCTAATTTGAAGACTTTCGGTATTCACAGAAGGCATTTAGGAGTCTTAAAGTTAGGACTCCTAACTTCTGTGAATACCGAAGTGAGTAAGTGTCTTCTGTGAATACCAAAATGAGTAAGTGCCTTCTGTGAATACAAAAATGGTAGTAAGTTTAGGATTTTGTCTTAAGTTAGTTCTGTGAATCGGGCCCAACGAGTCTCAACGCTTCGGGCCCGATTCACAGAACTAACTTAAGACAAAATCCTAAACTTACTACCATTTTCGTATTCACAGAAGGCACTTAGGGCCATATGTATCAACACATTTCCCCATAGACACAGAATGGGCAAAACCCTTTGATACATCTGGCCCTTACTCATTTTGGTATTCACAGAAGACACTTACTCACTTCGGTATTCACAGAAGTTAGCAGTCCTAACTTTAGGACTCCTAAATGCCTTCTGTGAATACCGAAAGTCTTAAAATTAGGATGTTTCTCAGTTTAGGAGTCCTAAAGTTAGGACTCCTAACTTTACTACTACTAAACTTAGAAAAATCCTAATTTTAAGGCTATGCGGTATTCACATAAGGCATTTAGGAGTCCTAAGTTTACTACCACTAAATTGAGAAAAATCCTAATTTTAAGACTTTCGGTATTCAGAGAAGGCATTTAGGAGTCCTAAAGTTAGGAGTCCTAACTATACTACTACTAAACTGAGAAAAATCCTAATTTTAAGGCTTTCGGTATTCACAGAAGGCATTTAGGAGTCCTAAAGTTAGGAGTCCTAACTTTACTACTACTAAATTGAGAAAAATCCTAATTTTAAGACTTTCGGTATTCACAGAAGGCATTTAGGAGTCCTAAAGTTAGGAGTCCTAACTTCTGTGAATACCGAAATTAGTAAGTGCCTTCTGTGAATACCAAAATGGTAGTAAGTTTAGGATTTTGTCTTAAGTTAGTTCTGTGAATCGGGCCCTATGTCTATAATGTTTTGTGTATTTATTCACGTTTGTATGGAGCAGCCTTATCGTGTGATCAAGACACTCTGTGTGTCGAAACGTGTAGCGGTTAATAATAAAACTTATGGTATTGATACTTGGACCCCTGAGAGTGCGTGATTACTGACTGTCCATTGGGAGATATATATATGTCTGGCGGCCGAAACGCGTCATTTGGACCTTTTGATGTGTGAATAAACAACACTCATTTTGAACATTGCCCACAGTCTGTATCCTGGTGCTGCGCCGTTCCTTTGGATGGTAAAGCTTTGGGATTTCGTTGTGAATATATATATATATGTATATGTATATGTATATGTATATGTATGTATATATATGTATATATATATATGTATATATATATGTATATGTATATATGTATATATGTACATTTATATATATATATGTCTTTAGAAGGTTGAACATCCATGAATACATACACAAATCGGCACAGCTGTCTCAAAGAAATATCCCTTTGGAATTTGGTCTACCTCCCCTCCCCTTCACAGCCCCTCCCTATCACCCTTCTTATGTCATACTATTTCCTTTATACTGTCTCTTCTCTCCTCTTTCTCTCTTTTTCCAAGAACACAACAGGCATTACCTTTTTAGACAGTACTAACACCTATTTGTTTTTGACAATCCCATACTAAAATTGGGGCACTTCCTAAGATTACATTCATGTTCACTTGTATAAAATACTGTAAGGCCCATATTGGAATCCAATAGTTTCTCTGTATGTTATGAACATATGCAATATAGTATAATATCAAATAATTGCTGTAGGAAGGTAAGATCCTTCTTACATGGTTACCCCCACTTTTTGTCTAGTGTCAGTGTGTTTTTGACTAGTCTGACTGGGAACCTGTGAATCGGGACCCCAGTCACTGCGCTTCCTCCCTAAATTTGACTATGGTAAGTTCTTCTGTACCTCTACAATTGGCTACTGGTGTACCCCTATAAGTCCCTAGTATATGGTTCTGAGGTACCCAGGGTATAGGCACACCAGGGGTCTCCCATAGGCTGCAGCATGTATTGTGCCACCCATGAGAGAACACTCAAGCTGTGACTAGAGGCCTGCCATTTCAGCCTGAGTATGCTGGTGCTAGCACCGCTTACAACAGATATGTTTCTTATATCTGAGGTCACTACACTTAAAACCTATGTCACCCCTAAGGCAAGCCTTTCAATCCTGATGGCAGGGTGCTTGAATATAAGTGTGAAGGTGCCCCTGCATGAGAAGGACACCCCTACAAACCCCACAGTTGATTCTCCAGGCTTTGTAAGTGTGGTCAGCCATTTTGATACATATTGTGTACATTCTTCATTATGAGATGTCTATCTTGAAAGTGGCTTCACCAAACCCGGTCATGTTTGGTATCAAACATGTTGGAGTCATACCCCAAGACCGATGCCAGTGTTGGAAGTATTATCCCATATACTGGGAGCCTCTCTTGAGATACACCCCTGTACTCCCGGTTACAGCCTTTCAGGGTCTGATAGCAAGCTAGTGCTGTTGCCGACCACAGACACAATTCTGCCTTCCTGCTGCTAAGCTGAACTCAGGCAGGGAAAGGTACAATACATTTCCTGTCACAGGGAGGATTGACCACCGCCAGACAGGACTTAGTGTATTGTGCTGGGGTGGGTCACTTGCCAGCACCACCAGAATACTTTGAAGGGCATATTTGTTGCCCTCCTTGCATACTCCAGTTTGAGCCAGTTCAGGGAGACCTTGGGTCCCGCTCTGGCGCAAAACTGGACAAAGGACATGGGTGTATCCTTCCTTCTGTCCAGACTCTCCCCTGGGAGGGACCCATGAGTTGTCCTAATCCCTTTTGTAGGGTATATAAAGGATTACCTGTGGGTGGGTCCTCAGATTCGTCATGGGACAGGCCTCAAGCCTGAAACCATGTCACTCTTTGACCGTCTGGACACTAAGAAGGCTGTTTTGATAGTCAACAGCCAGAGGGGACAATTGTGCAAGGGCTCAAAGGGAACACACATAAGAAAGGTAAGGATCAAATTAAGGTCCCACTGCGTCATAATAAAGGCCGTGAGAGGAAATACGTGAGCCAGCCCTTTTAGAAACCTATTTACAATATGAGATTTGTAGCGAGAGGGCTGGTCTGGCAGCCGCAAAAAAGCAGACAGAGCAGAAAGATAACCAATGAGAGTTCCCAAGGCAGAGCCCTGCTGGGTAAGGGTTAGAATGAAGAAAAGGACAGTGGAAAGAGAAGCAGAAAGAGGGCCAATAGACCTTTCTGAAAAATATAACACAGGCATATACCAGCTTATTTTTTTTAATTTTTAAACACTTTTTATTAATAAACATCGACTTCATTTAGGAAATAGAGCACATTACAATCAGGTGAGCAATTCCCTTAGGCACATACAACTTGGCAACAATACAGCACAGTACACACCGTGGGATGGTTTAAGGAGAGAACATGTTGTCAGAGGCTGGTTGCAGTGGAGGGGGACAGATGTCACCCCTCTAGCGATTCCAAGGCCCCCATATCCGGGACCACTTCCCAGGGCAGCCTCGGGCCACAGACAGTCTTCTCACGGAACATGCACCAGTCCAAGTTGATCTTCCAGTCCCTTAGTGTTGGAGGGGTGGCTGCCCCCCAGGCCTGGGCTATATTCCTCTTAGCCACGATAAAACCTAGCGTGGCCCATTGTGTTTGGTGTGTGTTCATGTCAGTGGTTTCCCACACGTTGAGCAAGCATCTGCGCGCCTCTGGGAGCAGGGGGATTCCCATGACCGTCCCTACCACTCCATGAATTTCCATCCAATAGGACTGGACAAGTGAGCATTCCCATATAATATGTAGGAACGTGCCCAGCTGGCCACACCGCCTGCGACTGTCTCCCGTTGGCACCATTCCCATCAAAACCAGTCTAGGTCCAGTCATGTAAACTCTATGCAGGATTTTAAGTTGGACCAGACGCAGTCTCGCAGGGATACCCACCACTGTGGGAGATGATGCTGCCTCCTGCCAGTCCTCGTCGTCTAGTTCAATTCCGTCTGCTATCCATTTTTACCGGAGCTGTATGAGGGGTTCTTCCATATTATGTATTAGTTTATTGTAAATCAAAGAAATAGACTTCTCCGGGAGGTGGCTATCTAATACGCTACTTTCCAGTGGAGAGGACTTTGGGGGGTGGGGGGGGGGGGGGGGGGATAGGGAGGTACCCCTGGGGACGGCTGAGCGCAGGGCGTTTCGTATTTGTCTGTTGCGAAAATATTCTGAGTCGGCAAGGTCATGTTGCGTTTGTAGGGAAGCAAACGTTTTTATGTCTCCCTTCTCCCACATGTCCTGGACACGGGAGATGCCTATCATATTCCACTTGTCAAAAACTTTTTGTCTGCCATAGGCTTCCCAGTTTAGCAGATTCCCATAAGGGGGTGGCCAGTGTCAATTTGCCCTCCCAGCCCAGAGATCTGGTGGCGGTGCGACAAATGGCTATTGAGTGCCCAGTGGGGCAGGTTAGTGCAGGTCTAACAGGTTTGCAGTATAGAGTTCTATTGTAGTTCCCACCCGGGAGCAGCCATCTATCCATTCGATATCCAGGGTCGTCAGGGGTTCCATAGGTGCCATGCTTGATGGCGGTCAGGTGGGCGGCCCAATAATTCTTCTTAATATCAGGAAGGACGATACCTCCATCATACCACTTCAGAGTCAATTTACTGAGTGCTATTTGTGGCGGTCCGTTCCACAAAAGCTCCCTCTGAAGACGTTCGATTTCTTTAAAATAGGTGGGGGGACCGCATCTAATGAATTTTGAAGGGCATAGAGGAAACGGGGGAGGGACATCATTTTAAAAATGGCGACTCTCCCCAAAAGAGACCATGGGAGAGTCCTCCAACTAGCAATATCTCTCTGTAGACGGTGGAGAGGGGGAAGGAGATTATTGTTATATCGAAGAATAGGATTCAAGGACACGAAGATCCCTAAATATTTGAACCCTGATGCACTCATTTGGATTGGGCAGCTGGAGGGCAAAGCAGACACACCCCCATAAAGTGGATACAGGTGGGATGTAGCCCAATTAATTTTGAATCCGGAGTATCTCCCAAATACTGCCAAAATGTCCATTAAAACAATTAAAGATCTTTGAGGGTTGGTAAGGTAGAGCAGGATATCATCGGCTTAAAGAGATATCCGATCTTCCCAGTCCGCTGACCAGCGGAATCCTCGGATCAACAGATCCTGTCGGATCCAGGCCGCTAATGGCTCTAGTGCCAAGGCAAATAAGAGGGGGGAGAGCGGGCAGCCCTGACGGGTGCCCCGGCTCAGAGTGAAAGTATCTGATTGTTTATTGTTGACAACTACCTTTGCTAATGGTGTCGCATATAGAAGGCGGACCCAGCCGGTGAAGTCTGGACCGAACCCCAGCCTCTGAATTACAGCGAAGAGATAAGGCCATTCAACCATATCAAACGCCATAGTAGCGTCTAGGGAAACCAGAACCGCTGGTTTGCGTATTGTATGTGCTCTCCCAAGTACCCCATGGATACGGCGATGGTTTAATGCCGTGTTCCGGTGTGGGATAAAAAAACCCGATTGATCTGGGTGTATGAGAGTCGGAATAATCTTAACCAGACGATTGGCAAGAACCTTGGCAAGGATTTTCGGTTCGGCATTAAGAAGAGAAATAGGCCGATACGAAGCACAATAGGTTCGGCTTGCTGTCTTTGTGGATTCCAACGATGTTGGCTATGCGCTGGTCTAGCGGAAGTTCCCCGACCTCCCTACTCTCCTCAAACATGGTCTTAAGGTGGGTTGATATTTTATCCGGGCAAAGTTTATACAGCTCAATGGGTATCCCGTTATGGCCCGAAGCTTTTCCAGATAGAAGCGATCTAATGGCCAGGGCAATTTCATCTGTGGTAAAAGAGCTATCCAGTAGTTGCTTATCTGTCGAGGTGTGGGTGGGCAAGATAATGTCTCGTCGCAGTTCGGAGGAGTCTGCTTCGACATAAGGTGTTCCCGCCCTGTAAACCGCTTCAAAGTGTGTGGCGAATTGAGAAGCTATGTCTTGGGGTTCTACTATGTCCGCCCCGGAGGAGTATTGGAGGACTGGGACCAGTCTATTTGCCCATTCTCGCTTATCCAACCAGGCTATCAATTTTCCCACCTTGTCACCCAAGTCATAAAGTCATCCAAGCTTTTCTTGTCCAAGGGTACGAGCTGCTTCTGTGACAAGAGCTTTATATTAAGCCGCAGCAGATGGAGTGACTCCGGAGAGTCTCGTTCTACCAGCTCTTCCTCCAGCCGAAGGATTTTGGTTTCTATATCAAATACAGCTTTTTGCCGTTCTCGTTTATGGCCTGATATTAAAGACAGGGCTTCCCCCCTGATCTCCATCTTAAAGGCCTCCCAGAGCGTTTGACTAGAGGATACAGTGCCCACATTATCTGTGAAATAGCTATCTGTGGCGGCTAAGAGGTCTTTGCGTATTTTAGGATGACGGAGGTGCCAAGGGTTTATGGGGGCGATTCGACCCACCCGCGTGTGGTCTAGGAGAAAGTGAGCCCATATCGGTGAGTGGTCAGAAATCCCCCTAGCTAAGTGGCAGACCTCCCGGATGTGCGATGATTGAGAGCTAGGTACCAGGATGTAGTCAAGGCGGGAGAAACTGTGGTGAGCTCCAGAGTGAAATGTGTATTGCTTTATTTCGGGGTTGAAAGTGCGCCAGGTCTCAATCAGTCCCATGGCCTCCAGGAGGTCAGGCAGGCCACGGGAGTAGGGCCCGAATTCACGAGGGGGATGTCGGTCGAGCATCCCGGAGCACACTGAGTTAAAGTCACCCCCCAACACCAGCAGACCCTCCAGCAGTGAGAGAATAGTAGTACGGAGATCCTGGAATGTAGTCGATTGGAGGTCAGGTGGGTTATAGGACCCGCCCCTCCCAAGAGCCAGATATGCCCACGAATCGACCCCTTTCATCAGTCCAAGTGGACACTACGCAAAAAGGGAATGCATTCCTAACCATGACACCCACCCCACTGGAGCCAGTTGTGAATCCTGCATGCGCCACTAATTTATAACCGTACCGGTTCATTGCCTTGCAGGAGTGACCCATAAGGTGGGTCTCTTGCAGGAACACAACATCTGGTCCCTGCTTCCTGATATACTGCAGGACTACACTCCGCTTAATTTTATACCCCAGCCCATTGACATTCCAGCTTAATATTTTAAAGCTTTTCCCCCAATGTGTGTGCATTAGAACCATAGAAAGTCTTTTGTGCCTTCGCTGTGCCCATAGTCATGTGTCGATGGATGAAAGTAACGATAAAACAACACCCCCCCACGAATCCCCCTGCCAACAACCCCCCTCCCCGCTTCCCTGCCCTCTGGACTTAGAACTGCCCATCATAAACTGGCAGAGTGCCTGTCACCAAATATACTAATACTTGAAAACAACTAAAGGTAGTAAAGAGGAGGAAGGCCAACACTCCATCAGCCCAACCCGAACATCACAGGTCAAGTGTTCCCATTAGGTCATGGTGAGCTTTTCTGATGCGCTATAGATCACCGAGAGCTTATGTCTGACTGCGGGGTCCGAGGACCCCTGTACCTGAGAAGTGTTCGTGCAGGCCGCAAGGGCATTGGTCAGTTCTCACTCTTGTTCCTGTAACGCTTGATCTTCGCCCCGGTTCCTTCCTCCGAGGCCACCGATGGGTCGACTGTCCAGCCAGTCCGAAGCCACCTCCGGGTTGTCAAAAAAGCATACCCTACCCACAACCTCAAAACAGAGACGAGCTGGAAACATCATGGCATATTTAAGCCCCTTGTCTCTGAGTTTCTTCTTCACGGCTTGAAATGTTCTATGCTGCCTTTGTACCAGTTGTGTGAAGTCCGGAAAGAAGGAAAGGGTGGCATTCTCATAGCGCAGGGGGGTGCTGACTGGGCGTACTTCAGGATAGCGTCCCTGTCCCTGAAATTTAGGACACAAGCAATTAAAGGGCGTGGGGGTGCACCGGGCTTCGGTCGCCCACCTGGGACTCTGTGTGCTCATTCTATGGTGAAGAATTTCCCCAGCCCCTTGGGTTTGAGGTGATTTAGAATGAGATGTTCAACAAACAAATCAGGAGCTGGTCCTTCTAATTTTTCGGGCACCCCCAAGATGCGTACGTTGTTGCGTCTAGACCTCCCTTCGTAGTCATCCAGCTTACGCTTGTCCGTCTCACAGAAATATTTGAGATCGCGCACTTCCTGCTGGAGCTGCGACACGTCGTCCGTCAAACTGGCTGTCTTGATATCCAGGAACTTGACTTTTTTGTTCATTTTAGTAAGATCGGCCTGGATGAGGTTCACTTCAATGGAGATAGTGTCCATTTTGTGTTCCAAGGATGATTTGACCCCTTCTATGGAGGCCATGACGTCCTGCAGGGTCAGTTCCGAGATGGGGCTCACGGAGTCCTCCACCACTTTGGGAGCGTGGCGCGGGTCCGTCGGCGAGCCTTTGGGTAGGGTATAACAGTCCAGTTTGTTTGTTTGGACCTGCCTCGACCCCTTGGTCACCCTGGTCTGGCTCTTATCTGGGTCTGGTTTACTCGCCATTAGTCCTCTGGGTCCCAAGGCACTCCGGTGGTGTCTGGACAAGGTCCCTTGCTGCGGGTGTCTGAAGAGGCAGCAAAGATGAGAGGCCCTCCGAGTGCAGACTGGTCCAGTGTGAGCAGGTACCTCGGTCGGGCATGGGGAGCACAGGAGGCACGTTAGTGACCCACACTTATATCCAGTAGGGGTGCCAACAACGGTACTGTTCTGTCCTAGAGGTCACTGCGGCGCAGCGGCAGCCCCAACAGACAAGGCAGGCAGTACATGGTGCAAACCCAAAAGGGATTCTGGGGGGGACATCCCCAGCATAAGGCAGGTGTCCACTGGTTGGGAAGCGAGGGCAGCCGCACATGTGCTATATCCAGAAGTCGCGTCCTCACCGCGATGCAGCGCCCCAGCCGCTCCTCATCAACTTATACAGGCTCTGATGGGCCCTCAGTTGCACGCCACTGTGATTGTGTACCTGCGTCTCAGGACAGCACAGCATGATCGGCCGCGAGAAGACCGACAGGATGATTGCGGGCAATGAGGCAATCCGGTCCCGGTCTCCGGATACTCTCAGCCGACAGATGCTGCAGGATCACCAGGGGGAGACAAGCCTCAGTCCACCCAAGCTCCGCAGGCAAATTAGCAAGGCGCCGGCCCGGCCGGGCAGCCGTGCCGATCCCGGGCAAGACGCAGCGGGAGCTGCCGCTTCACGCTCGACCCCTGAGGAGACGGGGGAGGAGGGGGAGTTCACTCCACCGCCATGTCCGAGTCCGGCGTGCCGCCACAGGAGGCAATGGCCTCGCAAAATTCTGAGAGCCTCGCTCCGACCGGCGACTTCCGGCCCAGGCAGCCGACCCCTCCTCACACCTCAATGGCCGTCCTCGCACTCCAGCCCCCGGCCTGTGATGTGTGGTTAGGCCAAAACAAACGGAGCTCCGTATCTCCGGCCCCGGGTGGCTCCGAGGGGTCAGAGTCACATCAAACGGTACCGCTTGCTCTCAATTACTAATCGAGGACCTTGAGGGGCAAGATTAATGACAGGATGTTGGGTTTAGGGGGACGGTAGCGACGGAGCCAAGGTCTCAGGCGGCCATCTTGGTCCGACTCTTGGCTCCTCCCACACCGCATATATCATGTTAGTGGGGGGCCGCCTAGCCGCCAAAATAGCGTTACAGACTTCAGGAGGAAGGTCAAAAGCTATCAACTGTCGCCGCTCGATCTTCACGCATGGAAGCACAAAGTTGACAGGTTCAGGTGGAGAACCCTCCCTGCTACTGAGACAGAAGATCCTCCCAAAGGGGCACCCTGATCAGAGGATCGATACTCATTCTCAGAAGCTCTGGATACCAGACTCTCCTCGCCCAGTCTGGAGCCACAAGACTGACTTGGGCCCGGTCATTCCTGATCTTCTTCAGAATCCTGGGCAGGAGTGGGATGGGCGGAAATGTGTACAACAGGCCTGAGCTCCACTCGCAACGAAAGGCGTCGAGGCAATAGCCGCCTGGGAAACTCTAGCGCACAGTAACGCTGATACTGAGCGTTCTCTTTGGAGACGAACAAATCTAACCAAGGTTCTCTCTACTGCTGAAAGAGACCTTGTGCCACCTCCGATTGGAGACGCCACTCGTGATCCGCTAGGCATCGACAGCTGAGTTCAGAGAACCTGCCAGATGTTAAACCACCAGGGTTATGCTCTGCTGTTCCAGCCATGTCCAGAGAATAAGGGCTTCCCAACAAAGGGTCCACAACCCTGACCCGCCCTGTTTGTTGCAGCACCACATGGCGGTAGTCTTGTCTGTGAACACCTGCATTAACTTCCCCTTGACAGAGGGAAGAAATGCTGTTAATGCGAACGGAATCATGCAGAGCTTTAATAAATTTATGTGGAGCCCCGACTCGGCCGGAGACCATTGTCCCCTGATCTCCACCTCTCCCAGATGGCCACCCCATCCCAGAAGTAATGCATCTGTCACGACTGTGCGATCTGGTTGGGGAAGGGAAAGAGGTCTGTCGTTAACCCAATCGCGGTTCGTTAACCACCACTGCAGATCTTTTGCAATTCCTTCCAAGATCTGAACCACGTTGGTGAGATTTCCCGGATGCTGTGCCCATTGGAACTTAAAGTCCCACTGCAGAGCCTGCATACGCGATCTGGCGTGTCTCACCAAAAGGATGCAGTAGACCATTAGGCCCAACAACCTTAGAGTCAGTCTCACTGAAATCCAGGATAGAGGCTGTAATATGAGAATCATAGCCTAAAATATCCTGGACTCTCTACTCGGGAGGATAAGCCCGAAATTGCACTGTGTCCAGAACTGCTCCGATGAAAGGGAGTGTCTGTGAAGGAGTCAGGTGTGACTTCAGCACGGTTATAGAAAAACCCCGCGAATGCAGAGGGTTTGCCATAGTCTGAAGGTAGAAAAAAACTGCCTGGGGCGAAGACGCCTTCAACAGCCAGTCGTCGAGGTAGGGGTAGACGGACACCCCTAACCTGCGCAGATGAGCTGCGAACAACGCCATCACCTTAGTGAACACCCGAGGGGCACTGGTAAGGCCGAAGGGGAGCACAATAAACTGAAGTGCTTGTGCCAACCGGGAACCGCAGATAATGTCTGTGGCCCGGCAGGATGGGAATGTGGAAATACGCGTCCTGCAGGTCTAACGCTACCATCCAGTCTTCCTGGTCTAGGGCAGACAAAACCTGAGCCAGAGTAAGCATTTAAAATGTTTCCTTTTTAAGGAAGAGATTGACGGTACGAAGATCTAAAATGGGCCGAAGCCTCTTGTTCTTCTTCGAAATCAGAAAGTAGAGGGAATAACAGCCACTGCCTACTTCTGAAACCGGGACCCTTTCTATAGCTCCCTTGGCCAACAGAGTTGTAACCTCTTCTTGGTGCAACTTTAAATGATCGTCCAGCAGCCGTTCCTGATTTGGCAGAATGTGAGGAGGAAAGGAAAGGAAAGGCAGAGAATAGCCCTCCTGGATGATCTGCAAGACCCACATGTCTGTTGTTATGGATCTTCAGTGGGGAAGATGACGACAAATTCTCCCACCAACTGGAGTAGTGTGGTCCTGCAGAATCAGCCTTGCAGTGTTTGAAGGCTGCGGCTGCTGGGGGCAATGTGTCCGATTAATTCTGGCCTCCATTCCGAGCTCGGAATGCGCTGCTGCCACGTCCTTGCACCGCTTGGACAGTCTGTGCGGGACGGGGCTAGGATAGGGTTGAAGCAGCTGGATACCCCTTCCGTTGCCACGAAAGGGGTGAAAGGAAGACTGGCCACGGGGAGGGAAGGTCCAAGGATCTGGCCATAGCTCGAGAGTCCTTGAACCTGACCAGGGCCGAGTCTGCCTTTTCCCCAAAAAGGCGGGTTCCATCAAAGGTCATGTCTATCAAATTGGCTTGGCCATCGCCTAAGAAGCCAGTTGTACTAAGCCAGGTGTGGCACCGCAAGGCCACCGTCATTGAAATCGGCCTACCCAGCGAATCGGTCGTATCTAGGCCACACCGTATGGTGAATTTTGTTGCATCTCTCCCATGCTTGAAAGCTTGGGACAGCATAGCCCGGGCATCCTCCGGGACTTGTGGCAGCTCTTGCGCAACCGTCTCCCAAAGGGAATGCGAGAAACGGTCCAAAAAGCATGCAGTATTCACTAACCGCAATGCCAGGCTGAAGGAAGAAAACAACTTCTTCCTAAATGCATCCAACCTCTTGGATCGCCTGACCGGAGGGGCGGAAGGGAATGCGACTTGGGACTTAGAGGCCTGCACCACCAGAATCTCTGGGGTGGGATGTTGGCTGAGAAACTTAGGGCCGCCTGGTGCTGGGTGATGGCAGTGTGCAATTGTCCTATTCACAGGAGCCCCTGTGCCTGGTTTGAACCATGTTCCCAGAAGGACATCCGTAAGTGCTTCATTAAAGGGCAACAAAGGTTTTTAAGTGGAAGCTCCAGGTTGAAGCACCTCAGTCAGGAGATTAGTCCTGAACTGCACAGAGGGCAGCGCCACTTCAAGGACCTCGGCTGCCCTCTTAACTACTATGGCATAGGATGCCTCCTCCTCAATAGCCACTGTTGGCTGAGATAGCATGCCAGTATCTGGAGAAGCATCCAGTCCACTGGCCTCCCCAAGTTCCCCATACCAGTCCAAATTCTCTTCAGAGACTTCCTGGATTTCAAGAGGGTCCCCAGACTCCTCCCATTCCTCTCCCAAGCCTAGCACATCCTCAAAGTGTTCAGGCGACAACATAGAACCTCTGGGTTCTGTTGACGTCGGAATTGGCATCGATCGACGCTGTTCCAGCTCCGTATCATCGGGGATGAAGATGGGGCTTTTGCCACCGATGGGCCTCGGTGACGTCACAGTCACCGACTTCGGATTCACGCTGTCACGTTGGCACGACTGGAGTCGAACTGGATCCAGGATCTGATCCTTGGGGCCCCACTGGCATCGTCACCGGAGCCGACTGCGTCAAACCCAATGGGGCCCTTCCAAATATGCAGGGCCCGAAGGCTCACCAACGGCGTCATTCTGCTCAAATACTCGGCGCATGGCCTCGTAAAATTATTTTATTTCAGCGAGCGTCGCTCCGGGTCCCGGAAAGGGGGGGAGATGCGAAGTCGACTCTCTCAAGCTCCGCTGAACCATGCCTAGAGCGTCAGTGCTCCTTACCTCTTTCGACGACAGAAGCCAGTTGAAGTGATGTTGAAGTCCGTTTGGACTTCTTCTTCCTATGCCTCTTCCCAGAGTGTCCCAATGTCCTCGAATGGGAAGAAGAGGACTTGGGCTCAGTGAGCAGTCACACGGCCTCTGCTTCTTCTTCGATCGGGACTGTGACCTCCTCAGAGTCTCGCTTGACGGTGTAGACTGGCGGGCCACAAGTAACTTCATCGCCCGCTCCCTCAAGATCTTTTGAGCTATTGCCTGTCAGTCCGAACACGACTTCGTATCATGGTCGCACTCGAGACACCACAGACATACGTGGTGGGGATCAGTGACCGACATCATGGGGGAACAAGTGCCGCATGGCTGGAAACCTGTCTTCCCCGAAGACATCTCTCGCACACAAAGATGGAAACACAAAATTTCGAGGAAAAGCCTGCCAAAAAGTGGAAGAGGGGTAACTCTTCCCAGATCGGCGCTTAACTGGCATGGAAAGAAAAGGGGCCTGGGTGGCACCTATGTAGGCACTGGTACAACTGAGTGCACTACACACGGCATACCTATTTTCCTGCCTAAAGTGGACACCAGGGAGCATCATAAGATAGCCCCGCTGGACATGGGGAAAGACCGACCCCTTAGAGGCGCCCAAACAAATAAAATCATGCAAAATACGGTTGCGGACCCAACGGGGGCGGACCGCCTCAGAACAGACCCAGAACAGGGAACCCACCAGGGCTCAGCGGCCCGAGACAAGGCCGACATTTTGGAAGCAATTCATGACTCCAGAGTGGCGCTGGAAACCAAAATGGACGGGATGGCCATGGACATCAATCATTTGCGCCTGGATCTTCGAAAGGTGGCAGATAGGGTTACCACTACAGAAGGTGACCTGAATACTTTGCAGACTGAGGTCCGTCAACTACGGGAAACGGTTACAGCACTCCAGGACCACACGGCAAGGCTGGAAGATAGGGCGGACGATGCTGAAGGGTGATCGAGGAGGAACAATCTCTGTTTTTTTGAATTTCCTGAAAAAGCGGAAGGGGCGGCGGCAGACCTATTCCTGGAAGATTGGATTTGCACAACATTCACAAACCTCAGGCTTTCAAAACTGTTTGCTGTAGAGTGGGCTCATAGATCTCTCGGGCCGCCACCGAAACCAGGATCCCCGCCCAGAGCTATGATCGCTCGATTGTTCAATTTTAGAGACCGGGACACGGTCCTGCAACATATTCGCACCAATGGACCGCCCAGATTCGAAAACCAAGACATCCACATCTACCCAGACTATATGAAAAAGGTGCAGGACCTACGTAATGGCTTCCTGGGTGTAAAACGCCGACTGCGAAATTTCAACGTTAAATATAGCTTAATGTTCCCGGCCAGGCTCCGAATACAGTATGGTGACAAGGTGCACCTCTTTGTTAACCCGCCGGAGGCAACGGACTGGATGGACTCGCTGGGCTTGGCCAGCCAGGATCAAAACCATGGCTGGCAGGAACAGAGAAGGCGGAGTGGTCGACAGAGTAACCGGCAAAGACGCGATGAGGAACAGCAACCGAGGGCGCGGGATCTGACGGATGGAGGACGTATCCTGGTGGGACCTGATGGCACACTCCTTATGGAACTGGAAGCGATCCCAACGCAAAACCAGTTCTCTCTGCTATGCTTGGTGCAGGAAACACAATCGAAGCTGGGGGGTGCCATCAGCCCGGTGGTTGGGGCCTCTGGCAATGGCTGAATGGCGGACTGGGAGCTGTGACCGAGGGGGTCTGGGCCATGGACACTGTGAGTACATGCCCTGCATCGAGGGGCACTGGACTTTATTGAGGGACTTTGCAGGGGAGGGCCATGGGCCCGGGGACACGATACGGCGTGGGGATCTGAGGGGGGTAAAGTTATTTGAGGAGGTTACACTATCTCGCACATATAAGCTTTTAGACTTGCCGGCTGTATTTATTTTATTTATTTATTTATTTGCATGTTTGTACCGCGCTGGAATCGACTCCCTGAGGAGTATCTCCGCGCCCTTTAGCACCATCAATAAACAAAAGAACAGACACTAGCCGTGTACCATTATAACATTGAAGTGGTATCCTAATTCTGAAAAAGGAAGGTTTTTAATTGTTTCCTGAAAGGAAAATGTTCTCTGTACAGTCTGATAGCTATGGGGAGGCTGTTCCACAACATAGGACCTGCCACAGATAAAGCTCTGGACCCCTGTCTTGCTTTCCTAGCTCTGGGGACCCATAGCAAGGCCTGTTCACTAGATCTGAGAGAGCGTGTGGGGACATACAGAGTAAATTTGTTGGCCAGGTAGGCCGGGCCTCTCCCAGTCAGGCATTTCTGTATGATACAGCATATTTTATACTTCACCCTCTGTTTCACTGGTAACCAATGAAGTTTAACCAACAGGGGTTTGGAAGGTGTTCGAGGGGGTGCGTTTAGTACAAGGCGAGCAGCAGTGTTCTGAACCACCTGCAATCTTGAGATGACTCCTTCGTTTGCTGATAGTAACAGACCGTTACAATAGTCTAGTCTGCTCAAAACTAGCGCTTGCACCAAGGTCTTTCTTGTGGCATCTGAAAGTAAAGGAAACACTTTCTGAAGCAGCCCAATGATGTGAAAGCATGAGCCCACCACTTGATTACCATGTTGTTTTAAGGAAAGCTCCTGGTCCAGCCTGACACCCAAGTCCTTCACTACCAGTTTAGGCTCAGGGACTGGCCCAAGATCTTGAGGCCACCAGTCTGGAGTCCACAGGAGTTTGGCCTCACTGAATAACATCACCTCTGTTTTAGCAACATTACATTGCAAATAGTTGGACGCCATCCAGTGTGCCACTGCTTTCATTCCCTGGGCAAAAGAGTTCCTGATCTCTGTAGTGAGGGTTTTAAATGGAAAGAGGAGTTGGGTATCATCCGCGTATGACACCGGGATGAACCCATGGGATCTCATGATGTTGGCCAAGGGGGCCACATTAATGTTAAAAAGCGTGGGGCTCAAACAAGAGCCCTGTGGCACCCCTTTAGAGATCCCCAGCTCCTCTGACCGATATGTACCCAAGGTGACACTTTGGGTACGATCTGTTAGGAAACTCCTCAGCCAAGCCAGCGCTTTATCTTCCAGGCCAATGTCAGCTAGCCTGGAGGTCAGGATGTTGTGCGACACGGTGTCAAATGCCACAGACAGATCCAACAGCACCAGGATAACGGAATAACCCCTATCCTGGAACATATGTAGATCGTCTGCGACAGACAGCAAGGTGGTCTCGGTGCTGTGTCTAGGCCTAAACCCTGACTGGGAAGAATCCATCCCCCCTGCTTTTTCGATGTAAGTAGACAGGTGGCGGTTTACAAACTTCTCAATTAGTTTACCCAAAAAGGGAAGAAGAGAGATAGGTCTCAAATTAGACAGTTCTGTCCAGGGAATGGCATTGTTTTTCCTCAAAGATCTTACCAGCGCCCGTTTCCAGTCTAAGGGAACCTCCCCTGTACTCAGGGACAGATTGACTAATCGCTGAATTCCCGGACCTAGATCGTTAGCCAACATAGGCATGATACGTGCAGGGATGGTATCCAAAGGGCAGCCACTCTTTATTTGCATGATTAATGAAATTACCTCCTCTATAGATATGGGAGGGAAATCAGTAAGGCACCGGGCGGAGTGAGAATGGACTCCTGTAGTCAGTGGAGAGATGTTATCTGCTATGGCAGTTCTGTTGGAATACATTATTTTGTCATAGATCCCATCTATCTTCCTTGTAAAGAATAGTGAGATCTCGTCGCAAAGTTCTTGGGATGCTATTTCTGCCGTTTCACAGGCTGCTGGCTTGATGAAAGTTTGTAAGATTTGATATAGCACTTTCGAGTTTTTACCAGCTGCTGATAATTGTGCTGCAATATAGTTTTTCCGTGCAGCACGAATGGCCTTGTGATATGTCTTAAGTGAGATCCTATGGTGTTCCTTGTCTTCAGTCCTCCGCGATGATCTCCATATCTTTTCCAGTTTTCTTGTATTTAGTTTAAGGGATCTTAATTCATCGGAAAACCAGACCTCTTGCTTATGTGCTACTCAAGGTTTAAACACTCTCAGAGGAATGGTAGCATTTATAGCCTCGGCAACCGCTTCCTCAAACATATTTAATTCAATTGTGATATCATCTGCAGGGTTATTAGCTATGGGTTCCTTATATTTTTCCCTAAAACCCTCCGAAGTGAGTTTGTGCCAGGGTCTCCTTGTGCTGGCTAGCGCAATCTGTCCAGCCCGGGGCTTGTAGTTAGCAAAGGTGTAAAATTTAAGGATGAAGTGGTCCGTCCAATCCACTTGAGTAGGTGGCATACATTTGATCAAGGGCGAATTGGACATGACTAAGTCCAAAGTATGGCCTGCTTGATGAGTGGGCCCCTGATTGATCTTTTTTAGTGCCAGTAAGTCTAGGTCCGTAAGTAAGGTTTTTGCCTCCGTACAGTTTCCCAACTCACTGTGGACATTAAAGTCCCCTACAAGAAGAAAATCAGGTTTCTCTTGCACATGAGGAGCTAAAGCCTCAATGAGAAGAACAGAAAAGTTCTCGCATGGACCAGGGGGACGGTACACCAAAGCTCCCTTCCTGTGTTCCTTAGATGCTGAATCGATTTTAAAAATCAATAATTCTATCTGAGGTCTGCAAAGTTCCTCGATAATAATGACGTTCATTTCTTGTTCGCATACGATAGCTACCCCCCCCCCCCCCCCTGTTTTATTTGGGCGATCCAGCCTGGTTATTTTGTAGCCTATCGGTATACCCAAGGTAATGGCTGGGATTGAGTGAGGCTTGAGTCATGTTTCTGTTAGGAAACATAAATCTGGTTCCTCAGATGATATAAGGTCCCATACCTCAGTGGCATGTTTAGCTAATGAACGAATGTTACACAGCAAGTTCTTACTCCGCAATGGTAAATTGCACATAGGATTGTTTGTCGATGTAATATGTTGTACTTGTAGCGCCAAATCCGGGGGGTGCTCCAAGTGTTGCCTAACTTCAGTGGGAATATTAAACTGCACATGACATCCCCGACAGGCAAACGGGCCCTCTAGGTTGGTTCCCACCTCATGTGTGCATACCCTAGGAACATGTGTGCCAATCTCTAATAATACCTGAGAGGTGTATTGTTATCCTGCTGCTAGGAGGTATCTCTGAGCTGGTTGTATAATCCTCCATAGCCCCCTGCCCCTAGCCCCGACCTGTCGCGGACGGGCGCAGACAGGCTGGTCTTCGGCTCGTCTTAGGCGCAGGAGTAGGCGCCACACTGCGCGCAAACGCTGCGCGCTAGAGGCGACGAGTAGCTAAATAGCCCTCGAATGTAGAAGAGCTAGAGCGCTAACCGCTCGCCTTCCTGTGTGGGCCTGGCTCTGCCCCGCCCTCCGCACCCGGGATTGGCTGCTGGGTCGGAACGGGCGTGCAGGCACAGTTCAAGCTCTGGAACAATACTAAAGCACCTAGCCCCTCAGTGAGTGCGAGAATGCGGTAATATTACTGCGTGCCTGTAAAATTATAACATCATGTGGTCACTACCATTAAAGTAAGATACAAAAAAAGGTGACGAAATTTTTTAAAAGAGTTTCAGCTCAAGAGACTTCAAAATTTAAAATAAACACAGCGATGCAATTTTGATCAGTAATGGCGCCAAGCGGGGTCGGGAGATGCTGCCACCGTCGTCCCTACCGCCTACGTCCCTACTGTAGAGTGCTGAGGTGACACGGCTAGACCATTGGTTGGGCGGGGCCGCACGGTGCCAGTCAGTTGGTTGCATTTTGGAAGTTTAGAGGGGGGGTTCCTGACTTGGGAAAGAAAGTTCTTTTATAATTGTTAATTCAAGTTGGGTGGGGTGAATCAGGGGGTGGGTGGAACTTTGGGGTGGGGTTCTGAGTCCTCAGACCAGGATAGGGTTGTGAGAATGAAGTACTACTGCCTGTGGGCGGGGGGAGGTTGGGGATTTACGATTTGGTTTTGTTTGGGTTGTTGCCGGGTCTGGTCTTTGTTGCATGTTTAGAGGTCGAAGAAGACCATATCATGGGAGGTCGCGCTGCTATACTATAGGGGGTCCCCCACACGAACATTGGGCGCTGAGCCATCTACAGCTGCTGACTCATGCAAGGTGACACACAGAGGTATAAACTAATAACGTGGAATGTCCAGGGGCTCAATAATAGGGTCAAGCGGTTCCGGGTGGCAACTTATCTTAGACGTTATGGGATAAGTATAGCTCTGCTTCAGGAGACGCACCTTTTGGGAGACTGTCTTAAATATGTCCAACACAGGTGGAGGGGTCAGTTTTTTGCTACTTCCTACTCTGGGTTTGCCAGGGGCACACTTACATGGGTGGCACCGGGGGTTCCCTTTAAGGCTTTGCGCACTAAGCAAGATCCAGAGGGAAGGTTTGTGATGGTGGAGGGGACGCTGGATGGGCGTAGTATATGTGTGGTAAATATTTATGCCCCGAATAGTGATGATGGTGGATTTTTTAAGTCGAGTCTTGGGGCAGTTGGACCTGGATCCAGACACTGAATTGATTGTGGCAGGAGATATTAATTGTGCCCTGGATGGGGAACTAGACAGACACCCCCCAAAACTGGACGCCAAACCCAAAGTCAGAGAAGCGATGAGCCAGATGCTTCAAAACTATGGCTTATTGGATATATGCCGACACCGTAACCCAGATCGTCAAGTGTACTCGTGTCACACACCTGCTGCCAACACCTATTAGTAGACTTGACTACTTCTTTATTCAAAAGACGGTGGTACATCAGATAGCGGAGACGCAATATTTGGCCCGCTATTTGTCCGATCACTCCCCACTACTAATAACATATTCGCTGGGCCGGCCGAGGTCTAAGACAGCCGCGGTCGGTAGTAGGAGTAACTGCAGGGCGGTGATGTGGGGAGGGGGAGGGGCGGGGTGGGGGGTAGTAAACTATGGATTACGGAGGTTTACAGGTAAGTTAACATATAAATTAATAAAACGAATTTCGTTGCGTGCACTGCATCGCATTTGGGGATGCAGTGCACGCAACGAAATTCATTTTATTAATTCATATGTTAACTTACCTGTAAACCTCCGTAATCCATAGTTTACTACCCCCCACCCTGCCCCTACCCCTCCCCACGTCACCGCCCTGCAGTTACTCCTACTACCGACCGCGGCTGGTCTAAGATACCGCTATGGAGGCTCAATACCGAAGCTTTTGGAGACCTGATCTATAAGGACGCCATATCGAATGAGCTGGATACCTATTTTGAGAGGAACTGGGGCTCTGCCAGCACCAGGGTGATCGAATGGGATGCGATGAAGGTGGTGGTACGGGGAGTATGTATGTCTGCTGAGGTGGGGGTTAAAAAAGTGCTGGAGCGTGACCTACACCATCATGAGGAAAGCTTGGCGGCTCTGGAGAAGGAGCTTCCCACAAACAAGGAGGGGTCAGCTAAATGGAAGGATACGCGACGGAAGATAGGGGACATATGGGACTCACTTGACAAATTCAATCAAAATGCGAGCAGACGTCGCTGGTATACAGAGGGGGACAAGGCGGGGCAGCTATTAGCGCACCTGATTCGGGCAGAGACTCGATTTTGGCACTTAAAAATGACCGTGGCCAGGGGGTAAATACGCAGCATGAGATTAATAAAACATTCTGGACCCATTTACGGTGAATATACTCCGAGCCCCAATCCCCTGTGGCCCCTGAGGAGGTGGAGGCCTTTCTAGCGGAGGTGGAACTGCCTTGCATAGACTCGGAGAGTCAGGAGGCCTTAGGAGCCCCTTTAGCGGGGAGGAGATATGGGCGGCGATCACCCACCTGAAAACCTCTAAGTCTCCTGGGATGGATGGCACGGCGGCGGAACTCTATAAGGAATATGGAGGAGTCCTGATCCCTAAACTCCTGGAAATCACGGAGGAGGCCAACGAATGCGAACTGCTCCCTGATTCCATGAGGGAGGCATTAAGAGTGATGATCCCCAAGCCAGGGAAGGATCCCATGCTCCCCAGTTCTTATAGGCCAATCTCAATGCTGAATGTAGACCTTAAAATCATCAGCCAGGTGTTGGCCAATAGGCTCCTCCCATATCTTCGGCGGTTGGTTCACGATGACCAGTCTGGGTTTATATCGAGCAGGAATACGCTGTGGAATATCCACCGCCTCGCCCACGTTATGCAATCATTGGAGGGATGGACCCAACAGAGCACCTTAGTGTTCTTAGATATCAAACAAGTGTTCGACTTGATCAGGTGGGACTATCTATGGCAGGTACTTCTAAAAATGGGATTGGGTGAGGGGTTCGTCAGTTGGGTGAAATTGCTGTATGCCTGTCCGGTGGTGAGGGTTTGCACGGGACGGTATGTGTCGGACACAATACCCATAGCAAGGGGGACGTGGCAGGGGTGCCCGATCTCCCCCTTGCTGTTCGCCCTGGCAATGGAGCCGCTGGCCTGCCACCTCCGGGGGAGTACTTGAGGGACAGGACATACGGTTTGGGTGCTCGGAGAACCTCGTATCCCTGTACGCCGACTACACGCTAATATACCTGAATCAACCGACCCAATCCTTGCCAATCCTGATCGCTGCGCTGACGCGGTTTGCTGCCGCCTCCGGGCTTTCCATCAACAAAACGAAATCTCAGCTTTACGCGATTGGATCGGAGAACGAATGGGAGGGAGCCCAGCGCCCGGTGATGGAACTTCCATGGGCAGAGGATACACTCCGATATCTGGGGATATGGATCGTTAGGACTGAGGCCATCTTTTACCAGCATAACATGGGGAGGATAATCCGGGGCCGGCGGGGTAGTATTGCCTTTTGGAACACACTTAAACTCTCCCTAATGGGGAAGATCGCCTTGATAAAGATGGTGGTCCTGCCTCGATGTCTTTATACAATGCAAGGTTCCTTTTTTGAACTTCCGAACAGAGTATTCAAGGAGCTGGATGCGCTCCTGGTCCCATTATTGTGGAATGGGAGGAGCTACAGGGTTAGCCTTGATATCATGAAACATAAGTGGGGCAAAGAGGGTCTAGAGGTCCCAGATTTAGAACTTTATTATTTTGCATCGCAACTGCAACCTTCATGCGATAGCCTGGCTGGACACGGGTCCCTCCTGTGAGAGGTCACTGCTAGAAGGCACATATGGGGACCGACACTTAGGATCGCTTCTTTGGCGGGTGGGGGGCAGCGAGAACATAGTCCTCCATTGCTGCGACTCGTAGCGACACTATGGAATCGGGTGGTACGACGACTAATTATGGACCGGCCGTTTGCCCCGGAGGTGGACTTCTGGCTAATGCCACCCTTTGCTCAAATAGACCAGGTTATGTCCACGGATAAATGGAAGGATGGGGGCTGCCTGATGCTGGCTGACCTCTACTCGGACAATAAATTCATTACTTCAAGAGGCAGTGAGCAACTTTGAGTTGGGATCGGGGCAGTTTCTGCAGTATGCTAAAACAGCTGCAACGGCGCGGCACTTATGGCCCTCGTTTCCAGTGGCCCCAGGGCACACCCTGGTCGCTATGATCACCATGGCTGGGGGGCGGAAGTTGTCACTCACCTCTAAAGGGCGTTGAGAGAAGATAAGAAGAATGGCCCCTTAAAAATAGAAGATAAATGGCAGCGGGTGTGTCCGCAGGAGATCACTCCACGAGAATGGGAAAAGATACACGAAAGTGTGCGAAAGGTGTCAGTATGCAACCGCTTCGAACAAATTCAGTATCATATAACACATATTACCTACCTCTCACCCAGACGGCTTCAGGCCATCAATAGTTTCAGGGACCCACATTGCCCCAGATGTTGTGGGGCTCAGGCAGATTTCCCGCATATGGTATGGACGTGCTCAACGATCCAGACGTATTGGATGGCGGTCCTAGAGGACCTGACCAGAATAACGGGATGGACAATTGCCCTGGACCCGTGCGCCTCTCTCTTGGGCTTGATTCCGCAGGATCCTAAACGCAAGACGAGTAGGTGGTTCCTGGTTCTGGGCCTCATTATAGGCAAAAGGCGTATTGCAATCCATTGGTTAACCCAACAGGGGCCACTTGTGGCGAAGTGGAGAACAGACTTGAGGGAGTGGCCATTGGCGGAGGAAGTACATATGCGTAACACCAGGAGGGGTAACAAACTACCCGAGGTGCTATTAGCGTGGGCAGTGATGATTCAAGAGATAGCGGGACAGACCTCACAAGACAGCTCAGAGCCAACGCTTTCCACAGGGGGGACGGTCCAAGGTCCCAGAGGAAGGACACAAGGGAACCCAGCATAAATGATAAGATGTATAGACCTCGAGTTATCCCGACCCGGCAAGGGTGGGAGGGGGAGGGTAGGGACGGGGGGTTTATGGGTGTGTTGGAAGGGTAGGGGGAGTTAAATTACAGTTGGGTTCTGATGTCATTAACAAAAATGAAGAAGAACATTGAAGATGGAGAATCCTCCACCGACACGACCTTAGGTCTAATTGATGACTTGTATCATTGTTAAAACGTGCACCACCTCGGCTGAGGTGGAAGAGAAGTATGATTGTTGATGTACATTGTCTGCTGATATGGAGGAACAACTAATAAATAAATATAAAAAAAAAAAATGTAGGCTCTGGGACATCATAACTGATGCCAACTACAACGTCACATGGAGCCGAATGAAGCCACCTGATGTCACGCTCAAAGGGTATTGATCAGCAAAAGTTTCTGAATCCAGCCTGACGCCTGGGAATTCAAAAGTAAGGAATCTGCAGCTAAACGCCTCTATCAGATACTTCAATGCAATAAATTAATAAGTATACAAAGAACAACCAGCCAGCACGTGTCGTTCAAAACATCTCTTTTGAACTTCATCAGGGCTATAAGAACAAGTTACTTACCTTCGGTAACGATGTATCTGTAAGAAACATTAGTTAGTTAGATTCCTCACCTTAGAATATCCCAGGCGTCAGTCTGGATCCGGAAAGATTTTTCGTCAGCAATAGCCCTTGTGCGTCGCTAGGCATCGTCTGCGGCTCCACGTCCGTCGTCGGCGTCGTGCGCCAGAATGACGTTGTCGGAGTACTTAGACGCCGCCCTCGCGCGCTGAGGTCAGTTCTTGTGCCAGGAACGCAGAGCCATGCAAGAGACCGACACTGGTGCCAAAAAATCTAGGGCCCTGAAAAGGATAGCCTTAACCCTAGATGTCAGTTCGCAGAACGGGGAGGATGGGTGGGTCGGTGAGGAATCTAACTAACTAATGATTCTTACAGATACATCGTTACCGAAGGTAAGTAACTTGTTCATCTGAAAGAAACACATTAGTTAGATTCCTCACCTTAGAATAGATACCCCAGCAATACCAACCCCGGTGGTGGGTTCTGTGAACCAAGATCACACCAGAAAGTCCTGGAGAACAGAACGGCCAAAGAAGCCGTCTCTCCGGACTTGGCTGTCCAGGCAATAGTGCTCGGCAAACGTGTGCAGTGAAGCCCACGTTGCCGCCTGACAGATGTCCTGCAAGGGAACTCCCCGGCCCAGGGCAGTAGTAGCCGCTGTGGCCCGGGTGGAATGGGCCCTCAACCCAACAGGAGGGTTCTTTTTTGCCAAGGAGTAACAAATTTTAATACACAACACGACACACCCCGAGATGGTCCGTTTGTGTACCGCCTTCCCCTTCTTAGCTCCTACGTATCCAACAAAAAGTTGGTCGTCCACCCGGAACTGTTTGGTGCGGTCCAAATAAAAGGACAGCGCCCGTTTTGGGTCCAGACGGTGGAGCCTCTCTTCCTCTTTTGAAGGATGCGGAGGCGGAAAGAAGGTGGGCAACGTGACAGATTGCCCGAGATGAAATGGGGTCACCACTTTCGGTAGAAAAGAAGGACGGGGCCGGAGGACAACCTTGTCCGGATGAACAGAAATAAAGGGAGGCTTAGAGGACAGAGCCTGGAGCTCACTCACCCATCTAGCCGAGGTGATAGCTACCAGGAAAGCAGTCTTCAGGGTGAGAAGACGAATGGGGCAATTGTGAAGAGGCTCAAAAGGAGCGCACATCAGAAAGGTCAGAACAAGATTCAAGTCCCACTGAGGCATTACGAAGGGGACAGGAGGGAACATGTGAGTAATGCCTTTGAGAAAACGGGAAACAACAGGGGACTTGAAGAGAGAAGGCTGATCAGGAAGCCGTAAGAAGGCAGAGATTGCAGCAAGATAACCTTTCAAGGTGCCCAGAGTAGAGCCCTGCTGGGCTAAAGAAAGAAGAAAGAGGAGAACCTCAGAGAGAGGGGCGGAAAGGGGATCCACAGCCTTTGCTGTGCACCATGCCACAAATTTGTTCCACCGGCAGGCGTATACCGTCTTTGTGGAGGGAAGCCTGGCTGCCAGAATGACATCACAGACTTCAGGAGGCAAGTCAAATGGCATCAACTGCCGATGCTCAATCTCCACGCATGGAGGTGGAGGCTGGACAGGTTTGTGAGGAGGACCGTCCCCTGCTGCTGCGACAGAAGGTCCTCCTGAAGAGGCAGTTGTATCGGAGGATCGATTGACATACTGAGTAGCTCAGGATACAAGAACCTTCGTGCCCAATCCGGAGCCACTAAGATAACTTGGGCCCGGTCGCGCCTGATCTTCTTCAGCACTCTGGGCAGAAGTGGTATAGGCAGAAAGGCGTACAACAGACCGCAATTCCACTTGCGACGAAAAGCGTCTCCGAGTGAGTGCTGCCTTGGAAATTCCAAAGCGCAGAACTGCTGACATTGCGCGTTCTGTTCGGTGGCGAATAGATCTAACCAAGGCTCTCTCCACAGCCGAAAGAGGCCTTGCGCCACGTCCGAGTTCAGACGCCATTCGTGATCCATCATGCACTGGCGGCTGAGTTCGTCTGCTCTGGCGTTCAGAGAGCCCGCCAGATGTTGAACCACCAGGGTGATGCCCTGGTGTTCCAGCCAGGTCCAGATACGCAGAGCCTCCTGACAAAGGGTCCACGACCCCGCCCCGCCCTGTTTGTTGCAATACCACATGGCGGTGGTGTTGTCCGTGAACACCTGCATGACACTTCCCCGGACAGAGGGAAGGAAGGCTTTTAGTGCAAGCCGGATCGCTCTCAGCTCCAAAAGGTTGATATGGAGGTGAGACTCCGCCGGAGACCAGAGTCCTCTGATCTCCGCCTCTCCCATGTGGCCCCCCCTTCCCAGGAGGGACGCGTCCGTTACTACTACGTGCTCCGGTTGGGGTAGGGAGAGGCATCTGCCGCTGACCCAATCGCGGTCCGTGAGCCACCACTGCAACTGTTTCGCAGTGCCCTCCGAGATCAAGACATGGTCGGACAGGTTGCCTCGATGCTGGGCCCACTGAAACTTCAGGTCCCACTGCAGAGCCCGCATTCGCCACCTGGCGTAATGCACCAACAGGATGCAGGAGGCCATCAGCCCCAAAAGCCGCAGCACCAGCCTGACCGAAACCCAGGATAGAGGCCGAAAGATGGGAATCAGAGCCTGAATATCCCGGACCCGCTGTTCCGGAGGATAAGCCCGGAACTGCGCCGAATCGAGAACCGCTCCGATGAAGAGGAGCTTCTGGGAGGGACTCAGGTGTGACTTCGGCACGTTGATGGATAACCCCAGCAAATGCAGGAGGTCGGCCGTAGTCTGGAGGTGGGAGACGACTTGCTGGGGCGAGCCCACCTTCAACAGCCAGTCGTCGAGATAGGGGAAGACTGGAACCCCTGATCTGCGCAGATGAGCTGCGACCACCGCCATCACTTTCGTGAACACCCGAGGGGCGCACGGTGAACTGAAAGTGCTCCTGACCCACCGTGAACTGCAGGTAACGCCGGTGGGCCGGCAGGACGGGGATGTGAAAATAGGCGTCCTGCAAGTCCAACACTACCATCCACTCTCCAGGGTCGAGGGCAGCCAGAACCTGAGCTAAAGTTAGCATCTTGAACCGTTCCTTCCGGAGGAAGGTGTTGACGCTCCTGAGGTCCAAGATAGGGCGCAGGCCCCCTTTGCCCTTTTGGGAACCAGAAAGTAATGGGATTAGCAACCACGGCCTACTTCTGGACCAGGAACGCGCTCGATGGCCTCTTTGACCAAGAGGGCCGTAACTTCCTCCCGCAGAACATTCAAGTGATCCTCCGATATACGGTGGCACTGCGGTGGCATGGCTGGAGGGGTCGTCTCGAAGGGGAGGGAGTAGCCCCTTCGGACGATTTGCAGCACCCACCTGTCCGAAGTGATGGAGAGCCAGTGGAGGAGGTGATGGTGAACTCTGCCGCCCACTGGCGTGGAATGGGCCTGAAAGCTCGGACTAGGAAGGCTTTGAGGCGGATGCTGCCGGGGTGGATGTGGACTGACCGCGTTGTCCTCTAGTACCGCCACGGCGGAACCCACGTCCGCGACCGCGTGCAGGTTGGTTCTGCGGCCGGTGGCTAGGCGGACATGAGGAGGCGCCTCTTCCTTGGCCACGAAAGGGGCGAAAGGCGGAAGCGTGCGGCAGTGGGGCCGAGAGACCCAAGGTCGTGGCCGTAGCCCGGGAGTGCTTAAAACGAGCCGGCGCACTATCTGCCTTCTCACCAAAAAGGCGAGCGCCATCAAAGGGCATATCCATGAGGGTACTCTGGACATCCCCTGAAAAAGACGTGGGCCTCAGCCAGGCGTGGCGCCGGAGCACCACCGTGGTGGAAATCGCCCTACCCAGCGAGTCCGTGGTGTCAAGTCCACACCGTATGGCATGTCGCGCTGCATCTCGCCCGTCAGCAAGTGCCTGGGAGAGACGTGTCCGGGCCTCCACCGGACACAGTGGCAGCACGTCCTCCACCGTATCCCACAGAGAGTGGGAGAAACGGTCCAAGAGGCAAGCGGTGTTCAAAGACCGCAGGCCCAAACTCAGGGAAGAGAACAGTTTCTTGCCGAACTGTTCCAGCCTCTTGGATTCCTGAACCGGAGGAGCGGACAGGAAGGAGGATTGGGAAGTGGAGGCCTGGATAACCAGGCTCTCGGGGGTGGGGTGTTGGGACAGGAAACTGGGGTCGCCCGGAGCAGGGCGGTGGCACCGGGCCACCTTCCGATCCACAGGAGGAACTGTGGAGGGCTTGGACCAATTGCCCTGCAGAACGTCGACGAGGGCCTCATTGAACTGCAGCAGAGGCTCTGTGGAGCTTGCTGATGGTTGAAGCACCTCTGTGAGGATATTAGTCCTCACGGTCACAGCAGGCAACTCGAGCCCCAGGGCTTCGGCCGCCTTGCGCAGCACCACTGAAAAAGCTGCACCTTCTTTCGAAGCCATAGTCGGAGGAGAGATGAAGCCAGCGTCCTGCGAAGTGTCCAGACCACTGGCATCCCCCAGTTCGTCTGCCCTGTTCTGTGCAAGTTGACCCTGGAGGGCCATAGGGTCGTCAGACCCCTCCCAGTCGCCCCCGTCATCCGATTCCTGATAAACAGGAGGAACGATCGGAGCCGGACGGTAGAGGAAACCTTCATCCATCGGCGTCGGTTCCGGACCGGGGCTAAACCGGGGAACGGCGTCGTCCGGAAACGGCACCGGAGGTGGAACCGGTGTCGGCGCCGGCGGAGGAGGCGTCGTGAGGTCGACCGGCGCCAACAGAGATCCAGGCCTGGATCTCTCGGGGACCTGCGGCGTCGGGACCGAAGTTGTCGACAGCGGAGCCAGGACCCTCATGGCCGAGAGGAAGGCACTGAACTCCGCCGGAGTCGGGTCAGTCCCAGGGACCAGCGGGTATGGAGATGGACGCGGCTCCTGCGGAGCCGCGGGGGTGGGACCACCCTGACCCTCGGCCAAGTCGCGCGACTGGCGAGGGGAGTCCGAAGAGCGGTGTCGCCTCTTGGACTTCTTGGATCACTTCGACTTACCTGAAGACTTCGAGCCCGACGAGCGATGATGATGACTGCGGCTCCGCGACCGGTCCTTGGACCTCCTCCTGGACCGGGACCGTGAGCGGCGCGGAGCAGAGTGCCGAAGCTCGAGAAGCTTACGGGACCGCTCCCGCCTAGCCTTCGAGGTCAAGGCCTGACAGTCGGGGCACGACTCTGCGTCGTGGTCGGCCCCCAGGCAGTAAAGGCACCGGCGATGGTGATCCGTCACCGACATCAGGCGATGACAGGCGTCACAGGCCTTAAATCCAGGCATCCTACCGGCACCAGAGTCGAGTCGACAAAGACCAAAAAGAGTCAAAAAATTTTAGTCAAAAATTGACTAAGGGGTAAGCTCTTCCCGGATTGGCGCTGTCTGGCGCGGAAAAAAGAAGAACTGATGTCAGCGCGCGAGCGCAGCGTCTAAGTACTCCGACGACATCATTCCGGCGCACGACGCCAACGACGGACGCGGAGCAGCAGACGACGCCTAGCGACGCGCAAGGGGTATTGCTGACGAAAAATCTTTCCGGATCCAGCCTGACGCCTGGGGATATTCTAAGGTGAGGAATCTAACTAACGTGTTTCTTTCAGATACAACATACAAAAGACACAAATAAGACACCTCTCGACTGGCACATTATGACGACAATATAACACCAAGTAAAAAAAAAAAATATATATATATATATATATATATATCAAGTCACGTGGGGTGTTCTGGAAAAACGAGCAGCACTCGAGACACGGACCTCTTGTTCCCCAGCAAGGCATTTAATGGTATTGGCAGAACAGCAAACCAGTTCATTCAAAGGCAGCTGACCGCCACCTGACGCGTTTCAAGTCAATCTCTTCCTCAGAGGCGGTTCCGGTCAGAAGGCACAAGGCGGGCTGCAAACTCCTAATTAGCAATATCGTATGTCCTGATTGGACGGCTCTTAATGAGGCAATACGTAGCATTATGGGAGTTGCAGTCCCAACATTCCTTGTCACTTGAAATATCTGCCAAATCTCAAGCTCTGGATGAGCCCCAGCCAGCATATCTGCCATTGATCCATAGTCCGTGCTCCACAAGCAACCCCCGCTGTAACGAAGATCTGTGGCCCCCTTCACCTGGGGTGGTGCCAGCTCAGCGGCAGAACAACCGCTCATACATCAAGTCACGTGGGGTGTTCTGGAAAAACGAGCAGCACTCGAGACACGGACCTCTTGTTCCCCAGCAAGGCATTTAATGGTATTGGCAGAACAGCAAACCAGTTCATTCAAAGGCAGCTGACCGCCACCTGACGCGTTTCAAGTCAATCTCTTCCTCAGAGGCGGTTCCGGTCAGAAGGCACAAGGCGGGCTGCAAACTCCTAATTAGCAATATCGTATGTCCTGATTGGACGGCTCTTAATGAGGCAATACGTAGCATTATGGGAGTTGCAGTCCCAACATTCCTTGTCACTTGAAATATCTGCCAAATCTCAAGCTCTGGATGAGCCCCAGCCAGCATATCTGCCATTGATCCATAGTCCGTGCTCCACAAGCAACCCCCGCTGTAACGAAGATCTGTGGCCCCCTTCACCTGGGGTGGTGCCAGCTCAGCGGCAGAACAACCGCTCATACATCAAGTCACGTGGGGTGTTCTGGAAAAACGAGCAGCACTCGAGACACGGACCTCTTGTTCCCCAGCAAGGCATTTAATGGTATTGGCAGAACAGCAAACCAGTTCATTCAAAGGCAGCTGACCGCCACCTGACGCGTTTCAAGTCAATCTCTTCCTCAGAGGCGGTTCCGGTCAGAAGGCACAAGGCGGGCTGCAAACTCCTAATTAGCAATATCGTATGTCCTGATTGGACGGCTCTTAATGAGGCAATACGTAGCATTATGGGAGTTGCAGTCCCAACATTCCTTGTCACTTGAAATATCTGCCAAATCTCAAGCTCTGGATGAGCCCCAGCCAGCATATCTGCCATTGATCCATAGTCCGTGCTCCACAAGCAACCCCCGCTGTAACGAAGATCTGTGGCCCCCTTCACCTGGGGTGGTGCCAGCTCAGCGGCAGAACAACCGCTCATACATCAAGTCACGTGGGGTGTTCTGGAAAAACGAGCAGCACTCGAGACACGGACCTCTTGTTCCCCAGCAAGGCATTTAATGGTATTGGCAGAACAGCAAACCAGTTCATTCAAAGGCAGCTGACCGCCACCTGACGCGTTTCAAGTCAATCTCTTCCTCAGAGGCGGTTCCGGTCAGAAGGCACAAGGCGGGCTGCAAACTCCTAATTAGCAATATCGTATGTCCTGATTGGACGGCTCTTAATGAGGCAATACGTAGCATTATGGGAGTTGCAGTCCCAACATTCCTTGTCACTTGAAATATCTGCCAAATCTCAAGCTCTGGATGAGCCCCAGCCAGCATATCTGCCATTGATCCATAGTCCGTGCTCCACAAGCAACCCCCGCTGTAACGAAGATCTGTGGCCCCCTTCACCTGGGGTGGTGCCAGCTCAGCGGCAGAACAACCGCTCATACATCAAGTCACGTGGGGTGTTCTGGAAAAACGAGCAGCACTCGAGACACGGACCTCTTGTTCCCCAGCAAGGCATTTAATGGTATTGGCAGAACAGCAAACCAGTTCATTCAAAGGCAGCTGACCGCCACCTGACGCGTTTCAAGTCAATCTCTTCCTCAGAGGCGGTTCCGGTCAGAAGGCACAAGGCGGGCTGCAAACTCCTAATTAGCAATATCGTATGTCCTGATTGGACGGCTCTTAATGAGGCAATACGTAGCATTATGGGAGTTGCAGTCCCAACATTCCTTGTCACTTGAAATATCTGCCAAATCTCAAGCTCTGGATGAGCCCCAGCCAGCATATCTGCCATTGATCCATAGTCCGTGCTCCACAAGCAACCCCCGCTGTAACGAAGATCTGTGGCCCCCTTCACCTGGGGTGGTGCCAGCTCAGCGGCAGAACAACCGCTCATACATCAAGTCACGTGGGGTGTTCTGGAAAAACGAGCAGCACTCGAGACACGGACCTCTTGTTCCCCAGCAAGGCATTTAATGGTATTGGCAGAACAGCAAACCAGTTCATTCAAAGGCAGCTGACCGCCACCTGACGCGTTTCAAGTCAATCTCTTCCTCAGAGGCGGTTCCGGTCAGAAGGCACAAGGCGGGCTGCAAACTCCTAATTAGCAATATCGTATGTCCTGATTGGACGGCTCTTAATGAGGCAATACGTAGCATTATGGGAGTTGCAGTCCCAACATTCCTTGTCACTTGAAATATCTGCCAAATCTCAAGCTCTGGATGAGCCCCAGCCAGCATATCTGCCATTGATCCATAGTCCGTGCTCCACAAGCAACCCCCGCTGTAACGAAGATCTGTGGCCCCCTTCACCTGGGGTGGTGCCAGCTCAGCGGCAGAACAACCGCTCATACATCAAGTCACGTGGGGTGTTCTGGAAAAACGAGCAGCACTCGAGACACGGACCTCTTGTTCCCCAGCAAGGCATTTAATGGTATTGGCAGAACAGCAAACCAGTTCATTCAAAGGCAGCTGACCGCCACCTGACGCGTTTCAAGTCAATCTCTTCCTCAGAGGCGGTTCCGGTCAGAAGGCACAAGGCGGGCTGCAAACTCCTAATTAGCAATATCGTATGTCCTGATTGGACGGCTCTTAATGAGGCAATACGTAGCATTATGGGAGTTGCAGTCCCAACATTCCTTGTCACTTGAAATATCTGCCAAATCTCAAGCTCTGGATGAGCCCCAGCCAGCATATCTGCCATTGATCCATAGTCCGTGCTCCACAAGCAACCCCCGCTGTAACGAAGATCTGTGGCCCCCTTCACCTGGGGTGGTGCCAGCTCAGCGGCAGAACAACCGCTCATACATCAAGTCACGTGGGGTGTTCTGGAAAAACGAGCAGCACTCGAGACACGGACCTCTTGTTCCCCAGCAAGGCATTTAATGGTATTGGCAGAACAGCAAACCAGTTCATTCAAAGGCAGCTGACCGCCACCTGACGCGTTTCAAGTCAATCTCTTCCTCAGAGGCGGTTCCGGTCAGAAGGCACAAGGCGGGCTGCAAACTCCTAATTAGCAATATCGTATGTCCTGATTGGACGGCTCTTAATGAGGCAATACGTAGCATTATGGGAGTTGCAGTCCCAACATTCCTTGTCACTTGAAATATCTGCCAAATCTCAAGCTCTGGATGAGCCCCAGCCAGCATATCTGCCATTGATCCATAGTCCGTGCTCCACAAGCAACCCCCGCTGTAACGAAGATCTGTGGCCCCCTTCACCTGGGGTGGTGCCAGCTCAGCGGCAGAACAACCGCTCATACATCAAGTCACGTGGGGTGTTCTGGAAAAACGAGCAGCACTCGAGACACGGACCTCTTGTTCCCCAGCAAGGCATTTAATGGTATTGGCAGAACAGCAAACCAGTTCATTCAAAGGCAGCTGACCGCCACCTGACGCGTTTCAAGTCAATCTCTTCCTCAGAGACTATGGATCAATGGCAGATATGCTGGCTGGGGCTCATCCAGAGCTTGAGATTTGGCAGATATTTCAAGTGACAAGGAATGTTGGGACTGCAACTCCCATAATGCCACGTATTGCCTCATTAAGAGCCGTCCAATCAGGACATACGATATTGCTAATTAGGAGTTTGCAGCCCGCCTTGTGCCTTCTGACCGGAACCGCCTCTGAGGAAGAGATTGACTTGAAACGCGTCAGGTGGCGGTCAGCTGCCTTTGAATGAACTGGTTTGCTGTTCTGCCAATACCATTAAATGCCTTGCTGGGGAACAAGAGGTCCGTGTCTCGAGTGCTGCTCGTTTTTCCAGAACACCCCACGTGACTTGATGTATGAGCGGTTGTTCTGCCGCTGAGCTGGCACCACCCCAGGTGAAGGGGGCCACAGATCTTCGTTACAGCGGGGGTTGCTTGTGGAGCACGGACTATGGATCAATGGCAGATATGCTGGCTGGGGCTCATCCAGAGCTTGAGATTTGGCAGATATTTCAAGTGACAAGGAATGTTGGGACTGCAACTCCCATAATGCCACGTATTGCCTCATTAAGAGCCGTCCAATCAGGACATACGATATTGCTAATTAGGAGTTTGCAGCCCGCCTTGTGCCTTCTGACCGGAACCGCCTCTGAGGAAGAGATTGACTTGAAACGCGTCAGGTGGCGGTCAGCTGCCTTTGAATGAACTGGTTTGCTGTTCTGCCAATACCATTAAATGCCTTGCTGGGGAACAAGAGGTCCGTGTCTCGAGTGCTGCTCGTTTTTCCAGAACACCCCACGTGACTTGATGTATGAGCGGTTGTTCTGCCGCTGAGCTGGCACCACCCCAGGTGAAGGGGGCCACAGATCTTCGTTACAGCGGGGGTTGCTTGTGGAGCACGGACTATGGATCAATGGCAGATATGCTGGCTGGGGCTCATCCAGAGCTTGAGATTTGGCAGATATTTCAAGTGACAAGGAATGTTGGGACTGCAACTCCCATAATGCCACGTATTGCCTCATTAAGAGCCGTCCAATCAGGACATACGATATTGCTAATTAGGAGTTTGCAGCCCGCCTTGTGCCTTCTGACCGGAACCGCCTCTGAGGAAGAGATTGACTTGAAACGCGTCAGGTGACGGTCAGCTGCCTTTGAATGAACTGGTTTGCTGTTCTGCCAATACCATTAAATGCCTTGCTGGGGAACAAGAGGTCCGTGTCTCGAGTGCTGCTCGTTTTTCCAGAACACCCCACGTGACTTGATGTATGAGCGGTTGTTCTGCCGCTGAGCTGGCACCACCCCAGGTGAAGGGGGCCACAGATCTTCGTTACAGCGGGGGTTGCTTGTGGAGCACGGACTATGGATCAATGGCAGATATGCTGGCTGGGGCTCATCCAGAGCTTGAGATTTGGCAGATATTTCAAGTGACAAGGAATGTTGGGACTGCAACTCCCATAATGCCACGTATTGCCTCATTAAGAGCCGTCCAATCAGGACATACGATATTGCTAATTAGGAGTTTGCAGCCCGCCTTGTGCCTTCTGACCGGAACCGCCTCTGAGGAAGAGATTGACTTGAAACGCGTCAGGTGGCGGTCAGCTGCCTTTGAATGAACTGGTTTGCTGTTCTGCCAATACCATTAAATGCCTTGCTGGGGAACAAGAGGTCCGTGTCTCGAGTGCTGCTCGTTTTTCCAGAACACCCCACGTGACTTGATGTATGAGCGGTTGTTCTGCCGCTGAGCTGGCACCACCCCAGGTGAAGGGGGCCACAGATCTTCGTTACAGCGGGGGTTGCTTGTGGAGCACGGACTATGGATCAATGGCAGATATGCTGGCTGGGGCTCATCCAGAGCTTGAGATTTGGCAGATATTTCAAGTGACAAGGAATGTTGGGACTGCAACTCCCATAATGCCACGTATTGCCTCATTAAGAGCCGTCCAATCAGGACATACGATATTGCTAATTAGGAGTTTGCAGCCCGCCTTGTGCCTTCTGACCGGAACCGCCTCTGAGGAAGAGATTGACTTGAAACGCGTCAGGTGGCGGTCAGCTGCCTTTGAATGAACTGGTTTGCTGTTCTGCCAATACCATTAAATGCCTTGCTGGGGAACAAGAGGTCCGTGTCTCGAGTGCTGCTCGTTTTTCCAGAACACCCCACGTGACTTGATATATATATATATATATATATATATATATGTGTATATTCCAAAGATAGACTTCCTACACCATATTGAATAAACACTGAGAGAAAAATCACTGACAGGGCATAAGTAAAACCCCTCACTATTAAAAGACAGAACTCATATTGAATAACTAATTGTAATTGAAGCAACATCATATACGTTTAATTCCAAAAAGTAGCATCTCTTAGTGAAAAAATAAGGTAATGCGTTAATCCAGTAAGTGTAGAAATTTGTAAAGAGTACTATTCCTCTTAAATAAAGGTCATATTAAATCCAACTGTATTTCCAAAGTCTTATCCGTTAATGCGGAAATGGGGATAAATAACCCAGAATTGATACCTATCAAAGATTGCAAGAATCGTACCTGCACTATGGAAAATGGTGAAAATAAAAAAAAAGCATGCAATAACATAATAAACAATAAATACAGACAGATATCTTCCATCATCAAGAGAAGGGGTGATCACAATCCTAAATATTACAATGAACGGTATGGGGTAGCTGACAACAGTGTTCTGCATATTCGAAATTTGTGTTTTGGAATTTATCACGTCACTGAAAATATATGTGGGGGCAACAGGGAACTGATGCTCAGACAAACCGAGGTCAAATGGATTTGTCGTTTACAAGTCATCTCTGTTGGTCATAACCCAGATAATGAATTGCATTACTTTTTAGGATGATATTATTTCCTTTTGTTTTTACATTGATGTCTGAACCTCGCACTGACAGAGAAGAAATGAGGCATCTTTTCATCACTCATAATATCTGTCATGCTGGTTGCGTACAATCATTGTTGCCACCTGACTGAGTTTCTATACATGTGGATGACATGTGGGCAATTTCTAATTTGATATCAGAACATTGTAAAGAGACATTTAGATACATTCCATATGGCTTGCCTCTACTTTAACACAATGATGTTGCCTAGTGTGAAATTCAAATATCTTAGTCACTCTGTCTATTACTTATATGCATGGCACAAATTCAAATGTATTTAAGGCTGGCACAATCTGATGGTGCAAGACTTCACTTTGGGCACCTTGGGATACGCTATACACACTATTGACCGATTCGCAAATGTAATCTAGGACAAAATACTAACTTTACGACTTTCTGTATTCACAAACGGCATTTAGGAGTAGTAAAGTTAGGATTCCTAAGTTTACTACTCCTAAATGCTAGGTGTGGGCGGAATTTGCGAAATTCACTTTAGCAAACTATCGCGAAAATGTTAATCTCCGCAAACACGCGGAAATATCGTGAAGACGCGGAAGTTTTTTCCCGACCATTTGCGGTATTTTCTGCGTGATCGCGGCTCGCCAACTTACCCATGCGGCTGCTCACGGGCGCGGCCATTTTGTTTTCACTTGTCTCGCGGTGCATGATCGCGAGAAGAAACACGTGATCGCGCGACGAATGACGTTACTGCGGGCGTGAACTTTCGCGTGACAGAGCAAATGGCTACCAACAATCCAACATCTCGTGGAGAACGCGACCAGATCGGGAAAACTTGTCGGCGAACGCGGGGATTCAGGTAAGGCGATCGCGCGCACGCGAGAATGTATTTTTTTACAGCGCGAGCAAGAAAAAAAATTCTGGTAAGATGCGGATAGTGGAAATTTTGACATTTTCGCGCTCTCCGCGGAACGCGAAAATGGCAAATTATCGCAATTTCCGCGAACGGAACGGAATTTTTGCCCAGGCCTACTAAATGCCCTTTGTGAATACCGAAAGTCGTAATGTTAGGATTTTGTCTCAGTTAAACTTAAGTTTTAGTCTATTACCAAAGGGCATTTAGGAGTAGTAAAGTTATGATTATGAAACCAAAACGGGTCAGGAGGCAGAATATCAGGAGGATTTATGCCCGTTCGCCATGAATAAAGAGATCAGAGGAATCACGAGTGCTGTTGAGTGCGTTCTCGTTCATGTTTGGACTTTGGTGAATCATGTTTACACGGCCGTCCAAAGCTGTGGAGAACTGCACCACCGTTGGTAAAATACAGGGCCATAGGGCTTGAACGAATAAAAGCCTGATTTATGGAAAAGCAATTTTGTCAAATATAACCATGTTATTATGATCCCTGTGGTCCACTATAGACAAGACTAATAGACTTAAAACTGTGTATCTTGTAGAACCTACTAAGGAAGATAAACGGTTTCCCAGCATACTACAAATCCCAGAAGGCAATGCTGAAAATACGCACCTGTGCAGCCCACTGAGGGCAGGAATGAAGTAGTTATAAGCATGCTAGGAAATATCTGCAGATTCACAGCTACGCCTATGAATAAGGAGCGGGGTGCTCCGAAACCGGTCAGGCGGCAGAATATCAGGAGGATTAATGCCGGTTCCCCATGAATAAAGAGGTCAGGGGAATCCCGATTGCTGTTGAGTGCGTTCTCGTGCTTGTTTGGACTTTGGTGAATCATATTTACACGGCCGTCCAAAGCCGTGGAGAACTACACCACCGTTGATAAAATACAGGGACATAGGGCTTGAACGAATATAAGCCTGATTTATGGAACATCAGTTTTGTCAAATATAGACGTGTCATTACAATCCTTGTGGCCCACTGGAGGGCAATACTAATGGACTAAAAACTGTTTATCTTCCAGAACCTACTAAGGAAGATAAATGGTTTCCCAGCATACTACAAATCCCAGAAGGCGATGGTGAAAATACGCACCTGTGCAGCCCACTGAGGGCAGGAATGAAGTAGTTATAAGCATGCTGGGAAATATATGCAGATTCACAACCATGCCTATGAAGGAGCGGGGACTCTGAAACCAGTCAGGCAGCAGAATATCAGAAGGAATAATGCCGGTTCCCCATGAATAAAGAGATAGGAGGAATCAAGATTGCTGTTGAGTGCGTTCTCGTTTGGACTTTGGTGAATCATATATAGACACGCCCTTGATCAGGGGCCCCAAAGAATACATGGCAGTTTTTGGCTTTGGGTGCTGTGCACAACGTGGAGGCCTCCCCCCAGAAGGAGATTGAAACTGCATAAATTGCAGAGACTTGAGAGGAAGTGCTGCTGTGGACGGGGCGTCGGAGGACGACTGAAAGTAGGGAAGCGCACGTTCAGTCGAGCGAGTGGCAGATGTGAGATTGAATTATAGGGGGAATGCGGAGTGCGTCCGAAGGGGCCAAGTCCAAGTGCATATCGTAATAGCAAGAAGGACATACGAAGGGCTCGTGCCTGACAACAGAAACGCTGTTAGGCACTCTATATAAATGCCAAGGTGTATTGAAGAATGAGTGGGTGTATGAGTGTCTGAATGGATGATTTAGTAGGTGCATGACTGACTGTATAAGTGAGTGATTAAACGTGTCTTACTGAATACATGGGTTAGTGACTAAACTGTGTAAATGTCGGTATCAGTCTGTCAGTTGGTGTGTGAGTGGCTGCATCGGTTGGTGAGTAGCTACATGAGTATGTTATAAGTTATCGATTGGTTATCTGAGTATATGTATGGGTTCCTGGGTGTCTGTGTGGATGGATGGGAGGTGTGTGACTCTGTGCATAGATGTGTGAGTACTTAATCCACTGGGTGTATAGGTTCAAGAGTGCATATGGAAACAGCTGTATGAGTGGATGAGTGTGTGTATGAGTGTATTGGTGAGTGAATGAATGTATCAGTGGTACATGTCCGAGTAACTACATATGTAAAAGGCAGTGTATGTGAGAGTTGGAGTATATAAATGAGTATATGTGAGAGTCAGTGATTGTGAGAGTGGCTGTATGGATGAGTGTGTACTTGTATCAGTGATTGTATAAGAGAGTAAGTATGAATAAGTGAGGTGGTATGTGTATAACTGTATAGGTGAGTAAATGGAAGTGTGATTGATTCTTTGCATGACTAGGTGTGTGAGTAACTCTGGATGAGTAGTGGTGTGTGAGTGGCTGTATAGGTGTATGAGTGCATATGATAGTGTTGTATTGACGAGTAACTGCATGTATGAGTGACTGTATGGGTTAATGAGTGGATGAGTGTGTAGACTTAGGAATCAGTGAGCGGGGGTAACTAGTATTGGTGTGTCTATGGTTTTGAAAATGGTAGTCTGTATTTTAGAGTGGGTGTATCAAAGGTTATATTAGGGTGTGAGGCGGTGCATCAGATTTTCACGTGGATGATGTCATCAGTGATGCAATCAGTGATGTCACTGACCATGTCATGAATGATGTAATATGTGACATCATCAGCAGTGCATTGCGGGGACGTGAGTTATAGTTAGCAGAACTAACTATAACGACCGAATTTCTCTGGTTTTGTATGAGTGAAATGTCCAACTAACTATAACGTCCCTGAAACCTGTTTTTTTTTCAGTGAATTTCAAAGGTTTTTTAAATGCGAATTTCTAACTATAACGTCCCTGAAACCTATGGTTTTTTCAGTGAATTTCAAGTGTTTTTAAATGCTAATTTCTAACTATGCTTGCAGAGGTAGGACATGTGCAGAAAGAGGAAGAAAGGCACAGGGAGAAGCAAGAGAAATACAGAAAGAGGCAACAGAAGTCCAGAAAGACGAAGATCGGTATAGAAAGAAGCAAGAGATATGCAGAAAGAACCAACACAGGTGCAGAAAGAGGCCTTGTTGCAAAGTCATCCTGTTCCCCCAACTTTTTGCTGACTGGTACTGGTGGTAACTGACTCTGACTAACCAGGCCCAGAAACAGTGCTATGCTAAAAGACACTTAGAATACAGTTAAAACACCTACATACACTAGGGTACACTATGAGTTGGGGTACCCCTGTGATTGGCATGACCTCCTCTGTAAGGCCCTAGTATATAATAGGGCAGGGGGATTAAAACTACTGCTAAGTTAGATGTGCAGAAAGATGCTTCTTTAAGTAGTAGTCACGTTTGCAGAGTGGTGGAGAATGGGAGCTGGACCTCCGACCAGCGCTAAGGAATTCTGCTGCGTAGGACTTACAGGAGGTACCAGGAAGGCTTCTTGGCCCCCAAACTCCCTCAGGAGTAAATTGGACTTCATCCCCCATCCTGTAGTCTTCCAGGAGGCGAGTTTGCAGAGTGGTGGAGAAAGGAGGGCATGGCCTCCGAAGACGTCTTAGCAATCCCACTGTGTGGGACTTACTGGAGGTAATAAGAGGGGTAGTTGGCCCCCAAGGACATCCTTGGGGGCCAACTACCCCTCCTATTACCTCCAGTAAGTCCCACACAGCAGCATTGGTAAGTACTCGGGGGATGAAGTCCACTTGTGTCTTGAGGTCCTCAGGACACAAGAGGACCTCATTGCCCCACCAGCAGTGCGCCAAGAGGCGCGTTTACAGAGTGGTGTGAAATGGCGTGTGGCCCCGGACCACCTCTCTGCAACATAGCTCTCTGGCTCATACTGGAGGTAGGCCTGGGCCAAAATTCCGTTCCATTCGCGGAAATTGCGATAATTTGGCATTTTCGCGTTCAGCGGAAAGTGCGAAAATGTCAAAATTTCCGCATTCTGCAGCTTAGCGATAATTAGTTTCTTGCTCGCGCTGTAAAAAAATACATTCTTGCGTGCGCGCGATCGCCTTACCTGAATCCCCGCGTTCGCTGACAAGTGTTCCCGACCCGGTCGCGTTCTCCACGAGATATTGGATTGTTGGTGGCCATTTTGCGCTGTCTCGCAACAGTTTGTGCTCGCATTGTCGCGCGATCACGTCATTTGTTGCGCGATCACGTCATTCTTCTCGCGATCATGCACCGCGCGAGTATGAGAAGATTGAGATCTCAAACACGTCATTCTACACCGTGAGCGAGAGGGTGAGGACGCGGGCACGTCTAATCGAACGCGAACAGGAGAAAGAGACCCCGAACACGTCATATCCAACGCGACAGGGAGCAAGAGAACGCGATCATGTCATTTTCGACACGCCATCGACATCCGGCGGAAGTAATGTGAAGCTCGAGAACTCGAACATGTAAAATGTTCTATTTGGAGAGGAATATCAGCTCTAGCAGCATGAAACCTTCTGCAAATGCTGATTTTGGATGAAAACAACTACTCACATTGACATTTGGCTGTCCTTTTTTGTGCAAGGAGTCCTTTTTTAAAAAGGTGGGGAGAGGGAGGAAGTGACACAGAATCTCCAACTTCCTGTTCCTGTCCAGCAGGCTCCTCCCAGTGCTTTGTCCATCTCCTGCTCATTCTGCCTTTGGATTTGGAGTTTGAAAGATCACTCTTTTTGTCTGCTGCATCATTGCAATTGGATTTGAGGATTTTTGGAATAGGATATTTTACAAGTAAGTGGCTGTTGTGTCTGTTTGATTGTGGGCATTGCAGTTGTTGTAACTACAATTTATTTTTGATAACTATCATCATTCCTTTTTTTTTAAAATGTTGTGGGTAGTAGTAGTAGGCCCGAGCTAGCCATGGGCATGGCCTCATGGGTGTGTGCATGATGAAGCAACTGTTCCTTTTGGTGTTTTTTGAATGTATTTCATTTTCAAGCATCATTTAAGGCATGGATGGCATTGGATTGAGTTGGGGAAGTGTGTTTTTTTTGGGGTGGCCTATCTGATGTTGTTGTGCCTGGCCATGTGGCTGGTGGCCATTTTGAAGCATAGGCCTGCAAGCTTGCCTGGCCTTGTCTGCCAACAGGCCTGCTTTCATCCACTAGGATCAGAGCAGGTAGCCACAGCTTTATTAATCAAGTGTTTTCTGTGTGGTCTGTTGAATTTAGACTTCATTTAGAGCATGGATGGCATTGGATTGAGTTGGGGAAGTGTGCTTTTTGGAGGTGGCCTTTCTGATGTTGTTGGGCCTGGCCATGTGGCTGGTGGCCATTTTGAAGCCTAGGCCTGCAAGCTTACCTGGCCTTGTCTGCCAACAGGCCTGCTTTCATCCACTAGGATCAGAGCAGGTAGCCACAGCTTTATTAATCAAGTGTTTTCTGTGTGGTCTGTTGAATTTAGACTTCATTTAGGGCATGGATGGCATTGGATTGAGTTGGGGAAGTGTGCTTTTTGGGGGTGGCCTTTCTGATGTTGTTGGCCCTGGCCATGTGGCAGGTGGACATTTTGAAGCCTAGGCCTGCAAGCTTGCCTGGCCTTGTCTGCCAACAGGCCTGCTTTCATCCACTGGGATCAGAGCAGGTAGCCACAGCTTTATTAATCAAGTGTTTTCTGTGTGGTCTGTTGAATTTAGACTTCACTTAGGGCATGGATGGCATTGGATTGAGTTGGGGAAGTGTGCTTTTTGGGGGTAACCTTTCTGATGTTGTTGGGCCTGGCCATGTGGATGGTGGCCATTTTGAAGCCTAGGCCTGCAAGCTTGCCTGGCTCTGTCTGCCAACAGGCCTGTTTTCATCCACTAGGATCAGAGCAGGTAGCCACAGCTTTATTAATCAAGTGTTTTCTGTGTGGTCTGTTGAATTTAGACTTCATTTAGGGCATGGATGGCATTGGATTGAGTTGGGGAAGTGTGCTTTTTGGGGGTAGCCTTTCTGATGTTGTTGGGCCTGGCCATGTGGATGGTGGCCATTTTGAAGCCTAGGCCTGCAAGCTTGCCTGGCCTTGTCTGCCAACAGGCCTGCTTTCATCCACTAGGATCAGAGCAGGTAGCCACAGCTTTATTAATCAAGTGTTTTCTGTGTGGTCTGTTGAATTTAGACTTCATTTAGGGCATGGATGGCATTGGCTTGAGTTGGGGAAGTGTGCTTTTTGGGGGTGGCCTTTCTGATGTTGTTGGGCCTGGCAATGTGGATGGTGGCCATTTTGAAGCCTAGGCCTGCAAGCTTGCCTGGCCTTATCTGCCAACAGGCCTGCTTTCATCCACTAGGATCAGAGAAGGTAGCCACAGCTTTATTAATCAAGTGTTTTCTGTGTGGTCTGTTGAATTTAGACTTCATTTAGGGCATGGATGGCATTGGATTGAGTTGGGGAAGTGTGCTTTTTGGGGGTGGCCTTTCTGATGTTGGTTGTCTTAAAGACATGCTTTTCTTGTATGTGTCTGGTCACTGGTGTGTTGGTGTGCAATGCATGCACCCTGCAGAATTTTTGGGGCCTGTGAATGTTCGTATTTACATTTTGTTGCATTAAAAAGGCAGAGCAGTGTGCTTTAGCATGCATCCTTTACCTGGCTTTTATAGGCCTTTTGTCAGCTCATGGTGTTTCCCAGGCCCCCGGCTTGTTTGTGATTTGTGAATGTCCATGTGGGTGGTGGCCTTTTTTTGTGTTTGGACTGGGAGTTATTAGTGTCCTGCTTTTGCCATAGGTCTGCATGGTTTTCCTATTGGCTATTTGGCTTACTGCTTCCATCCATCCACCCCCTTTGCCAGCAGCAGCTCCAAGGATGCTGAGATACTCAAATAATTTATTGGCAAATAGGGTCCACCCCACTTCCATTACATTTTTATGTTGGTGGTTATTATTAACTTTCCTATCCTTCCTGAGAGTGTAGTGTGTGGCTGTACACAGTAGTATAACATAGCCCTAGTTAAAAAAAAAAGTCATAAATGGCTAGACTATCTTTTGTTTGCACTAGTACAGTACTAAGTAACTGAACCACAACAACAAATGCAACATTTCACTGATGTTCTTCTCCTGGCTTATTTGCTTTTAGGTGCACAAAAGACAGAGTAGGAGGTGTCATCAGCATCACCCGGCTACCCGTTGTACTGCCAGCCAGACAGAAGTCCTGCTGCGCATCACGTGTGACCAGAACTTATTGTGCATCTGCATCCTGCCTGATATCTGAAGAAGATGGCCCCAAAGAAAGGTACCAGGTCCAGTACCAAGAAAGTTGCCGGTGAGAAGAAGGAACAGAAAAAGGAAGTGCCATTAACCACGACTGGTGGTGTGCCGGCCAATGTTTTTTTTGGCACCAAAAAAGTTACGCCTGCAGCAGCGTTGTCTGGGAACCAAGCTGGGAGCAGCACAGCGGTCCAACCCCACCAACCTAGGCCCAAGGGCTTTAGTGTCGCAGAGGTAGCCAGTCTACTAACGAGCAGCGATGTTGAAGAAATGTCATTACCGCAAAGTAGTACACAATCAAGTTCAACGCAGGCGCAAACTCAGCAGATCAGTGTGCAGCCGCAACAAGAACAGCAGCAGCCGCCGCAACAAGAACAGCAGCAGCCGCCGCAACAAGAACAGCAGCAGCCGCCGCAACAAGAACAGCAGCAGCCGCCGCAACAAGAACAGCAGCGGCCACAACAGCCCACCATAGTAGTTGTTGCTCCTGACGTAGGGGCATTTCAGGAAATCGAGCTTCCTGCAGACAAAGTGGAGCAAAGTGAAACCACTGTTTCAGAAGATCTATTGTCTTCCAGACCACCAGCAAGGAAAAGGAGGCTTAGTCTATCATCTTCTTCTTCAAGCCCCGCTTCTGATGATCGTGATGCCACTTGGCTCCCACCAGCTCAGTCTGAGAGTGATATACGCCACAAGACAATGCTTCTGAAAAGGAAGGTCCCAGAAAAACTTATTTATGGAGGTAGATGTAGAAGAGGGGGGTGATGATGTTGATGAAGACGAGCCAGTCATCACGCACATTACTCCCGCCCCAATGGGATTGGAGACCAACATTCTCACCCTATCCAGAAAGGCTGCTACTGAGCGGGATGTAGCACGGATATCACCAACACAGGTTACACCACCACTACCTCCAGCTGCCATATTTTCCAAGGCCCGGCAGGGACCTACAGCCAGCTCAACCATCTCAGTAGGTAGTGGTAGTAAAAGTCACAGTCTAGGTGCACAGGGTCACATTTCAAGCACCCCCTCCAGTTCATCTGGTGTTGAAAGAGGCACATCCAGCAGTGCCAGAAAGTTCTCCTCCCCAGTTTGGGACTTCTTTTCTGTTAGCGCCAAGGAGGAGAACGTTGCTATATGCTCAATTTGTCGGCAAGGTGTTCGGCGTGGTAAGCTTGGTACAAACTATGGTACCGGAGGACAAGCAAGTCATCTAAGAATACACCACACTATCGTGTGGGAGGATCACCTACTTAAGTTAAAAGAAAGTAGAAAAACTCAACCCATTGAAGTTGGTCAGGAGGAACCAGAGAGCGATATTATTGCGGTGGCAGGTGAAGAAGAGGGAGGCATTTCTAGCCCTGTCCCCAGTAGTGCAGTGGTAACGCCCACATCCTCCTCAGTAACATCAGAGTGGCACCGCAGTAAGAGTCATACTCAGAGTCAGGGTGAGATACCAAGGCGACCGAGTACCTCAATGAGACAATCTGTGTCGTTGGGCCTGGGAGTTGTTCTCTTTCACTTTAATGAAAACAGCACCACAAAGGAAAGTAATCCAGCCTAGCATTGAGAGCATGTTTAGGTTGGAGGAGCAGTTCCAACGCAACCACCCAATGGCACGATTGTACAATGCGAAGCTGGCTAAAATGTTAGCGCTGGACCTTCTTCCTTTTTCATTTGTGGAAGGGGTGGTTTTCCTTGAATTTTGTCTCTGCCATCTGCCCTAAATGGAAGGTTCCCAGCCGGTCCTATTTCGCAAGAATTGCTGTTCCGGCACTACATCATGATGTGCTGGAATTGGTTGGACAAGCTTTGCAGCAGAGTGCTGTGCACAATATCCACCTGACAACAGACATGTGGACCAGTTGCCAAACCACAGATTACATGTGCATCACTGCACACTGGATCTCTTTTGTGGGGGTTAGAGATAAGCTATCTGCACAAGGTGTTGTTGACACAGCTGCGATTTTTTAAGGTACTCGGAAACATGCAACTGTAGCCATGTTCGCCATGGAGAAATCTCATACGGCTGAAAACATTTTACACGAGTTTCGCAGCAAGGTTTTGGAATGGCTGCGGCCCAGAGGGCTTGGTATTGGTTTTGTTGCCACAGGCAATGGCAGTAATGTACTTAAGGCCATGGAACTTGGTTCCTATTTCAAGGTTCCGTGTTTGGCGCACTGCATAAACGTTATAGTTCAAGACTTTCTGAAAAAAGAACCCATAGTCAGCAATTTACTCGCCATCTGCCGAAGAATATGCACTAATTTCAGCCATTCTTTTAAAGCTCGGAAGCAGCTGAGGATCATCCAATGTGAACAAAGGATGCCAGTCAAGGCACTCATCCAGGAGGTGGCAACACGTTGGAACTCAACGTATTACATGCTTGATCGTCTGTACGAACAGTACAGGTCACTCCATGAATATGTCTGGAACAGAAGCGGGGATGCTAGTGTTAAAGGCATGAACCTTGAGAGGGATCAATGGACCCTAATTAAATGCCTGACTGAGATGCTGTGTCCTTTTGAGGTCTTCACACGTGAAGTCAGCAAGGAGGACTGTACAATGGGCCAAGCTATCCCATTATTGCAAATGCTAGAGCATGAGCTGAATAATGTGTCTGAATCATACAAACGTGTAGAGGACAGAAGGCAAGCCCATGACTTGGTGGAGAGCTTATCCCGGCGCTTAGCTGAAAATGTAAGGATACAAAATAAAATGTTGTCACAAGAACATTACATTTGTGCCACAATTCTGGATCCACGTGCAAAATTAGGACTACTGAAGACATTCTTTGCTTTTTTCAACATTGATGTTTCCCGCTACAAAAGTTGTATAGCTGAAGCAGCCAGTAAGTTGGAAAACGAACGGCTGCTAATTAAAAGCCCACAAGATCAACCCAGAAGAAGCACTGAAGCAGGCCATGCAGGATCAAGTGCAACTTCGTCGGCTGAGGGCAGTGCGTTTGGATCACAATCACAACACTCACCATCACTATCGACTACAGAAACAATGACTGGATCATTAGGCCGAGTACAATCATCATCATTACAGGATTGGTATGTAAAGGTAGGCCTTAATAAGCACAGTGCTGATGCACAGAAAAAACAGCACGAAAGCTTACCAGCAGCAACCCTGAACATTGAGCGGATGGTCCAGGCCTATCTGGACAACCCAACAGAGGTGTACGTTGATCAAAACCCATTGCAGTATTGCTATAGGAAAAGGTCTGAATGGCCACAGCTCAGCAGGCTGGCGATAAGCTATCTGGCTTGCCCTGTCGCAAGTGTCTCTTCCGAACGTGTTTTCAGTGCTGCTGGTTCCATTGTAACATTGAGAAGGACCAGTCTATCGCCAAAAAACGTGGAGAGGTTAACAATGATCAAAATGAATCAGCACTTCATACCACCGAATTACACAATACATGAAGCAATGGAGGAAGATGAGGACAGCGGCTCAGGTGACGGAAGTATTGTGTCAGATGATTACCTACTACTGGCTAAACCCCCAGATTTTGAGGACGAGCTATACTTCCCTGACAATTAGGCTCGCACTTACTGTCTTCCTCCCTTTTTCCCCCTTTGTTTGTGTGTCTGTCGTTCCGGTTACAAACTTGTGAATCAAAACAAATCCATTACCACCGTCTTTTACTCTTCTAATTTAATATACAAGTTTCAGGTGTCTGCAATTTGACAGTACAGTCCTCCGAATCCAGCTCCTCCGCTCCATCATACTGAATCTTCCGCCTAAATCCATTGCCCTCATGAATGATGATTGGATAAAATAGAAGAACAAATTCAAACTTTCCTAGTCCCGCCAAAAGAAGTGGAGCATGAATCAGATGACTACTATAGCTATCCTCCTTTCAGAGACAAGAGAGACTGCCATTAACTGAAAATTAGATGGAACAGGTAATGTTGATGCCATGCATTGGACGCAGAGTCGCAGACTGAATGATTTAGATTTTTTTGTGTTTGTTGTGCATGAATTTATGTAGTTGTGCACTGCCACTAATCAACTTTCTACAGAACACACTAAACTTAACTCAAGCTAAATTCAATTTTCCCCTTATTGCAAATATTAAATTTGTACTTCTCCTACAGCTAGGTGATACATTGCTTTTAATTGCAATGAGAATGATTGACACAACAGCACCATCCATCATGATGAAATAGACGGCCCGTTAACTTAAGATGAGAAGGAACAGGTAATGACAATTAATGGCATGCATTGGACACCTGACTCTGAGCGATTGGTCTTTGTGTTTTCGTTGTTTGTTTGTTGTGCACAAAGTGAAGTCAAAGTGTACTAGTAATCTATCTTTCTGTACACACTAAAGAATGACTCAAGTTAGTAATATTTATATTTCTACTCTTGTTGTGTCATAAAAATTTTACTTATACTGCAGGCCGATCTTCACAGTCAGTCAGTAAAAGTATCGGAGATGATGATGAAGTCAGGAGGACGTTTCATGAGTGGCATAAAACGGAAAAGCCTAAAGGTAAACACATCAACAACAACCACAGCAGACCCAAATGTCTGTGTAGAAGTTGAATAGAGTGTAGCGGTGGGATGACTGCTGTGCATTGATTTTACTAGCTTAAACTGTAAAATGCTATGTTTGGAATGGATAATGTGCTTTGCGTTTGTCCAACTCTTTGAGAGAAAAAAAAAGGACTCTAAAGTGTTAACGTAGGATGTGCTACTGCTAAGCACTGTGGGCCTTCTCTCTCCTGTTACTGTTGAAGGTCAATGCTGGAAACAGACTAGAGTAGAGATGATGCATACATGCCACCTCGGAAAGTGTTCTTGTTGCACTACACCATAACTTGTGCATTTGTTTCAACTTTGTTTCTCAATATCCCCTTTGGTTTACCCATCTACAATTACAGGCCGGGCCTTGCCCTATACTTTGGAAAACATTACAATGCATACTTACCTTACCAATAAATCAACATTTTTTTTTCAGCCGGGCAGTGGCGAGTGGCGAGGCGACACACCCAAGATTGATGGATGAGAGGAGCAAGAGGAATGCCGAGATGCAAATTCAGTCCACACTTTTTACGAGGATAACACAGTAACAGTATCCACTTTAATCTTCTTTTGAATAATTTGATTAATATTTTGTATACAATCTTTACAACAGTGTGTTCTTGGAGTTGTTATTATCATCATTAGGTTTGCTCTGTGTTTACGATTCTTCCCTACCAATATTTAAAATTTCTATTTGCTATCTGTAAAAGTATTAAGGCCGGATCAACAGAACAAGAACTAGAAGTGTATGTAATCCGGGTCTCTCATCATCATGCATGCATTGCCTTTTTCTCCCTTAACATATGGATAAGGTTAGTCTTCAAAGATTGTCGTTTGTTTGTCTATGTATGCATACTGTTTTTCTATGTCAAACCTTTCCCAAAAATCCCCTTCCCATCCATTCAACAAACCCTAACCCACTTACCCCAGGCTGTGTGACTTATTGTCGAGGTGTAACTAAATTAAATGTACACCAATACTTAATCACACACTTGCTGGGGCGGATGTGGTGAAAGCAACACTACTTCAATTTCAAGGCAGAGCGATGATCTTCTTCTGCTTGGCCACCCATGAGTAGGATATTTCAGAGGTTATTTTATTGAACAAAGGAACATATACCTCAGCATGAATTGCCGGCATTGATTGGATTTGTTTGTTTTCATTCCTCATATACAGCACTAACTGTTAGGCTGTAGGCCTAGTCAAGTGACTCGACACAACTATAGTTTGTAACTCTGTCTAGTAGGCTATCCCAACCACCATTATGTTTTTTTGTCAAATATTTGAGCATATTATTGTTGCTCGGTAAGTTCTGTACTGTACTTCATTCTACTACTCCTCTAACAGTCTCTCAAAGGCGATTGACTGTCTCCTTTTCTTTTTTTGCAAATGCTGCCGCCCTGCCAGTGTCTACTACTACTACTACTACTACTATGCTACCACCACCACCACCCCAATCATGGCAGGTATGAAAAAGGAAACCATCTTCACCATGCAGCCAGTGCTGTGCCACAGTTGGACATAAACATCAAGCACCGGTAAGAGAGAAGTTTGGGGGAGGCAGAATTAATAATGGACATGTTGTCAATGATTTCATTTTCACACACCAGTCCAAAGAATGCATAGACTAGAGGACAGACTGAAAGTACTAGAAGGACAAGTCAATGAGTGAGGTGTGTCGCATCTATCTGTTTGTGTCTTATACAGTCAGCCAATTATTTAAATCAAACACAGGCTATGGGCGGCCATGCACCAGCAAGGAAACAGTGTGATGTAAAACAGTTACCCCACCTACAAAACATTAACAACATTGCATGTAACATAGAAAAATATATTTAATTTACCATAACAAAAATAAGTTAAACCCACAAAAGCTGACCCACCCCCCTCCCTAACCCCAACCAATGTCCATAGGAGAAAAAAGTCTGTAACGCCCAAACAAGTTCCCACCCACCCACCCAAACAAGAATTAAAAAAGGGGCAGAACAGGATGACAGGGACTAAGTGGTGGGGCGGTACTCAAGGAGGACACCCATCTGGCCCTCTAAACGGGCGATGCGGCGTCTAAGGGCGCGGCAGTTGCAGCCACAGTGGGGGGGGCACCGGAGATGGCACTATGGTGGCGGCGGGCAGCCACCAGACGGTGGCGCCGTACCGCTGGAGGGCGGTGGCAGGGGCCCGGGGCACTGGAGGAGGCTTGAACAATTGCTGCTGCAGTCTCCTCCTCCTCCTTGGCTAGGACCACCAGCCGCCGGTATTCCCGCTGGATTGCCTCCAGCTTCCGGCGCCGTGCCTTGGCGGCCAACTCCTTGCGATTTTGTTTCGGAGTAGCTGTGTATCAAAAAGAAAAAAACAAGACAATTGTAAAATATACTCTTAGAAAAACAGTAAGACAAGTTAATTATTTATACACATAGTGGCATGGTAGAGTAGCACTATAAAGCACAGTAGTACATAACATTTTAAATCTCGCCCGTCCTTCTTCCTTCCACCCGTCTTTCACTTTTTAGTTGAACAGTGGACCAGGTGCTCTTCTCCATAAAACTTTCAAAGCGGGGTTGAAATCAGATAGATGAGGCCATTGGTTACTCAATACTCCCGCTCCTATGCCAATTAAAGGAAATTCTAGTCTTCTAGTTCACTCTTCAAATGTCCCCAACAACTCATACTTACTTACGACATCGGATAGCCGCCATCCTCACGCTAAAAAGAGTGGGGATCCCGTGGGGACAATTAATTAGGATGATGCGCCCGGCACAGTGGCGGGCGCATCCTGTTTTTTTTACATTCTGGTTGGCGTTGCCGAAAGCGATGCTAAAAATATATGTTGTGCTGCTTTTCCAAGCACAACATGACGGGCCCCGCATGGAGCCTGTCACGTTTTGCTTTGAAAGGTGGGGGTACCATAGCATAGGTAGGTACCCTCCATGGGGGCCCCCAAGCATACTCTGCAATGTCTGCATGCCTTTCCGTGGCGGACGGCAATGCCGCCACGCAAAGGCATTCCAAAATGCAGATTATATGGCTGGCGGTGTGTTTAGAGAGACACCACCGCCATATTGAACCCTTTTCCGCCTGGTCGACATGTGGGGGGTCTGAATATTTTCTATAGGGATGGCGGGAGGTTTGCCCCTGCGGTGTCGGCAGTGAATTCCAGCCGGCCCGGCGGGGGCAATACGCCCACCATCCTAATGGGGCCCTAAGTCACAACTGTACAGTATACATATACATACAGTACACCCTTGCAATGAGTGTACTGTCAAGTTCAACAATAGTTAAGGATTATGAATCTAACTTACCACCGCCTGCCACTGATGCTACCACTCCCCCTACCGCTCCGTTGCTATCTGCAGCAACTGCCGCATCCTCGCCCTCCGCGTCGCCTTCGCTAGCCCCGGCAATGGTGGTCGGTAGTGCACCTAGAAACCATTACACATTTATTAGGCATCATATACACCTCCCCCCTATTGATCAGTAGCAAGGTTGAAAAATGAGTTAATACTAACATACATCACTAGTACAAATCAGGTAGTAGTAGAGTAGACACTAATAGTTATATATGATCATTGTAGCCTTTGCTTAATTAGCCCTAGCCATGCTACCATTTTACCTTTGTGTCTTTTATTTTTGCACATGTGACGTTACCTTGCAGCTTCTTGTATAAGACACCTTTGAGCCCACATGACCTGCCTCACACTGCTACTGTCTAGTCTACGCGCTGCATACAAGCGGTCAACAAAAACATTAACAAGCCACTTTTTTAGGAAGTACTGGTGTACTACTGTTACTGTTAGTCCATATTGCTTATCCATAAATGCTACACTTTTTGGCACGACTGAGAAATGCTTGCCAGTTGCAATATACTAACGCACACCATTTCATTTTTCGCATTACAGACGGAAGATTCCCTTCTACGAACCAGAGCTTCTGAATGATGCGACAACTACCAGTACTAGGTTCTTCTAAGGTGAGGGGTCCCTTCACTCACATCTTCATTTATAAATTTATATAAACTAAATTCCTAGGGGATGGTGGTGCTGCCTTCCACCACTGTTCAGTTATCATGATTTAATTCCCAACTGTATAAGTGTAACAATGTATATTGTTTTAATGTTATTGATTTTCCGGTTGGTGCTGCATTTTATAATAAAACAGTGTACAGAGCTTCTCAAATTGAAATAAACATTTTGAACTTACATGGACTTGGTGGTATTTGGTGTGGACTAACTTACACGAGTGAGCAAATTAAAGTAAGGGTGTGCATGTGCATTGCTTCCACGACTGAGAGGTTGGGTGTGTTATGTTCTGGGTTGTCTACTTGTTGGGTATCTTGGGGGGAGGGTTCCGAGACCTAATAGTTATGACAAGACAGTACTATAGTCAAGCAGTGGAATTGTGGTGGGTGCGGAATTTCTGATTGAGGTGTGCGAGGAAGGTCCAACCTACCATCACCAACATCCTATTTTCTGGTGCAAATGTCTGTGTATGTGCAAGATCCCTACAACAGTAGTAGTATGTCCTATAGGCTATCATATCAAAATCGTAATAAATCTGGTAGGGCTGTTGTTGCTGTGAATTTTCAAAGCCTCAAGATTAACAAAGACTCAAGATCAATAAGAGTAAAAGTAGTACAAGACGACGACCCAAAGGATTGGACTCAATGGCTCGACCTACTGGTGAATATGAGTTTTATATTACAACCTTTCACATAAATAGTGGCACTGGCCAACTGGGCAAGACTAGCTACTACAGTGCAGACAGACTGATAGTATGTAGTAGTAGTAGTACTGAGAGTCATCATAGCGGAGGCAGGGATAAGATTTTTGAAACCGTACAGATCGAAGGATAATTGGTGGTAAAAAAATAGCATTTGGAAACAAACAATAGTTAGTGAAAAATATGGGGCAGTAAAAGTTATGGAATAAGAAATATTATTAAAAACAAGAAGACTTACTGGGGCCAGCAGAGGAGCCCTCAGCGGTGTCCTCCTGGTGGTGTTCTGACTGTCCCGCCGACTGCCCACTCCCTGTCTGTCTGCCCCTGGGTGCTGATGAACAGGAAAGATATAAGAAAGAGACAAACATTGATGGATGGTTTCAAACAAATACAATATTTTTCGACAACGGTCAAAAAACACTTATGTAAACAACAATTGCAATAACTAAATTGACCGATCTCATCTGGTCAACACGTAATATTGGGGGATTCGCAGTTCGACTACTTAAGTTACTATTTATCAACAGTAATCCAGTCTTCCATTCTGTTTCCAGAATACTAAGTTACAACTAAGCCTAAGTACAACGTACCACCCAACCTAGCCCACCTATTCCAGGCATGCCAATTGTACATTAAGTATGCATTTCCAGTTCCACTGAATTCCTCAACAATGCATATGGTCAAATCATGGAGGACACATGACTACATTTTTTGTATACACCAAATTGTTGGTTTGATTGATTGATGCTGATCTGCAAGTGCTAACTGCTAAGCCTACCACCACTCATTGAACAAACTAGAAAAGGTTCTAATAAAGACTGCCGTACCAGCAGCACGTCACGTAACTGAGTGAGGGGGCATCACGCATACCACTAACAAATTAGAAGCTCATACAAAGTACCTAAACCTAAGTATCAATCCGCCCCTATCTATTAGTGACAGGACAAAGTAAGGAGTGGACTAGAGTCACTGTAGCATTACGTAACTTAATTTCTCTAAAATAAACTCGTATAGAATCACGCTAAGCAAGCGCAAACGCAAAGCTGCAAACAAGTAAGATTAGAAGTAGCGCAGAAGAGCACCTGTGTCATAATCACAGAAGACTTTTAAACGTTATTAACCTGGAATGTATTGTAAGCAGCAACATTCTAGCTGGTTGGAAGGAAAAAAAAGATATTCGCAATATATAACACAGAGCAGAAGAACAGACACAAAGTTGTAATAATTAAATAGGTACTCACCAAGCCCCGGGACCTCCACTCCTAGCAGGTCCAGCAGGTCCTGCTCACGGTCCAGGATGTCGGACCACCGGTGCGTCAGCTGCGCCTGGGTGCGCCGGACCCCAGAGAAGCGCGACACTGCCCGGCGCACCTTCCCCCACCGCTGCCGACGCTCCCGGAGGTCATACTCGGACCCAGGCCTGCCACCTGCTGCCAGGGTTAAGGGGAGGTGGCGCTGCGCAAAGAAAATTAGTGCAGCCAACTTCACCTCCCCAAATAAGGCTGGTGCCTGCACCCCTTGTGGGCGCCGCCTTCCGCAAGGAAGGCGTTCGCGGCTCTGGCTGCTACGGCGAACGGCCCTACCCTTAGACATGGTTCTGGGGACGGGGCGGGAAAGAAAAGGTAAAAAAAATAAAGGAGTAAAGGAAATATATAGCAGGCAATAGAAGGAGAGAAAAAGTAGCTAAAAAACAAAAAAAAGTAGACAAAGACCAAAAATATAGAAGCAGGAAAATAGTTAGAGAAATAATAAGTAGGAAAGATCCAAAAAAAGTGGCTATAAACAAAGGATTGAAAAGATTTTGGGAGGATTCAAAATCAGGCCCCAGAACCATGCAATAGAGTGAAAAACAAGATGGCCGTGCCCATTGCGACCACGTGCGCAAGTTTGCGCAATATTTTCTCCCCGAGCAAGCAAAAAGCAACGCGATCAAGTAAAAGCGGTCGCGAACAGGAAATAACTACCGCAAACGGGCGCGAACATGCATTGCGCGACCCAGAACAGGAAGTAAGCATCGCGAGAGGGCGGGACAAGTGAAAACAAGATGGCCGCGCCCGTGAGCAACCGCATGGGTAAGTTGGCGACCCGCGATCACGCAAAAAATACCGCGAACAGGCAGGAAAAAAACGTCCGCGTCTTCGCGATATTTCCGGCGTGTTTGCGGAGATTTTCAGCATTTTCACGATAAATTGCGATAGTTAATATCGGAAATTCCACCCACCCCTAACTGGAGGTACCTGGTAGGCTAGTTGTCCCCCAGGGACCCTCAGTATTCAAGGGTAATTAATACCCCACCTAACAACGCAACAGGGGGCGCGTTTGCAGAGTGGTGGAGAAAGGGGGCGTGGTCGGATTTTTTAAAAATATTTTTTTTTACAAGGGGGGCTATGTGGTCCCCCTTCTTTTACATGTTTGTGGCCCTGGAGACCCCATCCCCCAGGGCCTTACCTCTTTTTATAAAACATTTTTTTTTAATCGGGAAGGGGGCGCGTGGTCCCCCTCCCAAAGCCATTTTCGGCCCCAGGGACCCCATACTTTTTTTGAATTTTATTTTTTAATTATTTGGGGGGGCCACGTGGCCTCCCTCCTCAGGCCAATGATGGCCCTGGGGACCCCATCCCCCAGGACCGATCTTTGCTTTTTTTTTATTAGAGACATTTTTGTGGCCCTGGGGAGCCCTTCCTCTGGGGACCCATCCCCCAGGGCCTGGCCTCTCCGTTGGGGACCGTGGGGGGAGCCCCAATGCCCCCACGGTCCCGCCGGCTCCACGCCTCTTGCGGGAGCCAGCATTGCTTTTAAACAAGGGGAGCTGCAGACATGCAGCTCCCCTTGTGCAAAAGCAATCCTGCTTTGCTTGAATGAAGCGAGAGAAGGTTTACCTACTCTCGCTTCAATCACGCAAAGCAGAGTTTGCTATGACAGGGCGGGAGATGTGCTCCCGCCCTGCCATAGCAAATGGCAATGTCCCGGGGGTGGGCACCCCAGGACATTACAGGAGCCAGCCCTGAGGGGTGGCGGTCCCCAGGGCCATCAAGGGCTCCAGGAGGGGGACTGTGCGGCCCCCTCCCTTCATTTCAAATGCCCTGGGGAGGTGGTGGTCCCCGGGGCCGTGACGGACCCCCGAAATATTTAGTTCCCCGAGGAGGTGGTGGTCCCCTGGACGCGTGGGGGGGCTTGAGCACTCCCACACACATTTTTTAAAATAAAAAACAGAGCCCTGGGAATGTGGCGGTCCCCAATGCTGCGGGAGGGGCTCAAGTCCCCACACACATATTCATTTTTAAAATTGAGAGCCCCAGGGAGGTGGTGGTCCCCGGGGCTGCGGGGGGGCTGTGTGCCCCCTGCAAATCATCAATGAAGCTCCGGGGAGTTGGCAGTTCCCGGGGCTTCGGCCCGCAGGCCCCTGCTATATAATTTGGGATTGCCCCCGGGACTTGGCCCACGCTGGGGCTTAACAATAAGGAAGCGCAAGAGCCCACGTTTCATTTTCTTTTTATTTTTGGCAGGATTCGCGTCCCCAGCGCGAATTCTGCCGTTTTTAAAAAAAAGAAGCTTTTTTTAGCGGACTCCTTCAGCAGGCCTAGGGGGTCAGGGTGTTTCTACCCTGCCCCCTTTTCTTGTTTTTTTCTGTTTTTTTTCACTGTTTTCTTGTGACTCAGTTACCGAGTCACAAGATGGCTGCCAACACTTCCTGGTTTGTTGTGTTGATAGCCAATCAGAGTGAAGCTCGTGCCCGGGAGGGTTCACGAACCCTCCTCGGGGCTCAGATATCAAAACTTTTCTTTTTCTAATTTCTCTGGAAGAACTGAACGGATTTACACAATTTAAAAAAAAGGGCTCTTTCTGAACCAAGACCTACCTTTTTGCCACATTTGGTGTAATTCCATTAAGCAGTTCGTGCTGTAGCATTGTCTAAAGTTTCTATGGAAATTAACATGGGGAAAACGCGTTTTGTGACCCCCTTTTTTCTCAGCCCCCACTTGACGAATCACCCCGAAACTTACAAGACAGGATCTGACCGGAGCGCCCCATTAATTTAGAAAATTTCACGAAGATTCATCAACTGGTGCCAAAGATATTGGCAAAAGAAAAAATGCTTTTTGAATAGAAACGAGGATCTAACTATAACAACCTACTGGCAACCGCCAGTAGGTAATATAAATATATATACATTTATGATGATGTTGGTGTATTATGGGACATGGAGTCCCCGCCTATCCGCTATCTTTGCCCAATGAGGGATGTGCTGCCTTTGATTGGTTGAAGCGACGCCAATGGAGTGTAAGATTGTTTAAATTGTTGGAAGCTAGCAGAATTATCGGTTGGTTTGTAGCACTGAGGAAGGTGAAATACCGAAATGCATTTGCTAAAATAAACCACTTTTAAAGATCCCGAGAGTGCTCCGTGTGTTTTGAAGTTGTTGTGGAACAAGACGGAGTCACCTACCGTGACGGAAGCACCCGCTGAAGTGTTCGGCCACCTGGTGAAGTTGGGTTTTGGAATATATATATATATATATATATATATATATATATATATATATATATATGTATATATATATATATATAAAATTCAGTGAAAAAACCATAGGTTTCACACACGTTATAGTTAGCTGGACATTTCACTCGTAAAAAACCAATGAAATTCCCCCGTTATAGTTAGTTAAGCTAACTATAACTCGCGCACCCGCAATCCACTGCTGATGACGTCACATATTACATCACTCATGACATGGTCAGTGACATCACTCATGACATCACTGATGACATCTCAAATGACATCACTGATGACATCATCCAGTGAATGTGTATTTTAATGAAAATTAAATATGTTTTATATATGTATATCTCACGGACGATAGAAGAATAAATGGGTATATAAGTGTCTAAATGGATGATTTGTTTTTGAAAAATTGATTGTATAACTGACTGATTAAGTGTATCTTAGTGAATATATGGCTTACAGAGTAATGTTTAAATATGTAATTATCTGTATCAGTCTCTCACTTTGTGTATAAGTGGCTGCATGGGTTGGTGAGTAGCTATATGGGTGTTTTTATAGGATATGAGGTGGTTTTTTGAGTATCAGTCTGAGTGTCTGCATGGTTCGGTGGGGGGTATTACGTAGTGCATAGGTGCATGAATGAGTGACTCACTGGTTGTATGTGTTGAAGACAGCATGTGTGCAGGACTGTATGGGTGGATGAGTGTGTGTATGGGTGTGTTAGTGAGTGAATGACTGTCTCAATAGTGTCTTTATGAGTAACTACATATGTTTTAAACTACTATATGTGACTATTGGTGTATATAAGTGAGTATATGTGAGAGTGAGAGATTAAAAGAGTTCCTGTATGAATAAGTATGTGTTTCTATAAGTGATTGTTTAAAAGACTAAGTATGTGTAACTTTCCATAGAAGTAAGTGTGGTGGTGTGTGTATAACTGTATATGCAAAGAAATCTATGTTTGATTCTTTATTTTCATGAGTGGGTATGTGTGTCAGTAACTCTGTGGATGAGTGGCATTTTGTAGCAGGATGTATAGGTGTACGAGTACATATGATGAGTGAGTACATGTATGAGTGTCTGTACAGGACTGTTCGTGAATGTGTGGATGTGTATGTGGATCTTAGAATTACTGAAGAGGTTGTTGTAACTGGTATTGGTATGTCCATTTTTTTGAAAATTTTAGTCTCTATTTTTGAATGTGTGTTTCAAAGGTTATATTAGGGTGAGAGGAGGTCTGCCACTCTGTCACAAGGATGATGTCATCAGTGATGTCATTTGATATGTCATCAGTGATGTCATGAGTGATGTCACTGACCATGTCATGAGTGATGTAAAATGTGACGTCATCAGCAGTGGATTGCGGGTGCGCGAGTTATAGTTAGCTTAACTTACTATAACGGGGGAATTTCATTGGTTTTTTACGAGTGAAATGTCCAGCTAACTATAACGTGTGTGAAACCTATGGTTTTTTCACTGAATTTGCAAGGTTTTTTAAATGCTAATTCCTAACTATAACGTGTGTGAAACCCATGGTTTTTTCACTCAATTTGCAAGGTTTTTTAAATGCTAATTCCTAACTATAACGTGTGTGAAACCCATGGTTTTTTCAGTAAATTTGTATGGTTTTTTAAATGCTAATTCTTACCTATAACGTGTGTGAAACCCATGGTTTTTTCAGTGATTTAATATGGTTTTTTAAATACAAATTCTTATATTAAACGTGTGATTTTTTTTTTTTATTTGCAAGGTTTTTTACATTTTTTTTTTTTACTTTATATTCTCTTTAAACACTATGCTTAAATGTAAAAAATTCAGCAATATATTATTTTTTCACATTTTTTTTTTTACCAAACAGGTAAGATATATTAGTATAACATAGTGATTCTTTTTTTTTTTTTTTTTTTTACGTGCGCGTACGGTAAGCTTACGGTAAGCGTACGTTTTGTGTAATGTACGTAATATTTCTATTCTTTTTGCGTATGGTTACGCAATTTACGTAGTCGTGTGTACTGCGTACGCGGCGCGTAATCGCATACGCTACACGCGCACGTTACGCGGAAGTGTTGGGGCGTGCCTGTTATGCGCATGCGCGCGTGCGCGTGTCTTTTATACGCGCATGCGTACTTTTACCGTAAGCGCTCCGTAAGCGCTCCGTAAGCGTAACGTACGCGCACGGTGGGTCATGTGATCAAGAAACAAAACTTTTGATTGGTTTAAAGTACTTTCAGTTCTAGAACTCTCCTACACCACACCCATTCCCCTCATTTCTGCTTGTGATCCCTTAGGAGAAGGAGCTGAGTTGTCTTTGGGATACGATGGCAGAACAGCACTCCTCTTCTGAGAGTGAGGCTAGCAGCACCACCATCAGGCAGAGAAGGAGGAAACAGAAGAGCTCTTTTATATGGGAGTATTTTACTTTTCCTGAGGGCGAGAAAAAAGTAAATGCTGCTTTAGTGACTTGCAAGCTGTGCCAGCGTGTACTTTCTAGAGGTAATCCTAACAAGAAGTATTCCTTTGGGAATCACACTATGTTGAGACACCTTGAGGATGTACACCCTAGGACACATGCTCGACATACTAGAGGAAACCCTTCTGTAAGTCGTGCAAGCACATCCACAGCAGCTCAGCCGAGTCCATCTTCGGCAGCTCAGCTGAGCCCTTCATCTGTGGGGGCAGATTCACCTTTTTCTGGTCCTCTGGAAACTAACCATCGATTTGCGAGGGTTACAATGCGGTGCTCAAATTGCCATGGTCTAATTGTTCGTGGGGAGACCAGTGTTCCCCTAATTAACAACAGAATAGACCAGCACATTTGTCCTACCAGCTAATATTCCCATTCTTCCTTTCCTCTGTCCCTGCATGAACACAACGGCTCTTTTAAGAGCCAACCTTACCTCTCAACTTTTTGTAATTATTTTGTAAAAAACTGTTTTTTTTTTTTACCGTACGCGTACGGTAAGCGTATTTTTTTTTTTTTTTTTTTAAAAACACTAAAAAACAATTATCACATTACAAGGTCTTTGAGGGATTAATAACGAAATACTGAAAATCTGTTTGAGGAGAAGTGGAAAAAAGGGACCATCTAATTTCTGACTTACCTGACCCACGCAAAAATTTAATTATCAATTTTAATTTAATTGAAATTGCTTGTAAAAATGGTTTTATTTTTCGAAAATTTTCTTTCTCAATCTGAAAAAAAAAGAAAAAAGTATTAATATTTAATAAAACATTTTATAATACAGTACACGTATTTACATATTTTCCAAAAACAATTTTTTGCCATTTTTTTGCTGTTTTCAGAATATATTGCATTTCACTATTAATCGTGAAAGCAATTGCATTCATCACTTAACAGCGGGCAAAAAAAAAATAACAATCTCAAAGATTGTTTTAAAAAAGCCCAGAATCTCTTCTCACTTAAACATAACATTATAGAAATGCAAAATATTCAAAAAAAATATCATCTAATAACAATAACTATTTCTAAAAAATACCGTCTGACAATTTTGTTTCAGAAGCATAATCACAAAAATAATATATCTCAAATAACTCCACAATACATCTGGTTACCTTTCCTTTAGGCCAAATGGTAATTTTAAAATTCTTTTTTGATTACATTTCCAATGGTAATCCAATAAAATTCCAAAATTTAAATTGTACAGATGTTACCGATTCTCTCTAAAATTTTGGTTTCCGAAAGATTAATTAGGAATTAAATAAGTCCACAATACATCTGGTTACCTTTCCTTTAGGCCAAATGGTAATTTTAAAATTCTTTTTTGATTAAATTTCCAATGGTAATCCAATAAAATTCCAAAATTTAAATTGTACAGATGTTACCGATTCTCTCTAAAATGTTGGTTTCCGAAAGATTAATTAGGAATTAAATAAGTCCACAATACAATTGGTTACCTTTCCTTTAGGCCAAATGGTAATTTGAAAAATCTTTTTATTTGAAAATTCCAATGGTAATCCAATAAAATGGTAAAATTGATTGGTACAGATGTTGCCAATTCTCTCTAAAATTTTGGTTTCAGGAAGATTAGATAGGAATTTGCTAAATCAAAAGGCAAACGTTGCTTAAAAAACCAATTGACAATCATTACACATTGTCCAGCCTTTTTTACATTTTAGATAAACTGTGTAATGACCAGAAGTTACAGTAGGTCCTTCATGGAAAATTATTGCAACTGTTACAAAAGTTTTCCTGAAATTGATAATTGCTGTCCTGTAAACTTCTTTATTAAAGTATCTAATTTTGAACCATCAGCTCTACATCGTTGCATCATTAAAATTACATACTGTCCGTATTCCTTTAAAATTAACGTTGAAAACATGTCAGATTTACACTCACCGCATTCCATGCTATGATTAGCATCTTTAACTAATTTAGCAAAAGTGACTGTGTTACTCTCTGGCAATGTTAAATAAATAAACCTTTCAGAATCAACATTAGAGCCACATGTATTGAAACAGTTTTCACAACTATGTTCCCATTTATAAGAGAGACCAAACATATTTTCAATGTGTACCCCTTCTTCTTCCAGTACCTGAAGAAAATACATCAAGAATTCCTGTGCGTCTTGCTGTACATTTTGAGAAAACTGTGTACATCCTGAACATACATCTAAAAGTTTTCTAATTTCAGTAGCACTTTCTATTTTAGTTTTATCATTACTCAGCTTTTCAAAAAGGAGACTCAACTCAGAACAGAATCTTTTTCTCTGATTTACTATTATCTGCTCTTGCAAACTTTCAAGATAAAATACAACATTCAGCACTACATTAGCGTAGCAGTTGACACCAGAGCTATTTTCAAAATGACAACCAACAACCTCTTCAACATATTCCTTTTTCTTTTTGCTTGCAATTACATCAGTCTTCTTTTTTTTTCTCCTCTCTACATCCTCATTACAGCTATTCTCAATTCTCCTTTTTCGAGAAACAACACTTTTTTCCAACACAGGATACTGACCTAAATGAGGAGCATAGGTTCTTCTTAATCTATTATACTCCTTTACACAATTTGCATCAGCACTAACTTTTGAGTCATCAAAGTCTATCATAAATAAACCAGATAATGTTTTCACTCGTGACAAAGCAACATAAGCCATACCTTCTTTGAACACAGTTGAACCAATGTTCACAAAAGCACAATCTACAGTCAATCCTTGAGACTTGTGAATAGTTACAGCATATGCTAGAGAAAACGGAAACTGCTTCCTACGTACATATGAATCTTTCACAAGCATGAAACGAACTGTACAACGACAAATGTCTATAACTTCTTCTATCTGATCAAATTTTATTTTTAAACATTCAATTCCATCTTTTTTCTGGTAATTAATAAAACCCACAACTCTTCCCATAGCTCCATTCACTAAACCTTTTTCAACATCCAAATTTCTCCTTAAAAATACTCTACAGTTCATGCAAACATATAGATTTTTTTCTAATCCAGCAGTTTTGGAAATGTTCTTCTCTAGTGAATCCAATTTATTTTTCAGTTTGCCTGTTAATGTAATAGTAATTCTTTCATGCTGAATTTTGTCCACTGCTTCCAATTTCCTAATCTCTTCCTTTTCCAATTTCAAAAGTTCCTCATTGAATATTGAGCATTCACGTAGAGTTGGCATTAAGCAGATTACACTTTTCTTTTCTGCAATGTTCTTGTATATTTTCTCTGCAACTATTTCTTCCTTTGGGAATAAATTATGTAGCAACCGACTCTGTAATGCTTTCGTGCCAGCTTCAGTGAGTAGTCCAATTCTGATATCTTTCAGAATCCTTCCATATTCTTCATCGTTTGCTTGCCTCATATTAGTAGTAAGTTCCTTGTACTCAAAGAAGGACCAAATATTTGCATTACCAATGCTTCCCAATGACTTCTTTGTGTCTTCATGTGTCACAGTATTAAACACTGGTTGTCCTTTAACTGGAGTAAGCTGTAGAAGATCCCCAAAAACTATGACATGTTTTCCACCAAATAACACGTCATAGTCTGTCCTTAGAATTTGCTGCATTCTTAAATGCACAAAGGCAAGCATTAAGTTTGATACCATGCTCACCTCATCAATAATGAGAACTTGCATCTTCTTCAATACTCTTGAAACTTCCAAGCATGCTTCTCCAGTTAGCTTGTGGTATTGTATTTTGTTCTCATGCTCCACTGGTAACATTAGCAAACGATGTAAGGTGATTCCTTTTAAGTTATATGCTGCTAACCCAGTTGGAGCAGTAACCACACAAGACAAAGTTGAATCCGTTTTTTGCTGTAGGTAGCTTCTGATGACTTTTATTAAGAAACTTTTTCCAGTTCCAGCTTGTCCGCTTACATACATCCTGATTGGTTGAAATGATGTGCATGAGCACTCTTTTTTTTCATGTAGTAATCCGTGATCAATTTTGTTTCTGATCTCTTCATAAATTTGTTGCTGCTCTTCATTCAGTTGTCTTTCCAAATTTGGTAAGTCTATTAATTGTTCTTGAGCTTGATTCATAGCCGTTTCCACTTCAGTCATAGCTATTGCAGCTTCATTTTCAACGATTGGTTGTCCTAGGGGATCTTGACTGAGTGTTCCAGAACTTTGGCTGTCTTGAGAACTGTCTCTAGCTACTTCAGCTGCAATTGTAGTTTCCTGTTCAATTTCTTCATTTAACATTTGCACATAATTTGTGAAAGTACTGCATTCTATGCTGTCTTTGCAAGCATTAAAGGAATCTTCATAGCTTTGAAATTCTCCCAGTAGTTCGTCCTCTGAACGCCATGGTTTAAACAGCTGTAAAAGAGCCAAGTAGTAAAATTCCTTTTTGTCAGTAGTGTCGCAACTCAGCTTCCGGTGATTTATCAAACTTCCTTTTGTTTGCTTCACCAAACATCCTTCCTCACCAATGACTTTATATTTTCCATTGTTGATGTCTTCTGTGGCTTTCCATGAATAAATGTAGTTCTGCAGCACTTCATAGAGACACATGTTCTCTAGATGAAGACTTCTCTTTGGGTAATATGTGTCCAACATGTTTGATTTCAAAATATCTGTACTTTCTGGGTCATTCTCGGCCAAATATTCAATTTCTCCAACAGATTTCAGTACCCGATTTCTCATTGCTGCAAGGCCTAAACTTGCCCAAATTATTCTTCTTGATTTCGAGTAGAGACTTGCAGAAGATAACCTATCTGAACATTCGTAGGATCCAATTTCTCGATGCGATAACATCTTTAAACTGAAACTGTATAGCTTCTTACTGACAGTCTTCTCGTGAGAAATCTCTTCCCACATTTCTTTCAATTCAGTTTTTTCTGATTTAGTAATGTAAGACGTTACATATCGAGCAACAGCAATGGAATTGTCAGCGACATACTGTATATCCATGTTAGCATTCCACATGGATAAAATGACTGGGTTGTAGTCATTTATATTTTTTGATTCTTCTTTTCTTTTTAGGTTGTAGGTATTCTTAGGTGATTTTCTTGTAATAGTATGTCTCACAGCTGACATAAAACTGTTTACTCTTCCTTTTGAAAGAACAGGTCTAGGAAATCCAAATCGACATTTAGTGTAGAATTTATCTTTGCTCTTGTATTTCCGTCGACAGTATTTTCCACACCGATGACTTTGGAAACGTAAAACTTGCTCCTTTAACTTTTTCTCTTCTGTGCTTTTTGGTATAGCACATGTTGCATATTCTTCAATGAAAGATAACACTGCTTCATCAGTATCTGTTCCTAACTTTGGGGCATCCTTGATCCACAACAGCATATGAATATGTGGAGCACCTCTTGCTTGGTACTCTTTTCTCCAAAAGAAATCCACAACTTCTCCAAGAGGTGGATTTTTTTTATTGCAGATGAAGCACATCATGGCCTCAAATCTATGATTGAAATATCTGCAAACATTAACCGGATCCAATGAGCACAGTTCTCCTGCTGTCTTGTATTCGATGTTTTTAATGTTTGAATTTGCCTCTCGTAGAAAATCCAGTAAATCATCCCAAGCGTACTTGGCACAGCTTAGGGTAAGGAACCATGTTGGAGTTCCTAAATTCCGTAACATGCATTTTAATTCACCATGGCGTCGGTACCAATATTCATTTGTCCCACGCTGACAAGCCATCAGATTGATCAGTTGTGTTTCCAAATGATCATCTCGGTGCTGCACTTTCTCCATAAAATCCTTAGCAGACACATTTTGTAAATGTACTCCACTTTTTAAAATGTGATTTAATGCATAACATAATGCAGACAAGTCGCTTTCAAATAAAAGATGGAACAAATAAGGAATACTTTGTCGAAATCTTGGATCTTCTGCATATAGTCTTGTAGTCCAATACTCAGAAGCTGGAATCTGTTCTGGACGTTCATCGTATCATCCTCCTTTTCCTGTAGGAAACAGCTGGGGAAAACATCGAGCTTCCAAGCTCTCCTCCCATACACTCACGGGAGTTCCTTTTGCTTTCTTCATCTGAAACAGATCAATAGTGTCTCCCATAACTTCTTTTGAATGAAGAGGATGTATGCTAAAATGTTCATAAATTTCTTCTTCCTTTGACTTGTCCACTTTTTCAATTTGTCCAGTTGGTGCTTCTGTGTCTTCTTGTAAATCTTCTTCTTCTTCTTCTATATAAATTGATTCATACCATTTGTTATTCCTTTTCAAATACAAATTTGCTCTTTGTACTTTCCGTACATCTACCAGCTCCTGCCAAATCTTCTTATTCTTTGTAGGTACACCATTAACCAGAATAACTAATGGTTCAGTTTCCAAAGTATCTGCATCAATAGTTTCCATATTTTTTTTCAAATCCAAGGGCAAATACACCACTCTACCTTTTAAACCTCTCAGTAAATCTGAAGGAGGTAATTTACCAGTTTTGGGCTCCATACGTACTATGGTCTGGAACGGATGAACACATTGAATGAGTATAGACTCATATGTATTTAATTCAGAAAGTTCGGCAGGAATAGCATCCAATTCTAAATTATTATGTACAGCTCTGGTCGGCATTCTATTTTCTTCTAACTTATTATAACAGTATTTACAAATACGCTGATCTTCACCCAATTCAAAACAATTTTCAAGAAATATATATGTGGCAAAATCCTTCCACTTATAATTATCTTCATTTTCACTTTTTCTGTAGAGATCAACATTCCTGGTTTGTTTTTTATAATGAGTTCTGCAGCAACAAATACAAGTAATATTTGGTCTTTCATTAGAGATTATTGCAAATTTTGTCATGTGATCATTAAATTTCTTACTTACAGAGGGTTCTACATTCTCTTCCACTTCTTCCTCAATAACTGTGTCATTACCTGCACTGTCTTGTTCTGGACCAAAGTAACTAAACTGAATTTCATCAGTAACCTTCTCTACATCTGATACCGATCCACGGAACAGAGCCCTATTCAATTCATCTAACTTTATTGCTGGACTTTTAGCAAAATACAATCGTCTCACAAACTTTCTCATTTCAGTATGATGAACAGCCAGCATCCTAAAATGATGAAAAACACTTTTACACACTTTTCTAGATAGACAAGCCAGAGAATGTCCCTGCAAACCAGTATTCTCTCTCACTCTGCATGGATCTAGACTTTGAAGCACCTTAATCTTCTGTTTTACACTTTTTTTTACTATATTCTCTTAGAAACTCACGAAATTTATCAATAGATTCCTGACGCACAGTGCAAATACTACTACAATTCCAAGTATACACTGGGGCTTTAGGACATTTCCCCATAGCCTCATCCGCCATCACTTGTTCCTCATCTCTTGGAACCATTTTCTCCTTCTCCATTATACAACCATTTTTCACTTCATAAGCACGACCTCTGGTGTCAACTGCATGCAGCAAACTATTACTTTGAAGATAACTCTCTTCATTAAAAAAGGTTCACTACTTGAACTATGCATCCATTCCCCTAAAAACACTTTACAAAAGTTTGTTCTTTTCACTAGTCTTTTCCTTTTGCTTTGTGATTTCAGTACATTGACCATTTTATCTAATGTACGCATCCTGTTCAAAATTAAAATGAATAGTTTCCTTTTTAATTCTAAAGCCTTTGCTACAATGGCTTCAATTTCTTTTTTTCTCTTATAAAATTTTGCTTTTTTCTTATATTTCTTCACATCCTTTATCAAATTGGACATAACTCTTCTCTGAAACATTTTTCTACGAATCTCTTTAAACGCTGTTTTTCTTTTTAAGTTAATCTTTATTGTTTCTGAAGGTATATTTGCATTAACTAAATGCTCAATTTTTTCCTGTTGTTTTCTATTTAAAACATTATTTCCAGTACAGACATTTTGTACATTTTTCCTTTTTTTGAAGATATTGTTTAAAACATCTTTTGTCTGCTTACCAGAAGACTTTCTCTTTTTCCCAACATGAGCATCTCCAACTAACTTAGGTCCTCCAGTTGTCTTCAAATATAGATTTTTTTGTGGCTTTTCCTTAGTCTGGATTTTGTAGGCATCTTAAATTTTGTTCACTGCTCTTCAGCAATACCTGAAAAAAACTAAAAAAAAATTCCTTTATTTTATTTAAATATATTACTATATTTTTTATGATCTTTTCAAATCTTAAAATACTATGTACCCCTTTCCTACAAGTGAAAATCACAATAACACCATCACAAATTAAATATCTAAAAACAATTCCTGTGTGCACACAGAGTCATGGTTTCATATTAGGCAGAAAACGAAATTTCTTTGCCAATTTGAAAGTACACTTACTACTCTTTTTTTGGCAAGTGATAAGTACTTTTACAGTCGGACACATTTTCAATCCACTTTTCAGATTCTGAAAACTGCACATGTCCAAACAGCTTTTTGAGTCCAGGAACATGTGTAACCTGGGTGAATGACTACACTCCAGCAAGGGCAACCAGCCTTAGTGATGCTGAATGTATTTGCATTACTCACTGCTACCTCAAACCCCACTCGGTTGTGAATACTATGCATGATTCTACAGGGTAAGCAGCTGGGTGTGTGCAAAGAGTCTGCAGAAAAATAGCTGCCCCTTTGCTACTAATGCAAATCTAAAATTACCAGAGTAATACGCAATAAATGTCTGTCAACAATTCCTCTTTGCACACAGAGTCATGGTTTGATATTAGGCAGAAAACAAAATTTCTTTGCCAATTTGAAAGCACACTTACTACTCTTTTTTTGACAAGTGATAAGTACTTTTACAGTCTGACACATTTTCAATCCACTTTTCAGATTCTGAAAACAGCACATGTCCAAACAGCTTTTTGAGACCAGGAACATGTGTAACCTGGGTGACTGACTACACTCCAGCAAGGGCAACCAGCCTTAGTGATGCTGAATGTATTTGCATTACTGACTGCAAGCTCAAACCCCACTCGCTTGTGAATACTATGCATGTTTCTACAGGGTAAGCAGCTGGGTGTGTGCAAAGAGTCTGCTTCTGCAGAAAAATAGCTGCCCCTTTCCTACTAATGCAAATCTAAAATTACCAGAGTAATACGCAATAAATGTCTGTCAACAATTCCTCTTTGCACACAGAGTCATGGTTTGATATTAGGCAGAAAACGAAATTTCTTTGCCAATTTGAAAGCACACTTACTACTCTTTTTTTGGCAAGTGATAAGTACTTTTACAGTCTGACACATTTTCAATCCACTTTTCAGATTCTGTAAACTGCACATGTCCAAACAGCTTTTTGAGACCAGGAACATGTGTAACCTGGGTGAATGACTACACTCCAGCAAGGGCAACCAGCCTTAGTGATGCTGAATGTATTTGCATTACTGACTGCAACCTCAAACCCCACTCGGTTGTGAATACTATGCATGATTCTACAGGGTAAGCAGCTGGGTGTGTGCAAAGAGTCTGCTTCTGCAGAAAAATAGCTGCCCTTTCCTACTAATGCAAATCTAAAATTACCAGGGTAATACGCAATAAATGTCTGTCAACAATTCCTCTTTGCACACAGAGTCATGGTTTGATATTAGGCAGAAAACGAAATTTCTTTGCCAATTTGAAAGCACACTTACTACTCTTTTTTTGGCAAGTGATAAGTACTTTTACAGTCTGACACATTTTCAATCCACTTTTCAGATTCTGTAAACTGCACATGTCCAAACAGCTTTTTGAGACCAGGAACATGTGTAACCTGGGTGAATGACTACACTCCAGCAAGGGCAACCAGCCTTAGTGATGCTGAATGTATTTGCATTACTGACTGCAACCTCAAACCCCACTCGGTTGTGAATACTATGCATGATTCTACAGGGTAAGCAGCTGGGTGTGTGCAAAGAGTCTGCTTCTGCAGAAAAATAGCTGCCCCGTTCCTACTAATGCAAATCTAAAATTACCAGAGTAATACGCAATAAATGTCTGTCAACAATTCCTCTTTGCACACAGAGTCATGGTTTGATATTAGGCAGAAAACAAAATTTCTTTGCCAATTTAAAAGCACACTTACTACTCTTTTTTTGGCAAGTGATAAGTACTTTTACAGTCTGACACATTTTCAATCCACTTTTCAGATTCTGAAAACAGCACATGTCCAAACAGCTTTTTGAGGCCAGGAACATGTGTAACCTGGGTGACTGACTACACTCCAGCAAGGGCAACCAGCCTTAGTGATGCTGAATGTATTTGCATTACTGACTGCAACCTCAAACCCCACTCGGTTGTAAATACTATGCATGATTCTACAGGATAAGCAGCTGGGTGTGTGCAAAGAGTCTGCTTCTGCAGAAAAATAGCTGCACCTTTCCTACTAATGCAAATCTAAAATTACCAGAGTAATACGCAATAAATGTCTGTCAACAATTCCTCTTTGCACACAGAGTCATGGTTTGATATTAGGCAGAAAACGAAATTTCTTTGCCAATTTGAAAGCACACTTACTACTCTTTTTTTGGCAAGTGATAACTACTTTTACAGTCTGACACATTTTCAATCCACTTTTCAGATTCTGAAAACAGCACATGTCCAAACAGCTTTTTGAGTCCAGGAACATGTGTAACCTGGGTGAATGACTACACTCCAGCAAGGGCAACCAGCCTTAGTGATGCTGAATGTATTTGCATTACTCACTGCGACCTCAAACCCCACTCGGTTGTGAATACTATGCATGTTTCTACAGGGTAAGCAGCTGGGTGTGTGCAAAGAGTCTGCTTCTGCAGAAAAATAGCTGCCCCTTTCCTACTAATGCAAATCTAAAATTACCAGAGTAATACGCAATAAATGTCTGTCAACAATTCCTCTTTGCACACAGAGTCATGGTTTGATATTAGGCAGAAAACGAAATTTCTTTGCCAATTTGAAAGCACACTTACTACTCTTTTTTTGGCAAGTGATAAGTACTTTTACAGTCTGACACATTTTCAATCCACTTTTCAGATTCTGAAAACAGCACATGTCCAAACAGCTTTTTGAGACCAGGAACATGTGTAACCTGGGTGACTGACTACACTCCAGCAAGGGCAACTAGCCTTAGTGATGCTGAATGTATTTGCATTACTGACTGCAACCTCAAACCCCACTCGGTTGTAAATACTATGCATGATTCTATAGGATAAGCAGCTGGGTGTGTGCAAAGAGTCTGCTTCTGCAGAAAAATAGCTGCCCCTTTGCTACTAATGCAAATCTAAAATTACCAGAGTAATACGCAATAAATGTCTGTCAACAATTCCTCTTTGCACACAGAGTCATGGTTTGATATTAGGCAGAAAACGAAATTTCTTTGCCAATTTGAAAGCACACTTACTACTCTTTTTTTGGCAAGTGATAAGTACTTTTACAGTCTGACACATTTTCAATCCACTTTTCAGATTCTGAAAACAGCACATGTCCAAACAACTTTTTGAGTCCAGGAACATGTGTAACCTGGGTGAATGACTACACTCCAGCAATGGCAACCAGCCTTAGTGATGCTGAATGTATTTGCATTACTCACTGCAACCTCAAACCCCACTCGGTTGTGAATACTATGCATGTTTCTACAGGGTAAGCAGCTGGGTGTGTGCAAAGAGTCTGCTTCTGCAGAAAAATAGCTGCCCCTTTCCTACTAATGCAAATGTAAAATTACCAGAGTAATACGCAATAAATGTCTGTCAACAATTCCTCTTTGCACACAGAGTCAAGGTTTGATATTAGGCAGAAAACGAAATTTCTTTGCCAATTTGAAAGCACACTTACTACTCTTTTTTTGGCAAGTGATAAGTACTTTTACAGTCTGACACATTTTCAATCCACTTTTCAGATTCTGAAAACAGCACATGTCCAAACAGCTTTTTGAGACCAGGAACATGTGTAACCTGGGTGACTGACTACACTCCAGCAAGGGCAACCAGCCTTAGTGATGCTGAATGTATTTGCATTACTGACTGCAACCTCAAACCCCACTCGGTTGTGAATACTATGCATGATTCTACAGGGTAAGCAGCTGGGTGTGTGCTAAGAGTCTGCTTCTGCAGAAAAATAGCTGCCCCTTTCCTACTGATGCAAATTTAAAATTACCAGAGTAATACGCAATAAATGTCTGTCAACAATTCCTCTTTGCACACAGAGTCATGGTTTGATATTAGGCAGAAAACGAAATTTCTTTGCCAATTTGAAAGCACACTTACTACTCTTTTTTTGGCAAGTGATAAGTACTTTTACAGTCTGACACATTTTCAATCCACTTTTCAGATTCTGAAAACAGCACATGTCCAAACAGCTTTTTGAGACCAGGAACATGTGTAACCTGGGTGAATGACTACACTCCAGCAAGGGCAACCAGCCTTAGTGATGCTGAATGTATTTGCATTACTGACTGCAACCTCAAACCCCACTCGGTTGTGAATACTATGCATGATTCTACAGGGTAAGCAGCTGGGTGTGTGCTAAGAGTCTGCTTCTGCAGAAAAATAGCTGCCCCTTTCCTACTAATACAAATGTAAAATTACCAGAGTAATACGCAATAAATGTCTGGCAACAATTCCTCTTTGTACACAGAGTCATGGTTTGATATTAGGCAGAAAACAAAATTTCTTTGCCAATTTGAAAGCACACTTACTACTCTTTTTTTGGCAAGTGATAAGTACTTTTACAGTCTGACACATTTTCAATCCACTTTTCAGATTCTGAAAACAGCACATGTCCAAACAGCTTTTTGAGTCCAGGAACATGTGTAACCTGGGTGAATGACTACACTCCAGCAAGGGCAACCAGCCTTAGTGATGCTGAATGTATTTGCATTACTCACTGCAACCTCAAACCCCACTCGGTGTTGAATACTATGCATGTTTATACAGGGTAAGCAGCTGGGTGTGTGCAAAGAGTCTGCTTCTGCAGAAAAATAGCTGCCCCTTTCCTACTAATGCAAATGTAAAATTACCAGAGTAATACGCAATAAATGTCTGTCAACAATTCCTCTTTGCACACAGAGTCATGGTTTGATATTAGGCAGAAAACGAAATTTCTTTGCCAATTTGAAAGCACACTTACTACTCTTTTTTTGGCAAGTGATAAGTACTTTTACAGTCTGACACATTTTCAATCCACTTTTCAGATTCTGAAAACAGCACATGTCCAAACAGCTTTTTGAGACCAGGAACATGTGTAACCTGGGTGACTGACTACACTCCAGCAAGGGCAACCAGCCTTAGTGATGCTGAATGTATTTGCATTACTGACTGCAACCTCAAACCCCACTCGGTTGTGAATACTATGCATGTTTCTACAGGGTAAGCAGCTGGGTGTGTGCAAAGAGTCTGCTTCTGCAGAAAAATAGCTGCCCCTTTCCTACTAATGCAAATTTAAAATTACCAGAGTAATACGCAATAAATGTCTGTCAACAATTCCTCTTTGCACACAGAGTCATCTTCTGATTCTATGCAGAAAACAGTATTCCTCATTTATACCAGTACACCTTAATTTATGGTGAAAACTTAGTCCATAATATTTTACATGTTCCTTACATTTAAATTTCTCCCAAAACACAAAATGATAAACACAACTTCAACAAAAGGATTTCCAATTCTATTATTCATTTCTTAATTTACCACATACATCCCCTCTCAAACTCATAACTCACCTTTAAAATTAGTTAGTTGTGAAAGAAATGTGGCACTCAAACAGCAGATTATCAGAGCCAGGATCTCTGTTCTGTACACCTCCCTCCTCTCAGCAGAACCAGATAATGGCAATGTTTCCCTCTCTTTTTCCACACATATACATGTTAATTTCAAATCTCAGTGCTTCCCCCTTTTTTTCAAATGTAATCACACATTTCTATTGGTTGAAAACCAACCCTTTTCCAAAAGTACCCTTCCCCCAACTTGACTTCTGCCTGCTACCATAGCAACAGCTCATGGAACACTGCTATGTAGAGTCAGGTCAGAAGTTCACCACACAATGTTTCATTTCCAAAGAGCAAGAGTGCTTGACTTTTCTAACCTAACAGCAAATCCATAGTAATGTTCTTTGGTAACACATTTTTCTGTACCAATACAAAACATGCTTCTATAAATTGACACATACAGCCTAGTTTTTAGTGTAGAATGGTATGAAACAGCCAATGAGTTCTTTTTATTTTAAAAAAAATATGTATGCCTCCATTTCCAAACTGTCTTTCATTTCTTTTTCCCATTCTACTGAAATACACCTCCTGAGTGCATCCAGATCTCCTTTGAAGATGTTCACAGTGTGGATTGTAGGGCACAGCTATGTCTTCTGGAGTGAAAAGAATGCAGAGAAAACAGGTATGGTGAGAGACCTTGCTTTGCCAAATGTAGACATTAAATGGATTGGTCAGAGAGGGTTAAAGTGGCACCAATTGATGCCATTGGTGAAATCCTTCATGCAAATCCAACACCCTGACCTCATAATAGTGCACTGTGGTGGCAATGACCTAGGCACTTTGACTGGGGTAGGTCTGGAAATGCTTATGAAGGAGACCTTTGCACAACTGTTTTCACTTTTCCCTAAAACTGCCTTTGTGTATTCTAACATATGCCAAAGGCAAAAATGGAACTGGTCCAATCATTTTTGTCCGCAGATTGACAAAGCAAGAAAGCACGTCAACAAATCTGTTTCTGCTTTCCTCCGAGACTATGGTATGGGTTCCATTTACCACAACAACTTGCGTTACGACATGCAAGACATTTATAGAGGAGATGGTGTACACTTCACTGATGAAGGGAACAGAGTCTTCCTCTTGAACCTTAGACTCTGCATCGGTACTTACTTGTAGGTACCACTAAAAAATCACTTCATAAACACAACGGCTCTTTTTAGAGCCCCCTAATATCTAAACACTTAAATCTGAATTTTATTTCTTTTTTTATTTTTTTTTCTACCGTACGCGTACGGTAAGCTTACCGTACGCGTACTCCGCGATTTTTTTTTAAAATTAATAAATGTTTTTTTTGTACTTTTGTGTCCTTCTTTGACCCCCTTTCAAATGGTAGGGGGTCTGTAACTCTCTTCCTTGCCCCCTTTTCACGTTATCTCCCTTTTTTTTTCTGTGTGAAACACACGAAATGGCGGCCGACACTTCCTGATTTCGTCCGATTCGAATGTTTACAGTCATGTGACAACCAATCAGATTTGAGCTCGCGCACAGCACCGTACGCGTACGGTAAGCTTACGGTAAGCGCACGGAGCGCGCTTACAGATATATATATTGATTTAAATGCTATTTTCTCAGGAACTACTGAACAGATTTACACCAGACCTACAAAAGGCACTTCCTTGACCTGCGGACTACCTCTCTGCCAAATTACAAGTAATTCTGTTCAGCCGTTCGGGCTGTAGCTGTGTCTAAAGGTCCTATGGAAAAATGCATGGGGAAAACGCGTTTTGGGACCCCCCTTTTTTCTCAGCCCCCGCTTGACGAATCCCCCTGAGACTTTCAGGGTAGGAGCGGAGCGTAGCGCCCCATTAGTTTTGAAAATTTCGCGAGGATTCGTCGACCGGCGCCAAAGTTATTCCAAATAGAATGTTGCGGATTTCCTATGGAAACAGGGTCCTAACTATAACTACCTACTGGCGACCGCCAGTAGGTAATATATATATATATATATATATATATATATATAATATACACAAAGCACAGTTCGGCTGAGCCCAAGCCACTTGGTCACAGCGGGCAATGTGTCTGGGGAAGCCACTCCCTAATATCCACACAAGTCCAATGAATCACGAATATACATATTATATATATATATGTTAAACAGCGCAATTATGAATAACTAAACATAGTCCTTCCCCGCTGTTGATGATTAGTGTTTAAATAAGTGAAACAACGAATGTACTGAATTTGCATATGATTAAGACCTGCTTCTAGGTTGAAATGCGTCATGCTGTGCTAAGTGGACCTGTTGCTGAATAAAAGCCTTTTAAAATCGAACTGGATGGAGGGCCTGATTGCACACTGAAGGCAGTGTGTATGTGTTGTTTGGATATGTGATGCAGTGGCGCCCGCAGAACAGGCCCCGGCTCGAGAGGCTGTGGCCTCCGATCAGCGCCGCATTCTTTGTGGATTTTAATTGAAAAGGATGCCCGCCGGTGGTAAAAGAATACTGAAGGGGATATTTCGAGGAAGGGCCACTGTCTTGGAGTCCCGCCTGGTATTTCGTGAAATATTTGGGAACCACCAGAGCTCGTAAGGACATTGGAATCATTGACCATGTCATGAGTGATGTAATATGTGACGTAATCAGCAGTGTATTGCGAGCGCGCGAGTTATTGTTAGCTCAACTAACTATAACAGGCGAATTTCTCGTGTTTTATATGAGTCAAATGTCCAACTAACTATACCGTCTCTGAAAAATATGTTTTTTTTGTGAATTTCTAAGGTTTTTTAAATGCAAATTTCTAACTATAACATCTGTAAAACCTATATTTTTTTCAGTGAATTTCAAAGGTTTTTTAAATATGTAACTACTATTGTGCTATTGGTCATTACTACTGTTTTTTTCTAACTTTTCAACTACATAAAATAAACTGCAAAACTACTATGTAATGTAATATATTTCACAAATTACAGTGAGTTTTTAAATAATACAAAATAATTTAACATTCAGAAAACAATTTTATTCCTTTTGTTGCTGTCATCAGCTACTACTTAACTTCACTATTCACAGCGATGTATGTATGTATGTATTTATATTTGTAGAGCGCACTGCAACCCTACGGGCATCCTGGCACTGAAGACAGAGTGAAGGAGGAACGGAGGGGGGGCTGAGAATTAGGCTCTGGGGAACAGCCAGGTTTTCAGCTGTCTGCGGAAGAGGGTCAGATCCTGGACCAGTCGTAACTCCACAGGGAGGCTATTCCATAAGCGTGCAGCTGCAGTGCTGAAAGCACGACCTCCCAGGGTGGCTCTCGTTGTTTTGGGAGTCAAGGCCAACCTAGCTGAAGAGGAGCGCAGCATGCGCGTGGGAGTATACCATCTGAAAAGATTTTGCAATGGTATAGGGCCAAAGCCATGAAGAGCCTTAAAAGCTACACACAGAGATTTGAACAAAATTCTCTGGTGCACGGGCAGCCAATGTAATTCGAACAAGGCCCTAGTGCTGGAGAAAGAACGCGGTCTCAGAAGAGCAAGTTTTGCGGCAGCTGCTTGGATCCGTTGAAGTCTCTGAATCAGATATGCAGGGGAGGCAAGCAGCAAGGCGTTACAGTAGTCCAGGCGACTGAGAATTGTGCATCGGACTACTGTACCTCGTACATGAGAAGGAAGAAGGGGCAAAATCCTACGTAAACCTCTCATGATCAGATAACAGTTTGAAGCTACCTTGTTGACATGCGACTCCAGACTTAGCTTCTCATTAAAGCAGACCCCCAAATTGCGAGCAGTCTTTACTGGAACCAGAGGGGTGTCCAGAGGGAGAGGCCAAAAATTGGAGGGCAGGGTAAAAGGCACCCTTCCCACTGAGCAATGTAAAATCTCAGTTTTGGCACCGTTAAACTGCAAAACATTATTCCTCAGCCAAGTCGTCATTTCCATCATGCAATTGTGGAAGGTGGATAAGGAGTCCACCTGATCATCACCATCCAAGGAGATGATCAATTGCGTATCATCGGCATAGTTAACTGCCGAGATGTTACAGGATTTGATGATCTGCACCAGAGGGCGCATGTAAACATTGAACAAAATAGGGCTAATAGAAGAGCCCTGTGGAACCCCCTGTTTGTTCAGCAAGAAATCTGCCTGAAATGGAGGCAGAAAAACCGCCTGCCGTCTATCCGATAGGTAGGGGCAGAGCCATTTAAGGGCCATGCCTGTGACCCCTATCTTCTCGAGCCGATGTAGGAGAATGCTGTGGCTGACCGTATCGAAAGCGGCGGACAAGTCAAGCAGTATCAGAGTCGCAGAGTGCCCCTTGTCCGCCCGCATTGGCAAATCGTCCAAAGCAGAGATCAGAGCAGACTCGGTACCATGCCCCGGACGAAAACCAAACTGATTCTCCTCCAATTTCCCGTTGCTCTCAAGAAACCCTGAAAGCTCCTGGCTGACAAATCGTTCAGCTATCTTAGCTGGATAGGGCAGTAAAGAAATAGGACGATAGCTCCCGTAGCAAGCGGGATCCAGGTTTTGTTAGAAGGGGGGAAACCAACGCATCCTTCCAACAGGCTGGGACTACACCACTGATTAATGACTGGTTAATAATCATATGGAGGTGCGGAAAGGTATCTGACCCTAATTCCTTCCAGAATTTCTGCGGAATAGGGTCTAAGGGAGAACCAGAGCAGACTTTCATAGCCACACTGGAAAAGTCCTCCATGGAGGGACAGGTCCAGTGATCCAGGCAAAGTCCCACGGGTGCCTCTACGCATGGCCTGAACACAGTACAGTCAGGCGGATCCACTATGGAAGTACATGTTCCAGCCTTGCAATTAGTTGCAGAATTAGGCTGCATACCCTCGAGGATTCCCTTTATTTTGTTGTGAAAGAAGGCAGCCAGCCCATCACACAAATCCTGCGAGGGGACGATTTTATTCACCAAACACTCTGGGTTAGCAACACCTCTCAAAATGTTAAAAACACATTTAACACTGTTCGGGGAGTTTGAAATAGGATCAGCAAAATACAACGCTTTAGTGGAAGCAATAGCTTGCTTGTACCTGACCAGCAGTTCACGCCAGATAATCTTATCGCTGGTCAGGTACTGCCTACGCCACTGCCTCTCTGCGTGTTTGCATTGAATTTTAAAAACTCTTAGTTCCTCGGAGAACCAGGGGGCCGACGGGGAACTTCTTTTCCTAACCCGTTTCAGTGGAGCAATCCTATTAATGGTAGTTGTGATGTAGCTACAGAGCTCCTTAAAGTTGAAGTCGACTGAACGCCCTGGCACAGGGAGAGGAGCCTCCTTAAATAAAGAGGCACACTGAGCTTTCCTTCTCAGGGATTTCCAGTCCCTGCCCAAGACACTATTGCTATCTTTAGGCGGGGGGGGGGGCAACCCCTAAGGATCGACAGGACTCTGAATCTAATTAGATGGTGATCAGACCAATCCACTGGGAGGATGTTGTCCAAGGTCACTACATTCTCTGCCGCAAAAATTAGATCTAGAGCATGTCCTGCCGAGTGTGTGGGCTCCAACACATGTTGTGACAGAGTTAGAGTAGTTTCATCATAAACGGCAGGGGAAAACAAACAATCAACTAGATTGTTAAAAAAAAAACAAATCCCTAATTCTCACAAATATAATACAAAATCAACACAAATAACACATCCAATACTATTTCCAATCTTCAAATCTAACCTTTACTTCTTAGTTTCTGTGAACATTTTCTCAATACACCAAATAATGTATCAACAATTTCGCTTTGAAAGCATCCAGTATGAATTCCTTAAAGTATCTTTACACCTTCCCACAGAGCCGAATGGTGTATCTAAAATCTTTGTTTCAGAAATATCAAGTATGAGTTGGGTAATTCATAAGGCAATCTCTGTTTCATTTGCAAGTGTGTATCGTTGCAGTGACTCCAACCATTATTACACTTTAAATAAACTGTATAATGTCCACTTGTCGTAGTACTTCCAGCATGGAAAACAATAGCAACTGTTGCAAAAGTTTAATTTTGGTTTCCACTTTTCATCCATCTGGTCTACAGCGTTGTAGCATTATAATCAAATATTTTCCATATCTTTGTAGGTATAATGTAGATAGCATTATTGATTTACAACGAGAACAGATCATCTCGTGATCTGCTTCTTTTAGTAATTTGGAAAATGGTACAGATTTGCAGTCAGGTATTGTCAAATATAGAAATCGTTCTCTGTCAACTATAGTGCTTGAAGTTAACGAACACTGTTCATATTTATGTTCCCATTTGTAACTGAGTCCAAATAAACTCTCAATCTGAATTCCTTCATCTTCTAGTACTCCAAGCATAACCATCAGAAATTCTTGTGCATCTTGTTGTGTATTAGCACTGAATGTTAAAGATCCAGTACATGTATCCAACAGTTGGCGAATACCAGAAGCAGAATGAATCTAACTTCTATCAGTTCTCAATTCTTGAAATAAAGTATAAAGTGCAGAACATAATCTTTTTTCCTGACTTTCCATAATTTCACCATAAACATCTTCAAGATAAAATAGAACGTTTAGAATCACATTACCATAGCAGTTGACACCAGAAGCTTTTTCTAATTGGAATCTGACAACATAATCACTTGTTTGTATTTTCTGCTTCTTTACAACTTTTCTTTTCTCTTGATTTTGTTTCTGCTTTCCAACCATAGTTGATTCTTCACCATGTTTGCGTTTTGAACACACAACACGTTTCTCATAAATAGGATATTCACCTAAACTTGGAGCATAAAGCCTTCTCAAACGATGATATTCTCTTACACAATTAACATCAGCACTAACCTTGTTCTCATCAAAATCAATTAAATACAAACCAGACAACGTTCTAACTCGAGATAATGCAACATATACCATTCCCTCTTTAAACACAGTTCTTCCTACATTTATCAAAACATTATCTACACTTAAACCTTGAGATTTATGAATAGTTATTGCATATGCTAAACAGAAGGGAAACTGTTTTCTACGAACATACAAGTCTTTTACTAGCAAAAAACGTACAGCACAACGCGCAATCTGTCTTACCTCTGCAATCTGATCAAATTTAACTTTCAAGAATTCAATTCGATTTCTATTTTGATATTTCACAAAATAAACAACTTTTCCCATTGCTCCATTCACTAAACCTTCTTCTACATTCAGATTATGCCTCAAAATCACCCGACAGTTTAAACATACATCTACATTTTTTTCTAAGGCAGCAGTTTTTGATGCAGACTTTTCCAAAGAATCCAATTTTCTGTAGTTTTCTGAAAGAATTGTTATTCCTTGATGCTCGATTTTATTAATAGCTTCAATGTGAACAATTTCTTCATTTTCCAATTTCATAAGCTCTCTATTAAATGTATAACACTCTTCCACTGTAAGCATTAAGCAAACTATAGACTTTTTTCTTTCAATTTCTTGTACATTACTTCTGCTGGTGTGTTTTCATTTGTAAACAAGTTCTTTAGTAGACGACTTTGAAAAGTGTCTTTACCATGTTTGCTTAGAACACCAATTCTTACATCTTTTAGAATATTTCCATAATCTTCATCTCTTGCTTGTCGCATATTCTGAGTGAGTTCTTTATATTCAAAAGTTAATCACAGATTCACATTTCCAATACTTCCCAGAGATTTCTTTGTGGCTTCATGTAAAAGAGTTTTAAACACTGGTTCTCCTTTTACAGGTGTTAGTTGTAGCAGATCTCCAAATACAATTAAATGTTTTCCTCCAAAGAGAAAGTTATAATCTGTTTTTATTACTTGCTGCAATCTTAAGTGTACAAAAGCAAGCATTAAGTTTGAGACCATGCTCACCTTATCAATAATTAATAGTTTCATTTTCATTTTCTTCAGCACTCTTGACACTTCATGAGAAGCTTCTCCAGACAACTTCTGATATTGTAATTTACAATCATGCTCAACTGGTAACATCAGTAATCTATGTAAAGTAACTCCTTTAACATTGTGTGCAGCTAATCCAGTTGGAGCTGTTACTACGGAACATAAATGTGAACCAGTAGTTTTTTTAAGACAACTGGTCAAAACTTTAATTAAAAAACGTTTACCTGTTCCAGCTTGACCACTGATGTACATCAGAAGAGGTTTAAAAGATGAACACACACATTCTTTTTTTTCATGCAACAAACCATGTTCTATCTGTTCTTTCACTTGTACATATATTTCTTTCTGTTCAACATTTAGGGGCCGATTACGTTCCGGGTCGGAAGGGCACCGAACGCACGTGGACGGAAAAACTACGAGCCTTACGCGTGTTTTCCGCCTGACTCGTACAGCTGTGCGAGTGAGCAAGTACGATGCGAGCTACGTGAAATTCACCGACCGTCGTTTCCGGGTCCGAACCGCTCCATACGTCTCGGTCGTGAGCTAACCGTGGCGTGCAATGGATGCGATTTACGACCGAGCGAGTACTATGCACGCGTCAGACAGCCTGTGCGAGACGTAGTGTCTGGGCTCGCAAAACGTCCAGGTGTTTGTCTTTGGGGGTCCTCGTCGGACCCCCTGTCACCCGCAGCCCTACGACTCGGACACAGGGGAGACCCAAGGGTCCCCCCAACACAGGCATGTACGGTGCGATGGCACCGACGTGTACCCACTGTAGGGGGCGCCCTTGCACGAGACATATCCATTAAGTCAATGGGAGCCCATGTACGCGTCGTACGACCGGCTCCCATTGACTTCTATGGGAGTCCGACCGAACCGAGTCTGGCGGCATACGGCCGCATCGTACTTGCTCGGTCGGACTGCAGGACTCCGGCTCGGTCGGAAAACACTCCGGATCCGGCTCGGCCGGAGTGCTTTCTGACCCGGATCGGAATCGGCACCTTAGTTGTTCTTCTAACTTTTCCAATGTAATATTCTTCTTGTGTGCTTGTTGCATTGCAATTTCGACTTCATGCATAGCAATCGCTGCTTCATTTTCCAGTATTGGTTGTCCAAGAGGATCTTGACTACATTGACCACTACTTTGACTATCTTGAGGACTTTCATTAGCTATTTTAGCTGTAATAGTCTTTTCCTGTTCAACTTCATCATTCATTATATAATATAACAACGAGAGAAAGGGAGGAAAAAGGCACTTTCAATCCCCTAAATAATCTAGACAAAAATCAACGAAAGAGTGCACAGCGAATTTAAAAAGAAAAAAGGGGGAAGGGAAAAGGGAGGGAAAGGAGTCACTCTTGTGAGTAAAAAGAACCCTCACTCACCAACCTGGTTGGTGACATGCTTCATCATTGGGTTCCCACCACAGAGGTCCTGCTACTGGGCAGCCATAGGTATCGGGCGGGCATCGTACTTTGGAGTAAGAGTGACTACAAGTACGCGCTCCCCTCCTGGACCCATGGGGCTATTCCCTTTTCCTTTTACAATACTAAGGCTTCCTGAAAAGCGGCAAGTCAGACTATAAATTGTAAGTCACTTTGTGCTTGTTCACTCACACCCCTTGTTAGGGTGCACCTTAGAGTGTGCATACCGCCGAGGTGTTCTTCTTCTTTTCACCAGTTGGTCCTGATGAAAGCCTTGCTAAATGGGCAAATTTAAAGGCAGAAACATGTTGACCATGATTTTATTTTATTTCACTTGCACCTTGGACTGAACTACTAATTTTAGTCTTCACGTCCAAGTACGTTTTTTATTAGAGCTTGGTTAACCACGAATGAAGTTGGTTTGGGTTTTAACCAAGCTGTTTTTTAAATCACTACCTACATCACCCCACTTGAAAACATCCAGCTCCGCTGTAACCAGGCGTAGTAGCACACTAGGGAGGCATTCGGCCTCTCTGGTGGGAACCCAATGATGAAGCATGTCACCAACCAGGTTGGTGAGTGAGGGTTCTTTTTACTCACAAGAGTGACTCCTTTCCCTCCCTTTTCCCTTCCCCCCTTTTTTCTTTTTAAATTCGCTGTGCACTCTTTCGTTGTTTTTTTTGTCAACTTCATCATTCAACATTTTTAAATATGTAGGGAAAATTGTACATGCAATGCTATCTTTACATGCATTAAAATAATCTTTGTAGCAGTGAAAGTCTCCAAGTAATTTACTTTCGCTACGCCATGGTTTAAAGATTTGGAGAAGTGCTAAATAGTAAAATTCTCGCTTAGCTGTGGTTTCACAACTGAGTTTCTTGTGGTTTATAAGATTACCCTTTGCATATTTTACTAAACAACCATGACATCCAACTACTGCATATTTTCCTTCTTTTAAATTCTGTTTAACATTTCTTTTGAAGCTGTAATGTTGAAGTACTTCATACAGACATAGCTGTTCCAGATGTCGACTCCTTTTCGGATAGTATGTGTCCAACATATTAGTTTTAAGAATGTCTGTACTTTCTGTTTCATTTGCTGCTAAGTATTCAATTTTTTCTAATGATTTCAACACTCTATTCCGTGAGCAGTCAAGACCTAAACGTACCCAAATGATTCCTCGAGACTTTGAATATAAACTTGAAGAGTATAAGCGGTCTGCACATTCATAGGATCCAATTTCTCGGTGGGAAAGCATTTTCAAAGTAAAGCTGTACAATTTTTTGCTAACGCTTTTCTCTTGGGCAATTTCTTCCCACATTTGTTTCATCTCTGTTTTTTCTGATTTTGTTATGTACGATGTAACATATTGGGCAACAGCAATTGAGTTATCTGCAACATACTCGATGTCCATGTTTGCATTCCACATTTTTAAAATGACTGGATTGTAGTCATTGATATACTTTGACATTTCTGTTCTTTTTAAGTTGTAGGTATTCTTTGGAGATTTCCGAGTCAGTGTGTGCCTTACAGAAGAAAAAAAAGAATTTACTCTTCCTTTACAAATGACTGGATGTGGAAAACCAAACCGACATTTGGTGTAAAATTTTCCTTTAGACTTGTATTTTCGACTGCAGTACTTTCCACAACGGTGACTTTGGAAACGTAAAACTTGCTATCTCAAGCTTCTATCTCCTTATTCTCTCGGAATCTCACATGTCACATACTGTTCGATGAAAGACAATACTGTTTCATCAGAATCAGTTCCAAATTTAGGTGCATCCTTGACCCATAGTAGCATATGTATATGAGTTGCACCTTTTGCTTGGTACTCCTTTCTCCAAAAGAAATCGGTAACTTCTCCAAGAGGTGGAGTCTTTTTATTGCAGATAAAAGACATCATAGCTTGAAACCTATGATTAAAATATCTACACACATTTACAGGATCCACTGAACACAGTTCACCAGGAGTGTTTATTTCAACATTTTTAATATTGGAATTCACTTTTCTTAGAAACTCAAGCAAATCTTCCCATGCATACTCTGCACTGCTAAGTGTGACAAACCATGTTGGTGTACCTAAGTTCCGTAACATACACTTGAGTTCTCCATGACGACGATACTCATTTGTTCCACGTTGACATGCCATCAAATTGATTAACTGTGCTTCTAAATTTTCATCTATTTTTTTCAATTTTCTCCACAAATTCTTTTGCAAAAAAAAGTGATTGATGAACTCCAGTTTTAAGTATGAAGTTCACTGCATATGACAGAGAAGATAAATCACTTTCAAACAAAAGGTGAAATATGTATGGAATGCACTGTCGAAATCTAGGATCTTCAGAATATAATCTTGTTGACCGATATTCTGTAGCTGGAATATGTACAGGTCGGTCATCATATCGTCCACCTTCTCCAGTAGGAAACAGCTGTGGAAAACAACAAGCTTCCAAGCTCTTCTCCCATACACTCATTGGAGTTCCCTGTGCTTTTTTCATTTGAAATAACTCAATACTGCTTCCTATTACTTCTTTTGAATACAAAGGACATATTGTGTAATGTTCATAAATCTCTTCAGTCCTTGACTTGTCCACTTTCTCTATTTGACCACTTGAAATTTCACATTCATCTTCTAAACTTATTACCTGTTCATCCACATTTACAGTTTTGTAATAAATATTGTTCTCTATAAGATATAAGGTAGCCTTTTCAACTTTATTAACATTCACAAATTCTTGCCATATTTTCCGACTCTTTGTTGGTACACCATTTACTAGAATTACTACTGCCTCATTTTCCTCTTTCTCTCCAGCAATAGTTTCAATATTTTTCTTAAAATCCAAAGGTAAGTACACCACTCTTCCTTTCAGCCCTCTTTGCAAGTCTGTTGGTGGCAGTTTACCTGTTTTAGGCTCCATCTGAATTATAGTTTGAAAAAGATGAACAGTTTGAATTAGAACCGATTCATATGTATTCAATTCTGCCAGTTCCTCCGGAATAGCTACTAATTCTAAGTTATTATGTACTTCTCTAGCAGGCATTTTGTTCTCTTCTAATTTGCTGTAACAATATTTACATATACGTTGATCACTACCTAACTCAAATCGACCTTCCACCAACAAGTAAGTTGCAAATTCTTCCCACTTACTATTGTCCTCCTTTTCACTTTTCAAACACAAGTGAACAATCCGAGTTTGACTTTTATAATGACTACGTCGATATCAAACACAAACATAGTTTGGTATTTCAGAGCACACTACATTAAACCTTCCAATTTCTTCTTCAAACTGATCAGTGCTAATCACTTTCCCATCTCCTTCAACATCTGTAATTGTCAAACTTTCACTTTCTATTGACTGCTGTTCTGAACCAAAATATTGCATTTCAATATCACACTTTTTTTGAACATCTGATAAAGAACCATATAAAAGAGCTGTATTCAGTTCACTTAAACATAATGCAGGACTTTTTACATAGTACAGTTTCCTTACAAACTTCCGCATTTCTGAATGGTGTACTGCTAACATCCTCAAGTGATGAAAAACACATTTACACACTTTTCTTGAAAGACAAGCCAGAGAATGCTCATGTTTCTCAGTATATTTTCTTACATTACATGGATCTAGTCCTTGCAACTAGGGGTGGGCGGAATTCGCGGAAGCGACTTCCGAAAATTATCGCGAAGATGTTTAAAATCTCCGCAAACACGCGGAAATATCGCGAAGATGCGGAAGTTTTTTTCCCGCCCGTTCGCGGTATTTTCTGCGTGTTCGCGGCTCGCCAACTTACCCATGCGGTTGCTTGCGGGCGCTGCCATCTTGTTTTCACTCTTCTCGCGGTGCATGATTGCAAGAAGAAAGACGTGATCGCACGACGCATGACGTCACTGCGGGCGCGAACTGTCGCGAGACAGCGCAAATGGCTAAAACAATACAACATCTCATGGAGAACGCGACCGGATCGGGAAAACTTGTCGGCGAACGCGGGGATTCAGGTAAGGCGATCGCGCGCGCGCGAGAATGTATTATTTTACAGCGCGAGCAAGTACCAAATTATCGCAAAGCTGCGGAATGCGGAAATTTTGACATTTCCGCGCTCTCCGCGGAACGCGGAAATGCCAAATTATCGCAAATTCCACGAACGGAACGGAAATTTTGCCCAGGCCTACTTGCAACAACTTAATGAACAAGTTACTTACCTTCGGTAACAATGTATCTGTAAGAAACATTAGTTAGTTAGATTCCTCACCTTAGAATATCCCCAGGCGTCAGGCTGGATCCGAAAAGATTTTTGTAGCAATACCCCTTGCGCGTCGCTAGGCGTCGTCTGCGGCTCCGCGTCCGTCGTTGGCATCGTGCGCCGGAATGATGTCATCGGAGTACTTAGACGCCGCCCTCGCGCGCTGACGTCAGTTCTTGTACATTGCTTTCCGCGCCAGGAACGCAGAGCCATGCAAGAGACCGACACTGGTGCCAAAAAATCTAGGGCCCTAGAAAGGATAGCATTAACCCTAGATGTCGGTTTGCAGAATGGGGAGGATAGGTGGGTCAGTGAGGAATCTAACTAGCTAATGTTTCTTACAGATACATCGTTACCGAATGAAAGTAACTTGTTCATCTGAAAGAAACATGTTAGTTAGATTCCTCACCTTAGAATAGATACCCCAGCAATACCAACCCTGTGGTGGGTCTGCGAACCAAGATCACACCAGAAAGTCCTGGAGAAAAGAACGGCCAAAGTAGCCATCTCTCCGGACTTGGCTGTCCAGGCAATAGTGCTTGGCAAACGTGTGCAGTGAAGCCCACGTCGCCGCCTGACAGATGTCCTGCAAGGAAACTCCCCGGCCCTGGGCAGTGGTAGCTGCTGTGGCCCGGGTGGAATGTGCCCTCAACCCAACAGGAGGGACCTTTTTTGCCAAGGAGTAACAAATTTTAATACACAACATGACCCACCGGGAGATGGTCCGTTTGTGTACCGCTTTCCCCTTCTTAGCTCCTACGTATCCAACAAAAAGTTGGTCGTCTACCCGGAACTGTTGGGTGCGGCCCAAATAAAAGGACAGCGCCCGTTTTGGGTCCAGACGGTGGAGCCTCTCTTCCTCTTTTGAAGGATGCGGAGGTGGAAAGAAGGTGGGCAACGTGACAGATTGCCCGATGTGAAAGGGGGTCACCACTTTTGGTAGAAAAGAAGGACGAGTCCGGAGGACAACCTTGTCCGGATGAACAGCAAGAAAGGGAGGCTTAGATGACAGAGCCTGGAGCTCACTCACCCGTCTAGCCGAGGTGATAGCGACCAGGAAAGCAGTTTTCAGGGTCAGAAGACGAATGGGACAATTGTGAAGAGGCTCAAAAGGAGCGCACATCAGAAAGGTCAGAACAAGATTCAAGTCCCACTGAGCCATTAAGAAGGGGACAGGAGGGAACATGTGAGTAATGCCTTTGAGAAAACGTGAAACAACAGGGGACTTGAAAAGAGAAGGCTGATCAGGAAGCCGTAAGAAGGCAGAGATGGCAGCAAGATAACCTTTCAAGGTGCCCAAAGCAGAGCCCTGCTGGGCCAAAGAAAGAAGAAAGAGGAGAACCTCAGAAAGAGGGGCGGAAAGGGGATCCACAGCCTTTGCTGTGCACCATGCCACAAATTTGTTCCACCGGCAGGCGTATACCGTCTTTGTAGAGGGACGCCTGGCTGCCAGAATGACATCACAGACTTCAGGAGGCAAGTCAAATGGCATCAACTGCCGCCGCTCAATCTCCACGCATGGAGGTGGAGGCTGGACAGGTTCGGGTGGAGGACCGTCCCCTGCTGCTGCGACAGAAGGTCCTCCTGAAGAGGCAGTCGTATTGGGGGATCGATTGACATACTGAGTAGCTCGGGATACCAGAACCTTCGTGCCCAATCCGGAGCCACTAAGATAACTTGGGCCCGGTTGCGCCTGATCTTCTTCAGCACTCTGGGCAGAAGTGGTATAGGCAGAAAGGCGTACAACAGACCGCAACTCCACTCGTGACGAAAAGCGTCTCCGAGCGAGTGCCGCCTTGGAAATTCTAACGCGCAGAACTGCTGACATTACGCGTTCTCTTTGGTGGCGAATAGATCTAACCAAGGCTCTCCCCACTGCAGAAAGAGACCTTGCGCCACGTCCAAGTTCAGACGCCATTCGTGATCCATCATGCACCGGCAGCTGAGTTCGTCTGCTCTGGCGTTCAGAGAGCCCGCCAGATGTTGAACCACCAGGGTGATGCCCTGGTGTTCCAGTCATGTCCAGAGGCGCAGAGCCTCCTGACAAAGGGTCCACGACCCCACCCCGCCCTGTTTGTTGCAATACCACATGGCGGTGGTGTTGTCCGTGAACACCTGCACGACACTTCCCCGGACAGAGGGAAGGAAGGCTTTCAGTGCAAGTCGGATCGCTCTCAGCTCCAAAAGGTTGATATGGAGTTGAGCCTCCGCCGGAGACCACAGTCCTCTGATCTCCGCCTCTCCCATATGGCCCCCCCATCCCAGGAGGGACGCGTCCGTCACTACTACGTGCTCCAGTTGGGGTAGGGAGAGGCATCTGCCGCTGACCCACTCGCAGTGCCCTCCGAGATCAAGACATGGTCGGAGAGGTTGCCTCGATGCTGGGCCCACTGAAACTTCAGGTCCCACTGCAGAGCCCGCATGCGCTACCTGGCATAATGCACCAACATGATGCAGGAGGCCATCAGCCCCAGAAGCCGCAGCACCAACCTGACCGAAACCCAGGATAGAGGCCGAAAGATGGGAATCAGAGCCTGAATATCCCAGACCCGCTGTTCCGGAGGATAAGCCCGGAACTGCGCTGAATCGAGAACCGCTCCGATTAAGAGGAGATTCTGGGAGGGTCTCAGGTGTGACTTCGGCACGTTGATGGAGAACCCCAGAAAATGCAGGAGGTCGGCCGTAGTCTGCGGGTGGGAGACGACTTGTTGGGGCGAGCCCGCCTTCAACAGCCAGTCGTCGAGATAGGGGAAGACTGGAACCCCCTATCTGCACAGATGAGCTGCGACCACCGCCATCACTTTCGTGAACACCCGAGGGGCACTGGTGAGGCTGAAGGGGAGCACGGTGAACTGAAAGTGCTCCTGACCCACCGTGAACCGCAGGTAACGCTGGTGGGCCGGCAGGACGGGGATGTGAAAATAGGCGTCCTGCAAGTCCAACGCTACCATCCAGTCTCCAGGGTCGAGGGCAGCCAGAACCTGAGCTAACCTTAGCATCTTGAACCGTTCCTTCCGGAGGAAGGTGTTGACGCTCCTGAGGTCCAAGATAGGGCGTAGGCCCCCTTTGCCCTTCTTGGGAACCAGAAAGTAGTGGGAATAGCAACCACGGCCTACTTCTAGACCAGGAACGCGCTTGACGGCCTCTTTGGCCAAGAGGGCCGTAACTTCCTCCCGCAGAAGATTCAAGTGATCCTCCGATATATGGTGGCACTGCGGTGGCATGGCTGGAGGGGTCGTCTCGAAGGGGAGGGAGTAGCCCCTTCGGACGATTTGCAGCACCCACCTGTCCGAAGTGATGGATCGCCAGTGGAGCAGGTGATGGCGAACTCTGCCGCCCACTGGCGCTGAATGGGCCTGAAAGCTCGGACTAGGAGGGCTTTGAGGCGGATGCTGCCGGGGTGGATGTGGACTGACTGGCATGTTGTCCTCTAGTCCCGCACCGGCGGAACCCACGTCCTCGACCGCGTGCAGGTTGGTTCTGCGGCCGGTGGCTAGGCGGTCGTGAGGAGGCGCCCCTTCCTTTGCCACGAAAGGGGTGAAAGGCGGAAGTTTGCGGCCGTGGGGCCGAGAGACCCAAGGACGTGGCCGTAGCCCGGGAGTCCTTAAAACGAGCCAGCGCACTATCCGCCTTCTCACCAAAAAGGCGAGCGCCATCAAAGGGCATATCCATGAGGGTACTCTGGACATTCCCCGAAAAAGACGGGGACCGCAGCCAGGCATGACGCCGGAGCGCCACCGTGGTGGAAATCGCCCTACCCAGCGAGTCCGTGGTGTCAAGTCCACACCGTATGGCATGTCGCGCTGCATCTCGCCCGTCAGCAAGTGCCTGCGAGAGACGTGTCCGGGCCTCCTCCAGACACAGGGGCAGCACGTCCTCCACTGCATCCCACAGAGAGTGGGAGAAACGGTCCAAGAGGCAAGCGGTGTTCAAAGACCGCAGGCCCAAACTCAGGGAAGAGAACAGTTTCTTTCCGAACTGTTCCAGCCTCTTGGATTCCCGATCCGGAGGAGCAGACGGGAAGGAGGATTTGGAAGTGGAGGCCTGGAGAAACAGGCTCTCGGGGTGGGGTGTTGGAACAGGAAACTGGGGTCGCCCGGAGCAGGGCGGTGGTGCCGGGCCACGTTCCGGTCCACAGGAGGAACTGTGGAGGGCTTGGACCAAGTGCCCTGCAGAACGTCGATGAGGGTCTCATTAAACTGCAGCAGAGGCTCTGTGGAGCTTGTTGACGGTTGAAGCACCTCTGTGAGGATATTAGTCCTCACGGCCACAGCAGGCAACTCGAGCCCCAGGGCTTCGGCCGCCTTGCGCAGCACCACTGAAAAAGCTGCACCTTCCTCCGAGGCCACAGTCGGAGGAGAGATGAAACCAGCATCCGGTGAAGTGTCCAGAGCACTGGCATCCCCCAGTTCGTCTGCCCAGTCCTGTGAAAGTTGGCCCTGGATGGCCATAGGGTCCTCAGACCCCTCCCAGTCGCCCCCATCATCCGATTCCTGATAAACAGGAGGAATGATCGGAGTCGGACGGTAGATGAAACGATCATCCATCGGCGTCGGGTGCGGCGTCGGGCGGCGCCGCGCCGGCGCCGGGTCCGGACAGGGGCTAAACCGGGGAACGGGGTTGTCCGGAGACGGCGCCGGAGGCGGAACCGGTGTCGGCGCCGGCGGAGGAGGCGTCGTGAGGTCGACCGGCACCGACAGAGATCCAGGCCTGGATCCCTCGGAGACCTGCGGCGTCGGAACCGAAGCCGTCGACGGCGCCGGGGCCGGAGCCGCCGGCACGCGAGGTCGCCCAGTCGAGCCATCGGGGCCCGAAGGCACGCTGGCAGGCGTCGACAGCGGAGCCAGGCCCCTCATCGGAAAAAAGAAGAACTGACGTGAGCGCGCGAGGGTGGCGTCTAAGTACTCCGACGACGTCATTCCGGCACACGAAGCCAACGACGGACGCGGAGCCGCAGATGACGCCTAGCGACGCGCAACGGGTATTGCTACAAAAATCTTTCCGGATCCAGCCTGACACCTGGGGATATTCTAAGGTGAGGAATCTAACTAACGTGTTTCTTTCAGATCTTCTGTGTAATACTTTTCTGTGTATATTCTCGAAGCAAATTTCGCATTATATCAATAGATTCCTGTCAAATACTACAAATACTGCTACAACCCCACTTATACACAGGAGCTTGTGTACGTTTCCCTTGCATTTCTTCAACTATTAACTCTTCTGCACTTTTACCAGCCAATTCCTCTTTTGGAAGGGGACAACCATCCTGAACTACTTAGCAATGACCTCCAGTATCAACTGCAAATGGTAAACTATTTTCCTGGAAGTAACTTTCCTCATTAAAAAAGGGCTCACTACTAGAAGTATGTTTCAAATGTCCACAAAGATTTAGCAAAAGTTGGTTCTGTTCACAAGTCTTTTTCTTCTACTTTTCTCTTTCAACACTTTGATTACTTTATCTAATACTTTGATCCTCTTCAAAATCAATACCTTTCTGTTTTAAAGTAAAAGCAGTATCCACTATACTTTCGATACGCTGCATCTGTTTGAATTGCAGCACTTTCTTTTTATATTTGCAGCATGTTCTCATTAAATTCTGAATCACTCTAGTTCGAAAAAGTCTGACGAATTTCTTGAAATTCTTTTTGTCTCCGGGTAACTGATACTGTTTATCATGTTTTCTTTTCCTTGTATTTGAAATTGAATTGTCCTTCTCTTTACTTGATAAATTCTTCTTTTTCCTTTGTGTGATGTTATTTTCATTAAATATTCGTAATTTTTTTTCAGAAATTTTCTAGTGTTTTTACCAGAAGAAACTGTTGAACAAGTTACTTACCTTCGGTAACGATGTATCTGTAAGAAACATTAGTTAGTTAGATTCCTCACCTTAGAATATCCCCAGGCGTCAGGCTGGATCCGGAAAGATTTTTGTAGCAATACCCCTTGCGCGTCGCTAGGCGTCGTCTGCGGCTCTGCGTCCGTCGTTGGCGTCGTGCGCCGGAATGACGTCGTCAGAGTACTTAGACGCCGCCCCGCGCGCTGACGTCAGTTCTTGTACATAGCTTTCCGCGCCAGGGACGCTGAGCCATGCAAGAGACCGACACTTGTGCCAAAAAATCTAGGGCCCTGAAAGGGAGAACCTTAACCCTAGATGTCGGTTCGCAGAACGGGGAGGCTGAGTGGGTCGGTGAGGAATCTAACTAACTAATGTTTCTTACAGATACATCGTTACCGAAGGTAAGTAACTTGTTCATCTGAAAGAAACACGTTAGTTAGATTCCTCACCTTAGAATAGATACCCCAGCAATAACAACCCCGGAGGTGGGTCTGCGAACCAAGATCACACCAGAAAGTCCTGGAGAACAGATCGGCCAAAGCGGACATCTCTCCGGACTTGGCTGTCCAGGCAATAGTGCTTGGCGAACGTGTGCAGTGAAGCCCACGTCGCCGCCTGACAGATGTCCTGCAAGGGGACTCCCCGTCCCGGGGCAGTTGTCGCCGCTGTGGCCCGGTGGAATGGGCTCTCAGCCCAACAGGAGGGACCTTTTTCGCCAAGGAATAGCAGAGTTTAATACACAACACGACCCATCGCGAGATGGTCCGCTTGTGCACAGCTTTACCCTTCTTAGCTCCTACATATCCAACAAAAAGTTGGTTGTCCACCCGGAACTGTTTTGTGCTGTCCAAATAAAAGGACAGCGCTCGTTTTGGGTCCAGACGGTGGAGCCTCTCTTCATCTTTTGAAGGATGCGGAGGCGGAAAGAAGGTGGGCAGCGTCACAGATTGCCCGATGTGAAAGGGAGTCACAACTTTAGGAAGAAAAGAAGGATGTGTCCGGAGGACAACCTTATCCGAATGAACCGAAATGAAGGGAGGCTTAGCTGACAGAGCCTGGAGCTCACTCACCCGCCTAGCGGAGGTGATAGCCACCAGGAAGGCAGTTTTCAGAGTCAGAAGACGAATGGGACAGTTGTGAAGGGGCTCAAAGGGAGCGCACAGCAGAAAAGTGAGAACAAGGTTCAAGTCCCACTGAGGCATTATGAATGGAACAGGAGGGAACATATGAGTAATGCCCTTGAGAAAACGTGAAACAACAGAGGACTTGAAAAGAGAAGGCTGATCAGGAAGCCGTAAGAAAGCAGAGATTGCAGCAAGATAACCCTTCAAGGTGCCCAGAGCAGAGCCCTGCTGGGCCAAAGAAAGAGGAGAACCTCAGAAAGAGGGGCAGAAAGGGGATCCACAGCCTTTGCTGTGCACCATCCCACAAATTTGTTCCAACGGCAGGCGTATACCGCCTTTGTGGAGGGACGACTGGCTGCCAGAATGACATCACAGACTTCAGGAGGCAAGTCAAATGGCATCAACTGTCGCCGCTCAATCTCCACGCATGGAGGTGGAGGCTGGACAGGTTCGGGTGGAGGACCGTCCCCTGTTGCTGCGACAGAAGGTCCTCCTGAAGAGGCAGTCGTATCGGGGGATCGATGGACATACTGAGTAGCTCTGGATACCAGTACCTTCGTGCCCAATCCGGAGTCACCAAGATGACTTGGGCCCGGTCGCTGTGAGAAGTTGGCCTGATATATGATGTCACTAGTTCTAGTGTACACCTTGTATCAGTCCAAACAACCCTTATGGTGATTGGTTGTAAAGTCAACCTTATAGACCAGCTATCCTAGTGGTAGCATGGACAAGAGCAGTCTTAGGCTAAACTCTGTATGGCATGTGAAGCCAGCTGTTATACATTTGCAATCCCTTGAATACCAAATGAAAGGACACCACAACAGATATATATAAAAATAGGATGTATTTATTCTAGTCAAAATACCTATAAGAACCACTGTCACGAACACAGGTTAGGCCTAGGCCTAGGGAATCGCTGGGGCTACACTATCTTACCAGTTGCTAGGCAGTGGGAGGCCCACGGGATTCAGGTGCAGAGTGGAAACACTCACGCGTAATGCGTTAAAGTCGATAGAAATAGTGATGTTTAGAAATTAAGAGTTTTAGGACACTTCGGAAAGAGCTAGGAGTTAGAGACTTCGAAACTAGACCCTAGGATAGTCAATACCCTTGTGAGCACCGGAGTACTCAAGTTACCTAGTCCACAGGCTGCGGGTGCATAGATGTGAACTTGCGTCGGGTTTCGTCGTCGACTCCTATGGATGCCTGAAGAAAAGATGCTGACAGGCAGTCAGTGAAGAGTGTCCGGTGGATTCCAAGGTTGGAATCAAGAAGGAAGGTACCTGCAAGCAGAGGGGACAGAGTCTAGGTCACCAGCCAGGAGCCGGGAAGGAACCAGGAAGGAACCAGGCGATGTCGTGAAGATGCAGGTGAAGAGGTGAAGATTGTCGCAGCAGCCACGGGTACCAGGAGGCGTCGAGGACAACCAGAACCAGGAGGCGAGCTGTCCCATGAGGGCTCTTGCTGTTGGCGGCGTCGATGTCGAGTTTGGACCCAACAAGTCTTGGCAAGCGCAACCCACGGAGAATGAAGGATTCGCTTCTGTTGCAGACCAGGAAGGCCTGAGGTGCTTTTCTTTCACAGGGAAGCAAGGGCCAGTCTGGAGGAGCCAAACCAGCAGTGGAAAGTTAAGGGTTCGTCGTCACAGAGGTTACTAGCCAACGGGTACGCAACCGGACAGACGCGTCGAGCAGGAAAATGCAGAAGGGCCCCACGCAGAACTCGTGGAGTGTGGAGGGCTGATCTTCGGTGCAGATGGTGCTCGGGGTTGGGGCTTCTCAATCCCCAGAGCACAACTTCGAGGATGCCTCAGAAGCTGCGCTGGAAGCTAGTAGCCAATTTTCCCAGGTAGCTGGTCCCACGTCTCTCGTCACCTCCACGGATCTCAGCTTTGCTGTGGATGTGGATCAGTAGAATGTCGAAGGTCCAGAGTTTCTGTTCAAGTTGCAGTTTTCAGGATAATCCAAAGTCCTAGGGACTCAGCTCTCACTCTTATACTAATCTGGGGGGCTGGGTTACCTGCTAGGTCCCTCCTATGAGTGGGACCAGGGAGGGGGGTGGTTACACCCCCTTCCCTTTGTCCAGTTTCACGCCAGGACTGGGGCTGGAGTGCCCCAGCACCGGTTTGAACCGGACTATGCATGGAACACCTTGTGTGCCCCAGGCAGTGTCTTGTTTCTTTCATCCCTCCCTGCCCCAATACACTAAGTCCTGTCTAGGGTGGTGCTGGCACCTCCCAAGGCAGGAAACCTATTGTCCAAGCCTCCCTCACTGGAAGGACTCCCAGCAGCAGGAGGTCAGACTTGTGTCTGTGACAGCAGCATCCATTTTGTGATGCTGGGGCTCTGGTTAACTTTAACCGGGTAGTAGGTCTTTAACATGTCTTCTCCCTCTAGAAGGGAGGAATACTATCCTCATCGCCAGAAATGGGGTGGGGGTAGTATTCCAAAGTGTTAGACACCTTACACAACATGTTTTGATAAAGCCAAACCATAGTTACCATAACCGCGAGGATTATAAGGCACTTTAGGAGTATATGGTAGGCGATATCATAGAATAAGGACATGGTTCCGAAAGCTGCAGACAGGCTCAGCTCATGCTAGAGCACCATCTCACATGTTACCAAGCACTCTGCCTTCAGGATTGTTAAGGCCTGCCATAGGAGTGACTGATAGGTTACCCATGTGTCTATATAAGGCAGGTATAGGAATACTATACCTAAGCAAGGGGTGATTACACGACCTTGCCCCAGCTGGGTGATCAGCCAGTTGTGTCATAATGGGAGGCCAGCCAGGGGTGGCATAATACATGCTGCAGCCCCTGGTGGGCCTAGGGTACACCTATGCCCTGGGTACCTAAGGTACACTGTACAGGGCCCTAGAAGGTGATCCTTGCCAATTGGGTTATGTACCTAAAGTACATAGTGTGAATTTAGAGAGAGAACAGCTGGGCTGTGGGTCTGATTAGCAGGCCCACAGCCACATCTAAGTCAAAAATCAGTGGAGCAAGAGCAAAAAGTGGGGGTGAACATAGAAAGCAGACCCTACTCTCTTACACAACCCCCCCCCCAACTTAGGGACCTAGGGGTCAGCCTTCTACTAATAAAAGCAATGGGCTGGCCTTGACCATCTATATTCAGTTGTGAAAGAACAGCTCCCACACCCAACTCAGAAGCATCTGTCTGGACAATGAACTCTTCGGAGTAGTCTGGACTTTTCAGAATAGGTGCAGTGCACATGGCCTGCTTCAGGTCATGAAATGCCTTCTGACAGCTTACTGTCCACTGAACTTTCTTTGGCATCTTCTTAGAGGTCAAGTCATTAAGTGGTGTCACAATGGACCCATAGTTCTTAACAAACTTTCTGTAGTACCCAGTCAGGCCCAAGAAAGCTCTGACCTGTGTCTGGGCAATTGGAGGAGTCCAGTTCTTTATGGTCTGGATCTTGCTCTCCAGTGGTTGAACTTGACCCCCACCTACTAGGTGGCCCAGGTACACAACCTTGCTCTGCCCTATCTGGCACTTAGTGGCCTTGATAGTGAGGCCTGCCTTTTGCAGGGCCTCTAAAACATTCCTCAGGTGGACCAGGTGATCCTCCCAGGTGGAGCTAAAGACAGCAATATCATCAAGATAAGCTGCACAGTAGTCATCCAGGCCTGTAAGGACTTAATTCACCAACCTTTGGAAAGTGTCAGGTTCATTCTTCAAGCCAAAGGGCATTACCACAAATTGATAATGTCCTCCTGGGGTTGAGAATGCAGTTTTGGCCTTTGCATTCTCAGCTAGTCTGATTTGCCAGTAGCCTGCTGTCAGGTCAAATGTACTCAAAAACTTAGCAGCTGCCAATCTGTCAATGAGCTCATCTGCCCTAGGTATTGGGTGGGCATCTGTCCTAGTGACAGCATTGAGACCTCTGTAATCCACGCAAAACCTCATCTCTCTCTTACCATCTTGGGTGTGAGGTTTTGGCACCAGAACTACAGGACTAGCCCAAGGGCTCTCTGAAGGTTCAATGATTCCCAGCTCCAACATCTTTTGTACCTCAATCTTTATGCAGTCCCTGACATGGTCAGGTTGCCTGTAGATTTTACTCTTCACAGGCAGACTGTCACCAGTGTCTACCTCATGGGTGCACCAGCTTGTCTGACTTGGGGTCAGAGAGAACATATGTCTATAGGCCTGTAGAACTTGTCTGCAGTCCTGTTGCTGATGGTTAGTGAGGCTGTCAGAAAAGACCACACCATCAACTGAACCATCATCAGGGTTCTAAGTAGGGGTGGGCGGAATTTGCGGAATTGCGTTACGCAGATCTCCGCGAAACGGTAAAAAATCTTCGCGAACACGCAGAAATTCCGCGAACACGCGGAATTGCTTGTTCGCGATGCTTTTTCCTGTTCGCAATTGCTGTTTGCGTGCTCGAGGAGAAATATCTCGCGAACATGCATTTTGAGAACGCGAACAAGCAAAAATTTCGCGAAATCGCGGAAAGCAGACTTTTGAGCAATTTCGCGTTCTCCGCGGAGCGCGAAATTCCGCAAATTCCGCAAATTCCGCGAGCGGAACGGAATTTGCCGCCCAGGCCTAGTTCTAAGTCAGCAGGTCTGGGAGAGGGTCACTCTCCTACTCCTGCCCCTCATCTGTAGCCATGAGTAAGCCCATGTCTGCCCTGTCAACATATGCCTTTAACCTGTTGACATGAAGCACCCTGTGGGGGCTTCTGGGAGTCCCAAGGTCCACCAAGTAGGTGACTTCTCCCTTCTGTTCAACAATAGTGTGGGGTCCAGACCATTTGTCCTGGAGTGCTGCTGGGGCCACTGGCTCCAACACCCACACTTTCTGTCCTGGCTGGTACACAGTCAGCACACCCTTTTGGTCATGCCAAGCTTTTTGGAGATCTTGGCTTGCCTCAAGGTTTTTAGAAGCCTTCTTCATGTACTCTGCCATCCTGGAGCGGCGGCCAAGTACATAATCCACTATATCCAGTTTGGGTTGTCTGAGAGGTCTCTCCCATACTGCCCTTACTAGACACAGGGGTCCCCTCACAGGATGCCCAAACAAAAGCTCAAAAGGGCTGTAGCCAAAACCCCCTTTTGTGGGACCTCTCTGTAAGCAAACAGAAGGCAGGGTAAAAGGATGTCCCATCTTCGCCTAAGCTTGTCTGGTAAACCTTTTATCATCCCTTTTAGGGTCTTGTTGAACCTTTCCACAAGCCCATTGCATTGTGGGTGATAGGGTGTAGTGAATTTGTAGTTAACACCACACTCCTTCCACATTGCAGTCAAATATCCTGACATGAAGTTGGCACCTCTGTCAGAGACAACCTCCTTTGGAAAACCCACTCTGGAGAATACTGCAAGTAGGGCCCTTGCCACAACAGGAGCTGTTGTGGTCCTCAGTAGGGGTGGGCGGAATTTGCGTAATTGCGTTACGCAAATCTCCGCGAAACGGTAAAAATCTCCGCGAACACGCAGAAATTCCGTGAACACGCGGAATTGCTTGTTCGCGATGCTTTTTTCCTGTTCGCAATTGCTGTTTGCGTGCTCGAGGAGAAATATCTCGCGAACATGCATTTTGAGAACGCGAACAAGCAAAAATTTCGCGAAATCGCGGAAAGGAGACTTTTGAGCAATTTCGCGTTCTCCGCGGAACGCGAAATTACGCAAATTACGCAAATTCCGCGAGCGGAACGGAATTTGCCGCCCAGGCCTAGTCCTCAGGGGTATAGCTTCTGGGTACCTGGTGGCATGGTCCACTATCACCAGTATAAATCTGTGCCCAGATGCTGTTTGGGGGTCCATTGGTCCTACAATGTCTATCCCCACTCTCTCAAAGGTAACCCCCACCACAGGTAGTGATATGAGGGGGGACTTTGTGGTGCCACGTGATTTGCCACTGGCTTGGCAGGTGACACAGGAGCGACAAAACTCCTTAGTATCTTCTGACATGTGAGGCCAGTGAAAGTGAGGGACAAGTCTGTCCCAAGTCTTATTCTGGCCTACGTGTCCTGAAAGGGGAATATCATGGGCCAAGGTAAGAAGGAAGCCTCTGAAACTCAATGGTATGACCAACCTCCTGGACGCACCAGGCTTGGGGTCTTTAGCCTCTGAGTACAGCAGCCCTTCATCCCAATGCACTCTATGGGTACCTTGAGCATTCCCTGCAGCCTCAGCAGCAGCCTGCTGTCTGAGGGGTTCAAGAGTAAGCCTGGGCAAAGCACTACGCTACGCTCGCGTAGTTTGCGAAGTTCGCGCTACTTCGCACTACGCGAACTGCACGTAGCACAGTGCGAACACGCGTAGCGTAGTGTTGCGTAGTGCTGCGGTCATTTTTTGCTTGCTCGCGGTCCTCAACGTCAAGTTGGCGACCGCGAGCAAGCAAAATGACATCCCGGCGAGACTTTTTCCTTGTTCGCGATCAGCAACTTCAAGTTGGCGATCGCGAGCATGGAAAATAAACCTCCCGGCGAGATTCCCAACGCGAGGAGGTCAGGTTTCTCATTGCGACTGGTCACGTATGCTCGCGACCGCTCGCGATGAGAAACTACCAGTTCGCGTTGAGAAAGCTGAAGCTCGAGTAAAAATCTACTCGAGCAGCAGAAAACTACAGCTTGCACTGTGCAAGATGCCATTTTCAATGATTGCACAGTGCCGGTTGCTTGTCCGCACTGTGCAATCATTGAAAACGACATCTGGCACAGTGCGAACAAGGTACTACGCAGTTCGCGAAGTGCTACGCGTAGCTCGCGTAGTGCGAACTTCACTTTGCGTAGCTTCGCGAAGTGCTACTTCGCCAACTACGCCCAGGCCTATTCAAGAGAAGGACAGTCTAATTGTGCCTGCCTCAGATCTGCCCTTGAAGGTCCCCCTGTCCCAAGAAACTCAACCCGGTCAGGTTCCAGTTCTTCTAGAACAGTTCCTTCAGGGCTCTCAGAATCATCCTCCTGTGAGGGCTGATTCTCTACCTGAGGCAGGGGGAAGGCACAGCCTTAACCCTACTGCTCTTTCTCTTGGGTTGTGTCTGGTCCATTGTCCCAGGATCCAGCACTTGTTCAGTGTTGCACTTTTTGGCCTGTGACCTAGTCACAGCAAGGACATGTGCATCTATTCCCAGCATTTCTGCATGGGTCCTATACTCCACTTCAGCCCAAACTGAAGTTTCAAGGTCATTTCCCAACAGACACTCTACAGAAAGATCTGAACTCACCACAACTTTCTTGAGGCCAGTTACCCCTCCCCAGGAGAAGTTAACAATTGCCACACTATGGGAGGTAGTGGCATTGCTAGCGTTGGTCACTAGGTAATTCTCACCTAGCATGATCTGTCCAGGGTCCACAAAGGCAGGTGTCACCATTGTGACACTAGCACCTGTGTCCCTGTAGGCCTGAGCCATTCTCTGGTTGATCAAAGGAGTCTGTCTTTACTTGCCCAGGTTACTGGGACCCACAGTAGAGGACAAAGCTATGTCCCCATCACAGATCAGAACAGCCTGAGTGGGTAATCTGACTAGGCCAGAATCCACTTCAGTTCCCAGGGTTAACCCTATTACACCCTTTTGCTGGGAACCACCACTTACAGCTGGACTAGGGGGTACAGTTGCCTTAGGGGCAATGGTGGTTGGGGGCTTGTCCTTGTTGGTGCATTCACTATACCAATGGGAATTGGACTTACAATAGTTACACCAAGGTTTCTTTTGGCCATCTTTCTTTTTATCCTTAATGGGACCACCCTCCCCCTGAGCCTTTTGGGGGCCTGGTGAAGACTTCTGGTCTTTTGATTTCTGCTCATTACCCTTCTGGTCTGCCTTTTTCTGATCACCGCCCTGGTTCTGGTTTTTCTGCTTAACTCTAGTCCTGACCCACCTATCTGCCTTCTTTCCCAATTCCTGGGGAGAAGTTAGGTCAGAGTCAATCAAGTGTTGATGCAGCAGCTGGTTTTGACAGTTGTTAAGGATTTGTTCTCTCATTATCAAATTATACAATCCTGTATAGTCCCTAACCTTACTACCCAATAACCAGCCTTCCAAAGCCTTAGTGGCACAATCTACAAAGTCAGTCCAGTCCTGAGTCTGTGTCTTCTGGGTATCCCTGAACAACAACCTGTATTGTTCAGTGGTTTGGCCAAACCCATCAATCAGAGCACTCTTCAGGACAGTGTAATTGTCAGCATCCTCATCACTAACTGTGAGGAGCTTGTCTCTACCGTTCTCAGAGAAGGAGAGCCACAAGATAGCTGCCCACTGACTTTGGTGTACCTGCTGTAGTTTGCAAGCCCTCTCCAAAGCAGTTATCCATTTGTGGAAGTCATCCCCACATTTGTGGGGAGGGACAATCTTGCTCAGGTTTCTATTGTCATAGGCCCTGTCTCTATCCTTAGGGATATTGCTGCCACCAGTGGGTCCTAACCCACTTAACTTTTGCTCTCTGGCTAGAGCAAGTCTCTCTTTGGCAAGGGCAAGTTCTTCCCTTTCAATCATTAGATTGACTTCCCTCATTCTGGCCTGATGCTCTTTTCTCTGTGGAGAAGTCATTCCCCTGTGAGAAGAGGCATTGGAGCTATTAGAGACATGGGAGTGGATAGATTCCCTGGAAGGGGTTCTTCCTCTCCTGCTTTTCTGGTTAAGTCCACTTGAGGGTCTGAATTGGGGACCCCATTCTGACTCCCATGTAGGCTTAAGTTAGCCTGGCTAAGTCTCCTAACTTGGACCTGGCTATCTACCTCATCTTCTGAAGTCCCTGCTGACTCATCTAGATCAGTATTGTGAGGGGAGTCTTCTGTAGAGGGCAGACCCTCATTGGTACCTAAGGCACCATCCTGGGAGGCTCTCTGAGCATCATACTCTTCTAAGATCTCCACTAGATAAATGAGGGTACGGTTTGAACCCTGTTTTAACTTTCTGGAGGTACACAATTGTCTCATCTCCTGAAAAGTTAGGGTATCATATCTAGAGGGTATCTTTCTAGGATATCCCCCTCCTGGGAGAGAATTACTACGCGAACTGCACGTAGCACAGTGCGAACACGCGTAGCGTAGTGTTGCGTAGTGCTGCGGTCATTTTTTGCTTGCTCGCGGTCCTCAACGTCAAGTTGGCGACCGCGAGCAAGCAAAATGACATCCCGGCGAGACTTTTTCCTTGTTCGCGATAAGCAACTTCAAGTTGGCGATCGCGAGAATGGAAAATAAACCTCCCGGCGAGATTCCCAACGCGAGGAGGTCAGGTTTCTCATTGCGAGTGGTCACGTATGCTCGCGACCGCTCGCGATGAGAAACTACCAGTTCGCGTTGAGAAAGCTGAAGCTCGAGTAAAAATCTACTCGAGCAGCAGAAAACTACAGCTTGCACTGTGCAAGATGCCATTTTCAATGATTGCACAGTGCCGGTTGCTTGTCCGCACTGTGCAATCATTGAAAACGACATCTGGCACAGTGCGAACAAGGTACTACGCAGTTCGCGAAGTGCTACGCGTAGCTCGCGTAGTGCGAACTTCACTTTGCGTAGCTTCGCGAAGTGCTACTTCGCCAACTACGCCCAGGCCTATTCAAGAGAAGGACAGTCTAATTGTGCCTGCCTCAGACCTGCCCTTGAAGGTCCCCCTGTCCCAAGAAACTCAACCCGGTCAGGTTCCAGTTCTTCTAGAACAGTTCCTTCAGGGCTCTCAGAATCATCCTCCTGTGAGGGCTGATTCTCTACCTGAGGCAGGGGGAAGGCACAGCCTTAACCCTACTGCTCTTTCTCTTGGGTTGTGTCTGGTCCATTGTCCCAGGATCCAGCACTTGTTCAGTGTTGCACTTTTTGGCCTGTGACCTAGTCACAGCAAGGACATGTGCATCTATTCCCAGCATTTCTGCATGGGTCCTATACTCCACTTCAGCCTAAACTGAAGTTTCAAGGTCATTTCCCAACAGACACTCTACAGAAAGATCTGAACTCACCACAACTTTCTTGAGGCCAGTTACCCCTCCCCAGGAGAAGTTAACAATTGCCACACTATGGGAGGTAGTGGCATTGCTAGCGTTGGTCACTAGGTAATTCTCACCTAGCATGATCTGTCCAGGGTCCACAAAGGCAGGTGTCACCATTGTGACACTAGCACCTGTGTCCCTGTAGGCCTGAGCCATTCTCTGGTTGATCAAAGGAGTCTGTCTTTACTTGCCCAGGTTACTGGGACCCACAGTAGAGGACAAAGCTATGTCCCCATCACAGATCAGAACAGCCTGAGTGGGTAATCTGACTAGGCCAGAATCCACTTCAGTTCCCAGGGTTAACCCTATTACACCCTTTTGCTGGGAACCACCACTTACAGCTGGACTAGGGGGTACAGTTGCCTTAGGGGCAATGGTGGTTGGGGGCTTGTCCTTGTTGGTGCATTCACTATACCAATGGGAATTGGACTTACAATAGTTACACCAAGGTTTCTTTTGGCCATCTTTCTTTTTATCCTTAATGGGACCACCCTCCCCCTGAGCCTTTTGGGGGCCTGGTGAAGACTTCTGGTCTTTTGATTTCTGCTCATTACCCTTCTGGTCTGCCTTTTTCTGATCACCGCCCTGGTTCTGGTTTTTCTGCTTAACTCTAGTCCTGACCCACCTATCTGCCTTCTTTCCCAATTCCTGGGGAGAAGTTAGGTCAGAGTCAATCAAGTGTTGATGCAGCAGCTGGTTTTGACAGTTGTTAAGGATTTGTTCTCTCATTATCAAATTATACAATCCTGTATAGTCCCTAACCTTACTACCCAATAACCAGCCTTCCAAAGCCTTAGTGGCACAATCTACAAAGTCAGTCCAGTCCTGAGTCTGTGTCTTCTGGGTATCCCTGAACAACAACCTGTATTATTCAGTGGTTTGGCCAAACCCATCAATCAGAGCACTCTTCAGGACAGTGTAATTGTCAGCATCCTCATCACTAACTGTGAGGAGCTTGTCTCTACCGTTCTCAGAGAAGGAGAGCCACAAGATAGCTGCCCACTGACTTTGGTGTACCTGCAGTAGTTTGCAAGCCCTCTCCAAAGCAGTTATCCATTTGTGGAAGTCATCCCCACATTTGTGGGGAGGGACAATCTTGCTCAGGTTTCTATTGTCATAGGCCCTGTCTCTATCCTTAGGGATATTGCTGCCACCAGTGGGTCCTAACCCACTTAACTTTTGCTCTCTGGCTAGAGCAAGTCTCTCTTTGGCAAGGGCAAGTTCTTCCCTTTCAATCCTTAGATTGACTTCCCTCATTCTGGCCTGATGCTCTTTTCTCTGTGGAGAAGTCATTCCCCTGTGAGAAGAGGCATTGGAGCTATTAGAGACATGGGAGTGGATAGATTCCCTGGAAGGGGTTCTTCCTCTCCTGCTTTTCTGGTTAAGTCCACTTGAGGGTCTGAATTGGGGACCCCATTCTGACTCCCATGTAGGCTTAAGTTAGCCTGGCTAAGTCTCCTAACTTGGACCTGGCTATCTACCTCATCTTCTGAAGTCCCTGCTGACTCATCTAGATCAGTATTGTGAGGGGAGTCTTCTGTAGAGGGCAGACCCTCATTGGTACCTAAGGCACCATCCTGGGAGGCTCTCTGAGCATCATACTCTTCTAAGATCTCCACTAGATAAATGAGGGTACGGTTTGAACCCTGTTTTAACTTTCTGGAGGTACACAATTGTCTCATCTCCTGAAAAGTTAGGGTATCATATCTAGAGGGTATCTTTCTAGGATATCCCCCTCCTGAGAGAGAATCATCTTGATCTCCTCTCAGAGACATGATCTAGTGAGGGTGTGGTGTGTGCACCTACCTACAGTAGTTGTATCTACTAAAACCTCTTTAGTAGTTGTAGTCAGGGTGTGCTAGGCCCTTCAACCTACAACAACTAAGTTCAGTAGAACTTAAGTATTTATAAGCTATGTTATATGTACCTGACAAATATCCTTGTGATCTTTCAATTTGATATCTCAAGATTGCAATGGTATCACAACAGCAAGCTCAGATCCCAACCGCTGCTCACCAATGTGAGATGTTGGCCTGATATATGATGTCACCAGTTCTAGTGTACAACTTGTATCAGTCCAAACAACCCTTATGGTGATTGGTTGTAAAGTCAACCTTATAGACCAGCTATCCTAGTGGTAGCATGGACAAGAGCAGTCTTAGGCTAAACTCTGTATGGCATGTGAAGCCAGCTGTTATACCATTTGCAATCCCTTGAATACCAAATGAAAGGACACCACAACAGATATATATAAAAATAGGATGTATTTATTCTAATCAAAATACCCTCAGCACTCTTTATGAGATTCGAGGTAAGTACAACACAGTCTTATTTAAGCATACATAAGTCACACAGGTAAGTAATACAGTTAGGCCCTAGGGGCCACGCAAACCATATACTAAGTAAGTGGTATGAGAACCACTGTCACGAACACAGGTTAGGCCTAGGCCTAGGGAATCGCTGGGGCTACACTATCCTACCAGTTGCTAGGCAGTGGGAGGCCCACGGGATTCAGGTGCAGAGTGGAAACACTCACGCGTAATGCGTTAAAGTCGATAGAAATAGTGATGATTAGAAATTAAGAGTTTTAGGACACTTCGGAAAGAGCTAGGAGTTAGAGACTTGGAAACTAGACCCTAGGATAGTCAATACCCTTGCGAGCACCGGAGTACTCAAGTTACCTAGCCCACGGGCTGCGGGTGCATAGGTGTGAACTTGCGTCGGGTTTCGTCGTCGACTCCTATGGATGCCTGAAGAAAAGATGCTGACAGGCAGTCAGTGAAGAGTTGAGGAAATTCGATTTTCGATCTCGATCGTATTGACCCGCCATTTTGTAAGCCGCCGCCATTTTGTGTTGCCCTCACTCAGGCAGCGCGACGGACGAAGTCTTTTCTGCTTTTCCTGCAATATTGTGTCAAAATAAGCCTTCTGCCTCTGTTTACAAAGCTGGTGTTAAGGACTGGCCGAGTACACTAATCCCTGTCTGGTTTTTCTAATCCCTGTCTCAACTATCTGTTGGTTCACACTATTCTCTTCTGACTTTATCTTATCCTCTGGCCTTCGCTGTCCTCTGCTCGTATTCTCTCGTTTCACAACTGTCCTCCAAAACACACAAACGTATCTCGCCACCTGCAAGTCAGTTGCAGACACGTTAATACCTTAACCTGTGGGGAGGGGTGGCAAACACAGTTGAAGGAGAGGCTTCTTCGAGTTACTCGACACCTTGTTTTCCAACCTTTTCTATTGGCTCTGTCCTATCTCGAACTTCCCTTATTGGCTCTCGATGTGTATGATAGGTGTGTTTTCTGGTTAATGTATATGTCTTCTACACCAATATAAGATTGTACGCCACGGAGTGAAGTGGCAGTCTCCTGAGAACATACCGTGTGTACTTCTAGGACAACTGTACTAGCTGCAGCTAATAAAATCTGATCTTTTACGCCGACAGAGTGTCCCCGTGTCTCTGTTAGCTGAAGCAGGAGAACCCAGGAGATTAAGGCGTACCCTGCGCTGCCAGGCCCAATTGGTTCTGGTTCTTCAACTGGCGCCCATAGTGGGGCTGCTTCAGAGGTAGTGGTTCTGCCTGAAGGTCGTGAGGAACCCCGCAAGAAAATTCTGGAGGAATCGCGAGCCACGTCAAGCGACCCCTGTATGTCGAAAGTGGTCCGAAGGTCTTTTGCAGCGCGGTTACTCCTTCCTGACGGCTACTGACGACTGCTGCCCTGACTGCCGCCCTGCCTTGGCCCTCTTTTCGATGATGTATGGTAAGGCGAGACGATAGACGGGCCTCTGTTGGGGTAGGAAGACATCTTAGTTAAGTATTGGTGGGTCGCTCCCACATTTGGTTCTTTGGTTCTTTGGTCCTTTGGTTCTTTGGTTCTTAGGTTCTTTGGGTCTTTGATTCGGGTATTGCAATAACCGAAGCCGAGGGGTAAGTACATTTGTGCTGTGTTAAACTGAATTTTAACCCCCTTGATGTTTGTGAATAGTCCAGTGAAATAACGATGCCTGGTCTGACTGAGTTTGAGAAACTTTGTTGCTTTGGATGTAATAGGGATTCCCGACTGGAGGACTCTTGTCCGATTCCTTCGGTTGGAACTCCCACTTATGAGCTCTATTCTAAACATGGTGTTGGCCCCATTGCCTTTAACGAGGCATGGATCCGATACACGAAGAATGATGGTGTTTTAAAATGGCCAGAAAATGGTAGCTTTGAGCTTGACATATTAGATCATTTGGAAGCTATTTTATTTAAAAGAAAAGCCCGGCCGGCAATGTTTGACTCTTTCCGCCTTTGGCGAAAGGAAGCCAAACAGAGAAAAATTAAGCAAGAAAAACGAGATAGGAAAACACAGGGTATGACGATTATACAGGCTGCTCAACAATTTAAAGATGATGAAGTAGATAATGCGATAGAAATTTCAGAAAGACAGCATCATATGGCGATAGATAAATGCTATCCGATGCTGCCAGCTTCCCCTTCCGATAAAAGAAAGGATTCAGAGGAAGATCCCTTGATTTCTCACTTATTGAGATTACCTCCGCCCTATGTATAAGGTGCTAATGCACCCCCGTTGTTTCAGCCTGTCCAGCCGCCAGCTGCGCCTCCGCTTGCTCCGGCTCTTCCACATTTGCCCCCTCAAGTATTGCCGCCTCTGCCGGTTTTGCCTTCGACTCCTTTGCCTTCAACTTCTTTGCCTTCTGCTCCCCCGGTATTTACCGATTCCTTTTCAATTAGTTCGCCTAATACTTTGTCCCCTATTCTTATGTCCAATTCTCCGTCTATGCGTAAACGACTCACAGATACGGTTTCTGGTCTTTTATCTCCTTTCCTTGAAGCTTTAAATGTGTCTCCAGCTTTTTCTCGAAGACAGTCTCATTGTCAGTTCCCAGCTTCCGAAGAACGAGAAAGGTTAAACTCTCTCGCTCGTAAATGGATTGAGAAAGGTCCTCAGTATAGTGTGCTCGACATTATGCCTACCTTCTCACAGTGGAATGCGCCTACGCAGAGATATGTTTTTAATATCATGTGTGATACTCTTGTTAAAGGATGGGAGGATATGGATTTGGGTTCGGTCCCTCAGGGTCTGTTAGATATTCAGGCTGATTTTGATAAGGGTCTCATTGTGGGTTCCAAGGTTGAGGACGCCGTAAAGCGACTTGTTTCCTTTAGAACCTTATTTTCCTCCCAGACTTTTCTCGACTCCGATCCCTCATTTAGGATGACACTGAAAAATTATCCAATGAGAGAGGTTCCCCCAGTTTGGAGAGAAGAGGTTGCGGGAGTAGGTAATAATCCAGCTATTCCTGCTCACTTCCAGCGTATATGGGTACATGTTCCCTGGAAAAGATCTGAAGTTTTGGCTCTTAAACAGTCTTTTCCGGATCCTCGTAAGAACCCTGCAGGTTATTATAAAGAATTGTCACAGACCGTTGATGCCTGTGTTATGAATTTAGCAGACATTGACATGTTGATGGGGAATGTAGTCCCACAAGCATTATGGGCTAAAATTTGTAAAGAGAATCATGCCCAAGAATTAGGTGGAAATTGGGATGTTATCACTGCCGCAGATAGAGACCAAGTGGGTGCTGCGAAGCCCGATGCTTTGATTTCAGAACTCCCTGGTAGGATTATTACATTAATGAAAACGATGATTCCTGCCTTGAGAGTTAACTGGGATAAACTATCCGCGTGCAAACAGAAGAAAGATGAGAGTGTAGGAAGGTGGATATCTGACTATGGTTACCCCCAACTTTTTGCCTAGTGTCTAGCTGGTTTTTCGACTTAGTTGGCCTGAGATCCTGCCATTCAGGGTCTCAGGCTGTCTGCTCTCTCTGTAAAATGGACTCCATGTACCCTAGGTACATAACCAATTGGTAAGGATCACCTTATTGGACCCTGTACAGTGTACCCTAGGTACCCAGGGCATAGGTGTACCCTAGGCCTCCCAGGGGCTGCAGCATGTATTATGCCACCCCTGGTCTGGCCTTCCAATCAGACACAACTGGCTGATCACTCAGCTGGGGCAAGGTCGTGTAATCACCCCTTGCTTAGATATAGTATGCCTATATCTACCCTTATATATAGACACATGTGTACCTATCAGTCACTCCTATGGCAGGCCTTAACAATCCTGGAGGCAGAGTGCTTGGTAACATGTGAGATGGTGCTCTAGCATGAGCTGAGCCTGTCTGCAGCTTTCGGAACCATGTCCTTATAGCTGTTCTATGATATAGCCTACCATATACTCTTAAAGTGCCTTATAATCTTAAACGGTTATGGTAACTATGGTTTGGCTTTATCAAAACATGTCGTGTAAGGTGTCTAACACTTTGGAATAATACCCCCATACCATTTCTGGTGATGAGGATATTATTCCTCCCTTCTAGAGGGAGAGACATGTTAAAATCCTACTTTGCTGTTTAACTCTAACCAAAGCCTCAGCATCACAAAATGGATGCTGCTGCCACGACACAAGTCTGACCTCCTGCAGCTGGGAGTGATCCCAGCCAGGGAGGCCTGGAGAATAGGTTTCCTGCTTGGGGAGGTGCTAGCACCTCCCCAGACAGCCTTTAGTGTATTGGGGCAGGGTGGGCTGAAAGGAATGAGACATGCCTGGGGCACACAAGGTGTTCCTCGCATAGTCCAGTTCAAACCGGCGCTGGGGCACTCCAGCCCCAGCTCTGGCGCGAAACTGGACAAAGGGAAGTGGGTGTAACCACCCCCTCCCAGGTCCCACCCATAAGGCGTGACCTAGCAGGTATCCCAGCCCCCCAGATTAGTATAAGAGTGGGAGTTGGGCCTCAAGACTTTAGATTATCCTGAACCTGCAAAACTGAACAGAAACTCTGGACCTTCGACATTCGACGAAAGAAGAAGACTGAAGAATCTCCCTTGTAGCCAAGGAGTGGCTACCCTGTGCAAACAGGCACCATCAAGAGACTACCCTTTGCTTTGCCCACGTTCTACGAGGAACCGACTGCAGAGCCTGACCAGAGCCTTGACTTCCAGACTTCTCCGACCCTGATCCACATCTACAGCAGAGCTGAGATCCGTGGAGGCGACGAGCGACGTGGGACCGGCTACCTGGAAAAAGTGGCTAGTAACTTAAAGCGCAGCTTCTGAGGTACCCTCGAAGTTGTGCACCGGGGATTGAGAAGCCCCAACCCCAAGCACCATCTGCACCGAAGATCAGCCCCCCACACTCCACGAGTCCTGCGTGGGGCCCTTCAGCATTTTCCTGCTTGCCGCGTCTGTCCGGTTGCTTGCCCGCTGGCTAGTGGCCTTTGTGACGACGCACCCTGAAATCTTCTGCGCTGGTTTGGCTCCTCCAGACTGGCTCCCGCTTCTCTGCAAAGAAGAAGCACCCCAGACCTTCCTGGTCTGCACCAGAAGCAAGTCCTTCGTTCTTCGTGGGTTCCGCTTGCCAAGGCTTGGTGAGTCCTAGTCCAACTTCGACGCCGCCGACAGCAAGAGCCTTCGTGGGACAGCTCGCCTCCTGGTCCTGGTCGTCCTCGACGCTTCCTGGTCCTCCTGGCTGCAGCGACAAGCTTCACCTTCACCTGCAATCTTCACGACATCGCCTGGTTCCTTCCTGGTTCCACGTGGTCACTGGCTAGTGACCTTGACTCTGTCCCTTCTGCTTGCAGGTTTCTTCTCTTCTTGATCCCAGCCTTGGGATCCACCGGACACTCTTCACTGACTGCCTGTCAGCATCTTTCTTCAGGCATCCATAGGAGTCGACGACGAAAACGACGCATCTTCACCCCTATGCACCCGCAGCCTGTGGGCTAGGTAACTTGGGTACTCCGGTGCTCATCAGGATAGTGACTATCCTAGTGTCTAGGTTTCAAGTCTCAACTTCCTAGCTACTCCGGAAGTGTCCTAAATCTACCGTTTTCTAAACCGTACTATTGCTATTGACTTTTACGCATTACGCGTGAGTGTTTCCACTCTGCACACGAATCCCGTGGGCCTCCCACTTCCTAACTAACGCTAGTGTAGTGTAGCCCCAGCGATTCCCTAGGCCTAGGCCTATTCTATTTCCGTGACAGTGGTTCTTATACCACTTACTTAGTATATGGTTTGCGTGGCCCCTAGGGCCTAACTGTATTACTTACCTGTGTGACTTAATGTATGCTTAAATAAGACTGTGTTGTACTTACCTCTAATCTCATAAAGAGTGCTGAGGGTTTGACTAGAATAAAAACACTTTATTTTATATATATATCTGTTGTGGTGTCCTTTCATTTGGTATTCAAGGGATTATATATGGTATGACAGCTGGCTTCACATGCCATTCAGAGTTTAGCCTAAGACTGCTCTTGTCCATGCTACCACTAGGATAGCTGGTCTATAAGGTTGACTTTACAACCAATCACCATAAGGGTATTTGGACTGATATAAGGTGTACACTATAACTAGTGACATCATACATCAGGCCAACTTCTCACATTGGTGGCAGCGGTGGGATCTGAGCTTGCTGTTGTAATACCATTGTAATCTTGAGATACTGAATTGAAAGATCACACAGATATTGTCTAGGTACATATAACATAGATTATAATACTTAAGTCCTACTGGACTTTGTAGTTGTAGGTTGAAGGGAGTAACACACCCTGACTACAACTACTAGAGAGGTTTAGTAGAAACAACTAGTGTAGGTAGGTGCACACACCACACCCTCACTAGATCATGTCTCTGAGAGGAGATCAAGTGGATGCTCTCTCAGGAGGATCAGGTCTGCAAAAGACCCCCTCTAGATATGATACCTTAACATTCCAGGAGATGAGACACTTGTGTACCTCCAGAGGAATAAAACAGGGTGCAAACCCTACCCTCCTTCAGTTAAGACAACTCCTAGAGGAGTATGATGCTCTTAGGGCATCTCAGGCAGGTGCCCTAGGCACAGAGGAGGGTCTACCCACCACAGATGAGTCAGATGGGACTTCAGATGGAGAGGTAGACAGCCAGGGCCAAGTAGGAAGACTTAGCCAGGCTAACCTAAGTTTACATGGGAGTTTGCATGGGGTCCCCCCATACAGACCCACAAGTAGGCTTACACAGAGAAGCAGGAGGGACAGATCCCCTTCAAGGGAATCCATCCACTCCCATGTCTCTAGCATCTCTAATGCTTCCTCTCACAGGAGAATGACTTCACCTGAGAGAAAGGAGCATGCAGCCAGAATGAGGGAGGCTAATCTGAGGATTCAGAGGGAAGAACTTGCCCTTGCCAAAGAGAAGCTTGCTCTGGCTAGAGAACAAAAGTTAAGTGGGTTAGAACCCACTGGTGGCAGCAACATTCCTAGAGATAGGGATAGGTCTTATGACCATAGAAACCTAAGCAAGATAGTCCCCCCATATCAGAATGGGGATGACATCCACAAGTGGATGACTGCTTTGGAGAGGGCCTGCAAAGTACAGCAGGTACCCCAAAGTCAGTGGGCAGCTATCTTGTGGCTCTCCTTTTCTGACAAAGGCAGAGACAAGCTCCTCACAGTCAGTGATGAGGATGCAAACAATTACAAAGTCCTGAAGAGTGCTCTGATAGATGGGTTTGGCTTAACCACTGAGCAATATAGGTTGTTGTTCAGAGACACCCAGAAGACACAGACACAGGACTGGTCTGATTTTGTGGATTGTGCCACTAAGGCTTTGGAAGGTTGGTTAAATGGCAGCAAGGTGCAGGACTATACAGGATTGTACAACTTGATTATGAGGGAGCAGATCCTTAGTAATTGTCAGAACCAGCTTCTCCGTCAACACCTGGTAGACTCAGATTTGACCTCTCCCCAAGAATTGGGAAAGAGGGCAGATAAATGGGTCAGGACCAGGATTAGGCCTAAAAATCAGGGTGGTGACCAAAAGAAAGATACCACCAAGCCTCAAGAGAAGGGTGGGGATAAAGCAAAAGAGAAATCTTCCTCAGGGCCCCAAAACTCCACACGGGGTGGTGGGTCCCAAGCTCCCTCCTCTACCACAGTTAAAAAGCCTTACTGCCATGTGTGTAAAACACCTGGGCATTGGAAAACTGACAGCAGTTGCCCACAGGCTAAAAACAAAACTGTTCCTCCAACTACTCCTGTCACACCACCTATTACTGTCAGCAGTAATCCCCCAGGTGGTGGGAGTGCCCCCAAAAATTTGGTTGGGTTTTCTTGGGGAACACAGGGGGATCCTGGCTTAGCCAATTCCCCTACAGCAGCTACTCTTGTCTGTGATGGTGGCATGGGGTTTGCCAACTTCACTGCCTGTCCCAACACTTTGGGTAGGTACAGACAGGAACCCTACACCAATGGTAGAAAAGCTGAGGCCTACAGAGACACTGGAGCTAGCATCACTATGGTGGCCCATAGGCTAGTTCCCTCTGAGCAGCTTTTGCCTGGTTTCTCATACCAGGTGACTAACATTGATGGCAAACAGAACAGTCATCCCATGGCAGAGGTATGTCTCAGCTGGGGAGGTGTCACTGGCCCTAAAAGGGTGGCAGTGTCTCCAACCTTGCCTGTGGACTGCTTACTGGGGAATGACTTAGAACTCTCAGCTTGGGCTGGAGTTGAACAAGACACCCATTCCAAAATGGTAGGCCTTTCCCAAAAGGGTAGTGGGGTTGTGCCAGTCACAACCCCTGTCCAAGCAGATTTCCTCCCTGAAAAGGTTGGACGGGCAGTGGTAGCCACAGCCCAGGCACAGACAGACTTCCCTGTAGAAATTGACAGAGCTGTGACAGTCACAGCTCAAACACAAACTGAGTGCCTTCCTGAAAAGTTTGGCAAGGCTGTAATGGTCTCAGCCCATACTCAGACTGATATAGGTGTAGTGAAGCCTGAAACTATGGATCACTCCACACAAACAGAGAGTAGTGGGGAGGAAGAAAAGTCTCCCTCTCCCCAGACATTAGGAAAAGGTCTGCCTCCTCAGGGATCTGACCTCACCCCTTGTGAAGGAACTGCCCCAGAGGTAGCCAGGCCTGGCCTGGCAGAGCCTCTGATGTCAGTGGCCCCTTCCAAGGTGGGACCCAGTCTGGTGCAGGTAGCCTGCCTCTCTCTACCCTGCCTCAGTCAGCCCAGGGCTGCAGAGGTCAGGGAGGCCAGTGGACCCCAAGAGGGCCCCTGTCCACAAGAACCCCCCCATCAAAAGAATGAGGATTGCCTGGCTAGTAGCCCTAGCCAGGTGATGGGTAAAAACATTCCTGAGGGATCCCCTTTACAGGTAGTTAGGGACCTCCCCCAGAGGGATTCTGTTGGGCCCAGGCAAACATGGGACCTTAGGGCCCCAAACCTGACCTGTCCCTCCAGTAAGCCCACAAAAGGGACCCAGCCTCCAGCTTTAGGTAGCCAGAGGCTGACCCTGAGAGCACAGTGCAACTCAGTTAGAGAAAGAAAGGCATCCATGGTGGAGGATTATTGGAGGAAGCTGAGGCCTCACTTTGAGGACACTCACTTCAGTACTCCATCTCAACACCAGCCTTTTACTTTGCAAAGACACACCAAAGGTAGAGATTCCCTATGGTGGAGACCCTATGATATCTTTAGGATGAGGGATTGCTTAGTGGACCATGAGACAGGGGGTAACCATGCCAGTGCTGGTTCTTCCTTATATGGCCACTCAGGCAATAGAGGCTTACCTTGTCAAGGCCAGCCTTATCTCCTTTCGTTTGGGGGGGGGTTGTGTAGGAAGGTGGATATCTGACTATGGTTACCCCCAACTTTTTGCCTAGTGTCTAGCTGGTTTTTCGACTTAGTTGGCCTGAGATCCTGCCATTCAGGGTCTCAGGCTGTCTGCTCTCTCTGTAAAATGGACTCCATGTACCCTAGGTACATAACCAATTGGTAAGGATCATCTTATTGGACCCTGTACAGTGTACCCTAGGTACCCAGGGCATAGGTGTACCCTAGGCCTCCCAGGGGCTGCAGCATGTATTATGCCACCCCTGGTCTGGCCTTCCAATCAGACACAACTGGCTGATCACTCAGCTGGGGCAAGGTCGTGTAATCACCCCTTGCTTAGATATAGTATGCCTATATCTACCCTTATATATAGACACATGTGTACCTATCAGTCACTCCTATGGCAGGCCTTAACAATCCTGGAGGCAGAGTGCTTGGTAACATGTGAGATGGTGCTCTAGCGTGAGCTGAGCCTGTCTGCAGCTTTCGGAACCATGTCCTTATAGCTGTTCTATGATATAGCCTACCATATACTCTTAAAGTGCCTTATAATCTTAAACGGTTATGGTAACTATGGTTTGGCTTTATCAAAACATGTCGTGTAAGGTGTCTAACACTTTGGAATAATACCCCCATACCATTTCTGGTGATGAGGATATTATTCCTCCCTTCTAGAGGGAGAGACATGTTAAATTCCTACTTTGCTGTTTAACTCTAACCAAAGCCTCAGCATCACAAAATGGATGCTGCTGCCACGACACAAGTCTGACCTCCTACAGCTGGGAGTGATCCCAGCCAGGGAGGCCTGGACAATAGGTTTCCTGCTTGGGGAGGTGCTAGCACCTCCCCAGACAGCCTTTAGTGTATTGGGGCAGGGTGGGCTGAAAGGAATGAGACATGCCTGGGGCACCCAAGGTGTTCCTCGCATAGTCCAGTTCAAACCGGCACTGGGGCACTCCAGCCCCAGCTCTGGCGCGAAACTGGACAAAGGGAAGTGGGTGTAACCACCCCCTCCCAGGTCCCACCCATAAGGCGTGACCTAGCAGGTATCCCAGCCCCCCAGATTAGTATAAGAGTGGGAGTTGGGCCTCAAGACTTTAGATTATCCTGAACCTGCAAAACTGAACAGAAACTCTGGACCTTCGACATTCGACGAAAGAAGAAGACTGAAGAATCTCCCTTGTAGCCAAGGAGTGGCTACCCTGTGCAAACAGGCACCATCAAGAGACTACCCTTTGCTTTGCCCACGTTCTACGAGGAACCGACTGCAGAGCCTGACCAGAGCCTTGACTTCCAGACTTCTCCGACCCTGATCCACATCTACAGCAGAGCTGAGATCCGTGGAGGCGACGAGCGACGTGGGACCGGCTACCTGGAAAAAGTGGCTAGTAACTTAAAGCGCAGCTTCTGAGGTACCCTCGAAGTTGTGCACCGGGGATTGAGAAGCCCCAACCCCAAGCACCATCTGCACCGAAGATCAGCCCCCCACACTCCACGAGTCCTGCGTGGGGCCCTTCAGCATTTTCCTGCTTGCCGCGTCTGTCCGGTTGCTTGCCCGCTGGCTAGTGGCCTTTGTGACGACGCACCCTGAAATCTTCTGCGCTGGTTTGGCTCCTCCAGACTGGCTCCCGCTTCTCTGCAAAGAAGAAGCACCCCAGACCTTCCTGGTCTGCACCAGAAGCAAGTCCTTCGTTCTTCGTGGGTTCCGCTTGCCAAGGCTTGGTGAGTCCTAGTCCAACTTCGACGCCGCCGACAGCAAGAGCCTTCGTGGGACAGCTCGCCTCCTGGTCCTGGTCGTCCTCGACGCTTCCTGGTCCTCCTGGCTGCAGCGACAAGCTTCACCTTCACCTGCAATCCTCACGACATCGCCTGGTTACTTCCTGGTTCCACGTGGACACTGGCTAGTGACCTTGACTCTGTCCCTTCTGCTTGCAGGTTTCTTCTCTTCTTGATCCCAGCCTTGGGATCCACCGGACACTCTTCACTGACTGCCTGTCAGCATCTTTCTTCAGGCATCCATAGGAGTCGACGACGAAAACGACGCATCTTCACCCCTATGCACCCGCAGCCTGTGGGCTAGGTAACTTGGGTACTCCGGTGCTCATCAGGATAGTGACTATCCTAGTGTCTAGGTTTCAAGTCTCAACTTCCTAGCTACTCCGGAAGTGTCCTAAATCTACCGTTTTCTAAACCGTACTATTGCTATTGACTTTTACGCATTACGCGTGAGTGTTTCCACTCTGCACACGAATCCCGTGGGCCTCCCACTTCCTAACTAACGCTAGTGTAGTGTAGCCCCAGCGATTCCCTAGGCCTAGGCCTATTCTATTTCCGTGACAGTGGTTCTTATACCACTTACTTAGTATATGGTTTGCGTGGCCCCTAGGGCCTAACTGCATTACTTACCTGTGTGACTTAATGTATGCTTAAATAAGACTGTGTTGTACTTACCTCTAATCTCATAAAGAGTGCTGAGGGTTTGACTAGAATAAAAACACTTTATTTTATATATATATCTGTTGTGGTGTCCTTTCATTTGGTATTCAAGGGATTATATATGGTATGACAGCTGGCTTCACATGCCATTCAGAGTTTAGCCTAAGACTGCTCTTGTCCATGCTACCACTAGGATAGCTGGTCTATAAGGTTGACTTTACAACCAATCACCATAAGGGTATTTGGACTGATATAAGGTGTACACTATAACTAGTGACATCATACATCAGGCCAACTTCTCACATTGGTGGCAGCGGTGGGATCTGAGCTTGCTGTTGTAATACCATTGTAATCTTGAGATACTGAATTGAAAGATCACACAGATATTGTCTAGGTACGTGTTAGACCTGTCAGCCCTTTGGGTGGTCCCTCCTCATCATTATTTATTTTGTCCCACTTTTGCCTCAAACCCTGTTTGAATTTTTCCTTTTTGGGAACCACCAGACTTTTTCGTGTTGCTACAGATTCAGGGAGCCATTTTGGCTACCCCTGAAACTTCTGTCTGAGGGCCTGAAGCACAAAATGGTGGCCTCCTGTGACATCACCAGCATCCACTGGAACCTACCAGCACCTTCCAGAACCTTCCAGGAGATTCCAGAACTGTGTGACAGTTGGAAACCGTTTAGAATGTTGGGAGGATAAGAGAGGCAGTTGGCAGTTGGAGCTGGCAGTTGGCACCTGACTGGTGAAGAGAGAGGAGCACAACAGTGAAGGAGGAAGGAGTGAAGCAGCAGGGGTGGAAACTTGTGCCTGGAGTGGGGTCCATAAACCCACCCTTGATACTTGTCCCTACTGATGGATCCCAGCCTATAGCCCTGTGTGGGAAGAAGACAGAAGAAAACCATTCTAAGGACCTGGACAGCAGGAACAGGCCTTAGAACCAAGAAAACAGCAAGTTTCTGACCTGAGAACTGGTTTCCCTGGAGTCCGGCGTCGAGTAGCCTGAAGACCTGGAGCCCGAGGTGGAGAAGCGGCGCTGACTGAAGTAGCAGACGTCGTACCCGGAGCCGCCTGAGGTCGTGAGAGGGCGCCGACGGAGGTCGTGAGGAATACCAGAGGTCGAGGAGGAAGTGAACCGAGGTCGAGCGAGCGGCGTCATCGGAGGAGTGAAGTCCGCCCTCCGGAGTCGTCGGAGACCGAGGTAGAGGAGCACCGGAGGTCGGGAGTGAGGATCGCACTCCGGAGTCGCCCGGAACCTGTGTGGAGGAGCACCGGAGGTCGGGGGTGAGGATCGCACCCCGGAGTCGCCGGAAGTCGACATCGAGGCCAGGCCGGCTGACGTCATCGGAGCCGAGAGCGCCATCGGACCGGAGCCGCCCGAAGTCGACATCGTGAAGAGACTGCCCGACGCCGTCGAATCGGAGGTCGAGATCGAACCGAGGCCACCGACATCGGACCGGAACCGCCTACCGGCGTCGTCAAAGAACTGACATTGTGCCGAGGCCGCCGAGACCGAACCGGAACCGCCTCACGGCGTCGACACGACTCCAGCGGCGTCGGAACATCAGAAAAAGGGCAGTAAGTGGAGTAGAGGGCGCCTAAGGCCCTGTGGAGACCTGAGAGACTACTCTAAGGGGCTAGGGAGGTGCTGAAACCCACCTGACTGTGCCTGGGGTGAACTGGGACTAACCTAGAGAGGCTGTGTGGAGAGGAAAGCCAGGGCATTGGAATTCCCCCCTTTGATCTACCTCAGTTTAGGCCTCAGCCTTTGCCTCAGCCAGGGAGTAGGACCCCCCAAGCCTTCCACACCCTACAAGCTGTGCCTGGGCCAAATCAGCCCTTAAGAATTGAAGTGTCATCTGATTACATGAGTGTTACTGTATACTTCTAATTATTTATTGGGGAAACTGTATTTATTAAGTTCTTATCTATTTAATACTGCACTGTATTTATAGGTCCACAGGACTTGTTGGTGTACAGTATTTATTGGTACAGTATTTATTGGTACAGTATTTATTACCTCAAAGTATTTAATTGTCTGTATATATTGCACTTGTATTTATGCCCTGTTATTTATGATCACCCCTATTTATTTCAGCAAACAGCAAATATTTATTTGACCTGCTCTATTTAAGAATTTGTATATTGTGATTGTTATTTATTTTCCCAATCAGCAACTAAGAGAAAAAGATAAAGAAGAATATTTTCATAATTTTTACGGTGTAGAGTCGTTTTTGGAAAGGATGCACGCATGGTTATTGTATGGGTATATTGTATGCTTAGCACTGCGCCTGTTTCCTGACCACTCGAGCCAAGCTACCACAGTGTGTTCGGGGAGTCCACCACCACCCTGCGGAGTGGGAGTGGGCTGTTTCCAACATAAATTGGTGTTCAGCGGTGGGATAGAGCTGTGCCTACATATACTCAACAATAACTGTGGGTAGTCCATAGGCCTACACCGGGAGTTTTCTCAAAGCGGCCTTCCTAATTGTGGGTTTTTGTTTTTTCCAAATTTACTCTGGTGGTGGGAGGAGGTATTATTAAAGGTACCCCCCTGCATTGTTACTGCACAAAACCTGTCCTCTAACCTGAGTGGGCAAGATGGAGTTTGTTCTTGAAAATCTAGACACGTACACTGTGGCCCAACTCAGGGAGTTTTGCCAGCGAGAGGGGGTGTACTGTCCCCCAGGAGCAAAGAAGGGTGCACTTCAAACCAGCTTAAGGGCTTGGGGGGAGGCACGCAGGGAAAGCAAGGCTGAGGAGGAAGACAGGGATGGAGAGCCTGACCCCGAGGGGGCTGAGATGTACCAACCTGAGGTGGGGAACCTGTCAGCAGGGCCCAGGACACTTTCTAGGAAGGGCAGCACTGTCTCTAGTGGGGGCTTATCCGAAGTGGAGTTAGCAGATCGGAGAGAGAAGAGACAGCTCACATGGGACTTAGCAAGGCTGGAAAAGGAGAAAGAGGAGCAGAGGATGGCCCATGAATTGCGACTGAAAGAAATAGATCTTCAGATTTTGAGAATCGGGGCACAACCTGTTCCTAATGGTGGCAGCCAAAACCAAGAGTCCACTAGGGAATCCAAACCTTACCTGCCAAAGGACATTGTAGCAAGCTATGGGGCGGGTGACGACATCGCCAAGTGGCTAGCAGCCTATGAGGTCTCATTGAGGGCCCATGGGGTTCCAGCGAAGTATTGGGGAGGGGGACTGTATAAATACATGCCTCCAGCTGGTAGGGATGCTTTATTGGCCCTCGAAGAGGATGAGCAAACCCACTATCCCACCATGAAACTGGCGCTCATCAGGAAGTTTGGACTTACTCCGGAAAAGTACAGACAGAAGTTCAGGGGTAGTCACAAACTGGGCACACAGAATTGGGTGGACTTCCTGGACTATGCAAAGAAGGCACTGGAAGGTTGGATTCAGGGCAGTGAAGTAAGGAACTACGAGGAGCTGTTTGACCTAGTGTTGAAGGAACACCTACTCGAGAAATGTTTCCCTGAACTGCGGCAACACCTGGTGGATAGCAAGCTGACCAGTCCCCGGAAGCTTGCTGAGGAGGCGGACATTTGGGCTAGTACCCGGGTGTCCACAAGGGGGACTGGAGGGGATACTCAAAAGACCGGACAGGGCGCCCCCCAGAAGAAAGAAGGAGGGGAAAAGAAAAAGGAGTTCTCCAAAGGCCCCCAAAATAACTTCCAAGGGAAGGGAACAGGATTCACCTCTAAGGCTAACCCTCCCAGAAACCCTAATCCTGGCCAGAGTCAGCAGCCAAGGGTTGTCCATTGCTACGAGTGCGGTGGCGTTGGACACTATAAAGGAGATCCGAAGTGTCAGAAACGCTCACCCCCTCCCACTGGAGGAAAGCCCCCCGGAGTAGCTAGTGTAGTGCTCGGGGAGGAGATGCCCTTAACTAAGGGAAGGGAGTGGGCGGGTGTCACTTTAGTGTCCCTGGGAGAACGGGAGATGGTTCCTAAGATCCAGGTGCCCGCAAATACTGCAAAGTATGGGCAGTGGATCACCATCAATGGCCAAAGAGGGGAGGCTCTGAGAGACACAGGAGCCAGTATGACTATGGTACGTAGCCAACTGGTGTCTCCAGAGCAAGTCATTCCCGATGTACTCCACCCAGCCGCGATGGCTGACGGCAGAACCGGCCACTATCCCGTGGCTGAGGTTCCCTTTGAATGGGGGGGGGGTTGCAGGTTCACTTCGAGTTGCCGTAAGCCCTGCCGTGCCAGTCGATTGTCTGCTGGGCAATGACATGGAGCACAACGCTTGGAAGGAGGTGGAATACCGGACTCATACCGAGATGCTGGGTACACCTGACTGGGCCTGTGTTAGCACAAGGTCCGTGACTACCCGAAGAGGGAGTTCATTCCGGCTGGAGCCTGGAACAAAGGCCCAGCCAGCTGCCAGTCAAGGGAAGAACCGAGGACAGGAGGAGCCTGCCTCGGCGTCTCCACCCCGTAGGACGGATAGGCCACCGGAGGTGGTGGACCAGGAGTCTGCGGAGGGGGACGTTACCAACCTGGAGGACCTACCCATCCCGGCCGAGTGGCACGTGGAGGGAGGCCCGTCCAGGGAGGAATTCTGCCAGGGCCAGAGGGAGTGCCCTACCCTTGAGGGGCTGAGGCGACAGGCCGAAGCCCAGGCAGCAGGGAACGTTGAAGGGAACTACAGTGTTTACTGGGAGGATGGCCTCCTCTACAGTGAACCCAAGGCACCCCTACATGGATCGTCACGAGCCTTGGTAGTCCCTCAACGTTATCGAGCCTTCCTTTTAGAGTTGGCTCACGAGATACCATTGGCAGGACACCTGGGGCAAGACAAGACCTTCGCCCGTCTTGTCCCACACTTTTATTGGCCTCAGATGAAAGTGTCGTCCGATACCTACTGCCGGACATGTGTGTCTTGCCAAGCCAGTGGGAAAACAGGGGTGAAGCTGAAAGCTCCCCTGGAACCACTTCCTGTCGTTAGCACCCCCTTTGAAAGGGTGGGCATCGACATTGTGGGTCCGTTAGATCCGCCAACATCAGCTGGTCACAGGTTTATCCTGGTTCTGGTGGATCATGCCACACGGTACCCAGAGGCAATACCTCTGAGGACCATAACAGCACCTGTTGTGGCTAGGGCCCTGATGGGAATCTTTACCCGAGTGGGTTTTCCCAAGGAAGTTGTGTCCGACAGGGGGACCAACTTCATGTCGGCATATATGCGGGCAATGTGGAAGGAGTGTGGAGTGACCTACCGGTTCACAACTCCTTACCACCCCCAGACCAATGGTCTGGTGGAGAGGTTTAACAAAACCTTGAAGGGCATGATCAGAAGTCTGCCTGAAAGCCTGCGGAGGAAATGGGACGTCCTCCTACCCTGTTTACTTTTTTCTTACAGGGAAGTGCCACAGAAGGGAGTGGGCTTCAGCCCCTTCGAGCTTCTGTATGGGCACCCTGTACGTGGACCTCTTAACCTGGTGAGAGACGGATGGGAAAGAACTCCCAGAAAGCTCCCCCAGGATGTGGTGAGCTACATGCTGGCCTTCCGGAGCCAAATGGCTAAGTTGTGGAAGCAAGCTTCTGACAACTTGGAAGCCAGCCAAGCAGTAATGAAGGCGTGGTATGACCACAACGCTCACCCGGTGGAGTTGGAGCCTGGCCAGAAGGTGTGGGTGATCGAACCCGGAGAGCTTAGTGCCCTCCAGGATCGCTGGTCAGGACCCTTTGAGGTGTTGGAGAAGAAGGGTAAGGCTACCTACTTGGTGGACCTGAAGACCCCTCGTCAGCCCCTGCGGGTGCTGCATGCCAACCGCCTCAAACCCCACCACGAGAGGCCCGAAGTCATCTTGATGATGGTGACTGACGGAGGAGAGGACGTGGAAAGCGAGCCTCTCCCTGATCTGTTTGCGTCTCAAGAAAAGGATGGGTCGGAGGAGGGAGTGATTCTCTCCCCATCTCTAACTCCTGAACAGCAGGAGGACTGTCGCCAGGTCCTGGGGCAGTACTCCTCGTTGTTCTCCCTTGTCCCGGGTAGGACTCACCTGTGCGTCCATGACGTGGACACAGGAGACAGCCCACCTGTGAAGTCCAAGATCTACCGGATGTCAGACAAGGTGAAGGCCAGCATTCATAGTGAGGTCACTAAGATGCTGGAGCTAGGAGTGATTGAACCTTCTAGCAGCCCCTGGTCCAGTCCGGTGGTGCTAGTACCGAAAGCTGCACCACCGGGTGCCCAACCTGAACTGAGGTTCTGTGTGGACTACCGGGGACTGAATTCAGTGACAAAGACTGATGCACATCCGATCCCTAGGGCGGATGAATTGATTGACCGGCTGGGAGCTGCCCAATATCTAAGTACCTTTGACCTTACTTCAGGGTACTGGCAGATCTCGTTGACTGATGGAGCAAGGGAAAGGTCAGCCTTCTCCACACCCAATGGCCACTACCAGTTCTGTGTGATGCCCTTTGGGCTCAAGAACGCACCTGCCACGTTTCAGCGCCTGGTAAACCAGATCCTCACCGGAATGGAGAGTTTCTCTGCTGCTTATCTGGATGACATAGCCGTCTTCAGTAACAGCTGGGAGGATCACTTGCGTCACCTGCAAGCTGTTCTCCAGGCCCTGAGACAAGCTGGATTGACGATCAAGGCCAGCAAGTGCCAGATCGGGCAGGGGTCGGTAGTGTACCTTGGACACTTGGTGGGTAGGGGAGCGGTGCAACCCCTCCAGGCGAAGATCGAGGCCATCATGGCCTGGGAACCCCCCAAGACACAGACTGAGGTCCGAGCATTTTTGGGCCTCACGGGATACTATCGCCGCTTCGTGAAGGGGTACGGTACCATCGTAGCCCCTCTCACGGAGCTCACGTCCAAGAAACAACCTCGACGGGTAGTCTGGACGGAGGCTTGTCAGCAAGCCTTTGAGAAATTGAAGAAAGCCATGTGCGAGGCCCCGGTCTTAAGGGCCCCAGACTTTTCCAAGAAGTTCATTGTCCAGACAGATGCATCAGAACATGGCATTGGGGCAGTGTTATCGCAACTCAACGAAGAGGGTCTGGATCAACCCGTGGTCTTCCTATCCCGGAGACTACTTCCCAGGGAACAGAAGTGGAGTGCAATAGAGCGTGAAGCCTTTGCAGTGGTATGGGCTCTGAAGAAGTTGCGGCCATACCTGTTTGGCTCGCACTTCCTGGTTCAGACCGACCACAGACCCCTTCGTTGGCTGATGCAAATGAAGGGGGAGAATCCCAAGTTGTTGAGGTGGTCTATTTCCCTACAGGGAATGGACTTTCAGGTGGAACATCGGCCTGGAGTGGACCACGCCAATGCAGACGGTCTCTCAAGGTATTTCCGCCTTAGTGATGAGAACTCCCAAGGGGTTGGGTAGCTCTCCCCACTTTCAGCTGGGGGGGACGCGTGTTAGACCTGTCAGCCCTTTGGGTGGTCCCTCCTCATCATTATTTATTTTGTCCCACTTTTGCCTCAAACCCTGTTTGAATTTTTCCTTTTTGGGAACCACCAGACTTTTTCGTGTTGCTACAGATTCAGGGAGCCATTTTGGCTACCCCTGAAACTTCTGTCTGAGGGCCTGAAGCACAAAATGGTGGCCTCCTGTGACATCACCAGCATCCACTGGAACCTACCAGCACCTTCCAGAACCTTCCAGGAGATTCCAGAACTGTGTGACAGTTGGAAACCGTTTAGAATGTTGGGAGGATAAGAGAGGCAGTTGGCAGTTGGAGCTGGCAGTTGGCACCTGACTGGTGAAGAGAGAGGAGCACAACAGTGAAGGAGGAAGGAGTGAAGCAGCAGGGGTGGAAACTTGTGCCTGGAGTGGGGTCCATAAACCCACCCTTGATACTTGTCCCTACTGATGGATCCCAGCCTATAGCCCTGTGTGGGAAGAAGACAGAAGAAAACCATTCTAAGGACCTGGACAGCAGGAACAGGCCTTAGAACCAAGAAAACAGCAAGTTTCTGACCTGAGAACTGGTTTCCCTGGAGTCCGGCGTCGAGTAGCCTGAAGACCTGGAGCCCGAGGTGGAGAAGCGGCGCTGACTGAAGTAGCAGACGTCGTACCCGGAGCCGCCTGAGGTCGTGAGAGGGCGCCGACGGAGGTCGTGAGGAATACCAGAGGTCGAGGAGGAAGTGAACCGAGGTCGAGCGAGCGGCGTCATCGGAGGAGTGAAGTCCGCCCTCCGGAGTCGTCGGAGACCGAGGTAGAGGAGCACCGGAGGTCGGGAGTGAGGATCGCACTCCGGAGTCGCCCGGAACCTGTGTGGAGGAGCACCGGAGGTCGGGGGTGAGGATCGCACCCCGGAGTCGCCGGAAGTCGACATCGAGGCCAGGCCGGCTGACGTCATCGGAGCCGAGAGCGCCATCGGACCGGAGCCGCCCGAAGTCGACATCGTGAAGAGACTGCCCGACGCCGTCGAATCGGAGGTCGAGATCGAACCGAGGCCACCGACATCGGACCGGAACCGCCTACCGGCGTCGTCAAAGAACTGACATTGTGCCGAGGCCGCCGAGACCGAACCGGAACCGCCTCACGGCGTCGACACGACTCCAGCGGCGTCGGAACATCAGAAAAAGGGCAGTAAGTGGAGTAGAGGGCGCCTAAGGCCCTGTGGAGACCTGAGAGACTACTCTAAGGGGCTAGGGAGGTGCTGAAACCCACCTGACTGTGCCTGGGGTGAACTGGGACTAACCTAGAGAGGCTGTGTGGAGAGGAAAGCCAGGGCATTGGAATTCCCCCCTTTGATCTACCTCAGTTTAGGCCTCAGCCTTTGCCTCAGCCAGGGAGTAGGACCCCCCAAGCCTTCCACACCCTACAAGCTGTGCCTGGGCCAAATCAGCCCTTAAGAATTGAAGTTTCATCTGATTACATGAGTGTTACTGTATACTTCTAATTATTTATTGGGGAAACTGTATTTATTAAGTTCTTATCTATTTAATACTGCACTGAATTTATAGGTCCACAGGACTTGTTGGTGTACAGTATTTATTGGTACAGTATTTATTGGTACAGTATTTATTACCTCAAAGTATTTAATTGTCTGTATATATTGCACTTGTATTTATGCCCTGTTATTTATGATCACCCCTATTTATTTCAGCAAACAGCAAATATTTATTTGACCTGCTCTATTTAAGAATTTGTATATTGTGATTGTTATTTATTTTCCCAATCAGCAACTAAGAGAAAAAGATAAAGAAGAATATTTTCATAATTTTTACGGTGTAGAGTCGTTTTTGGAAAGGATGCACGCATGGTTATTGTATGGGTATATTGTATGCTTAGCACTGCGCCTGTTTCCTGACCACTCGAGCCAAGCTACCACAGTGTGTTCGGGGAGTCCACCACCACCCTGCGGAGTGGGAGTGGGCTGTTTCCAACAGTACATATAACATAGATTATAATACTTAAGTCCTACTGGACTTTGTAGTTGTAGGTTGAAGGGAGTAACACACCCTGACTACAACTACTAGAGAGGTTTAGTAGAAACAACTAGTGTAGGTAGGTGCACACACCACACCCTCACTAGATCATGTCTCTGAGAGGAGATCAAGTGGATGCTCTCTCAGGAGGATCAGGTCTGCAAAAGACCCCCTCTAGATATGATACCTTAACATTCCAGGAGATGAGACACTTGTGTACCTCCAGAGGAATAAAACAGGGTGCAAACCCTACCCTCCTTCAGTTAAGACAACTCCTAGAGGAGTATGATGCTCTTAGGGCATCTCAGGCAGGTGCCCTAGGCACAGAGGAGGGTCTACCCACCACAGATGAGTCAGATGGGACTTCAGATGGAGAGGTAGACAGCCAGGGCCAAGTAGGAAGACTTAGCCAGGCTAACCTAAGTTTACATGGGAGTTTGCATGGGGTCCCCCCATACAGACCCACAAGTAGGCTTACACAGAGAAGCAGGAGGGACAGATCCCCTTCAAGGGAATCCATCCACTCCCATGTCTCTAGCATCTCTAATGCTTCCTCTCACAGGAGAATGACTTCACCTGAGAGAAAGGAGCATGCAGCCAGAATGAGGGAGGCTAATCTGAGGATTCAGAGGGAAGAACTTGCCCTTGCCAAAGAGAAGCTTGCTCTGGCTAGAGAACAAAAGTTAAGTGGGTTAGAACCCACTGGTGGCAGCAACATTCCTAGAGATAGGGATAGGTCTTATGACCATAGAAACCTAAGCAAGATAGTCCCCCCATATCAGAATGGGGATGACATCCACAAGTGGATGACTGCTTTGGAGAGGGCCTGCAAAGTACAGCAGGTACCCCAAAGTCAGTGGGCAGCTATCTTGTGGCTCTCCTTTTCTGACAAAGGCAGAGACAAGCTCCTCACAGTCAGTGATGAGGATGCAAACAATTACAAAGTCCTGAAGAGTGCTCTGATAGATGGGTTTGGCTTAACCACTGAGCAATATAGGTTGTTGTTCAGAGACACCCAGAAGACACAGACACAGGACTGGTCTGATTTTGTGGATTGTGCCACTAAGGCTTTGGAAGGTTGGTTAAATGGCAGCAAGGTGCAGGACTATACAGGATTGTACAACTTGATTATGAGGGAGCAGATCCTTAGTAATTGTCAGAACCAGCTTCTCCATCAACACCTGGTAGACTCAGATTTGACCTCTCCCCAAGAATTGGGAAAGAGGGCAGATAAATGGGTCAGGACCAGGATTAGGCCTAAAAATCAGGGTGGTGACCAAAAGAAAGATACCACCAAGCCTCAAGAGAAGGGTGGGGATAAAGCAAAAGAGAAATCTTCCTCAGGGCCCCAAAACTCCACACAGGGTGGTGGGTCCCAAGCTCCCTCCTCTACCACAGTTAAAAAGCCTTACTGCCATGTGTGTAAAACACCTGGGCATTGGAAAACTGACAGCAGTTGCCCACAGGCTAAAAACAAAACTGTTCCTCCAACTACTCCTGTCACACCACCTATTACTGTCAGCAGTAATCCCCCAGGTGGTGGGAGTGCCCCCAAAAATTTGGTTGGGTTTTCTTGGGGAACACAGGGGGATCCTGGCTTAGCCAATTCCCCTACAGCAGCTACTCTTGTCTGTGATGGTGGCATGGGGTTTGCCAACTTCACTGCCTGTCCCAACACTTTGGGTAGGTACAGACAGGAACCCTACACCAATGGTAGAAAAGCTGAGGCCTACAGAGACACTGGAGCTAGCATCACTATGGTGGCCCATAGGCTAGTTCCCTCTGAGCAGCTTTTGCCTGGTTTCTCATACCAGGTGACTAACATTGATGGCAAACAGAACAGTCATCCCATGGCAGAGGTATGTCTCAGCTGGGGAGGTGTCACTGGCCCTAAAAGGGTGGCAGTGTCTCCAACCTTGCCTGTGGACTGCTTACTGGGGAATGACTTAGAACTCTCAGCTTGGGCTGGAGTTGAACAAGACACCCATTCCAAAATGGTAGGCCTTTCCCAAAAGGGTAGTGGGGTTGTGCCAGTCACAACCCCTGTCCAAGCAGATTTCCTCCCTGAAAAGGTTGGACGGGCAGTGGTAGCCACAGCCCAGGCACAGACAGACTTCCCTGTAGAAATTGGCAGAGCTGTGACAGTCACAGCTCAAACACAAACTGAGTGCCTTCCTGAAAAGTTTGGCAAGGCTGTAATGGTCTCAGCCCATACTCAGACTGATATAGGTGTAGTGAAGCCTGAAACTATGGATCACTCCACACAAACAGAGAGTAGTGGGGAGGAAGAAAAGTCTCCCTCTCCCCAGACATTAGGAAAAGGTCAGCCTCCTCAGGGATCTGACCTCACCCCTTGTGAAGGAACTGCCCCAGAGGTAGCCAGGCCTGGCCTGGCAGAGCCTCTGATGTCAGTGGCCCCTTCCAAGGTGGGACCCAGTCTGGTGCAGGTAGCCTGCCTCTCTCTACCCTGCCTCAGTCAGCCCAGGGCTGCAGAGGTCAGGGAGGCCAGTGGACCCCAAGAGGGCCCCTGTCCACAAGAACCCCCCCATCAAAAGAATGAGGATTGCCTGGCTAGTAGCCCTAGCCAGGTGATGGGTAAAAACATTCCTGAGGGATCCCCTTTACAGGTAGTTAGGGACCTCCCCCAGAGGGATTCTGTTGGGCCCAGGCAAACATGGGACCTTAGGGCCCCAAACCTGACCTGTCCCTCCAGTAAGCCCACAAAAGGGACCCAGCCTCCAGCTTTAGGTAGCCAGAGGCTGACCCTGAGAGCACAGTGCAACTCAGTTAGAGAAAGAAAGGCATCCATGGTGGAGGATGATTGGAGGAAGCTGAGGCCTCACTTTGAGGACACTCACTTCAGTACTCCATCTCAACACCAGCCTTTTACTTTGCAAAGACACACCAAAGGTAGAGATTCCCTATGGTGGAGACCCTATGATATCTTTAGGATGAGGGATTGCTTAGTGGACCATGAGACAGGGGGTAACCATGCCAGTGCTGGTTCTTCCTTATATGGCCACTCAGGCAATAGAGGCTTACCTTGTCAAGGCCAGCCTTATCTCCTTTCGTTTGGGGGGGGGGTTGTGTAGGAAGGTGGATATCTGACTATGGTTACCCCCAACTTTTTGCCTAGTGTCTAGCTGGTTTTTCGACTTAGTTGGCCTGAGATCCTGCCATTCAGGGTCTCAGGCTGTCTGCTCTCTCTGTAAAATGGACTCCATGTACCCTAGGTACATAACCAATTGGTAAGGATCATCTTATTGGACCCTGTACAGTGTACCCTAGGTACCCAGGGCATAGGTGTACCCTAGGCCTCCCAGGGGCTGCAGCATGTATTATGCCACCCCTGGTCTGGCCTTCCAATCAGACACAACTGGCTGATCACTCAGCTGGGGCAAGGTCGTGTAATCACCCCTTGCTTAGATATAGTATGCCTATATCTACCCTTATATATAGACACATGTGTACCTATCAGTCACTCCTATGGCAGGCCTTAACAATCCTGGAGGCAGAGTGCTTGGTAACATGTGAGATGGTGCTCTAGCATGAGCTGAGCCTGTCTGCAGCTTTCGGAACCATGTCCTTATAGCTGTTCTATGATATAGCCTACCATATACTCTTAAAGTGCCTTATAATCTTAAACGGTTATGGTAACTATGGTTTGGCTTTATCAAAACATGTCGTGTAAGGTGTCTAACACTTTGGAATAATACCCCCATACCATTTCTGGTGATGAGGATATTATTCCTCCCTTCTAGAGGGAGAGACATGTTAAATTCCTACTTTGCTGTTTAACTCTAACCAAAGCCTCAGCATCACAAAATGGATGCTGCTGCCACGACACAAGTCTGACCTCCTACAGCTGGGAGTGATCCCAGCCAGGGAGGCCTGGACAATAGGTTTCCTGCTTGGGGAGGTGCTAGCACCTCCCCAGACAGCCTTTAGTGTATTGGGGCAGGGTGGGCTGAAAGGAATGAGACATGCCTGGGGCACCCAAGGTGTTCCTCGCATAGTCCAGTTCAAACCGGCGCTGGGGCACTCCAGCCCCAGCTCTGGCGCGAAACTGGACAAAGGGAAGTGGGTGTAACCACCCCCTCCCAGGTCCCACCCATAAGGCGTGACCTAGCAGGTATCCCAGCCCCCCAGATTAGTATAAGAGTGGGAGTTGGGCCTCAAGACTTTAGATTATCCTGAACCTGCAAAACTGAACAGAAACTCTGGACCTTCGACATTCGACGAAAGAAGAAGACTGAAGAATCTCCCTTGTAGCCAAGGAGTGGCTACCCTGTGCAAACAGGCACCATCAAGAGACTACCCTTTGCTTTGCCCACGTTCTACGAGGAACCGACTGCAGAGCCTGACCAGAGCCTTGACTTCCAGACTTCTCCGACCCTGATCCACATCTACAGCAGATCTGAGATCCGTGGAGGCGACGAGCGACGTGGGACCGGCTACCTGGAAAAAGTGGCTAGTAACTTAAAGCGCAGCTTCTGAGGTACCCTCGAAGTTGTGCACCGGGGATTGAGAAGCCCCAACCCCAAGCACCATCTGCACCGAAGATCAGCCCCCCACACTCCACGAGTCCTGCGTGGGGCCCTTCAGCATTTTCCTGCGCGCCGCGTCTGTCCGGTTGCTTGCCCGCTGGCTAGTGGCCTTTGTGACGACGCACCCTGAAATCTTCTGCGCTGGTTTGGCTCCTCCAGACTGGCTCCCGCTTCTCTGCAAAGAAGAAGCACCCCAGACCTTCCTGGTCTGCACCAGAAGCAAGTCCTTCGTTCTTCGTGGGTTCCGCTTGCCAAGGCTTGGTGAGTCCTAGTCCAACTTCGACGCCGCCGACAGCAAGAGCCTTCGTGGGACAGCTCGCCTCCTGGTCCTGGTCATCCTCGACGCTTCCTGGTCCTCCTGGCTGCAGCGACAAGCTTCACCTTCACCTGCAATCTTCACGACATCGCCTGGTTCCTTCCTGGTTTTACGTGGTCACTGGCTAGTGACCTTGACTCTGTCCCTTCTGCTTGCAGGTTTCTTCTCTTCTTGATCCCAGCCTTGGGATCCACCGGACACTCTTCACTGACTGCCTGTCAGCATCTTTCTTCAGGCATCCATAGGAGTCGACGACGAAAACGACGCATCTTCACCCCTATGCACCCGCAGCCTGTGGGCTAGGTAACTTGGGTACTCCGGTGCTCATCAGGATAGTGACTATCCTAGTGTCTAGTTTTCAAGTCTCAACTTCCTAGCTACTCCGGAAGTGTCCTAAATCTACCGTTTTCTAAACTGTACTATTGCTATTGACTTTTACGCATTACGCGTGAGTGTTTCCACTCTGCACACGAATCCCGTGGGCCTCCCACTTCCTAACTAACGCTAGTGTAGTGTAGCCCCAGCGATTCCCTAGGCCTAGGCCTATTCTATTTCCGTGACAGTGGTTCTTATACCACTTACTTAGTATATGGTTTGCGTGGCCCCTAGGGCCTAACTGTATTACTTACCTGTGTGACTTAATGTATGCTTAAATAAGACTGTGTTGTACTTACCTCTAATCTCATAAAGAGTGCTGAGGGTTTGACTAGAATAAATACACTTTATTTTATATATATATCTGTTGTGGTGTCCTTTCATTTGGTATTCAAGGGATTATATATGGTATCACAGCTGGCTTCACATGCCATTCAGTGTTTAGCCTAAGACTGCTCTTGTCCATGCTACCACTAGGATAGCTGGTCTATAAGGTTGACTTTACAACCAATCACCATAAGGGTATTTGGACTGATATAAGGTGTACACTATAACTAGTGACATCATACATCAGGCCAACTTCTCACAGAGAGTGTCTCCGATTTCTTCACTCGTTTCGAAGAGACATTCATTGATCACAGTGGTCAAGATATGACTACGGAAGGTGGACAGCGGTTATTTGTAGATAAGTTTGTATTTAATTTGCTTCCCGAGCTGTCACACAAGTTAAAAGACTCCGAGAGTTCATGGGCTGTTTCTTCTTCAGCCCAGATATTGGCCACTGCTCAATATTATGAAAATAGAGATAAAGAAGAAAAAGATAAGCAAGAGAAAAAGACTAAAGATTTGAAAACTAAGGTTCTCTTGCAACAAGCTTATCCACCACGTTATGCTCAGCCCCAGTTTCAACAGCCTCCGCAGTTTCAGAGGGTGTATCAAAAGCCTGAGCCATATATTCCGCGACCTTTGTTAGGTCCTAATCAATGTGCCTATTGTAGAGAGGAAGGTCATTTTAAGAATAGTTGTCCGGTTTTATTGCAGCGTCATAGCACACCATCTGCTCCACGAGGTCGTGCTGGCCTCCAGTCAGCAAACAGAGGTAGAGGTCGAGGTATGTTGACTCAAGAACAGCGTTCCCTTCCTCCTCCTAATTCCGTGAATTACTTTGATCAGCAAAACGTTCGGTCTACACAGTACTACAATGAGGATTGTTATGTTGAAGGCGATAATGAAGACCTTCATGCTAACTAGGACAGCCATGGACAAAGTAAGGGAGTTGTGTCGATTCCAGTAGATCAGAATGGACCTTATGTTAATGTCACTACAATGGGTGTTTCAGAGCCATTTCTTGTAGATACTGGTGCGATGAGAAGTTCTATCATTCATTCAAAACTCCTTGGGGCACCTTTGTCTGGCTTAACGAATGTATCTGTATGTTTTTCTGGCGCCCCAGTTTGTAATCCGGTCTCTGGCCTTTTGCCTATTTCAATTGGTCCTTATGATTTGGAAGTTCCGCTTCTTTTAACAAATGGTTGTGGCGAGAATCTATTGGGCTTAGATCTACTAAAGAGAATACATGCCACAATGTATTGTTCTCCTTCTGGTGTATATCTTACTCTAGGACAGAGACTGGCTTCTCCAATGTATTTGTCTAAAGATAAGTTTCCTCCTGAATTGCTCTCTCTTCCTGCAACGCTTTGGGCTACGGGTCCGAATGATGTTGGTTGTCTTGAGATCCCACCGTATGTTGTTACTCTCAAGCCCAATGTTAAATTGCCACGTGTTCCTCAATATAGAATTTCCACTGAAGGTGAAAAAGCGCTTTTGGAAATCATTCATGACTTGATTCAGAAGGGAGTGGTTGAGGAAACGAGAGGAAACATATGTAATAGCCCTATTCTTCCCGTTCCTAAATGCACTGATCCTTCTCAGCTTCCTGTTTATCGTTTTGTGATTGATCTTCGGGAGGTTAACAAAATTGTTATACCACAGTTTCCAGTTGTCCCAGATATCACTGCACTGTTGACAATGATACCTTCCACAGCGGTTTGGTTTTCTGTTATCGATCTGAAGAATGCTTTCTTTAGTATTCCCATTGCGGAAGAAAGTAGGGATATTTTTTTCTTCTCTCTTGGAGGCCGTAGCTTCCGGTTTAAGCGCGCACCTCAGGGCTATTGTGAAAGTCCCTCCATTTACAGTCAAGCTTTGAAATGTCTTCTTGATGCTTTTTCTTTGCCGTCTGGTGCTGCTCTTATTCAGTACATGGACGACTTGTTGATAGCTGCTGATTCAGAGGACATATGCAAGAATGTGACGGTTGCATTGTTGCGACATTTGTCCGATCTTAATCATATGGTTTCACCTTCTAAGCTACAATATGTTCGTCGAGAGGTTACCTACTTGGGTCATATCTTGTCAAAGGAGGGAAGACGATTAACCCCAGAACGTATCCAAGCAATTGCGCAAATGTCTGTGCCCTCCACACAAAGAGAGGTATGTGCCTTCCTGGGCATTACTTCCTATTGTAGGCAGTGGATCCCTAACTTCTCTCTGTTGACCAAACCTTTGTTGGCACTCACTTTGAAAGATATGCCTCAGCCCCTTCCGTGGACTGACGAATGTCAGAGGAGTTTTTCTGACTTACGTGCTGCTCTGTGTTCTGCTCCTGTACTAGGTACTCCTGATTACAGTAAACCTTTTACGCTCTATGTTCATGAAAAAGAAGGTTGTGCGTTGTCAGTCTTAACGCAGCAATTTGGAGACAAACAGCGGCCATGTGCCTATTTCTCAGCTACATTAGATCCAGTAGCTAAAGCATTGCCTAGCTGTCTTAAAGCAACAGCAGCAACAGCAATTTCAATTCGACAGTCTGCTGGCGTGGTGCTAGATAATACTCTCATTGTTATGGTGCCACATGCAGTAGATTATTTGCTAAACAGAAAAAAAACGCAACATCTCACGAGTGCTCGTTTGACTGGATACGAGCTGACACTTTTGGCTAGTCACGTGCACATCAAACGATGTAACACTTTAAATCCAGCTACTTTGGTGCCTCTTCCAGAAGAGAAAGGTGCTCAAGAACAACATGATTGTTTCCTCCGTACTGAGGAAGAGACAAAAGGTAGAATTGACTTGACAGATACGCCATTAGTGAATCCGGATGGAACACTATGGGTAGATGGTTCTTGTTTTAAGCTTCCTAATGGAGAGAACTTCAGCTTATTCGGTTACTACTTTGCATACAGTTGTAGAAACAGCACGCATCAGACGTAACTCAGCTCAGGCAGCTGAACTGATAGCCTTAACCAGAGCGTGTGTGTTATCCGAAGGAAAAAGAGTGAACGTGTATACCGATAGTCAATATGCTTTTGGTGTAGCGTTCAATTTCGGACGTCTATGGAAAGAAAGGGGATTCCTTACTTCCCATGGCACTAAAATACAACATGGTAAGTTGGTGACTGACCTTCTTGAGTCACTTGCTTTACCTACCCAGATAGCAATCGTGAAGTGTACTGCGCACAAGAAGATTACCGACGATATTGGTCGTGGAAATGCATTTGCGGACGAGGTAGCTAAAAAGACAGCCAGAGATGCTACAAGTCGCATGTATGTTGCGGGCCCTGCAAATTGGGTCAGGGAAAGAGGAATGCATGAAGACACAGTAGAAAGTGTGAAATCAATTCAAGAAGAGGTTACAGAGAAAGAATTGAGTAGGTGGAAAGAAAGTACAGGAATGTTAGACGAGATGGGTTGTTGGGTGGAATTGTCAGAACACCACCGTTGGCTGTTACCAGACGCTTATGTACTACCTGTAGTCACTATGGCGCATGGTCCAGCCCACCTAAGTGCGACAGGAATATGCAAGCTTTTGGCTCCAGTATGGCAGAATGAGGGTATACCGAAATGTGCAGAAAATGTAGTGAAACATTGTATCATTTGTTTAATGTACAATCCGGGAAAGGAAACCCCAACTCCAGCAGGTCATTTTGCCCCTCCGACCTATCCATTCGAGGTGTTGCAAATTGATTACATTCACATGGAACGATGCAACAATCTCAGATATGTTCTAGTGGTGGTATGTGCCTTTTCCAGATGGATAGAGGCATATCCCCTGAAAGACAATACTGCTCTATCCACAGCCAAAATACTTTTAAAGGAATTTTTTCCTAGATTTGGATTGCCGCGCATTGTCTGGAGTGACAATGGGAATGAATTTGTGGGCCAGGTCATGCAAAAAGTGTGTGCAGGTCTTGGCATCAAGCAAAAATTCCATGCGGCAAACCATCCACAATCAGCGGGTCTAGTGGAGTGCTATAATGGCACCCTTAAGCTCAAGCTCGCTAAAGTACAGGCCAGTACAGGCCTGAGTTGGCCCGATGCCCTACCTTTGGCTCTCTTATCCACCAGAACGGCTGTGCATTCTCGTTTGGGACTTAGCCCTTATGAGATTGTTTTCGGACGCCCAGCTAACGTATGGGGAGTCCCTCGCCCTAAAAAGTACTCTGATATACCATACCCGAGCTTGATCGATTACTTGCATGACCTCACAACTAAATTGCGTATTCTTCATCAACAGGTTCAGAGCGCTTTGCCTGAGGCTTCCACAGACTCAGGTCATTCGATCCAACCAGGCGACTGGGTCTGCGTGAAGAATTTCCAAAGGACGAAGAATTTGGAGCCTCGCTGGGGAAGGCCTCGTCAGGTGCTCCTCACAACCCGTACAGCAGTGAAAGTTGAAGGAAAGAAGAATTGGATTCACGGTGTACACTGCAAGAAGGTTCCTTTGCCACTGCCTTTCGATCAGTGGGTCCGCAAGGGTATAAGAGACTCTGAAAGCGAGAAGGTTCCTCGTTTTGTACCATTTAGTGATGCACACGTGAATGGAACATTATCAGAGAAAGAAAGCAACGACATTCTCCAGAAAGCTGTACCACCGCACCTTCGTCTGAATACCACAGATGTACGAACATTGTTTCAGGATCAGACTGTACCTGATAAAGCTCGTTATAATTTGAGACTTAGATCGAAGAAGAAAACGTGAAATTCTCTCTTCCATGTATTTTCTATCCCGGTTGCAGGGTCACGGTAGGAGTCTTGGTTGTGACCGGAGTAGTGGCAATAGGTCTGCAGGACGTGCAGTGTCAGAGAAAGAAAGCAACGACATTCTCCAGAAAGCTGTACCACCGCACCTTCGTCTGAATACCACAGATGCACGAACATTGTTTCAGGATCAGACTGTACCTGATAAAGCTCGTTATAATTTGAGACTTAGATCGAAGAAGAAAACGTGAAATTCTCTCTTCCATGTAGTTTCTATCCCGGTTGCAGGGTCACGGTAGGAGTCTTGGTTGTGACCTGAGTAGTGGCAATAGGTCTGCAGGACATGCAGTGTCATAGGACGGCAGAAAATCATAACCAAGTGATTGAGGAAGATTGCCGTGAGCATCCACTTAGAAGATGGATACTATATCAGGAGAAAAAGAGAGAAAGAAAGGAATGAAGAATTACTGTAAAATAGTATATAGTCGTTGTGGTATAACCTTATGTATTTTTATATTATTGTGTATTTTAATGGCGTGTATAGGTTGGATTGTTTATGCTATGCAGCAGAAAGTTGTCCCTTCTTCTATCACTATGCCCTCTTATTCCACTATCTCTCCACATCTTTTTCATACACTTCCTCAACATGAACTAATTCGAAGAACCGAATATTACAATAACTCCTTTATCCAGTTATTACATCAACATCAATTAGTGATTAATACAACTGACTGTTGGGTGTGTGGACTAATGCCCCATGCCACAGAAAAAGGGATGCCATATTTAGTTCTTCCGTTCTCTTATGAAGGTTCTACTTGGGCTTACTTTGTAATTTTCTCTAATGCCTATCAAAGCCGATTTAAACAACCTGTCAGTTCTTATATTGGTGGACCAGATTTCAGTCATAGTTCATTGATAAAGGGAATGGTAGCTATGGCTAAAATCATGGAAAATAGTAAAATTTCTATTGATGAAAGAAAAGCATACACTAATTGGAACGTCACCCATTACATCACTAGTCTTAGTGATAAAGTTAAAAAGGGAAAATCTCCATCGATTTGGACTATACCTCATCAAGGCAATTTCTGTTTGCAAATAAATGGTCAGACTGGTAACACTGAACAGAGAAAACGCTTCTGCTCCCATACATACATCCATTAATCTCAGAATTCGCCGCCGTTAGTACCATCTCAGGGCACATATTTTATCTGCCATGATAGAGCCTATACATGTACATGGTTACCGACTGGTTTTTCTGGAACCTGCTATATAGCTTTCCTTCTTCCCCCTACATATACTGCTTCTTCAAATTTTCAAAAAAACAGATATGGCAGAGGAATTATTGATTCAAAAGACACAGCAGGACAAGAAGGAGGAGACTTCCTAAAAGGATTTCTCCCTTTTTGGAGTCCTATGGTAAACAGCAGGAATATGAGGCAACTGGTTCGTGTAGTAGAGACTACCATAGACATCACTGTAGGAGCTCTAAGTAATATTACAGCGGAACTACAGGCGGATCGTCTTATGACATTACAAAATCGAGTTGCTTTAGATATTAGTCTTGCAGATCGTGGTGGAGTCTGCAAATTGATCAAATCAAGTTGCTGTATTTATATACCTGATGACGCTCCGACAGTATACCAGGCCATCTCTAAATTACACATAATCTCCGAGTCGATTCATCAGGACGAAGGAGATTGGTCGTTATTGGGGTGGTTTTGGGGACTACTGTCCAAATGGGGTTGGAAAGTATTAACATTCCTTGGAATGGTTTTGGCCATAATTTTCTCTTGTTGTCTCTGTATGCACTGTGGTCCAGCCATTTGTGACCTTTGTGCTACTGGCCGAGTACACTAATCCCTGTCTGGTTTTTCTAATCCCTGTCTCAACTATCTGTTGGTTCACACTATTCTCTTCTGACTTTATCTTATCCTCTGGCCTTTGCTGTCCTTCTGCTCGTATTCTCTCATTTCACAACTGTCCTCCAAAACACACAAACGTATCTCGCCACCTGCAAGTCAGTTGCAGACACGTTAATACCTTAACCTGTGGGGAGGGGTGGCAAACACAGTTGAAGGAGAGGCTTCTTCGAGTTACTCAACACCTTGTTTTCCAACCTTTTCTATTGGCTCTGTCCTATCTCGAACTTCCCTTATTGGCTCTCGATGTGTATGATAGGTGTGTTTTCTGGTTAATGTATATGTCTTCTACACCAATATAAGATTGTACGCCACGGAGTGAAGTGGCAGTCTCCTGAGAACATACCGTGTGTACTTCTAGGAAAACTGTACTAGCTGCAGCTAATAAAATCTGATCTTTTACGCCGACAGAGTGTCCCTGTGTCTCTGTTAGCTGAAGCAGGAGAACCCAGGAGATTAAGGCGTACCCTGCGCCGCCAGGCCCAATTGGTTCTGGTTCTTCAGAGTGTCCGGTGGATTCCAAGGTTGGAATCAAGGAGGAAGGTACCTGCAAGCAGAGGGGACAGAGTCTAGGTCACCAGCCAGGAGCCGGGAAGGAACCAGGCGATGTCGTGAAGATGCAGGTGAAGAGGTGAAGTTTGTCGCAGCAGCCACGTGTACCAGGAGGTGTCAAGGATAACCAGAGCCAGGAGGCGAGCTGTCCCACGAGGGCTCTTGCTGTTGGCGGTGTCGATGTCGAGTTTGGACCCAACAAGCCTTGGCAAGCGCAACCCACGCAGAATGAAGGATTTATTTCTGTTGCAGACCAGGAAGGCCTGAGGTGCTTCTCTTTCACAGGGAAGCAAGGGCCTGTCTGGAGGAGCCAAACCAGCGGTGGAAAGTTAAGGGTTCGTCGTCACAGAGGTTACTAGCCAACGGGCAAGCAACCGGACAGACGCGTCGAGCAGGAAAATGCAGAAGGGCCCCATGCAGAACTCGTGGAGTGTGGAGGGCTGATCTTCGGTGTAGATGGTGCTCGGGGTTGGGGCTTCTCAATCCCCAGAGCACAACTTTGAGGATGCCTCAGAAGCTGCGCTGGAAGCTAGTAGCCAATTTTCCCAGGTAGCCGGTCCCACGTCTCTCGTCGCCTCCACGGATATCAGCTTTGCTGTGGATGTGGATCAGGGTCGGAGAAGTCTGGAAGTCAAGGCGCTGGTCGGGCTCTGCAGTCGGTTCCTCGTAGAACTTGGGCAAAGCAAATGGCAGGTCGCTTGATGGTGCCTGTTTGCACAGGGTGGCCACAAGGGAGATTCTTCAGTCTTCTTCCGTAGTAGAATGTCGAAGGTCCAGAGTTTCTGTTCAAGTTGCTGTTTTCAGGATAATCCAAAGTCCTAGGGACTCAGCTCCCACTCTTATACTAATCTGGGGGGCTGGGTTACCTGTTAGGTCCCTCCTATGGGTGGGACCAGGGAGGGGGTGGTTACACCCCCTTCCCTTTGTCCATTTTTGCGCCAGGACTGGGGCTGGAGTGCCCCAGCACCGGTTTGAACCAGACTATGCATGGGACACCTTGTGTGCCCCAGGCAATGTCTCGTTTCTTTCATTCCTCCCTGCCCCAATACACTAAGTCCTGTCTAGGGTGGTGCTAGCACCTCCCAAGGCAGGAAACCTATTGTCCAAGCCTCCCTCGCTGGAAAGACTCCCAGCAGCAGGAGGTCAGACTTGTGTCTGTGGCAGCAGCATCCATTTTGTGATGCTGGGGCTCTGGTTAACTTTAACCGGGTAGTAGGTCTTCAACATGTCTTCTCCCTCTAGAAGGGAGGAATACTATCCTCATCGCCAGAAATAGTATGGGGGTAGTATTCCAAAGTGTTAGACACCTTACACGACATGTTTTGATAAAGCCAAACCATAGTTACCATAACCGCGAGGATTATAAGGCACTTTAAGAGTATATCGTAGGCGATATCATAGAACAGCTATAAGGACATGGTTCAGAAAGCTGCAGACAGGCTCAGCTCATGCCAGCGCACCATCTCACATGTTACCAAGAACTCTGCCTTCAGGATTGTTAAGGCCTGCCATAGGAGTGACTGATAGGTTACCCATGTGTCTATATAAGGCAGGTATAGGAATACTATACCTAAGCAAGGGGTGATTACACGACCTTGCCCCAGCTGAGTGATCAGCCAGTTGTGTCATAATGGGAGGCCAGCCAGGGGTGGCATAATACATGCTGCAGCCCCTGGTAGACCTAGGGTACACCTATGCCCTGGGTACCTAAGCTACATTGTACAGGGCCTTAGAAGGTGATTCTTACCAATTGGGTTATGTACCTGAAGTACATAGTGTGAATTTAGAGAGAGAACAGCTGGGCTGTGGGTCTGATTAGCAGGCCCACAGCCACATCTAAGTTGAAAACCAGTGAAGCAAAAGCAAAAAGTGGGGGTGAACATAGAAAGCAGACCCTACTCTCCTACAGTCGCGCCTGATCTTCTTCAGCACTCTGGGCAGAAGTGGTATAGGCGGAAAGGCATACAACAGACCGCAACTCCACCCGCGACGAAAAGCGTCTCCGAGCGAGTGCCGCCTTGGAAATTCCAACGCGCAGAACTGCTGACATTGCCCGTTCTCTTCGGTGGCAAATAGATCTAACCAAGGCTCTCCCCACTGCAGAAAGAGACCTTGCGCCACGTCCGAGTTCAGACGCCATTCGTGATCCATCATGCACCGGTGGCTGAGTTCGTCTGCTCTGGCGTTCAGAGAACCCGCCAGATGTTGAACCACCAGGGTGATGCCCTGATGTTCCAGCCATATCCAGAGGCGCAGAGCCTACTGACAAAGGGTCCACGACCCCACCCCGCCCTGTTTGTTGCAATACCACATGGCGGTGGTGTTGTCCGTGAACACCTGCATGACACTTCCCCGGACAGAGGGAAGGAAGGCTTTTAGTGCAAGTCGGATCGCCCTCAGCTCCAAGAGGTTGATATGGAGCCGAGTCTCCGCCGAAGACCAAAGTTCTCTGATCTCCGTCTCTCCCATATGGCCCCCCCATCCCAGGAGGGATGCATCCGTCACTACGACATGCTCCGGTTGGGGTAGGGAGAGGGATCTGCCGCTGACCCAATCCCGATTCGTGAGCCACCACTGCAGCTGGTTCGCAGTGCCCTCCGAGATCAAGACATGGTCGGACAGGTTGCCTCGATGCTGGGCCCACTGAAACTTCAGGTCCCACTGCAGAGCCCGCATCCGCCACCTGGCGTGAGGTACCAACAGGATGCAGTAGGCCATCAGCCCCAGAAGCCGCAGCACCAACCTGACCGAAACGCAGGACAGAGGCCGGAAGATGGAAAACAGGGCCTGAATGTCCCGGACCCGCTGTTCCAGCGGATAGACCCGGAACTGCGCCGACTCGAGAACCGCCCCTATGAAAAGGAGCTTCTGGGAGGGACTCAGGTGCGACTTCGGCACATTGATGGAGAACCCCAGCGAGTGCAGGAGGTCGGCCGTAGTCTGGAGGTGGGAGACGACTTGCTGGGGCGAGCCCGCCTTCAACAGTCAGTCGTCGAGATAGGGGAAGACTGGAACCCCTGATCGGCGCAGATGAGCTGCGACCACCGCCATCACTTTCGTGAACACCCGAGGGGCACTGGTGAGGCCGAAGGGGAGCACGGTGAACTGAAAGTGCTCCTGACCCACATTGAACCGCAGGTAACGCCGGTGGGCCGGCAGGACGAGGATGTGAAAATAGGCGTCCTGCAAGTCCAACGCAACCATCCAGTCTCCAGGCTCTAGGGCAGCCAGAACCTGAGCTAAAGTGAGCATCTTGAACTGTTCAATCCGGAGGAAGGAGTTCACGCTCCTGAGGTCCAAGATCAGTCGTAGGCCCCCTTTGCCCTTCTTGGGAACCAGAAAGTAGTGGGAATAACAACCACGACCTACTTCTGGACCAGGAACACGCTCTTTGGCCAAGAGGGCCAAAACTTCCTCCCTTAGAAGATGCAAATGATCCCCCGACATGCGGTGGCACAGCGGCGGCATGGCTGGAGGGGTCGTCTCGAAGGGAGGGAGTAGCCCCTTCGGACGATTTGCAGCACCCACCTGTCCGACATGATGGAGCGCCAGTGGAGCAGGTGATGGCGAACTCTTCCGCCCACTGGCGTTGAATGGGCCTGAAATCTCGGACTAGGAGGGCTTTGAGGCGGATGCTGCCGGGGTGGATGTGGACTGACCGGCACGTTGACCTCCAGTGCCGCCTCGGCGGAATCCACGTCCGCGTGCAGGTTGGTTCTGCGGCCGGTGGCTGGGCGGACGTGAGGAGGCGCCCCTTCCTTGGCCACGAAAGGGGCGAAAGGCGGAAGTTTGCGTCCGCGGGGCCGAAAGACCCAAGGACTTGGCCGTGGCCCAGGAGTCCTTAAACCGAGCCAGCGCACTGTCCGCCTTCTCACCAAAAAGGCCAGTGCCATCAAAGGGCATGTCCATGAGGGAACTCTGGACATCCCCCGAAAATGACGTGGACCTCAGCCAGGCATGATGCCGAAGCGCCACCGTGGTGGAAATCGCCCGACCCAGCGAGTCGGTGGTGTCAAGTCCACACCGTATGGCGTGCCGTGCTGCATCTCGACCGTCAGCAAGTGCTTGAGTGAGTCGTGTCCGGGCCTCCACCGGGCACAAGGGCAGCACGTCCTCCACCGTATCCCACAGAGAGTGGGAATAACGGTCCAAAAGGCAAGCGGTATTTAAAGACCGCAGCCCCAAACTCAGGGACGAGAACAGTTTCTTGCCAAACTGTTCCAACCTCTTAGATTCCCGATCCGGAGGAGCGGACGGGAAGGAGGATTGGGAGGTTGAGGCCTGGATAACCAGACTCTCGGGGTGGGGTGTTGGGAGAGGAAACTGGGGTTGCCCGGAGCAGGCCGGTGGCGCCGGGCAACGTTCCGGTCCACAGGAGGGACTGTGGAGGGCTTGGACCAAGTGCCCTGCAGAACGTCTATGAGGGCCTCATTAAACTGCAGCAGAGGCTCAGTGGAGCTTGCTGTCGGTTGAAGGACCTCTGTGAGGACGTTAGTTCTCACGGCCACAGCAGGCAACTCCAGCCCTAGGGCTTCGGCCGCTTTGCGCAGCACCACTGAAAAGGCTGCACCCTCCTCCGAGGCCACAGTCGGAGGAGAGATGAAACCAGCGTCCGGAGAGGTATCCAGACCGCTGGCATCCCCCAATTCCTCTGCCCAGTCCTGAGAAAGTTGGGCCTGAGCAGCCATAGGGTCTTCAGACCCCTCCCAGTCGCCCTCGTCATCCGATTCCCGATAAACAAGAGGAATGATCGGAGCCGGACAGTAGATGAAGCGTTCACCAATCGGCGCCGGCAGCGGCGTCGGGAGGCGCCGCGCCGGCGTCAGGCCCGGACATAGGCTAAACTGGGGAACGATGTCGTCCGGGGACGGCGTCGGGGGTGGAACCTGTGTCGGTGCCGGCGGAGGAGGCGTCATGAGGTCGACCGGCGCCGACAGAGATCCAGGCCTGGATCCCTCGGGGACCTGCAGCGTCGGGGCCGGAGCCGTCGATGGGGCCGGAGCCGCTGGCACACGAGGTCGCCCAGTCGAACCTGCGGGGCCCGAAGGCGCGCCTACAGGCGTCGACGGCGGAGCCAGGCTCCTCATGGGCAAGCGGAAGGCACTGACCTCCGCCGGAGTCGCGTCAGTCCCAGGGACCGGCGGGTATGGGGATGGACGTGGCTCCTGCGGCTCCGACGGAGCCCCGGGGGTGGGACCACCCTGACCCTCAGCCGAGTCACGCGACCGGCGAGGGGAGTCCAAAGAGCGATGTCGTCTCTTGGACTTCTTGGAGTGCTTCGACTTACCCGAAGAACCCGACGAGCGATGACGATGGCTGTGGCTCCGCGATCGGTCCTTGGACCTCCTCCTGGACCGGGACCGAGAGCGGCGCGGAGCCGAGTGCCGAAGCTCGAGAAGCTTACGGGACCGCTCCCGCCTAGCTTTTGACGTCAAGGCCTGGCGATCGAGGCACTACTCTGCGTCATGTTCGGCCCCCAGGCAATAAAGCCACCGGCGATGGTGATCTGTCACCGACATCAGGCGATGACAGGTGTCACAGGCTTTGAAACCAGGCATCCTAACGGCACCAGAGTCGAGTCGATAGACCAAAAGAAGTCAAAAAAGTTAGTCAAAAAATGACTAGGGGTAAGCTCTTCCCGGATCGGCGCTTACTGGCGCGGAAAAAAGAAGACGTGACGTCAGCGCGCGAGGGCGGCGTCTAAGTACTCCGACGACGTCATTCCGGCGCACGACGCCAACGACGGACGTGGATCCGCAGATGACGCCTAGCGACGCGCAAGGGGTATTGCTACCAAAATCTTTCCGGATCCAGCCTGACGCCTGGGGATATTCTAAGGTGAGGAATCCAACTAGCGTGTTTCTTTCAGATTGTGTAGTACTCTAATTTTTTTGTAATTCAAAATCTTTTCTTTTCTGCAAATATAAATGCGTCTTTTCTTGTCTTTTTTCTCAGTTCTTCTAGGCATTTTAAAATTTTTATCCAAACAAAATAATTTTCTGAAATAAATGAAATAGATTCAATTATTTTTTACATCAGTTCAATATATTACAATAATAACATACAATTATATAAATTCTACTGACGGCTTCCAGAGGCAGTGCTGCAACGTGATGGAGCACGGCAGGGGAGCAGTAGGATGACGGTAGTGCCATAGAACATACAGCAAGTTTTTTTTTAATTATTTACATACACGTTTAAAATCTACATGTTATCTCGGACTTTTCACCTCTCCACCGCACCCCACCACCCCACACACTCCCTCTGCAACCCACCGAAGACAACTTTATAGATAATATTTTTAAAAATTGTGATATAGATACTTAGGGTGATATTACCAACCAAACGGCACACAGAAATATTACCATTATTAGCATAACAATTTTATCTACAACTTCGCAAACATAACACTGCACCCAAAGCTTTAATTGGAGGGGAGGGAGTCTGAGCACCGGCAGTATATTTTTGGGGGCCTCGAAACGGATCTCTATGGGGCTCTATTTTCGGGCCTTGCAAAGGTAGTCCGTTTTTGTTTTTTTATTGGACTGTAGTGAGACAGTGAGACCATGCACATTGCTCACTACTAAAAAGTAGAGACATCATGCCAGGTGAGTCGCATTGTAGGAGAAAATAAATCCTTTAAAGAGAGCCATTTTCTCTCACGGTTTCCCTTCTCTTTTAGCAGCGCAGAAGCAACATCATTGTAGCGTGATTAGCAGAGAGACCACCAGGCGCACAACGCCCATTGCCCCGGACTCCCTGAGACAGCTTACCAATAGCACACACAGAGCCGTACCCGAGTACTTCACAGGTCTTCAAAAGACCATTTGCTTGTAAATGATGCTCTGTTTTTTTCCACCCCTTTTTAGAGCCCCTACATCCCCACTCTGCCTATTGCTGAAAGAACTAGCATCCCTCGAAATTTCGCTCTGGATGACCACACGCAGCCAACTCCAACACAACCCTGCTCTCACCTTTCACATGGTGTTGTTGTAGAGCTACGAAAACACACGCTTTGCCTGGCTCACTTAGGGGCATATTATCAAGAACGGCGTTAAAATTATCGCCGCTTTAGGGGCAGGAAACTGCCGCTAAATCTGCGATAATGAGCTTGATGAACAAGTTACTTACCTTCGGTAACGATGTATCTGTAAGAAACATTAGTTAGTTAGATTCCTCAACTTAGAATATCCCCAGGCGTCAGGCTGGATCCGGAAAGATTTTTCATCAGCAATACCCCTTGCGCGTCGCAAGGCGTCGTCTGCGGCTCCGCGTCCGGCGTCGTGTGCCGGAATGACGTCGTCGGAGTACTTAGACGCCGCCCTCCCGCTCTGTCGTCAGTTCTTGTACACAGCTATCCGCGCCAGGAACGCAGAGCCATGCAAGAGACCGACACTGGTGCCAAAAAGTCTAGGGCCCTGAAAAGGATAACCTTAACCCTAGATGTCGGTTCGCAGAACGGGGAGGATGGGTGGGTCGGTGAGGAATCTAACTAACTAATGTTTCTTACAGATACATGTAGGAGAGTAGGGTCTGCTTTCTATGTTCACCCCCACTTTTTGCTTTTGCTTCACTGGTTTTCGACTTAGATGTGGCTGTGGGCCTGCTAATCAGACCCACAGCCCAGCTGTTCTCTCTCTAAATTCATACTATGTACTTTAGGTACATAACCCAATTGGTAAGGATCACCTTCTAGGGCCCTGTACAGTGTACCTTAGGTACCCAGGGCATAGGTGTAACCTAGGCCTACCAGGGGCTGCAGCATGTATTATGCCACCCCTGGCTGGCCTTCCATTATGACACAACTGGCTGATCACTCAGCTGGGGCAAGGTCGTGTAACCACCCCTTGCTTAGGTGTAGTATTCCTATACCTACCTTATATATAGACACATGGGAAACCTATCAGTCACTCCTATGGCAGGCCTTAACAATCCTGAAGGCAGAGTGCTTGGTAACATGTGAGATGGTGCTCTAGCATGAGCTGAGCCTGTCTGCAGCTTTCGGAACCATGTCCTTATAGCTGTTCTATGATATCGCCTACCATATACTCTTAAAGTGCCTTATAATCCTTGCGGTTATGGTAACTATGGTTTGGCTTTATCAAAACATGTCGTGTAAGGCGTCTAACACTTTGGAATACTACCCCCACCCCATTTCTGGCGATGAGGATAGTATTCCTCCCTTCTAGAGGGAGAAGACATGTTAAAGACCTACTACCCGGTTAAAGTTAACCAGAGCCCCAGCATCACAAAATGGATGCTGGTTCCACAGACTCAAGTCTGACCTCCTGCTGCTGGGACTCCTTCCAGCGAGGGAGGCTTGAACAATAGATTTCCTGCCTTGGGAGGTGCTAGCACCACCCTAGACAGGACTTAGTGTATTGGGGCAGGGAGGGATGAAAGAAAGGAGACACTGCCTGGGGCACACAAGGTGTCCCATGCATAGTCCAGTTCAAACCGGTGCTGGGGCACTCCAGCCCCAGTCCTGGTGTGGAAATATGGATTTTTATGATCAGTTATGTCCCCTATCTTGGACCCCAACGGTTTCATGTATAAATTACAAGTACATGTATGTTTCCACCAGTTCCAGTTATGAAGACGCAAACACATGTGCGTCCACCGTCAACATGTCCTCTTTCAGATCCGCCATGAATGGGCCGGATATTCTATTCCTAAGTATGAAAGGCCACCGGCTTTATATGGTTCATTTATGCCATTTTACAATCCAGGCGAGTAGGCCCTGATTCTGCCATTAAGCCTTTCCCTGCCTTCTGCCTCTGAAAGCTCCAGTCTGAGCTCGCATCTGTATCCATGAACTTTGTCCTACTCCCTGCGCGGCTAACGGTGCCTGACTCAACCTGTCTGCTTGCCAAAAACCGTATTTCACCTTCGAGATTATCTGCTCCGCTCCCTATCCAATGCATTCCTGTCTAGTAGTTTAAGTAAACATTCTTCCAGCTACCGAGCAAAAGGCCCGGCTTCTCTGTCTTTATGCAAGTAATTCATAGCCCTGTTACTATGGAAGATTTCTGCCCTCGCATCTAGTGTAGACACTTAGACGCTTGTACACGCACTAACAGTCAGTATAGTCAGTATAGAATGAGATTCTATTCTAAAGAGACCTCTCTTTTTGGATAACATAGTTCTTTAAACATAGGATGTTAGATATGATTTGGGATTAGGTTGACATAACCCCAGACTTCTGTCTCCACATATAGAGCTAAATGTCAAGTCCCCTTCACCCCCTAGTTGCACGTCAATCACACGTCATGCTGCTGCGCGCGCATCTCTGCCAAGTATTTCTGCTGACATTGCGAAATTCTTTCATGGTGCCACCTACTTGTGACATCATACTTAATGACGTTCTTTAGTTACGCCTAGTTACACCCACTTTAGTTACGCATGTATGTTTTATCTTTGTTATCAATTGTTACGCCTCCTGCATCTGTTTTCACTATAATGCCTCTGTATAAAAATGATTACTTGTCAATAAAGTGGGGTCCTTCACTTCCTGAACCTTCGTGGTGAGGGAATATGGAGTCCATCAATTCGAATTGATTTTGGAATAAAGCCCGTTCCGAACCTCTAATACCACGGATTCTGCCTCTTATTTTACTGAGCTATTATTATAGATTTTTCCGCATCAAATTAAGTTCCGGTAATTAAATTATTTACCACATATATGGCGCCCGAATAGGGACACTTTCTCATCTCACGCGCCGGAGGTGCGTTGCAGGCCCGGTCTCCTGTCACAGCTGGACGGACAACAACGCGTACCAACAGGATTTCCTGTATCTCCCTCCTGCCGAGCGGGGGTAACTGAGGCTGCGATCAACACCCAGACGAGGCGGTGAGAAGTGTGAAGTATCCCGACCAGAGCCTAGCTGAGAGAGCAAGATCCGAGGTATACAGAGGCCCACCAGGTTCCGAAGTTTCCGAAGTTTCGAGTCGAGTCCAGTCCGGTTCAAGTCCAGTTCAGTTCAGTTCCGAGGCCTTCCGTTTCGAGCTACCCGGTGAGTACCATTGTCGGGGAGGCGTTCTGACGTGCACATAGGTTGTGCCGGTCAAGACGGGTTTGGGTACACAAATCCGGTCTGCACTGTTTCGGCAGTGTATCTGTACTGTTTAGCAGTATATCAAGTATGTCTAGTATATAATTCAGAATTACCTAGTTAGTGCCGAGTATTATGCTTAGTGACTAGTTCCCTAAATGGCCATCATTGTTGTTCATTAAATGTTAAATGTTAAAATGTTTTTAAATACGTTCTGTATATTGTGGTGTGAATGACTGTTCATTATTGGGTCTTGTTGTATTAAAAGTGTTCAAAATTAGGTATCAGATCAGTTCTCAATATGCCGCTCTTTTCGAAATTAAGACAGATAAAAACTAGAAAAGGGGTACTCGAAGAAGCTGTTCCCATTCCTCCTAGGGACACTCCAGGGTACTTCATGTATCATAAACATGGCCTAGACGCCATATTATTTCTTGATTTATGGGTAGACTACACCAAGGAATTACCAGAAAGTCAGAGGTGGCCCGCAGCTGGGACCTGGGATGCAGATTGCATCATGAAAGTAGAGGAAGAATTATGGAAAAAGAAAGCTAGACAGTCACAGAAAGATGCCATTGAATTATGGCGTAAAGAATCATATAGACGTACAGAAAAAGCGCTCAGACAGGAAGAGAAAAGTAAGGAGAATTCAAATAAAGTTCGAGAAAATCTATTAATTGAAGAAGGTACTCGAGTAATATCAGAACAAATAGACAGACAAAGAAATGCCCTTATGAATGGTATGTATCCTCTTCTGGCCGAAGGATTACCTAAGGCTACTCCGGAGATACCAAAAGACTTGCCACCCCCGTTGTTTCCGATAAAAGTACATCCCAAAGGGCATCCCAGAACCGCAGAAGATGTTTTTCTTTCCTCTTATTTAGACGACGCAGCTCCCGAGTATGCTAATGCTGCGCCACATAGACCGCCTGCCGAGGGGGTTCAACGCCAAGACCCTCCTCCGTCTGTACCTCCGCAACAGCAAACTCCGACACAAGTTCCGGCAAGCACATCTGTTTCTACATCTGTATCCACACCTATGGTTGCTATATCACGTTCAACGAATCCTTTCACATCCAGCACCCCAGGTGGTGCGACAGGAGGTACATCAAACATTTTTTCCACGCCACCCAGAGTAAATAAACTTTCCTTTCAAGAATTAGCCCACCAACGTACGCCCAAACTAGTAACTCCCGACACGCTTAAGGAACTTTTAATAGATTGTAGATATGACCCTGTGCCCGGAAAAGGGGACGAAATGCTGCTGGCATCATTACGTATCCGACGAGCTGCAATATATTTAGGGAGGCTACCAGGAATGACTACACATTTAGAAAACATATATCACTTTGTCCAGTCAGGACGAGATTCTGAGAGTATTAACAGAGCCATGGAGTACCAGAAAGTGGAAATACAGGGGGAACTGTTACGTTTCCTCATAAACTGTGTGATCAGAAACCAAGACCGACCAGGGGTAAATCCGGAAGAAATGCAAATTCTTACCACATGGAGTCGGAATATATCAGAGGGGAGACATGATAAACGATCATGTATAGTGGCTATGTGCCGAAAGATCCGCAAAGAAATAGAACGAATACACGAAGAAAGATTAGCAGTAGACGAGCCTGAACAAACCGAGGAGGAGGAAGAATTAGAACTGCCCACAGGACAGTTAGAAACAATGGCCTATGTAGGTAGAGGAAGATCTTGCAATAATACTAGATGCTTTACTGATCCGATACGTCCGATACGTCCAGATAATAGCAGAAAATTCCAAACCCCTATAATAAATATAAGGTCCCCCGAACATTCGTTCCAAGCCGCTGACAAAGTACTCCGAGAACGAAGGGGTTATCATGTACTCGATTCTATGGACGAACAAGAATTATCCAGGTCAGCCGTTCATTGGGTTGATAGTCCCGGAAAATATAGTGATGATACATTAGCGCACACGTTTTTGAACCTCGCCCCAGATGAACAGCGTTTAGCTGGTATCTATATGATTCAACAACTCCTTATATTATATAAAAGCCAACACTCCGATCCTGGTCCCCTACCTGATATATTGACTGAATTACTCACGAATAAATGGAGAGGTTCAGGTACTGAGTTAATTAGAGAAATACTAGAATCCAGAAAGCAGTACATTCTTTTTGTATGCCCCGAACATGTCTCACTGCCCATCAAGGAAAGAACGACGTATTACATGGATAGACAGAATCCCTTACGCGAAGTCCACCCGATAAAAGGTGAGGACAATCAGTTTAAACGTGTGTTTGTATACACACCCATATCCAAAATAGAACTATTAGAAATGAAGAAAGTGGTACCCAGTCATGACAAAGACCCAGCGGGTTTCCACCGTGAAATTAAAGATGTTACTCATGGGAGAATATACCTACCCCGACATTATGACAATATTGAAGGTATTAATGCCTGCGGGCATTTACGAAAAACTCAAGGAAAAGGATTGGGAGGTGGGAGACCAGAAGATAGATTGGACAGCATTAGAAAACGAAGAAAAAGCTCGAGGTCCAGGTTCAGGGCTTGGGGAAAAGACCAAAACACTACCAGGTTTACTAGTACAGGTACTGCCACGTTTATTAACTACGAAAAAGGAAGACTGGGGTGCAATCTCAGCCTGTAAACAAAAACCAGATGAAGACACTAGTGATTTCTATGCCCGATTCGAAAAATGTTTTGGTATAAATAGTGGAATAAAAGCAAATAGCGAATCGTATCCACATCTGTTTGTGACAAAATTGGTTGAAAATTCCTTGCCCCAAGTTAAGAATAGAGTATTGAAATTCGAGAGTACATGGCAAGGTAACACTCCGTCACAAATGTTACAAATGCTACAGTACCATCACAATAGAATTAGAGAGGAACAAGAACATGAACAAAGACGCATGAAAGACACGAAAATGAAAATGTTAGTTTCCCAGACAGTTCCAGCTGACGGTCATAAAAAGGGTATGACACAGTCCAGTGTTTCAGCAGGTCCTGTAAAAGGGACATGCAACTATTGTAAACAGCCAGGTCATTATGTACACGATTGTCCAGTTTTAAAACATAATATCGCCATAGGTAATACAAAAGAAAGACCACGGCCACTTAGACAGGATCAGAACCAACAAGGAGCTCCGCAGCATGCACAGTCCATGCCAGCTCCGCAACAGTCTATGTCAGCTCCACCACCGCAGCCTATTGCTGCCACACAAACAACGACACAACAGATGTACCAGACCGCACAGTATGACTATCCTGATTATCAACGATACTCATGAAACAGCCTAGAGAGGGAAGTTGGCTTACCCCTTATCGAGGTCCCTGTAGATCAAGAAGGACCTTATGTACACAGTGAACTATTAGGCCAAGATAGAAAATTTTTACTTGATACAGGGGCAAGCCGAACAACCATAAAACGTAGTGAAGTTCCAGGGGCACCCCTCTCAGGCTCACAGAATATTTCCCTTGGCTTTTCAGGAAAACCTATCATTAACGAAGTATCACAGCCTCTTCCACTTACGATTGGTCCCTTGACACGAACTACAGATTTATTGCTTACTAAATCATGTCCAGAAAACCTGTTAGGTATAAAAACATTGAAAGCCCTAGGAGCTATAATATGTTGTTCTCCGGAAGGAGTAAGATTGTTTTTACGTGATTTCAAAGGGCACTATGTGTCCCGAGACATGGATGACCGACTGCAGACTTTACCCACACATTTATGGGCACAAGGCCCTACAGATGTTGGTTGCATGAACATTACACCATATCGAGTCACACTAAAGGCAGGAGTGGTACTACCACGAATGCGACAATACAAGTTACCCCCAGATGCTGTAGTGGCTTTACTGCAAATCATTGACGAGCTTATTACCCAAGGAGTGGTTGTGGAAACCGACTCCAATGTATGTAATTCACCGATAATTCCGATTCTTAAACGAACTGATCCAAAAGCCCCGCCAGTATATCGATTGGTTATTGATCTGCGCGAATTAAATAAATGTATTGTACCACAATACCCCGTAGTCCCAGACATTTCTTCATTACTGACAGCCATTGATTCCGAAGCAACATTCTTTACTGTAATTGATCTCAAGAATGCCTTTTTCAGCGTCCCAATAGATCCGGAAAGCCAATACTTGTTCGGATTTAGTTTAAATGGACGAAGCTTTAAATTCACACGCGCACCTCAAGGATTCACAGAAAGCCCCAGCATCTATAGCCAAGCACTGAAACGAGAACTTGACAGTATCCACATGCCAGTCAACACTGCCCTGCTTCAATATGTCGATGATCTGCTGATCACCGCTAGAAGCGAACATGAATGTGAAAAAGCCTCACTGACGGTTTTACAATTTTTGGCTGAAAAGGGGCACAAGGTGTCCCCTTCTAAGCTGCAATTCTGTGTCCAGCGAGTTGTTTACCTTGGGCACTCGCTGTCCAAGGAGGGAAGGCAGCTTACACCAGATCGCATTCAGTTAATTGCTAACATGCCAATACCCAAGACACAAAAGGAGGTGCGGGCCTTCATCGGCCTCACTTCATATTGTAGGCAGTGGATCCCTCAGTATGCATTTCTAGCAAAACCACTCATTCAGTTGACAACACAGGAGGCAGCCACATCCACTGTTCTCCCTTGGACTCAGGAACATACACAAGCTTTTGAAAGCCTAAAGAAAGCTTTATGTCAAGCACCTGTTTTAGCAACACCATGTTACAATAAACAGTTTACACTCTTTGTTACAGAACGCGAAGGTACTGCCTTGTCAGTACTCACACAGGAACAAGCAGGATCACACAAACCATGTGCTTATTTTTCTAGTACATTAGATCCCGTAGCTCAGGCTCTGCCTGCGTGCCTGAAATCAGTGGCAGCGACAGCTTTAGCAATCCGACAAAGCGATGCCATAGTGTTAGGACACCAATTGACAGTACAAGTACCACATGCAGTAGAGGTTCTCTTGAACCGCACACAAACACAACACTTGACTATAGCAAGACTCACTGGTTACGAATTAACATTGTTTCAGCCACACATAGAAATCAGACGTTGTAGTACATTGAATCCTGCCACACTGTTACCAGTAAACGGAACAGACCCACTAGCACATGATTGTATTGAAGTTATTACTATCACGACGAAACCTAGACAAGACTTGACAGACGTCCCATTGTTAGACCCAGACCTGACGTTGTATGTAGATGGTTCATGTATGAGAACAAATACAGGAGAGCTAGTGGCCGCTTACGCAGTCACAACAGACACTGAAGTCATTGAAACAAATCGCATAAACACCTTGTCCGCTCAAGCAGCAGAGCTTATCGCTCTGACACAAGCCTGTATTCAAGCCACAAATAAAAAAGTCAACATATACACTGATTCACGTTATGCATTCGGAGTTGTACATGACTTCGGCGTGCTGTGGCGAGAGAGAGGTTATTTAACTTCTCACGGTGCCCACATTCAGCACGGACCCCTCATTCATGCCTTATTAGATGCAATACATCTACCCACTGCAATATCAATTATGAAATGTAAAGCTCATACGAAAGTTACTGATATCATTTCCCAAGGCAATGATCTAGCTGACCGAACAGCTAAACAGACTGCTCAAACTCACACATCTGACATGACAAAGACAATAGTCCCGACACCAACACATTGCATGATGGTTAAGGATCCCGCTCTTGACGTAATTGACATACAGACACATGCTACACCAGATGAAATAAAGAAATGGACTGAATTAGGAGGGATCCAAACGGATCAAGGATGGATGACGAAGGAAAAATCTGTGTGGTTCCTTCCTGATTCAATGGTCCAAGTTATCATTAATACTGTACATAGTCCAGCGCACCTAGGAGAAAAAGCTATGCTAGACAGCATTCAACACATTTGGTTCAACAAACATTTACGAGCAGCAGCTAAACAAAAAGTTCGTACCTGTATGATCTGTTGTCAGTTTAACCCAGGTAAAAGCATTCCCGTAGAACAAGGTGGATTTCAGCCTCCTGATCACCCTTTTGAAGTCCTCCAGATGGATTATATCCAGATGGAACGATGTCGAGGATTCAAATATGTTCTCGTAGTTGTCTGTGCTCTTTCCCGTTGGACAGAGGCATACCCGGTTTCAGATTACACTGCCCCGACTACTGCCAAACAGTTGGTTCGAGAATTCTTCCCACGGTACGGTTTACCACGTGTTGTCTACTCAGATAACGGCCAGCCGTTCTCATCCGAACTAATGAAACACGTTTCACTTTTGTTAGGCTATCAGTGGAAATTTCACTGTGTCCGACACCCCGAGGCAGCAGGTCTCGTGGAACGACATAATCAAACCCTGAAAATCAGATTGTCCAAAATATGTAGAGAGAAAGGTGTCGACTGGGTAGTAGCCTTACCAGTTGCACTCTTTTACATGAGAATGGTAGCGCACTCTCGAACAGGGCTATCCCCTTATGAGGTGGTCTTTGGCAGACCACCAAATATGTGGGGGACGCCTATACCACGCAAAATAACTGATGTTGACTGTAATATGCTGACAGATTACCTGGCTTCCTTGATGTCTGCACTACAATCTTGTCGTTCACAGGTAGCTGCAGCCTTTCCCGACAACACCGAGGTGAAACCCCATGACGTAGTTCCCGGGGACTTGGTGTTAGTGAGGAACTTTGACCGGAAGTCTCAGCTGGATCCTAGGTGGAAATCGCCTCAACTCGTACTGTTAACAACGAGGACAGCCGTGAAGATCGAAGGTCGCAAAGGCTGGATACATTCAAGTCATATCAAGAAATTTCATGGACTACAATCAGATGTAAACGATACACCTCGCGTGTCTTCACCGATTGACTCAAAGCTTCCTTTGGTTGAACTGAATGACAAGGAACAATATAAACTAAAACTAAGGTCTAACAAGTCAGACAATTTGATTGTTTAAGTCCTCTCCAAGGTGAATCGGTCGAATTTGTCTCTGACATGTATCCTCTAGACCTGAATAGAGAAAGAAACCGAAAAATGCGATTGAAACAACATGCGTACTGTAAATCACTGCGTAGTCATTGCACAGTGACGTTATTAATTTTGTTTTTCTTAAGTCTTTTAATAATCGCTGCAAGTATATTGTTGCACATATATTATTCTATTTCTAAACATGTTTACAATGTTACTGCCGAACATTCCTTTAGTGAATTACCCTTGCATGAGTTGTCCTATAGATTTGCGCTGCGCAATAACACTTTTATTAGTATGTTACATCATTCCCATCAGGTTAGCAATGCTACAAATTGTTGGATATGTGGCCGACTCCCTCCCTATCAGAACTATAAAGGAATTCTGCCTCTCTTTCCATATCCGTTCACACACAATGGCTCCTGTGGAGCATGGTTTAGTTTAATTAATTCCCTAGATTCGAATTCTGCAGTTGATCAAGACAACTGGGTATGGGGAAACCTGAACTTAGTTTTACTCAAAGTCTGTTACCCTAACAAGGAGGGACTTCCCAAAAGAACAGGAACTGATCTAGAAAATGAGGTATATGGATTAGGGAATTTCACGCTTAATCTCATGATCCTGAATATTGAATCCGAAGCTGCACCAATTTTGCCCGCTATGTCTGTATTTCCAGTTAAAGGTGAATTATGTGTAAGAAAGAATGGTTCTATACATATGGGCCATAGTAGATGCACCACTGTAATAGAATTCAGTGATCAAGGCAAGTCTACATTTAGAGCTTCTCGCCATTCCTACTTCATATGTGGTCAGACTGCATATATACGTTTGCCTCTAGATTGGGATGGTACCTGCTACATCGGATTCCTTTTGCCACCTGTTTTCCTAGCTCCTCCTGATTATCACAGAAATACTCATTTAGTACACAATAGAGAACGGAGAGATCTCCCAATAGTCGATTACACTGAGACAGCATGGGAAAAATACACAGATTTCAATAAAGGTCTCTTTCCCTATATAGGTACAGTTACCAATAGTAAGCTGATACGTAGATTAACCAGAACCCTTGAAGCAGTAGTGAACGAAACTATTTCCGCCTTAGGCAATTTAACAGAAGAGCAGTCTGCTATGCGGATTGTTGTGCTTCAAAATCGTCTTGTCCTTGACGTCATCCTGGCCGATAGGGGCGGAGCTTGTAGGGTCATCGGATCAAGCTGTTGCATTTTCATACCAGAAAATTCGCCCTCTGTATATAAAGCCATAACTCGCCTTCATAAGATTGTAAGCCAGATACACCAGAATCCAGGCACCTGGACTTGGTCCGGTTGGTTTTGGAGTGTATTGTCAACTTTTGGATGGAGGGTCCTATCCTTCCTAGGTATTGGCTTTCTCATACTATTCAGTTGCTGTTTATGCCTACAATGTGGACCAGCGATTTGTGGTCTGTGTGCCACATCGTGTATTCCACCACCAAGATTTCATTCATCCCGGAAGAAGAAAGAAGAACAAATGATGCTATATGAACAGATCAACGGATTGATGAAGATTGATATCTCTTAAGGGCAAGTAGGGGACAAGGAGGGAATGTGGAAATATGGATTTTTATGATCAGTTATGTCCCCTATCTTGGACCCCAACGGTTTCATGTATAAATTACAAGTACATGTATGTTTCCACCAGTTCCGGTTATGAAGACGCAAACACATGTGCGTCCACCGTCAACATGTCCTCTTTCAGATCCGCCATGAATGGGCCGGATATTCTATTCCTAAGTATGAAAGGCCACCGGCTTTATATGGTTCATTTATGCCATTTTACAATCCAGGCGAGTAGGCCCTGATTCTGCCATTAAGCCTTTCCCTGCCTTCTGCCTCTGAAAGCTCCAGTCTGAGCTCGCATCTGTATCCATGAACTTTGTCCTACTCCCTGCGCGGCTAACGGTGCCTGACTCAACCTGTCTGCTTGCCAAAAACCGTATTTCACCTTCGAGATTATCTGCTCCGCTCCCTATCCAATGCATTCCTGTCTAGTAGTTTAAGTAAACATTCTTCCAGCTACCGAGCAAAAGGCCCGGCTTCTCTGTCTTTATGCAAGTAATTCATAGCCCTGTTACTATGGAAGATTTCTGCCCTCGCATCTAGTGTAGACACTTAGACGCTTGTACACGCACTAACAGTCAGTATAGTCAGTATAGAATGAGATTCTATTCTAAAGAGACCTCTCTTTTTGGATAACATAGTTCTTTAAACATAGGATGTTAGATATGATTTGGGATTAGGTTGACATAACCCCAGACTTCTGTCTCCACATATAGAGCTAAATGTCAAGTCCCCTTCACCCCCTAGTTGCACGTCAATCACACGTCATGCTGCTGCGCACGCATCTCTGCCAAGTATTTCTGCTGACATTGCGAAATTCTTTCATGGTGCCACCTACTTGTGACATCATACTTAATGACGTTCTTTAGTTACGCCTAGTTACACCCACTTTAGTTACGCATGTATGTTTTATCTTTGTTATCAATTGTTACGCCTCCTGCATCTGTTTTCACTATAATGCCTCTGTATAAAAATGATTACTTGTCAATAAAGTGGGGTCCTTCACTTCCTGAACCTTCGTGGTGAGAGAATATGGAGTCCATCAATTCGAATTGATTTTGGAATAAAGCCCGTTCCGAACCTCTAATACCACGGATTCTGCCTCTTATTTTACTGAGCTATTATTATAGATTTTTCCGCATCAAATTAAGTTCCGGTAATTAAATTATTTACCACACTGGCACGAAACTGGACAAAGGGAAGGGGGTGTAACCACTCCCCTCCCTGGTCCCACCCATAGGAGGGACCTAGCAGGTAACCCAGCCCCCCAGATTAGTATAAGAGTGGGAGCTGATTCCTTAGGACTTTGGATTATCCTGAAAACTGCAACTTGAACAGAAACTCTGGACCTTCGACATTCGACATTCGACTACGGAAGAAGACTGAACTGGCCACCCTGTGCAAACAGGAACCATCAAGCGACCTGCCGTTTGCTTTGCCCAAGTTCTACGAGGAACCGACTGCAGAGCCCGACCAGCGCCTTGACTTCCAGACTTCTCCGACCCTGATCCACATCCACAGCAAAGCTGAGATCCGTGGAGGCGACGTGAGACGTGGGACCAGCTACCTGGGAAAATTGGCTACTAGCTTCCAGTGCAGCTTCTGAGGCATCCTCAAAGTTGTGCTCTGGGGATTGAGAAGCCCCAACCCCGAGCACCATCTACACCGAAGATCAGCCCTCCACACTCCACGAGTTCTGCGTGGGGCCCTTCTGCATTTTCCTGCTCTACGCGTCTGTCCGGTTACTTGCCCGTTGGCTAGTAACCTTTGTGACGACAAACCCTTAACTTTTCACTGCTGGTTTGGCTCCTCCAGACTGGCCCTTGCTTCCCTGTGAAAGAGAACCACCTCAGGCCTTCCTGGTCTGCAACAGAAGCGAATCCTTCATTCTGCGTGGGTTGCGCTTGCCAAGGCTTGTTGGGTCCAAACTCGTCATCGACGCCCCAACAGCAAGAGCCCTTGTGGGACAGCTCGCCTCCTGGTTCTGGTCATCCTCGACGCCTCCTGGTACCCATGGCTGCTGCGACAAGCTTCACCTCTTCACCTGCATCTTCACGACATCGCCTGGTTCCTTCCTGGTTCCTTCCCGGCTCCTGGCTGGTGACCTAGACTCTGTCCCCTCTGCTTGTAGGTATCCTCCTTCTTGATTCCATCCTTGGAATCCACCGGACACTCTTCACTGACTGCCTGTCAGCATCTTTCTTCAGGCATCCATAGGAGTCGACGACGAAACCCGACGCAAGTTCACACCTATGCACCCGCAGCCCGTGGGCTAGGTAACTTGAGTACTCCGGTGCTCACAAGGGTATTGACTATCCTAGGGTCTAGTTTCCAAGTCTCTAACTCCTAGCTCCTTCCAAAGTGTCCTAAAACTCTTTATTTCTAAACATAACTATTTCTATCGACTTCAACGCATTACACGTGAGTGTTTCCACTCTGCACCTGAATCCCGTGGGCCGCCCACTGCCTAGCAACTGGTAGGATAGTGTAGCCCCAGCGATTCCCTAGGCCTAGGCCTAACCTGTGTTCGTGACAGTGGTTCTTATACCACTTACTTAGTATATGGTTTGCGTGGCCCCTAGGGCCTAACTGTATTACTTACCTGTGTGACTTATATATGCTTAAATAAGACTGTGTTGTACTTACCTCGAATCTCATAAAGTGTGCTGAGGGTATTTTGACTAGAATAAATACATGCTATTTTCATATATATCTGTTGTGGTGTCCTTTCATTTGGTATTCAAGGGATTGCAAATGGTATAACAGCTGGCTTCACATGCCATAAAGAGTTTAGCCTAAGACTGCTCTTGTCCATGCTACCACTAGGATAGATGGTCTATAAGGTTGACTTTACAACCAATCACCATAAGGGTTGTTTTGACTGATACAAGGTGTACATTAGAACTAGTGACATCATATATCAGGCCAACTTCTCACATTGGTGAGCAGCGGTTGGGATCTGAGATTGCTGTTGTAATACCATTGCAATCTTGAGATTTCAAATTGAAAGATCACAAGGATATTTGTTAGGTACATATAACATAGCTTATAAATACTTAAGTTCTACTGAACTTAGTTGTTGTAGGTTGAAGGGCCTAGCACACCCTGACTACAACTACTAGAGAGGTTTTAGTAGATACAACTAGTGTAGGTAGGTTCACACACCACACCGTCACTAGATCATGTCTCTGAGAGGAGATCAAGATGATTCTCTCTCAGGAGGGGGATATCCTAGAAAGATACCCTCTAGATATGATACCCTAACTTTTCAGGAGATGAGACAATTGTGTACCTCCAGAAAGTTAAAACAGGGTTCAAACCCTACCCTCATTCATCTAGTGCAGATCTTAGAAGAGTATGATGCTCAGAGAGCCTCCCAGGATGGTGCCTTAGGTACCAATGAGGGTCTGCCCTCTATAGAAGACTCCCCTCACAATACTGATCTAGATGAGTCAGCAGGGACTTCAGAAGATGAGGTAGATAGCCAGGTCCAAGTTAGGAGACTTAGCCAGGCTAACTTAAGCCTACATGGGAGACAGAATGGGGTCCCCCCCATTCAGACCCTCAAGTGGACTTAACCAGAGAAGCAGGAGAGGAAGATCCCCTTCCAGGGAATCTATCCACTCCCATGTCTCTAATGGCTCCAATGCCTCTTCTCACAGGGGAATGACTTCTCCACAGAGAAAAGAGCATCAGGCCAGAATGAGGGAAGTCAATCTAAGGATTGAAATGGAAGAACTTGCTGTCAGATCAATGGAGCGACTTCCCCAGGAGCAGATGACAGGTCCTCAAATCCCTCTCACCCAAACCAGTGACAGATGGAATATACAACTGCCTCTGGACTTAGCCGAGGGGGAAAGGGGAATTGGAAGACAAACAAAAGAGAGACCGCCTCCGGACACTGGAGCTGCTAATGATATCTTCTGTTCTTATGAAGGCTCCTAAAAAACATAACACACAAATTAAGTCTTCCCAAACTCTATAGATAGTTTTTAGGCTTTCTTCGATAGAACTACTTTTACCTTAAGTGTCGGAGAACTAAGCCACCCTCTATGCTTGTTTGTCTATTGATTACTTGATCAGCTTTAAGGGCTGGAAGTCTTTTATTCTCACTTGTGGTTTTACTCCGTGAACCTGTGTACGCCACTGGTGAAAAGGCTGTAATCTCAGTGTCTTTTATTCAGAATTAAATTATTGTAGAAAAAATCAGCCTCTTTATCTTAGTAGTGTACAATCCATAGCACGGTTGAAGAAAAACTTCACTGTTCGCCCTTGGTATAAGTCTGAAGTCAACTTCACAGTTCAAAACTCTCTCAATGAGTGCTATTCAGAACCAATAAGTACTAACTTGAACTCCAGCAGAATATTTCTTCTTTTTAGCTTGCATATGCTTTAGTTGGAAAAAACAACACTCTTACTTGACTGAGGAGAAGGTCTCTCTTCACAGAGACGCTTCTCCAAGATATTACTGTTGGCGTAGATACTCCTTCTGAATTCACTACGAAGATTCTCACATCGAGCTGTCGACTTGCTGACTGAATATTCACTGAAAATAATTAATACCAGAAAGCACGTCAGAAAATATTTCCGTGCTACACAAACTGTACTGTGAATACTTTCCTTTGAAATATGGAACCTGGAACCCACGAAAAATAACTCTCTCAAAAAGATTTTCTCTGAAGGAACGGGCCTCAGAAGGAAAAGGCAACCGTTTTCTTGAGATTCAACAGTTGAAGTGCGCCGCGCGAACCTCGCGCATGCGCATTGAGACCTGTGAAGAGTCTCGCGTCTATAACAACTAGACCGAGTACTCTTCCAGGAAGTGGTCTACAGAATTTAACTGGAAGTGGAAGGGAATCGCAATCCAAGCAGAATGGATCTAAGCGATGTCTTCCAAGTGGGAGTCAATCTTCTCCAGAGCGGGTATTTCCAAGGACACTGTCTTTTAGAGTGCAATCGTACACTCGCAGAATCGTTTTTCAATCTGTTCCGCTGCATCGTGACACTTGCCCTTGCCAAAGAGAGACTTGCTCTGGCCACAGAGCAAAAGTTAAGTGGGTTAGGACCCACTGGTGGCAGCAATATCCCTAAGGATAGAGACAGGTCCTATGACAACAGAAACCTGAGCAAGATTGTCCCTCCCTACAAGTGTGGGGATGACATCCACAAATAGATAACTGCTTTGGAGAGGGCTTGCAAAGTACAGCAGGTACACCAAAGTCAGTGGGCAGCTATCTTGTGGCTCTCCTTCTCTGAGAAAGGTAGAGACAAGCTCCTCACAGTTAGTGATGAGGATGCAGACAATTACACTGTCCTGAAGAGTGCTCTGATTGATGGGTTTGGCCTAACCACTGAACAATACAGGTTGTTGTTCAGGGATACCCAGAATGTTACCAGAATACTAAATGTTCGCTCCCTACCTAGACATCAACTAGAGGTATGGGACCTAATACAAACAATTCAACCTGATCTCTGTTTCCTTACGGAAACCTGGTTGAAACCCCATACAGTCCCCGCTATTGCTGTCGGGGTTCCTCTGGGCTATAAGATCGTCCATTTTGACCGTCCAGAGAAAACTGGTGGTGGCCTAGCCATTATACACAAAGATTACCTGAAGATCATCACGCTAGAACAGAGGCACAACTCTCTCTTTGAAATATTAATTTTCAAAATGCAATATGCCTCAAATAGATTCTGGAAAGGAGCCCTATTCTATCGCCCCCCTGGGCCCTCTACAGGTTTCCCTCTAGCATTACTGGAGCTTCTGGCCCCACATTTTAAAGCAAAAGAAGATTTTCTTCTCCTTGGCGATTTCAATGTCCATATTGATAACCCCACACTCCCTGAAACGACCTCCTTGGTCTCCGAATTATCCTCCCTTGGTCTGACATTACAAAACCATGAGCCCACCCATATAGGAGGTCACTTTCTTGATCTGGTTTTCACCAACTTTCCTCAGGTACAATGTTCCTCCCCGGTTCATATAATTTGGTCCGACCACTTCATCGTGGAATTCTCCATATCTAAAGCGGATAAGCCCCTTAAAATAAACCCCCTCCCACCAGTCTGGCGATGACAGTGGTATAAAGTCACCATAGAGGAATTGCAAAAGGAATGGAAGCAGCCCATTCCCTTAGAGACTGACAGTATACAGACTGTTTTAACTAAATTCAACAATTCCCTTAAGGAAGCAATTGATAAAATAGCACCTTTAAAACTACACAAACAATACCCTGCCACCAAACAGGAAATCTGGTATACCGAGGAGCTTAGAATAGAAAAACAAAATTGCAGGAGATTGGAAAAGAAGTGGAGAAAAACACGAACTGAAGAAAACAAGGGATCAGACTATGAGGCTCAGACTAAATACTACAAAAACATCAAATTTGCTCGGAGGAAAAGCCTCTCCCAACAAATCGCTGAAGCGGGAAATCGATCCTAGGAACTATTTAAAATTCTCCAGGAATTTGTAAAGCCAACTGCATGCAAAAGTCCTGATGACTTTTCCCAACAACTATGTGACGAAATTTCATTATTTTTTGAAAATAAAATCAATTCTATCTATGATAAAATTTTACTGGCCTCCAATCAAAATCAAAATAGTGACAACTCCTCATTCTCATCCTTTTTGCCCACACGGAGTAAAACCACACTTATGATGTTTCCAGCAGTCACTGACTCCGATCTCACCTCCTTAATGAGCCATATAAAATCTGGTTCCCCAGAGGATTTTCTATCAGCTAAAATAATAGCCTCTCTGCATACAATGCTTAGGCCCCACATTCTAAATCTGATCAACCATTCCCTCAGAGAAGGATCTGTGCCCACTGAATGGAAAAAAGCAGTGGTGAACCCAATCCGGAAGAACGCAGCTATTCCATGGACCGATCTTTCCAATCTCCGACCCATTTCCCTCCTCCCCATTCTCAGCAAAATGACCGAGAGACATGTAAACACTTACTTGTCCAAGTACATCGAGGCAGCGGAGGGCCTAGACCTTTCTCAATCTGGATTCAGGCCCAATCACAGCACAGAGTCTGCCCTCCTCTCAGTGACTGATACCATCAAGATGTCACTGGATGGAGGAAATTCAATGATTCTAGTGCTGTTAGATTTATCCGCTGCCTTCGACACTGTATCCCATGAGATTCTTCTCGATCGCCTGAGGGAGAGGGGAGTAGAAGGAGTGGCTCTTTCCTGGCTAGAAAGCTTTCTTTCGGATCGCCATCAAGAGGTAAGACTGGGCTCCCACCATTCCATCTCAAGAGAGCTCACTAAAGGAGTGCCACAGGGCTCTTGCCTAAGCCCCACACTCTTTAATATGTATGTGTCCCCCCTGGCAGATATAGTAAGATCTTATGGGTTCACACCGATGTCATACGCTGACGACACTCAGCTTTTGTTCCCCTTTAAAACCCTCACGCCCACAATACAAAAATCTTTTGCGGACGGTATGAGGGCAATATCTCACTGGATGGCCACCAATCGCCTCCAGTGTAATGTAAGCAAAACTGAGGTTATGTTGTTTGGGGAGGCAACACTCTTGTGGTCTCCAGACTGGTGGCCCCTGGATTTAGGACCAACCCCAAGCCCCAAACAAATTGTCAAAAATCTTGGCGTACGTCTAGATAGACCTCTTCTGTTCAAAGAGCACACAAACCAAGTAGCAGGTTCATGTTTTCAGATCATTGGACTGCTACGACGAGTCTTCTCATTTCTATCTGATTCTTATAGGAAGACTCTTATCCAGGCTCTGGTCATTAGTAGACTAGACTACTGTAATGGATTGTTGGTCTCGGCAAATGAAGAACAACTACAGAGACTACAGGTGGTCCAGAACACCGCGGCTAGATTAGTTCTCAACGCCCCGCCAAGGTCCGCATCTCTTCCCCTTTTGATAAAGCTTCATTGGCTGCCGATTAGACAGCGTGTAATATTTAAAATCTGCTGTACTATCCATGGATGTCTGTTTGGCAATGGACCTAAATATTTAAAAGAAATATTTAAACCCTACATACCCAGTTGAACACTGCGCTCTAGCACTCAACAACAACTTCAGGTTCCTAGGATAAAAAAAGTCAGGCAGGGAGGGCGAGCTCTATCCTACAAAGGTCCCATCCTTTGGAATTCACTGCCCCTTGCTCTGAAAAACACTATTAATTTCCAATCCTTTAAGAAGTCCCTGAAAACGTTCCTATTTGTAGCCTGTTAGGTTCTCTTCTTGCCTTTTCATTTCTCTGTTTAAGTATCAGATATTGGCATCTTGGTTATGCATAAGCGCGGAGATACCCCTTCGGGGGTTGACTTCCAGCGCTATACAAGACCAAAAATAAAATATAATAAAATAAAGACACAGACTCAGGACTGGACTGACTTTGTAGATTGTGCCACTAAGGCTTTGGAAGGCTGGTTATTGGGTAGTAAGGTTAGGGACTATACAGGATTGTATAATTTGATCATGAGAGAACAAATCCTTAACAACTGTCAAAACCAGCTGCTGCATCAACACTTGATTGACTCTGACCTAACTTCTCCCCAGGAATTGGGAAAGAAGGCAGATAGGTGGGTCAGGACTAGAGTTAAGCAGAAAAACCAGAACCAGGGCGGTGATCAGAAAAAGGCAGACCAGAAGGGTAATGAGCAGAAATCAAAAGACCAGAAGTCTTCACCAGGCCCCCAAAAGGCTCAGGGGAGGGTGGTCCCAAAAAGGATTAAAAGAAAGATGGCCAAAAGAAACCTTGGTGTAACTATTGTAAGTCCAATTCCCATTGGTATAGTGAATGCACCAAAAAGGACAAGCCCCCAACCACCATTGCCCCTAAGGCAACTATACCCCCTAGTCCAGCTGTAAGTGGTGGTTCCCAGCAAAAGGGTGTAATAGGGTTAACCCTGGGAACTGAAGTGGATTCTGGCCTAGTCAGAATACCCACTCAGGCTGTTCTGATCTGTGATGGGGACATAGCTTTGTCCTCTACTGTGGGTCCCAGTAACCTGGGCAAGTACAGACAGACTCCTTTGATCAACCAGAGAATGGCTCAGGCCTACAGGGACACAGGTGCTAGTGTCACAATGGTGACACCTGCCTTTGTGGACCCTGGACAGATCATGCTAGGTGAGAATTACCTAGTGACCAACGCTAGCAATGCCACTACCTCCCATAGTGTGGCAATTGTTAACTTCTCCTGGGGAGGGGTAACTGGCCTCAAGAAAGTTGTGGAGAGTTCAGATCTTCCTGTAGAGTGTCTGTTGGGAAATGACCTTGAGACTTCAGTGTGGGCTGAAGTGGAGTATAGGACCCATGCAGAAATGCTGTGAATAGATGCACATGTCCTTGCTGTGACTAGGTCACAGGCCAAAAAGTGCAACACTGAACAAGTGCTGGATCCTGGGACAATGGACCAGACACAACCCAAGAGAAAGAGCAGTAGGGTTAAGGCTGTGCCTTCCCCCTGCCTCAGGTAGAGAATCATCCCTCACAGGAGGATGAGTCTGAGAGCCCTGAAGGAACTGTCCTAGAAGAACTGGAACCTGACCAGGTTGAGTTTCTTGGGACAGGGGGACCTTCAAGGGCAGATCTGAGGCAGGCACAATTAGACTGTCCTTCTCTTGAACCCCTCAGACAGCAGGCTGCTGCTGAGGCTGCAGGGAATGCTCAAGGTACCCATAGAGTGTATTGGGATGAAGGGCTGCTGTACTCAGAGGCTAGAGACCCCAAGCCTGGTGCATCCAGGAGGTTGGTCATACCATTGAGTTTCAGAGGCTTCCTTCCTAACTTGGCCCATGATATTCCCCTTGCAGGACACTTAGGCCAGAATAAGACCTGGGACAGACTTGTCCCTCACTTTCACTGGCCTCACATGTCAGAAGATACCAAGGAGTTTTGTCGCTTCTGTGTCACCTGCCAAGCCAGTGGCACCACAAAGGCCCCCCTCATACCACTACCTGTGGTGGGGGTTCCCTTTGAGAGAGTGGGAATAGACATTGTTGGACCAATGGACCCCCAAACAGCATCTGGGCACAGATTCATACTGGTGATAGTGGACCATGCCACCAGGTATCCAGAAGCTATACCCCTAAGGACCACAACAGCTCCTGTTGTGGCAAGGGCCCTACTTGGAGTATTCTCCAGAGTGGGATTTCCAAAGGAGGTTGTCTCTGACAGAGGTGCCAACTTCATATCAGGGTATTTGACTGCAATGTGGAAGGAGTGTGGTGTTAACTACAAATTCACTACCCCCTATCACCCACAATGCAATGGGCTTGTGAAAAAGTTCAACAAGACCCTAAAAGGGATGATAGTTTACCAGACAAGCGTAGGCGAAGAAGGGACATCCTTTTACCCTGCCTTCTGTTTGCTTACAGAGAGGTCCCACAAAAGGGGGTTGGCTACAGCCCTTTTGAGCTTTTGTTTGGGCATCCTGTAAGGGGACCCCTGTGTCTAGTAAGGGAAGGATGGGAGAGACCTCTCAGACAACCCAAACTGGATATAGTGGATTATGTACTTGGCCTCTGCTCCAGGATGGCAGAGTATATGAAGAAGGCTTCTAAAAACCTTGAGGCAAGCCAAGAACTCCAAAAAGCTTGGCATGACCAAAAGGCTGTGCTGACTGTATACCAGCCAGGGCAGAAAGTGTGGGTGTTGGAGCCAGTGGCCCCAGCAGCCCTCCAGGACAAATGATCTGGACCCCACACTATTGTTGAACAGAAGGGAGAAGTCACCTACTTGGTGGACCTTGGGACTCCCAGAAGCCCCCACAGGGTGCTTCATGTCAAAGGCATATGTTGACAGGGCAGACATGGGCTTACTCATTGCTACAGATGAGGGGCAGGAGGAAGAGAGTGACCCTCTCCCAGACCTGCTGACTCAGAACCCTGATGATGGTTCAGTTGATGGTGTGGTCTTTTCTGACAGCCTCACTGACCATCAGCAACAGGACTGCAGACAAGTTCTACAGGCCTACAGACATATGTTCTCTCTGACCCCAAGTCAGACAAACTGGTGCACCCTAAAGGTGGACACTGGTGACAGTCTGCCTGTGAAGAGTAAAGTCTACAGGCAACCTGACCATGTCAGGGACTGTGTAGGAGAGTAGGGTCTGCTATCCTATGGTCACCCCAAATATTTGCTTTTTGCTTCACTGGTTTTTGACATATTGAGGCTGTGGGCCTGCTAATCAGACCCCCAGCCTGCTGTTCTCTCTACTAAATTGACACTATGCACTCTAGGTGCATAACCAATTGGAATTGGATCACCCTGTGAGCCCCTGTACCAGTGTACACTAGGTACCCAGGGCATTGGTGTATCTAAGGCCTACCAGGGGCTGAAGCATGTATTATGCCACCCCTGGCCTGGCCTAGCAATTTGACACAACTGGCTGATCACTCAGCTGGGGTAAGTTGGTGTAACCACCTCTTACTTAGGTGTAGTATACCTATACCTAACCTTAAAAGGGACACATGTTAACCTATAAGTCACTCCTATGGCAGGCCTTAACAATCCTGAAGGCAGAGTGCTTGGTTCCATGTGAGATGGTGCTCTGGCATGAGCTGAGCCTGTCTGCAGTGGTCGGAACTACTTCTTCTACCGTTTCCAGATATCGCCATACCATATACTCTTAAGTGTATTATGAACCTCGCAGTTAAATGCTATCTTTGGTTTGGCTTTATCAAAACATGTCGAGTAAGGTGTCATACGAATTGGAATACTAACCCCTCGCCAATTCTGGCGAAGGGGTTAGCATTCCACCCTTCTAGAGGGACACGACATGTACAGTACCTGAAACCCGGGTAAAATCAGACATAGCCTCAGCTCCACAAAATGGATGGTGCCACCACAGACACAAGTCTGCCCTCCTGCTGCTGGGAGTCCTTCCAGCTTGGGAGACGTGGACAAAGGGTTTCCTGCCAGGGGAGGTGCGTGCACCACCCCAGACAGGATTTTGTGTATTGGTCAGGTAGGGCTTGAATAGAATCAGACATGCCTGAGGCTCACAAGGAGCCTCGGTGCATATGCCAGTTCAAACCGGTCCTGGGGCACACCAGCCCCGGACCTGGGGCGAGCTGGACAAAGGATTGGGGGTGTAACCACCCCCCTTCCTGGTCCCACCCTTAGCGAGGGACCTAGCAGGTAGTCCGGCCCCTAGAATCCGCTTAAAGGTAGGAGCTGTGTCCTAAGACTTCAGACATCCTGGAATCAACTTACTACAAAGAAGAAGACGGGAACTTCGACGCTCTGCTGCACAGAGGACAGAAGGAAATCTCCCCTATGGTCAGGGAGTGACCATCTTGCTAACGCATGCACCAACCAGCTACTCGACGTCTGCTTTGCCGCCGCCTCCTGCCGGAGCCCGAGCCCAGAGACCGACAAGACCTGGACCTCCAGACCTCTCACCGCCCGATCCACCGTCCCTGTAAAGAAGGAACCCGTGGAGGCACCGAGACACGTGGAGCCAGCCATCTTGAAAAGACACTCGACAAGCTGCAAGCGCAACAACAGAGGCTCCCTCCAAGTTGTGCTTTGGGTCCTGAGAAGCCCAACATCCGAGCAGCATCTGCACCAAAGGTGAGCCCTCCAGCATCTCGACGATCTGCGTGGGGCCCCTCTGCACTTTGCATCTCGACGCGCCTGCCCGGTCCCTGGCCCGTTGGCTAGTGGCCATTTTGGCAACTTAACTTGAAAACTACGATACTGGTCTGGTTGCTCCAGACTGGCCCCTGCTGCCCTCCAAAGGAGCATCCCCTCTGACCTTGCTGGTCAGAACAATCAGCTTTCTTCATTTTCCACGACTCCTGCCTTTGCCAAGGCTTGTTTGCTTCCTTCGAGTCGCCAACACCGCCGACAGCGAGAGCCTGCGTGGGACAGCTCGTGAACCGAATCCTGGACATCGTCGACCTTCAGAGACCACGTGGTTGCGGAGACAAGCTACACCTCTTCACCTGTTTGCACCCGACATCGCCTGGTACCTACCTGGTGCCACGCCGGTCACTGGCTAGTGACTGTGAACACTGTCCTCTCTGCTTTCAGGTCTTCTACAACTCCGATCCACCCTTGGATCCACCGCATCTCTTCTGGACCGACCGCCTGCAGCATCTTTGTCACCAGGCTCCATTGAACAGATAGACGAAACCCGACGCACTTCGAGACCTATGCACCCGCTTCCTGTGGGTGAGGTAAAGCTGGCACTCCAGTGCCCAAGTGTAGAGAAACATCTCTAGTGTCTGTGTTTTAAGTCTTAAGTTCGTAGTCCATCCAGAAGACCCTTCTAGCAGTAACATTTGAACTTTTACGCACCCATTGAAAACCTATGGGAGCCCGCGTGTAACTTTCCTCACTGCACACGCGACCCGTGGACCTCCTGGTCACTAACTGAAGTTAGCTCCTTGTAGGCCCAGTGATTTTAGAGGCCCTAGGCCTTTTCCCTTTCCTAGTCGTGGTACTTATACCACTATTTTAGTATATGGTTTGAGTGGCCACCAGGGCCCATCCATATAAAGTGCAACTTCTGTATATTGTAATACTTTCTTGTTTAACGATTTGTGCTCCTGTGCTCATAAAGAATCTAGGGGATACTTTGAGTAATAAATACATATATATTTTGAATATATATCTGTGTGGTGTCCTTTCATTGGAATAAAGGGGGGTTACATATTTGTAAAACAGCTTGCTTAACACGCTTTAACAAGTTTAGCCTCAAAGACTGCTTAGCCTACGCTACCACTAGGGCAGCTAGTCCGAAAAGGTTGACTTACAACCACACCATAAGGGTTGCTTGGCATGGTACAAGGTGGTCACTTTAACTAGTGAACATCATATACCAGGCCAACTTCCCACAGACTGCATAAAGATTGAGGTACAAAAGATGTTGGAGCTGGGAGTCATTGAACCTTCAGAGAGCCCTTGGGCTAGTCCTGTAGTTCTTGTGCCAAAACCTCACACCCAAGATGGTAAGAGAGAGATGAGGTTTTGCGTGGACTACAGAGGTCTCAATGCTGTCACTAGGACAGATGCCCACCCAATACTTAGGGCAGATGAGCTCATTGACAGACTGGCAGCTGCTAAGTTTTTGAGCACATTTGACCTGACAGCATTCTACTGGCAAATCAGACTAGCTGAGAATGAAAAGGCCAAAACTGCTTTCTCGACCCCAGGAGGACATTATCAATTTGTGGTAATGCCCTTTGGTTTGAAGAATGCACCTGCCACTTTCCAAAGGTTGGTGAATCAAGTCCTTACAGGCTTGGATGACTACTGTGCAGCTTATCTTGATGATATTGCTGTCTTTAGCTCCACCTGGGAGGATCACCTGGTCCACCTGAGGAATGTTTTAGAGGCCCTGCAAAAGGCAGGCCTCACTATCAAGGCCACTGAGTGCCAGATAGGGCAGAGCAAGGTTGTGTACCTGGGCCACCTAGTAGGTGGGGGTCAGGTTCAACCACTGGAGAGCAAGATCCAGACCATAACGAACTGGACTCCTCCAATTACCCAGACACAGATCAGAGCTTTCTTGGGCCTGACTGGGTACTACAGAAAGTTTGTTAAGAACTATGGGTCCATTGTGACACCACTTAATGACTTGACCTCTAAGAGGATGCCAAAGAAAGTTCAGTGGACAGTAAGCTGTCAGAAGGCATTTGATGACCTGAAGCAGGCCATGTGCACTGCACCTATTCTGAAAAGTCCAGACTACTCCAAAGAGTTCATTGTTCAGACAGATGCTTCTGAGTTGGGTGTGGGAGCTGTCCTTTCACAACTGAATATAGATGGTCAAGACCAGCCCATTGCTTTTATTAGTAGAAGGCTGACCTCTAGAGAGAACGTTGGTCAGCTATTGAGAGGGAGGCCTTTGCTGTGGTTTGGGCCCTGAAGAAGCTGAGGCCATACCTGTTTGGCACTCACTTCAAGATTCAGACAGACCATAAGCCCCTCCTGTGGCTAAATCAGATGAAGGGTGAAAATCCCAAACTTCTTAGGTGGTCCATTTCCCTACAGGGGATGGATTTCACAGTGGAACATAGACCTGGGACTGACCATGCCAATGCAGATGGACTCTCCAGATATTTCCACTTAGAACATGAAGGCTCAACTGGTCAAGGTTAGTTTAATGTCCCTAAGTTTGGGGGTGGGTTGTGTAGGAGAGTAGGGTCTGCTTTCTATGTTCACCCCCACTTTTTGCTTTTGCTTCACTGGTTTTCGACTTAGATGTGGCTGTGGGCCTGCTAATCAGACCCACAGTCCAGCTGTTCTCTCTCTAAATTCATACTATGTACTTTAGGTACATAACCCAATTGGTAAGGATCACCTTCTAGGGCCCTGTACAGTGTACCTTAGGTACCCAGGGCATAGGTGTACCCTAGGCCTACCAGGGGCTGCAGCATGTATTATGCCACCCCTGGCTGGCCTTCCATTATGACACAACTGGCTGATCACTCAGCTGGGGCAAGGTCGTGTAACCACCCCTTGCTTAGGTGTAGTATTCCTATACCTACCTGATATATAGACACATGGGTAACCTATCAGTCACTCCTATGGCAGGCCTTAACAATACTGAAGGCAGAGTGCTTGGTAACATGTGAGATGATGCTCTAGCATGAGCTGAGCCTGTCTGCAGCTTTCGGAACCATGTCCTTATAGCTGTTCTCTGATATCGCCTACCATATACTCTTAAAGTGCCTTATAATCCTCGCGGTTATGGTAACTATGGTTTGGCTTTATCAAAACATGTCGTGTAAGGTGTCTAACACTTTGGAAAACTACCCCCACCCCATCTCTGGTGATGAGGATAGTATTCCTCCCTTCTAGAGGGAGAAGACATGTTAAAGACCTCCTACCCGGTTAAACTTAACCAGAGCCCCAGCATCACAAAATGGATGCTGCTGCCACAGACACAAGTCTGACTTCCTGCTGCTGGGAGTCCTTCCAGCGAGGGAGGCTTGGACAATAGATTTCCTGCCTTGGGAGGTGCTAGCACCACCCTAGACAGGACTTAGTGTATTGGGGCAGGGAGGGATGAAAGAAACGAGACACTGCCTGGGGAACACAAGGTGTCCCATGCATAGTCCGGTTCAAACCGGTGCTGGGGCACTCCAGCCCCAGTCCTGGCGTGAAACTGGACAAAGGGAAGGGGGTGTAACCACCCCCCTCCCTGGTCCCACCCATAGGAGGGACCTAGCAGGTAACCCAGCCCCCCAGATTAGTATAAGAGTGGGAGCCAAGTCCCTAGGACTTTGGATTATCCTGAAAACTGCAACTTGAACAGAAACTCTGGTCCTTTGACATTCGACTATGGAAGAAGACTGAAGAATCTCCCTTGTGGCCAAGGAGTGGCCACCCTGTGCAAACAGGCACCATCAAGCGACCTGCCGTTTGCTTTGCCCAAGTTCTACGAGGAACCGACTGCAGAGCCCGACCAGCGCCTTGACTTCCAGACTTCTCCGACCTTGATCCACATCCACAGCAAAGCTGAGATCCGTGGAGGCGACGAGAGACGTGGGACCGGCTACCTGGGAAAATTGGCTATTACCTTCCAGCGCAGCTTCTGAGGCATCCTCGAAGTTGTGCCCTGGGGATTGAGAAGCCCCAACCCGAGCACTATCTGCACCGAAGATCAGCCCTCCACACTCCACGAGTTCTGCGTGGGGCCCTTCTGCATTTTCCTGCTCGACGCGTCTGTCCGGTTACTTGCCCGTTGGCTAGTAACCTTTGTGACGACGAACCCTTAACTTTTCACCACTGGTTTGGCTCCTCCAGACTGGCCCTTGCTTCCCTGTGAAAGAGAAGCACCTCAGGCCTTCCTGGTCTGCAACAGAAGCGAATCCTTCATTCTGCGTGGGTTGCACTTGCCAAGGCTTGTTGGGTCCAAACTCGACATCGACGCCGCCAACAGCAAGAGCCCTCGTGGGACAGCTCGCCTCCTGGTTCTGGTTGTCCTCGACGCCTCCTGGTACCCGTGGCTGCTGTGACAAGCTTCACCTGCATCTTCACGACATCGCCTGGTTCCTTCCTTGTTCCTTCCCGGCTCCTGGCTGGTGACCTAGACTCTGTCCCCTCTGCTTGCAGGTATCCTCCTTCTTGATTCCATCCTTGGAATCCACCGGACACTCTTCACTGACTGCCTGTCAGCATCTTTCTTCAGGCATCCATAGGAGTCGACGACGAAACCCGACGCAAGTTCACACCTATGCACCCGCAGCCCGTGGGCTAGGTAACTTGAGTACTCCGGTGCTCACAAGGGTATTGACTATGCTAGGGTCTAGTTTCCAAGTCTCTAACTCCTAGCTCCTTCCGAAGTGTCCTAAAACTCTTTATTTCTAAACATAACTATTTCTATCGACTTTAACGCATTACGCGTGAGTGTTTCCACTCTGCACATGAATCCCGTGGGCCTCCCACTGCCTAGCAACTGGTAAGACAGTGTAGCCCCAGCGATTCCCTAGGCCTAGGCCTAACCTGTGTTCGTGACAGTGGTCCTTATACCACTTACTTAGTATATGGTTTGCGTGGCCCCTAGGGCCTAACTGTATTACTTACCTGTGTGACTTATGTATGCTTAAATAAGACTGTGTTGTACTTACCTCGAATCTCATAAAGAGTGCTGAGGGTATTTTGACTAGAATAAATACATTCTATTTTCATATATATCTGTTGTGGTGTCCTTTCATTTGGTATTCAAGGGATTGCAAATGGTATAACAGCTGGCTTCACATGCCATACAGAGTTTAGCCTAAGTCTGCTCTTGTCCATGCTACCACTAGGATAGCTGGTCTATAAGGTTGACTTTACAACCAATCACCATAAGGGTTGTTTGGACTGAGACAAGGTGTACACTAGAACTAGTGACATCATATATCAGGCCAACTTCTCACAATACTTCATTACCGAAGGTAAGTAACTTGTACATCCGAAAGAAACACGTTAGTTAGATTCCTCACCTTAGAATAGATACCCCAGCAATGCCAACCCCGGTGGTGGGTCTGCGAACTAAGATCACACCAGAAAGTCCTGGAGAACAGAACAGCCAAAAGAAGCCGTCTCTCCGGACTTGGCTGTCCAGGCAATAATGATTGGCAAACGTGTGCAGCGAGGCCCACGTTGCTGCCTGACAGATGTCCTGGAAGGGGACTCCTCGGCCCAGGGCAGTAGTCGCCGCTGTGGCCCGGGTGGAATGGGCCCTCAGCCCTACAGGAGGATCCTTTTTAGCCAAGGAGTAACAAGCTTTTATACACAATACGACCCACCGCGAGATGGTTCGCTTGTGTACCGCCCGCCCCTTCTTAGCACCTACGTAGCCAACAAAGAGTTGGTCGTCCACCCGGAACTGTTTGGTGCGGTCCAAATAAAAGGACAGCGCCCGTTTTGGGTCCAGACGGTGGAGCCTCTCTTCTTTCTTCGAAGGAGGCGAAAAGAAGGTGGGCAACATGACAGACTGCCCGATGTGAAAGGCAGTCACCACTTTCGGAAGAAAGGAAGGACGAGTCCGGAGGACAACCTTGTCCGGATGGACAGAAAGAAAAGGAGGCTTAGAAGATAGAGCCTGAAGCTCACTCACCCGTCTAGCAGAGGTGATGGCTACCAGGAAGCAGTCTTAAGATTTAGAAGGCGAAGGGGACAATTATGAAGAGGCTCAAAGGGAGCGCACATCAGATATGTCAAGACCAGGTTCAAATCCCACTGAGGCACTACGAAAGGGACAGGAGGAAACATGTGAGTAATGCCTTTGAAGAAGCAAGAAACAACAGGGGATTTGAAAAGAGAAGGCTGATCAGGAAGCCATAAGAATGCAGAAATAGCAGAGAGATAACCTTTAAGAGTGCCCAGAGCAGAGCCCTGCTGGGCCATGGAAAGAAGAAAGAGGAGAATCTCAGAAAGAGGGGTGGAAAGGAGATCCACAGCCTTTGCCGTGCACCATGCCACAAATTTGTTCCACCTGCAGACGTATACCGATTTTGTGGAGGGACGCCTGACTGCTAGAAGAACAAGTTACTTACCTTTGGTAACGATGTATCTGTAAGAAAGTCCTGGAGAACAGAATGGCCAAAGAAGCCATCTCTCCGGACTTGGCTGTCCAGGCAATAGTGCTTGTCGAACGTGTGCAGTGAGGCCAACGTCGCAGCCTGACAGATGTCCTGCACGGGAACTCCCCGTCCGAGGGCAGTAGTCGCCGCTGTGACCCGGGTGGAATGGGCTCCCAACAGGAGGGTCCTTTTTCGCCAAGGAGTAACAAACCTTTATACACAAGACGACCCACCGTGAGATGGTCCGCTTGTGTACGGCTCACCCCTTCTTAGCACCTACGTATCCAACAAAAAGTTGGTCGTCCAACCGGAACTGTCTGGTGCGGTCCAAATAAAAGGACAGCGCCGTTTTGGGTCCAGACGGTGGAGCCTCTTTTCCTCTTTCGAAGGATGCGGAGGCGGAAAGAAGGTGGGCAAAGTGACCGATTGCCCGATGTGAAAGGGGGTCACCACTTTCGGAAGAGAAGAAGGACGAGTCCGGAGGACAACCTTGTCCGGATGAACAGAAAGAAAGGGAGGCTTAGATGACAGAGCCTGGAGCTCACTCACCCATCTAGCCGAGGTGATAGCTACCAGGAAAGCAGTCTTAAGAGTCAGAAGACGAAGTGGACAATTGTGAAGGGGCTCAAAGGGAGCGCACATCAGAAAAGTCAAGTCAAGATTCAAATCCCACTGAGGCATTGTAGGACAGGAGGGTCTGCTTCCTATGGTCACCCCCACTTTTTGCTTTTGCTTTGTTGGTTTTCGACTTAGATGTGGCTGTGGGCCTGCTAATCAGACGCACATCCCAGCTGTTCTCTCTCTAAATTCATACTATGTACCTTAGGTACATAACCCAATTGGTAAGGATCACCTTATGGGTCCCTGTACAGTGTACCTTAGGTACCCAGGGCATAGGTGTACCCTAGGCCTACCAGGGGCTGCAGCATGTATTATGCCACCCCTGGCTGGCCTCCCATCATGACACAACTGGCTGATCACTCAGCTGGGGCAAGGTCGTATAATCACCCCTTGCTGAGGTATAGTATTCCTATACCTACCTTATATATAGACACATGGGTAACCTGTAAGCCACTCCTATGGCAGGCCTTAACAATCCTGGAGGCAGAGTGCTTGGTAACATGTGAGATGGTGCTCTAGCATGAGCTGAGCCTGTCTGCAGCTTTCGGAACCATGTCCTTATAGCTGTTCTATGATATCGCCTACCATATACTCTTAAAGTGCCTTATAATCCTTGCGGTTATGGTAACTATGGTTTGGCTTTATCAAAACATGTTGTGTAAGGTGTCTAACAATTTGGAATACTACCCCCACACCATTTCTGGCGATGAGGATAGTATTCCCCCCTTCTAGAGGGAGATGACATGTTAAAATCCTACTTACCCGGTTAACGTTAACCAGAGCCCCAGCATCACAAAATGGATGCTGCTGCCACGGACACAAGTCTGACCTCCTGCTGCTGGGAGTCCTTCCAGCGAGGGAGGCTTGGACAATAGGTTTCCTGCCTTGGGAGGTGCTAGCACCACCCCAGACAGGACTTAGTGTATTGGGGCAGGGAGGGATGAAAGAAACGAGACACTGCCTGGGGCACACAAGGTGTCCCATGCCTAGCCCGCTTCAAACCGGTGCTGGGGCACTCCAGCCCCAGCCCTGGGGTGAAACTGGACAAAGAGAAGGGGGTGTAACCACCCCCCTCCCTGGTCCCACCCATAGGAGGGACCTAGCAGGTAACCCAGCCCCCCAGATTAGTATAGGAGTGGGAGCTGAGTCCTTAGGACTTTGGATTATCCTGAACTGAAACTAGACACGAAACTCTGGACCTTCGACATTCGACAACAAGAAGACTGAAGAATCTCCCATGTGGCCAAGGAGTGGCCACCCTGTGCAAACAGGCACCAACAAGCGACCTGCCATTTGCTTTGCCCAAGTTCTACGAGGAACCGACTGCAGAGCCCGACCAGCGCCTTGACTTCCAGACTTCTCCGACCATGATCCACATCCACAGCCGATCTGAGATCCGTGGAGGCAACGAGAGACGTGGGACCGGCTACCTGGGAAAATTGGCGAGTAGCTTCCAGCGCAGCTTCTGAGGCATCCTCGAAGTTGTACTCTGGGGATTGAGGAGTCCCAAGCCCGAGCACCATCTGCACCGAAGATCAGCCCTCCACACTCCACGAGTCCTGCGTGGGGCCCTTTTCCTGCTCGACGCGTCTGTCCGGTTACTGGCCCGTTGGCTAGTGACTCAGTGACGACGAACCTGTAACTTTCCACCGCTGGTTTGGCTCCTCCAGACTGGCCCTTGCTTCCCTGTGAAAGAGAAGCACCTCAGACCTTCCTGATCTGCACCTGAAGCGAATTTCCATTTCCGCGTGGGTTGCCTTTGCCAAGGCTTGTTGACTCCGATCGGGACGTCGAGTCCGCCATCAGCAAGATCCTTTGTGGGACAGCTCGTACCCTGGTTCTGGTTGTCCTCGACGCCTCCTGGTCCACGCAGCTGCAGAGACAAGCTTCAAGACATCACCTGTGTTCTGTACGACATCGCTTGGTTCCTTCCTGGTTCCACACGGTCACTGGCTAGTGACCCAGACTTTGTCCCCTCTGCTTGCAGGTGTTCTTCCTTCAAGATCCATCCTTGGGTCCACCAGACATCTTCCTCCTGCCAGCATCTGTTCTTCAGGCATCCATAGGATCCAGCGACGACACCCGACACATCTTCACACCTATGCACCCGTCTCCTGTGGGTGAGGTAAAGCGAGTACTCCGGTGCTCCAGTGGATATTGACTATCCAAGTGTCTAAGTCATTAGTTGCTTCCTCCTAGTTACTTCGGAAGTGTCCTTATTCTTCCTATTTCTGACTATTACATTCCCGTTGACTTTAATGTAACCCGCGTGTGTGTTTCCACACTGCACACGCTTCCCGTGGGCCTCCCACTTCCTAACTATTGGTAGGGTAGTGTAGCCCCAGCGATTCCCTAGGCCCTAGGCCCTAGGCCTACTCCCTGTTCGTGACGTGGTACTTATACCACTTTCTTAGTATATGGTTTGCGTGGCCCCTGAGTGCTGAGGGTATATGTTAGAATAAATACTTTCTAATTTTATATATACCTGGTGTGGTGTCCTTTCATTTGGTATTCAAGGGATTGTAATGGTATAACAGCTGGCTTCACATGCCATACAGAGTTTAGCGTAAGACTGCTCTTGTCCATGCTACCACTAGGATAGCTGGTCTATAAGGTTGACTTTACAACCAATCACCATAAGGGTTGTTTGGACTGATACAAGGTGTACACTAGAACTAGTGACATCATATATCAGGCCAACTTCTCACAGCCCCGATGCTGGGCCCACTGAAACTTGAGGTCCCACTGCAGAGCCCGCATTCGCCACCTGGCGTGATGCACTAGCAGGATGCAGGAGGCTACCAGATCCAGAAGCCGCAGCTGACTGAAACCCGGAATAGAGGCTGAAAGATGGGAATCAGAGCCTGAATATCCCGGACCCACTGTTCTGGTGGATAAGTCCGGAACTGCGCCGAGTCCAGAACCACTCTAATAAAGAGGAGCTTCTGGGAGGGACTCAGATGCGACTTCGCCACATTGATGGAGGACCCCAGCAAATGCAGGATGTCAGCCGTAGTCTGGAGGTGGGAGACGACTTGCTGGGGCGAGCCCGCCTTCATCAGCCAGTCGTCGAGATAGGGGAAGACTGGAACCCCTGATCTGCGCAGATGTGCTACAACCACCGCCATCACTTTCGTGAACACCCGAGGGGCACTGGTGAGGCCGAAGGGGAGCACAGTAAACTGAAAATGCTCCTGACCCACAGTGAACCACAGGTAATGCCGGTGGGCCGGCAGGACGGGGATGTGAAAATAAGCGTCCTGCAAGTCCAACGCTACCAATCAGTCTCCTGGGTCCAGGACAGCCAGAACCTGAGCTAAGGTAAGCATCTTGTACTTCTCCTTCCGGAGGAAGGCGTTGGCGCTCCTGAGGTCCAAGATGGGGCGTAGGCCCCCTTTGCCCTTCTTGGGAACCAGAAAGTAGTGGGAATAGCAACCACGGCCTACTTCTGGACCGGGAACGCGCTCGACGGCCCCTTTGGCCAAGAGGGCCGTAACCTACTCCCGTAGAAGATTCAAGTGATCCCCCGACATGCGGTGGCACTGCGGTGGCATGGCTGGAGGGGTCGTCTCGAAGGGGAGGGAGTAGCCCCTTCGGACGATTTGCAGCACCCACCTGTCTGAAGTGATGGAATGCCAGTGGAGCAGGTGATGGCGAACTCTGCATCCCACTGGCGTGGAATGGGCCTGAAAGCACGGACTAGGAAGACTTTGAGGTGGATGCTGCAGGGGTGGATGTGGACTGACCGGCACGTTGTACCCCTGTACCGCCTCAGCGGAATTCACGTCCGCGATCGCGTGGAGGATGGTTCTGCGGCATGGGGCTAGGCGGATGTGAGGGGGCGCCCCTTCCTTGGCCACGAAATGGGCGAAAAGCGGAAGCTTGCGGGTGCGGGCCGAGAGACCCAAGGACTTGGCCGTAGCCCTGGAGTCCTTAAAGCGCTCCAGCGCACTGTCCGCCCTTTCGCCAAAGAGGCGATCGCCATCAAAGGGCATGTCCTTGAGGGTGCTCTGGACATCCCCGGAAAAAGACGTGGACCGCAACCAGGTGTGACGACGAAGCGTCACCGTGGACGACATTGCCCTGCCAAGCGTGTCGGTCATGTCCAAACCACATCGGATGGCATACCGCGCTGCGTCCTGCCCGTCGGCAAGAGCCTGGGCGAGCTGTGTCCGGGCCTCCTCCGGACACAGGGGCAGCACGTCCTCCACCGTATCCCACAGAGAGTGGGAGTAACGGTCCAAGAGACAAGCGGTGTTAATAGACCGCAGCCCTAGACTAAGGGAGGTGAACAGCTTTTTGCCAAACTGCTCCAGTCGCTTGGATTCCCGATCCGGGGGAGTGGACGGGAAGGAGGTCTGGGAAGGGCTGAGAGGCCGAAGCACCCCATTCCCCCACAAGGCAACATAGCTTCCGCCGAATGCCAAGACAGGAAGACGGAAGAAGACGGAAGAAGAAGAAGAAGAAGAAGCCTAGAGAGCCCAAGGAAACTAGGGAGAAGAAGGCGAGCCCACTCCAGATGGAGAACAGCCTGCCTGCCAGAACAATGCCGGCAGTCAAGGCCAGAAACAAGAAGAACAGCCCGAGGCCCCAGGAAGGCTGAGTAGGCGACGCCTGGCAAGGGAGAACACAGGGACACCCCAGACCTCAGAACGGGAGCAGGGAGAGGCGGAGAGGCCCGGGCCACCACCACGATTGGCAGCGCACACGACCTCAGGAAGCAAAAGCAACCAACGTAAACACCATGGAGAACAGGTACCCGAAGGCGACCAGAACCCTCTAGCAGAGCGCAAGCCATATGACAGCTACCACTACCCCACATAGGGTACGTTAAGTCCCAAGACATGGGAACACTCTTTGGAAGAACTTCCGCAGCAGAGGAAAAAAACAAAAGAGCCACAGGGAAAAAAACACCCCCGCTGAAGGCTTGACAAGCAAAGCAGAAGGCCCAATCTCAGGGCCAAGCCTGCGCAACAACTCCTGCAGAACCACACACAATCAACACAAGGGCCGCCCAGCAGCCAACAATGCCAAAGTCCCAAGGAAGGACGTAAACGGCCAGAAAACACACTGCACAGTCAGAACAGCCGGCCTAAGGCGGCCCAGAATCAACCCAACCCTGAAGTCACTGAGGAGGGGACGGAGGATAAGGCAGAGGAGGAGGAGGAGCTCCACCAAGAGCCTTTGGATGGTGGTGTCAGCCGGGGCATGGAACAACAGGCTGCCATCAAACGGAAGGTCGATGAGTCGCTCCCGAATATTCACAGGGAATACTCCGTCCCGAAGCCAAGCATGGCAACGGAGAGCGACTGAGGAAGCCATGGCCCGGCCTAGCACCTCTGAGATGTCCAGAGCGGAGAATAAACGCCGCAAGCTCCCGGCCATCCAATGCATGATGCCATATGTCCACCAGGCCAGACTCCCGGGATGCTGCAGATCCCAGAGACTCAGCTGAGTCCCACAAACAGGAGGAGTCCCTAGCCAGCACACACAAGGAGTTAAGGGCCCGCAGGGCCGCGCTGGTCGAGGCGAACATGTTGCATCCCCAAGAGTCCAGATGCATTATGACGTCGACGTGGAGTGCTGGGGAAAAAAGTTCTGTGGAATGCTGGCGCAGGGGATATTCACAAGGTGAGGAATCCACTGGCAGATGTATCCATCAGAACCCTCCAGCGGAACGCAAACCATTTGACAGCCACCATAACCCCACATAGGACACGTGAAATCCAAAGATATGGGAACCCTCTTTGGAAGAACTTCTGCAGCAGAGGAAGAAACAAAGAACCACAGGGAAAAAAAGTACCCCCGCAGCAGGCTTGACAGCAGCCCAAGCAATGCAGAAGACCCAATCTCAGGGCCAAATCTGCGCAACAACTCCTGCAGAACTCACACACAACAACAAAAGGGCTGTCCAGCAGCCAACAATGCCGAAGTCCCAAGGAAGGACATAAACGGCCAGAAAAACATACACCACAACCATAACAGCCGGCCTAAGAAGGCCCAGATGCAACCCTAACTCAGAAGTCACTGAGGAGGGGACAGAGGAGGAGGAGGACAAGGCGGAGAAGGAGGACGGAGCCCTGCCAAGAGCCTCTGGATGGCGGAGTCAGCTGGGGCATGGAACAACAGACTGCCATCAAATGGGAGATCAATGAGCGTCTCCCGAATATTTTCGGGGAAGACGCCGTCCCAAACCAAGCATGGCGATGGAGAGCGACTGAGGAAGCTATGGCACGGCCCAGCGCCTCAGAGACGTCCAGAGCGGAGCGGAAAATAAACGCCGCAAGCTCCCGGCCATTCAAGGCATGATGCCGCAAATCCACCTGCGCAGACTCCTGGGACGCTGCAGACCCCAGAGACTCAGCCGAGTCCCACAAACAGGAGGAGGCCCGAGCCAGCACACACAAGGTGTGAAGGGCCCGCAGGGCCGCGCTGGTCGAGGCGAAAATGTTGCGTCTCTGGACGGCGGAGCCAACAGGGGCAGCAGGGAGGGAAAAGCAGTCCGCAAAAGGGGGCTGGCCGCTGAGGGGTGAATGGACAGGCACGTCGGTCAAGCGGCGTCGGAAGATACCGATGCAGAAGATGCGGAGGTACCAGGTCCCCGGAGGCAGGACGCCCCCAAGCCCCCGTCAAGGCAGAAAGGAGCGAACCATCAAAGGGAAACAAGATTTCCCTCCCACCAGAGCCCTGGTGAAGGACCTCCAACAGATGGTCCGCCAGAAAGTGAGCCACAGGGTCACCTATGCGCAGGATGCCCACAGCCATGGATAACGCGTGAGCGAAGGCCGCACCCGTAGGGGCCCACGGTGGAGAAAGCAGCTCCTCCGTGGGCGATGGCTGCAAACTAAGGCGGCCGTCCCCGAGGCCAAGCGGGACAGGCAAGGGCCAGTCCGGAGAATGAGGGACCTGCCACTCTTCCGACTAACACCTCTGCCTCAGGAAGGGCGGGGAGCCGCCCTTGGACGCCGGTGAGAAGGACACCACACGGCGACCAGTCTCTGGGGAGGACGATACCAAAATGCAGCCTGCCTCCGGAAAAGAAGGAGCGTCCGAAGACAAATCCGTGGTACGACCCCTGCGCGGAGCGGTAGAGTCCACTGCTTGAGGCAGGACACCGGCGCCATCCGGCGTCACCGGGCAAGGGACCTCCAAGTTACTCTGCACCAGAGACCGGAGCCGGGACCGGAGTAGAACTGGAGCCGTACTGGCTCCGGTGCGGTGCCGGGACGGCGCCGGCCCGACCCCCGCCGAGGCAACCACCTGCGTGGGGAGGGGCCCGAAGACCTCCACCGGCCGCGGCCCAGAAGAAGGCGAAGGTCGCATGGCAACCCCTGTGGTGGTGCCAGGGAGGATACAACCTCCGACTCGCCCTTCAACGAGGCAGCCGTCTGTGAGGAGGTACGAGAGGGGCCCGAGAGAGACGAGGGAGCTGCCCTCGGCCTCGACCCGGAGCGGGACGAGGAGAGTCCACCGGCCCCTGTGGCTCCGCCCGGTCCAGCTGCTGCCGGCGCCATAGCGGCGTCACCTCGGCCTTAGACAGGACCACCCTGCCAAGGGACCGAGAGGGGCTCGGAGATGCGACCCGAGCCCCGGTGACCTCCCGTGACCACACAGGGACCCCAGCGGGAGTTTGCGGCAAGGCAGAGATGCCGTCGCCTGAAGGAGGTGCCCCAGAGGAGCCGCACCCCAACAGCACCACATCCTCCAACCCTGGATCCGACCCAGTAGGCGCAAGGCGAGGGATCCGCAGACGACCCAGGAGGGGAAGGAGGAGGAGACGCCGCGTAAGTCTCCATCTGGACTCTCGATGCCCCAACACCGGGAAACGGTGGATAGGATGACACGCGGGGGCCGCATCACCCGTGGAGAGTCCACGCCCCCGGTAGGCCGGAAACCAGCCCCGGGGATGACCTGCGACACTTACCCATCGGAGAGCGACGCTTGCGTGACATCGGAGAAAGGTGAGGACAACGACCTGAAGCCGTCCGCCGAAGCAGACCGAGGGGAGGACGTCGACCTGGAGAGACGTGCTGAGAGAAGTTTCATTTGGCGCTCCCGCCGCAACTTCGGCTTCAACTTTTGGCACGCCGCACAATCTGTGGTGCCGTGATCCTCCCACAACACCACATGCAAATGAGGTGAGGGTCCGTCGCCGACATAAGACGCCGACAAAACGTGCAAGTTTTAAAGTCCGAAGGCATTCGCACACTGTTCCACCAAAAAGAATGGAAGAAAGGGGACCCTAAACAGGCCCGTAGCAAGGAACGGATCCACGTTGCATGCGGAAAAGGAAAAAACTGATGTGGGCGCTCCGGGGCGGGTCTTATGTGACCTCACTGACGTCACGTACGCGGACAATGCCTGGGTGGAGTCACGTGATGTCGCCCCGCCCTCGGGGCGCAGGGATACTGTGGCAAAAGGTTTCCGGATCCAGTCTCACGCCTGGGGATAATTCTGCATGAAGGAATCTGCGGCAGATAAGGGCATATTATCAAGCCCATTATCACCGCTTTAGCGGCAGTTTCCTGCCGCTAAAGCGGTAATAATTTTAACGCTGTTCTTCATAATATGCCCCGCTATCTTTCTAAATTAACGTCTTACACTAAAAAGCTGCTTTAATTTTTTTTCCCTACATCAACCTTTGTTTAAAACCCCACCAGAGAAGGGTGGTGAGCTCTGGTCCACAAAGAGCAACATAAAGCTTTCTTGTTCTTTATCGAAACTTCATCTGCCTCTCAATGATTATCGCCAGCCTTTTCGGCCCCTTAAGAGGCTGGGTGGATGAGTATAATACGCAGTATTTAGGATCAGCGGAAGAGAGTGCACGAAAATAAGGACAGATAGTTGAATGAAGGGCAACTGGATGGATGGCTAGATGGATGAATGGATAGCTAGATGGATGGATGGATGGATATATGGATAAATGGAAGGATAAATGGATGCATGGGCCAGTACTTAGGATACACAGGTGGGCTGATAGACGCGTAGGATTGGTTCTGGGAAAAATGTATGAATTAATATATGGGCGTATAACTGGATGGATGGCACAGTGCTTACCATAGACGAGTGGGCTGATAGATACTTAGAATAACTGCAAGGAAAGATGTATGTATGTATGTAGGTAGGAATGTCTGAATGAATTGAAAGATGGTTGGATGGCGCAGTGCTTAGGATGAATGGATGCAGGGCTTTAAGTGGGCCGGCTCTGAGCACCGGCAGTTATTTTCAGAAAAACTCGCAACAGGTCTCTATCGGGCTCTATTTTCGGCCCTCGCAAAGGTAGTCAAGTTTTTTTATTTTTTTATTGCACTGCAGTCAGAGCATGCACATCGATGTGCGCATGCTCATTTTGCTCACTACTGAGAAGTGGAGACATCATGCTGCGTGAGCTACGTTGTAGGAGGAAGGGCAATCCTTTAAAGAGAGTGTTTCCCGAATGTAATATAATTCGAGGGGATTTTCTTAAGCACACAATGCTAGTTATCTTCATGTAGACCATGCCCCTACTTGGATACCCCACACACCTTTAACAGGTTTGCCTCGCCCCTTTTAGAGCCCCCCAGTTTTTTTCCCACTTAAAGACCTCACTGCATCATAGTAACAAAGAAATGATCCAAGCTTCCATTTAAATGTACAATGGCACCAAGTTTAATAATCTGGATGGATGGCACAGTGCTTACCATAGACGAGTGGGCTGATAGATACCATAACGTGCGCGAGTGTAATTCTGATTGGTGGTTACATGTCAGTCAACATTCGAATCGGTCGAAATCAGGAAGTGTCGGCCGCCATTTTGTGTGTGACAGTGAAAAAGAAAGGTGGAGAACGTGAAAAGGGGGCAGGGTAGAGAGTTCCTGACCCCCTAGCCTTTGTCAGGGGGTCCCTCAAGGACCCCGAAGGGTGAAAAAAAAAGTTTAATAATTTGCCATCAACGCTGGCAGCCTTCTACCACAGTGCACGAAGATTTGTTATCCACAGAAATGTTGTGTGATTTGCGTAGCTCTCTGCTGGACCACTCATCACCAAAAGGTATTAAAACATGCAAATTTGAGAGAAAAACGTATACCATACCATAAACCCATTCATAAATGGGCCCAGTGCCTCTACACCACCCTCATCCTCATTCTTGCTTAACCTTACAAAATCAAAGAAAGACCCCAGCAAACCTGGTAGAGCCACTATAACAATACAGGGACTTAATTTGAACAAGTCTCTGCCAGAACGCCCAGCAACAAAAGGTATTAAAACATGCAAATTTCCGGATAAAACAAGTACCATGCCATAGAGCGCTTTATAAATTGACCCAGTGGCACTACATCACCTTTACTAGCTACACATATGCACGTTACAAACTGTCCGTGTTATTATCAGCAACATACCCACCTCTCCCACCCCCACCCCTTCCCTTGCTTAACCACACGAAATCAAAACAACAAGCCCCAGCAATCCCGTTAGCGCCACTATAGCCATACATAGCCTTTATTTCAACAGGTGTCTGCCGGAACGCTCATCAGCAAAAGGTATTGAAACCTGCAATTTTCCAAGTAAAACATACACCATTCCATAAGGCGGTTTATAAATAGTCCCAGTACCACTACACCACCTCCATACCCGACCTTGCTTAACTTTACGCTATAAAACAAAGAGCCCCAGCAAACCTGGAAGCGCCACTATAGCCATACAGAGGCTTAATTTCAACAGATATCTCCCGAAACAGTCATCAGCAAAACGTATTAAAACATGCAAATTTGCAGGTAAAACATATACCATGCCATAGGGCGCTTTATAAATGGTCCCAGTGGTACTACATCACCTTTAGTAGCTAGACATCTGCACGTTACTAAAGTCTGTGTTTTAATCACCAACATACCCACCTCCCCCACCCCACCCCGCCATTGCTTAACCGTACGAAATCAAAGAGAAACCGCCACCATTCCTAGTAGAGGCACTATACCCATACTCGGGCTTAATTTTTAAAGTTGTCTTCTGTAACGCTTATCATCAAAAAGTATTCAAACATGCAAATTGGCGGGTAAAACATAAACCATCCCATAGCACCGTTTATAAATGGGCCCAGTGACACTACACCACCTTTACTAGCTATACATCTATATGTTAATAAAGTCGTTTAAACACTCTGTACAGTGTATAGCAGAGGATGGGGAGAGTAAACAAATTTGTAATTCCCAAACTTTTGATATACCGTCCATTTACTGTATGTATATTAAGGAAATTAAATTGAATGAAAAAATTGACGAGTGTCTCAAAAGAGATAGTGAAACTGAGCACGGGTAAAACCCGGACCACTTTAACACCTACGTATATTCAGCACAGAAATACAGCCTGACAATTACTATCACTTGTAATGACATGTACTTTACTACTGTCAAGAAAGTCATGGAGAAAATATACCGAACATTTTCATTTCTTTTTTATCTCTCACACATTTATCAAACATCTCTTCTAAAGAAACACTCCCCAACCACTTCTATTTCATAAGAACAGACAATAATTAATATGTTTACTACCATATATCTTAGTATATCTACCTTTTTATTATTCACTAGTCACAAACTACTAAAACTATTAACTAAACCCAAATGCAAACCAGAAACCATGTTCATATTATATCTCAACCTATATTCAAATGATTCAAACTATGCGTACATATAAAAGGCACGTATCACTTTTACTATCTCCATCTCCTCTCCATGTAATCTCCAAACACTGTAGACGGCCTCACAGTACAACAAGCTACCTAGACTTAATAACAGATACATCTCCTAAACCCCCCCCCCCCTTCCCCACTACTTCCACAAAAAGAATAATTTGCAAACGTGGGACATTTTGTTTATCTCGCCTGAATACATTAACAAACCCAAATTAACGCTGTACCTCATTTTAAAAACCATACAGTCCTTTGAAGATGACAAACTGCATTTCTTCTTTGTGAAAAATCCCTAAACATATATAAAGTACTTATATAACAACAGGTCAAACTTTATTCATATTTTATAACCAATATGAAACACCACACTTTACTAACAGGATATTATTTTGAAATAAAAAATACTTTCAAACTTAAAAATATCACCTCGAATACTTAAACACTACTACAGAACACATAACACACCTTGTTCATTTCTACCTCACCTTTGTAGTTGGTATGCAGATTTCAAATGTCACACACGCATGCAATTCTTTCTTTGTCACACAGTACATGTAATGCACTGCTTTCATCAAGAATGGAACCAGTAATGGCACAATTTCTCTGTCTCTCCACATATAAATACATGTAAAGAACACATCAGAATACTTCATTCCTTCATCGACATTCCAAAACTTATCTACATTGGTTATTTTTTAATTTTCCATCTGAAAAGCTACTTAATATTTTGCGCCACATACAGGTCAGAAGTTCAACCTATTTTATCACCACACTTTCTGGAACATTCTACGACACCTGCAGGTTAAAAATTCATGATATTTTTAAACGTAACGTTTTTTTTTTCAGCATATTCTCGAACATTTAACAGCACCTGTGGGTTAAAAGTTCACCATTGTTTTAAGTTCCAAATGTACCTTACAAATGCAAGTAGCACGTCTGGTTGAGCTTTGCAAATCTCATCCTATCGAATGTACTCCACGTTTAGACTGCTCTTTATTAACCAATGACAAACATGCTTTTTCTCGCCACTAATATGCACCCTAGTTTTTAGTACCCAATGCTTCTTATCTTCCAATCAATTATAGTTTTCTGTGTAGTTTGCACTTTACAAATACCGTATTGATTTACCTTCGCACTCCCTGTATAACTCCACCTAAGCACCATATTCAAATTACCGTGTTTCAAACAAAACTTCCTCCTACTGCGTATAAAATATTACTGACACTATTTAGACAGGAGTTGCACTGCGGCCAGAGCACATGACATCACACCATAAGACACACAGTTTAGGCTTTCGCTTTCATGCCCGACTCCCGCACCAGCTCAACTTAGCAGCATCAGACTCTACGCAATACCTCACTTAATTTCCGTACCCAGCACTTTCAGACCGGTAGCTATGAGTAGTTCACTTCGTACCCCCTCTATAGCACACCCTAAACACCCCCACAAAGGTTACAGTGCTCCTACCGTCCTCTTTCCTACTTTTTTAGCCCTTTTTTCCCTTTACTCGCTTCGACGGAATCACAAAATGGCGGCCAACAATTCCTAGTTGCAACCGCTCGCAGCGCTCCCAACCAATAAGCAGCAAGCTTGTGCTCGTAACGCCTCAGCCAATCAGATGGCAGAATTCCCAAATATCGATATCTGTAAATTTCGATACTTCTCAAAAACTACTGAACGGATTTACACCAAATAACAACAGCGTGCTTTCTAGACCAAGACCCTTCTGCCTGCCAAATTTGGGGTAATTCCGTTTACTCATTCGACCTGTAGCCTTGTCTAAAGTTTCCTATGGAAATTAACATGGAGAAAACACATTTTGGGAACCCCCTTTTTTCTCTGCCCCCCTTGACGAATCACCCCCAAACTTCCCACACAGGAGCTGATATGAACAAAGAATTAGTTTGGAAAATTTCATGAAGATTCATCAAACGACGCCAAAGTTATAAGCTAAACAAAATATGCTCTTCCTATGGAAACTTGGTCCTAACTATAACTACCTACTGGTGACTGCCAGTAGGTAATAGATATATATATATATATATATATATATATATATATATATATATATATATATATATTTTGTGGTTTCCTGTGCTTTAAATTTGAATTGGCCGCTAGCCCCGAGGTTCGCGGTCCGAACGGCGTGAGATTTTAGCGGCGAAGAAGTTTGACATAAGTTAAAGAAGAAGGGCTGAATAAGTGCGGCGTCCTCGGACATCGTGGAGAGGCGTGGACTTCGCGTCGTTGGAAGAGAGCTCGGTGCTGTTTCCCAGTGGGTGAGTGAACACCGCCTTTTCCGCCACTGATTATTCTTAAAGAACCTTGTCCGGAGGGGATTTTAGTTAGTGCAGACCCTGCCAAACCACATTGAACTGTGCGCGGAACTGACAATAATATAACATGTTGAGCATTACTGAACGTGAGGGAGCGGCGGCAGACATATTTAAAGCGGCAAGTAAGACCACGGCAAGTAACAAAAAGAGCACAAATGCCACGAACGTTCCTACTGGCAACTTGGTGATTTTATTTCAGGCGTTGGAAAAGGCGCAAGAACGGGAGATGAGAAAATGGTGGGAAGCCACCTCACTGCAAAAATACATCGAATGCAACCGTATACCAAGAGGCCTGCGCATTTTCACTGTCCCATCACATGAACATCCCAACCCGGCACTTCTAAAGGAATGGGCAGAATATACGGCCGAATCCGCGAAAGGAATGTTTAGGATTTTAATAAAATACGCATGGGATGATAGGGACAAGTTTCTAGCTGAAATGTTCGCTAAAGACAAAGCTGTGAAACAAAGTGAGACCTTAAGATCGGCTATAATAAAACGCCTAAAGGACTATGAGGCTATAATCAGAAACAGGAAACAAACAAAATTTCAAAGGGATGAAGAGGATTACCGTAATGGTCGGATTTTAACTTTTGCGCGTTAGTTCGACGCCCCGAGAAAAAGGATGACACGTGAAGGCACTGCTCACTCAAATAAAGAAACCTCAGAATCAGATATAGAAACTTCTGGAGGAGAACAGGCCTCAATCACTGATGAAAATAGAGGCAATCAGGACTTCCCTTATTTTAGGGAATACCAGCTAATGCGAGAAACGCGCCAAAGACCAATGCAAAGAACGCATCCCCCGCAGAGAAAACAAAGAAACGTAAAACAAGGAGAGGAAGGAAAGGGGGAGAAAAAGAACCAACCCCAATGGTGACACGCAGCAAGGGGAAAAGGGGCAAACGGTAAACAACGAGGTTGATCACGGACAGTGATCAACCTTTCTAGCAGACCCTTAATGGAAGATGAAATCAAGGTACTGCAATTAGGTTTGAGCTTGTGTCCCACTTCTGATTACAACTTCGTCCAAACCAGAATAGATCTATTTAAATATATAAGAAAGTTGAAGCTACAAAAAATCTTCATCTTACACCCGAAAGGAGATGGATCCATAGAGGAACAAAACACCGAAGGAAACGTTTTAGATCAATTGAGTAGCCAAGACTTGGAATCAAAATTTGGAAAGGGATAGTTTAGAACCAGTAATCCCTAGAACACAAATGGAAGATACATATGTTGAACAAACAGGGGGCAAAAGCAAATTCAAAAGAAAATCGAAAATGATGCCACAAATCCCCTTTGACACTATCGATGTCTTCAGCGAAGCAATCCTTAACGACCTGAAAGATTTATCGAAAACAAAAATAAATTTGAGAAATGATCACAACATGCCAAGGAAACAATGGAAAGCTATTAAGACACTAAAAACGGATTTGACACTGGAGATTAAGCCCTCAGACAAAGGAGGCAATATTGTTGTGTTTAATAAAGAGCAATACTTGAAAGAGGCTTTGAGACAACTTGGGGATCTGGAGTGTTACGCAGTTATTAATAGAATGGACTATTCAAACTGTGTAAAAAATTATCACACGTTTTTAACAGGGTGGAGGGATGAGGGGATGCTAAACCAAGATGAATTCTTGTTTTTATATTGTGAATCACCGGTTCTCCCAAAATTCTACCACCTGCCCAAAATCCATAAAGATCCTGTTAATCCCCCTGGTAGGCCCATTGTGACCTCAATCAATTTTTTCGACTGACGGAGGGTATTGTGTGGGAGCCTGATATGCTTTTACCCTCGATATTACAAGTCTTTACACCTGCATACGCCACCAAGACGGGTTGAAAGCAGTTAAATGGTTTTTAAACATAAGGGCTCCAAAATTTCATACGCACAACATCATGTTATTAGAAATTATTGATTTTTGTTTCCACAACATGTTTTTATTCTCTGGCAAATTGTATCAGCAACAATGCAGTACCGTCATGGGCACGTGCTTCGCCCCCAGCTACGCAAATTTATTTGTGGGCTGGTGGGAGAAGCACGTGGCCTGGGGGGAGGCAAATTAAATCTGGCTGGATAGCATTATTTTATGGGCCAGGTATATTGATGACCTATTTGTTGTATGGAGGGGAAGTCGTTCCTCGTCTGAGGAGTACATACCCTCCTTGAACAACAATGGGTTACATTTTGAATTTACAGGCCAGATCAGTGAGGTCTCGGTGAATCACTTAGATTTGGAGGTTTTTATTGAGAATGACACTCTACAAACTAGACTCTTTCGAAAACCAACTGCTGGGATCGCGGTGTTACACACTGCTAGCCATCACCCTAGAAGTCTGATTAGGAATATCCAGTTTGGAGAACTGTTGCGAATTAAACGCAATTGTTCTAATCAAAATGATTTTAAATTAGCTAAAGACGCAGCAATGGAAAGATTTAAAAGGCGTGGATATGGTAACTCCATCCTAAAACAAGCTGAGGCTAGAGTTGAAAAACTGGAACGAAAGAACAAGTTACTTACCTTCGGTAACGATGTATCTGTAAGAAGAACAAGTTACTTACCTTCGGTAACGTTGTATCTGTAAGAAACATTAGTTAGTTAGATTCCTCACCTTAGAATATCCCCAGGCGTCAGACTGGATCCGGAAGATTTTTCGTCAGCAATACCCCTTGCGCGTCGCTAGGCGTCGTCTGCGGCTCCGCGTCCGTCGTCGGCGTCGTGCGCCGGAATGACATCGTCAGAGTACTTAGACGCCGCCCTCTCGCGCTGACGTCAGTTCTTGTACATAGCTTTCCGCGCCAGGAACGCAGAGCCATGCAAAGACCGACACTGGTGCCAAAAATAAAATCTATGGGCCTGAAAAGGATAACCTTAACCCTAGATGTCAGTTCGCAGAACGGTGAGGATGGGTGGGTCGGTGAGGAATCTAACTAACTAATGTTTCTTACAGATACATCGTTACCGAAGGTAAGTAACTTGTTCATCTGAAAGAAACACGTTAGTTAGATTCCTCACCTTAGAATAGATACCCAAGCAATACCATCCCCGGTGGTGGGTCTGCGAACCAAGATCACACCAGAAAGTCCTGGAGGACAGAACGGCCAAAGAAGCCATCCCTCCGGACTTGGCTGTCAAGGCAATAATGTCGGGCAAACGTGTGTAGCGAAGCCCACGTAGCCGCCTGACAGATGTCCTGCAACGGGACTCCCCGTCCCAAAGCAGTAGTAGCCGCTGTGGCCCGAGTAGAATGGGCGCGCAGCCCAACAGGAGGGTCCTTTTTTGCCAAGGAGTAACAAATTTTGATGCACAAAACGACCCACCGAGAGATGGTCCGTTTGTGCACAGCTTTCCCCTTCTTAGCACCCACGTATCCAACGAAAAGTTGGTCGTCCACCCGGAACTGCTTTGTGCGGTCCAAATAAAAGGAGAGCGCACGTTTTGGGTCCAGACGGTGGAGCCTCTCTTCCTCTTTGGAAGGATGCAGAGGCGCAAAGAAGGTGGGCAACATGACAGATTGCCCTGCTGGGCCAAAGAAAGAAGAAAGAGGAGAACCTCAGAAAGAGGGGCGGAAAGGGGATCCACAGCCTTTGCTGTGCACCATGCCACAAATTTGTTCCACCGGCAGGCGTATACCGTCTTTGTGGAGGGACGCCTGGCTGCCAGAATGACATCACAGACTTCAGGAGGCAAATCAAATGGCATCAACTGTCGCCGCTCAATCTCCACGCATGGAGGTGGAGGCTGGACAGATTCGGGTGGAGGACTGTCCCCTGCTGCTGCGACAGAAGGTCCTCCTGAAGAGGCAGTCGCATAGGGGGATCGATTGACATACCGAGTAGCTCGGGATACCAGTACCTTCGTGCCCAATCCGGAGCCACCAAGATGACTTGGGCCCGGTCGTGCCTGATCTTCTTCAGCACTCTGGGTAGAAGTGGTATAGGCGGAAAGGCGTACAACAGACCGCAACTCCACTCGCGACGAAAAGCGTCTCAGAGCGAGTGCTGCCTTGGAAATTCCAATGCGCAGAACTGCTGACATTGCGCGTTCTCTTCGGTGGCGAATAGATCTAACCAAGGCTCTCCCCACTGTAGAAAGAGACCTTGCGCCACGTCCGAGTTCAGACACCATTCGTGATCCATCATGCAACGGCGGCGGAGTTCGTCTGCTCTGGCGTTCAGAGAGCCCGCCAGATGTTGAACCACCAGGGTGATGCCCTGGTGTTCCAGCCATGTCCAGAGGCGCAGAGCCTCCTGACAAAGGGTCCACGACCCCACCCGGCCTGTTTGTTGCAATACCACATGGCGGTGGTGTTGTCCGTGAACACCTGCACGACACTTCCCCGGACAGAGGGAATGAAGGCTTTCAGTGCAAGACGGATCGCTCTCAGCACCAAAAGGTTGATATGGAGTTGAGCCTCCGCCGGAGACCAGAGTCCTCTGATCTCCGCCTCTCCCATATGGCCCCCCCATCCCAGGAGGGACGCATCCGTCACTACTACGTGCTCCGGTTGGGGTAGGGAGAGGGATCTGCCGCTGACCCAATCGCGGTCCGTGAGCCACCACTGCAACTGTTTCGCAGTGCCCTCTGAGATCAAGACATGGTCGGACAGGTTGCCTCGATGTTGGGCCCACTGAAACTTCAGGTCCCACTGCAGAGCCCGCATTCGCCGCCTGGCGTAATGCACCAACAGGATGCAGGAGGCCATCAGCCCCAGAAGCCGCAGCACCAACCTGACCGAAACCCAGGATAGAGGCCGAAAGATGGGAATCAGAGCCTGAATATCCCGGACCCGCTGTTCCAGCAAATAGGCCCGGAACTGCACGGAATCGAGAACCGCTCTGATAAAGAGGAGCTTTTGGGAGGGACTCAGGTGCGACTTCGGCACATTGATGGAGAACCCCAGTGAATGCAGGAGGTCGGCCGTAGTCTGGATGTGGGAGACGACTTGCTGGGGCGAGCCAGCCTTCAACAGCCAGTCGTCGAAATAGGGGAAGACTGGAACCCCTAATCTGCGCAGATGAGCTGCGACCACCGCCATCACCTTCGTGAACACCCGAGGGGCACTGGTGGGGCCGAAGGGGAGCACGGTGAACTGAAAGTGCTCTTGACCCACCGTGAACCGCAGGTAACGCCGGTGGGCCGGCAGGACGGGGATTTGAAAATAAGCGTCCTGCAAGTCCAACGCTACCATCAAGTCTCCAGGGTCCAGAGCAGCCAGAACCTGAGCCAAAGTCAGCATCTTGAACCATTCCTTCCGGAGGAAGGCGTTGACGCTCCTGAGGTCCAAGATAGGGCGTAGGCCCCCTTTGCCCTTCTTGGGAACCAGAAAGTAGTGGGAATAGCAACCACGACCTACTTCCGGACCAGGAACGCGCTCGATGGCCTCCTTGGCCAAGAAGGCCGAAACTTCCTCCCGCAGAAGATGCAAAAGATCCCCCGACATATGGTGGTACTGCGGTGGCTTGGCCGGAGGGGATGTCTCGAAGGGGAGGGAGTAGCCCCTTCGGACGATTTGCAGCACCCACCTGTCCGAAGTGATGGATCGCCAGTGGAGCAGGTGATGGCGAACTCTGCCGCCCACTGGCGTGGAATGGGCCTGAAAGCTCGGACTAGGAGGGCTTTGAGGCGGATGCTGCCGGGGTGGATATGGACTGACCGGCACGTTGTCCTCCAATACCGCCTCGGCGGAATCCATGTACGCGACCGCGTGCAGGTTGGTTCTGCGGCCGGTGGCTGGGTGGATGTGAGGAGGTGCCCCTTCCTTGGCCACAAAAGGGACGAAAGGCGGAAGTTTGTGGTCGTGGGGCCGAGAGACCCAAAGACTTGGCCGTAGCCCGGGAGTCCTTGAAACGAGCCAACGCACTATCCGCCTTCTCACCAAAAAGGCGAGTGCCATCAAAGGGCATATCCACGAGGGTACTCTGGACATCCCCCGAAAAAGACGTGGACCTCAGCCGGCAGGCGTCGACGGCAGAGCCAGGCCCCTCATGGCCGAGAGGAAGGCACTGACCTCCGCCGGAGTCGCGTCAGTCCCAGGGACCGGTGGGTATGGGGACGGACGTGGCTCCTGCGGCTCCGACGGAGCCGCGGGAGTGGGACCTCCCTGACCCTCAGCCGAGTCACACGACCTGCGAGGGGAGTCCGAAGAGCGGTGTCGCCTCTTGGACTTCTTGGATCGCTTCGACTTACCCGAAGACTTCGAGCCAGACGAGCGATGATGGTGACTGCGGCTCCGCGATCGGTCCTTGGACCTCCTCCTGGACCGGGACCGAGAGCGGCGCGGAGCCGAGTGCCGAAGCTCGAGAAGCTTACGGGGCCGCTCCCGCCTAGCTTTTGATGTCAAGGCCTGACAATCGAGGCACGACTCCGCGTCATAGTCGGCCCCCAGGCAGTAAAGGCACCGGCGATGGTGATCCGTCACCGACATCAGTCGATGACAGGCGTCACAGGCTTTAAAACCAGGCATCCTACCGGCACCAGAGTCGAGTCGACAGACCAAAAAGAGTCAAAAAGTTAGTCAAAAAGTGACTAAGGGGTAAGCTCTTCCCGGATCAGTGCTTACTGGCGCGGAAAAAAGAAGAACTGACGTCAGCACGCGAGGTCGGCGTCTAAGTACTCCGACGACGTCATTCCGGCGCACAACGCCAACGACGGACGCGGAGCCGCAGACGACACCTAGCGAAGCACAAGGGGTATTGCTACAAAAACTTTCCGGATCCAGCCTGACGCCTGGGGATATTCTAAGGTGAGAAATCTAACTAACGTGTTTCTTTCAGATAAGTCTATTGGTGGCCAAACCTAAAATACCTGATGCTCAGGACAATAATGTGTGAATGATCACTACTTATAATAGCAGATCTAGTGCAGTGGTGCATATTTTCCCAAAAAATTGGCATATTTTGCAGACGGACAATATTTTTTAAAATTACCTACCGTGTCGTCCTTTAATAACCTATAAACGTTGCCAATCTTTAAGTGACCATTTGACACACAGCCATTTTGATCCCATTATGACAACTAGAAATAGGATCAGTGTTTCGGGATTCTATCCGTGTTTACGCTGTAAGGCTTGTAAATTTAGTAAGAAAAGTACTACCTATATGGGAAGGCCAGGGGATCTTAGACCAATCAGAGTAATTAAAACATTTCTCAATTGTAATTCAGATTATGTGGTATATTGTCTAGAATGTCATTGGTAGTACGATTAATCCAGCAAAAAAGCGTATCCTAGAGCATATGCGCGCAATAACAAATAAAGATGCGAGCTATGCAGTGGCACGTCACTTTGAACAATTCCATCACAGTGACCGAGATCTCCTAAAATATTATTGTATAGACCAGATATAGAGAGGGGAAAGAGGAGGTGATAGGACCAAAAGGCTACGCGTACTGGAGTCCAGGTACATCATAGATCTTCAAACAAAGGTCCCGATTGGGCTTAACAATGACGAAGAGCTCTGGGTACATTTGGAAGCATAGGATATGAATTGAGAATGAGTACTACTGTTGTAAAGATACTTTCGTAGAGAGGAATGTGGCCTATGACTGACTGTTGGATTAGAATAGAACATTGTGCCCATTTGGGCGAAATAAAAACGTGGGTAACTTGAATGCATTGAGAAATGCAATCGCTGCTTGATAAATGCCCATCGAGGGCGCAATTATGATGTAGTTGGGATTCCAAAATAAAGTATAAATACACACATGCGTTTTAAGGAAATAGGTAATAGCCTGTTTAATCTGCCAGTAGTCTAGAAATTGTATAATTAACTTTTCATATAGACATAACTTGGCGATGTAAATAGCTGGGAACTTATATGAGTTAATATGGATCCCAATACATGATGATTTTAAAGTATGATTAACTTTTTGTATTTCTATTTTTGATTTTTGCACTCACGCACTTTTTTGTTTGAAAGTGGCAGTAGGGGATTCACACACTAAATACCATGCTACAAGATGGCCACCAATTGTTCAAGCTGGATATAGTAAAATGATAGTGCATCATTTATGTCAATGATAAATCATGTGACACTTTGTTGTGTGAAATACTGCCAAGCCGACACAGGGTAACGGACATCGAAAAAGCCGAAAGGCGAAACTAGTCTGTCAGGCGGGTGGGGGGGCTGCACTAATAAAGTATCTGATACTTTAATCAACTGTCCCCGCGTGTGCTTTCCACCCGGTATTGAAGATTCTCCGATACCTGTTGTTTCTATATATATATAATATATATATGAAAAAGATGCTATAAAGGTGATTGTTCAAGATAATTGAGCCCACATAAATCCATGTGAATATATTGATTAATACTGCTTACTTCCACTTTAAATGTCGAGCAAAATGCACTAATATGATATGTTTTGTATAATATTAAGCTAAGCCATGAGCACTTGCGGTCAATTTTTAAAAATTGTTTATATTGGTAATGGATTAATTACAAAGACGTATCAAGTTTTATTTTTGCATGAAAAGAATTGTAAATGCTCGTCATTTGATTTCCGTAACCCCTTGTACATTTTTTGATTACTTTGTCTTCCTAGCTCTGAGAACTCTCGTACACGGAGAATCTGTTTTCACTGTTTATGATTTGGGTGTGTCACATGACTGAGTTAAATGAAGCTGTTGTACACATCGCTCCTACTCGTGAACAAGGGGGTATTTTTTTCGAAATGTGTAGAGTGATAAGGCTGTTAAGAATAAAATCACGCTGAGAAGGATTGTGAGGCCGTGGCATCGTTCTTGTGAAAACGTGGTGACGATTGGTGCTTGCTATTGGGATTCGCTATCCCGCCATGGCCCGCCATTGAAAGTGGCTCGGGTTTTCTAAGCGAAACTTTTTGAGGTGGAGATATCTATATATATATATACATACAAACAACCGATTATTACACTCTCAATCGACAAAACACTATATATATATATATATATATATATATATATATATATATATATATATATATATATATATATATATATATATAGTGCGGCCTTGCCTGCGGGCAACTTTGGAGCTTGATGTTTATGCGGCGGCCCGGCCGTAAAGGATCGCACCACCCCATATCCAAGGGGGCCATGAAGGACCAGCAGCAGGGGATTAATGTTTTCACCCGTTCCTTCGGGTCCATCCAGGGCATCACAACAGTCAAATCATTGTAGGGGACACAAACTACCTTTCCCATACGACATTGCAAGGATTCACCTAATGCAAAGCTCACCTGAGGGCGGTTAATCACAAAGGTGTGGGCGTGTCTACTGCAACAATCTCATGTCGAGCCTCTGAAGAGGGCGGAAGCCCTGAAACGCGTCAGGCTCTACTATCGTTGACACGAGAGCTGTAATCACAGAAGGACGGAGTGTTGACTTTACCCTGAAAATTGCTTCGAGAAATATGCTCGTAACAAGCTGCTGGGGAGTGCGGCCTTGCCTGCGGGCAACTTTGGAGCTTGATGTTTATGCGGCGGCCCGGCCGTAAAGGATCGCACCACCCCATATCCAAGGGGGCCATGAAGGACCAGCAGCAGGGGATTAATGTTTTCACCCGTTCCTTCGGGTCCATCCAGGGCATCACAACAGTCAAATCATTGTAGGGGACACGAACTACCTTTCCCATAAGACATTGCAAGGATTCACCTAATGCAAAGCTCACCTGAGGGCGGTTAATCACAAAGGTGTGGGCGTGTCTACTGCAACAATCTCATGTCGAGCCTCTGAAGAGGGCGGAAGCCCAGAAACGCGTCAGGCTCTACTATCGTTGACACGAGAGCTGTAATCACAGAAGGACGGAGTGTTGACTTTACCCTGAAAATTGCTTCGAGAAATATGCTCGTAACAAGCTGCTGGGGAGTGCGGCCTTGCCTGCGGGCAACTTTGGAGCTTGATGTTTATGCGGCGGCCCGGCCGTAAAGGATCGCACCACCCCATATCCAAGGGGGCCATGAAGGACCAGCAGCAGGGGATTAATGTTTTCACCCGTTCCTTCGGGTCCATCCAGGGCATCACAACAGTCAAATAATTGTAGGGGACACGAACTACCTTTCCCATAAGACATTGCAAGGATTCACCTAATGCAAAGCTCACCTGAGGGCGGTTAATCACAAAGGTGTGGGCGTGTCTACTGCAACAATCTCATGTCGAGCCTCTGAAGAGGGCGGAAGCCCAGAAACGCGTCAGGCTCTACTATCGTTGACACGAGAGCTGTAATCACAGAAGGACGGAGTGTTGACTTTACCCTGAAAATTGCTTCGAGAAATATGCTCGTAACAAGCTGCTGGGGAGTGCGGCCTTGCCTGCGGGCAACTTTGGAGCTTGATGTTTATGCGGCGGCCCGGCCGTAAAGGATCGCACCACCCCATATCCAAGGGGGCCATGAAGGACCAGCAGCAGGGGATTAATGTTTTCACCCGTTCCTTCGGGTCCATCCAGGGCATCACAACAGTCAAATCATTGTAGGGGACACGAACTACCTTTCCCATAAGACATTGCAAGGATTCACCTAATGCAAAGCTCACCTGAGGGCGGTTAATCACAAAGGTGTGGGCGTGTCTACTGCAACAATCTCATGTCGAGCCTCTGAAGAGGGCGGAAGCCCAGAAACGCGTCAGGCTCTACTATCGTTGACACGAGAGCTGTAATCACAGAAGGACGGAGTGTTGACTTTACCCTGAAAATTGCTTCGAGAAATATGCTCGTAACAAGCTGCTGGGGAGTGCGGCCTTGCCTGCGGGCAACTTTGGAGCTTGATGTTTATGCGGCGGCCCGGCCGTAAAGGATCGCACCACCCCATATCCAAGGGGGCCATGAAGGACCAGCAGCAGGGGATTAATGTTTTCACCCGTTCCTTCGGGTCCATCCAGGGCATCACAACAGTCAAATCATTGTAGGGGACACGAACTACCTTTCCCATAAGACATTGCAAGGATTCACCTAATGCAAAGCTCACCTGAGGGCGGTTAATCACAAAGGTGTGGGCGTGTCTACTGCAACAATCTCATGTCGAGCCTCTGAAGAGGGCGGAAGCCCAGAAACGCGTCAGGCTCTACTATCGTTGACACGAGAGCTGTAATCACAGAAGGACGGAGTGTTGACTTTACCCTGAAAATTGCTTCGAGAAATATGCTCGTAACAAGCTGCTGGGGAGTGCGGCCTTGCCTGCGGGCAACTTTGGAGCTTGATATATATATATATATATATATATATATATATATATAGTGTTTTTATTGTTGTCATAATGTGTCGATTGAGAGTGTAATAATCGGTTGTTTGTATGTTCACAATTTGCAATAGTCACTTTTTATGTTGTATTGTACTGTTTGTATATATATTTGATGTTATATTGTTGTCATAATGTGCCAGTTGAGAGGTGTCCTATTTGCGTCTTTTGTATGTTGTTTACAGCCCTGATGAAGTTCAAGAGAGATGTTTTGAGCAAAATGTGTTGGCTAGATGTTCTTTGTATATTGTGTGGATTTCTCGTGAAGTTCCTGAGTGCAACATTCCACTTGTGTTATTAATTTGCTTCTGCTGGACAGTGGTACGAAACAATGGCAGGTACTGGAATAGTAGTGCACAGTACTCTGATTTGTTGAAACGTGAAGTGAGGTGCAGTACTCACGGTCCACCCTTGTTAGATTATTTCATGTGACTTTTGAACAATCATCTCCCTCCTGGTAAGGAAGGACTAACCTGCTCACGTTCCCAGTATCAAAATATTGCTCCCTGATCCTAGGCTCGCTAGTGCTCCCACAAAGGGACCCTAGTCCCAAATTCTTCCTAACCTCTTGCACTTCCAGGGTCTCCTTATCAAGGGCCAACTGCTCCTTCTTGAGCCTGAGCATAGCTCTGTCAAGTTTAAGCAAGTGGTAGTCCCTTTCTAAGGAGTCCTCCCTCTTGCTAGAGATGGAGGTCCCTATAGAAGGGTTAGAAGCGTTGGAATTAGCAGAGGAGGACCTGGAACTCCCCTGAACTCTTTGCACTCTCCCAGGAGGGACAAAGATGGACCTACATCTAGGGGTTTCCTCTGGGAGATCAGAGTTTACCAGTGTGGAGTCTTCAGACTCCTCCTGGTCATGCTCAGAATTGGGGTCACTGGGGTGAACCACCCTTGACCCTTCTTCTTGTGGCACACCCAACCCAGAGGTATTCTGCTCTTCTGGCCTTCCAGGATTCTGGAGGTCATACTGCATGGATGCAGCCAGGGTCCAAAGTTCCTGTAACGTAAGACCACTGTATCTAGAAGACTGGACCTACTGGCTTCCCCAACTAAAGACACGGTACACTAGGTGATGTGTGGTGTGGTGTTGCAGGGATTCTGCTTATGCACAGAACTATGCACAGGAACCCAGGCCCTCAGTGAATTGTGGTGTACCAAAAACTCACCTCAGAACCCAGCATCAGTGTCCCATTCGTTATCCGAGGTTTAGCTCGGCGGTCCCAATGTATAGACAACCCAGAACAAGCGACTTAGTATATTTCTCAGGAATGGTGGGAATCAGAAATACCTTTTCGTAATTATTCTCGTACCAGTCCACAACAGAATAAACAGAGACACGGTAAAAGTTTAAAGAGTTTATTTTATAAATCTCATGTCCTAAGATGCAGCAGTTTGGCTAACATAAGCAGACAAACGATTAAAATCAAAACCATCAGCATAGTTACAATACCATAGAAAATGAAAGGAGTAATCGTACTAAAATGACAGTGGATCTAAGCCACCTTCCTTTCTCTAACACACTAATAGTATTATTAGACTAATAAAAGGTCTCTAGGCTTGAATGGGGAACCCCATACCGTAAAGATCAGCTCAGTGAGTTCACATCACAGGATCAGCTATGCTCTGCTCCTGGGAACTCTCTTCTTCCGAATGTAATGAAAACATGTAACACTGCAATATTAAAAGCACCCGACTTTCAGGTATTTGCAGCTGCGTGCGTGTTATGGCTAAACTAGTGGGCCGATCAACCTGAACTCAACATCATGCACCGTCTAGTGACCCAGACTACTTTACACTGTGTACAGACCAAGGTCGCTGCTCACTGTTTGGGATGTTAACAACAGACAGTTCTCATGTGAAGCTAAGTCGAGTAAGCATTTCTCAATTTAATAACATGTGACTACAGTGTCGTGTGCAAAAGCAGCAAAAGCGGCAAGATGGCTTTCTAACATCTAACGCGGTTGTGCTAACTTAGCATTGTACATATGTAGATAACGATCTTCACTACACCCCCCCTTAATCGGACCACTAACCAGTAGGGGCGCACTTGCAAGAACGCAGAGTTCAAGTTTGATAGAACGGAACCAAGGGCATGAACTATAAGTCCATATAAGGTAAGTGAAAAAGTTCGAAGAAAAAAATAAAGAAGAAAAATAATTTTAAAAGGAGTGAAAAAACCCATGTAAATGATAAAAAAAACTCATTAACAGATGTAGGACGAACTCGAAGTGCAAAGTCAATCCATCAATGTATAAGCACAATAAGTTGCAACAGCTTCCAAGAGGAAATCATTGGAACGTTCCGCAAAATTATCTGCCATCCAGTTCAGGACGGGGAAGGAACATACATGCTCCTCAACCACCGGAGCCTCCAGCACCAGACGAGGACAACTGGCATGTTCTTCAAGATAACTTCTTGCTAAGAAGTCAATCGCAGCCGTTCCGATGTCCCAATTCCCAAGGACTCCATGTGCTGCTCCACAGGCCATAATCCAGTAGGGAAACCGGAAGGACAATCCATAGGCTATGCTTAGAGTTGCCAGTGGTAAAGTGCCATAGTATTCAAGCATCCGGTTACGAAGATGGAGCAGCCGGGACATGTTGTCGTGTGACGCAAGTTGTGCATCCATAGCGCAGGGCGCAGATCAACAACAGTATTCCAGCTATGAGGGCGAGAAGTAAAGGGAGACCTCCGAAGACGCTGGAAAAAATAGAATGAAAAAAGGCCGGGATCACACCAAAAATAGTTTGAAAAGAGGTCACGAGGCCGGAGCCCACAATTTAAAAAAAATGAGCTATGCCACTTGTTGACGAGGCATTAAAGATAGTCTGAATCAGGGTCCCAAAATGAAGTGGGAGATCAGTGAAGGACAAATGTTTCCCGGGATGAAGTCAACGCGACTTCTTTTTTAGACAATAGAGCCCTTTTTCTGCTCATCTTGTTGAACTCTGCTTTCAAGGTTGGAATGGAAGCCCAGATGGATACATCGAGCCGGCCATGCGGGGGTGGGAAAAGGTCCTTATTACAGCAGACTACTCTCTGTGAAACAGTCACTATATAGGGAATCCCCACTAACATCCCACAGCACGCTTTGTTATTTAATAGCAAATAACTACCGTTAGCAAGCAGCGTAAAAGACAGCGTTATAACTGGCACAGGAATCCCTTTCAGGACGCAAGCTAAATTAGGGGCATGCACATTACATGCACCATGCAATTGAATGTGCCTACACACAACGGAGTGATCCGGAGTGGAAGTGCACTCTTCACCTTTCAAGTAAACCTCTTTGCCGTCTCTCACACATCTATACGTGAATGGGAGTGACCAAACTTCGTGCAGGAAGGCAGTACCGAGTTGTTCATATCTGCCCAGAGCATAATGTTTCATGCACAAACTAAACTTCAACAGGGGGAACGGTAACGTGATTAAGCCTGGGCAAAGCACTACGCTACGCTCGCGTAGTTTGCGAAGTTCGCGCTACTTCGCACTACGCGAACTGCACGTAGCACAGTGCGAACACGGGTAGCGTAGTGTTGCGTAGTGCTGCGGTCATTTTTTGCTTGCTCGCGGTCCTCAACGTCAAGTTGGCGACCGCGAGCAAGCAAAATGACATCCCGGCGAGACTTTTTCCATGTTCGTGATCAGCAACTTCAAGTTGGCGATCGCGAGCATGGAAAATAAACCTCCCGGCGAGATTCCCAACGCAAGGAGGTCAGGTTTCTCATTGCGAGTGGTCGTGTATGCTCGCGACCGCTCGCGATGAGAAACTACCAGTTCACGTTGAGAAAGCTGAAGCTCGAGTAAAAATCTACCCGAGCAGCAAAAAACTACATCTCGCACTGTGCAAGATGCCATTTTCAATGATTGAACAGTGCCGGTTGCTTGTCCGCACTGTGCAATCATTGAAAACGACATCTGGCACAGTGCGAACAAGGTACTACGCAGTTCGCGAAGTGCTACGCGTAGCTCGCGTAGTGCGAACTTCACTTTGCGTAGCTTCGCGAAGTGCTACTTCGCGAACTACGCCCAGCCCTAGTGATCAACCCATGTACAAGCCACACAGCAGAATTCAATTCAGCAACAGAGAAAGGCAAAGGTTCTAACTTTTCAATATGTAGTAATGAATATGTAGCATCTTTCATGGACATGAACTGTTGTTTCGCAGTTAAATTAAAAGGAAGGAACAAAGATGAAGTGTTCATGTAATCCCATAGGACTTTCCCTGCCTTTAACGTTTGCAACGTCCATGCAAACTGCATAATAGAACGCAATTGATTTTGACCATGATACAATACAGACAAATCATCCTGCACAATGTCTACCACAGACAATACAATATTATCTAAGGTATAAATTCTAGAAGAGAGGGTGTTAATACTATTATCTATTACAGCCAACACCTTTTCCATATTGGCTTGATCAATAGCACGTAATCTGGATGCAGCCTCGATTTGAGATAACTTCCAAACTTCGTTATAAACAGCATACACCCATCGTTTGGGCCTGCCAACAGCAGGACCCTTAACAAAATCATTCAAATCTATTTTGTCATTTAAACGTGCTAAATGAAGTTTAACAGACGCTAAAGTGGAATGTTGCAGCCAAGACTGGCATAACTTCCCTACTGAGTAGGTAGTTACAGTGTGAGAAGATTCAAAACGGGGGTCGACACGAACCTGTGTATACCCCTGCTTTAAATCCAGAAACCGATGTTGACAGGAGTCCGAACTCATTTGCCACACCAACCACCCTTCCGGATTCAATTCAGAAATATTGAAGGACGTGTTGGAAACCTGTGTCTGCAACATAGCAAGGGATAGATCCGTATGATTACCCCAATATGGATAAGCACCCAGACCCGGCATGGAGGGAGAATTTAATCTTTTAGAAGTAGCCAATCCAAAACAGGTGGTCTGAAAAATGGACGAATTTAAAAATAACATGTGATTCGGGATGAGACAGGCACGATGCAAAGCTTCTGTTCCCTGTACTTGCCATCGTTTGGAGCCCCAAACCGATTTAAGATCGACTGTAGCTTTCCACAGATCATACCCGCCAATTGCCAACTCGTCCATAAAGGACTTGGAATACAACAATTTGGTATGTGTCAGTCTAACTTTAGAAGCAGACTCAGGCGCAACTTTAAAATAAAAGGAGGCCGGATGTTACACACTAAAATCAGAAAAATAGGTGAATTTTTCCACTAACGTGGCAGAGCTGCCCATCCTAGGGGCGGGGCAGTGTTCCCATTGCGTATAATTTACAAAATTTCTAAACGTATTTGCTTTATGTAGGAAATGCGTGCCATAATGTTGATAACAGAATTGCTCATCATAATTAGCAGTATCTAAATACAAATCCTCAGCATCAAATGCAGCATAATATTTCAAATCAGAAAACAGTGCTTCTATGGCCTGAACATCCCAGTCATCTGAGTGAATGTTCTGCTTAACGACATCACCCATAGAAACACGAAATACATTTGGCACATTAATTACTTCAGTGGGGCCATGAATTTGAAATTTTACGGCATCCCAAGCGATCCCATCACGTACAGGCCAGGCAGTAATGTTCACAAAAGTCTGGTCCCTCTTCATAATGTGTGATGAGGAGTGGGGGGCCAAAGTTCCATTGTTAGTCGAATTGTAGATCTTTCTTTCAGGTAGTGTCCATTGATAAGTCTAAAAAACACTACCACAAAGCCAATGGACATAAACAAAAAAATACATATGAGCACCAGCCAAATGTAAGTCCAAGGGGGAACTAAAAAATGTCTTTTGAACCAGGACAGAAAAATCGAAACTTTGGACGGGGCAATGGAAGTCATTGAACGAGAATCAAAAGAGTCTTGTGAGTGGGCAACTGTGGTGGATTGTAAAACATGCAAGGTAACATCCGCAGGATAAGCATACTCAACCTCTTCAAGCATACCACTAGGTGTTGGTGGCAACAAGGGACCAGTAACGGTATGCAACTCGATTGCAACATCAGGTACTGTGTTAGAAGTTCGGGCCACAGCATCGAAGGGCATGAAACTGCTGGAGTCATACTAAGAAGAATCGGCCACTCGCTGTAGTTTGACATTGTCAATCGAGATGTACCTGTTATCCTTTCGACCAGGAAGTGGAGGTAAAATGACTGTTCTAGTACCCTGTACTCCAAGCACTGTGACCGGTGCACGATAAGAGGGGCTGAACTCCTTCTTGTTCTCCACCTTTTCACGGACCAGATCACCAACTCGAGGTAGCCACCCGACTACCGGAATCTGAAGTTCAGCATCAGATGAGGAGGGTACGTGGTCCTTCGCTAGACTGCCTCTGGCTTCTTGAAGATTCTGCAATACAGCACAGTGTTCATCTACGTCAAAGGGTGCGGCTGACGCCGCCATGTCTAGACCATCAAGGTCTGGGACAAACATTCGTACACCAAAGAGCATCATGTATGGGGTCCGCCCACCCAGAGACCTTCTAGGGAGATTATTAAGTGCACGTTGTACGTCATACAAGTGGGCTAGCCAGTTCCAGACAGTACCCAAAACTCTGGCTGTCAAAGATTGCTTTAAGTCACGGTTCATTCGCTCACCTACACTATTACCCTCAGGCCGGTATAGAGACGAAAATTTGACCTGGACCCCCAAATTTCTCATGGCCTCTTTGTACGCCTTAGAGGCGAACGCCGGGCCCTGATCAGAATGAAAGGTACCACATGCAAAACTCCCAACAAAGACACGCAAATCTTTTATGACAGTGGGAGAATCAGCACTCCTTTGTGGCCATACCCACAGAAAACGTGTGCACGAATCAACTGCAACCAAGATGTATTTGTACGCGGTATCAGAGGTAAAAGGACCGCAATGAAACACAACCCAATGGTTTATTAGATATGTACAACTGAGTTTGTGGTGGGCGCTCCGCAGTTGAAGGTTTAATCTGCTGGCAAATGTCACAATTAAGAACATAAGCTCTGGCCTGTTTATACAAACTGCACCACCAGTAACGTTGTTGTAGCAGAGATTCAGTAGCTGCAACGCCGGCATGCGCGGACGCCATGCCCTCGTGAGCCGCTAATATCAAAGAAGGTCTGCAGTCCTCGTTGGGAATCAACCTGTCACCAACGTCATTAATCCTCACTAATGGGACTTTATCAGGGCTTAAGCGATAATGGTAACGAGCAGGGAAACCTCTCGGTGGCTTCGTTCCCTGCTCTGTAGCAGCAATAGCTGCCAAGATGTCATCATCGATCTTGCTTTTGGATCTTGTAACTGCTGCTACTAAGTATGTCGCCACTGCTGTTTTTGCTGCCTCGTCAGCTAGGCTGTTGCCGACAGCATGGAACCCAACTCGTTGGTGACCAAGAGTGTGAATTACATTCACGAGAGGCAGACGTTCTTTAAGATCTGCCACTCAAACCCAAAGCAGTTTATGCTTAATCGTGCTACCTTTGGAATCATGGTAGTCATTCTGAGACCAAAAACGTAGATTGTCGTTGTAAGATTGAACACAATAAAAGGAGTCACTCACTATAAGGGTAGTGACTCGGGGATCAGCAAACTCTAGCGCTAGCACCAGAGCACGAAGCTCCGCCAACTGCGCCGTACAATCACCCAATGACTGCGTATGCACGACATCGGACTGGAATTCACCATTTACGAAAGTACCGGCTACAATTGCGCAAGCCGCTGAATATGCGTGTGTAGGAGAGTAGGGTCTGCTATCCTATGGTCACCCCAAATTTTTGCTTTTTGCTTCACTGGTTTTTGACATATTGAGGCTGTGGGCCTGCCAATCAGACCCCCAGCCTGCTGTTCTCTCTACTAAATTTACACTATGCACCCTAGGTGCATAACCAATTGGAAGTGGATCACCCTGTGAGCCCCTGTACCAGTGTACACTAGGTACCCAGGGCATTGGTGTATCTAAGGCCTACCAGGGGCTGAAGCATGTATTGTGCCACCCCTGGCCTGGCCTAACAAATTTGACACAACTGGCTGATCACTCAGCTGGGGTAAGTTGGTGTAACCACCTCTTACTTAGGTGTAGTATACCTATACCTAACCTTAAATGGGACACCTGTTAACCTATAAGTCACTCCTATGGCAGGCCTTAACAATCCGGAAGGCAGAGTGCTTGGTTCCATGTGAGATGGTGCTCTGGCATGAGCTGAGCCCGTCTGCAGTGGTCGGAACAACTTCCTTCTACTGTTTCCAGATATCGTCATACCATATACTCTTAAGTGCATTATGAACCTCGCGGTTAAATGCTATCTTTGGTTTGGCTTTATCAAAACATGTCGAGTAAGGTGTCATACGAATTGGAATACTAACCCCTCGCCAATTCTGGCGACGGGGTTAGCATTCCACCCTTCTAGAGGGACACGACGTGTACAGTACCTGAAACCCGGGTAAAATCAGACATAGCCTCAGCTCCACAAAATGGATGCTGCCACCACAGACACAAGTCTGCCCTCCTGCTGCTGGGAGTCCTTCCAGCTTGGGAGGTGTGGACAAAGGGTTTCCTGCCAGGGGAGGTGCGTGCACCACCCCAGACAGGATTTTGTGTATTGGTCAGGTAGGGCTTCAATAGAACCAGACATGCCTGAGGCTCACAAGGAGCCTCGGTGCATATGCCAGTTCAAACCGGTCCTGGGGCACACCAGCCCTGGACCTGGGGCGAGCTGGACAAAGGATTGGGGGTGTAACCACCCCCCTTCCTGGTCCCACCCTTAGGGAGGGACCTAGCAGGTAGTCCGGCCCCTAGAATCCGAATAAAGGTAGGAGCTGTGTCCTAAGACTTTAGACATCCTGGAATCAACTTAACTACAAGAAGAAGACGGGAACTTCGATGCTCTGCCGCGCAGAGGACTGAAGCCAATCTCCCCTGTGGTCAGGGAGTGACCACCTGGCTAACGCAAGCACCATCCAGCGAATCGACGTCTGCTTTGCCGCCGCCTCCCGCCGGAGCCCGAGCCCAGAGACTGACAAGACCTGGACCTCCAGACCTCTCACCACCCGATCCACAGTCCCTGAAAAAGAGGAACCCGTGGAGGCACCGAGACACGTGGAGCCAGCCATCTTGAAAAGACCACGACAAGCTGCAAGCGCAACAACCGAGGCTCCCTCCAAGTTGTGCTTTGGGATCTGAGAAGCCCAACACTCGAGCAGCATCTGCACCAAAGGTGAGCCCTCCAGCATCTCCACAATCTGCGTGGGGCCCTTCTGCATTTTGCCACTCGACGCGCCTAACCGGTTGCTGGCCCGCTGGCTAGTGGCCATCTTGGCGACGAACTTCAAGAACTACACCGCTGGTCTGGTTGCTCCAGACTGGCCCTTGCTCCCCTCCAAAGGAGCAGTCCCTCTGACCTTACTGGTCAGAACCATCAGCTTATTTCGTTTTCCACAACAATTGCTTTTGCCAAGGCTTGTTTGCTTCGATCAAGTCGCCGACACCGCCGACAGTGAGAGCCTGCGTGGGACAGCTCGTGAACCGACTCCTGGACGTCGTCGACCTTCAGGGACCACGTGGCTGCAGAGACAAGCTACACCTCTTCACCTGTTTGCACCCGACATCGCCTGGTACCCACCTGGTGCCACGCTGGTCACTGGCTAGTGACTGTGAACACTGTCCCCTCTGCTTACAGGTCTTCTACAACTCCGATCCACTCTTGGATCCACCGCATCTCTTCTGGACCGACCGCCTGCAGCATCTTTGTCTTCAGGCTCCATTGAACATATAGAAGAAACTCGACGCACTTCGAGACCTGTGCACCCGCTTCCTGTGGGTGAGGTAAAGCTGGCACTCCGGTGCCCAAGTGTAGAGTATCATCTCTAGTGTCTGTGTAGAGTATCATCTCTAGTGTCTGTGTTTCCAATCTTGAGTTCATAGTCCATCCGGAAGATCCTTTTTGCAGTAACTTTGTAACTTTTACGCACCCATTGAAAACCTATGGGAGCACGCGTGTGACTATTTGCTCTGCACACGCAACCCGTGGACCTCCTGGTCACTAACTAAAGTTAGCTCCTTGTAGGCCCAGCGATTCTAGAGGCCCTAGGCCTTTTCCCTTTTCTGTTCGTGGTACTTATACCACTATTTTAGTATATGGTTCGAGTGGCCACCAGGGCCTATCCATATAAAGTGCAACTTCTGTGTATTCTAACGTATTCTTGTTTAACGATTTGTGCTCCTGTGCTCATAAAGAGTCTAGGGGATACTTTGAGAAATAAATACATATATATTTTCAATATATATCTGTGTGGTGTCCTTTCATTGGTATAAAGGGGGGTTACATTTGGTAAAACAGCCTGCTTAACACGTTTCACGAGTTTAGCCTCAAAGACTGCTTAGCCTACGCTACCACTAGGGCAGCTAGTCCGAAAAGGTTGACTTACAACCACACCATAAGGGTTGCTTGGCATGGTACAAGGTGATCACTTTAACTAGTGAGCATCATATACCAGGCCAACTTCTCACAGCGTGCTTTGATCCAGTCGCGGGTTGCGCAGAATCGTCAGTGTATATGACACAATGGTAATCCTCGAGCGGGCGCAAGGACAGAGGAGCCGGATGAACAAATTCATACTGCAAAAACTCCTGAGTCTGAAGTACCGCGTCAAAGATATATGTGACGTCCGGCGATGTCAAGGAAGTGGCCCATTGTATCCACCTTGGATGCAAAGCTTTAGAATTCGGTACACTTGCTTTTGTCACCGCCTCAAGGGCAGGATAGGGTGTTACCACCAACATGCGTTTTCCTTGCGACAGCGCTCGTTCTTTCAGAATCGCCATCTGCACCGCCGTCAGAACTAACTCGACAGCGGAAAAACGCAGTTCAGCCGAAGTGTACAAGTGAGATTTGTAAGCAATGGGGACGGTGTCGCCCTCATTGAACGTTAAGTATGTGAAACCAACTGCGCCGGGCACGATTCTTATGACCAGGTTAGTGTGGTTATCACGCGTCAGTAAGTATTTAGAAGCAAGAAGATCAGCTTGCAATAACTGCAATATAGCTGAATGCTCTTGCAGCCAACAAGATTTGGAAAAAGTAGGTTGTACCAAGGCATAAAGCGGCTTGATACGCTGGGCATAATCTGGGATGTAAGTTCGACCGAAATTCAGAAAACCCAGCAGAGATTGTAATTTCTTCAGTGGCGTGGGAGCACGGAGGCATGCGCACTTCTCTAGAAAGTGCGGAGCCAATCCTCGACCTTCATTGTTGAGTTCGTACCCCAAGAACAACACTGTATATTCCGCAATGTGTGACTTTGCAAAGTTGAATTTGTAACCGAAGTCAGCAAACAAAACAATAATGCGATCAACGCGACGGAGATGCGGGTCCAACTCGTCATCTGTGAGATATATGTCATCCACATACGAGAGACCACGCGAGCGGCAAAGACTCCCGGGCTGTTCTTATAGCCCATTGGTAATCTTTTGAATTGTTTTTGTTTGCCACCCGAAGTGAACGCTGTCCACTGACTACTAAGAGAGGACAGGTTATGGCTGTAAAAGCCATTAGAAATGTCAAGTGTGGTTTTAAACCTTTTTCTCACGAGACTATCGACGAGAGCCGAACTGTGGGTGTTCTGTACTGCACAGGTCCGGCAATGAGAGTTTAGGTGCCCGGAATCCAAAACTAGGTGGTACGACCCGTCAGGCTTCATTACAGTGAACAAAGAATTATTCATAGGTGACACACATGTTTCGATAACCCCTTGATATTCCAATTGTTCAAGGATCGAAGCAACGTGAGGTCTAGCTTCGCGACGCATGGGGTATTGGGGTTGAGGTTGGGGCGTAGTCCGCAACAGAATCTCATGGCCGGGAGACATTTTATCCCAGCCAACCTGATTTCGATATAACGCAGGTGCTTGCACCTGAGCCCATTCCTCGGCGTACTTTTTAGCTTGGACCTTCGGCACTGTGTGCGCAAAAGACGGGAGGATTACCTCCTCCCCTCTAGGAGCATCTAAAGCGAAAGCCGGGGGCCAATCTGCCTCCGCCAATAGAATATCATAGGAAGTGGTCAGATTATCCCAAAAAAACCCTTGAATTGTACGTTGTATGTCACCTTCAATTTGAATGACTATATTATACAGTCTATCAGGGGGAGACACCCGAATGTCAGCAGTTTCAATATTCACGAATATATCAGTTGCTGTCGCCACCAGATATGGACGCAGTGCTTGTCGCACTACTGTATCTTCCGCCGCGCTGTCTAGCAGTGTTAGCGCCCATGTCAGGTTCTGAAGCTGCGTCCGTACCATCTGAGGCATACCTCGCTGTCAGTGCAGCAACTTTCTTCTTCTGAAACGGGGGTCTTTGACGTGCAGATTCGTCCTGCTTGCCTTTGCCGTCCGACTGGCGGGGCTGCTCACGACTCTGAGCACCCCTTCCTTTCCCACGGTCTCCGCCATCGGATTGTGAAGCCGATGTTTCCTGTGAAGAACGAGGAGAGCGTTGTTCAGAAACCTGAAAACTATCAGGTGACTTAATACGAGAGCGATCACGCAGATCATATGTGCGTTCGGTAGACGACTTTACCGGTGAGGCAGGACGTGACTCCTTTTTCTGTTGCTGTTTCCCCTGTTTCTTTGCTCTCCAACTTTGTTTAGGAAAGTTGGGGCGTTCGTCTTTCGTAGACGAGCTCACCTTAGTTTGCTGTACTATATCAGGAATGATCACAGTCGGTTTTACACCCAAGGCACTTATACCCACGGTCCTATATGCCTTCGCAATTACTTTAGCGAACTCTTTGGGCTTGTCGAGTTCATCCACGCGGTCCATCATATTTGGAACTTGGAACTGCATGGCATCTCCTTTGAGGTTGCCCATTACCATGGAGCATACCACATCGAAGCTGTTGACAAGCCTCATTCCCAATTCAATGGCAGCCTCCACACCATGATTCTCCTGAACCTTTTTGATGACGGATGGTAGCACAGACATAGACGGAGTGCCATAGCACTTCGAATAGGTCACGGCAAAGACCTTACCCCAGTTGTCACAATCGGCCATATCCGGGACTAGGTCTTTAGGCAAAGTAATGGTGAGGATCCTGTGTTTCTCCACAGGAGATGTATTTGGAAAAACCGCTTCCAACTGGTCAAATTTCTCAGCAAACCAATAAGGAAATTCATCCTTACTTTGGGGGCGCTTGCCGACTACCGAATTAACCATAACGGGACTAATGAGCACCGCATGGTGGTCCGTAGGTTGTCCCGCAACAGCAGGTGCCCCCACCTGCACATTGCGCGACACGTACTGCACTAAAGCCCTATGGACCGTAATCAGGGCTCTGTGCAGCACACGCAACTCAGCCACCCCTACCGTGAGATAGCGGGGATGTGGCGTAAAGCCGGCCAGCACCGGCCATGTGGCCCCTGCAATAGACATTCTCGCCGGTGCAACTGCATGGGGAAGGGCGCCATTAAACCAAATAGTGTGCTGCCAGGCAGAGATTGGAATTTCCTGTGTCCTATATGGGGTATAGACCGCAGGCAGCTGTGTGGCAGTATAGGTGTGAAACGTATCATCGTCATCCACCGCCGGAAAAGTCACCCATGAGTAAAAAAACTCATACGGGTATGACGCATCAGCGCTGACCACAAAAAATTACAGCCATCCCATCATCCGGCACCCCATATGCCGTCAAATGACGGCGCAGAGGTGCACGGCTATGTGCGGCTATGTCAACCGCCATTAGGACACACTAAAAAGTATCAACGATATCAACAGTAGCACTGGGGTTCAGATTAAATAACCTTTTTAATGATCAAGCTTGAAGGAACCTATTAGTCGAAACACAGGTAGGTTAAACCGTCACTCCCGTTATCCGGAAACCAGAGTGAGGGTGTTGTGGACTAATACAAGCACTACTAAGGCATCTCAAATCAATAGACCAAACGTTAGGTGCGCCATGTTGCAGGGATTATGCTTATGCACAGAACTATGCGCAGGAACCCAGGCCCTCAGTGAATTGTGGTGTACCAAAAACTCACCTCAGAACCCAGAACCCCTTATCAGGCCAGCATCAGTGTCCCATTCGTTATGCGAGGTTTAGCTCGGCGGTCCCAATGTATAGACAACCCAGAACAAGCGACTTAGTATATTTCTCAGGAATGGTGGGAATCGGAAATACCTTTTCGTAATTATTCTCGTACCAGTCCACAACAGAATAAACAGAGACACTGTAAAAGTTTAAAGAGTTTATTTTATAAACCTCGTGTCCTAAGATGCAGCAGTTTGGCTAACATAAGCAGACAAACAATTAAAATCAAAACCATCAGCATAGTTACAATACCATAGAAAATGAAAGGAGTAATCATACTAAAATGACAGTGGATCTAAGCCACCTTCCTTTTTCTAACACACTAATGAACAAGTTACTAACCTTCGGTAACGATGTATCTGTAAGAAACATTAGTTAGTTAGATTCCTCACCTTAGAATATCCCCAGGCGTCAGACTGGATCCGGAAGATTTTTCGTCAGCAATACCCCTTGCGCGTCGCTAGGCGTCGTCTGCGGCTCCGCGTCCGTCGTCGGCGTCGTGCGCCGGGATGACGTCGTCGGAGTACTTAGACGCCGCCCTCGCGCGCTGACGTCAGTTCTTGTACATAGCCTTCCGCGCCAGGAACGCAGAGCCATGCAAAGACCGACACTGGTGCCAAAAATAAAATCTAGGGGCCTGAAAGGACAACCTTAACCCTAGATGTCAGTTCGCAGAACGGGGAGGATGGGAGGGTCGGTGAGGAATCTAACTAACTAATGTTTCTTACAGATACATCGTTACCGAAGGTTAGTAACTTGTTCATCTGAAAGAAACACGTTAGTTAGATTCCTCACCTTAGAATAGATACCCAAGCAATACCATCCCCGGTGGTGGGTCTGCGAACCAAGATCACACCAGAAAGTCCTGGAGGACAGAACGGCCAAAGAAGCCATCCCTCCGGACTTGGCTGTCAAGGCAATAATGCCTGGCAAACGTGTGTAGAGAAGCCCACGTCGCCGCCTGACAGATGTCCTGCAAAGGGACTCCCCGTCCCAAGGCAGTAGTAGCCGCCGTGGCCCGAGTAGAATGGGCGCGCAGCCCAACAGGAGGGTCCTTTTTAGCCAAGGAATAGCAGATTTTTATACACAAAACGACCCACCGAGAGATGGTTCGTTTGTGCACAGCTTTCCCCTTCTTAGCGCCCACGTACCCAACAAAAAGCTGGTCGTCCACCCGGAACTGTTTTGTGCGGTCCAGATAAAAGGAGAGCGCACGTTTTGGGTCCAGACGGTGGAGCCTCTCTTCCTCTTTGGAAGGATGCGGAGGCGGAAAGAAGGTGGGCAAGGTGACAGACTGCCCAAGGTGAAAAGGAGTCACCACTTTAGGAAGAAAGGAGGGACGAGGCCGAAGGACAACCTTGTCCGGATGAACAGATAGGAAAGGAGGCTTTGAAGATAAAGCCTGGAGCTCACTCACCCGTCTAGCCGAGGTGATGGCTACCAGAAAAGCAGTCTTTAGAGTTAGAAGACGAAGAGGGCAATTGTGAAGAGGCTCGAAGGGAGCGCACATCAGGAAGGTCAATACCAGATTCAAGTCCCACTGAGGCATTACAAAAGGGACAGGAGGGAACGTGTGTGTAATGCCTTTGAGAAAGCGTGTAACCACAGGGGACTTGAAAAGAGAAGGCTGATCAGGAAGCCGCAAGAAGGCGGAGATGGCAGCAAGATAACCTTTCAGGGTGCCCAGGGCAGAGCCCTGCCGGGCCAGAGAAAGAAGGAAGAGGAGAACCTCAGAAAGAGGGGCGGAAAGGGGATCCACAGCCTTTGCTGTGCACCATGCCACAAATTTGTTCCACCGGCAGGCGTATACCGACTTTGTGGAGGGACGCCTGGCTGCCAGAATGATATCACAGACTTCAGGAGGCAAGTCAAATGGCATCAACTGCCGCCGCTCAATCTCCACGCATGGAGGTGGAGGCTGGACAGGTTCGGGTGGAGGACCGTCCCCTGCTGCTGCGACAGAAGATCCTCCCGAAGGGGCAGACGTATCGGGGGATCGGTCAACAGACTGAGTAGCTCGGGATACCAGTATCTTCGTGCCCAATCCGGAGCCACCAAGATGACTTGGGCCCGGTCGCGCCTGATCTTCTTCAGCACTCTGGGCAGAAGTGGTATAGGCGGAAAGGCGTACAACAGACCGCAACTCCACTCGTGACGAAAAGCGTCGCCGAGCGAGTGCCGCCTTGGAAATTCCAACGCGCAGAACTGCTGACATTGCGCGTTCTCTTCGGTGGCGAATAGATCTAACCAAGGCTCTCCCCACTGCTGAAAGAGGCCTTGCACCACTTCGGAGTTCAGACGCCATTCGTGATCCATCATGCACCGGCGGCTGAGTTCGTCTGCTCTGGCGTTCAGAGAGCCCGCCAGATGTTGAACCACCAGGGTGACGCCCTGGTGTTCCAGCCATGTCCAGAGGCGCAGAGCCTCCTGACAAAGGGTCCACGACCCCACCCCGCCCTGTTTGTTGCAGTACCACATGGCGGTGGTGTTGTCCGTGAACACCTGCACGACACTTCCCCTGACAGAGGGAAGGAAGGCTTTCAGTGCAAGCCGGATCGCTCTCAACTCCAACAGGTTGATGTGGAGACGAGACTCCGCCGGAGACCAGAGGCCTCTGATCTCCGCCTCTCCCATATGGCCACCCCAACCCAGGAGGGACGCATCCGTCACTACGACATGCTCCGGTTGGGGAAGGGAGAGGCTCTTGCCCTTGACCCACTCGCGGTCCGTGAGCCACCACTGCAACTGCTGTGCAGTGCCCTCCGAGATCAAGACATGGTCGGACAGGTTGCCGTGATGCTGGGCCCACTGAAACTTCAGGTCCCACTGCAGAGCCCGCATGCGCCGCCTGGCGTGATGCACTAGTAGGATGCAGGAGGCCATCAGCCCCAGAAGCCGCAACACTAGCCTGACCGAAACCCGGGATAGAGGCCGAAAGATGGGAATCAGGGCCTGTATATCCCGGACCCGCTGTTCCGGTGGATGGACCCGGAACTGCGCCGAATCGAGAACCGCTCCGATGAAGAGGAGCTTCTGAGAGGGACTCAAGTGTGACTTCGGCACGTTGATGGAAAACCCCAGCAAATGCAGGAGATCCGCCGTAGTCTGGAGGTGGGAGACGACTGCCTGGGGCGAGCCCGCCTTCAACAACCAGTCGTCGAGATAGGGGAAGACTGGGACCCCTGATCTGCGCAGATGAGCTGCGACCACCGCCATCACTTTCGTGAACACCCGAGGGGCACTGGTGAGGCCGAAGGGGAGCACGGTAAACTGAAAGTGCTCTTGGCCCACCGTGAACCGCAGGTAACGCCGGTGGGCCGGCAGGACGGGGATATGGAAATATGCGTCCTGCAAGTCCAACGCTACCATCCAGTCTCCAGGGTCTAGGGCAGCTAAAACCTGAGCCAACGTTAGCATCTTGAACCTTTCCTTTCGGAGGAAGGCAATGACGTTCCGGAGGTCCAAGATAGGGCGCAGGCCCCCCTTGCCCTTCTTGGGAACCAGAAAGTAGTGGGAATAACAACCACGACCTACTTCTGGACTCGGAACGCGCTCGACGGCCCCCTTGGCCAGGAGAGCCGAAACTTCCTCGCGGAGAAGATCCAAATGATCCCCCGAGATACGGTGGTGCTGTGGTGGCATGGCTGGAGGGGTCGTCTCGAAGGGGAGGGAGTAGCCCCTTCGGACGATTTGCAGCACCCACCTGTCCGATGTTATGGACCGCCAGTGGAGCAGGTGATGGCGAACTCTGCCGCCCACTGGCGTGGTATGGGCCTGAAAGCTCGGACTAGGAAGGCTTTGAGGCGGATGCTGCCGGGGTGGATGTGGGCTGACCACGTCGGCCTCCATTTCCGCCACGGCGGAAGCCACGTCCGCGACCGCGCGCAGGTTGGTTCTGCGGCTGGTGGCTCTGCGGACGTGAGGAGGCGCCCCTTCCTTGGCCACGAAAGGGGCGAAAAGCGGAGGTGTGCGCCCGCGGAGCCGAGAGGCCCAAGGACTTGGCCGTAGCCCGGGAGTCCTTAAAGCGGTTCAGCGCACTGTCCGCCTTCTCACCAAACAGGCGAGTGCCATCAAAGGGCATGTCCATGAGGGTGTTCTGGACATCCCCGGAAAAGGACGTGGACCGCATCCAGGCGTGGCGGCGGAGCGCCACCGTGGTGGAAATCGCCCGACCTAGCGAGTCCGTGGTGTCAAGCCCACATCTTATGGCGTGCCGTGCTGCATCCCTCCCATCGGCCAGAGCCTGGGAAAGACGCTTCCGGACCTCCTCCGGACACAGGGGCAGCACGTCCTCCACCGTATCCCACAGAGAATGGGAATAACGGTCCAAGAGACAGGCGGTATTTAAAGACCGCAGGCCCAAACTAAGGGACGAGAACAGTTTCTTGCCAAACTGCTCGAGTCTCTTGGAATCCCGGTCCGGCGGAGCGGTCGGGAAGGAGGATTGGGAAGTAGAGGCCTGGATAACCAGACTCTCGGGGGTGGGGTGTTGGGACAGGAAGCTGGGGTCGCCCGGAGCAGGGCGGTGGCGCCTGGCAACGTTCCTATCCACAGGAGGAACTGTGGAGGGCTTGGACCAGGTGCCCTGCAGAACGTCAGTGAGGGCCTCGTTAAACGGCAGCAGAGGCTCAGTGGAGCTTGCTGAGGTTTGAAGCACCTCAGTGAGGATGTTGGTCCTCACAGCCACGGCAGGCAACTCGAGCCCAAGGGCCTCAGCCGCCTTGCGCAGCACCACAGAAAATGCTGCACCCTCCTCCGAAGCCACGGTCGGAGGAGAAGTGAATCCAGCGTCTGGTGAGGTGTCCAGCCCGCTGGCCTCCCCCAGTTCATCTGCCCAGTCCTGAGAAAGCTGTGACTGAACAGCCAGAGGGTCCTCGAACCCCTCCCAGTCGCCCCCTTCTTCCGATTCCTGATAAACAGGAGGAATGATCGGAACCGGACTGTAGAGATGGTAGGTCTCTAGCGGCGTCGGATGCGGCGTCGGCGGACGCCGTGCCGGCGTCGGGTCCGGATGAGGGCTAAACTGGGGCGTCGGCGTCACAGGCGTCGGCGTCGGCGGCGCCGGTGACGGCGTCGGTGGTTCAGGCGTCGGCGCCGGTGGAGGAGTGACAAGGTCAACCGGCGTCGACTGGGGCCCAGGCATGGGCCCCGCGGGGACCTGCGGCGTCGAGACCGGAGTCGTCGACGGCGCCGGGGCCGGAGCCGCCGGCACGCGAGGTCGCCCAGTCGAGCCCGCGGGGCCCGAAGGCGCGCCAGCGGGCGTCGACGGCGGGGCCAGGCTCCTCATGGCCGAGAGGAAGGCACTGATCTCCGCCGGCGCCGCGTCAGCCCCAGGGACCGGAAGGTATGGGGGCGGACGCGGCACCTGCGGCTCCGCCGGAGCCGCGGGGGTGGAACCACTTGGACCCTCGGCCGAGTCGCGCGACCGGCGAGGGGAGTCCGAAGAGCGATGTCGCCTCTTGGACTTCTTTGAGTGTTTGGACTTACCCGACGACTTGGAGCCCGACGATCGATGGTGGCGTCGGCTAGGGCTCCGCGAGCGATCCTTGGACCTCCTCCTGGACCGGGATCGCGCACGACGCGGAGCCGAGTGGCGAAGCTCGAGAAGCTTGCGGGACCGCTCCCGCCTAGCCTTCGAAGTCAGGGCCTGACAGTCGTTGCACGACTCCGCGTCGTGGTCGAGGCCTAAGCAATAGAGGCACCGGCGGTGGTGATCGGTCACCGACATCAGTCGATGACAGTCTTCACAAGCCTTGAACCCAGGCATCCTACCGGCACCAGATGTCGACAGACAGGGATCAAAAATGATCAAAAAGATTTAGTCAAAAAAGACTAAAAGGGGTAGCTCTCCCGGATCTGCGCTTACTGGCGCGGAAAAAAGAAGAACTGACGTCAGCGCGCGAGGGCGGCGTCTAAGTACTCCGACGACGTCATCCCGGCGCACGACGCCGACGACGGACGCGGAGCCGCAGACGACGCCTAGCGACGCGCAAGGGGTATTGCTGACGAAAAATCTTCCGGATCCAGTCTGACGCCTGGGGATATTCTAAGGTGAGGAATCTAACTAACGTGTTTCTTTCAGATAGTATTATTAGACTAATAAAAGGTCTCTAGGCTTGAATGGGGAACCCCCTACCGTAAAGATCAGCTCAGTGAGTTCACATCACAGGATCAGCTATGCTCTGCTCCTAGGAACGCTCTTCTTCCGAATGTAATGAAAACATGTAACACTGAAATATTAAAAGCACCCGACTTTCAGGTATTTGCAGCTGCGTGCGTGTTATGGCTAAACTAGTGGGCCGATCAACCTGAACTCAACAACATGCACCGTCTAGCGACCCAGACTGTTTCTTTACACTGTGTTCAGACCAAGGTCGCTGCTCACTGTTTGGGATGTTAACAACAGACAGTTCTCATGTGAAGCAAAGTCGAGTAAGCATTTCTCACTTTAATAACATGTGACTACAGTGTCGTGTGCAAAAGCAGCAAAAGCGGCAAGATGGCTTTCTAACATCTAACGCGGTTGTGCTAACTTAGCATTGTACATATGTAGATAACGATCTTCGCTACAGTAGCACCTACCTACCCTAATGAAAACTAATTTCGAAAGATTAGAGAAAGGGTTTTGATAGACCCTCAACTGCCAGTCCAAAAAGTTCAGTGGAACTTATTACTCACAAAAGGTATTTTATATGTACATAATGCTAGCAAAGGTTTTTCATCTAACCACACCTAGATTAGATGGTAAAACAGCGTAGGCTTAAATCCCAACCGCTGTACACCAATGTAGGAGGATGGCTTAGTATATGATGTTCACTTATTTAAGTGAAGCACCTTGCACTAATCCAGGCAACACGTATGGTTATTTTAGTGGTCTTAGAAACAATAGAAAGCTCCCTAAGTGGTATCTTTAGAGAGTAGCCTGCAGGCTTATCCAGAAGGAGTTTTAAGCAGCTTGTTTTACTCGATCTAATCATGTAAGAACTACCCAGTATACATATAAAAATATGTCTACTAATTACACAGCACTCACTAACACATTGATATATCTCCCACCCGGAGACATAATTACAAATACACAATAATACTTCAATTGCAGTAGGTAGGTAAGCAAAAAATACAGTTGTCTCTAAAAGTGGAATGCCAAATGTGATCTAAGTCGGGCTTGAACCAGGAGACTTAGAGGAGCTGGGGACACAAGGAACCACCTAAGGTAAGTACCCAGGGACCCCACAGAGGCGGTGTGCAGACTGGAAACAAGGCTGCGTACTCAATAGAAGTCAACTGGAAGGTCACGGTTGAAGTTTGAAGAAGAAGGACCCTTCCCAGTGGACCCTGAAGACACCCTGTGAGAGACAAAAGGTTGGAGAGTCACCACACTCGTGAATACCCTAGGTACCAGAATACCTACACCAGGGAAGCCGGGAACACAGGTGCGAAGTGCTGTCGGAAACCACCGTAGACCCCAATGGTTGATTTGAGAAAAGATGAACTGGCAAAGACTGTGCAAGAGTCTAATGGAATCCAAGGGAGAACCTGGAAGCAGAGAGGACAAAGTCTATGTCACTCTGAGGTGACCAAGAGGCACAGAAGAGCAATGCCCATCGATGTCGAAGGTTCAGAAGTTATGACGGTGAGCTTGTTGCTGAAGCTGTGAGGACCAGGCAATGCTGAGGAAGATCAGGAGACGTGCACAAACTGTTCCACGTCGGTAGTCGAGAACCAGGGGGTCAGTTTCCGGCTGGAGCACCAACAAGCCTTTGTAGCGGTAACAGGCATGGAAAGTAATTTAGAAGCAACGTTGAGACCAGCAAGGTCAAAGGGACTCACCACAAGCAGGAGAGTCAGAGCGGGCCCCACACAAGCAGGGGAGCCCACTGGAGCAGAAGAAGACCCGCAAGGGGACACACAGGTTAAAGGCACAGGAGTCGCAAGAGGACCTCGAGCAGCTCACTAAAGATGAAGGCCCACTGTACAGAGGATGTTGTGAGGATGCTGATCTTGCCAGGAAGAGATGCTGGGGGCTGGAGCTTCTTGTAGCCCAAAGATCTCTGGAGTGCAGAGATAACAAGTCTTGGCAACAGCAAGTCGATGCGGTGCAGAGGGGTGTTAGGTCCCAGCGGTTCTGAAGAGGTATACTGGTCTCAAAATTGCAGAGAGGACAGGTTAAGCCTCGAGGGAGGTGCAGAACCACTACCTGTGTTGCTGAGCTTTTCGAAGTCCATGGGATGTCAGGAGTAGCAGACCGGTCAGCTTTGTTGCGGTGCCTGCAGATGTGGGGAAGTGACTCCTTCACTCCAAAGGAGATTACTTCGGGTGTTCTTGATGCCCACAGGTCTGTTGAAGAGCCTAGATGAAGTACAGACACAGACGACAAAGAAGACTTGCACAACAGCGCGATCAGGAGCTGCAGTAGTCTTCCATGATGCAAGGAGGGAACCAAATGTGCCCCTCAAAGCAGTTTGGGGGCACTGGCAAGTGCCCCCACCCCAGCCCAATACATGAAGTCCTGTCTGGGAGGTGGTCACACTAAATTGCTGGCAGACCCAGGAAGACTGTTACCAGAAGTACTAGTGGCTTCCTGTGAGTCCCCGAGTGCATGGAATCATAACTCCAACACCCGTAAAGGTGTTGGGGTATTATTGCAACAGCCACTACATAGTTAGCCATCACATAATGACGGATGGCCACTATATGTATTAAAATAGCTGGCACCACTTACAAAGCCTGGAGAATCAACTCCAGGGTTTGTAGGGGTGTCCTGCTCATGCAGGGGGACCCACACACTTATAACCCGGCACCCTGTCTTCAGGATTGAAAGGCTTGACTTAGGGGTGACATATACATTTTAAGTGTAGTCACCTCAGATATAAGAAAACCTATGTCTGTCAAAAGTGATGCTTGATCCAGCTTACACAGGCTGCAATGGCAGGCCTGTAGTCACACTTTGAGTGGTCTCTCATGGGTGGCACAACACATGCTCCAGCCCATGGGAGACCGCTGGTGTACCTACGCCCTGTGTACCTCAGTACCATATAGGGACTTATAATGGTACATCAGTAGTCAATTGTGGAGGTACAGAAGTACTTATCATAGTCAATTTAGTGAGGAAACTGGGGTCCTGAAAAGCAGACTGCCAGTCAGACCAGTCAAAAAAACACACTGACACCAGCAAAACATCACATTTAGAAAATTAAAAGGGTCGACCCCTGGAGCCGGGAAAGATGGCTACTCCTGCTACTGTCGAGGTGGTGGAGGTGGTGGAGGTGGAGCAGGAGTAGGAACTGGAGCTACCTCCGGCTCCGGATCAGGAAATCCAGACTAAGTCGGAGGCTTCCTCGGACTCGACAGCGATACCGTAAGGGCTACTGGGGATGGGGCCGGAGTCACCTCAACTCTATCCTCATGCGACCTCGGGCATGTAGACAGTGATCTTGGAGACTCCTACCTCGAAGATCGATGCCTGTAACCATTATACCACTTCTTCTTGTGTTTTCTCTTTGAGGAATAGAGAGACAGCAACTCCAAACTACGAGGAGACTTCCTCTTTTCTCCTTTCTTGCCTTGGCCATGAAGAGCTTCGCCTCTCTCTCCTTCAAGGATTTGATGTTCATCTTCTGACATGATGAACAGGCATTGATGTTGGTGTCCAAACTAAGGCACCAAAGTCATTCTTCATGAGGATCAGTGATCGACATCTGACCCTCACATTGCTTGCAGGGTTTGAACCCATACTTCTTGAAGGAGGCATTTTTTCTGCAACAACGTTGCAATTTCCTGGAAAAAACGTTGCAAGACTCCTACACTATGGAGAGTCTAGGAAAATACTGTTATGCGTCAAAGGCGCAGTAAAACGGGAACGGACATTAGCACGCTGACTACCACTTCTTATGGCTCCGATGATGTCAGGCGGAGTCATATGCGGAGCCGTGGAATTATGCATCCCGTTCGACGTGGGCGAGTTGAAAATAAAGGTTTCGTGGAGATGCTGGCACAATGGGAAATTGAAAAGGTGAGGAAGACACAAGTAGATGTATCCATCAGAAAGCACTCATTACCATAGTACCCCCTGGGACTGAAGGGAAGGGAACTTCTTGGTCTGTGGATGTACTCCTTGTGAAACGGCAACATGTTGTAACCAGTAAAGAAGTCAGCCAATGGTTAAAGTGGGCAGACACACTGACTGACAAAACCACAGACCAATGAATGAAGTCTGGCTGAAGTGTCATTCGTTTGCCAAGCCTCTTCCCTTTGAGAAAGAAAAAAGGAAGGAAAGAAAGAAAGAAAGAAGGAAGGGGAAAGAAAGAGAAAGGAAAAAATAAAGAAAGAAAAGAAGAAAGAAAGAAATTTTGCAAAGAAGGAAAGAAAAAGAAAAAGAGGAAGGACAAAAGGCAAAAAGAATAAAAGAAAAAAGGCAAGAATGGCAGCAAAAAACAGAAACAAAAGTATAAATAAAATTAGGACATAAAGACGAACAAAAGAAAGAAACAAACAAAGAAACAAAGAATGAATAACTTAGTACAGTACACTTTCAAACAGACACAATCCGGCATATTGTGAAATAGCAGTGGTCAGATGAACACAAAGCACCACAAAGCAATGTACGCCATCATTGGAAGGAGACAGGAGCTGATAACGCTAGAATGCGCATTGGTTACATCAAAAGAGTCCTTCTATAACATTAGGCTCTAAACAAAGAGGCAACACTATAGTAATTATAAAGTTTTAAAAAAGCACTGGCACTGAAGGGAACGATCTTGTGTGCAGATGTGCTCATTATGAAAGAGCAAAATGCAGTCACTCAAAGTGATGTTAACCAGTGACTTAAGTAGGTTGGACCATTTCCCCATGCTGTATGCTGTAGCCTGCGGAAGCAAAATGCCAGAACAGACCAATGGGTGGATGATGAGAGCTGACTGAAAGTCCCGTTAATTAACTATATTATTCATATAATATTATAAAATCAAAAAGCCTCGCCAACCCAATCAATTGTGAATAAACATTAGCAATTTATTGATGATCAATATGGAAAAAATTATCTTTTTAAAGAAAGAAGCATGCAAAACGTAGCTGGAAAATATGATAAGAAAATATTTAAGACTCACGATTCTTTATACGCTTATGAATTCAAGATCCCTTTGGTAATCTGTGAGTTGTTTGCAGTATTGTGGGTCTTTAGGCTGATTACTACATGCTTTTGGGTAGAAGAGGCTTTCAGGTGTAAATTTCTTTACTTTTGAGAGAGACTGGTATCTTGTAATTGCGAGCCAATTTACTGCATGGATTTTGTCGCATTTGTTAAATATTACATTACGTGTTTCCCACATGTAGTAAAATGCAACACTGGTATTAACCATGTGATGTTTCTTACATTTGGTATATACTGCAAGTGGATGTCAGCTGTTAATTGAGCAGAGTCCCTCAGATGTACACTGCTTACCTATCCCAGCGGGAATGACAATACCACATGACTCAGAATCGACCTATGGTGCATGAATTTAATATTACACTCTGGTGAGTGCTTTAATTTAGTGAAAACATAATACGCGTATTAAAGAGTGCAGCTTAACAGTAATAAGATGAATTAATTAATACCTGGAAAATGTTTGCTAGATCTCTTAGGTTAAACACGTAGTGAAATTTTATTGCTGTTGGAAGAAAAGTTGTTGTAATCTTTTGGTGGAGAGCTGTAAAAGGAAAAAATATATTACTGTTTCAATCTGAAAAACATCATCAATTGGCTACACAAGTCTGGTGTACCATGTCTATGTTTTAATTTCTATATCACAAGTAGGGTAGAGCTTTAAAGATCAGATGTCCAACGTATGCACTGTATTAATCCAAGATTGAGGTAGATGGAAAGTATTTTACAAATCAGATTGACTGAGCGACACTAGTCAGTGGCACAGCATATGTATCTCTGAGCCACAAGTATTACACATAGGTCACTGACCCCAAATCCAATAGCATCGGTCAACAGTGTAAATTCTAAGAAAATAGCTAAATACATAATGAACAAGTTACTTACCTTCGGTAACGTTGTATCTGTAAGAAACATTAGTTAGTTAGATTCCTCACCTTAGAATATCCCCAGGCGTCAGGCTGGATCCGGAAAGATTTTCGTCAGCAATACCCTTGCACGTCGCTAGGCGTCGTCTGCGGCTCCGTGTCCGTCGCCGTGAGCTGGGATGACGTCGTCGGAGTACTTAGACGCCGCCCTCGCACGCTGACGTCAGTTCTTGTACATAGCTTTCCGCGCCAGGAACGCAGAGCCATGCAAGAGACCGACACTGGTGCCAAAAAATTATAGGGCCCTGAAAGGGATGGCCTCAACCCTAGATACGGTTCGCAGAACGGGGAGGATGGGTGGGTCGGTGAGGAATCTAACTAACTAATGTTTCTTACAGATACATCGTTACCGAAGGTAAGTAACTTGTTCATCTGAAAGAAACACGTGAGTTAGATTCCTCACCTTAGAATAGATACCCCAGCAATACCAACCCCGGTGGTGGGTCTGCGAACCAAGATCACACCAGAAAGTCCTGGAGAACAGAACGGCCAAAGAAGCCGTCTCTCCGGACTTGGCTGTCTAGGCAATAATGCTTAGAAAATGTGTGCAGTGAGGCCCACGTTGCCGCCTGACAGATGTCCTGCAAGGGGATTCCCCGTCTCAGTGCAGTGGAAGCCGCTGTGGCCCGAGTAGAATGGGCCCTGAGCCCTACAGGACGTTCCGTTTTAGCTAAGGAGTAACATGCCTTGATACACAAAGCGACCCACCAAGAGATGGTTTGTTTGTGCACCGCTCGTCCCTTCTTAGCGCCCACGTAACCTACAAAGAGTTGGTCGTAGCCCGGAACTGCTTGGTTCGATCCAAATAGAAGGACAGCGCCCGTTTTGGGTCCAGTCGGTGGAGCCTCTCTTCCTCTTTCGAGGGATGCAGAGGCGGAAAGAAGGTGGGCAACGTTACAGACTGCCCGATGTGAAAGGCAGTCACCACCTTAGGAAGGAAAGAAGGACGAGTCCTGAGAACAACTTTGTCCGGATGGACAGAAAGGAAAGGAGGCTTAGAAGAGAGAGCCTGGAGCTCACTCACCCTTCTAGCAGAGGTGATGGCCACCAGGAAAGCAGTCTTAAGCGTCAAAAGACGAAGAGGACAATTATGAAGTGGCTCAAAGGGAGCGCACATCAGAAACGTCAATACCAGATTCAAATCCCACTGAGGCATTACGAAAGGGACAGAAGGAAACATGTGAGTAATGCCCTTGAAGAAGCGAGAAACAACAGGGGATTTGAAAAGAGAAGGCTGATCAGGAAGCCGTAAGAAAGCAGAGATAGCTGAAAGATAACATTTTAGAGTGCCCAGAGCAGAGCCCTGCTGGGACATGGAAAAAAGAAAGAGGAGAACTTCAGAAAGAGGTTCGGAAAGGGGATCCACAGCCTTTGCTGTGCACCATGCCACATATTTGTTCCGCCTGCAGGCGTATACCGATTTTGTGGAGGGACGCCTGGCTGCCAGAATAACATCACAGACTTCAGGAGACAAGTCAAATGGCATCAATCTGTCGCCGCTCAATCTCCACGCATGGAGGTGGAGGCTGGACAGGTTCGGGTGGAGGACCATCCCCTGCTGCTGCGACAGAGGGTCCTCCTGAAGAGGCAGTCGAATCGGAGGATCAATTGACAGACTGAGTAGCTCGGGATACCAGTACCTTCTTGCCCTATCCGGAGCCACCAAGATGACTTGGGCCCGGTCGCGCCTGATCTTCTTCAGCACTCTGGGCAGAAGTGGTATAGGCGGAAAGGCGTACAACAGACCGCAGCTCCACTCACGACAAAAGGCGTCCCTGAGCGAGTGCCGCCTTGGAAACTCCAACACGCAGAACTGCGGACATTGCGCGTTCTCTTCGGTGGCGAATAGATCTAACCAAGGCTCTCCCCACTGCCGAAAGAGGCCTTGCGCCACGTCAGAGGTCAGACGCCATTCGTGAGGCGCAGAGCATCCTGACAAAGGGTCCACGATCCCACCCCACCCTGTTTGTTGCAATACCACATGGAGGTGGTGTTGTCCGTGAACACCTGCACTACACTTCCCCGGACAGAGGGAAGGAATGCCTTCAGTGCAAGTGGGATCGCTCGCAGCTCCAAAAGGTTGATTTGGAGCCGAGACTCCGCCGGAGACCAGAGTCCTCTGCTCTCCGCCTCTCCCATGTGCCCCCCCCATCCCCGGAGGGACGCATCCGTTATCTCTATGTGCTCCGGTTGGGGTAGGGAGAGGGATCTGCCGCTGACCCAATCGCGGTCCGTAAGCCACCACTGCAACTGTTTTGCAGTGCCCTCGAAGATCAAGACATGGTCGGACAGGTTGCCACGATGCTGGGCCCACTGAAACTTCAGGTCTGTCTGCAGAGCCCGCATCCACCACCTGGCACGATGTACCAGCAGGATGCAGGAGGCCATCAGACCCAGAAGCCACAGCACCAACCTGACCGAAACCCGGGATAAAGGCCGAAAGGTGGGAATCAGGACCTGAATATCCCGGACCCGCTGTTCCGGAGGATAAGCCCGGAACTGCTCAGAGTCCAGAACTGCTCCAATGAAGAGGAGCTTCTGGGAGGGACTCAGATTCGACTTTGATGGAGAACCCCAGCGAATGCAGGAGGTCGGCCGTAGTCTAGAGGTGGGAGACGACTGCCTGGGGCGAGCCCGCCTTCAACAACCAGTCATCGAGATAGGGGAAGACCGGAACCCCCAATCTGCGCAGATGAGCTGCGACCCCCTCCATCACTTTCGTGAACACCCGAGGGGCACTGGTGTGACCGAAGGGGAGCACGGTAACCTGAAAATGCTCCTGGCCCACCGTGAACCGCAGGTAACGCCGGTGGGCCGGCAGGACGGGGATGTGAAAATAAGCGTCCTGCAAGTCCAACACTACCATCCAGTCTCCAGGGTCTAGGGCAGCCAGAACCTGAGCTAAGGTGAGCATCTTGAACCCCTCCTTCCGGAGGAGGGGTTTGACGCTCCTGAGGTCCAAGATAGTGTGCAGGCCCCCTTTGCCCTTCTTGGGAACCAGAAAGTAGTGGGAATAACAACCACGAAGTACTTCTGGACCTGGAACGCGCTCGATGGCCCCTTTGGCCAAGAGGGCCATAACTTCCTCCTGCAGAAGATTCAAGTGATCCCCCGACATGCGGTGGTACTGCGGTGTCATGGCTGGAGGGGTCACCTCGAAGGGGACGATTTGCAGCACCCACCTGTCCGATGTGATGGAGTGCCAGTGGAGCAGGTGATGGCGAACTCTGCCTCCCACTGGCGTGGAATGGGCCTGAAAGCACAGACTAGGAGGGCTTTGAGGCGGATGCTGCCACGGCAGAATCCGCGACCGCGTGGAGGTTGGATCTGCGGCCTGTGGCTAGGCGGACGTTTGGGGGCGCCCCTTCCTTGGCCACGAAAGGGGCAAAAAGCGGAAGTTTGCGGGCGCGGAACCGAGAGGCCCAAGGACCTGGCCGTAGCCCGGGAGATCTTAAAGCGCACCAGCGCACTATCCGCCTTGTCGCCAAAGAGGTGACTGCCATCAAAGGGCATATCCGTGATGGTGCTCTGGACATCCCCTGAGAAAGACGTGGACCGCAGCCAGGCGTGGCGGCAGAGCGCCACTGTGATCGACATCGCCCTGCCAACTTCTCACACTGCCCGTCGGCAAGAGCCTGGGCGAGCCGTGTCCGGGCCTCCTCCGGGCACTGGGGCAGCACATCCTCCACCGTATCCCACAGCGAGTGAGTGTAACGGTCCAAGAGGCAAGCGGTGTTAAGAGACCGCAGTCCCAAGCTAAGGGAGGAGAACAGCTTCTTACCGAACTGTTCAAGTCTCTTGGATTCCCGATCCGGGAGAGCGGATGGGAAGGAGGTCTGGGAAGTAGAGGCCTGGATAACCAGGCTGTCGGGTGTGGGGTGTTGGGACAGAAAACTGGGGTCGCCCTGTGCAGGACGTTGGCGCTGGGCCACGTTCTGGTCCACAGGAGGTACTGTGGAGGGCTTGGACCAGGTGCCCTTCAGAACGTCCCCTAGTGCTTCATTAAACTGCAGCAGAGGCTCCGAGGAGCTTGCTGACGGTTGAAGCACTTCAGTGAGGATGTTAGTCCTCACGGCCACAGCAGGTAGCTCCAGCCCAAGGGCCTCGGCCGCCTTGCGCAGCACCACAGAAAATGCAGCACCTTCCTCCGAAGCCACGGTCGGAGGAGAGATGAAGCCAGTGTCAGGGGAGGTGTCAAGACCACTGGCATCCCCCAGCTCATCTGCCCAGTCCTGTGATAACCGGCCCTGCCGGGCCAGAGGGTCCTCGGACCCCTCCCAGTCGTCACCGTCATCCGATTCCTGGTAGACAGGTACAATGATCGGAGCCGGGCGAAAGATGAAATTGCCACCCATTGGCGTCGGATGCGGCGCCGGGCGGCGCCGCTCCGACGCCGGGCTTGGACCGGGACTGAACCGGGGAACGGCATCGTCCGAAGGCGGCGCTGGAGGTGGTACTGGAGGCGACGCCGGCAGAGGGGTCGTGAGGTCGACCGGCGTCGTCTGGGATCCAGGCCTGGATCTCACGGGGATCTGCGGCATCGGGACCGGAGTCGACGACAGCGCAGGGGCCGGAGCCGCCGGCTCACTAGGACTCCTAGTCAAGCCCGCGGGGCCCGCGGCGTCGACGGCGGAGCCAGGCCTCTCATGGCCGAGAGGAAGGCACTGATCTCCGTCGGAGTCGCGTCGGTCCAGGGACCAGCGGGTATGGGGACGGACGCGACTCCTGCGACGGAGCCGCGTGGGTGGTACCACCCGAACCCTTCTCCGAGTCGCGTGACCGGCGAGGGGAGCCCGAAGAGCCATGTCGCCTCTTGGACTTCTTACTATGCTTCGACTTACCCGAAGACTTGGAACCAGATGAGTGGTGGTGATGACTGCGGCTCCGCAACCGGTCCCTCGACCTCCTCCGCGACCGGGACCATGAACGGCGCGGAGCCGACTGCCGGAACTCCAGGAGCTTGCGGGACCGCTCCCGCCTAGCTTTCAAAGTCAGGACCCGGCAGTCGAGGCACGACTCGGAATCGTGGTCGGTTCCAGGCAGTAAAGACACCGGCGATGGTGGTCCGTCACCGACATCAGTCGGTGACAGGAATCACAGGTTTTAAAACCAGACATCCTACCAGCACCAGAGTCGAGTCGACAAAAGAGACCAAAAGAGTCAAAAAGTTTAGTCAAAAAATGACTAAAAGGGTATGCTCTTCCCGGATCGGCGCTGTCTGGCGCGGAAAAAAGAAGAACAGATGTCAGCGCGCGAGGGCGGCGTCGAAGTACTCCGACGACGCCATCCCGGCGCTCGACGCCGACGACGGATGCGGAGCCGCAGACGACGCCTAGCGACGCGCAAGGGTATTGCTGAAATTGATCCACTTTTTAATCCAAATCATTCAAGGATCTTATGTACTGGAAGGGCTAAGAATAAGTTGCTTACCTTCAGTAACGGCTTATCCGGTATAGACTCTACCTAGCCAGAGATTCCTTACCTTAGAATTATCTCTAGGTGTCAAACCGGATTTGGAATTTTTTTCGTGAGCAGTACACCTGCATGGCGGTAGGTGAGGTTGTTTGGTCCGCTGTGGAGTTGTCAGCGCCTGAAGAGATGTGAGCAGTGCCTATATAGACGCCACCCCAGAGGGCTGAGGTCAGTTTCTTTTTGCGACTTTCCCTGCCAAAGCACGGAGCCACGAAAAACACTGACCACTGGTGTGTAGAACTATGGCCCTGTAAAGGGGAACAGTCAATAACTTTAAAATCCGTTCACAAAGTGGGGAGAATTGGTGGGTCATTAAGGAATATGCAGCTAGATAAAGTCTCTAGCAGACAAGGCATTACCGAAGGAATATAACTTCTTCATCTGATAGGGACTTCTAGCCGCACATTCCTTACCTTAGAGTAGATACACAAACAATACCTTCCCAGAGGTGGGTCTTCAAACATAATTTAAACCAAAAAGTCCTGCAGGACTGAACAGGTAAAGTGCCCATCCCAACTGACCCAACTGTTCAGGCAGTAGAATTTGGTGAACATGTGCAGTGAGGCCCACGTTGCTACCTGACAGATGTTCAGGTCCGAAACTCTGCGTGCTAACGCAGTGGTCGCAACCTTTGCTCTAGTGGAATAAGCACCCAAACCATCTTAGGGCTGCTTCCTGGCAAGTGCGTACCAGACCATAATGCATAGTACAATCCATCGGGAGATGGTTTATTTCTGAACAGCCTTCCTTTTCTTCTGTTTTTATGGAAAGAGTTGATGCTGATATGGAGAACAATACATTAATTTATAAGAATGAAATTGCGTCTTTATTAACGGCATTGCCCGTTGTGAGCTTCACATTAACCCCGAAGAACAGGTTACTTACCTTCGGTAACAATGTATCTGGTAGAGACACAGTCTAGCCACAGATTCCTTAACTTAGATATCCCAGGGCATCAGACTGGATCCGGAAACCCTTTTCTCCAGCAGTACCTCTGCGCGCCGGGGTACGGCATCGCCCGGCTGCATCCTGACGTCGTCCACAGAAGTGAAGTCAATGGAGCCATGTAGGAATCCCCCCCCCAAACACGCTGATGTCAGTTTTCTATAAAAACTGTGAGAGTATGGGAACAGTGTGCCAAAAAAGAACAAAAATCGTAGAAACAACTGTGGTAAATAAATTAATTACCAGGTCTGAATTTCTATAAATTATCAATATAAATGAAATAATGAACTGAGGAGTCCGTGGTGATAGAGTAAAAAATGGGCCTTTATTCCATAACCCGGGTTAAGGGAGAGCAAACCCCATCACCATGCAAGGATCAGGAGTGGTCTGGAGCTTTATTCACAGAGTACAATATATATACATTTTCTGCACACACTCTGAGTGGACCCCTCCTTTACATAGTAAAAAAAACACAGTGCAGGACATCCTTCGTTGTCAGAAGAGAGATGATCGTCACGCCACATTCCTGTACAAGGACGGAAAGTAACCTTATCTTAAACAAACGTATATGGTTTATGTTGCCTTGACAGCTTCCTGAGCCTGAACGAGGTCACAGGGACCCTTATCTGTATGCTGCGAGTCTAGGATCAGTTCCTGTCTCCTTTTAGCTCGGAGGCCCATTCATTATCTTCCCAGGGCTTAGTGACCTGATTACACTCGGGCCTCGCCAGGGGAAAGGAATGTGTACGTTAAAGAAATGTGGATGGGCTCACAGGCTCACAGGGGCAGGCTGGACAGAATGTCGGTAAATATACTTGAATGGATGCTAAATATATAAATGCTGTATAGATCTGCCTTTTAGGGATGTAGCTGACTGAATGAACTAGATGCAGCTTGAAATCCGTGAACTGGCTAACCCTGAGCAAGCTGAAATGAATTCTAAAATGGAGGCTGTACCTAAAATGGATGCCATATAGGATTGTTTTTCAGAACAGAAAGAATAGGGAAGTGCGCGCGGGGACAGAACCGGGAAGTGGTCTTTGTCTTATTTTATTTTCCTCACAACAATGGCAAGAAATCATAGAATGATCAAAAACATCGCCATGTTGATGAAATGAATGGAATGACAAACGAAGAACAGTTTGCAATCACAGGATGGAACTGTATGAAAGACAGTCTGTAACCACAGGATGTAAACAAGACTGGAATGACATGACTCATGGCAAGTGACCAGAAGTGTGCAACAACAAAGAATGTTCACCACACTCCTATAATGACCTATGGACTGTAGCACAGTCAATAGATCCCCAACCCAATCGACAGCAGCACAGACAAGGAAACCCCAAAGTAATGGGGAGAAACAGACAAGAGCGGAGGGAGGGTAGGATAACATGGGAGTCCCCACACCGGAGATCCCGGGTGGAGGAGCATGGAAGGGTACATAACCTAGCCACCCAAGAACAAAAATGGGTGGAGAGCCAACGAGCTAAAACAGAATGATACATCCTGCCCCGTAGGAAGACCAAGGCTACCTGTAAGAATGCAAGTGGGTAGAACCCAACCTGGAAAGGTCCTCGCAGAACGGGGAGGATGGCCGGGCGTTAAGGAATCTGTGGCTAGACTGTGTCTCTACCAGATACATTGTTACCGAAGGTAAGTAATGTGAGAAGTTGGCCTGATGTATGATGTCAATAGTTATAGTGTACACCTTATATCAGTCCAAATACCCTTATGGTGATTGGTTGTAAAGTCAACCTTATAGACCAGCTATCCTAGTGGTAGCATGGACAAGAGCAGTCTTAGGCTAAACTCTGAATGGCATGTGAAGCCAGCTGTGATACCATATATAATCCCTTGAATACCAAATGAAAGGACACCACAACAGATATATATAAAATAAAGTGTATTTATTCTAAGCAAACCCTCAGCACTCTTTATGAGATTAGAGGTAAGTACAACACAGTCTTATTTAAGCATACATTAAGTCACACAGGTAAGTAATACAGTTAGGCCCTAGGGGCCACGCAAACCATATACTAAGTAAGTGGTATAAGAACCACTGTCACGGAAATAGGATAGGCCTAGGCCTAGGGAATCGCTGGGGCTACACTACACTAGCGTTAGTTAGGAAGTGGGAGGCCCACGGGATTCGTGTGCAGAGTGGAAACACTCACGCGTAATGCGTAAAAGTCAATAGCAATAGTACAGTTTAGAAAACGGTAGATTTAGGACACTTCCGGAGTAGCTAGGAAGTTGAGACTTGAAAACTAGACACTAGGATAGTCACTATCCTGATGAGCACCGGAGTACCCAAGTTACCTAGCCCACAGGCTGCGGGTGCATAGGGGTGAAGATGCGTCGTTTTCGTCGTCGACTCCTATGGATGCCTGAAGAAAGATGCTGACAGGCAGTCAGTGAAGAGTGTCCGGTGGATCCCAAGGCTGGGATCAAGAAGAGAAGAAACCTGCAAGCAGAAGGGACAGAGTCAAGGTCACTAGCCAGTGACCACGTGGAACCAGGAAGGAACCAGGCGATGTCGTGAAGAGTTGCAGGTGAAGGTGAAGCTTGTCGCTGCAGCCAGGAGGACCAGGAAGCGTCGAGGACGACCAGGACCAGGAGGCGAGCTGTCCCACGAAGGCTCTTGCTGTCGGCGGCGTCGAAGTTGGACTAGGACTCACCAAGCCTTGGCAAGCGGAACCCACGAAGAACAAAGGACTTGCTTCTGGTGCAGACCAGGAAGGTCTGGGGTGCTTCTTCTTTGCAGAGAAGCGGGAGCCAGTCTGGAGGAGCCAAACCAGCGCAGAAGATTTCAGGGTGCGTCGTCACAGAGGCCACTAGCCAGCGGGCAAGCAACCGGACAGACGCGGCAAGCAGGAAAATGCTGAAGGGCCCCACGCAGGACTCGTGGAGTGTGGGGGGCTGATCTTCGGTGCAGATGGTGCTTGGGGTTGGGGCTTCTCAATCCCCGGTGCACAACTTCGAGGGTACCTCAGAAGCTGCGCTGTAAGTTACTAGCCACTTTTCCCAGGTAGCCGGTCGCTCGTCGCCTCCACGGATCTCAGCTCTGCTGCAGATGTGGATGAGGGTCGGAGAAGTCTGGAAGTCAAGGCTCTGGTCGGGCTCTGCAGTCGGTTCCTCGTAGAACGGTCGCAAAGCAAAGGGTAGTCTCTTGATGGTGCCTGTTTGCACAGGGTAGCCACTCCTTGGCTACAAGGGAGATTCTTCAGTCTTCTTCTTTCGTCGAATGTCGAAGGTCCAGAGTTTCTGTTCAGTTTTGCAGGTTCAGGATAATCTAAAGTCTTGAGGCCCAACTCCCACTCTTATACTAATCTGGGGGGCTGGGATACCTGCTAGGTCACGCCTTATGGGTGGGACCTGGGAGGGGGTGGTTACACCCACTTCCCTTTGTCCAGTTTCGCGCCAGAGCTGGGGCTGGAGTGCCCCAGCGCCGGTTTGAACTGGACTATGCAAGGAACACCTTGTGTGCCCCAGGCATGTCTCATTCCTTTCAGCCCACCCTGCCCCAATACACTAAAGGCTGTCTGGGGAGGTGCTAGCACCTCCCCAAGCAGGAAACCTATTGTCCAGGCTTCCCTGGCTGGGATCACTCCCAGCTGCAGGAGGTCAGACTTGTGTCGTGGCAGCAGCATCCATTTTGTGATGCTGAGGCTTTGGTCAGAGGCTAACAGTTGAAGTATGATTTTAACATGTCTTTCCCTCTAGAAGGGGGGAATAATGTTCTCATGTCCAGAAATGGCATGGGGGTATTATTCCCTAGTGTTAGACACCTTACACGACATGTTTTGATAAAGCCAAACCATAGTTACCATAACCGTCTAAGATTATAAGGCACTTTAAGAGTATATGGTAGGCTATATCATAGAACAGCTATAAGGACAAGGTTCCGAAAGCTGCAGACAGGCTCAGCTCATGCTAGAGCACCATCTCACATGTTACCAAGCACTCTGCCTCCAGGATTGTCAAGGCCTGCCATAGGAGTGACTGATAGGTACACATGTGTCTATATGTAAGTTAGGTATAGGAATACTACACCTAAGCAAGGGGTGATTACACGACCTTGCCCCAGCTGAGTGATCAGCCAGTTGTGTCAAAATGGAAGGCCAGGCCAGGGGTGGCATAATACATGCTGCAGCCCCTGGTAGGCCTAGGGTACACCTATGCCCTGGGTACCTAGGGTACACTGTACAGGGGCCAATAAGGTGATCCTATCCAAATGGGTTATGCACCTAAAGTACATAGTATTAATTTAGAGAGAGAACAGCAGGGCTGTGGGTCTGATTAGCAGGCCCACAGCCACATCTAAGTCGAAAACCAGTAAAGCAAAAGCAAAAAGTGGGGGTGAACATAGAAAGCAGACCCTACTCTCCTACACAACCCCCCCCCAAACTTAGGGACATTAAACTAACCTTGACCAGTTGAGTCTTCATGTTCTAAGTGGAAATATCTGGAGAGTCCATCTGCATTGGCATGGTCAGTCCCAGGTCTATGTTCCACTGTGAAGTCCATCCCCTGTAGGGAAATGGACCACCTAAGAAGTTTGGGATTTTCACCCTTCATCTGATTTAGCCACAAGAGGGGCTTATGGTCTGTCTGAATCTTGAAGTGAGTGCCAAACAAGTATAGCCTCAGCTTCTTCAGGGCCCAAACCACAGCAAAGGCCTCCCTCTCAATAGCTGACCAACGTTTCTCTCTAGGGGTCAGCCTTCTACTTATAAAAGCAATGGGCTGGTCTTGACCATCTACATTCAGTTGTGAAAGAACAGCTCCCACACCTAACTCAGAAGCATCTGTCTGGACAATGAACTCTTTGGAGTAGTCTGGACTTTTCAGAATAGGTGCACTGCACATGGCCTGCTTCAGGTCATCAAATGCTTTTTGACAGCTTACTGTCCACTGAACCTTCTTTGGCATCTTCTTGGAGGTCAAGTCATTAAGTGGTGTCACTATGGACCCATAGTTCTTAACAAACTTTCTGTAGTACCCAGTCAGGCCCAAGAAAGCTCTGACCTGAGTCTGGGTAGTTGGAGGAGCCCAGTCCTTTATGGTCTGGATCTTGCTCTCCAGTGGTTGAACCTGCCCCCCACCAACTAGGTGGCCCAGGTATACAACCTTGCTCTGCCCTATCTGGCACTTAGTGGCCTTGATAGTGAGGCCTGCCTTTTGCAGGGCCTCTAAAACATTCCTCAGGTGGACCAGGTGATCCTCCCAGGTGGAGCTAAAGACAGCAATATCATCAAGATAAGCTGCACAATAATCATCCAACCCAGTAAGGACTTGATTCACCAGCCTTTGGAAAGTGGCAGGTGCATTCTTCAAACCAAAGGGCATTACCACAAATTGATAATGTCCTCCTGGGGTCGAGAAAGCAGTTTTGGCCTTTGCACTCTCAGCTAGTCTGATTTGCCAGTAGCCTGCTGTTAGGTCAAATGTGCTCAAAAACTTAGCAGCTGCCAGTCTGTCAATGAGCTCATCTGCCCTAGGTATTGGGTGGGCATCTGTCCTAGTGACAGCATTGAGACCTCTGTAATCCACGCAAAACCTCATCTCTCTCTTACCATCTTGGGTGTGAGGTTTTGGCACAAGGACTACAGGACTAGCCCAAGGGCTCTCTGAAGGTTCAATGACTCCCAGCTCCAACATCTTTTGTACCTCAACTTTTATGCAGTCCCTGACATGGTCAGGTTGCCTGTAGATTTTACTCTTCACAGGCAGACTGTCACCAGTGTCCACCTCATGGGTGCACCAGTTTGTCTGACTTGGGGTCAGAGAGAACATATGTCTGTAGGCTTGCAGAACTTGTCTGCAGTCCTGTTGCTGATGGACAGTGAGGCTGTCAGAAAAGACCACACCATCAACTGAGCCATCATCAGGGTTCTGAGTCAACAGGTCTGGGAGAGGGTCACTCTCTTCCTCCTGCCCCTCATCTGTAGCCATGAGTAGCCCCATGTCTGCCCTGTCAACATATGCCTTCAATCTGTTGACATGAAGCACCCTGTGGGGGCTTCTGGGAGTCCCAAGGTCCACCAAGTAGGTGACTTCTCCCTTTTTCTCAACAATAGTGTGGGGTCCAGACCATTTGTCTTGGAGTGCTGCTGGGGCCACTGGCTCCAACACCCACACTTTCTGTCCTGGCTGGTAAACAGTCAGTACAGCCTTTTGGTCATGCCAAGCTTTTTGGAGTTCTTGGCTTGCCTCAAGGTTTTTAGAAGCCTTCTTCATATACTCTGCCATCCTGGAGCGGAGACCAAGTACATAATCCACTATGTCTAGTTTGGGTTGTCTGAGAGGTCTCTCCCATCCTTCCTTCACCAAACACAGGGGTCCTCTTACAGGATGCCCAAACAAAAGCTCAAAAGGGCTGTAGCCAACCCCCTTTTGTGGGACCTCTCTGTAAGCAAACAGAAGGCAGGGTAAAAGGATGTCCCATCTTCGCCTAAGCTTGTCTGGTAATCCTTTTATCATTCCCTTTAGGGTCTTGTTGAATCTCTCAACAAGCCCATTGCACTGTGGGTGATAGGGTGTGGTGAACTTATAGTTAACACCACACTCCTTCCACATTGCAGTCAAGTATCCTGACATAAAGTTGGCACCTCTGTCAGAAATGACCTCCTTTTGAAAGCCCACTCTGGAGAATACTCCAAGCAGGGCCCTTGCCACAACAGGAGCTGTTGTGGTCCTCAGGGGAATTGCTTCTGGGTACCTGGTGGCATGGTCCACTATCACCAGTATGAATCTGTGCCCAGATGCTGTTTGTGGGTCCATTGGTCCTACAATATCTATGCCCACTCTTTCAAAGGGGACCCCCACCACAGGTAGTGGTATGAGGGGGGCCTTTGTGGTGCCACCTGATTTGCCACTGGCTTGGCAGGTGACACAGGAGCGACAAAACTCCTTAGTATCTTCTGACATATGGGGCCAGTGAAAGTGAGGGACAAGCCTGTCCCAAGTCTTGTTCTGGCCTAAATGTCCTGCAAGGGGAATATCATGGGCCAAGGTTAGAAGGAAGCCTCTGAACTTCAGTGGTATGACCAACCTCCTGGATGCACCAGGCTTGGGGTCTCTAGCCTCTGAGTACAGTAGCCCTTCATCCCAATACACTCTATGGGTACCTTGAGCATTCCCTGCAGCCTCAGCAGCAGCCAGCTGTCTGAGGGGTTCAAGAGAGGGGCAGTCTAATTGAGCCTGCCTCAGATCTGCCCTGGAAGGTCCCCCTGTCCCAAGAAACTCAACCTGATCAGGTTCAAGTTCTTCTAGGACAGTTCCTTCAGGGCTCTCAGAATCATCCTCCTGGGAGGGCTGATCCACCACCTGAGGCAGGGGGGAAGGCACAGCCTTAACCCTACTGCTCTTTCTCTTGGGTTGTGACTGGTCCATAGTTTCAGGATCCAGCACTTGTTCAGTGTTGCACTTTTTGGCCTGTGACCTGGTCACAGCAAGGACATGTGCATCTATCCCCAGCATTTCTGCATGGGTCCTATACTCCACTTCAGACCAAACTGAAGTTTCAAGATCATTGCCCAGTAAACACTCTACAGGAAGGTCTGAACTAACAACAACTTTCTTGAGGCCAGTTACCCCTCCCCAGGAGAAGTTAACAATAGCCACACTATGGGAGGTAGTGGCATTGCTAGCGTTGGTCACTAGGTAATTCTCACCTAGTATGATCTGTCCAGGGTCCACAAAAGCAGGTGTCACCATTGTGACACTAGCTCCAGTGTCCCTGTAGGCCTGAGCCATTCTTTGGTTGATAAAAGGTGTCTGTCTGTACTTGCCCAGGTTACTGGGGCCAACAGTAGAGGACAAAGCTAAGTCCCCATCACAGATCAGGACAGCCTGAGTAGGTACTCTGACTAGGCCAGAATCCTCCTCAGTTCCCAGGGTTAACCCTACTACACCCTTTTGCTGGGAACCACCACTTACAGCTGAACTAGGGGGTACAGTTGCCTTAGGGGCAATGGTGGCTGGGGGCTTATCCTTTTTGGTGCACTCACTAAACCAATGTGAGTTGGACTTACAATAGTTGCACCATGGTTTCTTTTGGCCATCTTTCTTCTTATCCTTTTTGGAACCACCCTCCCCCTGAGCCTTTTGGGGGCCTGGTGAAGACTTCTGGTCTTTTTGTTTCTGCTCATTACCCTTCTGGTCTGCCTTTTTCTGATCACCGCCCTGGTTCTGGTTTTTCTGCTTAATTCTAGTCCTGACCCATCTATCTGCCTTCTTTCCCAATTCTTGGGTAGAAGTCAGATCAGAATCAATCAGGTGTTGATGCAATAGCTGGTTTTGACAGTTGTTAAGTATTTGCTCTCTCATGATCAAATTATACAATCCTGTATAGTCCTTAACCTTACTTCCCATTAGCCAGCCTTCCAGAGCCTTAGTGGCACAATCTACAAAGTCAGTCCAGTCCTGAGTCTGTGTCTTCTAGGTATCCCTGAACAACAACCTGTATTGTTCAGTGGTTAGGCCAAACCCATCAATCAGAGCACTCTTCAGGACAGTGTAATTATCTGCATCCTCATCACTAACTGTGAGGAGCTTGTCTCTTCCTTTCTCAGAGAAGGAGAGCCACAAGATAGCTGCCCACTGACTTTGGGGTACCTGCTGTACTTTGCAAGCTCTCTCCAAAGCAGTTATCCATTTGTGGATGTCATCCCCACACTTGTAGGGAGGGACAATCTTGCTCAGGTTTCTATTGTCATAGTGCCTGTCTCTATCTCTAGGAATGTTGCTGCCACCAGTGGGTTCTAACCCACTTAACTTTTGCTCTCTAGCCAGAGCAAGCTTCTCTTTGGCAAGGGCAAGTTCTTCCCTCTGAATCCTCAGATTAGCCTCCCTCATTCTGGCTGCATGCTCCTTTCTCTCAGGTGAAGTCATTCCCCTGTGAGAGGAAGCATTAGAGATGCTAGAGACATGGGAGTGGATGGATTCCCTTGAAGGGGATCTGTCCCTCCTGCTTATCTGTGAATGCCTACTTGGGGGTCTGTATGGGGGGACCCCATGCAAACTCCCATGTAAACTTAAGTTAGCCTGGCTAAGTCTCCTTACTTGGCTCTGGCTGTCTACCTCCCCATCTGAAGCCCCATCTGACTCCTCTGTGGTGGGTAGACCCTCCTCTGTGCCTAGGGCACCTGCCTGAGATGCCCTATGAGCATCATACTCCTCTAGGAGTTGTCTTAACTGAAGGAGGGTAGGGTTTGCACCCTGTTTTATTCCTCTGGAGGTACACAAGTGTCTCATCTCCTGGAATGTTAAGGTATCATATCTAGAGGGGATCTTTTGCAGACCTGATCCTCCTGAGAGAGCATCTACCTGATCTACTCTCAGAGACATGATCTAGTGAGGGTGTGGTGTGTGCACCTACCTACACTAGTTGTATCTACTAAACCTCTCTAGTAGTTGTAGTCAGGGTGTGTTACTCCCTTCAACCTACAACTACAAAGTCCAGTAGGACTTAAGTATAATAATCTATGTTATATGTACCTAGACGATATCTGTGTGATCTTTCAATTTAGTATCTCAAGATTACAATGGTATTACAACAGCAAGCTCAGATCCCAACCGCTGCTCACCAATGTGAGAAGTTGGCCTGATGTATGATGTCACTAGTTATAGTGTACACCTTATATCAGTCCAAATACCCTTATGGTGATTGGTTGTAAAGTCAACCTTATAGACCAGCTATCCTAGTGGTAGCATGGACAAGAGCAGTCTTAGGCTAAACTCTGAATGGCATGTGAAGCCAGCTGTGATACCATATATAATCCCTTGAATACCAAATGAAAGGACACCACAACAGATATATATAAAATAAAGTGTATTTATTCTAAGCAAACCCTCAGCACTCTTTATGAGATTAGAGGTAAGTACAACACAGTCTTATTTAAGCATACATTAAGTCACACAGGTAAGTAATACAGTTAGGCCCTAGGGGCCACGCAAACCATATACTAAGTAAGTGGTATAAGAACCACTGTCACGGAAATAGGATAGGCCTAGGCCTAGGGAATCGCTGGGGCTACACTACACTAGCGTTAGTTAGGAAGTGGGAGGCCCACGGGATTCGTGTGCACAGTGGAAACACTCACGCGTAATGCGTAAAAGTCAATAGCAATAGTACAGTTTAGAAAACGGTAGATTTAGGACACTTCCGGAGTAGCTAGGAAGTTGAGACTTGAAAACTAGACACTAGGATAGTCACTATCCTGATGAGCACCGGAGTACCCAAGTTACCTAGCCCACAGGCTGCGGGTGCATAGGGGTGAAGATGCGTCTTTTTCGTCGTCGACTCCTATGGATGCCTGAAGAAAGATGCTGACAGGCAGTCAGTGAAGAGTGTCCGGTGGATCCCAAGGCTGGGATCAAGAAGAGAAGAAACCTGCAAGCAGAAGGGACAGAGTCAAGGTCACTAGCCAGTGACCACGTGGAACCAGGAAGGAACCAGGCGATGTCGTGAAGAGTTGCAGGTGAAGGTGAAGCTTGTCGCTGCAGCCAGGAGGACCAGGAAGCGTCGAGGACGACCAGGACCAGGAGGCGAGCTGTCCCACGAAGGCTCTTGCTGTCGGCGGCGTCGAAGTTGGACTAGGACTCACCAAGCCTTGGCAAGCGGAACCCACGAAGAACAAAGGACTTGCTTCTGGTGCAGACCAGGAAGGTCTGGGGTGCTTCTTCTTTGCAGAGAAGCGGGAGCCAGTCTGGAGGAGCCAAACCAGCGCAGAAGATTTCAGGGTGCGTCGTCACAGAGGCCACTAGCCAGCGGGCAAGCAACCGGACAGACGCGGCAAGCAGGAAAATGCTGAAGGGCCCCACGCAGGACTCGTGGAGTGTGGGGGGCTGATCTTCGGTGCAGATGGTGCTTGGGGTTGGGGCTTCTCAATCCCCGGTGCACAACTTCGAGGGTACCTCAGAAGCTGCGCTGTAAGTTACTAGCCACTTTTCCCAGGTAGCCGGTCCCACGTCGCTCGTCGCCTCCACGGATCTCAGCTCTGCTGCAGATGTGGATGAGGGTCGGAGAAGTCTGGAAGTCAAGGCTCTGGTCGGGCTCTGCAGTCGGTTCCTCGTAGAACGGTCGCAAAGCAAAGGGTAGTCTCTTGATGGTGCCTGTTTGCACAGGGTAGCCACTCCTTGGCTACAAGGGAGATTCTTCAGTCTTCTTCTTTCGTCGAATGTCGAAGGTCCAGAGTTTCTGTTCAGTTTTGCAGGTTCAGGATAATCTAAAGTCTTGAGGCCCAACTCCCACTCTTATACTAATCTGGGGGGCTGGGATACCTGCTAGGTCACGCCTTATGGGTGGGACCTGGGAGGGGGTGGTTACACCCACTTCCCTTTGTCCAGTTTCGCGCCAGAGCTGGGGCTGGAGTGCCCCAGCGCCGGTTTGAACTGGACTATGCAAGGAACACCTTGTGTGCCCCAGGCATGTCTCATTCCTTTCAGCCCACCCTGCCCCAATACACTAAAGGCTGTCTGGGGAGGTGCTAGCACCTCCCCAAGCAGGAAACCTATTGTCCAGGCTTCCCTGGCTGGGATCACTCCCAGCTGCAGGAGGTCAGACTTGTGTCGTGGCAGCAGCATCCATTTTGTGATGCTGAGGCTTTGGTCAGAGGCTAACAGTTGAAGTATGATTTTAACATGTCTTTCCCTCTAGAAGGGGGGAATAATGTTCTCATGTCCAGAAATGGCATGGGGGTATTATTCCCTAGTGTTAGACACCTTACATGACATGTTTTGATAAAGCCAAACCATAGTTACCATAACCGTCTAAGATTATAAGGCACTTTAAGAGTATATGGTAGGCTATATCATAGAACAGCTATAAGGACAAGGTTCCGAAAGCTGCAGACAGGCTCAGCTCATGCTAGAGCACCATCTCACATGTTACCAAGCACTCTGCCTCCAGGATTGTCAAGGCCTGCCATAGGAGTGACTGATAGGTACACATGTGTCTATATGTAAGTTAGGTATAGGAATACTACACCTAAGCAAGGGGTGATTACACGACCTTGCCCCAGCTGAGTGATCAGCCAGTTGTGTCAAAATGGAAGGCCAGGCCAGGGGTGGCATAATACATGCTGCAGCCCCTGGTAGGCCTAGGGTACACCTATGCCCTGGGTACCTAGGGTACACTGTACAGGGGCCAATAAGGTGATCCTATCCAAATGGGTTATGCACCTAAAGTACATAGTATTAATTTAGAGAGAGAACAGCAGGGCTGTGGGTCTGATTAGCAGGCCCACAGCCACATCTAAGTCGAAAACCAGTAAAGCAAAAGCAAAAAGTGGGGGTGAACATAGAAAGCAGACCCTACTCTCCTACAAGTAACTCATTCATCTGATAGAGACCTCTAGCTGCAGATTCCTTAACTTAGAATAGATACCAAAGCTATACCCCATTGGAGGAGGGTCTGCAACTGAAAGCCACCAAGTTTCCAGGGGAAGTAATCTGTCAATAACATTGACTAGAACAAGGTGGGGACAGCAATGCCAGCGTTGCTGACACCAGACCTGTGAAGCTCAGCAATGTCAGAATGGCTGTCACCAGACCCACAAGCTCAGTGTGGAAGCATAAGCAAGGGAAGCAAGGTATCACAATCCACCAGAAGACGATACGAGCCCACTTTCGTTCAGACAGGGACGAAACGAAATCACAGAACCAGAATGGGCAGTGCAGAATGGCAGAATGCCATTAACGTCTGCAAAAGGAAGTGAAACTGAGGATAGGATCCTAGGATCCACAAGAGACAAAGTCCCAGGGAAGGGACCAAACAGTATGGCAGAATCAGAACATACAAATTGAGGACGCTCAACAGCAGAGGCCCAAAAATGACATGTCAGTGCTGATGACATTATGCCGAGACGTACAAACTACGACTACCAGGCGATACATAGATGTGTATTACAAGAACACACGTAAGCTGACACTGTGTACCATGAGAACCACACCACACAAATGCACAGGCCCAATGAAAAGTAACAGCAACAGCATGTGCGCGCCGACGAACAAGTTACTTACCTTCGGTAACGATGTATCTGTAAGAAACATTAGTTAGTTAGATTCCTCACCTTAGAATATCCCCAGGCGTCAGACTGGATCCGGAAGATTTTTCGTCAGCAATACCCCTTGCGCGTCGCTAGGCGTCGTCTGCGGCTCCGCGTCCGTCGTCGGCGTCGTACGCCAGAATGACGTCGTCGGAGTACTTAGACGCCGCCCTCGCGCGCTGACGTCAGTTCTTGTACATAGCTTTCCGCGCCAGGAACGCAGAGCCATGCAAAGACTGACACTGGTGCCAAAAATAAAATCTAGGGGCCTGAAAAGGATAACCTTAACCCTAGATGTCAGTTCGCAGAACGGGGAGGATGGGTGGGTTGGTGAGGAATCTAACTAACTAATGTTTCTTACAGATACATCGTTACAGAAAGTAAGTAACTTGTTTATCTGAAAGAAACACGTTAGTTAGATTCCTCACCTTAGAATAGATACCCAAGCAATACCATCCCCGGTGGTGGGTCTGCGCACCAAGATCACACCAGAAAGTCCTGGAGGACAGAACGGCCAAAGAAGCCATCCCTCCGGACTTGGCTGTCAAGGCAATAATGCCTGGCAAACGTGTGTAGCGAAGCCCACGTCGCCGCCTGACAGATGTCCTGCAAAGGGACACCCCGTCCCAAAGCAGTAGTAGCCGCTGTGGCCCGAGTAGAATGGGCGCGCAGCCCAACAGGAGGGTCCTTTTTTGCCAAGGAATAACAAATTTTGATGCACAAAACGACCCACCGAGAGATGGTCCGTTTGTGCACAGCTTTCCCCTTCTTAACACCCACGTATCCAACGAAAAGTTGGTCGTCCACCCGGAACTGCTTTGTGCGGTCCAGATGAACAAGTTACTAACCTTCGGTAACGATGTATCTGTAAGAAACATTAGTTAGTTAGATTCCTCACCTTAGAATATCCCCAGGCGTCAGACTGGATCCGGAAGATTTTTCGTCAGCAATACCCCTTGCGCGTCGCTAGGCGTCGTCTGCGGCTCCGCGTCCGTCGTCGGCGTCGTGCGCCGGGATGACGTCGTCGGAGTACTTAGACGCCGCCCTCGCGCGCTGACGTCAGTTCTTGTACATAGCCTTCCGCGCCAGGAACGCAGAGCCATGCAAAGACCGACACTGGTGCCAAAAATAAAATCTAGGGGCCTGAAAGGACAACCTTAACCCTAGATGTCAGTTCGCAGAACGGGGAGGATGGGAGGGTCGGTGAGGAATCTAACTAACTAATGTTTCTTACAGATACATCGTTACCGAAGGTTAGTAACTTGTTCATCTGAAAGAAACACGTTAGTTAGATTCCTCACCTTAGAATAGATACCCAAGCAATACCATCCCCGGTGGTGGGTCTGCGAACCAAGATCACACCAGAAAGTCCTGGAGGACAGAACGGCCAAAGAAGCCATCCCTCCGGACTTGGCTGTCAAGGCAATAATGCCTGGCAAACGTGTGTAGCGAAGCCCACGTCGCCGCCTGACAGATGTCCTGCAAAGGGACTCCCCGTCCCAAGGCAGTAGTAGCCGCCGTGGCCCGAGTAGAATGGGCGCGCAGCCCAACAGGAGGGTCCTTTTTAGCCAAGGAATAGCAGATTTTTATACACAAAACGACCCACCGAGAGATGGTTCGTTTGTGCACAGCTTTCCCCTTCTTAGCGCCCACGTACCCAACAAAAAGCTGGTCGTCCACCCGGAACTGTTTTGTGCGGTCCAGATAAAAGGAGAGCGCACGTTTTGGGTCCAGACGGTGGAGCCTCTCTTCCTCTTTGGAAGGATGCGGAGGCGGAAAGAAGGTGGGCAAGGTGACAGACTGCCCAAGGTGAAATGGAGTCACCACTTTAGGAAGAAAGGAGGGACGAGGCCGAAGGACAACCTTGTCCGGATGAACAGATAGAAAAGGAGGCTTTGAAGATAAAGCCTGGAGCTCACTCACCCGTCTAGCCGAGGTGATGGCTACCAGAAAAGCAGTCTTTAGAGTTAGAAGACGAAGAGGGCAATTGTGAAGAGGCTCGAAGGGAGCGCACATCAGGAATGTCAAAACCAGATTCAAGTCCCACTGAGGCATTTCAAAAGGGACAGGAGGGAACGTGTGTGTAATGCCTTTGAGAAAGCGTGTAACCACAGGGGACTTGAAAAGAGAAGGCTGATCAGGAAGCCGCAAGAAGGCGGAGATGGCAGCAAGATAACCTTTCAGGGTGCCCAGGGCAGAGCCCTGCCGGGCCAGAGAAAGAAGGAAGAGGAGAACCTCAGAAAGAGGGGCGGAAAGGGGATCCACAGCCTTTGCTGTGCACCATGCCACAAATTTGTTCCACCGGCAGGCGTATACCGACTTTGTGGAGGGACGCCTGGCTGCCAGAATGATATCACAGACTTCAGGAGGCAAGTCAAATGGCATCAACTGCCGCCGCTCAATCTCCACGCATGGAGGTGGAGGCTGGACAGGTTCGGGTGGAGGACCGTCCCCTGCTGCTGCGACAGAAGATCCTCCCGAAGGGGCAGACGTATCGGGGGATCGGTCAACAGACTGAGTAGCTCGGGATACCAGTATCTTCGTGCCCAATCCGGAGCCACCAAGATGACTTGGGCCCGGTCGCGCCTGATCTTCTTCAGCACTCTGGGCAGAAGTGGTATAGGCGGAAAGGCGTACAACAGACCGCAACTCCACTCGTGACGAAAAGCGTCGCCGAGCGAGTGCCGCCTTGGAAATTCCAACGCGCAGAACTGCTGACATTGCGCGTTCTCTTCGGTGGCGAATAGATCTAACCAAGGCTCTCCCCACTGCTGAAAGAGGCCTTGCACCACTTCGGAGTTCAGACGCCATTCGTGATCCATCATGCACCGGCGGCTGAGTTCGTCTGCTCTGGCGTTCAGAGAGCCCGCCAGATGTTGAACCACCAGGGTGACGCCCTGGTGTTCCAGCCATGTCCAGAGGCGCAGAGCCTCCTGACAAAGGGTCCACGACCCCACCCCGCCCTGTTTGTTGCAGTACCACATGGCGGTGGTGTTGTCCGTGAACACTTGCACGACACTTCCCCTGACAGAGGGAAGGAAGGCTTTCAGTGCAAGCCGGATCGCTCTCAACTCCAACAGGTTGATGTGGAGACGAGACTCCGCCGGAGACCAGAGGCCTCTGATCTCCGCCTCTCCCATATGGCCACCCCATCCCAGGAGGGACGCATCCGTCACTACGACATGCTCCGGTTGGGGAAGGGAGAGGCTCTTGCCCTTGACCCACTCGCGGTCCGTGAGCCACCACTGCAACTGCTGTGCAGTACCCTCCGAGATCAAGACATGGTCGGACAGGTTGCCGTGATGCTGGGCCCACTGAAACTTCAGGTCCCACTGCAGAGCCCGCATGCGCCGCCTGGCGTGATGCACTAGTAGGATGCAGGAGGCCATCAGCCCCAGAAGCCGCAACACTAGCCTGACCGAAACCCGGGATAGAGGCCGAAAGATGGGAATCAGGGCCTGTATATCCCGGACCCGCTGTTCCGGTGGATGGACCCGGAACTGCGCCGAATCGAGAACCGCTCCGATGAAGAGGAGCTTCTGAGAGGGACTCAAGTGTGACTTCGGCACGTTGATGGAAAACCCCAGCAAATGCAGGAGATCCGCCGTAGTCTGGAGGTGGGAGACGACTGCCTGGGGCGAGCCCGCCTTCAACAACCAGTCGTCGAGATAGGGGAAGACTGGGACCCCTGATCTGCGCAGATGAGCTGCGACCACCGCCATCACTTTCGTGAACACCCGAGGGGCACTGGGGAGGCCGAAGGGGAGCACGGTAAACTGAAAGTGCTCTTGGCCCACCGTGAACCGCAGGTAACGCCGGTGGGCCGGCAGGACGGGGATATGGAAATATGCGTCCTGCAAGTCCAACGCTACCATCCAGTCTCCAGGGTCTAGGGCAGCTAAAACCTGAGCCAACGTTAGCATCTTGAACCTTTCCTTTCGGAGGAAGGCATTGACGTTCCGGAGGTCCAAGATAGGGCGCAGGCCCCCCTTGCCCTTCTTGGGAACCAGAAAGTAGTGGGAATAACAACCACGACCTACTTCTGGACTCGGAACGCGCTCGACGGCCCCCTTGGCCAAGAGAGCCGAAACTTCCTCGCGGAGAAGATCCAAATGATCCCCCGAGATACGGTGGTGCTGCGGTGGCATGGCTGGAGGGGTCGTCTCGAAGGGGAGGGAGTAGCCCCTTCGGACGATTTGCAGCACCCACCTGTCCGATGTTATGGACCGCCAGTGGAGCAGGTGATGGCGAACTCTGCCGCCCACTGGCGTGGTATGGGCCTGAAAGCTCGGACTAGGAAGGCTTTGAGGCGGATGCTGCCGGGGTGGATGGGGGCTGACCACGTCGGCCTCCATTTCCGCCACGGCGGAAGCCACGTCCGCGACCGCGCGCAGGTTGGTTCTGCGGCTGGTGGCTTTGCGGACGGGAGGAGGCGCCCCTTCCTTGGCCACGAAAGGGGCGAAAAGCGGAGGTGTGCGCCCGCGGAGCCGAGAGGCCCAAGGACTTGGCCGTAGCCCGGGAGTCCTTAAAGCGGTTCAGCGCACTGTCCGCCTTCTCACCAAACAGGCGAGTGCCATCAAAGGGCATGTCCATGAGGGTGTTCTGGACATCCCCGGAAACTGACGTGGACCGCATCCAGGCGTGGCGGCGGAGCGCCACCGTGGTGGAAATCGCCCGACCTAGCGAGTCCGTGGTGTCAAGCCCACATCTTATGGCGTGCCGTGCTGCATCCCTCCCATCGGCCAAAGCCTGGGTAAGACGCGTCCGGACCTCCTCCGGACACAGGGGCAGCACGTCCTCCACCGTATCCCACAGGGAATGGGAATAACGGTCCAAGAGACAGGCGGTATTTAAGGACCGCAGGCCCAAACTAAGGGACGAGAACAGTTTCTTGCCAAACTGCTTGAGTCTCTTGGAATCCCGGTCCGGCGGAGCGGTCGGGAAGGAGGATTGGGAAGTAGAGGCCTGGATAACCAGACTCTCGGGGGTGGGGTGTTGGGACAGGAAACTGGGGTCGCCCGGAGCTGGGCGGTGGCGCCTGGCAACGTTCCTATCCACAGGAGGAACTGTGGAGGGCTTGGACCAGGTGCCCTGCAGAACGTCAGTGAGGGCCTCGTTGAACGGCAGCAGAGGCTCAGTGGAGCTTGCTGAGGTTTGAAGCACCTCAGTGAGGATGTTGGTCCTCACAGCCACGGCAGGCAACTCGAGCCCAAGGGCCTCAGCCGCCTTGCGCAGCACCACAGAAAATGCTGCACCCTCCTCCGAAGCCACGGTCGGAGGAGAAGTGAATCCAGCGTCTGGCGAGGTGTCCAGCCCGCTGGCCTCCCCCAGTTCATCTGCCCAGTCCTGAGAAAGCTGTGACTGAACAGCCAGAGGGTCCTCGAACCCCTCCCAGTCGCCCCCTTCTTCCGATTCCTGATAAACAGGAGGAATGATCGGAACCGGACTGTAGAGATGGTAGGACTCAAGCGGCGTCGGATGCGGCGTCGGCGGACGCCGTGCCGGCGTCGGGTCCGGATGAGGGCTAAACTGGGGCGTCGGCGTCACAGGCGTCGGCGTCGGTGGCGCCGGTGACGGCGTCGGTGGTTCAGGCGTCGGCGCCGGTGGAGGAGTGACAAGGTCAACCGGCGTCGACTGGGGCCCAGGCATGGGCCCCGCGGGGACCTGCGGCGTCGAGACCGGAGTCGTCGACGGCGCCGGGGCCGGAGCCGCCGGCACGCGAGGTCGCCCAGTCGAGTCCGCGGGGCCCGAAGGCGCGCCAGCGGGCGTCGACGGCGGGGCCAGGCTCCTCATGGCCGAGAGGAAGGCACTGATCTCCGCCGGCGCCGCGTCAGCCCCAGGGACCGGAAGGTATCGGGGCGGACGCGGCACCTGCGGCTCCGCCGGAGCCGCGGGGGTGGAACCACTTGGACCCTCGGCCGAGTCGCGCGACCGGCGAGGGGAGTCCGAAGAGCGATGTCGCCGCTTGGACTTCTTAGAGTGTTTGGACTTACCCGACGACTTGGAGCCCGACGATCAATGGTGGCGTCGGTTAGGGCTCCGCGAGCGATCCTTGGACCTCCTCCTGGACCGGGATCGCGCACGACGCGGAGCCGAGTGGCGAAGCTCGAGAAGCTTGCGGGACCGCTCCCGCCTAGCCTTCGAAGTCAGGGCCTGACAGTCGTTGCACGACTCCGCGTCGTGGTCGAGGCCTAAGCAGTAGAGGCACCGGCGGTGGTGATCGGTCACCGACATCAGTCGATGACAATCTTCGCAAGCCTTGAACCCAGGCATCCTACCGGCACCAGATGTCGACAGACAAGGATCAAAAATGATCAAAAAGATTTAGTCAAAAAAGACTAAAAGGGGTAGCTCTCCCGGATCTGCGCTTACTGGCGCGGAAAAAAGAAGAACTGACGTCAGCGCGCGAGGGCGGCGTCTAAGTACTCCGACGACGTCATCCCGGCGCACGACGCCGACGACGGACGCGGAGCCGCAGACGACGCCTAGCGACGCGCAAGGGGTATTGCTGACGAAAAATCTTCCGGATCCAGTCTGACGCCTGGGGATATTCTAAGGTGAGGAATCTAACTAACGTGTTTCTTTCAGATAAAAGGAGAGCGCACGTTTTGGGTCCAGACGGTGGAGCCTCTCTTCCTCTTTGGAAGGATGCGAAGGCGGAAAGAAGGTGGGCAAGGTGACAGACTGCCCAAGATGAAAGGGGGTCACCACTTTCGGAAGAAAGGAGGGACGAGGCCGAAGGACAACCTTGTCCGGATGAACAGAGAGAAAAGGAGGCTTTGAAGATAAAGCCTGGAGCTCACTCACCCGTCTAGCCGAGGTGATGGCTACCAGAAAAGCAGTCTTAAGCGTCAGCAGACGAAGAGGACAATTATGAAGAGACTCAAAGGGAGCGCACATTAGAAATGTGAGAACAAGATTCAAGTCCCACTGAGGCCTTACAAAAGGGACAGGAGGGAACGTGTGAGTAATGCCTTTTAGAAAGCGTGTAACCACAGGGGACTTGAAAAGAGAAGGCTGATCAGGAAGCCGCAAGAAGGCAGAGATGGCAGCAAGATAACCTTTCAAGGTGCCCAGGGCAGAACCCTGCCGGGCCAAAGAAAGAAGAAAGAGGAGAACCTCAGAAAGAGGGGCGGAGAGGGGATCCACAGCCTTTGCTGTGCACCATGCCACAAATTTGTTCCACCGGCAGGCGTATACCGTCTTTGTGGAGGGACGCCTGGCTGCCAGAATGATATCACAGACTTCAGGAGGCAAGTCAAATGGCATCAACTGCCACCGCTCAATCTCCACGCATGGAGGTGGAGGCTGGACAGGTTCGGGTGGAGGACCGTCCCCTGCTGCTGCGACAGAAGATCCTCCCGAAGGGGCAGACGTATCGGAGGATCGGTCAACATACTGAGTAGCTCGGGATACCTATACCTTCGTGCCCAATCCGGAGCCACCAAGATGACTTGGGCCCGGTCGTGCCTGATCTTCTTCAGCACTCTGGGCAGAAGTGATATAGGCGGAAAGGCGTACAACAGAACGCAACTCCACTCGTAACGAAAGCGTCGCCGAGCGAGTGCCGCCTTGGAAATTCCAACGCGCAGAACTGCTGACATTGCGCGTTCTCTTCGGTGGCGAATAGATCTAACCAAGGCTCTCCCCACTGCTGAAAAAGACCTTGCGCCACTTCGGAGTTCAGACGCCATTCGTGATCCATCATGCACCGGCGGCTGAGTTCGTCTGCTCTGGCGTTCAGAGAGCCCGCCAGATGTTGAACCACTAGGGTGACGCCCTGGTGTTCCAGCCATGTCCAGAGGCGCAGAGCCTCCTGACAAAGGGTCCGCGACCCCACCCCGCCTTGTTTGTTGCAATACCACATGGCGGTGGTGATGTCCGTGAACACCTGCACGACACTTCCCCTGACAGAGGGAAGGAAGGCTTTCAGTGCAAGACGGATCGCTCTCAACTCCAACAGGTTGATGTGGAGACGAGACTCCGCCGGAGACCAGAGGCCTCTGATCTCCGCCTCTCCCATATGGCCACCCCATCCCAGGAGGGACGCATCCGTCACTACGACATGCTCCAGTTGGGGAAGGGAGAGGCTCTTGCCTGTGACCCAATCGCGGTCCGTGAGCCACCACTGCAACTGCCGTGCAGTGCCCTCCGAGATCAAGACATGGTCGGACAGGTTGCCGTGATGCTGGGCCCACTGAAACTTCAGGTCCCACTGCAGAGCCCGCATGCGCCGCCTGGCGTGATGCACTAGTAGGATGCAGGAGGCCATCAGCCCCAGAAACCGCAACACTAGCCTGACCGAAACCCAGGATAGAGGCCGAAAGATGGGAATCAGGGCCTGAATATCCCGGACCCGCTGTTCCGGCGGATAGACCCGGAACTGCGCCGAATCGAGAACCGCTCCGATGAAGAGGAGCTACTGAGAGGGACTCAGGTGTGACTTCGGCACGTTGATGGAAAACCCCAGCACATGCAGGAGATCCGCCGTAGTCTGGAGGTGGGAGACGACTGCCTGGGGCGAGCCCGCCTTCAACAACCAGTCGTCGAGATAGGGGAAGACTGGAACCCCTGATCTGCGCAGATGAGCTGCGACCACCGCCATCACTTTCGTGAACACCCGAGGGGCACTGGTAAGGCCGAAGGGGAGCACGGTAAACTGAAAGTGCTCCTGACCCACCGTGAACCGCAGGTAACGCCGGTGGGCCGGCAGGACGGGGATGTGGAAATATGCATCCTGCAAGTCCAATGCTACCATCCAGTCTCCAGGGTCTAGGGCAGCTAGAACCTGAGCCAAAGTTCACATTTTGAACCTCTCCTTCCGGAGGAAGGCATTGACGTTCCGGAGGTCCAAGATAGGGCGCAGGGGATAGTAGTGGGAATGACAACCACGACCTACTTCTGGGCTCGGAACGCGCTCGACGGCCCCCTTGGCCAAGAGGGCCGAAACTTCCTCGTGGAGAAGATTCAAATGATCCCCCGAGATACGGTGGTGCTGCGGTGGCATGGCTGGAGGGGTCGTCTCGAAGGGGAGGGAGTAGCCCCTTCGGACAATTTGCAGCACCCACCTGTCCGATGTGATGGACCGCCAGTGGAGCAGGTGATGGCGAACTCTGCCGCCCACTGGCGTGGAATGGGCCTGAAAGCTCGGACCAGGAAGGCTTTGAGGCGGATGCTGCCGGGGTGGATGTGGGCTGACCGCGTCGACCTCCAGAACCGCCTCAGTGGAAACCACGTCCGCAACCGCGCGCAGGTTGGTTCTGCGGCTGGTGGCTAGGCGTACGTGAGGAGGCACCCCTTCCTTGGCCACGAAAGGGGCGAAAAGCGGAAGTTTGCGACCGCGGGGCCGAGAGGCCCAAGGACTTGGCCGTAGCCCGGGAGTCCTTAAAGCGATTCAGCGCACTGTCCGCTTTCTCACCACAAAGGCGAGTGCCATCACAGGGCATGTCCATGAGAGTGCTCTGGACATCACCCGAAAAGGACGTGGACCGCAGAAAGGCGTGACGTCTAAGCGCCACCGTGGTAGAAATCGCCCTACCCAGCGAGTCCGTAGTGTCAAGCCCACATCGGATAGCATGTCATGCTGCATCCCTCCCATCGACCAGAGCCTGGGTAAGTCGTGTCTGGACCTCCTCCGGACACAGGGGCAGCACGTCCTCCACCGTATCCCACAGAGAGTGGGAATAACGGTCCAAGAGACAGGCGGTGTTCAAGGACCGCAGGCCCAAACTAAGGGAGGAGAACAGCTTTTTGCCAAACTGTTCCAGTCTCTTGTAATCCCGGTCAGGCGGAGCGGTCGGGAAGGAGGATTGGGAGGTAGAAGCCTGGATAACCAGGCTCTCGGGGGTAGGGTGTTGGGACAGAAAACTGGGGTCGCCCGGAGCAGGGCGGTGGCGCCTGGCGACGTTCCTGTCCACAGGAGGAACTGTGGAGGGTTTGGACCTTGTGCCCTGCAGAACATCAATGAGGGCCTCATTGAATTGCAGCAGAGGCTCAGTGGAGCTTGCTGCAGACTGAAGCACCTCAGTGAGGACGTTAGTCCTCACAGCCACGGCAGGCAGCTCGAGCCCAAGGGCTGCGGTCTCCTTGCGCAGCACCACAGAGAAAGCAGCACCCTCCTCCGAAGCCACAGTCGGAGGAGAGATGAATCCAGTGTCTGGAGAGGTATCCAGACCACTGGCCTCCCCCAGTTCATCTGCCCAGTCCTGTGACAGCTGAGCCTGAACGGCCATAGGGTCCTCGGACCCCTCCCATTCGCCCCCGTCATCCGATTCCTGGTAAGCAGGAGGAAGGATCGGAGCCGGACTGTGAGAAGTTGGCCTGATATGTAGTGCTCACTATTCTAGTGATCACTGTGTATCATTCCAAACGACCCTTATTGATGATTGGTTGTAAGTCAACCTTGTAGACCAGCTATCCTAGTAGCGTGGACAAGAGCAGTCTTCAGGCTAAACTCTAGAGGGCGTGTTAAGCCAGCTGTTTACCATCACATATACCCCTTGAACACCAATGTGAAAGGACACCACACCAGTTGTTGTGAAAATAAAGGATATTTATTTATAACAAGACTACCCTGGCTCTTTATGAGTCAGGGAGCTAAGCACACTACAAAACTCTTATGAAAATACTTCTGGTTGCACAATTTACACAAATGCCCGAAGGGCACGAAACCATTTACACTGCAAGTGGAATGGGAAAGGTTAGAAAGTTTAAAGTTACTGATTCCGGAGGAATCCGATCAGTGGGACTAAACGAAAAAGGAACTGGACACTTGTAGAGTGAACCTACGATGGAGCACCGAGATGCTCGCGTTACCTAGCCCAGAGGCTGCGGCTGCGTGGGGTTCAGCAAGATGTCGGGAGTCCTCGTTGTAGTCTCAGGAGCCTGAAAGAAGAAGTTGCTGGCAGGCGACCAGTGTTGATGTTCAGAGAGATCCAAGCCTGGATCGGTGATGAAGAAAACCTGAAAGCAGAGGGGACTCAGTTCTCAACCGCTAGCCAGCGATCGTGTGGGTACCAGGAAGGTACCGGCTGAAGTCACCTCATCCAGGTGAGTGGATGACGTCGGACTCGGCTGTTCCTCAGACCAGGTGGCGCGGCGGCGACCAGGATGGAGGGCGAGCTGTCCCACGAAGGTGTCTGCTGTCGATGATGCTGGGCCCAGGAATGGGGCAGCAGGTCTTGGCAGTGGCAAACCCACGCGGTGGAGTCAAGATGGCGTCGGGAGTGGACCAGGAGGGTCCGAGGTACTCCTCTGTTGAAGGGGAGCAAGAGCCAGTCTGGAGCAACCAGACCAGTGATGAAAGTCTGTCGTGGTGCGTCGTGAAGAGGGCCACAAGCCGGTCGGCGAATGGCCGGACAACGCGGTGAGCAACAAGGAGCAGAAGGGCCCCCACGCAGATCTCGTGGATGGTGAGGAGGCAGACTTCGGTGCTGGAGCCGCTCAGGGTTAGGGTTTCTCAAACCCTAGGTGCACTCACTCGAGGGTGCCTCGGTGGGCGTGCTAGATAAGCGTCGTGCAGGTTCTGAAGGTGGCCGGTCCCGCAGGTCTCGTCAAACCTACGAATCTCAGCTGGGCTGACGATGTAGGTAGAGGTCAGAGATGGCAGGGAACCCGGGTCTCGTCGAGCTGGGCAGTCTTGATCCGTGGGAGAGACGTACAGCAAACCGCAAGCGCTTAGGTGGTGCCTGCTGGTGCAGGGTGGCTACTCCTTAGCCACAAGGGAGAGTCTTCAGAAATAGTCAAGAGTTCCTTTCGTGGAAAGTAGTTCAAGATCCAGAATGATCCAATTTGGGAAGGGGACCCGCTCCCACCTTTATTCTAGGAAAAAGGGGCTGGCCCGTGACTAGGTCCTACCTATGGGTGGGACCAGGAGGGGGGTGGTTACACCCCTATCCTTTGTCCGGCTTCGCCCCAGCTCAGGGGCTGGTGTGCCCCCGAAACTGGTTTGAGCCGGGCTATGCACAGTGAGCACCGGGGTGCCACTTGCAATCACCTTCCTTTCAGCCCTGCCTACGTGGGATACACAAACCCTGTCTGGGATGGTGCTAACACCGCCCTCGACAGGAAACCCTTTGTCCAAGCTCCCCTCGCTGGAAGGTCTCCCAGCAGCAGGAGGTCAGACTTGTGTCTGGTGGCAGCATCCATTTTGTGATGCTGAGGCTTGAGTCAACTTTAACCGGGGTTCAAGGTTACTTCCATGTCGTGTCCCTCTAGAAGGGTGGAATCCTAACCCCGTCACCAGAACTGGCGAGGGGTTCGTATTCCAATTCGTATGACACCTTACTCGACATGTTTGGGTGATGCGATGCCAAAGTTAGCAAATAACCGCGAGGATTATAATGCACTTTAAGGTCGTTTGCCCGCGTCACCATGGAACGGCTATTAGGATTTGGTTCCGCAAGCCGTCGACGGGCCCAGCTCACGCCAGATCACCATCTCATATGATTCCCAGCACTCTGCCTTCAGGATTGATAAGGCCTGCCATAGGAGTGACTGACAGGAATCCATGCGTCCATTTTAGGGTTAGGTATAGGAATACTACACCTACAGCAACCGGTGATTACACCACCTTGCCCCAGCTGTCGTGCAGCCAGTTGTGTCAGATTTGGGCGGCCATCCAGGGGTGGCATAATACATGCTGCGGCCCCTGGTAGGCCCTGGGTACACCGATGCCTTGGATACCTGTGGTATGCTTTTACAGGGACTGATAAGGCGGCCCAGTTCCAATTAGTGGATGCACCTAATGTACATGTGTGTTCATTTCGAGAGAGAACAGGTAGGCTGTGGGTCTGATTGGCAGGCCCACAGCCGGGGAAAGTCGTAAACCAATGAAGCAAAAGCAAAAAATCTGGGTGATCATAGGATTGCAGACCCTACTCTCCTACATGACCCCCCCCAAACTTTGGGACAATAAGCTAACCTTGACCAGGTGAGTCTTCTTGCTCTAAGTGGAAATACCTGGAGAGCCCATCTGCATTGCCATGATCAGTGCCAGGTCTATGCTCCACTGTGAAGTCCATCCCCTGTAGGGAAATGGACCACCTAAGTAGTTTGGGGTTTTCACCCTTCATTTGATTTAGCCACAAGAGGGGCTTATGGTCGGTCTGAATCTTGAAGTGAGTGCCAAACAAGTATGGCCTCAACTTCTTCAGGGCCCAAACCACAGAAAAGGCCTCCCTCTCAATAGCTGACCAATTCTTCTCTCTGGGGGTCAGCCTCCTGCTAATAAAAGCTATGGGCTGGTCATGACCATCAAAATTCAGCTGGGATAGAACAGCTCCCACACCCAACTCCGAAGCGTCTGTTTGGACAATGAATGTTTTGGAGTAGTCTGGACTCTTTAGGATAGGTGCTGTGCACATGGCCTGCTTTAGGTCATCGAATGCCTTTTGACAGCTGGCTGTCCACTGAACTTTTTTTGGCATCTTTTTACTTGTCAGATCGTTTAGCGGGGTCACAATGGATCCATAATTTCTGACAAATTTCCGGTAATAACCAGTCAGGCCCAAGAAAGCTCGAACCTGAGTCTGGGTGGTTGGAGGAGCCCAGTCCTGGATGGCCTGTATTTTGCTCTCCAATGGCTGAACCTGGCCTCCACCTACAAGGTGGCCCAGGTATACAACCTGTGTCTGCCCTATCTGGCACTTAGTGGCCTTGATAGTGAGGCCTGCCTTCTGCAGAGCCTCTAACACTTTCCTCAGGTGGACCAGGTGATCCTCCCAGGTGGAGCTAAAGACAGCGATATCGTCCAGATACGCCGCGCAGAAGTCGTCCAACCCAGTGAGAACTTGATTCACCAGCCTTTGGAAGGTGGCAGGTGCATTTTTCAAACCAAAGGGCATTACCACGAACTGATAATGCCCACCCGGGGTAGAAAATGCTGTTTTGGGCTTGGCCTCCTCAGCTAACCTGATTTGCCAATACCCAGCTGTCAGGTCAAATGTACTTAAGTAGTTGGCCGAAGCCAACCGGTCTATAAGTTCATCTGCTCTTGGTATCGGGTGGGCGTCAGTCTTAGTGACTGCATTGAGCCCACTGTAGTCCACGCAAAACCTCATCTCTTTCTTACCGCCCTGGGTGTGAGGTTTTGGTACGAGATCTACTGGACTAGCCCAGGGGCTGTCCGAGGGCTCAATGACTCCCAGCTCCAACATTTTCTGCACCTCTGTGTTGATGCAGTCTCTGACATGATCAGGCTGTCGATAGATTTTACTCTTTACGGGCAGACTGTCCCCAGTGTCGACCTCATGGGTACACCAATTGGTCTGACTGGGTGTCAGAGAGAACATATGTCGGAAGGATTGAAGAACCTGTTTACAATCCTGTTGTTGATGTCCAGAGAGGCTGCCACAAAAGACAACACCATCTACTGACCCATCGTCAGGGTTCTGAGAGAGCAGGTCCGGGAGAGGGTCACTCTCCTCCTCCTGTCCCTCATCTGTGGCCATGAGCAAGCCCATGCCCTCCCTGTCGACATATGCCTTGAGCCTGTTTACATGGAGCACCCGGTGGGGGCTCCGGGGAGTTCCCAGGTCTACCAAGTAGGTGATCTCTCCCTTTTGCTCAATGATCGTGTGGGGCCCAGACCATTTGTCTTTGAGTGCTGCTGGGGCCACTGGCTCCAGCACTAGGCCTGGGCGGTAAATTCCGTTCCGTTCGCGGAATTTGCGAAATTTGGGTAATTTCGCGTTCCGCGGAGAACGCGAAATTGCAAAAAAATCTACGTTCCGCAACTTCGCGAAATTTTTTGCTTGTTCGCGTTCTCAATATGCGTGTTCGCGAGATATTTCACCCCGAGCACGCAAACAGCAAACGCGAACAGGAAAAAAGTATCGCGAACAAGCAATTCCGCGTGTTCGCGGAATTTCTGCATGTTCGCGGAGATTTTTTACCGTTTCGCGGAGATTTGCGTAACGCGATTACGCAAATTCCGCCCACCCCTATCCAGCACCCACACCTTCTGTCCAGGCTGATACACAGTCAGGACAGCCTTTTGGTCGTGCCAAGCTTTTTGTAATTCTTGGCTCGCCTCAAGGTTTTTAGATGCCTTTTCCATGTACTCAGCCATCCGCGAGCGGAGACCGAGCACATAGTCCACAATGTTTGATGCCGGCTTTTTGAGAGGTCTTTCCCATCCTTCCTTTACCAAACAAAGGGGTCCCCTTACAGGATGTCCGAACAGAAGTTCAAAAGGGCTGTAGCCAACCCCCTTCTGCGGGACCTCTCTGTAGGCGAACAAGAGGCAGGGTATCAGGACATCCCATCTCCGCCGAAGCTTTTCAGGTAGTCCATGAATCATCCCTTTTAGGGTCCTGTTGAATCTCTCAACAAGCCCATTGCATTGTGGGTGATAGGGTGTGGTGAATTTGTAGTTGACACCGCACTCCTTCCACATAGCAGTCAGATATCCCGACATGAAGTTTGCACCTCTGTCGGAGACGACCTCCTTAGGGAAGCCCACTCTGGAGAACACTCCAACTAGGGCTCGTGCCACAACAGGTGCTGTAGTGGTCCTAAGGGGAATAGCTTCAGGATACCTGGTGGCGTGGTCCACCACCACCAGTATAAACTTGTGCCCTGATGCTGTCTGGGGTTCCATTGGTCCGACAATGTCGATCCCCACTCGTTCAAAGGGTACCCCCACCACCGGCAGAGGTATGAGGGGGGCCTTTGTCGTGCCACCTGACTTACCACTGGCTTGGCAAGTGACACAGGAGCGGCAAAACTCCTTCGTATCTTCGGACATGTGGGGCCAGTGAAAGTGTGGAACAATTCTGTCCCAAGTTTTATTCTGGCCTAAGTGACCTGCAAGGGGAGTCTCGTGGGCCAAGGTAAGGAGGAAACCTCTCAGAGACAAGGGGACGACCAGCCTCCTGGTCGCGCCAGGCTTGGGGTCTCTTGCCTCGGAGTACAGGAGTCCATCGTCCCAGTACACTTTGTGGGTACCTGTGGCATTCCCTGCAGCCTCAGCAGCAGCCTGCTGTCTGAGGGGTTCAAGTGAGGGGCAGTCTAACTGTGCCTTCCCCAGGTCTTCCCTAGAGGGTCCCCCTGAGCCCAGAAACTCAACCTGACCAGGTTCAAGCTCTTGTGGCTCAGTTTCCCTCAGTTCCTTAAGGTCAGCCTCCTCAGAGACTTGATCCACGACCTGGGGCAAGGGGGAAGGCGAGGCCTTACCCTTACTGCTCCTTTTCTTGGATGGTGTCTGGTCCGTTCTTCCAGGATCCAGCACCTGTTCAGTGGGGCATCTTTTGGCCTGTGACCTGGTCACAGCAAGGACATGTGCTGGCAAGCCTAACATTTCCATGTGAGTCCTCTGCTCCACTTCTGACCATTGTGACGTTTCCAAATCATTGCCCAACAGACATTCTACGGGGAGGTCTGAACTAACCACAACTTTCTTCGGGCCACTTACCCCTCTCCAGGAGAAATCAACAACTGCCATACTGTGATTGGTAGTGACATTGCTGGCATTGGTCACTAGGTAATCGGTACCTAGCATGATCTGTCCAGGGTCCAAAAAGTTAGCCGTCACCATGGTGACACTGGCACAAGTGTCCCTGTAGGCCTGAGCCACTTTTCCATTGATCAAAGGCGTGTGCCTGTATTTGCCCAAAGTATTGGGACTGGCATCAGGGGACATATCCATATCCCCTGTACAGACAAGGACGGCCTGAGTGAGCGTGCCAACTAAGTCGTCACTCCCCTCAGTTCCCAAGGTTAACCCAACTAATGCCTTGGGAGGCGCACTACCACTGCTGACTGTACTAGGGGGTGCAGGTGCCTTAGGGGCTGCAGTGGCAGGAGTTTGCCCTCCTTTCTTGGTGCACTCACTAAACCAGTGAGTCTTAATTTTACAGTATTGGCACCACCTTTTTGACTGGCCTTCTGGAGTCTTCTTTTTCTGCTGTGAAGCCTGACCCCCACCCTCTTTGGTTTGTTGGGGGCCTGTCGAAGACTTCTGGTCATTTTGTTCGTTCTTGTTACTACCCTTTTGGTCTGCTTTCTTCTGACCACCCTGGTTCTGAGTCTGGTTCTGCTTGACCCTTGTTCTGACCCATCTGTCTGCCTTCTTTCCCAATTCTTGGGGAGAGGTCAGCTCCGAGTCGACAAGGTTCTGATGCAACAATTGGTTCTGACAGTTGTTTAAAATCTGTTCTCTCATGATAAGATTGTACAATCCTGTGTAATCAGTAACCTTGCTACCCAGCAACCAACCTTCTAAAGCCTTAGTGGCACAATCGACAAAGTCAGCCCAATCCTGAGACTGAATTTTCTGGGTGTCCCTGAACAGCACCCGGTACTGCTCGGTGGTTAAGCCGAACCCATCAATCAGTGTATTCTTCAGGACTTGGTAGTTGTTGGCATCCTCAGCTCTCGTAGTGAGGAGCTTGTCTCGTCCTTTACCTTCAAAGGAGAGCCACAGTATAGCTGCCCACTGACTTGGGGGGACGCACTGGACAGTGCAAGCCCTCTCCAAGGCAGTTATCCACTTGTGGATGTCGTACCCTTGCTTAAAGGGGGGCACTATTTTACTCAGGTGTCTAGTGTCTATACCCCTGTCTTTCTCTCTAATGAGAATGCTGCCACCAGTGGGATCTAACCCACTCAATTTCTGCTCTCGGGCCAAGGCAAGTCTTTCTTTGGCGAGGGCAAGTTCTTCCCGCTCGATCCTCAGATTGACTTCCCTCATCTTCGCTTCGTGCTCGTTTCTCTGAGGGGACGTCATCCCTCTCTGAGAAGATGCCTGAGAAACATGTGTTCGAACAGATCTGTTAGAGCCTCTTGAGAGAGACCTAACTCGTCCGTTCCCAAGGTTAAGCCTGCTTAAGCGTGGGCCCGGGGCTCCCCCAGTTCCATTCTCATGCCTGCTTAAGTTGGTCCTTCTGAGCCTACTGACTACTACTGGACCTCCGTCTGCCTCGTCCCCTTCTAACTCTTCTTCCTCTTCCTCCTCACCATTGAGGTCGAGGTCAGGGTCACCAAGGGTTCCCTCTAAGGGAGGCATGTTCCCATCAGCATTAGGGGGGCCTGTGTTAGAGGACCTCCTAGCGTCGTAAGTCTCTAAGAGACCTATCAGAAATGCGATGGTAGGGTTAGAACCCTGGTTTAGCTTCCTGGAGGCACACAGCTGTCTCATCTCCGTGAAGCTAAGAGATGCATATCGTGACACGACCTGTGGAGGGTCGATGACCACTAAGGGAGTCTCTGCAGACTCTCCGTGGACCGACATGCTTTCTAGTGAGGTGTAAGTGATGCACCTACCTACACTATGTGTTTCTCTACTGATCCCTTGCTAAGAGTTATAGTCAGGGTGTGCTAGTCCCTGTTTCACTATAACAGCTGGTTCAGTAGAACTCAGAGTATTCTAAGTTAAGTTATATGTACCTGGGTACTTATGTGATCTTTCAACTTGATATTCTTAGGATACGTGTGTGGTAAAACAACAGCAAGCTCAAATCCCAACCGCTGCTCACCAATGTGAGAAGTTGGCCTGATATGTAGTGTTCACTATTCTAGTGATCACTGTGTATCATTCCAAACGACCCTTATTGATGATTGGTTGTAAGTCAACCTTATAGACCAGCTATCCTAGTAGCGTGGACAAGAGCAGTCTTCAGGCTAAACTCTAGAGGGCGTGTTAAGCCAGCTGTTTACCATCACATATACCCCTTGAACACCAAGTGAAAGGACACCACACAAGTTGTTATGAAAATAAAGGATATTTATTTATAACAAGACTACCCTGGCTCTTTATGAGTCAGGGAGCTAAGCACACTACAAAACTCTTATGAAAATACTTCTGGTTGCACAATTTACACAAATGCCCGAAGGGCACGAAACCATTTACACTGCAAGTGGAATGGGAAAGGTTAGAAAGTTTAAAGTTACTGATTCCAGAGGAATCCGATCAGTGGGACTAAACGAAAAAGGAACTGGACACTTGTAGAGTGAACCTACGATGGAGCACCGAGATGCTCGCGTTACCTAGCCCAGAGGCTGCGGCTGCGTGGGGTTCAGCAAGATGTCGGGAGTCCTCGTTGTAGTCTCAGGAGCCTGAAAGAAGAAGTTGCTGGCAGGCGACCAGTGTTGATGTTCAGAGAGATCCAAGCCTGGATCGGTGATGAAGAAAACCTGAAAGCAGAGGGGACTCAGTTCTCAACCGCTAGCCAGCGATCGTGTGGGTACCAGGAAGGTACCGGCTGAAGTCACCTCGACCAGGTGAGTGGATGACGTCGGACTCGGCTGTTCCTCGGACCAGGTGGCGCGGCGGCGACCAGGATGGAGGGCGAGCTGTCCCACGAAGGTGTCTGCTGTCGATGATGCTGGGCCCAGGAATGGGGCAGCAGGTCTTGGCAGTGGCAAACCCACGCGGTGGAGTCAAGATGGCGTCGGGAGTGGACCAGGAGGGTCCGAGGTACTCCTCTGTTGAAGGGGAGCAAGAGCCAGTCTGGAGCAACCAGACCAGTGATGAAAGTCTGTCGTGGTGCGTCGTGAAGAGGGCCACAAGCCGGTCGGCGAGTGGCCGGACAACGTAGTGAGCAACAAGGAGCAGAAGGGCCCCCACGCCGATCTCGTGGATGCTGGGGAGGCAGACTTCGGTGCTGGAGCCGCTCAGGTTTAGGGTTTCTCAAACCCTAGGTGCACTCACTCGAGGGTCCCTCGGTGGGCGTGCTAGATAAGCGTCGTGCAGGTTCTGAAGGTGGCCGGTCCCGCAGGTCTCGTCACACCTACGAATCTCAGCTGGGCTGACGATGTAGGTAGAGGTGAGAGATGGCGGGGAATCCGGGTCTCGTCGAGCTGGGCAGTCTTGATCCGTAGGAGAGACGTACAGCAAACCGCAAGCGCTTAGGTGGTGCCTGCTGGTGCAGAGTGGCTACTCCTTAGCCACAAGGGAGAGTCTTCAGAAATAGTCAAGAGTTCCTTTCGTGGAAAGTAGTTCAAGATTCAGAATTATCCAATTTGGGAAGGGGACCCGCTCCCACCTTTATTCTAGGAAAATGGGGCTGGCCCGTGACTAGGTCCTACCTATGGGTGGGACCAGGAGGGGGGTGGTTACACCCCTATCCTTTGTCCGGCTTCGCCCCAGCTCAGGGGCTGGGGTGCCCCCGAAACTGGTTTGAGCCGGGCTATGCACAGTGAGCACCGGGGTGCCACTTGCAATCACCTTCCTTTCAGCCCTGCCTACCTGGGATACACAAACCCTGTCTGGGATGGTGCTAACACCGCCCTCGACAGGAAACCCTTTGTCCAAGCTCCCCTCGCTGGAAGGTCTCCCAGCAGCGGGAGGTCAGACTTGTGTCTTGTGGCAGCATCCATTTTGTGATGCTGAGGCTTGGGTCAACTTTAACCGGGGTTCAAGGTTACTTCCATGTCGTGTCCCTCTAGAAGGGTGGAATGCTAACCCCGTCGCCAGAATTGGCGAGGGGTTCGTATTCCAATTCGTATGACACCTTACTCGACATGTGTGGGTGATGCGATGCCATAGTTAGCAAATAACCGCGAGGATTATAATGCATTTTAAGGTAGATGGCACGCGTCACCATGGAACAGCTATTAGGACTTGGTTCCGCAAGCTGTCGACGGGCTCAGCTCGCGCCGGAGCACTATCTCACATGATTCCCAGCACTCTGCCTTCAGGATTGATAAGGCCTGCCATAGGAGCGACTGATAGGAATCCATGCGTCCATTTTAGGGTTAGGTATAGGAATACTACACCTACAGCAACGGGTGATTACACCACCTTGCCCCAGCTGTCGTGCAGCCAGTTGTGTCAGATTTGGGTGGCCATCCAGGGGTGGCATAATACATGCTGCAGCCCCTGGTAGGCCCTGGGTACGCCGATGCCCTGGATACCTGTGGTATGCTGATACAGGGACTGATAAGGCGGCCCAGTTCCAATTAGTGGGTGCACCTAATGTACATGTGTTTTAATCTGGAGAGAGAACAGCTAGGCTGTGGGTCTGATTGGCAGGCCCACAGCCAGGGAAAGTCGTAAACCAATGAAGCAAAAGCAAAAAATCTGGGTGATCATAGGATTGCAGACCCTACTCTCCTACACGGACGATAGACATAATGTGTCTCCAGCGGTGCCGAACTTGGCGTCCATCGACGCCGTAACGGCGCCGGGTCCGGACCGGGGCTGAAGGGGGCACGACACCGAGCGGAGCCGGCGTCGGAGGTGGTACTGGTGTCGACGCCGGCGGAGGAGGCGTGACGAGGTCGACCGGCGTCGGCGAGGACTCGGGACCGGGTCCCTCGGGCACTTGCGGCGTCGAGGCCGGAGCCGTCGATGGGGCCGGGGCCGGAGCCGGAGCCGCCGGCAGGCAAGGTTGCCCAGTCGGGTCCGCAGGGCCCGAAGGCGCGCCAGCGGGCGTCGACGGCAGAGCCAGGTTCCTCATGGCCGAGAGGAAGGCACTGACTTCCGCCGGCGTCGCGTCAGTCCCAGGGACCGGCGGGTATGGGGACTTGCGCGGCGCCTGCGGCACCGCCGGAGCCGCGGGGTGGAACGACCCTGACCCTCGGCCAAGTCGCGCGACCGGCGAGGGGAGTCCGAAGAGCGGTGTCGCCTCTTGGACTTCTTGGAGTGCTTCGACTTACCCGAAGACTTGGAGCCAGACGATCGATGATGATGTCGGCTGCGGCTCCGCGACCGATCCTTGGACCTCCTCCTGGACCGGGATCGAGAGGGGCGCGGAGCCGAGTATCGAAGCTCGAGAAGCTTACGGGACCGCTCCCGTCTAGCCTTCGAGGTCAGGGCCTTGCAGTCCGAACACGACTCCGCGTCGTGGTCGAGGCCCAAACAGTAAAGGCACCGGCGGTGATGGTCCGTAACCGACATCAAGCGGCTGCAGTCAGCACAGGCTTTAAAACCAGGCATCCTACCGGCACCGGAGTCGAGACAAGATCAAAAAGGATCAAAAAACTTAGTCAAAAAAGACTAAAAGGGGTATCTCTCCCGGATATGCGCTTACTGGCGCGGAAAAAAGAAGAACTGACGTCAGCGCGCGAGGGCGGCGTCTAAGTACTCCGACGACGTCATTCCGGCGCACGACGCCGACGACGGACACGGAGCCGCAGACGACGCCTAGCGACGCGCAAGGGGTATTGCTGACGAAAAATCTTCCGGATCCAGACTGACGCCTGGGGATCTTCTAAGGTGAGGAATCTAACTAACGTGTTTCTTTCAGATAGAGAAAGACGGGCGCATCACCAGGGAGTCAACCGTGCCCACAGGAGCAATGACCGAAATTCACTGGGGGGGGGTGAGAGAGAGAGAGAGAGAGAGAGAGAGAATAAAAAAATGAATCTGGGACAATATCAAGAAACCACAGCAGGGAGAAAAAAACGTATGCCTGCCCTCTCATGTGTGCACACCTCATGACATATATAGAGCATAGAAAAATATATGAAAAAGTTATGAAAGTGACAACCACGGTAAAACTCGAATAGTTGCCCTACAGAATAGGAGGTCACCTAATTGGTACCAACGTTACCGATATGGAACATTGCAGACATACAATGTCCACCCACCCAAAAAGGGGGGAACCATCCCCCCGAACAGGTATTGAAAGACTGAGCTTCCGCGATACAGGCGGGAACACTGACCACCAAATTAATGAAGAAGAAGGAGTCAGTAATACCCAGACATAGAATTTGTCAGAAAAAGTATATATATATATATGGAGACTGGATGATGCCAGAGATCATCTAGAGATAGAATACGACTACTGAAGTTACTTAGCTTCGGTAACGATGTATCTGTAAGAAACATTAGTTAGTTAGATTCCTCACCTTAGAATATCCCCAGGCGTCAGACTGGATCCGGAAGATTTTTCGTCAGCAATACCCCTTGCGCGTCGCTAGGCGTCGTCTGCGGCTCCGCGTCCATCGTCAGCGTCGTGCGCAGGAATGACGTCGTCGGAGTACTTAGACGCCACCCTCGTGCGCTGACGTCAGTTCTTGTACATAGCTTTCCGCGCCAGGAACGCAGAGCCATGCAAAGACCGACACTGGTGCCAAAAATAAAATCTAGGGGCCTGAAAAGGATAACCTTAACCCTAGATGTCAGTTCGCAGAACGGGGAGGATGGGTGGGTCGGTGAGGAATCTAACTAACTAATGTTTCTTACAGATACATCGTTACCGAAGGTAAGTAACTTGTTCATCTGAAAGAAACACGTTAGTTAGATTGCTCACCTTAGAATAGATACCCAAGCAATACCATCCCCGGTGGTGGGTCTGCGAACCAAGATCACACCAGAAAGTCCTGGAGGACAGAACGGCCAAAGAAGCCATCCCTCCGGATTTGGCTGTCAAGGCAATAATGCCTGGCAAACGTGTGTAGCGAAGCCCATGTTGCCGCCTGACAGATGTCCTGCAAAGGGACACCCCGCCCCAAAGCAGTAGTAGCCGCTGTGGACCGAGTGGAATGGGCGTGCAGCCCAACAGGAGGGTCCTTTTTTGCCAAGGAGTAACAAATTTTGATGCACAAAACGACCCACCGAGAGATGGTCCGTTTGTGCACAGCTTTCCCCTTCTTAGCACCCACGTATCCAACGAAAAGTTGGTCGTCCACCCGGAACTGCTTTGTGCGGTCCAAATAAAAGGAGAGCGCACGTTTTGGGTCCAGACGGTGGAGCCTCTCTTCCTCTTTGGAAGGATGCGGAGGCGGAAAGAAGGTGGGCAAGGTGACAGACTGCCCAAGATGAAATGGAGTCACCACTTTCGGAAGAAAGGAGGGACGAGGCCGAAGGACAACCTTGTCCGGATGAACAGAGAGAAAAGGAGGCTTTGAAGATAAAGCCTGGAGCTCACTCACCCGTCTAGCCGAGGTGATGGCTACCAGAAAAGCAGTCTTAAGCGTCAGCAGACGAAGAGGACAATTATGAAGAGGCTCAAAGGGAGCGCACATTAGAAATGTGAGAACAAGATTCAAGTCCCACTGAGGCATTACAAAAGGGACAGGAGGGAACGTGCCCTTTAGAAAGCGTGTAACTACAGGGGACTTGAAAAGAGAAGGCTGATCAGGAAGCCGCAAGAAGGCAGAGATGGCAGCAAGATAACCTTTCAGGGTGCCCAGGGCAGAGCCCTGCCGGGCAAGAGAAAGAAGAAACAGGAGAACCTCAGAAAGAGGGGCGGAAAGGGGATCCACAGCCTTTGCTGTGCACCATGCCACAAATTTGTTCCACCGGCAGGCGTATACCGTCTTTGTGGAGGGACGCCTGGCTGCCAGAATGATATCACAGACTTCAGGAGGCAAGTCAAATGGCATCAACTGCCGCCGCTTAATCTCCACGCATGGAGGTGGAGGCTGGACAGGTTCGGGTGGAGGACCGTCCCCTGCTGCTGCGACAGAAGATTCTCCCGAAGGGGCAGACGTATCGGAGGATCGGTCAACATACTGAGTAGCTCGGGATACCAGTACCTTCATGCCCAATCCGGAGCCACCAAGATGACTTGGGCCCGGTCGTGCCTGATCTTCTTCAGCACTCTGGGCAGAAGTGGTATAGGCGGAAAGGCGTACAACAGACCGCAACTCCACTCGTGACGAAAAGCGTCGCCGAGCGAGTGCCGCCTTGGAAATTCCAACGCGCAGAACTGCTGACATTGCGCGTTCTCTTCGGTGGCGAAAAGATCTAACCAAGGCTCTCCCCACTGCTGAAAGAGACCTTGCGCCACTTCGGAGTTCAGACGCCATTCGTGATCCATTATGCACCGGCGGCTGAGTTCGTCTGCTCTGGCGTTCAGAGAGCCCGCCAGATGTTGAACCACTAGGGTGACGCCCTGGTGTTCCAGCCACGTCCAGAGGCGCAGAGCCTCCTGACAAAGGGTCCACGACCCCACCCCGCCCTGTTTGTTGCAATACCACATGGCGGTGGTGCTGTCCGTGAACACCTGCATGACACTGCCCCTGACAGAGGGAAGGAAGGCTTTCAGTGCAAGCCGGATCGCTCTCAACTCCAACAGGTTGATGTGGAGACGAGACTCCGCCGGAGACCAGAGGCCTCTGATCTCCGCCTCTCCCATATGGCCACCCCATCCCAGGAGGGACGCATCCGTCACTACGACATGCTCCGGTTGGGGAAGGGAGAGGCTTCTGCCCATGACCCAATCACGGTCCGTGAGCCACCACTGCAACTGCTGTGCAGTGCCCTCCGAGATCAAGACATGGTCGGACAGGTTGCCGTGATGCTGGGCCCACTGAAACTTCAGGTCCCACTGCAGAGCCCGCATGCGCCGCCTGGCGTGATGCACTAGTAGGATGCAGGAGGCCATCAGCCCCAGAAGCCGCAACACTAGCCTGACCGAAACCCAGGATAGAGGCCGAAAGATTGGAATCAGGGCCTGAATATCCCGGACCCGCTGTTCCGGTGGATAGACCCGGAACTGCGATGAATCGAGAACTCCTCCGATGAAGAGGAGCTTCTGAGAGGGACTCAGGTGTGACTTCGGCACGTTGATGGAAAATCCCAGCAAATGCAGGAGATCCGCCGTAGTCTGGAGGTGGGAGACGACTGTCTGGGGCGAGCCCGCCTTCAACAACCAGTCGTCGAGATAGGGGAAGACTGGAACCCCTGATCTGCGCAGATGAGCTGCGACCACCGCCATCACTTTCGTGAACACCCGAGGGGCACTGGTGAGGCCAAAGGGGAGCATGGTAAACTGAAAGTGCTCTTGGCCCACCGTGAACCGCAGGTAACGCCGGTGGGCCGGCAGGACGGGGATGTGGAAATATGCATCCTGCAAGTCCAACGCTACCATCCAGTCTCCAGGGTCTAGGGCAGCTAGAACCTGAGCCAAAGTTAACATTTTGAACCTTTCCTTCCGGAGGAAGGCATTGACGTTCCGGAGGTCCAAGATAGGGCGCAGGCCCCCTTTGCCCTTCTTGGGCACCAGAAAGTAGTGGGAATAACAACCACGACCTACTTCTGGGCTCGGAACGCGCTCGACGGCCCCCTTGGCCAAGAGGGCCTAAACTTCCTCATGGAGAAGATTCAAATGATCCCCCGAGATACGGTGGTGCTGCGGTGGCATGGCTGTAGGGGTCGTCTCGAAGGGGAGGGAGTAGCCCCTTCGGACGATTTGCAGCACCCACCTGTCCGATGTGATGGACCGCCAGTGGAGCAGGTGATGGCGAACTCTGCCGCCCACTGGCGTGGAATGGGCCTGAAAGCTCGGACTAGGAAGGCTTTGAGGCGGATGCTGCCGGGGTGGATGTGGGCTGACCTCGTCGTCCTCCAGAACCGCCTCGGCGGAAACCACGTCCGCGCGCAGGTTGGTTCTGCGGCTGGTGGCTAGGCGTACATGAGGAGGCACCCCTTCCTTGGCCACGAAAGGGGCGAAAAGCAGAAGTTTGCGACTGCGGGGCCGAGAGGCCCAAGGACTTGGCCGTAGCCCGGGAGTCCTTAAAGCGATTCAGCGCACTGTCCGCTTTCTCGCCAAAAAGGCGAGTGCCATCAAAGGGCATGTCCATGAGAGTGCTCTGGACATCGCCCGAAAATGACGTGGACCGCAGCCAGGTGTGACGTCTAAGCGCCACCGTGGTAGAAATTGCCCTACCCAGCGAGTCCGTAGTGTCAAGCCCACATCGGATAGCGTGTCGTGCTGCATCCCTCCCATCGGCCAGAGCCTGGGTAAGTCGTGTCCGGACCTCCTCCGGACACAGGGGCAGCACGTCCTCCACCGCATCCCACAGAGAGTGGGAATAACGGTCCAAGAGGCAGGCGGTGTTCAAAGACCGCAGGCCCAAACTAAGGGAAGAGAACAGCTTCTTGCCAAACTGTTCCAGCCTCTTGGAATCCCGGTCCGGCGGAGCGGTCGGGAAGGAGGATTGGGAGGTAGAGGCCTGGATAACCAGGCTCTCGGGGGTAGGGTGTTGGGACAGAAAACTGGGGTCGCCCGGAGCAGGGCGGTGGCGCCTGGCGACGTTCCTGTCCACAGTAGGAACTGTGGAGGGCTTGGACCAGGTGCCCTGCAGAACGTCAATGAGGGCCTCATTGAATTGCAGCAGAGGCTCAGTGGAGCTTGCTGCAGACTGAAGCACCTCAGTGAGGACGTTAGTCCTCACAGCCACGGCAGGTAGCTGGAGCCCAAGGGCTGCGGCCGCCTTGCGCAGCACCACAGAGAAAGCAGCGCCCTCCTCCGAAGCCACAGTCGGAGGAGAGACGAATCCAGTGTCCGGAGAGGTATCCAGGCCACTGGCCTCCCCCAGTTCATCTGCCCAGTCCTGTGACATTTGAGCCTGAGCGGCCATAGGATCCTCGGATCCCTCCCAGTTGTCCCCATCATCCGATTCCTGGTAGACAGGAGGAAGGAACGGAGCGGGGCGGTAGACATAATGTGTCTCTAGCTGCGCCGAACGCGGCGTCCATCGACGCCGTAGCGGCGCCGGGCCCGGAGCGGGACTGAACTGGGGCTCGACGTCGAGCGGAGTCGGCATCGGTGTCGGGGGTGGTACCGGTGTCGACGCCGGCGGAGGAGGCGTGACGAGGTCGACCGGCGTCGGCGGGGACTCGGGAACGGGTCCCTCGGGCGCTTGCGGCGTCGAGGCCGGAGCCGTCGATGGCGCCGGGGCTGGAGCCGCCGGCAGGCAAGGCAGCTCTGTCGGGTCCGCGGGGCCCGAAGGCGCGCCAGCGGGCGTCGACGGCGGAGCCAGGCTCCTCATGGCCAAGAGGAAGGCACTGACCTCCGCCGGCGTCGCGTCAGTCCCAGGGACCAGCGGGTATGGGGACTTGCGCGGCGCCTGCGGCTCCGCCGGAGCCGCGCGGGTGGAACCACCCTGACCCTCGGCCGAGTCGCGCGACCGGCGAGGGGAGTCCGAAGAGCGGTGTCGCTTCTTGGACTTCTTGGAATGCTTCGACTTACCCGAAGACTTGGATCCCGACGACCGATGGTGACGTCGGCTGCGGCTCCGCGACCGATCCTTGGACCTCCTCCTGGACCGGGATCGAGAGGCTCGCGGGGCCGAGCGGCGAATCTCGAGAAGTTTACGGGACCGCTCCCGTCTAGCCTTCGAGGTCAGGGCCTTGCAGTCCCAACACGACTCCGCGTCGTGGTCGAGGCCCAAGCAGTAAAGGCACCGGCGGTGATGGTCCGTAACCGACATCAAGCGGCTACAGTCAGCACAGCCTTTAAACCCAGGCATCCTACCGGCAACGAAGTCGACAAGATCAAAAAGGATCGAAAAAGTTAGTCAAAAAATGACTAAAGGGGTAGCTCTCCCGGATCTGCGCTTACTGGCACGGAAAAAAGAAGAACTGACGTCAGCGCGTGAGGGCGGCGTCTAAGTACTCCGACGACGTCATTCCGGCGCACGACGCCGACGACGGACGCGGAGCCGCAGACGACGCCTAGCGACGCGCAAGGGGTATTGCTGACGAAAAATCTTCCGGATCCAGTCTGACGCCTGGGGATATTCTAAGGTGAGGAATCTATCTAACGTGTTTCTTTCAGATATGCGCAGTAGAGGCCAGGAGGAGAAACCCCAGAGCTGTGTGTGGCAATGAACAGAAGAACTTGCGCCCCGGTCGAGGAAGGGCAGAGGGAAGCAAAGTGCACAAGTCAACACGCAGCAGAGATCTGTCTGGCAAAGACTCCACTGCCCATAGGCTAACCCCAGACAGGGCGTGAGCCATGCAAAAAGCCCAAGGCAAGAAGACAATACCACAGGAAGAGAATGCAGCTGAGACAGTGGCGCAAGGAACACTATGGGCCCTTTGTGACAGCGCACACATCCAGTGTGGAGCCACATGTGGTGCCCGCCAGAACACAGAAAGAAGCCGTCCTGGAGCGGAATGGAACAACGCGCCGACATGGAGACGCACGTTGCCAGGGGCAGAACGAAGGCTGAAAGATTAGCCAAAGGCAAGACAGGAGGACATGAAACCCCCTGGGGGTAGCCGGATATGGCAGAACCCCAACAATACACTGGAGCAGGCCTCATCCACAGACACAGGAGAATGCTACGGAACAACCGCAGATGGCAACACAGAAGCTCCAGGAGAGGGCCACGCCAGTCCGTGGGTCTCCTCAGAGGAAGCGTCCTATAACAGCAGGAAGACAGAACAAAGTGAGAAGCCTTCAGTATAACCCATAGGAAAAGTCCACAGAGGGACAGAAAATATACGAAGAAGACTCCACAGGAGCCTCCGAAACTTCCCGGGCAAGGAAGAGCAGCTACATAATAGCTAACGAATACCCCACATAGGGTATGTCACATCCCTATAAAAAACACCTCTTGAGACAAGCTCATAGCCAGAGGTAAAAAATAAACTCATAAACTGCTAGCACAGCTGTACCAAAGGAATGGAAAAACACGGCTGGTCAGCCATACAGCTCGTCTGGGAAATAACATCTTGAACCCAGAGACGGAAACCAGAAAATAAGTGACAATACTGCATATGAAATGAAAAGTCCGCCAAGAGGACCAAAAACCATGGGAGTCATGGTAAGCCAGACATGAGGCGCTGGACCACCGAATCGGCATGCCCGTCAAACAGATTGACCCCATCAAAGGGCAGACCCCTGAGTTACTCCCGAACATTCTCCGGGAAATAGCCATTGCGTAGCCACGCATGGCGATGCAGAGCAACTGACCTGGCCATAGCTCGACCCACGGAGTCAGTGGTGTCCAATGCCGACCAGATGGAAAACTGTGCCATGTCGCGGCCATCCCGAATAAGCCGGTCCAGGTAAGCACGAGGGCCCTCCAGCAAAGAGGGAAGGAGTTGATCAACTGAGTCCCAAAGGGCAAAAGTAGCCCGAGCAAACACGCAGGACGTGTTCAGGGACCGAAGACCTGAGCTGGTGGATGTGTGTCGTTACAACGCACACTTTTACAACGCATGCACTTACAACGCATTTTTTACAATGCACAATCCATTACAACGCATGACATTACAACGCAGGACACTACAACGCATTTTTAAAAACTACCTTTACAACGCATTTCCATTACAACGCATACTACCTTTACAACGCATACCATTACAACGCATAATATTAAATTGCATTTAAAATAAGTATTAGATAGTATAGGGGTAAAAATTACTATTCTAACTCCAGGGGGTGCAACAGTAGGGTAAGTGTTGGATAGTATAGGGTTAAAAATTACTATTCTAACTCCAGGGGGTGCAACAGTAGGGTAAATGTTGGATAGTATAGGGGTAAAAATTACTATTCTAACTCCAGGGGGTGCAACAGTAGGAAAAGTGTTGGATAGTATAGGGGTAAAAATTACTATTGTAACTCCAGGGGGTGCAACAGTAGGGTAAGTGTTGGATAGTATAGGGGTAAAAATTACTATTCTAACTCCAGGGGGTGCAACAGTAGGGTAAGTGTTGGATAGTATAGGGGTAAAAATTACTATTCTAACTCCAGGGGGTGCAACAGTAGGGTAAGTGTTGGATAGTATAGGGGTAAAAATTACTATTTTAACTCCAGGGGGTGCAACAGTAGAGTAAGTGTTGGATAGTATAGGGGTAAAAATTACTATTCTAACTCCAGGGGGTGCAACAGTAGGGTAAGTGTTGGATAGTATAGGGGTAAAAATTACTATTCTAACTCCAGGGGGTGCAACAGTAGGGTAAGTGTTGGATAGTATAGGGGTAAAAATTACTATTCTAACTCCAGGGGGTGCAACAGTAGAGTAAGTGTTGGATAGTATAGGGGTAAAAATTACTATTCTAACTCCAGGGGGTGCAACAGTAGGGTAAGTGTTGGATAGTATAGGGGTAAAAATTACTATATTATGCGTTGTAATGGTATGCGTTGTAATGGTAGTATGCGTTGTAATGGAATGCGTTGTAAAGGTAGTTTTTAAAAATGCGTTGTAGTGTCATGCGTTGTAATGTCATGCGTTGTAATGGATTGTGCGTTGTAAAAAATGCGTTGTAAGTGTAGTGCGTTGTAAAAGTTGCGTTGTAAAGGTTGTTCCCCTGAGCTGGTGGATGCAAAGACATTGCGGCCACACGACTCCAACCACCTAGACTCCTTATTGGGAGGAAGCAACAGAGGAGGAGAGGAATGGAGCGGAAGGGAGCGCTGCCTGGACTACAAGTCCGTGAGCCCTAGGATGGAGGGACAAATAGGCAGGGTCATCTGGGGACGGGTGATGGGGATGTGCAATAGCACGATCCACGAGGTCCCCTGATGAGGGCCTGGCCAAGTCCCCAGAAGGACATCATGCAATGACCTGCCAAAAGGCAACAAGGGCTCTACGTCCCCCGTGCTCTGGTGGAGAAGATCCAACAAAGGATCCGAAGGCAGGAAGACAGAGGGCGGATGCATCTGCAAGATATCCGCAGCCCTGCGAACCCCCCTCGCAAATGCTGCTCTAGCCTCCGAAGCCATCCTAGGTGGTGACAGCAAGTCATCCTTAGGTACGGCTCCAGGCTAATTTGCCCACCGAATGACAGAGGTGCAGAATGCTGAGCCGGCCAGTGCCCCATGGGCACCCACTACGTGGAGCCATGAAACAACCCTGGGGGTGGAGAACCCTCTGGGGCCATGTCCTCTACTGGCAGAGAAACAGCTGGGGAAGGAACGGGCGTAGACCGTAGTTGAAACGGCATCAGATCATGTCAACAACCACTGAAGAGGATTCATCCGCCCGGCGTCGGACCAGCGTCAACTCAACCTCCATCAAGGTGGGGACCTGCTGGGAGGGACGACATTGACTTGGAGTCGAGCTCTGCGCTGCAGCCATAGCCAGCGATGACGCAGGGAGCCCCACAGGGCTGTGCAAAGATGCTGCAGGAGGGCCAGATGTCAGAATGGGATGCCCCTCCGGGCCATGTCCCGACGTTTCAGCGACTCCGGAACTGTCAAGGCACTCGGTCGGTGCTGAGGGCGAACCCGCCGGCGAACCTCCGACCTGAGTCCCTACCCCAACTGTGTGCCCGAAGGCGTGACAGGGAGGGGGGTGACCCAAAAATGGCCTGCAGGGCCTGGAATAGGCTCCATTTAGGTCCGACTTGCCTCATCACCAGGAAACATGCTTCCGCAAGGTCGACGACCTCTGTGACTTCTTCCGGTGCTTACCTGAGGCAGGCGAGCGGCGTCCTAAGGAACAACTCCCGGACCTGTCCCAAACAGGAACCTCAGCGTGGGAGGAAGAACTGCGCCGTTTGGACTCCTTGGCTGGAGACGAAGGCGGGCGCAGTGAGGATTCTGACCGGGACAACCGGGCAGACATCAACTTCATCCATCGTTCCTGCAGGTATTTCGGCGTCAGCTGCTGGCAGGCGTTGCACCCACATACAGCTCTTGTGTGGATCAGTTGCCGACATCTGCCACGAACAGGTCTCACATGACTTGAAGCCCACAGGCATCAGCACACTGTTCCAAACACGTAAAGGCGTTGTGTAGGCCTGAAAAACAAAACAGGCCAGAGGAACGGCTTCTCCCCGATCCACGTTGGGACGCGGAAAAGAAGAAATCTGCCATCAGCGCGCAGGGGGGGGACTTATATGCTTCATTTTCGTCACTACCGTGGACGATGTCAGGACGGAGCCGGGCGACGCTGTCCCCTGGCGCGTAGAGGGACTGCTGGGGAAAAAGTATTCTGAATCCAGTCTGATGCCTGGGGATACTCTAAGTTAAGGAATCGTGGCTAGATGTCTCTATCAGATTCACAAATACATAGTCAGGCAAGCACTATGACCTAAGCCCGAGGTATCTGATTGATAGGTCACAGATACGCTGCCCCAATCAAATCATCTGGATAGAATTCCTCTTTTTGTTCGGTGTTCAGCAGTTTTGCAGTCAGCTAAAATGTAATCGGTTTTGGGGTCATGTGATCTAATAATATTGCAAATGTAGGTATCTCTTTCCCTGCCTTTTGGATGTCAGTGTCAGTGTCTTAGTTATCAGATACTGTCATCAGCAGGGCTGTCATCAAGGAGTTGTCCTAAACAGAGTCATTGATTCTAGCTAGGGGTAGGCAATGGTGCCACTGTCTTAAGTCTAGTCCACTCCATGATGTTCATCGACAATGAGATCATCTTAGGAGAGATCACTGACGATGACTTTACCTTTTTTACCTGAGGAGAAACTGGTGGTGGCACTGCTGATGACGAAGGTTTTCTTCTCTTTACATTTCATTTAGATAGAGAAGATATTGGTCTGTGTAACTGTTTAAAAGCTAGGGGTGGGCGGAATTTGCGTTCGTGCTATGCAAAGCTCTGTGAAACGGTAAAAAATCTCCGCCAGCACGCAGAGTTCAGCAAACACGCGGAATTGCTTGTTTTGCCCGTTCACAATGCTTTTTTCTTGTTCGCGAACGCTGTTTGCGTTCCCCGGGGGGAAATATCTTGCGAACACGCATTTTGAAAGCGCAAACAAGCAAAAAATTAAGCGAAGCCGCGGATCGCGGAATTTTTGTCAATTCCGCGCTCTCTGCGGACGCGAAATTACCCAAAATCCACAAATTCCGCGGGCGGAATGGAATTTACCGCCTAATAGTATTAAAAGCCTGAATTCAACTCTTCCTCTGGTTCACTAAAGTTTAGATTAACTCATCAGTTCAAGGTGGCTTGTTTGGTGTTTTAGCCATCCTCAAAGGACGTTTATGTGCTTTTTCTCCTGTGCAGGGAGAACGGTTTTGACAGATTCATCTCCAGAATAAGGGGTATCACTTGCCTTCCATTTATGTTTTTTAAACCACTTCAGCAGTCTTCTCTCATGGTCAATGAAGGTTTTGGCTAGGGGTGGGTGGTGAACTCTGCTCCGCTGGCGGAGTTTATGGAGTTTTCGCCACTGCGCCCTCCGCTTGGAGCTACCATTCTACAATCTCCATCAAGGATACATCTGGGGATGAACAAAGTAGTACCAGAAGAACAAGTTACTTGCCTTTGGTAACAATGTATCTGTAAGAGACATATGTTAGTTATAGATTCCTTACCTCAGAATTTTCCCCAGGCGTCAGACTGGATCCAGAGATTTTTCTTTAGCAGTACCCCTGCGCGTCAGTAGGTGGCGTCGGTCGACTCCACTTCTGCCATCGGCATCGTGGTTGCCGGAATGACGTTGGGGTGTCTACGCAGATGCCACCCCTTTGTGCTGACGTCAGTTTATGCAAGATATTCCATGCGAGAACCGCAGAGCCATGCAAGACACTGACCACTGGTGCGCCACAACTAGGGCCCTGTAAGGGAGTCCCTATCCCTAGAAGTCAGTGCGCAGAGCGGGGATGATGGGTGGGGCGGTAAGGAATCTATAACTAACCTATGTCAGATGCAACTTGTTCATCTGAAAGAGACAATTAGTTATAGATTCCTTACCTTAGGATAGATATCCCAGCAATACCATCCCCAGAGGAGGGACTTCAAATCAAGTTCACACCAGAAAGTCCTGGAGGGCCGAACGGGCAAAATTGCCGTCCCTCCTGGACTCCGCATGCCAAGGCACTGGTTGCTGCTGTAGCCCTAGTGGAGTGAGCATGCAGCACCACTGGAAGATCTTTCTTAGCTAAGGCATAGCAGATTTTTATGCAAAGGACAACCCATTGCGAGATGGTACGTTTTTAAACAGCCCTGCCTTTCTTAGCACCAACACATCCAACAAATAGTTGATTAATTCACCTACAAATCTTTGGTGCCGTCAAGGTAGTATGACAGCGCCTGTTTTAGGGTCCAGCCAGTGGAGTCTCTCCTCCTCCTTGGAATGGTGCGGAAGTGGGAATAAAGTAGGCAAGGTGATGGATTGACCTATATGAAATGGAGTAACCACTTTAGATCAGAACGAAGACCTAGTCCTAAACTCCACTTTGCCACTTTGTCTGGATGCACAAAGAAGAAAGGGGGCTTGGAAGATAGAGTATGAAGCTCACTCACCCTGCAAGCAGAGGTGATGGGAACAAGAAAGGCAGTTTTCAGAGTTAGGAGCCTGAGAGGACAGTTATGAAGAGACCCAAATGGAGCACACATGATGTATGTAAGAACGAGATTCAAGTCCAGCTGGGGCATTATGAAAGGAGTTGGAGGAAACAGATGAGTAATGCCCTTAAAGAATCTATTAACAATAGCGGACTTGAGTAGAATGGCTGTTCTGGCAACCTAAGAAAAGCTGAGATAGCTGTCAGATAACCTTTCAGGGTGCCCCGAGGAGAGTCTTTCTGGACTAAAGAAAGTATATACAGAAGAACCGCAGGATGGGGATCCACAGTCTTTGTTGTGCACTATGCTACAAATTTGTTCCATCTACAGGTGTATACCGATTTCGTGGATGGACGCCTGGCTGCCAAGATAACATGACAGACCTCAGGAGGAAGGTCAAAAGCTGTCAACTGCTGCCGCTCAATCTCCACGCAAGAAAGTGGAGGCTGGCCAGGTTCGAGTGAAGAACCCCCCCCCCCTGTTGCTGCGACAGAAGATCCTCCCGAAGGGGTAGTCCGATCATAGGATCGACGGCCATGCTCAGAAGCTCGGGATATCAGACTATTCGTGTCCAATCCAAAGCCACAAGGATAACTTGCACATAGCTGTATCTGAACTGGGGTGACGAAGTGAGCTAAAGAATGATGATGGATTCAACCCAGATCTGTGACTGGGGGTGAGTGTCTGAAAAGTTTCAGCGCTCCGTCATTCGTCTCCTTGAGTTTGCCTTGGAAACTCCAACATGCAATACTGCTGAAATTAGGCGTTCCCTTCGGAGGGGAACAAATCTAACCACGGCTCTCCCATCACTCAATGAGACCTTGCACCACATCTGGATGAAGATGCTGTCGTGTAGTTCCTATATATTCCATACAGGATCTGAGCGTTTGGATAACATAAACTGTGGGTTTGGTGGCAGACTGGTTCCGAGCACCCCCACTGGATACGTTAGCCTGTTTGCATTAGCTAGCTCACAGTGCCACTAGGATCTCCTCTTATCAGAGAGAGAATAGTTTCTGGCAACCTCAGAACATGACAACCCTGATCCCCCAGGATCGTGGAAACAATATACTACTTTTTGCTCAGTTGCTCGCGCTCACTTAGTTTGTCTCAGACATACACAGAATAAACAGTCTGGGCATTTCAATAAGGATTTATTGAACAGTTGTTATTCTCGTGTAAAATACATGTGCTGTAGCAACCATCAGACAGTAGAAGAGATATATGGTTAGCAGTACTATGAAAGTAAAGGGATGGTACAGTTCTACCATTTTTCAGTAATCATGAATATATACAAGTACATAAAACACATAAGAAAGTGCATACTCCTACAATGTCTCGCTAACTAGTTGTACCTAAATGTACCTAGCATCTGGGTAGGTGTTATGCCAAGAATCCCTCTAATGTCTAGTCAACTCCATTACCTGAGTAAGGAGAGAATATGGGACCCTTCCTGGTCTCAATTTGGACACCCCATGAGGGATGTTAGACCACTGCTAGCTGGAGCCTCTGCATGCAGGAACCTCAGCGTCTCTGGTCAGTATGTCAGCTGGGAAGTCACGGTCTCCTCTGTCTGTCCAAGTAAGACATGATGTATGTATATCCATAGGTCTCCCCTGGGGTCCTACCTTGCGGTGTTACTGTGTCGGTCTAAAGGATGACGTCGGGCTTGAACTTTAACATAGATATTACACAGGAGATGTTCATCCTGCTGTGAGTCCTGCTGTGCTTCCAAGAAGCCTCATGCATAATGTATGAGTATTGAACCAGGGAAAAACGTGCGTTCTAAATGCAATGTTGGATCTAGGTAAAAGGTCAGTCCCTATGAACCGTTATGTATGTAATGTAGGGAGGGATGTAGGTAAAAGGTTGCAGTGTTACCTGTGCCTATATAGGGTACCTATATGGAATATAACACCCACTCCTCTTCCGACTGGACGACATATGTAACCTATAAGTGAACTACCATTCTGACTAGACATTGGAACGCACTGAAGTGAAAACATATCTTCAGTAAAAAATGTTAGTCTAAACATTTCTAAAAGGATTCAAAAAACGTACAAAGAAAAAATGTTGCAGGCCCTAGCTCTAAAAAGTGTTAGTTGATATAGTTCGAACTACTATAAGCATTAGCAAGCTATTTATGCCCAATAAATGAAAAGGAATGTCAATTTAGTCACTGAGTTCTCGAATTGAGCTTGTTATTGAAAAAGGGCAAATTTCTTCCAGCACACGACGAGCCAAAAATGAGTCAATTGTTTATGTGTCCTGGCTGGCAGACGCAACATTTTCGTTGCTTGCTTCCGCAGTAGACGGCCCCTGAAACAACTTGCATAGTATGTCGATTGAGCACAGATGATCTTACATGCTGTATGTAGCCGGTGACGGGGCAGCCTGTGCGCCGTCCAAAGCCTGGATGTCAGTGGAGGAGCCGCTGTTCATACCCAACAGGTGTATTCACAACCTGAGGTGGCTCAAGGAATGCCGCCAACAACATTGGAATGCGCTGAGGACACTTCAGAACATGGGCCGTTATCAGGTCCAGTAGAGCATTTACATCCGGTTACGCACATGATGGGAGTGTCAAACAAAGGTCTAACACGCATTCTTCTTTGCAAAACAGGCATTGGAGGACAGGTAAGATGCAGTCCATGTATACCTACCACTGCTAGAAATTTCTCTAAGTTAATACGATCTATTTCTCGTATTTTTTACGCGGCCTCTTGTTGTTATATTTTCCAAATTTCTTTGTAGACAGCTTAAATGCCAGCATATATAAAAACGTTTCGGGAGTGGTTTACTGGGACCTAGTAAAAAATCCTTAAGATCCATGTCCTGTGTCAGTAAGGATAAATTTTGTTTCACTTCTGTGAGTGTTGAGGTTTCTAGCCAATTAAGGCACAACTTCCCAACACTGTAGGATGTCACTACCTCTGGATTTTGTCTCTGTACATAACGTGGATCTGGCCTATGGATACTAAACCCTTCGGTTCTACCCATGAATATTTCCTGACAACCAATGGTGTTTGTGGGTCAAATCAACCATTTCTTCCAGTCAGGATCTGATATGTTGTATTGTATAATATCATCAAATATAACTGCTTCTTTTGATGTTTCATTACACCCGGTTGATGATGGTGTTGGCAACCAAGGTGTGTTCAAGTCTTTGTTCTTGGCTAGTCCAAGGCAAGACGTCTGTTGCACTGTCTCATTCAAAAACATGATTTGTTGAGGGATAAGGCACGCGCTAAATAAAACGTCTAACCCCTGCACTTGCCATTCTCTAATACCCCAGCCTGATTTCAAGTCAATGGTTTCCTTCCATAAGTCGTAACCTTGTTCAAACAACTGGGCAATAAAGGATGCAGAGTAAATCTGTTTGATGTTTGTTAGCATATTTGTCTGTGCTGATGTTGGTGCAACCTTATAATAATATAAGGTTGGGTCTGACATATTAAACCCTGAAAAATAAGGAAACTTTTGTGCAAATGTTTTTGAACTGCCTTTTGGCAGTGTTGGACAATGTTCCCACTGATGGTATGTGAACACATTCCTAGGATTAGCAGATTTATGCAAAAAATGATGACCATAATGGTGATAACAATACATTGAGTCATAATCTGCTGAGCTTTCCAATGTTTAACTATTAGAAAATGCAGCACATTTTTCTAAATCAGACATCATATTATTTACAGTTTCAAATTCCCAATCATGGGAAAATTTACGTGAGGTAATGATATCATTCAATGATATTTTGAATAAATGTGGAATTTTTTAAATTTCTGTCAGGCCCAATATATCGAAATCAACCTTGTCCCAAACTATACCATCCGGTACAGGAACTGCTGTAATGTTCACAGACGACAATTATCTTTGTTCTCGATGAGATGATTGATGTGGTTTTAAAATTATATTCACCTTTTGGACTGCAGAGCTATGCCGAATGTATAGTCCACTAATAAGCATGTAAAAAACTATCACTAAGCCTAACCTGAAAAGAAAGAAAAGCACCCCAATAATTAACCATAGTTCTACCCACGGTGATATCAGGTAAGTTGTTTTGAGAAAGGTCATAAAGGTTTTAACTTGCTGCTTGCGTGATTTTTGGGCTGGCATCATTTCAGGTTCACTTGGATCCAAAGAAAATTTATCAAAGTTTATGAAGTAGCCAGAAGCAGTTTGATCAGTTGTTGGAATTGCATCAGGATTTGTTGACATCGTTCTTTGCTCTTGTCGAGGCATGTTGATGTAGATGTCTGTATTTGGTCTTATCGCAACTTGTGCATTATTTTTAGTTCCATTTTGAAGATGAATTTTAGGTTCAAGGGGAACGAGTTCCATAGCATTGTTGCATAGTCCTTCATCCCATACAGGAAGCTCTTCGAACGTGATGAGTCTTTCCGTTTGAACTTCTTGGATTGTAGCGAGAGGAGGGCGTCTGCTACTTTGGATTCCATGTGGCCTACTGCTTAGTATTGGCCACATAGTGTGGTTTGATTAGGTCAATTGAGCCAAATCTTTTCTTCTTTTTTTCGGCAAGAGGCGGTAGAAGTACAGTTCTTGTCCTTCAATGGCTAGGACCGGTACAGGTTTTCTGTAAGATGTCCGCTATTTTCTCTCTGACCAGATCCCTGACTTTTGGGATCCAGACAGGTCTTGCCGTGATTGATTTGACTTCTCCATTGGCGGTCTGCTTGAGGTGGACATTACTTTGTTGTGTCCTGGATTCATTTAGGTCCCGTAAAACAGCCAAACGGTAATGGATGTCAAATGGTTTTTCATCCGCCACAATCAAAATCATGTACCCACATTCTTGTCCCAAATAGGACCTCATATGGAGTGACCCCTCCCCCCAGAGAACTTCTTGGCATTTTATTAAGGGCCCGCTGGACTCCATAAAGATGTTTTACCCAACTTTCACTCGTGCCTAATACTCTAGCTGTTAAGGATTGCTTTAAGTCTCATTTTTTTCTCTCCACTACCGAATTTCCCTCGGGATGATACGGAGATGACTACCACAATGCTACACTTAAACTTCCCATTTCCTCCTTGTAAGACCTAGAGCTAACCCAGGACCTTGGTCAGAATGTAATGTGCTAATTGCGTATGTCCTTATGAAGACAAGCAAATCTTTTATAACAGTTCGAGCGTCAGACGAGCGCTGGGGCCACATCCACAGGAATCTCAAGCAGGAATCCACTGCTACCATAATATATCTTTTAGCCTCATCTCTTTTTAAGGAGCCGCAGGGGTCTAGGTAGACACACGCTAGTGGTTTGTCAGCGGTTAACAACTGTGTCTGCTCAGGACGTATTATGGTGGAACCTTTCATCTGCTAGCAGATGTCGCATTTCAAGACATAGTCTTTAGTCTGCTTTGTTAAATCAGGCCACCAATAGCGTTGTTTCAACATTGAAACAGTCACCGTTACTTCTGCATGTGCAGAACCTATCCCTTCGTGTGTTGCTAGAATTAAACCTAACCTACGATCGATGTTTGGAATTACTCTATCCCCCACTCCAGGAATCTGAGCAAATGGAATTTTATTGGCATCTAACTTGTAGGAGTACTTGAGTGGAAATCTTTTTGGTACTGCACCGCTGTTTTTGCTTAAAGCAATAACAGCCACCATAATCTCACCGTCTATTCTCAATTTAGAACAAGTGATTGCAGCTATGGAAGCCCTATGTACAGCCCCGTTTGCAGCTTCATCAGCCAATGAATTCCCTTCAATGTGAAAGCCATCACGCTGATAACTCAGTGTGTGTATCACGTGAATCCTTGGTAGTTCAGATTTAAACTTCACTACCTGTTCCCATAGCATTCTATGCTTAATTGTGCCACATTTTGTGACTTTTAACCCGTTTTGAACCCAGTATTGCAAGTATTCATTTTATGACTGTACACAGTAAAAGGAATCGCGCACAATTAGTGTGGGGAATTCGCGATCCGTATTTACAAGTGCCGGTATCAGTGCTTTTAATTCTGCCAACCGTGCTGTGCAGTCTCTTAAAGAATGCGTTTTGGTGCAACTTGGATGGAACTTTCCATCCCGCATGCGACCTTAAACGATAGCACATGTTGCGCTGTATTGATGCTTACTCCTATGGCCGGTTGAGCAGATCTGTCAGTGTAAATTATATATTCATACTGATCTAGAGGCATTATTTCATTAGGTAGAGGATATTCTTTTTTGTATTGCAGGAATGCTTGTGTCTTTAAATTTGGGTCATACCTGTAATCTACATCTGTTGCAGTGAGAGAATTAGCCCACTGTATCCATCTCGGATGTAAGGTTTTAGCGTTAAGGACACTTGCCTTTGTCGCAGCCTCTAAGGCTGGAACCTGAGTCAGTGCTCTTTCTCTCACTACAGTGGTCTGTACCGCTGTTAGAATCTTTTCTGTAGATGCAAAGCGCATCTCAGCATTAGTGTATAAATGTGATTTGTATGCAATCGGTACTGTTTCACTTTCATTATATGTTAGATAGACGTACCCTGATTGACCCGCAATTATACGGTTCACCAGGTTGCGTATGTTTATGCATGTATGTAAGTGTTTGGAAGCTATCATGTCAGCTTGTAAGGAACCAAGTGTACCTGTATGTTCCTGTGTCCAGTTTCTCGCTGAGAAATTAGGTTTTATTAAGTTGTAGGAAGGTTTTACTCTTTCTGAGTAATCCAAAATGTATGTTCTACCAAAATTTAGGAATCCCAGTATTGATTGTAGATTTTTTAATGATTTTGGAGGTTGGAGCAGACTGCATTTTTCTAAAAAATTGGCTGCCAGGCTTTTTCCTTTACTTGTGGGCTCATATCCTAAAAATAGGACACTGAGGTGGCCGATTTTTTGCAGTTGAATTTGTAGCCCTCAGATGCAAATCCCAAAATTATGGTATTCACTCTGTTCAAGTGTTCCTGTAGGTCATCGTCCATCAGTTAAATATCATCCACATAGGACAATGTGTAGTATTCTCATGTGTTGTTAATATATACTATGTTATCTTGTTCCTAGGTGCTCACCCAGTGTGAATGTTCTGTTTGGAATGTTGGCGTGTGGGCCATGAGTGGAATGTTTGAGTGACTGGGTATGAGTGGGACAGTTAGTGGAAGGGCTGAGCAGCTAGCAGGCTGCTCCTGGTGGGGCTGCTCTATAGACTTTAACTGGATCTAAGCTACATGTTTATCTACTTGAATAAACCTACATTTACTAAATCCTACCAGTGTGGACTATGTTACTACATTTATTTTGACAACGAGTTGGAGATGTCCCCACTCTCTACAGAGAAACTCAAAGAGACTACAGAAATCAAGAGAAACTAAATGACACTTCAGAAAAGAAGAGACTACAAGAAACAAGAGAACCAAGACAGAAGAAATCAAGCGTAACAAAGTAAAGACTGTCTTGTTTGGAGCATCAGGCAAGCCAGCCCCACCAGTGTCCTTGTCAACGGAAGAGTGAAATATCTGTGTTCTCGTATCTGCTGCTGGGAATGTAACCCACGAATAAAATACCTCTGTTTTGTTTGAGTCGTGTGCCTTGATCATTAAAACTACTAAGCCACCCCTGGCTGATAAACCATTTTCTAACAGATTCAGCGTGATCGTATGTCTGAAGTTTGGTGCAGTCTTTATTGTGTTTGCATCTTCATCCTCGTCTGTGAGGGGGAGTGCTTGCTGTAGTCGGTCTAAGACCGGGGTAGTCATTGTGTATAGAACACAAACTAATTTTCCAAGGAAAATATGATAAGGTGTTTTGCAGAATTTAGGAACACTGTGTCCTTCAAGCTTGATTTAACCAACAGCCAGTGAATAGGATCTTTCTCCTACTCAGCTGTGGCGGAGTTTTGTGCCCACCCACTCCAGACATTTCTGGTATTTTGTGAGTAGGGGACTCTGAAAATAGCACGACTGAACTACTCAGATTCTACCGTTTAATAAGTACCCAACCAACGTTGGGTACTTATTAAACTGTTAATTTTAATACAGGAACCACTGATGTTGGTTCCTGTAACCAACATCAGTGGGTTACAGGAACCGCAGGCCTTGAAACCGGGCATCCCTCGTGCACCTGTTCGTAGTCGGAGACTCGAAACAAGAAGTCGACAAAGGTCGAGAAAAAGTTAGTCAAAAATTGACTGAGGTACCCTCTTCCTGGATCTGCGCTGGCTGGACAATTGTGAAGAGGCTCAAAGGGAGCGCACATCAGAAAAGTCAAGACTAGATTCAAATCCCACTGAGGCATTACGAAGGGGACAGGAGGAAACATGTGAGTAATGCCCTTAAGGAAACGAGAAACAACAGGGGATTTGAAAAGAGAAGGCTGATCAGGAAGCCGTAAGAAAGCAGAGATAGCTGAAAGATAACCTTTAAGCGTGCCCAGAGCAAAGCCCTGCTGGGCAAGAGAGAGAAGAAAGAGGAGAACCTCAGAAAGAGGGGCGGAAAGGGGATCCACAGCCTTTGCTGTGCACCATGCCACAAATTTGTTCCACCTGCAGGCGTATACCGTTTTTGTGGAGGGACGCCTGGCTGCCAGAATAACGTCACAGACATCAGGAGGCAAGTCAAATGGCATCAACTGTCGCCGCTCAATCTCCACGCATGGAGGTGGAGACTGGACAGGTTCGGGTGGAGGACCGTCCCCTGCTGCTGCGACAGAAGGTCCTCCTGAAGAGGCAGTCATATCGGGGGATCGATTGACAGACTGAGTAGCTCGGGATACCAGTACCTTCGTGCCCAATCCGGAGCCACCAAGATGACTTGGGTCCGGTCGCGCCTGATCTTCTTCAGCACTCTGGGCAGAAGTGGTATAGGCGGAAAGGCGCACAACAGACCTCAACTCCACTCGCGACGGAAAGCGTCCCGAGCGAGTGCCGCCTTGGAAACTCCAACGCCCAGAACTGCTGACATTGCGCGTTCTCTTTGGTGGCGAATAGATCTAACCAAGGCTCTCCCCACTACCGAAAGAGGCCTTGCGCCACGTCCGAGTTTAGACGCCATTCGTGATCCATCATGCACCGGCGGCTGAGTTCGTCTGCTCTGGCGTTCAGAGAGCCCGCCAGATGTTGAACCACCAGGGTGATGCCCTGGTGTTCCAGACATGTCCAGAGATGCAGAGCCTCCTGACAAAGGGTCCACGACCCCACCCCGCCCTGTTTGTTGCAATACCACATGGCGGTGGTGTTGTCCGTGAACACCTGCACCACACTTCCCCGGACTGCGCCGAATCTAGAACCTCTCCGATGAAGAGGAGCTTCTGGGAGGGGCTCAGGTGTGATTTCGGCACATTGATGGAGAACCCCAGCAAATGCAGAAGGTCGGCCGTAGTCTGGAGGTAGGAGACGACTGACTGGGGCGAGCCCGCCTTCAACAGCCAGTCGTCGAGATAGGGGAAGACTGGAACCCCTGACCTGCGCAGATGAGCTGTGACCACCGCCATCACCTTCGTGAACACCCGAGGGGCACTGGTGAGGCCCAAGGGGAGAACGGTGAACTGAAAGTGCTCCTGACCCACCGTGAACCGTAGGTAACGCCGAGTCCAACGCTACCATCCAGTCTCCAGGGTCTAGGGCAGCCAGAACCCCCTTTGCCCTTCTTGGGAACCAGAAAGTAGTGGGAATAGTAACCACGACCTACTTCTGGACCAGGAACGCACTCGACGGCCTCTTTGGCCAAGAGGGCCGTAACTTCCTCCCGCAGAAGATTCAAGTGATCCCCCGACATACGGTGGTACTGCGGTGGCATGGCTGGAGGGGTCGTCTCTAAGGGGAGGGAGTAGCCCCTTCGGACAATTTTCAGCACCCACCTGTCCGATGTGATGGAACGCCAGTGGAGCAGGTGATGGCAAACTCTGCCACCCACTGGCATGGAATGGGCCTGAAAGCTCGAACTTGGAGGGCTTTGAGGCGGATGCTGCCGGGGTGGATGTGGATTGACCGGCACAATGTCCTCCAGTACCGCCTCAGCGGAATCCACGTCCGCGACCGTGTGCAGGTTGGTTCTGCGGCCGGTGGCTAGGCGGACGTGAGGAGGCGCCCCTTCCTTGGCCACGAAAGGGACAAAAGGCGGAAGTTTGAGGCCGCGGGGCCGAGAGACCCAAGGACTTGGCCGTAGCCCGGGAGTCCTTGAAACGAGCCAGTGCACTATCCGCCTTCTCGCCAAAGAGGCGAGTGCCATCAAAGGGCATATCCATGAGGGTACTCTGGACATCCCCCGAGAAAGACGTGGACCGTAGCCAGGCGTGGTGACGAAGCGCAACCGTGGTCGAAGTTGCCCGACCCAGCGAGTCCGTGGTGGCATGCCGTGCTGCATCTCGCCCATCAGCAAGCTCCTGGGTGAGCCGTGACCGGGCCTCCTCCGGACACAGGGGCAGCACGTCCTCCACTGTATCCCACAGAGAGTGGGAATAACGGTCCAAGAGGCAAGCAGTATTCAAGGACCGCAGTCCCAAACTCAGGGAAGAGAACAGCTTCTATCCGAACTGTTCCAGCCTCTTGGATTCCCGATCCGGAGGAGCGGACGGGAAGGAGGATTGGGAAGTCGAGGCCTGGATAACCAGACTCTCGGGGTGGGGTGTTGGAACAGAAAACTGGGGTCGCCCGGAGCAGGGCGGTGGCGCCTGGCCATGTTCCGATCCACAGGAGGTACTGTGGAGGGCCTAGACCAGGTGCCCTGCAAAACGTCTATTAGTGCCTCATTGAACTGCAGCAGAGGCTCTGTGGAGCTTGCTGACGGTTGAAGCACTTCTGTGTGGACGTTAGTCCTCACGGCCACAGCAGGCAACTCCAGCCCAAGGGCGTCGGCCGCCTTTTGCAGCACCACTGAAAAAGCTGCACCTTCCTCCGATGCCACAGTCGGAGGAGAGATGAAACCAGCGTCCGGGGAGGTGTCCAGACCACTGGCATCCCCCAGTTCGTCTGCCCAGTCCTGTGAAAGTTCGGCCTGTCTGGCCATAGGGTCCTCAGACCCCTCCCAGTCGCCCCCGTCATCCGATTCCTGATAAACAGGAGGAATAACCGGAGCCGGGCGGCAGATGAAATGCTCATCCATCGGCGTTGGATGCGGCGTCGAGCGGCGCCGCACCGGCGCCGAGCCCGGACCGGGGCTAAACCGGGGAACGGCGTCATCCGGGGACGGCGCCGGAGGCGGAACCGGTGTCGGCGCCGGCAGAGGAGGCGTCGTGAGGTCGACCGGCGCCAGCAGAGATCCAGGCCTGGATCCCTCGGGGACCTGCGGTGCCGGGGCCGAAGTCATCGACGGCGCCAGCTCGCGAGGTCGCCCAGTCGAGCCCGCGGGGCCCAAAGGCGTGCCGGCAGGCGTCGACGGCAGAGCCAGGCTCCTCATGGCCGAGAGGAAGGCGCTGACCTTCGCCGGAGTCGCGACTTTCCCAGGGACCGGCGGGTATGGGGACGGACGCGGCTCCTGCGGCTCCGACGGAGCCGCGGGGGTGGGACCACCCTGACACTCGACCGAGTCGCGCAACCGGCGAGGGGAATCCGAAGAGTGGTGTCACCTCTTGGACTTCTTTGAACGTTTCGACTTACCCAAAGACTTCGAGCCCGACGAGCGATGATGGTGGCAGCGGCTCCGCGACCGGTCCTTGGACCTCCTCCTGGACCGGGACCGTGAACGGCGCGAAGCCGAGTGCCGAAGCTCGAGAAGCTTACGGGACCGCTCCCGCCTAGCCTTCGAGGTCAAGGCCTGACAGTCGAGGCTCGACTCCGTATCGTGGTCGACCCCAGGCAGTACAGGCACCGGCGATGGTGGTCCGTCACCGACATCAGTCGATGACAGGAGTCACAGGCCTTAAAACCAGGCATCCTACTGGCACCAGAGTCGAGTCGACAGAAGACCAAAAAGAGTCAAAAAAGTTTAGTCAAAAAGTGACTAAGGGGTAAGCTTCTTCCCCGATCGGCGCTGTCTGGCGTGGAAAAAAGAAGAACTGACGTCAGCACGCGAGGGCGGCGTCTAAGTACTCCGACGTCAATCCGGCGCACGACGCCGAAGACGGACGCGGAGCCGCAGACGACGCCTAGTGACGCGCAAGGGGTATTGCTGACGAATAATCTTTCCGGATCCAGCCTGACGCCTGGGGATATTCTAAGGTGAGGAATCTAACTAACGTGTTTCTTTCAGATTAATGTTTCTTACAGCTATATCGTTACCGAAGGTAAGTAACTTGTGCATCTGAAAGAAACACGTTAGTTATAGATTTCTCACCTTAGAATAGATACCCCAGCAATACCAACCCCAGTGATGGGTCTGCGAACCAAGATCCTACCAGAAAATTCTGGAGAACAGAATGGCCAAAGAAGCCGTCTCTCCGGACATGGCTGTCCAGGCAGTAGTGTTTGGTGAACGTGTGCAGCTATGCCCACGACGCGTGGCTGCTTGACAGATGTCATTCAGAGGCACTCCCCGTCCCAAGACAGTAGTGGCTGCCGTCGCCCTGGTGGAGTGAGCGCGTAGCCCAACTGGAGGCTCCTTTTTAGCCAGAGAGAAACAAGCCTTAATACACAACACGTCCCATCGAGGAATGGTGCGTTTGTGTACGGCCCGACCCTTCTTTGCAGCCACATAACCAACAAAAAGTTGATCATCCACCCAGAACTGTTTTGTACGATCCAGATAGAAGGAGAGCACACGTTTTGGGTCCAGACTGTGGAGCCTCTCTTCCTCCTTTGAAGGCTGCGGAGGCGGAAAGAAGTTGGGCAAAGTAATGGTCAGCCCGATGTGTAAGGCAGTGACCACCTTAGGAAGGAAGGATTGACGGGTCCGGAGAATCAACTTGTCCAGATGAACAGACAGGAAAGGAGGTTTAGTAGAAAGAGCCTGGAGCTCACTCACACTTCTAGCAGAAGTGAGGGCTACCAAGAAAGCAGTCTTAAGAGTCAAAAAACATAAAGGACAGTTATGCAGTGGCTCAAAGGGAGCACACATTAAATAGGTTAGCACAAGTTTCAAGTCCCACTGAGGTATAACAAAGGGGATTGGAGGAAAAAGATAAGTTAAGCCTTTTAGGAAACGGTAAAGTACCGGGGACTTGAAAAGAGAAGGCTGATCTGGCACCCAAAGGAAGGCAGAGATGGCTGAAATATAGCCCTTGATAGTGCCCAGAGCATAGCCCTGCTGGGCTAAAGAGAGAAGGAACAAGAATAATTCAGGTAGAGGGGCAAAAAGGGGATCAACAGCCTTTGCTGTGTACCATGCCACAAATTTGTTCCACCTGCAGGCGTATACTGTCTTTGTGGAAGGACACCTGGCTGCCAAGATTACATCACAGACTTCGGGATGCAAGTGGAAAGACGTCAACTGCCGCTGCTCACTCTCCACGCAAGGAGGTGGAGAGTGGACAGGTTCGGGGGAAAGACCGTCCCCTGCTGATGCGACAGAAGATCCTCCTGAAGAGGCAGTCTGATCAGGGGTTCAATTGCCATGTTGAGCAGTTCGGGATACCAGACTCTTCGTGCCCTATCCGGAGCCCCAAGAATGACTTGGGCCTGGTCGTGCCTGATCTTCTTCAGCACTCTGGGCAGAAGTGGTATAGGCGGAAAGGTGTACAACAGACCGCAACTCCAATCAACTCCAAACAAATGCCGCCTTGGAAATACGTGGTAGTGGTGCTGTAAGGGGCGGCATCGGTGGAGACGTAACGAGGTCAACTAGTGCCGATCCGGATCCAGGCCTGGATCCGAGGGGTCCTGCGGCACCAGAGCCTCTGGCAGCGAAGACCTAGGCCCCCCAACCGAGTCCACGGGGGCCCGAAGGTGTGCCAGCGGGGTCGGTCCGCCCAAAGATGGCATGCATCGCCTCATAGAACATAGGAAGCGGGGTGAGGGTCACTACGGGTCCCGGAAAGGGAGGTAAACTCAGAGTCAACCTTTCGGACTCCGCACGCGGAGCCGCGGGAGGGGCACCACCCACATGCCTCATCGGATCGAACAACAGACGAGGAGAAGACAAAGAGCGGCGATGCTTCTTCGACTTCTTCTTATGCTTCGACTTACCCGACCCCGAGTGAGAAGACTTCGATGATTTCGAACTGGAAGGGTGGTGGCTCTGCGACCGGTCTGAGGTTCTGGACTTTTAAGAGTCCAGAGGTGTCAGGGAAACAACACCCAAAGACCCCTGAGTTCCTTCCTGTCTCGGTGCACAAATAAACAGAGACGCGGGCTTCTCGATGGTGGCGTCAGAGACCAAGATTTATTTACTGCAGGGACACAGAAATCATAGGAACCACACAAAGGCAGAATCTACGAGACTGTTCAAATTGCAAGAAGTGGGTTGCTCCTTAAATACACGAAATATGTCTTTAGGCAACATTACACGAATATTTTTCATGCCCAACCCGGTATCCCAAACAAACAATAAACAGACATCAAACAATAATTAGTCGTAGGTTTTCGGTATTCGATCAAGTCTCCTTGTCAGTTTTCCATTCTTTGCCCGATCCTCCCCATCATAAAAATCGTATCCTCCCCATTGTAAAAGCCCAGAAGTAGAGGAGCAGAGCCAGGTGTAAGGGATTGAAAAGTAGGATAAGAGGTGTTTATGGATCATAAACGGGCATGGCTACCGTCTTCGGCCTCTCAATCAGGACAATGGACACGAGAACCAGTATAGCAAGATTGGCCTCAGGCAGGGGAGGCAGCTTGATTCTGCCTAGTCACGCAGCGTCAGCTTCCTCGGGCTTGAGCTTACGTGTCCTTACAAGGTGATTCTGCCGGGGTCATCGCTCGTCCATTGACTATGTGAGGGCAAGAAACAAAATGGATGCCGTATCTAAAATGGATGCCATGATATTACAACAGAATGCCCTATTTCTCAGTGAATTCATGCTCGTAGTGCGGCGAAAACCCTATCATGCATATAATGGATCATTTACGGTTCATTGGTACCAAAATCGTGTCAGTACTACGATACCGAATACACGGGTTCGGATCGCTACAGAACCTCAGACCGTCCTTTTGCCCTTACATAGGCAATAACTTACTCTATATGAGAGTCCATCTCTATGTTCATCAGGTCACTGATATGTTGCTGGAGCATTATTCTATCTCGTGGCGTATCTCCAAAAACAGGTGGTCTTCTTACGCATGTTGAAACACAAAGGCCACATAAGGCAGGACCACACTGAACAATGAGACAGCATGAGAATAAAAATACCAATGCAACACCAGTGACTATCAGAACCTTCCATCCCCATGCAGATAACAGACTCCAGAACCATCCCATTAGTGACCAGTTACCTTCCTCTATATGAATAGAGTCAGAGATTTTGTGTAACTTAGAAATGGCCTTATATACCGTTGGCGCATTATCTGGGATAAAAACACAGCAACTCGATTGGATCATCTTACATACCCCACCTCGATCTGCAAGTAATACATCAAGGACCATACGGTTCTGTAACATCATGAGGCGATCCGCTTGAAGCTCAGCTGTCAGGTTACTAAGGGCACCCGCAGTTTCGGTAATAGTGGATTCAACTACCCGTGTTAGTTGACGTAAGTTTCTACTGTTGGCCATAGGCCCCCAGAACGGAAGGAAACCTTTGAAGAAGTCTCCTGCCTCTTGGCCAGCAGTATCTTGCTTATTAAAAACACCTCTCACAACTCTAGTTTTGTGATAATCCGGTGCAGCAGTGTATGTCGGAGGCAGCAGTTGAGTATAACATGAGCCTGAAAAGTCAGCAGGCAGCCATGTATATGCTCTGTCTTTGCAAACAAAATAGGTGCCCTTAGCAGCTAAGAGTGCAGGAGAAGACTGTGACGGGAAAACGTATGTTTCGGTACAGTCACTCTTCCCTAATCGAGCTTTCGGATTCCTCCCATTTCCTTGCAAACAGACCTGACCTTGGTGGGGTACGACCCAGATCGGAGTCGAGCTCTTACGTTTGTTCTCACCCAAAGTAATGCCGTATTCCGTAACATTCCAACCCATGTAAACTCGCAATTCATCCTTGGGAATAAACGAAGTGTTATTGACGTCTCTAACCATGTCAGTAATTCCCTTTACCAAGGCTCTATTAGCGGAGTTATACCTAGTGGAACGCGGAGGTCGTGGGGGATAGGTCTCTAGAGCATAGACGAACATGGTCTGAAATGCCCAGAATGATCCATTATAACTAAAAGGCAGAACCAGATAAGGGATACCCTTGTCCATGGTATGTGGTATTAAGCCACACACCCAGCAGTTCATTGTGTTTACTACTAGTTGGTGTTGGTGCAAGAGCTGAATGAAAGTGTTATTTATAAACTCGGAGCGTCGAGCTTGCTCATGTGCAGGAAAAGGATGGAAAGAATGAAAAGAAACAACAGTCGGAGAAACAGAAACATGGGGAGATACTGTAGATGTAACAGGTGCAAAGATCAGTTGAATACCAAAAATAATTCCGCCTACCAGCGTCATCAAAACAATCAGAAGTGTCAGAGCACATTGTATTAGGAAACATTTGCTATACAATATTTCATACAGTTTCGTCTTGCGAGCATTTATGACGTTAGCCCGTCGCAGTTCAGGAAGCTCCATCTTCTACAACCGTTCGCAACGGATGGTTTGTACCTGTTAAAAATTGCCTCTGTCTACCCTGGGAGTTCCCAAAATAAACAGAAGAAACCGACCTTGTGTCTGGTTCCCTGCAAGTTAAAACAAGGCACACGTTACGACCCTACGGTAACCCAGATGGCAAGGTGAGAGAACAACAAAACAAAAAGGGATAAAATTATAGAGCGAACTTCCTGACTGAATGGAATGCGATAAGATCAAAACAGTTTTCAAATAGAAAGGTAATTGTGCAATGTCATTGGTTCATAGAATGAGAACGTAGGTTATATCTGTACTTTCCGGGTCTTGTCTGATCTTGAAACAATTGTTCTACAGGTACAGTAATGTTCGAGTCCACAGGTGACGAATGTTCGCCTTGTATGACACTCTGTTCAGGGTTCGAAGGCACAGTTCCTGGTGGGGTATCAGAGTTCTGTGTTTCAGTTTGTTTGTCCGTTATGTACTCTGCATCACTGAAGGGAATGAGCCTAGGAACAGGTTCTGTCTCGGATACACCAAATCCCTGTCTAACCCAGTGGTCGTAGGGGAGTGGGAGAGGGACACGCTTCGTATGGCTAGCGTGCACCCAATTCTTCCTTCCAGCTAGGCGTACAGCAGTTCTTGTGGCCAGGAGCACTTGAAACGGGCCCACGAATCTTGGCTGGAGGTTCCGGGTTCGTTCAAAATTCCGCACCACAACTTGATCACCGGGTTTCAATGTATGACCTGGACTCTCTGGCAGTTTAGGCAAGGATTCGAATACCTGTTGATGAATAAGGCTCAATTTAGCAGTCAGGTCAAAAAGGTAATCAATCAACATTGGATATTCGATCTGTTTGAATTCCTTTGGCCTAGGTACTCCCCAAACATTAGCAGGACGACCAAACACAATCTCATATGGGCTAAGCCCTACTCGAGAGTGTACAGTCGCTCTGGTGGACAGTAAAGCTAAAGGCAGTGCGTCTGGCCAAGATAGACCAGTGGAAGCTTGAATTTTAGCAAGTTTCAGCTTCAAGGTACCATTGTACCCTTCAACCAAACCTGCTGACTGTGGGTGATTCGCACTGTGGAATTTCTGGGTGATTCCCAGACCCGCACACACACTCTTCATAACTTTCCCTACAAACTCACTTCCATTGTCCGACCAAACAATCCGTGGCATACCATATCTGGGGAAATACTCTTTGAGGAGGATTTTGGCAGTAGACATAGCAGTGTTATCCTTTAATGGATATGCCTCAATCCATCTTGAAAAAGCACAGACTACCACTAGGACATATTTAAGATTATTACACCTGTCCATGTGGATAAAATCCAACTGAATCACTTCAAAGGGACAAGAAGGGGGAGCAAAGTGACCAGCTGGGGTTGGGGTTCCCTTGCCAGGATTATGCATCAGGCATATCATGCAATGTTTCACCACTCTTTCCGCACACTTAGTAATTCCATCGTTCTTCCATACTGGAGCTAACATTTTACAGATCCCTTTCGAACTAATGTGCGCCGCTCCATGCGCCATCGTGACTACCGCAAGTACATACGCATCGGGTAACATCCAACGCTGCTGTTCGGACAAATCAACCCAACATCCACTTGAATCCATTTTACCCGTTTTCTCCTTCCATTCATTCTTCTCATTTTTAGTTGCTTCATTCTGGATTGCCTTTACACTTTCAATCGTATTCTCACACATCCCTGATTCAGCAATCCATCTCGCAGATGTTGCAACGTACATTCGACTCATCATGTTCTTGGCCGTCTCTTTGGCGACCTCATCAGCAAACGCATTTCCACGGCCAACATCATCCGTAATCTTTCGATGTGCACTGCATTTCACAATCGCAACTTCATTCGGTAGGGTCAGAGATTCCAACAGGTCGTTGACTAACTGTCCATGTTGGATCTTAGTCCCATGAGACGTGAGAAAACCTCTTTCTTTCCACAAACGTCCAAAACTATGTGCTACGCCAAAGGCGTATTGGCTATCAGTAAACACATTCACTCTCTTTCCCTCAGCTAAAACACATGCTCTTGTTAATGCAACTAATTCTGCAGCTTGGGCAGAATTCTGACTCACTCTTGCGGTCTCAACAATCGTACTCAAAGTCGTAACTGCATACGCGGCCGTCACATCACCATTCTGTAGTTTAAAACATGACCCATCGACGTACAAAGTGCCATCTGGATCTAGTAACGGAGTATCTTTTAAATCAATCCTACCTTTTGTCTCTTCCTCAGTTCTAAAACAACAATCATGAGGCTCTGAATCACTCGACTCTTGAGTAGTCGGCAACAGCGTTGCTGGATTCAATATGTTGCATCGCTTGATCTGAATGTGACTTGCCAAACGTGTCAGCTCATAGCCTGATAGTCTAGCACTGGTGAGGTGCTGAGTTTTCGTTCAATTCATGAGTGTATCCACAGCATGTGGAACCATGACTACTAACATGTTGTTCATGACTAGTCCAGCAGACTGTCGAATAGACACTGCGGCTGCTGCTGTAGCTCTCAAACAACTTGGCAATGCTCTGGCTACCGGATCTAATGTGGATGAGAAATACGCACAAGGTCGCTGTTTGTCACCAAATTGTTGCGTTAATACACTCAATGCACAACCTTCTCTTTCATGGACATATAAAGTAAACGGCTTACTGTAGTCAGGAGTACCCAACACAGGAGCTGAACACAGCGCATCACGTAAGTCGGAGAAGCTCTGTTGACATTCATCAGACCATGGCAAAGGGCTCGGAACACCTTTTCCAGTCAGGGCTACCAATGGTTTTGCCATGAGAGAAAAATTTGGGATCCATTGCCTGCAGTATGACGTAATACCCAAAAACGCACGCACTTCTCTCTGTGTGCTTGGTACAGTCATCTGCGAAATTGCTTTGATTCTCTCTGGGGTCAACCTTCTTCCCTCCTTTGACAAAAGATGACCTAAATAGGTCACTTCTTGGCAACAATATTGCAGTTTAGAAGGCGAAACCTTGTGATGTAAGTCTGACAAATGACGTAATAAAGAAATTGTAGCTGTTTTGCAAGTTTCCTTGTCATCAGCAGCCAGTAAAAGATCATCTACGTATTGGATCAGAGCAACACCAGGAGGAAGTACAAGAGCATCTAATTGACTTTTCAATGCTTGGCTGTAAATTGAAGGGCTCTCACAATAACCTTGTGGAGCGCGCTTGAACCTGAAACTGCGACCACCTAAGGAGAAACCAAAAATGTCTCTACTTTCCTCGGCTATCGGAATGCTGAAAAAGGCATTCTTCAAGTCGATCACCGTAAACCATGTGGCTGAGGCAGGAACCAATGTCAATAATGCAGTGATATCTGGTACCACAGGAAACTGCGGAATCACTATTTTGTTAACCTCTCTGAGGTCAATCACAAATCTGTATATTGGAGGTTTGGAAGGGTCAGTGCGTTTCAAAATCGGCAGAACAGGACTATTGCAGACATTTCCTCTAGTTTCCTCTATCACATCTTTCTGTATTAAGTCCTTCACGATCAGTAAAAGTGCACGTTCACCTTCATTTGAAATCCGATACTGTGGGATTCGTGGGAATTTAACATTCGCTTTCAGACTTACCACAGAAGGGGGAATTTCCAAAAGACCTACATCATTAGGACCAGTTGCCCAAAGAGTATCAGGAAGAGAACGCAGCTCCGGTGGGAGCTTATTCATTGACAGGTACATTGGAGAAATGACTCTCTTACCCAATGTGAGCTGTACTCCCGAAGGAGAACAGTACAGTGTCGCATGCAGGCGTTTCAACAGATCTAAACCAAGCAGATTTTCATTACAACCGGTTGTTAGAATGAGGGGTGCTTCTAGTTCGCATGGCCCAACAGAAATTGACAAAGGACTAGAAACAGGATTGTGAACAGGGGCGCCTGAGAAACCTACTGAAGTGTTCGTTAAGCCAGACAAAGGTGCGCCAGGGAGTTTCGCATGCATAATTGAACTTTTTGACGCACCAGTATCCAACAGAAACGGTTCGACCACGCCTGATGTAACTACTGCGACATAAGTTCCACTCTGATCAACTGGAACTGATACTACTCCCTCTCTTTGCCTGTGGCTGTCCTAGTAATCACTTTTCTGAATCTCTTCATTATTTTCATAGTAATCCTCAACATGATACTGTGGAGATCTACCTAGTTGCGTAGGTTGTACATTTCGCTGATCAAAATAATTTGATTGGCGATCAGCCTGTGGAGTCATTGTACCACGTCCTCTACCTCTAGGAGCTTGCGTAAACCCACCACTACCTCTCTGTGCTGGGACACCACTGGTCTGTGCGTGCAGTTCTGGACACTCGTTCTTATAATGGCCCTCCTTTTTACAATAGGCACACTGATTCCATGCTAACTGTTGTCGAGGAAAACCATAATTAAATCTTTGGGACGTCCCTTGTTGGAATTGTGGCTGTTGCTGAAACTGGGGTCGCTGCTGTGAATCTGACTGAATTGAGCGAGGCGGATATGCCTGTTGCAAAAGTACTTTAGTTTTCAAATCTTTTGTCTTCTTTTCTGTCTTTTCCTTCTCTTCTTTCTCTCTATTCTCGTAAAACTGAGCAGTTGCAAGTATCTGTGCTGTCGTCGACACTGCCCATGCACTCTCAGAATCCTTTAACTTGTTACTAAGCTCAGGTAGTAAATTAAACACGAACTTGTCGACAAACAACCTCTGACCTCCCTCAGTACTTATATCTTGCCCACTGTGGTCTACGAAGGTCTCTTCAAATCTAGTGAAGAAATCAGAGACGCTTTCGTCTTTCTTCTGCTTGCATGCTGATAGTTTATCCCAATTGACCCGTAACGCTGGCATCAGGGTTTTCATCAGATTAATTATTCTACCAGGTAAAGCAGCAATCAGAGGCTCAGGTTTAGCACCACTAACTTGTTGCGCATCTGCCGCTATAATAGCTGCCCAATCACCTCCTAAGGCAACTGGGTGGTTCTCTTGCCGGATCTTGGCCCATATAGGCTGTGGCACTACATTGCCAAATAGCATTTCGATGTCTGCTAAATTCATGACACACACTTGAACTGTCTGCGTTAACTCTTTATAATAACCAGCAGGATTCTTACGCGGGTCCGGTAATGCCTGTTTTACTGCTAATACTTCTGCTCGCTTCCAAGGGATGTGTATCCACACTCTATGGAAATGTGCCGGAGCAGCTGCAGTACCATTAACCGCATCAGCTTGAACTGCTTCGCGCCATATGGGTGGAACTTCCCTCATCGGATACTGACCTCGTCTTTCCTAGTAATCGGTGAACCATCAGAACCCCTTAGAGACTGAAGAGGAGAGTCATCCCTATAAGCTAAAATCAGTTCTATCGCTTCCCTTACTTCTGAACCTATCACCATTCCTGCGGCGAACTTTTGCTGAATATTTATCAAATCAGAGGGGACGGAATCTAAGTCATCATCGTCCCATTGCTCACGCACAAGAGAACACATCACGTCAAAGACATAACGCTGAGTTGGTTCATTCCATTGCATAAATGTATCTGACACTCTTCGTGCATCATACTTCGCAGCTTTCGACATCCACCTAAGAGCTGTCGAATCTAACATTTCTCGTTCCTGGGGACCAGGAAACTGGCTACGTCTCTGTGTAGAGTCAGAAACGGGGGTCCCAATTAAAGACCTGTAGAGAGGGGTTAGGATATTAGTTACAGAGTCGGTTATTTTCCGACGAACAGAAAGCGGAGTCAGAATGTTTACAGAGTTCGGGAACAGGGAAGCTGGAGCAGATGAAATGGTAAGGGTGGGAGTAGCAGGTAAAGCAGTTTGCGAAACGACAGGCAAAGGCGGAATAGGCGACCCAGGAAGAGGGGTTGCCGAGGGAACATTAACCACAGGAAGGACAGGAGCTTGAATCACAGGAAGTGGAGCAACTATTCCAGGCTGACCAGCAGCTGGCGGCACAACAGGTAGTAACTGTGGTGCTGTAATACCCTGTGCATACGGTGGAGGCGATCTTAACAGATAAGACAACAGAGGATCCTTTTCAGGGTCCTCTATCGGCTTAGCAGGACAAGATGGCAAGACAGGGTAGCATTTGTCAATCGCCAAATTATTCTTTCTATTCGCTATCTCTATTGCTTTCTCAGTCTCGTTGACATGCAACTGCCTAGCAGACTCCATTAATGTCAACCCTTTCTCTTTCTGTTCCTTCTTCATCTTCCTAATTTCTCTCTGTTTGGCTTCTTTACGCCACACACGAAAAGAATCAAACATTGCCGGCCGGGCTTTCTTTTTAAACAACTTCATTTCTAGATTGTCTAGAATTTCAATTTCAAAGCTACCATGCGGTGGCCAACTAAGGACACCATCTTTTCTGGTATAACGGACCCACACTTCATTATAAGCGATAGGACCTACACCATGTTTACAATAGAGCTCATATGTAGGAGTTCCAATCGGAGGAACCGAACACGGATCCTCCAACCGGGAATCCCCGTTGCAACTTAACCAGGACAAGAAACAATTACTACCTTTGGTCATTATAAACTAAGGACAGATTCCAACCAAAATGCGCAAAGAACTTAGGCTTAACAAATGAATCAATACCAAAACAAAGATTATCTTAACAAGAGCAACCAATGATAATCTACGAATTCAAAAACAAACGTATCCAGAGAGCGAAACAAGAGCAACAAAGAACAACCAAACTGAGCGCAACCCACTTAATACTTAACTGAAATGTGGAAGACGTCACCAAGGAGAACCCGTCTACGTCTCGCCGTACTAAGGTCTGCACCTCGGGTCCAAGACAGGGCGACAGTCAGGGCAGCGGTCCTCTGTAGCCGTCTAGGAACGGGAACCCTCGTGGAAGAGATCGTCGGGCCACTTTTACGACATACAGGGATCGATGAAGCGGGGTACCTCCCTCCGGAATCTTCACACGAAGCTCCTCGAAATTTTCAGGCTTTGGACCGGTACCGGATGATGTCGCCCCACGTTGGGCGCCAATTTGAGGTTCTGGACTTTTAAGAGTCCAGAGGTGTCAGGGAAACAACACCCAAAGACCCCTGAGTTCCTTCCTGTCTCGGTGCACAAATAAACAGAGACGCGGGCTTCTCGATGGTGGCGTCAGAGACCAAGATTTATTTACTGCAGGGACACAGAAATCATAGGAACCACACAAAGGCAGAATCTACGAGACTGTTCAAATTGCAAGAAGTGGGTTGCTCCTTAAATACACGAAATATGTCTTTAGGCAACATTACACGAATATTTTTCATGCCCAACCCGGTATCCCAAACAAACAATAAACAGACATCAAACAATAATTAGTCGTAGGTTTTCGGTATTCGATCAAGTCTCCTTGTCAGTTTTCCATTCTTTGCCCGATCCTCCCCATCATAAAAATCGTATCCTCCCCATTGTAAAAGCCCAGAAGGAGAGGAGCAGAGCCAGGTGTAAGGGATTGAAAAGTAGGATAAGAGGTGTTTATGGATCATAAACGGGCATGGCTACCGTCTTCGGCCTCTCAATCAGGACAATGGACACGAGAACCAGTATAGCAGGATTGGCCTCGGGCAGGGGAGGCAGCTTGATTCTGCCTAGTCACGCAGCGTCAGCTTCCTCGGGCTTGAGCTTACGTGTCCTTACAAGGTGATTCTGCCGGGGTCATCGCTCGTCCATTGACTATGTGAGGGCAAGAAACAAAATGGATGCCGTATCTAAAATGGATGCCATGATATTACAACAGAATGCCCTATTTCTCAGTGAATTCATGCTCGTCGTGCGGCGAAAACACTGTCATGCATATAATGGATCATTTACGGTTCATTGGTACCAAAATCGTGTCAGTACTACGATACCGAATACACGGGTTCGGATCGCTACAGAACCTCAGGTCCCTTGACCTACCTCTCGACCAGAACCTCCAACGGCACGGCGCCCACTGCTGGCGTTCAAGCAGCTTTCGGGACTGCTCCCGCAAAGCCTTCAGTGCCATTGACTGACAGTCAGTGCACAACTTGGGGTCATGGTCGCACTCCAGGCAAAAGAGACACACGCAGTGCGGATCCGTCACCAACATCAGTGGGTTACAGGAACCGCAGGCCTTGAAACCGGGCATCCCTCGTGCACCTGTTCGTAGTCGGAGACTCGAAACAAGAAGTCGACAAAGGTCGAGAAAAAGTTAGTCAAAAATTGACTGAGGTACCGCTCTTCCTGGATCTGCGCTGGCTGGCGCGGAAAAAGAAAGAACTGACGTCAGCGTGCGCGGGCGGCGTCTAAGTAGCTGCCGCGACATCATCCCGGCGACCACGACGACGGACGCGGAGCCGACCCACGCCACCTTCCAACACGCAGAGGTACTGCTGACAAAAAAAACTTTCCGGATCCAGTCTGACGCCTGGGGTTAATTCTAAGGTAAGGTATCTATAACTAACATGTTTCTTTAAGATCATGTATATATACAAGTACATAAAACACATGATAAGTGAGTGCGTACTCCTACGATGTCTCCCTAACTAGCATTGGTGTAGGTGTTATGCCAAGAATCCCTCTAAGGTCTATTCAACCCCATTATCTGAGAAAGGAGAGAATATGGGACCCCGTCCTGGTCTCGAGTTGGACACCCCACGAGGGATGTTAGACCGCTGCTAGCTGGAGCGTCTGCATGCAGGAACCTCAGCGTCTCTGGTCAGTGTGTCAGACGTTAAGTCACAGTCTCCTCTGTGAGAAGTTGGCCTGGTATATGCTGCTCACTAGTTCTAGTGATCACCTTGTACCATGCCAAGCAACCCTTATGGTGGTGGTTGAAGTCAACCTAGATAGACCAGCTATCCTAGTGGTAGCGTGGACAGTGCAGTCTGCAGGCTAAACTCTTGAGGGCATGTGAAGCCAGCTGTTTTACCATATGTAACCTCCTTGAATACCAAATGAAAGGACACCACACAGATATATATTCAAAATATATATGTATTTATTTACTAAAAGTATCCCCTATACTCTTTATGAGCACAGAAGCACATTCGTTAAAACAAGGCAATGTTTAAATATACAAAAGTTGCACAATTATGGATGGGCCCGGGTGGCCCGCTAAACCATATACTAAAATAGTGGTATAAGAACCACGTATAGAAAAGTAAGAAAGCTGTGAGAAGTTGGCCTGATATATGATGTCACTAATTCTAGTGTACACCTTGTATCAGTCCAAACAACCCTCATGGTGATTGGTTGTAAAGTCAACCTTATAGACCAGCTATCCTAGTGGTAGCATGGATAAGAGCAGTCTTAGGCTAAACTCTGAATGGCATGTGAAGCCAGCTGTTATACCATATGTAATCTCTTGAATACCAAATGAAAGGACACCACAACAGATATATATATAAAATAAAGTGTATTTATTCTAGTCAAACCCTCAGCACTCTTTATGAGATTCGAGGTAAGTACAACACAGTCTTATTTAAGCATACATTAAGTCACACAGGTAAGTAATACAGTTAGGCCCTAGGGGCCACGCAAACCATATACTAAGTAAGTGGTATAAGGACCACTGTCACGGAAATAGGATAGGCCTAGGCCTAGGGAATCGCTGGGGCTACACTATACTACCAAAGGTTAGGAAGTGGGAGGCCCACGGGATTCAGGTGCAGAGTGGAAACACTCACGCGTAATGCGTATAATCGATAGAAATAGTACAGTTTAGAAATAATAAGATTTAGGACACTTCTGGAGTAACTAGGAAGTCGAGACTTGAGAACTAGACACTAGGATAGTCAATACCCTGATGAGCACCGGAGTACCCAAGTTACCTAGCCCACGGGCTGCGGGTGCATAGGTGTGAACTTGTGTCGGGTTTCGTCGTCGACCCCTATGGATGCCTGAAGGAAAGATGCTGAAAGGCAGTCAGTGAAGAGTGTCCGGTGGATCCCAAGGCCGGGATCAAGAAGGAAGGATAACTGCAAGCAGAAGGGACAGAGTCTGGGTCACTAGCCAGTGACCACGTGGAACCAGGAAGGAACCAGGCGATGTGGGGAGATTGCAGGTGAAGAGGTAAAGCTTGTCGCAGCAGCCACGGGTACCAGGAGATGTCGAGGACGACCAGGACCAGGAGGCGAGCTGTCCCACGAAGGCTCGTGCTGTCGGCGGCGTCGAAGTCGAACTAGGACTCACCAAGCCTTGGCAAGCGGAACCCACGAAGAATGGAGGACTTGCTTCTGGCGCAGACCAGGAAGGTCTGGGGTGCTTCTCTTTTACAGAGGAGCAGGAGCCAGTCTGGAGGAGCCAAACCAGCAGTGGAAAATTGAAGGTGTGTCGTCGCAAAGGTTACTAGCCAACGGGCAAGCAACCGGACAGACGCGGCAAGCAGGAAAATGCAGAAGGGCCCCACGCAGGACTCGTGGAGTGTGGGGGGCTGATCTTCGGTGCAGATGGTGCTTGGGGTTGGGGCTTCTCAATCCCCGGTGCACAACCTTGAGGGTGCCTCAGAAGCTGCGCTGGAAGATACTCGCCACTTTTCCCAGGTAGCCGGTCTCACGTCTCTCGTCGCCTCCACGGATCTCAGCTCGGCTGTGGATGTGGATCAGAGTCGGAGAAGTCTGGAAGTCAAGGCTCTGGTCAGGCTCTGCAGTCGGTCCCTCGTAGAACTTCAGCAAAGCAAAGGATAAGTCTCTTGATGGCGCTGTTCGCACAGGGTGACCACTCCTTGGCTACAAGGGAGATTCTTCAGTCTTCTTCTTTCGTCGAATGTCGAAGGTCCAGAGTTTCTGTTCAAGTTGCAGGTTCAGGATAATCTAATCTCCTGCTACCACACTTATACTAATCTGGGGGGCTGGGTTGCCTGCTAGGTCACGCCTTATGGGTGGGACCTGGGAGGGGGGTGGTTACACCCCCTTCCCTTTGTCCAGTTTCACGCCAGGACTGGGGCTGGAGTGCCCCAGCACCGGTTTGAACTGGACTATGCATGGGACACCTTGTGTGCCCCAGGCAGTGTTTAGTTTCTTTCATCCCTCCCTGCCCCAATACACTAAGGCCTGTCTGGGGTGGTGCTCGCACCTCCCAAGGCAGGAAACCTATTGTCCGAGCCTCCCGTGCCGGGATCACTCCCAGCAGCAGGAGGTCAGACTTGTGTCGTGGCAGCAGCATCCATTTTGTGATGCTGGGGCTCTGGTTAACTTTAACCGGGTAAGTAGGTTTCAACATGTCTTCTCCCTCTAGAAGGGAGGGATAATATCCTCATCACCAGAAATGGGATGGGGGTATTATTCCAAAGTGTTAGACACCTTACACGACATGTTTTGATAAAGCCAAACCATAGTTACCATAACCGTTTCAGATTATAAGGCACTTTAAGAGTATATGGTAGGCTATATCATAGAACAGCTATAAGGACATGGTTCCGAAAGCTGCAGACAGGCTCAGCTCATGCTAGAGCACTATCTCACATCTTACCAAGCACTCTGCCTCCAGGATTGTTAAGGCCTGCCATAGGAGTGGCTGATAGGTACACATGTGTCTATATATAAGGTAGGTATAGGAATACTACACGTAAGCAAGGGGTGATTACACAACCTTGCCCCAGCTGAGTGATCAGCCAGTTGTGTCATAATGGAAGGCCAGGCCAGGGGTGGCATGATACATGCTGCAGCCCCTGGTAGGCCTAGGGTACACCTATGCCATGGGTACCTAAGGTACACTGTACAGGGGCCAATAAGGTGATCCTATCCAATTGGGTTATGCACCTAAAGTACATAGAATTAATTTAGAGAGAGAACAGCAGGGCTGTTGGTCTGATTAGCAGGCCCACAGCCACATCTAAGTCGAAAACCAGTAAAGCAAAAGCAAAAAGTGGGGGTGAACATAGAAAGCAGACCCTACTCTCCTACACAACACCCCCCCCAAACTTAGGGACATTAAACTAACCTTGACCAGTTGAGTCTTCATGTTCTAAGTGGAAATATCTGGAGAGTCCATCTGCATTGGCATGGTCAGTCCCAGGTCTATGTTCCACTGTGAAGTCCATCCCCTGTAGGGAAATGGACCACCTAAGAAGTTTGGGATTTTCACCCTTCATCTGATTTAGCCACAAGAGGGGCTTATGGTCTGTCTGATTCTTGAAGTGAGTGCCAAACAAGTATGGCCTCAGCTTCTTCAGGGCCCAAACCACAGCAAAGGCCTCCCTCTCAATAGCTGACCAATGTTTCTCTCTAGGGGTCAGCCTTCTACTTATAAAAGCAATGGGCTGGTCTTGACCATCTATATGAAGTTGGGAAAGAACAGCTCCCACACCCAACTCAGAAGCATCTGTCTGGACAATAAACTCCTTGGAATAGTCTGGACTTTTCAGAATAGGTGCACTGCACATGGCCTGCTTCAGGTCATCAAATGCTTTTTGACAGCTTACTGTCCACTGAACTTTCTTTGGCATTTTCTTGGAGGTCAAGTCATTAAGTGGTGTCACAATGGACCCATAGTTCTTAACAAATTTTCTGTAGTACCCAGTCAGGCCCAAGAAAGCTCTGACCTGAGTCTGGGTAGTTGGAGGAGTCCAGTCCTTTATGGTCTGGATCTTGCTCTCCAGTGGTTGAACCTGACCCCCACCAACTAGGTGGCCCAGGTACACAACCTTGCTCTGCCCTATCTGGCACTTAGTGGCCTTGATAGTGAGGCCTGCCTTTTGCAGGGCCTCTAAAACATTCCTCAGGTGGACCAGGTGATCCTCCCAGGTGGAGCTAAAGACAGCAATATCATCAAGATAAGCTGCACAGTAGTCATCCAGGCCTGTAAGGACTTGATTCACCAACCTTTGGAAAGTGGCAGGTGCATTCTTCAAACCAAAGGGCATTACCACAAATTGATAATGTCCTCCTGGGGTCGAGAAAGCAGTTTTGGCCTTTGCATTCTCAGCTAGTCTGATTTGCCAGTAGCCTGCTGTCAGGTCAAATGTGCTCAAAAACTTAGCAGCTGCCAGTCTGTCAATGAGCTCATCTGCCCTAGGTATTGGGTGGGCATCTGTCCTAGTGACAGCATTGAGACCTCTGTAGTCCACGTAAAACCTCATCTCTCTCTTAACACCTTGGGTGTGAGGTTTTGGCACAAGAGCTACAGGACTAGCCCAAGGGCTCTTTGAAGGTTCAATGACTCCCAGCTCCAACATCTTTAGTACCTCAATTTTTATGCAGTCCCTGACATGGTCAGGTTGCCTGTAGATTTTACTCTTCACAGGCAGACTGTCACCAGTGTCCACCTCATGGGTGCACCAGTTTGTCTGACTTGGGGTCAGAGAGAACATATGTCTGTAGGATTGCAGAACTTGTCTGCAGTCCTGTTGCTGATGGACAGTGAGGCTGTCAGAAAAGACTACACCATCAACTGAGCCATCATCAGAGTCAACAGTTCTGGGAGAGGGTCACTCTCTTCCTCCTGCCCCTCATCTGTAGCCATGAGTAAGCCCATGTCTGCCCTGTCAACATATGCCTTCAATCTGTTGACATGAAGCACCCTGTGGGGGCTTCTGGGAGTCCCAAGGTCCACCAAGTAGGTGACTTCTCCCTTTTCCTCAACAATAGTGTGGGGTCCAGACCATTTGTCTTGGAGTGCTGCTGGGGCCACTGGCTCCAACACCCACACGTTCTGCCCTGGCTGGTAAACAGTCAGCACAGCCTTTTGGTCATGCCAAGCTTTTTGGAGTTCTTGGCTTGCCTCAAGGTTTTTAGAAGCCTTCTTGAAGTTGAAGTTGAAGGCATTTGTAAAGCGCACTGTGACCGACCGGTTTCCTGGCGTTAAGGGATTATTGGAGACGGAGAAGGGAGGTTAAGTGGAGGGGAACGCCTGGGCGAACAAGTGAGTCTTGAGCGCTTTCCGAAAGAGAAGGTAGGAGGGGATTAGTCGAATGGTAAGAGGGAGACTATTCCAGAAGCGAGGGGCCAGGAAAGAAAACCTGGTACCGCCTGCTCGAGATTTACGAAATCGAGGAACAGTGAGGAGAGCCTGACTGGAGGAGCGAAGATGACGACTGGGGAGGTATACTCATATATATATATATATATTCATATACTCTGCCATCCTGGAGCAGAGACCAAGTACATAATCCACTATATCAAGTTTGGGTTGTCTGAGAGGTCTCTCCCATCCTTCTCTTACTAAACATAGGGGTCCTCTTACAGGATGCCCAAACAAAAGCTCAAAAGGGCTGTAGCCAACCCCCTTTTGTGGGACCTCTCTGTAAGCAAACAGAAGGCAGGGTAAAAGGATGTCCCATCTTCGCCTAAGCTTGTCTGGTAAACCTTTTATCATCCCTTTTAGGGTCTTGTTGAATCTCTCCACACGCCCATTGCACTGTGGGTGATAGGGTGTGGTGAACTTGTAGTTCACACCACACTCCTTCCACATTGCAGTCAAATATCCTGACATGAAGTTGGCACCTCTGTCAGAAATGACCTCCTTTGGAAAGCCCACTCTGGAGAATACTCCAAGTAGGGCCCTTGCCACAACAGGAGCTGTTGTGGTCCTTAGGGGAATAGCTTCTGGATACCTGGTGGCATGGTCCACTATCACCAGTATGAATCTGTGCCCAGATGCTGTTTGTGGGTCCATTGGTCCTACAATATCTATGCCCACTCTCTCAAAGGGAACCCCCACCACAGGTAGTGGTATGATGGGGGCCTTTGTGGTGCCACCTGATTTGCCACTGGCTTGGCAGGTGACACAGGAGCGACAAAACTCCTTGGTATCTTCTGACATATGAGGCCAGTGAAAGTGAGGGACAAGCCTGTCCAAAGTCTTGTTCTGGCCTAAGTGTCCTGCAAGGGGAATATCATGGGCCAAGGTAAGAAGGAAGCCTCTGAACTTCAGTGGTATGACCAACCTCCTGGATGCACCAGGCTTGGGGTCTCTAGCCTCTGAATACAGCAGCCCTTCATCCCAATACACTCTATGGGTACCTTGAGCATTCCCTGCAGCCTCAGCAGCAGCCTGCTGCCTGAGGGGTTCAAGAGAGGGGAAGTCTAATTGTGCCTGCCTCAGATCTGCCCTTGAAGGTCCCCTTGTCCCAAGAAACTCAACCTGATCAGGTTCAAGTTCTTCTAGGACAGTTCCTTCAGGGCTCTCAGAATCATCCTCCTGTGAGGGCTGATCCATTACCTGAGGCAGGGGGGAAGGCACAGCCTTTACCCTACTGCTCTTTCTCTTGGGTTGTGACTGGTCCATGGTTCCAGGATCCAGCACTTGTTCAGTGTTGCACTTTTTGGCCTGTGACCTGGTCACAGCAAGGACATGTGCATCTATCCCCAGCATTTCTGCATGTGTCCTATACTCCACTTCAGACCAAACGGAAGTTTCAAGATCATTGCCCAGTAAACACTCCACAGGAAGGTCTGAACTAACAACAACTTTCTTGAGGCCAGTTACCCCTCCCCAGGAGAAGTTAACAATTGCCACACTATGGGAGGTAGTGGCATTGCTAGCGTTGGTCACTAGGTAGTTCTCACCTAGTATGATCTGTCCAGGGTCCACAAAGGCAGGTGTCACCATTGTGACACTAGCCCCATTGTCCCTGTAGGCCTGAGCCATCCTATCATTGATAAAAGGAGTCTGTCTGTACTTTCCCAGGTTACTGGGGCCTATAGTAGAGGAGAAAGCTATGTCCCCATCATAGATCAGAACAGCCTGAGTAGGTATCCTGACTAGGCCAGAATCCTCCTCAGTTCCCAGGGTTAACCCTACTACACCCTTTTGCTGGGAACCACCACTTACAGCTGAACTAGGGGGGACAGTTGCCTTAGGGGCAATGGTGGCTGGGGGCTTATCCTTTTTGGTGCACTCACTAAACCAATGTGAGTTTGACTTCCAATAGTTGCACCATGGTTTCTTTTGGCCATCTTTCTTCTTATCCTTTTTGGGACCACCCTCCCCCTGAGCCTTTTGGGGGCCTGGTGAAGACTTCTGGTCTTTTTGTTTCTGATCATTACCCTTCTGGTCTGCCTTTTTCTGATCACCGCCCTGGTTCTAGATTTTCTGCTTAACTCTAGTCCTGACCCATCTAGCTGCCTTCTTTCCCAATTCTTGGGGAGAAGTCAGATCAGAATCAATCAGGTGTTGATGCGGTAGCTGGTTTTGACAGTTGTTAAGAATTTTTTCTCTCATGATCAAATTATACAATCCTGTATAGTCCTTAACCTTACTTCCCAATAGCCAGCCTTCCAAAGCCTTAGTGGCACAATCTACAAAGTCAGTCCAGTCCTGAGTCTGTGTCTTCTGGGTATCCCTGAACAACAACCTGTATTGTTCAGTGGTTAGGCCAAACCCATCAATCTGAGCACTCTTCAGGACAGTGTAATTGTCTGCATCCTCATCACTAACTGTGAGGAGCTTGTCTCTACCTTTCTCAGAGAAGGAGAGCCACAAGAAAGCTGCCCACTGACTTTGGGGTACCTTCTGTACTTTGCAAGCTCTCTCCAAAGCAGTTATCCATTTGTGGATGTCATCCCCACACTTGTAGGGAGGGACAATCTTGCTCATGTTTCTATTATCATAGGTCCTGTCTCTATCCTTAGGGATATTGCTGCCACCAGTGGGTTCTAACCCACTTAACTTCTGCTCTCCAGCCAGAGCAAGCTTCTCCTTGGCAAGGGCAAGTTCTTCCCTCTCAATCCTTAGATTAGCTTCCCTCATTCTGGCTTCATGCTCTTTTCTCTGGGGGGAAGTCATTCCCCTGTGAGAAGAGGCATTAGAGATGCTAGAGACATGGGAGTGGATGGATTCCCTTGAAGGGGATCTGTTTCTCCTGTTTCTCTGGTTAAGTCCACTTGGGGGTCTGAATGGGGGGACCCCATGCAGACTCCCATGTAAGCTTAAGTTAGCCTGGCTAAGTCTTCCTACTTTGACCTGGCTGTCTACCTCCTCATCTGAAGTCCCATCTGACTCATCTGTAGCGGGTAGACCCTCACCTGTACCTAGGGTACCAGCCTGGAAGGCCCTAAGAGCATCATACTCCTCTAGGATCTCTACTAGCTGAATGAGGGTAGGGTTTGCACCCTGTTTTAACTTTCTGGAGGTACACAATTGTCTCATCTCCTGAAAAGTTAGGGTATCATATCTAGAGGGGATCTTTCTAAGACCTACCCCTCCTGAGAGAGAATCTACTTGATCTCCTCCCAGAGACATGATCTAGTGAGGGTGTGGTGTGTGCACCTACCTACACTAGTTGTATCTACTAAACCTCTCTAGTAGTTGTAGTCAGGGTGTGCTAGGCCCTTCAACCTACAACAACTAAGTCCAGTAGGACTTAAGTATTTATAATCTATGTTATATGTACCTAAACAATATCTGTGTGATCTTTCAATTTAGTATCTCAAGATTACAATGGTATTACAACAGCAAGCTAAGATCCCAACCGCTGCTCACCAATGTGAGAAGTTGGCCTGATATATGATGTCACTAATTCTAGTGTACACCTTGTATCAGTCCAAACAACCCTTATGGTGATTGGTTGTAAAGTCAACCTTATAGACCAGGGGGCAGATTTATGTTTGACTTGCGCCTCATTTACGCCGCCGTTGCGTCACTTTTGTGACGCAGCAGCGGCGCAAATCCTGCGCCATGGTGCGGGGTATTTACAACGTGACGCATCTGGGAGATGCGTCACGTTGTAAAGCCCTGCGCCACATGTAGGCGTTTCAGGGCAGGTGGGGGCGTTCCGGCGCAGGAACGCCTCCTAAAAGTGGCTGAGTGAAATCTACAAGATTTCACTCAGTCACTTTTGAGCCCATGCTGCATCAAAACCCTGCGCCTGCTTGAAGCAGGCGTAAGGATTGACGCAGCATTGTGCAGATAGGGCCCCCCAGAGCATTGCTGGAGCTGCGTCGCGCTTGCGACGCAACTCCAGCAATGCGCCACATTTACGGCACAGATGCGTGACGCATCTGTGCCGTTTTTGCCCCATGGTGCGCCGCATTATAAATGCGGCGCATCCATGATGGCGGAGCTGGGGCGCAAAATAACTGCCGCATCCCTGCTGATATGCAGGGATGCGTCAGTTATTATAAATATGCCCCCAGCTATCCTAGTGGTAGCATGGACAAAAGCAGTCTTAGGCTAAACCCTGAATGGCATGTGAAGCCAGCTGTTATACCATATGTAATCCCTTGAATACCAAATGAAAGGACACTACAACAGATATATATATCAAATAAAGTGTATTTATTCTAGTCAAACCCTCAGCACTCTTTATGAGATTCGAGGTAAGTACAACACAGTCTTATTTAAGCATACATTAAGTCACACAGGTAAGTAATACAGTTAGGCCCTAGGGGCCACGCAAACCATATACTAAGTAAGTGGTATAAGGACCACTGTCATGGAAATAGGATAGGCCTAGGCCTAGGGAATCGCTGGGGCTACACTATACTACCAAAGGTTAGGAAGTGGGAGGCCCACGGGATTCAGGTGCAGAGTGGAAACACTCACGCGTAATGCGTATAATCGATAGAAATAGTACAGTTTAGAAATAATAAGATTTAGGACACTTCTGGAGTAACTAGGAAGTCGAGACTTGAGAACTAGACACTAGGATAGTCAATACCCTGATGAGCACCGGAGTACCCAAGTTACCTAGCCCACGGGCTGCGGGTGCATAGGTGTGAACTTGCGTCGGGTTTCGTCGTCGATCCCTATGGATGCCTGAAGGAAAGATGCTGACAGGCAGTCAGTGAAGAGTGTCCGGTGGATCCCAAGGCCGGGATCAAGAAGGAAGGATACCTGCAAGCAGAAGGGACAGAGTCTGGGTCACTAGCCAGTGACCACGTGGAACCAGGAAGGAACCAGGCGATGTCGGGAGATTGTAGGTGAAGACGTGAAGCTTGTCGCAGCCGCCACGGCTACTAGGAGACGTCGGGGACGACCAGGACCAGGAGGCGAGCTGTCCCACAAAGGCTCGTGCTGTCGGCGGTGTCGAAGTCGAACTAGGACTCACCAAGCCTTGGCAAGCGGAACCCACGAAGAATGGAGGACTTGCTTCTGGCGCAGACCAGGAAGGTCTGGGGTGCTTCTCTTTTACAGAGGAGCAGGAGCCAGTCTGGAGGAGCCAAACCAGCAGTGGAAAATTGAAGGTGTGTCATCGCAAAGGTTACTAGCCAACGGGCAAGCAACCGGACAGACGCGGCAAGCAGGAAAATGCAGAAGGGCCCCACGCAGGACTCGTGGAGTGTGGGGGCTGATCTTCGGTGCAGATGGTGCTTGGGGCTGGGGCTTCTCAATCCCCGGTGCACAACCTTGAGGGTGCCTCAGAAGCTGCGCTGGAAGATACTCGCCACTTTTCCCAGGTAGCCGGTCCCACGTCTGTCGTCCCCTCCACGGATCTCAGCTCAGCTGTGGATGTGGATCAGGGTCGGAGAAGTCTGGAAGTCAAGGCTCTGGTCAGGCTCTGCAGTCGGTCCCTCGTAGAACTTCAGCAAAGCAAAGGGTAAGTCTCTTGATGGTGCCTGTTCGCACAGGGTGACCACTCCTTGGCCACAAGGGAGATTCTTCATTCTTCTTCTTTCGTTGAATGTCGAAGGTCCAGAGTTTCTGTTCAAGGTGCAGGTTCAGGATAATCTAATCTCCTGGGGCCCAGCTACCACACTTATACTAATCTGGGGGGCTGGGTTGCCTGCTAGGTCACGCCTTATGGGTAGGACCTGGGAGGGGGGTGGTTACACCCCCTTCCCTTTGTCCAGTTTCGCGCCAGGACTGGGGCTGGAGTGCCCCAGCACCGGTTTGAACTGGACTATGCATGGGACACCTTGTGTGCCCCAGGCAGTGTCTAGTTTCTTTCATCCCTCCCTGCCCCAATACACTAAGGCCTGTCTGGGGTGGTGCTCGCACCTCCCAAGGCAGGAAACCTATTGTAGGAGAGTAGGGTCTGCTATCCTATGGTCACCCCAAATTTTTGCTTTTTGCTTCACTGGTTTTTGACATATTGAGGCTGTGGGCCTGCTAATCAGACCCCCAGCCTGCTGTTCTCTCTACTAAATTGACACTATGCACTATAGGTGCATAACCAATTGGAATTGGATCACCCTGTGAGCCCCTGTACCAGTGTACACTAGGTACCCAGGGCATTGGTGTATCTAAGGCCTACCAGGGGCTGAAACATGTATTATGCCACCCCTGGCCTGGCCTAACAATTTGACACAACTGGCTGATCACTCAGCTGGGGTAAGTTGGTGTAACCACCTCTTACTTAGGTGTAGTATACCTATACCTAACCTTAAAATGGAACACATGGTAACCTATAAGTCACTCCTATGGCAGGCCTTGACAATCCTGAAGGCAGAGTGCTTGGTTTCATGTGAGATGGTGCTCTGGCATGAGCTGAGCCTGTCTGCAGTGGTCGGAACAACTTCCTTCTACCGTTTCCAGATATTGTCATACCATATACTCTTAAGTGCATTATGAACCTCGCGGTTAAATGCTATCTTTGGTTTGGCTTTATCAAAACATGTCGAGTAAGGTGTCATACGAATTGGAATACTAACCCCTCGCCAATTCAGGCGACGGGGTTAGCATTCCACCCTTCTAGAGGGACACGACATGTACAGTACCTGAAACCCGGGTAAAATCAGACATAGCCTCAGCTCCACAAAATGGATGCTGCCACCACAGACACAAGTCTGCCCTCCTGCTGCTGGGAGTCCTTCCAGCTTGGGAGATGTGGACAAAGGGTTTCCTGCCAGGGGAGGTGCGAGCACCACCCCAGACAGGATTTTGTGTATTGGTCAGGTAGGGCTTGAAAGAAACCAGACATGCCTGAGACTCACAAGGAGCCTCGGTGCATATGCCAGTTCAATCCGGTCCTGGGGCACACCAGCCCCGGACATGGGGCGAGCTGGACAAAGGATTGGGGGTGTAACCACCCCCCTTCCTGGTCCCACCCTTAGGGAGGGACCTAGCAGGTAGTCCGGCCCCTAGAATCCGCTTAAAGGTAGGAGCTGTGTCCTAAGACTTCAGACATCCTGGAATCAACTTACTACAAAGAAGAAGACGGGAACTTCGATGCTCTGCTGCACAGAGGACTGAAGGAAATCTCCCCTATGGTCAGGGAGTGACCATCTTGCTAACGCAAGCACCAACCAGCTATTCGACATCTGCTTTGCCGCTGCCTCCCGCCGGAGCCCGAGCCCAGACCCCGACAAGACCTGGACCTCCAGACCTCTCACAGCCCGATCCACAGTCCCTGCAAAGAAGGAACCCGTGGAGGCACCGAGACACGTGGAGCCAGCCATCTTGGAAGACCGACGACAAGCTGCAAGCGCAACGACAGAGGCTCCCTCCAAGTTGTGCTTTTGGTCCTGAGAAGCCCAACCACCGAGCAGCATCTGCACCAAAGGTGAGCCCTCCGGCATCTCCACAATCTGCGTGGGGCCCCTCTGCACTTTGCATCTCGACGCGCCTGCCCGGTCCCTGGCCCGTTGGCTAGTGGCCATTTTGGCGACCTATTTTGAAATCAACGACACTGGTCTGGTTGCTCCAGACTGGCCCTAGCTGCTCTCCAAAAGAGCAGCCCCTCTGACCTTTCTGGTCAGAACAATCAGCTTTCCTCTCTTTCCACGACTCCTGTCTTTGCCAAGGTTTGTTTGCTTCTTTCGAGTCGCCGACACCGCCGACAGCGAGAGCCTGCGTGGGACAGTTTGTGACTCGACTCCTGGACGTCGTCGACCTTCAGGGACCACGTGGCTGCGGAGACAAGCTACCCCTAACCACCTGTTTGCACCCGACATCGCCTGGTACCTACCTGGTGCCACGCCGGTCACTGGCTAGTGACTGTGAACACTGTCCCCTCTGCTTTCAGGTCTTCTACAACTCCGATCCACTCTTGGATCCACCGCATCTCTTCTGGACCGACCGCCTGCAGCATCTTTGTCATCAGGCTCCATTGAATCGATAGAAGAAACCCGACGCACTTCGAGACCTATGCACCCGCTTCCTGTGGGTGAGGTAAAGCTGGCACTCCGGTGCCCAAGTGTAGAGAAACATCTCTAGTGTCTGTGTTTTGAATCTTAAGATCGTAGTCCATCCAGAAGACCCTTTCTGCAGTAACTTTTAAACTTTTACGCACCCATTGAAAACCTATGGGAGCACGCTTGTAACTTTCCTCACTGCACACGCTACCCGTGGACCTCCTGGTCACTAACTGAAGTTAGCTCCTTGTAGGCCCAGCGATTCTAGAGGCCCTAGGCCTTTTCCCTTTCCTGTTTGTGGTACTTATACCACTATTTTAGTATATGGTTTGAGTGGCCACCAGGGCCCATCCATATAAAGTGCAACTTCTGTATATTATAACGTTGTCTTGTTTAACGATTTGTGCCCCTGTGCTCATAAAGAGTCTAGGGGATACTTTGAGAAATAAATACATATATATTTTGAATATATATCTGTGTGGTGTCCTTTCATTGGTATAAAGGGTGGTTGCAATTGGTAAAACAGCCTGCTTAACACGCTTTAACGAGTTTAGCCTCAAAGACTGCTTAGCCTACGCTACCACTAGGGCAGCTAGTCCGAAAAGGTTGACTTACAACCACACCATAAGGGTTGCTTGGCATGGTACAAGGTGGTCACTTTAACTAGTGAACATCATATACCAGGCCAACTTCTCACATTGGTGAGCAGCGGTTGGATTTGAGCTTGCTGTGTTTTACCATTGTAATCTCTTGGTTACCAATTGAAAGATCACATAGGTACCTGTAGGTACATATAAAACAAGATAGATATACTTAAGTTCTACTGAACTTAGTTGTTGGAGAGCAAAGGGAGTAGCACACCCTGACTACAACTACTAGATAGGTTTAGTAGGAAAACCCAAGTGTAGGTAGATTGCAACACATCCACCCACACGTAAGAGCAATGGAGGGGGCAGAGGGGTCCAAGGTACCCATCTCTGTCGAGAGTGACCCCCAGAGGGCACCAACTCTCTTTGCTACCCTAAATCAAAATGAGCTCAGGCAGTTGGCAAATATCAGGGGCCTTAAACAGCCCAAGAACCCTACTTCTGCTGAACTCAGAGAGCTTTTACAGGCTGATGAAGATCAGAAAGCTCTCAAGAAAGCCTCCCAGTTAGGCCCCTTAGGGACTGGAACAGGAGGCCCCCCTTCTGAAGATGCTACTGAGGTACCCCTTTCCAATAGTCACCCCTTAGATGAGAATCATACTACAGAGGATGAAAGTGATAGGGATACAGATGTTAGTGGGGATGTAGGGAGAACTAGCCCAGTGCCAAGTGTTATACGTGGCCCAGCTAACCTAAGGCTACTGGGGACTGACAATGGGATTATCCCATTGGATCTCCCTAGTGGACTTAACCAGGGGCTTGGGAGGCAGAGGAGTCACTCAGGTGAGTCTAATGCTTCTCATGCCTCTAGAGGCTCTCAAGGTCGCTCCAGAAGGGGGATGACCAGCCTTCAAAGGAGGGAGCATGAGGCCAGAATGAAGGCAGCTCAGCTGAGGATCAGGAGACAGGAGCTAGAGGTAGCCCTGATGGAAGAAAAACTGAGCAAGGCTAGGCAACCTAGAGAGAGTGGGTCTATACCCACTGGTGGCAGCATTGTCCCTAAGGACAAAGATAGGGTCTCTGACAATAGGAACCTGTCCAAGGTTGTGCCCCCCTACAAAAGTGGGGATGATATCCACAAGTGGATGACTGCTCTTGAGAGAGCCTGCAAAGTGCAGCAGGTTCCTGAAGACCAGTGGGCAGCAATCTTATGGCTCTCCTTTGAAGGAAGAGGCAGAGATAGACTCCTCACTGTTAGGGAGGAGGATGTCAGAAACTACAGAGCCCTGAAGAGTGTCCTAGTTGATGGGTTAGGCTTAACCACTGAACAGTACAGGTTAATGTTCAGAGACACCCAGAAGACACAGACTCAGGACTGGTCTGAATACATTGAATGTGCCACTAAGGCTTTGGAGGGTTGGTTGCTGGGAAGTAAGGTATCTGATTATACAGGATTGTACAATTTGATGATGAGAGAACAGATTTTAAATAACTATCAGAACCAGCAACTGCATCAACACTTGGTTGACTCAGATCTGACCTCTCCCCAAGAATTGGGAAAGAAGGCAGACAAATGGGTCAGAACCAGGGTTAAGCAAAAGAGCCAGAACCAGGGCCAAGGGGGTGATCAGAAGAAAACAGACCAAAAGGGTGGAGATCAGAAATCTAAAGACCAGAAGTCTTCGACAGGGCCCCAAACTAGTACTAACGAGGGTGGGTCCCAGCCTAAAGGGAAGAAGAAAGAAGGTCCAAAGAAACCCTGGTGCAAATCTTGCAAGAATACAACTCACTGGACTAGTGATTGTAAGAAGGGTGGAGCCCCCAACACTGTTGCCCCTAAGGCACCTGCTCCCAGTACTACTGTTAGCAGTGTTGGTCCCCAGACAAAGGGTGTAGTGGGAATCTCTATGGGAAATGAAGGAGATTCTGACTTAGACAGAACCCTGACACAGGCAGTCTGTGATGGAGACATGGATTTGTCCCTGACTGTGAGCCCCAGTAACCTGGGCAAGTACAGACAGACTCCTTTAATAAATGAAAAAGTGGCTCAAGCCTACAGGGACACATGTGCCAGTGTCACTATGGTGACACCAGGCTTTGTGGACCCTGGACAGTACATACCAGGTGAGAACTACCTGGTGACCAATGCCAGCAATGCCACTACTTCACACAGTGTGGCAGTTGTTAACTTCTCATGGGGAGGGGTAACTGGCCTCAAAAGGGTTGTGGTTAGTGCAGACCTCCCAGTAGAATGTTTGTTGGGCAATGACCTAGAGAGTTCTCTATGGTCAGAAGTGGAGTACAGGACACATGCAGAGATGTTAGGTATATCACCACATGTCCTTGCTGTGACCAGGTCACAGGCCAAAAAGTGCCTTACTGAACCACAGGTCTTGGATCCTGGAACAATGGACCAGGCACCTACCAAGAAGAAGAACAGGAGGGTTAAGGCTGTGCCTTCCCCCCTGCCTCCAAGTGATGATCAGCTTTCCCAGGAAGATGATCTAGAGGACCCTGAAGGAACTGTCCCTGAAGAGCTTGAACCTGATCAGGTTGAGTTTCTGGGGACAGGGGGACCTTCCAGGGCTGACTTGGGGCAGGCTCAGTTATCCTGTCCATCTCTTGAACCCCTCAGACAGCTGGCTGCTGCTGAGGCTGCTGGGAATGCTCAAGGTACACAGAAAGTGTATTGGGATGAAGGGCTCCTTTATTCAGAGGCTAGAGACCCAAAACCTGGTGCAACCAGGAGGTTGGTTATACCTCTGCAATTTAGGGGCTTCCTTCTTACCTTGGCCCATGATATTCCTCTAGCAGGACACTTAGGCCAGAACAAGACTTGGGACAGGCTTGTCCCTCACTTTCACTGGCCTCACATGAATGAAGATACCAAGGAGTTTTGTCGCTCCTGTGTAACCTGCCAAGCCAGTGGCAAATCAGGTGGCACAACAAAGGCCCCCCTAATACCACTACCTGTGGTGGGGGTCCCCTTTGAAAGAGTGGGAATAGATATAGTGGGTCCCATGGATCCTCCCACTGCATCTGGGCACAGATTTATACTGGTGGTAGTGGATCATGCCACCAGGTATCCAGAGGCAATTCCCCTTAGGACCACTACAGCTCCTGTTGTGGCCAGGGCCCTGCTGGGAGTATTCTCCAGAGTGGGGTTTCCTAAGGAGGTGGTTTCTGACAGAGGTACCAACTTCATGTCAGGATACTTGACAGCTATGTGGAAGGAATGTGGTGTCAACTACAAGTTCACCACTCCTTATCACCCACAATGCAATGGGCTTGTTGAGAGATTCAACAAGACCCTAAAGGGTATGATCAAAGGATTACCTGAAAAGCTCAGGCAAAGATGGGACATCCTTCTACCCTGCCTTCTGTTTGCTTACAGAAAGGTCCCACAAAAAGGAGTTGGCTACAGCCCCTTTGAATTGTTGTTTGGGCACCCTGTAAGAGGCCCACTGTGTTTAGTGAAGTAAGGATGGGAGTTACCTCTCAAAAAGCCTAAACAAGACATAGTGGACTATGTACTTGGTCTCCGCTCCAGGATGGCTGAGTATATGGAGAAGGCATCCAAAAACCTTGAGGCAAGCCAGGCCTTACAGAAAGCTTGGCATGACCAAAAGGCTGTCTTGGTTGAGTTTCAGCCAGGACAGAAGGTATGGGTGTTGGAGCCAGTGGCCCCAGCAGCACTCCAAGACAAATGGTCTGGACCCCATACAATCCTGGAAAAGAAGGGAGAGGTTACCTACTTGGTGGACCTAGGAACTCCCAGGAGTCCCCACAGGGTACTCCATGTTAACAGGTTAAAAGCATATGTTGACAGGGCAGACATGGGCTTGCTCATGGCTACAGATGAGGGACAGGAGGAAGAGAGTGACCCTCTCCCAGACTTGTTGTCTCAGAACCCTGAAGATGGCTCAGTTGAAGGAGTGACCCTTGGAGGCAACCTCACTGACCATCAGCAGATTGAATGTAGACAGGTTCTACAATCATTTCAACATATGTTCTCACTGATACCTAGTCAAACTGACTGGTGTACCCATGTGGTGGACACTGGTGACAGTCTGCCTGTGAAGAACAAACTTTACAGACAACCTGACCACGTCAGGGACTGTATAAAGGCTGAGGTACACAAAATGCTGGAATTGGGTGTCAGTCAGTTCAGTTCAGTTCATAAGGCTTTATTCGGAGCTTAAAAACAAAGTCCATAAAAGCACAAACATACATAAAACTTCATCATTTAACAGTCAAACATATAAATACTTTAAAAACAATTTAAAATGACAGATTAGGCCTCGCTTTAATAGCCCGTAAAAGAAAAGTGGCAGTAAAAAAACATACATCAGGTGGCGGGTTAAATAGCAGATTCATAGTGTCTTTTACAGTCCTGACTCCATATTTCTTAAAAACAGGTTTTAAAAAAGCTGATCGGAGGTTTCTGTAAAATGAGCAGAACAATAAGAAGTGTACAGTACTTTGTGCGGTAATATTGTCACATGGGCAAGGACCTGTTGGGTGTTTCTTAATGCTTGGGAATGCGACCAGATGGTGAACAATACCAAAACGGAGCCTTGTCAGAACAAATCGATGGGAGGATCTAGAAACAAAACTCAGATATGGTTGAAACCCTATCGTTTCACTAAAACTACCATAAAAACGACAGGTTGTTAAGTTATTATTAGTTCTCCCACACTTCTCATTTCTGTGATTCATAAAAGTAGATTTCAGCTCATTTTTGGTAAAACATGAGGCTGCATGATGATCCTCAAGTACATTGAGATCATAAATTTCGGAAAAACTTTCAGAAACAAATTTTACCCATGGAATCAATAGATGCTTATCGGTGGAGAGACAATCTTCAATAATGGCTCTGTTTAGAGATGTCTCTTCCTTTATCCATATTGCACGCCAAAGCATAAGCGGTCTAAGGGCTACATGGTCTGAGAGATGTTGGATCCCAAACTCCCTATGCACCAGATCGGTGGAAGCCGAAGTAGGTAGACTTAAAAGTCTTTTAAGAAAGGTATTTTCTTCCACTTGAAGACTACTACTCGGTGCATGCCCCCAGATACCGGCACCATAGAGAGTAATAGAGAGGCACCTCATTTGGTAGATTTTCAACATGTCCATGAGCCGTTTATCCCCTAGTTTGGAAGCAAACTGAAATACCCCGTGGGCGCTTTTCGCCATTCTACCCCTTACATAATTAATCTCATTGGACCAACTACCAGATTTAGAGAAGGTGATACCTAGGTAGTTGAAAGTGTCCACTGTTAAAACCTTTTGTCCCTCAATAAAAAAGGAATGAGGCTTTTTACAACTATTGCCACACTCCATGACAAAGGTTTTAGATTTGTTAATCTTCAGCTTCCTGTCTTCAATGAACAGAGAGAATCTGTCCATTAGACGTTGCAGACCGATGGGAGTCCTAGATAAAATGACGGCATCGTCTGCATAAAGTAGGACAGGAATATGAAAATCAGGGGTTTTGGGGGTATCAGCCGCAACGGTCTTTAAGACCGAATCAACCTCGTTAATAAAAAGTGTAAAAAGCAGGGGAGCGAGTACACATCCCTGCCTGATACCACGTCTAATAGGGAACTTAGGTGTACATTCCCCAGCCGAGCCATAACGTACGCTCGACCTAAGGTTGGCATAAAGCCGGGCCAAGAAATGAACAATGCCCTCTGGTGCACCCATTTCCAGGAGTTTCTCCCATAAGATCTTATGGTTCACCATATCGAAGGCACTGCTCAGATCTGCAAAGCAGAGATAAAGAGATCCTTTCTTTGCCCTCGTATATTTCCCTATTAGAAGTTCAAGATTGAGACACTGTTCTATTGTTCCCCGTCCCTTCCTAAAACCGTATTGAGAATTGGCCAGGATATTATTAGAATCAGCCCATTCTTCAAGTCTAACCAAGAGCACCCTACTCATGATTTTCACGGAGGAACCGAGAAGGGAGATTGGGCGGTAGTTCTTAGCATCACTTCTCTCTCCCTTCTTGTATATTGGAACTATAATAGATTCCTCCCATGAGGGTGGGACACCGAGGCAGACTGCTGCATTAAACACAGTCGTTAATAACGGGCCCCAGATTTCTGGTTCTTTTTTGTAGACATCAATGGGCACCCCGTCCGGCCCCTGGGCCTTACCTCCCTTACTGGCAGAGATACTATTCTCAACCTCAATAATGGAAATATCTAAGGGAATGGCAGACCAGTCGTCTCGGACTACATCCAAGCTTATGTTCGACTCAAAAATCATTGAAAAATGGGAGACCCAGCTTTCCACGCTGACGTTAGCAGTCAGCTCTGGCATTTCCTCGTTTTTAAGAAATGGACTGTTAACAGTAGCCCAGAATAGGGAAGAGTCTGAGGTTTCAGCAGCTTGTTCTAACTTATCCCATGCCTCTAGCCTTAATTCGGCCTTCCTGTTATTAATTGCAGACCTATAGCTGGCTCTAAGTTGCCTTACCAAATTTATGTCTCTGGGTTTAGCAACAAGCGCCTCCTTGAGACCCTTAAGTGCATTGGTACTAGCATGATCAAACCATCCTCTAGACCTACACGATTTTTCCTTTAGATACACTGTAAATTTGGCGTCAATGGTAGTGTTAATATTAGTAAACTTAGGGATAATTACATCCATTACTTCATTATTCTCTAAAATAACAATAATATCATTTAAACAGCTATTAATAATGGAGTTGGACAAGATATCTGCTTTGTCCCCTTTCCACCTAATTCTAATGCCATTGGGACGGTGGGGTTCAATATTAGCAATGATATTAGGTTTAGGACCCCTTTTCGCCTTCCATAGTACAGCTTCCATAGTTAAACAATTATGATCACTGATAAGGTTTTCCACTATCAGAGGGGCTGTACACCACTGGTTAAGGCTGGATGAAATGCAAATAAAATCAATCACAGTATTTGCATTCCGGCCCGTGAAAGTGGGGATAATTTCACCAGAGTCCCCCATCAAATTCTCCAATGGTTCCATGTCATAGGTCACCAGAATTTTATTAAGTGATTCTCCATAAGTATTGTGGGGAAAATGACAGACACCCTCCCCGCAGCAATTAATAAAACCACATGCCCTTTGAACCAGAGGGGGACAAACAACTGTGTTAAAATCCCCTAACCAAATAAAATCAAACATAACAATTTTACCCGTTACTATATCCGCCAGAGCGGATTCTAAAGCAAAAACCACCTCATGTCTGGTGTTATCAAACACATTATTATAAAAGTTGATTAAAAGGATATTTCTACCCAGCTCCTGAGAAAGCCATAAGACCTGGGAGTGGGCCCCGATGGTTACATGTTTCTTTACAATGAGTGGCACCTCTACAGAAATCAGAGTCAAAAGCCCACCCTTTGCTCTGCCCGAAGTGGAAGCCACAGCCGGCAAATGGTAAGAAACAAAACCGGGATAATTAATGGGTACCAGACTCCAGGTTTCCTGAAAACAGATGATACTAAAATTGTTAATAAAATCAAACCATCCTAGACAAGTATCCTTTTGTGAGAGACCAGCAACATTCCAACATGCGATAGTGCACCGGCCTCTATTGTCTAATGTGGTAGGTATAGTTTGGTCAATCCTGCCCACAACGCCATTGGCTGGCCTTACAATTCTGTTGTCCACTAAGACATCATTTAGATTAACATTAGAGTCTATTAAACAGGTGGTGTCAGCTAATTCGTAAGCCCCCTTGATCAGACTACAATTTCCTCTTCCCAAGGAAACAATCGCAGACCCAGAAACCACCGAAGGTAGCCCCAGTCAGTCATTACAGTCAAGGCCACTCAGGGGCTGGAATCTGTTAAACATGGGGATACTAGGCCCATCCCACGTGTTCAGGCCACTAGACCTCCCTTGATAACACTCAACATCTGATTGAATTTTAAAATCCCTATAAAAGAACCCCAAAGGGCGTAAGGATATTCCTACATCCCGTGCCGGAAGAGAAGCAGCTTTAATCAGCACTGTAGATGTAAGTTGGGGGTTTCGAAAGTTGATGACTATACAATCCCCTCTACAAGTCTTGGGTGATTTCCCCACCCAATTCGTTCTTCTAGTGCTTAGAATATCCCCCGAAAGTGCAAGTGGGAAACCGCACTGCCTATGGAGCCAATCCACGGTTTTGTTCTTTAAGGATGAATGTGATTCAACAGAGCCGTGGTTGCTTCCAGAAGTATTAAAGGGGGGAACATTTGTTAATACTGCTACAAATGGTGCACAGGACGGTGGTAAATCCGGCTGAGGTCTACTAGAACTATTATGACTTAAATTGGGGCCCATATTTTTCCTCGATTCTGAATTGAGAATGGATTTAGCCTGAGCCGGCAGCTGCGAAAGGGAGTTAGGTACAACAGGTACAGCAGGGATAACTACCCGATCGTTCTCAGAGCTAACATTATTACTATCATTCAACATTGTGTCAGATATGTGGTGATTGGAGGACGCCACAACAGATGCCATCTCTTTGTCAGCTACAGATACTGCCTTTATGGTGCTTACTGAACTTAGGAGAGTATCCACTAAACCACCCAGTCTAGCTACTTCATCTGTGATTGTAGCAAGTTTGGTCAGTAGGGGTTTAACAATGAGGTCAAGCTTGGCCTCTAAAGCATTCAGCAAAAAATCTAGTTGCCCCTTATCCAAACTAATCGTGGGCCCATCCTGTGTCTTAGTTAGGTCATGCTGAATAATAGACGTTGAGGGGTCAGTTCTTTTGACGGGGCGATTCCCCCCTCGTTTAGGCTGGTTGGTTTTACTGTTAGTCCTACAAGAACGTAATGATCTTTGTGTCCTAAGGGTCTGCGCATTTGGGGTTTTTGGATCTAGAGACAAATCCACACCTGATGCTAATTCAACGGTGGGCGTAATGGTATCAGTGGTCTCACTTATAGAATCATTGAGATCACCCAAAATGGGGCTGTTTGATAAATTTGTATGGACACTAACATTTAGGGTGGAGGATGGCTGGGAAGCTGACTCAGTAGGAGACAAAGGGCCTATACTTTGTGGCCCCGGTCGTCCTAAGGACTTTCTCCTTTCCTGGTTAATTTTGTCCACCATCTTTACTAAATAATTATCCATGGTGGACGACGCAGCCGTTGGTGTAGCTTTGGGCATTGCGAATATCAGCAGTTACACAACCTATATAGATATACACAAAATAACACACTATTTATCTGCGTACATAAATTAACCGGCGAATAATCAAAGATAGTAGCCCGCTCCTACCCGCTCCTGTCCCGGACTGTCTCAGACTGTCCGCCCTTTGTCCGGGCTTCGTCCGGCGCGTCCCGCTCGCGTCCCGCGTAGCGGATGGCGCCTCCTCCTTTAAGAGGGATGGGAGGGCTAGGTCGGGTGGGCGTGGAGCGAGCACAGGTGGTAGAGAGCACGGGATCCTGGGACACAGAGTCCCGCGTCGTGCTACTGCCCTCCTCGACTCCCTGCAGGCAACAACAGAGACAGGCAGCCCCTTCCTCAATGACAACGGGGGAAAGTACCTCCAAGAGTCACACAGCACACCAGGCGAAGCGGGACCCGCGCCAGCGGGTTCCGCGAGGCTTAAGAATAGTCCGGGTCGGGTGGGCGTGGAGCGAGCACAGGTGGTAGAGAGCACGGGATCCTGGGACACAGAGTCCCGCGTCGTGCTACTGCCCTCCTCGACTCCCTGCAGGCAACAACAGAGACAGGCAGCCCCTTCCTCAATGACAACGGGGGAAAGTACCTCCAAGAGTCACACAGCACACCAGGCGAAGCGGGACCCGCGCCAGCGGGTTCCGCGAGGCTTAAGAATAGTCCGGGTCGGGTGGGCGTGGAGCGAGCACAGGTGGTAGAGAGCACGGGATCCTGGGACACAGAGTCCCGCGTCGTGCTACTGCCCTCCTCGACTCCCTGCAGGCAACAACAGAGACAGGCAGCCCCTTCCTCAATGACAACGGGGGAAAGTACCTCCAAGAGTCACACAGCACACCAGGCGAAGCGGGACCCGCGCCAGCGGGTTCCGCGAGGCTTAAGAATAGTCCGGGTCGGGTGGGCGTGGAGCGAGCACAGGTGGTAGAGAGCACGGGATCCTGGGACACAGAGTCCCGCGTCGTGCTACTGCCCTCCTCGACTCCCTGCAGGCAACAACAGGGACAGGCAGCCCCTTCCTCAATGACAACGGGGGAAAGTACCTCCAAGAGTCACACAGCACACCAGGCGAAGCGGGACCCGCGCCAGCGGGTTCCGCGAGGCTTAAGAATAGTCCGGGTCGGGTGGGCGTGGAGCGAGCACAGGTGGTAGAGAGCACGGGATCCTGGGACACAGAGTCCCGCGTCGTGCTACTGCCCTCCTCGACTCCCTGCAGGCAACAACAGAGACAGGCAGCCCCTTCCTCAATGACAACGGGGGAAAGTACCTCCAAGAGTCACACAGCACACCAGGCGAAGCGGGGCCCGCGCCAGCGGGTTCCGCGAGGCTTAAGAATAGTCCGGGTCGGGTGGGCGTGGAGCGAGCACAGGTGGTAGAGAGCACGGGATCCTGGGACACAGAGTCCCGCGTCGTGCTACTGCCCTCCTCGACTCCCTGCAGGCAACAACAGAGACAGGCAGCCCCTTCCTCAATGACAACGGAGGAAAGTACCTCCAAGAGTCACACAGCACACCAGGCGAAGCACACCAGGCTCAGAGAGCCCCTGGGCTAGCCCAGTGGTTCTGGTCCCCAAACCTCACACCAAAGATGGCAAGAGAGAGATGAGGTTCTGTGTGGATTACAGAGGACTCAATGCTGTCACTAGGACAGATGCACATCCTATTCCAAGGGCAGATGAGCTCATAGATAAACTGGCTTCTGCTAAGTTTTTGAGCACATTTGATTTGACAGCTGGCTATTGGCAAATCAGGTTAGCTGAGGAGTCCAAGGCCAAAACAGCATTCTCAACCCCAGGTGGGCATTATCAATTTTTGGTGATGCCCTTTGGTCTGAAGAATGCACCTGCCACCTTCCAAAGGTTGGTGAATCAAGTCCTTACTGGGTTGGATGACTTTTGTGCAGCATATCTTGATGACATTGCTGTCTTTAGCTCCACCTGGGAGGATCACCTGATCCACCTGAAGAAGGTAGTTGAGGCTCTGCAAAAGGCAGGCCTCACTATCAAGGCTACTAAGTGCCAGATAGGGCAGAGTAAGGTTGTGTATTTGGGCCACCTTGTAGGTGGAGGCCAAGTTCAACCACTGGAGAGTAAGATACAGTCATTTAAGGACTGGTCCCCTCAAACCACCCAGACTCAAGTTCGAGCTTTCTTGGGCTTGACTGGGTACTACAGGAAGTTTGTTAAGAACTATGGGTCCATTGTGACTCCTCTTAATGATCTGACATCCAAGAAGATGCCCAAAAAGGTTCAGTGGACAGTAAGCTGTCAAAAGGCATTTGATGACCTGAAGAAGGCCATGTGCTCTGCACCTATCCTGAAAAGTCCTGACTACTCCAAAGAGTTTATTGTCCAAACAGATGCTTCTGAGTTGGGTGTGGGAGCTGTGCTGTCACAACTTAATGTAGATGGTCAAGACCAACCCATTGCTTTTATTAGCAGAAGGTTGACCCCCAGAGAGAAGAATTGGTCAGCTATTGAGAGGGAGGCCTTTGCTGTGGTGTGGGCCCTGAAGAAGCTGAGGCCATACTTGTTTGGCACTCACTTCAAGATTCAGACCGACCATAAGCCCCTCTTGTGGCTAAATCAGATGAAGGGTGAAAACCCCAAACTGCTTAAGTGGTCCATTTCCCTACAGGGGATGGACTTTACAGTGGAGCACCGGCCAGGTACAGACCATGGGAATGCAGATGGTCTCTCCAGGTACTTCCACTTAGGACATGAAGACGAGACTGGTCAAGGCTAGTTTAATGTCCCTGCGTTTGGGGGGGGGTTGTGTAGGAGAGTAGGGTCTGCTATCCTATGGTCACCCCAAATTTTTGCTTTTTGCTTAACTGGTTTTTGACATATTGAGGCTGTGGGCCTGCTAATCAGACCCCCAGACTGCTGTTCTCTCTACTAAATTGACACTATGCACTATAGGTGCATAACCAATTGGAATTGGATCACCCTGTGAGCCCCTGTACCAGTGTACACTAGGTACCCAGGGCATTGGTGTATCTAAGGCCTACCAGGGACTGAAGCATGTATTATGCCACCCCTGGCCTGGCCTAACAATTTGACACAACTGGCTGATCACTCAGCTGGGGTAAGTTGGTGTAACCACCTCTTACTTAGGTGTAGTATACCTATACCTAACCTTAAAATGGAACACATGGTAACCTATAAGTCACTCCTATGGCACGCCTTGACAATCCTGAAGGCAGAGTGCTTGGTTCCATGTGAGATGGTGCTCTGGCATGAGCTGAGCCTGTCTGCAGTGGTCGGAACAACTTCCTTCTACCGTTTCCAGATATCGTCATACCATATACTCTTAAGTGCATTATGAACCTCGCGGTTAAATGCTATCTTTGGTTTGGCTTTATCAAAACATGTCGAGTAAGGTGTCATACGAATTGGAATACTAACCCCTCGCCAATTCTGGCGACGGGGTTAGCATTCCACCCTTCTAGAGGGACACGACATGTACAGTACCTGAAACCCGGGTAAAATCAGACATAGCCTCAGCTCCACAAAATGGATGCTGCCACCACAGACACAAGTCTGCCCTCCTGCTGCTGGGAGTCCTTCCAGCTTGGGAGATGTGGACAAAGGGTTTCCTGCCAGGGGAGGTGCGAGCACCACCCCAGACAGGATTTTGTGTATTGGTCAGGTAGGGCTTGAAAGAAACCAGACATGCCTGAGGCTCACAAGGAGCCTCGGTGCATATGCCAGTTCAATCCGGTCCTGGGGCACACCAGCCCCGGACCTGGGGCCAGCTGGACAAAGGATTGGGGGTGTAACCACCCCCCTTCCTGGTCCCACCCTTAGGGAGGGACCTAGCAGGTAGTCCGGCCCCTAGAATCCGCTTCAAGGTAGGAGCTGTGTCCTAAGACTTCAGACATCCTGGAATCAACTTACTACAAAGAAGAAGACGGGAACTTCGATGCTCTGCTGCACAGAGGACTGAAGGAAATCTCCCCTATGGTCAGGGAGTGACCATCTTGCTAACGCAAGCACCAACCAGCTATTCGACGTCTGCTTTGCCGCCGCCTCCCGCCGGAGCCCGAGCCCAGAGCCCAACAAGACCTGGACCTCCAGACCTCTCACAGCCCGATCCACAGTCCCTGCAAAGAAGGAACCCGTGGAGGCATCGAGACACGTGGAGCCAGCCATCTTGGAAGACTGACGACAAGCTGCAAGCGCAATGACAGAGGCTCCCTCCAAGTTGTGCTTTGGGTCCTGAGAAGCCCAACCACCGAGCAGCATCTGCACCAAAGGTGAGCCCTCCAGCATCTCCACGATCTGCGTGGGGCCCCTCTGCACTTTGCATCTCGACGCGCCTGCCCGGTCCCTGGCCCGTTGGCTAGTGGCCATTTTGGCGACCTATTTTGAAATCAACAATGCTGGTCTGGTTGCTCCAGACTGGCCCTAGCTGCTCTCCAAAAGAGCAGCCCCTCTGACCTTGCTGGTCAGAACAATCAGCTTTCCTCTCTTTCCATGACTCCTGCCTTTGCCAAGGCTTGTTTGCTTCTTTTGAGTCGCCGACACCGCCGACAGCGAGAGCCTGCATGGTACAGCTCTTGACTCGACTCCTGGACGTCGTCGACCTTCAGGGAACACGTGGCTGCAGAGACAAGCTACCCCTAACCACCTGTTTGCACCCGACATCGCCTGGTACCTACCTGGTGCCACGCCGGTCACTGGCTAGTGACTGTGAACACTGTCCCCTCTGCTTTCAGGTCCTCTACAACTCCGATCCACTCTTGGATCCACCGCATCTCTTCTGGACCGACCGCCTGCAGCATCCTTGTCATCAGGCTCCATTGAATCGATAGAAGAAACCCGACGCACTTCGAGACCTATGCACCCGCTTCCTGTGGGTGAGGTAAAGCTGGCACTCCGGTGCCCAAGTGTAGAGAAACATCTCTAGTGTCTGTGTTTTGAATCTTAAGATCGTAGTCCATCCAGAAGACCCTTTCTGCAGTAACTTTTAAACTTTTACGCACCCATTGAAAACCTATGGGAGCACGCGTGTAACTTTCCTCACTGCACACGCGACCCGTGGACCTCCTGGTCACTAACTGAAGTTAGCTCCTTGTAGGCCCAGCGATTCTAGAGGCCCTAGGCCTTTTCCCTTTCCTGTTCGTGGTACTTATACCACTATTTTAGTATATGGTTTGAGTGGCCACCAGGGCCCATCCATATAAAGTGCAACTTCTGTATATTATAACGTTGTCTTGTTTAACAATTTGTGCCCCTGTGCTCATAAAGAGTCTAGGGGATACTTTGAGAAATAAATACATATATATTTTGAATATATATCTGTGTGGTGTCCTTTCATTGGTATAAAGGGGGGTTGCAATTGGTAAAACAGCCTGCTTAACACGCTTTAACGAGTTTAGCCTCAAAGACTGCTTAGCCTACGCTACCACTAGGGCAGCTAGTCCGAAAAGGTTGACTTACAACCACACCATAAGGGTTGCTTGGCATGGTACAAGGTGGTCACTTTAACTAGTGAACATCATATACCAGGCCAACTTCTCACACCTATTGTCCGAGCCTCCCGTGCCGGGATCACTCCCAGCAGCAGGAGGTCAGACTTGTGTCGTGGCAGCAGCATCCATTTTGTGATGCTGGGGCTCTGGTTAACTTTAACCGGGTAAGTAGGTTTCAACATGTCTTCTCCCTCTAGAAGGGAGGGATAATATCCTCATCACCAGAAATGGGATGGGGGTATTATTCCAAAGTGTTAGACACCTTACACGACATGTTTTGATAAAGCCAAACCATAGTTACCATAACCATTTAAGATTATAAGGCACTTTAAGAGTATATGGTAGGCTATATCATAGAACAGCTATAAGGACATGGTTCCGAAAGCTGCAGACAGGCTCAGCTCATGCTAGAGCACAATCTCACATGTTACCAAGCACTCTGCCTCCAGGATTGTTAAGGCCTGCCATAGGAGTGGCTGATAGGTACACATGTGTCTATATATAAGGTAGGTATAGGAATACTACACCTAAGCAAGGGGTGATTACACGACCTTGCCCCAGCTGAGTGATCAGCCAGTTGTGTCATAATGGAAGGCCAGGCCAGGGGTGGCATAATATATGCTGCAGCCCCTGGTAGGCCTAGGGTACACCTATGCCCTGGGTACCTAAGGTACACTGTACAGGGGCCAATAAGGTGATCCTATCCAATTGGGTTATGCACCTAAAGTACATAGAATTAATTTAGAGAGAGAACAGCAGGGCTGTGGGTCTGATTAGCAGGCCCACAGCCACATCTAAGTCGAAAACCAGTAAAGCAAAAGCAAAAAGTGAGGGTGAACATAGAAAGCAGACCCTACTCTCCTACAAAGGCCTAGGGCCTTGAGAATTGCTGGGACTACAAGGTGCTAACAGTAGTTAGTGACCAGGAGGCCCACAGGATGCGTGTGCAGTGTTGAAAGTTACACGCGTGCACCTATTAGATTCAATGGGTGTGTAAAAGTCACAGAGTTAAAGCAAAGGGAGTCTTCCGGATGGACCAGAACCTAACAACTGGAAACCTAGACACTAGAGATGTTTCTCTACACAGGAGCACCGGAGTGCCAGCGTTACCTCACCCACAGGAAGCGGGTGCATAGGTGTCAAAGTGCGTCGGGTTTCGTCGTGTAGGTCTATGGAGCCTGAAGATGAAGATGCTGCAGGCAGCCAGGCGAGAAGAGTTCCGGTGGATCCAAAGGTGGATCTGAAGGGTAGAAGACCTGAAAGCAGAGGGGACACTGTTCAGAGTCACTAGCCAGTGACCGGCGTGGAACCAGGAAGGAACCAGGCGATGTCGGGTGCCAACAGGTGAAAAAGTGAAGCTTGTCTCTGCAGCCACGTGGAAGTGACGATGTCGACGACGTCCAGGAGTCACTCACGAGCTGTCCCACGAAGGCTCGAGCTGATGGCGGTGTCGGCTTCTCGATGGGAGCAAACAGGCCTTGGCTAATGCAAGCCACGCAGGAGTCGATGAAAGCTGGGTACTCTAACCAGCAAGGTCAGAGGGGTTGCTCCTTTTCACAGGAGCAAGGGCCAGTCTGGAGCAACCAGACCAGCAGTGTTGTTCGTAGATTTCGTCGCCAAGATGGCCACTAGCCAACGGGCCAGTAACCGGGATGACGCATCAAGTGGCAAAAAGCAAAAGGGCCCCACGCAGATCTCGTGGATGCTGGAGGGCTGGTCTTTGGTGCAAATGCTGCTCGGTGTTGGGGCTTCTCAGGGCCCTATGCACAGCGATGAGGATGCCTCGGGTGCTGCGCAGTCAGCTTGTCGTGGACGTTTAAAGATGGCCGGTCCCACGTCTCTCGGTGCCTCCACGGGTCTCTTCTTTGCAGGGACTGTGGATCAGGCTCTGAGATGTCTGGGAGTCTGGGTCTTGTCGGGCTCTGGGCTCGGTCTCCGGCGGGAGGCGGTGGCAAAGCAGTCGTTGAGTTGCTGGATGGTGCCTGTGTTCACAGGGTGGTCACTCCTTGACCACAAGGGAGATTCTCTTCAGTCTTCTGTGCAGCAGAATGTCGAAGTCCAGTGATTCTTCTTCTTCAAGTCGAGTTTCAGGATGATCTAAAGTCCTGGGACACAGCTCCTACTCTTATTCCAAATCTAAGGGCTGGATTACCTGCTAGGTCCCTCCTCTGGGTGGGACCAGGAAGGGGGGTGGTTACACCCCCTCTCCTTTGTTCAGTTTCGCGCCAGGGCTGGGGCTGGAGAGCCCCAGCTCCAGTTTGAACTGTCATATGCACGGGGACACCTTGTGTGCCCCAGGCATGTCTCAATCTATTCAGCCCTCCCTAACCCACTATACAAAATCCTGTCTGGGGTGGTGCAAGCACCTCCCCTGACAGGAAACCCTTTGTCCAAACCTCCCAAGCTGGAAGGACTCCCAGCAGCAGGAGGTCAGACTTGTGTCTGTGGTGGCAGCATCCATTTTGTGATGCTGAGGCTCTTTCTAACTTTACCCGGGTTTCAGGTTAGGTACATGTCGTGTCCCTCTAGAAGGGTGGAATGCTACCCCCGTCGCCAGAATTGGCGAGGGGGTAGTATTCCAAATCGTATGACACCTTACTCGACATGTTTTGATAAAGCCAAACCAGAGTTAGTATTTGACCTCGAGGTCCATAATGCCCTTAAGAGTATATGGTAGGGCAATATCATGGAAACAGCTAAAGGACGTTGTTCCGAAAGCAGCAGACAGGCTCAGCTCATGCCAGAGCACCATCTGACATGAAACCAAGCACTCTGCCTCCAGGATTGTTAAGGCCTGCCATAGGAGTGACTGATAGGTTACCATGTGTCCATATATGTTAGATATAGATATACTATATCTAAGTAAGAGGTGATTACACCAACTTACCCCAGCTGAGTGATCAGCCAGTTGTGTCAAATAGTGAGGCCAGGGGTGGCCTAATACATGCTGCAGCCCCTGGTAGGCCTTGGATACACCTATGCCCTGGGTACCTGGGGTACACTTTTACAGGGTCCAATAAGGTGAACCAGTTCCAATTGGTAATGCACCTAGTGTGCATTGGCATTAATTTAGGGAGAGAACAGCAGGGCTGTGGGTCTGATTAGCAGGCCCACAGCCACACTAAGTCATAAAACCAGTGAAGCAAAAGCAAAAATTTGGGGTGACCATAGGATAGCAGACCCTACTCTCCTACACAACCCCCCCCCCAAACGCAGGGACATTAGACTAACCTTGACCAGTTGTGTCTTCATGTTCTAAGTGGAAGTACCGGGAGAGACCATCTGCATTACCATGGTCAGTCCCTGGGTGGTGCTCCACTGTAAAGTCGATCCCCTGTAGGGAAATGGACCACCTGAGTAGTTTGGGGTTTTCACCCTTCATCTGATTTAGCCATAAGAGGGGCTTATGGTCAGTCTGAATCTTGAAGTGAGTTCCAAATAAGTATGGTCTCAACTTCTTCAGGGCCCACACCACAGCAAAAGCCTCCCTCTCAATAGCTGACCAACGTTTCTCTCTAGGGGTCAGCCTTCTGCTAGTAAAAGCAATGGGCTGGTCTTGACCATCTACATTAAGTTGTGAAAGCACAGCTCCCACCCCCAACTCAGAAGCATCTGTTTGGACAATACATTCTTTGGAGAAGTCAGGACTCCTCAGAATAGGTGCAGAGCACATGGCCTTCTTCAGGTCATCAAATTCCTTTTGACAGTTTACTGTCCACTGAACCTTTTTGGGCATCTTCTTGGATGTCAGATCATTAAGAGGAGTCACTATGGACCCATAGTTCTTAACAAACTTCCTGTAGTACCCAGTCAGGCCTAAGAAAGCTCGAACTTGAGTCTGGGTAGTTGGAGGGGACCAGTCCTTGATGGTCTGGATCTTACTCTCCAGTGGTTGAACCTGGCCTCCACCTACAAGGTGGCCCAAGTATACAACTTTACTCTGCCCTATCTGGCATTTAGTAGCCTTGATAGTGAGGCCTGCCTTTTGCAGGGCCTCTAGTACTTTTGTCAGGTGGATCAGGTGATCCTCCCAGGTGGAGCTAAAGACAGCAATATCATCTAGATATGCTGCACAGAAGTCATCCAACCCAGTGAGGACTTGGTTCACCAACCTTTGAAAAGTGGCAGGTGCATTCTTCAGACCAAAGGGCATCACCACAAATTGGTAATGACCTCCTGGGGTTGAGAATGCTGTTTTGGCCTTAGACTCCTCAGCTAACCTGATTTGCCAATAGCCAGCTGTCAAATCAAATGTCCTCAAAAACTTGGCAGAAGCCAGTCTATCTATGAGTAGGGGTGGGCGGAATTTGCGAAAGCGACTTTCACAAATTATCGCGAAAATGTTTAAAATCTCCGCAAACACGCGGAAATATCGCGAAGATGCGGAAGTTTTTTTCCCGCCCGTTCGCGGTATATTCTGCGTGTTCGCGGCTCGCCAACTTACCCATGCGGTTGCTTGCGGGCGCGGCCATCTTGTTTTCACTCTTCTCGCGGTGCATGATCGCGAGAAGAAAGACGTGATCGCGCGACGCATGACGTTACTGCGGGTGCGAACTGTCGCGAGACAGCGCAAATGGCTACCAACAATCCAACATCTTGTGGAGAACGCGACCGGATCGGTAAAACTTGTCGGCGAACGCGGGGACTCAGGTAAGGTGATCGCGCGCGCGCGAGAATGTATTATTTTACAGCGCGAGCAAGAACCAAATTATCGCTAAACTGCGGAATGCGGAAATTTTGACATTTTCACGCTCTCCGCGGAACGCGAAAATGTCAAATTATCGCAATTTCCGCGAGCGGAACGGAAATTTAGCCCAGGCCTATCTATGAGCTCATCTGCCCTTGGAATGGGTGTGCATCTGTCCTGGTGACAGCATTGAGTCCTCTGTAATCCACACAGAACCTCATTTCTCTCTTTCCATCTTATGTGTGAGGTTTGGGGACCAGAACCACTGGGCTAGCCCAGGGGCTCTCTGAAGGCTCAATGACACCTAACTCCAGCATTTTCTGCACCTCAGTCTTTATACAGTCCCTGACATGGTCAGGTTGCCTGTAAATCTTGCTTTTTACAGGAAGACTGTCACCAGTGTCCACCACATGGGTACACCAGTTAGTCTGACTGGGTGTCAAGGAGAACATATGTCCATATGACTGTAAAACTTGTCTGCAGTCATTTTGCTGATGTTCAGTGAGGCTGCCACCTAAGGCCAGTAGGCCACACCATCAACTAAGCCATCTTCAGGGTTCTGAGACAACAGGTCTGGGAGAGGGTCACTCTCTTCCTCCTGCCCCTCATCTGTAGCCATGAGCAAGCCCATGTCTGCCCTGTCAACATATGCATTGAGTCTGTTGACATGGAGCACCCTGTGGGGGCTCCTGGGAGTTCCTAGGTCTACCAAGTAGGTAACCTCTCCCTTCTTTTCAACAATTGTATGGGGTCCAGACCATTTGTCTTGGAGTGCTGATGGGGCCACTGGCTCCAACACCCATACCTTCTGTCCTGGCTGATACTCAGTCAAAACAGCCTTTTGGTCATGCCAAGCTTTCTGTAATTCTTGGCTTGCCTCCAGGTTTTTAGATGCCTTCTCCATGTACTCAGCCATCCGGGAGCGGAAACCAAGTACATAGTCCACTATGTCTTGCTTAGGCTTTTTGAGAGGTAACTCCCATCCTTCCCTCACCAGACATAGGGGTCCTCTTACAGGGTGCCCAAATAACAATTCAAAGGGGCTGTAGCCAACTCCTTTTTGTGGGACCTCTCTGTAAGCAAACAGAAGGCAGGGCAGAAGGATGTCCCATCTTCGCCTTAGCTTTTCAGGTAACCCTTTGATCATACCCTTTAGGGTCTTGTTGAATCTCTCAACAAGCCCATTGCATTGTGGATGGTAAGGAGTGGTGAACTTGTAGTTGACACCACATTCCTTCCACATAGCTGTTAAGTATCCTGACATGAAGTTGGCACCTCTGTCAGATACTACCTCCTTAGGAAACCCCCCTCTGGAGAAAACTCCAAGTAAGGCCCTGGCCACAACAGGAGCTGTTGTGGTCCTAAGGGGAATTGCCTCTGAATACCTGGTGGCATGATCCACTACCACCAGTATAAATCTGTGCCCGGATGCTGTGGGGGTATCCATTGGACCCACAATATCAATCCCCACTCTTTCAAATGGGACCCCCACCACAGGGAGTGGTATTAGGGGGGCCTTTGTTGTGCCACCTGATTTGCCACTGACTTGGCAGGTTACACAGGAGCGACAAAACTCTTTGGTATCTTCATTCATGTGAGGCTAGTGAAAGTGAGGGACAAGCCTGTCCCAAGTCTTGTTCTGGCCTAAGTGTCCTGCTAAAGGAATATCATGGGCCAAGGTAAGAAGGAAGCCCCTAAATTGCAGAGGTATAACCAACCTCCTGGTTGCACCAGGTTTTGGGTCTCTAGCCTCTGAATAAAGGAGCCCATCATCCCAATATACTTTATGGGTACCTTGAGCATTCCCAGCAGCCTCAGCAGCGGCTTGCTGTCTGAGGGGCTCAAGGGAAGAACAGTCTAACTGAGCCTGCCTTAAGTCAGCCGTAGAAGGTCCCCCTGCCCCCAGAAACTCAACCTGATCAGGTTCAAGCTCTTCAGGGACAGTTCCTTCAGGAGTCTCAAAATCAGTTTCCTGAGAAGACTGATCTTCACTTTCAGGCAGGAGGGAAGGCACAGCCTTGACCCTTATGTTCTTCTTCTTGGTAGGTACTTGGTCCATTGTTCCAGGCTCCAAGACCTGAGGTTCAGTGAGGCACTTTTTGGCCTGTGACCTGGTCACAGCAAGGACATGTGAGGAAATCCCTAACATCTCTGCATGAGTCCTGTACTCCACTTCTGACCATAGAGAGGATTCTAGGCCATTGCCCAACAGACATTCAACTGGGAGGTCTGCACTTACCACAACCTTTTTGAGGCCAGTTACCCCTCCTCAGGAGAAATTAACAATTGCCACACTATATGAAGTAGAGACATTGCTGGCGTTGGTCACTAGGTAATTATCACCTACCACTATCTCACCAGGGTCCACAAAGCCAGGTGTCACCATTGTGACACTGGCACAAGTGTCCCTGTATGCTTGAGCCACTTTATTGTTGATTAAAGGTGTCTGTCTGTACTTGCCTAGATTACTAGGACCCACAGTAGTGGACAAATCCATGTCCACATCACGGATCAGAACAGCCTGTGTAGGGGTTCTGACTAGGCCAGAATCTCCCTCAGTACCCAAGGTTAACCCCACTACTCCCTTAGCCTGAGGACCAACACTGCCAACTGTACTAGGGGGTGCAGGTGCCTTAGGGGCTACAGTGATGGGTGCTCCAGTTTTCTTACACTCACTGGTCCAATGAGAGGTGTTTTTACAGACATTACACCATGGCTTTTTCTGACCTTCTTTCATCTTCTTCTTAGAAGTTTGGGACCCACCCTCATTATTCTGTTGGGGGCCTGGAGAAGACTTCTGGTCTTTAGGTTTCTGTTCCCCACCCTTTTGGTCTGCCTTCTTTTGGTCACCACCCTGGTTCTGGTTCTGGTTCGTTTGCTTAACCCTGGTTCTAACCCATTTGTCTGCCTTCTTTCCCAATTCTTGGGGAGAGGTCAGATCTGAGTCAATCAGGTGTTGATGCAACTGCTGGTTCTGACAATTATTTAAGATTTGCTCTCTCATAATTAGATTATACAATCCTGTGTAATCTGCAACCTTACTTCCCAGCAACCAGCCCTCCAGAGCCTTAGTGGCACACTCAACAAATTCAGACCAGTCCTGAGTCTGTGTCTTCTGGGTTTCTCTAAACATTAACCTGTACTGTTCAGTGGTTAAGCCTAACCCATCAATCAGAGCACTCTTCAGGACCAGGTAGTTTCTAGCATCCTCATCACTAACTGTGAGGAGCTTGTCTCTGCCTCTACCTTCAAAGGAGAGCCACAAGATTGCTGCCCACTGCTCCTGAGGGACCTGCTGTACTCTGCAGGCCCTCTCAAGGGCAGTCATCCATTTGTGGATGTCATCCCCAGCTTTGTAGGGGGGCACAATCTTACTCAGGTTTCTATTATCATAGGACCTGTCTTTATCCTTAGGGATATTGCTGCCACCAGTGGAATCTAATCCACTCTCTTTAGACTCTAGCAAGTTTCTCCTTAGCCAAGGCAACCTCTAGTTCTTGCCTTTGGATCCTAAGTTCAGCCTCTCTCATCTTGGCTTCATGCTCTCTTCTCTGAGAGGAAGTCATCCTTCTCTGATTCGAGGCATTGGAGCCTTTAGAGCCATTGGAATGGTCAGATCCACTTGAGCTGGATCGTCTCTCCATCTGACTCTGGTTAAGCCTGCTTGGGGGTCTGTAGGGAGGTATCCCATGTCCAGTCCCATGTAAGCTTAAGTTGGCCTGGCTAAGTCTCCTGACTGGCACCTGGCTATTTCTATCATCATCTGAATCATCTTCCCCCTCATCTTCTTCTTGAGTGCTAGGGACAGGGGCATCAGTATTATCATCTTCAGGTGGGTGACCTCCATCTCCAGACCCTGTAGGGAGTCAGGGGCCTTTAGAGTATAAGAGTAATCTAATAGCTCTAGGAGTTGGGCTATAGTAGGGTTTTGACCCTGCTTAAGACTTCTGGTGTTACACAGTTGTCTTAACTCCTGAAAGTTTAACATAGAATATTTGAATGGTGCCCTTTGAGGGTCACTCTCAACAGCTGGAAGCCCAGTGGCTCCTGCTGCTCCAGCCATTCTCTTAGTGAGGTGGATGTGTTGCAATCTACCTACACTGGTGTTTTCCTACTGGACCTTCTCTAGTTAGTTGTAGTCAGGGTGTGCTACTCCCTTTGCTCTACAACAACTAAGTTCAGTAGAACTTATGTATACTAGTCTTGTTTTATATGTACCTAAAGGTTCCTGTATGATCTTTCAAATGATATTTTCAAAGATTACAATTGGTAAAACACAGCAAGCTCAAATCCCAACCGCTGCTCACCAATGTGAGAAGTTGGCCTGGTATATGCTGTTCACTAGTTCTAGTGATCACCTTGTACCATGCCAAGCAACCCTTATGGTGGTGGTTGAAGTCAACCTAGATAGACCAGCTATCCTAGTGGTAGCGTGGACAGTGCAGTCTGCAGGCTAAACTCTTGAGGGCATGTGAAGCCAGCTGTTTTACCATATGTAACCTCCTTGAATACCAAATGAAAGGACACCACACAGATATATATTCAAATATATATGTATTTATTTACTAAAAGTATCCCCTATACTCTTTATGAGCACAGAAGCACATTCGTTAAAACAAGGCAATGTTTAAATATACAAAAGTTGCACAATTATGGATGGGCCCGGGTGGCCCGCTAAACCATATACTAAAATAGTGGTATAGGAACCACGTATAGAAAAGTAAGAAGGCCTAGGGCCTTGAGAATTGCTGGGACTACAAGGAGCTAACAGTAGTTAGTGACCAGGAGGCCCACAGGATGCGTGTGCAGTGTTGAAAGTTACACGCGTGCACCTATTGGATTCAATGGGTGCGTAAAAGTCACAGAGTTAAAGCAAAGGGAGTCTTCCGCATGGACCAGAACCTAACAACTGGAAACCTAGACACTAGAGATGTTTCTCTACACAGGAGCACCGGAGTGCCAGCGTTACCTCACCCACAGGAAGCGGGTGCATAGGTGTCAAAGTGCGTCGGGTTTCGTCGTGTAGGTCTATGGAGCCTGAAGATGAAGATGCTGCAGGCAGCCAGGCGAGAAGAGTTCCGGTGGATCCAAAGGTGGATCTGAAGGGTAGAAGACCTGAAAGCAGAGGGGACACTGTTCAGAGTCACTAGCCAGTGACCGGCGTGGAACCAGGAAGGAACCAGGCGATGTCGGGTGCCAACAGGTGAAAAAGTGAAGCTTGTCTCTGCAGCCACGTGGAAGTGACGATGTCGACGACGTCCAGGAGTCACTCACGAGCTGTCCCACGAAGGCTCGAGCTGATGGCGGTGTCGGCTTCTCGATGGGAGCAAACAGGCCTTGGCTAATGCAAGCCACGCAGGAGTCGATGAAAGCTGGGTACTCTAACCAGCAAGGTCAGAGGGGTTGCTCCTTTTCACAGGAGCAAGGGCCAGTCTGGAGCAACCAGACCAGCAGTGTTGTTCGTAGATTTCGTCGCCAAGATGGCCACTAGCCAACGGGCCAGTAACCGGGATGACGCATCAAGTGGCAAAAAGCAAAAGGGCCCCACGCAGATCTCGTGGATGCTGGAGGGCTGGTCTTTGGTGCAAATGCTGCTCGGTGTTGGGGCTTCTCAGGGCCCTATGCACAGCGATGAGGATGCCTCGGGTGCTGCGCAGTCAGCTTGTCGTGGACGTTTAAAGATGGCCGGTCCCACGTCTCTCGGTGCCTCCACGGGTCTCTTCTTTGCAGGGACTGTGGATCAGGCTCTGAGATGTCTGGGAGTCTGGGTCTTGTCGGGCTCTGGGCTCGGTCTCCGGCGGGAGGCGGTGGCAAAGCAGTCGTTGAGTTGCTGGATGGTGCCTGTGTTCACAGGGTGGTCACTCCTTGACCACAAGGGAGATTCTCTTCAGTCTTCTGTGCAGCAGAATGTCGAAGTCCAGTGATTCTTCTTCTTCAAGTCGAGTTTCAGGATGATCTAAAGTCCTGGGACACAGCTCCTACTCTTATTCCAAATCTAAGGGCTGGATTACCTGCTAGGTCCCTCCTCTGGGTGGGACCAGGAAGGGGGGTGGTTACACCCCCTCTCCTTTGTTCAGTTTCGCGCCAGGGCTGGGGCTGGAGAGCCCCAGCTCCAGTTTGAACTGTCATATGCACGGGGACACCTTGTGTGCCCCAGGCATGTCTCAATCTATTCAGCCCTCCCTAACCCACTATACAAAATCCTGTCTGGGGTGGTGCAAGCACCTCCCCTGACAGGAAACCCTTTGTCCAAACCTCCCAAGCTGGAAGGACTCCCAGCAGCAGGAGGTCAGACTTGTGTCTGTGGTGGCAGCATCCATTTTGTGATGCTGAGGCTCTTTCTAACTTTACCCGGGTTTCAGGTTAGGTACATGTCGTGTCCCTCTAGAAGGGTGGAATGCTACCCCCGTCGCCAGAATTGGCGAGGGGGTAGTATTCCAAATCGTATGACACCTTACTCGACATGTTTTGATAAAGCCAAACCAGAGTTAGTATTTGACCTCGAGGTCCATAATGCCCTTAAGAGTATATGGTAGGGCAATATCATGGAAACAGCTAAAGGACGTTGTTCCGAAAGCAGCAGACAGGCTCAGCTCATGCCAGAGCACCATCTGACATGAAACCAAGCACTCTGCCTCCAGGATTGTTAAGGCCTGCCATAGGAGTGACTGATAGGTTACCATGTGTCCATATATGTTAGATATAGATATACTATATCTAAGTAAGAGGTGATTACACCAACTTACCCCAGCTGAGTGATCAGCCAGTTGTGTCAAATAGTGAGGCCAGGGGTGGCCTAATACATGCTGCAGCCCCTGGTAGGCCTTGGATACACCTATGCCCTGGGTACCTGGGGTACACTTTTACAGGGTCCAATAAGGTGAACCAGTTCCAATTGGTAATGCACCTAGTGTGCATTGGCATTAATTTAGGGAGAGAACAGCAGGGCTGTGGGTCTGATTAGCAGGCCCACAGCCACACTAAGTCCTAAGCAAAAATTTGGGGTGACCATAGGATAGCAGACCCTACTCTCCTACATCCTCTGTCTGTCTACGCAAGACATGATGTATATATAACCACAGGTCTCCCCAGGGGTCTTACTATTGTGTGTTGCTGTGTCGGCGTAAAGGATGACGTTGGGCTTGAACTTTAACATAGATATTATACAGGAGATGTTCATCCTGCTGTTGGTCCTGCTGTGTTTCCAAGAAGCCTCATGCATAATGTATGAGTATTGAACTAGGGAAAAGCCAGCGTTCTGAATTCAATGTCGTATCTAGGTAAAAGGTTAGTCCCTATGAACCGTTATGTATGTAATGTAGGGAGAGATATAGGTGAAAGGTTGCAGCGTTACCTGCGCCTTTATAGGGTTCCTATATGGAATATAACAATGACATTCGTGATCCACCAGGCACTGACGGCTAAGTTCGCCAGTTCTGGTGTTCAGTGACCCAGCCAGGTGTTGAACCACCAGGCTTATATCCTGGTGTTCCAGCCATGTCCAGAGGCGAAGAGCCTCCTGACAAAGGGTAAATGACTCTACCCCGCCCTGTTTGTTGCAGTACCACATAGCGGTGGTGTTGTCCGTGAACACTTGCACAACTTTCCCTTGAAGAGAGGGAAAGATTGCCTTCAGGGCCGGTCAGATCACCCGGAGCTCCAGCAAATTGATATGGAGCCCGGACTCCATCGGACACCGGACGCCTGTTCTCTGCCTCTCCCAGATTGGCACCCCATCCTAGAAGTGATGCATCTGTCACCACTGTCATTTCTGGTTGGTGAAGGGAGAGGGATCTGCCTCTGACCCAATCTTTGTTCATTAATCAACTCTCCGTCCCCACCGAGATCTGGACATAGTCAGAAAGATTCCCCTGATGCTGCACCCACTGGAACTTCAGAGCCTGCATATGCCACCTGGCATGATCCACCATCAGGATGCAAGAGGCCATGAGGCTCAGCAGCCCAGCAGCCTCAGAGTCATTCTCACCGAAATCCAGGATAGAGGCTGAAACATCGGTACCCTGAATATCCCAGACTCACTGTACTGGATGGTAGGCCCAAAACACCACTGTGTCCAAAACTGCTCAGATAAAAGGGAGCGTCTGAGCGGGGGTCAGGTGTGACATCGGCACATTTATAGTGAACCCCAGCAAATGCAGGAGGTCCACCATCCACCATAGTCTGGAGGCGGGAGATGGCAGCCTGGGGTGAGCCGGCCTCCAACAGTCAGTCATCGAGATAGAAGAAGACTGGAACCCCTGATCTGCACAAATGAGCTGCGACCACTGCCATCACTTTCATGAACAGCCAAGGAGCACTGGTGAGGCCAAAGTGGAGCGCAGTGAACTGGAAGTGCTTGTGACCCACCACAGACCGTAGGTAGTGTCTGCGGGCTGGCAGAACAGGAATGTGGAAATAAGCGTCTTGCAAGTCCAGCTCCACCAACTAGTCGAGGGCAGACAGGACCTAAGCCAACATGAGCATTTTGAACTTCTTCTGAAGGAAGCTGTTGAGGGCCCGTACTTCTAGAATAAGACGTAGGTCTTTGTCCTTCTAGTGCACCAGAAAGTAGTGGGAATAGCAACCATGACCTACTTCTGGCATCGGCGCCCTCTCTATTGCTCCCTTGGCCAAAAGAGCAGAGACTTCCTGGTGGAGAAGCACCAAATGATCCTATGATGTATTCAAAAGACGGTGGCATGGAGGGAGGGATAGTCTTGAAGGGGAGGGAGAAGCCCCTTTGAACGATTTGCAGAACCCACCTGTCCAACGTGATGGATTGCCAGTGGGGCATAATCCTGCCTCCCACTGGCTGAAGATGGGCCTGGAATGTCAAACTAGGAAGGCTATCAAAGGGCATGTCCATCAATGTTTGACTGGACATCCCTCGAAAAGCCAGATGTCCTCAACCAGGCGTAGTGTCTTAGGACTACCAACGTGGCATTCGTTTTGCCTAGTGAGTCGGTGGCATCCAGTCCACACCTAATGGAGAATTTGGCTGCGTCTCTCCCATCCGCAACAGCCTGGGAGATAACAACCCAGCCTCCTCCGGGCACTGGGGCAGCACCAGCGCGACCGTATCCTTGATGGAGTGGGAATAACAGCCCAAGAGGCATGCGGTATTCACCAACTGCAGTTTTAAGCTGGAGGAAGAGAACATACACTTCCCAAGATGATCCAGCTTCCTGGATTCCCTATCTGGGGGAGCAGCAGAGAATGCGCCCTTGGAAGAAGAGGCTCCGACCACCAGGCTCTCAGGGTAAGGGTGTTGGGTCAAGAACACTGGGTTCTCCGGGACCGGGTGGTGGCATTGGGCAACCGTTCTGTCCACAGGAGCCCCTGTGCTGGGCTTGGACCAAGAGCCCAGAAGGATGCTAGTGAGTGCTTCATTGAAGTCCAACAGGGGTTCAGAAGAGGAAGTCGCAGGCTGCAGCACCTCTGTCAGGAGGGTAGTCCTGACTGCCGCTGAATGGAGCTCGAGGCCCAAGGCCTCGGCTGCCCTTCTCACCACCACTGCATATGACGCTCCATCTGCCGTAGCCACAGTAGGGGGAATAAGCAAACCAGTGTCTGGAGATGTGTCCAGACCACTGACAACACCCAGGTTCTCTCACCAGTCCGGTTTTTCCAGCTGGTCAGCTAAAGGGTCCAGCGACCCCCTCCCAATCCTCATCACCACCCTATAGGGAACACCAGCGATGAACAGGGGATCAAAATTACCCTCTGGCGTTGGTTCTGACGTCAGCTGACGTTGGTCCGGCTCCGTGTCCAAGTCAGGGACGATCAACGGGGAGAAGGCGAAGAGCACCTGTGCTTCTTCACCTTCTTCTTGTGTTTGAACTTACCCGATGACCTCAATGACTAGGATTGCAATGAGGAGTGAGGGCTCCGCAGTACGGCCCTGGGACATTCCTCTTGAACGAGACTGGAAACGAAGCGGAGCAGACCGCCGGGGGTCCAGCAACTTTCGGGACAGTTCCCGCAAAGTTTTTGCCACCATGGCCCAGTAGTCGTAACACCACTTCCGTCATGGTCACACTTGCGCTCTACACACCATAGGCACACGATGTGTGGGTCAGTCACAAACATCATCTTGTGACAGGTGCCGCAGGACTTGAAGCTGATCCAACGAAGGGAAATCCCTCACGCACCAGAAGTCAAAGGACTCGAAAAAGATGTTGACAAAAAGTTTTTAAAAGCTAGCTCTGGATCTGGGCTGGGCTAGCGCGAATAAAGGAAAGAACGGATGTCAGCGTGCAGGGGCAGCGTCCAAGTAGGCACTGCAATGTTATCCTGGCAACCACGACACCGACGACGGACGCTGAGTCGACCAACGTCACCTACTTATTTGCAGGGGTACTGCTAAAGAAAAATCTCTGGATCCAGTCTGATGCCTGGGGAAGATTCTAAGGTAACAAATATATAACTAACGAACAAGTTACTTACCTTCGGTAACAATATATCTGTAAGAAACATAAGTTAGTTATAGATTCCTTACCTAAGAATTACCCCCAGGCGTCAGACTGGATCCGGAAGGTTTTTCGTCAGCAGTACCCCTGAGCGCCAGAAGGTGGCGTCAATCAGCTTTCCGTCCATAGTTGGCATCATGGTTGCTGGGATGATGTCGCAGTAGCTACTTAGACGCCACCCTCATGCGCTGACGTCAGTTCTGTAAACAACTTTCCGCGCCAGAAACGCAGAGCCATGCAAGACACTGACCACTGGTACACAAAACTAGGGCCCTGAAAGGATGGCCTTAACCCTAGAAATCAGGTCGCAGAATGGGGAGGATGGGTGAGGCGGTAAGGAATCTATAACTAACTTATGTTTCTTACAGATATACAGTTACCGAAGGTAAGTAACTTGTTCATCTGAAAGAAACAGTTAGTAATAGATTACTTACCTTAGAATAGATACCCAAGCAATACCAACCCCGGAGGTGGGTCTGCGAACCAAGATCACACCAGAAAGTCCTGGAGAACAGAACGGCCAAAGAAGCCGTCTCTCCGGATTTGGCTGTCCAGTGTTTTATAAAGGTGGGCAACGATGCCCACGTAGCTGCCTGACAGATGTCATTCAGAGGGACTCCTCGTCCCAAAGCAGTAGTGGCTGCCGTCGCCCTGGTGTAATGGGTGCGTAGCCACACTGGAGGCTCCTTTTTAGCTAGAGAATAGCAGGCTTTAATACACAAAATGAGCCATCTAGAGATGGTCCGCTTGTGTACGGCCCGACCTTTCTTGGCACCCATGTAGCCAACAAAGAGTTAGTCATCCACCCGGAACTGTTTTGTGAGATCCTGATAGAAGGAAAGCGCATCTTTTGGGACCAGACGGTGGAGCCTCTCTTCCTCTTTAGAAGGATGCGGAGATGGAAAGGAAAGACGGTAGGCAAAGTGATGGTTTGCCCGATGTGAAAGGAGGTGACCACCTAGAGAAGAAAGGATGGGCGAGTTCCTAGGACAACCTTGACAGCCAGAAAAGTAGGTTTGGATAAAAGAGCCTGGAGCTTACTCACTCTTCTGGCAAATGTGATAGCTACCAGGAATGCAGTCTTAAGAGTTAAAAGTCTTAGAGGACAGTTGTGATGCGGCTCAAAGGGAGAGGACATCAAATAGGTCAAGACCAAATGCAAGTCCCACTGATGCATTACAAAGGGGAAAGGAGGAAAGAGATGAGTAATGCATTTCAAGAAACGATTTACAACTGGGGACTTGAAGAGAGAAGGTTGATCAGGAAGCCTCAGAAAGGCAGAAATGGCCGAAACATAGCCCTTGATTGTGCCTAGAGCACAGCCTTGCGGGGCCACAGAAAGGAGGAACAAGAGAACCTCAGAAACAGGGGCTGAAAGAGAATCCACAGCCTTTGCTCTACACCATGCCACAAATTTGTTCAATCGGCAGGCATGTACCGTCTCAGTGGAGGGATGCCTGGCTGCCAAGATTACATCACAGACTTCGGGAGGCAATTCAAATGAGGTCAACTGCCACCGCTCAATCTCCACGCTAGGAGGTGGAGACTGGACAGGTTCAGGTGGAGGACCATCCTCTGCTGCTGCGACAGAAGATCCTACCGAAGAGGCAGTCGGATCGGATGATCGATGGCCATGTTGAACATCTCGGGATGCCAGACTCTTCGTGCCCAACCCGGAGCTACAAGAATGACTTGGGCCCAGTCACACTTGAGCTTCTTCAGTATTCTGTGCAGAACTGGCATAGGCGGAAAGGCATATAGAAGACCACAACTCCACTTGCGATGAGAAGCGTCGCCTAGCAAGTGCCGCCTTGGAAATTCCAACGCGCAAAATTAATGACATTGCGCGTTCTCTTTGGTGGCAAATAAATCAAACTAAGGCTCTCCCCACCACTGACAGAGACCTAGCACCACCTTAGTGAAGACGCCATTAGTGATCCATCATGCACCTGCGGCTGAGTTTGTCCGCCCTGGCGTTCACAAAACCTGCCAGGTGTTGAACCACCAGGGGTATGCCCTGATGTTCCAGCCATGTCCAGAGGCAGAGGGCCTCATGACATAGGGTCCACGACCCCACCCCACCTTGTTTGTTGCAGTACCACATGGCGGTAGTGTTGTCCATGAACACCTGCAATACTCTTCCCCGAACAGAAGTAAGGAAGGATTTGAGTGCAAGACGGATCGCCCCAAGCTCCAGAAGGTGGATGTGGTGCCCGGACTCCGCAGGGCACCAGAGGCTTCTGATCTCCGCCTCTCCCATGTGGCTGCACCATCACAGAAGGGATGCGTCTGTCACCTCTGTGTGTTCTGGTTGGGGAAGGGAGAGGGATCTGCCGTTGACCCAATCCTGGTTTGTGAGCCACCACTGCAATTGTCGTGCAGTGCCCTCCGAGATCTGGACACAATCGGACAGATTCCCCTGATGCTGCGCCCACTGGAACTTCAGGTCCAACTGCAGAGCCCGCATATGCCACCTGGCATGATCGACCAGCAGTATGCAGGAGGCCATGAGGCCCAGCAGCCTCAGGGTCATCCTGACAGAAACCCAGGATAGAGGCAGAAAAATCAGAATCATTGCCGGAACATCCTAGACTCGCTGTTCAGGAGGATAAACCCGAAACTGCGTCTTGTCCAGAAACGCTCTGATGAAGAGGAGCTTTTGAGAGGGGGTCAAGTGCGACTTCGGCACGTTGATGGAGAACCCCAGCGAATGCAGGAGGTCGGCCGTAGTCTGGAGGTGGGAGACCACAGCCTGGGGTGAGCCAGCCTTCAACAGCTAGTTGTCGAGATAGGGGAAGACTGGAACCTTAATCTGCGCAGATGAGCTGTGACAACCACCATCACTTTTGTGAACACTCGAGCGGTGCTGGTAAGGCATAAGGGGAGGACGGTAAACTGAAAGTGCTCGTGGCCTACCGTGAACCGCAGGTAACGCCGGTCGGCTGGCAGGACCGGGATGTGAAAGTAAGCGTCCTGCAAGTCCAACGCTACCAACCAGTCTCCAGGGTTGAGGGCAAGACCTGAGGGAGCGTCATCTTGAACTTCTCCTTCCGGAGGAAGCGGTTGACGTTCCTGAGATGCCCTTGTGCTTCTTGGGTACCAAAAAGTAGTGGGAATAACAACCACAACCTAATTTTGGGGCAGGAACGCGCTCAATGTCTCCATTGGCCAATAGATCCGTGACTTCCTCTTAGAGAAGGCCCAGATGATCCTCTGACATACAATGGTACTGAGGTGGCAAGGCTGGAGGGGTAGTCTCGAAGGGGAGGGAGTAGTCCCTTCAGACTATCTGCAAAACCCACCTGTCCAACGTGATGGTGCGCCAGTGGGGGAGGTGATGGCAGATCCTGCCACCCACTGGCGATTAATGGGCCTGAAATGTCATACTAGGAAGGCTTGGAGGCTGCTGCAGAGGGGGGGTTGGTGGACTGGCCCGCCTGCTGGCCCCCTGCACCACGGTGGCAGTACCCCGACCGTGGAAAGGTTGGGGTACTTGCGTCAGCCTGTGGCTCTGGGCAGAACCTAGTGGGACACCTCTTCCGTAGCCGCGAAAGGGATGAAAAGCAGACTGCGCAGGGCGGCTGGAGAGGTCCAAGGGCTTGGTCGTAGCCCATGAGTCCTTGAAATTGAAACGCTCTAGAGCGTTGTTTGCTTTGTCGCCAAAAAGGCGACGGCCATTAAAGGGCATGTCCATAACGGTGTTTTGTCCATCCCCAGAAAAGCATCTCAATCTCATCCAGGCGTAGCGTTGAAAGGCTACCGACGTGGAAAGCGTCCTGCATAGAGAGTCGCAGGTATCCAGCCCAAAGTATGGTAAACTGTGCGGCATCACTCCCGGCGGCAACAACCTAGGAGATAACTGTCCGGGCCTCCTCTGGACACTGAGGCAGCATTGGCGCAACCCTGTCCCACACAGTGTGGGAATAACGACCCAATAGGCATGCAATGTTTACCGACCACAGCCTCAAGCTGGCAGAAGAAAAAATCTTTTTCCCAAGATGATCCAGCTTCTTGTATTTCCTATCTGGTGGAGCGTTAAGGAATGCGCCCTTGGAAGTAGAGGCTTGGACCACTAAGCTCTCAGGGGTGGGGTGTTGGGAGAAGAAAGTGGGGTCGCCCGGGCGGTGGCATCGAGCAATCATCCTATTCACGGGAGCCAGCGTGTTGGGCCTGGACCAGGTGCCCAAAAGGAAGTTGGTGAGGGCTTCATTGAATGGCAGCAGGGGCTCCGAAGAGCTTGCTTGCTGATGAAGCACCTCCGTCAGGAAGATAGTCCTGGCTGCCACTATAGGGAGCTCGAGGTGGAGAGCTTCGGACTCCCTACGCAACACCACTGCATATGATGCCTCCTCCGTAGCCACGGTAGGAGGAGACAATATGCCAAGGTCAGGGGAGGTATCAAGACCACTGGCATCCCCCAGGTCCTCGCTCCAGTCCGGATCATACTCCAACTGGTTGGTCAGAGGGTCACCTGACTCCTCCCAGTCCTCATCCTCTGGGTGCCAATTTGGCCTGAAAGGGACCCTAGTAGTGAACTGGGGCACAAAAACCCCACTCTGCGCCGGATCCAGTGTCGGTTGACGCCGGTCCGGCTCCGTGTCCACATCTGGATGAAGTCCGGGGTCGACGCCAGTCGGGGGCCTGACCGGCATCGAATGTGGGTGCAGTGTTGGAGGAAGCGCGCCGGTGGAGGCGTAATGAGGTCAACCGTTGCCTGGATCCATGCCTGGCCCTGCGGCACCATAGCCGCCGGCGGAGAAGGCCAAGGACCCTCAATCGCCTCATAAAATTGATGAAGCTGGGCAGGGGTCATTCTGGGTCCCAGGAAAGGAGGGAAACTCGAAGTCGGCCCTTCAGGCTACGCACATAGAGCTGCGGGAGGGGCACCGCCGCATCCCTCGTCGCATCAGCCGACCGACGGGAGAAGTCAAAGAGCCATGGATCGGCAGTCGGAGCACGACTTGGGGTTGTGGTCGCGCTTCAGGCAAGAGAAGCACAGGTGATGCGGATCCTTCACCGACATCAGTCGGGAACAGGAACTGTAAGCCTTGAAGCTAGGCATCCCTACATGCACCAGGACTCGTTAGGACTCAAAAAGATGTCAACAAAAGTCGCTCAAAAAGTTCAGTCAAAAAGTGACTGAAGGTACCGCTCTCTCCGGATCTGCGCTGACTGGCGCAGAAAAAGAAAGAACTGACTTGAGCGCATGAAGGCAGTGTGAGAAGACGTTGGGGAGATGCGTTGGAGTAACAGTAATGCCTGCTCAATAATTTCGCGAGTCCGCTTCAGTGGTCGGGCCGCTTCCCCCTCTTCTATGAAGTTTAACTCTCCACCTAATTGAGGTCGAGACACATTGCGGGTTCCTGAGTGTTAGAAATGGGATTTCTGGTTGGCTAAGGCTTGCGCCAAAGCCAGACAGAAACCACCACTCTAGTCAGGGCTGGGGAGTTACACGCCAAAGATAACCCCTGCTCACCCCCTTGGTAGCTTGGCACGAGCAGTCAAGCTTATCCCGGAGGCGATGTGTAAAGCGTTTGCGCGCGCACCCATCAACAACACCCAAGGCCCACCACAAAGGAAACTCCACACAAGGTATTATATAAAAATAACCTCTGTATTATACCAAAACACATTAGATAAAAAAAACACACACTCTACAATGTGCCAACAGGCACAGGCAGAATTTACAAGGGATTATATGTACAGGGGACAGGGCCACATGGACCACTGTCAGGAATCAGCACTTTGTAGAAATTAGCACTTAGAACATAGTATATGAAATTACTGTAGCACAAAATAACACATGTAGCACACAACCAGTAACTACTGGTATCAGGTAAGTACCACCTACGCAACCCTAACCACCTTAGGAAAATATTACGCAGGGAATCAGGACCTCGCTAGCACCACCTGTACTAGGAGAAAAACAACCACCTAAGTATCACAATACCTGTAGGGGTCTAAGCACATTTACACATGATGCATCGCAACACATTCAGAGGTGTAGGGCAGGAAAACACATGATGCATAAAATGCATTCAGCGGTGCAGGTTAGGAACAATAGCGCAAAACTCACATTCGCCACCACCTGTTGCAGTCCCTAGGCCAACTGGCCTGGTAGGGGCTAGGACGCCCTGTGTCCCAATGTCAGGGGGGGGGCCTAAACGTGGCAGCTGCCCACTAAGTGCTGGGCAGCTGAGAAGATGCTGGGGCCAACGTTGGAGCCTTCCAGGCTCTGAATACGCAACACTTGTGGCCCCCCTGAGCCCCTCTGGGCTCTACAACAAGAAATGCCCCCCTAGAGCCTCCGTGGCTCTGAGAAAATCTGTGGGGCAAGGTGGGAGCGGCCCGCTGCCATCGGGGGCCGCTCTATCACTGAAGAAATGCCCCCTGAGCCTCGCAGGCTCTAAACAATAATGCGCCTTTTTGGAGCCTTCAGGCTCTGAATCCAAGAGTGGGGGCCAATGTTGGAGCGGCCCGCTGCCTTCCGGGGCCGCTCTTCTCCGAACAACAACTGCCCCCGTATGTGTTGGAGCCTCGGGGGCTCTCTGCACAAATAACTTGCCCCCAACGCAGAAGAGCCGGGCGAGGCTCTCAACAACAAGGTCCCTGCACGTGGGAGCGCGCCAGCGCTCAGCAACCACTCGGGCTGCTTCGTGCACCCTCCTGGCAGGAGCCCCACTCACCGGCCGAATCGGAGGCTGCGCTGACGTCTCCGGTGGCGGCGGGAGGCTCTCTGCTTCTCTCCTTGGCGCGCTGTTCCGCTGGTCTTTGCAGGGCTCTCCCCACTCGCGGGAGCCCTGCAGGGGAAGCTGCCGCACGTCTGCTTCTCTTCTCGTGAGGATCCCAGGAGCGCGGGGTAGGCTCCCGTCCGCTTCCTGGTTAAGCTCCGCCCCCGTCCCAACACCAGGCGCCTGACTTCCTGGTACACCCGACCGTGGCGGTGATTCTCCTTCACGGCGGCAATGAGGGGTAGGCTCCCTCGTAATTCAAACGCATAAGCGGGGTGGGCACCCGCAAACAGGGAAACACAATGCGGGGTGGCACCCACCTTGAATATGGCAAAATAGCAGGGAATCCCTACGCCGGGGTTCCCTCGCTAATAATTGCAGCTCTGCGCTGCTGGCCACAAATAAAGCGCTCCTAGCGCTTTAAGTGAAAGAAAAGCGCTTCCAGGCGCTTCAGGGGCAAAAGGAGGACACAAACAGAGTCCATTAAAGTTCTCCCCTGCATGCAGCAGGGCAGGGGTGGGGGGGGCAAGGCTGGACCCAGAGCCAGCTCACTGGGCCTCCAGGCAGGGAGGTAGTCCAAGTGGCGGTCCTCTGGTCCAGCAGCAGCAGCAGCCCCCCTCAGGTAGGATCCTGGAAGAGAACAGATTCTGTGGGGACACAGCCCCATTTTTATACATAGCTTTCCTTTGTCTCAAGGTGCAGGGAAGGGGCGAACCAGTTACAACTGGTTCCTGAGCACTTTGTTTTGCTCAGCCCCTCTCCCTATTCAGAGTGCAGGCCAGGGTCATCAGTCGCACCACAGGGGGCGGAGCCAGCATTGTGTGGGGAAAACCCAGCCCTATTCAGGACCCAGGTGTACTCCTCCCACCCATCTAGCTGCTGATCTCCCTATTCACCACTGGGTGACTCCTCCTGACTCTGGGGATTCCCTAGCCCGTCACATGACCTCAGCCAGCCAATCACGCGACAGGCAGTCACTGCACATTTTACACTAATACACCAACTCCTAGAAGTGGCACTTCTGCACATGACATAATCACGCATTATACATCATTGCGAAGCATTCGATCACACGAGTCCGCACATACCAGACTCGACCCTGCACACCCCACGCATCAGGAACTACCAGGGACACATACATTCCCCATGCATTCCTATGGGAGGGCAGGCCTATCTCACTACATGCACTCAGAGTGTGCACGCACTTTACTCTGGGACACAGGGAAAGTGCGCAGAAACCAAAAATCATTACCACCAGGTCACCAATAAAAGCAAAAAGTTCAGGGGTGAACCTGCCAGAAGGGCCAAGTCTAACACAACCCCCTTCCAGCCAAAACGCAGGGCAGACCAATTACCACCGTGATGGACTGAACATCTGCTTATTTAGGGGAGTCGGTAATTGGTCCTCCATCATTGGGGACCCTTCACATCCATTTTTGGTCCTGAAGAGGTGTCGCTCGATTTTGGAGCCTTAACGACACGAAACATGTCGACCACATACACCCAATAGCTACCTAGGTACCTTGAGTCCTTGTGGTAGCCCCACTGTTTTAAATCTTTACTCACACACACCCTTCACATACGGCGATCTCAGATCAAAAGAACTCAGCTAAAGATGCCACCAGGCCGGTTGGACATTGCAGCGTCAGTCTGACGAGGAGCGCCCTATGATGAAGCATGACACCCCAACAGGTGTGTGAAGGCATTACGATCTGAGAAATAGATCCCCCTATGACTACAAACGGTAGGCAGACAGTGACCTTTAGTACTTCTGCCACAACAGAGGAACTGACTCCCTTCCGTGAATTAGATGTACACATATAGGAGCATAGGTACAGGATCTCTTTAAATAATTAGCTCTTACATCCCCCTGTTGATTATACGGTGTGAGAAGTTGGCCTGGTATATGCTGTCCACTAGTTATAGTGGGCACCTTGCACCAGTCCAAACGACCCTTATTGATGATTAGGTTAAAGACAACTTTTATTGAAAGCTATCCTAGTGGTAGCTATGGAGAGCAGCCTTCAGGCTAAGTCTCGAAGGAATGTAAAGCAGCTTGGTTTACCAGATTATAACCTCCTGAATGACCAAATGAAAGGAGAACCACACAAGATATATATAAAATATATGAATTTATTACTAAACACTCACTACTAACCTCTTTATGAGATTAGAGAACAAGGTACACAATATTAAAGCACTAGAACGACAGTAAATAGCACAATACACAGTGGGCTCTAGGGGGAGACCGAACCATATACTAAGAAAGTGGTATAACAACCACGACTTGACTAGACACAGTGCCTAGAGCATGTATAATTGCTGGGACCCCAAGGAACCACCCAAGGTAGTGACATAGGGGACCCACGGAGGACGTGTGCAGTGTGAGAACACAGCCGCAAGCTCCATACAACTCTATGGGAAAGTCGTGGTTGGAATTTTAAAGATTAAGGACACTTAGGTGAGGTCACCCTTTGGAATATAGAAGGTTCTTAGGCCAGCACCCTTGAGAGTACCAACGTACCCATGTTATCTATCCCAGGAGAGCCGGGTGCATAGGGGTGAAGTGGTGTCGGAAACGCTCGTTGATTTCAATGGCATGATGCGAAGAAGTGCTGCTGCCGGCAAGATGAGAAGTGTCCGGTGTGATCCAAGCCTGAATCAGAGCTGAGAAGAACATGAAAGCAGAGGGGACAGAGTCTGGGTCACTTCACAGTGACCAGGGGCACGATAGACGAATGCCCACCGATGTAGGGTATTTCAGGTGAGAAGAGGTTAAGCTTGACTCTTCAGCCACGGGGACCAGGAGACGTCGACGATGACCAAAGTATGCAGGCAAGCTGTCCCACGAAGGATGTAGAGTGCTGGGGGTTCAGTGTCTGGATTGAACACCAACAAGCCTTGTCAACTGCAACCCACGCAGTCAGAGGAAAGATGCTTCGGTGAGGACCAGCAAGGTCCTTGGGACTCTCCAAGCTATGGAGAGTCAGGGCACATCTGGAAAAGTCAAAGTTACTTTCACAGGGACCGGGGATCGCAAAGGGACCTCAAGCTGAATCACAAAATACCAGCCCACGGAACACTCATGGAGTGTAGGCCGGAAATCTTCAGTGGAAATACTGCTCGAGGTCAGGACCAAAAGTAGCCCAAAGCACAGCCGCAGGGGTCGCCAAAAAGCATATGCTGCTAGAAATGTACATGGTGCCCAGGGGTTCGGGTTGCACGGTCTTCACGAGGGATGTGGATCTCAGAATTTCTGAGAGCACAGATCAACCTCAGAGACCACGGGAACCCACCTCCTGTGTTGTAGAAATCTTCAGAGTCCCTCAGGAGCTGCGTAGATGCAAACCGGTCAGATGCGTTTCAGGTGCCTGTCTTGCAGGGGAGTAACTCCTTTACTCCAAGGAGATTCGTCAGTCATCCAGCTTCGAGCAGATAGTCGAAGTACTTGGTTTCTGTAGCAGAGTTTTGACCTGGTAAATCTAAAGTCCTGTAGCCAGGGGTTCCTACTTTATACCCAAGGAAGGGGTGGGACAAACTCTAGGGACCCACCTATGGGAGGGTCAAGACAGAGGGGTGGCTACACCCATGTCCTTTGTCCAGTTTTGCGCCAGAGCAGGAGCAAATGCAACCGGTTTGAGCTGGACTATGCACAGGGACACCAAATGTGCCCCCAATGCAGACATCAAAGCACTCTTGGTGTGCACCCACCCAGCCCCAGTACACTAAAGCCTGTCTGGGAGGTGGTCACACCTCCCTGTGACAGGAAACCTATTGTCCAACCTTTCCCTGCCGGAGTTTTGTCCAGCAGCAGGAGGGCAGACTCGTGTCTGCGGCTGGCAGCATCCATCTTGTGATGCCAGGGTCAAGAAAGCTGGTACCGGGTGTAGGAGAGTAGGATCTGCTTCACATGGGTACCCCCACTTTTTGCTGGTGTTTCACTGTTTTCCGACCTTAGTCAGGACCACAGCCTAGCTGCTTCCTCTCTAAAATGGTTTGCATGTACATTAGGTACATATCTAATTGGATTCTGGAGTGCCTTATAAACCCCTAGTATATGGTATACTATGTACCTAGGTAGCTCAGAGGCCTACCAGGGGCTGAAGCATGTAGTATGCCACCCCGAGGAAGCACTCCAAAATGGCACCACAGGTCTGCTACTGCAGCCTGGGTAAGGGTGTGCTTGTACCCCTTATCGTGGTATAGGCTACCTATATCCACATATATATACAGACAAATATAAACCTATAAGCCACTCCTATGGCAGGCCTTAACAATCCTGAAGGCAGAGTGCTTGGTTTTGTGTGAGAGGGTGCCCAGGCATGAGCTGAGCTCTTCTGCAGCTTTCGGAAATCCTTCCTTATGGCTGTTCTGTGATACAGCGATACCATATACTCATAAGTGCATTATAACCTCGCGGTAAATGCTAACTTTGGGATGGCTGCATCAAAACATGTCGTGTTTGGTGTCAAACGCTTTGGAATACTACCCACACGCCAGTTCTGGCAGCGGGGGTAGCATTCCACCCTTCTAGATGGAGAGACATGTTCACACCGGTCAAACCCGGTAGGACTTTCCTGAGCCCTGGCATCAAAAAGTGGATGCCTCTGCCACAGACACGGGTCTGGCCTCCTGCTGCTGACCGAAACTCCCCAGACAGGCAGATGTGTATTGGGGCTGGGTGGGAGCACTCTCTGGTGCTTTGAAGTCCTGCACTGGGGGCACACTTGGTGTCCCTGTGCATAGTCCAGTTCAAACCGGTTGCAGGGGCTACCTGCCCCTGCTCTGGCGCGAAACTGGACAAAGGAAATGGGTGTAACCACCCCTCTTTCCAAGCCCACCCATAGGTGGGGCCATAGAGTTAGTCCATCCCCTAAACTTGGTATAAGTATAGGAATCCAGTCCCTAGGACTTTAGATTACCCTGGACGAAACTCTGCAACATATATCCTGGACCTTCGAATTTCTATTACGAATAGAAGACGGAAGAAATCTCCCTTGAGGTCAAGGAGTGACTCCCCTGCTTGGCAGGCACCAAAGATGCAACAGACCGGTCTGCATCACTGAAGCTCCCGCCGGATGCTGAAGTCTTTGCATCACCAGAGGTGGATTTCCAGACTTCCCCGAGGCTACCCTGAGTCCACAGCAAAGCTGAGGCCCGTGGCTATCGTGGGTGATGTGAAACCGTGACCCCTGGACACTGTGATCTTTTGCAGCAACAGCATCATCCTGGTCCTCCTTGAAGTTGTGCTTTGGGCTCCGAGTAGCCCCAGCCTTGAGCACCTGCTGCACCAAAGATTGCTGGCCTCCACTCCACGAGTGACCCGTGGGCCAGTTTCAAGTGCGACCGCTCGAGGCTCCTTCGCGATCACTAGCCCGTTAGCTAGCAGGTCTCCACGAAGGCAACTCCTTTTCTACTTGGGCTTTCCTGATTGCTCCAGACGTGCTTGCTGGTCTGCACTGCAGTCCTTTCTCTCAATTCCAGTGACTTGCAGTTGCCAAGGCTTGTTGGGTCCAATCTGGCTGCTGACACCGCAGCACTCGACAGACTTTGTGGGACAGCTCAAATCCGGCTCGTGGACTTCGTCGACGCCTCCTGGACCTCGTGGCTGAAGAGTCAAGACACCCATCACCTCACCTGAAGCACCCGACATCTGTGGGCATTGGTCCATCCTGCCCTCGGTCACTGGCTAGTGACTCAGACTCTGTCCTCTCTGCTTTCAGGTTCCTTCCATCCCAGATCCAGGCTTGGATCTCTTCGGACACTTCTCCTCTTCAAGGCAGCAGCAGTTCTTTGCAGGCTTCCATTGCAATCGACGATGCGACCCAACACCAAAAGACACCTATGCACCCGACTTCCCTGGGTGAGGTAACTTGAGTACTCCCGTGGGTGCTAGCCCTAGAACTTCTTAAGTCCAAAAGGGTTTGGTCCTGACTCGATTAGAAGTGTCTCTAATCTTTACATTTTCAACCGCGACATTGCCCATAGAAGATAACGGGAACCTACAGTTGTGTTCTCACACTGCATGCAGTCCCCGTGGGTCCCCTGTGTCACTACCTTGGGTGGTTCCTTGGGGTCCCAGCGATTTTACAGGCTCTAGGCCTTGTGTCTAGTTCAGTCATGGTTCTTATACCACTTTTTTGGTATATGGTTTGGTAAGCCCCCAGGGCCCAAACGTGTATTTGTGCTATTTCTGATGATTGCTATCTTGTAACTTAAGTACTTCGAACTCCAGTCTCATAAAGAGACTAGAGGGGTGTGTGTTAACCTAAATACATATATTTTGAATATATACCTGGTGTGGTTGTCCTTTCATTTGATCATTCAAGAGATTATAGACTGGTAAAACAAGCTGCTTTACATTCCTTCAAGACGTAGCCTGAAAGCTTCTCTCCATAGCTGCCACTAGGATAGCTTCCAATAAAGGTTGTCTATAACCAATTCACTATAAGGGGTTGTTTGGACTGAACTAGTGGACAGCATATATCAGGCCACCATCTCACACTGGATGTACCGGTACTGTCATATTTCTCCCTCTAGGAGGGTGGAATCATACTTCCCACACCAGTTACTGGTGTGGAGTGTAGGAAGGTGGATATCTGACTATGGTTACCCCCAACTTTTTGCCTAGTGTATAGCTGGTTTTTCGACTTAGTTGGCCTGAGATCCTGCCATTCAGGGTCTCAGGCTGTCTGCTCTCTCTTTAAAATGGACTCCATGTACCCTAGGTACATACCCAATTGGTAAGGATCACCTTATTGGACCCTGTACAGTGTACCCTAGGTACCCAGGGCATAGGTGTACCCTAGGCCTCCCAGGGGCCGCAGCATGTATTATGCCACCCCTGGTCTGGCCTTCCAATCAGACACAACTGGCTGATCACTCAGCTGGGGCAAGGTCGTGTAATCACCCCTTGCTTAGATATAGTATACCTATATCTACCCTTAATATACACACATGTGTACCTATCAGCCACTCCTATGGCAGGCCTTAACAATCCTGGAGGCAGAGTGCTTGGTAACATGTGAGATGGTGCTCTAGCATGAGCTGAGCCTGTCTGCAGCTTTCGGAACCATGTCCTTATAGCTGTTCTATGATATAGCCTACCATATACTCTTAAAGTACCTTATAATCTTAAACGGTTATGGTAACTATGGTTTGGCTTTATCAAAACATGTTGTGTAAGGTGTCTAACACTTTGGAATAATACCCCCATACCATTTCTGGTGATGAGGATATTATTACTCTCTTCTAGAGGGAGAGACATGTTAAAATCCTACTTTGCTGTTTAACTCTCACCAAAGCCTCAGCATCACAAAAGGGATGCTGCTGCCACAGACACGAGTCTGACCTCCTGATGCTGGGAGCACTCCCAGCCAGGGAGGCCTGGACAATAGGTTTCCTGCTTGGGGAGGTGCTAGCACCTCCCCAGACAGACTTTAGTGTGTTTGGGCAGGGAGGGCTGAAAGGAATGAGACATGCCTGGGGCACACAAGGTCTCCCATGCATAGTCCAGTTCAAACCGGTGCTGGGGCACTCCAGCCCCAGCTCTGGCGCGAAACTGGACAAAGGAAAGGGGGTGTAGCCACTCCCCTTCCTGGTCTCACCCATAGGAGGGACCTTGCAGGTAGCCCAGCCCACTAGCCCAGTATATTAGTAGCTAGTTGGGCCCTGCTAAATTAGATTATCCTGAACCTGCAACTTGAATCGAAACTCTGGACCTTCGACATTCGACGAAAGAAGAAGACTGAAGAATCTCCCTTGTGGCCAAGGAGTGGCTACCCTGTGCAAACAGGCACCATTAAGAGACTTACCCTTTGCTTTGCTGAAGTTCTACGAGGGACCGACTGCAGAGCCCGACCAGAGCCTTGACTTCCAGACTTCTCCGACCCTGATCCACATCCACAGCCGAGCTGAGATCCGTGGAGGCGACGAGAGACGTGGGACCGACTACCTGGGAAAAGTGGCGAGTATCTTCCAGCGCAGCTTCTGAGGTACCCTCGAAGTTGTGCACCGGGGATTGAGAAGCCCCAACCCCAAGCACCTTCTGCACCGAAGATCAGCCCCCCACAATCCACGAGTCCTGCGTGGGGCCCTTCTGCATTTTCCTGCTTGCCGCGTCTGTCCGGTTGCTTGCCTGTTGGCTAGCGGCCTTTGCGACGACACACCTTTGAACTTCCACTGCTTGTTTGGCTCCTCCAGACTGGCTCCTGCTCCTCTGCAAAAGAGAAGCTTCGCAGACCTTCCTGGTCTGCACCAGAAGCAAGTCCTCCATTCTTCGTGGGTTCCGCTTGCCAAGGCTTGGTGAGTCCTAGCTCGACTTCGACGCCGCCGACAGCAAGAGCCTTCGTGGGACAGCTCGCCTCCTGGTCCTGGTCGTCCTCGACGTCTCCTGGTACCCGTGGCTGCTGCGACAAGCTTCACCTCTTCACCTGCAATCTTCATGACATCGCCTGGTTCCTTCCTGGTTCCACGTGGTCACTGGCTAGTGACCCAGACTCTGTCCCTTCTACTTGCAGGTACCCTTCCTTCTTGATCCCGGCCTTGGGATCCACCGGACACTCTGCACTGACTGCCTGTCAGCAACTTTCCTTCAGGCATCCATAGAAGTCCACGACGAAACCCGACGCAAGTTCACACCTATGCACCCGCAGCCCGTGGGCTAGGTAACTTGGGTACTTCGGTGCTCACAAGGGTAGTGACTATCCTAGGGCCTAGTTTCCGAGTCTCGACTTTCTAGCAATACCAGAAGTGTCCTAAAACTGCTTATTTCAGAACTGTACTATTTCTATCGATTATACGCATTACGCGTGAGTGTTTCCACTCTGCACCTGAATCCCGTGGGCCTCCCACTTCCTAACTGTTGGTAGTGTAGTGTAGCCCCAGCGATTCCCTAGGCCTATGCCTATTCTATTTCCGTGACAGTGGTCCTTATACCACTTCTTTAGTATATGGTTTGCGTGGCCCCTAGGGCCTAACTGTATTACTTACCTGTGTGACTTAATGTATGCTTGAATAAGACTGTGTTGTACTTACCTCTAATCTCATAAAGAGTGCTGAGGGTTTGACTAGAATAAATACACTTTATTTTATATATATATCTGTTGTGGTGTCCTTTCATTTGGTATTCAAGGGATTATATATGGTATCACAGCTGGCTTCACATGCCATTCAGAGTTTAGCCTAAGACTGCTCTTGTCCATGCTACCACTAGGATAGCAGGTCTATAAGGTTGACTTTACAACCAATCACCATAAGGGTTGTTTGGACTGATATAAGGTGTACACTAGAACTAGTGACATCATACATCAGGCCAACTTCTCACATGGAGGTATAATTCCAAGGTGTTTGACACCAAACACGGCATGTTTCCATTCGGCCGTTTTAAAGTTAGTATTTACTGCGAGGTTATAATGCACTTAAGAGTATAGGGTTGGCTGCATCACAAACAACCCCAAATAGAGGTTCCGAAGGCTGCAGAGGGGCGCTGCTCATGCAGGTGCACCCTCTCACATAAAACCCAGCACCCTGCCTTCAGGATTGATAAGGCCTGGTGACTGATGGGTTTTATATGTGCAGTGATATAGAGTAGATATAGTGAACCTATATGTAAGTAAGGGGTGCATGCACTACCTTACACAGGTTGCTGTAGCAGACCTGCTGTGTCATTTTGAATGGTCTCCCAGGGGTGGCATACTACATGCTACAGCCCCTGAGAGGCCTCTGGGTTACATATGCCCCGGGTATATAGTATACCATATACTGGGGACTTATAAGGGTACCCCAGAATCCAATCTGGAGTGTACCAAAATTACATGAACAACCAATTTAGAAAGAAAGCCGATAGACTGGGGTCCTGATTAGCAGGATCCCAGTCAAACTCGAAGACCAGCAAAACACCAGGAAAAAAGTAGGGGTAACCATGCAGTCAGATTCCACCTTCCTACAGGCGGTGTCTAAATAGCTACCGCGACGTCATCTGGGTCGACCACGACGCAAACAACGGACGCGGAGCCGACTGACGCCACCTTCCGACGCGCATTGGTACTGCTGATGAAAAACTTTGCGGATCCAGTCTGACTCCTGGGGGTAATTCTAAGGTAAGGAATCTATAAGGATAAGTTACTTACCTGTAATCCTAGTTCTTTCCCAAGGGTATCCTCATTAAAGTCATAAGCACAAAATATTCCCACCCATGTGTGGGGACCCCGGAAATAATACAAATTATATATGAAAAACATATATATATATATAGCTCTCTTTGTATATATATTTATACATATATCATTTTTCTCATACCAATGCAGCCCCCATCTAGGAGGCTAAACAATGCAATAACAAATAAACAGCTTTTGCACACACATAATGAATGTAAACAAACACAGGAGGGCAAGTATCACTTGAGCTCTTTTTTAATGAGTAAACCTCATGAAAAAGCTGCAGAAAAAGCAGACATTGTTAGCCTACAGGCTGCATTGTAAACCAATAGCATAAAAAATGAAAGCATTTGCACACAAAACTGGCACCGTGCCTTAAGGCAGCCATGACCCCCAGCTTCCCATCATGCCTCAGGGGTGACAGTTAGGTCAGTTGTTCTTTGCGTAACCCTGAAGGTTAGGGCACAAAGATAGTGTTTAACAATGAAGTAATCTCATTTGTCTGGGTGGGTTGCTTATGACTTTGATGAGGATACCCCTGGAAGAGAACTAGGATTACAGGTAAGTAACTTATCCTTCTCTCTTTCAGGGCATCCTCATCAATAGTCATAAGCACTGAATAGAATAGCAAGCCAATCTTCCGCCTGCAGGCAAATTAGACTAATGACCCAACATACAACAACAGCCGCAATCAGCTGTTGAACAGATTCCTCAAGGCCTGACCTACTTGGGTATCTGCTCTGGTGTCAGAATCTAGACAATAGTGCCTTGAAAATGTATGGACAGGCCTACAAGTTGCCGCCTTACAGATCTCAGCGATAGACACGTTATGAAGAAAAGCAGTCGTAGCCGCCTTTCCTCTCGTGGAATGCGCCTTGGGACCAGGCCCAAGGGGCTTTTGCGCTAATTGATAGGCTAACTTGATACATGAAACTATCCACCTGGAGATGGATTGCTTTGAGGCTGGAAAACCTGTTCTGATCGACCCATAGTTAACGAATAGTTGATCAGACTTTCTAATCGACTTGGGCCTATCCAGATAGAATTTTAAAACTCTGTTTAGGTCAAGTGAGTGTAAAGCCCTCTCAGCTGGAGTGGAGGGATTAGGGAAAAAAGTCAGAAGTGAAATGGTCTGATTCACTTGGAAATCTGACATCCGCCTTCGGAAGGAAAGAAGGATGAGTCCTCAATACCACCCTATTGAGATGGAAAACAGTGTATGGTTTCTTTAAACAGAGCGCTTGTATTTCGCTCACTCTGCGAGCTGAGGTGATGGCTACCAGGAAAGCTACCTTCCACGTGAGGTATTGTAAGGTTGCTTTGTGGGTAGGTTCGAAAGGTGGACCCATCAACTTTGATAGCACCAGGTTCAGCTCCCAGGGCGGTGAAGGAGGCCGGATCATAGGGTAGACCTTTTTAAGACCTTGCAAGAAGTCCTTCACAACCTGCAACTGAAAGAAGGACAGCTGAGAAGGAGAACGCCTATATGCAGTAATGGCCGCTAGGTGCACTTTAATGGAAGGGAACATTAGGCCTGCCCTAGCTAGGTGAAGCAGATATGGTAAAATTACTTCTTCCTGCCTCTTGGTGGGGCTGCAATTGTTTTGTACGCAACACAAATAAAAACGTTTCCACTTGCAAGCATATGAGTGTCTAGTGGAGGGTCTCCTTGCTTCTTTTAAGATGGTCATTCAGTCTTGTGGTTGTCCTAAATGACCATACTGGAGGACCTCAGGAGCCATGCTGCCAAGTTCAGTGAGGGAAGGTTGGGGTGATGAATCCTCCCGTTCATCTTGGACAGCAGGTCCGGTCTGCATGGCAGTCTCCTGTGTGGGCATTCTGACAGGTGCAGAAGGTCCCGGTACCACCATTGCCTTGGCCCATCCGGAGCAATCAGGATCATCCTTGTGTGTGAGTGTGAGAGCTTGGTCACCACCTTCGGGATGAGAGGAAGGGGTGGAAAGGCGTACACATATGCCCCTGACCAGTCTATCAAAAGGGCATTCCCCTTTGACCCTGGCCGATAGAACCTTGAGGCGAAGTCTCAGCATTTTGTATTTTCATCATCCGCAAAGACATCGATGCTGGGACGACCCCACGCCTGGAAAATGTCTTCGACGACCTTGTCGTTGAGAATCCAGTCTTGTCGGTCCTCAAAGTGTCGACTGAGAGCGTCTGCTTGTGAGTTCTGCTCCCCCGGCACGCGTACCGCTGTGATCGATAGGTTCTGTGCCAGGAGCCATTGCCAGAGAACTTGAGCTTCCAGTGACAAAGTTTGAGAGCGAGTTCCACCCTGTTTGTTCCGGTTGTACATGGTGGTGGTATTGTCCGTCTGTACTAGAATAGAGTTTGCCTGAATCGAAGGGAGGAATGCCTGAGTGCCAGATGAACGTCTCTCAGCTCCAACATGTTTCTGTGATATGAGCGCTCTTTTGATGACCATTGTCCTTGTGTCTGACCACATGTGAGCTCCCCAGCCTTGGAGGAAGGCGTCCGTGATCAGCGTCTGAGAGGGAGGTGCCTGATGAAAAGGAATCCCTACTTGCATATTCTCCTTCTTCATCCACCATGGGATGGATGCTCTTGCTGCATTTGAGAGATTTATCTTGTCGTCCCAGCGAGATGTTTGCTGATCCTATATGTCCTCCAGATCCTGCTGCAAAGGACGTATTCTCATCCTGGCATTGGGGACCAGTAAAATACAAGATGCCATCGACCCTAACAGGGAGACAATCTGACGAACTGACGGCATTTTGGTGTTCAAAATTTGTCTGCTTTTCTGTGTGATGGATAACCGTCTTTCCTCCGATGCAAACACTTTTACTACCTCGGAGTCTACCAGCGCTCCCAGATAATGGATTCTTTGTGTGTGTTGCTGAGCTGATTTTTTGAAATTCACATGAAGGCCCAGCCAGTGACAAAGCTCTAGGCATTGCAGGAGATTATTTATCATGCTGTGGGGGGAGGGACGCTTCAATAAACAGTATCAAAGGTAAGGGTACACGAAGATGCCTCTGCAAATTAGTGCGGCTGCCACCACTGCCATGCACTTCGTGAACACTTGGGGAGCTGACTTCAACACGAAGGGTAGCACTTTGAATTGGTAGTGGGACGATCCCACCAGGAACCTTAGATATTGCCTGTGATGTTGACTGACTGGAACATAAAAGTCGTAGGCATCTTGCAGATCTAGCGAACACATCCAATCTCCCTGTCTGAGATGTGGATATATTTGATGGAGAGCCAACATGCAAAACTTCTCCTTTTTGATTGACTTGTTGAGTGTTTGCAGGTCCAGAATGGGTCTGTATTCTGATTTTAGACCGTTCTTCTTTACCAAGAAGTAGACCCCTCGACCTCGCTGTGATATTGGCACCTTCTCGATAGCTGATTCTTCGTAGAAGTGTGGCAACTTCTGTGAGAAGTTGGCCTGATATATGATTTCACTAGTTCTAGTGTACACCTTGTATCAGTCCAAACAACCCTTATGGTGATTGGTTGTAAATTCAACCTTATAGACCAGCTATCCTAGTGGTAGCATGGACAAGAGCAGTCTTAGGCTAAACTCTGTATGGCATGTGAAGCCAGCTGTTATACCATTTGCAACCCCTTGAATACCAAATGAAAGGACACCACAACAGATATATTATAAAAATAGAATGTATTTATTCTAGTCAAAACACCCTCAGCACTCTTTATGAGATTCGAGGTAAGTACAACACAGTCTTATTTAAGCATACATAAGTCACACAGGTAAGTAATACAGTTAGGCCCTAGGGGCCACGCAAACCATATACTAAGTAAGTGGTATAAGAACCACTGTCACGAACACAGGATTAGGGCTGGGCGTAATTCGCGAAGTAGCACTTCGCGAAGCTACGCAAAGTGAAGTTCGCACTATGCGAGCTACGCGTAGCACTTCGCGAACTGCGTAGTACCTTGTTCATACTGTGCCAGATGTCGTTTTCAATGATTGCACAGTGCGGACAAGCAACCGGCACTGTGCAATCATTGAAAATGGCATCTTGCACAGTGCGAGCTGTAGTTTTCTGCTGCTCGAGTAGATTTTTACTCGAGCTTCAGCTTTCTCAACGCGAACTGGTAGTTTCTCATCGCGAGCGGTCGCGAGCATACGCGACCACTCGCAATGAGAAACCTGACCTCCTCGCGTTGGAATCTCGCCGGGAGGTTTATTTTCCATGCTCGCGATCGGCAACTTGAAGTTGCTGATCGCGAACAAGGAAAAAGTCTCGCCGGGATGTCATTTTGCTTGCTCGCGGTCGCCAACTTGACGTTGAGGACCGCGAGCAAGCAAAAAATGACCGCAGCACTACGCAACACTACGCGTGTTCGCACTGTGCTACGTGCAGTTCGCGTAGTGCGAAGTAGCGCGAACTTCGCAAACTACGCGAGCGTAGCGTAGTGCTTTGCCCAGGCTTACACAGGATAGGCCTAGGCCTAGGGAATCGCTGGGGCTACAATATCCTATCAGTTGCTAGGCAGTGGGAGGCCCACGGGATTCAGGTGCAGAGTGGAAACACTCACGCGTAATGCGTTAAAGTCGATAGAAATAGTAGTATTTAGAAATTAAGAGTTTTAGGACACTTCGGAAGGAACTAGGAGTTAGAGACTTGGAAACTAGACACTTGGATAGTCAATACCCTTGTGAGGACCGGAGTACTCAAGTTACCTAGCCCACGGGCTGCGGGTGCATAGGTGTGAACTTGCGTCGAGTTTCGTCGTCGACTCCTATGGATGCCTGAAGAAAGTTGCTGACAGGCAGTCAGTGAAGAGTGTCCGGTGGATTCCAAGGATGGAATCAAGAAGGAGGATACCTGCAAGCAGAAGGGACAGAGTCTAGGTCACCAGCCAGAAGCCGGGAAGGAACCAGAAAGGAACCAGGCGATGTCGTGAAGATGCAGGTGAAGAGGTGAAGCTTGTCGCAGCAGCCACGTGTACCAGGAGGCGTCGAGGACGACCAGAACCAGGAGGCGAGCTGTCCCACGAAGGCTCTTGCTGTCGGCGGCGTCGATGTCGAGTTAGGGCCCAACAAGCTTTGGCAAGTGCAACCCACGCAGGATGGAGGACTTGCTTCTGTCACAGACCAGGAAGGTCTGGGGTGCTTCCCTTTCACAGGGGAGCGGGTGCCAGTCTGGAGGAGCCGGACCAGCAAGGCAAAATTGAAGGTTCATCGTCACAGAGGTCGCTAGCCAACGGGCCAGCAACCATACAACATGTCGAGCAACTCAGGTGCAGAAGGGCCCCATGCAGAACACGTGAAGTGTGGGGAGCTGATCTTCTTTGCAGATGGTGCTCGGGATTGGGGCTTCTCAATTCCCCAAGCACAGCCTCGAGGAAGCCTCAGAAGTCGCGCTAGTCAGTTACTAGCCACTTTTCCCAAGTCGCCGGTCCCACGTCCCTCGTTGCCTCCACGGGTCTCAGCTTTGCTGTAGATGTGGATCTGGTTCAGAGGTGTCTGGAAGTCATGGCGCTCGTCAGTCTCTGCAGTCGTCCCTCAGTCGCAAAGCAAGCAGCGGTCGCTGGATGGTGCCTGGTTGCCCAGGGTGGTCACTCCTTGGCCACAAGGGAGATTCTTCAGTCTTCTTCCGTAGTAGAATGTCGAAGGTCCAGAGTTTCTGTTCAAGATGCAGGTTCAGGATAATCTAAATCTGCAGGGCTCAGCTACCTTCTAATATACTGGGCTAGTGGGCTGGGCTACCTGCAAGGTCCCTCCTATGGGTGGGACCAGGAAGGGGAGTGGCTACACCCCCTTTCCTTTGTCCAGTTTTGCGCCAGGGCTGGGGCTGGAGTGCCCCAGCGCCGGTTTGAACTGGACTATGCATGGAGCACCTTGTGTGCCCCAGGCATGTCTCATTCCTTTCAGCCCTCCCTGCCCCAATACACTAAAGTCTGTCTGAGGAGGTGCTAGCAGCACCCCAAGCAGGAAACCTATTGTCCAGGCCTCCCTGGCTGGGAGGACTCCCAGCTGCAGGAGGTCAGACTCCTGTCTGTGGCAGCAGCATCCATTTTGTAATGCTGAGGCTTTGGTCGGAGTTAAACAGCAAAGTAGGATTTTAACATGTCTCTCCCTCTAGAAGGGAGGAATAATATCCTCATCACCAGAAATGGTATGGGGGTATTATTCCAAAGTGTTAGACACCTTACACAACATGTTTTGATAAAGCCAAACCATAGTTACCATAACCGTTTAAGATTATAAGGCACTTTAAGAGTATATGGTAGGCTATATCATAGAACAGCTATAAGGACATGGTTCCGAAAGCTGCAGGCAGGCTCAGCTCATGCTAGAGCACCATCTCACATGTTACCAAGCACTCTGCCTCCAGGATTGTTAAGGTCTGCCATAGGAGTGACTGATAGGTACACATGTGTCAATATATAAGGGTAGATATAGGCATACTATATCTAAGCAAGGGGTGATTACACGACCTTGCCCCAGCTGAGTGATCAGCCAGTTGTGTCTGATTGGAAAGCCAGACCAGGGGTGGCATAATACATGCTGCAGCCCCTGGGAGGCCTAGGGTACACCTATGCCCTGGGTACCTAGGGTACACTGTACAGGGTCCAATAAGGTGATCCTTACCAATTGGGTATGTACCTAGGGTACATGGAGTCCATTTTAGAGAGAGAGCAGACAGCCTGAGACCCTGAATGGCAGGATCTCAGGCCAACTAAGTCGAAAAATCAGCTAGACACTAGGCAAAAAGTTGGGGGTAACCATAGTCAGATATTCACCTTCCTACAACTTCACTCTGCAATATCTTCATCTGTTGGCACGATGATGGAACCGGAGGGATTGAGGGGGGGATGACATCGAAAACGTAGAGACTACCCATTCTGCAGCGTAGCTAACACCCACTGGTCCTTTGTGATAGCTCGCCAATCTTCGAGATGATTTGCAATACTTCCCCTCACTGGAGTGGTAAACTGTGATTTGGAAGTGGGCACTCATTGTTTGGTCTGCGTCTTAGCGGAGGTAGTGGACGGACGCTGGTTTCCTCTTCCCCTGGAGGCACGCCGGCCTTTGTACTGAGACCTTTGCTGACCTTGTTGGTTCTGATGTTTCTGCCAATGCGGGGTTTGAACCCTCTGTTGGGAGGATCATCGATCGTAAGGTCTGAAGCGTCTTCGGAAATCTTTCTTCTTTTTTAGACCCACGGCCTTTAGTGTGTCTAGCTTTGTCTTCATCCGGGACATTTCCTCATCTGTGTGTGCGCCGAACAAAGATGAGTCGGAGAAGGGGAGATTGAGGATCCAAGACTGCGCTTCTGGTTTAAGCGCTCTGAGACGAAGCCAGGAAGCTCTCTTAGCACATATGCCATGGGCATAGGTGTAAGCTGAAAGAGTAGCTCCATCGGCTGCGGCGCTGATAACTTGGTTCGCCACCAAACTGCCTTCTTGCAAGATTTCTTCAAAATCTTTGCGATCTTCCTTGGGCAGCTTTTTTGCAAAACTTTCAAGGGAGTTCCACAATGACCCAAAAGAGTCGATGCACTTGAGAGCTTAAGCATAGAGGCTGATGTGCTGCAGATCATTCTCCCCCATGAATCCTGTGCTTTACTCTCCTTATCTGGTGGAACAGTAGATGAGAAGGCAACTGAGTGAGTCTTTTTTGCAGAAGCGATTATAACAAAATCCGGTAGGGGGTCAGATCTAAGGAATAACGGGTCCTCCTCCGGTTGACGATATTTCGGCGTAAGGAAAATGTCCTTCATCGGTTGGAGTAGCCCTGGCACCAATGGCAGCAGCAGTCTAGATGCAGCTCTCTGGTGTAAAGTCTCAAAGAACACTGAAGACGAGCTCTGCTGAGTCGGCATAGGGATGTTCAGTTTAGTTGCCACTCTGGAAAGTACATCCTGGAAAGTGTCAACGTCATCCACTGGAGAGACCCTCGAAGGTGGGCTGTCAGTAAGAGACAGTGAGTAGTCTCTCTGTGACGTGTGTATGGAAGAGGAGGAAGGCGTTGGAGATCTGTGCCTTCTCCTCCCGCTTCTGGATCTGGACCTCCTTCTGGAAGAGTGTGCAGGAGTGCGACTGCGATCTCTGCCTCTCGATGGAGTACGATTTCTGTCCACAGCCTACGCCAGTCGAGCCAACGGAGACCTGTGGAGGGGGCTTGACTAATGTTGAGCCCCTGTTGCTGGAGCTGTGGCCCAGTGATGCAGAGGCCGGTTCCATCACGGTGGGAGATGGATAGAAGGCAATCTTTGCCTTTCTCATTACTCAGGAGAGCGTGCAGGAGAAGATTTTCTTCCCTCTGTTTGTGTAGGTCTGTCCACTGAATCAGGATGCCCAGCGGACACTGGACTGCTAGATGTCGAGATTACTACTTTCGCAGATCTGGACGATGATAATCTGTGAGGGGAGCAGCGAGAACCTGTTCTCAGCGTTGGTGATGGTGATGAAGAAAGGCTCACTGGATGTGAGGCCCCTCTAGACTGTGGCCTCGAATTGATCAGACTGCCTCCTCGACGTCGATCGTTATCCCGGCGACGGTGATGCCTGCCTCGACGTTGAACTTCTCCCCTTCGAAGGAGGGCTCAGTCTAGAAGTCGATCGGTGTCTCGACATTGAGCATCTGCCTGACACCGATGGATTACCTTGCTTCAACGTCAACTGCCTCTGCTCCAACGACCGGTGCCTCGACGTCAACCCCCGGTGTGCTGATGTGGACAGGGACTTCAGCTTCGACGTCAGTGGCGGAGTATTGTGCCTCGACATCGACAATCTCTGCACCGATCTCGACGGAGACTTGTGCCTTGACGTCGATCGCTGGCGAGGTGGCGACAACAGAGTGATGTGTCTCGATGTCGAACGCCTAGCCAGCGTCAACGGACATTTGCTCCTCGACGTTGAACGTTGCCTGTTTGACGCCAATGGAGGGCCCTTTACCTTCGTCAACGTTGAGAGCGCCGTCCTTGACTTCGTAGAAGTGTGATGCACCTTGTGAGAAGTTGGCCTGATGTATGATGTCACATGTTCTAGTGTACACCTTATATCAGTCCAAACAACCCTTATGGTGATTGGTTGTAAAGTCAACCTTATAGACCAGCTATCCTAGTGGTAGCATGGACAAGAGCAGTCTTAGGCTAAACTCTGAATGGCATGTGAAGCCAGCTGTGATACCATATATAATCCCTTGAATACCAAATGAAAGGACACCACAACAGATATATATATAAAATAAAGTGTATTTATTCTAGTCAAACCCTCAGCACTCTTTATGAGATTAGAGGTAAGTACAACACAGTCTTATTCAAGCATACATTAAGTCACACAGGTAAGTAATACAGTTAGGCCCTAGGGGCCACGCAAACCATATACTAAAGAAGTGGTATAAGGACCACTGTAACGGAAATAGAATAGGCCTAGGCCTAGGGAATCGCTGGGGCTACACTGCACTACCAACAGTTAGGAAGTGGGAGGCCCACGGGATTCAGGTGCAGAGTGGAAACACTCACGCGTAATGCGTATAATCGATAGAAATAGTACAGTTTTAAAATAAGCAGTTTTAGGACACTTCTGGTATAGCTAGAAAGTCGTGACTCGGAAACTAGACCCAAGGATAGTCAATACCCTTGTGAGCACCGAAGTACCCAAGTTACCTAGCCCACGGGCTGCGGGTGCATAGGTGTGAACTTGCGTCGGGTTTCGTCGTGGACTTCTATGGATGCCTGAAGGAAAGTTGCTGACAGGCAGTCAGTACAGAGTGTCCGGTGGATCCCAAGGCTGGGATCAGGAAGGAAGGATACCTGCAAGCAGAAGGGACAGAGTCAGGGTCACTAGCCAGTGACCACGTGGAACCAGGAAGGAACCAGGCGATGTCGTGAAGAATGCAGGTGAAGAGGTGAAGCTTGTCGCAGCAGCCACGGGTACCAGGAGACGTCGAGGACGACCAGGACCAGGCGAGCTGTCCCACGAAGGCGCTTGCTGTCGGCGGCGTCGAAGTCGAACTAGTACTCACCAAGCCTTGGCAAGCGGAACCCACGAAGAATGGAGGACTTGCTTCTGGTGCAGACCAGGAAGGTCTGGGGTGCTTCTCTTTTGCAGAGGAGCAGGAGCCAGTCTGGAGGAGCCAAACCAGCAGTGGAAGTTCAAAGGTGTGTCGTCGCAAAGGCCGCTAGCCAACGGGCAAGCAACCGGACAGACGCGGCAAGCAGGAAAATGCAGAAGGGCCCCACACAGGACTCGTGGAGTGTGGGGGGGCTGATCTTCGGTGCAGATGGTGCTTGGGGTTGGGGCTTCTCAATCCCCGGTGCACAACTTTGAGGGTGCCTCAGAAGCTGCGCTGGAAGATACTCGCCACTTTTCCCAGATAGCCGGTCCCACGTCTCTCGTCGCCTCCACGGATCTCAGCTCGGCTCTGGATGTGGATCAGGGTCGGAGAAGTCTGGAAGTCAAGGCTCTGGTCGGGCTCTGCAGTCGGTCCCTCGTAGAACTTCAGCAAAGCAAAGGGTAAGTCTCTTGATGGTGCCTGTTTGCATGGGGTAGCCACTCCTTGGCCACAAGGGAGATTCTTCAGTCTTCTTCTTTCGTCGAATGTCGAAGGTCCAGAGTTTCTGTTCAAGTTGCAGGTTCAGGATAATCTAATCTCCTGGGGCCCAGCTACCACACTTATACTAATCTGGGGGGTTGGGGGGCTGGGTTGCCTGCTAGGTCACGCCTTATGGGTGGGACCTGGGAGGGGGGTGGTTACACCCCCTTCCCTTTGTCCAGTTTCGCGCCAGGACTGGGCCTGGAGTGCCCCAGCACCGGTTTGAACTGGACTATGCATGGGACACCTTGTGTGCCCCAGGCATGTCTCATTCCTTTCAGCCCTCCCTGCCCCAATACACTAAAGTCTGTCTGGGGAGGTGCTAGCACCTCCCCAAGCAGGAAACCTATTGTCCAAGCCTCCCTGGCCGGGATCACTCCCAGCAGCAGGAGGTCAGACTCATGTCTGTGGCAGCAGCATCCATTTTGTGATGCTGAGGCTTTGGTTAGAGTAAAACAGCAAAGTAGGATTTTAACATGTCTCTCCCTCTAGAAGGGGGGAATAATATCCTCATCACCAGAAATGGTATGGGGGTATTATTCCAAAGTGTTAGACACCTTACACGACATGTTTTGATAAAGCCAAACCATAGTTACCATAACCGTTTAAGATTATAAGGTACTTTAAGAGTATATGGTAGGCTATATCATAGAACAGCTATAAGGACATGGTTCCGAAAGCTGCAGACAGGCACAGCTCATGCTAGAGCACCATCCCACATGTTACCAAGCACTCTGCCTCCAGGATTGTTAAGGCCTGCCATAGGAGTGGCTGATAGGTACACATGTGTCTATTTTAAGGGTAGATATAGGTATACTATATCTAAGCAAGGGGTGATTACACGACCTTGCCCCAGCTGAGTGATCAGCCAGTTGTGTCTGATTGGAAGGCCAGACCAGGGGTGGCATAATACATGCTGCAGCCCCTGGGAGGCCTAGGGTACACCTATGCCCTGGGTACCTAGGGTACACTGTACAGGGTCCATTTTAAAGAGAGAGCAGACAGCCTGAGACCCTGAATGGCAGGATCTCAGGCCAACTAAGTTGAAAAACCAGCTAGACGCTAGGCAAAAAGTTGGGGGTAACCATAGTCAGATATCCACCTTCCTACACAACCCCCCCCCCCCCAAACGAAAGGAGATAAGGCTGTCCTTGACAAGGTAAGCCTCTATTGCCTAAGTGGCCATATAAGGAAGAACCAGCACTGGCATGGTTACCCCCTGTCTCATGGTCCACTAAGCAATCCCTCATCCTAAAGGTATCATAGGGTCTCCACCATAGGGAATCTCTGCCTTGGGTGTGTCTTTGCAAAGTAAAAGGCTGGTGTTGAGATGGAGTACTGAAGTGAGTGTCCTCAAAGTGAGGCCTCAGCTTCCTCCAATCATCCTCCACCATGGATGCCTTTCTTTCTTTAACTGAGTTGCACTGTGCTCTCAGGGTCAGCCTCTGGCTACCTAAAGCTGGAGGCTGGGTCCCTTTTGTGGGCTTACTGGAGGGACAGGTCAGGTTTGGGGCCCTCAGGTCCCATGTTTGCCTGTGCCCAACAGAATCCCTCTAGGGGAGGTCCCTAACTACCTGTAAAGGAGATCCCTCAGGAATGTTTTTAACCATCACCTGGCTAGGGCTACTAGCCAGGAAATCCTCATTCTTTTGATGGGGGGGTTCTTGTGGACAGGAGCCCTCTTGGGGTCCACTGGCCTCCCTGACCTCTGCAGCCCTGGGCTGACTGAGGCAGGGTAGACAGAGGCAGGCTACCTGCACCAGACTGGGTCCCACCTTGGAAGGGGCCACTGACATCAGAGGCTCTGCCAGGCCAGGCCTGGCTACCTCTGGGGCAGTTCCTTCACAAGGGGTGAGGTCAGATCCCTGAGAAGGCTGACCTTTTCCTAATGTCTGGGGAGAGGGAGACTTTTCTTCCTCTCCACTCCTCTCTGTTTGTGTGGAGTGATCCATAGTTTCAGGCTTCACTACACCTATGTCAGTCTGAGTATGGACTGAGACCATTACTGTCCTGCCAGCCTTTTCAGGGAGGCACTCAGTTTGTGTTTGAGCTGTGACTGTCACAGCTCTGCCAGTCTCTACAGGGAAGTCTGTCTTTGCCTGGGCTGTGGCTACCACTGCCCTTCCAACCTTTTCAGGGAGGAAATCTATTTGGACAGGGGTTGTGGCTGGCACAACCCCACTACCCTTTTGTGAAAGGCCCACCATTTTAGAATGGGTGTCTTGTTCAACTCCAGCCCAAGCTGAGAGTTCTAAGTCATTCCCCAGTAAGCAGTCCACAGGCAAGGTTGGAGACACTGCCACCCTTTTAGGGCCAGTGACACCTCCCCAGCTGAGACATACCTCTGCCATGGGATGACTGTTCTGTTTGCCATCAATGTTAGTTACCTGGTATGAGAAACCAGGCAAAGCTGCTCAGAGGGAACTAGCCTATGGGCCACCATAGTGATGCTAGCTCCAGTGTCTCTGTAGGCCTCAGCTTTTCTACCATTGATGTAGGGTTCCTGTCTGTACCTACCCAAAGTGTTGGGACAGGCAGTGAAGTTGGCAAACCCCATGCCACCATCACAGACAATAGTAGCTGCTGTAGGGGAATTGGCTAAGCCAGGGTCCCCCTGTGATCCCCAAGAAAACCCAACCAAATTTTTGGGGGCACTCCCACCACCTGGGGGATTACTGCTGACAGTAATAGGTGGTGTGACAGGAGTAGTTGGAGGAACAGTTTTGTTTTTAGCCTTTGGGCAACTGCTGTCAGTTTTCCAATGCCCAGGAATTTTACATTCATGGCAGTAAGGCTTTTTAACTGTGGTAGAGGAGGGAGCTTGGGACCCACCACCCTGTGTGGAGTTTTGGGGCCCTGAGGAAGATTTCTCTTTTGTTTTATCCCCACCCTTCTCTTGAGGCTTGGTGGTATCTTTCTTTTGGTCACCACCCTGATTTTTAGGCCTAATCCTGGTCCTGACCCATTTATCTGCCCTCTTTCCCAATTCTTGGGGAGAGGTCAAATCTGAGTCTACCAGGTGTTGATGGAGAAGCTGGTTCTGACAATTACTAAGGATCTGCTCCCTCATAATCAAGTTGTACAATCCTGTATAGTCCTGCACCTTGCTGCCAGTTAACCAACCTTCCAAAGCCTTAGTGGCACAATCCACAAAATCAGACCAGTCCTGTGTCTGTGTCTTCTGGGTGTCTCTGAACAACAACCTATATTGCTCAGTGGTTAAGCCAAACCCATCTATCAGAGCACTCTTCAGGACTTTGTAATTGTTAGCATCCTCATCACTGACTGTGAGGAGCTTGTCTCTACCTTTGTCAGAAAAGGAGAGCCACAAGATAGCTGCCCACTGACTTTGGGGTACCTGCTGTACTTTGCAGGCCCTTTCCAAAGCAGTCATCCACTTGTGGATGTCATCCCCATTCTGATATGGGGGGACTATCTTGCTTAGGTTTCTATGGTCATAAGACCTATCCCTATCTCTAGGAATGTTGCTGCCACCAGTGGGTTCTGACCCACACAATTTTTGCTCTCTAGCCAGAACAAGCTTCTCCTTGGCAAGGGCAAGTTCTTCCCTCTGAATCCTCAGATTAGCCTCCCTCATTCTGGCTTCATGCTCCTTTCTCTCAGGGGAAGTCATTCCCCTGTGAGAGGAAGCATTAGAGATGCTAGAGACATGGGAGTGGATGGATTCCCTTGAAGGGGATCTGTCCCTCCTGCTTCTCTGTGAAAGCCTACTTGGGGGTCTGTATGGGGGGACCCCATGCAAACTCCCATGTAAACTTAGGTTAGCCTGGCTAAGTCTCCTTACTTGGCCCTGGCTGTCTACCTCCCCATCTGAAGCCCCATCTGACTCCTCTGTGGTGGGTAGACCCTCCTCTGTACCTAGGGTACCTGCCTGAGAGGCCCTAAGAGTATCATACTCCTCTAGGAGCTGTCTTAACTGAAGGAGGGTAGGGTTTGCACCCTGTTTTATTCCTCTGGAGGTACACAAATGTCTCATCTCCTGGAATGTTAAGGTATCATACCTAGAGGGGGTCTTCTGCAGACCTGCCCCTCCTGAGAGAGCATCTACTTGATCTCCTCCCAGAGGCATGATCTAGTGAGGGTGTGGTGTGTGCACCTACCTACACTAGTTGTTTCTACTAAACCTCTCTAGCAGTTGTAGTCAGGGTGTGTTACTCCCTTCAACCTACAACTACTAAGTCCAGTAGGACTTAAGTATAATAAACTATGTTATATGTACCTAGACAATATCTGTGTGATCTTTCAATTTAGTATCTCAAGATTACAATGGTATTACAACAGCAAGCTCAGATCCCAACCGCTGCTCACCAATGTGAGAAGTTGGCCTGATGTATGATGTCACTAGTTATAGTGTACACCTTATATCACTCCAAATACCCTTATGGTGATGGGTTGTAAAGTCAACCTTATAGACCAGCTATCCTAGTGGTAGCATGGACAAGAGCAGTCTTAGGCTAAACTCTGAATGGCATGTGAAGCCAGCTGTGATACCATATATAATCCCTTGAATACCAAATGAAAGGACACCACAACAGATATATATATAAAATAAAGTGTATTTATTCTAAGCAAACCCTCAGCACTCTTTATGAGATTAGAGGTAAGTACAACACAGTCTTATTAATGCATACAGTAAGTCACACAGGTAAGTAATACAGTTAGGCCCTAGGGGCCACGCAAACCATATACTAAGTAAGTGGTATAAGAACCACTGTCACGGAAATAGAATAGGCCTAGGCCTAGGGAATCGCTGGGGCTACACTACACTAGCGTTAGTTAGGAAGTGGGAGGCCCACGGGATTCGTGTGCAGAGTGGAAACACTCACGCGTAATGCGTAAAAGTCAATAGCAATAGTACAGTTTAGAAAACGGTAGATTTAGGACACTTCCGGAGTAGCTAGGAAGTTGAGACTTGAAAACTAGACACTAGGATAGTCACTATCCTGATGAGCACCGGAGTACCCAAGTTACCTAGCCCACAGGCTGCGGGTGCATAGGGGTGAAGATGCGTCGGTTTTCGTCGTCGACTCCTATGGATGCCTGAAGAAAGATGCTGACAGGCAGTCAGTGAAGAGTGTCCGGTGGATCCCAAGGCTGGGATCAAGAAGAGAGGAGACCTGCAAGCAGAAGGGACAGAGTCAAGGTCACTAGCCAGTGACCACGTGGAACCAGGAAGGAACCAGGCGATGTCGTGAAGATTGCAGGTGAAGTTGAAGCTTGTCGCTGCAGCCAGGAGGACCAGGAAGCGTCGAGGACGACCAGGACCAGGAGGCGAGCTGTCCCACAAAGGCTCTTGCTGTCGGCGGCGTCGAAGTTGGACTAGGACTCACCAAGCCTTGGCAAGCTGAACCCACGAAGAACGGAGGACTTGCTTCTGGTGCAGACCAGGAAGGTCTGGGGTGCTTCTTCTTTGCAGAGAAGCGGGAGCCAGTCTGGAGGAGCCAAACCAGCGCAGAAGATTTCAGGGTGCGTCGTCACAAAGGCCACTAGCCGGCGGGCAAGCAACCGGACAGACGCGGCAAGCAGGAAAATGCAGAAGGGCCCCACGCAGGACTCGTGGAGTGTGGGGGGCTGATCTTCGGTGCAGATGGTGCTTGGGGTTAGGGCTTCTCAATCCCCGGTGCACAACTTCGAGGGTGCCTCAGAAGCTGCGCTTTAAGTTACTAGCCACTTTTCCCAGGTAGCCGGTCCCACGTCGCTCGTCGCCTCCACGGATCTCAGCTTTGCTGTGGATGTGGATCAGGGTCGGAGAAGTCTGGAAGTCAAGGCTCTGGTCGGGCTCTGCAGTCGGTTCCTCGTAGAATGTGGGCAAAGCAAAGGGTAGTCTCTTGATGGTGCCTGTTTGCACAGGGTAGCCACTCCTTGGCCACAAGGGAGATTCTTCAGTCTTCTTCTTTCGTCGAATGTCGAAGGTCCAGAGTTTCTGTTCAAGTTGCAGGTTCAGGATAATCTAAAGTCTTGAGGCCCAACTCCCACTCTTATACTAATCTGGGGGGCTGGGATACCTGCTAGGTCACGCCTTATGGGTGGGACCTGGGAGGGGGTGGTTACACCCACTTCCCTTTGTCCAGTTTCGCGCCAGCACCGGTTTGAACTGGACTATGCAAGGAACACCTTGTGTGCCCCAGGCATGTCTCATTCCTTTCAGCCCACCCTGCCCCAATACACTAAAGGCTGTCTGGGGAGGTGCTAGCACCTCCCCAAGCAGGAAACCTATTGTCCAGGCCTCCCTGGCTGGGATCACTCCCAGCAGCAGGAGGTCAGACTTGTGTCTGTGGCAGCAGCATCCATTTTGTGATGCTGAGGCTTTGGTTAGAGTTAAACAGCAAAGTAGGATTTTAACATGTCTCTCCCTCTAGAAGGGGGGAATAATATCCTCATCACCAGAAATGGTATGGGGGTATTATTCCAAAGTGTTAGACACCTTACACGACATGTTTTGATAAAGCCAAACCATAGTTACCATAACCGTTTAAGATTATAAGGCACTTTAAGAGTATATGGTAGGCTATATCATAGAACAGCTATAAGGACATGGTTCCGAAAGCTGCAGACAGGCTCAGCTCATGCTAGAGCACCATCTCACATGTTACCAAGCACTCTGCCTCCAGGATTGTTAAGGCCTGCCATAGGAGTGGCTGATAGGTACACATGTGTCTATATATAAGGTAGATATAGATATACTATATCTAAGCAAGGGGTGATTACACAACCTTGCCCCAGCTGAGTGATCAGCCAGTTGTGTCTGATTGGAAGGCCAGACCAGGGGTGGCATAATACATGCTGCAGCCCCTGGGAGGCCTAGGGTACACCTATGCCCTGGGTACCTAGGGTACACTGTACAGGGTCCAATAAGGTGATCCTTACCAATTGGTAATGTACCTAGGGTACATGGAGTCCATTTTAAAGAGAGAGCAGACAGCCTGAGACCCTGAATGGCAGGATCTCAGGCCAACTAAGTCGAAAAACCAGCTAGACACTAGGCAAAAAGTTGGGGGTAACCATAGTCAGATATCCACCTTCCTACATACCTCACCCAGGGAAGCCGGGTGCATGGGTGTCTTTTGGTGTCGGGTCGCGTCGCTGTTTTCTATGGAGACCAAAGAAGACTTGCTGCTTGCGAAGACTGGAGAAGTGTCCGGTGGAATACAAGGCTGGATTCAAAATGAAGATGACCTGAAAGCAGAAGGGACAGTGTTCACAGTCACTTGCCAGTGACCCGGAGCCAGGAAGATGGATGCCCACGGAAGTCGGGTGACTTCAGGGGATCAAGGGTATTTTGACTCTTTGCTCACGAGGTCCAGGAAGGATCGACGATGACCAGCAGCTGGATTCGGAGTGTCCCATAACGTCTGCAGCTTACTGAGGTGTCGGCAACCGGATTGGAGCCAACAAGCCTTGGCAACAGCAAGTCTCGTGGAATGTGAAGAAAGTCAGCGGTGCAGACCAGCAAGGTCTGAGGGACTCACCCAGCAAAGGTGAGTGAAGGCAGGCCTGGAGCAACCAGGGGAGCCCTTTGAGTTGATAAGAAAGTCTTCGGGGGAAACACAAGCCAACGGGCAAGGGATCACGAAGACGCCTCTTGAGGAAATGCTTCACAGGAGCCCACGGTCACTCGGGACAGGGTAGGCCTCTGATTTTAACTGCAAAACCTGCTGGAGGCTTGGGCCACAAATGGTCTACTGCACAAGTTCGTAGAACGTCGTGAAGGGGTTGCACTCGACAATAGTGCACGGTACCCGGGTATTGCTGTTCCTCGTCACTCGTGGGGTCCACTCGCCACAGCTTTGCCGTCGAGAAGTCAGGAAATCCATTTCTGGAGCTGCAGGGACTTCGAACTCCAGCGGGAGCGGGAAAGTTTGCGACCGTTGATTAAGGGTTTTGGTGCCTGCCAAGCAGGGGAGTCACTCCTTGACTCCAAGGGAGATGCTTCTGTCTTTCAAAGGTAGTGGAACGTCGAAGGGCCCGGATTCTTCTTTGTAGAGCGTCGTCCAGGGTTATCTACTTTGCAATGGCAAGGTTTCCTATCTTATACTGAAGATAGGGGAGGGACTAGCTCTATGACCACTCCTCTGGGAGGGTCAGAGTAGGGGTGGTTACACCCACTTCCCTTTGTCCAGTTTCGCGCCAGAGCAGGGACAGGTAGCCCCTGAACCGGTTTGAGCTGGCATATGCACAGAGGAGCCTACTGCTCCCCCAGTGCAGGACTTCAAAGCACTCTAGAAGTGCACCCACCCAGCCCCAATACACTAAATCCTGTCTGGAAAGTAGTGACACCTCCCTGTGACAGAATACCTATTGTTGGGCCTCCTCCACTGCGAGTTTCGGTCAGCAGCAGGAGGGCAGCTCAGTGTCTGTGCTGGTGGTATCCATTTTGTGATGCCAAGGCTCTTTCAGATTTCTACCGTGTTACCACAGTAGGTACATGTCGTCCCCTCTAGAAGGGTGGGATCATACTCCCAGTTACTGGTGTGGGGGTATGATTCCAAGTTGTTTGACACCAAACACGACATGTTTTGATGCAGTCATTCCAAAGTTAGCATTTACCGTTGGGTTATAATGCACTTAAGAGTATATGGTTTAACCGCATTCACAAACAGCCACAGAGAATAGACTCTGCCAGCTGCAGAGGGGTCCTGCTCATGCAGTAAACCAAGAACCCTGCCCTCAGGATTGATAGGGCCTGCCATAGGGGTGACTGATAGGTTTATATGTGTGTGTATGGTGCGATATAGAAACCTATACCTCTGTGAGGAGTGCTAACACTACCTTACCCAGGCTGCAGTAGCAGGCCTGTGGTGTCAGATTGAGTCTGCTTCCCAGGGGTGGCATAATACATGCTGCAGCCCCTGGTAGGCCTGGTAAGTACGTATGCCCTTGGTACCTAGGGTACCATATACTAGGGGCTCATAAGGCACCACATTATCCAATCACTAGTGCATCTAATATGCACACCAAGTTGTTTAGAGAGAACAGAGAGACTGGGGCCCTGATTATCAGGGACCCAGCCAGACTATAGCCAGAAACCAGTGTATACATCAGAAAAAAAGTGGGGGCAACATAAGTGCAGATCCTACTCTCCTACAGTGGGTCCCTAGATTCGTTGTGGGACAAGGTTCATATCAAGACACCATTTCTTCTTTGATCATCTGGTCACTTTGAACTTCGCTGGACTTGGCTCTGGGTATCAAGACTTCATCTGAGAAGACTCCTGCTGCTCCTGATCTCGTAGCCCTGCTCGTCTGCTGCAACGTCCATGCCTGTGCACCATACAGGAACCTACCAAGGCTTGTTGGCATCCAAGACATCTGAAGAAATCTCCCTTGATGTGAAGGAGTCATATCCCTGCACCTGCAGGCACCGCAACAAAGCTGACTGGTCTGCTGATCCTGGGCTCCCATGCACTTTGAAAGTTTCAGCAACACAGGGGGTGGTTCTTTACAGCAAAAACAATTGATGGAGAGAATGCAGAACAATGTCGTACATTCACCCCAGTACAGAGGTCTGGGCCGAAATCCATAGTTTTTTTGATCATCATGCCATTCCAGTTTGGACCCAGCCATATGCAAATCAGTCTTGACCCTGCGCTCTATGGGAACAGTACGGCCCGAACTGTTCTTTACATCCCTTGGGTCTTGCCCTGTCCTCTCACCTAGTTTGAGGCCAGTAACCCTCGTTGAACCGCAGTAACCGAACCCCTGTGCATCGTGTCGACTTGCAGTTGCAAAGGCTTGTTGGCTTCCTTCCACCAAGATCTTCGGGCTCCAAGTAGCCCCAACATCAAGCAACTACAGTGACCAAGATCTTCGCTCTCACTGCATCACTTGCACCGTGGGCCTGCATCTTTGGTGAGCTGCTCGAGGTCCTCTTGTGACTTCTGTGCCTCCGGTCTGGAGGGTCCTCTGGAGGGCCATCTTTGAATTATTTTGGGCCCCCCTGATTGTTCGGGGCCTGTCCTGTCTCCCCTGATTGTGGTGAGTCACCTGGACCTTGCAGGGCCCGGCACTGCACCTTCTTCGCTTTACACATTGTTTGCAGTTGTCAAGGCTTGTTGGGGCTCCTGACAGACACCGACCCCTCAACTCTCGACATCTGAAGTGGGACAGCTTGTGAATGGCTCCTGTTCTTCAACTGGGTCGCCTGGTCCTCACAGCTGCAGCTCCAAGGTCACTGGCAACTCTACTGCAGCACCCGACATTGGTGGGCATTCATCTTCCATGCCTACTGGTCACCCCTGAGTGGCATAGACTCTGTACCCTCTGCTTGCAGGTACTTCTCAACTTGAATCCACCAGACATCTTCACCTTCCCCAGTAGTGGCATCTTCCTGAAGTCCTCCATTGGGTTTGACGGCTGTTTCCAACACCACTTCACAGCTATGTACACGGCTTTCCTGGTGTAGGTATCCTGGTTCCTAGAGTATCCACGGGTGGGGTGGCTCTCCAACCTTCTGTCTTCCACTGGGCTTTTTCAGGGTACCCGGGGAAGGGTCCTCCTTTTTAGGTCTCGCCTAGGCAGCGCATGCGCTGTCTCGTCGAGAGATGCTGTATACAGTATAGCGAGGGAAGCTCTGCCCACTTTCCTCCTAGCTTTACCTATCTTTTTCATTGGCCAAAATGTTAAATGCTGCATTGTAATTGGTTTTCGGCAAATTAGTCCCGCTTCCTAATGACCATGTCATCATTTTTCTCCTTCCACGGCTATCAGCCCCTTTACTTTAACAACTCTTTTGTTCCCCTGCCTCCCCCCGTTCCCTCCCGAAGTCCGTGACTTCTCTGCCCACCACCACCCCCCGACTCACTCCGGTTCCTGCCTTCTTGGACGCCCACATTTTTGTTTACAATGCAATAGGACTCGAGTAAATACGAGTCCTATTGCATTTGTAAATGCTTTTTTTCCCTATCATTGGCTGCCTGCATTCGCACTCTATTTTGCCGGACCTGTCCAGACTCTCACATGCGCGCAATGCTTTACATCGTGCGCATGCATGCCAAAAGTCTGCCTCTGCCTCTTGTTTTGTTTAACTTCAGACTGGAAGTTAATTGTCACTGGCAGCACACGCCGTTCCTGGTGGAAGGAGCTTCAGCCTTCAGGTCAGTGTAGGAGGGGTGAGGGGCTGCACTCCATTCCGTAGGGTCAGTGATCAGGTTGGTGCCACAATGACGCTGGTTCTTGTGACCATCTGTTGAATCAGACATACACTTTCCTGCTGCAATACCTGGTCCCAATCACGTCTTGCATTCGCCAAGTTCAGCTACTTGTGGAAAGACAAAGGCATTCAGAGTCTGTAATTACAGGCTTCTTGATTTACAGCAGTCATCCAACGGCCCGCAGGCGCATTCTTCTGAATAATATATGGCTTTTGTGAAGTTTGAACCTGCACTGCTGCTCGCAATGCAAATCATTTGTTTACAGGGAAGTAGGTTAGGAGTTGGGAGAGTTCAATGTGCAAGGAGTCTTTTTATTTATGTTGATGTTATGGAAATATTTCAGTGTTTGTGGCAGGTTCCGACAGATGCGGCATTTCTATGATATTTTCAAACATTAGTCAAACGGTGGAAATTATTACTGGATGACTGAAAACACGGTGCATGGCAGGGGTGAACCCGCTCCGCAGCACACAAGCATATAGACTGACATCGACCTGGCAATAATATAAAATGCAAGTTGTGCATTTTAAATGCCTCTGTTTTCATTCTAACACTGAGATTGCACAGGTGCCCCGCGCGCCTAGGGGAGGGGCGCCCTTAGTAGCGCCACGGGACTGAGCTCCCAAGGTAGGCTTAGTGATGAGGGAGACTGACCAGTGACGTAGGATTGGGATGGTCTCTAACGGAAACAAAAGTGAATCCTAAGCCCTGAGGTATTTAATGCGGTGTCTTAACGGTCCCGTCCTCTTTGTCTCCCTGGACACCTGAAGCTGCAGGAGCGTCGGCAACCACCCACCCACCCGGCAATATAAATAAAGCGGAGCGCTGACAGTTAACAGCAAAGGAGCTGGCACAACAATGGAAGTTCAGTGACTAGATGGACCCCAGGAGGAGGTAGGATTGCGGTGCAATAGGTTTGGCGGGGTGTACGGACTGGCCAGCCGGTGGCCCTCAGCTCTACTGCCATAACCTGCCACCTATGGACTGAGGTGATTCTTGGGGAGGTTGCCTGTGTTCAGGTACCCCAGAGGGCCGGTGCGCTATGCGGTGCCCTGGATTTCAAGTTGATTTTCAAGTTATGTATCTGTTTGCTGTGGCACGTTGGGGCCTGCCGGCGCAATGTGATGACCAGCTGGACGTTTATCTGTTGCTGTAGTGCGTTGGGGCCTGCCGGCGCAATGTGTGCAGCTGAGTGTTTATCTGTTGGCTGTAGCGCATTGGGGCCTGCCGGCGCAATGTGCTCAGCTGGGCGTTCAAGTGTATGGTCTACTTGACGCAATGCTGAACGGTAATGCTGTCGTACTTTAATATTCGGGACCGCGTAGGGGACGGGGCCCTACCCCTGTCTATCTTGGTATTAGCGAACCGCAAATGGTAAATGCGGCATGTACGAGTGCTTTATATATCGTTCTAGCTATGAATGCACTGTGTACACGTCATTCTGCTTCACTACGCGGGTTCCATTTTGGAAGCAGTGGCCATCTTATCATTGCCCTCACATAGGCTATAATGGAGTAAATACGGGCCTCACAGTACATGGGCTTCCTCCTCTGACTTCTCTGTGACCTGGGCAGCTGGCTCTGCTGCCCCAGGTCAAACCGGTCTCACGAGCTCCCCTTCCTCCGTCCACCTGTGATTAGCATCAGGCCTTGACCCGTCATAAAACCCTTTCATTCTATACAATCCCCCGGCTAATCTCTTCCACACCTGCTTGTTCCTGCTTTATGACTTGTTTCCCAAAACAGGAGATGCTCATGTTTATTGGGGGGTCTATTGACATCCGATGTGGGATCTGAACCTTACTGTGTAAATCATTGTGGGCTGGCCGAACTGGAATGTGGGATGGTCATCATGACTCTGCTTTTTCGTTTGTAATGTATACTTATAATGGCCATATCGTAAACCAAGGAATGTGTGCCTGAAGCATGATATTTTGTATTTAAGGAGAAGCCCGTTCCTATGATTTTCAGCAGTCTCCTGAGAACATACACGCTGTTGTACTTCTAGGATACCTGTAATTGGTCTGCAGCCAATAAACGAATCTTTGACTTCACCCAGAAGACTCTGTGTTTCTGTAGGTCTGGAACAGGGTGAACCCAGAAGTCATAGGGTGTGTGCCCCTGCACCGCTGGGTCTAAAATACCCAGTACTTCAGTTTGGCGCCCAACGTGGGGCGATTTCAGCGGTACCAGTCCAAGCCAGAGGTTCGTGAGGAGCTTCGTGTGGAAATTCCGGAGGAAGGCCGCCACTTCATCGACCCCTGCATGTCGACGTGGTCCGAAAGTCTTTTCTGCGAGGTTCTCCGCGTCCCGACGGCTACGAAGGACTGCTGCCCTGATTAATCGACCTGTTTTGGACCCTTGACGAATCTGAGAGAGCGAAACAATCGAGAGAGTCTTCTGGTGACGCCATCGATCAGCAATATTCAGTTAAGTATAAGTGGAGCGTCTCCTATTTGTTTTTGGTATCCTTCGGGATCGTTTGATTTGGTAATTTGGTACTTTGGAGTTTGCAAACGCCAAAACCAGAGGACTCGTGTATTCACGAGAATATCATATTCGATAATCCTTTGACGTTTGGATCTAGACTAGTGAGCAAAGATGCCTGGTTCTGGACTATTTGGTAGATTATTCTGTTTGGGTTGTGGAAAAGATTTCCAGCTAGAGGAATCATGGCCGGTTCCTCCGGTTGGAACTCCAACTTATGAGCTCTATGTAAAACATGGCGTAGGCCCCATTGCATATAACGAAGTGTGGATCCACTACACCAGGAAAGATGGTGTTTTAAAATGGCCCCAAAATGGTAGTTTTGATACCGATATTTTAGATAATTTGGAAATTAAATTGTTTAAGAAGAAAGCCCGGCCGGCGATGTTTGACTCTTTCCGCTTATGGCGAAAGGAAGCCAAACAAAAGGAAATTAAGCTAGCGAAAAAGAATAAGAGAGAGAAAGGTATGACAGTAATGCAAGCAGCTGTACAATTTAAAGACAATGAAGAGGAGCAGATGAGTGAGCAATTGCAGAGGCAGCGCAAGTTAGGGATTGACAAATGTTACCCAGCTTTACCACATTCTAAGCAGAATGAGTCCGAAGAAAAGGAGAAAGATCCCCTGATGTCACATTTGTTGAGTTCGCCACCACCGTATGCTCAAACTGCCACGGCGCCTCCCCAGCTTGTAAATATGCCACCTCCAGTGCATATACTGCAAGCCTTGCCGCAACCGCCAGCTGCTTTGCAGCCGGTTCCTATCCCTGTAGCGCAGCCCTCTCAAGCGCCGCCAGTTGTGCTTCCAACTGCCCCCGCACTTCCTGCGACTTTGCCTAATACAGCAGCTGCCTCCCCTGACACTCTTCCTTCCACCACTCCAGTACCTGTCTCTACATCCTCTTTTCTTCCCTCTGTTTTTCCCCCTGTTCTCGCCTCAGCTTCTCCTTCGGCGCGACAGCGCTTAGCTAATGTGGTTACTACATTAATGTCTCCTCTCTTTGAGTCATCTGGTGCGACTCCTGGTTTACAGCGTAAGCAGTTGCGTAGCCAGTTGCCTAACCCCGATGAGAAAAAGGTAATAGATAACATGGCGCGTAGATGGATTGTTTTCCCTTCACTGTATGATGTGGAATCAGTTGTCAACGTTTTCCATCAATGGGATGCCCCAAAACAGAGATATGTGTTCGAGAAAATGTGCGAAATTCTCTGTGAAGAATTGGAGGATAGTGGTAAAAATCCGAACCCACAGGAATTGTGTAGAGTGAGGTTCGATTTTGGAACTGGTATAATTGTGGACCGCGGAGTAGATAAAGCAGTTGCGGTTGTATTGTCCTTTAGGAATGATGATTGCCAACAGTCATTGTTTGAACAAGATGTCCTTGTGGGGAAAAAGGTAAAAGCGCGACAATACCCTATGAGAGAAGTTCCCCCGGTATGGAAGGAAGCGGTTGCAGCTGCCGGTGGTAACCCCGCTGTGGCAGCGCATTTCCAGCGTGTTTGGGTGCATGTTCCATGGAAGCGCTCTGAGGTGATAGCGCTTAAGCAGTCCTTGCCTGATCCCCATAAAAACCAAGCAGGTTATTATAAAGAGTTGTCACAGACGGCAGGGTCATGCATTATGAATCTGGCCGACATAGACATGTTGTTTGGTAATGTTGTTCCACAGCCTCTATGGGGGTCAATTCGTAATGTAGATCATAATGCAGAATTAGGGGATACATGGGCTAACATTGTTGCTGCTGATGCTAGACAAACTGGTGGTGCGAAACCAGAACCTTTAGTAGCTGAACTGCCTGGTAGAATCATCACGTATATGAAGACAATAATGCCTGCGATGCGCGTAAATTGGGACAAGTTATCTGCATGCAAGCAGAAGAAAGATGAGACAGTGTCAGACTTCTTTACTAGGTTTGAAGAAACGTTTATTGACCACAGTGGGCAGGATATGAGTACTGAGGGTGGCCAACGGCTGTTTGTGGATAAGTTTGTGCAGAATTTACTTCCCGACCTGTGTAAAAAGTTAAAAGATTCAGAAAGTTCTTGGGCTGTTTCTTCTTCAGCGCAAATACTGGCTACTGCACAGTATTATGAAAATAGAGATAAAGACGAGAAAGATAGAACAGAAAAGAAAACGAAGGAACTAAAGACAAAGGTCCTTTTACAGCAGGCCTATCCGCCACGTGGAGGTCAGATTAATTATAGGCAACCCCAAGGTGTCTATCACCAACCCCAACAGTTTCAGAACAATCAGCAAATGAATGGGTATTACCAACCACGTGTCCCTGTAGGTCCCAACCAATGTTCATACTGCAAAGAGGAAGGTCATTTTAAATACAGTTGCCCTAAATTAATGCAGCGGAACGGTAATGCGTATGGCGCAAGAGGTAGGGGTGGTCAGCAAGCTCCTAGAGGCAGAGGGCGTGGAAATGCTCCCCAGAATGCGCGTCCTCTGCCGCCTCAGAGTACCATCAATAGCTTTGATCAGCAAGCTAACGCGATTAGTAATACGGCCCAGTATTATAATAATGATTATTATGCAGAGGACGGTGATGCAGAAAATAATGGTTACTAGGACAGCCGTAGACAGAGAGAGGGAGTTGTTTCAGTGCCAGTGGATCAGAGTGGACCGTATGTTGAGGTGACTACAGCAAATGTAACGGAGCCTTTTCTGCTAGACACTGGTGCTGCAAAGAGTTCAATCATGCATTCAAAACTCCCTGGCGCACCTTTGTCTGGCGATATAAATGTTTCAGTAGGTTTTTCTGGCGCCCCAGTTAGGAACCCGATTTCTAGTCCCATGTCACTTTCTGTTGGACCTTGTGAGCTGAAAGCACCCCATATTCTGACAACAGGTTGTGGTGAGAATTTGCTGGGATTAGATTTGTTGAAAAGATTGCACGCTACACTGTATTGTTCTCCTTCAGGAGTACAACTTACATTAGGCAAGAAAGTGGTTTCCCCAATGTACTTGTCCAAAAATACAATGCCACCTGAATTGTCATCCCTTCCGGATGCCCTTTGGGCTACTGGTCCCAATGATGTGGGCCTCTTGGAGATACCGCCATATGTGGTGACTTTAAAGGCTAATGTCAGACTGCCACGTATTCCCCAGTACAAGATCTCTAATGAAGGGCAGAAAGCATTGTTAGACATTGTCAGCGACTTGATTAATAAGGGTGTGAGTGAAGAGACAAGAGGCAACGTGTGCAATAGTCCGATTTTACCTGTCTTAAAACGAACGGACCCTTCACAGCCACCTGTTTACAGATTTGTGATTGATCTCAGAGAGGTTAATAAGATTGTTGTGCCACAGTTTCCGGTTGTCCCCGATATAACGGCCTTGTTAACGATGATTCCAGCCTCTGCTGCATGGTTTTCAGTGATTGATTTAAAGAATGCTTTCTTTAGCATCCCAATTGCAGAAGAGAGCAGGGACATTTTTGGTTTTAGTCTGGGAGGCCGAAGCTTCCGCTTCAAACGCGCTCCCCAGGGCTACTGTGAGAGTCCATCCATATACAGTCAAGCTTTGAAAGCGCAGCTTGATGCACTTGTTTTACCTAGTGGCGCTATCCTGATTCAGTACGTGGATGATTTACTAATTGCCGCGGATACTGAGAAGATTTGTAAAGAAGCCACATTGTCATTGTTGCGCCATTTATCCGCTTTCCATCACAAAGTGTCTCTCTCTAAGCTGCAATATTGTCGACAAGAAGTGACCTACTTAGGTCATCTCTTATCGAAGGAGGGAAGGAAACTGACCCCAGAAAGAATTCAAGCCATTGCACAGTTGAGTGTGCCAAAAACACAGAGAGAAGTGCGTGCTTTCTTGGGCATCACTTCATACTGTAGGCATTGGATCCCTAGTTTTTCTTTATTGGCAAAACCTTTGTTAGCCTTAACATGCAAAGACACACCGAATCCTATCCCATGGTCTGAAGAGTGCCAGAAAAGTTTTGTGGAATTGCGTAATGCGTTATGTTCAGCACCTGTGTTGGGTACCCCTGACTACAGTAAGCCTTTTACATTGTATGTTCACGAGAAAGATGGATGTGCGTTATCAGTGTTAACACAGCCTTTTGGTGACAGACCGCGCCCATGCGCATATTTTTCATCAACCTTGGACCCTGTAGCAAGGGCATTGCCAAGCTGTCTGAGAGCGACAGCTGCTGCAGCGATGTCTATCCGACAATCTGCTGGTTTGGTAATGGACAATACATTGATTGTTATGGTTCCACACGCTGTAGACACATTATTAAATAGGACCAAGACACAACACTTGACTAGTGCGCGATTATCAGGTTATGAACTTACACTGTTAGCAAATCACATACACATAAAAAGATGCAATACGCTGAATCCAGCCACATTGTTGCCAATTCCAGCAGACTCAGATGAGATTGAGCAACATGACTGTCTGTTCAGAACAGAAGAAGAGACGAAAGGGAGAGTAGATCTAAAAGATACTCCCCTGACTGAGTGTGATGGCACTTTATGGGTAGTTGGTTCATGTTTCAAGCTCCCTAATGGTGACACGACTGCTGCATATGCTATCACGACTTTGCACACGGTCGTGGAAACTGCACGAGTGCCACATAATTCGGCCCAAGCAGCGGAATTAATCGCCCTCACGAGAGCATGCGTGCTGTCTGAAGGAATGAGAGTGAATATATACACAGATAGCCAGTACGCCTTTGGCGTGGCTCATAATTTTGGGGGACTGTGGAAGGAGCGTGGGTTCCTGACGTCGCATGGAGCTAAAATTCAGAATGGCAAGTTGGTGAATGATCTCCTTGAGTCACTGACCCTACCGTTGCAAGTTGCGATCATGAAATGCAGTGCGCACAGGAAAGTCACAGATGATGTTGGACGTGGGAATGCGTTTGCTGATGAGACCGCGAGAGAAACAGCACAGAATGTGAAGACTAGAATGTATGTTGCAGGCCCCGCAAGATGGGTTAATGATGTGGGAATGTGTGAGAACACAATAGAGAGTGTGAAGTCGCTTCAAGCTGAAGCCACAGAGGAAGAGTTAAGCAAGTGGAGAGAAAGTATGGGTAAGTTGGATGAGAATGGTTGTTGGATTGATCTGACAGAACATAGGCGATGGTTGTTGCCTGATGCATATGTGCTTCCAGTGGTTACAATGGCACATGGAATGGCACATATCAGTACGAAAGGTATATGCAAGTTGTTGGCTCCAGTATGGCAGAATGCTGGGATTCCCAAGTGTGCAGAGAATGTGGTCAAGAATTGCATAGTATGCTTGAAGTACAACCCTGGTAGGGGAACCCCAACTCCAGCTGGTCACTTTGCACCCCCATCATGTCCATTTGAAGTTTTGCAGCTGGACTTTATTCACATGGAAAGATGCAACAACCTGAAATATGTACTGGTGGTTGTTTGTGCTTTCTCGAAATGGATAGAGGCTTATCCTCTGAAAGATAACACTGCCCTATCCACAGCCAAAGCCCTTGTGAAAGAGTTTTTCCCTAGGTTTGGGATGCCAAGAATGGTGTGGTGTGATAACGGAAGTGAATTTGTGGGTAAAGTGATGAAGAATGTATGTGAAGGGCTAGGGATAAAGCAGAAGTTCCATGCTGCAAATCACCCCCAATCAGCTGGATTAGTACTTAGAACGCTACAATGGAGCCTTAAAGCTCAAGCTGGCCAAAATTCAGGCGAGCACCGGTCTTAAATGGCCTGACGCTCTGCCTTTAGCACTCCTGTCCACCAGAATGACCATACACTCACGAGTGGGACTTAGTCCTTACGAGGTTGTCTTTGGCCGTCCAGCCAACGTATGGGGTGTACCGAGGCCTACGAAGTTCAGTGAGATAGAGCATCCAGTACTGCTTGATTACCTGTATGATTTGACTGTTAAACTGCGTGTTTTGCACCAACAGGTACATGATACTCTTCCTCAAGCTTCTGAACCTCCTGGACACCCTATCAACCCTGGTACGTGGGTGCTAGTCCGAAATTTCCAGCGCAAGAGCAACGACGAGCCTCGCTGGATCGGCCCTCATCTTGTTCTTCTTTCGACAAGATCAGCAGTGCGAGTGAAAGGGAAGAAGCACTGGATCCATGGTACCCACTGTAAAGTAGTCCCCTTGCCTTTGCCATATGACCAGTGGGTCAAGGAGGGTATCGCCGACTCTGAGACAGACACTGTACCTCGTTTTGTACCATTCAGTGACGCACGCATAAGAGGCACAGTTTCAGACCAAGAGAGTGACAATATTCTGCAGGAAGCTGTGCCACCGTCAAATCGACTGGACACCACTGAGCCTGAACTTTTGTTTCAAGACCAAACAGCACCTGGCCGTCTCCGCTATAATTTGAGACCTAGGCCCATGGACAAATAAAGATTTCCTCACTATTTCCTTTTTAAAATTTTTTGCTCTCCCATCTGAAGGACTTTCTTGATTTTTGTTTTTCGAACCACCATCCGGGTTCTGCCGCAGGGTCGCGGTGCCAAGACTTTGGGGTACAGGCCGAAGACGCTAGGTCAACGCTTCTGGTTGGTCTAGGGCGTTTCCCTGGACTGACAGGCGTGCCCCTTAGCAGAAGACACTCATCCGCCGCGAGCGGCCCGAGTAGAGGATGGAGTTTTTTAAGATGGAGAGACCGATTGAGGAAATGAACTTTAACGCAAGGATGTGTAGAATTGTAAAAAGTAAATGTTTTGTCTTTTTGTGCCTTTTTACACTGTGTAGTATCATGATGCTTATTGTAGGATTTGTGTTCTTCTCCGCTCAAAAGCCCATTGAACCCACTGAACAGCCTATACCTCTTTCTACTGCCTCCTCTCACTCTTTTCACCCTTTGCCTGAGCACGAACAGACCAGACGATCAGAGTTCGTAAATAACTCGTTTATCCAACTCTTGCACCAGCACCAACTAGTAATGAATACGACCAATTGCTGGGTGTGTGGGTTAATGCCACATACCATTAACAAGGGTATTCCCTACCTGGTGCTGCCGTACAGTTACAATGGATCGTCATGGGCATTCCAAACCATGTTTCTCTATGCTCTAGATACATACTCCCCTCGCCAACCGCGTTCCATCAGACCTATCACCAATAATAAGGCTTTGATGAAAGGAGTTGCCGATATGAGTAGGGATATCGATGCATACTCATCCATCCCCAAAGAAGAGCTGAGACCTTATGTAGGATGGAACGCGACGGGGTATAGTATTAGTCTGGGTGAAAGACAGCGAAAAATCTCATCTCCGATCTGGGTCGTACCCCACATGGGTCGGTTCTGCTTACAGGGTAATGGTCAGAATCCTAGAGCTCAACTGGGAAGAAGTGACTGTACTGAAACGTACACCTTCCCGTCACAGTTTTCCCCTGCGTTTTTGGCTGCCAAGGGCACATATTTCATCTGTAATGACCGAGCATATACATGGCTGCCCCCTGATTTCTCGGGCACATGTTATATTGCGAACTTGCTACCGCCGACATTTACTGCTGCCTCTGACTATCACAAGACCAGAGTTGTGAGAGGTGTGATTAGTAAGGAGGATACTGCCGGTCAGGAAGCAGGAGACTTCTTCCTGGGTTTCCTGCCATTTTGGGGACCTATGGTCAATAGTAGGAACCTGAGACAGCTGACTCGTGTGGTTGAATCCACTGTCAATGTAACGGCTGGTGCCCTTAGTAATCTGACGGCTGAGCTCCAAGCGGATCGCCTTATGACTCTGCAGAACCGCATGGTTCTAGACGTTATTCTTGCAGACCGCGGTGGGGTATGCAAGGTCATCCAATCCAGTTGCTGCATTTTCATACCAGATAATGCTCCAACAGTGTATCAAGCCATCTCCAAACTCCATAAAATATCTGAATCCATACACGTGGATAAGGGAGATTGGTCACTGGTGGGGTGGTTCTGGGAATTGATATCTGCCTGGGGTTGGAAAGTTCTGATGGTCATTGGAATGATCTTAGCCATTCTTTTCCTGTTCTGTCTGTGCATACAGTGTGCTCCTACGATATGTGGCCTCTGTGCTACCTTATGTATAAGGAAACCTGTATCGAGGGACGAACTAAGTAATAGGATGATGCTACAGCAACATCTCCATGACTTTGTGAACATTGACCTAGACTCGGATTAAGATGAGTATAGTGATTGCCTATGTAAGGGCAAAAGGAGGGTCTGTCGTACTTTAATATTCGGGACCGCGTAGGGGACGGGGCCCTACCCCTGTCTATCTTGGTATTAGCGAACCGCAAATGGTAAATGCGGCATGTACGAGTGCTTTATATATCGTTCTAGCTATGAATGCACTGTGTACACGTCATTCTGCTTCACTACGCGGGTTCCATTTTGGAAGCAGTGGCCATCTTATCATTGCCCTCACATAGGCTATAATGGAGTAAATACGGGCCTCACAGTACATGGGCTTCCTCCTCTGACTTCTCTGTGACCTGGGCAGCTGGCTCTGCTGCCCCAGGTCAAACCGGTCTCACGAGCTCCCCTTCCTCCGTCCACCTGTGATTAGCATCAGGGCTTGACCCGTCATAAAACCCTTTCATTCTATACAATCCCCCGGCTAATCTCTTCCACACCTGCTTGTTCCTGCTTTATGACTTGTTTCCCAAAACAGGAGATGCTCATGTTTATTGGGGGGTCTATTGACATCCGATGTGGGATCTGAACCTTACTGTGTAAATCATTGTGGGCTGGCCGAACTGGAATGTGGGATGGTCATCATGACTCTGCTTTTTCGTTTGTAATGTATACTTATAATGGCCATATCGTAAACCAAGGAATGTGTGCCTGAAGCATGATATTTTGTATTTAAGGAGAAGCCCGTTCCTATGATTTTCAGCAGTCTCCTGAGAACATACACGCTGTTGTACTTCTAGGATACCTGTAATTGGTCTGCAGCCAATAAACGAATCTTTGACTTCACCCAGAAGACTCTGTGTTTCTGTGGGTCTGGAACAGGGTGAACCCAGAAGTCATAGGGTGTGTGCCCCTGCACCGCTGGGTCTAAAATACCCAGTACTTCAATGCCAATGTTAATTTCTTACTGACTTAACATGTGAGTGCTGATAAGATGATGTGATGTCATGTATAATCTGATGTGTATATATAAATATCCAAGTAGGATATCTGTACTCTTGTAGTGTATTATGGTGAATTACCTGATTTAGAGTGAATAAATTCTACGCCTTGGACAATATAACCTGACCATGAGAATTCTTGGACATATCTGGGCATAGCAGGGAGTGGGCGGAGAACGATGTTCGGTGGCTGTGGGGGTTGAGAGAGAGTGTCACGTTGTGCGTGCACTATGCGCTTGTCCTTTGTTACTACTGCTTTCCCTTTCCAGAGGTAGGGCTGGCATCCTGTCTGCATGGGTACCGTGAAACCGAACCAGGGAGCTGTAATTCCAGAAAGCGATGCTTAGGGCCTTACAAAGCACAGGCCGGCGGCATTCGGTGTCCAGCAGCACTGCACCCTCTGTAAGCACCAGCCAGTCTGGCTCTTGCTCTGCCTCTTTCTACCCTCCACCCTCTTCCTTCCTCTCCCCCACCTCGCTGCCTGTGGGAAGTGCCGTCGTCCCTCTTTCACATCAGTGGGGGTGGATTTAGCAGCCTCTTCTGCCGTCCATGGCGCTTGCTGAGGAATTGTTGATACAGAATTGCACAGACAAATAACCCCTGTTAAATTAATACAACTATTTATACAGAAGGGAATCATAGTCGGGTAGTGTTGGGTTTATCTATAGGTTATGTGGCGTTACATCGTTAATGAAATTGCGATCAAAAACACCGAGTAGCCGTGTGTGAATCCGCTTTTAGACAGTTCGAAGAAAAATCAAGACGTTTGAGCCATAAATCATGAGCTTCTACATTCTGGAAGCAAAAAAAAAAACCCGGACATTTGTGTACGCAGAAAAGAAGTGCTTGTGTGCACAACAGATGTTCCAGCAGGGTGAGAACGCCCACAGCAGTCTTCTCAAGAGAGGGCCCAAAATTAAGAGCCCCTAATAAAGGCACGTGTTTTGTGAGAGGTGGGGTTAAAGTCACTCCAGATGTGGTCAAGTCGCATGTCTGGAAGCTGTGCTTGAGGTGTTTTTCTAGATAAACAGATGTGCATGCTCGGCTTCTCAGCCCAATCCGGCTTCTCTTCCCAGAAAGGGCCTGAGGCTGAAGGCTTCATTTGTTTTCTTTTGCTTCATACGTACCCGGCGAGTGCAACAATTAAGAGAGACACCCATGCCTATATTTTTCCCTCTATTGCTACAGACTTAAAACAGCAAATGTAAGAGGAAAACTCTTTAAAATGTGTTCTACCGCTGCCATAATGACCCCGACTGAAAATTAAAGTGACTTCTTCCAGTGCTGTTGCTCAGACAAACCTCTATTGAACTAGTCCATGTGAGATCATTCTCCTAGTAACCCCCAGCGCTGCCCTGATCAGCTGATCAGGGGACAGTTATTTTATTTTATTTATTTATTTAATTTTATTTATTTTGAAGGTTTTATATAGCGCTGGCTAGACCCAGAGGTATCAGAGCGCTTTACCAGATAAGGATAGTATAAGGCACATAGGGTATAAAAGCATATGAAAGGTAGTGCAACAGAAATTTGAAATATACAAAGTACAAACAACATGAGCATTATACAAAACCAGATAAATAAATAGGGGCAGGAGCTATACATTTAAGTAATTAGGTAACTGGTGAACAGGAGAACAGGGTAGATAATTACTGAACAAATATAGTATGATAGATAACAAATCATGAGTAGGAAACAGTCTAGGAACCCCAATAATATTTGAGGAGGTGGGTTTTGAGGTCTTTTTTTAAACTAAAATAGGAGGGATTACAGCGCAGGTTTTTTGGGAGGGCATTCCAGATAATAGGGACATTGCCAGAGAAGGAGCGAGATTGTGTAGATTTCTTTTTATGCAGAGGTTGGATTAGGAGTAGGGTGTTGGTGCTTCTCAGAGGTCGAGTGGAGCCCGCAGTGTGGAGTTTCTTTGAGAGGTAATGCGGAGTGTTTTGGTGGAGGACTTTATGAGTAATGCAGGCGGTTTTGTACAGTAAACAATTGTAAAATGCCAAAGGATTGTGTTCTATCAACACCCAAAATGAAAAAGTGAATAAATTAAAGGAAGACAAAAAGAGATAGTGGGCAGAAATTTTCTAATTTGCTTTTTTTTCTATTTGAACATCATGTATTTAATTTATTGTATTGAGGCAGGGAATTGAAAACTTGAACCCGGTTTCCCAGCTCTAAACTCAGCAGCTTTGGATGTTACACCATGTCCTCTCTCTAAACATTGCTGGTTTTTAGTGGCAGTGATCACCACGCCTTCTGCAGTGTCACGGTCTTAAACTTAGTCCCAGCCCAGGCATTTTTTAATGGCAGCTCACCCCCAATTTGGTGATTATTGGTGAATTATACTGTTACCCTCACTCTGGGGCCTGCAGTGTGTTCACACAAGAGAGTGTACTGCTCGGGTATTTGATTTTAGCTTCTAGTGAACTGTGTTTTCACAGGATGGATCGTAGTTCTCTTCCCTGCACTTTAGCTCCTGGCATCGTCTGTACGAGATGGCTCAGTTCTCAGATTTGGGGTGTACATCGAGGATTACCAATTTCTAGATTAGTGTGTACCAAGCAAAACATAAAAACACAGTTCCAGTCGAAAAAACATTGTGTCTTTTATTTACTATGTTGTTGTCAGCCTAAGACAGCCGTCTCTCAAAGAGGTTTAACAATCACAAATACCTTCCACTTGCTTGGATGGACTTTGTCAGCTGGTCAGTGGACAGTAAACAACTGTAAAATGCAAAATGGTTGTGTTCTACACCCAGTATGTAAACGTGAATAAATTAAATGAAGACAAAAGGACAGAGGGCAGAAATCTGTATGAATACCTCATACATTAAATTTTGCAGCTGTATTTTTAAATATAGCACAAACTCGCCCCAAGGTTTTTGGAGGGCTATATATGCGCACCAGTTGCATTACATAAGGTCACCTTTATTTTGTTTTTGTAGGCATGGGGAGATTAAGTGATTTATCCAGAATCACAGGATAGGATGCCTAAGCTACTGCACCATTTCCCTGGTTTGTGCACATTAGAACAGTAAATGTTGCTGTACCCACAATAATGTGCTGCATAGGTAAGTATATATAAGGTCCAAAAGGCGAGACTTTAAAAATGCAACTGTAACTTACCCATTGACTTGTATCGATCCTGCGGTCGTTTTCCCACTCTGCACACACCCTCCATGGGGCTCCTGGTTACTTACCTTGGGTGGTTCCTTGGGTGCCCAGCACTTCCACGTCTTCTGGGTATAGCCTTGACTCAAGTCGTGGTTCGCATATCACTATTTTAGCATATGGTTTGGTGTTCCCCTGGTGACCACTGTGCATTATGTGCTACTTACCTGTTTCTATTGTGTGCATAGTGTATATCTCCGGCTAGAAGATATCTGTATGTGTTAGCGAGTGTCTTATAATAAATACATATTTTTATAAATACACTGTGTGGTTCTTTTTCACTTAATCTATATCTATAAGATTATATTCTGGTAAAACAAGCTGCTTTACATTACTTCTGGACTAAGCCTGAAGGCTGCTCTCCACAGCTACTACTTAGACAGCTTTCTAAGGTTGTCCAAGACCACTAAAATCACTACAAGGGTTGTCTGCATTGGTGCAAGGGACCCACATACATAAGTGTACATCATATACCAAGCCAGCTTCTCACAGCCCCTGTCTTAGGTCCTGGTTCCATGGAGGGTCCAGCCCAGATTGGCACCCCACTGGAAGTGCTTTTTGAGTGCAGACTGCAAAAAGCACCAGTGAGGAGAGATTGAGGGTGGGGGAAGTGTGTGTGTAGAAGAAGGAGCCAAGATCTTCTGATGGCAGTAAGGGGTCGTGGGGGGAGTTGGTTAAGAGCCTCTGTGTTGAACGGGGTGAGAGTTCAGTTTACTTTTGGTGTGTTGAAGGGTCTTAGGGATGGCTGAGCAATAATCACAGAACTCCATGGAATATGGCGGAGTTTTTCGGTAACTTCGTGGAATTCCGCAGAGCAAAAGTCTGCATGCTCCACTCAGGCTTAGTTTTGGCAGAAAATATCCACAACTCTTACAGTCTTCCAGCTTGTTATCTGGGCAAAGGCAATATATGCATTTCCTGCAAATCAGAATAGGCACTTATTTTGCCACATTTATTACAGGCCTTGTGGAGGCCTCTATCCGAACAGCTTTCTGTGTTGAGGAAATATACTTATTCCCATCTAATCCAGGGGTAGCAATGGAGAAATCAACACACACCCAAGAAAAGGCTTTGAAAAAGATTTCTGAACAATGCTTTGAGATTTTCCTCACACACAAAGTACGATAGAATTCTGAAGTGCGATGATATATGGGAGGGGTAGTGTTTAGGGCACTTTCATCTCATTGGCTTGACTTCAAAAGTTTTTCAAAGAGGTAAATAGGCTACTAAAGTGACAATGGTTAAGGCCTTTCAGGATTGTTATGAGTTCATATTGCTACTGTAAAAGTTGTCATGGTCCAACAACCTCAACAATGGGAATGATTCACATATGTGAAACCAGGGGTGAGGATTTTATAATATCTACTTGTCCAAGGGAAAAAATACTTCATAAAATTACTTTCCTTATCTAAAAATCCACTTGTCCCAGTTGGTGCCATGCAGTGAGGTAACAAATTAAGTCTCAGTTCTCAGATCTGAGCTCTGTTAATGTCCTCTTTGATTATGTCATGGTAAATATATTATCAGAGTCTGGATTTTAGTAAAGCTCTGATTATGCCACATTTCTGAATACACTAAAAGCTGAACATACCAGTGTTTTTATTCCTGTCATATATCTAAATATTGACAGGTTATATTTATGATTGATAACTCTGTCAAGGGTAATCTTACGATCACATTCTGCTGCAGTCCCCGAGCCTTGGCTCGAAGTGTGTGAAACACGTGTCAAAATATACTTTTTATGATATCAACATTAGGGGTGCTCCCTTTGGGCCTCTACCTGATCCAGGGGGTATGGGTTGCACCCCATGTTCCCCTATGTCTCCTTTTTAGGTCTCGCCTCGCGTTGCAGCGCACATGCACTGCTCACTCTGCGAGAGCTAATGTAATCAGGAGATTTCAGAAGGAGACTTGAAGCCCTGACCATCATTTTATTGGGTCCCGTCAGCGTTTATGCTAAACGATGGTTTTCCATTGAAAAGGATGCTTCTTAGTTGCCGCCCTGTCTCCCTTTTGGACTGCCCATGCGGACTGGGTCATCAGCTTCACGGCTGTCGTGAAGCAATTTCTTTTCTAAAGAGGGCGTATTAGATAAACAAGCTGTGAAGCGAAGGATCCAGTCCGGATGGTCCGTCCGAAAAGGAGACAGAGCGGTAGGGTAATGACGACAGTTTCCCCTTCAGATCAGAGTATGCAAAAAACTGTATTATTGCTGCACCCGCGCTTTACTTCAGTTATGCGCGGGTGCCGCGATTGTTGAACAAGTGGCACCTGCGCTGCCCGTCTATTAGGGAAAACAGTGAATGGTGTCGGTCCGGCGCGCTGAAAGGCAGTCCAGTGTGTTGTGACTTACATTCACAGTGTAGAACAAGTTACTTACCTTCGGTAACGATGTATCTGTAAGAAACATTAGTTAGTTAGATTCCTCACCTTAGAATATCCCCAGGTGTCAGGCTGGATCCGGAAAGATTTTTGTAGCAATACCCCTTGCGTGTCGCTAGGCGTGTCTGCGACTCCGCGTCCGTCGTTGGCATCGTGCGCCGGAATGACGTCGTCGGAGTACTTAGACGCCACCCTCGCGCGCTGACGTCAGTTCTTGTACATAGCTTTCCGCGCCAGGAACGCAGAGCCATGCAAGAGACCGACACTGGTGGCAAAAAATCTAGGGCCCTGAAAAGGATAGCCTTAACCCTAGATGTCGGTTCGCAGAACGGGGAGGATGGGTGGGTCGGTGAGGAATCTAACTAACTAATGTTTCTTACAGATACATCATTACCGAAGGTAAGTAACTTGTTCATCAGAAAGAAACACGTTAGTTAGATTCCTCACCTTAGAATAGATACCCCAGCAATACCAACCCTGGAGAAAAGAACGGCCAAAGTAGCCATCTCTCCGGACTTGGCTGTCCAGGCAATAGTGCTTGGCAAACGTGTGCAGTGAAGCCCACGTCGCCGCCTGACAGATGTCCTGCAAGGGAACTACCCGTCCCAGGGCAGTAGTAGCCGCTGTGGCCTGGGTGGAATGGGCTGTCAGCCCAACAGGAGGGTCCTTTTTTGCCAAGGAGTACCAAATTTTAATGCACAACACGACCCACCGGGAGATGGTCCATTTGTGTACTGCTTTCCCCTTCTTAGCTCCTACGTATCCAACAAAAAGTTGGTCGTCCACACGGAACTGCTTGGTGCGGTCCAAATAAAAGGACAGCACCCGTTTTGGGTCCAGACGGTGGAGCCTCTCTTCCTCTTTGGAAGGATGCGGAGGCGGAAAGAAGGTGGGCAATGTGACATATTGCCCGATGGGAAAGGGGGTCAACACTTTTGGTAGAAAAGAAGGACGAGTCCGGAGGACAACCGAAAGAAAAGGAGGCTTAGACGACAAAGCCTGGAGCTCACTCACCCGTCTAGCCGAGGTGATAGCTACCAGGAAAGCAGTTTTCAGGGTCAGAAGACGAATGGGACAATTGTGAAGAGGCTCAAAAGGAGCACACACCAGAAAGGTCAGAACCAGATTCAAGTCCCACTGAGGCATTACGAAGGGGACAGGAGGGAACATGTGAGTAATGCCTTTGAGAAAACGTGAAACAACAGGGGACTTGAAAAGAGAAGGCTGATCAGGAAGCCGTAAGAAGGCAGAGATTGCAGCAAGATAACCTTTCAAGGAGCCCAGAGCAGAGCCCTGCTGGGCCAAAGAAAGAAGAAAGAGGAGAACCTCAGAAAGAGGGGCGGAAAGGGGATCCACAGCCTTTGCTGTGCGCCATGCCACAAATTTGTTCCACCAGCAGGCGTATACCGTCTTTGTGGAGGGACGCCTGGCTGCCAGAATGACATCACAGACTTCAGGAGGCAAGTCAAATGGCATCAACTGCCGCCGCTCAATCTCCACGAATGGAGGTGGAGGCTGGACAGGTTCGGGTGGAGGACCGTCCCCTGCTGCTGCGACAGAAGGTCCTCCTGAAGGGGCAGTCGTATCGGGGGATCGATTGACATACTGAGTAGCTCGGGATACCAGTACCTTCGTGCCCAATCCGGAGCCACTAAGATGACTTGGGCCCGGTCGCGCCTGATATTCTTCAGTACTCTGGGCAGAAGTGGTATAGGCGGAAAGGTGTACAACAGACCGCAACTCCACTCGCGACGAAAAGCGTCTCCGAGCGAGTGCTGCCTTGGAAATTCCAACGCGCAGAACTGCTGACATTGCGCGTTCTCTTCGGTGGCGAATAGATCTAACCAAGGCTCTCCCCACTGCAGAAAGAGACCTTGCGCCACGTCCGAGTTCAGAAGCCATTCGTGATCCATCATGCACCGGCGGCTGAGTTCGTCTGCTCTGGCGTTCAGACAGCCCGCCAGATGTTGAACCACCAGGGTGATGCCCTGGTGTTCCAGCCATGTCCAGAGGCGCAGAGCCTCCTGACAAAGGGTCCACGACCCCACCCCGCCCTGTTTGTTGCAATACCACATGGCGGTGGTGTTGTCCGTGAACACCTGCACGACACTTCCCCAGACAGAGGGAAGGAAGGCTTTCAGTGCAAGCCGGATCGCTCTCAGCTCCAAAAGGTTGATATGGAGTTGAGCCTCCGCCGGATAACAGAGTCCCCTGGTCTCCGCCTCTCCCATATGGCCCCCCCATCCCAGGAGGGACGCATCCGTCACTACTACGTGCTCCGGTTGGGGTAGGGAGAGGAATCTGCCGCTGACCCAATCGTGGTCCGTGAGCCACCACTGCAACTGTTTCGCAGTGCCCTCTGAGATCAAGACCTGGTTGGACAGGTTGCCTCGATGTTGGGCCCACTGAAACTTCAGGTCGCACTGCAGAGCCCGCATTCGCCACCTGGCGTAATGCACCAAAAGGATGCAAGAGGCCATCAGCCCCAGAAGACGCAGCACCAACCTGACCGAAACCCAGGATAGAGGCCGAAAGATGGGAATCAGAGCCTGAATATCCCGGACCCGCTATTCCGGCGGATAGGCCCGGAACTGCGCCGAATCGAGAACTGCTCCGATAAAGAGGAGCTTCTGGGAGGGACTCAGGTGCGACTTCGGCACATTGATGGAGAACCCCAGCGAATGCAGGAGGTCGGCCATAGTCTGGAGGTGGGAGACGACTTGCTGGGGCGAGCCCGCCTTCAACAGCCAGTCGTCGAGATAGGGGAAGACTGGAACCCCTAATCTGCGCAGATGAGCTGCGACCACATCCATCACCTTCGTGAACACCCGAGGGGCACTGGTGAGGCCGAAGGGGAGCACGGTGAACTGAAAGTGCTCCTGACCCACCGTGAACCGCAGGTAACGCCGGTGGGCCGGCAGGACGGGGATGTGAAAATAAGCGTCCTGCAAGTCCAACGCTACCATCCAGTCTCCAGGGTCCAGAGCAGCCAGAACCTGAGCCAAAGTCAGCATCTTGAACCGTTCCTTCCGGAGGAAGGCGTTGACGCTCCTGAGGTCCAAGATAGGGCGTAGGCCCCCTTTGCCCTTCTTGGGAAGCAGAAAGTAGTGGGAATAGCAACCACGACCTACTTCCGGACCAGGAATGCGCTCAACGGCCTCTTTGGCCAAGAGGGCCGAAACTTCCTCCCGCAGAAGATGCAAATGATTCCCCGACATACGGTGGTACTGCGGTGGCATGGCTGGAGGGGACGTCTCGAAGGGGAGGGAGTAGCCCCTTCGGACAATTTGCAGCACCCACCTGTGATGGATCGCCAGTGGAGCAGGTGATGGCGAACTCTGCCGCCCATTGGCGTGGAATGGGCCTGAAAGCTCGGACTAGGAGGGCTTTGAGGCGGATGCTGCCGGGGTGGATGTGGACTGACAGGCACGTTGTCCTCCAATACCGCCTCGGCGGAATCCACGTCCGCGACCGCGTGCAGGTTGGTTCTGCGGTCGGTGGCTGGGCGGACGTGAGGAGGCGCCCCTTCCTTGGCCACGAAAGGGACGAAAGGCGGAAGTTTGTGGCCATGGGGCCGAGAGACCCAAGGTCTTGGCCGTAGCTCGGGAGTCCTTGAAACGAGCCAACGCACTATCCGCCTTCTCACCAAAAAGGCGAGTGCCATCAAAGGGCATATCCATGAGGGTACTCTGGACATCCCCCGAAAAAGACATGGACCTCAGCCAGGCGTGGCGCCGGAGCGCCACCGTGGTGGAAATCGCCCTACCCAGCGAGTCCGTAGTGTCAAGTCCACACCTGATGGCGTGCCGTGCTGCATCTCGCCCATCAGCAATCGACTGGGTGAGTCGTGTCCGGGCCTCCTCCGGACACAGGGGCAGCACGTCCTCCACCGCATCCCACAGGGAGTGGGAAAAACAGTCCAAGAGGCAAGCGGTGTTCATAGACCGCAAACCCAAACTGAGTGATGAGAACAGCTTCTTCCCAAACTGTTCCAACCTCTTGGATTCCCGATCTGGAGGAGCGGACGGGAAGGAGGATTGGGAGGTTGAGGCCTGGATAACCAGACTCTCGGGGTGGGGTGTTGGGAGAGGAAACTGGGGTCGCCCGGAGCAGGGCGATGGTGCCAGGCCACGTTCCGATCCACAGGAGGAACTGTGGAGGGCTTGGACCAAGTGCCCTGCAGAACGTCGGTGAGGGCCTCATTGAACTGCAGCAGAGGCTCTGTGGAGCTTGCTGTCGGTTGAAGCACCTCTGTGAGGATGTTAGTCCTCACGGCCACAGCAGGCAACTCCAGCCCAAGGGCTTCGGCTGCCTTGCGCAGCACCACTGTGAAAGCTGCACCTTCCTCCGAGGCCACAGTCGGAGGAGAGATGAAACCAGCGTCTGGGGAGGTATCCAGGCCACTGGCATCCCCCAGTTCGTCTGCCCAGTCCTTTAAAAGTTGTGCCTGTCTGGCCAGAGGGTCTTCAGACCCCTCCCAGTCGCCCTCGTCATCAGATTCCCGATAAACAGGAGGAATGATCGGAGCCGGACGGTAGATGAATTGCTCATCCATCGGCGTCGGGTGCGGCGTCGAGCGGTGCCGCACCGGCATCGGGCCCGGACCGGGGCTAAACCGGGGAACGTAGTCGTCCGGGGACGGCGCCGGAGGTGGAATCGGTGACGGCACCGGCGAAGGAGGCGTTGTGAGGTCGACCGGCGCTGGTAGGGATCCAGGCCTTGATCCCTCGGGGACCTGCGGCGTCGGGACCGAAGTCACCGACGGCGCCGGGGCCGGAGCCGCCGGCACGCGAGGTCGCCCAGTCGAGCCCGCGGGGCCCGAAGGCGTGCCGGCAGGCGTCGACGGCGGAGCCAGGCCCCTCATGGCCGAGAGGAAGGCACTGACCTCCACCGGAGTCGCGTCAGTCCCAGGGACCCGCGGGTATGGGGATGGACGCGGCTCCTGCAGCTCCAACGGAGCCGCGGGGATGGGACCCCCCTGACCCTCAGCCGAGTCGCGCGACCGGCGAGGGGAGTCCGAAGAGTGGTATCGCCTCTTGGACTTCTTGGATCGCTTCGACTTACCCGAAGACTTCGAGCCAGACGAGCGATGACGTTGACTGCGGCTCCGCGATCGGTCCTTGGACATCCTCCTGGACCGGGACCCAGAGCGGCGCGGAGCCGAGTGCCGAAGCTCGAGAAGCTTACGGGACCGCTCCCGCCTAGCTTTCGATGTCAAGGCCTGACAATCGAGGCAAGACTCCGCGTCATGGTCGGCCCCCAGGCAGTAAAGGCACCGGCAATGGTGATCCGTCACCGACATCAGTCGATGACAGGCGTCACAGGCTTTAAAACCAGGCATCCTACTGGCACCAGAGTCGAGTCGACAGACCAAAAATAGTCAAAAAGTTAGTCAAAAAGTGACTAAGGGGTAAGCTCTTCCCGGATCGGCGCTTACTGGCGCGGAAAAAAGAAAAACTGACGTCAGCGCGCGAGGGCGGCATCTAAGTACTCCGACGACGTCATTCCGGCGCACGACGCCAACGACGGACGCGGAGCTGCAGACGATGCCTAGCGACGCGCAAGGGGTATTGCTACAAAAATCTTTCCGGATCCAGCCTGACGCCTGGGGATATTCTAAGGTGAGGGATCTAACTAACATGTTTCTTTCAGATTGTAGTTACAGCCCTCTCCTGAGCAATATAATGCTCCCAGTCCAGATTGGTAGGAGTGTCCCTCTGGTGGGCAGTGCACTCACTGCCTGTGCTACGGAAGTGCTGTGCTCGCGGATAGAAATGTTATCGTATGGCTCGGAGAAGTGTCTTAAGTACACTGATTAAGATATTTCAGCCCCTTTGGTGAGCGATTTAGATGGTAGCTCGAGCCCTCTGTTGGGCAATACACTGTGTGTGTGTGTTGGGGTACGGAGAGTTATGGGGCTCGTGCGGTCCGTGTGGTTAGGAGAATATGCCGCCTACATGGAGTTTCGTCAACCCTCTGCACATTGTGTCTAGTTTACTTCCTTGCATGTCCTGCTGCTCGCACCTTTGAGAAGAAGTGTGCGCACTGCCGCCGCTGGCACATCTGCCTGCTTCCTGCCCTCACTCCGACGCCTTGGTCCAGCACTCTTTACCCAGGACCGCTTCTTCCTGTCCTGTCCTGACCGGCACTGTCCGAAGCACTGGTCTCCCCTCTGACTGAGAACTCGTCAAATCCAGCACCGAAGTAGCGGATCGGACCCCATCCGTCCAGGCTGCAACCTACTGCTTGCCGCCATGTCCAGGAAGCAGAGGGGTGAGGGTCTGCTGCCCCCCGCCCTGTGTCTCGACCTCTGTTTGACCAGTTTTCACTGCAGGTTCTAGCTCTCCAAAGAACTCTGAAGGCATGTCTTCTTAAACTGACCAGCCAGCGTCTCTCTCTCTCTCTCTCTCTCTGTTGTGAAGGAGACCTGTAACGGCATCTCCTTGCCATGACATATCACTATCTCACACTGTGTTGTAGCATAATTCGACTGCGTGTCTCCCTTAACTCATGTCACTTTCTAATTTCTTAGTGGGCGAAGGTTTTGCCTATATTTCTCTGTTCACTGAGTGTAGAATAGCTCTTAAAAACTTTGGGGCAGAGTTATGAGCCCCTTGCGCCACTTTTCCGTCACTTTTCCCATGTTAAAAGTGACGCAAAAGTGGCGCAAGGGGCTCATAAATCTGCCCCTTTGTGTTTACTGACCTGTTTCTTTCAATTTTTTCATGTGAAAGTGTTGGCTGTACTCTGCACGCAACTGTCACAGTCCTACACTGCTGTAAGGGAGGTCTCTGCAAATGTGCCTCCATGCAGTGACATGTGAGTATCTCACATTGTAGAGAAGGAGCATCCACACATTGGCCTGTCTCTGTCTCACCCCTGGTATTAGGAATAAGGTATTAGGTATAAGCAACTATGCAGTGAAATGTCAATTTCTCACACTGCAGTGTGGGACATCGCTGCCATCCACGTAGTGAAAGTTCACCCTCTGAAGCTCTACAGTGCTTACAGTAACGTCACTGCAGTGTATGATAGTGGGAATGTTATGTTTTCAAGCAGTGACTCACTGTCTCACAGTGCAGTACATGAAAGGTTTTACAGTGAATCTCACTGTCCACGGGATGTTAAAAAGAGAGAATCAGATTAGTTCTTTCCCACACTCTACTTCAGTGCGGCTGAGACAGCCTGACAATTGAATCAGAAAATAGACTTTCACAAACCCTTAAAGAATGTGACCACAGCAGCCCCAGAATAGAGCTTACATCCTTAGACAAACTCTTAACGAGTGTTTGTGAGACAACTGGGATATTAACACCAGGTAACCAGAATAAAACTGCCCGAACCCCTGATCAGGACGGGTAGATATAACAAGCATGTGCAATGCAACAGGTCTCGCATTTACACGAGGTGGAGCTATTGGCATTGTAAATGACAATGCATTTTATTTATGTTTTCGTTTTTGAAACATAAATAAAACGCATTGTCATTTACAATGCCAATTTGAAACATAAATAAAACGCATTGTCAAGTTCAAGTTCAGACGTCTTTATTTCGATATTATTTCATCATAAAAGACATGCAATAAAACATTCCACTAATGACTAAAAACTCCAGATGTCAAAATTAAACATAATATTAAAAGATCAGGAAAATAAAATAAAGTACATACAAGAGTTAATTAGCACAAATCATCACTAATAAGCGGAGTTTAAACATATTATACACAATAAAATAGGATTAAAAGATATTAAAATTGTCGGTTAAAGACGTGTTAGAAATATGTACTTGTTATAAAGAGCAATTTAGCCACTATTACAATGTTGACTGGCTCTAATAATCCATGTCCAACCCAGAAATTTTGCAACGTCTATGGCCACTGGAATCGATGTATTAGTCCTTAAGAGCCATAATGCCTCCTGGCTCACCCGAGTTTTCATGTTTTTACAGATGGGTTTGAGCCATTTTCCTCGGGGGGCTGAGTAGGATGGACAAACAAAAAATACATGGCCTATGGACTCTTTTTTATCCCTACACCAAGAGCAGTACTCATTCGTCTGGCCACGCCATGTAGATGTAAAGGATCTCACTGGAAGTGACCCCACCCTAAACTGATGGTATAGTTTTCTATCACTGCTCTTTACAATAACATCCCAATACTCCTCTAAAGAGGGAGTGATCTTGTGTTCCAGGAATCTACCAGAAAGAGAAGTGGGATCTATCTGGACTATATGTTGATAACGTAAAGTCGCCCAGTACTGTTCTTTAAAATCCTTTTTTGAAGGAAAAATGCTATTACCTGGATCCGACCATAACTGATCATGGCCCATGTTTACCAGTATCGATCTCACATTTCTAAACCAAGGGATGTTAGCTGATCCCAAAATGGATCTAAAATCTAATATCTCCTTTGCAAAAGTAGCAAGTTCAGTTGTTGACCAGATCCTTCTCCACAGAGCAACGGATCTAAACCGTGCCACTTCGTCAATAGGGTAACAACCCAGGTCTAGTAACAAGGGTTTCAAGGGACTAGATTGGGGCAGGCCAATTAGGTTACGTAGAAATTTATTTTGGACTTTAACCAAGGAGGACAAGTCTGAAGAGCCCCATAAATCTGCACCGTACAGGATTGCTGAACTTATTTTGGCATTATAAATTCTTAATGCAGGGCCAATCCTTTTGGTTGTAGAGGTTCCTTGTTCCTTGATTAAGGTACCAGATAGTTGGGCAAATTTCAATGACAGGACATCAACCTGTGGTTTCCATCTTAACTTGTTTTCAAGTGCAATCCCTAAATATGTCATAACTTCCACCTGTTCTAGTTCGACACCATTCATCCTAACGTGACCCTTCTGTGGCTTATTTCTAGTAAACACCATAAATTTTGTCTTGCTGATATTGACTTGAAGGTCGTTGTCTTTACAAAACTCTTCAAACTTATTTATGGCGAGTTGGAGCCCCTTTTGAGTCTTGGATAGAATGAGGGTATCAACCGTATCATCCGCAAAGATGAGAAGTGGGAATTTAGTACCACCTAAAATAGGGGCATCAGTGGGAGTGTCTACAAAGTACTGTACGACCCTGTTGATGAATAACAAAAACAGTGTCGGTGCAAGGACACATCCCTGGCGGACGCCACGGGTGACTGGAAACCTCTCTGTTATCTGTCCTTGCCTGCCCCATCTCACCTGGGCAAAGTTAGCCTCGTGTAATCTTATTATTATATCCAGGAGTGCTAACGGCATTCCCATGTTCCTTAGGGCAGCCCATAGCTTTTCTCTTGGTACGAGGTCGAATGCAGACTTTAAGTCTACAAACGCTGCGTAGATAGTTCCACCGCCCAAGGTCACCACCTTCCAGTATATAAGAAGGAATCTAAACACCTGATCAATTGTACTGACACTGGGTCTAAATCCTGCTTGCATAGGAGATAATATATTCTCAATCTCCATCCATTCAAGGATTTTAACCAACACCATCCTAGATACAACTTTCTGAATTGAATCTATTAGACTTATAGGGCGATAATTTTCCGGGGCCGAGCGTTCCCCCTTCTTAAATATAGGTAAAATTTCCACCCCACGCCATGAATCCGGAATTTGGGCACCACTTGCAATGGCATTAGCTATAAAAGTGATATAAGGGACCCAATTCAATAAATCAAATTTGAATAAGTCAGCCGGGATACAACCAATGCCAGGGGCTTTACCTGCTTTAATCAAACCCAGTGCAAACTCTGCATCAGTATTCTCAAAAACTATAGGTGGACAGATCAGTGATTCACTCAATGAAAGAGCAGGTAAGCCACTCACAGTTTCTGGTTCACTACCCCTAAACTGGTGCTCAAAATATTCTACCCACACTTCTGGCGAGACAAAATTCGTCGGGATCTGGCAGTCCTGATTACTACCCCATTTGACTATCTGCCAAAACTTGGTCTGGTCCTTTGATTTACTGGCTTCATACAAGTCCAGCCAATGCAAATCATCCCATTCTCTCCTTGACTCTCTTTGTACCTTTTTATACGCAAGCCTAGCCATCCTAATTTCTGGTACATCTCTAGATTTTAAGGCTTTAACCAGGTGAGTATGTGCCTGTCTACAGGAATTATTATACCATTTCTTTCCTGTTTTTGGGACCTTTAAGTTCATGGGTTTAAAACTTGTAGTAAAAAGACATTTTAAGACACCAAAGAGCTTGTCATGCTGTCCAATTATGTACGATAATTGGTTCAACGGGTCAACCAGAGCTTGCAAAGCAGATAAAGTGGAAGAGACCTCTAATGAAGTTCTGTCTAATATCATAGGATCCTCCACTATCCTGCTCCACCTAAACCTTCTACTGTCGTTTGTTAGAATTGCCTCTGCAGTTGTACACTCAGTCAGAATTAATCTCCTTAGGCAGTCCTTTAGATTTAGACCAAGCACTAACGGGTTATGGTCGCTCTCAGGTCGAGCCATTATTAACATATCCTCCAATAGCGCCCAGTACTCGACCCCGATTAAGATATAATCAATTCGACTAGTACTGGTGCCGTTGTCAAATGTGGCTCGGCCTTCTTTATCAGAATGTGATCGGCCATTAACCGCTCTCAACCCCCACTCAAGACACAAACCCATCCATTGCAGTGCAGCCTCTGTCCCTCGCTTAATCGGTTTAAGTTCGAGGGGAGGGATATTCCATTGCACATCTTCTTCAACAAATATGTCCACTCCCTCATATTGGAGTGGTTCGAAGGTACAATTAAAATCCCCCGCCACTACCACGAACTTATCCCTACCGATATTATTAAGGAGGAGATCTAATTCTCTAATAACCAACGGACTACGTCCCCCAGGGAGTCCGCGAGCATATATGTTGACAATAAAAATCTCCTGGAGGTTGGGACTCGTCAGCATAATCCCAAGAATATCAGGAGTATCCACTAACACTTCATTGATCCTATAACTGAGTGACTGGCTCACCCAAATAGTTAATCCCCCGGAAGCTCTGCCCATTCTACCCCTCTGGGCGGGTTTGTAGAAATTAATATACCCATGTCTATAAATAGGATCAAGGGCCCAGGTTTCCTGAAATATTAAAATGTCCTGGTTGTCCGCAAAGTCAGCCCACTCACCTAGGCCTACCTTTGCTTTTCAGCCCCGCAATATTCCAGGAAGCTATTTTAAGCGGGGTATTCATACTAGGGGATTGAGAATGTTCAATAGCCTGGAGACTAATACTCGATAACCCTCCACTCTCCAACAAGGAATCCCTGTCTGTAAATATCCTGGTTGGAAATGCGGACTGCCCCTTTCCTTGCACACCCTCCGTTATCGCCGTCACCAACTCCAATGGGCTACCTAAAATTAATCCATCAGGGACAGCTACTTCCCCCCCTAATGTACCAGTCCCTATGGAGACCGCTTCAGAATTCATCGGCCAACTGTTTTTACCGTGCCTGTATAAAAGTCAATCTACCCCCTCTAGACCTATAAGGGGCTCGAACCGGTTGGACAAAGGAAGGTGTCGCTCTATCTGGACTACAGGATTTCCCCCCAGGTGTCTTCTCCTATATGAATTGAAAAGTAAGTGGGAAGAGCCACTAGTTGAGCGAGGGTAGAAATAATCAAGACCTAAGGATTGTATATCTCCCTCCCTCCCAAATCTTGGCTCTCTGCGGATAAAATCAACCACCCAAGGGTCCCTAAAATTCACAATGATACAGTCACCCTCTAAGTCCTTTGGACATTGTCCCACCCAATTCACCCTTCTAACACAGAGTATCTCAGTGTTAGAGAAGGGAGGGCGAGTTATTTTCTTATTAAGCCAAAATATGACTTTATTTTTTAGCTCTCTATCTGATTCTTGTCTATCCTCCCCCAATGAAGGGACTCCCACCAGAATGATAGTGTAAGGTGTGGATTCTGGGGGAAGATTAACACAAGGCAATCGCTGCTTATTTTTCTCCTTCTCCAACCGAGAATACCCAGTTAGCCCATTAGCTGGAACTGGATCTTGCAGAGCAACCTTTGTTTTAGACACCCCCACCGCCCCAGTATGCCTAGCCTGTGTGGTAACTATAGTGGTTTTGCCTACATGGGGAATATCCGTACTATGTTGTACTTCTTGGGAATTAGGAATGTCATTTACAACTGGTGTTAAAGCGCTTGTTCCATTATCTAGCCCTGTTTTTTGGGGTTCAACAATCAGTACGTTAGGGTTTTCCATTCCTTTAACTAATTTGTTCAGTACGTCTGTGTTTAATAAAACAAGGTTCTCCAACTTGTCTAATTTCGAATTAATCAACCTTGTTCTCTCCACTAGGGGTACGATCAAGGATTTGATTAGGGTTTCCAGTTTACATAAAAGACCATCAGCAGCACTACTCGTGGGGGTCTGTTGGGCTGGACCTCTTTTGACCAAAGTTGGGCTTGTTGGCTGGGTAGTATCATTAGGGATCAAAGTTTTCCCAGTTTTGTTAGGGATTTTGGGCATTTTAGCAGTTCCACCCTTCTGGGGACCACCCCCTCTTTTCCTTTTGTTTGGTTTGGTATTTACCATTGAGCCTATTTTTTGGGTTTCTGTAGTGGGTCTATGTGACGGAGAAGGGCTAGAAACTCTACTGAATAGGCTACTAGAAATCATACTAGGTGGAGAATGATTGGGGGTAGAACGATCCGCTGAATTGTCCGCAACCAGAATCGTTGGGCTTGAGCAGGATCGAGATTCCTGGGTAATAATAGGTTTAGGTGATCTTAAGGGGTCAGGGGAGATCACAGTCCCAATGTGGCCTAAAGATGAGCGTTTCCCTGTATTGAGATCTAGGGACAGACGTTTCTCAGTAAGAGCAATCTCTTTCTCTTAAATCACTGTTGCTCGTTTTATGAATTGGTCCATTGTTCCACTGACCACCCCACCCGTGGTTGACAATTGAGCAATTCTTCCCTTCCCAGAGCGTAATGCCATAACTGGTTGGTGACAGTACTACAATACAATAAATCGCAAACAATGAACAACTTAAAAACCAGATTTAAGGGGAATAGCCCAGCCCGGCCTCAAACGACCTCGGACGGCCTCAGACGGTCCCGCCCTTGTCCCGGGATGCTCCCACGGCGCTCCCGCGCAGCGGTATGATCTGCTTGCTTTAAAGAGAGGGAGAGTGGTTAGGGGGCGGGGCAGGCATGCAGGGAGAGCGGACCAGGTGATGTTAATTGGTCATGCAGGGACTCCTGGGAGATGAAGTCCCTGTAAATACGCTCGCAGCCCTGTAGCCAGTTGAACCCTCACCTTTCCCAAACACAGCGCCTCTGCGCCAGTCCCGGTACAAACACAGTCGGCAAGCCCAAACAACGAAGCGGGACCCGCGGAGAGGGTCCGGCGAGCAGTGGACAAATTCACGGGCAGAAGCACATCAGTTCTCCAGTACTGCTACACCTCCTCACGATCACCAGCGACTTAAATGAGTGTCCCTCGGTCTCACAGGAAGCGGCAGGTTTTACTCCTTCGTGGTCAGGGGGCGGGGCAGGCATGCAGGGAGAGCGGACCAGGTGATGTTAATTGGTCATGCAGGGACTCCTGGGAGATGAAGTCCCTGTAAATACGCTCGCAGCCCTGTAGCCAGTGGACAAATTCACGGGCAGAAGCACATCAGTTCTCCAGTACTGCTACACCTCCTCACGATCACCAGCGACTTAAATGAGTGTCCCTCGGTCTCACAGGAAGCGGCAGGTTTTACTCCTTCGTGGTCAGGGGGCGGGGCAGGCATGCAGGGAGAGCGGACCAGGTGATGATAATTGGTCATGCAGGGACTCCCGGGAGATGAAGTCCCTGTAAATATACCCGCAGCCCTGTAGCCAGTTGAACCCTCACCTTTCCCAAACACAGCGCCTCTGCACCAGTCCCGGTACAAACACAGTCGGCAAGCCCAAACAACGAAGCGGGACCCGCGGAGCGGGTCCGGCGAGCAGTGGACAAATTCACGGGCAGAAGCACATCAGTTCTCCAGTACTGCTACACCTCCTCACGATATCCAGAGACTTAAATGAGTGTCCCTCGGTCTCACAGGAAGCGGCAGGTTTTACTCCTTCGTGGTCAGGGGGCGGGGCAGGCATGCAGGGAGAGCGGACCAGGTGATGTTAATTGGTCATGCAGGGACTCCTGGGAGATGATGTCCCTGTAAATACGCTCGCAGCCCTGTAGCCATTTGAACCCTCACCTTTCCCAAACACAGCGCCTCTGCGCCAGTCCCGGTACAAACACAGTCGGCAAGCCCAAACAACGAAGCGGGACCCGCGGAGCGGGTCCGGCGAGCAGTGGACAAATTCACGGGCAGAAGCACATCAGTTCTCCAGTACTGCTACACCTCCTCACGATCACCAGCGACTTAATTTACATTATCATTTACAATCAGGTCTGGACTGGCCGTAGCGGGCACCGGGCAATCCCCCGGTGCGCCGCAAGGGTGGGGTCCGGTTTTGGGCCCCTGGGGGCCGTTTTTGTTACAGGGCCGTGTTTGCAGCATAGCTGCAAAATCGGCACTGTAACAAAATCAGCTGAAAACCGGCCCTGGCAAAGAGCTCAGCGGCACCCCCAAGCCCCGGGGGGCCGGCCGAACACTTTGCCAGGGCCGGTTTTGGTTCCCAGAACGGCCCTGTTTACAATGCCAATAGCTTAAACTCGCGTAAATGCGAGACCTGTTGCATTGCAAATGCTTGTTCTTTCAGTAAATGGGACAGGGCACTGCATCCTGTAATAGCAGCCATAAGAGATATTTCTCGGTTTATGCCAGTCAATCAGAAGCTTTGGGTCCACATACCCAAAATGGATGATCGAAAAAGAACACACTCATCCTATCAGATTCGTTTATTTTTTAATTTAGTCTTCAGTTGGTTTTCAAACCTGGATTTGCAGACCACATGCAGACTAACAGTTCAGATTTATCTATGTTTTTTAACTCTTTTTAAGCCCACCCGATAACTTGTTTTAAATGCTAATTTCTCAAAAACGATTGAAAGGTTTACACAAAAACAATCAAAGGCACTTCCGTTCATACATTTATTTCTGGAGAGGGAAGAAAAGGATCTTTTGGGAGTTAAAATGGGAAATTAATTTTCTTGACCCCTTTTTACAACACCGCCACAGATCTGCACGAAACCCGTCATGCCCAACTCAAATTAGGTGACTATTTCTTGGGAACATTTCAGCAAGATTCATCACATGACTCCAAAGGTATTAAGAAAACAGAAGCGGTCCTTCAATGGAAACCCTGACCTTACCATAACTACACAGTCACTTTCACCGCCTGTGTAAAGCATATATATGTAATTCATGTACATAATTATTAATTTTGAACAAAAACCCACCATTTCCAATATATACACAAACGCATCACACACCCTCACTCACATATGCGTCAGTTTGCTTACCCAAAGCTGCAGACACCAGCTGAACCTGAAGCTTCTGCACAGTGATTGCCATGTTACATTGGGCCATATGCTGTGTTATAATTGTGCTGTAAATCGACTGAAGTGCATCCTGTCCTGGGAAACTCACAGCAAACACACAAAATCGTCTCTGTAAAAAGACCAAAATTACATATGAGAAGCTGATCATGGTGTAAAAGTTGATAAGAGACAGGCTGTCACTATTGCACATCATGAAAACTGCTCAGTGGTGGTGGAGAAGCGAGATAAGAGTAATTAAGTAAAAAACATACTGGTATAAGCTGAGCTGTGGTCACCATAATACTGTTATGAGACTTGGAGAGTGAGGAGGGGCAGTAACTACCACAATAAAATGAGATTGCATATTTCAACAGTACCAAGATGCAAATCGGTAATAAATAACAAATAGCTCACAGACAAAAGCAAGAGTACTTTTCAAAAACATGGAAGCTAGAAATATAGTTTACAGTATTTTATCACTCCCACCTCTTACTGGCCACAGGATATTAGGGGCCCTATCCGATGACTTTTCTACACAATATGGCCACGCTGATCCATTTGGGCACGCCTATCTAACATTCACACTCCTTACCATCATTCTTCCATTATCGTTTCTTCCTCTTCCTGTGTTTGTTGTCTTCTATTCCAAAGCCTCTACCAGTCCGAAAGAAATAAGCAGCACCGTTGCCTGAGCTCCAGGGCATCCTCTATGTACCATTTAGCCAAACTGAGCTTTTGGCCAGAGAATACCAGCAGCTCCTTAAGCCCAGCATATGTCCGTACTTGCCATCAAGCCCACTTAAACCTTTGGCCTGAGTGTCTGCAGCTTTGTGACTTTGTAGGTGTGCAGAAATAAGCTGGAGATACAGTGAACCAATTTCTAGATTATTTACCGGTTATCTTCGATTCCACATTCCTCGTCCTATCACTTAGTAATTGTAGGAAAGTAGGATCTGCTTTTATAGTCACCTCCACTTTTTGCTGGTGTCATTATGTTTTACTGACTGGTCTGACTAGGATCCTCCTAAACAGGATGCCAGACTCTGTGCTTCTTCCCTAAATTGGACATGGTGAGTACTAGGTAAACCTCAGATTGGCTACTGATGTACCCTTGTAAGACCCTAGTATATGGTACCAAGGTACCCAGGGCATAGGTACATCAGGGGTCCCCCATGGGCTGAAGCATGTATTATGCCACCCATGGGAGTCCACGCAAATTGTGACAACAGACCTGCCATTGAAGCCTGGGTAAGCTGTTGCTAGCACCATGTGAGAAACTGGCTTAGTTTATGGTGCACACTTATGTAAGTGGGGACCTGCACCTATCCAGATAACCCTTATAGGGATTTTAGTGGTCTTCGGGAACCTTAGAAAGCTCTCTTAGTGGTAGCTGTGGATAGCAGCCTTCAGGCTTAGTCCAGAAGGAGTGTAAAGCAGATTGTTTTACCAGAGTAAAATCTTATTGGTTTAGATTAAGTAAAAAAGAACCACACAGTGTATTTATAAAAATATATATTTATTATAAGACACTCGCTAACATTTACAAGTATCTCCTACCCGGAGATATACAAAATACACAGAATACTTTGCAAATAAACAGGTAAGTAGCTCGAATACACAGTGGTCGCCAGGGGGAGACCAAACCATATACTAAAATAGTGGTATGCGAACCACGACTCAAGACTATACCCAGAAGAGGTAGAAGTGCTTGGGTCCCAAGAAACCACCCGAGGTAAGTAACCAGGAACCCCACGGAGGCCTTGTGCAGAGTGGGAATACGACCGCAGGCTGAATAAAAATCAATGGGTAAGTCACAGTTGCAATTTTAAAAAAGGACCCTTCCCAGTGGACCCTGAAGAAACCCCGTGGAAGACAGATGGTTAGAGAGCCACCCAACCCATGGATACCCTAGAAACCGGGATACCTATACTAGGGAAGCCGGGTGCATAGGTGTGAATTGGCGTCGGAAACCATTGTCAAACTCAATGGAGGACTTCAGAAAGATGCCGCTGCTGAAGAAGATGAAAGTGTCTGGTGGAACCCAAAGGTAAATTCAAGATGAGAAGTACCTGCAAGCAGAGGAGACAGAGTCTATGCCACTCAAGAGTAACCAGGAGGCACAGAAGATGAATGCCCACCGATGTCGGGAGCCCGAAGATCTTAGTGAAAGGAAGCCAACAAGCATTTGCAACGGCAAGTCGAGGCAGTGCACAGGGGTTCAGTCCGTGCGGCTTAAGAGGGGTACTGGCCTCAAACTTGGTGAGAGAACTGGGCAGGCCTTCAGGGATGTGAAGAACCACCACCTGTTTTGCTGAGCCATTCAGAGTCCACGGGAGCCCGGGATCAGCAGACCAGTCAGCTTCGTTGCGGTGCCTGCAGATGCAGGAAAGTGACTCCTTCACTTCAAGGGAGATTCCTTCAGGTGCCTTGGATGTCCACAGGCCTTGAAAGGTTACTGTATGGTGCACAGACATTGCAGCAGACAAGCAGGGTGATGAGACCAGGAGCAGCAGGAGTCTTCCCAGTTGCAGTCTTGATACCCAGAGCCAAGTCCAGTGAAGTCACGAGTGGTGTCTTGATAGAAATCTTGTTCCACGCCAAATCTAGGGATCCACCTACAGGTAAGCAGTACCGTAAGGAAAGTGTTGGGACAATTCAGGGTTCCCTCCCAGGGGAGGGGTCAAACAGTGGGGAGGATACTCCCATTGTCTTGGTCTAGTTTTGCGGCTCCCTAAGCTGGTTTGAACTGCTAGTCCAGTAGTACTTGTGCCAAAATTTCAGACCAAGGGTGGAAAAAGAGAAATTAGGTTTTCCGTTGACTAGTGAGGTCTCAGTGCAGTCACTAGGACTGATGGCCATCCTATTCCTAGGGCAGATGAGCTTATATGTACTCTGGTCTCAGCCAAGTATCTGAGCACATTTGACATGACTGCAGGCTACTGGCAAATCAGGCTAGCTGAGGATGCCAAGACTAAAACAGCATTTTTAACCCTTAGTGGGCACTATCAATTTGTGGTAATGTCCCTTGTTCTGACAAATGCACCTGTTACATTTCAGAGGTTGCTGAACAAAGTCCTAGCAGGTGTGGAAGCCTATAATGCAGCATATCTATATGAAATTGCTGCCTTTAGTTCCACCTGGTAGGATCGCCTGGTCCACCTCAAGAATGTTCTGGAGGTCCTGCAAAAGGCAGGGCTCACTATCAAGCCCACCAAGTGCCAGACAGGGCAGAGCAAGGTTGTGTACGTGTGCCACCTGGTAGGTGGAGGCCAGGTTCAACCATGGGAGAGAAAAATCCAGATCATTGTGTACTGGATTGGTCCCACAACCCAGACTCAGGTCAGAGCTTTCTTGGGCCTGACTGGGTACTACAGAAGATTTGTCATGAGATATGGGTCCATTGTGACTCCCCTGAATGATCTCACATCCAAGAACATGCCAAAAAAGGTTCAGTGGACAGTTAGCTGTCAAGCGGCATTTGGTGACCTGAAGCAGGCCATGTGCACTGCTCCCAATCTGCAAAGTCCTGACTACTCTAAAACTTTAATTGTCCAGACAGATGCATCTGAGATAGGGGTAGGGGCTGTGTTATCAAAACTTAGTGCAGAGGGACAGGATCAACCAGTAGTTTTTATCAGCGGAACGTTGACCTACAGGGAGAAACATTGGTCAGCCATTCAGAGGGAGGCCTTTGCTGTGGTCTGGGCCTTAAAGTAGCTGAGGCCATACCTGTTTGGCACTCACTTCATTGTTCAGACAGACCACAAGCCCCTCTTATGGTTTAAACAGATGAAGGGTAAAATCCCCGAACTTTTGAGGTAGTAGATTTCCTTACAGGGAATGGAATTTACAGTGGAACATAGACCTGGGAGTAACCATGCCAATGCAGAGTGAGTCTCCAGATATTTCCACCTAGAAAATGAAGACTCAACTGGGCAAGGTTAGTCTCATCTCCTTTCGTTTGGGGGGAGGGTTGTGTAGGAAAGTATGATTTTCTTTTATGGTTATCCCACTTTTTGCCTGATGTTATGCTGTTTCTGACTAGTCGGACTGGGATCCTCCTAACAGGACCCCAGTCTATTTGCTTTCACCCCTAAATTGGCTATGGTAAGTACTTAGGTACACCCCAGACATGCTACTGGTGTACCCTTATAAGTCCCTAGTATATGGTACCAAGGTACTCAGGGCCTAGGTACACCAGGGGTCTCCCATGGGCTGAAGCATGTATTTTGCCACCCAAGGGAGACCACTCAAACTGTGACTACAGACCTGCCATTGCAAGCTGTGTAACGTGGTGCTAGCACCACTTACAACAGATTTAAGTTTTCTTATATCTGAGGTCACTGCAATTAAAAGCTATAAGTGATCCCCAACGAAGGCCTTTCAATCCTGAAGGCAGGGTGCTCAGTTCTAAGTATGAGGGTGTCCCTGCATGAGCAGGACACCCCTACAACCGTCGGAGTCCATTCTCACAGGTTGTAAGTGCATTAGCCATTATGATTTATAGAGTGGCCATGCGTCATTACGCGATGACCATCTCTAAACTGTCTGGAATTAACCCTATTGTGTTCGGTATCAAACATGTTGTAAAGCTCCTCTGGGAGGCCCTCAGTGTTCCCCGTACCAGTGTTCTAGACCCGGACAGCAAACTATGGCTGCTGCCGACCAGAGACACGATTCTGCCCTCCTGCTGCTAAGTCAAGCTCGAGCAGAGGAAGGCAGGACAATAGGTATCTTGTCACAGGGAGGTGTGACCACCTCCCAGACAGGATTTAGTGTATTAGGACAGAGTGGGGCGGCTTGCCAGTGCCACTCAGTGTGCTTGAAGGGCACATTTGGAACCCTCCTTGCATACTCCAGTTTATACCAGCTCAGGGAGCTGTGGGCTTCCGCTCTGGTGCGAAACTGGACAAAAGACATGGGAATATCCTCCCCACTGTCTGACCCCTCCTCTGGGAGGGACCCCTGAATCGTCCCAACCCTTTCCTCAGGGTATTTAAGGGCTTACGTGTGGGTGGGTCCCTAGATCTGTTGTGGAACATGATTCAGATCAGACACCACTTCATCTTCGACGGTCTGGGCTCCATGGACTTTGCTGGACTTGCCTGGACACCGAAACTCCAACTGGGAAGACTCGTGCTGCTCCTAGTCTCATCATCCTGCAAGGCTGATGCAAAGTCTGTGCCCGTGCTCCATACAGGATCCCCACAAGGATTCTGGACATCCAAGTCACCTGAAGATATCTCCCTTGAAGTAAAGGGGTCACTTCCTTGCATCTACAGGCACCGCAACACAGCTGACTGGTTTGCTGATCCTGGGCTCTCACAGACTCCGAAAGGCTCAGCAGCACAGGTGGTGGTTCTGCAACTTCCTCAAGGCCTGCACTGTCTTCATACCAAGTTTGGAGCAAGTATCCCCGGAACTGCTGGAACAGAACCCCTGTGCACCACATCGACTTGCCATTGCCAAGGCTTGTTGGCTCTCTTTACCAGAGATCTTCGGGATCAAGGAAGCTCAAGCCTCAAGCATTTCCTACTACCAAGATCTTGGTCCTCACCACTTCTCTGGCATGGTGGGCTTGCGTCTTTGTTGAGCTGCTCTAGGTCCTCTTGCGACTCCTGTGCCTCTGGCCTGTGGGTCTTCTTGAGAGTCTTCCTTGACTCCAATGGGCTCCTCTAATTTCTTGGGGCATACTCTGACTCCCCTTCTCGTGGTGAGTCACTTGGGCCCTGCTGGTCCTGACACTGCACCTTTTTTGCTTGCCACGTAGTTTGCGGTTGCCAAGGCTTGTTGGTGCTCCCGACAGACACCGACCCCTCAGTTCTTGATATCCGACATAGGAGAGCTCGTGAACGGTTCCTGTTCTTCTTCAGTGTAGACTGATCCACTCAGCTGCAGCTCCAAGGTCATTAGCAACTCTACTGCATCTACAGACATCGGTGGGCATTCGTCTTCCGTGCCTCCTGGTCTCCCCTGAGTGGCATAGACTCTGTCCCCTCTGCTTCCAGGTTATTCTCAACTTGAATCCATTTTTGTCTTCAACCGGACACTATCACCTTCCTCGTCAGCGGCATCTTCCTGAAGTGCTCCTTTGGGTTCGACAGTTGTTTCCAATGCCTCTTTGCGCATATGCACTCAGCTTCCCTGGTGTAGGTATCCTGGTTCCTAGGGTATCGACAGGTGGGGTGGCTCTCCAACCTTCTGTCTTCCACAGGGTTTCTTCAGGATCCACTGGGAAGGGTCCTTCTTCTTTAAAATTGCAACCACAAATTACCCATTGACTTGAATTGAGCACATGGTCGTGTTTGCACACTGTACACTGCCTCCATGAAGTTCCTGGGTATTTACCTTGGGTGGTTCCTTGGGTCCCCAGCACTTCTACATCTTCTGGGTCCAGTCTTGACTCGATGAACAAGTTACTTACCTTCGGTAACGATGTATCTGTAAGAAACATTAGTTAGTTAGATTCCTCACCTTAGAATATCCCCAGGCGTCAGACTGGATCCGGAAGATTTTTCGTCAGCAATACCCCTTGCGCGTCGCTAGGCGTCGTCTGCGGCTCCGCGTCCGTCGTCGGCGTCGTGCGCCGGGATGACGTCGTCGGAGTACTTAGACGCCGCCCTCGCGCGCTGACGTCAGTTCTTGTACATAGCCTTCCGCGCCAGGAACGCAGAGCCATGCAAAGACCGACACTGGTGCCAAAAACAAAATCTAGGGGCCTGAAAAGGATAACCTTAACCCTAGATGTCAGTTCGCAGAACGGGGAGGATGGGTGGGTCGGTGAGGAATCTAACTAACTAATGTTTCTTACAGATACATCGTTACCGAAGGTAAGTAACTTGTTCATCTGAAAGAAACACGTTAGTTAGATTCCTCACCTTAGAATAGATACCCAAGCAATACCATCCCCGGTGGTGGGTCTGCGAACCAAGATCACACCAGAAAGTCCTGGAGGACAGAACGGCCAAAGAAGCCATCCCTCCGGACTTGGCTGTCAAGGCAATAATGCCTGGCAAACGTGTGTAGCGAAGCCCACGTCGCCGCCTGACAGATGTCCTGCAAAGGGACTCCCCGTCCCAAGGCAGTAGTAGCCGCCGTGGCCCGAGTAGAATGGGCGCGCAGCCCAACAGGAGGGTCCTTTTTAGCCAAGGAATAGCAAATTTTTATACACAAAACGACCCACCGAGAGATGGTCCGTTTGTGCACAGCTTTCCCCTTCTTAGCGCCCACGTACCCAACAAAAAGCTGGTCGTCCACCCGGAACTGTTTTGTGCGGTCTAGATAAAAGGAGAGCGCACGTTTTGGGTCCAGACGGTGGAGCCTCTCTTCCTCTTTGGAAGGATGCGGAGGCGGAAAGAAGGTGGGCAAGGTGACCGACTGCCCAAGGTGAAATGGAGTCACCACTTTAGGAAGAAAGGAGGGACGAGGCCGAAGGACAACCTTGTCCGGATGAACAGACAGAAAAGGAGGCTTTGAAGATAAAGCCTGGAGCTCACTCACCCGTCTAGCCGAGGTGATGGCTACCAGAAAAGCAGTCTTTAGAGTTAGAAGACGAAGAGGGCAATTGTGAAGAGGCTCGAAGGGAGCGCACATCAGGAATGTCAATACCAGATTCAAGTCCCACTGAGGCATTACAAAAGGGACAGGAGGGAACGTGTGTGTAATGCCTATGAGAAAGCGTGTAACCACAGGGGACTTGAAAAGAGAAGGCTGATCAGGAAGCCGCAAGAAGGCGGAGATGGCAGCAAGATAACCTTTCAGGGTGCCCAGGGCAGAGCCCTGCCGGGCCAGAGAAAGAAGGAAGAGGAGAACCTCAGAAAGAGGGGCGGAAAGGGGATCCACAGCCTTTGCTGTGCACCATGCCACAAATTTGTTCCACCGGCAGGCGTATACCGACTTTGTGGAGGGACGCCTGGCTGCCAGAATGATATCACAGACTTCAGGAGGCAAGTCAAATGGCATCAACTGCCGCCGCTCAATCTCCACGCATGGAGGTGGAGGCTGGACAGGTTCGGGTGGAGGACCGTCCCCTGCTGCTGCGACAGAAGATCCTCCCGAAGGGGCAGACGTATCGGGGGATCGGTCAACAGACTGAGTAGCTCGGGATACCAGTATCTTCGTGCCCAATCCGGAGCCACCAAGATGACTTGGGCCCGGTCGTGCCTGATCTTCTTCAGCACTCTGGGCAGAAGTGGTATAGGCGGAAAGGCGTACAACAGACCGCAACTCCACTCGTGACGAAAAGCGTCGCCGAGCGAGTGCCGCCTTGGAAATTCCAACGCGCAGAACTGCTGACATTGCGCGTTCTCTTCGGTGGCGAATAGATCTAACCAAGGCTCTCCCCACTGCTGAAAGAGGCCTTGCGCCACTTCGGAGTTCAGACGCCATTCGTGATCCATCATGCACCGGCGGCTGAGTTCGTCTGCTCTGGCGTTCAGAGAGCCCGCCAGATGTTGAACCACCAGGGTGACGCCCTGGTGTTCCAGCCATGTCCAGAGGCGCAGAGCCTCCTGACAAAGGGTCCACGACCCCACCCCGCCCTGTTTGTTGCAATACCACATGGCGGTGGTGTTGTCCGTGAACACCTGCACGACACTTCCCCTGACAGAGGGAAGGAAGGCTTTCAGTGCAAGCCGGATCGCTCTCAACTCCAACAGGTTGATGTGGAGACGAGACTCCGCCGGAGACCAGAGGCCTCTGATCTCCGCCTCTCCCATATGGCCACCCCATCCCAGGAGGGACGCATCCGTCACTACGACATGCTCTGGTTGGGGAAGGGAGAGGCTCTTGCCCTTGACCCACTCGCGGTCCGTGAGCCACCACTGCAACTGTTGTGCAGTGCCCTCCGAGATCAAGACATGGTCGGACAGGTTGCCGTGATGCTGGGCCCACTGAAACTTCAGGTCCCACTGCAGAGCCCGCATGCGCCGCCTGGCGTGATGCACTAGTAGGATGCAGGAGGCCATCAGCCCCAGAAGCCGCAACACTAGCCTGACCGAAACCCGGGATAGAGGCCGAAAGATGGGAATCAGGGCCCGTATATCCCGGACCCGCTGTTCCGGTGGATGGACCCGGAACTGCGCCGAATCGAGAACCGCTCCGATGAAGAGGAGCTTCTGAGAGGGACTCAGGTGTGACTTCGGCACGTTGATGGAAAACCCCAGCAAATGCAGGAGATCCGCCGTAGTCTGGAGGTGGGAGACGACTGCCTGGGGCGAGCCCGCCTTCAACAACCAGTCGTCGAGATAGGGGAAGACTGGAACCCCTGATCTGCGCAGATGAGCTGCGACCACCGCCATCACTTTCGTGAACACCCGAGGGGCACTGGTGAGGCCGAAGGGGAGCACGGTAAACTGAAAGTGCTCTTGGCCCACCGTGAACCGCAGGTAACGCCGGTGGGCCGGCAGGACGGGGATGTGGAAATATGCGTCCTGCAAGTCCAACGCTACCATCCAGTCTCCAGGGTCTAGGGCAGCTAAAACCTGAGCCAACGTTAGCATCTTGAACCTTTCCTTTCGGAGGAAGGCATTGACGTTCCGGAGGTCCAAGATAGGGCGTAGGCCCCCCTTGCCCTTCTTGGGAACCAGAAAGTAGTGGGAATAACAACCACGACCTACTTCTGGACTCGGAACGCGCTCGACGGCCCCCTTGGCCAAGAGAGCCGAAACTTCCTCGCGGAGAAGATTCAAATGATCCCCCGAGATACGGTGGTGCTGCGGTGGCATGGCTGGAGGGGTCGTCTCGAAGGGGAGGGAGTAGCCCCTTCGGACGATTTGCAGCACCCACCTGTCCGATGTTATGGACCGCCAGTGGAGCAGGTGATGGCGAACTCTGCCGCCCACTGGCGTGGTATGGGCCTGAAAGCTCGGACTAGGAGGGCTTTGAGGCGGATGCTGCAGGGGTGGAAGTGGGCTGACCACGTCGGCCTCCATTTCCGCCACGGCGGAAGCCACGTCCACGACCGCGCGCAGGTTGGTTCTGCGGCTGGTGGCTTTGCGGACGTGAGGAGGCGCCCCTTCCTTGGCCACGAAAGGGGCGAAAAGCGGAGGTGTGCGCCCGCGGAGCCGAGAGGCCCAAGGACTTGGCCGTAGCCCGGGAGTCCTTAAAGCGGTTCAGCGCACTGTCCGCCTTCTCACCAAACAGGCGAGTGCCATCAAAGGGCATGTCCATGAGGGTGGTCTGGACATCCCCGGAAAATGACGTGGACCGCATCCAGGCGTGGCGGCGGAGCGCCACCGTGGTGGAAATCGCCCGACCCAGCGAGTCCGTTGTGTCAAGCCCACAGCGTATGGCGTGCCGTGCTGCATCCCTCCCATCGGCCAAAGCCTGGGTAAGACGCGGCCGGACCTCCTCCGGACACAGGGGCAGCACGTCCACCACCGTATCCCACAGGGAATGGGAATAACGGTCCAAGAGACAGGCGGTATTTAAGGACCGCAGGCCCAAACTAAGGGACGAGAACATTTTCTTGCCAAACTGCTCGAGTCTCTTGGAATCCCGGTCCGGCGGAGCGGTCGGGAAGGAGGATTGGGAGGTAGAGGCCTGGATAACCAGACTCTCGGGGGTGGGGTGTTGGGACAGGAAACTGGGGTCGCCCGGAGCAGGGCGGTGGCGCCTGGCAACGTTCCTATCCACAGGAGGAACTGTGGAGGGCTTGGACCAGGTGCCCTGCAGAACGTCAGTGAGGGCCTCGTTGAACGGCAGCAGAGGCTCAGTGGAGCTTGCTGAGGTTTGAAGCACCTCAGTGAGGATGTTAGTCCTCACAGCCACGGCAGGCAACTCGAGCCCAAGGGCCTCGGCCGCCTTGCGCAGCACCACAGAAAATGCTGCACCCTCCTCCGAAGCCACAGTCGGAGGAGAAGTGAATCCAGTGTCTGGCGAGGTGTCCAGCCCACTGGCCTCCCCCAGTTCATCTGCCCAGTCCTGAGAAAGCTGTGACTGAACAGCCAGAGGGTCCTCGAACCCCTCCCAGTCGCCCCCTTCTTCCGATTCCTGATAAACAGGAGGAATGATCGGAACCGGACTGTAGAGATGGTAGGACTCAAGCGGCGTCGGATGCGGCGTCGGTCGACGCCGCACCGGCGCCGGGTCCGGATGAGGGCTAAACTGGGGTGTCGGCGTCAAAGGCGTCGGCGGCGCCGGTGACGGCGTCGGTGGTTCAGGCGTCGGCGCCGGTGGAGGAGTGACTAGGTCAACCGGCGGCGACTGGGGCCCAGGCATGGGCCCCGCGGGGACCTGCGGCGTCGAGACCGGAGTCGTCGACGGCGCCGGGGCCGGAGCCGCAGGCACGCGAGGTCGCCCAGTCGAGTCCGCGGGGCCCGAAGGCGCGCCAGCGGGCGTCGACGGCGGGGCCAAGCTCCTCATGGCCGAGAGGAAGGCACTGATCTCCGCCGGCGCCGCGTCAGCCCCAGGGACCGGAAGGTATGGGGGCGGACGCGGCACCTGCGGCTCCGCCGGAGCCGCAGGGGTGGAACCACCCTGACCCTCGGCCGAGTCGCGCGACCGGCGAGGGGAGTCCGAAGAGCGATGTCGCCTCTTGGACTTCTTGGAGCGTTTGGACTTACCCGACGACTTGGAGCCGGACGATCGATGGCGTCGGCTAGGGCTCCGCGAGCGATCCTTGGACCTCCTCCTGGACCGGGATCGCGCACGACGCGGAGCCGAGTGGCGAAGCTCGAGAAGCTTGCGGGACCGCTCCCGCCTAGCCTTCGAAGTCAGGGCCTGGCAGTCGTTGCACGACTCCGCGTCGTGGTCGGGGCCTAGACAGTAGAGGCACCGGCGGTGGTGATCGGTCACCGACATCAGTCGATGGCAATCCTCGCAAGCCTTGAACCCAGGCATCCTACCGGCACCAGATGTCGACAGACAAGGATCAAAAATGATCAAAAAGATTTAGTCAAAAAAGACTAAAAGGGGTAGCTCTCCCGGATCTGCGCTTACTGGCGCGGAAAAAAGAAGAACTGACGTCAGCGCGCGAGGGCGGCGTCTAAGTACTCCGACGACGTCATCCCGGCGCACGACGCCGACGACGGACGCGGAGCCGCAGACGACGCCTAGCGACGCGCAAGGGGTATTGCTGACGAAAAATCTTCCGGATCCAGTCTGACGCCTGGGGATATTCTAAGGTGAGGAATCTAACTAACGTGTTTCTTTCAGATTCATGATTTGCATCCCTCATATTTATTATATGGTTTGGTCTCCGCCCGGCAACCACTGTGTATTTGTGCTACTTATCTGTTTTCTATGCAAAGTGTTATATCTCTGAGTAGTAGATATGGTTATGTGTTAGTGAATGTCTTATAATAAAAACATATTTGTATAAATTTGTGTGGTTCTTTTTCACTGAACCTATACCAATAAGATTAAGTTATGGTAAAACAAGCTTCTTAACACTCCTTCTGGACTAAGCCTGAAGGCTACTCTCCACAGTTACCACTTAGGGCCTCATGTAGGTAGCATACCAGTTACCACTTCTAAAATACCGAACGATACCGAATCGGTATTGTAGAAGTGGTAACTGGTATGTAGGTAATGAGTCGGTATTTTTTACCGATTCGTTACTATTCGGTAATTACCCAATCGGTATTTACCGATTCGGTAATGAGGCATACCTTCCCATTGATGGGAAGGTATGCCTCATTACCGAATCGGTAAATACCGATTCGGTAATGGGGGGAACACATACAAGGGTGGCAGGGTGTCACATTGACACCCTGTTGCACCCCTGATTCGGCCATGTGTGCACATGTGGCACACATACATGCCCTAAGGGCATGTATGTATGCCACATTGCACACTGCTACGCGCGTAAAAATGCATTAACACATACATTAATTATTTACCACCAACTATAAGTTGGTGGTAAATACCGACTCTTAAACACACACACACACTCCCCCTACATCTCGATTTTGGGTTCGGAATTTACCGAATCGGTAAAATTACCGATTCGGAAAAGTTACCGATTCGGTAACATTACCGATTCGGTATTATTACCGAATCGGTAATTTTACCGATTCGGTAAATTCCGAAACCAAAATTCGTCCCCCTACATAACAATAGCCAAAATACCGGTCGGTAACGGTATAATTACCGAAAATCGGCCGTTACCGACCGGTATTTGGCTACCTACATGAGGCCCAAAGTGAGCTTTCTAAGGTTGTCTAAGACCACTAAAATCAGCATAAGGGTTGTCTGGATCAGTGCAGGGTGCTACACTTACATAAGTGAGCACCATATACTAAGCCAGCCTCCTACATACCCCAGCACCATAAACAGTGTTGGAGGTATGATTCCATGCACTGTAAAGCTCCTCCAGGAGGCCCTCAGTGCTCCCGATGCCAGTCTTCTAGACCCGGACAGCAAACTATAGCTGCTGCCGACCAGGGACATGATTCTGCCCTCCTGCGCTGAGCCAAGCTCGAGCAAGGGAAGGCAGGACAATAGGTTTCCTGTCACAGGGAGGTGTGACCACCTCATAGACAGGACTTAGTGTGTTGGGACAAAGTGGGGCGCTTGAGAGAAGTTGGCCTGGTATATGCTGTCCACTAGTTATAGTGGGCACCTTGCACCTGTACAAACAACCCTTATTGATGATTTGGTGAAAGACAACCTTTATTGAAAGCTATCCTAGTGGTAGCTATGGAGAGCAGCCTTCAGGCTAAGTCTTGAAGGAGTGTAAAGCAGCTTGGTTTACCAGATTATAAACTCTTGAATGACCAAATGAAAGGAGAACCACAAAAGGTATATATAAAATATATGTATTTATTTCTAAACACTGACTACTAATCTCTTTATGAGATTAGAGCACAAGATACACAATATTACAGTTCTATAATGACAGTAAATAGCACAATATACAATGGGCCCCAGGGGAGACCAAACCATATATTAAGAAAGTGGTATAAGAACCACGACTTGACGAGACACAGTGCCTAGAGCACGTAGAATCGCTGGGACCCCAAGGAACCACACAAGGTAGTGACACAGGGGACCCACGGGGACGCGTGCAGTGTGAGAACACAGCCGCGAGCTCCGTACAATCCTATGGGAAAGTCGCGGTTGGAATTTTAAAGATTAAGGCCACTTAGGAGAGGACTTGAAGCAAACCCTTTGAGACTTAGAAGGTTCTAAGGCCAGCACTCATGTGAACACCGGAGTACTCGTTTTACCTAACCCAGGGAAGTCGGGTGCATAGGTGTCAAATGGTGTCAGGAATCTTCGTTGTTTCCAGTGGAGAGTTGCTGCCAAGTGCTGCTGCCATGAAGAGGAGAAGTGTCCGGTGTGATCCAAGCCTGGATCAAAGATGTCAAGAACCTATAAGCAGAGGGGACAGAGTCTGGGTCACTTCAGGGTGACCAGGGGGCACGGTAGACCTATTCCCACCAATGTCGGGTGTTTCAGGTGCGAAGAGGTGAAGCTTGACTCCGCTGCCATGGGGACCAGGAGACGTCGACGATGACCAGAGTCTGCAGGCGAGCTGTCCCACAAAGGATGTCGAGTGCTGGTGAGTCGGTGTCCGGATTGGAGACCAACAAGCCTTGGCAACTGCAACCCACACGGTGAAAGTAAAAAGGCTTTGGTGTGGACCAGCAAGGTCCTGGTGACTCCCCAAGCGATGGAGAGTCAGGGCACATCTGGAGCAACCAGGTAAGCCCGTTGAAAGTTAAAGTACCCTTCTCGGGGACCCACAAGTTGACAGACAAGGATTCGCGAAGGGACCTTGAGAGGAATCACTAAATACCTGCTCACTGGACACTTGTGTTATGTAGGCCAGTAATCTTCGGTGGAATCACTGCTCGGGGTCTGGACTACAAGTAGCCCAAAGCACAGCCTCTGGGATTGCCAAAAAAAGGGGTTCGGGTTGCACGGTCCCCAGGAGGGCTTTGGATGTCAGGTTTGCTGAGAGCACGGATCGGCCTCGGGGAAGCTTGGATACCCACCTCCTGTGTTGCAAAATCTTCGGAGTCCTTCAGGAGCTGCGTAGTTGCAAACCGAATAGATGCGTCTTTGGTGCCTGCCTTGCAGGGGAGTAACTCCTTTACTCCAAGAGAGATTCTTCGGTCATCCAACGTCGTGTAGATAGTTGAAGTTTTGGGATTCTGCAGCAGAGTTTCATCCAGGTAAATCTAAAGTCCTGTTGCCAGGGGTTCCTACTTTATACCCAAGGAACGGGTGGGACAAACTCTGGGGACCCACCTATGGGAGGGTCAGGACAGAGGGGTGGCTACACCCATGTCCTTTGTCCAGTTTCGCACCAGAGCAGGGGCTGAGTGCCCCTGCAACCAGTTTAAGCTGGACTATGCACAGGGACACCAATTGTGCACCCAGTGCAGACATCAAAGCACTCTTCGAGTGCACCCACCCAGCCCCAATACATTAAAGCCTGTCTGGGAGGTGGTCACACCTCCCTGTGACAGGAAACCTATTGTCCAGCCTCCCCTGCCGAAGTTTCGCCCAGCAGCAGGAGGGAAGACTCGTGTCTGTGGCTGGCAGCATCCATTTTGTGATGCCACGGTTCTGTGAAGCTGGTACTGGGTGTAGCGGTGAAGTCATATTTCTCCCTCTAGTAGGGTGGAATCATACCTCCCACACCAGTTACTGGTGTGGAGGTATGATTCCAAGGTGTTTGACACCAAACACAACATGTTTCCATGCAGCCATTCCAAAGTTAGCATTTACCGCAAGGTTATAATACACTGAAGAGTATATGGTTTGGCTGCATCACAAACAACCTCGAAATAAAGGTTCCGAGAGCTGCAGAGGGGCTCTGCTCATGCATGGGCATCCTCTCACATAAAACCCAGCACCCTGCCTTAGGGATTGGTAAGGCCTGAGGTAGGGGTGACTGATAGGTTTATATACGAAGTGATATGGATAGATATAGTGAATCTATATCTAAGTAAGGGGTGCATGCACCACCTTACACAGGCTGCTGTAGCAGACCTGTTGTATCATTTTGAATGGTCTCCCACGGGTGGCATAATACATGCTGCAGCCCCTGAGAGGCCTCTGGGGTACCTATGCCCTGGGTATACAGTATACCATATACTAGGGACTTATAAGGGTACCCCAGAATCTAATCTGTTGTGTACCTTAAGTACATGCAATCAATTTAGAGAGGAAGCAGCTAGGCTGGGGTCCTGGATAGCAGGGCCCGAAGCCAGACTAAAGTAAAAAAACAGTGAAACATCACCAAAAAGTTGGGGTAACTATAAGAAGCAGATCCTACTCTCTCACAGCACTTGCCGGCGCCACTAGACCGCTTTAAAGGGCACATTTGGTGCCCTCATTGCATACTCCAGTTGAAACCAGTTCAGGAAGCCATTGGCACCAAACTGGACAAAGGACAAGGCAGCATCCTCCCCACTGTCCATCCCGTCCTCTGGGAAGGACATCTGAATCATCCCAACCCTTTCCTTAGGATACTTAAGGGCTTACCTGTGTGTGGCTCCCTAGATTCGTTGTGGGACAAGATTAAGATCCAAAACCACTTAGTCATCATCCGTCTGGGCACTTTGAACTTCGCTTTGGTAATCGAGACCGCAACTGGGGAGACTCCAGCTGCTTCTGTTCTCGTTGCCCTGCCAGTCTTCGGCGTCGTCTGTGCTTGTGCTTCATACAGGTTCTTCAACAGGCCTGTGGACAACCAAGACACTCAAAGGAATCTCCCTTGAAGGGAAGGAGTCACTCCCCTGCATCTTCAGGCACCGCATCAAAGCTGACCAGTTTGATAATCCTGAGCTCCTACTGACTACAAAAGGTTCAGCAACACAGGTGGTGGTTCTGCAACTCACTGAAGACTTGCACCATCTTCACAGCAAGTTTGAAACCAGTATCCCTCATTAGAACCCCTAGAGCAGTACCCCTTTGCACCGTGTTGACTTACCATTGCCAAGGCTGGTTGAATCTGTTCACCAGAGAACTTCGGGCTCCAAGAAGCTCCATCCTCAAACATCTCTAGCAGCCAAGATTTTTACCTGCACCGTATCACCTGCACCATTGGCCTTCTTGCTTTGTGGAGCTGCTCGAGGTCCTCTTGCAACTCCAGTGCCTTTGGCACGTGGGTCCTCTTGAGGGTGTTCTTTGGCTCCAGTGGGCTCCCCTGTGTGCTCGGGGTCTGCTCTGACTTACCTGCCCGTGATGAGTCACTTGAACCTTGCTGGTCCCGACACTTCACCTTTTTCCACTACTACGTTGGCTGCCCTTGTTAAGGCATGTTGGTGCCCCTGCCGAACACTGAGCCTCTGGCCGATGTGGGACAGCTTATGAACTGCACCTGGATCTTTCCCAGCATCGCCTGATCCGCACAGATGTAACTTCAAGGGCACCATCAACTCTCCTGCATCCTCGAAGGCCTGGGCGAGGTTCGCGGAGTTACAAAAAACTGTGAAGTTCTGAGAGTGGTGAAGTGCTGAGGGATAAAAAGGTAGATTTCCCGTATATAGGGAGTATCGGACCTATATTATGTTAGCATGATACATCTATACATATACTCTCTGTTTGATATATTTGCTTTTGCTTGGAGGAAACTCGTTTATTTCCTCCTTGTATATCTATTGCTAAAAGAGTAGGCCGAGAACCATACAGACGCCATCTTCTTTTCATCTGCTCGAGCACAGGCCAGGATCACACGTTGATCACGTGCAGTTGTCAGAACCCAGCTCATTTGAGTTACTGGTAGTAGCTGAAGGTAGGCTGTTCACTCCTCTGTTCTAAGACTCAAGGTCGCATCTGGCTTTGGGGGTGATAAGCGCATTACTGGAGGCGCCGTGTCTACACTCCCAGGCACCAAGACGAAAGGGAGTCACCCCTTCTGACCTCATCAGTAATAGATAGTCAAGCCTTTGTACTGGTCTGATGTGTGCCACATATGGTCCTTTCCTGAAGCTCGAGGGCCAACTGGTGTTTTTCCATTTACAGTGATTGTATGTGTTGAACCGAAAAGTATATAACCTCATGTTTGAATACGAGCCAACAGTCTTTTCGGTGCACCTGATGGGTGAGGTTCGGAGAGGCTCCTCTATAGAGTATTTTGTTTAATAAATGACTGAACCTTCTTCACTGCCAACTGACTGATTATTTGGTAATGGTATTGGGACTATTGGTAGGTATAGTCCTTTAGTTTATTTTTATGGTACATCAGTTGGCGACTCCGCCGGGACTCCGTGACTGGGTCGTCCTCCCTGTAAACAGGTGGTAAGGACAAGGGGTGATTCTGGTTGAGCGGGTGGACGGAAAAAGGATCCTTTGAAATGTAGCCATTTTTGGTATGAACTTACTCCGCTCTCACGATCAGAGTATCCCCAGCTGCTAGTGACCCTTCACCGGAGTCCTACGGGCGTAACCCAGAATCTGACCGTGTTGGTCTTCAGGAGTTGGCAGTGGAGAACACGCTATTGTACCTGTGTGCACCAGGTAAGTGGAATTGTTTTGATGTTTTTGGCATGCACTGTTGAGCAGTGCTTTTGAAGCAGTTAACTGTGTAAGTATTTGGTGGTCAGTGTACCACGGAGAATCTTGGGGATCTGACGGGGCAACATTGTGGTGGCTGCACGTATAGATGCTCCACGGACCTTTTGTGAATAATAGAGACGCCGATCGGACGCCCGGTGTGGCACGTATGGTGCGCGCCCGGCCTTACTGCTCTCAGAAAGGCCTGTGGCTGTACCTGGGTAGCCTTGGGAACACATCTGAAGCGGTGCTAATGAAGCAGGCTTAGTCAGAATAGTCCCAAGAGTGAACCAGGAAGGCTGCGGGATGGTCTGTAGGTCGGTCTGTGGTTATACCTGTCTGACGGACTCTTGGTAGTCTTTGGACTGCTTGGTTTTGGTATTTGTCGGTCTTGGAATCTGAATTTGATTGATTCTCCACGAACAGGAGTATGTATATATATATATATTATTGTTTTGTGTATGTTTGAATGAGAGTGAGGTTGTATGTTTTGTGAATGTTTGAACATGGCCATGTTTGGAAGTTTATATTTGTATGACTGAACGAGGAACGCTTGACGACAATAACCATGCCGTGTTTTAGCAAATTGAGTTGCTTTAGATGTTGTTGCCGCCCTAATGATACGCGTTTGGGTGAAAGTCAACCTGCCCCGCCTAAAGGCAGCCCAAGTTATGATATGTATGTAAAGAATGGTATTACACCTCTTTTGTTTAATACACTATGGCATAAATATACTAACGATAATGTGGAATTACAATGGCCCTTAACCGGGTCGTTTGATGAGAAAAAGATACATTTTCTGCAGGATCGATTATTTTCTAAACGTAGTCGACAGTCAATGTTTGACTCCCTAAACCTGTGGCAGAAGGAAGCAAAGTGTAGACGTATGCGGGAGGAGTAAGTATATAGGATGAAAGGAAATCAGACGATTACGCAGAAGGCTATAACTTATGATAAAGCACGAACTGAACAAGGGATTGAATGTGCAGACAGACAATTTAGATTGCAAGTGGATAAGACCTATGTGTCTAGGACTGAAGCGGAAGATGAAGATTTATTGGATACTCGTCCACCTCCACCTTATGCTCCGCAGCGTACATATCCAGTTTTCCCCCCGACTCTAGTACAGGCCCCTTCAGCTTCCGCCCCTGTTGTTTTCCCTTCCCTCGCCTCTCCGGTAACGTTCTCTGTTTTGTCTCCCTCAGTGTCTGAGACGGCTACTTTATTGCCTGTTACACTGCCGTCTTCCGTTATGTCCACAGCTGTTTTGTCTCCCCCCACCCCTGTGTGGGATTCCTTTTCTGCGAGCACGACCCCATCTCCAGCTGTTTCGACTCCAGTTCGTGCTCCGGGGGATTTTGACACGCGGAAGTTGTTTACCCGTTCAGCTGTAGGAGAGAATGAGAAACAGATGATCGAGAATCAGTCATCCCAGTGGATGCGACAGCCTATTTACATTATAACTGATATATGGAACACGCTTCGAGACTATGAGCCTGTGATGCAGCAACATGCCTTGAAACACATGGCTGCACGTATTATTGCCCTTTGGGAACAGTGTTTCTCAGGAGGGCTGGCCCCCCAAGTGATGTATGACATCCAGGACAGGGCTCATAAGTCTGAACTTAGCCCAGAGGAAGTGCATAGAAATGTGGAGGTTTTACTCAATTATCGTGGACGGATGCATCAAAAGTGTCCCTCGTGGGACACTCAGCATCCTATGCGAGAAGTTCATCCTATCTTTCATCCTGAAATACTGGAACTAAAGGATGACCATGGCATGGTGACTAGACCTCATGTAGAGGCCCGGGTGCAGGAGCAATGGGTTTACACCCCCTGGAAGAGGAGTGAAGTCCTCTCGCTAAAATCACAACTACCCGATCCCCGTAAGAATCCCACGGCTTATTATAAAGAACTCACAGAAGCGGCCTCTTCGGCAGTCATGACCTTAGCTGACATAGAGCTATTTTTTGCTTTGTTAGTTCCCGTTGACGTATGGCATCAGGTGCATGATCAGGACCATGCTCAAGAATTAGGCAGAACATGGGAGCAGATAAAAGATTGGGACAAGGATCGTAAGCCTGGAGATAAGCCGAAACCTGAATTATTGGAATTCCCTGGCCGTATTATCACTTACATGCATACCTTAATTCCGCCTCATAAGGTGGATTGGGACAAACTGACCACATGTAAACAGAAGAAAGATGAAAGTGTTTCTGATTTTTTCACTAGATTTGAGGGTGTATTCATTGATTTTAGTGGGCAGGATTAATCGTTGGAAGGCGGTATACGATTATTTGTTAATCGTTTTGTGACCAATTTGTTACCAGAAGTCTCTGCACGGCTACAAGCTGCTGAAAGTACCTGGACCACTTCCACGCCCTCGATAATATTGAGTATGGCCCAATATTACGAACATAGAGAAAATGAGAGTAAGGATAAGATGGAAAAGAAAACGAAGGATCTTAAAACATGGGTGTTGTTGCAACAAGTCGTTCGAGGACGAGGCAGAGAGAGAGGCGGTAGAGGGTTTGTCCTGAGGGGGGCGGGAACTGGACGAGGCAGAGGGCCGGCTGTCGTTTTGGGAATCAATCAGTGTGCTTATTGTAAGGAGGAAGGGCATTGGCGATTTCAGTGTCCATTGTTGCTGGCCCAGAACGGTGCTATGAGAGGTAGAGGAGGAGGTCGGGGAAGTGTGGATCGCAGTGATATGCGACGAGAAGAAGCGATGCAAGTTGGACAAGAAAATAATTATTTCGATAATCCAAGAGGTAGGCAGTATTATAATGAGGAGTGTGCAATGGACGCGACCAAAGGGTATGCTTATACATAGGATAGCCATGGATAGAGTGAGGGCCAGGTGTCAGTACCCGTTGATCAGCAAGAACCTTATGTAGAGGCGCATTTGATGGGGCATCTAAAAAATGTTTATAGTTGATACGGGTGCAATGAATAGTTCTATTTCTCGTTCCCTGGTCCCAGGGGCTGCTCTGTCCGGGCACAATAATGTTTCGGTGGGATTTTCGGGAATTCCGGTGGTGAGCCCCATCTCCAAACCCATTCCTTTTACTATTGGCCCTGTCACGATAGACTCCCCGTTTCTTTTGACTTCCCATTGTGGCGAAAATTTGTTGGGCTTGGATTTGTTAAAGAAATTACATGCTAAGATTCATTGTTCACCTGATGGTGTTTACCTGACTATTAATTCCCTTGGGAAGCATACTTTGCAGTGTTTCACTAAAAATGAACCCCTCCCTCCTGAGTTTGCTGCTATTCCGGCAACATTGTGGGCCACTGGTGACACAGATGTAGGATTATTAAAGATTCCGCCTGTTTCTATTACTTTGAAGCAAAATGCTCGGCTTCCTCGTATACCTCAGTACAAAATTTCTCCGGCTGACGAGAAGGCTTTGCTCTCCATCATACAAGATTTGGTAAAAAGGGGTGTGGTGGAAGAGACAGCCGCTAATGTGTGAAACAGCCCCATTTTGCCTATCTTAAAGAGAGCCCCTATTGGAAGCGATCCTGACTATGCTGATACCTACCGTTTTGTGATTGATTTGCGCGAAATTAATAAAATAGTGGTGCCCCAATACCCTGTGGTTTCAGACATCACTACTATTCTCACTATGATTCCTCCTACTGCTAAATATTTCTCTGTGATTGATTTAAAAAATGCTTTCTTTAGCATTCCGATTCATCCTGATAGCCGCCATATTTTTGGCTTCTCCTTATCTGGTCGCAGCTTTCGGTTCTGCCGCGCTCCCCAGGGGTACACAGAGAGTCCTAGTATTTATAGTCAAGCTTTGAAAACATTGTTGGATGATTTGGTCTTGCCCCCTGGTAATGTGCTTTTGCAATACGTAGACGATTTTTTAGTGGCCTCTGAAACCGAGGAAGGTTGTAAGAAGGCAACTGTACACTTATTGTCTCATTTGGCTGCTAATGGCAATAAAGTATCCCTTTCTAAATTTCAATATAGTCGACAGGAGGTGACCTATCTCGGTCATCTACTGTCGAACGAGTGGAGGAGACTAACCCCTGAGCCTTTGACTACCATTTTTAATATGTCTGTACCTCGTACTCAACGTGCTGTTCGTGCATTTCTCGGCATAACTTCTAACTGTCGCCAATGGATCCCTAATTTTTCCCTTCTTACTAAACCTCTTTTGTACTTAACCACTAAAGATGTGCATGAACCTTTACCCTGGACTGATGCTTGTCAAGATGCTTTTAACTCTTTGAAATCTGCGCTTTGTTCTGCACCTGTTCTTGGTACTCTTGACTACCGGAAACCTTTTGTGCTTTACGTACACGAGGTGGACGGTTGCTCGCTTTCTGTGTTAACACAAGGATTTGGTGGTAAGCAAAGACCATGTGCCTATTTCTCGGCGGTGTTGGATAATGTCGCCAGAGCACTACCCTAGCTGTTTAAGAGCCACTGCTGCAGTTGCGGTGGCTATTCGACAGTCGGAAGGGCTCGTTCTGAACACTGACCTCACAGTGATGGTACCGCATGCTGTGGATACATTATTGAACAAAACAAAGACCCAGCACCTTACGAGTGTTTGTCTTACCGGATACAAACTGACTTTGTTTGCTCCACAAATTACGATTAAACGATGTGCCACTCTGAAATCTGCTACGTTACTACCCCTCCCTTCAAATGAAAAGAACAATGATGTTCATGATTGTATATTTCGGAATTAGGAAGAAACGAAGGGACGAGTAGACCTGACTGACACTCCTCTATCTGACCCCCAAGGGGAGTTGTACATCGATGGCTCTTGTTTTAAGTTACCAGATGGCACGACAACTGCTGCATATGCGATAACTACTCTTCACACTATAGTTGAGGCTTCTCGAGTACCCTATCAGTCAGCATAGGCGGCTGAATTAGTGGCATTGTTTCGGGCCTGTGAGATAAGTGAAGGACTGAGAGTAAATATTTACACCGACTGCCAGTACACCTTCGGCGTGGCTCATAGTTTTGGCCGACTGTGGGCAGAAAGAGGTTTTCTTACTTCTCATGGTCAGCGAATACAGCATGGCCCCTTGATTTTGCGATTACTGACAGCATTGACGTTACCAGAAATAGTGGCTGTAGTCAAATGTATTGCACACAAGGCAGTGGTTGATGCAGTGGGGGAGGATAATGCCTTTGCCAATCAAGTGGCTAAGGAAACTGCGAAATCCAATTTAACCTCAATGTTGGTGACTAGCTCTGCTAGGTGGGTGGCTGAAACAGAGATGTTTGACAATACCATGGAGAGTGTCCGAGAAATACAGAAAGAAGCTACCCCTATTGAATTGGCTCACTGGAAAGAACGAATTGGGAGATTAGAGGCAGATGGTTGTTGGATTGATCTGACAGAAAAGCAGCGGTGGCTTTTGCCTAATGCATTAGTGAATGCGGTGGTGACAATGGCACATGGTTCAGCTCATATTGGGGTAAAAGGTATTTGTGCATTATTAGATCCTGTATGGTACAATCCCAATATTTCTAGGACTGCTGCTCATTTGGTACAGTATTGCATGGTTTGCTTACAACATAATCCAGGGGGCAGGGAGCCTGTTCTGAGTGGAAACTTTGCACCACCATCTTTGACTTTTGAGGTGCTTCAAATGGATTATATCCAGCTGGAGCACGTTAACAATTTGAAGTATGTCCTGGTCGTGGTATGCGCTTTTAGTAAATGGGTGGAAGCCTACCTGACAAAAGAAAACACTGCTTTGGCAACGGCAAAGGTGTTGGTAAAGGAGTATTTCCCTCGCTACAGACTGCCTCGTGTAATCTGGAGTGATAACGGAAGACATTTTAATGCAGAACTCATCACACGTGTGTAATGGATTACAGATCAAACAAAAATTCCATGCAGCTCGACACCCTCAGTCCGCTGGATTGGTCGAGAAGTATAACGGGATGTTAAAGCTCAAATTAGCTCAAATTCAAGAAAGTACTGGATTAAAGTGGCCAGATGCTCTGCCGCAGGCACTAATGTCAATACGAGTTACCCCACATTCTCGTTCTGGTTTGTCTCCGTATGAGGTCAGTTTGGGGCGTCCCAAGACCCAGAACGTTTCGTGATATAGAGTATCCTATGCTGACAGACTATTTATATGCTTTGACTAAAGATCTTCGTTCCATTCATCAACAGGTCTCAGCAGTTCTGCAGCCCCTGCCGGAGGGTCCTGGACATCGCTTGGAACCAGGACAGTGGGTTCTGGTCCGTAATTATCAGCGGAAATCCAGTTTGGATCCTCGTTGATCTGAACCATTTCAAGTCTTGTTGGCCACGCGGACGGCGGTAAAAATGAACGGCAAGCGACACTGGATTCATGTGTCACATCTGAAAAAACTACCCCTCCCACTTCCATATAATCAGCGAATCCAAGACGGGGTTCTGACTCGAGAAGGTGAGCGAGTTCCTCAATTCATCCCTTTTTCTGATGGCCAGGTAATTGGAGATGGGCAAGGAGAAGGTGCACCAGGCTCGGAAGGGGCTCTGTCATCAGCACAATTGATCGCCCCAGATTCTGTTGTTCCTACAGCTAACCCAGAGGCTCGCAGTACCCCTGTTTCACCGGATTCGTCATCCTCTGTTTTGTTCTCTGATCAATAAGTGCCTGGCCATACTCGATACAACCTGCGGCCCAGAAAACAACACGGTACACTAGGTGAACATGGTAGGAGATAGGGAGAGACTTGAGTGATAGGGTACAGACCTGTGCTATGAATGTCTGTTAGATACGCTTCTGGTGTACTGAGCGAGACACTGGACTGAACGTGCTGAGAGCCTTGAACATTTGTGTTCTCTGTTCAGAAAGAAAGACTGAATTTCATGTTCAAAGGGGCCCAGGTTGTGTTTTCTTCACGGGTTGTGTGAGAACATAATCCAACGTGAGAAGTTTGCTTTGGTATTATCTGTGATGAACGATAGGAGCCTGCCTGTGAGGCTCTAAATGGACACAGGAAAGAAGTACCCTCTAGCAGGTTGGACTGCATTGCCCTAGTTTATTGTCGGACTTTTAGTTAGCATGTATCCCTTTGCTCGTTTTGTTCCTGAAGAGGAACGTCCTTTTATACCATGCTATTTTCCTACATATATGCCTGTTTTTTCTAGTTGGACCAATCGTGTTAAGATTGCATTTATAGCTACTATGTCAATATTGCTGCTTATATTACTGGGAGTATTCATATATTTAGAATTTCGCTACCCAATGCATACTGTTTTAGGAACAACTACTCCACCTCCGGAACATGTGTTTCATACTTTAGCCCCTCCAAAGGAAAGGCATCGTCAGACCTATGTGAAAAACGCATTCATTGAAATGCTTCATCAAGCACACAGTGCCACTAATACTACAAATTGTTGGGTTTGTGGTCTTTTACCATCTGTTATGCACAAGCACGACTTATTTATATCCCTACCTTTGTCTCATCTGGGAAGTTGTGAGGCTTGGTTTAAATTGCTTTCCATGATGTATATGCATTACACTGTGGACGCTCAAAGGTTTTCAGAGAAAGATTATGAAATGATTTTAGCATATATTGAGGTTCATCAAGGATTTAACCCCGATGGGGAATAATGGAAAGGGAACCTTAGATCCGAATGCCTGTATGAATATGTATATAACGCACGAAAATACCACTTGGTTGAAAAATGAAATTTTGAACTTTGTTGAATTCAATTTCACTCAATATTTTCGACACTTTCAAGACCGTAATGTTACTGAAGATAGGGCTATTCCAGTGGCTGTATTAAACAGTACCTCTACGTTTTGTGTTCAAGGAGCAGGGTACATATCAGTAGGAGAAAGCCGATGTAATTACACTTATCGATTGCGTACTTTTAGCAGCCCTCCGTTGTTAACCCCTCCTAATGAATATTTTGTCTGTGGAGGAAGTGCCAATACTTGGCTTCCACGAGGCTGGACTGCACGTTGTTACCTGTCCTTCCTGTACCCTCCAGTCTATATTGCCCCTTCTAATTATCACAAGGATCACCGACTAGATAAACGTAGCATGCTTATTAGGAGAAATAAAAGAGTGATAGATACCACTGATATAGATCAGACCAATACTCCACTGTAGTATTTCATCGACATTATGAAGGGAGTGTTACCCTTTTGGGGGCCTGTGATTACTAGTCAAGAAGAACAAGTTACTTACCTTCGGTAACGCTTTTTCTGATGGATACAGTATCTGCCTGTGGATTCCTCACCTTGTGAATATCCCCTGCGCCAGCAACGTTCAGAAACTTTTGTAGCAGTCCACGCCGATGGGGTCGAAGACGACGTCACAGAGACACGGCTCCATAAGAAGACCTCGTCGGCGTGATGACGTCAGTTCCGCCCCTTTTTTCCGTGCCTTCGAGGCACACGGACGGACTGACAGCAATATACATACAGCATACACAGTACACAATATGCAAATCAACACACATAGTGTGGAGAACAAGTAGAAAGGCAAAAGAAACAACACAATGCCTTTGACAGAAGCAAATACATTTTAAAAACACCATCAGCAGAATCATAGGTATAGAAGGACGGACAACGGGGAGGCGGGTGGGTCAGTGAGGAATCCACAGGCAGATACTGTATCCACCAGAAAAAGCGTTACCGAAGGTAAGTAACTTGTTCTTCTGATGGATACATCTGCCAGTGGATTCCTCACCTTGTGAATAGATTCCCACAGCAGTCCCCACTCCCGGAGGAGGGTGTCCACCCTTCTATACCAGAAAGTCCTGAAGGACGGAACGAGCAAAGTGTCCGTCCCTCCTCACCTCGGTGTCTAAGCAATAATGTTTTGCGAAGGTGTGGAGGGAGGCCCAAGTTGCCGCCCTACAAATGTCCTCCACAGGAACGCCCCTAGACAAAGCAGAGGTGGAAGACTTTGCTCTAGTGAAATGAGCTCTTAAACCCTCTGGAGGTTCCTTACCAGCCAAAGAGTAGCATATCTTGATGCACAAGATAATCCATCTGGAAAGGGTGCGCTTGTGCAACGCTCGACCTTTCCTGCAGCCAACAAAGCCCACGAAGAGCTGGTCATCAACTCTGAAGTCCTTTGTCCTGTCCAGGTAGAAGCTCACCGCCCTCTTAGGGTCCAAGCGATGAAGTCTCTCTTCCTCCTTGGAAGGGTGAGGGGGAGGATAGAAGGAAAGAAGGGTAATGGACTGCTCCAGATGGAAGGGAGTTACCACCTTAGGCAAAAATGCAGCCCTGGTCCTGAGTACCATTCTTTCAGCATGAATGGTCAAAAACGGGGGTTTTGAACTAAGAGCTTGAAGCTCACTTACCCTCCTTGCCGAGGTGATTGCAATGAGGAAAACCGTCTTAAAAGACAACAGTCTCAAGGGACACTTGTGTAAGGGCTCGAAGGGAGAACCCATAAGATAAGTTAAGACAAGGTTTAAGTCCCATTGAGGCACAATAAAGGGAGTAAGGGGAAACTTGTTTGTAAGACCCTTGAGAAATCTAAGTACAATATGTGATTTGAACAATGATGGCTGGTCCGGCAAGCAAAGGAAAGCCGACAAAGCCGATAAGTATCCCTTAACAGTGGCCACAGCAAAGCCTTGCTGTGCAAGCGAAAGGGTAAGCTGCAGAATGTTAGACAGACGAGCCTTCAAAGGATCAATTGACTTCTCTCCACACCAGAGCACAAATTTAGACCACCTATAGGAATATATAGATTTAGTGGAATGACGTCTGGCAGACAAAATTACATCTACCACATCAGGCGGGAGAGAAAAAGAATTCAGGTTGCCCCGTTCAATCTCCAGGCATGAAGGTGTAAGCTCTGGAGGTGGGGGTGTAGAACCTGCCCCTCCGATTGCGAGAGGAGGTCTGCCCTCAGAGGGAGACGGAGCGGAGGGCACGAGGAGAGGTGGAGAAGATCTGTGTACCACACCCTTCTTGGCCAATCCGGGGCGACCAGTATGACTTGGGCCCGGTCTTGGCGAACCTTTCTCAGAACCCGAGGAATCAAGGGTATGGGAGGAAACGCGTAAAGGAGTTGTGTACCCCAACTCAACTGAAACGCGTCCCCTAAAGCCCCCTGCATCGGATACTGGAGACTGCAGAACAACGGGCAGTGAGCATTCTCATGAGTGGCGAACAGGTCCACCCGAGGAGTCCCCCACATCTGAAAGACGTGACGAACCACCTCCGGATGGAGCCTCCACTCGTGGTCGGCGGAGAACTGCCGACTGAGACTGTCTGCACGTACATTCAGAACCCCGGCCAGATGATTTGCCATCAGACAAATCTGATGGTCCTGAGCCCAGGACCATAGACGCAGAGCCTCTCTGCAGAGACAAAGAGACCCCACTCCTCCCTGTTTGTTGACATACCACATCGCGGTAGTGTTGTCCGTCAGGACTTGAACAGACTGACCGCGAAAGGAAGGGAGGAAGTCCTTGAGTGCCAAACGAATCGCCCGCAATTCCAGAAGGTTGATGTGAAGCAACCTTTCCTCTGGAGACCAAAGACCCTTGATCTCCAGATCCTCCAGATGAGCACCCCACCCTAAAGTGGATGCATCCGTAACCACTGGAGCGCCCTCATGTGCCAGCGTGCATGGTTGACCAACAGAATAAAGGAAGCAAACAGACCGAGCAAGCGAAGGACTTTCAGAACTGGAACGACCGCCCCATTGTAAAACAAAGGAATCATTTCCTGTAGGTCGAGAATCCTTTGAGGAGGAGGGAATGCTCGACACACAGTGGTGTCCAGTACCGCACCTATGAACAGATTGCGCTGAGAGGGCACCAGGTGAGATTTGGGCACGTTTATCGAAAAACCCAATTTGTACAACTGCTGAGTTGTATCCCGCAGATGATGTAGCACCTTCTCTGGCGACTCCGCCTTTATCAGCCAGTCGTCCAGATAGGGGAAAACCGAGATCCCCAACCTTCTGAGATGGGCTGCCACCACTGCCATCACCTTCGTGAAGACTCGGGGTGCAGTAGTAAGACCAAACGGAAGGACCGCAAACTGATAATGCTGCGATCCTACCGTAAACCTGAGATACTTTCTGTGCGACTTCAGGATGGGGATGTGGAAATACGCATCCTGCAAGTCGATCGACACCATCCAGTCCTCCTGATTCAGCGCTTGAAGAACGTGAGCAAGGGTGAGCATCTTGAACTTCTCTTGCTTTAGAAAAAGATTCAAGATTCTGAAGTCCAATATCGGACGCAATCTGCCGTTATTTTTCGGAATCAGGAAATACCGGGAGTAGCATCCCTGACCCCTCGCCTGCTCTGGAACCACCTCTATCGCACCTTTTTGAAACAACTTCAGGACTTCCTCCTGCAGGAGAAGACGGTGGTCCTCCGAGCAAACCCCTTGACAAGGAGGGTAATTTGGAGGGAATTCCTGAAAGGGAAGGGCGTACCCATTTTCTACAAGATCCAGATCCCAGAGATCTGTAGTTACAGATTCTCAATCTTGTAGAAAATGGGTAAGCCGGCCCCCCACAGGACCAGCATGATCCAGAATGTCAGCTCTAGGGCTGCTTTGAGGTGGTGAGAGGGGCAGAGGAGGAGGAAGAAGAGGAGGAGAGTTGACGGCCACGTGAGCGATCCCTGATTCTTCCCCTGTATCCTTTGGACAAAGAGCCTTGCTGTTGTTGCTGCTGCTGTTGCTGGGTCTGTCTGTGTAGGAGTGTAGGGTCTGCTATCCTATGGTCACCCCAAATTTTTGCTTTTGCTTCACTGGTTTTATGACTTAGTGTGGCTGTGGGCCTGCTAATCAGACCCACAGCCCTGCTGTTCTCTCCCTAAATGAATGCCAATGCACACTAGGTGCATTACCAATTGGAACTGGTTCACCTTATTGGACCCTGTAACAGTGTACCCCAGGCACCCAGGCCATAGGTGTATCCAAGGCCTACCAGGGGCTGCAGCATGTATTATGCCACCCCTGGCCTGGCCTCACTATTTGACAAAACTGGCTGATCACTCAGCTGGGGTAAGTTGGTGTAATCACCTCTTACTTAGATATAGTATATCTATATCTAACATATATGGACACATGGTAACCTATCAGTCACTCCTAGGGCAGGCCTTAACAATCCTGGAGGCAGAGTGCTTGATTTCATGTGAGATGGTGCTCTGGCATGAGCTGAGCCTGTCTGCAGCCTTCGGAACAACGTCCTTTAGCTGATTCCATGATATTGCCATACCATATACTCTTAAGTGCATTATGGACCTCGCGGTCAAATGCTAACTCTGGTTTGGCTTTATCAAAACATGTCGAGTAAGGTGTCATACGATTTGGAATACTACCCCCTCGCCAATTCTGGCGACGGGGGTAGCATTCCACCCTTCTAGAGGGACACGACATGTACCTAACCTGAAACCCGGGTAAAGTTAGAAAGAGCCTCAGCATCACAAAATGGATGCTGCCACCACAGACAAAAGTCTGCCCTCCTGCTGCTGGGAGTCCTTCCAGCTTGGGAGGTTTGGACAAAGGGTTTCCTGTCAGGGGAGGTGCTTGCACCACCCCAGACAGGATTTTGTGTAGTGGGTTAGGGAGGGCTGAATAGATTGAGACATGCCTGGGGCACACAAGGTGTCCCCGTGCATATGCCAGTTCAAACTGGAGCTGGGGCTCTCCAGCCCCAGCCCTGGCGTGAAACTGAACAAAGGAGAGGGGGTGTAACCACCCCCCTTCCTGGTCCCACCCAGAGGAGGGACCTAGCAGGTAATCCAGCCCCTAGATTTGGAATAAGAGTAGGAGCTGTGTCCCAGGACTTTAGATCAGCCTGAAACTCGACTTGAAGAAGAAGAATCACTGGACTTCGACATTCTGCTGCACAGAAGACTGAAGAGAATCTCCCTTGTGGTCAAGGAGTGACCACCCTGTGAACACAGGCACCATCCAGCAATTCAACGATTGTTTTGCCGCCGCCTCCTGCCGGAGACCGAGCCCAGAGCCCAACAAGACCCAGACTCCCAGACGTCCACGACAAGCTGACTGCGCAGCACCCGAGGCATCCTCATCGCTGTGCATAGGGCCCTGAGAAGCCCCAACACCGAGCAGCATTTGCACCAAAGACCAGCCCTCCAGCATCCACGAGATCTGCGTGGGGCCCTTTTGCTTTTTGCCACTCGACGCGTCATCCCGGTTGCTGCCCCGTTGGCTAGTGGCCATCTTGGCAACGAAATCTACGAACAACACTGCTGGTCTGGTTGCTCCAGACTAGCCCTTGCTCCTGTGAAAAGGAGCAGCCCCTCTGACCTTGCTGGTTAGAGTACCAAGCTTTCATCGACTCCTGCGTGGCTTGCATTAGCCAAGGCCTGTTTGCTCCCATCGAGAAGCCGACACCGCCATCAGCTAGAGCCTTCGTGGGACAGCTCGTGAGTGACTCCTGGACGTCGTCGACATCTTCTCTTCCACATGGCTGCAGAGACAAGCTTCACTTTTTCACCTGTTGGCACCCGACATCGCCTGGTTCCTTCCTGGTTCCACGCCGGTCACTGGCTAGTGACTCTGAACAGTGTCCCCTCTGCTTTCAGGTCTTCTACTCTTCAGATCCACTCTTGGATCCACCGGAACTCTTCTCGCATGGCCACCTGCAGCATCTTCATCTTCAGGCTCCATAGACCTGCACGACGAAACCCGACGCACTTTGACACCTATGAACCCGCTTCCTGTGGGTGAGGTAACGCTGGCACTCCGGTGCTCCTGTGTAGAGAAACATCTCTAGTGTCTAGGTTTCCAGTTGTTAGGTTCTGGTCCATCCGGAAGACTCCCTTGGCTTTAACTTTGTGACTTTTACGCACCCATTGAATCCAATAGGTGCAGCGTGTAACTTTCAACACTGCACACGCATCCTGTGGGCCTCCTGGTCACTAACTACTGTTAGCTCCTTGTAGTCCCAGCAATTCTCAAGGCCCTAGGCCTTCTTACTTTCTTATACGTGGTTCTTATACCACTGTTTTAGTATATGGTTTAGCAGGCCACCCGGGCCCATCCATAATTGTGCAACTTTTGTATATTTAAACATTGCCTTGTTTTAACGAATGTGCTTCTGTGCTCATAAAGAGTATAGGGGATACTTTTAGTAAATAAATACATATATATTTTGAATATATATCTGTGTGGTGTCCTTTCATTTGGTATTCAAGGAGGTTGCATATGGTAAAACAGCTGGCTTCACATGCCCTCAAGAGTTTAGCCTGCAGACTGCACTGTCCACGCTACCACTAGGATAGCTGGTCTATCTAGGTTGACTTCAACCACCACCATAAGGGTTGCTTGGCATGGTACAAGGTGATCACTAGAATTAGTGAGCAGCATATACCAGGCCAACTTCTCACATTGGTGAGCAGCGGTTGGGATTTGAGCTTGCTGTGTTTTACCAATTGTAATCTTTGAAAATATCATTTGAAAAGTCATACAGGTACCTTTAGGTACATATAAAACAAGACTAGTATACATAAGTTCTACTGAACTTAGTTGTTGTAGAGCAAAGGGAGAAGTACACCCTGACTACAACTAACTAGAGAAGGTCCAGTAGGAAAACACCAGTGTAGGTAGATTGCAACACATCCACCTCACTAAGAGAATGGCTGGAGCAGCAGGAGCCACTGGGCTTCCATCTGTTGAGAGTGTCCCTCTAAGGGCACCATCCAAATATTCTATGTTAAACTTACAGGAGTTAAGACAACTGTGTAACACCAGAAGTCTTAAGCAGGGTCAAAACCCTACTATAGCCCAACTCCTAGAGCTATTAGAATACTCTGATACTCTAAGGGCCCCTGACTCAGTCACTACAGGGTCTGGAGATGGAGGTCACCCATCTGAAGATGATAATACTGATGCCCCTGTCCCTAGCACTCAAGAAGAAGATGAGGGGGAAGATGATTCAGATGATGATAGAAATAGCCAGGTGCCAGTCAGGAGGCATAGCCAGGCCAACTTAAGCTTACATGGGACTGGACATGGGATACCTCCCTACAGACCCCCAAGCAGACTTAACCAGAGACAGAGGGAGAGAAGATCCAGCTCAAGTGGATCTAACCATTCCAATGGCTCTAAAGGCTCCAATGCCTCTAATCAGAGAAGGATGACTTCCTCTAAGAGAAGAGAGCATGAAGCCAAGATGAGAGAGGCTGAACTTAGGATCCAAAGTGTGGTAAATAAAATTCCTTTACCTGGACTTAATTTGATACAGAAACATAATAAAATAGCTCAGTAAAATGAGAGGCAGACTCCGTGATATTAGAGGTTCGGAATGGGCTTTATTCCAATGATCGATTATAATCGGTTGCTCCAAGTTCCATCACCACGGGGGTTCAGGAAGTGAAGTACATACATTATTGACATGAAATGACTTTTATAGATCATACATTACAATGAAGCAAATGTAGTAGGCGTAACAATTGATAAGGAAAATGACGATTTATCTGCGTAACCAAAAAATGGGTGTAATAAGGAGTAAAAAGGAACATAATTGGTTATGATGTCACATATAGGTGGATCTATAAGATAATACTTGGCATAGATGCGCGCGCAGCAACATGACGTGTAATTGACGTGTAACTAGGGGGTGAAGGGGACTTGACATTTAGCTCTACATGTGGAGACAAAAAGTCTGGGGGGTCAAGTCAACCTAATCCCAAATCATATCTAACATCCTATGTTTAAAGAACTATGTTATCCACGAAAGAAGGACTCTCGGACAGAATCTATTCTATACTGACTGTGCGTGCGTGTACAAGCGTCTAAGTGTCTACACTGAATGCGAGGGGGTAGGAATATTCCCTGGTAACAGGGCTATGAATTACTTGTATGAGGACAGAGAAGCCGAGCCTTTTGCTCGGTAACTGGAAGAATGTTTACTTAACTACTAGGCAGGAATGCATCGGCTGAGGGGGAAGCAGATAATTCGAAGGTGAAATACAGTTCTTGGCAGAGAATAGGCTGATGTCAGGCTTCGTGAGCCGCGCAGAGAATGAGACAAAGTTCATGGTCACAGATGCAGGCTCAGACTCGAGGTTTCAGAGGCAGAAGGCAAGAGGAGTTTTGATGACAGAATCAGGGCCTACTTGCCTGGACTGTAAAATGGCATAAGTGAACCATATAAAGCCGGTGGCCTTTCATATTTAGGAATGGAATATCCGGCCTATTCATGGCGGATCTGACAGAGGACATATTGACGTTGGACGCACATGTATTTGCGTCTTCATAACTGGAACTGGAGGGAATATACATGTACTTGTAACATGCACATAGAACCGTTGGGGTCCAAGATAGGGGACATAACTGACCAGAAAAATCCATATTTCCACATTCCCTCCTTGTCCCCTACTTGCCCGTTAAGAGATATCAATCTTCATCAATCCATTGATCTGTTCATATAGCATCATTTGTTCTTCTTTCTTCTTCCGTGACGAATGAAATCTTGGTGGTGGAATACACGATGTGGTACACAGACCACAGATCGCTGGTCCACATTGTAGACATAGACAGCAACTGAATAGTATGAGAAGGCCAATACCTAGGAAGGATAAAACTCTCCATCCCCAGGCTGATACCACACTCCAAAACCAACTGGACCAAGTCCAAGTGCCTGGGTTCTGGTGTATCTGGTTTACAATCTTATGAAGGCGAGTGATGGCTTTATATACAGATGGCGAATTTTCTGGTATGAATACGCAGCAGCTTGATCCGATGACCCTACAAGCTCCGCCCCTATCAGCCAGGATGACGTCAAGGACAAGACGATTTTGAAGCACAACAATCCGCATAGCAGACTGCTCTTCCGTTAAATTGCCTAAGGCGGAAATAGTCTCATTCACTACCGCTTCAAGGGTTCTAGTTAATCTACGTATCAGCTTACTATTAGTAACAGTACCTATATAGGGAAAGATGCCTTTATTAAAATCTACATACTTGTCCCATGCCGTCTCAGTATAATCGACAATGGGGAGATCTCTCCGCTCTCTGTTGTGTACTAAATGAATATTTCTGTAATAATCAGGAGGAGCTAGGAAAACAGGTGGCAAAAGGAATGCAATGTAGCAGGTACCATCCCAATCTAGAGGTAGACGCATATATGCAGTCTGACCACATATAAAGTAGGAGTGGCGATAAGCTCTAAATGAAGATTTGCCTTGATCACTGAATTCTACTATAGTAGTGCATTTACTATGGCCCATATGTATGGAACCAACCTTTCTTACACACAATTCACCCTTCGCTGGGAATACTGACATGGTGGGTAAGACTAGTTCAATTTCGGATACGACATTTAGAATCATGAGATTAGGTATAAAATTACCTAATCCATATACTTCATTTTCTAGATCAGTTCCTGTTCTTTTGGGGCGACCCTCCTTGTCAGGGTAGCAGACCTTGAGTAAAACTAGGTTCAGGTTTCCCCATACCCAATGATCTTGGTAAACTGCTGTGTCTGAGTCTATGGAATTGATTAAACTAAACCATGCTCCACAGGAGCCATTATGTGTAAATGGATGTGGAAAGAATGGCAGGACTCCTTCATAATTCTGATAGGGAGGGAGCCGACCACACACCCAACAATTGGTGGCATTACTAGTCTGATGGGAATGATGTAACATACTAATGAAAGTGTTATTGCGCAGCGCAAGTCTATAAGACAATTCATGCGGAGGTAAGTCACTAAAAGAATGTTCAGCAGTAACATTATAAATATGTCTAGAAATAGGGTAATATATGTGCAACAATATACTTGCAGTAATTATTAAAAGACTCAAGAAAAACAAAATTATTAATGTCACTATGCAATGGCTACGCAGTGATTTACAATACGCCTGTCGCTTCAACATTTTCCGGGTGTTTTCTCTACTCAGGTCCAAGGGATACATGTCAGAGACAATTCAACCGCTTCACCTTGGAGAGGACTTAAACAATCAAATTGCTCGACTTGTTGGGCCTAAGCTTTACTTTATAGAGTTCGGTTTCAGTCTTTTCAACCAAAGGAAGTTTTGAATCAGTCTGTGAGGGAGTGCAGGGCACAATGTCTATATCCGAGGATAGTCCATGAAATTTCTTGATATGACTTGAATGAATCCAGCCCTTGCGGCCCTCGATCTTCACAGCTGTCCTTGTGGTCAGCAGGACCAACTTGGGTGATTTCCACCTGGGCTCCAGCTGAGTCTTTCGGTCGAAATTTCTCACAAACACGAGATCACCCGGAACTACGTCATGGGGTTTCACCTCAGTGTTGTCGGGAAAAGCTGCAGCTACCTGTGAACGACAAGATTGTAGTGCAGACATCAAGGAAGCCAAGTAATCTGTCAGCATATTACAGTCAACATCAGTTATTTTGCGTGGTATAGGCGTCCCCCACATATTTGGTGGTCTGCCGAAGATCACTTCATACGGGGATAGCCCTGTTCGAGAGTGTGCTACCATTCTCATGTAAAAGAGTGCAACTGGTAACGCTACTATCCAGTCGACACCTTTCTCTCTGCATATTTTGGACAATCTGATTTTCAGTATCTGATTATGTCTTTCTACGAGACCTGCTGCCTCGGGGTGTCGGACACAGTGGAATTTCCACTGATATCCTAACAGAAGTGAAACGTGTTTCATTAATTCGGATGAGAACGGCTGGCCGTTATCTGAGTAGACAACACGTGGTAAACCGTATCGTGGGAAGAATTCTCGAACCAACTGTTTGGCAGTAGTCGGGGCAGTGTAATCTGAAACCGGGTATGCCTCTGTCCAACGGGACAGAGCGCAGACAACTACGAGAACATATTTGAATCCTCGACATCGTTCCATCTGGATATAGTCCATCTGGAGGGCTTCAAAAGGGTGATTAGGAGGATGAAATCCACCCTGTTCTACGGGAACGCTTTTTCCTGGGTTAAACTGACAACAGATCATACAGGTACGGACCTTTTGTTTGGCTGCTGCTCGTAAATGTTTATTGAACCAAATGTGTTGAATGCTGTCTAGCATAGCTTTTTCTCCTAGATGTGCTGGACTATGTATAGTGTTAATTATAACTTGGACCATTGAATCAGGAAGGAACCATACAGACTTTTCCTTCATCATCCATCCTTGGTCCGTTTGGATCCCTCCTAATTCAGTCCATTTCTTTATTTCGTCTGGTGTAGCATGTGTCTGTATGTCAATTACGTCAAGAGTAGGATCTTTAACTGTCATACACTGTGTCGGTGTCGGGACTATTGTCTTTATCATGTCGGGGGTTTGAGTTTGAGCAGTCTGTTTAGCTGTTCTGTCGGCTAGATCATTGCCTTGGGAAATGATATCAGTAACCTTCGTATGAGCCTTACATTTCATAATTGATATTGCAGTGGGTAGATGTATTGCATCTAATAAGGCATGAATGAGGGGTCCGTGCTGAATGTGGGCACCGTGGGAAGTTAAATAACCTCTCTCTCGCCACAGCACGCCGAAGTCATGTACAACTCCGAATGCATAACGTGAATCAGTGTATATGTTGACTTTTTTATTTGTGGCTTGAATACAGGCTTGTGTCAGAGCGATGAGCTCTGCGGCTTGAGCTGACAAAGTATTTATACGATTAGTTTCAATGACTTCAGTATCTGTGGTGACTGCGTAAGCAGCCACTAACTCTCCTGTACTTGTTCTCATACATGAACCATCTACATACAATGTCAGGTCTGGATCTGACAATGGGACATCGGTTAAGTCTTGTCTGGGTTTTGTCGTTATTGTAATAACTTCAATACAGTCATGGGCTAGTGGGTCTGTTCCGGTTACTGGCAAAAGTGTGGCAGGATTCAATGTGTTACAGCGTCTGATTTCTATATGTGGCTGAAACAATGTAAGTTCGTACCCTGTAAGTCGCGCTATAGTCAAGTGCTGTGTTTGCGTTCTATTTACAAGAACCTCTACTGCGTGTGGTACTTGAACTGTCAATGGATGTCCTAACACTATGGCATCGCTTTGTCTGATTGCTAAAGCTGTTGCTGCTACTGATTTCAGGCATGCAGGCAAAGCTTGGGCTACGGGATCTAATGTACTAGAAAAATAAGCACATGGTTTGTGTGCTCCTGCTTGTTCCTGTGTGAGTACTGACAAGGCAGTACCTTCGCGTTCTGTAACAAAGAGTGTAAACTGTTTTCTGTAACATGGCGTTGCTAAAACAGGTGCTTGACATAAAGCTTTCTTTAGGCTTTCAAAAGCTTGTGTATGTTCCTGAGTCCAAGGGAGAACAGTCGATGTGGCTGTCTCCTGTGTGGTTAACTGAATGAGTGGTTTTGCTAGAAATGCATACTGAGGGATCCACTGCCTACAATATGAAGTGAGGCCTATGAAAGCTCGTACCTCCTTTTGTGTCTTGGGTATTGACATGTTAGCTATTAACTGAATGCGGTCCGGTGTAAGCTGCCTTCCCTCCTTGGACAGCGAGTGTCCAAGATAAACAACTCGCTGGACACAGAATTGCAGCTTAGAAGGGGACACCTTGTGCCCCTTTTCGGCTAGAAATTGTAAAACTGTCAGTGATGCTTTCTCACATTCGGGTTCGCTTCTTGCGGTGATCAGCAGATCATCGACGTATTGGAGCAGAGCAGTGTTAACTGGCATGTGGATACTGTCAAGTTCTCGTTTCAGTGCTTGGCTATAGATGCTGGGGCTTTCTGTAAATCCTTGAGGTGCGCGTGAGAATTTAAAGCTACGCCCATTTAAACTAAATCCGAACAAATATTGGCTTTCCGGATCTATTGGGACGCTGAAAAAGGCATTCTTGAGATCAATTACAGTAAAGAATGTTGTTTCGGAATCAATAGCTGTCAGTAATGACGAGATATCTGGGACCACAGGAAATTGTGGCACAATGCATTTGTTTAACTCGCGCAGATCAATAACCAATCGATATACTGGCGGGGCCGTAGGATCTGTTCGTTTAAGAATCGGAATTATCGGTGAATTACATACATTGGAGTCTGTTTCTACAACTACTCCTTGGGCAATAAGCTCGTCAATGATTTGTAGTAAAGCCACTACAGCATCTGGTGGTAACTTGTATTGTCGCATTCGTGGTAGCACCACTCCTGCCTTTAATGTGACTCGATATGGTGTAATATTCATGCAACCAACATCAGTAGGGCCTTGTGCCCATAGACGTGTAGGTAAAGTCTGCAGTCGGGGATCCATGTCTCTAGACACATAGTGACCTTTAAAATCACGTAAAAACAACCTTACTCCTTCCGGAGAACAACATATTATGGCTCCTAGAGCTTTCAGGGTTTTTATTCCTAACAAGTTTTCTGGACATGATTTTGTAAGCAATAAATCTGTAGTTCGGGTCAGAGGTCCTATCGTAAGTGGAAGAGGCTGTGATACTTCATTAACAATAGGTTTTCCTGAAAAACCAAGGGAAATATTCTGAGAGCCTGAGAGGGGTGCCCTTGGAACTTCACTACGTTTTATAGTTGTTCGACTTGCCCCTGTATCGAGTAAAAATTTTCTATCTTGGCCTAATAATTCACTATGTACATAAGGTCCTTCTTGATCTACAGGAATCTCGATAAGGGGTAAGTCAACTTCCCTCTCTAGGCTAGTTCATGCGTAACGCTGATACTCAGGATATTCATACTGTGCGGTCTGATACATTTGTCGTGTTGTTGTCTGTGTGGCAGCAACAGGCAACGGTGGTGCAGCCGGCACAAACTGTATTGGCTGTTGTGCGGCTGGCATGGCCTGTGCATGCTGCAGAGCTCCTTGTTCATTCTGATCTTGTCTAAATGGCCGTGATCTTTCTTGTGTTTTACCTATGGCGATATTATGTTTTAAAACTGGACAATCGTGTACGTAATGACCTGGCTTTTTACAATAATTGCATGTCCCTTTTACAGGTCCTGTTGAATCGGAATGTGTCATACCCTTTTTATGTCCTTCAGCTGGAACTGTCTGGGAAACTAGCATTTTCATTTTCGTGTCTTTCATGCGTCTGTGTTCATGTTCTTGTTCCTCTCTAATTCTATTGTGATGGTACTGTAACATTTGTAACATTTGTGATGGAGTGTTACCTTGCCAGGTACTCTCGAATTTTAATACTCTATTCTTTACTGGGGGCAGGGCATTTTCTACTAATTTTGTTACAAACAGATGCGGGTATGATTCGCTACTTGCTTTTATGCCACTATTTATACCAAAACATTTTTCAAATCGGGCATAGTAATCACTAGTGTCTTCATCTTGCTTCTGTTTACAGGCTGAAATTGTACCCCAATCTTCCTTTTTCGTAGTTAATAAACGTGGCAGTACCTGTACTAATAAACCTGGTAATGCTTTAGTTTTATCCCCCAGTCCTGCTCCTGCAGTTCGGGCCTTTTCTTCCGCTTCTAACACTGACCATTCTATCTTTTGGTCTCCTACCTCCCACTCTTTTTCCTTGAGTTTCTCATAAATGCCAGCAGGCATCAATACTTTTAATATTGTCATAATGTCGGGATAGGTATACTCTCCCATGAGTAACATGTCTTTAATTTCTCGGTGAAAACCCGCTGGATCTTTGTCATGACTGGGTACCACTTTCTTCATTTGTAACAATTCTATTTTTGATATGGGCGTATATACAAATACGCGCTTAAACTCGTTGTCCTCGTCCTTTATTGGGTGCACTTCTCGTAAGGGATTCTGTCTATCCATGTGATACGTGGTTCTTTCCTTGACGGGCAATGAGACATGCTCTGCGCATACAAAAAGAATATACTGCTTTCTTGATTCTAGAATTTCTTTAATTAATTTAGTACCTGCACCTCTCCATTTATTCATAAGCAATTCAGTCAATATGTCAGGTAAGGGACCAGGGTCCGAATGCTGACTCCGATATAGTATAATGAGTTGTTGAATCATATAAATCCCAGCTAACCTCTGTTCATCTGGGGTGAGATTCAAAAATGTGCGTACTACTGTATCATCACTATATTTTCCGGGACTGTCCACCCAATGGACAGCTGCCCTGGCTAAATCTTGTTCATCCATAGAATCGAGAAAATGATAACCCCTTCGTTCTCGGAGTAGTTTGTCGGCGGTTTGGAACGAATGCTCGTTAGACCTTATATTAATTATAGGTATTTGGAAATTCCTGTTATTATCTGGACATATCGGACGTATCGAGTCAGTAAGACATCTATTACTATTACAAGATCTTCCTCTACCTACATAGGCTATGGTGTCCGACTGTCCCGCGGGCAGTCCTGACCCTTCTTCCTCGCTTTGTTCGAACTCGTCTGCCTCTAATCTCTCTTCGTGTAGGCGTTCTATTTCTTTACGGATCTTTCGGCACATGGCTATTATTCAATTTTGCTTATCATGTCTCCCTTCTGATATATTCTGGCTCCATCTGGTAAGAATTTGCATTGCTTCCGGGTCTACCCCCGGTCGGTCTTGATTTCTGATCACACAATTTATGAGGAAACGTAACAGTTCCCCCTGTATCTCTACTTTCTGGTATTCCATAGCTCTGTTAATACATTCTGGATCTCGCCCTGTTTGGACAAAATGATATATTTTATCTAGATGCGCAGTCATTCCTGGTAACTTCCCTAAATACACTGCGGCTCGTCTGATACGCAATGATGCCAGGGTCATTTCGTCCTCTTTACCGGGCACAGGGTCATATCTGCAATCTATAAGAAGTTCCTTAAGCGTACGGGCACTTATGAGTTTGGGTGTACGTGAATGTGCTGACTCTTGAAAAGTAAGTTTATTTATTCTGGGTGGCGTAGAAAAAATATTGGTAGCACCTCCCGTGGCCCCATCTGGGGTGTCGGGTGTGAAAGGATTCGTCGAACGTGACACAGCAACTATAGGTGTGGACACAGCTATAGAAGTAGCTGTGGGAACAGATGTGCTTGCTGGAACTTGTGACTCGATTTGTTGCTGTAGGGATACGGGTACTGGATCTTTGGCGTTGGATCTCCCTGGTATGCGGTCTATGTGGGGCGGAATTAGCATACTCGGGAGCTGCGTCATCTAAATATGAGGAAAGAAAAACATCTTCTGCGGTTCTAGGATGCCCCTTAGGATGTACCTTTATTGGGAACAATGGAGGTGGCAAGTCTTTCGGTATCTCTGGAGTAGCCTTAGGTAATCCTTCGGCTAGAAGGGGGTACATACCATTCATAAGGGCATTTCTTTGCCTATCTACTTGTTCTGATTTCACTCGGATACCTTCCTCAATTAATAGATTTTCTCGAACTTTGTTTGAACTCTCTTTATTCTTTTCTTCCTGTCTACGTGCTTTTTCTGTGCGTCTATGAGATTCTTTACGCCATAACTCAACGGCGTCTTTCTGTGACTGTCTGACTTTCCTTTTCCATAACTCTTCCTCGACTTTCATGATGCACTCTGCATCCCAGGTCCCCGCTGCGGGCCACCTCTGACTTTCTGGTAATCCCTTGGTGTAGTCTACCCATAAATCAAGAAATAATATAGCGTCTAAGCCATGTTTGTGATACATGAAGTGCCCTGGAGTATCCCCAGGAGGAATAGGGACGGCTTCTTCGAGAACCCCTTTTCTAGTAGTGATCTGTCTTAATTTCGAAAAGAGCGGCATATTGACAACTGATCCGATACTTAATCTTGAACACACTTAATACAAAAGCACAATAATGAACAACCATTCATACCACAATATGCAGGACGTTTAACACATTAAACATTAAACACATTTTTTAACCTTTAAAATAAACAACAATGGTGATCGTCTGCATAACTAATCACCAAGCTTAATTCTTGACAATAACTAGATACTTCGGAATACTTGATATACTGCTAAACAGTACAGATACACTGCTAAAACAGTGCAGACCGGATTTGTGTACCCAAACCCGTCTTGACCGGCACAACCTATGTGCACGTCAGAAATGCCTCCCCAGCAATGGTACTCACCGGGTAGCTTCGGAAACGGAAGGCCTCGGTAACTTGAACTTGAACCGGACTGGACTCGACTCGACTCGTCGGAAACTGGGCTTGACTTCGAACTGGTGGGTCTCTGTATACCTCGGATCTTGCTCTCTCAGCTAGGCTCTGGTCGGGATACTTCGCACTTCTCACCGCCTCGTCTGGGTGTTGATCGCAGTCTCAGTCGCCCCCGCTTGACCGGAGGGAGATACAGGAAATCCTGCTGGTACGCGTTATTGTCCGTCCAGCTGTGGCAGGAGACCGGGCCTGCAACTCACCGCCGGCGCGTGAGATGAGAAAGTGTCCCTGTTCGGGCGCCATTCATGTGGTAAATAAAATTCCTTTACCTGGACTTAATTTGATACAGAAACATAATAAAATAGCTCAGTAAAATGAGAGGCAGAATCCGTGATATTAGAGGTTCGGAATGGGCTTTATTCCAATGATCGATTATAATCGGTTGCTCCAAGTTCCATCACCACGGGGGTTCAGGAAGTGAAGTACATACATTATTGACATGAAATGACTTTTATAGATCATACATTACAATGAAGCAAATGTAGTAGGCGTAACAATTGATAAGGAAAATGACGATTTATCTGCGTAACCAAAAAATGGGTGTAATAAGGAGTAAAAAGGAACATAATTGGTTATGATGTCACATATAGGTGGATCTATAAGATAATACTTGGCATAGATGCACGCGCAGCAACATGACGTGTAATTGACGTGTAACTAGGGGGTGAAGGGGACTTGACATTTAGCTCTACATGTGGAGACAAAAAGTCTGGGGGGTCAAGTCAACCTAATCCCAAATCATATCTAACATCCTATGTTTAAAGAACTATGTTATCCACGAAAGAAGGACTCTCGGACAGAATCTATTCTATACTGACTGTGCGTGCGTGTACAAGCGTCTAAGTGTCTACACTGAATGCGAGGGGGTAGGAATATTCCCTGGTAACAGGGCTATGAATTACTTGTATGAGGACAGAGAAGCCGAGCCTTTTGCTCGGTAACTGGAAGAATGTTTACTTAACTACTAGGCAGGAATGCATCGGCTGAGGGGGAAGCAGATAATTCGAAGGTGAAATACAGTTCTTGGCAGAGAATAGGCTGATGTCAGGCTTCGTGAGCCGCGCAGAGAATGAGACAAAGTTCATGGTCACAGATGCAGGCTCAGACTCGAGGTTTCAGAGGCAGAAGGCAAGAGGAGTTTTGATGACAGAATCAGGGCCTACTTGCCTGGACTGTAAAATGGCATAAGTGAACCATATAAAGCCGGTGGCCTTTCATATTTAGGAATGGAATATCCGGCCTATTCATGGCGGATCTGACAGAGGACATATTGACGTTGGACGCACATGTATTTGCGTCTTCATAACTGGAACTGGAGGGAACATACATGTACTTGTAACATGCACATAGAACCGTTGGGGTCCAAGATAGGGGACATAACTGACCAGAAAAATCCATATTTCCACAAAAGGCAAGAACTAGAGGTTGTCTTGGCTAAGGAGAAACTTGCTAGAGCAAGACAGTCTAGAGAGAGTGGATTAGATTCCACTGGTGGCAGCAATATCCCTAAGGATAAAGACAGGTCCTATGATAATAGAAACCTGAGTAAGATTGTGCCCCCCTACAAAGCTGTACAGAGTACAGCAGGTCCATCAGGAGCAGTGGGCAGCAATCTTGTGGCTCTCCTTTGAAGGTAGAGGCAGAGACAAGCTCCTCACAGTTAGTGATGAGGATGCTAGAAACTACCTGGTCCTGAAGAGTGCTCTGATTGATGGGTTAGGCTTAACCACTGAACAGTACAGGTTAATGTTCAGAGACACCCAGAAGACACAGACTCAGGACTGGTCTGAATTTGTTGAGTGTGCCACTAAGGCTCTGGAGGGCTGGTTGCTGGGAAGTAAGGTTGCAGATTACACAGGATTGTATGATCTAATTATGAGAGAGCAAATCTTAAATAATTGTCAGAACCAGCAGTTGCATCAACACCTGATTGACTCAGATCTGACCTCTCCCCAAGAATTGGGAAAGAAGGCAGACAAATGGGTTAGAACCAGGGTTAAGCAAAAGAACCAGAACCAGAACCAGGGTGGTGACCAAAAGAAGGCAGACCAAAAGGGTGGGGACCAGAAACCTAAAGACCAGAAGTCTTCTCCAGGCCCTCAACAGAATAATGAGGGGGGGTCCCAAACTTCTAAGAAGAAGAAGAAAGAAGGTCAGAAAAAGCCATGGTGTAATGTCTGTAAAAACACCTCTCACTGGACCAGTGAGTGTAAGAAAACTGGAGCCCCCATCACTGCAGCCCCTAAGGCACCTGCACCCCCAGTACAGTTGGCAGTGTTGGTCCTCAGGCTAAGGGAGTAGTGGGGTTAACCTTGGGTACTGAGGGAGATTCTGGCCTAGTCAGAACCCCTACACAGGCTGTTCTGATCTGTGATGTGGACATGGATTTGTCCACTACTGTGGGTCCTAGTAATCTAGGCAAGTACAGACAGACACCTTTAATCAACAATAAAGTGGCTCAAGCATACAGGGACACTTGTGCCAGTGTCACAATGGTGACACCTGGCTTTGTGGACCCTGGTGAGATAGTGCTAGGTGATAATTACCCAGTGACCAACGCCAGCAATGTCTGTACTTCATAAAGTGTGGCAATTGTTAATTTCTCCTGGGGAGGGGTAACTGGCCTCAAAAAGGTTGTGATAAGTGCAGACCTCCCAGTTGAATGTCTGTTGGCCAATGACCTAGAATCCTCTCTATGGTCAGAAGTGGAGTACAGGACTCATGCAGAGATGTTAGGGATTTCATCACATGTCCTTGCTGTGACCAGGTCACAGGCCAAAAAGTGCCTCTCTGAACCTCAGGTCTTGGAGCCTGGAACAATGGACCAAGTACCTACCAAGAAGAAGAACAGCAGGGTCAAGGCTGTGCCTTCCCTCCTGCCTGAAAGTGGAGATCAGTCTTCTCAGGAAACTGATTTTGAGACTCCTGAAGGAACTGTCCCTGAAGAGCTTGAACCTGACCAGGTTGAGTTTCTGGGGGCAGGAGGACCTTCTAGGACTGACTTAAGGCAGGCTCAGTGAGACTGTTCTTCCCTTGAACCCCTCAGACAGCAAGCTGCTGCTGAGGCTGCTGGGAATGCTCAAGGTACCCATAAAGTATATTGGCATGATGGGCTCCTTTATTCAGAGGCTAGAGACCCAAAACCTGGTGCAACCAGGAGGTTGGTTAAACCTCTGCAATTTAGGGGCTTCCTTCTTACCTTGGCCCATGATATTCCTTTAGCAGGACACTTAGGCCAGAACAAGACTTGGGACAGGCTTGTCCCTCACTTTCACTGGCCTCACATGAATGAAGATACCAAGGAGTTTTGTCGCTCCTGTGTAACCTGCCAAGCCAGTGGCAAATCAGGTGGCACAACAAAGGCCCCCCTAATACCACTGCCTGTGGTGGGGGTTCCCTTTGAAAGAGTGGGGATTGATATTGTGGGTCCAATGGATCCCCCCACAGCATCTGGGCTCAGATTTATACTTGTGGTAGTGGATCATGCCACCAGGTATCCAGAGGCAATTCCCCTTAGGACCACAACAGCTCCTGTTGTGGCCAGGGCCTTACTTGGAGTTTTCTCCAGAGTGGGGTTTCCTAAGGAGGTGGTATCTGACAGAGGTGCCAACTTCATGTCAGGATACTTAACAGCTATGTGGAAGGAATGTGGTGTCAACTACAAGTTCACCACTCCTTACCATCCAAAATGCAATGGGCTTGTTGAGAGATTCAACAAGACCCTAAAGGGTATGATCAAAGGGTTACCTGAAAAGCTAAGGCGAAGATGGGACATCCTTCTACCCTGCCTTCTGTTTGCTTACAGAGAGGTCCCACAAAAAGGAGTTGGCTACAGCCCCTTTGAATTGTTATTTGGGCACCCTGTAAGAGGACCCCTATGTCTGTTGAGGGAAGGATGGGAGTTACCTCTCAAAAAGCCTAAGCAAGACATAGTGGACTATGTACTTGGTCTCCGGTCCCGGATGGCTGAGTACATGGAGAAGGCATCTAAAAACCTGGAGGCAAGCCAAGAATTACAGAAAGCTTGGCATGACCAAAAGGCTGTTTTGACTGAGTATCAGCCAGGACAGAAGGTATGGGTGTTGGAGCCAGTGGCCCCAGCAGCACTCCAAGACAAATGGTCTGGACCCCATACAATTGTTGAAAAGAAGGGAGAGGTTACCTACTTGGTGGACCTAGGAACTCCCAGGAGCCCCCACAGGGTGCTCCATGTCAACAGACTCAAGGCATATGTTGACAGGGCAGACATGGGCTTGCTCATGGCTACGGATGAGGGGCAGGAGGAAGAGAGTGACCCTCTCCCAGACCTGTTGTCTCAGAACCCTGAAGATGGCTCAGTTGATGGTGTGGCCTTGGGTGGCAGCCTCACTGAGCATCATCAAAATGACTGCAGACAAGTTTTACAGTCATATAGACATATGTTCTCCTTGACACCCAGTCAGACTAACTGGTGTACCCATGTGGTGGACACTGGTGACAGTCTTCCTGTAAGATTTACAGGCAACCTAACCATGTCAGGGACTGTATGAAGACTGAGGTGCAGACAATGCTGGAGTTAGGCGTCATTGAGCCTTCAGAGAGCCCCTGGGCTAGCCCAGTGGTTCTGGTCCCCAAACCTCACACACAAGATGGAAAGAGAGAAATGAGGTTCTGTGTGGATTACAGAGGACTCAATGCTGTCACCAGGACAGATGCACACCCAATTCCAAGGGCAGATGAGCTCATAGATAGACTGGCTTCTGCCAAGTTTTTGAGCACATTTGATTTGACAGCTGGCTATTGGCAAATCAGGTTAGCTGAAGAGTCTAAGGCCAAAACAGCATTATCAACCCCAGGAGGTCATTACCAATTTGTGGTGATGCCCTTTGGTCTGAAGAATGCACCTGCCACTTTTCAAAGGTTGGTGAACCAAGTCCTCACTGGGTTGGATGACTTCTGTGCAGCATATCTAGATGATATTGCTGTCTTTAGCTCCACCTGGGAGGATCACCTGATCCACCTGACAAAAGTACTAGAGGCCCTGCAAAAGGCAGGCCTCACTATCAAGGCTACTAAATGCCAGATAGGGCAGAGTAAAGTTGTATACTTGGGCCACCTTGTAGGTGGAGGCCAGGTTCAACCACTGGAGAGTAAGATCCAGACCATCAAGGACTGGTCCCCTCCAACTACCCAGACTCAGGTCCGACCTTTCTTAGGCCTGACTGGGTACTACAGGAAGTTTGTTAAGAACTATGGGTCCATAGTGACTCCTCTTAATGATCTGACATCCAAGAAGATGCCCAAAAAGGTTCAGTGGACAGTAAACTGTCAAAAGGAATTTGACGACCTGAAGAAGGCCATGTGCTCTGCACCTATCCTGAGGAGTCCTGACTACTCCAAAGAATTTATTGTCCAAACAGATGCTTCTGAGTTGGGGGTGGGAGCTGTGCTTTCACAACTTATTGTAGATGGTCAAGACCAGCCCATTGCTTTTATTAGCAGAAGGCTGACCCCTAGAGAGAAACGTTGGTCAGCTATTGAGAGGGAGGCTTTTGCTGTGCTGTGGGCCCTGAAGAAGTTGAGACCATACTTATTTGGAACTCACTTCAAGATTCAGACCGACCATAAGCCCCTCTTATGGCTAAATCAGATGAAGGGTGAAAACCCCAAACTACTCAGGTGGTCCATTTCCCTACAGGGGATGGACTTTACAGTGGAGCACCGCCCAGGGACTGACCATGGTAATGCAGATGGTCTCTCACGGTACTTCCACTTAGAACATGAAGACACAACTGGTCAAGGTTAGTCTAGCCCTGCTGTTCTCTCCCTAAATTAATGCCAATGCACACAAGGTGCATTACCAATTGGAACTGGTTCACCTTATTGGACCCTGTAACAGTGTACCCCAGGTACCCAGGGCATAGGTGTATCCAAGGCCTACCAGGGGCTGCAGCATGTATTATGCCACCCCTGGCCTGGCCTCACTATTTGACACAACTGGCTGATCACTCAGCTGGGGTAAGTTGGTGTAATCACCTATTACTTAGATATAGTATATCTATATCTAACATATGTGGACACATGGTAACTTATCAGTCACTCCTATGGCAGGCCTTAACAATCCAGGAGGCAGAGTGCTTGGTTTCATGTGAGATGGTGCTCTGGCATGAGCTGAGCCTGTCTGCAGCCTTCGGAACAACGTCCTTTAGCTGTTTCCATGATATTGCCATACCATATACTCTTAAGTGCATTATGGACCTCGCGGTCAAATGCTAACTCTGGTTTGGCTGTATCAAAACATGTCGAGTAAGGTGTCATACGATTTGGAATACTACCCCCTCGCCAATTCTGGTGACGGGGGTAGCATTCCACCCTTCTAGAGGGACACGACAGTACCTAACCTGAAACCCGGGTAAAGTTAGAAAGAGCCTCAGCATCACAAAATGGATGCTGCCACCACAGACACAAGTCTGCCCTCCTGCTGCTGGGAGTCCTTCCAGCTTGGGAGGTTTGGACAAAGGGTTTCCTGCCACGGGAGGGTCTTGCACCACCCCAGACAGGATTTTGTGTAGTGGGTTAGGAGGGCTGAATAGATTGAGACATGCCTGGGGCACACAAGGTGTCCCCGTGCATATGCCAGTTCAAACTGGAGCTGGGGCTCTCCAGCCCCAGCCCTGGTGCGTAACTGAACAAAGGAGAGGGGGTGTAACCACCCCCCTTCCTGGTCCCACCCAAAGGAGGGACCTAGCAGGTAATCCAGCCCTTAGATTTGGAATAAGAGTAGGAGTTGTGTCCCAGGACTTTAGATCATCCTGAAACTCGACTTGAAGAAGAAGAATCACTGGACTTCGACATTCTGCAGCACAGAAGACTGAAGAGAATCTCCCTTGTGGTCAAGGAGTGACCACCCTGTGAACACAGGCACCATCCAGCAACTCAACGACTGCTTTGCCGCCGCCTCCCGCCGGAGACCGAACCCAGAGCCCGACAAGACCCAGACTCCCAGACATCTCAGAACCTGATCCACAGTCCCTGCAAAGAAGAGACCCGTGGAGGCACCGAGAGACGTGGGACCGGCCATCTTTAAACGTCCACGAGGCATCCTCATCACTGTGCATAGGGCCCTGAGAAGCCCCAACACCGAGCAGCATTTGCACCAAAGACCAGCCCTCCAGCATCCACGAGATCTGCGTGGGGCCCTTTTGCTTTTTGCCACTTGATGCGTCATCCCGGTTACTGGCCCGTTGGCTAGTGACCATCTTGGCGACGAAATCTATGAACAACACTGCTGGTCTGGTTGCTCCAGACTAGCCCTTGCTCCTGTGAAAAGGAGCAGCCCCTCTGACCTTGCTGGTTAGAGTACCAAGCTTTCATCGACTCCTGCGTGGCTTGCTTTAGCCAAGGCCTGTTTGCTCCCATCGAGAAGCCGACACCGCCATCAGCTAGAGCCTTCGTGGGACAGCTCGTGAGTGACTCCTGGACGTCGTCGACATCTTCACTTCCACGTGACTGCAGAGACAAGCTTCACTTTTTCACCTGTTGGCACCCAACATCGCATGGTTCCTTCCTGGTTCCACGCCGGTCACTGGCTAGTGACTCTGAACAGTGTCCCCTCTGCTTTCAGGTCTTCTACTCTTCAGATCCACCCTTGAAACCACCGGAACTCTTCTCGCCTGGCCGCCTGCAGCATCTTCATCTTCAGGCTCCATAGACCTGCACGACGAAACCTGGTGCACTTTGACACCTATGCACCCGCTTCCTGTGGGTGAGGTAACGCAGGCACTCCGGTGCTCCTGTGTAGAGAAACATCTCTAGTATCTAGGTTTCCAGTTGTTAGGTTCTGGTCCATCCGGAAGACTCCCTTTGCTTTAACTTTGTGACTTTTACGCACCAATGAATCCAATAGGTGCATGCGTGTAACTTTCAACACTGCACACGCATCCTGTGGGCCTCCTGGTCACTAACTACTGTTAGCTCCTTGTAGTCCCAGCAATTCTCAAGGCCCTAGGCCTTCTTACTTTCTTATACGTGGTTCTTATACCACTATTTTAGTATATGGTTTAGCAGGCCACCCGGGCCCATCCATAATTGTGCAACTTTTGTATATTTAAACATTGCCTTGTTTTAACGAGTGTGCTTCTGTGCTCATAAAGAGAATAGGGGATACTTTTAGTAAATAAATACATATATATTTTGAATATATATCTGTGTGGTGTCCTTTCATTTGGTATTCAAGGAGGTTGCATACGGTAAAACAGCTGGCTTCACATGCCCTCAATAGTTTAGCCTGCAGACTGCACTGTCCACGCTACCACTAGGATAGCTGGTCTATCTAGGTTGACTTCAACCACCACCATAAGGGTTGCTTGGCATGGTACAAGGTGATCACTAGAACTAGTGAGCAGCATATACCAGGCCAACTTCTCACAGTCTGTAAGAGCGAAAAGTCGCCCTTCCAAAGCCTCTATATCTCTTGAAAGATCCCCTTGGCTGAGTTTGAAGGCCCAACGACCTCACCGTAGCCTTGCTCTCCTTGAAGCGTTCGAGAGCAGCATCCGCCTTCTTACCGAACAACCCAGACCCATCAAAAGGCAGGTCCAACAAAGTCGACTGCACATCCGGGGAGAATTCAGAGGACTTTAGCCACGCACCCCTCCTGGTGGAGACAGAAGACCCCATGACTCTGGCAACTGAGTCTGCTGTGTCCAGTCCACTTTGAATTACTTGGCGTGCAGCCGCCTGGACATCATTCAGAACTTCATTGAAGCCAGCCCTATCATCCTCCGATAACTTTGGTGCCAATTTTTTCGCTGAGTCCATGAGCGCATGGATATAGCGCCCCAACAGACAAGTTGCGTTCGTCGACTTTAGGGCCATGCTGGACGATGAAAAGACCTTTTTGGCCGACTGGTCTATCTTTTTGGCCTCTCTGTCCACTGGAACCTGAGGGAGGGCACCCTTGGATTTTCCTGAACAAGCAGCCTGAACCACCAGGCTCTCAGGTGATGGGTGCCATTTTAAAAACTCAGGATCCCCTGGAGCCACCTATACCTCCTTGCGACTGTCCTAGAGACTGCAGGAGCTGAAAAAGGTTTACGCCATACCTCTAACAAGGGGTCAATAATGGCCTCATTAAAGGGCAACAAAGGCTCCGAGACTGCAGTAGGCGAATGCAGCACCTCAGTAAGAATATTAGACCTGAATTCCGTGGTTGGTAACTGGAGGTCTAGCAGCTCCGCAGCCTTCCTGATGACCGCATGATACGGCGCTGCATCTTTTGAGGGCTCATCCGATGGTGGAATGATTTCCCACTCAGGAGACAAATCCAGCCCACTAGCCTCCTTTAGCTCCTCAAACACCTCATCAGACTCAACCAGCTCTCCCTTTTCAGGTTCTTCCAAAAGATACCTCCTTTCATCCACCACTCTCTGGGCTTCCCTTCTGGATCGAATCCGCACCAGCGGCGTCGGCGGCGCCGTGTACGAATCCGACGGCGCCAGCATCGGCGTCGAACGTGGATCCGCAGGAGCAGCCGGCGTCGAACGAAGTCGAGCCAGGGCCGGTGAAGAGGGAAGTGGCGTCAACATCCTCGGCGCCGGAAGATGCCAAGACGGCGTCGCCGGAAAGAACAGCATGAACGGAGCTTGAGGATAGACCTGTGGCACTCCCAAATTAAAAGCCATCGGACCCATCGGACCCGCAGGTGCACCAGAGGTATACATGGCCGTCGAAAACACCCCATACATGGCATTTAGATAATGCGAGGGGTCCTGACCTGGTCCAGGGAATGCAGGGTACTGGTCAGGTATCACCGGATTCGGGCCTGCCGGTGCCGAAGGTGGAACAAACGGCGTCACAGGCTCACCCGGGACTTGAAGATCCTCAACCGGGGCCGGAGACAGAGCCGGAGATGAAGCCGGAGCCGGAGATGGAACCGACGTCGGGGATGGCACCGGACCCGGGGATGTAGCCGGAGCCGGCGAAGCCACTGGAGAAGAAGGAACTGGAGGTGACGTCGGGACTGGAGAAGGAGACACGGACTCCCTCCGGCGTCGAGCCGGCGACTTCGACTTCGGAGCCGAACTCTTATCGGAGTGATGATGAGAAGAATGCCTCCTCTTCTTCTTATGCTTCTTGCTTCTCGAAGCATGCCCCGAAGTCGACTTCGACGCCGACCTCGACCTGGATCTAGACTTCCTTCTTCCTCTTTTTTCCTTCTTCATCTGAGCGATGAAAAGCTTTGCCTCCCTTTCTTTAAGAGCTTTGGAGCTCATCTTGCGGCAGCTGGAACAACCATCCACATCGTGATCTGATGAGAGACACCAAACACAGTCTTCATGTGGGTCTGTAATAGACATGTGCTTGCCACATTCCCGACAGGGCTTGAAACCCGACTTCTTTGTCGAAATCTTCTCGAAGAGAAACAGATGAAGCTCAGAAGAATACACAAAGTAACAGTGAAGCTACTAGCAACGATTCCTGAAATCCGTTGGCGTCGACGGCGCAGAGAAAAGGGAACTGACGTCATCACGCCGACGAGGTCTTCTTATGGAGCCGGTGACGTCAGCGGAGTCGCGAGCGGTGCCGTGTCTCTGTGACGTCGTCTTCGACCCCATCGGCGTGGACTGCTACAAAAGTTTCCGAACGTTGCTGGTGCAGGGGATATTCACAAGGTGAGGAATCCACTGGCAGATGTATCCATCAGAAGTACGACGTTTGTCTAGAGTAGTTGAAGGGGTAATTAACACTACTGCAGGAATACTGACCAATATAACAGTAGAGCTACAGGCGACCAGACTCGTTTCGCTTCAAAACCATATGGTTTTGGACGTTATCTTGGCAGATCGTGGAGGAGCATGCCATGTGATCGGCAGCTCTTGCTGTGTTTATATGCCTGACACCGCCCCCTCCATTTGGCTATACAGAAGCTACATCGTTTAGCTTCCGAGATACATGTAGAAACTGGTACGTGGTCTCTCTCTGCTTGGTTCTGGGGTTTGCTTTCTACTTGGAGATGGAAAAGTTTGATGGTGCTGGCATGTATAGCCGGTATTATATTCACGTGTTGTGTTTGTGTACAATGTGGACATGCATGTTGCTCTTATTGAGCGACAAAACTCACTTCCTCCGTGTCTGGTCCATCCCCAACAGCGGTAAAAGCTCAGCTAGTTCAGCAGGAGCTCAAAGACCTAATGCAGATTGATGAGGGAATATTTGAAGATTGAGATGTTTTAGTTAGCTACATCATGCTAAAAGGGCCGTTCTGAGGGATAAAAAGGTAGATTGCCCATATGTAAGGAGTATCGGACCTATATTATGTTAGCATGATGCATCTATACATACACTCTCTGTTTGATATATATGCTTTTGCTTGGAGGAAACTCGTTTATTTCCTCCTTGTATATCTATTGCTAAAAGAGTAGGCCGAGAAGAACAAGTTACTTACCTTCGGTAACGATGTATCTGTAAGAAACATTATGTGAGAAGTTGGCCTGATATATGATGTCACTAATTCTAGTGTACACCTTGTATCAGTCCAAACAACCCTTATGGTGATTGGTTGTAAAGTCAACCTTATAGACCAGCTATCCTAGTGGTAGCATGGACAAGAGCAGTCTTAGGCTAAACTCTGAATGGCATGTGAAGCCAGCTGTGATACCATATATAATCCCTTGAATACCAAATGAAAGGACACCACAACAGATATATATATAAAATAAAGTGTATTTATTCTAGTCAAACCCTCAGCACTCTTTATGAGATTAGAGGTAAGTACAACACAGTCTTATTCAAGCATACATTAAGTCACACAGGTAAGTAATACAGTTAGGCCCTAGGGGCCACGCAAACCATATACTAAAGAAGTGGTATAAGGACCACTGTCACTTAAATAGAATAGGCCTAGGCCTAGGGAATCGCTGGGGCTACAATACACTGCCAACAGTTAGGAAGTGGGAGGCCCACGGGATTCAGGTGCAGAGTGGAAACACTCACGCGTAATGCGTATAGTCGATAGAAATAGTACAGTTCTGAAATAAACAGTTTTAGGACACTTCTGAAGCAACTAGGAAGTCGAGATTCGGAAACTAGACCCTAGGATAGTCACTACCCTTGTGAGCACCGAAGTACCCAAGTTACCTAGCCCACGGGCTGCGGGTGCATAGGTGTGAACTTGCGTCGGGTTTCGTCGTGGACTTCTATGGATGCCTGAAGGAAAGTTGCTGACAGGCAGTCAGTGCAGAGTGTCCGGTGGATCCCAAGGCCGGGATCAAGAAGGAAGGGTACCTGCAAGCAGAAGGGACAGAGTCAAGGTCACTAGCCAGTGACCACGTGGAACCAGGAAGGAACCAGGCGATGTCGTGAAGATTGCAGGTGAAGGGTGAAGCTTGTCGCTGCAGCCACGGGTACCAGGAGACGTTGAGGACGACCAGGACCAGGAGGCGAGCTGTCCCACAAAGGCTCTTGCTGTCGGCGGCGTCAAAGTCGAACTAGGACTCACCAAGCCTTGGCAAGCGGAACCCATGAAGAACGGAGGACTTGCTTCTGGTGCAGACCAGGAAGGTCTGGGGTGCTTCTCGTTTGCAAAGAAGCGGGAGCCAGTCTGGAGGAGCCAAACCAGCAGTGAAGATTTCAAGGTGTGTCGTCACAAAGGCCGCTAGCCAACGGGCAAGCAACCGGACAGACGCGGCAAGCAGGAAAATGCAGAAGGGCCCCTCGCAGGACTCGTGGAGTGAGGGGGGCTGATCTTCGGTGCAGATGGTGCTCGGGTTTGGGGCTTCTCAATCCCCGGTGCACAACTTCGAGGGTACCTCAGAAGCTGCGCTGAAAGATACTCGCCACTTTTTCCAGGTAGCCGGTCCCACGTCTCCCGTCGCCTCCACGGATCTCAGCTCGGCTGTGGATGTGGATCAGGGTCGGAGAAGTCTGGAAGTCAAGGCTCTGGTCGTGCTCTGCAGTCGGTCCCTCGTAGAACTTCAGCAAAGCAAAGGGTAGTCTCTTGATGGTGCCTGTTTGCACAGGGTAGCCACTCCTTGGCCACAAGGGAGATTCTTCAGTCTTCTTCTTTCGTCGAATGTCGAAGGTCCAGATTTTCTGTTCAAGTTGCAGGTTCAGGATAATCTAATCTCCTGGGGCCCAGCTACCACTCTTATACTAATCTGGGGGGCTGGGTTGCCTGCTAGGTCACGCCTTATGGGTGGGACCTGGGAGGGGGGTGGTTACACCCCCTTCCCTTTGTTTAGTTTCGCGCCAGGACTGGGGGTGGTGTGCCCCAGCACCGGTTTGAGCTGGACTATGCATGGGACACCTTGTGTGCCCCAGGCAGTGTCTCGTTTCATTCATCCCTCCCTGCCCCAATACACTAAGGCCTGTCTGGGGTGGTGCTCGCACCTCCCAAGGCAGGAAACCTTTTGTCCAGGCCTCCCTGGCTGGGATCACTCCCAGCAGCAGGAGGTCAGACTTGTGTCTGTGGCAGCAGCATCCATTTTGTGATGCTGAGGCTTTGGTTAGAGTTAAACAGCAAAGTAGGATTTTAACATGTCTCTCCCTCTAGAAGGGAGGAATAATATCCTCATCACCAGAAATGGTATGGGGGTATTATTCCAAAGTGTTAGACACCTTACACGACATGTTTTGATAAAGTCGACGACGAAAACCGACGCATCTTCACCCCTATGCACCCGCAGCCTGTGGGCTAGGTAACTTGGGTACTCCGGTGCTCATCAGGATAGTGACTATCCTAGTGTCTAGTTTTCCAGTCTCGACTTCCTAGCTACTCTGGAAGTGTCCTAAATCTACCGTTTTCTAAACTGTACTATTGCTAGTGACTTTTACGCATTACGCGTGAGTGTTTCCACTCTGCACACGAATCCCGTGGGCCTCCCACTTCCTAACTAACGCTAGTGTAGTGTAGCCCCAGCGATTCCCTAGGCCTAGGCCTATTCTATTTCCGTGACAGTGGTCCTTATACCACTTACTTAGTATATGGTTTGCGTGGCCCCTAGGGCCTAACTGTATTACTTACCTGTGTGACTTAATGTATGCTTAAATAAGACTGTGTTGTACTTACCTCTAATCTCATAAAGAGTGCTGAGGGTTTGACTAGAATAAATACACTTTATTTTATATATATATCTGTTGTGGTGTCCTTTCATTTGGTATTCAAGGGATTATATATGGTATCACAGCTGGCTTCACATGCCATTCAGAGTTTAGCCTAAGACTGCTCTTGTCCATGCTACCACTAGGATAGCTGGTCTATAAGGTTGACTTTACAACCAATCACCATAAGGGTATTTGGACTGATATAAGGTGTACACTAGAACTAGTGACATCATACATCAGGCCAACTTCTCACAAGGTGACCCTATCCAAATGGGTTATGCACCTAAAGTACATAGTATCAATTTAGAGAGAGAACAGCAGGGCTGTGGGTCTGATTAGCAGGCCCACAGCCACATCTAAGTCGAAAACCAGTAAAGCAAAAGCAAAAAGTGGGGGTGAACATAGAAAGCAGACCCTACTCTCCTACACATTAGTTAGTTAGATTCCTCACCTTAGAATAGCCCCAGGCGTCAGACTGGATACGGAAAGATTTTTGTAGCAATACCCCTTGCGCGTCGCTAGGCATCGTCTGCAGCTCCGCGTCCGTCGTCGGCGTTGTGCGCCAGAATGACGTCGTCGGAGTACTTAGACGCAACCCTCGCGCGCTGACGTCAGTTCTTATACATAGCTTTCCGTGCCATGGACGCTGAGCCATGCAAGAGACCGACACTGGTGCCAAAAAATCTAGGGCCCTGAAAGGGAGAACCTTAACCCTAGATGTCGGTTCGCAGAACGGGGAGGCTGGGTGGGTCGGTGAGGAATCTAACTAACTAATGTTTCTTACAGATACATCGTTACCGAAGGTAAGTAACTTGTTCATCTGAAAGAAACACGTTAGTTAGATTCCTCACCTTAGAATAGATACCCCAGCAATACCAACCCCGGAGGTGGGCCTGCGAACCAAGATCACACCAGAAAGTCCTGGAGAACAGAACGGCCAAAGTGGCCATCTCTTTCCGGACTTGGCTGTCCAGGCAATAGTGCTTGGCGAACGTGTGCAGTGAAGCCCACGTCGCCGCCTGACAGATGTCCTGCACGGGGACTCCCCGTCCCAGGGCAGTTGTCGCCGCTGTGGCCCGGGTGGAATGGGCTCGCAGCCCAACAGGAGGGACCTTTTTAGCCAAAGAATAGCAGAGTTTAATACACAACACGACCCATCGCGAGATGGTCCGCTTGTGCACAGCTTTACCCTTCTTCGCACCTACATATCCAACAAAAAGTTGGTCGTCCACCCGGAACTGGTTTGTGCGGGCCAAATAAAATGACAGCGAACATTTTGGGTCCAGACGGTGGAGCCTCTCTTCATCTTTTGAAGGATGCGGAGGCGGAAAGAAGGTGGGCAGCGTGACAGATTGCCCGATGTGAAAGGGAGTCACGACTTTAGGAAGGAAAGAAGGACGGGTCCGGAGGACAACCTTATCCGGATGAACCGAAAGGAAGGGAGGCTTAGCTGACAGAGCCTGGAGCTCACTCACCCGCCTAGTGGAGGTGATACCCACAAGGAAGGCAGTTTTCAGAGTCAGTAGACGAAGTGGACAGTTGTGAAGGGGCTCAAAGGGAGCGCACATCAGAAAAGTAAGAACAAGGTTCAAGTCCCACTGAGGCATTACGAATGGAACAGGAGGGAACATATGAGTAATGCCCTTGAGAAAACGGGAGACAACAGGGGACTTGAAAAGAGAAGGCTGAACAGGAAGCCTTAAGAAAGCAGAGATTGCAGCAAGATAACCCTTCAAGGTGCCCAGAGCAGAGCCCTGCTGGGCCGAAGAAAGAAGAAAGAGGAGAACCTCAGAAAGAGGGGCAGAAAGGGAATCCACAGCCTTTGCTGTGCACCATGCCACAAATTTGTTCCACCGGCAGGCGTATACCGTCTTTGTGGAGGGACACCTGGCTGCCAGAATGACATCACAGACTTCAGGAGGCAAGCCAAATGGCATCAACTGCCGCCGCTCAATCTCCACGCATGGAGGTGGAGGCTGGACAGGTTCGGGTGGAGGACCGTCCCCTGTTGCTGCGACAGAACGTCCTCCTGAAGAGTCAGTCGAATCGGGGGATCGATTGACAGACTGAGTAGCTTGGGATACCAGTACCTTCGTGCCCAATCCGGAGCCACCAAGATGACTTGGGCCCGGTCGCGCCTGTTCTTCTTCAGCACTCTGGGCAGAAGTGGTATAGGCGGAAAGGCGTACAACAGACCGCAACTCCACTCGCGACGAAAAGCGTCTCCAATCGAGTACCGCCTTGGAAATTCCAACCCGCAGAACTGCTGACATTGCGCGTTCTCTTCGGTGGCGAATAGATCTAACCAAGGCTCTCCCCACTGCAGAAAGAGACCTTGCGCCACGTCCGAGTTCAGACGCCATTCGTGATCCATCATGCACCGGCGGCTGAGTTCGTCCGCTCTGGCATTCAGAGAGTCCGCCAGATGTTGAACCACCAGGGTGATGCCCTGATGTTCCAGCCATGTCCAGAGGCACAGAGCCTCCTGACAAAGGGTCCACGACCCCACCCCGCCCTGTTTGTTGCAATACCACATGGCGGTGGTGTTGTCCGTGAACACCTGCACGACACTTCCCCGGACAGAGGGAAGGAAGGCTTTCAGTGCAAGTCGGATCGCCCTCAGCTCCAATAGGTTGATATGGAGCCGAGTCTCCGCCGGAGACCAGAGTCCTCTGATCTCCGCCTCTCCCATATGGCCCCCCCATCCCAGGAGGGACGCATCCGTCACTACGACAAGCTCCGGTTGGGGTAGGGAGAGGGATCTGCCGCTGACCCAATCGCGATTCGTGAGCCACCACTGCAGCTGGTTCGCAGTGCCCTCCGAGATCAGGACATGGTCAGACAAGTTGCCTCGATGCTGGGCCCACTGAAACTTCAGGTCCCACTGCAGAGCCCGCATCCGCCACCTGGCGTGAGGTACCAACAGGATGCAGGAGGCCATCAGCCCCAGAAGCCGCAGCACCAACCTGACCGAAACCCAGGACAGAGGCCGGAAGATGGAAATCAGGGCCTGCATGTCCCGGACCCGCTGTTCTGGCGGATAGACCCGGAACTGCGCCGAATCGAGAACCGCTCCAATGAAAAGGAGCTTCTGGGAGGGACTCAGGTGCGACTTCGGCACATTGATGGAGAACCCCAGTGAGTGCAAGAGGTCGGCCGTAGTCTGGAGGTGAGAGACGACTTGCTGGGGCGAGCCCGCCTTCAACAGCCAGTCGTCGAGATAGGGGAAGACTGGAACCCCTGATCTGCGCAGATGAGCTGCGACCACCGCCATCACTTTCGTGAACACCCGAGGGGCACTGGTGAGGCCGAAGGGGAGCACGGTGAACTGAAAGTGCTCCTGACCCACCATGAACCGCAGGTAACGCCGGTGGGCTGGCAGGACGGGGATGTGAAAATAAGCGTCCTGCAAGTCCAACGCTACCATCCAGTCTCCATGGTCTAGGGCAGCCAGAACCTTAGCTAAAGTGAGCATCTTGAACCGGTCCTTCCGGAGGCAGGCGTTGACGCTCCTGAGGTCCAAGATCGGGCTTAGGCCCCCTTTGCCCTTCTTGGGAACCAGAAAGTAGTGGGAATAACAACCACGACCTACTTCTGGACCAGGAACGCGCTCGACAGCCTCTTTGGCCAAGAGGGCCGAAACTTCCTCTCGTAGAAGATGCAAATGATCCCCCGACATACGGTGGTTCAGCGGTGGCATGGCTGGAGGGTCGTCTCGAAGGGGAGGGAGTAGCCCCTTCGGACGATTTTCAGCACCCACCTGTCTGACGTGATGGAGCGCCAGTGGAGAAGGTGATGGCGAACTCTGCCGCCCACTGGCGTTGAATGGGCCTGAAAGCTCGGACTAGGAGGGCTTTGAGGCGGATGCTGCCGAGGTGGATGTGGACTGACCGGCACGTTGACCTCCAGTACCGCCTCGGCGGAATCCACGTCCGCGTGCAGGTTGGTTCTGCGGCCGGTGGCTGGGCGGACGTGAGGAGGCGCCCCTTCCTTGGCCACGAAAGGGACGAAAGGCGGAAGTTTGCGGCCACGGGGTCGAAAGACCCAAGGACTTGGTCGTGGCCCGGGAGTTCTTGAACCGAGCCAGCGCACTGTCCGCCTTCTCACCAAAAAGGCTAGTGCCATCAAAGGGCATGTCCATGAGGGAACTCTGGACATCCCCCGAAAATGACGTGGACCTCAGCCAGGCGTGACGCCGAAGCGCCACCGTGGTGGAAATCGCCCGACCCAGCGAGTCCGTGGTGTCAAGTCCACACCGTATGGCATGCCGTGCTGCATCTCGACCGTCAGCAAGAGCTTGAGTGAGTCGTGTCCGGGCCTCCACCAGGCACAAGGGCAGCACGTCCTCCACCGTATCCCACAGAGAGTGGGAATAACGGTCCAAAATGCAAGCAGTATTTAAAGACCTCAGTCCCAAACTCAGGGACGAGAACAGTTTCTTGCCAAACTGCTCCAACCTCTTGGATTCCCGATCCGGAGGAGCGGACGGAAAGGAGGATTGGGAGGTTGAGGCCTGGATAACCAGACTCTCTGGGTGGGGTGTTGGGAGAGGAAACTGGGGTTGCCCGGAGCAGGGCGATGGCGCCGGGCAACATTCCGGTCCACAGGAGAGACTGTGGAGGGCTTGGACCAAGTGCCCTGCAGAACGTCAATGAGGGCCTCATTAAACTGCAGCAGAGGCTCAGTGGAGCTTGCTGTCGGTTGAAGGACCTCAGTGAGGACGTTAGTCCTCACGGCCACAGCAAGCAACTCCAGCCCTAGGGCTTCGGCCGCCTTGCGCAGCACCACAGAGAAGGCTGCACCCTCCTCCGAGGCCACAGTCGGAGGAGAGATGAAACCAGCATCCGGGGAGGTATCCAGACCGCTGGCATCCCCCAATTCCTCTGCCCAGTCCTGAGAAAGTTGGGCCTGAGCGGCCATAGGGTCATCATACCCCTCCCAGTCGCCCTCGTCATCCGATTCCCAATAAACAGGAGGAACGATCGGAGCCGGGCAGTAGATGAAGCGTTCACCAATCGGCGCCCCGCCGGCGTCGGACACGGACCGGGGCTAAACTGGGGAACGACGTCGTCCAGGGACGGCGTCGGAGGCGGAACCGGTGTCGGCGCCGGCGGAGGAGGCGTCGTGAGGTCGACCGGCACCGACCGAGATCCAGGCCTGGATCCCTCGGGGACCTGCGGCGTCGGGGCCGGAACCGATGACGGCGCCGGGGCCAGAGCCGCCGGCACGCGAGGTCGGCCAGTCGAACCTGCGGGGACCGAAGGCGCGCCTACAGGCGTCGACGGCGGAGCCAGGCCCCTCATGGCCGAGAGGAAGGCTCTGACTTCCGCCGGAGTCGCGTCAGTCCCAGGGACCGGCGGGTATGGGGACCGACGCAGCTCCTGCGGCTCCGACGGAGCCGCGGGGGTGGGACCACCCTGAGCCTCGGCCGAGTCGCGCGACCGGCGAGGGGAGTCCGAAGAGCGATGTCGTCTCTTGGACTTCTTGGAGTGCTTCGACTTACCCGAAGACCCCGACGAGCGATGACGATGGCTGTGGCTCCGCGATCGGTCCTTGGACCTCCTCCTGGACTGAGACCGAGTGCGGCGTGGAGCCGAGTGCCGAAGCTCGAGAAGCTTACGGGACCGCTCCCGCCTAGCTTTCGATGTCAAGGCCTAACAGTCGGGGCACGACTCCGCGTCGTGGTCGGCCCCCGGCAATAAAGGCACCGGCGATGGTGATCCGTCACCGACATCAAGCGATGACAGGCGTCACAGGCTTTAAAACCAGGCATCCTACCGGCACCAGAGTCGAGTCGATAGACCAAAAAGAGTCAAAAGTTAGTCAAAAAATGACTAGGGGTAAGCTCTTCCCGGATCGGCGCTTACTGGCGCGGAAAAAAGAAGAACTGACGTCAGTGCGCGAGGGCGGCGTCTAAGTACTCCGACGACGTCATTCCGGCGCACGACGCCGCCGACGGACGCAGAGCCGCAGACGACGCTTACGGACGCGCAAGGGGTATTGCTACAAAAATCTTTCCGGATCCAGTCTGACGCCTGGGGATATTCTAAGGTGAGGAATCTAACTAACGTGTTTCTTTCAGATCCATACAGACACCATCTTCTTTTTATCTGCTCGAGCACAGGCCAGGATCACGCGTTGATCACAGAGAGTTGTCAGGCCCCAGCTCATTTGAGTTACTGGTAACAGCTGAAGGTAGGCTGTTCACTCCTCTGTTCTAAGACTCAAGGTCGCATCTGGCTTTGGGGGTGATAAGCGCATTCCTGGAGGCGCCATGTCTACACTCCCAGGCACCAAGACGAAAGGGAGTCACCCCTCCTGACCTCATCAGTAATAGATAGTCAAGCCTTTGTACTGGTCTGATGTGTGCCATATATGGTCCTTTCCTGGAGCTCGAGGGCCAACTGGTGTTTTTCCATTTACAGTGATTGTATGTGTTGAACCAAAAAGTATATAACCTCATATTTGAATACGAGCCAACAGTCTTCTCGGCGCACCTGATGGGTGAGGCTCGGAGAGGCTCCTCTATAGAGTATTTTGTTTAATAAATGACTGAACCTTCTTCACTGCCAACTGACTGATTATTTGGTAATGGTATTGGGAATATTGGTAGGTATAGTCCTTTAGCTGATTTTTATGGTACATCAGTGCAGTGCGAACTGCAGTTTGTGCTGGTATTCCTGCCGCTCGTGTAGAAATTCTACCCGAGCAGCAATTTGTGCTTGCTAATTTACCGTTCGTGATTGCGAACTTACCGTTCGCGATCGCGAGCGGGCAAAAAACTCTGCTGCACATCGCTAAGTGGAGTTTTCTGCACTCTGTGAACTCCACGGAGTGCGGAGTACAGAAAACTCTGCGAACTAAGCAAAGTTCACCGCCCAGGCCTAATCTGTGGGCATTCGTCTTCCATGCCTCCTGGTCATTCCTGAGTGGCGTAGACTCTGTCCCCTCTGCTTGCAGGTACCTCTCATCTTTAATCCACCTTTGGGTGGTCTACGGTGGTTTCTGACGTCACTTCGCACATATGCACCCGGCTTCCCTGGTGTGGGTATCCTGGCTCATGGGGTATCCACGGGTGGGGTGACTCTCCAAACTTCCATCTTCCACGGGGTTTATTCAGGGTCTGCTGGTAAGAGTCCTTCTTTAAAACTGCAACTGGGGCTTACTCATTGACTTGTATTGAGCATGCGTTCATGTTCCCAATCTGCACACGGCCTCCATGGGGTTCCTGGGTACTTACCTTGTGCGGTTCATTGGGTCCCAAGCTCTGCTACATTGTCCGGGTCCAGTCCCGACTTAAGTCATGGTTCGCATTCAGCTATTTTAGTATATGATTTTGACTCCCCTGGAGACCACTGTGTATTTGTGCTACTCACGTGTTCTATTATCAAAGTATTGCATGTATTGTGGTTATATCTACGGGTAGGAGATATTGCATTGTGTTAGTGAGTGTTTATAAAAAATACATACTTTTATAAGTAAACTGTGTGATTCTTTTTCACTTAACCTATACCATAAGATAAAGTACTGTTAAAACATGCTGCTTTACACTCCTCCTTCTGGATTAAGCCTGAGGGCTGCTCTCCATAGCTACCACTTAGCGAGCTTTAGAAGGTTGTCTAAGACCACTACAATCAAAATTGTCTGGATTAGGGCAGGGTGCTACACTTGCATAAGTGAGTACCATATACTAAGCCAGCCTCCTACAGTAATGCAGAGGAATAGTCTCACCACCTCATGAGCACTGTATGAAAGTGGGTTTCTGTTGCAGTACCCCCACACACTATTTCCCACCTCATGAGGACATGTTTCTGACCTCTTGATGTGGGAGTCTTGTGCTCTCATGGGTCAGAAACAAAGCCTGCTCTGGGTGGAGGTGTTTCTCACCTACCCCCAAGCAGAGACAGCATTCAGAGCGGTGAGCCTTAAAGGCTTTCTACCTTTTGTTATGCTAGCCAGGGCCTCTTCAGTTAGTTGAGATGCCTGCTCCCCTGACCAAGCCCCATTTTTGGTGGCAAGGTCAGCGGGAAAACTAGTAGAGGTGTATCCCCTCTCACCCCTAAGGTGTCCCGAGCTGAAATGCCCCCCTCCTTATAAAATCCTTCATATTGGATGGAAGGATTTTAGCCAACAGGAGTAGGGGATGCTCCCTACCCAAAGGGAGGGGACATACAAAGGTGTAGTCACCCTAAAGGTAAGTAGCCTATTGGCTACTACCTGCCAGTAGCTGTAAATCCCCTAAAGTAAGTATTTTGGGGCACTCCTGAACCTTGATCCTCAGATTTCTGGCACCCTGAAGAAGAGGAACCAAAAAGTGGTGCAGCAGTGAAGACTCCAGATGACAACTGACTTGGCCTCAGCCCTACTGGTTGGTCTACAGGCCTAGAAAAAACCTGCTCTGAAAGGCAACTCGTCCTGCAGGACCAGTAACCTCCAGAGCCCTGGGAGGACTGCCTGTGTTCCCCAAAGACCAAGAACTCCAAAGTATAGTGGCCCTGTCCACAAGAAGAGCTCTAGTGCCCTGCAGAACAGCCCAATCAAACATCTGGACTTACCTCTGCACCCAACACCTCCAGTTTGAGTTGAAGTGGCCCACCGGTCCCAAGAAGGTTCCCCAGCGGTCCTGAGCTCAAGTCCACCTCAGAGTGACCTCTCCTGGACTCCATGACGACGCTTACAGCCTCAACACGATGGACTCCCTAACCGCGACTGGCACCAGTAAGGATCTTCCGACGTCAAAGGAAAACCTTGCACCTACAGCCCCCAGGCCTTTGGGAGCCCAATCGAAGGTGCCCAGGTGCTCTACAATATCCAAATTTACCTCCAGAGCCATCAGTTCTCTTCGTCCAGCTTCTTGGTCTGAGCCTGCAGCCTTTGTTCAAAATCTTCTTCCTCCATTGATTTGCATTGAGCACCCAACGCTGTGTTGGCACTCTGCACCTGGCCACCTGGCCACCTCTGTGCCGCTGAGGGTGTGTGTTTAGTGCTGCCTTTGGGCTTGCCAATGTTGGTCCTAACCCCCAGGGATTGACCCCCAAGTCTGATTACTTACCTGCAACAGGCACCTCTTTGCGTGAACCCAGTCTCAACTGACTAACACTGGACCCCAGTGACCAAATTTGACCTCTGCACTCGGCCACCCCAGTGCTGCTGGTCGTGCAGTCTCTACGTTTACCTAACCCTTGCTCAGTGGTGGTACTAAAAACCCAGGACTGGATTTGTAAGTCGTGTACTTATGTGTGAAATTACAACATTTTTTTCTCAATAGGGTAACACTGAACTGTTTAAGAAATGCACAAAGTATCCACTTTTTATACTTAAAACCTGTGATTTTACAAAATGTATTTTACTGCAACAAATTACCTTTGGTTCTAAGAAAAAAACATACAAAAAGTAATATATTTGAGTGTGTGTAATCATTTCGTGCCTGTGTGTGGGCAACAAATGCTTAACACAGCCATCTCAAAAGCCTAACTGCTCGACCACACTACCTCAAAACAGGGCATAAGTATTATCTACTTTTAGCCTCTGTAAAGCCTCTGCAGATCCACTGGACTCTGTTCACACTATACCTTAAAATTGGTATAGTATGAGGGGGGCGTGGCCTGGCAGCCAAGATGGTGGACGTGTGCTAGGTGAGCTCTGTCCAGCCTGCACATTTATCCTTAATTTATCCTTACCTCTTATCTTTTAAGCACATTTGGATTGTGTCTCTGGTGGGACGCGCTCGGGGGCTGCGATCTATACCCGTTCTGCCCACTGACTTGGCCCCAGCCCTACAGGCCTGTCTCCCCTCGAACCTGCTCCTGCAAAATCCTGGCATGTCCAGCAGCCAGCGACCTCAAAAACCCCGGAGGACCCGCCTGCCTTCACTTTCCAAGTTGTTTCTTCCGTGAACACGGGACATGTTTGAACTGCAGCTTCTGGTGCCAGCCAGGAACTGCGAATCCCGCACACACTGCACCCGCCAAATCCAGCCCGAGCTCGAGTGGACAAATACCACGAGGAGGTCCCCCGGCGTTCCTGACCCATGATCCGGCGACCCCTGACCTGCCTCAAGCCTCCTGACGACGCCTGCAGCCTCAATCCAGAGGACCCCCCCTACCGCAACCAGAGCGGGTAAGAAAATCCGACGTCCCAAGGCACCACTGCACCCGACGCCCCATGGCCTTGTGTGCCCAATCCAGCGGTGCCTAACCAACCCTTAGCATCCCAACTTACCCCTCAAAGTGGTGGTCACTCCTGGAGGATCCTCGTCCCCGAACCTGCAGTGTTTCTTTCTCCCGGAGAATCTCCATTGAAATCAAAAGGACACCCGACCTCAAAACAGCACCCTTCACCCGGCTGCCCTAGTACTGCTGAGGATGCCCCTTTGGTGCTAACTTGGTCCCCAACTTGCCCTGAGCTTAACCCTAGGAGCTTTGCTCCCACAACTCTGTGGCCTGCTTGCCAGCAGCCACCAACCGGAGTCTCCCTATGCTCCATAGGATAACATTGGGCCTCAGTCAACACCCAGCACACGGCCGCCCTAGTGCCACTGGGGGTGCAACAGCAGTGCATCACTGACCCTGGGAGACCCCTGAGTCTTGCCCCAGAACCCTAACATCAAAGACCGAATACTTACCTTGAAATCGATAACCTGTTATCCTCATAGGATAACATTGACACTTTTTCTTCCAAAAAGTTTTTGTGTCGACTTTTGAAAACTAAGAATATTCCTTAAAAATCGCACAAATTACCTAAACGAATTTTCTCAACTGTTCACAGGAAAGGTCCCAGTGCTGAACCCAGGTGTCCAGCACTGAGTAAGAAAAGTAACTAAAAAGTAACATACCTGTAAATTGAATTTCCTTCCATAGGATAACATTGGGGGTTCTTTGTGAAAATGTTTCCAAGTGTCAACTTTTGAAATACAAGAATATTCTTTGAAAATCGTACAAACTACAAAAACGTAATTACTTACCTGTTTTAAGTAGATGTCCCAGTGCTGACTCTGGGAGTCCAGCACTGGATTACAAAAGTAGCACAAAAGTAACTTACCTGCAATTTACAGGAAAGCCCATGTATTTCAATGTACTGGTCCAAAAAGTTTCTAAGTGTGGACTTTTGAAATCTGAAAATATTCTTTAAAAATCATACAAACTACGAATACGTAATTACTTACCTGTTTTAAGTAAATGTCCCAGTGCTGAACCTAGGAGTCCAGCACTGGATTACACGAGTATCGCAAAAGTAATTTTACATGCATTTACTTTAAAAAGCCGTTCATTTCAATGTACTGCATTTACTAAGTATTGCAACCTACTGCATCCCCTGTAAATCAAATCAAGTACAATCTTCATTGCTTTTTAAAACTGTTGACAACAAGTAACTTATTACTGAAAAGAATTGCATGCTTACCTGTAGCAGGTTTGCTTGGTTCTAATAAAATAACAGTATATCTTTTTATACAAAAACAATTGGCCTAGAGTTCAGTCCTTGAGTGTGTGAATTCTTTTGCTGACTGAGTGTGTACATCAAATGCTTAACACCGTCCTCTGATACTGCCTTACTGCTCGACCAAGCTACCACTTTAGAGAGTAAGGTTCTATCTAACTTTAACCTCTGCCAAACCTCTAGAGACCCTTGGACTCTATACACACTGTACCTCACTGTGGTGCAGTATATATAGAGCCAGTTTCTTACAGCTTTTACCAGTGGCGGTTGAAGGCTAGTTGCTACCACTGTATGGGGATGGTTTTGTAGCTGGAAGTATTGTCATTGTAGTCTGATGCTCTTCATAGTCTCTCTGCCAGCCTGTTTCTTACAAGTATTATCTGCTTTTAGCCTCTGTAAAGCCTCTGCAGATCCACTGTTCACACTATACCTTAAAAGTGGTATAGTATGAGGGGGGTGTGGCCTGGCAGCCAAGATGGTGGACGTGTGCTAGGCGAGCTCTGTCCAGCCTGCACATTTATCCTTAATTTATCCTTACCTCCGATCCTTTAAGCACATTTGGATCATGTCCCTGGTGGGGCGCGCTCGGGGCTCCGATTTTTACCCGTTCTAGCCCCGCATCTCAGCGAGGTGAGCTGCGGAGGTAGTAGCCTAGGCTGCGGCTCGGGAATAGGCGGAGCGGTGCCGTAGCCTGAGGTGGTGGCTGGCGCACCAGGCGCGACGTCCTTGGGGCTCCAGATGGTCTGCTTGCAGTGGCGGCTTGAAAGGTGAGGGGCTCGGGCGGCAGTGGTAGCCTCTGGACATCTGCAGCGCGAGACTGGCGCGAGGCCGCCTCCCCTTCCCCCCTGCTCTATTGCTGGGATTGTGGCGGCACTATCGGCGGCTTTCTCGGGCCATGGGGCGACACGGCATTGAGTGATCGGCGGTCTTCTCGGGCCGCAGGGGGGGAGCGCCGACCGAGGGAGGCACTGTGAGCCGTGCCCGGCGACCACCTGGCTGATTTAAGATGGGGGTTGTGCCCGTGCCCCTGAGCTGCTGGATGTTTGGAGGGCCGATCTTGGCCTAGCTCTCCTTCTGGCACTGTGCTCTCGCTCCGGCGGCCATATCGAGTCGCGCGAGGTGGCAGTGGGTGCACCTGGTGAGACCTCTGGAGCTAGTGGTGGTCCTTGGCTGCTATCTAGAGCCCTGATAAGAGGAGGGCGGACACTTCAGGGGCCCTGAAGAGAGCGTGGGTGAACCGCCAGATCCCGATCCTTGATCCTTGCTGCCGGTGGCCGTTAGTATTGCTGAGACGGTGGGGGGGCATGTTTGTGGCCCGATTGCCCCTCTACCCTGAGAGATCGCCTTCAACACCAGTCTACTGGATCCTGGTTGTCCCCTGGGCCCCCTCCATTCGTCGGTATTTCCTGAGGCCTGCTGTGTTCCAGCGCACGGCGGCCAGGTCGGGTCATGCGGAACCTGGATTTGCAGTGCGTGGGTACTCTCCACCTTGCATTTCCTCATACCTGGGGGATTGAGTGAGCCAACTACGTGCACAGGAGGGTGATGTTCACATATGCAGGTGGGCTTGTGGTCCTCTGGTGCAGTGGCCGGGCAAGTTAGTGCTGGGTGGCCTGGGGACAGGAAGGCCTATTGGACACTATGACGCTGGCTCTCCCTTGGACTGATCATCATCTTATTCCGTTTAGCTGGTCGCTGGGGAACCGGAGTGACCCCGCACCAAGACAATATATTGTGGAACGACTCTGGTCGAAGCTCCCGGTGGACAGTTGGGCGGAAGAACTGGCTAAAACCTGTCCTCATCCTGTAGATGACCCCAACATTGCTGATCAGCGCTTGGGCGAATGGCTGACTAATTCACTGGACCTACTGATCCCGAATAAAAGGAGACTTGTTAGGGAGAGAAGAACTGGCTCTGCCCCCTGGTATACCCCTGAACTTAGGTGCATCAGAACCCCTTGTAAAAGGCTTGAGCGTGCTTGGAGGAGAGAGCAGAGGGAAGAAAGCCGGGCCAATTACAAAAGGGAGCTGAGGAAATATAAAAGCGCACTGAAGGACGCTAAAAAGATTTTCTTTAGTAACAGGATCGAGAGAGCAAGCAATTCTTCTGGAGAATCGTTTAAAATATTCAAGGAACTCCTGAAAGCCCCAGTCCCTCCAGTACGGCACGATAACCCCAAAGAAAAATGTGAGGAACTGGCTAGTTTCTTCCGTTCTAAAATAGAGAAAATCTTATTTTCCTTACCCACTATTCCTCATTGCCATGAACCGGTGACTAGCCGCACATGTCACTCGATTGAGCTAGCATCTTTTGGCCCCTTCTCGGAGGAGGAGGTGACAAAAGTCCTGTTGGAGATGAAGAGTGGCTCCCCGAGTGACCCTGTTCCCATAAAACACCTCAAGTCCGTAACTAACACCTTGTCCACTCCTCTGACTGATCTCTTGAACCTCTCACTCGCTCAGGGCACAGTGCCCCAGAGATGCAAAAAGGCTGTGGTGAAAGCCCTATTGAAAAAACCAGGACTGGATCCATCCAATTTGACCAACTTCAGGCCTATCTCACTTCTGCCTGGTTTTTCGAAAATTGCAGAAAAGTTGGTCAACCGTCAGCTCTCTCACCAGCTTGAGTCTAACCACCTGCTAGGAGACTCCCAGACTGGTTTCCGCCCCGGCCATGGAACAGACACCGCCCTGCTGGCAGTAGTGGAGGAGGCAAGGAGCACTCTGGATACAGGAGGGTCAGTGGCAGTGATCCTCTTGGACTTGAGTGCTGCCTTTGACACCGTGAGTCATCAGGTGCTCCTCCAACGTCTGTCAGAGGTAGGTGTCTCAGGGACGGCCCTGAAATGGTTGGAATCTTTTCTTTCTGACCGTTTCTACCAAGTCTGGGAAGGGTCAGAGCAATCTGCCCTAATCCCTCTTCAATGTGGAGTCCCGCAGGGCTCATCACTGAGCCCTACCTTATTTAATATATATATGACTCCACTTGAAAGAGTGGTCGCCCCCTCGGGGGTGAAGATCATCAGCTATGCTGATGATACTCAGCTGGTGGTGGGCCTCACTCAGCTGGCGGAACATCCTGAGGTGTTACACGACTGCCTTGCCAATGTTCTTCGTTGGATGTCTATCTCCGCTCTCAAGCTTAATGGAGGTAAAACCGAGCTGATGCTCCTGGGCAACTCCAGCCCCTCCATTATTGCTAGCTGCTGGCCCCGGTCTCTTGGCGACCCACCATCCCCCAAGAAGGAGATCAAGTCCTTGGGAGTATGGTTGGAAGAAGACCTGTCCTTCAGGACTCATGCCAGGAAGACTGCAGGGGTTTGCTTTGGCTTACTGAGATCAGCCCGAAAGGTGCTACCTCTGCTTCCTGATTCAGCAAGGAAGCTACTGATACGTGGCCTGATTCTATCGAGGCTCGATTATGGGAATGCGTTGTTTCTCGGTGCTCCTGAAGCGACCTTCAAAATCCTCCAACAGGTGCAAAACGCAGCTGCGAGAGTCCTTATGGATGTTTCCAGGAGGCAGTCTGCTGCCCCGGCCCTCAAAGCGCTTCACTGGCTCCCCGTGAAAGAGCGGGTGAGATTTAAAGCGCTATGTACAGCCCACAAAATTCTACATGGCAAAGGCCCCCCCATCCTTGCTAATATGGCCCGTCCTTACAAACCCCCACGTCTGCTACGCTCGGACCAAAAACACCTTTTGCAGTCAGCGAGAGTAAGAAGAGCTCGTTCTGGGGGCAGGCGCTTCTCTGTGCAAGTGGCCTCCCTCTGGAACTCTCTCCCCCTCAAGATTCGCTCAGAGCCTAAGATCCTATCTTTTAGGAAACTTCTTAAGACTCATTTGTTTCCTTAGCAGTGATTAGCTGTGTCTTTCCTTCTGATCTTTTGCGCCGGGATGCCCCCGGGTAAGCTGAGCGCATTACAAATTTCATATTATTATTATTATTATGACGAGGGACAAGACGAGTGGTAGCTCGGCCAAACAGAGCACGCTCGATAAATAAACTGGCCCTGGGGCTGCCCCTGCAGTGCCTGGAGGGGCGCAGGGGACTGGGTCGGACGTACCAGACAATGCTGCGCTCATGGTGGCTATCACGCAGTCCAGAGATGTCCTGGATGCTAAAATTGGGGCGTTCGGCTCGGATATTATGCTCCTCTGCTAAGACTTACGGAACGCTGTGGCCCACATCACGGAGACAGAAACGCGGATCTCTGGAGTGGAAGACGAACTCGCCACTCTGCAGAAACGGTGGCCACCCTTGAGACAACCCAGTGGGGCCTGGTGACACGCGTGGAGGACGTAGAGAGTCGGGCCTGGCGTAATAACCTACGCTTTGTTGGTTTTCTGGAGGGGTGTGAGGGGGGGACATGGAGCAGTTCCTTACTCAATGGCTGGAGAGCTGGCTTCCACCGGAGTCCCTGATCCGCTGCTTTGTGATTGAGCATGCCCATAGGGCTTTTATGCAGAAACCTCAACCTGGGGCTCGTCCGAGGCCAGTCATCGCAAAGTTGCAGAACTACCATGATCGGGATGTTATCCTTAAGCAGGCCAGGGCCAAAGAACCTTTGCTATTTGAAAATGTACACATCTTGATCTTTCCCGACTACACGAAGCTGGTCCAACAATGGAGACAGTCCTTTCTGGTGGACAAGGCTCGACTTCGAGATCTCAAGCTTCCATACGCCCTGCTTTATCCGGCCCAGCTGCGGGAGGTGTATCGGTCCCGGACCCATTTCTTCGACTCACCGGAGGTGGTGTTTCAGTGGACAGATGAGAGCATATGGCTGCGTCCTCATACACCGCCTCGGCAGGAATCAGACTCTTCCTCCAGTAACGCAACTCGGAAGCAGCCTCCTTCGAAGCTTAAAGATCGCAGACGTTCTAGATCCAGCCGTCGATCCCACTCCTGCAGTGCATCCTCCCCGGCCGGATCGGCCTCCCGGCAGACTACATCGGTCTTCTAATCAGAAGGGGAGTTCGCAGTCCCTGGCAACTTAGACATTGCTGCTTGGATCGGAGGTGTTCAAGTGAGGGCCGGCTTCTCTGTTGGGCTTCCAGCTGAGAGGGTGCCTGCCGATTTTGGGCTGTACTTTGGGGATCCATCGGTCGAGGTGCACCGGGACACCCAGTTGGGGTCCACAGGCGGTGCCAGATGCTTCATCGTTGTTGAAGTACAGGGTGGGGGGGTTTGTTGGGTTGTTTATGTTTCTATCAACAAGTCGCACTTATTAGCTTTTTGCTGTGCTGTAAGGCTTCTATGCTCGCACCACATGTTTACTTTTGCATCCGTCTATTTCACTAGGGTCCTCCATGGCTGACCCACTTAATGGCGCCCGGTTATCCCCTGGGACTCTCAAGGTGGTAAGCTGGAATTTCAGGGGTGTACTCGATAAAATCAAGTGAGGGGCTATTCTTCAATATGCCAAGAGGGCCCATGCTGACATACTCATGCTACAGGAAACACATCTTAAGGGCTCGCAGGCGCTCTGCCTCCATCATTATGGTTACGCTCAGACGTTCCATTCCAGGTTTGTGCGGGGGTGGCTATTTTGATTCACCGCCAAGTCCTATATACACATATTAAGACATGGGCGGACACCCAGGGGTGCTACCTATTTCTGCAGGGCCTGTCCGTGATAGCGGGCGACTGGAATGATGTGCTAGATGTGGCCTGGGATCGTTGGAGGCCTGGGGAGGGTGCGGTTGCTAGCCAAGTTACAAAACTTTCCTCGTTAGTATCAGGGCTGGACTGGGTGGACCCCTGGTGCCGGATGCACATAAGGTTCCAGGGTTATACATATCTCTCTGCGGTTCACAATTCCTAATCTCGTCTTGATTATTTGTTTGTACCCCGGGCGGTTGCTGCTAGGGTGGTGGAGGCGGATATACTTCCGAGGGGTCTTTCTGATCACTCGCCGATTACTCTTACGGTACAGATGGGCTGGGCAAAATGGCCCTTCTGCTGGCACCTCTCGACATGGAACCTCCAGAAGGCAGACTACATGGAGTGCCTGGACAGCGCGCTGGATCAATATTTGCCGCTAAATGTGGGGTCGGTTATAGAGGCTGAACCTCTGTGGGAGGCAATGAAGCCCACCCAGCGGGGAGTAGACATTTCTGTTTGCACAGCAGCCCGTAGGACACGGAGAGAGGCTCTGCTCCAAGCAGAGGCGAATATGGTGGACCTCGAGCATCGTAGTCGAGGCGTGGAGGGTACCCAAATACGACGACAGCTGCTGCTGGCGCAACAGAACTATGCAGCCCTTCTCATGGACAAGGCCAGCCTTACCTGGCTGGCAACGCGCAGCAGGATCTACCAATGGCGAGATAAATGTAGCAAGATGCTTCACAGGCTCTGTCATAGGATGTTCCATTCCCAGCCCGTCCCTGGGATAGTGGGCCTGAATGGACGGCCTCTCACAGAATCCTTTGCTATCGCTGAAAGGTTCTCTACATATTTCGCGGAGCTATATGTCTCCCTACTTGTTTGCGTTGGCGGTTGAACCGCTGGCTGCCTGGATACGTATGGATGCGCAGGTGACCGGCTTTGAGTGGGCGCACGGATTGTCGGATCATATTGCATTATATGCAGATTACGTGTTATTTTTTCTCACAGATGTTGATCGGGCAGGCCTGTGGCTGCTTCGTATTATGCAGATCTTTGGGGCATCATCGGGTCTCCATTTGAGTCCCAGCAAATCTACATTATGGCTTCTGGGGGGCAGATTGGCTTTGGGCGCCTGGGCCTTGTCGTTTCGGGTTGTTATCGACGGGATGAAGTATCTTGGAGTATTCCTATCGGACTCACACACGGTGGCATGGGAGAGGAACTTGGCTCCGGTCTGGGAATGTGTTCGGGAGGATCCTAAGGTATGGTCGCACATGTTGTTGTCTATTTATGGTCGATCGGCCATCTTCAAGATGGTCGTGCACCCCATTTACTGTACCAGTTGCAGAATCATACCTACCCTGTTCCCCCTAGATGGTTCAGGCAGGTCAATGCAGCCTTGGGTCAATTTTTATGGGCAGGAGGTGCGGTAAGAGTTGCGCTACGGACATTCTTCCTTTCTACGTATTGTGGGGGTCTAACGACCTTTGACATACTGTCCTATTACATGGCCTCACATCTACTGGTCTTAAATGAGTGGTGGTATGGGTGTAGAGATGACCCCGCCTATGCTGTGGAGCGGCGCCTTATGGGGGATCTCTCCTTACATACGATTCTATACTCAGCACCGGTACGTAGATTCCTGCCGTCGGCAACCCAGGTGGTTTTCCAAATTTGGCGACAGGCCTTGCGGAGGATGGGGTGGTGGAACACGATGACCCGGGAAACCCCCTTGTGGAATAATGGCCACCTGCCACAACTAGCTACTCTATCAGGGTTTCGCGGCTGGGACAATATTGGTATCTCTACCCTGGGGGATGTCATGCGGGGGCTAATCTTGAAGTCCTTTCAAGACCTACAAAAAGAATTTCAAATGCCTAAAACCCAATGTTTCGACATGCCCTCTCCCCTAGTCTGGAGGGCCTGGAGTCACTGGCAGAGTTCAGCCCGGTGGAAGCTAAGGTATTTATGGGGGACCTTCAGGACCACAAAATATCTAAGATTTATCAGTCCTTGGTATCTCACAGCTCCCCCACAGTGCAGAAGCTTAGAGGGGCCTGGAAGGGGGATGTTGGCCCGCTTGATGAGGAGGACTGGATGGAGGCCCTGGCCTCCCTGCGGGGGCGGCCATAGCGGTACGCCTACGTCTTGTCCAGTTTAATTATCTTCATCGGGTTTACTTTACACGGGTCCGGTTGTGGAGGGTGGGACTGGTGGCCTTCCCGGTGTAGTGTAGTTCCTATTTCCCTAATAGGCTCGGCACATTGGAATAATATACCCTATAGATTTGGCATGGGACTGAGGTCAGTATGCCCCTATCGAGTACATTAAACTTAATTACTTTGTGCCAGCGAACTCAGAGGCCACTAGAAACTCCTTGTAAACAAGAAGGGAGTAGTTTCTGGCAACCGCATAAACATGACAACTTTGTTTCCCCTTAGAATCGGAACACTCTCAGAATCGTGGAAACAGTTTCACTCAGTTAATCGTGCATGCTTAGTTTCTTCAGAGTTAAATAAAGAGAGAAAGAGATATGAGCTGTTACAATCATAAGACAGTATGCGAGATATATTATGTACAGCGTGAGCGGTAGAAATAAATAATACTGCGCTAACATTATCTTTTAGATATGACACATATATTCATATACATAAATAACATAAGCTAAAAATGTGAGTACTCATAAGATGCTTCTCTAACTAGTTCTACCCCAAGCTAAGTGTAGTACAATGTAAGAAGTAGGTTATGTATTCCATAGTATGGTAGGCTATAGTATGGTATGCTATAGTCTAGTATGCCAAGTCTGGTATGCCAAGAGTCCCTCTAGGTTCTAGTCTGCTCCATACCTTGAGAATGAGAGATGTGGGAATCTCTTTCCGGGTCTCGAACTCTAACACCCCACGAAGGGAGTCAGAACACTGGAAGCTGGATTCTCTGCGAGCAGGGATGACAGCTTCTCTTATCAGTGCGTCAGGCCGGGACACAGGCTCCTCTAAAGTCGAGGTCACCTCCTACTTGCTTGAGCACGGGAAGGTATCTTTATACCTGGCAGGTGCCTTGGAATGTTAGCACTGACGTGAAGTCGGGCAGAGGAAGACGTCAGGAATGAACCCTTAAGGAATAGCGGTTCATGCATAATAAATGAGTTCTTGGAGAAATCAATAATCCTGTGCTAGGGGAACTCCCAAGAGCTTAAGGGTCTGGTTTCTAAGAACTCGTTGTGACATTGGGGTCGATGGATGTAGGTGACCATGCCTGTATTTGGACAGCATGGCTAATGCCTAAATAAGGACTGGGATATTATTCCTATATAAGGGCAATGCGAATTGTGCCTATATAAGGACATGTTTCAGGAAAACCTATATACGGACACCTAAAGTGGAATACAACACCCACTCCACTTTCGAATGAACGATAATACTAAATTCTAAACATGACATGCTAAACATTAAACTGAGTACCACATGTTGCTAAAAAAACATTTGTAAAAGCATACCAAAAGAAGTTTGTTTAAAAACTTTTTGCTAAACATGTAATGCAGAGGTACTGTACATTTTAAAGCAGATTTTCATTCTAAGCATATATCGGAAATAAATGCAATATGAATGAATAGAAGCACAAGTTACTTACCTTCGGTAACGATATATTTGTAAGACACATTAGTTAGTTAGATTCCTGACCTTAGAATATCCCCAGGCGTCAGGCTGGATCCGGAAAGATTTCTCGTCCGCAGTACCCTTGCGCGTCGGTAGGCATCGTCGTCGGCGTCGTGATCACCGGGATGACGTCGTCGGAGTACTTAGACGCCGCCCTCGCGCACTAACATCAGTTCTGTACATAGCTTTCCGCGCCAGGAACGCAGAGCCATGCTAAGAACCGACACTGGTGCCATGAAACTAGGGCCCTGAAAGGGATGACCATAACCCTAGATATCGTTTTGCAGAACGGGGAGGATGGGTGGGGCGGTAAGGAATCTAACGAACTAATGTTTCTTACAGAGTTATCGTTACCGAAGGTAAGTAACTTGTGCATCTGAAAGAAACACGTTAGTTAAATTCCTTACCTTAGAATAGATACCCCAGCAATACCAAACCCGGTGGTGGGTCTGTGAACCAAGATCACACCAGGAAGTCCTGGAGAACGGAACGGCCAAAGAAGCCGTCTCTCCGGACTTGGCTGTCCAGGCAGTAATGCTTGGCAAACGTGTGCAGCGAGGCCCATGTAGCTGCCTGACAAATGTCCTGCAGAGGGACCCCCTGTCCCAAGGCAGTAGTAGCCGCTGTGGCCCGAGTGGAATGGGCCCTCAGCCCCACAGGAGGATCCTTCTTAGCCAAGGAATTACAGACCTCAATGCACAAAATGACCCACCGAGAGATGGTGCGCTTGTGCACTGCCGGCCCCTTCTTAGCGCCCACGTAGCCAACGAAGAGTTGGTCGTCCACCCAGAACTGTTTTGTGCTATCCAGATAAAAGTAGAGCGCACGTTTTGGGTCCAGACGGTGGAGCCTCTCTTCCTCTTTCGAGGGATGCAGAGGCGGAAAGAAGGTGGGTAAGGTAACGGACTGCCCGATGTGAAAGGCAGTAACCACCTTAGGAAGAAAAGAAGGGTGAGTCCTCAGAACAACCTTGTCCTGATGGACAGAGAGGAATGGAGGTTTAGAAGAAAGAGCCTGGCGCTCACTCATTCTTCTGGCAGAGGTGATGGCAACCAGGAAAGCAGTCTAGAGAGTCAGAAGACGAAGAGGACAGTTATGAAGTGGCTCAAAGGGAGCACAAATCAGATGTTGGTACAGAAGGTGTGTTCATGTGTTTGATCTTGGCTAATCCAAGGCAAGAAGTTTGTTGCACAGTGTCTTTCAAAAACATTATTTGCTGAGGGATGATACAGGCTCTAAACAAAGCTTCTATCCCCTGCACTTGCCAATCTTTAGAACCCCAGACAGATTTTGTGTCGATTGAATCTTTCCAAAAGTCAAACACTTGTCTAGACATTTGGGCGATAAAGGCTGCAGAATAAATCTGTTTTGTATCAGTTAACATAATTTTCTGTCCTGTTGTGTTCACATTTCTATAGAAAAATGTTTCTGGATCAGATGTATTGTACCCTGAAAAATATGGAAACTTATTTGTAAACGTTTTTGAACTACCCTTTGGTGGTGTAGGACAATGTTCCCATTGGTTAAACATAAATACATTTCTAGGTGTTGCAGATTTATGCAAGAAATGATGACCATAGTTGTTGTAGCAAAAAAGCTGTTCGTAGTCTGATGAACCCTCTAAGTTTTCATTGTTAGAGAACGCAGCAGACCTTTCTAGATCAGACATCATGTTATTAATAGTCTCAAAGTCCCAATCATCAGAATAGGTACTGGAGTTAATAAAGTCACTTAATGAAATTTTAAATAAATGTGGAATCTTCAGAATTTTCGAATATGTCGGAATCGGTTTTGTCCCAAACTATACCATCCTGTATAGGAACGGCTGTGATGTTCACTGCTGACAAGTCTCTTGCTTCACGATGGGAAGATTTGTGTGGCTTTAAAAGTAAGTTCACATTTTTACTTTCAGTGACAAAACAAATGTATCTGCTATCCATAAGCATGCTAAGAGTCATTATCAAAGCTAGCCAAAGAAGAAAGAAAAATATTCCAGAAATAATCCATATTTCAATCCATGGTGAAACCAGATAAGTCTCTTTCAGAAATTGAAAAAAGTCTTGTACTTGTTGTTTGAAAGTTGTTAAGGCTGGCGTCGTTTCAGGCTCACTTGGATCCTCAGAAAATGAATCAAAGTTAATGAAGTAGCCAGAAGCAGTTCGGTCAATTGTTGGAATTGCATCAGGATTCGTCGAAATCTTTAGAACCAGTTGACCATGTGTTACGTTGGTGTAGACAGGTGTATCTGGACGAACTGTTACTTGAGTTTCAAGAGGGATGAGTTCCATAGCATTGTTGCTTAGTCCTTCATTTCTTACTGCTGAATTCTCAATGGTTATGAGTCTTTCAGTCTGAACCTCTTGGATAGTAGCGACAGGAGGGCGTCTGCTACTAGGTCGGAGTCCACAAGGCCTACTATTTAGTATCGGGCACATAGTGTGGTTTGATAAGGTCGATTGACACATATCTTTTCTCCTTTTTTCCAGCAAGGGGCGGCAGAAGTACTGTTCTTGTTCCGCGGACGGCTAGGACAGGTACTGGTTTTCTATAAGAAGGTCCAAATTCCTTCTTGTCCGCAATCGTCTCTCTGACTAGATCCCCAACTTTTGGGACCAGACAGGCCTTGCTGGGACTGCGGGTTTTTCCCCAGTGGTGGTTGGCTTCAGAAACACATTGCTTTGTTTCAATCTCAGTTCATTTAGATCCTGTAAAACAGCCAAACGATCTTTGATGTGAAAGGGTTTATGTTCCACCACTGTGCCTTTACATTCGAGATCAGGAACCCACATTCTTGTCCCAAATAGGACCTCATATGGAGTGACCCCCCCCTAGAGAACTTCTTGGCAAATTATTTAATGAGCGTTGGACCCCATAAAGATGTTTGACCCTCCCATTACCCGAACCTAATACTCTAGCTGTTATAGACTGCTTTATGGCCCGGTTTTTCCTTTCCACAACAGAATTTCCCTCAGGATGAAACTGAGAGGAGTACCATAATGTTACGTACAAACTGGCCATGCCTTCTTTGTAATCCCGAGAGCTAAAAGCAGGGCCCTGGTCAGAATGTAGTGTGCCAATTGCATATGTGCCGATAAAGACTCGCAAATCTTTTATAACAGTTCGAGCGTCAGCCGAGCGCTGAGGCACATCCATAGGAACCTTGACTTAGTGTTTGTGGGACTGCAATTGTCATAAATGACCCCTGCGCGGAGATATTCTAATGCTGTCGAACAATGGTGTCTGTATTGGGCAGGCTACTTCGTAGTCTGGTGTCTGATAGTGTTCTGCACCACGCTGTCTATTGCAGTCTCTGCAGTCATCGATGAAGATGTGAATCAGTGTATTCATTCCAGGCCACCAGTACATCTCTTTTAATGTTAATATTGTTTTAGAGATCCCCTGATGTGACAGACCCTCCAAAAGATGTGCTTCACAAATCAAAGCTGCTCTAGGTTCCATGTTTGGAATCACCCTGTCCCCCACTCCAGGGATTCGAGCAAAAGGAACGTTGATCGCATCAACTACATAAGAGTACTTGAGTAGAAATGTCTTTGGTAACTCTGCACAACTGCCTTTGCTTGAAGCATTGACAGCCAATAATATCTCAATGTCTATTTTCGTTTTTGAACGAGAGATCGCAGCTACGGAACAGCCCCCTTTGCGGCTTCATCAGCCAATGAATTCCCTGCAACGTGAACGCTGATGATTCAGTGTGTGTATCACATGAGCTTTTGGTAGTTCGTTTCTCAACTGAACTACTTGTTCCCAAAGCTTTTTATGCTTTATTGTGCCAGTTTTTGCATCTTTGAATCCGTTTCTGAAGCCAATTCTGTAAATATTCATTATATGACTGGACACAGTAAAAGGTATCGCACACTATAAGAGTGGAGAATTCGCGATCTGTATTCTCAAGTGCCAGTTTGAATGCTTGTTGTTCAGCTCCCTGAGCTGTACAATCTCCTAGAGATTGAGTTTTAGTGACCATTGGTCAGAAATTACCATCGCGCATGTAACCTTGAACGATTGCGCACGCTGCACTGTAAGCTTGCTTACTCCCTGTAGCAGGTTGTGCTGATCTGTCAGTGTAAATTATAAATTCGTACTGATCGAGAGGCAGAATTTCAGTGGGCAGAGGACATTCATATTGCAGGAACGCTTGTGTTTTTAAATCAGGATCAAAAACATATTCAACATCTGTTGCAGCAAGAGAATTAACCCATTGTATCCATATAGGATGTAAAGCTTTTGCATTTGGAATGCTCGCTTCCGTAACTGCCGCTAAGGCTGGTACTGGGGTCACGACAATAATTTGTTTCCCCTGAGCTAGAGCTCTTTCTTTTGCTACAGCGGTTTGAACGGCTGTCAGTATCTTTTCTGTTGAAGTTAAACGCATTTCTGCTTGTGTATACAAATGTGATTTGTATGCTATTGGTACTTTTTCACCCTCATTAAATGTTAAATAGGTGAATCTGCATTGACCCGAAATTATTCAGATCACTACATTGCGTTTATTTACACATGTTTGTAAATGATTTGTTGCCAACATGTTAGCTTGAAATTGAAAGCAGGATGTCTGTGTGTTCCTGTGTCCAATGTTTTGTTGAAAAATCAGGTTTGATTAATTTGTAGAGAGGTTTAACCCTTTCTGCGTAATTTAGAATGTAAGTTCTTCCAAAATTTAGGAAACCCAAGATGGATTGTATGTTTTTCAGTGGTTTTGGAGGTTGGAGCAGCGCACACTTTTCTAAAAAGTTAGCTGCCAGGCTCTTGCCTTCACTTGAAAGCTCATATCCTAGGAAAAGGACATTGAGATGAGCAATTCTGGATTTTTTAAAGTTGAATTTATTGCCCTCAGAGGCAAAGCCCAATATAATGGTATTCACCATGTTCAAGTGCCTATCTAGGTCATCGTCTGTCAGATAGATGTCATCGACATATGACAATACCTCGTTATCATAAATTTGTAGTAACTCTGTCACCCTTGCTGAGAATAACCCAGGCTGTTTTTGAACCTCTGATGGAGTCGACAAAATTGACGCTGAGTCCCCATTATTGAGAAAGCTGTTAAGTACCCACTTTCAGGTGCTATGTTTTGACAAAAGAAACCATTTGAAATGTCCAATGTGGTTTCATATTTTTTACGCATAATGTCATTCATTAATGCTGTACTATGTGCATTTTGCACTGCAAATGTTTTGGAACAATTGTTCAAGTGTCTGTAATCCAAAACTAGATGATATGTATTGACTGGTTTGGATACAGGAAACAAAGGATTGTTCATTGAGGAGGTGCATGTTTCAATCACCCCTTGGTATTCAAGTTGATCTAAGATCTCCCTGACCTGTTTTTTAGCTTCTTGCTTTATTGGGTACTGCCTTTGTGCAGTAGGTTGATTTTTTAGCTGTATTTTGTGGTGAGGTGAGTCCTCATCCCATCCTACATGATTTTTGTATAATGTTGGGGCCTGGCGAACTGCCCATTTCATGGCATAAGTATATTTTAGGTGAATTAAAATATGGTTGAAGAAGGCTGGCATAATGATGTCCTCACCATGTGGGCACTCCCTGACAAATTTTGGTGGCCAGTCCTGTTCTGCTAGAAGTATATCATAACCCCTTGAAAGTTTCTCCCAAAAGAGTGCTTTCACTTTTCTTTGTATGTCTCCCTCCATTCTGAGTGTTATTTCATATAACTTTTGTGGAGTACTAACTCTGGTGTCTACAGTCTCTACTGTGATGTACTCATTCAAGTCCACTATCTCCAGAAGTTTCTTCAGCTTCAGCTTCAGCTTCAGCTTCTTCAGCTTCTGCCGACTTCTGCTGCACTGTCCAGCATTGTCTGAGCCCATTCTCCATTCTTGAGGTGTGTTCTCAGTATTCTCGGCATGTCTGATCTTCAGACCTGCTACCTTCTTTTTTGTGAATTGAGATTTTGATTTATTTTTCTGAACATGTTGATCGGCTTTGGACTTCACGCGTTCTTCTTTGTGATCTGACAGTCATCTTCTTTCTGATGTCTGTGACAATATCTGAAAGGTACGAGAGGAACGTGTATCAGTATCCTGATACCTGTCAGGTTTTCTTAAAGTATCCCTATTCCTGAGGTTATACCTCCTTTCAGAGGGCTGCTTTTGAGGAGACCTACCTTGGGATTGAGAACATGTCTCTTTTGGATTTTGTTTATTAGTTTCCAACTTCTTTTTAGAAGATGAAGGATTTTGTTTAATAGAGTCCTTCTCAGGACCTTCAGACAGTTTTGGCTTCAATGGTGTTCCACCCAAACTGTCTCTGCCTAATTCTGCATAAGATTGTTCTATTATACTGGGTAGTTCATGTTGATGCTCTGTTACATCAAATTCCCTTAAGCGTTGGCGGCTCGCCACTGATGCTGCCTCCCCTTTAATATTAGATAATATTATTGTTGAGATCTGGTCGAAGTTTTTCAGTAATTTCATACCTAAATTCAGAGCAGGGTCTTCCCCGTATTCGTTTTGAATTTGTTTCAGGACATCTGGTATTACTGCAATTGAAGGAACACCATGTGTTTTAGTATAGATGGCAGCAAAGACTGTGCCCCAAGTGGTGCAGTCTTCCATTTGTGGTGTAATCTCCATTTGCAAACAGATTGTTACGATTATGTGTGACTCATAAGGGCTAGTATTTGGAAATACTGCTTTGATTTGAGTATTTTTTTGAGCTATCCAGAATGGAATTTGTTCACGTTTCGTGGGCGTTTTACCCATGACTGCGTGTAAAGTCTGTGGAGTAATTTTTAGTGTATACCCATGTTGAGGGATTTGTTCTGGAATGGTTATTGGTGGTTGGACTGTGAAAGTCTGCATGACATATTGGACTAATTATCTGTAAATTTTTATTAACTCTTGTAGTTGAGTAAGTAATTCCTCGTCTGACATCTCTTCGATGTCAGGATGAGGTGTGTAGCCCGCTAGAATCGGCCATGTTGCTCCTTGTCTACGTGGTGGACCAAGCATGGTAATGTTTTTGTGATGTTTTAGGGCGTCTTTAAACCAGAGATTATGCTCCTGGTATGTGAGTGGAATTTAAATATCCTCGAAAGGAATATATTCCTCAGGTTGTTCGTCATCTTTAAAGAAGTGAAATACTTTTGTTACTGGATTTGATTCTGGGAATACAATCCATGAATAGAATACCTGTGTCTGAAAGGATTTGTGTGCCTCGATCACGAAAACTGCACAACCACCTCTTGGTGTTAGGCCATGTTTTATACGTTTTAGAGTAATGGCTCTCCTTAAGTTTGGTGGATGTTCATAACACCCTCATCGGTTTCATTTAAACCTGTAAAATTAAAAGCTGTTACGACTGGGTCAGCCGTAGCTACACTGTTCTCGGTGTTAGTATCCCCGTTCAGGGACATTGTTTTTTGGAAAATGTAGAACAAGTTTCAAGGAAACAAAGATAAGGTGCACAATATTTTGGAACACTGTATCATTCAACGTTGAACAAACCAAATAGCTAATATATAGGAATTTTGTCCTATTCAGCTTTGGTGGATACTTAACCCTACCCACTCCAGACGTCTAATGGAGTATGTGAGTAAGGGTCTCTGAGAAAAGCATGACTGAGTTACTCAGTATCTAGCGTTAAATGAGTGCCTTACCAAACGTTGGGCGTCATGTAGTGTAGTTCCTTTTAGGCTAATAGGCTCTGCGCATTGGAATAATATACCCTATAGATTTGGCATAGAACTGAGGTCAGTATGCCCCTATCGAGTACATTAAACTTAATTACTTTGTGCCAGCTAACTCAGAGGCCACTAGAAACTCCTTGTGAACAAGAAGGGAGGAGTTTCTGGCAACCGCATAAACATGACAACTTTGTTTCCGTTTAGAATCGGAACACTCTCAGAATCGTGGAAACAACAGATGACAGTTTCACTCAGTTTATCGTGCATGCTTAGTTTCTTCAGAGTTACACAGAAAGAATAGACGGGCGTTTCAATAAAAAGGATTTATTGAACAGTCTTGTTTCTCGTGTACGAGATATGAGCTGTTACAATCATAAGACAGTAAGCGAGATGAACAAGTTACTTACCTTCGGTAACGATATATCTGTAAGAAACATTAGTTAGTTAGATTCCTTACCTTAGAATATCCACAGGCGTCAGACTGGATCCAGAAAGATTTTTGGTCATCAGTACCCTTGCGAGTCGGTAGGCGTCGTCTGCGACTCCGCATCCGTCGTCGGCGTCGTGATCGCCGGGATGACGTCGTCGGAGTACTTAGACGCCACCCTCGATCGCTGACGTCAGTTCTGTACATAGCTTTCCGCGCCAGGAACGCAGAGCCATGCAAGAAACCGACACTGGTGCTATGAAACTACAGCCCTGAAAGAGATGACCTTAACCCTAGATATCAGTTCGCAGAACGGGGCGGATGGGTGGGGCGGTAAGGAATCTAACTAACTAATGTTTCTTACAGATATATCGTTACCGAAGGTAAGTAACTTGTTCATCTGAAAGAAACACGTTAGTTAGATTCCTTACCTTAGAATAGATACCCCAGCAACACCAACCCCGGTGGTGGGTCTGCGAACCAAGATCACACCAGGAAGTCCTGGAAAACGGAACGGACAAAGAAGCCATCTCTCCGGACTTGGCTGTCCAGGCAGTAGTGCTTGGAAAACGTGTGCAGCGAGGACCACGTAGCTGCCTGACAAATGTCCTGCAGAGGGACTCCCCGTCCCAAGGCAGTAGTAGCCGCTGTGGCCCGAGTGCAATGGGCCCTCAGCCGCACAGGAGGATACTTCTTAGCCAAGGAATAACAGGCCTTAATGCACAAAACTACCCACAGAGAGATGGTCCTCTTGTGCAATGCCCGCCCCTTCTTAGCGCCCACGTAGCCAACAAAGAGTTGGTCGTCCAACCGGAACTGTTTTGTGCGGTCCAAATAGAAGGAGAGTGCACGTTTTGGGTCCAGGTGGTGGAGCCTCTTTCGAGGGATGCGGAGGCGGAAAGAAGGTGAGCAAGGTAACAGACTGCCTGATGTGAAAGGCAGTAACCACCTTAGGAATAAAAGAAGGGCGAATCCTCAGAACAACCGTGTCCGGATGGACAGAGAGGAAAGGAGGTTTAGAAGAAAGAGCCTGGAGCTCACTCACTCTTCTGGCAGAGGTGATGGCAAACAGGAAAGCAGTCTTGAGAGTCAAAAGACGAAGAGGACAGTTATGAAGTGGCTCAAAAGGAGCGCACATCAGATAGGTTAACACCAGATTCAAGTCCCACTGAGGCATTACAAAGGGGACAGGAGGAAACATGTGAGTAATGCCTTTTAAGAATCGATTTACAACAGGGGACTTTAAAAAAGAGAAGGCTGAACAGGAAGCCGTAAGAAGGCAGAAACAGCAGAAAGATATCCCTTGATGGTGCCCAGAGCAGAGCCCTGCTGGGCCAGGGAAAGAAGAAAAAGGAGAACCTCAGAAAGAGGGGAGGAAAGGGGATCCACAGCCTTTGCTGTGCATCATGCCACAAATTTGTTCCACCTGCAGGCGTATACCGTTTTAGTGGAGGAACGCCTGGCTGCCAGAATGACATCACAGACTTCAGGAGGCAAGTCAAATGGCATCAACTGCCGCCGCTCAATCTCAATGCATGGAGGTGGAGGCTGGACAGGTTCGCGTGGAGGACCGTCCCCTGCTGCTGCGACAGAAGGTCCTCCTGAAGAGGCAGTCAAATCGGGGGATCGATTGACCGACTGAGTAGCTCAGGATACCAGTATCTTCGTGCCCAATCCGGAGCCACAAGAATGACTTGGGCCCAGTCGCGCCTGATCTTCTTCAGCACTCTGGGCAGGCGTGGTATAGGCGGAAAGGCATATAACAGAGGGAAGGAATGCCATCACTGCAAGCCGGATCGCCTGCAGCTCCAATAGGTTGATATGGAGCCGGGACTCCGCCGGAGACCAGAGGCCTCCGATCTCCGCCTCTCGCATGTTGCCCCCCATCCCAGGAGGGACGCATCCGCCACCACCACGTGCTCCGGTTGGGGTAGGGAGAGGGATCTGCCACTGACCCAATCGCGGTCCGTGAGCCACCACTGCAACTGTCTTGCAGTGCCCTCCGAGGTCAGGACGTGGTCGGACAGGTTGCCCTGATGCTGCGCCCACTGGAACATCAGGTCCCACTGCAGAGCCCGCATCCGCCACCTGGCGTGATGCACCAGCAGGATGCAGGAGGCCATCAGACCCAGCAGCCGTAGAGCCATCCTGACCGATACTCGGGATAAAGGCTGAAAGATCGGAATCAGAGCCTGAATATCCCGAACCCGCTGTTCGGGAGGATAGACCCGAAACTGCGCCGAGTCCAGAACCACTCCGATGAAGAGGAGCTTCTGGGAGGGACTCAGATGTGACTTCGGCACATTGATGGAGAACCCCAGCAAATGTAGGAGGTCGGACGTAGTCTGGAGGTGGGAGACGGCTGTTCGGGGCAAGCCCGCCTTCAACAACAAGTCGTTGAGATAGGGGAAGACTGGAACCCCTAATCTGCGCAGATGAGCTGCGACCACCGCCATCACTTTCGTGAACACCCGAGGGGCACTGGTGAGGCCGAAGGGGAGCACGGTAAACTGAAAGTGCTTGTGGCCTACCGAGAACTGCAGGTAACGCTGGTGGGCCGGCATGACAGGGATGTGGAAATAAGCGTCCTGCAAGTCCAAGGCTACCATCCAGTCTCCAGGGTCTAGGGCAGCCAGAACCTGAGCTAAAGTCAGCATCTTGAACTTCTCCTTCCGGAGGAAGGCGTTGACACTCCTGAGGTCCAAGATAGGGCGTAGGCCCCCTTTGCCCTTCTTGGGCACCAGAAAGTAGTGGGAGTAACAACCCCGCCCTACTTCTGGGCCAGGAACACTCTCGATGGCCCCCTTGGCCAAGAGGGCCGTAACTTCCTCCTGCAGAAGTTGCAAGTGATCCACCGACATGCGGTGGTACTGCGGTGGCATGGCTGAAGGGGTCGCCTTGAAGGGGAGGGAGTATCCCCTTTGGACGATTTGCAGCACCCACCTGTCCGAAGTGATGGTACGCCAGTGGAGCAGATGATGGTGAACTCTGCCTCCCACTGGCGTGGAATGGGCCTGAAAGCTCGGACAAGGAAGGCTTTGAGGCAGGTGCTGCGGGAGCAGATGTGGACTGACCGGCTCCCCCTGCTCCGCCACGGCGGAATCCACGTCCGCGACCAGGCCGTAGCCCTGGAGTCCTTAAAGCGCTCCAGCGCTCTATCTGCTTTGTCGCCAAAAAGGCGACGGCCATCAAAGGGCATGTCCATGAGGGTGCTCTGAACATCCCCTCAGCAACAGCCTGGGCGAGCCGTGTCCTGGCCTCCTCTGGACACTGGGGCAGCACGTCCGCCACCTTATCCCACAAAGAGTGGGTGTAACGGCCCAAAAGGCACGTGGTATTAATGGACCACAATCCCAGACTGAGGGAGGAAAACTGTTTCTTGCCAAACTGCTCCAACCTTTTGGAATCCCAATCAGGAGGTGTGGACGGGAAGGAGGTTTGGAACGTGAAGGTCTGGATAACCAGACACTCAGGGGTGGGGTGTACGGACTTAAAGCTGGGGTCGCCCTTAGCTGGGCGGTGGCACCGGGCCACGTTCCAATCCACAGGAGAGTAGGGGTGGGCGGAATTTGCGAAATTCACTTTCGCAAATTATCGCGAAAATGTTAAAAATCTCCGCAAACACGCGGAAATATCGCGAAGATGCGGAAGTTTTTTCTCGCCCGTTCGCGGTATTTTCTGCGTGGTCGTGGCTCGCCAACTTACCCATGCGGTTGCTCGCGGTCGCAGCCATCTTGTTTTCACTTGTCTCGCGGTGCATGATCGCGAGTAGAAAGACGTGATCGCGACGAATGACGTTACTGCGGGCGCGAACTGTCGTGAGACAGCGCAAATGGCTGCCAACAATCCAACATCTCGTGGAGAACGCGACCGGATCGGGAAAACTTGTCAGCGAACGCGGGGATTCAGGTAAGGCGATCGCGCGCACGCGAGAATGTATTATTTTACAGCGCGAGCAAGCAAAAAAGTTTCCGGTAAAATGCGGATTGTGGAAATTTTGACATTTTCGCGCTCTCTGCCGAACACGAAAATGTCAAATTATCGCAATTTCCGCGAGCGGAACGGAATTTTAGCCCAGGCCTACAGGAGAGACTGTGGAGGGCTTGGACTAAGTGCCCCACAGAACGTCGGTGAGGGCCTCATTAAACTGCAGTAGAGGCTCCAAAGAGCTTACCGGTGGTTGAAGCACCTCAGTGAGGAGGTTAGTCCTCACGGCCACTGCAGGGCTCCAGGTGTAGGGCCTGGGCCACCCTGCGCAGCCCCACAGAATAAGTCGCACCCTCCTCCGTAGCCACGGAAGGAGGAGAGATGAAACCAGTATCAGACGAAGTGTCTAGACCACTGGCATCCCCCAGCTCATCTGCTCAGTCCTGACTTAACTGGCACTGCTGTGTCAGAGGGTCCTCAGACCCCTCCCAGTCCTCCCCTTCATCCGTCTCCTGGTAAACAGGGAGAAAGGACGGAGCCGGATCATAGATGAAATGTTCACCCATCGATGCCGGAGACGGCGCCGCTCCGACGCCGGACCCGGACCTGGGCTGAAACTAGGGACGGCGTCGTCCGAGGATGGCACCGGGAGCAACTCCATGGGGGTAGGCGCCGGCGGAGGAGTCACAAGGTCAACCGGCGTCGACCGGGAACCAGGCCTGGATCCCATTGGGACCTGCAGCGTAGGGACCGAAGTCGACGATGGCGCCGAAGCCGCCGACTCGCTAGGCCCCCAATCGGGCCTGCGGGGCCCAGAGGCACGCCGGCAGGCCTCAACGGCGGAACGAGACTCCTCATGGCCACGAGGAAGTCCCGAATCTCGCCTGGAGTCGCATGAGGCCCAGGGACCGGAGGGTATGGGGCCAGATGCGACTCCTGCGGCTCCGGCGGAGCCGCGCGGGTGGTGCCCCCTGAACCCTCGGCCGAGTCGCGCGACCGGCGAGGGGAGTCAGAAGAGCGATGTCGCTTCTTCGACTTCTTTTTACCATGCCTCGACTTACCTGAATGCGAGGACTTGGATCCCGACGAGCGGTGATGATTTCGGCTCGCGACTGGTTCTGGTACCTCCTCCTCGACCGGGACCTCGAGCGGTGCCGACTGCAGGATCTCGAGGAGCTGGCGGGACGCTCCCGCCTAGCCTTTGAGGTCAGGGCCCGGCAGTCGGGGCACAACTTGTCATCGTGGTCGGCCCCAAGGCAGTAGAGACACCGATGGTGGGGGTCGGTAACCAACATAAGTCGGTGATAGACGTCACACGGCTTGAACCCGGGCATCCCTACCAGCACCAGGAGTCGAAGTCGACTCGAAAAAGGAGACAAAAATGGCCAAAAAGTTAGTCAAAAAATGACTAAGGGTTTGCTCTTCCCAGATCTGCGCTTACTGGCGCGGAAAAAAGAAGAACTGACGTCAGCATGCTAGGGCAATGTCTAAGTACTCCGACGACGTCATCCCGGCGATCACGATGCCGACGACGGACGCAGAGTCGCAGACGACGTCTACCGACGCGCAAGGGTACTGCTGACGAAAAATCTTTCCGGATCCAGTCTGACGCCTGGGGATATTCTAAGGTAAGGAATCTAACTAACGTGTTTCTTTCAGATATATTATGTACAGCGTGAGCAGTAGAAAGAAATAATACTGCGCTAGCATTATCTTTTAGATATGACACATATATTCATATACATAACTAACATAAGCTAAAAATGTGAGTACTCATAAGATGCTGTTCTACCCCAGTGTACCTAACCTAAGTGTAGTACAATGTAAGAAGTAGGTTATGTATTCCATAGTATGGTAGGCTATAGTATGATATGCTATAGTCTAGTATGCCAAGTCTGGTATGCCAAGAGTCCCTCTAGGTTCTAGTCAGCTCCATACCTTGAGAATGAGAGAGGTGGGAATATCTTTCCGGGTCTTGAACTCTAACACCCCACGAAGGGAGTCAGAACACTGGAAGCTGGATTCTCTGCGAGCAGGGATGACAGCGTCTCTTATCAGTGCGTCAGGCCAGAACACGGGCTCCTCTAAAGTCGAGGTCTCCTCCTACTTGCTTGAGCACGGGAAGGTATATTTATAATTGGTAGGTGTCTTGCAATGTTAGGATTGACGTAAAGTCGGGCAGAGAAAGGCATCAGGAATGAAGCCTTAACCCCTTCCCTGCAGGGGTAACTCCCCCGCGGTGCGGGGGGGGCTCAGCGCTGCAGTGCACATGACGAGCACAGCTCGTCATGTCTCACAGTGGAGCTGTGCTCCTGACGAGCTGAGCTCGTCACGACCCCGCCCACTGATTAATTCTCCCGCACAAGCGGGGAATTAATCGCGGGTGGGCGGGCCGCATCCGTTATGATGAGCTCAGCTCGTCATGAGCACAGCTCCACTGTGACTCATGACGAAGCACAAAATGAGTTAAGGAATAGCGGTTCATGCATAATAAATGAGCTCTTGGAGAAACCAATAATCCTGTGCTAGGGGAACTCCCAAGAGCTTAAGGGTCTGGTTTCTAAGAACTCGTTGTGACGTTGGGGTGGACGGATGTAGGTGACCATGTCTGTATTTGGATAGTATGGCTAAGGCCTAAATAAGGTCTGGGATCTTATGCCTATATAAGGGCAATGTGAATTGTGCCTATATAAGGACATGTTTCAGGAAAACCTTTATACGGACACCTAAAGCGGAATACAACACCGGTATGCCTTAGATGTGAGCGGGAGGAGGGGACCCTGATGCATACGATCTGGCACTGTTTTGGAGAGGGGTGGTGACCTGCCTCTCTGAGGTGCTGGGCTGAGATTTGCCCCAGTCGCCGAAGTTAGTGCTTTTACATGTTATGGATGGGGGCAATATTTATAAATGCCACCTTATGTTGCTGAGGTTCACTTTGGCGAAGAGCGATATTGCTAGGGCATGGTATCTGCGACACCACCTTTGGTGTCGGTATGGAAGAGGGTCCTTACCTTCTGTATGGGCTTGGAGCTTCCTGTTTTCACGGCAAGAGGGTGCCCGCAGAAGCATTTTAAAATTTGGAAGCGGTGGTCAGATTATCGGGGCTTGCTGCTGGAGCCGGTTGCTGCAGCGGGACCCCTTAATCCAGTATAATGTCACTTTGCTGGTACAAGATGTGGTTTATTGCATTTATGTGTACTGTTGCGAGTAGTTGTGGGACAAGGCCAAGACTAGGTTGCGTCTAGGAGGCTGGTAGTGCGACTGGGTGGGGGGTTGGGGGAGTTGTTGGGTGGGGTTTGCACATGTTTCTTTCATCTGTATTGCTCTTTCTTTATCCTTGTTCTTTTCATTGAAAAGTCAAAGTCATGATGCTTTGTACTTATTGTGCAGATGTCTCTGGATTACAGAGCCCTGCTCTATATGTGTCATTTGATGAATAAAATTTGTTTAAAAAAAAAATTGGTATAGTATATACAGAGCAAGCTTCCTAGATGACTTACCCAAATGATCTGACGACTTCGAGTGCAACAAAGATCTCGGACTCAGCAACCGCTCACAGGACTATCCTCTGGACCAAGATATGGATCAACACGGCATCGAACATTAAGCCCTCAGGAGCTTGAGGGATCACTCCCTGAAGATCTCCAAGTTCATGACATGACAATCGGAGCAGAACTTCAGACTGTGGTCGCGCACGAGGCACCAAAGGCACCAAGGCATACAAGGCATGCGGGTCCGTCATCGATATTGAGTAGTGACAAGCGTAGCAAAAGTTGAAGCCGGCCTTCAGAGAGGACATCGCTCCCAGACCAGGAGGAAAACCTCAAAAGGACTCAACAAAAAGTTGATAAAAGTTAGTCGAAAATTGACTAAGGGGTAGCTCTTCTCCAGATCTGCGCTGACTGGCACAGAAAAAAAAGATCTGACATCAACATGCTGGGGGGACGCCTATATAGGCACCGTACATGTCACTTCAGCATGGACTACACCGACGATGCCACATGAAGCCGAACGATGCCACCTACCAGCGCGAAGAGGTACTACTCGAGAAAAATTTCCAGATTCAGTCTAGCGCCTCGAGATAATTCAGAAGCTGAGAAGTCTGCGGCTAAAAGTCTCTATCACAATACGTGGGCACCTTTTCAGATCAAGTCTCATCCCTAAGGAATTTGCTAAAGAAGGGAGTATGCAGATTCCTTACCTTAGAATTATCACCAGGCATCAGACTGGATCCTGAGATTTTTCGTGGGCCTTACCCCTGAGGGCCAGTAGGTGGCATCGTTCCACTCTACGTAGTATTGTTGGCGTCATCCGTGCCAGAAGTAACGTGCATGGTGCCTATATAGATGCCACCCCAGTGTGCTGAGTTTTTTTTCATGACTTCCAGCGAGAATTTCGGAGTCACAAAGAACACTGGTACAGAAAACTAGGGCCCTGAAAAGAGAACAGCCTTGTCCCTAGAAATATGTTCAGAGTGCGGGTAAGATGGATGGGTCGGTAAGGAACCTGTGGCTAGAGAGAGTTTCTATCAGGTAAGGCATTGCTGAAGGTGAGTAACTTGTTCATCTGATAGATACTTCTCTCCACAGATTACTTACCTTAGAATATTTACCCTGCAATACCTCCCTGTAGGTGGGGATACAAAAAGTTTTACATGAGGAAGTTGTGCAGGATTGAACGGAAAAATGTGCCCATTCTTATGAGCCTGATTGTCGTGGCAATAGAGCTTGGTAAACATTAGCATAAATGCCCCCCTTGCTGCCTGGCAGATGTCAAGGACAAAAACTCCACATGCTAATGCAGTGGTTTTAGCTTTGACTCTGGCGGAATGAAGTTGCTTCTTGGCCAGTGCACAGCAGATTTCAATAGAGAGCATGATTCATCAGGAGATGATGGGTGACTGTACCGCCATCCTTTCTGGGGTCCTATAAACCCCATGAAGGTTCCTCTACCCAAAAAGCTTTTGCACGGTCAAGATAGAATGACAATGCACTTTTGTGTTCAGCTGGTGGAGTTCCTCCTATACTTTAGAGAGATGAGGTGGAGCTTAAAAGGTAGAAAGGGTGATGGATCAGTCTATATGAAAGGGAGTGATGACTTTCGGTAGGAAGAAAGCTCTTGTTCGAAGGACCAGCTTGTCTGGGAAGATGCTGAGGTATAGATGCTTGGATGACAAATCCTGGAAGTCAATGACCTTTGGGCAGATGTTATTGTCACTAGAAAGGCTGTCTTGATACGAACAAGTCTGAGAGGACAATTCTGTAGCGCTCGAAAGGAGCACACATCAGGAAAATCAGAACTAATTTCAGGTCCCACAGAGGGATTGTGAGAAGCTGGCTTGGTATATGGTGTACAATTATGTAAGTGGGCACCTTGCACCAATCCAGACAACCCTTATGGAGATTTTAGTGGTCTTAGACAACCTTAGAAAGCTCTCTAAGTTGTACCTGTGGAAAGCAGCCTTCAGGCTTAGTCCAGAAGGAGTGTAAAGCAGCTTGTTTTACCAGAGCACAATCTTATAGGTATAGATTAAGTGAAAAAGAACCACACAGTGTATTTATAAAAATATATATTTATTATAAGACATTCACTAACACATACAGATATCTCCTAGCCGCAGACATACGCAATTCACACAATACTTTTCAATAGAAACAAGTAAGTAGCACAAAATACACAGTGGTCACCAGGGGAAGACCAAACCATATACTAAAATAGTGGTATGTTATGTTATGTTAACTGTTCTTATAGAATGCATGGCTGCCCCAGCAACAAGGCGTCCCAGTGCTAAAACTAAAGGAACAGACAGGAAGAGAAATGAACTAAAGGTTGGAGAAAAGCCACGTCTTGATCATTTTCCTAAAGGCCCAATGATCCTGTGTGCCACAGGCAGCCAGAGGAATGGAATTCCAGAGGACGGGTACCATTGCCCTGAACGAGCGCCCCCTAGCTCTTGTCCTGCGCACTCGCAGGACACAGGCCAAATGCAGGTCCGTGGAGCTCAGGGCTCGAGCCGGCACATACAACGAGCACAGCTCATTCAGAATTTGCGGCTCTAGGCCATGCAAGATCTTATGAGTAAGACATAATGTCTTGAAGTAGACTCTCTGTTCTATCGGCAGCCAGTGGAGCTGGGACAGAAGGTCTGAGGCATGGCAGTACTTAGGTAGTGCAAAAAACATCCGGGCAGCCGCATTCTGTGCCTGTTACAGTCTTTTAGTCACAGCTATATTTACGCAGAGTAGTAGCTTGTTACAGTAATATAGGCGAGCCTGCATGGTGGATTGGACGATCATCTGTTGGGTGGGTCTGTCAAAGTATCCCAGAATGGGTTTCAAGCCCCATAGAAGACTAAAGCAGATGCTAGCCACTGTCCTGGCATGACCTTCAAATGAGAGGGTGCTGTCCACGAAAACTCCTAGATTCTTAACCGCGAATTTTGGTTGCCCCATAGATGGATATCTCTGCCCACCAAAAGCACCTCTGACTTGATGGAATTTAATTGCAGGTCGTTATCAGCCATCCAATCAGAAAAGGCCGTAAGGTCGTCTTGAAATTTAACCTGATCTTGCTTGGAGTTATTGGAGAATGTAAACACCAATTGGGTATCATCGGCATATGATACCATGGCAATGTTCGGAACTTTTGCCAGAAGGGCCAGAGGGCGAACATAAATGTTAAATAAAGTGGGGCTGAGGGCAGATCCCTGTGGCACACTACAGCGAGAGGGTGAACACTGGAAGTATAAGGAGGAGCAGAGATCTGGAAGGACCGATCGATCAAGAAGGACGCAAACCAGGCCAGGGCTTTACCCTTAACCTCGATCTTCTCTAACCGATGTAACAGGATCCTATGGGAGACCGTCTCAAGGGACGCGCTAAGGTCTAACAGGATCAATGCCGAGGTTCTGCCCTCATCCAAGGTGGACCGTAGCGGCTCTGTATCTGCAAGTAATGCAGATTCAGTTCTAAGATTGAGTTTGCCTCCACATATTGAGTCAAAATGGTGTTAACATAGGACTCCATGATTTTAGCAAGGTATGGAAGCAAGGATATTGGACGGAAGTTCTCTGGTAGAGATGCATCCAGCAGGGACATTACTTTGGCATGATTCCATGACTCAGGGATCACCGATGCTGACAGTGACCTATTGATCAGCTCCCTACCCTCCGACAGGAGGCAATTGCGAAATTTCCTGAAAAGGTCTGGCGTTAAAGGGTCGTCAGGGGAACCTAATTTTACCTTGGTCGACAGAGCCTCCATGTCTTTGAAGGACATGGGCAGAAGGTCCTGGAGGGAGTGAGGCGTAGCAACCAAAAAAGAATTATCCTGAAGTTCGGGGGCAGCCTTCCCTAGACAAAATGTGCTATAAATGCGTTCCACCTTGCTAATAAAATATTTATGCAGTGTCTCTCATTGAAGTTTAGAAGATATAGTGCTTTTAGCAGCAGGCGGGGGTTTTACCATTTCTTTCATAGGGGCAAACAAGGTTTTAGTTGGATTGCTGCTCGTAGTAATTATGTTGGCATAGAACATTGCCTTGTTCTCCCGGACCAGTTTATGGTACACTTTGACTGCGTTCCTATAGATAGTTTTTGCTGTAAGATCAAATTAACTTCTCCATGCCCGTTCTAGGATTTTACATTTTTTCTTTTCTGCAATCAAAGACTCATCATACCATGCGTAGGTTTGAATAAGCTTGGCCTGGGTCCTTTTAGCAGGGATGCAGCAGTCTAGTGCTTTATTAACCCATCCCCTGAAGGCAGCGTTAGCTGCCTCTATATCTGTAGACCATTCTGGGCGATGCGAGTTTAGAGTAGCTGTGAAAATGATCGGGTCTAACTTGTGCCACTGGCGTTTCATTGAGGATTGATGGGGGGATTGCAGAGGAGGACCATCTATACAGAGGCACAGAGAGATGAGAGAATGATCCGTCCAGAGCATGGGGGGGGTAGCCTCCATAGTCTGGAGATTCGAAATTATGGGGTCAAGAAGGTGGCCCGCTTTATGTGTGGGTCCCACCACCAGCTGCGTTCGCTGGGAGGCAGCCATATCACCCAGGAAATTGTTAATCTCCTAGGACTCTTGACATTCCAGGTGTAGGTTAAGGCCCCCAATGATACTAAAATTGGCTGTTTCTAGTATTAGTGTAGATGCAGTATTAGCTAGGGCTTCTTGAAAGGCTTTTGAAGGACCCGGTGGGTGATAAATAGGCAGGCCAGAGAGTGGAAAATTGTGGGCCAGTGCAATTTTAAAAAGAGCACTTTCGCAGTTGGAGATATTCTGCGGAGAGAGGCTGCATGCCCCCCCCCGACTGTTCTATTCTGGGTGCACATGATGTAGCCTGCCGGTAGGGCCAGAACCGGGATGGCCACAGAATCAATGGTAAGCCATGTTTCTGTGAGAAATAGAATATCCGGTGTGACTTCTTGCAGGAGGTCTAATACCTCTGCATGATGTTTGACAAGAGACCTGCAGTTGAGGCTACATATGGTACGATTCTTCAGCCCTAGGCTAGAATCGGCACCCGGGAGCACCTACCCACCCCGAACCCACATATGTTGCACTGCTGGGCGGTGGAATCAAGATGCCAGTTATGTGTCCACAGAGGGCTTTAGATTGTAGTACAAGCAAACATTCCAGTGTGTAAACTTGTCTGCGAAACAGTCCAGACGGTCTAGTGACATCCAGGCGCAGTCGGGCGCACACATCCGCTGCACGTCGGTACCATCCCAGGTTTAAATATCGGCTGGGAGGGGCTCAGGGAAGAGACTAGACCGTCTACTTCCTAAAATGGCCACCGCAGATGGCCACCCGGAAGTGAGGGATCAAAGATTCTAGTCCTCCCTCCACTCACTCAGCAAAGAATGCTGCATTGGACCTGGGAGGGCAGCAGGAAAGCGGAGACTACTTAGGTAAATGTTTTCCAAGCAACTACTTAAGTAAAGGTTTTCAACCAGTTAAAGCCAGATAATGGCAAAATTTAAAACCCAGCACAGTAGCAGTGCAATTATTGCAATTCCCAAGCATTAAACATCACACATTTAAATAAAAAAACGATTGGACAGGATCCATAATAATACCTGTCTGTACCTGTATGCAACCACGACTCGAGTCAAGACTATACCCAGAAGAAGTAGAAGTGCCGGGACCCAAGGAACCACCCGAGGTAAGTAAACAGAGCCCCATGGAGGCCGTGTTCAGAGTGGGAACACAACCACAGGATCACTGCAAGTCAATGAGTAAGTCTCAGTTGCAATTTTGAAAAAAGGAGGACCCTTTACAAGTGGACCGTGAAGAAACTACATGGAAGACAGAAGGTTGGAAAGCCACCCCACTCGTGGATACCCTAGGAACCAGGATACCTACACCAGGGAAGCCGGGCGCATAGGTGTGAAGTGGCATCGGAAACCGCTGTCAAACTCAATGGAGAACTTCAGGAAGGTGCTGCTGCTGGAGAAATTGAAAGTGTCCTGTGGAACACAAAGGTGGATTCAAGATGAGAAGTACCTGCAAGCAGAGGGGACAGAGTCTATGCCACGCAGGAGTGACCAGGAGGTACGAAAGACGAATGCCCACCGAGAGTTGATGGCGACCTTGGAGCTGCAGCTGTGTGGACCCAGTGACACTGTGGAAGACCAGGAGCCATTCACGAGCTATCCCACATTGGATGTCGAGAGTAAAGGGGGTCTGTGTCAGCCAAGAGAACAAACAAGTCTTGGCAACTGCAAACAACGTGGCAAGCGAAAAAGGTGCAGTGTCGGGACCAGCAAGGTCCAAGTGACTCACCACAAACAGGGGAGTCAGAGAAGGCCCTGAGCAATCAGGGAAGCCCACTGGAATCAAAGAAGACCTTCACAAAGACCCACAAGCCGGATGCACTGGAGTCACAAGAGAACATCAAGCAGCACACCAAAGATGCAGGACCTCAGTGCAAATGGTGAAGACTAAGATCTTGGTCACAAGAGATGCTTGAGGTTGGGGGTACTTGGAGCCCGAAGACCTTGGTGGAAGGAAGCCAACAAGCCTTTGCAACGGCAAGTCAAAGCAGTGCACAGGGGTTCTGTTCCAGCAGTTCCCACAAGGGATACTGGCCCCAAACTTGGTTAGAGGACCGGGCAGGCCTCGAGGGAGTTGAAGAACTACTACCTGTGTTACTGAGCCTTTCGGAGTTCGTGGGAGCCCAGGAGCAGCAGACCGGTCAGCTTGGTTGCAGTGCCTGCAGATGCAGGGAAGTGACTTCTTCACTTTAAGGGAGATTCCTTCAAGTGTCTTGGATGTCCACATGCCTTAGAAGGTTCCTGGATGGAGCACAGGCATAGACTGCAGCAGACGTGCAGGACGACGAGACCAGGAGCATCGGGAGTCTTCCCAGTTGCAGTCTCGGAGACCAGTGCAAAGTCCAGAGTGCCCAGACGGTCGAAGATGAAGTGGTGTCTTGATATGAATTTTGTCCCACGATGAATCTAGGGACCCATCCACAGGTAAGCCCCCAGTACACTAAACCCTGGGATCCCTGAACCTTTTAAACCTAGTAACTACATGGAATCATACCTCCCACACCGTTTATGGTGTGGGGGTATGATTTCAACATGTTTGATACCAAACATGACTGGGTTTGTTACAGTCAGTGTACCTATGCCCTGGGTACGTCAGTACCATATATTAGGGACTTGTAAGGGTACACCAGTAGCCAATCGGGGATGTACCTAAGTACTTACCATAACCAATTTAGGGATGAAAGCACAGAGACTGGAATCCTATTTAGCAGGATTCCAATAAGACTAGTCAGAAACCATAACACCAGGCAAAAAGTGGGGGGTAACCATGCAGAAGGATCCTAACTTCCTACAAGGGGTCTGATTGAAAGGAAGTCCCACCAAGAGATTTTTCCGACGAGTCCACCATGGGATGGAGGATTTTGCCACCGGGGAAAGGAGGATCTTGTTGTCCCATAGAGCCTTTCGCTAGTCTCATTTGTCTTCCAGATCCTGTTGCAAAGGTTGCATCCTCCGTATGGCATTGGGAACTAGGAAGATGCAAGATGCCATCAGACCGAGGAGTGAGGCAACGGAACCGAAGGATGAAGAGAGGGAAGAAGTGGATTGTACTTCAGAGTGATAGATGATAGTCTCCCCTCCTTTGTGACCTTTCTTTTGTACCAGAAAGAACCTTGAATAAACTAGTTTTCCTCGTTGAGAGGGGGGAACTTCCACTATGGCAGATTTTTGTAAGAGAGTGGCTACCACCTGCTGCAGAAGTTGCAGTTGGTTTTTACTGGAGGATTCGCCGGAGGTGGACAGCAAAATCGTAGAGAGTACCCATTCTGCAAAGTACTTAGTACCCATTGATCTCTTGTGATGCCGCGTCAATTTAGTACGTGATAAGCGATACTTTCCCCCACTAGAGTGGTTAACGGCAATTGGGGAAGCAGTAGCTCATTCTTTAGTTGGAGTCTTTGCGGAGGCAGAAGACTGGCGTTGGGTGCCTCTACATCGGGAGGGACGACGCCCTTGGTAATGTGCTCTGGTCTGATGTTGTTGCCTCTGAGACAACTGAGGGGTTTGAAACCTCTGATGAAATGGTCTACGGTCGTATGGCTTGTATCTACGGCACTCCTTTCTCTTTTCAAGGCCTACCACCTTTAGAGTGTAAAGTTCTGCCTTCATCCTGGCCAATGCACCAAAGAGAGCTTCGTTGGGCTTCCGGCTTTAGTGCAGTGAGCTGTAGCCAAGATGATCATCTAGCACATATGCCATGCGCATAAGAATGGGCAGCCAGAGATGCCCCATCTGCTGCAGCACTGATCATCTGGTTTGCCACTAAACCCCCTTCCAGGAGAACTTCTTCAAAGTCTTGGCGATCCTCTTTGGGCATCTTGTCTTAGAAGCGTTCCAATGAATCCCACAGGGCCCTATCATAGCGCCCCAAAAGAGCTGAAGTGCTAGAAACCTTAAAAAATGAAGCTGCAGTGCCACAAACTGTCATTCCCCAAGAGTCCTGGGCTCTGCTCTCTTTGTCCAGAGGCACAGTTGAAGAGGAAGGCACTGCATGAAACTTTTTTGCACCTGCAATGATTACAGAATCCGGAGGAGGATCCGCCCTCTGGAACAGAGGGTCTTGCTCTTGAGGCTTGTACTTTTTGCAGATCCTTGCTTGGGCCGTCTTGAGAGTTTCCAGAGTAATGAAGGTTGTAGAAGCTCATGTACCAAAGGTAGCAATGATCTTGCTGCTGACCTTTGGTGCAAAGTCTAGAAAAAGACAGACGATGATGTCTGAGGAGTAGGCGTATCAAGCTTCAGCTTATGCGCTCCTATAGCCAGCACCTCGTGATAAGTATCAATATCATCCACGGGAGGGATTCTCAAAGGTGGACTGTCTGTTAATGTGGGAGAAAAGTCCCTTTTTGAAGAATGCGTGGAAGATGAGGACCATGAAGGTGATCTTTACCTTTTGCGGTGGCTATATGCAGGAGACCTCTAACGCTGATGGAGTTGCTGCCTTGTCACGTTTTCGACCTCTGGGAGAAGCAGTAGGAGAAAGGTCCACAGTCTGCACTAAGCGAGCCAGAGGTGATCTGTGCAGAGGAGTCGAGTAGTCCAGAGAATGTTGCATTTGCACTGTGGAAGAATTCTGCTAGTGGTGCACTGGTAATAGCCATTTGGGAGATAGGTGCACAGAATGCGATCACTGTCCTCCCTTTTCTTGCTGTGCAGGAGGATCCACTGTCTGCGGTGTCCCTCTCTGTGACTGCCGCTCAGAGGACAGCAAAATGTAGCTGCTCGACGTCGACAGAGGCACGTGAGGCGATCTCGACTGCAAGCCTGTAGACTCTGAGCGTCCCTTCGACGTTGAAGGGGGTAGACTGGGAACGCCTTTCTGATGGTGATGGTGATTGGTGTGTTAACGTCGAGAGATGTGAATGCCTCGACATCGAGCAACGTCACACCACCGAGATATCTTGAGCTGGAAACGAGTGCTGGGAAGACACTGATGGAATTTTCGACTTCAGAAGAGGTATCGCCGACGGAGGCTGGAGACTTGATGCCGGATGGGTCTTAGTCTTCAATGTCAAGTGAGGGCCTATCAACAGAGACTGTCACTTTGGCATTAGGCGTGGACCTGCCAACGGAGATAGAAGCCTCGACGTCATATGGGGAGATGACGACGTCTTTTTGATCTTGAACGTCATCGAGATAATGTCCATGTAGATCAAGGCCTCGATGCTGTCCATTGCCGGGTGGACGGTAACGGAGGACTTCGTCTTGACATTCAATGCCTTAGAGATGGTGCCAACGGAGACCGACTCCTCGACATTTACCATCGCCAAGTTGACGGCAACGGATGGGGCTGATCCGACGCCGGTGTATGCCGTCGATGGAAAGGCATCATACCTGCCACTTTTTTCTTTGTAGTCGTCGACTACAAGCGGTGTTCCGATACCTTTGGCGGCCGCCGCATCGACGGAAAGAATCGCAAAGTCACTTTATGTGCCATGAGGCATTTTCGACGCCGAGCCCCGATGCCGAAGGGAAACAGATAGGGATCTTACTTCTTGAAGCCGATCTGGTTTGCCTTTTCTTGTGCCTCAATGGAGTTCTTCCTCTGGAAGTAGTAGATTTCTGCTTCTCAGAAAGGCCATAAAGAGGAATCCTTTCTCTCTCCTTGAGAGTGCGCCTAGAAAGATATATGCAGTGTTGACAGAACTCAGGAGAATGTGTCTCAGGGAGACAGAGAATGCACACAGTGTGAATCTGTTTTAGACAAAAATTCTGACAGAGAAAGGTAGCTTCTTATTTTAACAGGTGAAATACGTCAAATGAATGAAAACTACCAGATTTGTTTAGGAAAGTTTTTGACAAAAAGGCAACAAAATAAACTCTGAGCTGAAAACTCCAAGGTCCTGACTGAAGGAGCCAAAAACAACAACTGGCCTAACTGTCACCCCTGAGGCATGATGGGAAGCTGGGGGTCATGGCTTCCTTAAAGGCACGATGCCAGTTTTTTGTTTTTTTATTTGCTTTCATTTTCTTTGCTGTTATAGTCCCAATACCGCCTATGGGTTAACAAGGCTGCTTTTCTGTAGTTCGTTAAAGAGAGCTCAAGTGTCTCTTTCCTCTTTATCTTGTGTGCTTTTTTCTTTGATATGTATGCATTCTAAAGCTTTAAGATACAAAAGCAGATTAAATAAGCATTGGTTAGCCTTTCCTGTTTTGAAGGCTGCATTGGCTTATGGAAAATTATGATATGTATATGTATATTACCTACTGGCGGTTGCCAGTAGGTAGTTATAGTTAGGACCCCTTTTCCATAGGAAAACCTCAACATTCTATTTTGAATAACTTTGGCGCCGGTCGACGAATCCTCGCGAATTTCTCAAAATAGGTGGGGCGCTACGCTCCGCTCCTACCCTGAAAGTCTCGGGGGGATCCGTCAAGCGGGGGCTGAGATAAAAGGGGGGTCCCAAAACGCGTTTTTCCCATGCATTTTTCCATAGGACCTTTAGAACGAGCTACAGCCCGAACGGCTGAACAGAATTACTCGAAATTTGGCAGAGAGGTAGTCCCTAGGTCAAGGAAGTGCCTTTTGTAGGTTTGGTGTAAATCTGTTCAGTAGATTCTGAGAAAATAGCCTTTAAATCAATATATATATCTGAGCCCGCTTACGGTACGCTTACCGTACGCTTACCGTAAGCGTACGGTGGCGTGCGCGAGCGCGATTCTGATTGGCTCTTAGATCTTAGTAAACATTCGAATCGGCCGAAACCAGGAAGCGGCGGCCGCCATTTTGTGTATTTCACTCTGAAAAAAAGAGTGAAAACAAGAAAAGGGAGGGGAGGAGCCAAGATGGCGACCGGGATGGCAGCGTAGGCTCCCGGCTCCGTGAACCTCCGCACCCCGCACAGATATCCTGCATGAGATCCTTAGCCTGCGCTAGCTGCCCGTGTTGGTGAACGCGAGCGGCACCCGACCGTGTGACCCCGAAGTTTCTGGCAGCGGTACCGCCGGAGAAATGTCCGTCTGAAGTTTGCGGCCTGTGCAGCCCTGGAGCCGGGACCTCGAGTGGACGCCGTGGCCGGGCGGCAGTGCAACAACAGCGGCCTTCGGTGACTGGGGGGAGTCGGACTGCCGGAGTGGTGCGAATGTTGGCCTGCGTTTCGCCGTGGTCGTTCCTACCACTAAGCGTAGCGGAACGGGTGCGGGCCCGGGGTGGCGACTCCGGGACTCTCCGGTGATTGCCTCGGCCGGTGAGCTGCCCGGGCGCCGCCCGTAGCTCGCCCCGATTTTCGCGGGCTGCTCCCGGATTTTCGCGGGCACTGGTCCGTGGTGGGGACGACTGTGGCCCGTGACCACACACCGGACACATCATTTGCCTGCCCCCGGAACCCTGTTTCCAGTGACATGGAACCCGAGGCGCTTGGGCCTGAGTCCCGGTCCCGATCTGGGTTGGATCTACCCAGCGGCCATTTTGGTCGGACAGTGTCCACTATCCTGTACACTGGGTTGCAGCAGGATTGGGAGGGTGCGCCTCTGAGGAGCGTAGCGGAGCGAGCGCCGGGAGCTGTACTGGGGTACGGTGACCTTCTCGAGGCCCTCGGTGCCCTTCATTCCACCTTGGTTCACGGCGCCTGGGTGTTGGGGAGCAAGCTCGATGGAGTGACATCAGCGTTGGAACAGTTGCCGCCTGCCTATCCCCAGGTACACTGGGACTTCTTACACCGCGCACGAGGGGACAGTGTCGTGGCCGCCCCTGAGAATAGTGCACGCCTGGACTCTCCGGACAGTATATTAACGTGCGATCAGCTGGCTGTGAATCTGGTCTGTTCCGGAGGTTTCGGACCTGAGCGGGGGGTGGTGGCCTTGTCCCGTGCGCGGCCTCCGACGACTCAGGCAACATCCAAGCAACGGTCGCCTACTCTGCCTGATTCCGCCATCCTGGGCCTGGTGTGCAGTGTCAATCCTGGCTCAGCACTGGGAAAGACGACCCTCCATAGAGCTGACTGTGTCGACCTTCAGAGCCCTCTACCCTACTTGTGTGTGTCGCTTCCTGATCTTTATTGGACGCTTTTCTTCCTGGTAACACTGGACATGGCACTGGGACGAAGGGTATGCATGGGTGGGTTTGTAAAGAGTGGCCAAGGATGAGGCTGACCCTTCAGAGACGGTCATCCACTAGGCGGGCGGGCTCGGGCGTTGTGTGCTCTCACGGCATAACTGTTAGTGTACCAAGTGCGTAATGCTCCTTACTTCATTTTGACAGGGTCGATTTCGTGCTCAGTATTGTATGCTTTGTGGGAAAACGTATGGTGCGGGAGGGAGAAGCCGGGGGCGTGTTTTACAGGCCCTCCTCCAGTTTATTAATACTCTCTCTACCCCCCCGCCTGGTGGGGGCTCTTTTCCTACTCTTTTTCTCTCTTTCTTCTATATTTCGGGTCTGGTATAGGGGCGACAGGCACACTGCTGGGGGGGGGCCGTACTCATCTGCAGAGGTGCAGGGTGGGGGGTTGGGGGGGGATTCTTTAGTCTTTAACCCCTTTTTTCTATGGCCTCTTTTTCTTCTCTTATTCTTCTCTGTCTTTTCCTGGGATCAGCATGGTAGAACTCCTTTGTTGTTAATCACTGCTGTTTCTGGAGTGCTATAATTTCCGTGGAGTTTCCTGGGTCTTGGGGTAGGGGGGTTGCAGGCGTAAATGGCCGTGTCAATCCTTCACATCCTGAACTTCCTGTTTCAGCGCCATTGCCTAGATAGACTGCTGTTTATTGTTTACGTTCATCATTCTGCCTGCCATTTTTCGCTGCTGGGAAACTGTTTGGCGCCTGATCCTTTCATCCTCTTCTATTATAAAATGTAAACCTTTATTATCCTTGTCTCCTATTTGGGCCGTTCAGAGACTGAGAGTATGCTAACGTCGAGATTTTGCACCCCGAGGTGCTGACTGTGATAGACTTGCTTTCTGCTATTCTGACTGTTTAGCGGCCGGCCCCGGGGGTTGTAGGCCCATACGTGTAATTGATTGAAATGTCAATAAAGGTTTTCAAAAAAAAAAAAAAAAAAAAAGAAAACAAGAAAAGGGGGCAAAGAGGAGAGTTACAGACCCCCTTACATTTGTGAGGGGGTCAAAGAAGGACTGTAAAGTACAAAGAAAACATTTATTGATTTAAAAAAAAATCACGGGGTACGCGTACGGTAAGCTTACGGTAAGCGTACGGTAAAAAAAAAATACAAAAATGAAATGAAATGCAGATTTAAGTGTTTAGATATTAGGGGGCTCTAAAAAGAGCCGTTGTGTTTATGAAGTGATTTTTAAGTGGTACCTACAAGTAAGTACCGATGCAGAGTCTAAGGTTCAAGAGGAAGACTCTGTTCCCTTCATCAGTGAAGTGCACACCATCTCCTCTATAAATGTCTTGCATGTCGTAACGCAAACAAAAAAAAATTTAAAATTACTATTTGGTCTAAAGGAAATGGAATTAGATGTATTTTGGAGTTATTTGAGATATAATATTGTGATTATACTTCTGAAACAAACATATCAGACGGTATTTTAAAGAAATAAGTATTGGTATTAGATGATATTTTTTTAGAATATTATGCATTTCTATAATGTTAAGTTTAAGTAAAAAGAGATTCTGGGCTTTTTTATTACAATCTTTGTGATTGTTATTTTTTTTTGCCCGCTGTAAAATGATGAATGCAATTGCTTTCACAATTTATAGTGAAATGCAATATATTCTGAAAACAGCAAAAATAAGGCAAAAATATTTTTTGGAAAAAAATGTAAATATGTGTACTGTATTATAAATTGTTTTTAAAATATTAATACTTTTTTCTTTTTTTTCAGATTGATATAGAAAATTTTCGAAAACTAGAACCATTTTTAAAACTATTTTTTTTAAAAACAAATGAATAAATATTTTTTTGAGTGAGTATGGTAAGTCAATAATAATAATTGTAGTCTCTCAAGGACCTTGTAATGTGATAATTGATTTTTAGTGTTTTTTTTAAAAAATAAAAAAAAAGTACGCGCACTGTACGCGTACGGTAAAAAAAAAAAAAAAAAGTTTTTAAAAACATATGTAAAAAAAAGATGAAAGATAAGGTTGGCTCTTAAAAGAACCGTTGTGTTCATGCAGGGACAGAGGAAAGGAAGCATGGGAAAATTATTCAAAGCGACAAATGTGCTGATCTATTTTGTTGTTCACTAGGGAAACACTGGTCTCCCTATAGCAAATTAGATCTTGACAAAATGTGCATCGAATATCAACCTTCCGAAATCGAGGGTTGATTTCCAGAGGGCCAGCAAAAGGAGATTCTCCCCCCACAGATGAAGGGCTCACCTGACCTGCAGAAGAAGGAGTCAGCCCTGCAGATGATGGTCCAGGCTGAGCTGCTGTGGATGTACTGGCTTGTCTTTCTGAAGAGTTACCTCCAAAAAGATGACCATGTGTCCTTCTGTGTACATCCTGGAGGTGTCTCTTCATGGTGTGATTCCCAAAGGAATACTTCCTGTTAGGATTACCTCTAGAAAGTACACGCTTACACAGCTTACAAGTCACTAAGGGTGCATTTACCTTTTGCTGGCCTTCAGGAAAAGTAAAATAATCCCATACATAAGAGGGCTTTTGTTTCCTCGATCTCTGCCTCAAGACAGTGCTGCTAGTGCTAGCCTCACTCTCAGAAGAGCTCTGCTGTTCTGCCATCGTATCCCAAAGACAAACCAGCTCCTTCTCCCAAGGGATCACAAGCAGAAATGAGGGGAATTGGTGTGGTGTAGGAGAGTTCTAGAACTGAAAGTAGTTTCAACCAATCAAAAGTTGTGTTTCATGATCACATGACCTACCGTACGCTTACGGTACGCTTACGGTGCGCTTACGGCAAAAGTGCGCATGCGCGTAAAAAAGACACGCGCTTGCGCGCATGCGCATAACAGTCACTCCCGGCACTTCCGCGTAACATGCGCGTGTAGCGTACACGCGTACGCGTCCCACGCGGAGTACGCGCGGCTACGCAAATTGCGTAACTATACGCAAGCAGCGTAGGAAAATTACGGACGTTGCGTAAACCGTACGCTTACCGTGAGCTTACGGTACGCGTACTAAAAAAATAAAAAAAAAAATAGAAAAAAAGTACTGCAAATAAATTTTACATGTTTATTTTAAAAAATATATAAAAAAAAACATATTAAAGAATTTTAAAAATTTAATCATAGTCTTTATAAAAGGTAAGAAAATTAAAATAAAAATATGTTAGAAAAAATAGAAGAAAAAAAAAAAATTAGCATTTAAAAAACCTTGCAAATTCACTGAAAAAACCATGGGTTTCACACACGTTATAGTTAGGAATTAGCATTTAAAAAACCTTGCAAATTCACTGAAAAAACCATGGGTTTCACACACGTTATAGTTAGGAATTAGCATTTAAAAAACCTTAGAAATTCACTGAAAAAACCATAGGTTTCACACATGTTATAGTTAGCTGGACATTTTACTCGTAAAAAACCATTGAAATTGCCCCGTTATAGTTAGTTCAGCTAACTATAACTCGCGCGCCCGCAATGCACTGCTGATGACGTCACATATTACATCACTCATGACATGGTCAGTGACATCACTCATGACATCACTGATGACATCTCAAATGACATCACTGATGACCTCACTGATGACATCATCCTTGTGATAGAGTGGCAGACCTCCTCTCACCCTAATATAACTTTTGATACACACATACAAAAATAGAGACTAAAATTTACAAACGAATTGACATACCAATACCAGTAACAACAACCTCTTCAGTAATTCTAAGATCCACATACACATCCATTCATTCACCAACTGTTCAATACAGTCACTCATACATGTACTCACTCATCATATGTACTCATACACCTATACATCCTGTCACACAATGCCACTCATCCATAGAGTTACTTACACACATAGTCACTCATGCTAATAAAGAATCAAACATCCATTTACTTGCATATACAGTTATACACACACCACCACACTTACTTCTACAGAAACTTACACATACTTAGTCTTTTAAACAATCACTTATAGAAACACATACTTATTCATACAGGAACTCTTTCAATCTCTCACTCTCACATATACTCACTTATATACACCAATAGTCACATATACTAGTTTAAAACATATGTAGTTACTCATAAAGACACTATTGAGACAGTCATTCACTCACTAACACACCCATACACACACTCATCCACCCATACAGTCCTGCACACATGCTGTGTTAAACACATACAAACAGTGAGTCAGTCATTCATGCACCTATGCACTACGTAATACCCTCCACCAAACCATGCAGACACTCATACTGATATTAAAAAAACCAACTAATATCCTATATAGACACCTATGTAGCTACTCACCAACCCATGCAGCCACTCATACACAAAGTGAGAGACTGATACAGATATTTACATATTTAAACATTACTCACTAAGCCATGTATTCACTATGATACACTTAATCAGTCAGTTACACAATCAATTTTTCAAAAAGAAATCATCCATTTAGACAGTAATATACCCATTTATTCTTCCATCGACCTTGAGATATACATATATAAAACATATTTAATTTTCAGAAAAACACACATTCACTGGATGATGTCATCAGTGAGGTCATCAGTGATGTCATTTGAGATGTCATCAGTGATGTCATGAGTGAAGTCACTGACCATGTCATGAGTGATGTAATATGTGACGTCATCAGCAGTGCATTGCGGGCGCGCGAGTTATAGTTAGCTGAACTAACTATAACGGGGCAATTTCAATGGTTTTTTACGAGTAAAATGTCCAGCTAACTATAACATGTGTGAAACCTATGGTTTTTTCAGTGAATATATATATATATATATATATATATATATATATATATATTATCTACTGGCGGTCGCCAGTAGATAGTTATAGTTACAACCTAGAGTAGATAGTTATAGTTACAACCTAGTTTCCATAGGAAATCTCAAAATTCTATTTTGAATAACTTTGGCGCCAGTTGACGAATCTTCACGAAATTTTCAAAACTAATGGGGCGCTCTGTTCAGCTCCTACCCTGAAAGTCTCGGGGTCATTCGTCAAGCGGGCGCCGAGAAAAAGGGGGGGTCCCAAAACGCGTTTTCCCCATGCATTTTTCCCTAGGACCTTTAGTCGCAGCTACAGCCCGAACAGCTGAACAGAATTACGTGGAATTTGGCAGAGAGGTAGCCATAAGGTCAAGGAAGTGCCTTTTGCAGGTCTGGTGTAAATCTTTTCAGTATTTCCTGAGAAAATAGCATTTAAAAGCATATCAATATCTATACGCGCGCACCGTGCGCGCACCCTGCCGTGCGCGAGCGCAATTCTGATTGGTTGTTAGATGTCGGTAAACATTCGAATCGGTCGAAACCAGGAAGTGTCGGCTGCCATTTTGTCTCTCGCAGTCTGAGGGGGTGAAAAACAAAGGTGGAGAACGTGAAAAGGGGGCAGAGTGGACAGTTCCTAACCCCCTAGCCTTGGTCAGGGGGTCACAGAAGGTCCCCCAAGGGAGAAAAAAAACAATTTTTTTTATTTTAAAAAATCGCGCCGTGCGCGCACCCTGCGCGCACTGTGAACCTGAAAAAAATAAAAAATAATAAAAACATAACTTAGCATTTAAAAAAATGTACAAATTCACTGAAAAAACCATAGGTTTCACACACGTTATAGTTACGAATTAGCATTTAAAAAACCTTGCAAATTCACTTAAAAAACCATAGGTTTCACACATGTTATAGTTAGCTGGACATTTCATTCGTAAAAAACCAATGAAATTCCCCCGTTATAGTTACTGATGACATATGTGTCTTTCTGAAAAATAAATATTTGTAATATATGTATAGCTAAAGATTAATGGAAGAAGACATGGGTAAATAAGTGTCTAGATACAGTGATGTAATACCCCTGAAACCTATGGTTTTTTCAGTGAATTTCTGAGGTTTTTTAAATGCTAATTCCTAACTATAACGTGCCTGAAACCTATGGTTTTTTCTGTGAATTTCAAAGGTTTTTTAAATGCTAATTTCTAACTATGCCTACAGAGATAGGACATGTGAAGAAAGAAGAAAAAATGCACAGAAAGAAAAAAAAGAAGTGCAGAAAGAAGCAACAGAAGTCCTCAAAGACGAAGAAAAGTGCAGGAAGAAGGATAACGTGCAGAAAGAACAAAAAGAAGAGCAGAAAGAAGCCTTGTTGCAAAATCATCCTGTACCCTCAACTTTTTCAGACGGATACTGGTGGTAACTGAGTCTGACTAACCAGTCCTAGAGCCAGTGCTATGTTAAAAGACACTTAGAATACAGTGAAAACACCTACATACACTAGGGAACATTATGCGTTGGGGTCCCCCTGTGATTAGCATGACCTCCTCTGTAAGCCCCTAGTATATAATAGGGCAGGGGGATTAAAACTACCTCTTAAAACAGGCCACAGGGCGTTTTTGCACACGTTAACTCAGGCCCCGTCCCCTCCCTTCACCACTGTGTAAACACGTCCTGTGTCCGTTTTTAGTTGGGAGATTAAGTTCATTTGAGTCCTGAGGGTCCCTAGGGTCCAACTAGCCCACTAGGTACCTCCAGTAAGTGCCACAGAGCTGCGTTGCAGAGAGGTGTAAAAAGTGGCACGGCCTGGACCACCTCTCTGCAATGCAGCTCAGTGGCGCTTGCTGGAAGCACTTGGTGGGCTAGTTAGCCCCCAGGGGCCCTCAGTATTGAAGGTAAATTATATCCCCAATTTAAAACGTGCCATAGTGCGTGTTTGCACACGTCACCTCAGGCCCCGTCCCCTCCCTTCACCACTGTGTAAACGCGCCCTGTGGCTGTTCTAAGTTGAGAGATTAAGTCCCCTTGAATCCTAAGGGTCTCTAGGGGCAAACTAGACCACTAGGTACCTCCAGTAAGCGCCACAGAGCTGCGTTGCAGAGAGGTGTAAAAAGGGGCATGGCCTCAGAACACCTGTCTGCAGCGCAGCTCCCTGGAGCATACTGGAGATGCCTGTTGGGCTAGTTGGCCCTCAGGGACCCTCAGTATTGAAGAGGAATTAATTCCCCAACTTACAACTCGCCAGGGGGCGCGTTTGCAGAGTGCTGCAAGGAGGGGGCGTGGCCTCCGCACGATGCCAGTCTTTTATTTATTTTAATTTTTTAAGAAGGGGGGCTGTGTGGTTCCCCTTCTTATTCTAATTTATTGGCCCTGATGACCCCATCCCCCCGGGCCTGTCTCCTAATTATATTTTTTTTACCCCAATCCCCAGGGCTGGCCACTGTTTTTTATTATTTTTAAAAAATATATATTTATAGACACACCTAGGACATGCTGGACAAACCGTACGTACCTATCACCATGACGATTAGCATGATATTCATTAAAAGGCGACTATGCATAAAATGAATCCACGTGGAATGTATTTACACCACTAGTGAAGCTCTGACATGTCTGATGCCCTACCGTGCCTAATCCCGGTAGACACCCTTGTCGTTTATTGATACAAACATGGGTAGCTATTGACGGTCACATTTAATACACATGCACACCAAGCCATTCAAAGGGGATTCGACAAAAATTCGACCAAAACTATGCAAGAAACCCCCATTACGGTTAATAAAACACACATCCACTGCCGGATGTGTAATACTTTTTATTTTACTCTCTGGAAAGGGGACGAACATCACTTGAGAGTCACAGCGCGCTCCTGGCAGAGCCCAATGCTGTGTTACACCCACCATTGCCTGCTGAGTGCCACACACCTCTGTGTTGTATTCCACTAGCTAGTGCATATGCTATGACACTCTCTAGCCCATGTGCACTGTAACACCACCCCGTGAATATGTCATGCCACACTTGTCTTCGCACGGGTTATATTGCCCCATCTAACGTGCCTTCCTCGATGCCTATGTTATAACGCACAGTGCTGTGCCATACATATTACAATCTGGGATCCATATCTTTGTCACAGTGCATATGCAACGTTACACTCCCCAGCACATATTGAATATGCTACTTACCAGTATGCATCTGTTCTTGGCATGTAGGGCTGCTGACATTCATATCTGTGCATAGATCGCCGCCTAGTGTTGAGTCCGGAAAGTTCCTAATACCCGCCTTCTCTGAACAGTTAGCTTGCTGCCCCATCCCCCTCCTCCCTATCCTCTGTTGTGTGAATCCATGGACTAGCCTCCTCCCTCCTGCCATGCATGGTCTGATGTGCTGCCACTGCCCTCAATTTAGTATGATGTACCAGTCCACTCCTCCTGCCCTCCATTGCCCAATTCTATGCCCCATCATTGACCTCCTGCTTAAACTCTGTGCTTAGCTTGCTGCCCCTATTCTCCTTCCCCCTGCCCTCCGATGTCTTTGTGCATGCCCCTGCTCCATCCTTTTTGCCCACCATGTTCCATGGACCTGCCACTCCTATCTACTCTGAGTGTTCTGTTGAGCTGCCACTCCCCTCCCACCTGCCTAGCATTGTCAGATGACTGTAACCTGTCCCTGCCACCTCCACCCTGCCTGTCCACATGCCATGCCCCTATCCTCTTCCTCCTGTCCTACATGGTCCATTGTACTGCCACACCCTTCTGCCCTCCCTGGTCTGTTGTGCTGCAACTGCTCCTCCTGCCTGCCCAGTGCGGTCTGTTGTGAGGCCCCTTACCCTGACCTTTCTTGTCTGTGCACAGGTCCTGACCCTCCCTTCTATCCTCCCTCGTCCTTTGTGCATGCCCCTGCACCCTCCTTCTTGCCCATCATAGCCATTGTGCTGCCACTAACCCTCCCACTTGCCTGCATGGTCTTCTGTGCTGCCATGGCCCCCTCCCACCTTCCCTGTGTGGTCAGTTAGCTGCCCCTGACCCCCTCCCACCTTCCCTCCATGGTCTGTGTGTATGCCATCACAGTCTCACTGTTGCTCTTCATGGTGTGTCTTGCTTCTAGTGCCCACCCTGCCTGACCTCCATGGCTATCTTGCTGCTCCTGCCCTGCCCCCTTGCCCCCAGCCCTCTGTTTACATGTGCAGACCCCTACTCCCTCCCTCCTGGCTTGTCTGTTCCATTGTAATGCCCCTGATCCGTCCCTCCTGCACTTTATGGTCTGTTATGCTGCAGCTTTCTCTCCTGTCTGTCCATTATGGTCAGCTAGCTACCATTGCCTCTTGCCCCTCTGTTCTCTGTTGTCCATGTGCATGGTCCTGTCCCCTCCCTCTTGCTTTCTATGGATTGTTGTGCTGCACTCCCGTCCCGCATGCCCTGTGTGGTGTATTGTGCTGCTGCAAACCCTGATGCCTGCCCTGCAGGGTCAGTTTGGTGCACCTCTCCATGTCCCTCCTGTCCTCTGTTATCCAAGTCCATGTCCCTACCCCATTTCCTTCCATGATCCAATTTACCATACTTGCGAACATTTTGAACTTGGTAAGAGGGAGATTTTGAAAAGAAACTGGGGTATTGATTTTCCCCTTTGAGTTACATTGAAAAAGAGGAGATTGTAGACAGGAGACAGATCAAATAAAGCCCATTTGAGCTTAAAAACATTGGACGTTTCCTGGCTGAATCGGATCTGTTGGCATGTATGGTTGTACTACCACTGCCTCTTCCTTCTGCCCACAATGGTCTATTACATTGCCACAGTCTCTCTTGCAAGTCCTGTATTGTTGGTTAGTTGCCCCTGCCCCCCTTTCCACTGCCCTCCATAGTCGGCCCTTCCTGCCTGCTCAGTGTGGTTAAATTGTTGCCTTTGCACCCTCCTACCTGCCTTCAATTTTCAGAGTCCGTGCCCCTGGCCTCTGCCTCTCAACAGTATCCTAACGAACAACTAGATTGCTAACATTCTATATCTATTACAAAAGTGTGGAACGCCTGACGTCATCTTGATGTAATCAAAACTGTAATACCTAGAGCATTTCCTTTAGAAATTACATATATGAGAGGGTCTTATTGGCATCAAAATTATGGTTAGTGCTCTAAAAGACTAAAATAAGGACATATTTTCTGAGTTTTCAAATAGCGACAAAGCACTTTTAAATTATTTGTTATCTTTATGTTTTTTTATCCAGTTGACCACTTGATTAAATGTTGCACTTAGGGGAGAGGATGTGGTGTTACTTCCAGAACTGCAGACTTTGCAACTGGGGAACCAGGTTGGAGTTTCTGCTTCAGCTCGACATTCTGTGATTCTGGTCAAATCACTTAGTCTCCCCATGTCTACAACCAAAATGAATTTGTTCTTGTGTGATGTAACCAATGCTCATGTAAAGCACTCCAATACCTGACAAGTCTGCACTATATAACACTGCAAAAACACAAAATAATAAGTGTTTTGCACACTTGTCATTGGGCTATATTTGGGCTACATCTGGGTGATTTTGGGCTACATTTGGGCTCTTTTGTCTCCGGTTGCCATCTTGGGAGATTTATTTGTTATGAAGTTTCCTAATTTCCTCATGTACTGCAGTCTCCTCAGTAGGAAATGCTTTCAGTTTTTCACTTTGATTCCATCATGAAGGTATTCAGATATGTCACACATTTACCATAAATTCTGAATGTTAGCACTCTAGTTGCTCATTAGATCACTGTAGTAAAACTACTGTTCACCATGGAAGTCTGCTCCTGGTATTAAAAGTGCATGTTTCAGTCTGCATGTCAGAATTTTTTAATGAAATAGAAGAGGATTTGAGAAGTCACTCAAAATGTGCCCTCATTTTCTTTCTTCAGCATTAATCATAATTTCTATGGCAAAATGAACCCCCTCATTGTGTTCCTTTTTAAATTAAATTTTTTAAGTGTTACCAGTTTATTCCAATCAAGATGGATTCAGGTGTGCCATACTTTTGCCATAATGAAGACAGTAAGCGCTCTAGTTGTTTTTAAGAACACTCTGGGACATTCTGTCATTGGGCTATACTTGGGCTACATCTGGGTGATATTTGGGCTACATTTGGGCTCTTTTGTCTCTGGTGGCCATCTTGGGAGACTTATTTGTTATGAAGTTTCCTAATTTCCTCATTTACTGCAGTCTCCTCAGTAGGAAATACTTTCAGTTTTTTACTTTGATTCCATCAATAAGGCATTCAGATGTGTCACACATTTGCCATAAATTCAGAATGTTAGCACTCTTTTTGCTCATTAGATCACTGTAGTAAAGCTACTGCTCACCAGGGAAAACTGCTGCTGGTATTGAAAGTGCATGTTTCAGTCTGCATGTCAGAATTTTTTAATGAAATAGAAGAGGATTTGAGAAGTCACTCAAAATGTGCCCTAATTTTTCTTTCTGCAGCACTAATCATACTTTTTATGGAAAAATGAACCCCCTCATTTTGTTCCTTTTTAAATTAAATGTTTTAAGAGTTACCACTTAAATCCAAGCAAGATGGCTTCAGGTGTGCCATACGTTTATCATAAGTAGGACTGTTAGCGCTCTAGTTGTACTTTGGAACACTCTGGGAAGCTGCAGTAGAACACAAAGGGACAGTCTCTGCCCTTGTTGGATGTACATGTTTTACTGAGAATGTCAGACTTCATTCTCACATGACTGAGAAAGATAATGTGAATTTACAGAAAATAAGCTCTCAGTTTAACTTATAGATCACCTTCCAAACCTCTGTGGGAAAAGCATGAGAAAATATTTTCTCTCAATCATGATATCCCAGCAGAAGGCTTTTTCACATGGTGAAATCACCTTAGAACATACCACAATTCCTAAAATGAGTATGGTACCATCAACAAATGATTTATAATGTAACTAAAGTCTTAAAACCTTCTATTAACTGCAATGCTTTTTAATGAGGTGCTATCATGTATATTGGTCCCAAGATGTCTGCCAACAATTCTTGGATGAAGTGCTGACAGCCAATCAGATCTCAGGATGAGATGTGTGGTTAGGCTCCGCCCACATATATATATGATTTTACTTTTGATTTTCTCAGGAACTACTGAACAGATTGACACCAGACCTGCAAAAGGCACTTACCTGACCTGAGGACTACCTCTCTGCCAAAGTTCAAGTAATTCTGTTCAGCCGTTCGGGCTGTACCTTGGACTAAAGGTCCCTATGGAAAATTGCATGGGGAAAACGCGTTTTGGGACCCCCCTTTTTTCTCAGCCCCCGCTTGACGAATCCCCCCGAGACTTTCAGGGTAGGAGCGGAACGGAGCGCCCCACCTATTTTGAAAATTTCGCGAGGATTCGTCAACCGGCGCCAAAGTTATTCCAAATAGAATGTTGCGGTTTTCCTATGGAAACACGGTCCTAACTATAACTATCTACTGGCGACCGCCAGTAGATAATATATATATATATATATTCACTGAAAAAACCATAGGTTTCAGACATGTTATAGTTAGGAATTAGCATTAAGAAAACCTTAGAAATTCACTGATAAAACCATAGGTTTCAGGGCTGTTATAGTTAGCTGGACATTTCACTCGCACAAAACCATTGAAATTCCTCTGTTATAGTTAGTTGTACTCACTATAACTCGCGCGCCCGCAATCCACTGCTGATGATGTCACATATTACATCATTCATGACATGGTCAGTGACATCACTGATGACATCACTGATGACATCTCAAATGACATCACTGATGACATCACTGATGACATCATCCACTGAAAGTGGTTTGGCTTGTTAGTTAAATATGTATGATATATATAGCAATCTGCATTGAAGAATGAGTGGATATATAAATATAAATATCTGGATGGAGGATTTAGTAGCAGTGTGATTGACTGTTTACCTGACTATTTTATAGTGTCTCACTAAATATATTGGATAGTGACTAAACTGTGTGAATATCTGTATCATTTTGTCAGTTGTTGTGTAAACTGCTGTGCCAGTTGGTTACTAGCTATGTGAAAGTCTATATTAGTTGTTGATTAGTTAACTGAGTATTTGTATGGGAGAGTGAATGTGTGTGTGGTTCGGTGGGGGGGAGTGACTGCCGAAAGATGTGTGAATAGTTGATTCAGTAGGTATATGAGGGTAAGACTACATGTTATAACAGTTGTTTGGGTGAGTGAATGTCTTTATGGGTGTGCTGATGAGCAAATATATCTCTTAATGGTACATGTCCAACAAACTAGAAAAATAAAAGGCAGTGTATGTGACAGTTGTTGTATATAAGTAAGTATACATAAGACTCAGTGATTGTATGAGTGACTGTATGGATAACTGTATACTTGTAATAGTGATTTTATAACACACTAAGTATGAGTTACTATCTATATGAATAAATGAAGTGGTGTTTGTATAAGTGTGTGGCTGAGTAAATGTAAGTAGGATTCGTTGTTTGCAAAAATGAGTAGGATGACTGCATAAGTGAATAGGATGTGTGCTGGTGTGTAATGTCGATATAGGTGTATAAGTATATTTGATAGTGTTCTATTGATCATTGACAGCATGTATGAGTGAATCTATAGTTAAGTGATTAGATGTGTGTGTAGATCTAGGAATCACTGAGTGGGTTTTTAGAAACTTGTATTGGTGTGTCAGTGGATTCAAATATGGTACTCTGTATTTTATAGTGAGTGATGAAAGGTTATACTAGTGTATGATGACGTGTATCTGATTGTCACGTGGATGATGTCATCAGTGATGTCATCAGTGATGTCATTTGAGATGTCATCAGTGATGTAATCAGTGATGTCACTGACCATGTCATGAATGATGTAATATGTGACATCATCAGCAGTGGATTGCGGGCGCGCGATTTATAGTGAGTACAACTAACTATAACAGAGGAATTTCAATGGTTTTGTGCGAGTGAAATGTCCAGCTAACTATAACAGCCCTGAAACCTATGGTTTTTTCAGTGAATTTCTAAGGTTTTTTAAATGCTAATTCCTAACTATAACATGTCTGAAACCTATGAATTTTTTCAGTGAATTTCGAAGGTTTTTTAAATGTAATAATAGTTATACGTATTTTTCTATACTGATTTTTACAGTTTTTTAACTGTTTATTTTTACATATTTTATTTTTTAAATTACATTATATATTTTTAATATAAATGGAAATAAAAATGTTTTTTAAAATATTAAAACTGAAATATTGTTTTTTTTTGTTATAATGTATAAGTGCAGAACTATAAGTGTGCTGGCTAGTTAGGATACTGCATGCATAGTGGATAGGGGTTTGAGGCAGTCCATGTGCTAATGTCTGGCTCGCTGCATGAGTACTTGGATACTGACTGAATGATTAGAATACTGCAAGGAGAGTGCCTGGGTGAATTTATAAGTGTTAGAATTACTTTTCAGAATCACTACTGGGCTGAAAGATGCAGCACTGAGGTCTCTCCTGATAACAGGTGAGTAAGTCGGAATTTGTAGTGCGGTTGATTTTAGATGAATATTTTAAAGTTCCAAAACTGCACACTTAGAAACATTTCCAAGTAAAACCAGTCAATGTTAGCCTATGGAAGGAAATTCAAGTTACTGGTAAGTACGGTTAGAATTACTTTTCAGGATCAGTACTGGGCTCAAAGATGCAGCACTGAGGTCTCTCCATGTTCACGGGAGTACTATTAAACAGGAACAGGGGTGTGAGCACACCGCTACACCTCCCAGCAAGGTTCGCCCCTGGCATTCTGGTAAATGCAGTTTCAGTTACTTGCTTGCTTCAAGAGTGTTCGAGTGTTTCGCCACAGTTGGCGCTGATAGTGCTGGTCTCTAGACACGTGGTTCTGGTTCTTTAACCGTCATCAGTAGAGACTACAGTCTTTCAAATGTGGGGTTTGCTGAGAATGCTGTCAACATCTTTCTCAGGTCAGGTACCTCTCACAGGCATGTGGGTGCTTCATCCAAAAGCTCGTCAGCTTAATGACTCACGGCAGTACCATTAAACAGGAACAGGGGTGGGAACACCGCTTCACCTCCCAGCAAGGTTCGCCCCTGGCATTGTGGTAAATGCAGTTTCAGTTACTTGCTTGCTTCAAGAGTGTTCGAGTGTTTCGCCGCAGTTGGCGCAGATAGTGCTGATCTCTAGACACGTGTTTCTGGTTCTTTAACCGTCATCAGTAGAGATTACAGTCTTTGAAATTTGAGGTTTGCTGAGTAGGCTGCCAACATCTTTCTCAGGTCAGGTACCTCTCAAAGGCATGCGGGTGCTTCATCCACAAGCTCGTCAGCTTAATGACTCACGGCAGTACTATTAAACAGGAACAGGGGTGGGAGCACACCGCTTCACCTCCCAGCAAGGTTCGCACCCTGGCATTGTGGTAAATGCACTTTCAGTTACTTGCTTGCTTCAAGAGTGTTCGAGTGTTTCGCCACAGTTGGCGCAGATAGTGCTGATCTCTAGACACGTGTTTCTGCTTCTTTAACCATCATCAGTAGACATTACAGTCTTTCAAATGTGGGGTTTGCTGAGTAGGCTGCCAACATCTTTCTCAGGTCAGGTACCTCTCACAGGCATGCGGGTGCTTCAACCACGAGCTCGTCAGCTCAATGACTAACGGGAGTACTATTAAACAGGAACCGGTGTGGGAGCACACCGCTTCACCTCCCAGCAAGGTTCACCCCTGACATTGTGGTAATTGCAGTTTCAGTTACTTGCTTGCTTCAAGAGTGTTCGAGTGTTTCGCCACAGTTGGCGCTGTTAGTGCTGATCTATAGACATGTGTTTCTGGTTCTTTAACCATCATCAGTAGAGATTACAGTCTTTCAAATGTGGGGTTTGCTGAGTAGGCTGCCAACATCTTTCTCAGGTCAGGTACCTCTCACAGGCATGTGGGTGCTTCATCCACGAGTTCGTCAGCTCAATGACTCACGGGAGTACAATTAAACAGGAACAGGGGTGGGAGCACACCGCTTCACCTCCCAGCAAGGTTCGCCCCTGACATTGTGGTAAATGCAGTTTCGGTTACTTGCTTGCTTCAAGAGTGTTCGAGTGTTTTGCCACAGTTGGCACAGATAGTGCTGATCTATAGACACTTGTTTCTGGTTCTTTAACCATCATCAGTAGAGATTACAGTCTTTGAAATTTGGGGTTTGCTGAGTAGGCTGCCAATATCTTTCTCAGGTCAGGTACCTCTCACAGGTATGCGGGTGCTTCATCCACGAGCTCGTCAGCTCAATGACTCACGAGAGTACTATTAAACAGGAACATGGGTGGGAGCACACCGCTTCACCTCCCATCAAGGTTCGCCCCTGGCATTGTGGTAAATGCAGTTTTGGTAACTTGCTTGCTTGAAGAGTGTTCGAGTGTTTCGCCACAGTTGGCGTCAATAGTGCTGATCTCTAGACACGTGTTTCTCGTTCTTTACCCATCATCAGTAGAGATTACAGTCTTTCAAATGTGGGGTTTGCTGAGTAGGCTGCCAACATCTTTCTCAGGTCAGGTACCTCTCACAGGCATGTGGGTGCTTCATCCACGAGTTCGTCAGCTCAATGACTCACGGGAGTACAATTAAACAGGAACAGGGGTGGGAGCACACCGCTTCACCACCCAGCAAGGTTCGCCCCTGGCATTGTGATAAATGCAGTTTCGGTTACTTGCTTGCTTCAAGACTGTTCGTGTGTTTCGCCACAGTTGGCACAGATAGTGCTGATCTCTAGACACGTGCTTTTGGTTCTTTAACCGTCATCAGTAGAGATTACAGTCTTTCAAATGTGGGGTTTTGAGTAGGCTGCCAACATCTTTCTCAGGTCAGGTACCTCTCACAGGCATGCGGGTGCTTCATCCACGAGCTCGTCAGCTTAATGACGCACGGCAGAACTATTAAACAGGAACAGGGGTGGGAGCACACCGCTTCACCTCCCAGCAAGGTTCGCCCCTGGCATTGTGGTAAATGCAGTTTCAGTTACTTGCTTGCTTCAAGAGTGTCGAGTGTTTCGCCACAGTTGGCGCAGAGAGTGCTGATATCTACACACGTGGTTCTAGTTCTTTAACCGTCATCAGTAGAGATTACAGTCTTTCAAATGTGGGGTTTGCTGAGTAGGCTGCCAACATCTTTCTCAGGTCAGGTACCTCTCACAGGCATGCGGGTCCTTCATCCACGAGCTCGTCAGCTCAATGACTCACAGGAGTACTATTAAACAGGAACAGGGGTGGGAGCACACCGCTTCACCTCCCAGCAAGGTTCGCCCCTGGCATTGTGGTAAATGCAGTTTCAGTTACTTGCTTGCTTTAAGCATGTTCGAGTGTTTCGCCACAGTTGGCGCTGATAGTGCTGATCCCTAGAAACGTGTTTCTGGCTCTTTAACTGTCATCAGTAGAGATTACAGTCTTTCAAATGTGGGGTTTGCTGAGTAGGATGCCAACATCTTTCTCAGGTCAGGTACCTCTCACAGGCATGCGGGTGCTTCATCCGCGTGCTCGTCAGCTCAATGATTCACAGGAGTACTATTAAACAGGAACAGGGGTGGGAGCACACCGCTTCACCACCCAGCAAGGTTCATCCCTGACATTGCGGTAATTGCAGTTTCAGTTACTTGCTTCCTTCAAGAGTGTTTGAGTGTTTCGCCACAGTTGGCGCTGATAGTGCTGGTCTCTAGACACGTGTTTCTGGTTCTTTAACCGTCATCAGTAGAGATTACAGTCTTTCAAATGTGGGGTTTGCTGAGTAGGCTGTCAACATCTTTCCTAGGTCAGGTACCTCTCACAGGCATGCGGGTGCTTCATCCATGAGCTCGTCAGCTCAATGACTCACTGGAGAGCTATTAAACAGGAACAGGGGTGGGAGCACACCACTTCACATCCCAGGAAGGTTCACCCCTGGCATTGTGGTAAATGAAGTTTTGGTACTTGCTTGCTTCAAGAGTGTTCGAGTGTTTCGCCACAGTTGGCGCAGTTAGTGCTGATCTCTAGACACGTGTTTCTGGTTCTTTAACCGTCATCAGTAGAGATTACAGTCTTTGAAATTTGGGGTTTGCTGAGTAGGCTGCCAACATCTTTCTCAGGTCAGGTACCTCTCATAGGCATGCGGGTGCTTCAACCACGAGCTCGTCAGCTCAATGACTCACGGGAGTACTATTAAACAGTAGCATGGGTGGTAGCACACCGCTTCTCCTCCCAGCAAGGTTCGCCCCTGGCATTGTGGTAAATGGAGCTTCGGTTACTTGCTTGCTTCAAGAGTGTTCGAGTGTTTCGCCACAGTTGGCGCAGATAGTGCTGATCTCTAGACACGTGTTTCTGGTTCTTTAACCGTCATCAGTAGAGATTACAGTCTTTGAAATTTGAGGTTTGCTGAGTAGGCTGCCAACATCTTTCTCAGGTCAGGTACCTCTCACAGGCATGCGGGTGCTTCATCCACAAGCTCGTCAGCTTAATGACTCACGGCAGTACTATTAAACAGGAACAGGGGTGGGAGCACACCGCTTCACCTCCCAGCAAGGTTCGCACCCTGGCATTGTGGTAAAGGCACTTTCAGTTACTTGCTTGCTTCAAGAGTGTTCGAGTGTTTCGCCACAGTTGGCGCAGATAGTGCTGATCTCTAGACACGTGTTTCTGCTTCTTTAACCATCATCAGTAGACATTACAGTCTTTCAAATGTGGGGTTTGCTGAGTAGGCTGCCAACATCTTTCTCAGGTCAGGTACCTCTCACAGGCATGCGGGTGCTTCAACCACGAGCTCGTCAGCTCAATGACTAACGGGAGTACTATTAAACAGGAACCGGTGTGGGAGCACACAGCTTCACCTCCCAGCAAGGTTCACCCCTGACATTGTGGTAATTGAAGTTTCAGTTTCTTGCTTGCTTCAAGAGTGTTCGAGTGTTGCGCCACAGTTGGCGCTGATAGTGCTGATCTATAGACATGTGTTTCTGGTTCTTTAACCATCATCAGTAGAGATTACAGTCTTTGAAATTTGGGGTTTGCTGAGTAGGCTGCCAATATCTTTCTCAGGTCAGGTACCTCTCACATGTATGCGGGTGCTTCATCCAGGAGCTCGTCAGCTCAATGACTCACGGGAGTACTATTAAATAGGAACATGGGTGGGAGCACACCGCTTCACCTCCCAGCAAGGTTCGCCCCTGGCATTGTGGTAAATGCAGTTTTGGTTACTTGCTTGCTTGAAGAGTGTTCGAGTGTTTCACCACAGTTGGTGCAGATAGTGCTGATCTCTAGACACGTGTTTCTCGTTCTTTAACCATCATCTGTAGAGATTACAGTCTTTCAAATGTGGGGTTTGCTGAGTAGGCTGCCAACATCTTTCTCAGGTCAGGTACTTCTCACAGGCATGTGGGTGCTTCATCCACGAGTTCGTCAGCTCAATGACTCACAGGAGTACAATTAAACAGGAACAGGGGTGGGAGCACACCGCTTCACCTCCCAGCAAGGTTCGCCCCTGACATTGTGGTAAATGCAGTTTCGGTTACTTGCTTGCTTCAAGAGTGTTCGAGTGTTTTGCCACAGTTGGCACAGATAGTGCTGATCTATAGACACGTGTTTCTGGTTCTTTAACCATCATCAGTAGAGATTACAGTCTTTGAAATTTGGGGTTTGCTGAGTAGGCTGCCAATATCTTTCTCAGGTCAGGTACCTCTCACAGGTATGCGGGTGCTTCATCCACGAGCTCGTCAGCTCAATGACTCACGGGAGTACTATTAAACAGGAACATGGGTGGGAGCACACCGCTTCACCTCCCATCAAGGTTCGCCCCTGGCATTGTGGTAAATGCACTTTCAGGTACTTGCTTGCTTCAAGAGTGTTCGAGTGTTTCGCCACAGTTGGCGCAGATAGTGCTGATCTCTAGACACGTGTTTCTGGTTCTTTAACCGTCATCAGTAGAGATTACAGTCTTTCAAATGTGGGGTTTTGAGTAGGCTGCCAACATCTTTCTCAGGTCAGGTACCTCTCACAGGCATGCGGGTGCTTCATCCACGAGCTCGTCAGCTTAATGACGCACGGCAGAACTATTAAACAGGAACAGGGGTGGGAGCACACCGCTTCACCTCCCAGCAAGGTTCGCCCCTGGCATTGTGGTAAATGCAGTATCAGTTACTTGCTTGCTTCAAGAGTGTCGAGTGTTTCGCCACAGTTGGCGCAGAGAGTGCTGATATCTACACACGTGGTTCTAGTTCTTTAACCGTCATCAGTAGAGATTACAGTCTTTCAAATGTGGGGTTTGCTGAGTAGGCTGCCAACATCTTTCTCAGGTCAGGTACCTCTCACAGGCATGCGGGTCCTTCATCCACGAGCTCGTCAGCTCAATGACTCACAGGAGTACTATTAAACAGGAACAGGGGTGGGAGCACACCGCTTCACCTCCCAGCAAGGTTCGCCCCTGGCATTGTGGTAAATGCAGTTTCAGTTACTTGCTTGCTTTAAGCGTGTTCGAGTGTTTCGCCACAGTTGGCGCTGATAGTGCTGATCCCTAGAAACGTGTTTCTGGCTCTTTAACTGTCATCAGTAGAGATTACAGTCTTTCAAATGTGGGGTTTGCTGAGTAGGCTGCCAACATCTTTCTCAGGTCAGGTACCTCTCACAGGCATGCGGGTGCTTCATCCGCGTGCTCGTCAGCTCAATGACTCACAGGAGTACTATTAAACAGGAACAGGGGTGGGAGCACACCGCTTCACCACCCAGCAAGGTTCATCCCTGACATTGCGGTAATTGCAGTTTCAGTTACTTGCTTCCTTCAAGAGTGTTTGAGTGTTTCGCCACAGTTGAGGCTGATAGTGCTGGTCTCTAGACACGTGTTTCTGGTTCTTTAACCGTCATCAGTAGAGATTACAGTCTTTCAAATGTGGGGTTTGCTGAGTAGGCTGTCGACATCTTTCCCAGGTCAGGTACCTCTCACAGGCATGCGGGTGCTTCATCCATGAGCTCGTCAGCTCAATGACTCACTGGAGAGCTATTAAACAGGAACAGGGGTGGGAGCACACCACTTCACATCCCAGGAAGGTTTACCCCTGGCATTGTGGTAAATGAAGTTTTGGTACTTGCTTGCTTCAAGAGTGTTCGAGTGTTTCGCCACAGTTGGCGCAGTTAGTGCTGATCTCTAGACACGTGTTTCTGGTTCTTCAACCGTCATCAGTAGAGATTACAGTCTTTGAAATTTGGGGTTTGCTGAGTAGGCTGCCAACATCTTTCTCAGGTCAGGTACCTCTCACAGGCATGCAGGTGCTTCAACCACGAGCTCGTCAGCTCAATGACTAACGGGAGTACTATTAAACAGTAGCATGGGTGGTAGCACACCGCTTCTCCTCCCAGCAAGGTTCGCCCCTGGCATTGTGGTAAATGGAGCTTCTGTTACTTGCTTGCTTCAAGAGTGTTCGAGTGTTTCGCCACAGTTGGCACAAATAGTGCTGATCTCTAGACACGTGTTTTTGGTTCTTTAACCGTCATCAGTAGAGATTACAGTCTTTCAAATGTGGGGTTTGCTGAGTAGGATGCCAACATCTTTCTCAGGTCAGGTACCTCTCACAGGCATGCGGGTGCTTCATCCACGAGCTCGTCAGCTTAATGACTCGCGGCAGTACTATTAAACAGGAACAGGGGTGGGAGCACACAGCTTCACCTCCCAGCAAGGTTCGCCCCTGGCATTGTGGTAAATGCAGTTTCAGTTACTTGCTTGCTTCAAGAGTGTTCGAGTGTTTCGCCACAGTTGGCGCAGATAGTGCTGATCTCTAGACACGTGTTTCTGGTTCTTTAACCGTCATCAGTAGAGATTACAGTCTTTGAAATTTGAGGTTTGCTGAGTAGGCTGCCAACATCTTTCTCAGGTCAGGTACCTCTCACAGGCATGCGGGTGCTTCATCCACAAGCTCGTCAGCTTAATGACTCACGGCAGTACTATTAAACAGGAACAGGGGTGGGAGGACACCGCTTCACCTCCAAGCAAGGTTCGCACCCTGGCATTGTGGTAAATGCACTTTCAGTTTCTTGCTTGCTTCAAGAGTGTTTGAGTGTTTTGCCAAAGATGGCGCAGATAGTGCTGATCTCTAGACACGTGTTTCTGCTTCTTTAACCATCATCAGTAGACATTACAGTCTTTCAAATGTGGGGTTTGCTGAGTAGGCTGCCAACATCTTTCTCAGGTCAGGTACCTCTCACAGGCATGCGGGTGCTTCAACCACGAGCTCGTCAGCTCAATGACTCACGGGAGTACTATTAAACAGTAGCATGGGTGGTAGCACACTGCTTCACCTCCCAGCAAGGTACGCCCCTGGCATTGTGGTAAATGCAGTTTCGGTTACTTGCTTGCTTCAACAGTGTTCGAGTGTTTCGCCACAGTTGGCACAAATAGTGCTGATCTCTAGACATGTGGTACTGGTTCTTTAACCGTCATCAGTAGAGATTACAGTCTTTCAAGTGTGGAGCTTGCTAAGTTGGCTGCCAACATCTTTCTCAGGTCAGGTACCTCTCACAGGCATGCGGGTGCCTCATCCACGAGCTTGTCAGCTCAATGACTTACGGGAGTACTATTAAACAGGAACAGGGCTGGGAGCACACTGCTTCACCTCCCAGCAAGGTTCGCCCCTGGCGTTGTGGTAAATGCAGTTTCGGTTACTTGCTTGCTTCAAGAGTGTTTGAGTGTTCGCCACAGTTGGCACAAATAGTGCTGATCTCTAGACACGTGTTTCTGGTTCTATAACCGTCATCAGTAGAGATTACAGTCTTTCAAATGTGGGGTTTGCTGAGTAGGCTGCCAACATCTTTCTCAGGTCAGGTACCTTTCAAAGGCATGCGGGTGCTTCATCCACGAGCTCGTCAGCTTAATGACTCGCAGCAGTACTATTAAACAGGAACAGGGGTGGGAGCACACCACTTCACCTCCCAGCAAGGTTCGCCCCTGGCATTGTGGTAAATGCAGTTTCAGTTACTTGCTTGCTTCAAGACTGTTTGAGTGTTTCGCCACAGTTGGCGCAGATAGTGCTGATCTCTAGACACGTGTTTCTGCTTCTTTAACCATCATCAGTAGACATTGCAGTCTTTCAAATGTGGGGTTTGCTGAGTAGGCTGCCAACATCTTTCTCAGGTCAGGTACCTCTCACAGGCATATGGGTGCTTCATCCACGAGTTCGTCAGCTCAATGACTCACGGGAGTACAATTAAACAGGAACAGGGGTGGGAGCACACCGCTTCACCTCCCAGCAAGGTTCGCCCATGACATTGTGGTAAATGCAGTTTCGGTAACTTGCTTGCTTCAAGAGTGTTCGAGTGTTTTCCCACAGTTGGCACAGATAGTGCTGATCTATAGACACGTGTTTCTGGTTCTTTAACCGTCATCAGTAGAGATTACAGTCTTTCAAATGTGGGGTTTGCTGAGTAGGATGCCAACATCTTTCTCAGGTCAGGTACCTCTCACAGGCATGCGGGTGCTTCATCCACGAGCTCGTCAGCTTAATGACTCGCGGCAGTACTATTAAACAGGAACAGGGGTGGGAGCACACAGCTTCACCTCCCAGCAAGGTTCGCCCCTGGCATTGTGGTAAATGCAGTTTCAGTTACTTGCTTGCTTCAAGAGTGTTCGAGTGTTTCGCCACAGTTGGCGCAGATAGTGCTGATCTCTAGACACGTGTTTCTGGTTCTTTAACCGTCATCAGTAGAGATTACAGTCTTTGAAATTTGAGGTTTGCTGAGTAGGCTGCCAACATCTTTCTCAGGTCAGGTACCTCTCACAGGCATGCGGGTGCTTCATCCACAAGCTCGTCAGCTTAATGACTCACGGCAGTACTATTAAACAGGAACAGGGGTGGGAGGACACCGCTTCACCTCCAAGCAAGGTTCGCACCCTGGCATTGTGGTAAATGCACTTTCAGTTTCTTGCTTGCTTCAAGAGTGTTTGAGTGTTTTGCCAAAGATGGCGCAGATAGTGCTGATCTCTAGACACGTGTTTCTGCTTCTTTAACCATCATCAGTAGACATTACAGTCTTTCAAATGTGGGGTTTGCTGAGTAGGCTGCCAACATCTTTCTCAGGTCAGGTACCTCTCACAGGCATGCGGGTGCTTCAACCACGAGCTCGTCAGCTCAATGACTCACGGGAGTACTATTAAACAGTAGCATGGGTGGTAGCACACTGCTTCACCTCCCAGCAAGGTACGCCCCTGGCATTGTGGTAAATGCAGTTTCGGTTACTTGCTTGCTTCAACAGTGTTCGAGTGTTTCGCCACAGTTGGCACAAATAGTGCTGATCTCTAGACATGTGGTACTGGTTCTTTAACCGTCATCAGTAGAGATTACAGTCTTTCAAGTGTGGAGCTTGCTAAGTTGGCTGCCAACATCTTTCTCAGGTCAGGTACCTCTCACAGGCATGCGGGTGCCTCATCCACGAGCTTGTCAGCTCAATGACTTACGGGAGTACTATTAAACAGGAACAGGGCTGGGAGCACACTGCTTCACCTCCCAGCAAGGTTCGCCCCTGGCGTTGTGGTAAATGCAGTTTCGGTTACTTGCTTGCTTCAAGAGTGTTTGAGTGTTCGCCACAGTTGGCACAAATAGTGCTGATCTCTAGACACGTGTTTCTGGTTCTATAACCGTCATCAGTAGAGATTACAGTCTTTCAAATGTGGGGTTTGCTGAGTAGGCTGCCAACATCTTTCTCAGGTCAGGTACCTTTCAAAGGCATGCGGGTGCTTCATCCACGAGCTCGTCAGCTTAATGACTCGCAGCAGTACTATTAAACAGGAACAGGGGTGGGAGCACACCACTTCACCTCCCAGCAAGGTTCGCCCCTGGCATTGTGGTAAATGCAGTTTCAGTTACTTGCTTGCTTCAAGACTGTTTGAGTGTTTCGCCACAGTTGGCGCAGATAGTGCTGATCTCTAGACACGTGTTTCTGCTTCTTTAACCATCATCAGTAGACATTGCAGTCTTTCAAATGTGGGGTTTGCTGAGTAGGCTGCCAACATCTTTCTCAGGTCAGGTACCTCTCACAGGCATATGGGTGCTTCATCCACGAGTTCGTCAGCTCAATGACTCACGGGAGTACAATTAAACAGGAACAGGGGTGGGAGCACACCGCTTCACCTCCCAGCAAGGTTCGCCCATGACATTGTGGTAAATGCAGTTTCGGTAACTTGCTTGCTTCAAGAGTGTTCGAGTGTTTTCCCACAGTTGGCACAGATAGTGCTGATCTTTAGACACGTGTTTTTGGTTCTTTAACCGTCATCAGTAGAGATTACAGTCTTTCAAATGTGGGGTTTGCTGAGTAGGCTGCCAACATCTTTCTCAGGTCAGGTACCTCTCACAGTCATGCGGGTGCTTCATCCAAAAGCTCGTCAGCTTAATGACTCACGGCAGTGCCATTAAACAGGAACAGGGGTGGGAACACCGCTTCACCTCCCAGCAAGGTTCGCCCCTGGCATTGTGGTAAATGCAGTTTCAGTTACTTGCTTGCTTCAAGAGTGTTTGAGTGTTTCGCCACAGTTGGCGCCGATAGTGCTGATCTCTAGACACGTGGTTCTGGTTCTTTAACCGTCATCAGTAGAGATTACAGTCTTTCAAATGTGCAGCTTGCTAAGTAGGCTGCCAACATCTTTCTCAGGTCAGGTACCTCTCACAGGCATGCGGGTGCCTCATCCTAGAGCTCGTCAGCTCAATGACTCACGGGAGTACTATTAAACAGGAACAGGGGTGGGAGCACACCGCTTCACCTCCCAGCAAGGTTCGCCCCTGGCATTGTGGTAAATGCAGTTTCGGTTACTTGCTTGCTTCAAGAGTGTTCGTGTGTTTCGCCACAGTTGGCACAGATAGTGCTGATCTCTAGACACGTGCTTTTGGTTCTTTAACCGTCATCAATAGAGATTACTGTCTTTCAAATGTGGGGTTTTGAGTAGGCTGCCAACATCTTTCTCAGGTCAGGTACCTCTCACAGGCATGCGGGTGCTTCATCCACGAGCTCGTCAGCTTAATGACTAACGGCAGAACTATTAAACAGGAACAGGGGTAAGAGCACACCACTTCACATCCCAGGAAGGTTCGCACCTGGCATTGTGGTAAATGCAGTTTCAGTTACTTGCTTGCTTCAAGAGTGTTGAGTATTTCGCCACAGTTGGCGCAGAGAGTGCTGATGTCTAGACACGTGGTTCTAGTTCTTTAACCGTCATCAGTAGAGATTACAGTCTTTGAAATTTGGGATTTGCTGAGTAGGCTGCCAATATCTTTCTCAGGTCAGGTACCTCTCACAGGTATGCGGGTGCTTCATCCACGAGCTCGTCAGCTCAATGACTCACGGGAGTACTATTAAACAGGAACATGGGTGGGAGCACACCGCTTCACCTCCCATCAAGGTTCGCCCCTGGCATTGTGGTAAATGCAGTTTTGGTTACTTGCTTGCTTGAAGAGTGTTCGAGTGTTTCGCCACAGTTGGCGCAGATAGTGCTGATCTCTAGACACGTGTTTCTCGTTCTTTTGAGGAAATATGAATTTTGTGATCAGTTATGTCCCCTATCGTAGACCCCAACGGCTCCATGTGCATGCTATAAGTACATGTATGTACCCTCCAGTTCCAGTTATGAAGACGCAAATACATGTGCGTCCACCGTCAACATGTCCTCTTTCAGATCCGCCATGAATGGGTCAGATATTCCATTCCTAAGTATGAAAGGCCACCGACTTTATGTGGTTCACTTTCCACATTTTACAGATTCAGGCGAGTAGGCCCTGAATTCTGCCACCAAGCCTTTTCCTGCCTTCTGCCTCTGAAAGCTCCAGTCCGAGCCTGCATCTGTATCCATGAACTTTGTCCTACTCCCTGCGCGGCTAACGGTGCCTGATCCAGCCTGTTGCCTGCCAAAAACTGTATTTCACCTTCAAGATTATCTGCTCCGCTCCTCATCCGATGCATTCCTGTCTAGTAGTTTAGGTAAACATTCTTCCAGCTACCGTGCTAAGGGCCAGGCCTCGCTGTCCTCGTGCAAGTAATTCATAGCCCCTGTTACCATGGAAGATTCCTGCCCCCTCGCATCTCATGTAGACACTTAGACGCTTGTATACGCACTAACAGTCAGTATAGAATAGATTCTGTCCGAGAGACCTTTCCTTTTGGATAATACAGTTCTTTAAACATAAGATATTAGATATGATTTGGGATTAGGTTGACATGACCCCCCAGACTTCTGTCTCCACATGTGGAGCTAAATGTCAAGCCCCCTTCACCCTCTAGTTGCACGTCAATCACACGTCATGCGGCTGCGCGCGCATCTCTGCCAAATATTTCTGCTGACATTGCAGGATTCTCTTATGGATCCACCCACTTGTGACATCATGTATAATGACGTTTTCTAAGTTACGCCTATATGTCCGCCTTTTTTAGTTACGTATGCATATTTTATCTATCTTATCAACTGTTACGCCTCCTGCATCTGTTTCACTGTAATGCATTTCTTATAAAACTGATTATCTGTCAATAATGTATCGCCTTCCTTCCTGAACCCCCATGGTGATGGAATTGGAAGCCTGCAGTTCGAATTGTAATTCCTTTGTAGAGGAATAAAGCCTTTTAGAACCTCTAATACCACGGATTCTGCCTCTTATATTTACTGAGTTATTCTTACTAGACTTTACCGCATAAAAAATAGTACCGGTAATGAAATATTTACCACATAAATTGGCGCCCGAACAGGGACACTTTCTCATCTCACGCGCCGGAGGTGCGTTGCAGGCCCGGTCTCCTGCCACAGCTGAACGGACAAAAACGCGTACCTGCAGGATTTCCTGTATCTCCCTCCGGCCAAGCGGGGGTGACTGAGGCTGCGATCAACACCCAGACGAGGCGGTGAGAAGTGCGAAGTATGCCGACCAGAGCCTAGCTGAGAGAGCAAGATCCGAGGTATACAGAGGCCCACCAGGTTCCGAAGTTCCGAGTCCAGTCGAGTCGAGTCCAGTCCGGTCCAGTTTCAGTTCAGTTCCGAGGCCTTCCGTTCCGAGCTACCCGGTGAGTACCATTGCCGGGGAGGCATTTAACGTGCACATAGTCTGTGCCGGTCAAGACGGGTTTGGGTACACAAATCCGGTCTGCACTGTTTCAGCAGTGTATCTGTACTGTTTAGCAGTATATCTAGTATGTCTTGCATATAAATAAGAATTATCTAGTGTCAGTATTATGTCAGTAACTAGTTTTCTATTAGTTATCATCGTTCGTTAAATGTTAAGTGTTAAATGTTTAAATACGTTCTATATACTGTGGTGTGAATGATTGTTCATCATTGTGTTTTTGTATAAAATGTGTTCTAGTAATAAGATCTAAAAATGCCGCTCTTTTCGAAATTAAGACAGATCAAAACTAGAAAAGGGGTACTCGAAGAAGCTGTTCCCATTCCACCTAGGGATACCCCAGGATACTTTATGTATCCTAAACATGGCCTAGATGCCGTATTATTTCTTGATTTATGGGTGGACTACACCAAGGATTTGCCAGAAAGTCAGAGATGGCCCGCAGCGGGGACCTGGGATGCCGATTGCATCATGAGAGTAGAAGAAGAATTATGGAAAAAGAAAGCCAGACAGTCACAGAAAGATGCCATTGAATTATGGCGTAAAGAATCATATAGACGTACAGAAAAAGCGCTCAGACAGGAAGAGAAAGGTAGGGAGAATTCGAATAAAACCCGAGAAAATCTATTAATTGAGGAAGGTACCCGAGTAAAATCAGAACAAGTAGATAGACAAAGAAACACTCTTATGAATGGTATGTATCCTCTTCTGGCCGAAGGGTTACCTAAGGCTACCCCGGAAATACCAAAAGACTTGACTCCTCCATTGCTCCCGATAAAAGCACATCCCAAAACACATCCTAAAACGGCAAAGGACGTTTTCCTTTCCTCCTATTTAGATGACGTAGCTCCCGAGTATGCTAATACCATACCACACACACCGCATGACGATGGTGTTCAACATCAAGATCATCCGTCTGTATCCCCGCAACAACAAACTCCTACACAAGTTCCCCCAGGTCCATCCGTTTCTACTGTTTTTCCCGCATCTACAATTTCTATCTTACGTCCAACGAATCCTTTTTTGCCCAGCACCTCAGATGGTGCTACAGGAGGTACGACAGACATGTTTGCCACACCGCCGCGAAATAAACAGACCCTTAGAGATTTAGCACTCCAACGTACACCCCAACTAGCGACATCCGACATGTTTAAAGAACATCTTGTGGATTGTAGATACGATCCAGTGCCAGGTAAACAGGACAGATTGCTAATATCATTACTACGTATACGACGAGCTACATTGTATTTAATGACGATACCAGGAATGGTTGAACACCTAGACAATATATATCACTTCGTCCAAACAGGGCGAGGCCCAGAAAGTATCAACGAAGCTATGGAATACCAGAAAGTGGATGTACAAAGACAACTACTACGTTTTTTCATAAACTGCGTGATTAGGAACCAAGACAGGCCTGGGGCAGATCATGATACCATGCAAACACTTGCCAAATGGGGTCAGAACATATCAGACGAGAAACATGATAAACAGGCGTGTATAGTCGCCATGTATCGAAAGATCCGCAAGGAAGTAGAACGAATACATAAAGAAAGACGAGAAGCAGACAGAATTGAATCAGAGGGAGAGGAGGAGCAAGAATCAGAACAATTAGATACGATAGCTTACGTAGGTAGAGGAAGACCCCATAATAATGCTAGAGGCTTTAATGATCCGATACGTCCGATACGTCCAGAATGTAATAGACATTTTCAACCCCCTATGTTAAATATAAGGTCCCCTGAACACCTATTCCAAGCCGCTGATAAATTACTCCGAGATCGAAGGGGGTACCATATGCTCGATTCCATGGACGAACAAGAATTAGCCAGGTCAGCAGTACAATGGGCTGACAGTCCCAGTAAATACAGTGATGATGCACTAGCACACATGTTTCTGAATCTTGCCCCAGACGAACAGCGTTTAGCTAGTATATACATGATTCAACACCTCCTTATATTATATAAAAGCCAACACTCCGATCCAGGACCCTTACCTGACATATTGACCGAATTACTCACGAATAAATGGAGAGGGTCAGGTACTGATTTGATTAAAGAAATTCTAGAATTTCGAAACCAGTATATAACTTTCGTGTGCCCAGAACACGTTCCGGTTCCCATTATGGGAAGAAAAATGTATCACATAGATAGACAGAATCCGTTACGCGAAGTACACCCAATCAGAGGTGAAGGTAATAACTTTACACGCGTGTTTGTGTACACGCCTATAACAAAAATTGAATTATTAGAAATGAAGAAAGTAGTACCCAGCCATGACAAGGATCCAGCAGGTTTCCACCGTGAGATAAAAGACATGTTACTCATGGGAGAGTATACCTACCCCGACATTATGAAAATATTGAAAGTGTTAATGCCTGCCGGTGTTTACGAGAAACTCAAAGAAAAGGAATGGGAGGTGGGAGACCAAAAGATAGATTGGACAGCATTAGAAAACGAAGAAAAGGCCCGAGCTGCAGGAGCAGGGCTTGGGGAAAAGACTACAGCACTACCAGGATTACTAGTGCAGGTACTGCCACGTTTATTAACTACGAAAAAGGAGGACTGGGGTGCAATCTCAGCCTGTAAACAAAAGCAAGATGAAGACACTAGTGATTTCTATTCCCGATTTGAAAAATGTTTTGGTATTAATAGTGGCATAAAAGCAAGTAGCGAGTCATATCCACATCTGTTTGTGACAAAATTAGTTGAAAATTCCCTGCCGCAAGTTAAGAATAGAGTATTGAAATTTGAGAGTACCTGGCAAGGTAATACCCCGTCACAGATGTTACAGATGTTACAATATCACCACAATAGAATTAGAGAAGAACAAGAACACGAACAAAGACGTATGAAAGATACTAAAATGAAAATGCTTGTTGCTCAGTCAGTTCCAGCTGATGGTCATCAAAAGGGTGATTCAACAGGTCCGACGAAAGGGACATGCAACTATTGTAAACAACAAGGTCATTATATACACGATTGTCCAGTCTTGAAACATAATATTGCTACAGGTAGAACTCAGGAAAGACCACGTCCACCTAGACAGGATCAGAATCAACAACAAATCCCTCAGCATGCACAACCTAGGTCAGCTCCGCAACAACTAGCTCCGCAACAGGCAGCTCCACAACAGACCGTAGCACCACCTCAAGGGCAGCCTATTGCTGCCACACAAGCAACAACACAACAGATGTATCAGTATGCACAAGCAGATTATCCCGATTATCAGCGATACACATGAAATAGCCTAGAGAGGGAAGTTGGCTTACCCCTTATTGAGGTTCCTGTAGACCAAGAGGGACCTTATGTACATAGTGAACTATTAGGGGAAGACAGAAAGTTTTTACTTGATACAGGGGCAAGCAGAACAACTATACGACGCAGTGAAGTTCCAGGGGCACCCCTCTCAGGCTCACAAAATATTTCCCTTGGATTCTCAGGAAAACCTATAATTAATGAAGTAACGCAACCCCTTCCACTTACGGTTGGTCCATTGACACGAACTACAGATTTATTGCTTACTAAATCATGTCCAGAAAACTTGTTAGGCATAAAAACATTGAAAGCTCTAGGAGCTATAATATGTTGTTCTCCGGAAGGAGTACGACTATTTTTACGTGACTTTAAAGGTCACTACGTGTCCAGAGACATGGATCACCGGCTGCAGAATTTACCTACACATTTATGGGCACAAGGCCCAACTGATGTTGGTTGCATGAATATTACACCATATCGAGTCACACTAAAAACAGGAGTAGTACTACCACGAATGCGACAATACAAGTTACCACCAGATGCTGTTGTGGCTTTGCTGCAAATCATTGACGAGCTCATTGCACAAGGAGTGGTTGTCGAAACGGACTCCAATGTATGCAATTCCCCGATAATTCCGATTCTTAAAAGAACGGATCCAAAAGCACCACCAGTATATCAATTAGTTATTGATCTGCGTGAATTAAATAAATGTATTGTACCACAATACCCTGTGGTCCCAGATATCTCTTCATTACTAACAGCTATTGACTCAGAAGCAACGTTCTTCACTGTAATTGATCTCAAGAATGCTTTCTTTAGCGTCCCAATAGATCCGGAAAGTCAATATCTGTTCGGATTCAGTTTAAATGGACGAAGTTTTAAATTCACACGCGCACCTCAAGGATTTACAGAAAGCCCCAGCATCTATAGCCAAGCACTGAAACGAGAACTTGACAGTATCCACATGCCAGTTAACACTGCCTTGCTTCAATATGTCGATGATCTGCTGATCACCGCCCGAAGCGAACCTGAATGTGAAACAGCGTCACTGACGGTTTTAAAATTTCTGGCCGACAAGGGGCACAAGGTGTCCCCTTCTAAGCTGCAATTCTGTGTCCAGCGAGTTGTTTACCTTGGGCACTCGCTGTCCAAGGAGGGGAGACAGCTTACACCCGACCGCATCCAGTTAATTGCTAACATGTCACCACCCAAGACACAAAAGGAGGTGCGGGCTTTTATAGGTCTCACTTCATACTGTAGGCAGTGGATCCCTCAATATGCATTTCTAGCAAAACCACTCATCCAATTGACAACACAGGAGGCAGCCACATCGACTGTCCTCCCTTGGACTCAAGAACATACACATGCCTTTGAAAACTTAAAGAAAGCTTTATGCCAAGCACCTGTTTTAGCAACACCATGTTACAGTAAACAGTTTACACTCTTTGTTACAGAACGCGATGGTACTGCCTTGTCAGTACTCACTCAGGAACAAGCAGGATCACACAAACCATGTGCTTATTTCTCTAGTACATTAGATCCAGTAGCTCAGGCTCTTCCTGCGTGCCTGAAATCAGTGGCAGCAACAGCTTTAGCAATCAGACAAAGCGATGCCATAGTGTTAGGACATCAATTGACAGTACAAGTACCACACGCAGTAGAGGTTCTCTTGAACCGCACACAAACACAACACTTGACTATAGCGAGACTCACCGGTTACGAATTGACATTGTTTCAGCCACACATAGAAATCAGACGTTGTAATACGTTAAATCCTGCCACACTTTTGCCAGTAAATGGAACAGATCCATTAGCACATGATTGTATTGAAGTCATTACTATCACGACGAAACCCAGACAAGACTTGACAGACATCCCTTTATCAGATCCAGACCTGACATTGTATGTAGATGGTTCATGTATGAGAACAAGTACAGGAGAGTTAGTGGCCGCTTACGCAGTCACAACAGATACTGAAGTCATTGAAACAAATTGTATTAACACTTTGTCAGCTCAAGCAGCAGAGCTCATCGCTCTGACACAAGCCTGTACTCAAGCCAAAGATAAAAAAGTCAACATATACACAGATTCACGCTATGCATTCGGAGTCGTCCATGACTTCGGCGTACTGTGGCGAGAGAGAGGTTATTTAACTTCTCACGGTGCCCACATCCAACACGGACCCCTCATTCAAGCCCTATTAGACGCGATTCATTTACCTACTGCAATATCGATTATGAAATGCAAAGCCCATACAAAAATTACCGATATCATTTCTCAGGGTAATGACTTAGCTGACAGAACAGCTAAACAGACTGCTCAGAACCAGACTCATATAACTGACGCGACAAAGACAATAGTTCTGACACCAACACATTGCATGACAGTTAAGGATCCCGCCCTTGATGTAATTGACATACAGACACATGCTACACCAGAAGAAATAAAGAAATGGACTGAATTAGGAGGGATCCAAACGGATCAAGGATGGATGACGAAGGAAAAATCTATATGGTTTCTTCCTGACTCCATGGTTCAAGTCATCATTAACACAATACATAGTCCAGCGCACCTAGGAGAAAAAGCTATGCTAGACAGCATTCAACACATTTGGTTCAACAAACACTTGCGAGCAGCAGCCAAACAGAAAGTACGTACCTGTATGATATGTTGTCAGTTTAATCCAGGTAAAAGCATCCCCGTAGAACAGGGTGGATTTCAACCTCCCGATCATGCTTTTGAAGCCCTCCAGATGGATTATATCCAGATGGAACGATGTTGAGGATTCAAATATGTTCTCGTAGTTGTTTGTGCTCTTTCCCGTTGGACAGAAGCCTACCCGGTTTCAGATTACACTGCCCCGACTACTGCCAAACAGTTAGTTCGAGAATTCTTCCCACGGTATGGTTTGCCACGTGTTGTCTACTCAGATAACGGCCAGCCATTCTCATCCGAACTAATGAAACACGTTTCCCTTTTGTTAGGGTACCAATGGAAATTCCACTGTGTCCGACATCCCGAGGCAGCAGGTCTCGTGGAACGCCATAATCAAACTCTGAAAATTAGATTGTCCAAAATATGTAGAGAAAAAGGTGTCGATTGGATAGTAGCCTTACCAGTTGCGCTCTTTTACATGAGAATGGTAGCACATTCTCGAACAGGGCTATCCCCGTACGAGGTGATCTTCGGTAGACCACCAAATATGTGGGGGACGCCTATACCTCGCAAAATCACTGATGTTGACTGTAATATGCTGACAGATTACCTGGCTTCCTTGATGTCTGCACTACAATCTTGTCGTTCACAGGTAGCTGCAGCTTTTCCCGATAACACTGAGGTGAAGCCCCATGACGTGGTTCCAGGTGATCTGGTTCTGGTGCGGAATTTCGACCGGAAGACCCAACTGGAGCCTAGGTGGAAATCGCCTAAACTCGTTCTACTAACAACAAGGACAGCCGTGAAGATCGAGGGACGTAAAGGGTGGTTGCACTCGAGTCATATCAAGAAATTTTATGGACTACCGTCCAGTGTGAACACTCAGCCCTGCATGCCCTCACAGACAGACTCAAAGCTCCCCTTGGTTGAACCAACAAAACACGAACTTTATAAACTGAAATTAAGGTCTAGCAAGTCAGACAATTTGATTGTTTAAGTCCTCTCCAAGGTGAATCGGTTGAATTTGTCTCTGACATGTATCCTCTAGACCGGAATAGAGAAAGAAATCGACAGATGCAACTTAAAAAGCATGCGTATTGTAAATCACTTCGTAGTCACTGCACAGTAACATTATTAATTTTGTTTTTTCTAAGTCTTCTGATCATCATTTCTAGTATATTGCTGCATATGTATTACCCTATTTCTAAACGTGCTTACAATGTTACTGCTGAACATTCTTTTAGTGAATTACCTCCGCATGAGTTGTCCTATAGATTTGCGCTGCGCAACAACACATTCATTAGTATGTTACAGCATTCCCATCAGACCAGCAATGCTACAAATTGTTGGATATGTGGCCGACTCCCTTCCTATCAGAACTATAAGGGAGTTTTGCCCCTCTTTCCATATCCGTTCACACACAATGGCTCCTGTGGAGCATGGTTTAGTTTGATTAATTCCCTAGATTCAAATTCCGCAGTTTATCAAGACAACTGGGTATGGGGAAACCTGAACCTAGTTTTGCTTAAAGTCTGCTACCCTAACAAGGAGGGACTTCCCAAAAGAACAGGAACTGATCTAGAAAATGAAGTATATGGATTAGGTAATTTTACACTTAACCTCATGATCCTGAACGTTGAATTTGAAGCTACACCAATCTTGCCCGCCATGTCAGTATTCCCAGTTAAAGGGGAATTATGTGTAAAAAAGAATGGTTCCATACTCATGGGCCATAGTAAATGCACCACTGTAATAAATTTCAGTGATCAAGGCAAGTCTACATTCAGAGCTTCCCGTCATTCCTACTTCATATGTGGCCAGACCGCATTTATACGTCTACCTCTAGATTGGGATGGTACCTGTTACATAGCATTCCTTCTGCCACCTGTTTTCCTAGCTCCTCCTGATTATCATAGAAATACCCATTTAGTACACAATAGACAGCAGAGAGATCTCCCGATTGTCGATTACACTGAAACGGCATGGGAGCAATACACAGATTTCAATAAAGGTTTCTTTCCCTATATAGGTACAGTCACTAATAGTAAGCTGATACGTAGATTAACTAGAACCCTTGAAGCAGTAGTGAACGAGACTACTTCCGCCTTAGGCAATTTAACAGAAGAGCAGTCTGCTATGCGGATTGTTGTGCTTCAAAATCGTCTTGTCCTTGACGTCATCCTGGCCGATAGGGGCGGAGCTTGTAGGGTCATCGGATCAAGTTGCTGCATTTTCATACCAGAAAATTCGCCGTCAGTATATAAAGCCATAACCCGCCTTCATAAGATTATAAGCCAGATACACCAGAGTCCAGGCACCTGGACTTGGTCCGGTTGGTTCTGGGGCGTGTTGTCCGCCTGGGGATGGAGGATCCTATCCTTCCTAGGTATTGGCTTCCTCATACTATTCAGTTGCTGCTTATGTCTACAATGTGGGCCAGCGATTTGCGGCCTGTGTGCCACATCGTGTATCCCACCTCCAAGTTTTCGTTCAAAATCCCGGAAGAAGAAAGAAGAACAAATGATGCTATATGAACAGATCGATGGATTGATGAAGATCGATATCTCCTGAGGGTCCGTAGGGGACAAGGAGGGAATGAGGAAATATGAATTTTGTGATCAGTTATGTCCCCTATCGTAGACCCCAACGGCTCCATGTGCATGCTATAAGTACATGTATGTACCCTCCAGTTCCAGTTATGAAGACGCAAATACATGTGCGTCCACCGTCAACATGTCCTCTTTCAGATCCGCCATGAATGGGTCAGATATTCCATTCCTAAGTATGAAAGGCCACCGACTTTATGTGGTTCACTTTCCACATTTTACAGATTCAGGCGAGTAGGCCCTGAATTCTGCCACCAAGCCTTTTCCTGCCTTCTGCCTCTGAAAGCTCCAGTCCGAGCCTGCATCTGTATCCATGAACTTTGTCCTACTCCCTGCGCGGCTAACGGTGCCTGATCCAGCCTGTTGCCTGCCAAAAACTGTATTTCACCTTCAAGATTATCTGCTCCGCTCCTCATCCGATGCATTCCTGTCTAGTAGTTTAGGTAAACATTCTTCCAGCTACCGTGCTAAGGGCCAGGCCTCGCTGTCCTCGTGCAAGTAATTCATAGCCCCTGTTACCATGGAAGATTCCTGCCCCCTCGCATCTCATGTAGACACTTAGACGCTTGTACACGCACTAACAGTCAGTATAGAATAGATTCTGTCCGAGAGACCTTTCCTTTTGGATAATACAGTTCTTTAAACATAAGATATTAGATATGATTTGGGATTAGGTTGACATGACCCCCCAGACTTCTGTCTCCACATGTGGAGCTAAATGTCAAGCCCCCTTCACCCTCTAGTTGCACGTCAATCACACGTCATGCGGCTGCGCGCGCATCTCTGCCAAATATTTCTGCTGACATTGCAGGATTCTCTTATGGATCCACCCACTTGTGACATCATGTATAATGACGTTTTCTAAGTTACGCCTATATGTCCGCCTTTTTTAGTTACGTATGCATATTTTATCTATCTTATCAACTGTTACGCCTCCTGCATCTGTTTCACTGTAATGCATTTCTTATAAAACTGATTATCTGTCAATAATGTATCGCCTTCCTTCCTGAACCCCCATGGTGATGGAATTGGAAGCCTGCAGTTCGAATTGTAATTCCTTTGTAGAGGAATAAAGCCTTTTAGAACCTCTAATACCACGGATTCTGCCTCTTATATTTACTGAGTTATTCTTACTAGACTTTACCGCATAAAAAATAGTACCGGTAATGAAATATTTACCACACTTTAACCATCATCAGTAGAGATTACAGTCTTTCAAATGTGGGGTTTGCTGAGTAGGCTGCCAACATCTTTCTCAGGTCAGGTACCTCTCACAGGCATGTGGGTGCTTCATCCACGAGTTCGTCAGCTCAATGACTCACGGGAGAACAATTAAACAGGAACAGGGGTGGGAGCACACCGCTTCACCTCCCAGCAAGCTTCGCCCCTGACATTGTGGTAAATGCAGTTTCGGTTACTTGCTTGCTTCAAGAGTGTTCGAGTGTTTTGCCACAGTTGGCACAGATAGTGCTGATCTTTAGACACGTGTTTTTGGTTCTTTAACCGTCATCAGTAGAGATTACAGTCTTTCAAATGTGGGGTTTGCTGAGTAGGCTGCCAACATCTTTCTCAGGTCAGGTACCTCTCACAGTCATGCGGGTGCTTCATCCAAAAGCTCGTCAGCTTAATGACTCACGGGAGTACTATTAAACAGGAACAGGGGTGGGAGCACACCGCTTCACCTCCCAGCAAGGTTCGCCCCTGGCATTGTGGTAAATGCAGTTTCGGTTACTTGCTTGCTTCAAGACTGTTCGTGTGTTTCGCCACAGTTGGCACAGATAGTGCTGATCTCTAGACACGTGCTTTTGGTTCTTTAACCGTCATCAGTAGAGATTACAGTCTTTCAAATGTGGGGTTTTGAGTAGGCTGCCAACATCTTTCTCGGGTCAGGTACCTCTCACAGGCACGCGGGTGCTTCATCCACGAGCTCGTCAGCTTAATGACGCACGGCAGAACTATTAAACAGGAACAGGGGTGGGAGCACACCGCTTCACCTCCCAGCAAGGTTCGCCCCTGGCATTGTGGTAAATGCAGTTTCAGTTACTTGCTTGCTTCAAGAGTGTCGAGTGTTTCGCCACAGTTGGCGCAGAGAGTGCTGATATCTACACACCTGGTTCTAGTTCTTTAACCGTCATCAGTAGAGATTACAGTCTTTCAAATGTGGGGTTTGCTGAGTAGGCTGCCAACATCTTTCTCAGGTCAGGTACCTCTCACAGGCATGCGGGTCCTTCATCCACGAGCTCGTCAGCTCAATGACTCACAGGAGTACTATTAAACAGGAACAGGGGTGGGAGCACACCGCTTCACCTCCCAGCAAGGTTCGCCCCTGGCATTGTGGTAAATGCAGTTTCAGTTACTTGCTTGCTTTAAGCGTGTTCGAGTGTTTCGCCACAGTTGGCGCTGATAGTGCTGATCCCTAGAAACGTGTTTCTGGCTCTTTAACTGTCATCAGTAGAGATTACAGTCTTTCAAATGTGGGGTTTGCTGAGTAGGCTGCCAACATCTTTCTCAGGTCAGGTACCTCTCACAGGCATGCGGGTGCTTCATCCGCGTGCTCGTCAGCTCAATGACTCACAGGAGTACTATTAAACAGGAACAGGGGTGGGAGCACACCGCTTCACCACCCAGCAAGGTTCATCCCTGACATTGCGGTAATTGCAGTTTCAGTTACTTGCTTCCTTCAAGAGTGTTTGAGTGTTTCGCCACAGTTGGCGCTGATAGTGCTGGTCTCTAGACACGTGTTTCTGGTTCTTTAACCGTCATCAGTAGAGATTACAGTCTTTCAAATGTGGGGTTTGCTGAGTAGGCTGTCGACATCTTTCCCAGGTCAGGTACCGCTCACAGGCATGCGGGTGCTTCATCCATGAGCTCGTCAGCTCAATGACTCACTGGAGAGCTAATAAACAGGAACAGGGGTGGGAGCACACCACTTCACATCCCAGGAAGGTTCACCCCTGGCATTGTGGTAAATGAAGTTTTGGTACTTGCTTGCTTCAAGAGTGTTCGAGTGTTTCGCCACAGTTGGCGCAGTTAGTGCTGATCTCTAGACACGTGTTTCTGGTTCTTTAACCGTCATCAGTAGAGATTACAGTCTTTGAAATTTGGGGTTTGCTGAGTAGGCTGCCAACATCTTTCTCAGGTCAGGTACCTCTCACAGGCATGCGGGTGCTTCAACCACGAGCTCGTCAGCTCAATGACTCACGGGAGTACTATTAAACAGTAGCATGGGTGGTAGCACACCGCTTCTCCTCCCAGCAAGGTTCGCCCCTGGCATTGTGGTAAATGGAGCTTCGGTTACTTGCTTGCTTCAAGAGTGTTCGAGTGTTTCGCCACAGTTGGCACAAATAGTGCTGATCTCTAGACACGTGTTTTTGGTTCTTTAACCGTCATCAGTAGAGATTACGGTCTTTCAAATGTGGGGTTTGCTGAGTAGGATGCCAACATCTTTCTCAGGTCAGGTACTTCTCACAGGCATGCGGGTGCTTCATCCACGAGCTCGTCAGCTTAATGACTCGCGGCAGTACTATTAAACAGGAACAGGGGTGGGAGCACACAGCTTCACCTCCCAGCAAGGTTCGCCCCTGGCATTGTGGTAAATGCAGTTTCAGTTACTTGCTTGCTTCAAGAGTGTTCGAGTGTTTTGCCAAAGATGGCGCAGATAGTGCTGATCTCTAGACACGTGTTTCTGCTTCTTTAACCATCATCAGTAGACATTACAGTGTTTCAAATGTGGGGTTTGCTGAGTAGGCTGCCAACATCTTTCTCAGGTCAGGTACCTCTCACAGGCATGCGGGTGCTTCAACCACGAGCTCGTCAGCTCAATGACTCACGGGAGTACTATTAAACAGTAGCATGGGTGGTAGCACACTGCTTCACCTCCCAGCAAGGTACGCCCCTGGCATTGTGGTAAATGCAGTTTCAGTTACTTGCTTGCTTCAACAGTGTTCGAGTGCTGATCTCTAGACATGTGGTACTGGTTCTTTAACCGTCATCAGTAGAGATTACAGTCTTTCAAGTGTGGAGCTTGCTAAGTTGGCTGCCAACATCTTTCTCAGGTCAGGTACCTCTCACAGGCATGCGGGTGCCTCATCCACGAGCTTATCAGCTCAATGACTTACGGGAGTACTATTAAACAGGAACAGGGCTGAGAGCACACCGCTTCACCTCCCAGCAAGGTTCGCCCCTGGCGTTGTGGTAAATGCAGTTTCGGTTACTTGCTTGCTTCAAGAGTGTTTGAGTGTTTCGCCACAGTTGGCACAAATAGTGCTGATCTCTAGACACGTGTTTCTGGTTCTATAACCGTCATCAGTAGAGATTACAGTCTTTCAAATGTGGGGTTTGCTGATTGCCGATTTTAATGGGTGCACATAGGAAGATAAAGCACTTTTGTCAGCTTAATGACTCACGGCAGTGCCATTAAACAGGAACAGGGGTGGGAACACCGCTTCACCTCCCAGCAAGGTTCGCCCCTGGCATTGTGGTAAATGCAGTTTCAGTTACTTGCTTGCTTCAAGAGTGTTCGAGTGTTTCGCCACAGTTGGCGCCGATAGTGCTGATCTCTAGACACGTGGTTTTGGTTCTTTAACCGTCATCAGTAGAGATTACAGTCTTTCAAATGTGCAGCTTACTAAGTAGGCTGCCAACATCTTTCTCAGGTCAGGTACCTCTCACAGGCATGCGGGTGCCTCATCCTAGAGCTCGTCAGCTCAATGACTCACGGGAGTACTATTACACAGGAACAGGGGTGGGAGCACACCGCTTCACCTCCCAGCAAGGTTCGCCCCTGGCATTGTGGTAAATGCAGTTTCAGTTACTTGCTTGCTTCAAGAGAGTCGAGTATTTCGCCACAGTTGGCGCAGAGAGTGCTGATGTCTAGACACGTGGTTCTAGTTCTTTAACCGTCATCAGTAGAGATTACAGTCTTTCAAATGTGGGGTTTTGAGTAGGCTGCCAACATCTTTCTCAGGTCAGGTACCTCTCACAGGCATGCGGGTGCTTCATCCACGAGCTCGTCAGCTTAATGATTAACGGCAGAACTATTAAACAGGAACAGGGGTGGGAGCACACCGCTTCACCTCCCAGCAAGGTTCGCCCCTGGCATTGTGGTAAATGCAGTTTCAGTTACTTGCTTGCTTCAAGAGTGTCGAGTATTTCGCCACAGTTGGCGCAGAGAGTGCTGATGTCTAGACACGTGGTTCTAGTTCTTTAACCGTCATCAGTAGAGGTTACAGTCTTTGAAATTTGGGGTTTGCTGAGTAGGCTGCCAATATCTTTCTCAGGTCAGGTACCTCTCACAGGTATGCGGGTGCTTCATCCACGAGCTCGTCAGCTCAATCACTCACGGGAGTACTATTAAACAGGAACATGGGTGGGAGCACACCGCTTCACCTCCCATCAAGGTTCGCCCCTGGCATTGTGGTAAATGCAGTTTTGGTTACTTGCTTGCTTGAAGAGTGTTCGAGTGTTTCGCCACAGTTGGTGCAGATAGTGCTGATCTCTAGACACGTGTTTCTCGTTCTTTAACCATCATCAGTAGAGATTACAGTCTTTCAAATGTGGGGTTTGCTGAGTAGGCTGCCAACATCTTTCTCAGGTCAGGTACCTCTCACAGGCATGTGGGTGCTTCATCCACGAGTTCGTCAGCTCAATGACTCACGGGAGTACAATTAAACAGGAACAGGGGTGGGAGAACACCGCTTCACCTCCCAGCAAGCTTCGCCCCTGACATTGTGGTAAATGCAGTTTCGGTTACTTGCTTGCTTCAAGAGTGTTCGAGTGTTTTGCCACAGTTGGCACAGATAGTGCTGATCTTTAGACACGTGTTTTTGGTTCTTTAACCGTCATCAGTAGAGATTACAGTCTTTCAAATGTGGGGTTTTGAGTAGGCTGCCAACATCTTTCTCGGGTCAGGTACCTCTCACAGGCATGCGGGTGCTTCATCCACGAGCTCGTCAGCTTAATGACGCACGGCAGAACTATTAAACAGGAACAGGGGTGGGAGCACACCGCTTCACCTCCCAGCAAGGTTCGCCCCTGGCATTGTGGTAAATGCAGTTTCGGTTACTTGCTTGCTTCAAGACTGTTCGTGTGTTTCGCCACAGTTGTCACAGATAGTGCTGATCTCTAGACACGTGCTTTTGGTTCTTTAACCGTCATCAGTAGAGATTACAGTCTTTCAAATGTAGGGTTTTGAGTAGGCTGCCAACATCTTTCTCGGGTCAGGTACCTCTCACAGGCATGCGGGTGCTTCATCCACGAGCTCGTCAGCTTAATGACGCACGGCAGAACTATTAAACAGGAACAGGGGTGGGAGCACACCGCTTCACCTCCCAGCAAGGTTCGCCCCTGGCATTGTGGTAAATGCAGTTTCAGTTACTTGCTTGCTTCAAGAGTGTCGAGTGTTTCGCCACAGTTGGCGCAGAGAGTGCTGATATCTACACACGTGGTTCTAGTTCTTTAACCGTCATCAGTAGAGATTACAGTCTTTCAAATGTGGGGTTTGCTGAGTAGGCTGCCAACATCTTTCTCAGGTCAGGTACCTCTCACAGGCATGCGGGTCCTTCATCCACGAGCTCGTCAGCTCAATGACTCACAGGAGTACTATTAAACAGGAACAGGGGTGGGAGCACACCGCTTCACCTCCCAGCAAGGTTCGCCCCTGGCATTGTGGTAAATGCAGTTTCAGTTACTTGCTTGCTTTAAGCGTGTTCGAGTGTTTCGCCACAGATGGCGCTGATAGTGCTGATCCCTAGAAACGTGTTTCTGGCTCTTTAACTGTCATCAGTAGAGATTACAGTCTTTCAAATGTGGGGTTTGCTGAGTAGGCTGCCAACATCTTTCTCAGGTCAGGTACCTCTCACAGGCATGCGGGTGCTTCATCCACGAGCTCGTCAGCTTAATGACTCGCGGCAGTACTATTAAACAGGAACAGGGGTGGGAGCACACAGCTTCACCTCCCAGCAAGGTTCGCCCCTGGCATTGTGGTAAATGCAGTTTCAGTTACTTGCTTGCTTCAAGAGTGTTCGAGTGTTTCGCCACAGTTGGCGCAGATAGTGCTGATCTCTAGACACGTGTTTCTGGTTCTTTAACCGTCATCAGTAGAGATTACAGTCTTTGAAATTTGAGGTTTGCTGAGTAGGCTGCCAACATCTTTCTCAGGTCAGGTACCTCTCACAGGCATGCGGGTGCTTCATCCACAAGCTCGTCAGCTTAATGACTCACGGCAGTACTATTAAACATGAACAGGGGTGGGAGCACACCGCTTCACCTCCCAGCAAGGTTCGCACCCTGGCATTGTGGTAAATGCAGTTTCGGTTACTTGCTTGCTTCAACAGTGTTCGAGTGTTTCGCCACAGTTGGCACAAATAGTGCTGATCTCTAGACATGTGGTACTGGTTCTTTAACCGTCATCAGTAGAGATTACAGTCTTTCAAGTGTGGAGCTTGCTAAGTTGGCTGCCAACATCTTTCTCAGGTCAGGTACCTCTCACAGGCATGCGAGTGCCTCATCCACGAGCTTGTCAGCTCAATGACTTACGGGAGTACTATTAAACAGGAACAGGGCTGGGAGCACACCGCTTCACCTCCCAGCAAGGTTCGCCCCTGGCATTGTGGTAAATGCAGTTTCGGTTACTTGCTTGCTTCAAGAGTGTTTGAGTGTTTCGCCACAGTTGGCACAAATAGTGCTGATCTCTAGACACGTGTTTCTGGTTCTATAACCGTCATCAGTAGAGATTACAGTCTTTCAAATGTGGGGTTCGCTGAGTAGGCTGCCAACATCTTTCTCAGGTCAGGTACCTCTCAAAGGCATGCGGGTGCTTCATCCACGAGCTCGTCAGCTTAATGACTCGCAGCAGTACTATTAAACAGGAACAGGGGTGGGAGCACACCGCTTCACCTCCCAGCAAGGTTCGCCCCTGGCATTGTGGTAAATGCAGTTTCAGTTACTTGCTTGCTTCAAGACTGTTTGAGTGTTTCGCCACAGTTGGCGCAGATAGTGCTGATCTCTAGACACGTGTTTCTGCTTCTTTAACCATCATCAGTAGACATTAGAGTCTTTCAAATGTGGGGTTTGCTGAGTAGGCTGCCAACATCTTTCTCAGGTCAGGTACCTCTCACAGGCATGCGGGTGCTTCAACCACGAGCTCGTCAGCTCAATGACTAACGGGAGTACTATTATACAGGAACCGGTGTGGGAGCACACCGCTTCACCTCCCAGCAAGGTTCACCCCTGACATTGTGGTAATTGCAGTTTCAGTTACTTGCTTGCTTCAAGAGTGTTCAAGTGTTTCGCCACAGTTGGCGCTGATAGTGCTGATCTATAGACACGTGTTTCTGGTTCTTTAATCATCATCAGTAGAGATTACAGTCTTTGAAATTTGGGGTTTGCTGAGTAGGCTGCCAATATCTTTCTCAGGTCAGGTACCTCTCACAGGTATGCGGGTGCTTCATCCACGAGCTCGTCAGCTCAATGACTCACGGGAGTACTATTAAACAGGAACATGCGTGGGAGCGCACCGCTTCACCTCCCAGCAAGGTTCGCCCCTGGCATTGTGGTAAATGCAGTTTTGGTTACTTGCTTGCTTGAAGAGTGTTCGAGTGTTTCGCCACAGTTGGCGCAGATAGTGCTGATCTCTAGACACGTGTTTCTCATTCTTTAACCATCATCAGTAGAGATTACAGTCTTTCAAATGTGGGGTTTGCTGAGTAGGCTGCCAACATCTTTCTCAGGTCAGCTACCTCTCACAGGCATATGGGTGCTTCATCCACGAGTTCGTCAGCTCAATGACTCACGGGAGTACAATTAAACAGGAACAGGGGTGGGAGCACACCGCTTCACCTCCCAGCAAGGTTCGCCCCTGACATTGTGGTAAATGCAGTTTCAGTAACTTGCTTGCTTCAAGAGTGTTCGAGTGTTTTGCCACAGTTGGCACAGATAGTGCTGATCTTTAGACACGTGTTTTTGGTTCTTTAACCGTCATCAGTAGAGATTACAGTCTTTCAAATGTGGGGTTTGCTGAGTAGGCTGCCAACATCTTTCTCAGGTCAGGTACCTTTCACAGTCATGCGGGTGCTTCATCCAAAAGCTCGTCAGCTTAATGACTCACGGCAGTGCCATTAAACAGGAACAGGGGTGGGAACACCGCTTCACCTCCCAGCAAGGTTCGCCCCTGGCATTGTGGTAAATGCAGTTTCAGTTACTTGCTTGCTTCAAGAGTGTTCGAGTGTTTCGCCACAGTTGGCGCCGATAGTGCTGATCTCTAGACACGTGGTTCTGGTTCTTTAACCGTCATCAGTAGAGATTACAGTCTTTCAAATGTGCAGCTTGCTAAGTAGGCTGCCAACATCTTTCTCAGGTCAGGTACCTCTCACAGGCATGCAGGTGCCTCATCCTAGAGCTCGTCAGCTCAATGACTCACGGGAGTACTATTAAACAAGAACAGGGGTGGGAACACCGCTTCACCTCCCAGCAAGGTTCGCCCCTGGCATTGTGGTAAATGCAGTTTCGGTTACTTGCTTGCTTCAAGAGTGTTCGTGTGTTTCGCCACAGTTGGCACAGATAGTGCTGATCTCTAGACACGTGCTTTTGGTTCTTTAACCGTCATCAGTAGAGATTACAGTCTTTCAAATGTGGGGTTTTGAGTAGGCTGCCAACATCTTTCTCAGGTCAGGTACCTCTCACAGGCATGCGGGTGCTTCATCCACGAGCTCGTCAGCTTAATGATTAACGGCAGAACTATTAAACAGGAACAGGGGTGGGAGCACACCGCTTCACCTCCCAGCAAGGTTCGCCCCTGGCATTGTGGTAAATGCAGTTTCAGTTACTTGCTTGCTTCAAGAGTGTCGAGTATTTCGCCACAGTTGGCGCAGAGAGTGCTGATGTCTAGACACGTGGTTCTAGTTCTTTAACCGTCATCAGTAGAGATTACAGTCTTTGAAATTTGGGGTTTGCTGAGTAGGCTGCCAATATCTTTCTCAGGTCAGGTACCTCTCACAGGCATGTGGGTCCTTCATCCACGAGCTCGTCAGCTCAATGACTCACAGGAGTACTATTAAACAGGAACAGGGGTGGGAGCACACCGCTTCACCTCCCAGCAAGGTTCGCCCCTGGCATTGTGGTAAATGCAGTTTCAGTTACTTGCTTGCTTTAAGCGTGTTCAAGTGTTTCGCCACAGTTGGCGCTGATAGTGCTGGTCCCTAGAAACGTGTTTCTGGCTCTTTAACTGTCATCAGTAGAGATTACAGTCTTTCAAATGTGGGGTTTGCTGAGTAGGCTGCCAATATCTTTCTCAGGTCAGGTACCTCTCACAGGTATGCGGGTGCTTCATCCACGAGCTCGTCAGCTCAATGACTCACGGGAGTACTATTAAACAGGAACATGCGTGGGAGCGCACCGCTTCACCTCCAAGCAAGGTTTGCCCCTGGCATTGTGGTAAATGCAGTTTTGGTTACTTGCTTGCTTGAAGAGTGTTCGAGTGTTTCGCCACAGTTGGCGCAGATAGTGCTGATCTCTAGACACGTGTTTCTCATTCTTTAACCATCATCAGTAGAGATTACAGTCTTTCAAATGTGGGGTTTGCTGAGTAGGCTGCCAACATCTTTTTCAGGTCAGGTACCTCTCACAGACATGCGGGTGCTTCATCCACGAGCTCGTCAGCTCAATGACTCACAGGAGTACTATTAAACAGGAACAGAGATGGGAGCACACCGCTTCACCTCCCAGCAAGGTTCGCCCCTGACATTGTGGTAAATGCAGTTTCGGTAACTTGCTTGCTTCAAGAGTGTTCGAGTGTTTTGCCACAGTTGGCACAGATAGTGCTGATCTTTAGACACGTGTTTTTGGTTCTTTAACCGTCATCAGTAGAGATTACAGTCTTTCAAATGTGGGGTTTGCTGAGTAGGCTGCCAACATCTTTCTCAGGTCAGGTACCTTTCACAGTCATGCGGGTGCTTCATCCAAAAGCTCGTCAGCTTAATGACTCACGGCAGTGCCATTAAACAGGAACAGGGGTGGGAACACCGCTTCACCTCCCAGCAAGGTTCGCCCCTGGCATTGTGGTAAATGCAGTTTCAGTTACTTGCTTGCTTCAAGAGTGCTCGAGTGTTTCGCCACAGTTGGCGCCGATAGTGCTGATCTCTAGACACGTGGTTCTGGTTCTTTAACCGTCATCAGTAGAGATTACAGTCTTTCAAATGTGCAGCTTGCTAAGTAGGCTGCCAACATCTTTCTCAGGTCAGGTACCTCTCACAGGCATGCAGGTGCCTCATCCTAGAGCTCGTCAGCTCAATGACTCACGGGAGTACTATTAAACAGGAACAGGGGTGGGAACACCGCTTCACCTCCCAGCAAGGTTCGCCCCTGGCATTGTGGTAAATGCAGTTTCAGTTACTTGCTTGCTTCAAGAGTGTCGAGTATTTCGCCACAGTTGGCGCAGAGAGTGCTGATGTCTAGACACGTGGTTCTAGTTCTTTAACCGTCATCAGTAGAGATCACAGTCTTTGAAATTTGGGGTTTGCTGAGTAGGCTGCCAATATCTTTCTCAGGTCAGGTACCTCTCACAGGTATGCGGGTGCTTCATCCACGAGCTCGTCAGCTCAATAACTCACGGGAGTACTATTAAACAGGAACAGGGGTGGGAGCACACCGCTTCACCTCCCAGCAAGGTTCGCCCCTGGCATTGTGGTAAATGCAGTTTCGGTTACTTGCTTGCTTCAAGAGTGTTCGTGTGTTTCGCCACAGTTGGCACAGATAGTGCTGATCTCTAGACACGTGCTTTTGGTTCTTTAACCGTCATCAATAGAGATTACAGTCTTTCAAATGTGGGGTTTTGAGTAGGCTGCCAACATCTTTCTCAGGTCAGGTACCTCTCACAGGCATGCGGGTGCTTCATCCACGAGCTCGTCAGCTTAATGATTAACGGCAGAACTATTAAACAGGAACAGGGGTGGGAGCACACCGCTTCACCTCCCAGCAAGGTTCGCCCCTGGCATTGTGGTAAATGCAGTTTCAGTTACTTGCTTGCTTCAAGAGTGTCGAGTATTTCGCCACAGTTGGCGCAGAGAGTGCTGATGTCTAGACACGTGGTTCTAGTTCTTTAACCGTCATCAGTAGAGATTACAGTCTTTGAAATTTGGGGTTTGCTGAGTAGGCTGCCAATATCTTTCTCAGGTCAGGTACCTCTCACAGGCATGTGGGTCCTTCATCCACGAGCTCGTCAGCTCAATGACTCACAGGAGTACTATTAAACAGGAACAGGGGTGGGAGCACACCGCTTCACCTCCCAGCAAGGTTCGCCTCTGGCATTGTGGTAAATGCAGTTTCAGTTACTTGCTTGCTTTAAGCGTGTTCGAGTGTTTCGCCACAGTTGGCGCTGATAGTGCTGGTCCCTAGAAACGTGTTTCTGGCTCTTTAACTGTCATCAGTAGAGATTACAGTCTTTCAAATGTGGGGTTTGCTGAGTAGGCTGCCAACATCTTTCTCAGGTCAGGTACCTCTCACAGGCATGCGGGTGCTTCATACGCGTGCTCGTCAGCTCAATGACTCACAGGAGTACTATTAAACAGGAACAGGGGTGGGAGCACACCGCTTCACCACCCAGCAAGGTTCATCCCTGACATTGCGGTAATTGCAGTTTCAGTTACTTGCTTGCTTCAAGAGTGTTCGAGTGTTTCGCCACAGTTGGCGCTGATAGTGCTGGTCTCTAGACACGTGTTTCTGGTTCTTTAACCGTCATCAGTAGAGATTACAGTCTTTCAAATGTGGGGTTTGCTGAGTAGGCTGTCGACATCTTTCCCAGGTCAGGTACCTCTCACAGGCATGCGGGTGCTTCATGCATGAGCTCGTCAGCTCAATGACTCACTGGAGAGCTATTAAACAGGAACATGGGTGGAAGCACACCACTTCACATCCCAGGAAGGTTCACCCCTGGATTTGTGGTAAATGAAGTTTTGGTACTTGCTTGCTTCAAGAGTGTTCGAGTGTTTCGCCACAGTTGGCGCAGTTAGTGCTGATCTCTAGACACGTGTTTCTGGTTCTTTAACCGTCATCAGTAGAGATTTCAGTCTTTCAAATGTGGGGTTTGCTGAGTAGGCTGCCAACATCTTTCTCAGGTCAGGTACCTCTCACAGGCATGCGGGTGCTTCATCCACGAGCTCGTCAGCTTAATGACTCGCAGCAGTACTATTAAACAGGAACAGGGGTGGGAGCACACCGCTTCACCTCCCAGCAAGGTTCGCCCCTGGCATTGTGGTAAATGCAGTTTCAGTTACTTGCTTGCTTCAAGACTGTTTGAGTGTTTCGCCACAGTTGGCGCAGATAGTGCTGATCTCTAGACACGTGTTTCTGCTTCTTTAACCATCATCAGTAGACATTAGAGTCTTTCAAATGTGGGGTTTGCTGAGTAGGCTGCCAACATCTTTCTCAGGTCAGGTACCTCTCACAGGCATGCGGGTGCTTCAACCACGAGCTCGTCAGCTCAATGACTAACGGGAGTACTATTATACAGGAACCGGTGTGGGAGCACACCGCTTCACCTCCCAGCAAGGTTCACCCCTGACATTGTGGTAATTGCAGTTTCAGTTACTTGCTTGCTTCAAGAGTGTTCAAGTGTTTCGCCACAGTTGGCGCTGATAGTGCTGATCTATAGACACGTGTTTCTGGTTCTTTAATCATCATCAGTAGAGATTACAGTCTTTGAAATTTGGGGTTTGCTGAGTAGGCTGCCAATATCTTTCTCAGGTCAGGTACCTCTCACAGGTATGCGGGTGCTTCATCCACGAGCTCGTCAGCTCAATGACTCACGGGAGTACTATTAAACAGGAACATGCGTGGGAGCGCACCGCTTCACCTCCCAGCAAGGTTCGCCCCTGGCATTGTGGTAAATGCAGTTTTGGTTACTTGCTTGCTTGAAGAGTGTTCGAGTGTTTCGCCACAGTTGGCGCAGATAGTGCTGATCTCTAGACACGTGTTTCTCATTCTTTAACCATCATCAGTAGAGATTACAGTCTTTCAAATGTGGGGTTTGCTGAGTAGGCTGCCAACATCTTTCTCAGGTCAGCTACCTCTCACAGGCATATGGGTGCTTCATCCACGAGTTCGTCAGCTCAATGACTCACGGGAGTACAATTAAACAGGAACAGGGGTGGGAGCACACCGCTTCACCTCCCAGCAAGGTTCGCCCCTGACATTGTGGTAAATGCAGTTTCAGTAACTTGCTTGCTTCAAGAGTGTTCGAGTGTTTTGCCACAGTTGGCACAGATAGTGCTGATCTTTAGACACGTGTTTTTGGTTCTTTAACCGTCATCAGTAGAGATTACAGTCTTTCAAATGTGGGGTTTGCTGAGTAGGCTGCCAACATCTTTCTCAGGTCAGGTACCTTTCACAGTCATGCGGGTGCTTCATCCAAAAGCTCGTCAGCTTAATGACTCACGGCAGTGCCATTAAACAGGAACAGGGGTGGGAACACCGCTTCACCTCCCAGCAAGGTTCGCCCCTGGCATTGTGGTAAATGCAGTTTCAGTTACTTGCTTGCTTCAAGAGTGTTCGAGTGTTTCGCCACAGTTGGCGCCGATAGTGCTGATCTCTAGACACGTGGTTCTGGTTCTTTAACCGTCATCAGTAGAGATTACAGTCTTTCAAATGTGCAGCTTGCTAAGTAGGCTGCCAACATCTTTCTCAGGTCAGGTACCTCTCACAGGCATGCAGGTGCCTCATCCTAGAGCTCGTCAGCTCAATGACTCACGGGAGTACTATTAAACAAGAACAGGGGTGGGAACACCGCTTCACCTCCCAGCAAGGTTCGCCCCTGGCATTGTGGTAAATGCAGTTTCGGTTACTTGCTTGCTTCAAGAGTGTTCGTGTGTTTCGCCACAGTTGGCACAGATAGTGCTGATCTCTAGACACGTGCTTTTGGTTCTTTAACCGTCATCAGTAGAGATTACAGTCTTTCAAATGTGGGGTTTTGAGTAGGCTGCCAACATCTTTCTCAGGTCAGGTACCTCTCACAGGCATGCGGGTGCTTCATCCACGAGCTCGTCAGCTTAATGATTAACGGCAGAACTATTAAACAGGAACAGGGGTGGGAGCACACCGCTTCACCTCCCAGCAAGGTTCGCCCCTGGCATTGTGGTAAATGCAGTTTCAGTTACTTGCTTGCTTCAAGAGTGTCGAGTATTTCGCCACAGTTGGCGCAGAGAGTGCTGATGTCTAGACACGTGGTTCTAGTTCTTTAACCGTCATCAGTAGAGATTACAGTCTTTGAAATTTGGGGTTTGCTGAGTAGGCTGCCAATATCTTTCTCAGGTCAGGTACCTCTCACAGGCATGTGGGTCCTTCATCCACGAGCTCGTCAGCTCAATGACTCACAGGAGTACTATTAAACAGGAACAGGGGTGGGAGCACACCGCTTCACCTCCCAGCAAGGTTCGCCCCTGGCATTGTGGTAAATGCAGTTTCAGTTACTTGCTTGCTTTAAGCGTGTTCAAGTGTTTCGCCACAGTTGGCGCTGATAGTGCTGGTCCCTAGAAACGTGTTTCTGGCTCTTTAACTGTCATCAGTAGAGATTACAGTCTTTCAAATGTGGGGTTTGCTGAGTAGGCTGCCAATATCTTTCTCAGGTCAGGTACCTCTCACAGGTATGCGGGTGCTTCATCCACGAGCTCGTCAGCTCAATGACTCACGGGAGTACTATTAAACAGGAACATGCGTGGGAGCGCACCGCTTCACCTCCAAGCAAGGTTTGCCCCTGGCATTGTGGTAAATGCAGTTTTGGTTACTTGCTTGCTTGAAGAGTGTTCGAGTGTTTCGCCACAGTTGGCGCAGATAGTGCTGATCTCTAGACACGTGTTTCTCATTCTTTAACCATCATCAGTAGAGATTACAGTCTTTCAAATGTGGGGTTTGCTGAGTAGGCTGCCAACATCTTTTTCAGGTCAGGTACCTCTCACAGACATGCGGGTGCTTCATCCACGAGCTCGTCAGCTCAATGACTCACAGGAGTACTATTAAACAGGAACAGAGATGGGAGCACACCGCTTCACCTCCCAGCAAGGTTCGCCCCTGACATTGTGGTAAATGCAGTTTCGGTAACTTGCTTGCTTCAAGAGTGTTCGAGTGTTTTGCCACAGTTGGCACAGATAGTGCTGATCTTTAGACACGTGTTTTTGGTTCTTTAACCGTCATCAGTAGAGATTACAGTCTTTCAAATGTGGGGTTTGCTGAGTAGGCTGCCAACATCTTTCTCAGGTCAGGTACCTTTCACAGTCATGCGGGTGCTTCATCCAAAAGCTCGTCAGCTTAATGACTCACGGCAGTGCCATTAAACAGGAACAGGGGTGGGAACACCGCTTCACCTCCCAGCAAGGTTCGCCCCTGGCATTGTGGTAAATGCAGTTTCAGTTACTTGCTTGCTTCAAGAGTGCTCGAGTGTTTCGCCACAGTTGGCGCCGATAGTGCTGATCTCTAGACACGTGGTTCTGGTTCTTTAACCGTCATCAGTAGAGATTACAGTCTTTCAAATGTGCAGCTTGCTAAGTAGGCTGCCAACATCTTTCTCAGGTCAGGTACCTCTCACAGGCATGCAGGTGCCTCATCCTAGAGCTCGTCAGCTCAATGACTCACGGGAGTACTATTAAACAGGAACAGGGGTGGGAACACCGCTTCACCTCCCAGCAAGGTTCGCCCCTGGCATTGTGGTAAATGCAGTTTCAGTTACTTGCTTGCTTCAAGAGTGTCGAGTATTTCGCCACAGTTGGCGCAGAGAGTGCTGATGTCTAGACACGTGGTTCTAGTTCTTTAACCGTCATCAGTAGAGATCACAGTCTTTGAAATTTGGGGTTTGCTGAGTAGGCTGCCAATATCTTTCTCAGGTCAGGTACCTCTCACAGGTATGCGGGTGCTTCATCCACGAGCTCGTCAGCTCAATAACTCACGGGAGTACTATTAAACAGGAACAGGGGTGGGAGCACACCGCTTCACCTCCCAGCAAGGTTCGCCCCTGGCATTGTGGTAAATGCAGTTTCGGTTACTTGCTTGCTTCAAGAGTGTTCGTGTGTTTCGCCACAGTTGGCACAGATAGTGCTGATCTCTAGACACGTGCTTTTGGTTCTTTAACCGTCATCAATAGAGATTACAGTCTTTCAAATGTGGGGTTTTGAGTAGGCTGCCAACATCTTTCTCAGGTCAGGTACCTCTCACAGGCATGCGGGTGCTTCATCCACGAGCTCGTCAGCTTAATGATTAACGGCAGAACTATTAAACAGGAACAGGGGTGGGAGCACACCGCTTCACCTCCCAGCAAGGTTCGCCCCTGGCATTGTGGTAAATGCAGTTTCAGTTACTTGCTTGCTTCAAGAGTGTCGAGTATTTCGCCACAGTTGGCGCAGAGAGTGCTGATGTCTAGACACGTGGTTCTAGTTCTTTAACCGTCATCAGTAGAGATTACAGTCTTTGAAATTTGGGGTTTGCTGAGTAGGCTGCCAATATCTTTCTCAGGTCAGGTACCTCTCACAGGCATGTGGGTCCTTCATCCACGAGCTCGTCAGCTCAATGACTCACAGGAGTACTATTAAACAGGAACAGGGGTGGGAGCACACCGCTTCACCTCCCAGCAAGGTTCGCCCCTGGCATTGTGGTAAATGCAGTTTCAGTTACTTGCTTGCTTTAAGCGTGTTCGAGTGTTTCGCCACAGTTGGCGCTGATAGTGCTGGTCCCTAGAAACGTGTTTCTGGCTCTTTAACTGTCATCAGTAGAGATTACAGTCTTTCAAATGTGGGGTTTGCTGAGTAGGCTGCCAACATCTTTCTCAGGTCAGGTACCTCTCACAGGCATGCGGGTGCTTCATACGCGTGCTCGTCAGCTCAATGACTCACAGGAGTACTATTAAACAGGAACAGGGGTGGGAGCACACCGCTTCACCACCCAGCAAGGTTCATCCCTGACATTGCGGTAATTGCAGTTTCAGTTACTTGCTTGCTTCAAGAGTGTTCGAGTGTTTCGCCACAGTTGGCGCTGATAGTGCTGGTCTCTAGACACGTGTTTCTGGTTCTTTAACCGTCATCAGTAGAGATTACAGTCTTTCAAATGTGGGGTTTGCTGAGTAGGCTGTCGACATCTTTCCCAGGTCAGGTACCTCTCACAGGCATGCGGGTGCTTCATGCATGAGCTCGTCAGCTCAATGACTCACTGGAGAGCTATTAAACAGGAACATGGGTGGAAGCACACCACTTCACATCCCAGGAAGGTTCACCCCTGGATTTGTGGTAAATGAAGTTTTGGTACTTGCTTGCTTCAAGAGTGTTCGAGTGTTTCGCCACAGTTGGCGCAGTTAGTGCTGATCTCTAGACACGTGTTTCTGGTTCTTTAACCGTCATCAGTAGAGATTTCAGTCTTTCAAATGTGGGGTTTGCTGAGTAGGCTGCCAACATCTTTCTCAGGTCAGGTACCTCTCACAGGCATGCGGGTGCTTCATCCACGAGCTCGTCAGCTGAATGACTCGCGGCAGTACTATTAAACAGGAACAGGGGTGGGAGCACACCGCTTCACCTCCCAGCAAGGTTCGCCCCTGGCATTGTGGTAAATGCAGTTTCAGTTACTTGCTTGCTTCAAGACTGTTTGAGTGTTTCGCCACAGTTGGCGCAGATAGTGCTGATCTCCAGACACGTGTTTCTGGTTCTTTAACCGTCATCAGTAGAGATTACAGTCTTTGAAATTTGAGGTTTGCTGAGTAGGCTGCCAACATCTTTCTCAGGTCAGAAACCTCTCACAGGCATGCGGGTGCTTCATCCACAAGCTCGTCAGCTTAATGACTCACAGCAGTACTATTAAACAGGAACAGGGGTGGGAGCACACAGCTTCACCTCCCAGCAAGGTTCGCACCCTGGCATTGTGGTAAATGCACTTTCAGTTCTTTGCTTGCTTCAAGAGTATTCGAGTGTTTCGCCACAGTTGGCACAGATAGTGCTGATCTCTAGACACGTGTTCTTGGTTCTTTAACCATCATCAGTAGATATTACAGGCTTTCAAATGTGGGGTTTGCTGAGTAGGCTGCCAACATCTTTCTCAGGTCAGGTACCTCTCACAGGCATGCGGGTGCTTCATCCACGAGCTCGTCAGCTCAATAACTCATGGGAGTACTATTAAACAGGAACAGGGGTGGGAGCACACCACTTCACCTCCCAGCAAGGTTCGCCCCTGGCATTGTGGTAAATGCCGTTTCAGTTACTTGCTTACTTCAAGAGTGTCGAGTGTTTCGCCACAGTTGGCGCAGATAGTGCTGATCTCTAGATACGTGGTTCTGGTTCTTTAACCGTCATCAGTAGAGATTACAGTCTTTCAAATGTGGGGTTTGCTGAGTAGGCTGCCAACATCTTTCTCAGATCAGGAACCTCTCACAGGCAAGCGGCTGCTTCATCCACGAGCTCGTCAGCTCAATGACTCACGGGAGTACTATTAAACAGGAACAGGGGTGGAAGCACACTGCTTCACCTCCCAGCAAGGTTCGCCCCTGACATTCTGGTAATTGCAGTTTCAGTTACTTGCTTGCTTCAAGAGTGTTCAAGTGTTTCGCCACACTTGAAGAAGATAGTGCTGATCTCTAGACACGTGTTTCTGCTTCTTTAACCGTCATCAGTAGAGATTACAGTCTTTCAAATGTGGGGTTTGCTGAGTAGGCTGCCAACAACTTTCTCAGGTCAGGTACCTCTCACAGGAATGCGGGTGCTTCATCCACGAGTTCGTCAGCTCAATGACTCACGGGAGTACTATTAAACAGGAACAGGGGTGGGAGCTAACCTCTTCACCTCCCAACAATGTTCGCCCCTGACATTGTGGTAACTGCAGTCTTAGTTACTTGTTTGCTTCAAGAGTGTTCGAGTGTTTCCCCACAGTTGGCGCAGATAGTGCTGATCTCTAGTCACGTGTTTCTGGTTCTTTAACCGTCATCAGTAGAGATTACAGTCTTTCAAATGTGGGGGTTGCTGAGTAGGCTGCCAACATCTTTCTCAGGTCAGGTTCCTCTCACAGACATGCGGGTGCTTCATCCACGAGCTCGTCAGCTCAATGACTCACAGGAGTACTATTAAACAGGAAAAGAGATGGGAGCACACCGCTTCACCTCCAAGCAAGGTTCACCCCTGACATTGTGGTAATTGCAGTTTCAGTTACTTGCTAGCTTCAAGAGTGTTCGAGTGTTTTGCCACAGTTGGCGCAAATAGTGCTGATCTCTAGACACGTGTTTCTGGTTCTTTAACCGTCATCAGTAGAGATTACAGTCTTTCAAATGTGGGGTTTGCTGAGTAGGCTGCCAACATCTTTCTCAGGTCAGGTACCTCTCACAGACATGCGGGTGCTTCATCCACGAGCTCGTCAGCTCAATGACTCACAGGAGTACTATTAAACAGGAACAGAGATCGGAGCACACCGCTTCACCTCCCAGCAAGGTTCACCCCTGACATTTTGGTAATTGCAGTTTCAGTTACTTGTTTGCTTCAAGAGTGTTTGAGTGTTTCCCCACAGTTGGCGCAGATAGTGCTGATCTCTAGACACGTGTTTCTGGTTCTTTAACCGTGATCAGTAGAGATGACAGTCTTTCAAATGTGGGGTTTGCTGAGTAGGCTGCCAACATCTTTCTCAGGTCAGGTATCTCTCACCGGCATGCAGGTCCTTCATCCACGAGCTCGTCAGCTCAATGACTCACGGGGGTACTATTAAACAGGAACAGGGGTGGGAGCACACCGCTTCACCTCCCAGCAAGGTTCGGCCCTGCCATTGTGGTAAATGCAGTTTCGGTTACTTGCTTGCTTGAAGAGTGTTCGAGTGTTTCGCCACAGTTGGCGCAGATAGTGCTGATCTCTAGACACGTGTTTCTGGTTCTTTAACCTTCATCAGTAGAGATTAGTCTTTCAAATGTGGGGTTTGCTAAGTAGGCTGCCAACATCTTTCTCAGGTCAGGTATCTCTCACAGGCATGCGGGGGCTTCATCCACGAGCTCGTCAGCTCAATGACTCACGGGAGTACTATTAAACAGGAACAGGGGTTGGAGCACACAGCTTCACCTCCCAGCAAGGTTCGCCCCTGGCATTGTGGTAAATGCAGTTTCGGTTACTTGCTTGCTTCAAGAGTGTTCGGCCACAGTTGGCACAGATAGTGCTGATCTCTAGACATGTGTTTTTGGTTCTTTAACCGTCATCAGTTGAGATTACAGTCTTTCAAATGTGGGGTTTGCTGAGTAGGCTGCCAACATCTTTCTCAGGTCAGGTACCTCTCACAGGCATGCGGCTGCTTCATCTACGAGCTCGTCAGCTCAATGACTCACAGGAGTACTATTAAACAGGAACAGGGGTGGGAGCACACCGCTTCACCTCCCAGCAAGGTTCGCCCCTGGCATTGTGGTAAATGCAGTTTCGGTTACTTGCTTGCTTCAAGAGTGTTCAAGTGTTTCGCCACAGTTGACGCAGATAGTGCTGATCTCTAGATACGTGTTTCTGCTTCTTTAACCGTCATCAGTAGAGATTACAGTCTTTCAAATGTGGGGTTTGCTGAGTAGGCTGCCAACAACTTTCTCAGGTCAGGTACCTCTCACAGGAATGCGGGTGCTTCATCCACGAGTTCGTCAGCTCAATGACTCACGGGAGTACTATGAAACAGGAACAGGGGTGGGAGCACACCTCTTCACCTCCCAACAATGTTCGCCCCTTACATTGTGGTAACTGCAGTTTCAGTTACTTGTTTGCTTCAAGAGTGTTCGAGTGTTTCCCCACAGTTGGCGCAGATAGTGCTTGTTAGACCTGGCCCCTTGGCGTGAGTCTCCCTTCCTCTTTTTTTCGCTGTGCCTCATGTACTTTTATGGTGTTGGCCGCTCAGCGCGCTGTGCCACTGCCAACCAGTGTCGCGGTGCGAGTGCTCCCTTGTAAATTATATATGTTGGTTGGATTCCATGATTGGATTGTTTGGTTTACTGTCAGACCCCAGTAAAGTGCGCCAGGAGCGCCAGGGCATGTAAATGCAAACACCGCTGGTGGGCTTGCAGCACGGGTTGTGCCACCCACAGAAGCGGCCGGTAAAATATTTCTAAGGTCTGCCATCGCAGAACCTGCGTGTAGTCTGGTACTGACATGCTGACTGGCAAGTGCCCACACTTGCCGGTCCCTAAAACCTTCCCTTAGCTGCATGTTAGTCACCCCTCTGGTAGGCCCACGGGCAGGGTGCGTTGTAGGCATAAGGTAGGACAAGCCTAGATGCGTGGCATGTCCTAGTAGTGAATTACCGCCATCTTGTTGTTCACTACTGCAAGGCTACCCTGTTCTCATAGGCCAGTATGGGCGGCTAGGATTGTTACATCCTATGATCCTAACCGACCCAGGGAACATGGTAGAAGATCGAGTTTAGTATGCCTGAACTCGGAATAATAAGGTACATCTTTTTCCAAGGTTTATTTTAATATTCCGCGTTTGCAAATGCCGCTTTTAGAAAGCTGGCCTTTGCTTGCCTAAACATTTCAGCCCGCCTCTGCGTGATGTGTATCTGATGTCTGGCTGGTGTGAGTGACAGGGCTGGGGGAACCCAGATGGGCAGGGCTAGGTAGCCTGGTGGTGAATAGGACGATCGACAGGTAGATGGGGGGGAGGAGTACTCCTAGGCTCTGAATAGGACAGTGCTCTGCCACCTCAATGCCGGCTCCGCCCCCTGTGGAGCGTCTGAGGACTCTGCCCTGCACTCTGAAAGAAGAAGCCTGCATCACGTAAACAAAGTGCTCAGAAACCGGACTGGACTAGGCAAGGGCCCCCTGGCCTGGGAGAACAAAAGATTTGCTGTATAAATGTAGGAGCCCTGCTCCTAAGAAACTAGATCCGCTTTTGACCAAGAAGAATCTCTGCCTGAGGAGGAGGCACCAGGAAAGCTGTAGGAGGAAAACTGTCCCTGTCCTGGGGGATTGGCCTGCAGTGGTGACCTTGCTACCAAAGGGGAGAAGAGAAACTGTTGCTGAAGACTTTGCTTTATTTTTACTTTCAAGACGTGTGCTTTCCAAAACGATCTCCAAGGGCTTGGAACTGAGCTTGCCCCCTGAACTGAGCCCCAGGACCATTGGGCTCTACCTGATCTTCACTCGCCTGCCACTGGACTGTGGTGTCCTTTCCCTCGCCGGAGCTGTGACCCTCGTGCCCCAGTCCCTCCCTGAGCCGTAACCAGGACCCGCTTAGCCGCCCCCGCCTTGGGAAGAGCCTCGCTCGATCGGAGCCGCTCCCCCTACGCTGTGCTGGGCTGCTCCTGTCACCTCGCTCGCTGGAGGCTCGCTGTGCACCTTCACCCTCCCGCCGGAATCGGCGTTGTGAGCATCTCCAAGCCTCGGACGGCCCGGACGTATCTGCGTGCCCGGCTGCCCCGCTTTGTTCACCCGCCACCTGCAACACCCCGCTCTTGTCGTGAGCCTGAAGATCAGACCCCCATCGTGAAGTGTGGGAGCCCAGACGCCGCCTCGCCCTTCTGTCGAAGAGCCGCTGAAATCCCGCAACCGCCTTCGCATCAAGAAACAAGGTACTGTACTTACGAACTCGACCGCGAGCTCGCATCGGATCCAGGGTCCGCAACGTTCTGATTTCCCTGTCATCTGCCGTGTGCTTCCCGGGCGCCGCCTCAGCACGAAGTGCGCTGAGGCCCACAGTTACCTTGTGCCCGCCTAAAGAACTTTCCGCAACAAAGAAACATGACCTTAACTCCAAGAGTTGTGGCCCCATCAGTTCAAAGTTACTGGGCCTTGTATTTGAATCTGCTGAATCTACATAAAAGCTTATTTTTATATACTTCCTGATTGGTGTCCGTTTGTGGTGCATGCAAGGGGTTTACTGTATGTGTAATTGCATTTGCTTAACCGTGTACGCCTGAGACTTAGCCTAGACTGCTCGCGCCACGCACCTAGAGGGTGAGCAGGGGTTATTCTGAGGAGTCATCCTTCGCCCTGACAAGAAGTAAAGGGTCCCTGCTTGTTGTGGGTTCACACCTGCGTCAACCAGAGCCCCCTCCTTTCTAACATTGGTGGCAGCGGTGAGGATTTACGGATTTGCATTTGCGGTTTGCATATAGTGAACCACTGATCACCACGTAGTGAGAGCAGACCAGTAACACAGCCACAAGACTAGCAATTGTTTTTGTTTTGCCAAGAATCTCTGTTGTTAGAGCCATGCCTGGTTCACTTCCCGCCGGAAGGGCAGCTTCTATAATCTCTGGATTTGAGGACATAGATTGGGAAGAAAGCGCACTTCAGAATCATACCAATGAAGAATTGAAAGGTTTTTGCTCCAAGTTCAGAATTGCCCAAACTGGATTGAAAAACAAAGCCCAACTCGTGAAGGCGCTGAGGGCCTGGTATGAGTCAAAGGCACCAGAGAATCAGGTGGAAATGGTTCCACCCGAAAGTGTCCATGAGTTTGGCAGAGGCCTGTCGCCAGAAGAGTTGGCAGACAGGGCCGCAACCCGGGCACACGAAGTGGAGATGGCAAGACTTAATGGGCAGATGGATATGGAAAAACAAAGATTAGCCATGGAAGAAAAGAAACTACAATTAGAGCATGAAATGAAGCTGAGGGAGCAGGAGCTGAAAGCAAAAAGTTTGGAGCTTAATCCCTCTGGTGGCAGCACACCGCCAGCACCGGCGGAACCAAGAGTTTATATTCCCAAGGATGTAGTGAAGGAGTTCTTCAAGAATGACGACATCGGGCAGTGGTTCAGAGCCTACGAGGTAGCCATGTCTTCCCACCGGGTCCCTGAGATAGATTGGGGAGCGGGGTTGTGGGGACGGTTCCTGAGTGAAGGGCGGGACACACTGTTAGATTTACCTGCTGATAATTCTTACACCCATATGAAGGAAGCCTTGATGACTAGGTATGGGTTGACCCCTGAGTTATATAGACAGAGGTTCAGGGGTTGCACTAAGATTCCCAATAGTACGTATGTGGAGTATGTGCGCTGGATGGTTGGGTAAAGGGCAGTAAGGTAAATGATTATCAAGGGCTTCTTGATTTAATGGCATGGGAGCACTTGTCCAGTAATTGTTTTCCCGAGCTACGCCAGCACCTGATAGATAGTAGGCTGACTAACCCTAGGAAGCTTGCTGAGGAGGCGGACCGCTGGGTCAATACCAGGGTCCACAAGGGTCCCGTGGGAGATTCCGCCAAAGGTGGGCAGGGTCCCCAGCAGAAGAGTGGGGGGGACAGGGGTAAACAGAAGCAGTTCCCAAAAGGGCCCCAAAGTAGTCCCCAAGGGAACCAAGGGAAGGGTTCTCAGCCTCCCCCACCCCAGAAACAGACCGGGGCCCCGACAGGTCCTCCTGTACAGAAGGGCCCGTAAGATGTTACAGGTGTAACAATTTGGGGCATTTTGCCTCTGATGTAAAGTGTCCATTGTTTGGTAAACCAGCACCCACTGGTGCTCCACCCCGGCAGGTGACTAGTGTAGCCTTGGGGAGGAGAGGGATATCCAAGGTGGGTGGGGTCCCGCAGAGATGTCCCTGGTCTCGCTAGGAGACCGTGAAGTGGTCCCTCCAACCCAGCTGCCTGAGAACACTAAGAAGTACAGGCAGTGGGTGACCATAAATGGCCATAGAGTGGAAGCTCTTAGAGATACAGGAGCCAGTGTGACAGCTGTCAGGTGTCACCTGGTGTCTCAGGAGCAGGTGGTCCCCAATGCATTCTATCCCGTTGTTGCCGCTGACAACATAGAGAGGCACTGCAAGGTGGCTCAGGTTCCCTTTGAGTGGGGGGGGGGTCTCTGGTACTCTTCAGGTAGCTGTGAGGCCCGCCATGCCTGTAGACTGTTTGTTAGGGAACGATTTGGAGAGCTCACCTTGGGCTAAGGTGGAGTGGAGTGCTCACCTGGAGATGTTGGGTATGCCGGATTGGGCGTGTGTCACCACACGGTCCATGGCAGCCAGTAGAGGGACTCAAGAGGTCCTGGAGCCTGAGAGGGAGGCCCAGGAACCGGCCTCAGAGAGAAGGAGCAAGGGGCGCGGGAAGCCGGCCCCTGAAGTTCCCACGGTCCAGGAGGAAGCAGACCTTGAGGGGGATGCCCTGGAGCCTACAGGGGAGCAGATAGCTGAACTGGGAGACCTGCCGGAGCTGACCCATTGGCAGCAGGAAGGAGGTCCCACCAGGGAGGACTTTTGCAAGGCACAGAAGGAGTGACCTTCTCTGGTGGTTATGCGGCAGCAGGCTGCAGACCAGGCCGCAGGTGATCAGTCAGGATCACATTTCGTTTACTGGGAGAACGACCTCCTATATACAGAGCCTAAGGTTGCTGAGCCTGGGTCAGCCCGTGCGCTGGTGGTACCCCAGGACTTCAGAGCCTTCCTACTGGGGCTGGCTCACGATGTGCCATTGGCAGGGCATTTGGGGCAGGACAAGACCTTTGAAAGGCTTGTCACCCACTTTTATTGGCCTCACATGCGCAGGAGTTCAGATACTCACTGCAGGACATGCCAGACTTGCCAGGCAAGTGGAAAGAGTGGAAGGAAGCAGAAGGCTCCACTCCAGCCATTCCCTGTGGTCAGTACCCCGTTCCAGCGAGTGGGGATTGACATTGTAGGGCCACTGGACCCCAGGACAGCGATGGGCAATAGGTTCATCCTGGTCCTGGTGGACCATGCCACCCGGTACCCGGAAGCCATTCCTCTGAGGACAGTGACGGCCCCCGTGGTGGGACGTGCACTGGTGAGAATTTTCTCCCGAGTGGGATTCCCTCTAGAGGTGGTGTCTGACCGAGGTACCAATTTCATGTCCAAGTACATGAAATCCCTTTGGCAAGAGTGTGGTGTAACCTACAAGTTCACCACACCTTACCACCCCCAAGGAAACGGGTTGGTTGAGAGAATCAACCGAACCCTCAAAGGCATGATAATGGGCCTAGAAGGACCCATGAGGCGTAAGTGGGACGTCCTCTTACCATGCCTTCTCTTCGCTTACCGTGAGGTGCCACAGAAGTCTCTGGGGTTCAGTCCCTTTGAGCTCCTGTATGGTCACCCAGTCAGAGGACCTCTAAGTCTGGTCAAGGAAGGCTGGGAGCAATCTCCCAGGAAACCTCCCCAGAATGTATATAGTTACATGCTGGCCTTCAGGAATCAGACTAGGCGATTCAGGCAACTTGCTGAGGCAAATCTGGAAGCCAGCCAGGAGGAGATGAAGCGGTGGTACGACCAGAATGCCACTCTGGTAGAGCTTCAGCCTGGACAGAAGGTATGGGTCTTGGCCCCTGTGGAGCCGTGTGCGCTCCAGGATAAGTGGACCGGTCCCTTTGAGGTGGTGGAGCGCAAGAGTCCTATTACCTACGTGGTGGACCTGAAGTCTCCTAGGAACCCCTTAAGGGTCCTACATGTCAACCGCCTCAAGCCCCACTTGGAGAGGTCCCAAGTGGGCATGCTCTTGGCAACAGATGCTGGGATGGAAGAGGAGACAGAACCTCTTCCTGACCTCCTGTCAGCCAAGGAGCAAGATGGGTCAGTGGATGGTGTCATCCTCTCTTCCACCCTGACCCCTGAGCAACAGAATGATTGTCGCCAGTTACTGGGACAATTTTCTGATCTGTTTTCCCTGGGACGCCCTCTAGGATCACAGTGTCGCTATGACAACCTCATTGTTTTACCGAACCAGAAGGGCTCCCCGCGCACAACACTTGATGTATTACGTGCACACTTGTCGTCACTTCCAGTTAGTGACGAGACACGTTCTGTGACACTTGAACGTCATTACGCATACTCCCGAACTCGTGCGACCGGAAGCACACTCCGCATACTAGTTTTTTCCTTCCGATTAACCAATTGGTTCTCGTTCCCCATTGGAGCACGACCGCTACAAATTTCACCCGCCAGATCCTAGTAGTGTCCCCCAAGTCGGCGCGGACCTAGGGTAGGTGGAAAGGCGTCCCGATCTGCGGACTTCTGTAAGTAATTCCTTTCATGTCTTAGCGCCTTCTCCGTCGCATTCCTTTGGATGCATACCTTGTCCTTGGAGCTTTGGAGGTGGTCTGATCTCGCAGTAACTTCTTGCGGCTGCATTTTTTCTCCTTTTCCTCGTGTTGCCGCTCCTTGTACGAACAGGAGACTGTACTATTCGGTGTCAATATCCAGCACCAGCTCGTTGGAAATCGTAGCCCTGCACCGTAGGGTGAGTGGATTGTTTCAATTAGTTTGTGATTCCACAGTTCTGTTGCCACTGTGTACCCCCCTCATTGGGGAACCTGTAGATTCTGCCAGAGCACTCACCACACTATGGGCTTCATCCCCATGAGCCTACTTTTAAGGGTGTTTTGACATAGCGCCACCACACTGTTGAACACCATGTTACTATTAACACTGCATGACACCAGTTGGTTGCAGTTTTTTTAGGCGACACCTACGATAGTTGTGTCATAAAGATGTTGTTTAACATGTATATTTGTCCCCCTGTTTTTTCTTTTACAGGCGTTGTACCTCACCTTCACTAGTAACCACTTATTAGGGTGCTGTACGTGTGGTAAGTGCCCCACTAGTCGCTACCACTACCAATAAGTGTGTGAATCACCTGGTCCTGAAGAATTGCGGTTACTTTTAACCAATGCAAGAAACATGTTGACCACACATTACTTTAGCGTAAAACAGTCATCTTAACTGGAGTATTACGCACGTTATTGTTTTTAATTAAGAGTGGGTCCCCTTTCATTTAATAAACCTTGTTACTTAGGATTCCCACTACTTACTTTTAACACACCTCTTCCACCACACACTTTTTCACTTTAGGGCCCTCACCTACACTCACCTACCGGCATTGAAGGAATAAAGATCTCCACTAAAAGGCGCCACTAAGGTCGCCGATCGGGGATTGCAGCGCCGCCCCGATTCGGAGCAGACCTGATGATGAAACTTGACATCTGGGCCACGTGCTGACGATATATGACAGCTAGTCTGCTGGATGTGTGAGGGTCTTTTTCCTTAAGGAGGATTCTCCTCCTGACGTTGTGGACTCATACATTTTTCTTCTCACCATTAGCTCTCTTGAGGAACTGCATACTTCTATATTTATTTACTCGTACCCGGGCTATGTATGCTGGACCTATTGTAAACAGCCCCTGTTCCTTCCTTTTGATTCATATTCAGCACGGGGTCATCCCGTAGGAACTATATAGGATACCAAGGACACTCACAACTGTGAAGCCTTGGCCCATGTATGTCACATAAGGCACGAGATTTTTACTTGCCGTATTTCTCTGTGGTATATATATATTCCGTTCTTCTTGGGTACATCGACTGCCCCAACTCTTAGATTAGCAATACACTCAACCATGGATGACTGCCAGGGTTTGAGTTTTGGTGATGAAATTGCTGCAGAAATTCTACGAACCCCGTCTCTTTTGGGGCCAGATAATAGCTCCACTTCTGGAGCCCAATCAGACGACCTTATGACTCTTAGGGCCATATGTAGAAAGCAAAATTGCGATCGCAAACGCCGAAATTCGCCGAATTTCGGCGTTTGCGATCGCAATTTTGCTAAGTGGGATGTAGGAAGGAAAATCTGCATGCAAAATAAGGAATCGCAAAATTTGCGATTCCTTATTTTGCAAATGCATTTAAGGAATCCCAAATAGCGATTCCTTAAATGCAATGTAGAAAGCACCCAAGTTGTGCTATTTTGGCTTAAGGAATCGCAAATTACCACCAACTTCAGGTTGATGGTAATTTGCGATTTCTTGTAATAATGCTGTTTTTTGCATTATTCAAAGTGCCAGGTGGCACACATACATGCCCTTAGGGCATGTATGTGTGCCACATGTGCACCCATGCTCATTACAGGGGTGCAAAAGGGTGTCATGTTGACACCCTTGCACCCTGGAAATTGCATTCTCAATTAGCGATTCTCTAATTGAGAATCGCATATTGAGAATGTCTTCCTATTCATTCCTATGGGCCTTTTAGCCCATAGGAATGAATGGCAAGGTATTCCTTATTTGCGATTCTCAATTAGAGAATCGCAAATAAGGAATAGGTGGGATTCGCAAACAAAATTGCTAATCCTACCTACATAGCGTTTTGCTATTCTCTAATTGCGATTCCCTAAAAATTGCAATTAGAGAATCGCAAAACACAGCCTACCTACATATGGCCCTTACTGCCTTGAAGCGGGAATGGCTCAAAATGACATTACATGGGGCCATGATGACGGAATATTTGAGGGCTAATATTGCCCCTAATGGGTTAGTTGTCAAAAAATGTCCCCGCCTTTTTCTTGAAGACATGATCTTCAAAAAGGAATGGTCCCTGGTGTCTTGGAAATGCACCAGGGATTGGTTAATACTCATTATCAACACAGCTAAGAGACTAGCGGATGCACTCTTGATTAGAATCCAGAGTGCGGAGGGGGCTGTCAAAGTCTCCCTCACTACCGCAATTTTCAAAACCAAATTGTCTGAAATCAACAATGAAATAGCGGAGAATAAAGAATTCCTAATGAAACAAAAAATAACCAAATTGCAAAAAGACATAAAGAAGTTCGATAAGGAGAAGGTCTACCCTTACCTGAAGGCGGATTACACATCAGCGCTTAACAGCTATTCCTCAGATGAGGAGTCTAATGGCTCCAGACGCAACTCCAATACGAGTAGCGACTCTAGTGGGGGTAGTTTCTCTAGTAATCGGAATAGACAGAGACAACAGAACTATTCTAGCTACCCAATGGTTCCGTTCCAGGGACAATATCAACCGACCCCACCTTTTTGGCATTTTCCAAACTTCCAATCTGGTCCCCCTCCGCCCCCCCCCATTTTTTCAGCAAGGTCCCCCTTTTTTAGGCAGAGGCTGGGGCAGAGGAAGAGGGCGGAGAAGAGGAGACGACAAGAGAGTACATTGGCAGGATCAACCCTCAACGTCCATGGAGACCAGGAGCCAAACCAAGAACAAGAGACGTTAGTCGTTAACCTCTCTCCTCGTACCTTAGATGACACAGAGAGACGAGTACTCCAAAAAGGTTTAGGCTTTGTACCTACACCAAAGGTCGATTCTTTTTAAGAAATGTGTGAGATCCAGGCCTTTTTTTGCAAAGTACGTCTCAAGGCATATTTTCATGACGAACCAGGGGGTCACTGTGAAGACTCTGGCCTCCCTAAACCTTCTACCTTCACTCCACATAGTGGGATGGTCCCCAATGAAGTGTTAACTTGTGAACAGGCCGTTCTTAAGGATTGGAAACAGGTCAGACCTGCCGCTACTTTCCATAATATCACCAACGAGGAAGAAGCAGCATTACGGTCACTTAATAATGACGCGCGACGGTAATCATGTCAACCAGTGATTACCGCACTGAATGTGAACGACAGCTTTGTGACAGGAAATACTATACTCCTATCCAAGCGGACCCCACCAACCGGCTCAAGACATTGATCATGACCATGGTTTTCCATGCTGAGACCCAGGGCTGGATTACGAAAAAAGAGGCTACTTTTCTAGTCACTAGTGAACCTAGAATTCCTTACTTCTACTGCCTCCCCAAAATACATAAGGGAACTAACCCGGTCCCTGGGAGACCAATTGTCTCCGGAATTGGATCCCTGCTGGAACCTCTCTCCCAGTTTGTCGACTACTTCCTCAAACCATTGGTCCAAGGTACTTCCTCATTTCTGAGAGATACCACTGATGTACTCAGGCTTTTAGAGGGTACTCAACATCAGGGAGAAGTTGACTTCCTCATCACCCTTGATGTTGAGGCCCTCTATACAAATATTCCACAGAGGGCAACACTTGATGTTATAGAGGATCTGCTGAGCGGGCTAGATTGGGTATCACCCACCCCCCGCCCGTTTATCATTGAGTGTGCATCTCTAGCTCTTACTGAGAATTTCTTCGAGTTTGAAGGTCAATTATTCCATCAAATACAGGGCACCTCGATGGGGAGTACCCAGTGGCGGTCCGTCCATTGGGGGCGTTGGGGCGTTGCCCCACTAAGCACAGTCACTCACAGTCATCATGGATGCTAACATTATGAAAATTGAAATAAATATTTTGGAAATCGATCGATCGATCGCACGCACTGTGCCACTGACTCGCGCACTCCGGGATAAGCCCGACTCAATGTGGACGGCACTGGGGGCGGGGCTGCTGCAGTGAGTGACTGACACAGCGCGAATAGTGCAGCAGGCAGCAGCAGCAGTGTGCGCATTTCAATTTTTGGGCTAGTCATGACTGGCCCGAACATGCGCACACAATACCTTGACCTTCCCTCCTCCCCTAGCGACTCAGTCTCAGACAGTGTGTGGGTGTGGCGAGGCGAGGGACCCTTCATACCGCAGCCCCCGGGTCTCATTATGGGCAGGGAGTAACCCTGCTCTTGGCCCAATCCTGTTGCAGTGCGCTGCTAATGCAGCGCCATGATTGGCTAAGACACTGCGCAGCCTGCATGGTGCCGCGCGTGGGTGGTGGCCGCACTTGTATGGCCAATCACAGTGTGGCTGGCTTATGTGAAGCCAAGCCATGCAGCATGATGCAGTAGTGATTGGCCATTGATTTCCCGACGCGTACGCTGATACGCTCGCTGACTCGGCAGTCGGCACGTGTCGCTCGTCCCCGCGCCAGTGCTGCCACATGACTCGAGTCACTCACGGACACGGAGTCAGTCACGAGTCGCACTGTCGCAGTCGTCGTTATTCACCTGGCCTGGCAGAAAGGTAAGGCGGCACTGATGTTCTATGCAAATATGCATTGATTTATGATTTTTTAACCTGAATCACCATAGATGGCGGCGCGCCCGCAAGGTTTTGTATTTTGTTTGCTTTTGCAGCTTTTGAAACATGCACAATTGCCTCCATTGCCTCATGTAACGTAACGTTTGTTTTAGTGTTTTGAGTGTCTGCCAAACGGCCCAAACTTACGTAGTACGCGGCCGCGGCCTAGTTAATCTCTCCCTCACTCCCACGGTTTTCATCTCTCACAACCGGTTATTTCTTCTCCTTTGACCTTTCTCGACGCTCCCCACACCACCCACACGTCCCCCTCGCGCCTCAGTCCTTTGTGCCCCTCTCCCCCTCTCCATCACCTTAGTACGTTCACGGCCTGTCAACAGTTTTCTGAGCGGTGTCAGCGCTCGAGGCCCTGCTCGCATTATAAAGTTTCAGGACAGCCGTCTTGCGAGGCCGAAGAGAGCTGGAAGGTGGTACCTTTTCAGTCTGTTTATTCCCCCCTCGGCCCTCGCATTATCGCATACCCTTTCCTCAAAAAAAACCTACAAAATGTGGTTTTGTGCTGCTGAGTCACGCGTTGTAGTGTCATAGATTTGTGTCCAGCGCCTAGAATTTATGCCATTTAGTGCAGTATACCTTCTACTTGTACTTTGTACTCTTTTGTAACATGCACACGTCACCTTTCCTTTTGTAACGTATCGTTTGCTACCTCTTGTATTTTGTTTGCTTTTGAAACATGCACAATTGCCTCCATTGCCTCATGTAACGTAACGTTTGTTTTAGTGTTTTGAGTGTCTGCCAAACGGCCCAAACCTACGTAGTACGCGGCCGCGGCCTAGTTAATCTCTCCCTCACTCCCAGGGTTTTCATCTCTCACAACCGGTTATTTCTTCCCCTTTGACCTTTCTCGACGCTCCCCACACCACCCACACGTCCCCCTCGCGCCTCAGTCCTTTGTGCCCCCCTCCCCCTCGCCATCACCTTAGTACGTTCACGGCCTGTCACAACAGTTTTCTGAGCGGTGTCAGCGCTCGAGGCCCTGCTCGCATTATAAAGTTTCAGAACAGCCGTCTTGCGAGGCCGAAGTGAGCTGGAAGGTGGTACCTTTTCAGTCTGTTTATTCCCCCCTCGGCCCTCGCATTATCGCATACCCTTTCCTCAAAAAAAACCTACAAAATGTGGTTTTGTGCTGCTGAGTCACGCGTTGTAGTGTCATAGATTTGTGTCCAGCGCCTAGAATTTATGCCATTTAGTGCAGTATACCTTCTACTTGTACTTTGTACTCTTTTGTAACATGCACACGTCACCTTTCCTTTTGTAACGTATCGTTTGCTACCTCTTGTATTTTGTTTGCTTTTGAAACATGCACAATTGCCTCCATTGCTTCATGTAACGTAACGTTTGTTTTAGTGTTTTGAGTGTCTGCCAAACCTACGTAGTACGCGGCCGCGGCCTACCCCTCTATACTGGCCCATCATCATTGACCTTTTCAGTCTGTTTATTCCCCCCTCGGCCCTCGCATTATCGCATACCCTTTCCTCAATAAAAACCTACAAAATGTGGTTTTGTGCTGCTGAGTCACGCGTTGTAGTAGTGTCATAGATTTGTGCCCAGCGCCTAGAATTTATGCCATTTAGTGCAGTATTATACCTTCTACTTGTACTTTGTACTCTTTTGTAACATGCACACGTCACCTTTCCTTTTGTAACGTATCGTTTGCTACCTCTTGTATTTTGTTTGCTTTTGAAACATGCACAATTGCCTCCATTGCCTCATGTAACGTAACGTTTGTTTTAGTGTTTTGAGTGTCTGCCAATTATTGCAATATTTTACCTCTACTCTACTTGTACTTTGTATGTTTTTGTAACATGCACACATATCACTTTTTCCTTTCGTAACGTATCGTTTGCTCCCTCTTGTATTTTGTTTCCTCTTGATACTTGCACAATTGTCACTATTGCCTTTGCAACATGCTCACTTGTACTTTTCTCCTCATGCATCATTACTGTTCCTATTGTGAAGTGCGCTGCTGACACCTTCAGGTAAAGTCCGCGCTATATAAAAACGCATTAAATAAAATACAATAAAGGGGGAGCTTCGGCACCTATCAAAGGACTGACACTAGGCTTTGTTTTTCATAGGATTTTGGTTATTTTGGTGTCCATTGTAATTGTGAGTCTTCTCTGAGTAGACCCTTGAGCTTATTGTGCGACATTACACATGTACGCTTGTGTTATGTCGTAGAAAATGGTTAAAAGGATGCTACTACTGATAACGAGACTTATGACTTCCAAAGATGTGACAGACGGTCACTACAGGGCAATGACGTCACACAATCCCATGTGGACGAGTACCGATTACCTCTGCCAATATAACCCACAATACCTTTTCTCTTACACAAGGACCTATTTGGAGATGGGAATTGATAACAGTAAAAGAGTTCATCTAGTTTGGGGCTTCTCACACCTATGAGCCGTTAACAGGCGGAGACTAGAATGGAGAATTTCCATGGTTTTATAATCTGACAACAAGGCACAATGCCATAACACGTGCACTTCAAGCAGAACGCGCCGTGTTTGCTTTGGGAGCTGCTCTTGTTCTCAATCTCAACTGCGGTCCAAGCCAAGGTCCCCAAATGGCCAAAGTGTTCCGACCCTACTACTCGACTCTCTATAGTGCTGCAGCTGCTGGCTGCTAGTGGTAAGTGAGGGTGTGAGAGTCACGAGTCGCACTGTCGCAGTCGTCGTTATTCACCTGGCCTGGCAGAAAGGTAAGGCGGCACTGTGACTGATGTTCTATGCATTGATTTTTGAACCTGAATCACCATAGATGGCGGCGCGCCCGCAAGGTCTGATTAACGGTTAATCAGACCTTGCGGGCGCGCCGCCATCTATGGTGATTCAGGTTCAAAAAACGAGAGACTCACCACTAAACTGGATCTTGCCCTGACTTAACCTACGTAGTACGCAGCCGCGGCCTACCCCTCTATATACTGGCCCATCATCACTGACCTTTTCAGTCTGTTTATTCCCCTCTGAGCTGGAAACCCCCAGTGTTAGCATTAGGCTTCAGGAGAGTTCATGTACCTGATGCAGGTCACAAAATGTACATGAGGTCAGTGAGTCACTGCATTTGTCAGAGAGATCATTTTGTTAATTGCAGTTTGTAAGTAAAAATCCTAACATACAACAGTGAGCCATGAACTGTCATCTAAGAGCTGCATGCAAACTGCAAGGTAAAAATTGTAGCGTTATGTTTTTTTCCCCCAGTCTTTGTTTGATTACCCTAATCTTTCAAAAATAAATTGTTATATTTATATTTTCAGCACCTGGTAAAGCCTGACAAGTTGCAACTGGAACCTTTACCTAATTTTTGGGCAATTTTTGGACAAAGAACAAGAGGCTCCAACCTCCTTTGCTGCTCTTTCATCCCAGCTACGATCCAGCAAACACCAGTGTTAAAGGTAAGGAAACTGATGATATTTTTATTCAGATTGGAGTTAGGGCTATGTTTCTGGTCACTCTACATGGTGGTTGGGGTGGGTGCACATTCTGTACATTGTACCCTCCCTCAGTGGATGGAATTTACTAATACTGAGCCTTAGCCCTGTGGTTTGGGCAATAACGGTTGTGAAAGGCACTATCTATTCCTTGCCTTCTTCAAGGCCCTCAAACAGTGTCTGTTTCAGTGCCTTCAGCAACCACTATGGCACACAGAGGCAGCGAGCAGCGGTAAGGCTGTATTTTTAGCAGTCCTGTTGCGCAAAGGGGAGCTGTTGGATTGGAGATATATTGCGAAAATGCACAAGATAGATGTATTTATACTGAAATTTGATATTATTGCACCAAATCTTATACGTTGTACTTTGACTATTGACAGGCTTCTTTCATATTGGTAAGGACAACATCGACATGATGAATACGGTAGAACAATTAATTACACGGTCATTCCATGCACGGCAACTAGAAGAGAAACTACAGATAAAGAGATTAGGACCTGATCGGCCAGACCTACAACTACAACAAGTTACCCAGGACAGAGGAAAATCTTACACACGTACATTCTCAAACACCTGGTACACAAAAGCTGAATGGCTTACAGGGTGTCCGACAAGAAACAAACTGTTCTGCTTCCCCTGCTTGCTGTTTAATGGTGATTTTCCTTGGACAAGAGAAGGAGTGATAGACTTGAAGCATCTGTCTGAAAAAATCAAGAAGCATGCACACACAAAAAAGCATATGGAAAACGTAACAAGACTGGGAATGTTGGGAGACACACCGATTGAGCAGCACATAAGCAGTGCATACCGCCAAACAATACAGAAACACAATGAAACAGTTGATAGGAATAGGCACATACTATCAAAATTAATTGATTGCATTCGTTTCTGTGGTGCTTTCGAACTGGCATTGCGAGGACATGATGAATCAGAAGATTCCACAAATTCAGGAATATTCAAATGCCTTGTGGATTTAATAGCAAGCATAGACAAAGAAATGGAAGTACATTTAGCAACTGCTACAGTCTTTAAGGGCACCTCTAAAACTATCCAAAATGAACTCCTTGAGTGTATGCTCGAAATTCTGAGAAGCCATATTGTCCAAGAGTTGCAAAACACAGACTTTGTGGCTATTCAGGCTGATGACACCACTGCTGTGGCCACACAAACACAGTCCGTATTAGTCTTTCGGTACCTGGACAATGACAATAATGTTGTGGAGAGGTTTTATGGTTTCACTCATTTAAGAGACTCAACTGCAGAAACCATTACTGCAGCTATACTGCGTCAACTGAACTTCATTTTTCCAGAGGTGCACCAAAAAAAAAACTTATTGCACAAAGCTATGATGGTGCGTCCGTAATGAGTGGAAGCCTTGGTGGAGTACAGAAAAGAATTAGAGATGTGTACCCTTATGCTCATTACGTTCACTGTTACGCCCACCAACTTAATCTTATTATGCAGCAGGCAGTATCAAAGATCTCCGAGACACGAATTTTCTTTCTGGATGTAGGAGGCATGGCAGCATTCTTCTCACGTTGCCCAAAAAGAACGGAAGCACTTCAGGAGATTGTGGACAAAAGGGTTCCAAGGGGATCCTCAACTCGTTGGAACTTTAACATACGTACAGTCCAACTAATATATCAATATAGGGAGGACCTTGTGAAATGTTTTCATAATATAGAAGTCAATGACACCTTTGATTTCAAAACTCAAAGTGAAGCCCGTGGCTTTGCTAGAACACTAGAAGATAGAGAGTTTCAGTTCTTTCTGTTTTTATTTCAAGACATAATGTCAGCTGTCGAAAATTTATACAATCAGTTACAAGCACGAGAGATCGATACTGTCTCTGTGAAAAGAAATACCGCTATGTTTGTCGAGCGCATAAGCATAGTGAGAAATGAGGTTGACAATTTAGACAGCAAACTGCCAGAGGCTTCAATTTTTGGAAACCACAGGAAAAACATCACCACTCTGGTCCGAAATGCAAAGGAGATATGTGACATTGTAATTGTGCATGCACAAGAACGGTTTGCTTTCACAAAACATTTGGTGAGTGCCGCATTATTGGAAAGTCAAAACTTTGCAAAATATGGTGAATCCTTCCCTCAGCATGCTCTGCATGAGGCTGTGGAAGCTTATCCCATGCTCAACCAAGAGGACCTCAAAAGTGAGCTGACTGTACTGTACTCAATGCCTGTGTACCGAAATGCCAGAGATGCCAGGGCTTTGCTGACTTTAATTCATAAACTTAATATGGAAAAGACATTTACAGAGACAGTGACTTTACTTAAAATTGTCATAACCACTCCTATGACAACAGCAGAGGCAGAACGATCTTTTTCCGCCTTAAAGAGGATTAAGACATTCCTAAGAAACACCATGCTTCAGGAAAGACTGAATGCTTTGGCAATGCTTTCTATAGAGAGCAAGTTAGTTCAAAATATCTCTGATTTTAACGTTCAAGTAATTGAAAAGTTTGCTGCTCTTAAAGACAGACGTGCTGAGTTTAGATACAAAAAGTAAACATATGTATGTTCAATGCTGCTAGTTTCCGACCACCTGTTTAGTTGTTTGTTAAACAAAAAACACCTGTGAGGTACTCAGAAATGCATTATATCTCAAAGTCTGTTATGAAGCTCTGTGGTTATACTGAATAAGCAGCTACCTATGTTATATGACATGATCTCTTTATTACTGTAATAACTGCACTTTCTTCATTGCTTTATTAACCTTTCTGCTTTCTCAAATTTGCTTGCAAATGCACCATTTTTCCACTCTTTTTTCAAAATTTTCTCGGGGGGAGAACCCCCCAGAACCCCCCTTAGGTTGTTCGGGCTCGCTCGCTACGCTCGCTCGCTATGCTGAAGTATGCCAAACATTTTACGCGCCCACCACTTTCAAATGTCACAGTCCGCCACTGGGAGTACCTTTGCCCCGAGTGTGGCCTGTCTTTATATGGCAGCTTTTGAGGAACGAGCCATTCACAATGAATCAAACCCTTATAGAGCCAACATCCTACTGTGGAAGAGGTTCATTGACGACATTCTGATCCTCTGGAAGGGTGATCAGGCCCACTGTGATGAATTTTGCCAATGGATCAACACCTTGAATCCATATTTAAGATTCACAAGTACCATTTCTGACCAACAACTTCCCTTTTTGGACCTCTTGATCCTACTAGATGATCACAAAATGAGTACTACACTCCACCGCAAGTCCACTGATAGAAATAGTCTATTACATTTTAGTAGCTATCACCCCGTGGCACTCAAACAAAATCTACCCTTTGGTCAATTCTTCCGTATCAGGAGGAATTGTAGCTCTGTGACTGACTTTAAAAAGGAGTCTAGAGTCCTTACGAACAATCTTCTCCAGAGGGGGTATCAGAGACAAGATATCAAGAGATCTTAAAAACATGCCCGTAACAACAATAGGGAAGGGTTACTTGAACCGAGAGAGAAGAAAACTGACGACTGCCTCACATGTGTGATCACTTACACTCCTAACTCATCCCAACTTAAGAAAATTATCAAAAGACATTGGGGTATCCTCCACACCGGGGAACTTACAATAACGAACCCCCGCTTTGCTTTCAAACGCACCACTAATTTGAAGGAGAGACTGATACACACGAGACCCAAACGACCAAGGAGCACCACACAATCCACTTTATGGAACCTTCCCCCTGTCATGGGTCACTACCCTTGTGGTTCCTGGGTGGTTTGCCCACTAACTAAAGTAACGAAGAATATCAAATTTCCCAATGGGGTCACGTGGGAATGCAGAACACACACCAACTGCAACACCGCCTATTGCATTTATTTGATAACCTGCCCATGCAATCTCCCCTATATAGGGATGACGACGAGACCAATAAAGATCAGAATCATTGAGCATCGGAGTAACTTTCGGTGTAAGAAAGTGAATACTAAGATGTCTACTCATTTCTTTGAGAAAAATCACTCTCCAGATTCTCTACAGTGGACAGTTCTCCAATCCTTCAAAAATGTCAATAAAGCTAGATTATTCACATTAGAACAAAGGTGGGTAATGAGATTATCATCCCATATTGAAGGATTGAATGAAGACATCCCCTGGAGTAGCCTCGGTAATATCTGACATAGTGGACTGAACTATCATGCCCCACTTGTTTATTTACAGTGATTATTCTGAGCTAGATAGACGGCCTCCATACCTGGGCACTGCATAATGGGCCAGTTTATTAACCTTCTGTCACCTGGACCCCCGCGTTACATTAACGTTACGATTAAAAATGAGAATTTTCTGACCCGGATAGTTTTGAGACTCTGTCCCGAACGATCACTCCATGTGCCACCCCATGTGGTTAACATACGGTAGATCTTCCTTGCCATAGTATATCTTTCACTAACGTTCTATATAATCACACTACTTAACACACAATGTGATTGAGACACGGCTGTTACAAACCTAGTGCCGTGACTTCATGACTCAGCCTCACATGAATCGCGTAGTACTGTATCAGCTGTGAATACGGGTTGACGTGGGACGCCCTCTAGCATCACAGTGTCGCTATGACAACCTCATTGTTTTACCGAACCAGAAGGGCTCCCCACGCACAACACTTGATGTATTACGTGCACTCTTGTCGTCACTTCCAGTTAGTGACGAGACACGTTCTGTGACACTTGAACGTCATTACGCATACTCCCGAACTCGTGCGACCGGAAGCACACTCCGCATACTAGTTTTTTCCTTCCGATGAACCAATTGGTTCTCGTTCCCCATTGGAGCACGACCGCTACAAATTTCACCCGCCAGATCCTAGTAGTGTCCCCCAAGTCGGCGCGGACCTAGGGTAGGTGGAAAGGCGTCCCGATCTGCGGACTTCTGTAAGTAATTCCTTTCATGTCTTAGCGCCTTCTCCGTCGCATTCCTTTGGATGCATACCTTGTCCTTGGAGCTTTGGAGGTAGTCTGATCTCGCAGTAACTTCTTGCGGCTGCATTTTTTCTCCTTTTCCTCGTGTTGCCGCTCCTTGTACGAACAGGACACTGTACTATTCGGTGTCAATATCCAGCGCCAGCTCGTTGGAAATCGTAGCCCTGCACCGTAGGGTGAGTGGATTGTTTCAATTAGTTTGTGATTCCACAGTTCTGTTGCCACTGTGTACCCCCCTCATTGGGGAACCTGTAGATTCTGCCAGAGCACTCACCACACTATGGGCTTCATCTCCATGAGCCTACTTTTAAGGGTGTTTTGACATAGCGCCACCACACTGTTGAACACCATGTTACTATTAACACTGCATGACACCAGTTGGTTGCAGTTTTTTTAGGCGACACCTACGATAGTTGTGTCATAAAGATGTTGTTTAACATGTATGTTTGTCCCCCTGTTTTTTCTTTTACAGGCGTTGTACCTCACCTTCACTAGTAACCACTTATTAGGGTGCTGTACGTGTGGTAAGTGCCCCACTAGTTGCTACCACTACCAATAAGTGTGTGAATCACCTGGTCCTGAAGAATTGCGGTTACTTTTAACCAATGCAAGAAACATGTTGACCACACATTACTATAGCGTAAAACAGTCATCTTAACTGGAGTATTACGTACGTTATTGTTTTTAATTAAGAGTGGGTCCCCTTTCATTTAATAAACCTTGTTATTTAGGATTCCCACTACTTACTTTTAACACACCTCTTCCACCACACACTTTTTCACTTTAGGGCCCTCACCTGCACTCACCTACCGGCATTTAAGGAATAAAGATCTCCACTAAAAGGCGCCACTAAGGTCGCCGATCGGGGATTGCAGCGCCGCCCCGATTCGGAGCAGACCTGATGATGAAACTTGACATCTGGGCCACGTGCTGACGATATATGACAGCTAGTCTGCCGGATGTGTGAGGGTCTTTTTCCTTAAGGAGGATTCTCCTCCTGACGTTGTGGACTCATACATTTTTCTTCTCACCATTAGCTCTCTTGAGGATCTGCATACTTCTATATTTATTTACTGTTTTCCCTGGTCCCTGGTGTCACTGATTGGTGCGTCCATGATGTGGACACTGGGGATAGTACACCTGTGCGGCACAAGGCCTACAGGGTGACTGACAGGGTGAGGACATGCATCAAGGAGGAGGTCTACAAGATGTTTGCACTCGGGGTAATTGAGTCTTCTAGCAGTCCTTGGGCCAGCCCCGTGGTCTTGGTCCCAAAGGCTGCAGCGCAGGGAGCCACACCCGAACTCCGGTTCTGTGTGGACTACAGAGGACTCAATTCGGTCACTAGGACCGACGCACACCCCATCCCCAGAACTGATGAGCTCATAGAACGGCTAGGGGCTGCCAACTACCTCAGCACGTTTGATTTAACGTCTGGGTATTGGCAGATCGCCTTGACCGAGGGGGCCAAAGAGAGGTCAGCATTTTCCACCCCAGATGGGCACTACCAGTTCCGGGTTATGCCATTTGGGATGAAGAATGCCCCTGCCACCTTCCAGAGATTGGTCAACCAGGTGTTGGCTGGGCTGGATTCGTTCAGTGCAGCCTACCTGGATGACATCGCGGTGTTCAGCTCCACTTGGGAAGAACACCTGCGCCACCTCTGGGAAGTGTTGATGGAGCTGCGCAAGGCAGGCCTCACGATCAAGGCGAGTAAGTGCCAGATCGGGCAGGGTTCTGTGGTGTACTTGGGACACCGAGTTGGGAGTGGCCAGGTGGCACCCCTTCAGCCCAAGATAGAAACCATCCTGAATTGGGAGGCGCCCAAAACCCAGACAGAGGTGAGAGCCTTCCTAGGTCTCACCGGGTACTACAGGAGGTTTGTCAAGGGGTATGGCAACATGGTTGCCCCCTTGACAGCGCTGACTTCGAAGAAGCAGCCCAGGAAAGTGATTTGGACTGACACCTGTCAGAAAGCTTTTGAGGCCTTGAAAACTGCTATGTGCACGGCGCCCGTGCTCCTGGCTCCCAACTTCTCCAAAGAGTTTATCTTTCAGACAGACGCTTCAGAGCATGGTGTGGGGGCTGTTCTTTCACAGATTAATGAGGAGGGCCTAGATCAACCCGTAGCCTTTCTTAGCAGGAGGTTACTTCCACGGGAACAGAGGTGGAGTGCTATTGAGCGTGTGGCATTTGCTGTGGTCTGGGCGCTGAAGAAGCTAAGACCCTACCTGTTTGGGTCTCACTTCCGGGTTCAGACGGACCACAGGCCCCTCAGATGGTTGATGCATATGAGGGGTGAGAATCCAAAGCTGTTGAAGTAGTCCATTTCCCTACAGGGTATGGATTTCACGGTGGAACATCGCCCTGGTACAGATCACGCCAATGCTGACGGTCTGTCCAGATTTTTCCGCCTTAGTGATGAGGAACTCCCTGGGGTAGGGTAGTTCTCCCCACTTTTCAGCTGGAGGGGACACGTGTTAGACCTGGCACCTTGGCGTGAGTCTCCCTTCCTCTTTTTTTCGCTGTGCCTCATGTACTTTTATGCTGTTGCCCGCTCAGCGCGCTGTGCCACTGCCAACCAGTGTTGCGGTGCGAGTGCTCCCTTGTAAATTAAATATGTTGGTTGGATTCCATGATTCGATTGTTTGGTTTACTGTCAGACCCCAGTAAAGTGCGCCAGGAGCGCCAGGGCATGTAAATGCAAACACCGCTGGTGGGCTTGCAGCACGGGTTGTGCCACCCACAGAAGCGGCCGGTAAAATATGTCTAAGGTCTGCCATCGCAGAACCTGCGTGCAGTCTGGTACTGACATGCTGACTGGCAAGTGCCCCCACTTGCCGTTCCCTAAAACCTTCCCTTAGCTGCATGTTAGTCACCCCTCTGGTAGGCCCATGGGCAGGGTGCGTTGTAAGCATAAGGTAGGACAAGCCTAGATGCGTGGCATGTCCTAGTAGTGAATTACCGCCATCTTGTTGTTCACTCCTGCAAGGCTACCCTGTGCTCATAGGCCAGTATGGGCGGCTAGGATTGTTACATCCTATGATCCTAACCGACCCAGGGAACATGGTAGAAGATCGAGTTTTGTATGCCTGAACTCGGAATAATAAGGTACATCTTTTTCCAAGGTTTATTTTAATATTCCGCGTTTGCAAATGCCGCTTTTAGAAAGCTGGCCTTTGCTTGCCTAAACATTTCAGCCCGCCTCTGCGTGATGTGTATCTGATGTCTGGCTGGTGTGAGTGACAGGGCTGGGGGAACCCAGATGGGCAGGGCTAGGTAGCCTGGTGGTGAATAGGACGATCGACAGGTAGATGGGGGGGAGGAGTACTCCTAGGCTCTGAATAGGACAGTGCTTTGCAACCGCAATGCCGGCTCCGCCCCCTGTGGAGCGTCTGAGGACTCTGCCCTGCACTCTGAAAGAAGAAGCCTGCATCACGTAAACAAAGTGCTCAGAAACCGGACTGGACTAGGCAAGGGCCCCCCTGGCCTGGGAGAACAAAAGATTTGCTGTATAAATGTAGGAGCCCTGCTCCTAAGAAACTAGATCCGCTTTTGACCAAGAAGAATCTCTGCCTGAGGAGGAGGCACCGGGAAAGCTGTAGGAGGAAGACTGTCCCTGTCCTGGGGGATTGGCCTGCAGTGGTGACCTTGCTACCAAAGGGGAGAAGAGAAACTGTTGCTGAAGACTTTGCTTTATTTTTACTTTCAAGACTTGTGCATTCCAAAACGATCTCCAAGGGCTTGGAACTGAGCTTTCCCCCTGAACTGAGCCCCAGGACCATTGGGCTCTACCTGATCTTCACTCGCCTGCCGCTGGACTGTGGTGTCCTTTCCCTCGCCGGAGCTGTGACCCTCGTGCCCCAGTCCCTCCCTGAGCCATGACCAGGACCTGCTTAGCCGCCCCCGCCTTGGGAAGAGCCTCACTCGATCGGAGCCGCTCCCCCTACGCTGTGCTGGGCTGCCCCTGTCACCTCGCTCGCTGGAGGCTCGCTGTGCACCTTCACCCTCCTGCCGGAATCGGCGTTGTGAGCATCTCCAAGCCTCGGACGGCCCGGACGTATCTGCGTGCCCGGCTGCCCCGCTTTGTTCACCCGCCACCTGCAACACCCCGCTCTTGTCGTGAGCCTGAAGATCAGACCCCCATCGTGAAGTGTGGGAGCCCCGGACGCCGCCTCGCCCTTCTGTTGAAGAGCCGCTGAAATCTCGCACCCGCCTTCGCGTCAAGAAACAAGGTACTGTACTTACGAACTCGACCGCGAGCTCGCATCGGATCCAGGGTCCGCAACGTTCTGATTTTCCTGTCATCTGCTGTGTGCTTCCCGGGCGCCGCCTCAGCACGAAGTGCGCTGAGGCCCACAGTTACCTTGTGCCCGCCTAAAGAACTTTCCGCAACAAAGAAACTTTACCGTATCTCCAAGAGTTGTGGCCCCGTCAGTTCAACGTTACTGGGCCTTGTATTTGAATCTGCTGAATCTACATAAAAGCTTATTTTTATATACTTCCTGATTAGTGTCCGTTTGTGGTGCATGCAAGGGGTTTACTGTATGTGTAATTGCATTTGCTTAACCGTGTACGCCTGAGACTTAGCCTAGACTGCTCGCGCCACGCACCTAGAGGGTGAGCAGGGGTTATTCCGAGGAGTCCTCCTTCGCCCTGACAAGAAGTAAAGGGTCCCTGCTTGTTGTGGGTTCACACCTGCGTCAACCAGAGCCCCCTCATTTCTAACAGTGCTGATCTCTAGTCACGTGTTTCTGGTTCTTTAACCGTCATCAGTAGAGATTACAGTCTTTCAAATGTGGGGGTTGCTGAGTAGGCTGCCAACATCTTTCTCAGGTCAGGTACCTCTCACAGACATGCGGGTGCTTCATCCACGAGCTCGTCAGCTCAATGACTCACAGGAGTATTATTAAACAGGAAAAGAGATGGGAGCACACCGTTTCACCACCCAGCAAGGTTCACCCCTGACATTGTGGTAATTGCAGTTTCAGTTACTTGCTTGCTTCAAGAGTGTTCGAGTGTTTCGCCACAGTTGGCGCAAATAGTGCTGATCTCCAGACACGTGTTTCTGTTCTTTAACCTTCATCAGTAGAGATTACAGTCTTTCAAATGTGGGGTTTGCTGAGTAGGCTGCCAACATCTTTCTCAGGTCAGGTACCTCTCACAGACATGCGGGTGCTTCATCCACGAGCTCGTCAGCTCAATGACTCACAGGAGTACTATTAAACAGGAACAGAGATGGGAGCACACCGCTTCACCTCCCAGCAAGGTTCACCCCTGACATTTTGGTAATTGCAGTTTCAGTTACTTGTTTGCTTCAAGAGTGTTCGAGTGTTTCCCCACAGTTGGCGCAGATAGTGCTGATCTCTAGACACGTGTTTCTGGTTCTTTAACCGTGATCAGTAGAGATTACAGTCTTTCAAATGTGGGGTTTGCTGAGTAGGCTGCCAACATCTTTCTCAGGTCAGGTATCTCTCACAGGCATGCAGGTCCTTCATCCACGAGCTCGTCAGCTCAATGACTCACGGGAGTACTATTAAACAGGAACAGGGGTGGGAGCACACCGCTTCACCTCCCAGCAAGGTTCAGCCCTGCCATTGTGGTAAATGCAGTTTCGGTTACTTGCTTGCTTGAAGAGTGTTCGAGTGTTTCGCCACAGTTGGCGCAGATAGTGCTGATCTCTAGACACGTGTTTCTGGTTCTTTAACCTTCATCAGTAGAGATTAGTCTTTCAAATGTGGGGTTTGCTAAGTAGGCTGCCAACATCTTTCTCAGGTCAGGTACCTCTCACAGGCATGCGGGTGCTTCATCCACGAGCTCGTCAGCTCAATGACTCACGGGAGTACTATTAAACAGGAACAGGGGTGGGAGCACACAGCTTCACCTCCCAGCAAGGTTCGCCCCTAGCATTGTGGTAAATGCAGTTTTGGTTACTTGCTTGCTTCAAGAGTGTTTGGCCACAGTTGGCACAGATAGTGCTGATCTCTAGACATGTGTTTTTGGATCTTTAACCGTCATCAGTTGAGATTACAGTCTTTCAAATGTGGGGTTTGCTGAGTAGGCTGCCAACATCTTTTTCAGGTCAGGTACCTCTCACAGGCATGCGGGTGCTTCGTCCACTAGCTCGTCAGCTCAATGACTCATGGGAGTTCTATTAAACAGGAACAGGGGTGGGAGCACTCCGTTTCACCTCCCAGCAAGGTTCGCCCCTGGCATTGTGGTAAATGCAGTTTCAGTTACTTGCTTGTTTCAAGACTGTCGAGTGTTTCGCCACAGTTGGTGCAGATAGTGCTGATCTCTAGACACGTGGTTCTGGTTCTTTAACCGTCATCAGTAGAGATTACAGTCTTTCAAATGTGGGGTTTGCTGAGTAGGCTGCCAACATCTTTCTCAGACCAGGTACCTCTCACAGACAAGCGGGTGCTTCATCCACGAGCTCTTCAGCTCAATGATTCTTGGGAGTACTATTAAACAGGAACAGGGGTGGGAGCACACCACTTCACCTCCCAGCAAGGTTCGCCCCTGACATTGTTGTAATTGCAGTTTTACTTACTTGCTTGCTTCAAGAGTGTTCGAGTGTTTCGCCACAGTTGGCGCAGATAGCGCTGATCTCTTGACACGTGTTTCTGGTTCTTTAACCGTCATCAGTAGAGATTACAGTCTTTCAAATGTGGGGTTTGCTGAGTAGGCTGCCAACATCTTTCTCAGGTCAGGTACCTCTCACAGGCATGCGGGTGCTTCATCCACGAGCTCATCAGCTCAATGACTCACTGGAGTGCTATTAAGCAGGAACAGGGGTGGGAGAACACCGCGTCACCTCCCAGCAAGGTTCGCCCCTGACATTGTGGTAATTGCACTTTCAGTTATTTTCTTGATTCCTTCAAGAGTGTTCAAGTGTTTCGCCAAAGTTGGCGCAGATAGTGCTGATCTGTAGAAACGTGTTTCTGGTTCTTTAACCGTCATCAGTAGAGATTACAGTCTTTCAAATGTGGGGTTTGCTGAGTAGGCTTCCAACATCTTTCTCAGGTCAGGTACCTCTCACAGGCATGCGGGTGCTTTATCCACGAGCTCGTCAGCTCAATGACTCACTGGAGAACTATTAAACAGGAACAGGGGTGGGATCACAATGCTTCAATTCCCAGGAAGGATCACCCCTGGCATTGTGGTAAAAGCAGTTTTGGTTACTTGCTAGCTTCAAGAGTGTTCGAGTGTTTCGGCTCAGTTGGCGCAGATAGTGCTGATCTCTAGACACGTGTTTCTGATTCTTTAACCGTCATCAGTAGAGATTCAGTCTTTGAAATTTGGGTTTTGCTGAGTAGGCTGCTAACATCTTTCTCAGGTCAGGTACCTCTCACAGGCATGTGGGTGCTTCATCCATGAGCTTGTCACCTCAATGACTCACATGAGAACTATTAAACAGGAACAGGGGTGGGAGCACACCGCTTCACCTTCCAGCAAGGTTCGCCTCTGGCATTGTGGTAAATGCAGTTTTGATTACTTGCTTGAGTCAAGAGTGTTCGAGTGTTTCGCCACAGTTGGCGCAGATAGTGCTGATCTCTAGACACGTGTTTATGGTTCTTTAACCATCATCATTAGAGATTACAGTCTTTGAAATTTGGGGTTTCCTGCGTAGGCTGCCAACATCTTTCTCAGATCAGGTACCTCTCACAGGCAAGCGGGTGCTTCATCTACGAGCTCATCAGCTCAATGACTCACGGGAGTACTATTAAACAGGAACGGGGATGGGAGCACACCGCTTCACCTCCCAGCAAGGTTCGGCCCTGGCATTGTGGTAAAAGCAGTTTCGGCTACTTGCTTGCTTGAAGAGTGTTCGAGTGTTTCGCCACAGTTGGTGCAGATAGTGCTGATCTCTAGACACGTGTTTCTGGTTCTTTAACCTTCATCAGTAGAGATTAGTCTTTCAAATGTGGGGTTTGCTAAGTAGGCTGCCAACATCTTTCTCAGATCAGGTACCTCTCACAGGCAAGCGGGTGCTTCATCCACGAGCTCGTCAGCTCAATGACTCACGGAAGTACTATTAAACAGGAACAGGGGTGGGAGCACACAGCTTTACCTCCCAGCAAGGTTCACCCCTGGCATTGTGGTAAATGCAGTTTCGGTTACCTGCTTGCTTCAAGAGTGTTCGAGTGTTTCGCCACAGTTGGCACAGATAGTGCTGATCTCTAGACAAGTGTTTCTGGTTCTTTAACCGTCATCAGTAGAGATTACAGTCTTTGAAATTTGGGGTTTGCTGAGTAGGCTTCCAACATCTTTCTCAGGTCTGGTACCTCTCACAGGCATGCGGGTGCTTCATCCACGAGCTCGTCAGCTCAATGACTCACGAGAGTACTATTAAACAGGAACAGGGGTGGGAGCACACCGCTTCGCCTCCCAGCAAGGTTCGCCCCTGGCATTGTGGTAAATGCAGTTTCAGTTACTTGCTTGCTTCAAGAGTGTTCGAGTGTTTTGTCACAGTTGGCGCAGATAGTGCTGCTCTCTAGACACGTGGTTCTGGTTCTTTAACCGTCATCAGTAGAGAATACAGTCTTTCAAATGTGGGGTTTGCTGAGAATGCTGTCAACATCTTTCTCAGGTCGGGTACCTACAGGCATGCGGGTGCTTCGTCCACTAGCTCGTCAGCTCAATCACTCATGGGAGTACTATTAAACAGGAACAGGGGTGGGAGCAGTCCGTTTCACCTCCTAGCAAGGTTCGCCCCAGGCATTGTGGTAAATGCAGTTTCAGTTACTTGCTTGTTTCAAGACTGTCGAGTGTTTCGCCACAGTTGGTGCAGATAGTGCTGATCTCTAGACACGTGGTTCTGGTTCTTTAACCGTCATCAGTAGAGATTACAGTCTTTCAAATGACGGGTTTGCTGAGTAGGCTGCCAACATCTTTCTCAGATCAGGAACCTCTCACAGGCAAGCGGGTGCTTCATCCACGAGCTCTTCAGCTCAATGACTCACGGGAGTACTATTAAACAGGAACAGGGGTGGGAGCACACCGCTTCACCTCCCAGCAAGGTTCGCGCCTGGCATTGTGGTAAATGCAGTTTCAGTTACTTGCTTGCGTCAAGAGTGTTCGAGTGTTTCGCCACAGTTGGCGCAGATAGTGCTGATCTCTAGACACGTGTTTCTGGTTCGTTAACAATCATCATTAGAGATTACAGTCTTTGAAATTTGGGGTTTGCTGAGTAGGCTGTCAACATCTTTCTCAGATCAGGTACCTCTCACAGGCATGCGGGTGCTTCATCCACCAGCACGTCAGCTCAATGACTCACGGGAGTACTATTAAGCAGGAACAGGGGTGGGAGCACACAGCTTCACCTCCCAGCAAGGTTCGCCCCTGGCATTGTGGTAAATGCAGTTTCAGTTACTTGCTTGCTTCAAGAGTGTTCGAGTGTTTCGCCACAGTTGGCGCAGATAGTGCAGCTCTCTAGACACGTGTTTCTGTTTCTTTAACCGTCATCAGTAGAGATTACAGTCTTTGAAATTTGGGGTTTGCTGAGTAGGCTGCCAACATCTTTCTCAGGTCAGGTACCTCTCACAGGCATGCGGGTGCTTCATCCACGAGATCGTCAGCTCAATGACTCACGGAAGTACGATTAAACAGGAACAGGGGTGGGAGGCAATGATATCCTATGGAATGAAATTCAAGTTACTGGTAAGTACGGTTAGAATTACTTTTCAGGATCAGTACTGGGCTTAAAAATGCAGCACTGAGGTCTCTCCTGATAACAGGTGAGTAAATCGGAATTCGTAGTTCGCCTGATTTTAGAGGAATTTTTGTACGTTCCAAAAATCAACACTTAGAATCTTTTCTGCTGAAAACCACACAATGGATTCCTATGGAAGGAAATACAAGTTACTGGTAAGTACGCATAGAATTACTTTTCAGGGTCAGTGCTGGGCTAAAAGAGGCAGCACTGGGTTCTCTCTTGATAACAGGTGAGTAAATCGAAATTCGTAGTTCGGCTGATTTTAGAGGAATATTTGTAAGTTCCAAAACTCCACACTTTGAAACTTTTCTGCTGAAAACCAAACAATGGATTCCTACGGAAGGAAATACAAGTTACTGGTAAGTACGCTTAGAATTACTTTTCAGGGTCAGTGCTGGGCTAAAAGATGCAGCACTGTGTTCTCTCCTGATAACAGGTGAGTAAATCGGAATTCGTAGTTCGGCTGATTTTAGAGAAATATTTGTAAGTTCCAAAACTCCACACTTAGAAGAATTTCCAAGTGAAACCAGTCAATGTTAGCCTATGGAATGAAATTCAAGTTACTGGTATGTACGGTTAGAATTACTTTTCAGGATCAGTACTGGGCTTAAAGGTGCAGCACTGAGGTCTCACCTGATAACAGGTGAGTAAATCGGAATTCGTAGTTCTGCTGATTTTAGAGGAATTTTTGTACGTTCCAAAAATCGACACTTAGAATCTTTTCTGCTGCAAACCACACAATGGATTCCTAAGGAAGAAAACACAAGTTACTGGTAAGTACGCTTAGAATTACTTTTCAGGGTCAGTACTGGGCTAAAAGATGCAGCACTGGGTTCTCCCCTGATAACAGGTGAGTAAATCGGAATTCGTAGTTCGGCTGATTTTAGAGAAATATTTGTAAGTTCCAAAACTCCACACTTGGAAGAATTTCCAAGTGAAACCAGTCAATGTTAGCCTATGGAATGAAATTCAAGTTACTGGTAAGTACGGTTAGAATTACTTTTCAGGATCAGTACTGGGCTTAAAGATGCAGCACTGAGGTCTCGCCTGATTACAGGTGAGTACATCTTAATTCGTAGTTCGGCTGATTTTAGAGGAATTTTTGTATGTTCCAAAAATCGACACTTTGAAACTTTTCTGCTGAAAACCACACAATGGATTCCTATGGACGGAAATACAAGTTACTGGTAAGTACGCTTAGAATTACTTTTCAGGGTCACTGCTGGGCTAAAAGATGCAGCACTCGGTTCTCTCCTGATAACAGGTGAGTAAATTGGAATTCGTAGGTCGGCTGATTTTAGAGAAATATTTGTAAGTTCCAAAACTCCACACTTAGAAGAATTTCCAAGTGAAACCAGTCAATGTTAGCCTATGGAATGAAATCCAAGTTACTGGTAAGTACGGTTAGAATTACTTTTCAGGATCAGTACTGGGCTTAAAGATGCAGCACTGAGGTCTCTCCTGCTAACAGGTGAGTAAATCGGAATTCGTAGTTCGGCTGATTTTAGAGCAATATTTGTAAGTTCCAAAACTCCACCCTTAGAAACTTTTATGCTGAAAACCACACAATGGATTCCTATGGACGGAAATACAAGTTACTGGTAAGTACGCTTAGAATTACTTTTCAGGGTCAGTGCTGGGCTAAAAGATGCAGCACTGGGTTCTCTCCTGATAACAGGTGAGTAACTCGGAATTCGTAGTTCGGCTGATTTTAGAGAAATATTTGTAAGTTCCAAAACTCCAAACTTGGAAGAATTTCCAAGTGAAACCAGTCAATGTTAGCCTATGGAATGAAATTCAAGTTACTGGTAAGTACGGTTAGAATTACTTTTCAGGATCAGTACTGGGCTTAAAGATGCAGCACTGAGGTCTCTCCTGATAACAGGTAAGTAAATCGGAATTCGTAGTTCGGCTGATTTTAGAAGAATTTTTGCACGTTCCAAAAACCGACACTTAGAATCTTTTTTGCTGAAGACCTTACAATGGATTCCTATGGAAACAAATACAAGTTACTGGTAAGTACGCGTAGAATTACTTTTCAGGGTCAGTGCTGGGCTAAAAGATGCAGCACTGGGTTCTCTCTTGATAACAGATGAGTACATCGGAATTCGTAGTTCGGCTGATTTTAGAGAAATATTTGTAAGTTCCAAAACTCCACACTTGGAAGAATTTCCAAGTGAAACCAGTCAATGTTAGCCTATGGAATGAAATTCAAGTTACTGGTATGTACGGTTAGAATTACTTTTCAGGATCAGTACTGGGCTTAAAGGTGCAGCACTGAGGTCTCACCTGATAACAGGTGAGTAAATCGGAATTCGTAGTTCTGCTGATTTTAGAGGAATTTTTGTACGTTTCAAAAATCGACACTTAGAATCTTTTCTGCTGCAAACCACACAATGGATTCCTATGGAAGAAAACACAAGTTACTGGTAAGTACGCTTAGAATTACTTTTCAGGGTCAGTGCTGGGCTAAAAGATGCAGCACTGGGTTCTCTCCTGATAACAGGTGAGTAAATCGGAATTCGTAGTTCGGCTGATTTTAGAGAAATATTTGTAAGTTCCAAAACTCCACACTTGGAAGAATTTCCAAGTGAAACCAGTCAATGTTAGCCTATGGAATGAAATTCAAGTTACTGGTAAGTACGGTTAGAATTACTTTTCAGGATCAGTACTGGGCTTAAAGATGCAGCACTGAGGTCTCGCCTGATTACAGGTGAGTACATCTTAATTCGTAGTTCGGCTGATTTTAGAGGAATTTTTGTATGTTCCAAAAATCGACACTTTGAAACTTTTCTGCTGAAAACCACACAATGGATTCCTATGGACGGAAAAACAAGTTACTGGTAAGTACGCTTAGAATTACTTTTCAGGGTCACTGCTGGGCTAAAAGATGCAGCACTCGGTTCTCTCCTGATAAGAGGTGAGTAAATTGGAATTCGTAGGTCGGCTGATTTTAGAGAAATATTTGTAAGTTCCAAAACTCCACACTTAGAAGAATTTCCAAGTGAAACCAGTCAATGTTAGCCTATGGAATGAAATCCAAGTTACTGGTAAGTACGGTTAGAATTACTTTTCAGGATCAGTACTGGGCTTAAAGATGCAGCACTGAGGTCTCTCCTGCTAACAGGTGAGTAAATCGGAATTCGTAGTTCGGCTGATTTTAGAGCAATATTTGTAAGTTCCAAAACTCCACCCTTAGAAACTTTTCTGCTGAAAACCACACAATGGATTCCTATGGACGGAAATACAAGTTACTGGTAAGTACGCTTAGAATTACTTTTCAGGGTCAGTGCTGGGCTAAAAGATGCAGCACTGGGTTCTCTCCTGATAACAGGTGAGTAACTCGGAATTCGTAGTTCGGCTGATTTTAGAGAAATATTTGTAAGTTCCAAAACTCCACACTTGGAAGAATTTCCAAGTGAAACCAGTCAATGTTAGCCTATGGAATGAAATTCAAGTTACTGGTAAGTACGGTTAGAATTACTTTTCAGGATCAGTACTGGGCTTAAAGATGCAGCACTGAGGTCTCTCCTGATAACAGGTAAGTAAATCGGAATTCGTAGTTCGGCTGATTTTAGAAGAATTTTTGCACGTTCCAAAAACCGACACTTAGAATCTTTTTTGCTGAAGACCTCACAATGGATTCCTATGGAAACAAATACAAGTTACTGGTAAGTACGCGTAGAATTACTTTTCAGGGTCAGTGCTGGGCTAAAAGATGCAGCACTGGGTTCTCTCTTGATAACAGATGAGTACATCGGAATTCGTAGTTCGGCTGATTTTAGAGAAATATTTGTAAGTTCCAAAACTCCACACTTGGAAGAATTTCCAAGTGAAACCAGTCAATGTTAGCCTATGGAATGAAATTCAAGTTACTGGTATGTACGGTTAGAATTACTTTTCAGGATCAGTACTGGGCTAAAAGATGCAGCACTGGGTTCTCTCTTGATAACAGGTGAGTAAATCTGAATTCGTAGTTCGGCTGATTTTAGAGGAATATTTATAAGTTCCAAAACTCCACACTTTGAAACCTTTCTGCTGAAAACCACACAATGGATTCCTATGGAAGGAAATACAAGTTACTAGTAAGTACGCTTAGAATTACTTTTCAGGGTCAGTGCTGGGCTAAAAGATGCAGCACTGGGTTCTCTCCTGATAACAGGTGAGTAAATTGGAATTCGTAGGTCGGCTGATTTTAGAGAAATATTTGTAAGTTCCAAAACTCCACACTTAGAAGAATTTCCAAGTGAAACCAGTCAATGTTAGCCTATGGAATGAAATCCAAGTTACTGGTAAGTACGGTTAGAATTACTTTTCAGGATCAGTACTGGGCTTAAAGATGCAGCACTGAGGTCTCTCCTGCTAACAGGTGAGTAAATCGGAATTCGTAGTTCGGCTGATTTTAGAGCAATATTTGTAAGTTCCAAAACTCCACCCTTAGAAACTTTTCTGCTGAAAACCACACAATGGATTCCTATGGACGGAAATACAAGTTACTGGTAAGTACGTGTTGGACCCGGCCTCGTAGAATGGCCCTCCGTGCCCCCGCACCCCCGAAACCTGGTGCCTGCAGCCCAAGCACGCGGCCCAGCCGACCTTTCCCACCAGGACACCTGCACCAACCCCGGACATCCCCGTCCATGGCCTCTCTCCTTTCGGCCACCCCGGGCCCGCGTGCCCACTCCCTGCAACAAGATGGCCGCCCGGCTCCAGCGCGACCCGGGCCTCGAGGCGCCACTCTGGCTGGAGGACATCACGCTTCCAGGGGATGAGAGAGGGAGGAGCAGTTTCTATCGCACCTCTGAACTCCCCTGGGACGATGGGTTTCGATCGGCCCTCCGGCCTCCCTGCGGGCTGGCTCCGTGCCTGCTGGGTGTCTGAGACTCCTCCCGACCCGGCCCTGAAAGGATCAAAAGACAATAGCAGGAAACCCCGACAAACGGCCCCCAGGTGACAAGACCCCTGCCTGCGCAGACTCCGGACATCAAAGCGGGGTCGACCTATAACAAGGGGTGCTCTGAGACTGTCCGGCAGATTCGACGCTGGAACAACGAGAGCCTGCTGACGTGGTCGCGGCTCCTGGAACTGGAACCCACCTGAGCCCTGCTGAGTGACTCGCGGCTCCCTGAAGATCGTAAGACCTCCGAACTTGTACCTGAGCCCTGCTGAGTGACTCGCGGCTCCCTGAAGATCGTAAGACCTCCGAACTTGTACCTGAGCCCTGCTGAGTGACTCGCGGCTCCCTGAAGATTGTAAGACCTCCGAACTTGTACCTGAGCCCTGCTGAGTGACTCGCGGCTCCCCCAGACTCTCACGGTCCCGCCGGACCCCGACTCCGACCACGTATCCCCCAGCTCGAGGATTGTGAGCTGTGCGCCGGATACGTCCCTGCTTGGAACCGTTACCAGAGACAGTCCCGCTACCCCCTACCTTTCCGAGACTCTTGAGCCCGTGCTCACCTTGTACATATTTGCAGTGATACCTATTTGATAAAGCTTGTTCTGAGAATACCCAGTGTGGTCTCCCTGTGTCGTGTGGCGCCAGAAGTACGATCCTAGTTCCGAGATTCCTCCCCCTGGGGAATCTCTCGCCAGTGCCCGGCTACAATACTACGCGGGTGGGACTCAGGGAAGTCAGGACCCCTTTCCGGGCTCCTCTGAGGTCGCCGTCTAACATTGGTGGCAAGCGACGGGATTTGGGCCCATCACCTAGAGATCGTACAGTGAACAACGGACGCACGACCAACAAAGATGGCAGAAGGAAGCGCCATGAGCTCCGCAGAAACCAACACCAACAGAATGTTCCAGGTGGAGCATCTGGAAGAATACACACACAAAGAGCTAAAACAATTTTGCAAAGAACTTAAAATAGCTACCACTGGCCTCAACACTAAGGAAGACTTGCAGAAAGCACTGAAAACTTGGGTGGAGACCGGGGCATCCCGCCCGGAAGGCACGGGGGAGCGCCCCGACGAAACCGAACCCCCTCCAAGTGAAAGCAGCGACAATCAGGTGCAAGGCATCGTACCAGACGGGGGCCTATCCCCGGGAGAACTCGCGGACAGAGAGAGACGCCGCAGTCATGAACTCGAGTTAGCCAAACTCAAAATCGAGGGCGAATTGAAGTTAGCGGAGAAAAAGCTAGCGGTAGAGCAAATGCGCGTACAAGGCGAACTAGAAGAAAAGAAGCTCCAACGGGAGCACGAAGGAAGAAAGCTCCAACTAGAGCACGAACGCAGCTTAAAGGAACTCGAGCTCAAGGCCCGAAATGAGGACGGTAGGCCCTCGGGGAACCGAGAGACGGCCCCCCCAGCGGAACAGAAGGTCCACATCCCCAAGGATGTGGTCAAAGAATATTATAAAAACGATGACATTCAGCAATGGTTTCGGGCCTACGAGGTCGCCATGACCTCCCATCGGATTCCACAGCAGGACTGGGGGGCGGGGTTGTGGGGGCGGTTTCTGAGCGAAGGAAGGGACACCCTGCTCGACCTACCCCTCTCCCTGCAGACCTCCTACAGCCACATGAAAGAGGCTCTCCTCACAAGATACGGCCTCACCCCAGAAATGTATCGCCAACGGTTCCGGGACTGCAGGAAGATCCCGGGCACCACCTGGGTGGAGTATGTAAACTTTTTTAGTCGGGCCTTCGATGGGTGGGTCAAGGGCAGCAAGGTCACCACCCTTGCCGAACTCACTGACCTCATGTTATGGGAACATCTGGCTGCGAACTGCTTCGTAGAGCTGCGTCAACATCTGCTGGATAGCAAGCTCACAGATCCCCGGAAGCTGGCTGTGGAGGCCGACCGCTGGACCAACACCCGGGTCTCCCGGGGCATGGTAGGAGAGTACCCCCGAACCAGTCAGGGACCACCCCGCCAGAGAGGGGGAGGGAACCAGGGAGGGCCGAGAGAGTCCCAGCCTAGCCCCCCGAAGACACCACCTCCACCTTTCCCGGCGCCCCCCCCACCAGTAACAGGGCCCCCTGGGAGACGAGGACACCGGGTGACCGTCACATGTTTTCGTTGCCAGAAACCCGGGCACTACGCCAATGACCCAGAGTGCCCCATGGCCACCCAAGTCACCCCTGCGAGACAGATAGCCAACGTAGCCCTGGGGGAGGAGGTTGAGGAAGCCGAGGAGTGGGAACCCGCCGCTATGGCCCTAGTATCCCTGGGAGATAGGGAAATGATCCCTGGTAGCCTCCTACCGTCCAACACACAGAAATATGGGCAGCTCGTTAAGATCAATGGCCACCAGGTAGAGGCCCTGCGGGACACCGGGGCCAGTATCACCGGTGTCCTCAGGCACCTAGTTCCCGAGGAGCAGATCCTCCCCAATGTCTTTTGCCCCGTAATCTCTGCAGACAATAGGGAAAGTATGTGTCAGGTAGCCCTGGTGCCATTTGAGTGGGGAGGGGTGATAGGGAAACTCAAGGTGGCCGTTAGAACCTCCCAGCCGGTTGACTGCCTCTTAGGGAACGACCTGGAGAGTTCTCCCTGGAAGCACGTAGAGCGCAAGGCCCACCTAGGAATGATGGGACTCCCCGAGTGGGTGTGTGCCACCACCCGATCTATGACAGCCCAACTCACTCCCCGGAGAGAAGTCGAGAGCACCCCGGTCGAAGAAACCCGTACCGTCCCCGCCGAGGGTCCTCCCGTTCCCCCATCGGAAGGGTCCGTCGCCAGCGACGAACCCGCACCATCCGACCCCGCCCCGGTCCCCGAGTTGGGGGATCTACCCGAGTTGGCCCATTGGCGCCACGAGGGCGGGCCCACCCGGGAAGAATTTTGCCGGGAGCAAGCCACCTGTCCTTCCCTGGTCGGGCTGCGGCGCCAGGCCGAGGGCCAAGCCGCAGGTGACCAGACCGGAACGCACCGAATCTATTGGAAGAATAACATCCTGTATAGTGAGCAGAAATCAGTGGAGCTGGGATCCGGACGGGTACTGGTGGTACCCCTCCGCTTCCGGGATTTCCTCCTGGGCTTAGCCCACGATGTCCCCCTCGCCGGTCACCTGGGTCAGGACAAGACCTACAGCCGTCTCGTGACCCATTTTTATTGGCCTAAGATGAAAGCAGCGGTAGAGGCACACTGCAAGTCCTGCCCCACGTGCCAAGCCAGTGGGAAGAGTGGGGGGAAGCGCAAAGCTCCCCTCCAACCCTTCCCGGTCGTCAGTACCCCCTTCGAACGAGTCGGAATCGACATCGTGGGGCCACTGGACCCCCCCACCTCCCAAGGTCACCGCTTCATCTTGGTCCTAGTAGACCACGCCACCCGCTATCCAGAGGCTATTCCCCTGCGCACCATTACGGCCCCCGTGGTGGGCCGGGCCCTGATGGGGATCTTTTCCAGGGTGGGTTTCCCCCGCGAGGTCGTGAGCGATCGCGGCACTAATTTTATATCAAGGTATATGACGTCCCTGTGGCAACAATGTGGGGTGTCCTATAAGTTCACCACCCCGTACCATCCCCAAGGGAACGGCCTAGTAGAGAGGTTTAATAGGACTTTGAAAGGGATGATCGCTGGCCTAGAAGAGCCCCTCCGGCGTAAGTGGGACGTCCTGCTCCCCTGCCTCTTGTTCGCTTACCGGGAGGTCCCCCAGAAGTCCTTAGGGTTCAGCCCGTTTGAATTACTCTATGGGCACCCCGTCCGAGGTCCCCTCAGTTTGGTTAAGGAAGGGTGGGAGGCAGCACCCCAGACCACCCCCCGAGATGTGTTCCAATATGTCCTGGCCCTCCGGAACCAGACCAGGAGGTTCCGAGAACTGGCCGAGGCCAACCTGGAGGCGAGTCAAGAAGAAATGAAGCGCTGGTACGACCAGAATGCTACTCTGGTCGAGTTCCAGCCGGGCCAGCGGGTGTGGGTCATGGCCCCCGTGAAGCCTGGCGCTCTCCAGGACCGATGGACTGGGCCCTACAAGGTGGTTGAGAGGAAGAGCCAAGTCACCTACTTGGTGGACGTCCAGTCGCCTCGGGATCCCCTCCGGGTCCTGCACGTGAACCGCCTCAAGCCTCACTTCGTGCGGACAGAACTGAGCCTCCTGCTGGCCACCGATGACGGGGCCGAAGATGAGTCGGATCCCCTCCCGGACCTCCTGTGTGTCAAGGAGCAGGATGGCTCCGTGGAGGGAGTGAACCTCTCCCCAGCCCTCACTGCCCAGCAACAAGCGGACTGCCGCCAGCTCCTCAGACAATTTTCTGACCTCTTCTCCCTGACCCCCCGGGTCACCAACTGGTGTGTTCACGATGTGGACACCGGGGACAGCCCTCCGGTGAGACACCGAGCCTACCGGGTTCCTGACCGGGTCCGGTCCTGTATTCAAGCCGAAGTCTCAAAGATGTTGACCCTGGGGGTGATCGAGCCCTCTGACAGTCCCTGGGCCAGCCCCGTGGTCCTGGTCCCGAAGGCAGCAGCCCCCGGTGTCGCCCCCGAGCTCCGGTTCTGCGTGGATTACCGGGGGCTCAATGACGTTACCCGAGCCGATGCCCACCCCATTCCACGAGCCGACGAGCTCATTGACCGACTAGGGGCCGCCCGGTTCCTCAGCACTTTCGACCTCACCTGCGGCTACTGGCAGATTGCGCTCACCGAAGGGGCCAAGGAGAGGTCTGCTTTCTCCACCCCCGATGGGCACTACCGCTTCCGCGTGATGCCCTTCGGGATGAAAAATGCCCCGGCCACTTTCCAGAGACTGGTATATAGGGTCCTGGCCGGGCTAGAACAGTTCAGCGCGGCCTATCTGGACGACATCGCTGTCTTCAGTTCAGAGTGGAGCGAGCACCTCCAGCACCTCCGGAGAGTGCTAACCGCCCTGCGCCAGGCGGGCCTCACCGTAAAAGCCAGCAAGTGCCAGATCGGGCAAGGATCCGTAGTCTACCTGGGGCACCAAGTCGGGAGTGGCCAGGTCGCTCCTCTACAGCCAAAGATCGACGCCATCCTGGCCTGGGACCCACCCATCACCCAAACGGAAGTCCGAGCCTTTCTGGGACTCACGGGCTACTACCGCCGATTCATTCGGGGGTATGGCAGCCTGGTCGGCCCTCTCACTGAACTCACGTCTAAAAAACAGCCAAAGAAGGTGCAATGGACGGCTGCCTGCCAGGAAGCTTTCGATGCTCTAAAAAAGGCCATGTGCACGGCCCCCGTCCTCCAGGCTCCCGACTACACCAAGGAGTTCATAGTCCAGACCGATGCCTCCGAGCATGGCATTGGGGCCGTCCTGTCCCAAGTGAATGATCAAGGCCTAGACCAGCCCGTCGCCTTCCTCAGTCGGCGGCTGCTACCCCGAGAACAGAAGTGGAGCACCATAGAGCGCGAAGCCTTTGCCGTGGTCTGGGCACTCAAAAAACTACGACCCTACCTGTTCGGCACTCATTTCAGGGTCCAAACTGACCATCGGCCCTTGCGATGGCTCATGCAGATGCGAGGAGAAAACCCCAAGCTACTGCGGTGGTCAATCTCCCTCCAGGGAATGGACTTCACCGTAGAACACCGCCCTGGGACGGACCACGCCAACGCTGACGGCCTCTCCCGGTTCTTCCGCCTCAGCGAAGAGAACCCCCCAAGGTGATGGGCAGTTCTCTCTGGCTTTCAGCTGGGGGGGACGCGTGTTGGACCCGGCCTCGTAGAATGGCCCTCCGTGCCCCCGCACCCCCGAAACCTGGTGCCTGCAGCCCAAGCACGCGGCCCAGCCGACCTTTCCCACCAGGACACCTGCACCAACCCCGGACATCCCCGTCCATGGCCTCTCTCCTTTCGGCCACCCCGGGCCCGCGTGCCCAATCCCTGCAACAAGATGGCCGCCCGGCTCCAGCGCGACCCGGGCCTCGAGGCGCCACTCTGGCTGGAGGACATCACGCTTCCAGGGGATGAGAGAGGGAGGAGCAGTTTCTATCGCACCTCTGAACTCCCCTGGGACGATGGGTTTCGATCGGCCCTCCGGCCTCCCTGCGGGCTGGCTCCGTGCCTGCTGGGTGTCTGAGACTCCTCCCGACCCGGCCCTGAAAGGATCAAAAGACAATAGCAGGAAACCCCGACAAACGGCCCCCAGGTGACAAGACCCCTGCCTGCGCAGACTCCGGACATCAAAGCGGGGTCGACCTATAACAAGGGGTGCTCTGAGACTGTCCGGCAGATTCGACGCTGGAACAACGAGAGCCTGCTGACGTGGTCGCGGCTCCTGGAACTGGAACCCACCTGAGCCCTGCTGAGTGACTCGCGGCTCCCTGAAGATCGTAAGACCTCCGAACTTGTACCTGAGCCCTGCTGAGTGACTCGCGGCTCCCTGAAGATCGTAAGACCTCCGAACTTGTACCTGAGCCCTGCTGAGTGACTCGCGGCTCCCTGAAGATCGTAAGACCTCCGAACTTGTACCTGAGCCCTGCTGAGTGACTCGCGGCTCCCCCAGACTCTCACGGTCCCGCCGGACCCCGACTCCGACCACGTATCCCCCAGCTCGAGGATTGTGAGCTGTGCGCCGGATACGTCCCTGCTTGGAACCGTTACCAGAGACAGTCCCGCTACCCCCTACCTTTCCGAGACTCTTGAGCCCGTGCTCACCTTGTACATATTTGCAGTGATACCTATTTGATAAAGCTTGTTCTGAGAATACCCAGTGTGGTCTCCCTGTGTCGTGTGGTGCCAGAAGTACGATCCTAGTTCCGAGATTCCTCCCCCTGGGGAATCTCTCGCCAGTGCCCGGCTACAATACTACGCGGGTGGGACTCAGGGAAGTCAGGACCCCTTTCCGGGCTCCTCTGAGGTCGCCGTCTAACAGTACGCTTAGAATTACTTTTCAGGGTCAGTGCTGGGCTAAAAGATGCAGCACTGGGTTCTCTCTTGATAACAGATGAGTAAATCGGAATTCGTAGTTCGGCTGATTTTAGAGAAATATTTGTAAGTTCCAAAACTCCACACTTGGAAGAATTTCCAAGTGAAACCAGTCAATGTTAGCCTATGGAATGAAATTCAAGTTACTGGTATGTACGGTTAGAATTACTTTTCAGGATCAGTACTGGGCTAAAAGATGCAGCACTGGGTTCTCTCTTGATAACAGGTGAGTAAATCTGAATTCGTAGTTCGGCTGATTTTAGAGGAATATTTGTAAGTTCCAAAACTCCACACTTTGAAACCTTTCTGCTGAAAACCACACAATGGATTCCTATGGAAGGAAATACAAGTTACTAGTAAGTACGCTTAGAATTACTTTTCAGGGTCAGTGCTGGGCTAAAAGATGCAGCACTGGGTTCTCTCCTGATAACAGGTGAGTAAATTGGAATTCGTAGGTCGGCTGATTTTAGAGAAATATTTGTAAGTTCCAAAACTCCACACTTAGAAGAATTTCCAAGTGAAACCAGTCAATGTTAGCCTATGGAATAAAATCCAAGTTACTGGTAAGTATGGTTAGAATTACTTTTCAGGATCAGTACTGGGCTTAAAGATGCAGCACTGAGGTCTCTCCTGCTAACAGGTGAGTAAATCGGAATTCGTAGTTCGGCTGATTTTAGAGCAATATTTGTAAGTTCCAAAACTCCACACTTAGAAACTTTTCTGCTGAAAACCACACAATGGATTCCTATGGACTGAAATACAAGTTACTGGTAAGTATGCTTAGAATTACTTTTCAGGGTCAGTGCTGGGCTAAAAGATGCAGCACTGGGTTCTCTCCTGATAACAGGTGAGTAAATTGGAATTCGTAGTTCGGTTGATTTTAGAGAAATATTTGTAAGTTCCAAAACTCCACACTTAGAAGAATTTCCAAGTGAAACCAGTCAATGTTAGCCTATGGAATGAAATCCAAGTTATTTTTAAGTACGGTTAGAATTACTTTTCAGGATCAGCACTGGGCTTAAAGATGCAGCACTGAGGTCTCTCCTGATAACACGTAAGTAAATCGGAATTCGTAGTTCGGCTGATTTTAGAAGAATTTTTGCACGTTCCAAAAACCAACACTTAGAATCTTTTTTGCTGAAGACCTCACAATGGATTGCTATGGAACCAAATACAAGTTACTGGTAAGTACGCGTAGAATTACTTTTCAGGGTTAGTGCTGGGCTAAAAGGTGCAGCACTGGGTTCTCTCTTGATAACAGATGAGTAAATCGGAGTTCGTAGTTCGGCCGATTTTAGAGGAATATTTGTAAGTTCCAAAACTCCACACTTTGAACCTTTTCTGCTGAAAACCACACAATGGATTCCTATGGAAGGAAATACAAGGTACTGGTAAGTACGCTTAGAATTACTTTTCAGGGTCAGTGCTGGGCTAAAAGATGCAGCACTGGGTTCTTTCCTGATAACTGGTGAGTAAATCGGAATTCGTAGTTCGGCTGATTTTAGAGAAATATTTGTAAGTTCCAAAACTCCACACTTGGAAGAATTTCCAAGTGAAACCAGTCAATGTTAGCCTATGGAATGAAATTCAAGTTACTGGTATGTACGGTTAGAATTACTTTTCAGGATCAGTACTGGGCTTAAAGATGCAGCACCGAGATCTCACCTGATAACAGGTGAGTAAATCGGAATTCGTAGTTCGTCTGATTTTAGAGGATTTTTTGTACGTTCCAAAAATCGACAATTAGAATCTTTTCTGCTGAAAACCACACAATGGATTCCTATGGAATGAAATACAAGTTACTGATAAGTATGCTTAGAATTACTTTTCAGGGTCAGTGCTGGGCTAAAAGATGCAGCACTGGGTTCTCTCTTGATAACAGGTGAGTACATCGGAATTCGCAGTTCGGCTGATTTTAGAGGAATATTTGTAAGTTCCAAAACTCCACACTTTGAAACCTTTCTGCTGAAAACCACACAATGGATTCCTATGGAAGGAAATACAAGTTACTAGTAAGTACGCTTAGAATTACTTTTCAGGGTCAGTGCTGGGCTAAAAGATGCAGCACTGGGTTCTCTCCTGATAACAGGTGAGTAAATTGGAATTCGTAGTTCGGCTGATTTTAGAGAAATATTTGTAATTTTTAAAACTCCACACTTTGAAACTTTTCTGCTGAAAACCATACAATGGATGCCTATGGAAGGAAATACAAGTTACTGGTAAGTACGCTTAGAATTACTTTTCAGGGTCAGTGCTGGGCTAAAAGATGCAGCACTGGGTTCTCTCCTGATAACAGGTGAGTAAATCGGAATTCGTAGTTCGGCTGATTTTAGAGAAATATTTGTAAGTTCCAAAACTCCACACTTGGAAGAATTTCCAAGTGAAACCAGTCAATGTTAGCCTGTGGAATGAAATTCAAGTTACTGGTAAGTACGGTTAGAATTACTTTTCAGGATCAGTTCTGGGCTTAAAGATGCAGCACTGAGGTCTCCCCTGATTACAGGTGAGTACATCTTAATTCGTAGTTCGGCTGATTTTAGAGGAATTTTTGTATGTTCCAAAAATCGACACTTTGAAACTTTTCTGCTGAAAACCACACAATGGATTCCTATGGACGGAAATACAAGTTACTGGTAAGTACGCTTAGAATTACTTTTTAGGGTCACTGCTGGGCTAAAAGATGCAGCACTCGGTTCTCTCCTGATAACAGGTGAGTAAATTGGAATTCGTAGGTCGGCTGATTTTAGAGAAATATTTGTAAGTTCCAAAACTCCACACTTAGAAGAATTTCCAAGTGAAACCAGTCAATGTTAGCCTATGGAATGAAATCCAAGTTACTGGTAAGTACGGTTAGAATTACTTTTCAGGATCAGTGCTGGGCTTAAAGATGCAGCACTGAGGTCTCTCCTGCTAACAGGTGAGTAAATCGGAATTCGTAGTTCGGCTGATTTTAGAGCAATATTTGTAAGTTCCAAAACTCCACCCTTAGAAACTTTTCTGCTGAAAACCACACAATGGATTCCTATGGACGGAAATACAAGTTACTGGTAAGTACGCTTAGAATTACTTTTCAGGGTCAGTGCTGGGCTAAAAGATGCAGCACTGGGTTCTCTCCTGATAACAGGTGAGTAACTCGGAATTCGTAGTTCGGCAGATTTTAGAGAAATATTTGTAAGTTCCAAAACTCCACACTTGGAAGAATTTCCAAGTGAAACCAGTCAATGTTAGCCTATGGAATGAAATTCAAGTTACTGGTAAGTACGGTTAGAATTACTTTTCAGGATCAGTACTGGGCTTAAAGATGCAGCACTGAGGTCTCTCCTGATAACAGGCAAGTAAATCGGAATTCGTAGTTCGGCTGATTTTAGAAGAATTTTTGCACGTTCCAAAAACCGGCACTTAGAATCTTTTCTGCTGAAGACCACACAATGGATTACTATGGAAACAAATACAAGTTACTGGTAAGTACGCATAGAATTACTTTTCAGGGTCAGTGCTGGGCTAAAAGATGCAGCACTGTGTTCTCTCTTGATAACAGGTGAGTAAATCGGAATTCGTAGTTCGGCTGATTTTAGAGGAATTGTTGTACGTTCCAAAAATCGACACTTAGAATCTTTTCTGCTGAAAACCACACAATGGATTCCTATGGAAGGAAATACAAGGTACTGGTAAGTACGCTTAGAATTACTTTTCAGGGTCAGTGCTGGGCTAAAAGATGCAGCACTGGGTTCTTTCCTGATAACTGGTGAGTAAATCGGAATTCGTAGTTCGGCTGATTTTAGAGAAATATTTGTAAGTTCCAAAACTCCACACTTGGAAGAATTTCCAAGTGAAACCAGTCAATGTTAGCCTATGGAATGAAATTCAAGTTACTGGTATGTACGGTTAGAATTACTTTTCAGGATCAGTACTGGGCTTAAAGATGCAGCACCGAGATCTCACCTGATAACAGGTGAGTAAATCGGAATTCGTAGTTCGTCTGATTTTAGAGGATTTTTTGTACGTTCCAAAAATCGACAATTAGAATCTTTTCTGCTGAAAACCACACAATGGATTCCTATGGAATGAAATACAAGTTACTGATAAGTATGCTTAGAATTACTTTTCAGGGTCAGTGCTGGGCTAAAAGATGCAGCACTGGGTTCTCTCTTGATAACAGGTGAGTACATCGGAATTCGCAGTTCGGCTGATTTTAGAGGAATATTTGTAAGTTCCAAAACTCCACACTTTGAAACCTTTCTGCTGAAAACCACACAATGGATTCCTATGGAAGGAAATACAAGTTACTGGTAAGTACGCTTAGAATTACTTTTGAGGGTCAGTGCTGGGCTAAAAGATGCAGCACTGGTTTCTCTCCTGATAACAGGTGAGTAAATGGGAAATCGTAGTTAGGCTGATTGTAGAGGAATATTCGTAAGTTCCAAAACTCCACACTTTGAAACTTTTTCAGCAAAAAGCAGGCAATGATATCCTATGGAAGCAAATTGAAGTTACTGGTAAGTACGGTTAGAATTACTTTTCAGGATCAGTACTGGGCTCAAACATGCAGCACTGAGGTTTCTCCTGATTACAGGTGAGTAAATCGGAATGCGTAGTTTCTGCAGATTTTACTTCGGTCCAGTAAATATAGAGCCACTTTCCTACACCATCCCCTCCCTTCACCACTGTGCAAACACGCCCTGCTGCACATTTTAAGTTGGGCAAAAAATTCCCCTTCAATCTTGAGGGTCCGTAGAGTCTAACTAGCCCACTAGGTACATCCAGTAAGCGCCACAGAGCTGCGTAGCAGATAGATGTAAAAAGGCGCACGGCCTGCACCACCTCCCTGCAACGCAGCGCAGTGGCACTTCCTGGAAGAACCTGGTGGGCTACTTGGCCCCCAGGGTCCCTCAGGATTGGAAAGGAATTCATTCCCCAACTTAAAATGCCCCACAGGGCGTGTTTGCAGACATGTCACCTCAGGCTCCGCTCCCTTCCTTCACCATTGTGCAAACGCGCCCCATGGCACATTTTAAGTTGGGAGATTAAGTCCCCTTGAATCCTGAGGGTCCCTAGGGTCAAACTAGCCCACCAGGTAACTCCAGTAAGCGCCACTGATCTGCGTTGCAGAGAGGTGTAAAAAGGGGCATGGCCTCTTAACACCTCTCTGCAACGCAGCTCCCTGGCGCATACTGGAGGTACCTGGTGGGCTAGTTGACCTCCAGGGACCCTCAAGATTGAAGGGGAATTAATTCCTCAACTTAAAACACGCCACAGGCCGCGTTTGCACAACTGTGAAGGAAGGGGGCGGAGCCTGAGGTGACATGTCTGCAAACACGTCCTGTGGGGTGTTTTAAGTTGGGGAATGAATTCTTTTTCAATCCTGAGGTCCCCTGGGGGCCAACTAGCCTACCAGGTACCTCCAGTATGCGCCAGGGAGTGGCATTGCAGAGAGGTGTTCAGAGGCCACGCCCCTTTTTACAACACTCTGCAACGCAGCTCCGTGGCGCTTACTGGAGGTACCTGGTGGGCTAGTTGGCCCCCAGGGGACCTCAGGATTGAAGAGGAATTAATTCCCTGTAGTGTCCTGCGAGACACATTCTAGTGTCCCGCAGGAAGCTGTACTTCCAGCCACTCCCTTGAGGGCTGGAGACACTGCACCCCACACCCATCCATCACGGGTGTCACGCACGAGTGACGTGGCCCCGCTAATTAAAAGGCCCGGGTGCACGTGCTCGAGGCCAGTTTTCTGTACCACATATCCAGTGTCTGCGTCCCTCATTTCTGCACCATGTGGGCCTGAGGCCCAACACCACATTGGCGACGAGGCGGGCAGCTGACCCCGTGGACCGGCAGCTCTGCGCTTCATCGCTCCCCATGAGGGAGGAAAGGAGCCCGGCGAGTGGCACCCCCCGCGCACCGTTCCCCGCCACCCATGACAGAGGGGAGAATTATGCCCCTCGCGTCACCGTGTCACCACCTCTTAGTCCTGAGGAGAAGAGCGCTGCCTGCACAAAGCCCCGTGCCAACACGACAGCCATGACTGCACTGCGAGGGACGAAGGAGCCGGCCAGCCTCGACAGTGTGAAGGGTGTAGACACCCCCCTGCGAACTCTGGAGAGCCCACTGGCAGTTCTCCGCGTCTGCACTACGTGCGGAGAGGGAAGACACTACTCCCAGCTACCGCCCGAGTACCCGGATAGCGCCGACTTCCCGGCGACACTAGGAACGTGCCCGCAAGTGTAGTAAGCAGACTGCAGCGACAAGATGGCTGCCACACAACCCGCAACAGCAGGAGGGCCTGCGAACCTGTTGCGGCACAGCGCATCCCATACCCTGCAGCCCCGCTCGCACTCACCTGCTGAGCCTCCGGTTTCCTGCGCGCCGGCAGCCTCCGTGGACCGGCGCTCGAGCGGCGCTGAGTTGCTGCGGGTCGTCTCGCTGGCACTGTGGGAGGGAGTAGTGGGCGGATGCACCCGCTGCCACTGCCGAGAGCACAGCGTGGCCCGCAGTGAGGAGTGGCAGGCTGCCACAACCCCAGCTGAAGCACGGAGTGTATCCGTGGAGAGCGGCGACTGGCCTGAGCTGAGCGAGAGGAGGGGAGCCGCTGGTCTCACGCCACACCGCTACCCCTACACAGCAAGAACGCTGCATGACGCGGCCCCCGGTCCAGCATGAAAGAGATTCGCCGTCCCAGCCTCTCCAGCAGCAATCTAGAGCGCTGGGCGGTGCAATGGTGAAGCGGCCTGCATGACCCACCTGCCCTGCACCGCACAGAGTAAGCTCCAGGACTTCATTTTCTCTATGAAACACAGCCCCCAGAGCAGTCAGAAGAAGGTCCGCAGCTTCCAGAAACAGACTGCTGAGGGCCTGGAGACTGACACCCAGCGCTGCCACCAGGTGGTCATTTGAGGCACGGCGCCTTCCTACAGCCTCATGAAGCAAGCCCAACACGCCAAGACAATAGGACAGGCTCAGGACCTGCAAAGACAAGGGACCCCCCAGCCCAGGTCGCCACTCTAACAAGAGTCGCCTATACTGCAGCATCAGACTCTCATGTCCCACACTGCAAGGGCACCCTGCTGCTGTCACCAGGGGAGCATGGCCCCTGCACCTGCCTGCATCTCCCCACAAGAACACTGAGAGGCTTGGGTGAGTGCCAAGGCGGGGGAAGAGGCGCCTGCTGTAACTCCACCCCAGGTAGCAAGACAGGCACTGCGCAGAAGCCGGCACAGCTCCCGCAGCACCCAAAACCTGCAGCACTCAGGGCGAGCCACCGCGACGACCACAGCGCCACGTGGTAGCTCCCCAAACGCCATGCGCTAAGGGATGGACTGACTGCCTGGCCAGAGCAACTAGCCAGCGGTATCCCACGACCATTAACCCAAACAGCACCAGTGACCGGAAGTGAGGCCCGGACACCCCACTACCCTGCCAGAAGCAGCGGTCCAGCAAATTAACTGCCCACCACGACCGACGGCTGCAGTCCTGCGACTAGCAAAGCAGCATTGTACCCCACGGACCAGCTGCACCGGGGCCCCACACAGTGTCCTGCCAACCAACTGGCAACAGCAGTCAGCAGATCTCCGGGGCGCCCCGCCATCACCAGGAAGACTGCCTGCTCACGCCCAACAGCTAAGACAGACTATACCAGGTACAACAAGAAGTGCCCACAGAGAAGTCTGCTCATAGAGCGGCCTGTGGTAACCCGCAAATGTGAAAAGCCAGGACGCCCTTGAAGACAGCGGAGTCTCCAGGTAGCTGCCACACTCAAGAGGCCCCAAGACACCCCAAGCTGCACCAGCGCAAACCGACACAATATAGGCATGAGCACTGCCCACCACCTCTGCAAATTACAGAGAGAGACTGGCAAGCCTCGCAAAGAGCTGCAAGAAACTCAGAGCTATGCACGGACAGCCACCACCAACAAGAGTGGACAGCCAGCCAAGACAGCAACGTCTCACAGGAGCTGCCCCCAGAAACAGCACAAGAAAGACTGGTGCAGAGCACGCACCACACGTGGCTGCCCAACGCCACCACCGGGGAAGAGGTCGCATCACCCGCCCCTTCTGGTGAACAGGCACAACCGCCAACCACACCACAGGCACACCAGTGCCTGAAGGGAGCGCCCAAGGTGAAGACGGAGTGCACGTGGTCCGAAGCACGCAGAAGACCACACCAATGAATCCGACAGCACGGGCAGGCGCCCGGGAGAAAGAGACATCTCCGCAAAGAAGCACTGCTGAACGCAGGTAGAAGAGCACCCACATCTCCACCGCCACAGCGAAGCCCCGCAGTGGGCCAAAAGCAACAGTGTCCTCCTCAACACTGCCTCAATATGGAGTCGGCGGTGACCCACGACAGGCAAGAGAGAAGTCGCACCTGCAGCGGCCCGAAAGCAACACAGTGTCCTCCTCAACATTACCTCAAGATGGAGTCGGCGGTGACCACGACAGGCAAGAGAGGAGTCGCACTCGCAGCGGCCCGAAAGCCACACAGTGTCCTCCTCAACACTACCTCAAGATGGAGTCGGCGGTGACCCATGACAGGCAAGAGAGGAGTTGCACACACCATGTGGCAGGCCGCCACAGCAACAGACGCTCCAACGCCAGCGACACGCGACTGGATGTCACGTCGCCCAGCAAGCAAGGAGCGCGCCGGAGCGAAGGCAGAAGCCGGTGCCAAGACAGCGCCGCCTCGAGGTCTAAGCGCAATGCCCTCGATGGTAGGAGAGGGACAGCCCTGTCACCCTGAAAACAGGATAAACACAGGTGGGCTGAACAGACCAGCAAAGGGAGAAGACCGAGGACTCACAGCAAGCCACAGAGCACAACCTGACACACCAGACAGCCACCGAGGTGGACCGACATCCCTTGATACAGCTCCACAGGTGAACCGAACATAAGCCGCAGCAAGCGCAAGCCGCGTCTCATCACTACGCTTCCCCAGGCGACCGTCCATCCCCAAGCGTCGGCAGTCTAAGTCAAGTAACATCCCTGCTCCTGTCCGCAGATGCCACGGGTGAAGATCAGCGCTGAGTGTCCATCCTCACACCGCCTCCAGACGGAGTCCGCAGTGGCCCCAAGCCAGGCAAGAGAGGATCAACACACTCTACGTGTTAAGCCGCAACAGACACTCAACATCAGCAAGGCGGAGGCACGTGGCTGCCCAGGTCCATCCTGACATCCGAACTCTCCCAGGAAGTCACCACCACCTGTCATTCCGAATCACCACATGGCTGGCAACCATCACCACGCCAGCCATCAGCACATGCGTCAAACACCACTCCCCGAGTACCGATGGACTGGAGTCCGAAACCGTTGCCACACAAGCCGACTAAATGGAACCAGAAACCACCTGTGAACCTGGCCTACACCGGAACTGCAGCAGCGAGTGCAAGTCTTGGCCAAGACTCATCCACCCGGGAGGGTTGTGCGTGCGACCAAGCAACGGCTCCTCGGCGGTCCTGCAGCTGCGCCTAGATGGCACACAAGCTGCGGCTCCAGCGCAGCCTTCCTACAGTCCCGCAGCAACCCTGACGACGGTCCTCCCCAGGCGGGAGAGCAAGGAGAGACATTGCCCCACCGATAGGTTACCGGTCACAGCCAAGTAGTTCAACAGGGACAGTCGGTCCAGCAACACCTCCATGAAATCTCACTTGAGACTCCATCCATGGTCACGACGCAGCACGCTAAAAGAACAAGTTACTTACCTTCGATAACGATGTATCTGTAAGAAACATTAGTTAGTTAGATTCCTCACCTTAGAATATCCCCAGGCGTCAGGCTGGATCCGGAAAGATTTTTGTAGCAATACCCCTTGCACGTCGCTAGGCGTCGTCTGCGGCTCCGCGTCCGTCGTCGGCGTCGTGCGCCGGAATGACGTTGTCGGAGTACTTAGACACCGCCCTCGCGCGCTGACGTCAGTTCTTATACATAGCTTTCCGCGCCAGGGACGCTGAGCCATGCAAGAGACCGACACTGGTGCCAAAAAATCTAGGGCCCTGAAAGGGAGAATCTTAACCCTAGATGTCGGTTCGCAGAACAGGGAGGCTGGGTGGGTCGGTGAGGAATCTAACTAACTAATGTTTCTTACAGATACATTGTTACCGAAGGTAAGTAACTTGTTCATCTGAAAGAAACACGTTAGTTGGATTCCTCACCTTAGAATAGATACCCCAGCAATACCAACCCCGGAGGTGGGCCTGCGAACCAAGATCACACCAGAAAGTCCTGGAGAACAGAACGGCCAAAGTGGCCATCTCTCTGGACTTGGCTGTCCAGGCAATAGTGCTTGGTGAACGTGTGCAGTGAAGCCCACGTTGCCGCCTGACAGATGTCCTGCAAGGGGACTCCCCGTCCCAGGGCAGTTGTCACTGCTGTGGCCCGGGTGGAATGGGCTCTCAGCCCAACAGGAGGGACCTTTTTCGCCAAGGAATAGCAGAGTTTAATACACAACACGACCCATCGCGAGATGGTCCGCTTGTGCACAGCTTTACCCTTCTTAGCACCTACATATCCAACAAAAAGTTGGTCGTCCACCCGGAACTGTTTTGTGCGGTCCAAATAAAAGGACAGCGCACGTTTTGGGTCCAGACGGTGGAGCCTCTCTTCATCTTTTGAAGGATGCGGAGGCGGAAAGAAGGTGGGCAGCGTGACAGATTGCCCGATGTGAAAGGGAGTCACGACTTTAGGAAGAAAAGAAGGATGTGTCCAGAGGACAACCTTATCCTGATGAACCGAAAGGAAGGGAGGCTTAGCTGACAGAGCTTGGAGCTCACTCACCCGCCTAGCGGAGGTGATAGTCACCAGGATTCAAGCAAGCCTGGCTGAAGACGGCTGAAATGCCAGAAACCGGTCCTAGGAAGCTTGTTTCCGGTCCAGGGAAGGCATGGCTTGGCAGTTCGGGCTGGACTGTTCCCATGAGGCACAGGGTCAGACTGATTTGCATATGGCCATGTCTGAACTGGGGTGGCAGAGTGGGCTAAAGAACGGTGATGGATCAAACCCAGATCTGTTGACTGGGTGTGAGTGTTTGATTGGTTCTGATGCTCCGTCCATCACCACCCCCTTTTGTACTGCTTTGTTCGCCATAAGTTGGCAGGGTATGCTCAGACGTGAGTCCCTTGCTCACTTTGCCACTGGATTCAAGCAAGCCTGGCTGAAGACGGCTGAAATGCCAGAAACCGGTCCTAGGAAGCTTGTTTCCGGTCCAGGGAAGGCATGGCTTGGCAGTTCGGGCTGGACTGTTCCCATGAGGCACAGGGTCAGACTGATTTGCATATGGCCATGTCTGAACTGGGGTGGCAGAGTGGGCTAAAGAACGGTGATGGATCAAACCCAGATCTGTTGACTGGGTGTGAGTGTTTGATTGGTTCTGATGCTCCGTCCATCACCACCCCCTTTTGTACTGCTTTGTTCGTCATAAGTTGGCAGGGTATGCTCAGACGTGAGTCCCTTGCTCACTTTGCCACTGGATTCAAGCAAGCCTGGCTGAAGACGGCTGAAATGCCAGAAACCGGTCCTAGGAAGCTTGTTTCCGGTCCAGGGAAGGCATGGCTTGGCAGTTCGGGCTGGACTGTTCCCATGAGGCACAGGGTCAGACTGATTTGCATATGGCCATGTCTGAACTGGGGTGGCAGAGTGGGCTAAAGAACGGTGATGGATCAAAGCCAGATCTGTTGACTGGGTGTGAGTGTTTGATTCGTTCTGATGCTCCGTCCATCACCACCCAGTTTTGTACTGCTTTGTTCGCCATAAGTTGGCAGGGTATGCTCAGACGTGAGTCCCTTGCTCACTTTGCCACTGGATTCAAGCAAGCCTGGCTGAAGACGGCTGAAATGCCAGAAACCGGTCCTAGGAAGCTTGTTTCCGGTCCAGGGAAGGCATGGCTTGGCAGTTCGGGCTGGACTGTTCCCATGAGGCACAGGGTCAGACTGATTTGCATATGGCCATGTCTGAACTGGGGTGGCAGAGTGGGCTAAAGAACGGTGATGGATCAAACCCAGATCTGTTGACTGGGTGTGAGTGTCTGATTGGTTCTGATGCTCCGTCCATCACCACCCCCTTTTGTACTGCTTTGTTCGCCATAAGTTGGCAGGGTACGCTCAGACGTGAGTCCCTTGCTCACTTTGCCACTGGATTCAAGCAAGCCTGGCTAAAGACGGCTGAAATGCCAGAAACCGGTCCTAGGAAGCTTGTTTCCGGTCCAGGGAAGGCATGGCTTGGCAGTTCGGGCTGGACTGTTCCCATGAGGCACAGGGTCAGACTCATTTGCATATGGCCATGTCTGAACTGGGGTGGCAGAGTGGGCTAAAGAACGGTGATGGATCAAACCCAGATCTGTTGACTGGGTGTGAGTGTTTGATTGGTTCTGATGCTCCGTCCATCACCACCCCCTTTTGTACTGCTTTGTTCGCCATAAGTTGGCAGGGTATGCTCAGACGTGAGTCCCTTGCTCACTTTGCCACTGGATTCAAGCAAGCCTGGCTGAAGACGGCTGAAATGCCAGAAACCGGTCCTAGGAAGCTTGTTTCCGGTCCAGGGAAGGCATGGCTTGGCAGTTCGGGCTGGACTGTTCCCATGAGGCACAGGGTCAGACTGATTTGCATATGGCCATGTCTGAACTGGGGTGGCAGAGTGGGCTAAAGAACAGTGATGGATCAAACCCAGATCTGTTGACTGGGTGTGAGTGTTTGATTGGTTCTGATGCTCCGTCCATCACCACCCCCTTTTGTACTGCTTTGTTCGCCATAAGTTGGCAGGGTATGCTCAGACGTGAGTCCCTTGCTCACTTTGCCACTGGATTCAAGCAAGCCTGGCTGAAGACGGCTGAAATGCCAGAAACCGGTCCTAGGAAGCTTGTTTCCGGTCCAGGGAAGGCATGGCTTGGCAGTTCGGGCTGGACTGTTCCCATGAGGCACAGGGTCAGACTGATTTGCATATGGCCATGTCTGAACTGGGGTGGCAGAGTGGGCTAAAGAACGGTGATGGATCAAACCCAGATCTGTTGACTGGGTGTGAGTGTTTGATTGGTTCTGATGCTCCGTCCATCATCACCCCCTTTTGTACTGCTTTGTTCGCCATAAGTTGGCAGGGTATGCTCAGACGTGAGTCCCTTGCTCACTTTGCCACTGGATTAAAGCAAGCCTGGCTGAAGACGGCTGAAATGCCAGAAACCGGTCCTAGGAAGCTTGTTTCCGGTCCAGGGAAGGCATGGCTTGGCAGTTCGGGCTGGACTGTTCCCGTGAGGCACAGGGTCAGACTGATTTGCATATGGCCATGTCTGAACTGGGGTGGCAGAGTGGGCTAAAGAACGGTGATGGATCAAACCCAGATCTGTTGACTGGGTGTGAGTGTTTGATTGGTTCTGATGCTCCGTCCATCACCACCCCCTTTTGTACTGCTTTGTTCGCCATAAGTTGGCAGGGTATGCTCAGACGTGAGTCCCTTGCTCACTTTGCCACTGGATTCAAGCAAGCCTGGCTGAAGACGGCTGAAATGCCAGAAACCGGTCCTAGGAAGCTTGTTTCCGGTCCAGGGAAGGCATGGCTTGGCAGTTCGGGCTGGACTGTTCCCATGAGGCACAGGGTCAGACTGATTTGCATATGGCCATGTCTGAACTGGGGTGGCAGAGTGGGCTAAAGAACTGTGATGGATCAAACCCAGATCTGTTGACTGGGTGTGAGTGTTTGATTGGTTCTGATGCTCCGTCCATCACCACCCCCTTTTGTACTGCTTTGTTCGCCATAAGTTGGCAGGGTATGCTCAGACGTGAGTCCCTTGCTCACTTTGCCACTGGATTCAAGCAAGCCTGGCTGAAGACGGCTGAAATGCCAGAAACCGGTCCTAGGAAGCTTGTTTCCGGTCCAGGGAAGGCATGGCTTGGCCGTTCGGGCTGGACTGTTCCCATGAGGCACAGGGTCAGACTGATTTGCATATGGCCATGTCTGAACTGGGGTGGCAGAGTGGGCTGAAGAACGGTGATGGATCAAACCCAGATCTGTTGACTGGGTGTGAGTGTTTGATTGGTTCTGATGCTCCGTCCATCACCACCCCCTTTTGTACTGCTTTGTTCGCCATAAGTTGGCAGGGTATGCTCAGACGTGAGTCCCTTGCTCACTTTGCCACTGGATTCAAGCAAGCCTGGCTGAAGACGGCTGAAATGCCAGAAACCGGTCCTAGGAAGCTTGTTTCCGGTCCAGGGAAGGCATGGCTTGGCAGTTCGGGCTGGACTGTTCCCGTGAGGCACAGGGTCAGACTGATTTGCATATGGCCATGTCTGAACTGGGTTGGCAGAGTGGGCTAAAGAACGGTGATGGATCAAACCCAGATCTGTTGACTGGGTGTGAGTGTTTGATTGGTTCTGATGCTCCGTCCATCACCACCCCCTTTTGTACTGCTTTGTTCGCCATAAGTTGGCAGGGTATGCTCAGACGTGAGTCCCTTGCTCACTTTGCCACTGGATTCAAGCAAGCCTGGCTGAAGACGGCTGAAATGCCAGAAACCGGTCCTAGGAAGCTTGTTTCCGGTCCAGGGAAGGCATGGCTTGGCAGTTCGGGCTGGACTGTTCCCATGAGGCACAGGGTCAGACTGATTTGCATATGGCCATGTCTGAACTGGGGTGGCAGAGTGGGCTAAAGAACGGTGATGGATCAAACCCAGATCTGTTGACTGGGTGTGAGTGTTTGATTGGTTCTGATGCTCCGTCCATCACCACCCCCTTTTGTACTGCTTTGTTCGCCATAAGTTGGCAGGGTATGCTCAGACGTGAGTCCCTTGCTCACTTTGCCACTGGATTCAAGCAAGCCTGGCTGAAGACGGCTGAAATGCCAGAAACCGGTCCTAGGAAGCTTGTTTCCGGTCCAGGGAAGGCATGGCTTGGCAGTTCGGGCTGGACTGTTCCCATGAGGCACAGGGTCAGACTGATTTGCATATGGCCATGTCTGAACTGGGGTGGCAGAGTGGGCTAAAGAACGGTGATGGATCAAACCCAGATCTGTTGACTGGGTGTGAGTGTTTGATTGGTTCTGATGCTCCGTCCATCACCACCCCCTTTTGTACTCCTTTAACCCAAAGGGCAGCACCTTGAACTGGTAATGAGAGGATCCCACCCGAAATCTCAGGTACTGCCTGTGATGTTGATTGACGGGCACGTGAAAATACTCCTCTTGCAGATCCAGCAAACACATCCAATCCCCTTGTCTGAGGTGTGGATATATTTGATGAAGAGCTATAATGCGAAACTTCTCCTTTTTTATTGATAGGTTGAGTGTTCGCAGATCCAGAATGGGTCTGTACTCCAATTTTCAACCCTTTTTCTTTACCAAGAAGTATCTTGAGTAAACTCCTCTCCCTTTCTGAGCCACTGGCACCCTCTCGATGGCTGACTTTCTGAGAAGGGTGGCCACCACTTTATGTAAGAGCTTCAGTTGGTGACTCGATGATGGAACTGGGGGGATTGAGGGAGGACGGTGTCAGAAACGTAGAGAGTACCCATGCTGTAGCGTAGCTAGCACCCACCGGTCCTTTGTGATAGCTCGCCACTCTTCGAGATGATTTGCAATACTTTCCCCCACTGGAATGGTTAATGGCGACAGGGGAAGTGGGCCCTCATTGTTTCGTCTGCGTCTTGGCGGAGTTGTTGCCTTGGCGCTGATTTCCTCCATCTCTGTAGGGGCGTCTGTCTCGATACTGTGATCATTGTTGACCTTGCTGATCCTGATTTTTTGGCCTCTGTTGGGAGGATCGCCGGTTGTAAGGTCTGTATCTTTTGCGGAATTCCTTCTGTTTCTCAAGGCCCACTGCCTTTAGAGTGTCCAGTTCTGCTTTCATGCGGGACATCTCCTCATCCGTGTGAGCCCCAAAAAGAGAAGAACCAGAGAAAGGAAGGCTCAGAATACGCACTGTAAGCACAAGGATGAGGGTAGAGGCTAATTAAATCCGCACCCAGCAAATATCAGTGGTTCTTGTAGTCAGTGAATAGTGGTGCACGAAACCAGAGAGTACTCCCCTCTTTACTCCCAAAAATGTAGGATGAAATCCTACATCAACATATATAAACACAAAAGGTTCAGCACTATACACTATACACTTCTCATGTAATCAGAACATGTGACACAAATTGTAGGGTTTTCTTCTTTATTTGTCTTGATCGCAGAGATCTGGTAATTCATATATTCATATAAAGGAAGGCTCAGAATACGCACCTGCGCTTCTGGCTTAAGCACCGTAAGTCTAAGCCAAGATGCTCTTCTTGCGCACATTCCATGTGCATAAGCATGGGCTGAAAGTGTAGCCCCATCCGCCGCAGCGCTGATAACCTGGTTCGAAACCGAGCTGCCCTCCTTCAAGATTTCATCAAAATCTTTACGGTCCTCCTCTGGCAATTTCTCCGTGAACCTCTGTAGTGAGTCCCATAGCAATCTGTCATACCTGCCCAAAAGAGCTAATGCATTGGAGACCTTTAACATGGAGGCAGAAGTGCCACAAACTTTTCTGCCCCACGAATCTTGTGTTTTACTCTACTTGTCTGGAGGCACAGTAAAGGAGGAGGCAACAGCATGGGTCTTTTTTGCCGCAGCAATGATGACAGAATCTGGGGGAGGATCGGCCCTAAGGAAGAGCGGATCGTCTTCTGGTGAGCGGTACTTTTTAGAAATTCTCGCTGGGGCGGTCTTTACATTTGCCGGAGTGAGAAAGATGTCCATTACTGGCTCTATGAGGCCTGGTACTATTGGAAGTAGAGGTTTGGATTCTTCTAGCTTGTGTAGGGTTTCGAAGATCACAGAGGATTTGCTTTGACGAGTAGGTATGGGAATACCTAGCTTCGTAGCTCCTCTACCAAGAATGTCCTGGAAAGTGTAGATATCATCCACCGGAGAGACCCTCGACGGTGGAGTGTCTGTCAAAGTAGGCAAGTAGTATTGTGAGAAGACCGAGTGGATGAAGAGGACGGAGTAGGAGATCTGTGCGACCTTCTCTTGCTTCTAGATCTGGACCTCCTACTGTGGGAACGAGCAGGAGTGCGACTGCGAGCCCTGACTCCTGAGGAAGGACGCTCTCTATCCACAGCCTCCACTAGACGAGACAACGAAGCTCTGTGGAGAGGGCTTGAATAAGCTGGACTCCTGTGGCTGATGGATTGGCCCAATGATGCAACGGCCTGTACCACCGCGGTGATAAGTGAATGGAAGGCAATCTGCGCCTCTCCTATCCCTCAGGAGACCTTGCAGGAGGAGGGGAGTTCACCTTCTCTCGTGATCTGGTTGGAGAAGTTAGGTGTCCTCCTGACTCCGGGCTGCATGAAGTCGAGATCACCACTTCTGGAGACCTGGACGTTGACCCATGATGAGACCCGGGCGAGTCAGCCCTAGATGAAGGTGAGGAGGATAGGCTTACTGGAGGTAAGGCTTCTTTGGATGGATGTCTTGACTGCGATCTGGAGCGCCTCTGCGACGATTGTCGCCTCAACGGAGACGTCTGCCTCGACGTTGACTTTCTCCTCTTATAAGGTGGACTCAACGTTGCTCTCGACATCGAACGTCTGCCCGACGTTGAAGGAGGTCTGCTCTGCTTGGATGTCTGCCTTCCTCGTTCTGAAGACCGATGCCTCGACATCGATCGGCGTTGGACTGCCGACGACAGAGATCGCTGCCTCGACGTCGAAGATCGTTGGCCTGATCTCGCCGGAGGCTTCTGTGTCGGCGTCGCTGATGGAGTATGATGTCGCGACATCGACAATTCTTCACCTGGCTTCGACAGAGACTTCTGCCTCGACGTCGAAGGAAATGTCCTGTGCCTCGACGATGAAGATCTCTGGATTGACCTCGTCGGAGATCTGCCTCTCGACGTCGATTGCCGATGACGAGGCGATGACGGAGAAATATACCTCGACGTCAAGCGCTGCAGCACTGACGGAGTGATGTGCTTCGATGTCAAGCGACGATGATGCGCCGGACGGAGCACTGTGTCTCGACATCGATCGCTCCCCTAGTGTCGACGGAGACCTGCCTCTCGACGTCGAACACCGCCTGGTTGACGTCCACGGAGGACCTGGTACCTTCATCGACGAAGTCTTCGTAGTCGATGGTCGATGATGCGACGGCATCACTGAAGTCTTCGACGTTGATTTTGTCGTCGCCAGTAGCTTCGACGTTGATCCCGATGCCAATGGAGAACAGGTCGAGACTTTTCTCGACGTCGACCGAGTTCCTTTTTTCTTCTGCTGCCTCACAGGAGACCTACTTCTTTCAGAGAGGCCAAAAAGGCGATTACTTTCCAATTCTTTTAAAGTTCTCCTGGATAGCTTCTTACAATGATGACAATTGCTAGAAGAATGAGTCTCAGGGAGGCAGAGAACACACACAGGATGTGTATCAGATCTGGCCTTCTTCTTGCCACAGGTAGGGCAAGAGTCGAATAAAGAAGGCATTTCTGAAGAAAATAACACCCTTTCTGAACTCAAAAAAGGTGTTGCCTTCACTTTAAGGTAAAAAGACGTCGAGCGAAGGCAGAAAAAGTTGAAAGATTTATAGTATTTTTTGACTAAAAGCCAAAAAAAGGAAGAGCTGAAAATCCATGGCCCTGACTGAAGGAGCCGGAAAGAACAACTGACCTAACTGTCACCCCTAAGGCATGATGGAAAGCTAGGGGTCATGGCTGCCTTAAAGGCACGGTGCCAGTTTTTGTTGAAAATGCTTTCATTTTCTATGCTATTGTTTTACAATGCAGCCTGTAGGCTAACAATGTCTACTTTATTTACAGTTTGATATTTATGAGTACTTTGCTCATTCAAAAACAGAGTTCAAGTGCTACTTGCCCTCTTGTGTTTTTATATATATTTGCAAATACAGTCTTTATGTGTGTAATTAAATTGTTTAGCCTCCTACATGGGAGCTGCATTAATATGAGAAAAAATATATATATGTATATATATGTAGAGCTGTATATATATGTTTTTCATATATAATTTTTATTATTTCCGGGGTCCCCGCACAATGGCGGGAATATTCAGTGCTTATGACTATTGATGAGGATCCCCTGGAAGAGAACCTGGCGTTTTCCCTCACTAACTCCCACTGCCACTTTCCTCTTATGAGGTGCTGACTAACTCCCGGTTGGATGCTCTAGTGCCTGGATGCCTTTTCGGTGACAGTGCGCTGTAAAAATGTTAAAATAAATAAATAAAGTGGTGGCTTTGCCATTGCTCTCAATAGCATAATCGGGCCAGCAGTGCATGATTGCTCAATCAGTCTGCAGTGGCGAAGTGGGGGAATTTGTTTTACTTTGGGGACCTCCATGGTGGCACAATCAATGTTGCCAGTCCTGGAGTACCCTTCTAACTTACATGCCTTGGATACAATTTACTAGGGGCTTACAGGTAAGTTAGCCATTTCCAATTGGATGTAGCCAATTTGACATACAATTTAGGTTCAGGGCACTGGCACTGAGGTCTGGTTAGCAGTCCTCAGTGCACTGGTGGAGTAGAAAAACCAGCAGCATCAGTCGTAAAACTTTGGAGGCATTTCTTTACTGTACTGTTATTTGAAATTAAGTGTTTGGATATATGAGAAATTCTAAGGCTCTGGCACTGACCCATTTAAGATATATATATAATCTGCTTTAGGTAGAACTGTTGAAAGAGGAGGTTTGTTAGTTTAATATCTGGATATTGCTAAATCCGTTAGGTACTATCATTTTTATACATGCTTTGTCATATAAAATATAATTTTCATGAAACTATCATACAGTAAAAATGTAGTCACACTGACAGTGTAGACATTATTTGTTGCAAACAATAAGCGATTCACATTTATGTAGTGCGGATTTTGCTTTCTGTACCTGAAGCCTAGGGTCGATGGTGAAGGATCCCGAGGTGGGGTTCATACAGGCAACATACTGACAGTTATGAATCTCCTTCAGGGTCAGTTTGGTTCTGTCATACCTATCGTGTTGGTTGGAAAGTATAAAAGTTATATTATATAAGTGGTTTAATGTATTGTTCCATATGATTTGTTTTTTCTTTCAAAAATAGTACTCAGTTGCATGACTTTTTTTCACTACCATTGTTATTCAAGGAATTTATTTTACTTTATAAGCAGTTTTTCTCTCTCTAGAGGCGTTGAACAAAATTCTAGGCAATCCTTTAAAAAAGAAATTACCTTTTTGTTTATTGACATGAGAGCAAATACATTGAACATCAGAGACGCATAGGCAAATATGTGACATTACAGCAATACATATACAGTGAGAATGAAGCTGCATTAACATAGGTGAAGGTACAATCCTTTGGGCCCTCTCAAGACTGTCTGTGTTGTTAATAGTGGTCCCCCTCTGATGAACTAGTGGAAAATAAAGACTATGAGCAAAATAGTGAAGATGCGAGGGGTGGGAGGAAGGAAGTTCTTCTATTTTCGTTTAGTTAAGTTGGGTGTCTCAGGGTTTTCCTGGATTTCTGTCTTCCAATAGCTTCGATCACCTCTTCTAGGGTCAGTTCTTCCTCCAGAGAATCCCCGTTCTCCGGGGAGAGGGTGGGAACCTCCATGGTGTGAAGAGTGGACTCAATTTGCGCACTGTCTGCCAGTGGCCTGGATCTGTATAGTTCTGTGTAATAGTGGGCAAAAGCGCTTGCTATATGTGGGGCAGAGGTGTGCATCTCATCTTGTTTATGTATGGAGGCTACACATCTCGTTTCCCTTTCCTTCCTGCTCAGCCAGGCCATCAGTTTTCCTGCATTAGAGTCTGTTTACTTATCTAGCTCTAGTAATCTACTTTCCAGTGTCTCAATGGCCCGCGTCTCCTCCCTTTTTAGGTCTTGCTGAGCCAAAAGCTCGAAGAGATATTTTATATGTGGGATTTTCAAAGTGCTACCCACAGTTTTGGCTGGCCTAAAACCTTGAGTGCACGATCACATGCACGTGCACAGCTGCTCCCACTCCCCCCTCCCTTCTCTATAGCTTTGGCTCCTTTGTTTTTTATTACACCCTCCCTTCTCTCCCCGCTGTTTTCACACTACCCCCTTGTGAGAAGTTGGCCTGATGTATGATGTCACTAGTTCTAGTGTACACCTTATATCAGTCCAAATACCCTTATGGTGATTGGTTGTAAAGTCAACCTTATAGACCAGCTATCCTAGTGGTAGCATGGACAAGAGCAGTCTTAGGCTAAACTCTGAATGGCATGTGAAGCCAGCTGTGATACCATATATAATCCCTTGAATACCAAATGAAAGGACACCACAACAGATACGTCTCTCGTCGCCTCCACGGATCTCAGCTCTGCTGTGGATGTGGATCAGGGTCGGAGAAGTCTGGAAGTCAAGGCTCTGGTCGGGCTCTGCAGTCGGTCCCTCGTAGAACTTTAGCAAAGCAAAGGGTAGTCTCTTGATGGTGCCTGTTTGCACAGGGTAGCCACTCCTTGGCCACAAGGGAGATTCTTCAGTCTTCTTCTTTCGTCGAATGTCGAAGGTCCAGAGTTTCTGTTCAAGTTTGCAGGTTCAGGATAATCTAAAGTCTTGAGGCCCAACTCCCACTCTTATACTAATCTGGGGGGCTGGGATACCTGCTAGGTCACGCCTTATGGGTGGGACCTGGGAGGGGGTGGTTACACCCCCTTCCCTTTGTCCAGTTTCGCGCCAGAGCTGGGGCTGGAGTGCCCCAGCGCCGGTTTGAACTGGACTATGCAAGGAACACCTTGTGTGCCCCAGGCATGTCTCATTCCTTTCAGCCCACCCTGCCCCAATACACTAAAGGCTGTCTGGGGAGGTGCTAGCACCTCCCCAAGCAGGAAACCTATTGTCCAGGCCTCCCTGGCTGGGATCACTCCCAGCAGCAGGAGGTCAGACTTGTGTCGTGGCAGCAGCATCCATTTTGTGATGCTGAGGCTTTGGTCAGAGGCTAACAGTGAAGTATGATTTTAACATGTCTTTCCCTCTAGAAGGGGGGAACAATATCCTCATGTCCAGAAATGGTATGGGGGTATTATTCCACAGTGTTAGACACCTTACACGACATGTTTCGATAAAGCCAAACCATAGTTACCATAACCGTTTAAGATTATAAGGCACTTTAAGAGTATATGGTAGGCTATATCATAGAACAGCTATAAGGACATGGTTCCGAAAGCTGCAGACAGGCTCAGCTCATGCTAGAGCACCATCTCACATGTTACCAAGCACTCTGCCTCCAGGATTGTTAAGGCCTGCCATAGGAGTGACTGATAGGTACACATGTGTCTATATGTAAGTAAGGTATAGGAATACTACACCTAAGCAAGGGGTTATTACACAACCTTGCCCCAGCTGAGTGATCAGCCAGTTGTGTCAAAATGGAAGGCCAGGCCAGGGGTGGCATAATACATGCTGCAGCCCCTGGTAGGCCTAGGGTACACCTATGCCCTGGGTACCTAGGGTACACTGTACAGGGGCCAATAAGGTGATCCTATCCAAATGGGTTATGCACGTAAAGTACATAGTATCAATTTAGAGAGAGAACAGCAGGGCTGTGGGTCTGATTAGCAGGCCCACAGCCACATCTAAGTCGAAAACCAGTAAAGCAAAAGCAAAAAGTGGGGGTGAACATAGAAAGCAGACCCTACTCTCCTACACCCCTCCCTTCTAATCAGTTTCCTTTCTGCTCCCTTGATCGCGTCTCCGATAACTTTAACTACTTCAAATGCAGCGCGCACCCCTGCTTTCACTTTTGCCGTGTCTCGGCGCTTTTATGTCTTATGTTTCTACAGTCACCCCGCCTCTCGATCTCGGATTGAGGTACTATTTTTCCTTTTTTGGCATTTTTTTAATAGCGCTAATTCAAGCCGACCCGAAAGTATCAGTGCTTTACATGAGCACCAGTTACATTACACAAGTTCACATTCGTAGTTTTTCTTCTTTAAAGAGGAGAATAAGTGATTTGCCCAGGATCATAATGTGAAACCGACCTTGCTCACCAGTTCCATAGTCGTCAGCTTTGTTGGCACTCTATGTGTTGTATATAAGCATAATTTGCACCCGCTTTCATATTTAAAACACGGGCAACACGCTTTATTTTTGATCATGGCACCCGCGTTCCTGTATTTGCTTTTTAAATGCCTGCACATAACTATTTTAATGCACGGGCGCCATGCTTTGTTGGAGCACGGCACCCGCTTTTTTATATTTATAAAAGTGTGGGTTACACATTAAGCAATTGCTCTTAGGTTTCGTTTTGCTTGTCAGCAGGTTGGGGAGTGGGTGAGTACCATGCAGACAGAGGGTTAATGCTCGCAGCTGTGGGTAGTTGGGGGCTCTCAGCCCACCGTAATCATACAATTAAACTTCCTTCCATCGCCGCGCAGCTACCTCTCTTCAGGGACACGAGTCCAAGGTTTAAAGCCGGCATTTCTTTCCCATAGATCACAATCGCACTAGCTGTGATTTATTGGGATTCTACAAATATATTTAATTCCTATGAAAATATATGAGCGCTACAAAAGGGCTGTGGTAATATAATGGTGCCGCTGATGTGATTCCTGAATGATACCAGCCTCTTCTGCACGCAGCATGTACATAGCGCTACCAGCCTCTTCTGCACGCAGCATGTGCATAGCGCTACCAGCCTCTTCTGCGCGCTAAAAGTGCTTGAAGTAGTCCGCACTGTTTTAGGATCACAATAGGCGTCACTGTTACGTGCATTTTAGCGGAATCCCCAATACGCTAGGCCTCACTTACTTTTCTTTGTGCGGTGAACACCCCAAGTACGGATTAATTTATTTTAACCAGTCACCCCGCCTCTCGATCTGGGATTGAGGTACTATTTTTCCTTTTTTGGCATTTTTTTAATAGCGCTAATTCAAGCCGACCCGAAAGTATCAGTGCTTCACATGAGCACCAGTTACATTACACAAGTTCACATTCGTTGTTTTTCTTCTTTAAAGAGGAGAATAAGTGATTTGCCCAGGATCATAATGTTAAACCGACCTTGCTCGCCAGTTCCATAGTCTTCAGCTTTGTTGGCACTTTATGTGTTGTATATAAGCATAATTTGCACCCGCTTTCATATTTAAAACACGGGCAACACGCTTTATTTTTGATCATGGCACCCGCGTTCCTGTATTTGCTTTTTAAATGCCTGCACATAACCATTTTAATGCACGAGCGCCATGCTTTGTTGGAGCACGGCACCCGCTTTTTTATATTTATAAAAGTGTGGGTTACACATTAAGCAATTGCTCTTAGGTTTCGTTTTGCTTGTCAGCAGGTTGGGGAGTGGGCGAGTACCATGCAGACAGAGGGTTAATGCTCGCAGCTGTGGGTAGTCGGGGGCTCTCAGCCCACCTTAATCAAACAATTAAACTTCCTTCAATCGCCGCGCAGCTACCTCTCTTCAGGGACACGAGTCCAAGGTTTAAAGCCGGCATTTCTTGCCCATAGATCACAATCGCACTAGCTATGATTTATTGGGATTCTACAAATATATTTAATTCCTATGAAAATATATGAGTGCTACAAAAGGGCTGTGGTAATATAATGGTGCCGCTGATGTGATTCCTGAATGATTGGTGTGTGTGTTTGCCTATCTGCCGTTTGGTATTCCAGTCATACATTTCCACTAATCTTTCACTGCATGCAGCAAATGCGAGCATAGAAGTTGCATTTCTTCGTTTTATATAAAACTAAAAGAATGTCAGATAAAACTCATTTGTTAACAAGCATTTGCAATGCAATAGGTCTCGCATTTACGCGAGTTTAAGCTATTGGCATTGTAAATGACAATGCCTTTTATTTATGTTTTATAAACCAAAATATAAATTTTAATTTATTTATTTATGTGTTTTATAGAGCGCGAACTTGACCCGTTAGGGTATCAGAGCGCTTTACAGGGGAGCAAAGCAATATACAGACAGATTTAGAGTCGACCAGTTACAGCTCAAGTAGCAGTATAGTGCAGGAATATATATACACGAAGCATGTATTTACATTTTACATAACCGATTACAAAGAGCGACAAACCATATTTACAGAGTACATTTTCAATAATTCTGACCCGGTCCCAAGATTCTGGTGTTTCGGGAGACCCGGTAGTTAGGGGGGAGGTAGTGGGCCGTCATAGGCTATGCCAAAGAAGTAGTTGAGGTAGTGTTAGATGAGAAATTTGCCCATAAGGAAGATTTTGGCATCCTTTTTGAAGTGAGACAGTGAGGGGATTCTTCTGATGTGGGGTGGGATAGAGTTCCATATTCGTGGAGCAGCCCCTGAGAAGGCCCGATTGTACGTTTTTTTTTTCCGAAAACGTGCAGGTTGGAGCAGGAAATCCCTGGCGGATCTGGAGTTTCTAGTTCCTCCGGAGATCATGAGTTTCTGTGTCAGATATGCGGGGGAGTTAGAGTGTAAAGCTTTGTGCGTGATGCATGCTAGTTTGAGCTGTATTCTTGCCTCCAAGGGAAGCCAGTTGAGAGCTTTCAGGTGTGGGGAAATATGATCGTATTTCCTTGTGCCAGTCAGTAGTCTGGCAGCCGCGTTGAGGCAGGCTTTTAGAGGTGCCAGGGAGATCTTGAGTAAGCCCGAGAGGGTTGAGCAGCCGTATTCCAGTCTAGAGATGACGAGTGCTTGAACTGCCATTTTTAGGTCGGGGCATCAAGGAAGGGTTTCAATTTCCTAAGGTAGCTCAGATGGAATCTGGCTGTTTTAGCCATAGAATTTATGTGGTCCCTCATGTTAAGGTTTGTGTCAAGGGTAATGCCCAGGGATTTAGCCGAATTCACAATGGTCGTTGGGCAATTTAAGGCTGTAATAGCCTTGATCCATGATTGAATCTCTAAGTTGGCATTGGGAGGGGAGATCAGGAGAAATTCTGTTTTCTTTGCATTGAGTTTGAGTTGGTTGGATGCAAGCCATTGTACGGTGAGTATCAGGGCTTCGTTCAGGGAGATAATCTCTTCGAGAGAAGAGGTTTTGATGTAGATCTGGGTGTCATCGGCATACATATGATAGGAGATATTAGCTGCGCGCAATACTTCGGTAAGCGGTTCTAGCTAGAGGTTGAAGAGGGTGGGGGACAGGGTTGATCCTTGAGGGACCCCAACTGTGACCGGCGATGGTGATGAAAGGTTGCCATCAATCAGGAATCTCTGTGACCGGTTATGGAGGAAGGAGCTAAACCAATCTAGAACAGTGCCATCTAATCCCATTCTGAGTTTGAGGCGTTCGAGTAATTTTTCATGGTTGACTGTGTCGAAGGCCGAGGATAGGTCCAGGGGGATTAGGAGATTAAATAAGGAGGATTAAATAAGGAGGATTAAATAAAAGGCATTGTCATTTACAATGCCAAAGGCTCAAACTCGCGTAAATGCGAGACCTATTGCATTGCAAATGCTTGTTTTTCGGGCTATAGAGTTCTGGGCCCTATCTTGCAGCACTGTTTTATATGCCTCCCAGAGGGTCACCGCCGAGGACACAGAGGCCTAGTTTTCTTGCAAGAAGAGTTCCGAGTCAGCTCGTATCTCGTCGGCAATCTTTGTCCTGCAAGGCCCAAGCCTGCAGCCTCCATTCTCTCCTGTTCGCCTGTAGTCTGTCCTCCCAGGTTTAGCCAGAGCGGTAAATGGTCAAAGATGCCCCGCGCCAGGCGGGGCGAGCGAATAATCTAGTCTAGAAAACCTTATGGGCACCTGAGAAGTACGAGTATACGCGATCTATTGGATGGTGTCGGCGCCAAAGGTCACTCAAGCCAAGTGTTTTCTAAATTGTCCTAATGAGGTGGGGTGACAAGTTCCTGGCCCTACATGCATGCGGTTTACGTGTGGATCCGTAAAGTCATTGAAGTCGCTACCTATGATGTGCGTGGAGGGTCTCGAGTCTAGCAGTATCCCTGCAATTTTATCTAGCATGCGCTGTTGCAGTCTTGGGGGTGCATAGACACTAATCAGTGTAAGTTCCCTACGTCCCCATGTCCCCATCACCGCTACAAACGTGCCATTCGGGTCTGTCCATGTTTTTGAAGAGTGGAAGGGTGTAGACCTCCTAATCGTAATGGTGACTCCACTTGAGCCCAAGGACAAGCCCACATGTGCCAGTGTGGTGTATGTGCCCCTTCCTAAAAAGGTGCAGTGGGTGCCCTTAAGATGTGTCTTTTGCAGGAAGACAATATCTGGTTTAAATCTTTTGATGTATGTGGCAACCAACCCTCTTTTGATTTTGTTGCCAAGCCCACTAACATTATATGTCATCACTGTATAGCTTCCCTCACTCATCGTATATATTCATATTTTGCACAAATATGTCAACTTGTCTTGTCTCTGTTTTGATTGCTCTCTTCTGTGTCCCTATTCTCAGAGATTCTACAAATAACTGTGCACAACAAATAAACAAACCCCAAACAAGTTCTTTGGCATCTCTCTTTTCTCCATTCAACCCCCCCCCCACACTCTCCCTCCACCCACGCCATCCCCCAACTAGTCAACATGACAATTATAGCACAGGTGTAGCTTAGATGTCTTTCACCCCCCTCCCAAAAATAAAACCCTTTCAGTAACTAGATATTACGAATTTGGTAGAAGTCGTATCACCTTGTGGGCTTAATAAACAATGCCTACAACACTGAAACACTGAGTAAAAGTCCTACTGTCTCTCAGTGGCTGATCAGCCCCAGCATCTCAGCCTTCTTTTCCACTTTTAGATGGTTGCTGCCCAGGACTCTCACTGGCTATGGCCCGGTCCCTCCAGCTGATGGATATTTTGCAGAAGAGGGTGTTTGCATTCCACACCCGCTGAGTCTTCTTTATCGGATGGATCAGAGGTGATGTGATCCCAGGACCCACTGTGCCATTGTCCTCCTTTTTACAGTACAGTTTTTGTCAGAGGCTGACATCTGTGTCTTCCTGTGTGCGAGTCTTCTAGCACGAAAGGGTGTTCCTGTGTGCACTCTTCATTATTCTTCCAGTCTACGTAGTCTTTTCCCCCTTAACCTTCCCGTCCCTGAGCTCTCCAGCAGGCTCACATGGCTATCTCCTGTTGACCCTTGCCCGGGGCGCACAGGAGGTCGCTCCTCAAGTCAAGTCCACGTCTCTTCTGGTGTTTGGACAAAATGGGCTGTGTCTTGAAATATGACCTTGAGTTTTGCCGGGAATAAAAGCATGTACTGAATCTTAAGAGCTCTCAGCTTGGCCTTAATTGAGTCAAAGGTCTGTCTTTGTATTTGCACTTCACAGGAATAATCTGGAAACACTATTATTCTGGTGTTGGAGTATTTGATTTCCTCTTTTTGTCTTGTCTCCTGTAATATGAGGTCTCGGTCCTGGACATTAAGAAGGCGCACAATCAAGGGTCTTGGGGGAGCACCAGGTGGTGGTCGAAATCCCAGCATTCTATGCACACTTTTGATGATGAAGCAGGCCGAGAACTGCGCAGACGGGAGGGAGTCTCTAAGCCACGTCAGAAGGAAAAGTCCCGGGTCCCTTCCTTCCACTCCTTCTGGAAAACCTATGAAGTGTAGGTAATTCCTAAGGGTTCTGTTTTCTGCATCGTCTAACTTCCAGACCACCTCCTTCAGTGAGGCAGCCGGTACCGTGACCTCTTTCCGCGTGGTGTGGGACATGTCTTCTGCTTCAGAAATACATAGCTCAGCTTGGGTCACACGTTCCGAGACTTTATGCAGGTCCTAGCGCAGTAGGTTCACCCCCTCATGCACCTCTGCCATCTTTCCTTCCAGGACTTCTCTTGAGGCATGTATAGCTTGCAGTATAGTTGCATTGTCTGGCATGGTATTGGCCTCTCCCTCCACTCCTTGTGGTGGGGGCATCACTTTGGTATATCTGTCTAGTTTCCCCTGCTTCGTAGGTTTGGGTTCTTTGTCTTTTGCCTTGATAAAGTCTGTGGCCAGGGTCGTCAGGTAACGACGATTCCGGCGTTTCAGTTGCTATTGGGGGCCCCTTATATCTTAGCGTCCTCTCTGTAGGAGAGTATGGTCTGCTATCCTAGGGTCACCCCAAATTTTTGCTTTTGCTTCACTGGTTTTATGACTTAGTGTGGCTGTGGGCCTGCTAATCAGACCCACAGCCCCGATGTTCTCTCCCTAAATTAATGCCAATGCACACTGGGTGCATTACCAATGGGAACTTGTTCACCTTATTGGACCCTGTAACAGAGTACCCCAGGTACCCAGGGCATAGGTGTATCCAAGGCCTACCAGGGGCTGCAGCATGTATTATGCCACCCCTGGCCTGGCCTCACTATTTGACACAACTGGCTGATCACTCAGCTGGGGTAAGTTGGTGTAATCACCTCTTACTTAGATATAGTATATCTATATCTAACATATATGGACACATGGTAACCTATAAGTCACTCCTATGGCAGGCCTTAACAATCCTGGAGGCAGAGTGCTTGGTTTCATGTGAGATGGTGCTCTGGCATGAGCTGAGCCAGTCTGCAGCTTTCGGAACAACGTCCTTTAGCTGTTTTCATGATATTGCCATACCATATACTCTTAAGTGCATTATGAACCTCGCGGTCAAATGCTAACTCTGGTTTGGCTTTATCAAAACATGTCGAGTAAGGTGTCATACGATTTGGGATACTACCCCCTCGCCAATTCTGGCGACGGGGGTAGCATACCACCCTTCTAGAGGGACACGACATGTACCTAACCTGAAACCCGGGTAAAGTTAGACAGAGCCTCAGCATCACAAAATGGATGCTGCCACCACAGACACAAGTCTGCCCTCCTGCTGCTGGGAGTCCTTCCAGCTTGGGAGGTTCGGACAAAGAACTTGCACCACCCCAGACAGGATTTTGTGTAGTGGGTTAGGGAGGGCTGAATAGATTGAGACATGCCTGGGGCACACAAGGTGTCTCTGTGCATATGCTAGTTCCAACCGGAGCTGGGGCTCTCCAGCCCCAGCCCTGGCGCGAAACTGAACAAAGGAGAGGGGTTGTAACCACCCCCCTTCCTGGTCCCACCCAGAGGAGGGACCTAGCAGGTAATCCAGCCCCTAGATTTGGAATAAGAATAGGAGCTGTGTCCCAGGACTTTAGATCATCCTGAAACTCGACTTAAAGAAGAAGAATCACTGGACTTCGACGTTCTGCTGCACAGAAGACTGAAGAGAATCTCCCTTGTGGTCAAGGGGTGACCACCCTGTGAACACAGGCACCATCCAGCAACTCGACGACCGCTTTGCCGCCGCCTCCCGCCGGAGACCGAGCACAGAGCCCGACAAGACCCAGAATCCCAGACATCTCAGAGCCCGATCCACAGTCCCTGTAAAGAAGAGACCCGTGGAGGCACCAAGAGACGTGGGACCGGCCATCTTGAAACGTCCACGACAAGCTGACTGCACAGCACCCGAGGCATCCTCATCGCTGTGCATAGGGCCCTGAGAAGCCCCAACACCGAGCAGCATTTGCACCAAAGACCAGCCCTCCAGCATCCACGAGATCTGCGTGGGGCCCTTTTGCTTTTTGCCACTCGACGCGTCATCCCGGATACTGGCCCATTGGCTAGTGGCCATCTTGGCGACAAAATCTACAAACAACACTGCTGGTCTGGTTGCTCCAGACTGGCCCTTGCTCCTGTGAAAAGGAGCAGCCCCTCTGACCTTGCTGGTTAGAGCACCAAGCTTTCATCGACTCCTGCGTGGCTTGCATTAGCCAAGGCCTGTTTGCTCCAATCGAGAAGCCGACACCGCCATCAGCTAGAGCCTTCGTGGCACAGCTGGTGAATGACTCCTGGACGTCGTCCACATCTTCACTTCCACGTGGCTGCAGAGACAACTTCACTTTTTCACCTGTTGACACCCGACATCGCCTGGTTCCTTCCTGGTTCCACGCCGGTCACTGGCTAGTGACTCTGAACATTGTCCCCTCTGCTTTCAGGTTTTGCACCCGCTTCCTGTGGGTGAGGTAACGCTGGCACTCCGGTGCTCCTGTGTAGAGAAACATCTCTAGTGTCTAGGTTTCCAGTTGTTAGGTTCAGGTCCATCCGGAAGACTCCCTTTGCTTTAACTTTGTGACTTTTACGCACCCATTGAATCCAATAGGTGCACACGTGTAACTTTCAACACTGCACACACATCCTGTGGGCCTCCTGGTCACTAACTACTGTTAGCTTCTTGTAGTCCCAGCAATTCTCAAGGCCCTAGGCCTTCTTACTTTTCTATACGTAGTTCTTATACCACTATTTTAGTATATGGTTTAGCGGGCCACCCGGGCCCATCCATGTAGGAAGGTGGATATCTGACTATGGTTACCCCCAACTTTTTGCCCAGTGTCTAGCTGGTTTTTCGACTTAGTTGGCCTGAGATCCTGCCATTCAGGGTCTCAGGCTGTCTGCTCTCTCTTTAAAATGGACTCCATGTACCCTAGGTACATTCCCAATTGGTAAGGATCACCTTATTGGACCCTGTACAGTGTACCCAGGGCATAGGTGTACCCTAGGCCTACCAGGGGCAGCAGCATGTATTATGCCACCCCTGGTCTGGCCTTCCAATCAGACAAACTGGCTGATCACTCAGCTGGGGAAAGGTCGTGTAATCACCCCTTGCTTAGATATAGTATACCTATCTCTACCCTTAATATAGACACATGTGTACCTATCAGCCACTCCTATGGCAGGCCTTAACAATCCTGGAGGCAGAGTGCTTGGTAACATGTGAGATGGTGCTCTGGCATGAGCTGAGCCTGTCTGCAGCTTTCGGAACCATGTCTTTATAGCTGTTCTATGATATAGCCTACCATATACTCTTAAAGTGCCTTATAATATTAAACGGTTATGGTAACTATGGTTTGGCTTTATCAAAACATGTCGTGTAAGGTGTCTAACACTTTGGAATAATACCCCCATACCATTTCTGGTGATGAGGATATTTTTCCTCCCTTCTAGAGGGAGAGACATGTTAAAATCCTACTTTGCTGTTTAACTCTAACCAAAGCCTCAGCATCACAAAATGGATGCTGCTGCCACAGACACGAGTCTGACCTCCTGCTGCTTGGAGTGATCCCGGCAAGGGAGGCTTGGACAATAGGTTTCCTGCTTGGGGAGGTGCTAGCACCTCCCCAGACAGACTTTAGTGTATTGGGGCAGGGAGGGCTGAAAGGAATGAGACATGCCTGGGGCACACAAGGTGTCCCATGCATAGTCCAGTTCAAACCGGTGCTGGGGCACTCCAGCCCCAGTCCTGGCACGAAACTGGACAAAGGGAAGGGGGTGTAACCACCCCCCTCCCAGGTCCCACCCATAAGGCGTGACCTAGCAGGCAACCCAGCCCCCCAGATTAGTATAAGAGTGGTAGCTGGGCCCCAGGAGATTAGATTATCCTGAAACTGCAACTTGAACAGAAACTCTGGACCTTCGACATTCGACGAAAGAAGAAGACTGAAGAATCTCCCTTGTGGCCAAGGAGTGGCTACCCTGTGCAAACAGGCACCACCAAGAGACTACCCTTTGCTTTGCTAAAGTTGTACGAGGGACCGACTGCAGAGCCCGACCAGAGCCTTGACTTCCAGACTTCTCCGACCCTGATCCACATCCACAGCCGAGCTGAGATCCGTGGAGGCGACGAGTGACGTGGGACCGGCTACCTGGGAAAAGTGGCGAGTATCTTCCAGCGCAGCTTCTGAGGCACCCTCGAAGTTGTGCACCGGGGATTTAAAAGCCCCAACCCCAAGCACCATCTGCACCGAAGTTCAGCACCCCACACTCCACGAGTCCTGCGTGGGGCCCTTCTGCATTTTCCTGCTTGCCGCGTCTGTCCGGTTGCTTGCCCGTTGCCTAGCGGCCTTTGTGATGACACACCTTGAAATCTTCACTACTGGTTTGGCTCCTCCAGACTGGCTCCCGCTTCTTTGCAAAAGAGAAGCACCCCAGACCTTCCTGGTCTGCACCAGAAGCAAGTCCTCCGTTCTTCGTGGGTTCCGCTTGCCAAGGCTTGGTGAGTCCTAGTTCGACTTCGACGCCGCCGACAGCAAGACCCTTCGTGGGACAGCTCGCCTCCTGGTCCTGGTCGTCCTCGACGTCTCCTGGTACCCGTGGCTGCAGCGACAAGCTTCACCCTTCACCTGCAATCTTCATGACATCGCCTGGTTCCTTCCTGGTTCCACGTGGTCACTGGCTAGTGACCTTGACTCTGTCCCTTCTGCTTGCAGGTACCCTTCCTTCTTGATCCCGGCCTTGGGATCCACCGGACACTCTGCACTGACTGCCTGTCAGCAACTTTCCTTCAGGCATCCATAGAAGTCCACGACGAAACCCGACGCAAGTTCACACCTATGCACCCGCAGCCTGTGGGCTAGGTAACTTGGGTACTTCAGTGCTCACAAGGGTAGTGACTATCCTAGGGTCTAGTTTCCGAGTCTTGACTTTCTAGCTACTCCAGAAGTGTCCTAAAACTGCTTATTTCAGAACTGTACTATTTCTATCGATTATACGCATTACGCGTGAGTGTTTCCACTCTGCACCTGAATCCCGTGGGCCTCCCACTTCCTAACTGTTGGCAGTGTAGTGTAGCCCCAGCGATTCCCGAGGCCTAGGCCTATTCTATTTCCGTGACAGTGGTCCTTATACCACTTCTTTAGTATATGGTGTGCGTGGCCCCTAGGGCCTAACTGTATTACTTACCTGTGTGACTTAATGTATGCTTGAATAAGACTGCGTTGTACTTACCTCAAATCTTATAAAGAGCGCTGAGGGTTTGACTAGAATAAATACACTTTATTTTATATATATATCTGTTGTGGTGTCCTTTCATTTGGTATTCAAGGGATTATATATGGTATCACAGCTGGCTTCACATGCCATTCAGAGTTTAGCCTAAGACTGCTCTTGTCCATGCTACCACTAGGATAGCTGGTCTATAAGGTTGACTTTACAACCAATTACCATAAGGGTTGTTTGGACTGATATAAGGTCTACACTAGAACTAGTGACATCATACATCAGGCCAACTTCTCACAATCCATAATTGTGCAACTTTTGTATATTTAAACATTGCCTTGTTTTAACAAATGTGCTTCTGTGCTCATAAAGAGTATAGGGGATACTTTTAGTAAATGAATACATATATATTTTGAATATATATCTGTGTGGTGTCCTTTCATTTGGTATTCAAGGAGGTTACATATGGTAAAACAGCTGGCTTCACATACCCCCAAGAGTTTAGCCTGAAGACTGCACTGTCCACGCTACCACTAGGATAGCTGGTCTATCTAGGTTGACTTCAACCACCACCATAAGGGTTGCTTGGCATGGTACAGGGTGATCACTAGAAATAGTGAGCAGCATATACCAGGCCAGCTTCTCACACTCTCTCTAATGTCTCTGCTCAGGTTCCAGACTGTTCTTTCCTACTTCGCAGTAGCATACAGTTCTTTCCTTCTTTGCTGGAAAAAAGAAGGGGGGGCGAGACGGGGGAGTTGTCTCACACTATGGCTCCCTGTCTCTCTCATCCAGTATGCCACTTTTTCAACGTGCGTTGTTGAGTCCTGCGCTATCCTGTCCAGCGCCGTTGCCAGGTGCCTTATCTTCATAGGTTGGAGACATCAATCCTGTCCCCCCAATAAGTGTACATACGAGGGGGGCCCCTTCACGTCTAGAGGGCCTGAAGCATTCTTCTGTCCCCGTTTATGACCTCTTGGGTGCCCCTCTAGTTGTCACACACCCGTGTTGAGGTTAGGTCCCTCAAGCCCTACAGTAGTATTACCTCAAGCACGCCCATCCATGCGCCAGAGAGGGCCATCCAGGAAGATATGCTCAGGGCCCTCGGTCTCCCCTCTCCAGTGACTCCCCATACATATTGAACAAGTTACTTACCTTCGGTAATGATGTATCTGTAAGAAACATTAGTTAGTTAGATTCCTCACCTTAGAATATCCCCAGGCGTCAGGCTGGATCCGGAAAGATTTTTGTAGCAACACCCCTTGCTCGTCGCTAGGCGTCGTCCGCGGCTCCGCGGCCGTCGTTGGCGTCGTGCGCCGGAATGACGTCGTCGGAGTACTTAGACGCCGCCCTCGCGCGCTGACGTCAGTTCTTGTACATAGCTTTCCGCACCAGGAACGCAGAGCAATGCAAGAGACCGACACTGGTGACAAAAAATCTAGGGCCCTGAAAAGGATAACCTTAACCCAAGATATCAGTTCGCAGAACGGGGAGGATGGGTGGGTCGGTGAGGAATCTAACTAACTAATGTTTCTTACAGCTACATCGTTACCGAAGGTAAGTAACTTGTTCATCTGAATGAAACACGTTAGTTAGATTCCTCACCTTAGAATAGATACCCCAGCAATACCAACCCCAGTGGTGGGTCTGCGAACCAAGATCACACCAGAAAGTCCTGGAGAACAGAACGGCCAAAGTAGCCATCTCTCCGGACTTGGCTGTCCAGACAATAGTGCTTGGCAAACGTGTGCAGTGAAGCCCACGTCGCCGCCTGACAGATGTCCCGCATGGGAACTCCCCGGCCCAGGGCAGTAGTAGCCGCTGTGGCCCGGGTGGAATGGGCCCTCAACCCAACAGGAGGGTCCTTTTTAGCCAAGGAGTAACAAGCTTTTATACACAATACGACCCACCGCGAGATGGTCCGTTTGTGTACCGCTTTCCCCTTCTTAGCTCCTACGTATCCAACAAAAAGTTGGTCGTCCACCCGGAACTGTTTGGTGCGGTCCAAATAAAAGGACAGTGCCCGTTTTGGGTCCAGACGGTGGAGCCTCTCTTCCTCTTTTTTGGTAGAAAAGAAGGACGAGGCCGGAGGACAACCTTGTCCGGATGAACAGAAAGAAAGGGAGGCTTAGATGACAGAGCCTGGAGCTCACTCACCCATCTAGCCGAGGTGATAGCTACCAGGAAAGCAGTTTTCAGGGTCAGAAGACGAATGGGACAATTGTGAAGAGGATCAAAAGGAGCGCACATCAGAAAAGTCAGAAAAAGATTCAAGTCCCACTGAGGCATTACGAAGGGGACAGGAGGGAACATATGAGTAATGCCTTTGAGAAAACGGGAAACAACAGGGGACTTGAAAAGAGAAGGCTGATCAGGAAGCCGTAAGAAGGCAGAGATTGCAGCAAGATAACCTTTCAAGGTGCCCAAAGCAGAGCCCTGCTGGGCCAAAGAAAGAAGAAAGAGTAGAACCTCAGAAAGAGGGGCGGAAAGGGGATCCAACAAAGAGTTGGTCATCCACCCGGAACTGTTTGGTGCGGTCCAGAAAGAAAGACAGCGCCCGCTTTGGGTCCAGACGGTTGAGCCTCTCTTCCTCTTTCGAGGGATGCAGAGGCGGAAAGAAGGTGGGCAGTGTAACAGACTGGCCGATGTGAAAGGCAGTTACCACCTTAGGGAGAAAGGAAGGACGAGTTCTGAGAACAACTTTGTCCGGATGGACAGAAAGGAAAGGAGGCTTAGAGGAGAGAGCCTGGAGCTCACTCACCCTTCTAGCAGAGGTGATGGCAACCAGGAAAGCAGTCTTAAGGGTCAGAAGACGAAGGGAACAATTATGAAGTGGCTCAAAGGGAGCGCACATCAGATAGGTCAATACTAGATTCAAATCCCACTGAGGCATTACGAAAGGGACAGGAGGAAACATGTGAGTAATGCCCTTAAAGAATCGAGAAACAACAGGGGATTTAAAAAGAGAAGGCTGAACAGGAAGCCGTAAGAAAGCAGAAATAGCCGAAAGGTATCCCTTGAGGGTGCCCAGAGCAGAGCCCTGCTGGGCCAGGGAAAGAAGGAAGAGGAGAACCTCAGAAAGAGGGGCGGAAAGGGGATGCACAGCATTTGCTGTGCACCATGCCACAAATTTGTTCCACCGGCAGGCGTATACCGTCTTTGTGGAGGGACGCCTGGCTGCCAGAATGACATCACAGACTTCAGGAGGCAAGTCAAATGGCATCAACTGCCGCCGCTCAATCTCCACGCATGGAGGTGGAGGCTGGACAGGTTCAGGTCGGGGACCATCCCCTGCTGCTGCGACAGAAGGTCCTCCTGAAGAGGCAGTCGTATCGGGGGATCGATTGACATACTGAGTAGCTCGGGATACCAGAACCTTCGTGCCCAATCCGGAGCCACTAAGATAACTTGGGCCGGGTCGCGCCTGATCTTCTTCAGCATTCTGGGCAGAAGTGGTATAGGCGGAAAGGCGTACAACACACCGCAACTCCACTCGCGACGAAAAGCGTCTCCGAGCGAGTGCTGCCTTGGAAATTCCAACGCGTAGAACTGCTGACATTGCGCGTTCTCTTCTGTGGCGAATAGATCTAACCAAGGCTCTCCCCACTGCAGAAAGAGACCTTGCGCCACGTCCGAGTTCAGACGCCATTCTTGATCCATCATGCACCGGCGGCTGAGTTCGTCTGCTCTGGTGTTCAGAGAGCCCGCCAGATGTTGAACCACCAGGGTGATGCCCTGGTGTTCCAGCCATGTCCAGAGGCGCAGAGCCTCCTGACAAATGGTCCCTGGCCCCACCCCGCCCTGTTTGTTGCAATACCACATGGCGGTGGTGTTGTCCGTGAACACCTGCACGACACTTCCCCGGACAGAGGGAAGGAAGGCTTTCAGTGCAAGCCGGATCGCTCTCAGATCCAAAAGGTTGATATGGAGTTGAGCCTCCGCCGGAGACCAGAGTCCTCTGATCTCCGCCTCTCCCATGTGGCCCATGTGGCCCCTGTGAAAAGTTGGCCTGATATATGATGTCACTAGTTCTAGTGTTCACCTTGTATCAGTCCAAACAACCCTTATGGTGATTGGTTGTAAAGTCAACCTTATAGACCAGCTATCCTAGTGGTAGCATGGACAAGAGCAGTCTTAGGCTAAACTCTGTATGGCATGTGAAGCCAGCTGTTATACCATTACAATGCCTTGAATAGCAAATGAAAGGACACCACACCAGTTATATATAAAATTAGAATGTATTTATTCTAACATATACCCTCAGCACTCTTTATGAGTTCAGAGGTCTAAGTACAAACAATTTCTTAAGTAGCATACGTTAAGTTAAACAGGAAAATACAGTTAGGCCCAGGGGCCACGCAAACCATATACTAAGAAAGTGGTATAAGTACCACGTCACGAACAGGGAGTAGGCCTAGGGCCTAGGGAATCGCTGGGGCTACACTACCCTACCAATAGTTAGGAAGTGGGAGGCCCACAGGAAGCGTGTGCAGTGTGGAAACACACACGCGGGTTACATTAAAGTCAATGGGAATGTAATAGTCAGAAATAGGAAGAATGAGGACACTTCCGAAGTAACTAGGAGGAAGCAACTAAAGACTTAGACACTTGGATAGTCAATATCCACTGGAGCACCAGAGTACTCGCTTTACCTCACCCACAGGAGACGGGTGCATAGGTGTGAAGATGTGTCGGGTGTCGTCGCTGGATCCTATGGATGCCTGAAGAACAGATGCTGGCAGGCGGCCAGGAGGAAGATGTCTGGTGGACCCAAGGATGGATCTTGAAGGAAGAACACCTGCAAGCAGAGGGGACAAAGTCTGGGTCACTAGCCAGTGACCGTGTGGAACCAGGAAGGAACCAGGCGATGTCGTGCAGAACACAGGCGATGTCTTGAAGCTTGTCTCTGCAGCTGCGTGGACCAGGAGGCGTCGAGGGTGACCAGAGCCAGGGTACAAGCTGTCCCACAAAGGATCTTGCTGATGGCGGAGTCGACGTCCCGATCGGAGTCAACAAGCCTTGGCAAAGGCAACCCACGCTGAAATGGAAATTTGCTTCAGGTGCAGACCAGGAAGGTCTGAGGTGCTTCTCTTTCACAGGGAAGCAAGGGCCAGTCTGGAGAAACCACACCAGTGGTGGAAAAATACAGGTTCGTTGTCACTGAGGCTACTAGCCAACGGGCCAGTAACCGGACAGACACGTCGAGCAGGAAAATGCAGAAGGGCCCCACGCAGGACTCATGGAGTGTGGAGGGCTGATCTTCGGTGCAGAAGGTGCTCGGGGTTGGGGCTCCTCAATCCCCAGAGCACAACTTCGAGGATGCCTCAGAAGCTGCGCTGGAAGCTACTCACCAATTTTCCTAGGTAGCCGGTCCCACGTCTCTCGTCACCTCCACGGATCTCAGCTCGGCTGTGGATGTGGATCAGGGTTGGAGAAGTCTGGAAGTCAAGGCGCTGGTCGGGCTCTGCAGTCGAGTCCTCGTAGAACTTGGGCAAAGCAAACGGCAGGTCGCTTGTTGGTGCCTGTTTGCACAGGGTGGCCACTCCTTGGCCACAAGGGAGATTCTTCAGTCTTCTTGTCGTCGAATGTCGAAGGTCCAGAGTTTCATGTCTAGTTTCAGTTCAGGATAATCCAAAGTCCTAGGGACTCAGCTCCCACTCTCATACTAATCTGGGGGGCTGGGTTACCTGCTAGGTCCCTCCTATGGGTGGGACCAGGGAGGGGGGTGGTTACACCCCCTTCCCTTTGTCCAGTTTCGCGCCAGGGCTGGGGCTGGAGTGCCCCAGCACCGGTTTGAACCGGGCTAGGCATGGGACACCTTGTGTGCCCCAGGCAGTGTCTCGTTTCTTTCGTCCCTCCCTACCCCAATACACTAAGTCCTGTCTGGGGTGGTGCTAGCACCTCCCAAGGCAGGAAACCTATTGTCCAAGCCTCCCTCGCTGGAAGGACTCCCAGCAGCAGGAGGTCAGACTTGTGTCTGTGGCAGCAGCATCCATTTTGTGATGCTGGGGCTCTGGTTAACCTTAACCGGGTAAGTAGGATTTTAACATGTCTTCTCCCTCTAGAAGGGGGAATACAATCCTCATCGCCAGAAATGGTGTGGGGGTAGTATTACAAAGTGTTAGACACCTTACACAACATGTTTTGATAAAGCCAAACCATAGTTATCATAACCGCGAGGATTATAAGGCACTTTAAGAGTATATGATAGGCGATATCATAGAACAGCTATAAGGACATGGTTCCGAAATCTGCAGACAGGCTCAGCTCATGCTAGAGCACCATCTCACATGTTACCAAGCACTCTGCCTCCAGGATTGTTAAGGCCTGCCATAGGAATGGCTTACAGGTTACCCATGTGTCTATATATAAGGTAGGTATAGGAATACTATACCTCAGCAAGGGGTGATTACACGACCTTGCCCCAGCTGAGTGATCAGCCAGTTGTGTCATGATGGGAGGCCAGCCAGGGGTGGCATAATACATGCTGCAGCCCCTGGTAGGCCTAGGGTACGCCTGTGCCCTGGGTACCTAAGGTACACTGTACAGGGACCCATAAGGTGATCCTTACCAATTGGGTTATGTACCTATGGTACATAGTATGAATTTAGAGAGAGAACAGCTGGGCTGTGGGTCTGATTAGCAGGCCCACAGCCACATCTAAGTCGAAAACCAGTAAAGCAAAAGCAAAAAGTGGGGGTGACCATAGGAAGCAGACCCTACTCTCCTACACAACCCCCCCCCCCCAAACTTAGGGACATTAAACTAACCTTGACCAGTTGAGTCTTCATGTTCTAAGTGGTAATATCTGGAGAGTCCATCTGCATTGGCATGGTCAGTCCCAGGTCTATATTCCACTGTGAAGTCCATCCCCTGTAGGGAAATGGACCACCTACGAAGTTTGGGATTCTCACCCTTCATCTGATTTAGCCATAAGAGGGGCTTATGGTCTGTCTGAATCTTGAAGTGAGTGCCAAACAGGTATGGCCTCAGCTTCTTCAGGGCCCAGACCATAGTAAAGGCCTCCCTCTCAATAGCTGACCAATGTTTCTCTCTAGGGGTCAGCCTTCTACTAATAAAAGCAATGGGCTGGTCTTGACCATCTATATTCAGTTGTGAAAGAACAGCTCCCACACCCAACTCAGAAGCATCTGTTTGGACAATGAATTCTTTGGAGTAATCTGGACTTTTCAGAATAGGTGCAGTGCACATGACCTGCTTCAGGTCATCAAATGCCTTCTGACAGCTTACTGTCCACTGAACTTTCTTTGGCATTTTCTTGGAGGTCAAGTCATTAAGTGGTGTCACAATGGACCCATAGTTCTTAACAAACTTTCTGTAGTACCCAGTCAGGCCCAAGAAAGCTCTGACCTGAGTCTGGGTAGTTGGAGGAGTCCAGTCCTTTATGGTCTGGATCTTGCTCTCCAGTGGTTGAACCTGACCCCCACCTACTAGGTGGCCCAGGTACACAACCTTGCTCTGCCCTATCTGGCACTTAGTGGCCTTGATAGTGAGGCCTGCCTTTTGCAGGGCCTCTAAAACATTCCTCAGGTGGACCAGGTGATCCTCCCAGGTGGAGCTAAAGACAGCAATATCATCAAGATAAACTGCACAGTAGTCATCCAGGCCTGTAAGGACTTAATTTACCAACCTTTGGAAAGTGGCAGGTGCATTCTTCAAGCCAAAGGGCATTACCACAAATTGATAATGTCCTCCTGGGGTTGAGAAAGCAGTTTTGGCTTTTGCACTCTCAGCTAGCCTGATTTGCCAGTAGCCTGCTGTCAGGTCAAATGTACTCAGAAACTTGGCAGCTGCCAATCTGTCAATGAGTTCATCTGCCCTAGGTATTGGGTGGGCATCTGTCCTAGTGACAGCATTGAGACCTCTGTAGCCTACGCAAAACCTCATCTCTCTCTTACCATCTTGGGTGTGAGGTTTTGGCACAAGAACTACAGGACTAGCCCAAGGGCTCTCTGAAGGTTCAATGACTCCCAGCTCCAACATCTTTTGTACCTCAATCTTTATGCAGTCCCTGACATGGTCAGGTTGCCTGTAGATTTTACTCTTCACAGGCAGACTGTCACCAGTGTCCACCTCATGGGTGCAATAGTTTGTCTGACTTGGGGTCAGTGAGAACATATGTCTATAGGCCTGTAGAACTTGTCTGCAGTCCTGTTGCTGATGGTTAGTGAGGCTGTCGGAAAAGACCACACCATCAACTGAACCATCATCAGGGTTCTCAGTCAGCAGGTCTGGGAGAGGGTCACTCTCTTCCTCCTGCCCCTCATCTGTAGCCATGAGCAAGCCCATGTCTGCCTTGTCAACATATGCCTTTAACCTGTTGACATGCAGCTCCCTGTGGGGGCTTCTGGGAGTCCCAAGGTCCAACAAATAGGTGACTTCTCCCTTCTGCTCAACAATAGTGTGGGGTCCAGACCATTTGTCCTGGAGTGCTGCTGGGGCCACTGGCTCCAACACCCACACTTTCTGTCCTGGCTGGTACACAGTCAGCACAGCCTTTTGGTCATGCCAAGCTTTTTGGAGTTCTTGGCTTGCCTCAAGGTTTTTAGAAGCCTTCTTCATATACTCTGCCATCCTTGAGCGGAGGCCAAGCACATAATCCACTATATCAAGCTTGGGTTGTCTGAGAGGTCTCTCCCATCCTTCCCTTACTAGACATAGGGGTCCCCTTACAGGATGCCCAAACAAAAGTTCAAAAGGGCTGTAGCCAACCCCCTTTTGTGGGACCTCTCTGTAAGCAAACAGAAGGCAGGGTAAAAGGATGTCCCATCTTCGCCTCAGCTTGTCTGGTAAACCTTTTATCATCCCTTTTAGGGTCTTGTTGAACCTTTCAACAAGCCCATTGCATTGTGGGTGATAGGGTGTAGTGAATTTGTAGTTAACACCACACTCCTTCCACATTGCAGTCAGATATCCTGACATGAAGTTGGTATCTCTGTCAGAGACAACCTCTTTTGGAAACCCCACTCTGGAGAACACTCCCAGTAGGGCCCTTGCCACAACAGGAGCTGTTGTGGTCTTCATGGGTATAGCTTCTGGGTACCTGGTGGCATGGTCTACTATCACCAGTATGAATCTGTGCCCAGATGCTGTTTGGGGGTTCATTGGTCCAACAATGTCTATCCCCACTCTCTCAAAGGGAACCCCCACCACAGGTAGTGGTATTAGGGGGGCCTTTGTGGTGCCACCTGATATGCCACTGGCTTGGCAGGTGACACAGGAGCGACAAAACTCCTTGGTATCTTCTGACATGTGAGGCCAGTGAAAGTGAGGGACAAGTCTGTCCCAAGTCTTATTCTGGCCTAAGTGTCCTGCAAGGGGAATATCATGGGCCAAGGTAAGAAGGAAGCCTCTGAAACTCAATGGTATGACCAACCTCCTGGAAGCACCAGGCTTGGGGTCTCTAGCCTCTGAGTACCACGGCCCTTCATCCCAATACACTTTATGGGTACCTTGAGCATTCCCAGCAGCCTTAGCAGCAGCCTGCTGTCTGAGGGGCTCAAGAGAAGGACAGTCTAATTGTGCCTGCCTCAGATCTGCCCGTGAAGGTCCCCCTGTCCTAAGAAACTCAACCTGGTCAGGTTCCAGTTCTTCTAGGACAGTTCCTTCAGGGCCCTCAGAATCATCCTCCTGTGAGAGCTGATTCTCTACCTGAGGCAGGGGGGAAGGCAAAGCCTTAACCCTACTGCTCTTTCTCTTGGGTTGTGTCTGGTCCATTGTCCCAGGATCCAGCACTTGTTCAGTGTTGCATTGTTTGCCTGTGACCTGGTCACAGCAAGGACATGTGCATCTATTCCCAGCATTTCTGCATGGGTCCTATACTCCACTTCAGCCCAAACTGAAGTTTCAAGGTCATTTCCCAACAGACACTCTACAGGAAGGTCTGAACTTACCACAACTTTCTTGAGGCCAGTTACCCCTCCCCAGGAGAAGTTAACAATTGCCACACTATGGGAGGTAGTGGCATTGCTAGCGTTGGTCACTAGGTAATTCTCACCTAGCATGATCTGTCCAGGGTCCACAAAGGCAGGTGTCACCATTGTGACACTAGCACCTGTGTCCCTGTAGGCCTGAGCCATCCTATGGTTGATTAAAGGAGTCTGTCTATACTTGCCCAGGTTACTGGGACTCACAGTAGGGGACAAAGTTATGTCCCCGTCACAGATCAGAACAGCCTGAGTTGGTATTCTGACTAGGCCAGAATCCACTTCAGTTCCCAGGGTTAACCCTATTACACCCTTTTGCTGGGAGCCACCACTTACAGCTGGTCTAGGGGGTACAGTTGCCTTAGGGGCAATGGTGATTGGGGGCTTGTCCTTTTTGGTGCATTCACTATACCAATGGGAATTGGACTTACAATAGTTACACCAAGGTTTCTTTTGGCCATCTTTCTTTTTATCCTTTTTGGGACCACCCTCCCCTGAGCCTTTTGGGGGCCTGGTGAAGACTTCTGGTCTATTGCTTTCTGCTCATTACCCTTCTGGTCTGCCTTTTTCTGATCACCGCCCTGGTTCTGGGATTTCTGCTTAACTCTAGTCCTGACCCACCTATCTGCCTTCTTTCCCAATTCTTGGGGAGAAGTCAGGTCAGAGTCAATCAAGTGTTGATGCAGTAGCTGGTTTTGACAGTTGTTAAGGATTTGTTCTCTCATGATCAAATTATACAATCCTGTATAGTCCTTAACCTTACTACCCAATAACCAGCCTTCCAAAGCCTTAGTGGCACAATCTACAAAGTCAGTCCAGTCCTGAGTCTGTGTCTTCTGGGTATCCCTGAACAACAACCTGTATTGTTCAGTGGTTAGGCCAAACCCATCAATCAGAGCACTCTTCAGGACAGTGTAATTATCAGCATCCTCATCACTAACTGTGAGGAGCTTGTCTCTACCTTTCTCAGAGAAGGAGAGCCACAAGATAGCTGCCCACTGACTTTGGGGTACCTGCTGTATTTTGCAAACCCTCTCCAAAGCAGTTATCCATTTGTGGATGTCATCCCCACACTTGTAGGGAGGGACAATCTTGCTCAGGTTTCTATTCTCATAGGTCCTGTCTCTATCCTTAGGGATAATGCTGTCACCAGTGGGTTCTAACCCACTTAACATTTGCTCTCTGGCCAGAGCAAGTCTCTCTTTGGCAAGGGCAAGTTCTTCCCTCTCAATCCTCAGATTGACTTCCCTCATTCTGGCCTTATGCTCTTTTCTCTGTGGAGAAGTAATTCCCCTATGAGAAGAGGCATTGGGGCTATTGGAGACATGGGAGTGGATAGATTCCCTGGAAGGGGATCTTCCTCTCCTACCTCTCTGGTTAAGTCCACTTGAGGGTCTGAATGGGGGGATCCCATTCTGACTCCCATGTAGGCTTAAGTTAGCCTGTCTAAGTCTCCTAACTTGGCTGTCTACCTCATCTCCTGAAGTCCCTTCTGACTCATCTTGATCAGTGTGGTGAGGGGAGTCTTCTGTAGAGGGCAGACCCTCATTTGTACCTAAGGTACCATCGTGGGAGGCTCTCTGAGCATCATACTCTTCTAAGATCTCCACTAGATAAATGAGGGTAGGGTTGGAACCCTGTTTTAACTTTTTGGAGGTACACAATTGTCTCATCTCCTGAAAAGTTAGGGTATCATATCTAGAGGGTATCTTTCTAGGATATACCGCTCCTGAGAGAGAATCATCTTGATCTCCTCTCAGAGACATGATCTAGTGGGGGTGTGGAGTGTGCACCTACCTACACTAGTTGTATCTACTAAAAACCTCTCTAGTGGTTGTAGTCAGGGTGTGCTAGGCCCTTCAACCTACAACCACTAAGTTCAGTAGAACCTAAGTATTCTAAGATTTTGTTTTATATGTACCTTACAGTAACTAATGTGATCTTTCAATTTGATATCTCAAGAGTATAATGGTATCACAACAGCAAGCTCAGATCCCAACCGCTGCATACCAATGTGAGAAGTTGGCCTGATATATGATGTCACTAGTTCTAGTGTACACCTTGTATCAGTCCAAACAACCCTTATGGTGATTGGTTGTAAAGTCAACCTTATAGACCAGCTATCCTAGTGGTAGCATGGACAAGAGCAGTCTTAGGCTAAACTCTGTATGGCATGTGAAGCCAGCTGTTATACCATTACAATCCCTTGAATAGCAAATGAAAGGACACCACACCAGGTATATATAAAATTAGAATGTATTTATTCTAACATATACCCTCAGCACTCTTTATGAGTTCAGAGGTCTAAGTACAAACAATTTCTTAAGTAGCATACGTTAAGTTACACAGGAAAATACAGTTAGGCCCAGGGGCCACGCAAACCATATACTAAGAAAGTGGTATAAGTACCACGTCACGAACAGGGAGTAGGCCTAGGGCCTAGGGAATCGCTGGGGCTACACTACCCTACCAATAGTTAGGAAGTGGGAGGCCCACGGGAAGCGTGTGCAGTGTGGAAACACACACGCGGGTTACATTAAAGTCAATGGGAATGTAATAGTCAGAAATAGGAAGAATAAGGACACTTCCGAAGTAACTAGGAGGAAGCAACTAAAGACTTAGACACTTGGATAGTCAATATCCACTGGAGTACCGGAGTACTCACTTTACCTCACCCACAGGAGACGGGTGCATAGGTGTGAAGATGTGTCGGGTGTCGTCGCTGGATCCTATGGATGCCTGAAGAACAGATGCTGGCAGGCGGCCAGGAGGAAGATGTCTGGTGGACCCAAGGATGGATCTTGAAGGAAGAACACCTGCAAGCAGAGGGGACAAAGTCTGGGTCACTAGCCAGTGACTGTGTGAAACCAGGAAGGAGCCAGGCGATGTCGTGCAGAACACAGGTGATGTCTTGAAGCTTGTCTCTGCAGCTGCGTGGACCAGGAGGTGTCGAGGATGACCAGAGCCAGGGTACAAGCTGTCCCATGAAGGATCTTGCTGATGGCGGAGTCGACGTCCCGATCGGAGTCAACAAGCCTTGGCAAAGGCAACCCATGCTGAAATGGAAATTTGCTTCAGGTGCAGACCAGGAAGGTCTGAGGTGCTTCTCTTTCACAGGGAAGCAAGGGCCAGTCTGGAGGAGCCACACCAGTGGTGGAAAGTTACAGGTTCGTCGTCACTGAGGCTACTAGCCAACGGGCCAGTAACCGGACAGACGGGTCGACCAAGAAAATGCAGAAGGGCCTCGCGCAGGACTCGTGGAATGTGGAGGGCTGATCTTCGGTGCAGATGGTGCTCGGGGTTGGGGCTTCTCAATTCCCAGAGCACAACTTCGAGGATGCCTCAGAAGCTGCGCTGGAAGCTACTCGCCAATTTTCCCAGGTTGCCGGTCCCACGTCTCTCGTCGCCTCCAAGGATCTCAGCTCGGCTGTGGATTTGGATCAGGGTCGGAAAAGTCCGGAAGTCAAGGCGCTGGTCGGGCTCTGCAGTCGGTTCCTCGTAGAACTTGGGCAAAGCAAACGGCAGTTCGCTTGTTGGTGTCTGTTTGCACAGGGTGGCCACTCCTTCGCCACATGGGAGATTCTTCAGTCTTCTTGTCGTCGAATGTTGAAAGTCCAGAGTTCAATCAATCAATCAATCAATCAAAGACATTTCTAGAGCGCACTACATACCCGTAGGGTCTCAAGGCGCTGGGGGTAGGGGGGGTGCCGCTACTGCTCGAACAGCCAGGTCTTCAGCTTCTTCCTGAAGGAGAGGTGGTCTTGGGTCAGGCGCAGGTCGGTCGGGAGGGAGTTCCAGGTCTTGGCGGCCAGGTAGGAGAAGGACCTTCCTCCTGTAGTCGCTCTTCGGATGCGGGGGACCGCGGCGAGGGCGTGGTTGGCTGAACGGAGGTGGCGTTTGGGAGCGTAGAAGTTGATTCGGCTGTTGAGGTAGCTCGGGCCTTGGTCGTGTAGGGCTTTGTGTGCGTGGGTGAGGAGGCGGAAGGTGATTCTTTTGTTGACGGGGAGCCAGTGTAGGTCTCTCAGATGTCCGGAGATGTGGCTGGTTCGTGGGATGTCGAGGATGAGTCTGGCTGAGGCGTTCTGGATCCGCTGGAGTCTCTTCTGGAGCTTGGCGGTGGTACCGGCGTAGAGGGCGTTGCCGTAGTCCAGTCGGCTAGTGACGAGGGCCTGGGTGACGGTCTTCCTGGTCTCGGTGGGGATTCACCAGAAGTTCTTCCGTAGCATGCGTAGGATGTTGAAGCACGCCGAGGAGACGTTGTTGACTTGTCTGGTCATGGAGAGGGAGGAGTCCAGGATGAAGCCCAGGTTGCGTGCATGGTCTGTCGGTTTGGGTGCGGTGCCCAGGGCGGGAGGCCACCAGGAGTCGTCCCAGGCGGAGGGTGAAGAGCCCAGGATGAGGACCTCCGTCTTGTCTGAGTTCAGTTTCAGGCGGCTGGTCGTCATCCACTCGGCTACCTCTTTCATCCCTTCGTGCAGGTTGGCTCTTGCGGCGGCGGGGTCGTTGGTCAGGGAGAGGATCAGCTGGGTGTCGTCGGCGTAGGAGATTATGCTGAGGTTGTGTTGGCGTGCGATGGCCGCGAGGGGGCTCATGTAGACGTTGAAGAGGGTGGGGCTCAGCGAGGATCCTTGGGGGACGCCGCAGATGACTTCGGTGGCCTCTGACTTGTACGGTGGTAGGCGGACTCTCTGTGTTCTTCCGTCGAGGAAGGAGATGATCCATTCCAGAGCCTTGTCCTGGATTCCGACGTTGCTGAGGCGCTGTACTAGGGTGCGGTGGCAGACAGTGTCGAATGCCGCGGAGAGGTCTAGGAGGATGAGGGCCGCTGTTTCTCCGTTGTCCATCAGGGCTCGGATGTCATCGGTGGCGGCGATGAGGGCGGTCTCGGTGCTGTGGTTGGCTCGGAAGCCAGACTGTGAGGGGTCGAGGGATCCATTCGTCTCGAGGAAGGCGGCCAGCTGCTTGTTGACGGTCTTCTCGATGACTTTGGCTGGAAACGGGAGGAGCGAGATGGGGCGGTAGTTCTTGAGTTCGGTGGGGTCCGCTGTGGGTTTCTTGAGTAGAGCGCTGAGTTCGGCGTGCTTCCAGCTCTCGGGGAGGGTGGCGGTGTCGAAGGATGTGTTGATGATGTCTCGCAGGTGGGGTGCGATGACAGCGTCGGCCTTGTTGAAGACGTGGTGAGGGCAGGGGTCGGTCGGTGATCCGGAGTGGATGGAGTTCATCGTGCGGATGGTGTCTTCGGTGCTGATCGGGGTCCAGGCGTGGAGGGTGGTGGTGGGGGGTGGTTGTTCGGTCGTGGTGTGCGTTGGTTGGTTGTTGAAGCTGTTGTGTATGTCCGCGATCTTGTTGTGGAAGTATGAGGCGAGGGAGTTGCAGAGGTCTTGCGATGGGGTGATGTCGTTGTTTCCTGCGCTGGGGTTGGATAGCTCTTTCACGATGTTGAAGAGTTCCTTGCAGTTGTGTGCGTTGTTGTCCAGCCGGTCCTTGAATGCAGTTTTCTTGGCGGCGCGGATCAGCTGGTGGTGCTTCCGGGTGGCAAGCTTGAAGGAGGTCCTGTTGTCCGGTGTAGGTTCCCTTCTCCAGACTTTCTCGAGGGCTCGGCAGTTCTTCTTGGAGCTCTTGAGTTCGTCGGTGAACCATGGGGCTTTCTTGCTGCCGGGTCTGCTGGGCGGGGTCCTCAGCGGGGCGAGCTCGTCCGCGCAGTTGCTGATCCACTTCGTGAGGTTGTCGGCGGCCTGGCTGGGGTTCGCTGAGCTGGCAGGAGGGTGCTGGCTCAGGGAGGTGGCGAGCTGGTCGGCTGTGATCTTGTTCCAGCTTCTGCGGGCAGCCTGTTGCTGGTGGTGGTGGGTCGTCGTTCTTTTGAAGGTGAAGTGGACGCAGCTGTGGTCCGTCCATTGAAGCTCTGTGGCGTGGCTGAAGTCGATGTCTGTGCAGGAAGAGAAGACTGCGTTGAGTGTGTGTCCGGCGAGGTGGGTGGGGGTGGACACCAGCTGCTTGAGTCCAAGATTGGCGAGGTTGTCGAGCAGGGTGCTGGTGTTGCGGTCGTTGTTGTTCTCCAGGTGGAAGTTAAGGTCCCCCAGGAGGATGTAGTCAGCGGAGGGGAGGGCATGCGGGCTGACGAAGTCGGCGATGTCCTCGCTGAATTGGGTGTGTGGTCCCGGAGGTCGGTAGATCAGGGTGCCTCTGAGGGTGGTCTTCGGGTCGGTGTGGATCTGGAAATGCAGGTGTTCGGCAGTGGTCAGGGTGTTGTCGGTGCTGGTCGTGAGACGGATGGTGTTCCTGTGGATGATGGCGATGCCTCCTCCCATCTGGTTGGCGGTGCGATCCCTCCGGGTGATCTTGTAGCCCTCTGGGATGGCGATGGCGATGTCGGGAGCTGAAGAGGCGTTCATCCAAGTCTCCGTGAGGAAGGCAACGTCCGGGGCTGTGGCGTCTAGGAGGTTCCAGAGTTCGATGGCGTGTCTGTGGACGGAGCGGGTGTTGAGCAGGATGCACTTGAGGTGGGTGCTGCTGGTGTTCGACTTGGCGGGTGCTGGTGCAAGGCAGGTCCGGATGCAGGTGAACTTGCAGGCGTGGCAGCTGAAGGGTCCGTGGGTGCGTCGTGGTGTGGCTCGGTAGCATCCTGGGAATCGGCCGGTGTTGAGTGCGATGAGGGTGGCGGCGGTGTACGTCAGGCGGGTCGGTCGGGGTCCTCGTGGGCCAGGGGTCCTGGCGCTGGGCGCGATCCGGTCGCGGACGGGCGCAGACGGGCTTACCTTTGGCGCACCTTCGGCGCTCAATCGGTGCTCCCGCTGCGCGCGTCCGCTGCGCGGTCGCTCTGGGGACGTCATAAGAAGGGAGCCGGTCGGGAGGGTCTGCGGGGAGGCGGGAGCGCGATCCAATCGGCTGTCGGGGGGCGGGGCCACGGGCTGGGGCGGCGGGAAACGCTGGAGCCGGCTTGGCGGCCCTCAGGTGGCTGGGGCGGCGGGAAAAGCAGGTGTGGGCTCGGCGGCCCTCGGGAGGCTGGTGCAGCGGGAAAGCAGGTGTGGGCTCGGCGGCCCTCGGGAGGCTGGTGCAGCGGGAGAGCAGGTGTGGGCTCGGCGGCCCTCGGGAGGCTGGTGCAGCGGGAGCGGCAGCAGGCACAGGAGCGTGGGGGTGACCAGGCCGAAGGCGCTGTGGTCACTCCCTAGATCTTGGTCTGGCTCCCCTTAAGAAGGGAGCCGGTCGGGAGGGTCTGCAGGGAGGCGGGAGCGCGATCCAATCGGCTGTCGGGGGGCGGGGCCACGGGCTGGGGCGGCGGGAAACGCTGGAGCCGGCTTGGCGGCCCTCGGGTGGCTGGGGCGGCGGGAAAAGCAGGTGTGGGCTTGGCGGCCCTCGGGAGGCTGGTGCAGCGGGAAAGCAGGTGTTGGCTCGGCGGCCCTCGGGAGGCTGGTGCAGCGGGAGGGCAGGTGTGGGCTCGGCGGCCCTCGGGAGGCTGGTGCAGCAGGAGCGGCAGCAGGCACAGGAGCGTGGGGGTGACCAGGCCGAAGGCGCTGTGGTCACTAAAGTTTTGTGTCTAGTTTCAGTTCAGGATAATCCAAAGTCCTAAGGACTCAGCTCCCACTCTTATACTAATCTGGGGGGCTGGGTTACCTGCTAGGTCCCTCCTATGGGTGGGACCAGGGAGGGGGGTGGTTACACCCCCTTCCCTTTGTCCAGTTTCGCACCAGGGCTGGGGCTGGAGTGCCCCAGCACCGGTTTGAACCGGGCTAGGCATGGGACACCTTGTGTGCCCCAGGCAGTGTCTTGTTTCTTTCATCCCTCCCTGCCCCAATACACTAAGTCCTGTCTGGGGTGGTGCTAGCATCTCCCAAGGCAGGAAACCTATTGTCGAAGCCTCCCTCGCTGGAAGGACTCCCAGCAGCAGGAGGTCGGACTTGTGTCCGTGGCAGCAGCATCCATTTTGTGATGCTGGGGCTCTGGTTAACCTTAACCGGGTAAGTAGGATTTTAACATGTCTTCTCCCTCTAGAAGGGGGGAATACTATCCTCATTGCCAGAAATGGTGTGGGGGTAGTATTTCAAAGTGTTAGACACCTTACACGACATGTTTTGATAAAGCCAAACCGTAGTTACCATAACCGCGAGGATTATAAGGCACTTTAAGAGTATATGGTAGGCGATATCATAGAACAGCTATAAGGACATGGTTCCGAAAGCTGCAGACAGGCTCAGCTCATGCTAGAGCACCATCTCACATGTTACCAAGCACTCTGCCTCTAGGATTGTTAAGGCCTGCCATAGGAGTGGTTTACAGGTTACCCATGTGTCTATATATAAGGTAGGTATAGGAATACTATACCTCAGCAAGGGGTGATTACACGACCTTGCCCCAGCTGAGTGATCAGCCAGTTGTGTCATGATGGGAGGTCATCCAGGGGTGGCATAATACATGCTGCAGCCCCTGGTAGGCCTAGGGTACACCTATGCCCTGGGTACCTAAGGTACACTGTACAGAGACCCATAAGGTGATCCTTACCAATTGGGTTATGTGCCTAAGGTACATAGTATGAATTTAGAGAGAGAACAGCTTGGTTGTGGGTCTGATTAGCAGTCCCACAGCCACATCTAAGTCGAAAACCAGTAAAGCAAAACCAAAAAGTGGGGGTGACCATAGGAAGCAGACCCTACTCTCCTACAGCCCCCCCATCCCAGGAGGGACCCGTCCGTCACTACTACGTGCTCCGGTTGGGGTAGGGAGAGGCATCTGCCGCTGACCCAATCGCGGTCCGTGAGCCACCACTGCAACTGTTTCGCAGTGCCCTCCGAGATCAAGACATGGTCGGACAGGTTGCCTCAATGCTGGGCCCACTGAAAATTCAGGTCCCACTGCAGAGCCCGCATTCGCCACCTGGCGTAATGCACCAACAGGATGCAGGAGGCCATCAGCCCCAGAAGCCGCAGCACCAACCTGACCGAAACCCAGGATAGAGGCCGAAAGATGGGAATCAGAGCCTGAATATCCCGGACCCGCTGTTCCGGAGGATAAGCCCGGAACTGCGCCGAATCGAGAACCGCTCCGATGAAGAGGAGCTTCTGGGAGGGACTCAGGTGTGACTTCGGCACGTTGATGGAGAACCCCAGCAAATGCAGGAGGTCGGCCGTAGTCTGGAGGTGGGAGACGACTTGCTGGGGCGAGCCCGCCTTCAACAGCCAGTCGTCGAGATAGGGGAAGACTGGAACCCCTGATCTGCGCAGATGAGCTACGACCACCGCCATCACTTTCGTGAACACCCGAGGGGCACTGGTGAGGCCGAAGGGGAGCACGGTGAACTGAAAGTGCTCCTGACCCACCGTGAACCGCAGGTAACGCCGGTGGGCCGGCAGGAGGGGGATGTGAAAATATGCGTCCTGCAAGTCCAACGCTACCATCCAGTCTCCAGGGTCTAAGGCAGCCAGAACCTGAGCTAAAGTTAGCATCTTGAACCGTTCCTTCCGGAGGAAGGCGTTGACGCTCCTGAGGTCCAAGATAGGGCGTAGGCCCCCTTTGCCCTTCTTGGGAACCAGAAAGTAGTGGGAATAGCAACCACAGCCTACTTCTGGACCAGGAACACGCTCGACGGCCTCTTTGGCCAAGAGGGCCGTAACTTCCTCCCGCAGAAGATTCAAGTGATCCTCCGATATACGGTGGCACTGCGGTGGCATGACTGGAGGGGTCGTCTCGAAGGGGAGGGAGTAGCCCCTTCGGACGATTTGCAGCATCCACCTGTCCGAAGTGATGGAGCGCCAGTGGAACAGGTGATGGCGAACTCTGCCGCCCACTGGCGCGGAATGGGCCTGAAAGCTCGGACTAGGAGGGCTTTGAGGTGGATGCTACCGGAGTGAATGTGGACTGACCGCGTTGTCCTCTAGTACCGCCACGGCGGAACCCACGTCCGCGACCGTGTGCAGGTTGGTTTTGCGGCCGGTGGCTAGGCGGACGTGAGGATGCGCCCCTTCCTTGGCCACAAAAGGGGCGAAAGGCGGAAGTGTGCGGCCGTGGGGCCGAGAGACCCAAGGACATGGCCGTAGCCCGGGAGTCCTTAAAACGAGCCAGCGCACTATCCGCCTTCTCACGAAAAAGGCAAGCGCCATCAAAGGGCATATCCATGAGGGTACTCTGGACATCTCCCGAAAAAGATGTGGACCTCAGCCAGGCATGGCGCCAGAGCGCCACCGTGGTGGAAATCGCCCTACCCAGCGAGTCCGTGGTGTCAAGTCCACAACGTATGGCATGTCGCGCTGCATCTCGCCCATCAGCAAAAGCCTGGGAGAGACGTGTCTGGGCCTCCTCCGGACACAGTGGCAGCACGTCCTCCACCGCATCCCACAGAGAGTGGGAGAAACGGTCCAAGAGTCAAGCGGTGTTCAAAGGCCGCAGGCCCAAACCCAGGGAAGAGAACAGTTTCTTTCCGAACTGTTCCAGCCTCTTGGATTCCCGATCCGGAGGAGCGGACGGGAAGGAGGATTGGGAAGTGGAGGCCTGGATAACCAGGCTCTTGGGGGTGGGGTGTTGGGACAGGAAACTGGGGTTGCCCGGAGCAGGGCGGTGGCGCCGGGCCACGTTCCGATCCACAGGAGGAACTGTGGAGGGCTTGGACCAGGTGCCCTGCAGAACGTCGATGAGGGCCTCATTGAACTGCAGCAGAGGCTCTGTGGAGCTTGCTGACGGTTGAAGCACCTCTGTGAGGATATTAATCCTCACGGCCACAGCAGGCAACTCGAGTCCCAGGGCTTCTGCCGCCTTGCGCAGCACCACTGAAAAAGCTGCACCTTCCTCCGAAGCCACAGTCGGGGGAGAGATGAACCCAGCGTCCGGCGAAGTGTCCAGACCATTGGCATCCCCCAGTTCGTCTGCCCAGTCCTGTGAAAGTTGGCCCTGGAGGGCCATAGGGTCCTCAGACCCCTCCCAGTCGCCCCCGTCATCCGATTCCTGATAAACAGGAGGAACTATCGGAGCCGGACGGTAGATGAAACAGTCATCCATCGGCGTCGGGTGCGGCGCCGGGCGGCGCCGTGCCAGCGTCGGGTCCAGACAGGGGCTAAACCGGGGAACGGTGTTGTCCGGAGACAGCGCCGGAGGTGGAACCGGTGTCGGCGCCGGCAGAGGAGGCATTGTGAGGTCGACCGGCGCCGACAGAGATCCAGGTCTGGATCCCTCGGGGACCTGCGGCGTCGGGACCGAAGTCGTCGACGGCACCAGTGCCGGAGCCGCCGGCACGCGAGGTCACCCAGTCGAGCCCGCGGGGCCCGAAGGCGCGCCGGCAGGCGTCGACGGCGGAGCAAGGCCCCTCATGGCCGAGAGGAAGGCACTGACCTCCGCCGGAGTCGCGTCAGTCCCAGGGACCGGTGGGTATGGAGACGGAAGCGGCTCCTGCGGCTCCGACGGAGCCGTGGGGTGGGACCACCCTGACCCTCGGCCGAGTCGCTCGACCGGCGAGGGGGGTCCGAAGAGTGGTGTCGCCTCTGGGACTTCTTTGATCGCTTCAACTTACCCGAAGACTTCGAGCCCGACGAACGATGATGGTGACTGCGGCTCCGCGACCGGTCCTTGGACCTCCTCCTGGACCGGGACCGTGAGCAGCGCGGAGCCGAGTGCCGAAGCTCGAGAAGCTTACGGGACCGCTCCGCCTTCGAGGTCAAGGCCTGACAATCGGGGCATGACTCCGCATCGTGGTCGGCCCCCAGGCAGTTAAGGCACCGGTGATGGTGGTCCGTCACCGAGATCAGGCGATGACAGGCGTCACAGGCCTTAAATCCAGGCATCCTACCGGCACCAGAGTCGAGTCGACAGAATACCAAAAAGAGTCAAAAAGTTTAGTAAAAAATTGACTAAGGGGTAAGCTCTTCCCGGATTGGCGCTGTCTGGTGCGGAAAAAAGAACAAGAACTGACGTCAGCGCACGAGGACGACATCTAAGTACTCCGACGACATCATTCCGGCGCACGATGCCAACGACGGACGCGGAGCCGCAGACGACGCCTAGCGACAAGCAAGGGGTATTGCTACAAAAATCTTTCCGGATCCATCCTGACGCCTGGGGATATTCTAAGGTGAGGAATCTAACTAACGTGTTTCTTTCAGATTATAAGATGCAGCGCTAGTAATGCTGCAAATTCCTTATAAAACGCAGCTGACAGGCCATCCAGGCCTTGAGCTTTATCTCCTGGGAGAGCTCTGATTGCCTTAATTACCTCCTCTTCTCGTAATGGCTCATCAAGAAAATGTCGGTATCCATCCCCAAACCAGAGCAGCTGTATCGAGTTAAAAAAGGTATCCGGCTCCAGAGGGGCCTGCTGCTGCTTCCACAATGTAATCACTCACCCAGGGTTTTCTGAAAAAAAACGGCCAGGGTCTTGCCTGCTCTGTCTCCCTCCCCATACCACCTGGAGCTTGTCTCCCTACCAAGGTAATGGGTCACTCTCAATGCTGTCTCCTCAAAGTCTCTGATCTTGCCTCTGATGCGGCTCAACACCTCTATGTTATTGGTTGTAAAGAATTCTCAATATTTTATTTTAGGATTACATTTAAAAACATTTTTTTTATCATAACCAATTTTATTATTTTTCTTTTATGTTTATGTGTTACGTTAAGGATCTTTGAAGAATACTGTTTATTTTAATTATAATTTATTTTACATTTTTGCTATTCTGTTATGTAATATTATTATGATTAATTTTACTTCTTTACATTTGGAATATATGGAACTTTTTAAAATTATTTAGTTATATTTGTAAAATAATGTTAATGTTTATTTTATTTACATGTATTCTATTTGAACCCCAATGTATGCACTTTCATGATTGTTATACCAGAACTAGACTAGTAAATCTGTCCCGCCCAAAGTATTCTTCAATGTTTTTACGAATGGAGATAGCCTAGTAAACGTGAAGTAAATCTGACTCACACCCATAGCCCCATGTTTACACTTTACGAAATGTTTATAGGATTTTAGTCAGAATAGTGTATTTAAAATGCTTTTTATTTGTTTACTTTGTTAATAATTTTGAATTGGAATTTATCTTTAAATTTATTAAGATATTTGAATATAATTTAAAAGTATGTATTTTTTATTGTTTTTTGTTAATCCTCTATTATGTTCTGTTCATTACAATTATTTACTGTATTTTTAATGTTTAATATTTTAATAATATACATTTTGATAAATTTAAAAAATTGTTTTACAATGGATGAATAAACGTGAAAAGATGTAATATGTTTAAAAATGGATTAATAATTGTGTTTTTTTTCTAAAAAAACCTATTTGTTTATATCAAGAGAGTCATGCCTTTCTCGCTGAGATGGTGGAGTCGCTCCTGTTCTTTAGAGGGATGTGGAAGAGTGGCAAAAGTAGACAGTGTGATAGACTGGTGTAGGTGGCTGGATTAGTATATGGTATACACTTAAAGGAGTGATACACTTTGCACTAATCCAGGCAAACCTAATGGTATTTTTTGTGGCCTTTGATTACCTTAGGCTCTCAAAGGGGTAGCTGCGGAGAGCAGCTTTCAGGCTTATCTTAAAGGAGTGTAAAGCAGCTTATTTTACCACATTTAATCAATAGCGTAGATTAGAGGAGAAAAAACCAAACCGTGTTTGTGAAAAATAAGTATGTTTATTAACACAACACAATCACTACTACTTGATATATCTCCTGTCCGAAAATATCAATAGTACACATAAGAACACTTAAAAGAAACAGGTAAGTAGCACAAATATAAACTGGTCTCCAGGAGGAGATCAAACCATATACTAAAGAAGTGGAATGCAAACTGGAAAGTAGAACAGGATGTGGACCAAATGATTTAGATGAGCTTGGAGCACCAGGAAACACTCAAGGTAAGTACCCAGGAACCCCAAGGAGGTTGTTTCCAGAGTGGAAACACAGCCCATGTTCAATAGAAATCAATAGAGAAGTCACAGTTGTAGATTTTAAAAAAAGGGATACTTATCAGTGGACCCCAAAGTAACCCTTTGGAGGACAGAAGGTTGGAGAGCCACCCCACCTGTGGATGCTCTAGAAATCAGGTTACCTGCACCAGGGAAGCTGAGTGCATAGGGGCGAAGTGACATCCGAACCACCCGTAGATGGCAATGGGCGACTCTGGAAGAAGTGTCTCTGGAAAAGTCTGTGAAGAAGTCCAGTGGAATCCAAGGGTGGATTCTTGAAGAGGTGAACATATTAGCAGCGGGGACAGAGTCTTTGCCACTCAGGGGTGACGAAGAGGCACATAAGCACAAAGCCCATCTTTGTCGAGAGGTTCAGAAAAGTTCACAAGGACCTTGTTGCTGCAGCTCTTGGGACCTGTAGATTCTGTGGAAGACCAGGAGCTGTCCCATGAGCTGAGCCATTTGGTCTAAGTCCCGTTCTCTTTTGCAGTTCACATTCCACTCCTTTAGTATATGGTTTGGCCTCTCCCTGGAGACCAGTGTATATTTGTGCTACTTACCTGTTTCTTTTAAGTATTCTTATGTGTACTATTGATATGTCCGGGCAGGAGATATACAAAGTAGTAGTGATCATGTTGTGTTAATAAATATACTTATTTTTCATAAACACTGTGTGGTTCTTTCTCATCTAAACTACACTTTGGGAAAACAAGCTGCTTAATACTTCTTCAACATAAGCCCGAAAGCTGCTCTCCACACCTACCCCTATCAGAGCCTAAGGTTATCAAAGACCATTAAAATCTTCATAAGTTTTGCCTGGATTAGTGCAAGGTGCATCACTCCTCTAAGTGTACACCATATAATAAGCCAGCCTCCTATATTGGTGTGCAGCGATGCGATTAAAGCCTGCACTGTTTTACCACTTAATCAGGTGAAGGTTACATGAGAAACCATCACTAGCTAGGTACATATAAATACTTTACCAAGTAAGTTCTACAGAACCTTTTGGATTAGTTGTCAAGAGTCCTAGCACAACCCTTTCTTCAATCTTTGGAAGTTTAGGTTGGATAGTCCTGTGGGCCTCAGTCCTCTAGATACAGTGGTCATAGATTCCAGGAACTTAAGACCTTGTGATCAGCTAGAAAGACTGGCAATAACCCTAACGAACAAGTTACTTACCTTCGGTAACGATATATCTGTAAGAAACATTAGTTAGTTAGATTCCTCACCTTAGAATATCCCCAGGCGTCAGTCTGGATCCGGAAAGATTTTTTGTCAGCAATACCCTTGCGCGTCGCTAAGCGTCGCCTGCGGCTCCGCGTCCGTCATCGTAATTGCCGGGATGACGTCGTCGGAGAACTTAGACGCCGCCCTCGCGTGCTGACGTCAGTTCTTGTACATAGCTCTCCGCGCCAGGAACGCAGAGCCATGCAAGAGACCGACACTGGTGCCAAAAATTTAGGGCCCTGAAAGGGATGACCTCAACCCTAGATATCGGTTCGCAGAACGGGGAGCATGTGTGGGGCAGTGAGGAATCTAACTAACTAATGTTTCTCACAGATATATCATTACCGAAGGTAAGTAACTTGTGTGAGAAGTTGGCCTGATGTATGATGTCACTAGTTCTAGTGTACACCTTATATCAGTCCAAACAACCCTTATGGTGATTGGTTGTAAAGTCAACCTTATAGATCAGCTATCCTAGTGGTAGCATGGACAAGAGCAGTCTTAGGCTAAACTCTGAATGGCATGTGAAGCCAGCTGTGATACCATATATAATCCCTTGAATACCAAATGAAAGGACACCACAACAGATATATATATAAAATAAAGTGTATTTATTCTTGTCAAACCCTCAGCACTCTTTATGAGATTAGAGGTAAGTACAACACAGTCTTATTCAAGCATACATTAAGTCACACAGGTAAGTAATACAATTAGGCCCTAGGGGCCACGCAAACCATATACTAAAGAAGTGGTATAAGGACCACTGTCACGGAAATAGGATAGGCCTAGGCCTAGGGAATCGCTGGGGCTACACTACTCTAGCAACAGTTAGGAAGTGGGAGGCCCACGGGATTCAGGTGCAGAGTGGAAACACTCACGCGCAATGCGTATAATCGATAGAAATAGTACAGTTCTGAAATAAGCAGTTTAAGGACACTTCTGAAGCAGCTAGAGAGTCGAGACTCTGAAACTAGACCCTAGGATAGTCACTACCCGTGTGAGCACCGAAGTACCCAAGTTACCTAGCCCACGGGCTGCGGGTGCAGAGGGGTGAACTTGTGTCGGGTTTCGTCATGGACTTCTATGGATGCCTGAAGTAAAGTTGCTGACAGGCAGTCAGTGAAGAGTGTCCGGTGGATCCCAAGGCTGGGATCAAGAAGAGAGGATACCTGCAAGCAGAAGGGACAGAGTCAAGGTCACTAGCCAGTGACCACGTGGAACCAGGAAGGAACCAGGCGATGTCGTGAAGATTGCAGGTGAAAGGTGAAGCTTGTCGCTGCAGCCACGGGTACCAGGAGACGTCGAGGACGACCAGGACCAGGAGGCGAGCTGTCCCACGAAGGCTCTTTCTGTCGGCGGCGTCGAAGTCGAACTAGGACTCACCAAGCCTTGGCAAGCGGAACCCACGAAGAACGGAGGACCTTCTTCTGGTGCAGACCAGGAAGGTCTGGGGTGCTTCTCTTTTGCAAAGAAGCGGGAGCCAGTCTGGAGGAGCCAAACCAGCAGTGAAGATTTGAAGGTGTGTCGTCACAAAGGCCGCTAGCCAACGGGCAAGCAACCGGACAGACGCGGCATGCAGGAAAATGCAGAAGGGCCCCACGCAGGACTCGTGGATTGTGGGGGGCTGATCTTCAGTGCAGATGGTGCTTGGGGTTGGGGCTTCTCAATCCCCGGTGCACAACTTCGAGGGTGCCTCAGAAGCTGCGCTGGAAGATACTCGCCACTTTTCCCAGGTAGCCGGTCCCACATCTCTCGTCGCCTCCACGGATCTCAGCTCGGCTGTGGATGTGGATCAGGGTCGGAGAAGTCTGGAAGTCAAGGCTCTGGTCGGGCTCTGCAGTCGGTCCCTCGTAGAACTTCAGCAAAGCAAAGGGTAGTCTCTTGATGGTGCCTGTTTGCACAGGGTAGCCACTCCTTGGCCACAAGGGAGATTCTTCAGTCTTCTTCTTTCGTCGAATGTCGAAGGTCCAGAGTTTCTGTTCAAGTTGCAGGTTCAGGATAATCTAATCTCCTGGGGCCCAGCTACCACTCTTATACAAATCTGGGGGGCTGGGTTGCCTGCTAGGTCACGCCTTATGGGTGGGACCTGGGAGGGGGGTGGTTACACCCCCTTCCCTTTGTCCAGTTTCGCGCCAGGACTGGGGCTGGAGTGCCCCAGCACCGGTTTGAACTGGACTATGCATGGGACACCTTGTGTGCCCCAGGCATGTCTCATTCGTTTCAGCCCTCCCTGTCCCAATACACTAAAGTCTGTCTTGGGAGGTGCTAGCACCTCCCCAAGCAGGAAACCTATTGTCCAAGCCTCCCTTGCCGGGATCACTCCCAGCAGCAGGAGGTCAGACTTGTGTCTGTGGCAGCAGCATCCATTTTGTGATGCTGAGGCTTTGGTTAGAGTTAAACAGCAAAGTAGGATTTTAACATATCTCTCCCTCTAGAAGGGGGGAATAATATCCTCATCACCAGAAATGGTATGGGGGTATTATTCCAAAGTGTTAGACACCTTACACGACATGTTTTGATAAAGCCAAACCATAGTTACCATAACCGTTTAAGATTATAAGGCACTTTAAGAGTATATGGTAGGCTATATCATAGAACAGCTATAAGGACATGGTTCCGAAAGCTGCAGACAGGCTCAGCTCATGCTAGAGCACCATCTCACATGTTACCAAGCACTCTGCCTCCAGGATTGTTAAGGCCTGCCATAGGAGTGGCTGATAGGTACACATGTGTCTATTTTAAGGGTAGATATAGGTATACTATATCTAAGCAAGGGGTGATTACACGACCTTGCCCCAGCTGAGTGATCAGCCAGTTGTGTCTGATTGGAAGGCCAGACCAGGGGTGGCATAATACATGCTGCAGCCCCTGGGAGGCCTAGGGTACACCTATGCCCTGGGTACCTAGGGTACACTGTACAGGGTCCAATAAGGTGATCCTTACCAATTGGGAATGTACCTAGGGTACATGGAGTCCATTTTAAAGAGAGAGCAGACAGCCTGAGACCCTGAATGGCAGGAACTCAGGCCAACTAATTCGTAAAACCAGCTAGACACTAGGCAAAAAGTTGGGGGTAACCATAGTCAGATATCCACCTTCCTACAACTTGTTCATCTGAAAGAAACACGTTAGTTAGATTCCTCACCTTAGAATAGATACCCCAGCAATACCAACCCCAATGGTGGGTCTGCGAACCAAGATCACACCAGAAAGTCCTGGAGAACAGAACGGCCAAAGAAGCCGTCCCTCCAGACTTGGCTGTCCAGGCAATAATGTTTGGCAAACGTGTGCAGCGAGGCCCACGTTACTGCCTGACAAATGTCCTGCAAGGGGAGTCCCCAGCCCAGAGCAGTGGTCGCTGCTATGGCCCGAGTGGAATGGGCCCTCAGCCCTACAGGAGGTTCCTTTTTAGCTAAAGAATAACAGGCCTTGATACACAAAAAGACCCACCGAGAGATGGTTCGCTTGTGCACCGCCCGTCCCTTCTTAGCGCCCACATAGCCAACAAAGAGTTGGTCGTCCACCCGGAACTGTTTGGTGCGGTCCAGAAAGAAAGACAGCGCCCGCCTTGGGTCCAGACGGTTGAGCCTCTCTTCCTCTTTCGAGGGATGCAGAGGCGGAAAGAAGGAGGGCAGTGTAACAGACTGGCCGATGTGAAAGGCAGTTACCACCTTAGGGAGAAAGGAAGGACGAGTCCTGAGAACAACTTTGTCCGGATGCACAGAAAGGAAAGGAGGCTTAGAGGAGAAAGCCTGGAGCTCACTCACCCTTCTAGCAGAGGTGATGGCAACCAGGAAAGCAGTCTTAAGTGTCAGCAGACGAAGGGGACAATTATGAAGAGGCTCAAAGGGAGCGCACATCAGATAGGTCAATACTAGATTCAAATCCCACTGAGGCATTACGAAAGGGACAGGAGGAAACATGTGAGTAATGCCCTTAACGAATCGAGAAACAACAGGGGATTTAAAAAGAGAAGGCTGAACAGGAAAAGGTATCCATTGAGGGTGCCCAGAGCAGAGCCCTGCTGGGCCAGGGAAAGAAGGAAGAGGAGAACCTCAGAAAGAGGGGTGGAAAGGGGATCCACAGCCTTTGCTGTGCACCATGCCACAAATTTGTTCCACCTGCAGGCGTATACCGATTTTGTAGAGGGACGCCTGGCTGCCAGAATAACATTACAGACTTCAGGAGGCAAGTCAAATGGCATCAACTGCCGCTGCTCAATCTCCACGCATGGAGGTGGAGACTGGACAGGTTCGGGTGGAGGACCGTGCCCTGCTGCTGCGACAGAAGGTCCTCCTGAAGAGGCAGACAAATCGATCGATAGACTGAGTAGCTCGGGATACCAGTATCTTTGTGCCCAATCCGGAGCCACAAGGATGACTTGGGCCCAGTCGCGCCTGATCTTCTTCAGCACTCTGGGCAGAAGTGGTATAGGTGGAAAGGTGTACAACAGACCGCAGCTCCATTCGCGACGAAAAGCGTCTCCGAGCGAGTGCCGCCTTGGAAATTCCAACGCGCAGAACTGATGACATTGCGCATTCTCTTCGGTGGCGAATAGATCTAAACAAGGCTTTCCCCACTGCCGAAAGAGGCCTTGCGCCACGTCCGAGTTCAGACACCACTTGTGATCCATCATGCACCGGCGGCTGAGTTCGTCCGCCCTGGCGTTCAGAGAGCCCGCCAGGTGTTGAACCACCAGGGTGATGCCCTGATGTTCCAGCCATGTCCAGAGGCGCAAAGCCTCCTGACATAGGGTCCACAACCCCACCCCGCCCTGTTTGTTGCAATACCACATGGCGGTGGTGTTGTCTGTGAACACCTGCACTACACTTCCCCGGACAGAGGGAAGGAATGCTTTCAGTGCAAGCCGGATCGCCTGCAGCTCCAATAGGTTGATATGGAGCTGGGACTCCGCCGGAGACCAGAGACCTCTGCTCTCCGCCTCTCCCATGTGGCCCCCCATTCAAGGAGCGACGCATCCGTCACTACTGTATGCTCTGGTTGGGGAAGGGAGAGGGAACTGCCACTGACCCCATCGCGGTCCGTGAGCCACCACTGCAACTGGCTTACAGTGCCCTCCGAGATCAAGACATGGTCGGACAGGTTGCCCCGATGCTGGGCCCACTGAAACTTCAGGTCCCACTGCAGAGCCTGCATCCGCCACCGGGCGTGATGTACCAGCAGGATGCAGGAGGCCATCAGACCCAGAAGCCGCAGCACCAACCTGACCGAAACCCGGGATAGAGGCTGAAAGATCGGAATCAGAGCCTGAATATCCCGAACCCACGGTTCCGGAGGATAGACCCGGAACTGCGCCGAGTCCAGAACTGCTCCGATGAAGAGGAGCTTCTGGGAGGGACTCAGAATCGACTTCGGCACATTGATGGAAAACCCCAGCAAATGCAGGAGGTCGGCCGTAGTCTGGAGGTGGGAGACGACTGCCTGGGGGGAGCCCGCCTTCAGCAACCAGTTGTCGAGATAGGGGAAGACTGGAACCCCTAATCTGTGCAGGTGACCGCCATCACTTTCGTGAACACCTGAGGGGCACTGGTGAGGCCGAAGGGGAGCACGGTAAACTGAAAGTGCTCATGGCCTACCGTGAACCGCAGGTAACGCCGGTGGGCCGGCAGGACGGGGATGTGGAAATAAGCGTCCTGCAAGTCCAACGCTACCATCCAGTCTCCAGGGTCTAGGGAAGCCAGAACCTGAGCTAAGGTGAGCATCTTGAACTTCTCCTTTCGGAGGAAGGCGTTGATGCTCCTGAGGTCCAAGATAGGGCGTAGGCCCCCTTTCCCCTTCTTGGGAATCAGAAAGTAGTGGGAGTAACAACCCCGACCTACGTCTGAGCCAGGAACGTGCTCGATGGCCCCCTTGGCCAAGAGGTCCGTAACTTCCTCCCGCAGAAGTTTCTGGTGATCCCCCGACATGCGGTGGTACTCCGGAGGCATGGCTGGAGGGGTCGCCTCGAAGGGGAGGGAGTAGCCCATTCGGACGATTTGCAGCACCCACCTGTCCGATGTGATGGTAAGCCAGTCGGGCAGGTGATGGCGAACTCTGCCTCCCACTGGCGTGGAATGGGCCTGAAAGCTCAGACTAGGAGGGCTTTGAGGCGGATGCTGCTGGAGTAGATGTGGACGGATCGTCTCTTTGTCCCCCTGCTCCGCCTCTGCGGAATCCACGTCCGCGACCGCGTCGAGACTGGGTCTGCGGCCTGTGGCTAGACGGACGTGAGGGGCGGCCCTTCCTTGGCCACGAAAGGGGCAAAAAGCAGAAGTTTGCGGGCACGGGCCGAGAGGCCCAAGGACTTGGCCGTAGCCCTGGAGTCCTTAAAGCGCTCCAGCGCACTATCCGCTTTGTCGCCAAAAAGGCAATGGCCATCGAAGGGCATGTCCATGAGAGTGCTCTGGACATCCCCGGAGAAATTCGTGGACCTCAGCCAGGCGTGGCGACGAATCACCACTGTGGTCGCAATTGCCCTGCCTAGCGAGTCCGTTGTGTCCAGTCCACATCGGACTGAATATCGTGCCGCATTCTGCCCCTCGGCAAGAGCCTGGGCGAGCCGTGTCCGGGCCTCCTCCGGACACTGGGACAGCACGTCCTCCACCGTATCCCACAGAGAGTGGGAGTAACGGTCCAAAAGGCACGCGGTGTTGATAGACCGCAACCTCAAACTAAGGGAGGAGAACAGCTTTTCCCCAAACTGTTCCAACCTTTTGGATTCCCGATCCGGGGGAGCGGACGGGAAGGAGTCTGGGAGGTAGAGGCCTGGATAACCAGGCTCTCGGGGTGGGGTGCGCTGACAGAAAAGTCTCTGATCTCCGCCGGAGTCGCGTCAGACCCAGGGACCGGAGGGTATGGGTTCGGACGGGACTCCTGTGGCTGCGACTGAGCCGCGTTGTTGGTGCCACCGAACCCTCAGCCGAGTCGCGCGACCGGCGAGGGGAGTCAGAAGAGCGATGTCACCTCTTCGACTTCTTCTTACTGTGCCTCGACTTACCTGAATGCGAGGACTTCGACCCCGACGAGCGGTGATGGCTGCGGCTCCACGACCGGTCCCTCGACCTCCTCCTCGACCGGGACTGTGAGCGGCACGGAGCCGACTGTCGGATCTCGAGCAGCTTGCGGGACCGCTCCCGCCCAGCCTTCGAGGTCAAGGCCCGGCAGTCGAGGCACGACTCGGCATCATGGTCGGCCCCAAAGCAATAGAGACACCGGCGGTGGTGATCCGTGACCGACATCAGTCGGTGACAGGCGTCACAAGGTTTGAATCCAGGTATCCCTACTGGCACCAGAGTCGAGGTCAACTGGAAATGGAACCAAAAAAGTTCAAAAAGTTTCGTCAAAAAGTGACTAAAAGGGTATGCTCTTCCCGGATCGGCGCTTACTGGCGCTGAAAAGAGAAGAACTGACGTCAGCGCGCGAGGGCGGCGTCTAAGTACTCCAACGACGTCATCCCGTCGAATCACGACTTCGACGACGGACTCGGAGCAGCAGACGACGCCTAGCGAAGCGCAAGGATATTGCTGACGAAAAATCTTTCCGGATCCAGCCTGACGCCTGGGAATATACTAAGGTGAGGAATGTAACTAACGTGTGTCTTTTAGATAATGATCATCTCTTAGAGATGCTCCTGCAGGATGACCTCCAAATTCCTGATAGGTCAGATGGGAAGGATAACTTACAAATGGGTGGTGATGCTCCAGACACAGAGTCAGAGGTGTCAAGCACTTTGCTTCTGAGCAAGTCCAGGAGGAGGCTGAATACTCCTCACTGGAGAGCTCCAGTCCCCCAGGGATTACTACTGATGGTTCAGAGGAAGGTGCTAGCAGTAGTTCCCCCTTTATTCCCCCTTGGAGGGTACAAAGAGTCCAGGTCCTCCTCATTTGGTTCAACCTCCATCTCTAGCAAGAGGGAAGACTCCTTAGTTAGGGATTACCACCTACATAAACTTGGAAGAGCAAAGCTCATGCTCAAGAAAGAGCAGTTGTGTAGGAAAGTAGAATCTGCTGTCATGGTTACCGACACTTTTTGCTGTTGTCATTTTGTTTTTCTGAATAGTCTGACTGGGAACTCGGATCCTGCTAACTTTAACGTTTAAGGAAGGCTTGCTAGCAGAGGGTATCAAACAGGTGGGGCGGTGGCAATCCAACTGTTTCAAGAGATACATACGGCCATGAGCCGACAAAGTTTATTGGCCTTTCAGCAGCCGGGTCCTGGCAACTGACGGATGTGTGGTGTGAAGTTAATTTTCTGTTTACAATTTTGTATGGCCATGAGCCACGTAATTTGTTTTGCTCACAGGAACCGGTTTTCCGGGTACTGGCGGCAGTGTGTTGTGGAGTGTAATTTTACTGTTTTATTTTGCGTGCTGTGTTGTTAATAAATGTTTTGCAACATCACATTTCTTTATTTACCAGTAACAAAGGTCTGGGTGATTGGCCACTCTGGCGTCAGCAGATTGGCACAGTGGGCTGAAAGCAGGAAGTGGAGGCATGGCTTTTCCAACACCGAGATAACTTGGCTGGGGTACCCGGACATGCGATGGAATGGGTTGTTGTTGGACAAACTATAGCAGAGACTGGGGGGAGTTACCAGTCCCCCCAACGTGCTAGTTATACACCTGGGGGGTAACGACCTGATTGCCCTGGGCAAAAGGACATTGCTTCAAAACATGAAAGCCACAATTTGCAAATTAAGCAATCAGTTAGGGACATGTGAACTGTGGTAGTCAGAGATCACTCCACGGCTCCTGTGGTAGGGAGCCCGATCAGGGGAAGCAATGGAGTCTGCACGCAGGAGAGTCAATTGTGCGATGCGTAATTTCACCGAACAAATGGGGTTTGGATTCATAAGACATGGTTTACTTCATGCTAAATCCACAGGGTGTTTCGAGGACGATGGGATACATCTCTCCAGAATAGGCATGGACTTGTTCCTCCTGGACCTAGGGGAGGCCCTGGAAATAGCGGGATGTAAGTAGGAGCGCCGGCCTTGGTGGGGGGCCCTGGCTGCGACGGTCGCCACACCCAGGGCTGTGGCGGAGTTACATGGCGATCCAGAGGCGGAAAGGTACTCAGGGATACCCTCTTCAGGAGCACAAAGGGTGCTGAGGCCGAATATCCCCAGGAAGTCTGTGCAGTGGACCCTGGGGTGCGACGGCGCCTCATCTGTCCTACAGGCAGTTGGAAACCTGTACAACCGGGGGTCGCTTGAACGCGCCTCCCCTCGTAGGGGGGGCGTGAGTTATATGGTGGACCAATGGTTCACCGGAAGTGGGAGGGGCTATCTCCTCACCACAACAGCTAAGCACCGATTGGCTAAGGCCATGATGCAAGTTGGCCCATCAGGTGGTAGGCCGCGAGGGGCGGCTTGCCTTTGGATCGCCTGTAAGATAACCCATCATGTTGGCATATTTGGTATGCTAATAAACCTGCAGCAATTTTCTCCACCAAAAAGTTGTCTTGTCTGCTTATTTTTGCTACCTGTACGTTGCTGCGGGAGGGCTGGTGAGTGTGGCCGATAGTGGCACTATGCGGGCTAACCGACAAAGTCACCGCAGGGGACCCTCATTAGAGGGCGGCCCCTTTAGTGCCACAAGATGGCACACTGGGCAGCCTAGTGTCCAGAGACCCCTTTGGGGTCCCGCTCATCACTTCCGGCCGGGGTGGGGTTCGGGGAGAGGTATAAATTCCTCCCCCGTCCACCTGGCAGCCTCTTTGTCCCCTCGCCCTGACGCCGATTCACTCCCTACCGCTTACCCGGCGTAATCAAGGTGGGGGGTGAAGGATGTTCTAATATTTTTATTTGTGTTGCAGGCGGAGTTACATGGCGATCCAAAGGCGGAAAGGTACTCAGGGATACCCTCTTCAGGAGCACAAAGGGTGCTGAGGCCGAATATCCCCAGGAAGTCTGTGCGGTGGACCCTGGGGTGCGACGGCGCCCCATCAATCCTACGGGCGGTTGGAAACCAGTACAACCGGGGGTTGCTTGAACGCTCCGCCCCTCGTAGGGGGGGGGGCGTGAGTTATCAATCAATCAATCAAACAATCATTTGTAAAGCGCACTACATACCTGCGAGGGTCTCAAGGCGCTGGGGGGGGGCAGTTACTGATCGAGCAGCCAGGTTTTGAGTGTTCTTCTGAAGGTCAGCAGGCCTTGGGTCTGTCGTAGGCTCAGTGGGAAGGTGTTCCATGTTTTGGCAGCGAGGTGGGAGAAGGATCTCCTGCCAGTGGTAGTTCTTCGGATGCGTGGAACGGTGGCTAGTGAGAGGTCTGCGGAGCATAGCTGGCGGTTGGGGATGTAGAAGGAGAGACGACTGTTGAGGTAGGCAGGGCCGGTCTTGTAGAGTGCCTTGTGTGCATGGATGAGGAGCTTGAATGATATCCTCTTGTTGACGGGGAGCCAGTGCAGGTTTCTCAGGTGGGGGGTGATGTGGCTGTGGCGTGGTATGTCGAGGATCAGTCATGCCGAGGCGTTTTGGATACGTTGTAGTTGTTTGATGAGCTTGGTCGGGGCTCTCGCGTAGAGGGCGTTTCTGTAGTCGAATCTGCTGCTGACGAGGGCCTGGGTGACTGTCTTTCTTGTGTCTGTTGGGATCCATTTGTAAATTTTGCAGAGCATGCGGAGGGTGTTGAAGCAGGAGGAGGAGACGGCGTTAACTTGCTTGGTCATTGAGAGCGTTGAGTCTAGGATGATTCCCAGGTTGCATGCGTGGTCTGTGGGTGTCGGGGCTGTCCCCAGTGCCGTCGGCCACCAGGAGTCATCCCAGGCTGAAGGGTTGGAGCCGAGGATGAGGACCTACGTCTTGTCCGAGTTCAGCTTCAGGCGGCTGGCCTTCATCCAGTCGGCGGCGGCCTTCATTCCTTCGTGGAGGTTGGCTTTAGCGGTGATGGGGTCCTTGGTGAGGGAGAGGATCAGTTGAGTGTCGTCGGCGTAGGAAGGTCGTGCTGTCAGGCGACGTGTGCAAGCAGGGTCATGTATAAGCCTGGGCGAAGCACTACGCTACGCTCGTGTAGTTTGCGAAGTTCACGCTACTTCGCACTACGCGAACTGCACGTAGCACAGTGCGAACACGCGTAGCGTAGTGTTGCGTAGTGCTGCGGTCATTTTTTGCTTGCTCGCGGTCCTCAACGTCAAGTTGGCGACCGCGAGCAAGCAAAATGACATCCCGGCGAGACTTTTTCCTTGTTCGCGATCAGCAACATCAAGTTGGCGATCGCGAGCATGGAAAATAAACCTCCCGGCGAGATTCCCAACGCGAGGAGGTCAGGTTTCTCATTGCGAGGGGTCGCGTATGCTCGCGACCGCTCGCGATGAGAAACTACCAGTTCGCGTTGAGAAAGCTGCTGCTCGAGTAAAAATCTACTCGAGCAGCAAAAAACTACAGCTCGCACTGTGCAAGATGCCATTTTCAATGATTGCACAGTGCCGGTTGCTTGTCCGCACTGTGCAATCATTGAAAACAACATCTTGCACAGTGCGAACATGTTACTACGCAGTACGCGAAGTGCTACGCGTAGCTCGCGTAGTGCGAACTTCACTTTGCGTAGCTTCGCGAAGTGCTACTTCGCGAACTACGCCCACCCCTAGTCATGTAGATGTTAAACAGTGTTGGGCTGAGGGAGGAGCCCTGGGGTACGCCGCAGATGATCTCGGTGGCTTCGGATCGGAATGGGGGGAGGCGGACGCTCTGGGTTCTGCCTGAGAGGAAGGATGTGGTCCATTCCAGAGCCTTGTCTCGTATCCCTGCGGCGTGGAGACGTGCGCGTACTGTGCGGTGGCAGACGGTGTCGAAGGCCGCAGAGAGCTCTAGGAGGATGAGTGCTGCGGTCTCACCGTTGTCCAGCAGGGTCCTGATGTCGTCGGTGGCAGCGATGAGGGTGGTCTCGGTGCTGTGGTTGCTGTGGAACCCTGACTGGGAAGGGTCCAGGATTCTGTGTTCTTCGAGGTATCGGGTTAGCTGTCTGTTGACCTTCTTCTCGATGACCTTAGCCGGGAACGGGAGCAGAGAGATGGGCCGGAAGTTCTTGAGGTCTCTTGGGTCTGCCTTGGGTTTTTTGAGTAGAGCATTGATCTTGGTGTGTTTCCAGCTCTCTGGGAAGGTTGCGGTGTCGAGGGAGAGATTGATGACGTTGCGCAGGTGGAGTGCGATGGAGCTGCTTGCTTTGTTGAAGACGTGGTGCGGGAATGGGTCTGACGGAGAGCCGGAGTGGATTGTGCTCATGGTCTTGATGGTGTCATCGGTGCTCACGCTGGCCCAGGCTAGCAGGGGGTCGTAGACGATGATGTGAGGAGAGTCTGTTGTGTTGCTGTCTGTTGGGGCTGTCTGGGTGTTGAAGCTGTCGTGGATGTCTGCTATCTTGCGGTGGAAGAAAGTGGGGAGGGAGTCACACAGGGCTTGCGACGGCGGGATGTCGTTGGTGTTGGAGCTGGGGTTGGAGAGTTCCTTCATGATGTTGAAGAGCTCCTTGCGGTTGTGTGCGTTGTTGTCGAGGCGTCTTTGAAGGATGTCCTCTTGGCAGCCTTGATGAGGTGATGGTGGTTGCGGATGGCATCCTTGTGTGCTGTGAGGCTGTCGGGGTCTGTTCATTGTGCCGTTTCTTCTCTAGCTTCCGGCAAGCTTGCTTGGAGGCTAGGAGATCTGGGGTGAACCAACTGGCCCTCTTGCTGGTGTCTCTGTAGGATTGTTTCTTCAGCGGGGCGAGGGTGTTGGCGCAGTCCTCGATCCAGCGTCTGAGGCTGTGGGCAGCGTCGTCGGTGTTGGAGGGTACGGTGGGTGGGCTGAGAGCAAGGTTTGCATGAAGTTGATCTTCGGTGATTTTGCTCCAGCAGCGGCGGGGGATCTGTTGGGTGCGGTGGTGTGTGGTGGGTTTCTGGAAGGTGAAGTGGATGCAGCGGTGGTCGGTCCAGAGGAGTTCGTGGTGTGGTTGAAGGAGACGTGCGGGCTTGAGGAGAGGACGGGGTCAAGCGTGTGGCCGGCGGAGTGGGTGGGCGTGGTGACGAGTTGCCTCAGTCCGAGGTTGGTGAGGTTATCGATCAGGGTTGTGGTGTGGTTTTCGTTGTTGTTCTCAAGGTGAAAGTTCAGGTCTCCGAGGAGGATGTAGTCGGTGAAGGTCAGGGCATGCGTGCTGATGAAGTCGGCGATGGAGTCGCTGAACTAGGGGCGGGGTCCGGGGGGTCGGTAGATGAGGGTGCCTCTGAGGGTGGAGTTAGGGTCTGTGTGGATCTGGAAATGCATGTGTTCGGCTGTGCTGAGGGGGTGTCGTCGGTGCTAGTCGAGACCCTGATGCTGTTCTTGTGTAAGATGGTGATTCCTCCTCCGACTCCGTTGGTGCGGTCTCTGCCGGTGATTTTGTAGCCATCAGGGATGGCTATGTAGATGTCGGGTGTGGAGGAGTCGTTCATCCACGTCTCTGTCAGGAAGGCGACGTCTGGGGATGTTGTGTCGAGCAGGTCCCAGAGCTCGACAGCGTGTTTGCGTGAGGAGCGGGTGTTCATTAGTATGCATCGGAGGTGGTTGAGGTCTTTTTTGGCGGGTGGTTCGTCGGTTCTGAGGCTGGTGTAGCTGCAGTTCCGGCAGGTGAAGGGACCGTGTGCGCGTTTCGGGGCAGCCTTGAAGCAGGTGTGGGTCCATCCGGGGTTGAGAGCATGCAGAGTGCTGGCATCGTAGTGGCGGCATTCCTTGTGGCGGGTGCGGCGACCAGGGGTTCTGGCACTGGGCGCTGTCCAGGCGCGGACGAGCGCAGACAGGTTTGCCTTAGGCGTGCCAGAGGCGCGCCCGCTGCGAGTGGCCGCGCAGCGGCTGGCATATATCGGGATGTGGGAGGGAGGAGCAGCTGGGATGTGGGGGCAGCGAATGGGCAGTCAGGGGGGCGGGGCCGCAGGGGACGCAGCGGCTGGAGCAGAGCAGGATAACAAAGGGCACAGAAGGCAAAAGGCACAAGTGAGGGGGCATCGAGTGTTACAGAAGGCAAGGAAGGTTACAAAAATATGGGGGCAGCGAATGGAACAGAAGGCAAAATGGGCACAGCGGGCACAGGGTTACTGGGGCAACGAGGGAACAGAACGCAAAAAGGGCAGAGAGACACGGGGCAGCGGGGGAACAGAGGCAAAAAACGGGCAGAGGGACACGGGGCAGCGAGGGGAACAGAGGCAAAAAACAGGCAGCGGGACACAGGGACAGCGAGGGGAACAGAGGGAAAACAACGGCCACAGAGCCAGTGCAGGCAGCGGGGGAGGAAAGAGAACAGCAGTTACGGGCACAACAAGACGAAAAGCAGTACAGGCAATACAATAAGAAACCAACCTATCTCAGCAGCGGCAGACACACAGGCGGTGCTGTGCGGCGGGGAAGCGACCTACCAGGTAGGGTCACGGATCGCTCTCCTCACCGCGTAGCGGGCGGCATATATGGGGAGGTGGGAGGGAGGAGCAGTTGGGAGGTGGGAGGTGGGGGCAGCGAATGGGCAGTCAGAGGGGCGGGCAGCAGGGGACGCAGCGGCGGGAGTGGAGCGGGACGACGAAGGGCACAGAAGGCAAAAGGCACAAGTAAGAAGGCAACGAGTGTTACAGAAGGCAAGGAAGGTTACAAAAATACGGGGGCAGCGAATGGAGCAGAAGGCAAAACGGGCACAACGGGCACAGGGTTACCAGGGCAACGAGGAAACAGAACGCAAAAAGGGCAGAGAGACACAGGGCAGCGAGTGGAACAGAGGCAAAACTGGTTAGAGAGACACAGGGCAGCGAGGGGAACAGAGGCAAAAAACAGGCAGAGGGACACGGGGCAGCGAGGGGAACAGAGGCAAATAACGGGCAGAGGGACACGGGGACAGCGAGGGAAACAGAGGGAAAACAACGGGCACAGAGCAAGTGCAGGCAGCGGGGGAGGACAGAGAACAGCAGTTACGGGCACAACGAGACAAAAAGCAGTACAGGCAATACAATAAGAAATCAACCTATCTCAGCAGAGGCAGACACACAGGCGGTGCTGTGCAGCAGGGGAGCGACCTACCAGGTAGGGTCAAGGGTCGCTCTCCTCACCGCGCAGCGGCCGGCATATATGGGGAGGTGGGAGGGAGGAGCAGCTGGGAGGTGGGAGGTGGGGGCAATGAATGGGCAGTCAGGGGGGCGGGCCACAGGGGACGCAGCGGCGGGAGCGGAGCAGGACGACGAAGGGCACAGAAGGCAAAAGGCACAAGTAAGGGGGCAACGAGTGTTACAGAAGACAAGGAAGGTTACAAAAATACGGAGGCAGCGAATGGAACAGAAGGCAAAACGGGCACAACGGGCACAGGGTTACCGGGGCAACGAGGGAACAGCACGCAAAAAGGGCAGAGAGACACGGGGCAGCGAGTGGAACAGAGGTAAAACTGGGCAGAGAGACACAGGGCAGCGAGGGGAACAGAGGCAAAAAACAGGCAGAGGGACACGGGGCAGCGAGGGGAACAGAGGCAAAACACGGGCAGAGGGACACGGGGACAGTGAGGGGAACAGAGGGAAAACAACGGGCACAGAGCAAGTGCAGGCAGCGGGGGAGGACAGAGAACAGCAGTTACGGGCACAACAAGACGAAAAGCAGTACAGGCAATACAATAAGAAACCAACCTATCTCAGCAGCGGCAGACACACAGGCGGTGCTGTGCGGCGGGGGAGCAACCTACCAGGTAGGGCCAAGGGTCGTTCTCCTCACCGCACAGCGGCCGGCATATATGGGGAGGAGGGAAGGAGGAGCAGCTGGGAGGTGGGAGGTGGGGGAAGCGAATGGGCAGTCAGGGGGGCGGGCCGCAGGTGACGCAGCGGCGGGAGCAGAAGCGGATGACGAAGGGCACAGAAGGCAAAAGGCACAAGTAAGGGGGCAACGAGTGTTACAGAAGGCAAGGAAGGTTACAAAAATACGGGGGCAGCGAATGGAACAGAAGGCAAAACGGGCACAGGGTTACCGGGGCAACGAGGGAACAGAACCTAAAAAGAGCAGAGAGACCCGGGGCAGCGAGGGGAACAGAGGCAAAACCGGGCAGAGAGACACAGGGCAGCGAGGGGAACAGAGGCAAAAAACGGGCAGAGGGACACGGGGCAGCGAGGGGAACAAAGGCAAAAAACGGGCACAGAGCAAGTGCAGGCAGCGGGGGAGGACAGAGAACAGCAGTTACGGGCACAACAAGATGAAAAGCAGTACAGGCAATAGAATAAGAACAAACCTATCTCAGCAGCGGCAGACACACAGGCAGGGTCAAGGGTGGACCAATGGTTTACCTGCCTGGTCAGGCCCAAGTTCCTCTGGGACAGTTCCTTCACCTGGACTGGGATCATCTCCCTCAGGGGACTGATGTTCACTGGGAGTTTGGGAGGGGGATACATCTTTACCCTTCCTACTCCTTTTCTCTTAGGAGCCATCTGGTCCATTATTCCAGGATCCAGTGCTCCCTCAGTGCTTAGCTTTTTGGCCAGAGACCTGGTGACAGAAAATGCACTGGCAGAGGGGCTGTCCCCTCAGCACAACCGCTAAGCACCGATTGGCTAAGGCCACGATGCAAGTTGGCCCATCAGGCGGTAGGCCGCCAGGGGTGGCTTGCCTTTAGATAGCCTGTAAGATAACCCACCATGTTGGCATATTTCGTATGCTAATAAACCTTCAGCAATTTTCTCCACCAAAAAGTTGTCTTGTCTGCTTATTTTTGCTACCTGTACGTTGCTGCGTGAGGGCTGGTGAGTGTGGCCGATATTGGCACTAATTTCCTGCTCAGACCCATGTTTCTCGAAGTTGCTATCAAGACAGACATTCCTTTTTACATATGTCCAAACCATGAAAACAGCCTATTTTATAAAAATAATTAAGCACGGATAAAGCAGGAGAAAAGACGGGGAACAGAATGATTTATACAAAAGATTGCAGTGTCTGTATTACAAATTCGCGCACGCTGTAAAACAACAACAAAAAAACACCGCAAACAGAACAGCCGCGGTTTACAAGTGGGAGGTAACCAGACCTGTCTGCATTCCACGATGGGTGGCACCAGTAGCAGGTATCAATACTTGTTTACAATCCATAACAGTTCGAAAGTGGCAAGACACGTATACAATTGATGACAAGAGGCACCAGCAGCAAGTGCCATCAATAACTGCTTGCAGTCAATGACAGGTGGCATGTACAGCAGTAAGTCCCAGCAGACTGTAGCAAAACCTGTTCAGAATCATTACCATGTAGCACTAGTAGCAGAAAAGCAGCAGCTCTTACCAGATTTAATGATCACCAACTGATGTTATTTGTGTACACAATCCTTAGTCGAATTGTAGATGTTTGAAAATCCACATACCTAATGCTTTCTCATCTGTTCCTCACAAACCTACATAATGAACCATTGAACATGGTGGCCTGAACCTCAAGAGCATGGCCTTACTTCCAAGCAATACATCTAGGAAACTATCCCATGAATGTGTTTTAGTTTACTACCATATGGTGTTATGAAGGCTACAATCCCTGACGGACAAGTTACTTACCTTCGGTAACGATGTATTTGTAAGAAACATTAGTTAGTTAGATTCCTCACCTTAGAATATACCCAGGGGTCAGGCTGGATCCGGAAAGATTTTTGTAGCAATACCCCTTGCGCGTCGCTAGGCGTCGTCTGCGGCTCCGCGTCCGTCGTTGGCGTCGTGCGCCGGAATGACGTCGTCGGAATACTTAGACGCCGCCCTCACGCGCTGACGTCAGTTCTTGTACATAGCTTTTCGCCCCAGGAACGCAGAGCCATGCAAGAGTCCGACACTGGTGCCAAAAAGTCTAGGGCCCTGAACAGGATGGCCTTAACCATAGATGTCGGTTCGTAGAACGGGGAGGATGGTTGGGTCGGTGAGGAATCTAACTAACTAATGTTTCTTACAGATACATCGTTACCGAAGGTAAGTAACTTGTTCATCTGAAAGACACACGTTAGTTAGATTCCTCACCTTAGAATAGATACCCCAGCAATACCAACCCCGGTGGTGAGTCTGCGAACCAAGATCACACCAGAAAGTCCTGGAGAACAGAACAGCCAAAGAAGCCATCTCTTCGGACTTGGCTGTCCAGGCAATAGTGCTTGGCAAACGTGTGCAGTGAGGCCCACGTCGCCGCCTGACAGATGTCCTGCAAGGGAACTCCCCGTCCCAGGGCAGTAGTCGCCGCTGTGGCCCGGGTGGAATGGGCTCTCAGCCCAACAGGAGGGTCCTTTTTTGCCAAGGAGTAACAAACCTTTATACACAATACGACCAACCGTGAGATGGTCCGCTTGTGTACAGCCCTCCCCTTCTTAGCACCTACGTATCCAACAAAAAGTTGGTCGTCCACCCGGAACTGTTTGGTGTGGTTCAAATAAAAGGACAGCGCTCGTTTGGGGTCCAGACGGTGGAGCCTCTCTTCCTCTTTCGAAGGATGCGGAGGCGGAAAGAAGGTGGGCAATGTGACAGATTGCCCGATGTGAAAGGGGGTCACCACTTTTGGAAGAAAGGAAGGACGAGTCCGGAGGACAAACTTGTCCGGATGAACAGCAAGAAAAGGAGGCTTAGATGACAGAGCCTGAAGCTCACTCACCCGTCTAGCCGAGGTGATAGCTACCAGGAAAGCAGTCAGAAGATGAATGGGACAATTGTGAAGAGGCTCAAAGGGAGCGCACATCAGAAAGGTCAAGACAAGATTCAAATCCCACTGAGGCATTACGAAGGGGACAGGAGGGAACATGTGAGTAATGCCTTTGAGAAAATGCGAAACAACAGGGGATTTGAAAAGAGAAGGCTGATCAGGAAGCCGTAAGAAAGCAGAGATTGCAGAAAGATAACCTTTCAAGGTGCCCAGAGCAGAGCCCTGCTGGGCCAAAAAAAGAAGAAAGAGGAGAACCTCAGAAAGAGGGGCAGAAAGGGGCTCCACAGCCTTTGCTGTGCACCATGCCACAAATTTGTTCCACCTGCAGGCGTATACCGTCTTTGTGGAGGGACGCCTGGCTGCCAGAATGACATCACAGACTTCAGGAGGCAAGTCAAATGGCATCAACTGTCGCCGCTCAATCTCCACGCATGGAGGTGGAGACTGGACAGGTTCGGGTGGAGGAACGTCCCCTGCTGCTGCGACAGAAGGTCCTCCTGAAGAGGCAGTCGTATCGGAGGATCGATTGACATACTGAGTAGCTCGGGATACCAGTACCTTCGTGCCCAATCCGGAGCCACTAAGATGACTTGGGCCCGGTCGCGACTGATCTTCTTCAGCACTCTGGGCAGAAGTGGTATAGGCGGAAAGGCGTACAACAGACCGCAACTCCACTCGCGACGAAAAGCGTCTCCGAGCGAGTGCCGCCTTGGAAATTCCAACGCACAGAACTGCTGACATTGCGCGTTCTCTTCGGTGGCGAATAGATCTAACCAAGGCTCTCCCCGCTGCAGAAAGAGACCTTGCGCCACGTCCGAGTTCAGACGCCATTCGTGATCCATCATGCACCGGCGGCTGAGTTCGTCTGCTCTGGCGTTCAGAGAGCCCGCCAGATGTTGAACCACCAGGATGATGCCCTGGTGTTCCAGCCATGTCCAGAGGCGCAGAGCCACCTGACAAAGGGTCCACGACCCCACCCCGCCTTGTTTGTTGCAATACCACATGGCAGTGGTGTTGTCCGTGAACACCTGCACGACAATTCCCTGGACAGAGGGAAGGAAGGCTTTCAGTGCAAGCCGGATCGCTCTCAGCTCCAAAAGGTTGATATGGAGTTGAGTCTCCGCCGGAGACCAGAGTCCTCTGATGTCCGCCTCTCCCATATGGCCCCCCCATCCCAGGAGGGACGCATCCGTCATTACTAAGTGTTCCGGTTGGGGTAGGGAGAGGCATCTGCCGCTGACCCAATCGCGGTCCGTGAGCCACCACTGCAACTGTTTCGCAGTGCCCTCCGAGATCAAGACATGGTCGGACAGGTTGCCTCGATGCTGGGCCCACTGAAAATTCAGGTCCCACTGCAGAGCCCGCATTCGCCGTCTGGCATAATGCGCCAACAGGATGCAGGACGCCATCAGCCCCAGAAGCCGCAGCACCAACCTGACCGAATCCCAGGATAGAGGCCGAAAGATGGGAATCAGAGCCTGAATATCCCGGACCCGCTGTTCCGGAGGATAGGCCCGGAACTGCGCCGAATCTAGAACCGCTCCAATAAAGAGGAGCTTCTGGGAGGGACTCAGGTGCGACTTCGGCACATTGATGGAGAACCCCAGCGAATGCAGGAGGTCGGCCGTAGTCTGGAGGTGGGAGACGACTTTGTAGGAGAGTAGGGTCTGCTTTCTATGTTCACCCCCACTTTTTGCTTTTGCTTCACTGGTTTTCGACTTAGATGTGGCTGTGGGCCTGCTAATCAGACCCACAGCCCAGCTGTTCTCTCTCTAAATTCACTATGCACTTTAGGTGCATAACCCAATTGGTAAGGATCACCTTTTTGGACCCTGTACAGTGTACCTTAGGTACCCAGGGAATAGGTGTACCCTAGGCCTACCAGGGGCTGCAGCATGTATTATGCCACACCTGGCTGGCCTTCCATTATGACACAACTGGCTGATCATTCAGCTGGGGCAAGGTTGTGTACTCACCCCTTGCTTAGGTGTAGTATTCCTATACCTACCTTATATATAGACACATGGGTAACCTATCAGTCACTCCTATGGCAGGCCTTAACAATCCTGAAGGCAGGGTGCTTGGTAACATGTGAGACGGTGCTCTAGCATGAGCTGTCTTCAGCTTTCGGAACCATGTCCTTATATCTGTTCTATGATATCGCCTACCATATACTCATAAAGTGCCTTATAATCCTTGCGGTTATGGTAACTATGGTTTGACTTTATCAAAACATGTTGTGTAAGGTGTCTAACACTTTGGAATACTACCCCCACACCATTTCTGGTGGTGAGGATAGTATTCCTCCCTTCTAGAGGGAGAAGACATGTTGAAGACCTACTACCCGGTTAAAGTTAACCAGAGCCCCAGCGTCACAAAATGGACGCTGCTGCCACAGACACGAGTCTGACCTCCTGCTGCTGGGAGACCTTCCAGCGAGGGAGGCTTGGACAATAGGTTTCCTGCCTTGGGAGGTGCAAGCACCACCCAAGACAGGCCTTAGTGTATTGGGGCAGGGAGAGATGAATGAAACGAGACACTGCCTGGGGCACACAAGGTGTCCCATGCATAGTCCAGTTCAAACCGGTGCTGGGGCACCCCAGCCCCAGTCCCGCCGTGAAACTGGACAAAGGGAAGGGGGTGTAACCACCCCCCTCCCTGGTCCCACCCATAGGAGGGACCTAGCAGGTAACCCAGCCCCCCAGATTAGTATAAGAGTGGGAGCTGAGTCCCTAGGACTTTAGATTATCCTGAACCTGCATCCAAACTCTGGACCTTCGACATTCTACTACGGAAAAAGACTAAAGAATCTCCCTTGTGGCCAAGGAGTGACCACCCTGGGTAACCAGGCACAATCCAGCGACCGCTGCTTGCTTTGCGACTGATCCTACGAGGGACGACTGCAGAGACTGACCAGCGCCGTGACTTCCAGACACCGCTGAACCAGATCCACATCTACAGCAAAGCTGAGACCCGTGGGGGCGACGAGGGACGTGGGACTGGCGACTTGGGAAAAGTGGCTAGTAACTGACTAGCGTGACTTCTGAGGCTTTCTCGAGGCTGTGCTTGGGGAATTGAGAAGCCCCAATCCCGAGCACCATCTGCAAAGAAGATCAGCTCCCCCACACTTCACGTGTTCTGCGTGGGGCCCTTCTGCACCTGAGTTGCTCGACGTGTTGTCCGGTTGCTGGCCCGTTGGCTAGTGACCTCTGTGACGACGAACCTTCAATTTTGCCTTGCTGGTCCGGCTCCTCCAGACTGGCACCCGCTCCCCTGTGAAAGGGAAGCACCCCAGACCTTCCTGGTCTTCGACAGAAGCAAGTCCTCCATCCTGCATGGGTTACGATTGCCAAGGCTTGTTGGGTCCTAACTCGACATCGACGCTGCCGACAGCAAGAGCCTTTGTAGGACAGCTCGCCTCCTGGTTCTGGTCATCCTCGACGCCTCCTGGTACCCGTGGCTGCTGCGACAAGCTTCACCTCTTCACCTGCATCTTCACGACATCGCCTGGTTCCTTCCTGGTTCCTTCCCGGCTCCTGGCTGGTGACCTAGACTCTGTCCCTTCTGCTTGCAGGTATCCTCCTTCTTGATTCCATCCTTGGAATCCACCGGACACTCTTCACTGACTGCCTGTCAGCAACTTTCTTCAGGCATCCATAGGAGTCGACGACGAAACCCGACGCAAGTTCACACCTATGCACCCGCAGCCCTTGGGCTAGGTAACTTGAGTACTCCGGTGCCCACAAGGGTATTGCCTATCCAAGTGTCTAGTTTCCAAGTCTCTAACTCCTAGTTCCTTCCGAAGTGTCCTAAAACTCTTAATTTCTAAATACTACTATTTCTTTCGACTTTAACGCATTACGCGTGAGTGTTTCCACTCTGCACCTGAATCCCGTAGGCCTCCCACTGCCTAGCAACTGATAGGATAGTGTAGCCCCAGCAATTCCCTAGGCCTAGGCCTATCCTGTGTTCATGACAGTGGTTCTTATACCACTTACTTAGTATATGGTTTGCGTGGCCCCTAGGGCCTAACTGTATTACTTACCTGTGTGACTTATGTATGCTTAAATAAGACTGTGTTGTACTAACCTCGAATCTCATAAAGAGTGCTGAGGGTGTTTTGACTAGAATAAATACATTCTATTTTTATAATATATCTGTTGTGGTGTCCTTTCATTTGGTATTCAAGGGGTTGCAAATGGTATAACTGCTGGCTTCACATGCCATACAGAGTTTAGCCTAAGACTGCTCTTGTCCATGCTACCACTAGGATAGTTAGTCTATAAGGTTGACTTTACAACCAATCACCATAAGGGTTGTTTGGACTGATACAAGGTGTACACTAGAACTAGTGACATCATATATCAGGCCAACTTCTCACAGACTTGCTGGGGCGAGCCCGCCTTCAACAGCCAGTCGTCGAGATAGGGGAAGACTGGAACCCCTGATCTGCGCAGATGAGCTACGACCACCGCCATCATTTTCGTGAACACCCGAGGGGCACTGGTGAGGCCGAAGGGGAGCACGGTGAACTGAAAGTGCTCCTGACCCACCGTGAACCGCAGGTAACGCCGGTGGGCCGGCAGGACGGGGATGTGAAAATAGGCGTCCTGCAAGTCCAACGCTACCATCCAGTCTCCAGGGTCGAGGGTAGCCAGAACCTGAGCTAAAGTGAGCATCTTGAACCGTTCCTTCCGGAGGAAGGCGTTGACGCTCCTGAGGTCCAAGCTAGGGCGTAGGCCCCCTTTGCCCTTCTTGGGAACCAGTAAGTAGTGGGAATAGCAACCACGACCTACTTCTGGACCAGGAACGCGCTCGATGGCCTCTTTGGCCAAGAGGGCCGTAACTTCCTCCCGCAGAAGATTCAAGTGATCCCCCGGCATACGGTGGTACTGCGGTGGCATGGCTGGAGGGGTCGTCTCGAAGGGGACGGAGTAGCCCCTTCGGACGATTTGCAGCACCCACCTGTCCGATGTGATGGACCGCCAGTGGAGCAGGTGATGGTGAACTCTGCCGCCCACTGGCGTGGAATGGGCCTGAAAACTCGGACTAGGAGGGCTTTGAGGCGGATGCTGCCGGGGTGGATGTGGACTGACCGGCACGTTGTCCTCCAGTACCGCCTCGGCAGAATCCACGTCCGCGACCGCGCACAGGTTGGTTCTGCGGCCGGTGGCTAGGCGGACGTGAGGAGGCGCCCCTTCCTTGGCCACGAAAGGGACGAAAGGCGGAAGTTTGCGGCCGCGGGGCCGAGAGACCTAAGGACTTGGCCGTAGCCCGGGAGTCCTTGAAACGAGCCTGCACACTCTCCGCCTTCTCACCAAAAAGGCGAGTGCCCTCAAAGGGCATATCCATGAGGGTACTCTGGACATCCCCCGAGAAAGACGTGTACCGCAGCCAGGCGTGGCGACGGACACCACCGTGGTGGAAATCGCCCTACCCAGCTGTCCACCCCGTATGGCATGTCGTGCTGCATCTCACCCGTCAGCAAGCACCTGGGTGAGTCGTGTCCGGGCCTCCTCCGGGCACAGGGGCAGCACGTCCTCCACCGCATCCCACAGAGAGTGGGAGAAACGGTCCAAGAGGCAAAGCGGTGTTCAAAGACCGCAGGCCAAAACTTAGGGAAGAGAACAGCTTCTTTGCGAACTGTTCCAACCTCTTGGATTCCCGATCCAGAGGAGCGGACGGGAAGAAGGATTGGGGAGTTGACGCCTGGATAACCAGACTCTCGGGGGTGGGGTGTTGGGACAGAAAACTGGGGTTGCCCGGAGCAGGGCGGTGGCGCCGGGCCACGTTCCGATCCACAGGAGGAACTGTGGAGGGCTTGGATGAGGTGCCCTGCAGAACGTCTATGTGGGCCTCATTGAACTGCAGCAGAGGCTCTGTGGAGCTTGCTGACGGTTGAAGCACCTCTGTGAGGATGTTAGTCCTCATGGCCACAGCAGTCAACTCGAGCCCAAGGGCTTCGGCCGCCTTGCGCAGCACCACTGAGAAAGCTGCACCTTCCTCCGAGGCCACAGTCGGAGGAGAGATGAAACCAGCGTCCGGGGAGGTGTCCAGACCACTGGCATCCCCCAGTTCATCTACCCAGTCCTGTGAAAGTTGGGCCTGTCTGGCCATAGGGTCCTCAGACCCCTCCCAGTCGCCCCCGTCATCCGATTCCTGATAAACAGGAGGAAATTCTCATCCATCGGCGTCGGGTGCGGCGTTGAGCGGCGCTGTGCCGGCGTCTGGCCCGGACCGGGGCTAAACCAGGGAACGGCGTTGTCCGGGGACGGCGCCGGAGGTGGAACCGGTGTCGGCGCCGGCGGAGGAGGCATCGTGAGGTCGACTGGCGCCAGCAGAGATCCAGGCCTGGATCCCTCGGGGACCTGCGGCGTCGGGACCGAAGTCGTCGACGGGGCCAGAGCTGCCGGGACGCGAGGTCGCCCAGTCGAGCCCGCGGGGCCCGAAGGAGCGCCGGCAGGCGTCGACGGCGGAGCCAGGCTCCTCATGGCCTAGAGGAAGGCACTGACCTCCGCCGGAGTCACGTCAGTCCCAGGGACCGGCGGGTATGGAGACGGACGCGGCTCCTGCGGCTCCGAGTCGCGCGACCGGCGAGGGGAGTCCGAAGAGCGGTGTCCCCTCTTGGACTTCTTTGATTGCTTCGACTTACCCGAAGACTTCGAGCCCGACGAGCGATGATGGTGGCTGCGGCTCCGCGACCGGTCCTTGAACCTCCTCCTGGACCGGGACCGTGAACGGCGCGGAGCCGAGTGCCGAAGCTCGAGAAGCTTACGGGACCGCTCCCGCCTAGCTTTCGAGGTCAAGGCCTGACAATCGAGGCACGACTCAGCGTCGTGGTCAGCCCCCAGGCAGTAAAGGCACCGGCGATGGTGGTCCATTACCGACATCAGTCGATGACAGGAGTCACAGGCTTTAAACCCAGGCATCCTACCGGCACCAGAGTCGAGTCGACAGAAGACCAAAAAGAGTCAAAAAGTTTAGTCAAAAAGTGACTAAGGGGTAAGCTCTTCCCGGATCGGCGCTGTCTGGCGCGGAAAAAAGAAGAACTGACGTCAGCGCGCGAGGGCGGCGTCTAAGTACTCCGACGACGTCATTCCGGCGCACGACGCCAACGACGGACGCGGAGCCGCAGACGACGCCTAGCGACGCGCAAGGGGTATTGCTACAAAAATCTTTCCGGATCCAGCCTGACGCCTGGGGATATTCTAAGGTGAGGAATCTAACTAACGTGTTTCTTTCAGATATGTCTAACAATGACAGTATTGATACTCCTAGTTTAAAAGCCTGCACAAGGAGTTTGGGAATGGATGGATGAGTCTGCCAAAGGAACCAAAGCTCTACACAGAGCTAATGAAATCCTGGGATGGGGTTTGTTTTCCAAGGGGAGGGGGTCGGTGGAGGGGTAGGGGGAAATCATTTCCCTAATTTCTTCAGTCATGGACAACTGGGTCCTCAACTGGATAAACTTCTTAACTTCTACAGCCACACTTGGCGGAGTCTTCCTCTGGCCTACAGACTCCCATCATTGTCCTCCCATGACCCCTTACCAGGGAGAATATGTCAGATGTTCGTTGTAAACAGAACCAAAAAAAAGAGGGTCTCAATTTACCAACAATAAAATAATTGTACCACATGCAAATGCAACTGATAATGTAACACACTTACTGATCATTTCTTTTATGCAACGCATGGCAGATGAAACACCTCCTCAAATGACACATTTGCGCAACAAAATACCAATCATTAACAAACTCTTCAACAATCATTGACAGTGCACAGAAAGCTAAATGCATTTTGAGATCACATCTCGTGCAAAATAGTGTAAGTGATATCTCAATTACATTAAAGAACAAAAAAACTGGAGTGTGAAGGCAAATAGAAAACAAAAGTGCCCATGGTCAGCCAGCAGCCTGCACGGTCTAGCGACAATGGAAGGAAATACTTCTAAATCAAGGTACAAGTAGAAAAAGTGAATATGTTGATTTCAACTGGTCTGTGGATAACCATAGGAAATGCTGTCTCCTACATACATTAAAGTGAATGGTTTTCATAACGTGCCTTGATGCCTAACATCCTTTAAATGTTGGTTTAATTGGGTGTCCAACCTGAGAGGGGCTGACAACGTAGCTCTCCAGAACTCACCTTGGAAACCCCCTATCAGGCACATGTGGGACACCCTTGACCTCTACTTCAGCACTCACAAGCCGCCATGAAACACTGCAGCCCAGTTTTGCTACTCCTTCCCATAGAATACTCGCACCAAGGTTTGTTGCAACCAGGTACAACTCAGCATTATATAGCCATTATGGTTTATACTGTGGTCTGATCCCTGAGCTAAGATAATCCCCCACTGTTCAATTAAACATACCTTTTGACACCGTTATACTGATGATAACTTTAGTAAATCTAAGGCAAGCGCTACTTATGTATGAAAAACGATATACTACCATATCCAACTGACTCCTCAATGCATGTTTTTTTATTTAATGACTATATACTTTATTTATTTTCATTTATCTACTTCTTATATCTCTTCAATTGTAGTATTGTATGTTTTGCTTTATTTGGAAACAACCAATAAAAATCTTTTTTCCCTTTTTTGGGGGGGCCAGAAGGTATAGCTCTCAAAAGTGTGTCAACCACTTCAAGTTGGAAAACCCTTAACAGAGAGACAGACCGTGTCAGTGATTGATAGGACAGGTCTCTTTAGCTGCCAAAGTCACATTTAAATGCACATTTTTGAATAAATGTGTTGTGGAGCCTGAGCTGAAGTATTCTTTTGCATATATATTCCACTATATGCATCTACACTATGGGCATTCGTTACTGGTCCAAACAACAATGTGGTTGTAAAATCTAAGCTTTTGTTTCCTATAAATCAAAAGGAGATTACTGCCAATACGTTTTGCGCCGAGAGTTTCTTCATGACATCTCTGTGCTTTCAAAACAGGCTGAAAGAGTAGAGAGGATGTCACTTCGGTTTAAGTTGAAGTAGTGCCTTGATCTCCTGTGGTCCTCGGATGTCACCAGTCGTGTCACAATTTGCAGAGTGAAACGTGTCTGCTGTAATCTCCTTTTCATTGTATGAAAGAAATCACATTTTTGTTCGGACATGTTTGAAATCTCAAACGTATATACTGAATTAAATATACAAAATAGAGCTTCAGCTGCTAAAATATACAAGCCTCCTATAAAATGTACTGGTAGGTGGCGCAATCCCATAAGCTCAGAGCACCGTTATCTACTGTCAACCACTATGTGCTCGAGCAGCTTCAACCCATACACTGTCAGAAGACCCAGCGATTGACTATACTTGTGAACAAGAAAAGAAACAAGCACAAACTCATGCGGCAGCAGGGGGAGAGAGGAGGGGGCCTGCGTGATTCACTTGTGGGAGCGAGCGGCTGGCGCCACGATAATTGATAACATATGGCGCCAGCCGCTCGCTCCCGCAAGTGAATCGCCACATGTGCACGCGTTGCCATTGAAGACAATGGAACGCGTGCACGTTTTTGGACGCAAAGCTGTGCCGATGACTAAAGGTCTCTCCTATGCAGCGCATGCGTGCTGCGTAGGTGAGACCTAAAAAGGAAGGTTTAGACCTGGGAAACAGTTTTTTTCCCAGGTCAAAACTGTAGTTTAAAACTGCACATACATGTTGCAATGGCAGACCGGAGATGTCTAAAGGGCACTTACGTGAGTGGCAATATTAATGCTGCAGACCCACTAGTGGCATTTAATTTACAGGCCCTGGGTACAGGTAGTACAACTTTACTAGGGACTTATAAGTAAAGTAAATATGCCAATTGGGTGTAAGAAAATTACACCATGTTTAGGGGAGAAAGCACAAACACTTAAGCACTGGTTAGCAGTGATAAAGTGCATAGAGTACTAGGGCCAACAAAAAATAATTCAGCCAAAAAGTGGAGGGTAAAGGCAAAACTTTCGAGGGTGATCCTGCAGAGAGGGCCAGGTCCAACAATGTACCATACGTTAGACATATTAAGACTGGTTGAAGTAGTAAATCCACAGTTTTTTTAATTTTTAAGAAAATATAATCTACGAGACATGTATTATTGTTACCTAACACTTGGCTATAATTGCTTGAGATAAATGAAATATCTCAGTTTAAAGGGCTGACAAAGAATATTTAATATGCAAACAATCCACTGCCAAACTAGGTCATTTACCAGTGTCCATGGTCCATGTGCTGCCTCATGAGTGTATGAGGTGTCACTGTTCCATACTTGTCTACCTCAGGCATGTTCATATCATCAATAAAATAAATAAGCTTCTTTGCTCCTGGTGGTCCATAGTTCCTGCCCGACTTCTTCTCCAGAGATTTTTCAAGAACAGCTGAGAACAAAGAGACAGTAAGTAAAATTGATTCTTTTACAAGATTCTAGTTTCAAAAGAACAGTTTAGTTGCATTTGGTGTAAGAACTAGTCTCACAAGAGAACTTACATTGCAGCATCGCGGAAGTAGTGTAGAAGTTAAATGGGACAGACTGCACAGCATAGTCATCCGTGTTGAGACTACCGAGTTTATCGGCCATTAAGACTGACTTTCCAGTGCCGGCATTCCCAACCAACATCACAGGCCATTGTTTTGCAACTAGTAAGTCCAAGAAATAGCGAAGCCGAATAGTTTCTGTTGTGTGAACAATGACAGCCTGAAAAAATACAGAAAAAAAAACTTTTTCTCTTTCAACTGTTCAAGCTATGTTTTGTTGGAGAAAGAATTACCCAATTTAAATACTCAACACAAAAAACAAATTATAACCAGACTGAGTATAACAAGTTACTTACCTTCTTTCTGGAAGATATGACAGCTCCTGCAAGTTCCTTCTGTAAACTTTAGTCCCAAGAACCAGAATGGATCAAGGAAATTATTCAGCAGTATTACTTCACCAGCATTAGGTGGCTCTGTACCATGTCACATGTGAGTCAGGAAGCCAGAAGTGGCATTGAGCATCCTATATATGACACCACTATACAGAGATGTCAGTTTCATCACCTCATTTCTGCATCATGCTGAGGGTGAAATGGACAGAACCACTTAAATTTGACATACAAAAACACCACCCAAGAGGGAAGGCAGGAGCACAACAAGAAACCCGCTGTAGCTGTTATATACATCAGAAACAAACTTCTAGTGTGCTTCCATTCTAACTCCATTAATATGTGTCTGCTGTCTGTATTTTTCCAGATTACTGTGCTAGACAGCCAGGGCAGCTACATCCACCCCACCCTCTGAGATCAAAGTGGCTTTAGTGTGCTCTTTGGCCTGGTCAGGGCACACCAAGGATTCCATCTGGAGACTCATCACCCCAGTGGTAACTGGGGGTGCACTAAATGAAGCCTTTTTGGGACGGGTACAGTCCTCCGTTCAGTGGTCATTAGCTTTCCAATTGCAACACCAAGCCTTTTGGGATCCCAGTTCTTACCCTGGCACCCACCCTTGGACTGTGAAGTGTCTCTGGGCCCACCCTCCTGAACATGTCTGGGGCCTTTAGGAGACAGTTTGTTTTTGTCTTTAGACTGTCCTACATCTTTCCCTTGGGATTAGTAACCCCTTTTTTTGGTCACCCCCTCCATGAGACTTTTTGGACAACCTAGCCTTGACCTAATGGTCAACCTTCTTTCCCAGTTCTTGGGGAGAGACCACACCTATGTCCACCAAGTACTGATGCGTCAGAATTAGCATCAATTGACAGCACCAGCTCCTGATCCTCAGTAGCTAGTTCGGTGGCCACAGAAACGACACCTAGTATATCTGATACAGAAAATAGGTCCACTTTTTTTGTGGAAATGGAACAACTCAGATTAGGAGTGAAAACTACAAGAAAAGATCAAAACAAAAAACAAGAAGGGGGGTGATGGCAGAAACACAGGAATAAACAAGTGCGTGCGAAACGAAACCATTGCCATGTCAATCAGGTCCAAGAAAACTTAGGAGATATCACAGCAGGGGAGGTGGTGGGGGATTCAACACAGGAACTTATGATTGTTAACCTCTCAACCCGTTCACTGTCTGAAATTGATGTATCGATATTGAGTAAACGCCTGGATTTTTGCCCCACACAATTTGGAAATGACATAGACATGTTTGTTGATTTGTTTAAATTTACGAGACTATTGAAGTTGAAAGATCACTTTACCTGCAATCCTGTTGTGTCTACTACAAGTATGGGTGAATATACACCGCCGAATCACACTGTTTATTACCTAGAGGTTTCACAACTTATGATATCACTACAAGATGAAACACCAGTTGAGGTTGATACGTTAAGAGCAGGATTGGACATCTCAGAGAACATGCAAATTGAAAGGCGGTCTAAAGTCGCGTTCCAAATTTATTCCAGTAGGGGCACATTCTAATATTGACCTCTTCAGGAAGAGAGTTACCGAGGGTTTTCAACAACTTCTAGAACATCCAACCCCCCAAAACAGAGTCAAATTTAACCTCTCAGCGGAAGAAAATAAAGCCTTGAAAGATCTAAGATCTGACCCCGCTATTGTTATTCGAGAAGCAGACAAGGGGGGGAATGTGGTGATAATGGACAGGGAAAGTTACATGAAAGAAATTGACAGACAGTTGGCAGATAGCACTTGCTATAGGAAGGTTCCAGAGAATCCAACTAACACACTTAGTTCTCACATAAATATGAGACTAGTGGAGTGGCGAGAGATTGGCCTACTAAGCGATGAGGAGTATAACTATCTGATGGTCAGGGAACCCTCTTTCCCCTGTATATATGTACTCCCCAAAATACACAAGGGGGGCCCTTCCCCCCAGGTCACCCAATCATCTCAGGGGTTAACTCCCCCCCAGAGAAATTGTTGGAGTATGTAGATCAATTCCTACAACCTCTGGTGTGTATACTACCAGCATACATCAAAGATAGTAAGGACATCTTGAATAAATTTGAAGGGTTCACCTGGTCCAATAATCACCATGGATGTGGCCAGCCTATATGCTTGTATCATGAACGAATTTGGGGTGAAAGACCTGAAGTTCTTCCTGGGACCAGGAACTGTGGACCACTATCAGCACAATGAAGTCCTCTTGGAAATGACAGATATTATTCTGTCAAAAAAATCTTCTTTTTGCATGATGCCCAATGGTATCATCAAATACAGGGCACAGCGATGGGCTCCAGGTTTGCTCCCGCCTATGTCGGACTCTTTATGGGCTGGTTTGAGCGGGAGCATGCTTGGGGCCATCGAGCATTAAGGTGGACAGAACACATCATATTCTGGGGCAGGTACATCGATGATGTAATCATGCTCTGGGATGGGCCTGCCTCAGACTTACTGGAATACCATGCCTTTCTCAATGAGAACCCCTTCAATGTACGGTTCACCATAGACGATAGTGGTAACAAAATCTACTTTTTGAACATCACCTTTTTCATCCAAAACAACTGCTTACAGAGTTCAACCTACCACAAGAGCACAGCATGTAACAGCGCTCTACATTTTAGCAGTGCACATCCCTGTCACGTAATTAATAACATTCCGTATGGGGAGAGGGTTTGTATGAGGAGGAATTGTAGCACAGAGAAGAACTTTGCAGACAATATCAAGCAGACGAAACAACGATTCCTAGCACGAAGATATCTCACAGGCAAACTAGAAGAGGCCGAAAGAAAGATCTCTAAGATATCCAGGGATTCCATGTTGAAATCCAAGGGCCGACCGACAGGCAAGAGGGCCCCTGTCTCATTCAGTACACAATTTAACCATCACAGTTATAGAGTGTACAATGTCCTGCGGAAACATTGACACCTACTCACTGAAGTACCAAGTCTTAGAGAGACAGTAACTTCTAGAGCTAGAGTTACATGTAGGAGGGGTAGGAATTTAAGAAACTTATTGTGTCCCAGCTACATTACCACACCAAGAACAGAGAATTGGCTGCCTCATTCAATCAAGGGTGTTTTCACCTGCAAAAACTGTAATGTCTGTAATTCGGGAAAGACAAATCTTAGTATTTAACTTACAATACTGGCAGAGCTCATAACATCAATCATCTGATTAACTGTAACACAAAATTTGTCACCTACATCTTGGGCAGCACCATAAGACCTTTGAAGATCTCTAGGTAATATCCAGTATCTAGCTGATGTTGTACACAGCTGTGCCTCGTTATGCGGGCTATTTAAAACGGGGCTGAGAATGGCTGTTTTACTGATCGTCGGTAGTTTGTAGAAGGCGTGGCGAGGTTGGTGCTTGACCCTATTCAAGTAAGAATGCACTATGACCAGCATTCATAGAAATATACGTATTGAGTTGTCATTTTGGTTACTATTAGGTTTTAGACATGGCGTGGCGTATGGGGTAAGGGTTTTGTTAATAATGCACGGATTGAGCTCATTACGTTACCAGAGGTGGGTGATTTCGCTTTTGTCTTCACTGCCCAATATGATCTATGGTTGTGGAGACATATTGCCACAACCTAACGGCAGGGTGGGCATGGAGTTTATATAGGGTGTTTGTGTGTCATGTACTTGACACCTGCCTTACCACATCCCACAAAGCCTCTCTTTGATTAGCTATCGGGTGGCTCTGTACTGTGCGTACTAGAGATCCTTCTTCCATCATGAGGGGTCTGGTGGAAAACATCTCTTATGACGTTTTATCCTTGTTTTGTTTGCACCCCCAGGTGGTTTGTAAATAGTGTTGGGAGGGATTCTATATCTCTCTGCTAATGTTATATATCATGTACATATGCCCTCTCTCTTAGGATTTGCAGTGGTTGTTCCACGTTAAATCTGGTAGAAGCAATAGTTTATGCACTCCAAATGAAGTAGGAGGGGACATAGGGTGAAATGGGACTCATAAATATTCGTTTTGTATACATGAGTGGGGCCTCGCTGAGCCACCTTTTTAAATTAGGACATGGTGGTACTTTTGGGTGCCTATTATTGAGGCAGCTGTACATTGTCTCTCTTTTGCAGTAGCGTTTATGATCTAAGCCCAGTTCTCGAATGCATGTTAACTATGTTATTTATTTTTATATTATAGGTTAAGGCCGGTGACTGTTGCTTACACTCACAGTCCACCTTATTTTGGTGAGACTGCTGGTTTATTCTGTTTTGGCTATTTTATCGTTAACCTCCTCAATACCTGAGAGGAGCATATATCGTCGTAATATTGAAGTGAGTAAAGGAGCATGCCCCATGCATAATAGATATTGTTGGCTGATTGGTCAGCCCCAGCTGTGGGGTCTTCTGCTTATATATATATATATATATCTATATATCTATATATATCTATATATATATATATATTCACTGAAAAAACCATAGGTTTCACACACGTTATAGTTAGGAATTAGCATTTGAAAAACCTTGCAAATTCAGTGAAAAAACCATAGGTTTCACACATGCTATAGTTAGCTGGAGATTTTACTCATAAAAAACCAATGAAATTCCCCCGTTATAGTTAGTGCAGGCAACTATAACTCACGCGACCGCAATCCTCTGCTGATGCTAATACTGTATTTAGACACTTATTTGCCCATGTCTTCTTCCATTAAATTTTAGCTATACATATATTACAAATATTTTTTTTTCATAAAGACACATATGTCATCAGCAGAGGATTGCGGTCGCGTGAGTTATAGTTGCCTGCACTAACTATAACGGGGGAATTTCATTGGTTTTTTATGAGTAAAATCTCCAGCTAACTATAGCATGTGTGAAACCTATGGTTTTTTCACTGAATTTGCAAGGTTTTTTAAATGCTAATTCCTAACTATAACGTGTGTGAAACCTATGGTTTTTTCAGTGAATTTGTACGTTTTTTTAAATGATAAGTTACTTTACGCCATTCGTGGCGTGCGCGCCCACTTAACGCAGTTCGTTCGCCCACGTGCCCACGTTACGCTTCATGGGCCATGTACGCACGATGCGCTTCGCGCACCGTCCGCACATGGAGGACATATTATGCGCTTTGTTGTGAAAGGTAATATTTTAAATGTTCCTTGCAACATATATGCCAGGCACCTTTTGCACACGGGGTGGGGAAAGTGTGGATAGTTTTTGCTTTTAAAAATAATTTTTACCGTACGCGTACGGTAAGCGTAATCGGCGTTTTTTCGAAAAAAAATAAAATTGAATTTTTTGCATTGGGGGTTCTTTTGAGACACCTTAATCAAGGCTAGGTGGTTAGGAGCTGTATAAACAGCCCCGTTACATGTTTTTTGCCTTTGTTTTTCCTCCCCCCCTCAGAGTGCGAGAGAGAAAATGGCGGCCGCCGCTTCCTGGTTTCGACCGATTCGAATGTTTACTAAGATATAACAGCCAATCAGAATCGCGCTCGCACACGGCACCGTACGCGTACGGTAAGCTTACCGTAAGCACACGGTAAGCGCACCGTAAGCTGGCTCAGATATATATATTGATTTAAATGCTATTTTCTCAGGATCTACTGAACAGATTTACACCAGACCTACAAAAGGCACTTCCTTGACCTGTAGACTACCTCTCTGCCAAATTTCAAGTAACTCTGTTCGGCCGTTCGGGCTGTAGCTGTGTCTAAAGGTCCTATGGAAAAATGCATGGGAAAAACACGTTTTGGGACCCCCCTTTTTTCTCAGCCCCCACTTGACAAATCCCCCCGAGACTTTCAGGGTAGGAGCGGAGCGTGGCGCCCCATCTATTTTGAAAATTTCGCGAGGATTCGTCGACCGGCGCCAAAGTTATGCCAAATAGAATGTTGCGGATTTCCTATGGAAACAGGGTCCTAACTATAACTACCTACTGGCGACCGCCAGTAGGTAATATATATATATATATATTACCTACTGGCGGTCGCCAGTAGGTAGATATAGTTAGAACCTATTTTCCATAGGAAATCCGCAACATTCTATTTGGAATAACGTTGGCGCCGATTGACGAACCTTCACTAAATTTTCCAAACTTTTGGCCAGCTCCGGTCTGCTCCTATCCTGAAAATTTTACGGTGATTCGTCAAGCGGGGGCCGAGAAAAAAGGGGGTCCCAAAACACGTTTTCCCCATGCATTTTCCTATAGGACCTTTTGACGCAGCTACAGCCGGAACTGCCGAACGAAATTACACCAAATTTGGCAAAGAGGTAGTCCTCAGTTCAGACTCGTGCCTTTTGCTTAAATGGTGTAAATCCGTTCAGCAGTTCCTGAGAAAATTAGAGGTAAAAGTACATATATATCTATGGCCTCGGAAGATCCGCGCACCCTCCCCGCACCCTCTCCGCACCCTCCCGAGCACGAGCTGTATTCTAATTGGCTGTCAACACTCAAAATCAGGAAGTGTTGGGAGCCATCTTGTGCCTCGGTAGAACCGAGGTACAAGAAACCTAAAAAACAAACGCGAAAAACGCGAAAAGGGGGCAGGGTAGAAACACCCTGACGCCCTAGGCCTGCTCAGGGGGTCACACAAGGACCCCCAGGGCCAAAAAAAGCATTTTTTTTAAAAAAACAATCGGCGAGATTGGCGCACCCAGCGCGAACTTCGGCCGAAAATTTTAAAAAAAGAAGCGCGGGGCTCCTGCGCTTCTTTGGTAATTGGCCCACAGGGGGGGCCAAATCCCGGGGGCAGAATTAAAAAAAGAAGTGTGTGGGAGGTCCCAATCTCCCCACACTGCCCCAGGGACCGCCACCACCGGGCTCGAAGATAGTATCGGCGGGGAGGCTCGCAGCCCCCCCAGCCCCGGGGACCGCCACCCCCCGGGGCTTGAAATAATTTGGGAAGGGGGCTCACAGGCCCCCCCAGCCCCGGGGACCGCCACCCCCTGGGGCAACTTTTTAATGTGGGAGGGGGAGGCCACGCAGCCCCCCTCCTGGAGCCTTGCATAGGCCCTGGGGACCGCCACCCCCCAGGGCCGGCACCTGCAGTGTACCGGGTTCCCACCCCCGGGCCATGCTGTTTGCAATGACAGGGCGGGAGCCTCGCAGCTCCCGCCCTGTCATTGCAAACTGCTTTGCTTCATTGAAGCGAGAGCAGGGAAACCTGCTCTCACTTGAATGAAGCAAAGCTGATTGCTTTTCCACATGGGGAGCAGCATGTTAGCTGCTCCCCATGTGGAAAAGCAATGCCGGCTCCCGCAGGACACGGGGAGCCGGCTGGGACCGTGGGGGGATTGGGGACCCCCACGGCCCCCAATGGAGGCCAGGCCCCAGGGGATGGGGTCCCCAGGGCCATAAGTGGCCTGGGAGGGGGGCCACGCGGCCCCCCACCCCAATTAATTTTTTTTTTTTTAAACCAATGGCCGGCCCTGGGGGATGGGGTCCCCGGGGCCTTAAAGTGGCCAGAGGAGGGGGACTACGCAGCCCCCCTCCATAAAAAATTTTCATTTGTATTTTTAAAAGGGCCATGCCCCGGGGGATGGGGTCCAGGGGCAAATTATGGCCTCGGGAGGGGGGCCACACGGCCACCTTCCCGATTTTTTTTTTATAAATAAAAATTGAGGGCAGGTCCTGGGGGATGGGGTCCCCAGGGCCAAAAAAATTGAAAAAGAAGGGGGGCTACACAGCCCCTCTTCGAAAAAAGAGAAGAAGAAAAAATAGACTGGGATCGGGCTGGAGGCCACGCCTCCTCCTTACACCACTCTGCAAACGCGCCCCCTGGCGCGTTTGCAGAGGGGGAACTAATTCCCCTTGAATACTGGGGGTCCCTGGGGGCCAACTAGCCCACCAGGTACCTCCAGTATGCGCCAGGGGGCTGCGTTGCAGAGAGGTGTAATGAGGCCATGCCCCTTTTTACACCTCTCTGCAACGCAGCTCCGTGGCGCTTACTGGAGGTACCTGGTGGCCTAGTTGGCCATCAGGGGACCTCAGGATTCAAGGGGACTTAATCCCCCAACTTAAAACGCGCCACGGGGTGCGTTTTCACAGTGGTGCAGGTAGGGGGCCGGGCCTGAGGTGATACTGTGTAAACACGCCCTGTGGCGTGTTTTAAGTTGGGGAATTCATCCCTCTTCAATCCAGAGGTCCCCTAGGGGCCAACTAGCCCACCAGGTACCTCCAGTAAGCGCCACGGAGCTGCTTTGCAGAGTGTTGTAAAAAGGGGCGTGGCCTCTGAACACCTCTCTGCAATGCAGCTCCCTGGCGCATACTGGAGGTACCTGGTGGGCTAGTTGGCCGCCAGGGGACCTCAGGATTCAAGGGGACTTAATCCGCCAACTTAAAACACGCCACGGGCGCGTTTGCACAGTGGTGAAGGTAGGGGGCGGGGCCTGAGGTGATATGTGTGCAAACACGCCCTGTGGCGCATTTTAAGTTTGGGATTTAATTCCTCTAAAATCCAGAGGTCCCCTAGGGGCCAACTATCCCACCAGGTACCTCCAGTAAGCACCACAGAGCTGCGTTGCAGAGTGTTGTGAAAAGGGGCGTGGCCTCTGAAAACAGGGCATGTTTGCACATGTCACCTCAGGCCCCGCCCCCTTTTTTCACCATTGTACAAATATTCCTCTAAAATCAGCCGAACTACGAATTCCGATTTACTCACCTGTTATCAGGAGAGAACCCAGGGCTGCATCTTTTAGCGCAGCACTGACCCTTAAAAGTAATTCTAAGCGTACTTACCAGTAACTTGTATTTCCTTCTATAGGAATCCATTTTGTGGTTTTCACCAGAAAAGTTTCTAAGTGTCCATTTTTGAAACTTACAAATATTCCTCTAAAATCAGTTGAACTACGAATTCTGATTTACTCACCTGTTATCAGGAGAGAACCCAGGGCTGCATCTTTTAGCCCAGCACTGACCCTGAAAGTAATTTTAAGCGTACTTACTATTAACTTGTATTTCCTTCCATAGGAATCCATTGTGTGGTTTTCACCAGAAAAGTTTCAAGGTGTCCAATTTAGAAAACGTACAAATATTCCTCTAAAATCAGCCGAACTACGAATTCCGATTTACTCACCTGTTATCAGGAGAGAACCCAGGGCTGCATCTTTTAGCCCAGCACTGACCCTGAAAAGTAATTCTAAGCGTACTTACCAGTAACTTGTATTTCCTTGCATAGGAATCCATTGTGTGGTTTTCACCAGAAAAGTTTCTAAGTGACCATTTTTGAAACTTACAAATATTTCTCTAAAATCAGCCGAACTATGAATTCTGATTTACTCACCTGTTATCAGGAGAGAACCCAGGGCTGCATCTTTTAGCCCAGCACTGACCCTGAAAAGTAATTCTAAGCGTACTTACCAGTAACTTGTATTTCCTTCCATAGGAATCCATTGTGTGGTTTTCACAAGAAAAGTTTCTAAGTGTCCAATTTTGAAACGTACAAATATTCCTCTAAAATCAGACGAACTACGAATTCCGATTTACTCACCTGTTATCAAGAGAGAACCCAGGGCTGCATCTTTTAGCCCAGCACTGACCCTGAAAAGTAATTCTAAGCGTACTGAACAGTAACTTGTATTTTCTTCCATAGAAATCCATTGTGTGGTTTTCACCAGAAAAGTTTCTAAGTGTCCAATTTTGAAACGTACAAATATTCCTCTAAAATCAGTTGAACTACGAATTCTGATTTACTCACCTGTTATGAGGAGAGAACCCAGGGCTGCATCTTTTAGCCCAGCACTGACCCTGAAAAGTAATTCTAAGCGTACTTACCAGTAACTGTATTTCCTTCCATAAGAATCCATTGTGTGGTTTTCACCAGAAAAGTTTCTAAGTGTCCATTTTTGAAATTTACAAATATTCCTCTAAAATCAGTTGAACTACGAATTCCGATTTACTCACCTGTTATCAGGAGAGAACCCGGGGCTGCATCTTTTAGCTAGGCCTGGGCGGTAAATTCCGCTCGCGGAATTTGCGGAATTTCGGTAATTTTGCGTTCCGCGGAGAACGCGAAATTGCCCAAAATTCTGCTTTCCGCGACTTCGCAAAATTTTTTCTTGTTCGCGTTCTCAAAATGTGTGTTCGCGAGATATTTCTCCCCGAGCACGCAAACAGCAACTGTGAACAGGAAAAAAGCATTGCGAACAAGCAATTCCGCTAGTTCACGGAATTTCTGCATGTTCGCGGAGATTTTTTACCGTTTCGCAGAGATTTGCGTAGCGCGATTATGCGAATTCCGCCCACCCCTACTTTTAGCCCAGCACTGACCCTGAAAAGTAATTCTAAGCGTACTTACCAGTAACTTGTATTTCATTCCATAGGAATCCATTGTGTGGTTTTCACCAGAAAAGTTTCTAAGTGTCCAATTTTGAAACGTACAAATATTCCTCTAAAATCAGCCGAACTACGAATTCCGATTTACTCACCTGTTATCAGGAGAGAACCCAGGGCTGCATCCTTTAGCCCAGCACTGACCCTGAAAATTAATTCTAAGCGTACTTACCAGTAACTTGTATTTCCTTCCATAGGAATCCATTGTGTGGTTTCGAAGTGTCTTTTTTCACAAACTAAAAATATTCCTAAAAAATCGTCTGTATGACTTAAACACATTCTTTCAACTTTTTACATGAGATTGGCCAGTGCTGGATCCAGGATCCACCACTGAGTAAGAAAAAGTAACAATAACAATAACACTACTTACCTGCTAAGTGAATTTTCTGCCATAGGATAACATTGGTGATTCTATGTGAAAAATTTTCTGTCAACTTTTTAAATACAATAATATTCCTTAAAAATCACTACTGTAACCAAAAGGCTTTTACTAAACTGTTTACAGGAGATGTCCAAGGACTGAATCTAGGATCCAGTCCTGTGGTTAGAAACGTAATCCATAAAGTAACTAATTGCATTTGACTAGAAATTCACATTGAGCTCAATGTTGCATTTTGTTTGAAATTGTGTTGCCAATTGCAACAACTGTAACTACTGTACTTAAAAGTCCATTTCCTATTTGCAAAGTATTTAATCTAAAGTAATTCATTCTGAGAAAGTATATTTTGTATTGTAATATATAATGTAATTAAAAAAATAAAATATCTAAAAATAAACAGTTTACAAAATGTAGTAAATCAGTATCAAAATAATCAGTATAACAATCAATACATTAAAAATTGTCATTTACAAAACCTTTGAAATTCACTGAAAAAAACATAGGTTTCAGGCCTGATATAGTTAGGAATTAGCATTTAAAAAAACCTTTGAAATTCACTGAAAAAAACATAGGTTTCAGGCCTGATATAGTTAGGAATTAGCATTTAAAAAACCTTTGAAATTCACTGAAAAAACCATAGGTTTCAGGCCTGATATAGTTAGGAATCAGCATTTAAAAAACCATAGAAATTCACTGAAAAAACAATAGGTTTTAGGGGTGTTATAGCTAGCTGGACATTTCACTCGAACAAAACCATTGAAATTCCTCCGATAAAGTTAGTTGTACTAACTACATCTCGCGCGCCCGCAATCCACTGCTGATGATGTCACATATTACATCATTCATGTCATGGTCAGTGACATCACTGATGACATCTCAAATGACATCACTGATGAAATCATCCACTTGACAATCAGATACACCTCATCATACACTGGTATAACCTTTCATCACTCACTGTAAAATACAGAGTGCCAGATTTAAAACCATTGACACACCAATACAAGTTTCTAAACACCCACTCAGTGATTCCTAGATCTATACATACATGTAATCACTTATCTATAGATTCACTCATACATGCTGCCAGTGATCAATAGAACACTATCAAATATACTTATACACCTATATCAACATTACACACCAGCACACATCCTAAACACTTATGAAGTCATCCTACTCACTTTTGAAAACAATGGATCATACTTACTTTTACTTAGCTATACACTTATAAAAACACCACTTCATCTATTCATATAGATAATAACTCATACTTGGTGTGTTATAAAAACACTATTACAAGTATACAGTTATCCATACAGTCACTCATACAATCACTGAGTCTTATGTATACTTATTTATATACTCTTAGTCAAAAGAATAGAACCTCCTTGTCACCAAAAACACTCAGATCAACACACCTTTCACACCAAGGGGATGAGGATGGACAGCATGAGCATAAAAACCAATAAGAAGAAATAAGTCAGGCAAATTTATTGAACAATTCATAAAATAATGTACAGATACAAAAAATGTACAGAGTCAAATAGCTAATAATGAAGCAAAGACAATGTCATCATATCAGTATACATATAATCATAGACAATTATTTTAAAAAAGTCAGTCTAATCTTTAGTCAAAGACAAGAGAGACCTACACAATAATATACACCACAAGACATAAAATTGGGAACAACATAAAAAGGAAAAAATAATCCTACGAACTTAAGGAAATCACCAAATCAAAGGATTTATCAATTGTGACCAGAATGATGTCACTTTCAAATACGTGTCACACAAACCAGTAATCATAGATTTTGGGTGGTTTCCTCTTTTAAAAGCATTGACGCATTTCGGTGGGCCAAGATTCACAGCCAACACCTTCTTCAGGAAAAGCACAATAAAGTCCCAATAAAAATAATCATTTATCCTTTAGAAGGCAATGTCCATATGGATCCTGCCAGCGGTTCTGTTTGTTTGGTTTTTGTATGTTTTCCAGAAAAATTCTTCGGTGGTACACTCCCTTGTATAGATTGAATCCGGGTCTAAATGGACCTCAGGACAATGCTTCTTCTAGCTGGATACAGTCTTTATTCCATAGAATATCGGAGGAATTTCAATGGTTTTGTTCGAGTGAAATGTCCAGCTAGCTATAACACCCCTAAAACCTATTGCTTTTTCAGTGAAATTCTAAGGTTTTTTAAATGCCAATTCCTAACTATATCAGGCCTGAAACCTATGGTTTTTTTCTGTGAATAAAGATATATATATACATATATATTTTCCTTCCCGGTATAGATTCTGGTGAAACATATTCCGCCATGCTACTCTAAGTACCATATTCCATGGACATTTTGTTGAAAAATATTGCCTAATATCGCCGGTATTTGCCTGACTGGTGGGTATCCAGATTATTCATTTGTGCTTTTTATCGGATTGTATATCATGTGTTACTTCTCCTCCTTTAGAATGTGATGGACCCTTTGGGTTGGCTTATCTCATTTTTTAGTTTTTGGTCTTTACACAACCGATTATGCTAAAAAATCTTTCAACCCACCTGATTTTGGTGACTCTGCTGGTTCATCCTGTCTTGGTTATTAGATCATTGACTTCTTTAATATTTGAGAAGAGCATACTTTGTTGTAATAATAATTGAGGAATGGAGCAGACTCTACACACAATAGAGAGTGTTGGCTGTTTGGTCAGCCACTCCTGTGGGGTTATCCCATTACATTTATATATTTTCCATTTTCTGTACAGATCCTGGTGAGACAAACTTCGCTGCTCCGCTTAAGGTTCCATTACTACGGATACTTTGACGAAAAATATTGCTTAGAAGTGCCCTTACTGGTTCGTCTGGTGGGTATTTGGACAATATAATTGTGTTCTTTCCTTGTGTGTCCATTATATATAAAATCTCTATCCCTTCTTTGGCATGTGATGGTCCTTAGGTGTTCTCATCACATATGCAATTTTTGGTCTATATATAATCGTGTGTATTTTGCCACTTATATTTTGTATTTTACAATATAGAAGCAGGGCTTCGATATACATATATATATATATATATATATTACCTACTGGCGGTCGCCAGTAGGTAGTTATAGTTAGGACCACGTTTCCATAGGAAATCCGCAACATTCTATTTTGAATAACTTTGGCGCCGGTTGACGAATCCTCGCGAATTTTTCAAAATAGGTGAGGCGCTACGCTCCGCTCCTACCCTGAAAGTCTTGGGGGGATTCGTCAAGCGGGGGCTGAGATAAAAGGGGGGTCCCAAAACGCGTTTTTCCCATGCATTTTTCCATAGGACCTTTAGACACAGCTACAGCCCGAACGGCTGAACAGAATTACTTGAAATTTGGCAGAGAGGTAGTCCTCAGGTCAAGGAAGTGCCTTTTGTAGGTTTGCTGTAAATCTGTTCAGTAGATTCTGAGAAAATAGCCTTTAAATCAATATACATATCTGAGCCAGCTTACGGTGTGCTTACGGTGCGCTCACCGTACGCGTACGGTGGCGTGCGCGAGCGCGATTCTGATTGGCCCTTAGATCTTAGTAAACATTCGAATCGGTCGAAACCAGGAAGCGGCGGCCGCCATTTTCTCTCTCGCACTCTGACAGGGGGTTGAAAAACCAAGTGCAAAAACATGTAAAGGGGCTGTTTACACAGCTCCCAAGCACCTAGCCATGTCGAGGGAGTCCCAAACGATCCCCCAAATGAAAAAAGGCAATTTTAATTTTTTCAAAAATTTCGCCGATTACGCTTACCGTACGCGTACGGTAAAAAATATTTTAAAAAAAAATATCCACATTCTCCCCACCCCGTGTGCAAAAGGTGCCCGAATGTCACCTTTTGTGCATGGCTTATTAGAGCTAAACAAAACATATATTTTACCTGTCACAACGATTCTCATCATATGTCCTCCATGTGCGCACGGTGCGCGAAGCGCATCCTGCGTTCATTGCCCATCTAGCGTAACGTGGGCACGCGGTGCGCGAAGCGCACCGTGCGCGCACGGAACGAACTGCGTTAAGTGGGCGCGCACGCCACAAATGGCGTAAAGTAACTTAGCATTTAAAAAAACGTACAAATTCACTGAAAAAACCATAGGTTTCACACACGTTATAGTTAGGAATTAGCATTTAAAAAACCTTGCAAATTCACTGAAAAAAACATAGGTTTCACACATGTTATAGTTAGCTGGACATTTTACTGATAAAAAACCAATGAAATTCCCCCGTTATAGTTACTGTAGGCAACTATAACTCACGCGACCGTAATCCTCTGCTGATGACATATGTGTCTTTATGAAAAAAAAATATTTGTAATATATGTATAGCTAAAATTTAATGGAAGAAGACATGGGCAAATAGGTGTCTAAATACAGTATTAGCATCAGCAGAGGATTACGGTCGCGTGAGTTATAGTTGCCTACAGTAACTATAACGGGGGAATTTCATTGGTTTTTTATCAGTAAAATGTCCAGCTAACTATAACATGTGTGAAACCTATGGTTTTTTCAGTGAATTTTCAAGGTTTTTTAAATGCTAATTCCTAACTATAACGTGTGTGAAACCTATGGTTTTTTCAGTGAATATATATATATATATATATATATATATATATATATATATATATATATATATATATACACTTTGTCTAGCTTCTTACTTATCTTTCTCTATTTTCCGTCTTCCTTCTTCTTTCTCCCTCTTTCTTTTACCCACACTCTTCCTTTTCCTCTGTTTTTTAAATCAATAATTGTTGTCTATTTGGATACCTTTAATGGCTCTGTATGTTTAATCATGTATAGCTTTGATAAAGAAAGGAGTGTGTTCAATGTCATGTCTTGGTGACCTCATGACCATGTATATATTTGTAAAATATCTTTATGTATTTATGATGCACATAGGGTTTCTGTCTCAATGTTTGTATTATTTGCTGTTGCTATTTTTAACACGTACAGATTTTGTTTGTGTCAAGTGTTGTATATTTATATATGTTATGACAAAATTAGGGTTCCTACAGCACTCCTTTATGTATATTATAGATCTATAAACAGTAAAGATCAAGTATATGAAAACAATAAAATAGATTTACTTTCTTCTTTTTACAATGAACAAGACACAATAAAATGGATCCAAAACATTAATCCAAGACAATCAAATCTTAAGCAAATCTGTATTTCTTTGTTCTTGTCAATGAAGATATTCCTTTTTTTGTCTAAAATATTCCCAGCACACAATAGCCAACACGTGTTTCGTCTTATCCTAAGACTTTCTCAAGGCTGGAATAATAAACAAACTAACATGAATATATTGACACACGAGGACGAACATAATATATATGAGAAATATATCCATACAGTAAAGTGCCTAGTTAACATAAATATGATAGTACAGTAAGTCATACATGTATATACAGACCAAAATTAGAACATATATATGTATTGTATTTCTGCTTTAAAAGTATATCCCAAAACACAGGGCAAGAGCAGCACAGAACAGAGTATAGCCATTACTGTGAAACTGAAGAAATATTCAAGTTGGTAAAGTCCCAATTCACCAGAAAACCACATGTGAACCCCCACATGGGGTGCAACCAAAACTCTAATAAAAAATGCTTAACCTACCATTGAAGTATGAAACTGCATGTCATATAATGGTAGAGGCCGGAGTTCATTAAAACATGGTGAGGTTTACACAAAACCCCCAAGAGTAGGTGATGGTGCACCCCTCAGAGACTGAAAAAGGAGAATAAGAACCAAGTCAAAATAATTCATAGTGGTGCCTTTAAATAAATTAACCAACATGACCGGCACTAATCAAAATATAGTAGAACCAAATGATCTACTACTGTCAAAGTTGTTCACGAATTCTGATCCGGCGAATAAACGAGACATTTATCATCACTTGCCTATCGTTAGACAAGAGTCCATTCTGACCTATAAAACCCTTCTAAGTATAAAGGTGGCCAATGTTCATTCATAAAAAATATATGGCTTGCTTATTAAAACAACAAATTATTAATATAGCGTACATCTATTGTCATATAATGAACAAACAACCAAAAGTCCTCCAACATCGGTGTGTGGGCTATAGATTGGTAGCTACCATCCAGATACAAAATAGACAAACATATAGAAAAAAACACAGTGTAAGAAACACGCCAGCACGATGACATTTGAACCATTAAGGTGCCGTGCTTAATGTCTATTAGCAAAACATGTTACCTCTGTCACCATAAATCAGCTTTTCAACTTTTTGAAGTAGATTTTTATTTTCCACTAATTGCGTTTACTGTACAAATACTGCATTTCATATTCTTACATCAAGACCTGTTGATTCTGTGCAACTGTTACTAAAACAAAAGCAAGATTGTTTCTGAAAACTTAACAATAATCAAATGACAAATAAACACAACATCATATACTTAGACAATCTTCACATAAAAGACAACAACAGTTCTGTATAATGGATACAAAGAATCTCCTTATACTATTTTAGACAACTATGTGTAGAATGCTGTACATATAGGGACAGTCCTGCGTTGTTCACATAGAGTTCCAGGGACTCCTATTCTTCTGGTCCTCACAAGATGATAATCTATTAGAGCGCAAAAGGGAGGTACCCTACAGGCTTTTGGAAACCGGGTTTGCGACACTATTTTGAATTCTTTTCAAGTATTGTCAAAGACTTGACGTCGTTCTGTTTCCTTAATTCTTTAAGGCTTGCCTCATCAAAGAACCAACGCGTTTCGACCTTCAGCGTGGCACTTATTATCGAAGGTCTTCATCAGGGTGGACAAGTGTTATACAGAGGACTGGAGGTATCTAATTGTATAAAGAAGACCATTTTACTTATTCAGAATTGTGGGAAATTTTACAAAATATTTACAAATACAGTGACTCGTTAAAATCAAAGATATTCCTACGTACCACAGGCGTATTTGAAGATGTAAGGTTCCTGATTCTTGTATCTCCAAGTGGAAATCTTTTAAACTAGAGCAAAGGAGAGCATCTAGTCAATATTGTTGTAGCCTCACCGACACGTAGAATGCTATATTTTGTTTAGAAAAGCAAAACCAATAAGGGGAGGGTATTTAAAAAAAAATATATATCCTCAACAACATTATGGACTAGAAAAATAGCGGGCGGGTTTATTTGTGGCTACATGTGCTCCGACCGGTCCTCTCTTCACGAGTGATTTAAAAGATGACACTGAAGGTAGCAGGGAAGTAACGGTGCATTATGCCTCGTTCCTAGTGACGGGGTAGGCGTGAGAGTGTCGAGGGATTGTGCAAGCCTAACCCCCCAGCTTGAAATTCCTTGGTGGTACAAGGTCTGGTAATATTTAAAGAGCGCCCACATGTGAGGAATTCTCGGTCAGATGTGTCCGAGTAAACCATGTGCCCCCGGTGCACGGAAACATATCTCAAAATTTTTGGATCTTACCTAGCTCCGCCGGAGTGCGAGCATTCGTGTTCTTTAGCGGCTCGCTTACATCAAGACTGGCCTTACACAAACGGATTGCGTTACGGCTCGGGATTTTGTTCCGGGGCGATGGGTCGTGCAGTCTGCTACAGCAGCTCAACTCCAACACTCTTCTTCGCATGCAGCGAACTCGCATTCGCATGAGAAGTGAACGGCCTATTTCCGGGTCTTACATTTAGTGACGGGACAGGGAAAGTGTGAGAGGCGTGTCTCATCAGCTGGGAGGCACTTTCGTGACCATACTGCCACAACTTTGATGTGCGAAAACTTTATTAAAACAGCTGTGAGGCACTCTAGTGGCCGTACTTCCTCGGCTCTGGGGCAAAAAACTTTATTAAAACCGATTCTGTGTGCCAGGAATTTCTAGCCTGATCTCGAGCTGGCGCAAACCCGTTGTCGTGTTCTAATCAACATGCTCAAAAAAACTGTATTTCAATGAATTCAGGGGGAAATAATTAACATGTAGGCTCAAACTAGCGCGAACCTGATCATTTATCATAGATTATGAAAAGGCACTCAAAAGCAAAAGATGTAGGTTATTAATTAGTGATCACATGTCAAAGGACATGTCGTCATCTTGTATGGCTTATTGACCTAAAGCCTATTAATTGCAAAGCTCTGTTATGATTCTTGGTCCTGGAGCTATGCACTTTCCCAGCGCACTGGAACAGATCAATCGAACTACTTTTCAGAATACTGGTTACATGGTAGGTACCACATACAAATGGAGCATAATGACATCATTCCACATTACCATTTGGTTGTTTAAACAGCTATTATTTCCAACAAATTTCCAATTACAAATGTACATTTTTACTGGAAGCAAATAGTATTGTCTGTTGTAATAATATGTCTATGAGCAGCCCTTAGGTGGTTGCTCTTGTTATTGGGGCTACAGGAAGCTATTCTTTCAATATCTTCACCATTCCTTATATAGTGCTCAAGTAAAAAAGGTCTATGCAAATTTACGTAAGAGAGGAAAGAAAGAAGAGCTAAAAAGAGACTGGTTCAGGTCCAATGATTCAGTTCGCTGAGTTCGTTCAATCCGTTGTCAATTGTATTAAGATACATGATGGTTTTAGCCTCAAACTTGGAGAGGAGACTATCAACGTTGGCTCCATGCACCTGTTAAAGTACAGTCCATTTAATGTCTTTAGGGCTGTGTTGATGTTCAAGGCAATGCGTTACCATCGGTGCATTTATGATCTTACATTTAATTCTGGAACGGTGTTGGGTCATTCTTGTCTTGATGGCTTGAGTTGTTTTTCCAACATAAGCCAAGGGGCATGGACACAGAGCGCAGTAGATCACATTATGCGTGTTACAATTAGTAAAGGTTTCACGTTTTACACATTTATTTCCATATCTAAAAATGTCTCCCTCGATGGTACTCTGGCAGTATGAACACTTACCACACCTCCGATGACCCTTGATTGGTGGCAGGGATAACATCGTTCGAATGGATTGTGTGGTACTCTTCTTTTCTGTATTAGCGTGTACTAGTTTGTCCTTTAAACTTCGGTTTTTCTTAAGTGCGAAGATTGGAAGATTTTTTAGTGGTTCTAAGGATTTTACAGTTGACCAATTTCTTCGGACTATTTTCTTCATCTCGCTAGTGCGTCCTGAAAAAGTAGTGACGCAAACCAAGGGTAAGTCCTCTCCTCGTTCTTTGGGTACCAGTAGGGATACTCTGGGGATATACCAGGCTCTCTTCATAGCCCTCTTCAGTAGTTTTTTCGGGTACTGTCTCTCGACCAATTTCGACATCAGGGCGTTGGCGTTTTCAAAATAATCCTCCTTCTTCATACAATTACGTTTTATCCGTAAGAACTGACTGAAGGGCAAATTTTACTGTAGGTTTCTCTGATGGAAGCTCGAAAAATGGAGTGTAGTATTTTTATCTGTCTTCTTCTTATACAGAGTTGTATATAGGCACCCAGCTTCATGTCTTATCAAAAGGTCCAGAAAGTTCATCTCACTTTTGTCATAATTGACAGTAAATTGGATATCTCTATTCCTGTTGTTAATCCAATTTACAAACTCCAGCAGTTGATCCTTGTTACCTCGCCATAGCATGAACACGTCATCAATATAACGGTACCACATTTTAATGTGGCCGTCATATGGATTGTTGCTATAGACCCACATGTCTTCGAACAGTGCCATAAACATGATGGCCATTTCCGGCGCAAATTGACAGCCCATTGCGGCTCCTTTGATTTGCACATATTGGGCTCCATTAAAGGTGAAAAAATTGTATTTTAGACAGATTTCAGCCAATTTCCGGATAAAAGATGTGGGGACATTGTGGGGACGTTCACGCTTGTCTAGGAAGAACTCGATTGCCTCCAACCCTTGTTCCTGTGGGATGTTCGTATAAAGGCTGACGATATCCAGCGTTACTAGATATTCCTCTTGTTCATCAAAGGGATGTCCTTCCAGTAAAGTAATCGCTTGCATAGTGTCCTTGATGTAACTCACAGTGTCTCTCACCAGAGGTTTTAAGAAGGTGTCAACATACTTTGCTGGTCTTTCAAGTATGGAATTCACTCCCGAGATGATTGGTCTTCCGGGAGGGTTCTCGATGTCTTTATGCACTTTTGGAAGAACGTATAAAAGTGGTGTTCTTGGGCTATTATTGATCAAATATTGTGCTTCTTTTTTAGAGAGCCAGCCCTCGTCTTCTCCAATACTTATCAAGGAGATGGGTTTTTGTTTTATTAGATTTACAAAATCCTCATCAGAACGCTTGTAATGTTCCTCTTGAGTCAGCTGTCGTTCGACTTCCATTTCATATTTTTCTCGTTGGAGAATAATAATGGCACCGCCTTTGTCCGCAGGCTTGATAATAATGTCTTCATTCCCCATAAGTTTATCCAGAGCTGTTTTTTCATTTTTGGACAAATTCCATTTTGTATAGCCCTTTTTTTGATCTAATATACTCAGGTCCCTCATAACATTCTTTTCAAATATTAGTTGCTTCACTGGCATTAGATCAGTAGCGGGGAAGAATATTGAGGGATTCTTTAGCCCAGAATAGTTGATCGTAATAAAAGAAGATAATGGAAGAAAAAAACACTTTGGACACATATTTGATATTTCATTAAGTGTCAGGAGTCTATCCCTGCATTTTGCCCGAGAACACCAATCAAAGTAGAGAGCCCCAATGTTTTTGGCCATGCCTTATCATTCTAAAAGCCCTCTCAAAGGCTGTGAACCACTTGCTGATATCATCCTCAACATATTTGGGGACAATACCTTGTTTGGATTTTAGGGTCTGTCCTCAGTTATTAGTTTGCTGCCACCATTCTTGGGTGCTAGACAAATCAGCCCTTTCCCTTTCTATGCCCAGGATCCTGTCTTCAAGGGCTATTCTTAAGGCTAGTCTTCCAGAAGAATCTCATCCTCAGTGAGTTCTTCATTATATCTTGAGTTGCCTGATCTATCCTCATTAGAGGAAGGCACTGTGCACTGCTTCTCAGTTGCTGGATCGGTACCACCACCTCTTTCTAGGGGAGGAGGTTCAAACTTATCACTTTCATCCCTTGGATAGGTCAACTCAGACTCTGCCAAAAGCTTCAGAAACATTGCAGGGGTAGGGCGTGAGCCAGTTGTAATTTTAAAATTCTTATAGACTGCTCTTAACTGCTGGCAGTTAAGAAGCATGTAAGGCACCGGGTTGAGCTCCTGAGCCACGACCCCTGTATAACTTATTGTGTACTAAAGTTAACAGCTCTTTAGAAAAACAGAATTTCTAAAATAGACTTTGAGGCCTAACTATTGGTATTCTTTTTAACTTCTAAACAGTTTGGATTGGGGCACTTAACACAACACCCTAACAGTTATTTTAAACAAACTAGATTTTTTTTTTTTAATCAACAAAAAATATTTTTCTTAGCTAAAGACAATTTTGGATTCCTTAGTGGAATCCCTAATTAACAAAGTGGTACAGCAAATGTCAAGTCTTGTACCCCACAGCTACACCACCAATGTAGGAAGCTGGCTCCTTCTATAGTATACCAAAAAGAGGTACTCTGTGTAGAGAGTCCAGGTATCCCTTATGAGTGGACAGGGGAGATCTCTAGCAATCTCAAGGTGCTCTATCTAGTTAGTCTGGTCTCGCAGCCTTAGGCTTAACAGAGAGGAGTGTTGGACATTTGCTACACACTGTCACTAAATGATGCACACACTCAAAAAGGAGATCCACACCAGTTTTGAAAAAAAGCACTTCTCTTTATACTCATTTTTAACACCAAGAACTTTGTAATTGGGTAAGTACTTTGTTTTGAGATAGCACTGTGTTGAAAGTATACAAAAATACACTTGCATTTGGTGAGATGTCCTGGTTTTGCAGTATAAAGAAATACACTGGCACATGTATAGGTAAAGCTATAATGTTATCCTTTGGGAAAGAAATATATACTGCATACGAGTACTTAGCAGCGACTTATGGGAATGTTCTTCTGCATTTAAAGTAAGTATGCGGCAGGGTCCAAGGCAGCATCAACAGGTTACTTCAGTCGGTTCTGGGGCCTCCGGGTGCACAGATGCTTTACAGGATCTGGTGTCCTGTTTCAATCAATGAGGAACTGCCTATTTAAGAAAAAGGCTACAAGTAAAGACTGGGGGTCAGTCCAAACCAACACACAGGGAGACTTAGTCCATGAGGGTCTCGGGTATGCAAAGACACAAATGGAACTCTGGTTTGGGGCTTGTGTGCAGTGGTGCTTTCTCCAGCAGGGTTACACTGCAGGAGGCACTTGTGGGTTTTGGTTACCTACAAAAACAGGCTGCAGTCTGGGACAGGGGGCCAGTCGAGGTAAACCCAAAGAAAGGCTCAGCTTTGGAGGGTCTCTGGACCTTGTGGGCACTGTTGATACACTTCTTCTCGGGCTGTGTGACTTGTGTGAAGTGGTGCCTTCTGGTGTCGGGTCATGGCAGTCAGAGCCTCTCGCGGTTCCTGCTGTCCAACAGAAAGAGACTGCAGAATGGGCTGGGGGGCTTGTGTACAGTAAGACTTTGTCCGGTGTGGTTGCTTGGCAAGGCTCTCTTTTTGGTGCCTGCAACAGTGCAGGGAAACAGCTCCTCTGGTCTAAGATGTTGCTGGCAAGTTGAAGTTGTGGGTTGCTCCTCCACAGCTTTTGGAGGTGTCACCACTTTCTGGACAAGTGGGTCCGTGCAATTGTCATGGACCGCAGGCATCTGGCAGGGTTGATTTCAAGTCCATTACTGCTCCTCAGTTCTCGTGTCGTGGGCTCCTTTGTCCCTCTTTCTTCTCCAGGCACATGAGTCTGATTTCCTGGTGTGAGGGGGCCACCTAACTACATCATTTAGGTGTGTTAAAGGGAGTGGGGGTAGCAGTCAATTGGCTACTGACACCTGGGGACGCTACAGCCCCTAGAAGACCACTTATTGTGGGCTGTGGTCATCACCCTGTCGTTCATTTCAGGCTGCCCACCCTAGAGGTGTGTCCAGCCTGACAGTGTAACACGCCTCCTCACTTTCTAATTTCCTGCCTATCCTAGTGTCAAATGGGCCTCAGGGCAGGGGGTGGCTGTGAGAAAGTGGCTCTGTATATACTGTTCCTTAATAGGTACAGGGTGTACAGAGTCCACAGTCCCCAAGGGCTTGACAGAGGCTAAAGTTAGATATAACCTTCCTCTCTAAAGTGGTAGCTTGGTCGAGCAGTAAGGCAGTATCAGAGGACAGTGTAAAACATTTGTTGTACACACTCAGTCAGCAAATGGTCTCACACACTCAATAACTGAACTCTAGGCCAATGGTTTATATATAAAAAATATATGCTTGTTTTATTTTAGAACCAACAATTGGAATTAAACTATACTTTCTCAGAATGAGATGCTTTATATAAATACTTTTGCAATATGCAATTGACTTTTGTAAACAGTTACAAGTGGTTGCAATAGGCAACACTATTTTAAACACAATAATGCATTGAGTTCAACGGAAGGTTCATGTTATTTGCCACAGATTACTTTTAGGATTACTTTTGGAATTCCAGGACTGGATCCTAGATTCAGTCCTGGGTCAGTACTTAGAATCAAGTGATGAAAGTCGACTTAATTACTGTGATGATTTTTAAACAATATTTAGCTATTTTAAAAGTTGACACTTAGAAAATATTTCATAGAAAACAGTCAATGATTCCCTATGGCAGAAAATGCAAGTTACAGGTACAGTATGTTCTCGTTACTTTTGTAATCCAGTACTGGGTACCTAGACTCAGTACTGGGACCTTTATCCAAAACAGGTAAGTAATTACGTTTTCAGATATTATACGATTTTTAAAGAATATTTAAAGATTGCAGAAACTGACAGAAGAAATTTCACAGAAAAACAGTCAATGGTTTCCTATGGGAGAAAATTGGGTTACTGGTAAGTACAGTTGTAAGTATTTTTCAGAGTTAGTGCTGGGCACCAAGATCCATCACTGGGAGCTCACCTAAGATCAGGTGAGTAATTTCGTTTTTGTTACTCGGATGATTTTTGGTGAATATTTTAAGATTTGAAGAGTCCACACTTAGAAGAAATTTCAGGAAAAAGCCAGTTAATGTTACCCTATGAATAAAATAGAGTTATCGGTTTAAAGGTAAGTACTTGGCTGGCAGAGTGAGGTTCTGGGCATAGATTCAGGGGTCCCCCAGGGTCAGGTAGGTACAGTTGGTTCACCCTCAGCGACTCTAGGGCGGCCGTGTGCAGAGTGAGTTAGGCCCAATGTTATCCTATGAGGGATAGGGGGGCCTTGGTTGGTGGCTGCTGACTGGCAAGCCACGCAGCTGTGGGAGCTGGGCTCCTGGTCACTTACTCAGGGCAAGTGGGGAAGTAGGTAGGTGTAGAGGGTTCACTGCCAGGGCCACTCGGGCGGCTGGGTGCAGGGTGCTTTTGAGCCTTCGGGCGCTCAATTGATCTCAATGGGAAATCTCCGGTTTGGAAAAAGACTGCAAGCTCGGGGACGAGGATTCTTCAGGTGCCACCACCACTTCGAGAGGTAAGTTGGGTAGTTGGAGGATAGGTAGGTACCCTGGGATTGGGCACAGGGGGCCATGGGGCGCCGCGTGCAGGGGTTCCTTTTGGTGTCGGGAAATCTTACCCTCGGTTGATCGCGGTTGGGGGGGCACCTTGTTCTGAGGCTGCAGGCTCCTTCAGGAGTGTCGAGGGAGGTCCTTGGGTGCCGGACTCGGGGTCACAGTCGCCGTGGGGTCGTCCTCGTGGTCTTTGTCCACTCCGGCACTGGCCAGGCTTGGCTGGTGCAGAGTGTGCTGGGTTCGCGGTTCCGGGCTGCTGCTAGGGATTAGAGGAAGGTTTTGAGTAGAGCCTCTACTCATGGGAGTCCCAGGGGCTTAGAGCCAAAAGGTAGCCAGGTTCTCCGGGGTTTGTGAGGTTGCTGGCCACAAGAGATGCCGGGTTGGAGCAGGAGCAGGTTCGAGGGTCGACAGGCCGGTAGGGCTAGGGCCAAAGCAGTTGGTGTCTTCCTCTATTTAGCAGCTGCAGGGCAGGTCTTCTTTCTTCTTGCTCTTCTTTGTAGTTTGGAATCTGGAATCTGGGGAAGGAAGGTTCAGGGTGCCCCTAAATACAAGATTTAGGGGCGTTACAGGTAGGTGAAGGGCAGGGGCCAATGGGTCCCTGTCCTGGGGTGGGTACACCCCCTATCCTGCCTCTCTCCTGTGGGAGCCTAGTCCTGATTGGGCAGGGCTTCCCATATTCAAGATGGCGAGAGCCCGGACATGTGCTTCACCTCGCCTCCCCCACCTGAGGGGTGAGGTTGGCAGGCTGGCACATCCCCTGTCCTTATTTGGGGTTTCCGGCCAAGCTTCCCGCCAGAGTGGGGGGTTGCAGTGGCCTGGGGAAGCTCACAGAGGCGGCATGCCTTTGAAGCTTCCCCCAGCCCATCGCGGGGGAGGAGATTTAGCACCTTGCAGACCCAGGAGAGCAGGGGCTCTCCTACCCAGGGGTCCAGCAACATGTCTACTGTGTGGCAGCCTAGGCAGCCTCAGAACAGACGTGGATTGTAGGTTTAGGTTTCAGGGGGCCTCTCTAAGATGCCCTCTGTGGTGCTTGGTACATTAAATCACACACTGGTATCAGTGTGGATTTAATGTGCTGAGCAGTTTGATACCAAACTTCTCAGTCTTCAGTGCTGCCATTATGGTGCTGTGGAGTTCGTGTTTGACAAGCTCCCAGCACCATATACTCTTAGCTGGCAGCACTGCACTTACAGGGCCCAGGAATGGACCTGGGTACTGTAGGGGCACAGGGCTCCTGCCTCTGTGCCCACACCACAACACTCTCTGTTTTGTCTTGTATCCAGACACTCAGCCTGCAAGAGCAGTGTGTGTGTGTTAGGGTACAGGGCCTCTAAGGGTGGCACAATGAGTGCTGCAGCCCTTCGAGGCCTTCCCTGGTCACAAGGCCCTGGGTACCTAGGGTACCATTTACCAGGGGCTGACATGTGGCCAGGGTTTGCCAATTTGGGTTTTGGCTGTTAGGCAGTTTTTAGGGAAGGAACACAGGCCCTGGGTACCTGATTGGCAGGAGCCCAGGGCACAACAAGGTAAAGTGCATCAGCTATTAGGCAAAAAGGGGGGGGGGGTTACTGCAACAGAAACCCACTTTTTACAGTGGCTTCTCCAGGTTTGGGGGAAGCCAGGCTCGCATATCAAAGATGACAAAGGCTTTGAAGTCTTTAGCCTTGATATGCTGATTTACCAGCCTTCCTGCTGGAGGAGGTGTAAACACCTCCGAACAGAGCAGGCATTGTTTCTGGACTCTGAGACCAGGGTTCTCCCGTCCTAGGGGGTCAAAAACTTGTCTGTGGTGGCAGGCTGGACAGGACCAATCAGTCGGCACACTATAGGACTAGTGGGGTTCAGAGTATACCTCTAAGGTACTCTCTGTCCATAAACAAGGCTTGGACATACCGTGAAAAGTAAGTTTTTCTCAGCCAGGCGTGACACCGTAAGCCCACCAACGACTAACCCGCTCTTCCTAGCGAGTCTGTCGTATCCACCCCACATCTGATCCTGAACTTGGCTACATCCCTCCCCTCTGCCATAGCTTCTTATAGTATGGCCTGGGCCTCCTCCAGGACCATGGGTACCACCTGTGCAACTCAATTCCACAGCGCATGGGAGTAATGACCCAAAAAGCAAGTAGTGACCATAGACCAGGCTGGTGGAAGAAAACATTTTCTTTCCTAAGGTGTCCAGCGTCTTGGCTTTTTTATCCGGTGGAGAGGTAGGGAATACACCAGGATTTTTACACAGAAAGTGGAGGCTTGGATCACTAAGCTTTCTGGGATTGTGTTGCATTAGGAAACTGGGGTCTCCTGGGGTAGGACGATGGTGGCGGGCAATTGTACTGTTCACAGGAACCCCTGTGCTGGGCTTGGACCAGGTCCCAAGGAGGATGTTATTAAAAGAGAAGCAGTTCTGAGGGTGTCACTCACGGTTGAAGCACCTCTGTGAAGACATTAGTCTTGATTGCCACTGGGGGTAGGTTAAGGTCCAGGACTTCAGCTGCCGTCCTCACCATCATAGCAAAAGAAGCTCACTCCTCCATAGCCACGGTAGGAGGAGAGACCATGCCAGTATCTGGGAAGGTGACCAGTCCACTGGCGTCTGCCAATTCCTCAGACCAGTCAATGTTGAGGTCTAGGGGCTGGTATTCCTCTGGGTCCCAGTGGCCCCTCCCAATCTTCCCGAAGTCCTAGCCTTTAGGAATAGGACTCAGGATCTGGCCTGGAAGGCAAAGCTTCCATCAGCACTAGAGTCCGGATTGGGCGACATCCCTTCAGCTCCGAGTCGGGGGTGAGAATGGGGGAGGTGATGCTGGAGGGTGCCAGCGGCCCCAGGAGTGTCAACTTTGGGACCTGCAGTGGGAAAAGTTGAGGCAGTACAACCGGCACCAGGCTGGATCCAAGGGGCCCAACTGGTGCCGGGGGCAGACCTACCATGGGGAACCAGCAGGTGCCCCTACCGACCCCACGGGGCCAAAAGGCACGTCAGCTGGGTCAGGCCACTCTAATATGAGTTGCATGGCTTGATAAAATTCACAAAGTTGGGGGGAACGGGTGCTTCTGTTCCAGAAAACTCTGGGAAGCACTGGCCCAGCCCAGATGCGCGGAGCCAGGCCTTGAATGACGATGCTCCCTCATCTCATGACATTTACCGGCGTGGTGAGCTCGAATACCTATTCAACTTCTTATTTTTCTTTTTCTAGTGGAAATGACCCGAATGCCCAGGTGGTTTTGGCGAAGACTGATGGCCCCATGACTGTTCATGGGACCTTCCTCTCACCCAGGATTGAGACCATTGCGGCATGGCACATCGAGTGGCTAGGAGCTTGAGAGAAAGCTTCTTCAAGGCCTTGGGATGCATGGTGCAGAAGTCAAAGCTGGTCTTTGCGCCGTGGTCACGCTCCAGGCACCAGAGGCAAGCAAGATGCGGGTCTGAAGCTGACATCTGTCAGTAACAGGTGCCGTAGGGCTAGAAGCCTGCTTTTCTAGTAGACATACGTGCTGCACCAGGAGAAAAGTCTACAAAAATGAAAAACTGCGACTAAGTCAAAAAAAGTCAATGGCACGGAAAGAAAAGAGATGACAACAGTGCACTGGGGTGGCACCTATAAAGGCTCCACGCACGTCACTTCTGGTGCGGACAATGCCACGTGGAGCCGAATGGTGCCACCTACCAGCATGCAGTGGTCCTGCTCAAGAAAGTTTCACTCGTAGTCTGATGCATGGGGTTAATTTTAAGGTAAGGTATCCACGATGAGAAGTCTCTATCAGATTCTCTGTTACCTGGAGTCCCCATGACATGCACATAAACTACCAATGCATCTGCACAAAAGAGGGGAACTGTGATCGGCATGAGGTTTGCTCAATAAATGTAAGCATCCCAGGAGGTCAGTGCTTGTTCACGTTTATTAGCCCTAAAATTAACAAAGTTGTCCAAAGATTCACAAATGTTTTAAGGAACTACTTACAATTTTGTTATAGCAATCACGTTTATTTACACACAAATGGATGCATCTTTGAGACAAGTATATATTGCTGGCTGGAAAAACTAGGTAACTGCACCTATAAGTGGAATAAAAGGAAAATTGCATCTTGTTTATCCATTACAACTAAAGTCTGCGATCACTATATCCAGCAGGGGCTGATGAGTGGAGAGGACAATAATTTAGGCATTGGCAGCCCAGCCTGCTCTGTGGTGGGAGAATCATGAGACAAGCAAAGGCCTAGTCTGTGTATAGCACAGGATTTCTGCCTCCCATCATGAGTATGGGGGCACAGCCAACAGAACAGTAAATGCACCCTACTGTTGAAATGCACTGGGTGAAGCAGGGCAATTGCATGGCACATGAGGCCACACTGTAATGCAGCATCTGCTATTAGCACCACCTGGGAGCAATACCTGGCCACTTAAAATTTCATCTGCTAGATCAGAGGCCCTCAGGGCATTCGCTAAGTACTCTATACTCTGGGATATATGCTATGTGGTGCTGCTTGCCTTTCGGGGAGGCAGGCTTGCAGAAGAGCCTCTGGCAAGGTAGGCCTTAGGGTATTTCACCTTAATACAGAATCTGGAATATTGCGCTACCAGGATATCCTGAACAAAATATTTAGGACCAAATGATAAATTAAGTATAGGTTTAATTTACTTAATTCCACATAGTTCACCCTTAAAAGCGTATGTATGTTCAAGGTATGTAGATAAGTTAAGAGTAAATCTATACTTACCTTTTTGCACTTTCAGTCTAGATTTTGTGGTCCTTGATACTTTGGTGTCAGGATTTTCTGCTGTCAATATTTTGACAAACAACCAGCCTTGAGGAGTACACCTTGTGAGAAGTTGGCCTGATATGTAGTGCTCACTATTCTAGTGATCACTGTGTATCATTCCAAACGACCCTTATTGATGATTGGTTGTAAGTCAACCTTATAGACCAGCTATCCTAGTAGCGTGGATACGAGCAGTCTTAGGCTAAACTCTAGAGGGCGTGTTAAGCCAGCTGTTTACCATCACATATACCCCTTGAACACCAAGTGAAAGGACACCACACAAGTTGTTATGAAAATAAAGGATATTTATTTATAACAAGACTACCCTGGCTCTTTATGAGTCAGGGAGCTAAGCACACTACAAAACTCTTAGGAAAATACTTCAGTTGCACAATTTACACAAATGCCCGAGGGGCACGAGAAACCATCTACACTAACAGTGAAATGCGAATGGTTAGAGTCTGGAGGTACTGATTCCGGAGTGTTCCGATCAGTGGGACTAAACGAAAAAGGAACTGGACACTTGTAGAGCGAACCTGCGATGGAGCACCGAGATGCTCGAGTTACCTAGCCCGGAGGCTGCGGCTGCGTGAAGTTCGGCAAGATGTCGGGAGTCCTCGTGTAGTCTCAGGAGCCTGAAAGAAGAAGTTGCTGGCAGGCGACCAGTGACGATGTTCAGAGCAATCCAAGCCTGGATCGGTGATGAAGGAAACCTGAAAGCAGAGGGGACTCAGTTCTCAACCGCTAGCCAGCGATCGTGTGGGTACCAGGGGGGTACCGGCTGAAGTCACCTCGACCAGGTGCGTGGGTGACGTCGGACTCGGCTGTTCCTCGGACAAGGAGGCGCGGCGGCGACCAGGAGGGAGGGCGAGCTGTCCCACGAAGGTGTCTGCTGTCGATGATGCTGGGCCCAGGAAGGGGCAGCGGATCTTGGCAGTGGCAACCCAAGCGGGGGAGTCAAGATGGCGTCGGGAGTGGACCAGGAGGGTCCGTGGTACTCCTCTGTTGAAGGGGAGCAAGAGCCAGTCTGGAGCAACCAGACCGGTGATGCAAATAATCTTGGAGCGTCGTGAAGAGGGCCACAAGCCGGTCGGCAAGTGGTCGGACAACGCTGGGAACAGCAAGAAGCGGAAGGGCCCCCACGCAGATCTCGTGGATGCTGGGGAGACAGACTTCGATGCTGGAGCTGCTCAGGGTTTAGGGCTTCTCAAACCCTAGGTGCACTCACTCGAGGGTCCCTCGGTGGGCGTGCTAGATAAGCGTCGTGCAGGTTCTGAAGATAGCCGGTCCCGCAGGTCTCGTCACACCTACGACTCTCAGCTGGGCTGATGAGGTAGGTAAAAGGTCAGAGATGGCAGGGAACTCGGGTCTCGTCGAGCTGGGCAGTCTTGATCCGTAGGAGACGTACAGCAAACCGCAAGCGCTTAGGTGGTGCCTGCTGGTGCAGGGTGGCTACTCCTTAGCCACAAGGGAGAGTCTTCAGAAATAGTCAAGAGTTCCTTTCGTGGAAAGTGGTTCGTGATTCGGAGTTATCCGATTATCTGATTATCCAATTTGGGAAGGGGACTCGCTCCTACCTTTATTCTAAGAAAAGGGGCTGGCCCGTGACTAGGTTCTACCTATGGGTGGAGCCAGGAGGGGGGTGGTTACACCCCTATCCTTTGTCCGGTGTCGCGCCAGCTCAGGGGCTGGTGTGCCCCCGAAACTGGTTTGAGCCGGGCTATGCACAGTGAGCACCGGGGTGCCACTTGCAATCACCTTCCTTTCAGCCCTGCCTACCTGGGATACACAACCCTGTCTGGGATGGTGCTAACACCGCCCTCGACAGGAAACCCTTTGTCCAAGCTCCCCTTGCTGGAAGGTCCCCCAGCAGCAGGAGGTCAGACTTGTGTCTGGTGGCAGCATCCATTTTGTGATGCTGAGGCTTGAGTCAACTTTAACCGGGGTTCAAGGTTACTTCCATGTCGTGTCCCTCTAAAAGGGGGGAATGCTAACCCCGTCGCCAGGACTGGCGAGGGGTTCGTATTCCCATTCGTATGACACCTTACTCGACATGTGTAGGTGATGTGATGCCAAAGTTAGCAAATAACCGCAAGGATTATAATGCATTAAAAGTAGTTGGCCCGCGTCACCATGGAACGGCTATTAGGACTTGGTTCCGCAAGCCGTCGACGGGCTCAGCTCGTGCCAGAGCACCGTCCCACATGATTCCCTGCACTCTGCCTTCAGGATTGATAAGGCCTGCTATAGGAGTGACTGATAGGAATCCATGTGTCCATTTTAGGGTTTAGGTGTAGGAATACTACACCTACAGCAACGGGTGATTACACCACGTGGCCCCAGCTGTCGTGCAGCCAGTTGTGTCAGATTTGGGCGGCCATTCCAGGGGTGGCATAATACATGCTTCAGCCCCTGGTAGGCCCTGGGTACACCGATGCCCTGGATACCTGTGGTATGCTGAGACAGGGACTGACAAGGCGGCCCAGTTCCAATCGGTGGATGCACCTAATGTACATGTGTTTAATTTCGAGAGAGAACAGCTAGGCTGTGGGTCTGATTGGCAGGCCCACAGCCGGAGAAAGTCGTAAACCAATGAAGCAAAAGCAAAAAATCTGGGTGATCATAGGATTGCAGACCCTACTCTCCTACATGACCCCCCCCCCAAACGTTGGGACAATAAGCTAACCTTGACCAGGTGAGTCTTCTTGCTCTAAGTGGAAATACCTGGAGAGCCCATCTGCATTGCCATGATCCGTGCCAGGTCCATGCTCCACTGTGAAGTCCATCCCCTGTAGGGAAATGGACCACCTAAGTAGTTTGGGGTTTTCACCCTTCATTTGATTTAGCCACAAGAGGGGCTTATGGTCGGTCTGAATCTTGAAGTGAGTGCCAAACAAGTATGGCCTCAACTTCTTCAGGGCCCAAACCACAGCAAAGGCCTCCCTCTCAATAGCTGACCAATTCTTCTCTCTGGGGGTCAGCCTCCTGCTAATAAAAGCTATGGGCTGGTCATGACCATCAAAATTCAGTTGCGATAGAACAGCTCCCACACCCAGCTCCGAAGCGTCTGTTTGGACAATGAATGGTTTGGAGTAGTCTGGACTCTTTAGGATAGGTGCTGTGCACATGGCCTGCTTTAGGTCATCGAATGCCTTCTGACAGCTTGCTGTCCACTGAACTTTTTTTGGCATCTTTTTACTTGTCAGGTCGTTTAGCGGGGTCACAATGGATCCATAATTTCTGACAAATTTCCGGTAATAACCAGTCAGGCCCAAGAAAGCTCGGACCTGAGTCTGGGTGGTTGGAGGAGCCCAGTCCTGGATGGCCTGTATTTTGCTCTCCAATGGTTGAACCTGGCCTCCACCTACAAGGTGGCCCAGGTATACAACCTGTGTCTGCCCTATCTGGCACTTGGTGGCCTTGATAGTGAGGCCTGCCTTCTGCAGGGCCTCTAACACTTTCCTCAGGTGGACCAGGTGATCCTCCCAGGTGGAGCTAAAGACAGCGATATCGTCCAGATACGCCGCACAGAAGTCGTCCAACCCAGTGAGAACTCGATTCACCAGCCTTTGGAAGGTGGCAGGTGCATTTTTCAAACCAAAGGGCATTACCACGAACTGATAATGCCCACCCGGGGTAGAAAATGCTGTTTTGGGCTTGGCCTCCTCAGCTAACCTGATTTGCCAATACCCAGCTGTCAGGTCAAACGTACTTAAGTAGTTGGCCGAGGCCAACCGGTCGATAAGTTCGTCTGCTCTTGGTATCGGGTGGGCGTCAGTCTTAGTGACCGCATTGAGACCTCTGTAGTCCACACAAAACCTCATCTCTTTCTTACCGCCCTGGGTGTGAGGTTTCGGCACGAGCACTACGGGACTAGCCCAGGGGCTGTCCGAGGGTTCAATGACTCCCAGCTCCAACATTTTCTGCACCTCTGTCTTGATGCAGTCTCTGACATGATCAGGTTGCCGATAGATTTTACTCTTTACGGGCAGACTGTCCCCAGTGTCGACCTCATGGGTACAACACTTGGTCTGACTGGGTGTCAGAGAGAACATATGTCGAAAGGATTGAAGAACCTGTTTACAATCCTCTTGTTGATGTCCAGAGAGGCTGCCACAAAAGACAACACCATCTACTGATCCATCGTCAGGGTTCTGAGAGAGCAGGTCTGGGAGAGGGTCACTCTCCTCCTCCTGTCCCTCATCTGTGGCCATGAGCAAGCCCATGCCCTCCCTGTCGACATATGCCTTGAGCCTGTTTACATGGAGCACCCTGTGGGGGCTCCGGGGAGTTCCCAGGTCTACCAAGTAGGTGACCTCTCCCTTTTGCTCAATGATCGTGTGGGGCCCAGACCATTTGTCTTTGAGTGCTGCTGGGGCCACTGGCTCCAGCACCCACACCTTCTGTCCAGGCTGGTACACAGTCCGGACAGCCTTTTGGTCGTGCCAAGCTTTCTGTAATTCTTGGCTCGCCTCCAGGTTTTTAGACGCCTTTTCCATGTACTCCGCCATCCGCGAGCGGAGACCGAGCACATAGTCCACAATGTTTGATGCCGGCTTTCTGAGAGGTCTCTCCCATCCTTCCTTTACCAAACAAAGGGGTCCCCTTACAGGATGTCCGAACAGAAGCTCAAAAGGGCTGTAGCCAACCCCCTTCTGCGGGACCTCTCTGTAGGCGAACAAGAGGCAGGGTATCAGGACATCCCATCTCCGCCGAAGCTTTTCAGGTAGTCCGTGAATCATCCCTTTTAGGGTCCTGTTGAATCTCTCAACAAGCCCATTGCATTGTGGGTGATAGGGTGTGGTGAACTTGTAGTTGACACCACATTCCTTCCACATAGCAGTCAGATATCCCGACATGAAGTTTGCACCTCTGTCTGAGACGACCTCCTTAGGGAAGCCCACTCTGGAGAACACTCCAAGTAGGGCCCGTGCCACCACAGGTGCTGTAGTGGTCCTAAGGGGAATAGCTTCAGGATACCTGGTGGCGTGGTCCACCACCACCAGTATAAACTTGTGCCCTGATGCTGTCTGGGGTTCCATTGGTCCGACAATGTCGATCCCCACTCGTTCAAAGGGTACCCCCACCACTGGTAGTGGTATGAGGGGGGCCTTTGTCGTGCCACCTGACTTACCACTGGCTTGGCAAGTGACACAGGAGCGGCAAAACTCCTTCGTATCTTCGGACATGTGGGGCCAGTGAAAGTGTGGAACAATTCTGTCCCAAGTCTTATTCTGGCCTAAGTGACCTGCAAGGGGAATCTCGTGGGCCAAGGTGAGAAGGAAGCCTCTCAGAGACAAGGGGATGACCAGCCTCCTGGTCGCACCAGGTTTGGGGTCTCTTGCCTCGGAGTACAGGAGTCCATCGTCCCAGTACACTTTGTGGGTACCTGTGGCGTTCCCTGCAGCCTCAGCAGCGGCCTGCTGTCTGAGGGGTTCAAGTGAGGGGCAGTCTAACTGTGCCTTCCCCAGGTCTTCCCTGGAGGGTCCCCCTGAGCCCAGAAACTCAACCTGACCAGGTTCAAGCTCTTGCGGCTCAGTTTCCCTCAGTTCTTTAAGGTCAGCCTCCTCGGAGACTTGATCCACGACCTGGGGCAAGGGGGAAGGCGAAGCCTTACCCTTACTGCTCCTTTTCTTGGAAGGTGTCTGGTCCGTTCTTCCAGGATCCAGCACCTGTTCAGTGGGGCATCTTTTGGCCTGTGACCTGGTCACAGCAAGGACATGTGCTGGCAAGCCTAACATCTCCATGTGAGTCCTCTGCTCCACTTCTGACCATTGTGACGTTTCCAAATCATTTCCCAACAGACATTCTACGGGGAGGTCTGAACTAACCACAACCTTTTTCGGGCCACTTACCCCTCCCCAGGAGAAATCAACAACTGCCATACTGTGATTGGTAGTGACGTTGCTGGCATTGGTCACTAGGTAACTGGTACCTAGCATGATCTGTCCAGGGTCCACGAAGTTAGGCGTCACCATGGTGACACTGGCACACGTGTCCCTGTAGGCCTGAGCCACTTTTCCATTTATCAAAGGTGTCTGTCTGTATTTGCCCAAAGTATTGGGACTGGCATCAGGGGACATATCCATATCCCCTGTACAGACAAGGACGGCCTGAGTGAGCGTGCCGACTAAGTCGTCACTCCCCTCGGTTCCCAAGGTTAACCCAACTAATGCCTTGGGAGGCGCACTACCACTGCTGACTGTACTAGGGGGCGCAGGTGCCTTAGGGGCTGCAGTGGCAGGAGTTTGCCCTCCTTTCTTGGTGCACTCACTAAACCAGTGAGTCTTACTTTTACAGTATTGGCACCACCTTTTTGACTGGCCTTCTTGAGTCTTCTTCTTCTGTGAAGCCTGACCCCCACCCTCTTTGGTTTGTTGGGGACCTGTCGAAGACTTCTGGTCATTTTGTTCGTTCTTGTTACCCTTTTGGTCTGCTTTCTTCTGACCACCCTGGTTCTGGTTCTGGTTCTGCTTGACCCTTGTTCTGACCCATCTGTCTGCCTTCTTTCCCAATTCTTGGGGAGAGGTCAGATCCGAGTCGACAAGGTGCTGATGCAACAATTGGTTCTGACAGTTGTTTAAAATCTGTTCTCGCATGATAAGATTGTACAATCCTGTGTAATCAGTAACCTTGCTACCCAGCAACCAGCCTTCCAAAGCCTTAGTGGCACAATCGACAAAGTCAGCCCAATCCTGAGACTGAATTTTCTGGGTGTCCCGGAACAGCACCCGGTACTGTTCCGTGGTTAAGCCGAACCCATCAATCAGTGTGTTCTTCAGGACTTGGTAGTTGTTAGCATCCTCAGCTCTTGTAGTGAGGAGCTTGTCCCTTCCTTTACCTTCAAAGGAAAGCCACAGTATAGCTGCCCACTGACTTGGGGGGACGCACTGGACAGTGCAGGCCCTCTCCAAGGCAGTTATCCACTTGTGGATGTCGTCCCCTTGTTTAAAGGGGGGCACTATTTTACTCAGGTGTCTAGTGTCTATACCCCTGTCTTTCTCTCTATTGAGAATGCTGCCACCAGTGGGATCTAACCCACTTAATTTCTGCTCTCGGGCCAAGGCAAGTCTTTCTTTGGTGAGGGCAAGTTCTTCCCGCTCGATCCTCAGATTGACCTCCCGCATCTTCGCTTCATGCTCCCTCCTCTGAGGGGAAGTCATTCCTCTCTGAGAAGGTGCCTGAGAGACATGTGTATGAACCGATCTGCCAGAGCCTCTGGAGAGAGACCTAGCTCGTCCGTTCCCAAGGTTAAGCCTGCTTGAGCGTGGGCCCGGGGCTCCCCCAGTTCCATTCTCATGCCTGCTTAAGTTGGTCCTTGTAAGCCTGCCGACTACCACTGGACCTTTGTCTGCCTCGTCTCCCGATAACTCGTCCTCGTCCTCCTCCTCTGTGTGGAGGTCGAGGTCTGGGTCACCGAGGGTTCCCTCTAAGGGAGGCATGTTCCCATCTGCACTGGGGGGACCTGGGTTAGAGGACCTCCTAGCATCGTACGCCTCTAAGAGACCTATCAGTATTGCGATGGTAGGGTTAGAACCCTGGTTTAGCTTCCTGGAGGCACACAGTTGTCTCATCTCCTTGAAGCTAAGAGTTGCATATCGTGACACGACCTGTGGAGAGTCACTGACCACTAAGGGAGTCCCTGCAGACTCTCCGTGGACCGACATGCTTTTCTAGTGAGGTGTAAGTGTTGCACCTACCTACACTATGGGTTTACCTACTGATCCCTTGCTAAGAGTTGTAGTCAGGGTGTGCTAAGCCCTGTTACACTACAACAGCCGGTTCAGTAGAACTCGGAGTATTCTAAGTTAAGTTATATGTACCTGGGTACTTATGTGATCTTTCACTGCGATATTCTTAGGATACGTGTGTGGTAAAACAAAAGCAAGCTCAAATCCCAACCGCTGCTCACCAATGTGAGAAGTTGGCCTGATATGTAGTGCTCACTATTCTAGTGATCACTGTGTATCATTCCAAACGACCCTTATTGATGATTGGTTGTAAGTCAACCTTATAGACCAGCTATCCTAGTAGCGTGGATACGAGCAGTCTTAGGCTAAACTCTAGAGGGCGTGTTAAGCCAGCTGTTTACCATCACATATACCCCTTGAACACCAAGTGAAAGGACACCACACAAGTTGTTATGAAAATAAAGGATATTTATTTATAACAAGACTACCCTGGCTCTTTATGAGTCAGGGAGCTAAGCACACTACAAAACTCTTAGGAAAATACTTCAGTTGCACAATTTACACAAATGCCCGAGGGGCACGAGAAACCATCTACACTAACAGTGAAATGCGAATGGTTAGAGTCTGGAGGTACTGATTCCGGAGTGTTCCGATCAGTGGGACTAAACGAAAAAGGAACTGGACACTTGTAGAGTGAACCTGCGATGGAGCACCGAGATGCTCGAGTTACCTAGCCCGGAGGCTGCGGCTGCGTGAAGTTCGGCAAGATGTCGGGAGTCCTCGTGTAGTCTCAGGAGCCTGAAAGAAGAAGTTGCTGGCAGGCGACCAGTGACGATGTTCAGAGCGATCCAAGCCTGGATCGGTGATGAAGGAAACCTGAAAGCAGAGGGGACTCAGTTCTCAACCGCTAGCCAGCGATCGTGTGGGTACCAGGGGGGTACCGGCTGAAGTCACCTCGACCAGGTGCGTGGGTGACGTCGGACTCGGCTGTTCCTCGGACAAGGAGGCGCGGCGGCGACCAGGAGGGAGGGCGAGCTGTCCCACGAAGGTGTCTGCTGTCGATGATGCTGGGCCCAGGAAGGGGCAGCGGATCTTGGCAGTGGCAACCCAAGCGGGGGAGTCAAGATGGCGTCGGGAGTGGACCAGGAGGGTCCGTGGTACTCCTCTGTTGAAGGGGAGCAAGAGCCAGTCTGGAGCAACCAGACCGGTGATGCAAATAATCTTGGAGCGTCGTGAAGAGGGCCACAAGCCGGTCGGCAAGTGGTCGGACAACGCTGGGAACAGCAAGAAGCGGAAGGGCCCCCACGCAGATCTCGTGGATGCTGGGGAGACAGACTTCGATGCTGGAGCTGCTCAGGGTTTAGGGCTTCTCAAACCCTAGGTGCACTCACTCGAGGGTCCCTCGGTGGGCGTGCTAGATAAGCGTTGTGCAGGTTCTGAAGATAGCCGGTCCCGCAGGTCTCGTCACACCTACGACTCTCAGCTGGGCTGATGAGGTAGGTAAAAGGTCAGAGATGGCAGGGAACTCGGGTCTCGTCGAGCTGGGCAGTCTTGATCCGTAGGAGACGTACAGCAAACCGCAAGCGCTTAGGTGGTGCCTGCTGGTGCAGGGTGGCTACTCCTTAGCCACAAGGGAGAGTCTTCAGAAATAGTCAAGAGTTCCTTTCGTGGAAAGTGGTTCGTGATTCGGAGTTATCCGATTATCTGATTATCCAATTTGGGAAGGGGACTCGCTCCTACCTTTATTCTAAGAAAAGGGGCTGGCCCGTGACTAGGTTCTACCTATGGGTGGAGCCAGGAGGGGGGTGGTTACACCCCTATCCTTTGTCCGGCGTCGCGCCAGCTCAGGGGCTGGTGTGCCCCCGAAACTGGTTTGAGCCGGGCTATGCACAGTGAGCACCGGGGTGCCACTTGCAATCACCTTCCTTTCAGCCCTGCCTACCTGGGATACACAACCCTGTCTGGGATGGTGCTAACACCGCCCTCGACAGGAAACCCTTTGTCCAAGCTCCCCTTGCTGGAAGGTCCCCCAGCAGCAGGAGGTCAGACTTGTGTCTGGTGGCAGCATCCATTTTGTGATGCTGAGGCTTGAGTCAACTTTAACCGGGGTTCAAGGTTACTTCCATGTCGTGTCCCTCTAAAAGGGGGGAATGCTAACCCCGTCGCCAGGACTGGCGAGGGGTTCGTATTCCCATTCGTATGACACCTTACTCGACATGTGTAGGTGATGTGATGCCAAAGTTAGCAAATAACCGCAAGGATTATAATGCATTAAAAGTAGTTGGCCCGCGTCACCATGGAACGGCTATTAGGACTTGGTTCCGCAAGCCGTCGACGGGCTCAGCTCGCGCCAGAGCACCGTCCCACATGATTCCCTGCACTCTGCCTTCAGGATTGATAAGGCCTGCTATAGGAGTGACTGATAGGAATCCATGTGTCCATTTTAGGGTTTAGGTGTAGGAATACTACACCTACAGCAACGGGTGATTACACCACGTGGCCCCAGCTGTCGTGCAGCCAGTTGTGTCAGATTTGGGCGGCCATTCCAGGGGTGGCATAATACATGCTTCAGCCCCTGGTAGGCCCTGGGTACACCGATGCCCTGGATACCTGTGGTATGCTGAGACAGGGACTGACAAGGCGGCCCAGTTCCAATTAGTGGATGCACCTAATGTACATGTGTGTCAATTTCGAGAGAGAACAGCTAGGCTGTGGGTCTGATTGGCAGGCCCACAGCCGGAGAAAGTCGTAAACCAATGAAGCAAAAGCAAAAAATCTGGGTGATCATAGGATTGCAGACCCTACTCTCCTACACACCTGAAAGCTGGTTGAACAAGAGATCCATAGGATTATGCATAGTCCAGAGATAACAAGCAGAATTGCACAGAGAAGAGATAATATAGACAGGATGTTGGTAACCCTAACTGTTGAAGAGGTGACATGACTTTCTTGTAATATGTATACCAACGATGTTAGAAGTTGTACAAGTAAGAAAATATATATGCAGTAATGCTTTCGCTGGTGGATATGATATTTACCTGCAGAGTTCTCACCTTTAGAGCATCACAAGTGTCAAAATCTGGACCAGTAAACTTTTTAATAGCTCCTGCACACTGGTAGGGGCGCCTGCCCCAACTCTGCTCCACATGTGCCACTGTGTGATGTCACTGGAGCCATAAAGTGTCAGTGCTGGAGTAGTGATGTCAGTTGCCATCCATTTTTTAACGCCCCTTTGAGGCAAATTAATGAAAGTATTATCAATGATAAAGGTGCAGTTTTCTTTTAAAATGAAGATAACATAAGAACAGAACAAACATGATCATTGGAATGAACATCTGTGCAAAGAGGAGGCAGTGGGGTCAGTGAGGAATCTGCAGGAAGATATTGTAAACAGAAGAAAAAGTATTTCTGAAGGTAACTTTTTCTTGAGATGGATACATGAACCTGCAGATTCCTCATCTTTTGAATAGATCCCTAAAGTAGATTCCTAAAGCAATCCTCTACTTGGAGATGGGCGCATGGCTGTCTATACCAAAAAAAACCTGAAGAACTGAGTAAGCAATGAGACCATCCTCCTCACTTCGAAATCCAAGCAATAGTGTTTCGCAAACGTATGTAGGAATGACCAAGTATCCTTGAGGCTTTAAAATCCATGTTGGAAGTTCACTTACACATCTAGCCAACCTGAGCAATAAAGAAGATTGTTTTGAATGTTAACAATTGTAAAGCACAGCTATATAACGGTTCAAACGGAGAACACTTTAAGTAGGTAAGAATCAAGTTGAGATTCCATTGTGAAATAATGATTGGAGTAGGAGGGTAATTGCTTGTTAAACCCTTAAAGAATCTTAGAACAATTGGAGGTTTAAAGAGTGATGGTGGATCAGGTAGGCATAGGAAAGCTGATAAGGCTAACAAATAACCTTTAACAGTAGCAACTGAGCAGTCCTGCTGGGCTAGCAAGAGGGCAAAATGGAGAATGCTTCACAGATGAGCTTGAAGAGGATCTATGGATTTGTCTGTACATCATTTAACAAATTTGGCCCGTCTGCCAGAATACACAGTTTTGGTGGAAAGTCTTCTTGCAAATAAAATGACATACACCACTTAAGGAGTTAAAGAAAAGGCACTCCAGTTTCCCCGCTCAATCTCCAGTAACATGTATGTGGAGACTCTGGAGATTGGGGTGTAGAACTGGCCCCTGCAACTGTGAGAGGAGCTCTACCCTATGAGGGAAACAGAGTGGATGGCACAGAGAGGTAAATGAGGTCTGCATACCACACCCTGCGTGGCCAGTTCAGGGCTATTAAGATTACTTGGGTCCATTTGAAGCAAACCTTCCTCAACACTGGAGAAATCATAGGTATGTGTGGAAAAGCGTAATGAAGTGGAAATTTCCACTTTAGGCAAAAAGCATCCCCCAATACTCCCTGCATGAAAACAGGAGGGCACAGAATTTTTGGCAGTGAGGGTTCCCGAGAGTGGCAAAAAGTTCTATTTGAGAAGCCCCTCATAATTAGAAGATGTCCTGGACTTCCTCTGTTTGAAGGCACCGCTTGTGGTAGGCAAGATAATGCCGACAGACTGTCCGCTCACTCCGGCCAGGTGATATGCTACTATATAATTTGATGATCCTGAGCCCAGGACCAGAAACTTAGATTTTCATGGCAGAGAAAAGACGACCCTACTCCCTTTTTGCTTGTTGATGTACTACATTGCAGTTTTTTGTCTGTCAAGATCTGGACTGATTGACCGCATAGGGAAGAGAGAAAGGCCTTAAAAGCCAGGCATTTCACCCGCAATTCTAACAGATTGTCGTTCAGAATCTCTTCTGGTGATCTGATCTCCAATTACTCCAGATAATAATCACCCCACCCTAGGGTGGAGGCATCAGTGATCATTGTTGTCACCAGTAGAAGAAGGTAAAACACTTTCACCTGAGATAGGTTGTCATTCACCCTCCACCATTGCAGATCCACTACAGTGAACTTGGAAATTTTGATATAAGCCTTACAATCTCCATTGTATTAGAACCACTGCCTCAGAAGCACCATTGGAGGGCCCACCTGAACCAATGTGCATGGGTAACCAACAATACGCAGAAGGCCAGTAGACAGAGTAGGCACAAAACCATCAGGTCTAGAATGCTTGCTTCGTCTTTAAACATCGGAATCACAGCCTGAATTTCTTGAATCCTCTGAGGAGGCATAGCTCGATTTGATGTTGTTTTCATTACTGCCCTTTTGAACTGGATATGCTGAGAGGGAACTAAGTGAGATTTGGGCTTGTTGATAGAGAACCCAACGTTGAACAGCTGAGTTGTCAGTTGCAAGGGGTGAGATGCAATCGCTGAAGAATTGGCTTTGATAAGCCAGTTGTCTAGTTACGGAAATACTGGAATTCCTGACCTTCTGAGGTGGGCTGCAACCACTGCCATCACCTTTATGAAGACTTAAGGAGTAGAAGTGAGCCAATGAAAGAAATGCAAACTGGCAGTGTTTGGATCCAACCATGAACCGTAGATACTACCTGTGAGACTTTAGGAGTGGAATGTGAAGGTAGTCATCCTCTAAGTCAATAGACACTATCCAGTCTTCTGCTTCCATCACAAGTAGAACCTGAGCAAGGGACATCATCTTGAACATTTTCCTTTTTGAAGAACCAGTTCAAAACCCTAAGGGATAAGGAAATTACAAGAGTAATATCCCCAACTCCATTCTTGCTCTCAAACCAACTCCACTGCACTCTTTTGTAGCAAGGACAGAACCTCTTGTTGAAGCATAAATAGATGGCCATTTGGTAGAAGAACAAGTGTGGGGTGATGGGGATGGAGTTTACAGGAAGAGATGGGTATACCCTCTGTCCACAATTTGTAAGACTGAAAGGTCCACAATGATGTTTTCCATGTGTGGAAAATGAAAGAAACAATTACACATTTCTAAAGTGCACATCTACTCACGAAGAGTGTCCCGGCGCTATTCGGTATGCCCAAAGGGGATAGAAGCCATTGTTCCCTGCTAACCTCTAAACAAAAAGTTCTTCAATTCCCTTTTAGAAGATCACCCTCCAACTGATAGTTTGTGAACTAGCTAGGCGGAACAAGGGCTGCTTCTCTTTTGTGGCTTGAAAGGAAAAAAGGGAGGTATGGATATTTACAAATATGGTTTGCCTGCTGTTGCTTCTGCTGTCATGCTGAATATTGTTGGAAATCTCTAAAGGAACATCCTCTACTGAAGCCATGACACTTTTTGAACTGGTGGTACCTTCTGAGTTGAGTCTGTAGTGTCAGGTTTCTCACAGATGGGTATACCCTCTGTCCACAATTTGTAAGACTGAAAGGTCCACAATGATGTTTTCCATGTGTGGAAAATGAAAGAAACAATTACACATTTCTAAAGTGCACAGCTACTCACGAAGAGTGTCCCGGCGCTATTCGGTATGCCCAAAGGGGATAGAAGCCATTGTTCCCTGCTAACCTCTAAACAAAAAGTTCTTCAATTCCCTTTTAGAAGATCACCCTCCAACTGATAGTTTGTGAACTAGCTAGGCGGAACAAGGGCTGCTTCTCTTTTGTGGCTTGAAAGGAAAAAAGGGAGGTATGGATATTTACAAATATGGTTTGCCTGCTGTTGCTTCTGCTGTCATGCTGAATATTGTTGGAAATCTCTAAAGGAACATCCTCTACTGAAGCCATGACACTTTTTGAACTGGTGGTACTTTCTGAGTTGAGTCTGTAGTGTCAGGTTTCTCACAGTAGCCTTACTTTACTTAAATCTTTCCTGTGCTGAGTTTGCCTAAGCACCAAAAATCCAAGAATGGCAAGTCCATTAATTGTTAATTAATTGAACAAATTAATGTTGTTTGGACATCCTGTGAAAAATGTCTCAGCCAGACATGTCTTCTGAGAGAGACTGAAGTCCCTATAGCTCTAGCTACTAAGTGTGAAGAATCCAGTCCTTATTGAATCATTTTTTTGCAGATGTTTGGCCATCAGTTATCAGCTTCTTAATGTGGTCTTGAAGCTCAGCAGATAAATTAGGAATCACTGCCTGGGCATAGTCCAATTTGGCATGCACATCACGACCCATCAAACAGTTCACAGTGATAGTTTTCAATGCCACACTTTCTGCAGAAAATATCTTAGCATATTGTTCCATTTTGTTGGTCTCCCGGTCAGATGGTTTAGATGGTAATACACCAGGAGTCCTTTTGGAGAAACAAGACGCCTGTATCACTAAACGTTCAGAGGATGAGTGAGTCATCAAAAAAGAAGGGTCCCCAGGGGCAGGCTTATTTCTATGAGTTACTTGTCTGGATACTGCAGTGGAGGTAGTAGGTTTCTCACAGACAGCTAAATTAGACTCAGTGACGGCTTTACTGAAGGGACAGAGTGGATTTACTGGGTGAAATGGAGGATACGGGACCTCAGTCAAAATTTTGGCCTTGACCACTGTATATGGAAGTGTAAGATCCAACATCTCTGCAACTTTTCCTAGCATGGTAAGAAGTTAACTCAGGTGAAGAGATTCCCTTTCTGGATAGTAATTCCCATTACAGGGAAGTGTTTAAACCACTAGTGTCCTTTTAGTCCTTCAAAGTCGGGGTCAATGAGAACCTGTTTGTCTGTGTCACCAGAAGGATTGTCATGTGGGTCATCCTCCCCATACAAGTATCTTTGTTCTTTAACTAATCTTTGAGTTTCCCTTCTAGAATTAATGCAAGCTAGCATGGACAAAGTATACATAGAAGGCAAAAGTGTCGGCTCAGTTGGTATTGACGAACAACTTACTTATCGACATATCTGTAAGGGACAGATTAGTTTTAGATTCCTTACCTTTAGAATTACCCCCAGGCATCAGACTGGACCCGCAGAATATTTTCATCAGCAGTACCCCTGCGCGTCAAAAGGTGGTGTCGGTCGGCTCTGCGTTCATTGTTGCTGTCGTGGTTGCTGAGATGATGTTGCGGTAGCTCCTTAGACGCTGCCCTCGCTCGTTGACGTCAGTTCTTTTACAACACATTCCACGCCAGAAGCGCAGAGCCATGCAAGACACTGACCACTGGTGCACAAAACTAGGGCCCTGAAAAGTATTTCCTGACCCTAGAAGTCCGTTTGCAGAACAGGGAGGATGGGTGGGGCGGTAAGGAATCTATAACTAATCTATGTCTCTTACAGATATACCGTTACAGAAGGTAAGTAACTTCTTCATCTGAAAGAGACAATTAGTTATAGACTCCCTACCTTTAAAATAGATACCCCAGCAATACCAATCCTGTAGGTGGGTCTGCGAACCAAGTTCACACCAGCAAGTCCTGGAGAACAGAAAGGCCAAAGAAGCCGTCTCTCCGGACTTGGCTGTCCAGGCATTAGTGTCTCTTGAATGTGTGCAGAGATGCCCATGTAGCTGCCTGACAGAAGTCATTGAGGGGGACTCCCCATCCCAAAGCAGTAGTAGCTGCTGTCTCCCTGGTGGAATGGGTGCGAAATCCCACTGGAGGCTGCTTCTTTGCCAGAGTAGCAAGTTTTAAACCACAAAAAGACCCACCTAGAGATGTTCTGTTTGTGCACGGCCCACCCTTTTTTGGCACCCACGTAGCCGAAAAAGAGCTGGTCATCCACCTGGAATTGCTTGATGCGATCCAAATAAAATGAAAGCACACGTTTTGGATCCAGACGGTGGAGCCTCTTTTCCTCCTAAGAAGGAGGCGGAAAATGGGTGGGCAAAGTGATTGTTTGACCAATGTGGAAAGAAGTAACCACCTTGGGAAGAAAAGAAGGTCTGGTTCTTAGGACGTTCTTGTCCAGAGTCCAGCCAGAAAGGGAGGCGTTGAAGAAAGAGCTTGGAGCTCACTCACCCTGCGAGCAGATGTGATGGCAACCAGAAAGGCAGTCTTTAAAGTAAGAAGTCTGAGAGGACAGTTATGAAGCGGCTCAGAGGGAGTGCACATAAGGTAAGTAAGAACCAAGTTCAAGTCCCACTGAGGCATAACGAAGGGAACAGGAGGAAAAGATGAGTAATGCCCTTAAGAAAGCGATTTACAACAGTGGACTTGAAAAGAGAAGGCTGATCAGGAACCCTGAGAATGGCTGAAATGGCTGAGAGGTAGCCCTTTAGAGTGCCCAGAGCAGAGCCCTGCTGGAACAAAGACTGGAGGAACGAGAGAACCTCAGAAAGGGGATCCACAGCCTTTGCTGTGCACCATGCCACAAATGTGCTCTATCTGCAGGCGTATACCTTCTTTGTGGAGGGATGACTGGCAGCCAAGATAACATCACAGACTTCAGGAGAAAGTTCAAAGGCTGTCAACTGTCGCCACTCAATTTCCACGCAAGGAGGTGCAGACTGGACAGGTTCGGGTGGAGGACGGTCCCTCGCTGCTGCGACAGAAGATCCTCCCGTAGAGGCAGTCGGAACGGGGATCGATGGCTATGTGTGACAGTTCAGGATACCAGACTCTTCGTGCCCAATCCGGAACCACAAGGATGACTTGGGCACGGTCGTGCTTGATCTTCTTCAGCACTCTCGGCAGAAGTGGTATAGGCGGAAAGGCGTATAGAAGACCGCAACTCCACTCGGACGAAAAGCGTCGCCTAGGGAGTGCGGCCTTTGGAAATTCCAACGGAATTGCTGACATTGCACGTTCTCTTCAGTGGGGAATAGATCTAACCAAGGCTTTCCCCACTGCTGAAAGAGACCTTGCGCCACCTCCGAGTGAGGATGCCATTCGTGATCCATCATGCAGCTGCGGCTGAGTTCGTCCGCCCTGGCGTTCAGAGAACCTGCCAGGTGTTGAACCACCAGGGATATGCCCTGATGTTCCTGCTATGCCCGGAGACAGAGAGCCTCTTGACATAGGGTCCATGACCCCTACCCCGCCCTGTTTGTTGCAGTACCACATGGCGGTGGAGTTGTCTGTGAACACCTGCACTACTCTTCCCCGCGCAGAGGGAAGGAATGCTTTTAGTGCAAGACAGATCGCCCGAAGCTCAAGAAGGTTGATGTGGAGCCCAGACACCATCGGAGACCATAGGCCTCTGATCTCTGCCTCTCCCATGTGGTCGCCCCACCCCAGAAGTGATGCATCCGTCACCTCTGTGTACTCCGGTTGGGGAAGGGAGAGGGATCTGCCGTTGACCCAATCCTGATTCGTTAGCCACCACTGCAATTGACGTTCAGTGCCCTCTGAGATCTGCACACAATCAGACAGATTCTGCTGATGCTGTGCCCACTGGAACTTCAGGTCCCACTGCAGAGCCCGCAAATGCCACCTGGCATGATCTACCAGCAGGATGCAGGAGGCCATGAGGCCCAGCAGCCTCAGGGTCATTCTGATCGAAGCCCGGGATAGACACTGAAAGATGGGAATCATAGCGCATATATCCCGGACTCGCTGCTCAGGAGGATAAACCCGAAACTGTGTCATGTCCAGAACCACTCCGATGAAAAGGAGCATCTGAGAGGGAGTCCGGTGTGACTTTGGCACGTTGATAGAGAACCCCAGCGAGTGCAGGAGGTCTGCCGTAGTCTGAAGGTGGGAAACGACTGCCTGGGGGGAGTCTGCCTACAAGAGCCAGTCGGGGAGATATGAGAAGACTGGAACCCCTGATCTGAGCAGATAAGCTGCGACCACCGCCTTCACCTTCGTGAACACCCGAGAGGTGCTGGTGAGGCCAAAGGGGATTATGGTAAACTGAAAGTGCTTGTGGCCCACAGTGAACCTCCGGTAACGCCAGTGGGCCGGCCGGCTGAGGATGTGAAAGTAGGCGAATCTGAGCTAGCGTCAACATTTTGAACTTCTCCTTCTGGAGGAAGTATTGACTTTCCTGAGATCCAAGATAGGACACAGGCCTTTTTCTTCTTGGGCACCAAAAAGTAGTGGAAATAGCACCACAACCTACTTCTGGGGCGGAAACTTGTTTGATGGCTCCCTTGGCCAAGAGAGGCGTAACTTCCTGTTGGAGAAGGGCCAGATGATCCTCTGACATTCAATGGGACTGAGGTGGCATGGCCGGAGGGGTAGTCTCAAAGGGGAGGGAGTAGGCCCTTCCGACTATCTGCAAAACTCACCTGTCCAACGTGATGGTGCGCAGTGGGGGAGGAGATTGCGAATCCTGCCGCCCACTGGCGATTAGTGGCCCTGGAAGTTTGGACTAAGAGGGTTTGGAGGTTGCTGCAGAGGGGGCGGTGGTGGACTGGCCCGCTCGCTGGCGCCCAGACCCACAGCGGTGGGACCCACGTCCCCGGCCGTGCAGGGGCTGAACAGCTTGCGCCGGCCTGTGGCTCTGGGTGGAATGTGGCGGGCACCCCTTCTGCAGCCATAAAAGGAGCAAAAATCAGACTGTGCAATGCAGGTAGTGGAGAGGCCCAAAGACCTGGCCATGGCCCAAGAGTCCTTGAAGCGCTCTAGCGCACTGTCTGCTTTGTCACCAAACAGGTGACGGCCATCAAAGGGCATGTCCAATAGGGTAGCTTGGACATCCCTAGAAAAACCAGTCGGCCTCAGCCAGGTGTAGCGTTGAAGGGCTACCGACGTTGAAATCGTCCTGCCTAGCGAGTTGGGGGTGTCAAGTCCACATCGTATGGTAAACATGGCTGCATCTCTCCCCTCAGCGACTGCACGGGAGATCACGGACTGTATCCAACACGGGACGGGTGTAACTGACCAACAGACATGCAGTGTTTACCGACCGCAGTGCCAAGCTGGAGGAAGAACACATCTTCTTCCCAAGATGGTCCAGCTTTTTGGATTCCCTATCAGGTGGTGTGGCAGAGAATGCGCCTTTGGACGTTGAGGCTTGGACTACAAAGCTCTCAGGGGTGGGGTGTTGAGAGAGGAAAGTGGGGTCGCCCAGAGTCGGCAGTGGCGTCGGGCAATCCTTCTATCCACAGGAGCCCCTGTGTTGGGCCTGGACCAGGTGCCCAAAAGGATGTCTGTTAGAAATGGGGGTCTCTAGTTGGCAATGGCTGGCCACTGTCCAAGTAGGGACCCTTCTTCTTAAGTCAGAGTAAGAGGGCTACACCCTTTGATAACCCCTGCTCAACCCTGTGGTAACGTAGCACGAGCAGCTAGGCTTATCTCACAAGCAGTGTGTGAAGCATTTATGACCATACACAGTAACACAGAGAAGAACCCTACAAAGGGACACCATACAAGTAGTTATAAAAAAAGTCTTTATATATAGACTTAACACGACCAATAACGATAAAAAGCCACAATACTGTAAAATAGGATTACTCTTGAAATGCTGCAAAAATAGTTCAAAGTGTGCAAAGTGGAGTTCAGTTTAAAGCGGTGGTCTCTGCGACCCTCTTACTTACAAAGTACCTGGATTTTGTAGCAAAGCAAACAAAATGTCGCAAAGAAGCTGTAGCGATTTTGTGCACACGAGGCCGGCGATGCGATGAATCCTTGCCGCGAGGGAGGAGACGATGCGCCGATCTGCTGATGCGTATGGGGACAAGGCGACAAACTTTTGCATGCTAGGCTGTTGATGTGATGACTCCTTGCGGCGAGTGGGGAGACGAGGCGACGATCCTGTTGTGTGTGCGATCGAGTTGCGATGTGAAGAAATGGCGCTCTGCGAGGGAGTGATGATCCTGATGCGATGTGATGAAAATGGCGGATGCCCGGTGTCTGCGCTGCGATGTCATGATGTGATGCGATGATCTCGATGCGATGATCTGTGGAGTTAGCGAGCACTTGGCAGCCTGCAAACGTGCGATGCGATGATCTTTGGTCGCGAGCACTCAGTGGCAGCAGCGCGATGATTTTCCGGTGCGCTTTCAGCTGCGGCGGCTCGCAAACGGGTGTTAGTGGCGAAAGCAGCACTTTCTTCTCTGTAGTAGAACTAGAGGCCCTGGAACTCACAGGAGCCTCACCTGCAGATAGAAATCCTCGCTGGGAGGAATCAGGAGGCTGGTGGTGAAGTCTGATGTGCCTGAGACTTCAGCAGGAGGCTAGCTCTCTCCTAGCCCTTGGGTGATTGCTTTAGCAAGATTAATAAAAGTTCTCTCAAAGTCCTTTTCCCTCTTCTTCCAAGTCCAATGGTAACCACTGCAGGCCAATCCAAGAAACCGCCCACAAGAATAGTCATCTCCTGCAGATTCGTTCAGTTACACGGACAGAGGTTCGTTATCCAGGAGCAATACAATTTGTAGGGGTTTGGGCACAGGTATTTATACCCCAAAAGTCTTTGTTCTAAAGAGTTACAAGTCACTAAACCAAGCCAGAACCAGTTCTGCTCAGTCCTGAAGCACTTTGTTTACCAGGCTGCATCCTTCCTTTCAGAGAGAGGGGGTCTGCCATCAGACGCACAGTAGGAGGTGGAGCCAGCATTCACCTTCCCAGGCACAGCCCTATTCAGGTCAAGGAGCTACCCCTCCCCATACTCCAAATGCAGATCTCTCTATTCAACCCAGGTCTGACTCAGCCTGCCCTGTCCCTCCAAAACCAGACAGACAATACACATAACAGCAGAGCACACTGGAAGGCTTAGGCAAGAAAATACCTACTTTCTAAAAGTGGTATTTTCAAACACAAAATAGAAAAATAAACTTTACTAAAAGATGTATTTTAATATCCTGAGCTCAGGCATACTAAATTCGTTTTTCTACCATGTTCCTTGGGTCAATTAGGATTATAGAATGTAATAGTCAAACTGCCCATTCTGGCCTATGGAGAACAGGTAGCCTTACAGTAGTGAATAACGAAATTGGGTGTAATTCACTACCAGTAAATGCCACACACACCAAGGCATGTCCTACCTTACACATACAATGCACCCTACCATAGGGGTGACTCACATGATGCCAAGGGAAGGTTCAGGGGCTGGGAAGTGGGTGCACTTCACAGCCAAGATGGCAATTCTGGACTGCACACAGACTCTGCAGTGGCAGGTTTAAGACACCCTTTAAAAGCTGCTTCTGTGGGTGGCGCAAACCAGCGCTGCAGACCCACCAGCAGCAATTGGTTTACCAGCCCTGGGCACACTCAGGCCACGCTACTAGGGACTAACAGGTAAACCAAATAAGCCAATCATGGATAAACCAATTCACATGTCATATTTACACAGGGAACATTCGCGCTGTGGCACTGAATGGCAGTGGCACAGTGCCCAGAGCATCTAACACTAGCAAAAACAGAGGAGACAACAGCGAAAAATGGAAGGGAGACCCACGCCAATGGTGCCAGGTCTAACATGTGTCCCCTCCAGCTGAAATGTGGGGAGAACTACCCACCCCCTTGGGAGTTCTCATCACTAAGGCGGAAAAATCTGGACAGACCATCAGCATTGGCGTGTTTTGTACCAGGGTGGTGTTCCACCGTGAAGTCCATACCCTGTAGGGAAATGGACCACCTCAACAACTTGGGATTCGCACCCCTCATCTGCATCAGCCATCTGAAGGGCCTGTGGTCTGTCTGAACCCGGAAGTGAGTCCCAAACAGGTATGGTCTCAGCTTCTTCAGTGCCCAGACCACAGCAAATGCCTCACGCTCAATCGCACTCCACCTCTGTTCCCGTGGAAGTAACCTCCTACTGATGAAGGCTACAGGTTGGTCTAGTCCCTCCTCATTTATCTGTGACAGAACGGCCCACACCCCATGCTCTGAAGCATCTGTCTGGACAATAAATTCCTTAGCAAAATTGCTGTACACATGGCAGTCTTAAGGGCATCAAAAGCTTTCTGACAGGTGTAAGTCCAGTTCACAATCTTTGGCTGCTTCTAGGAAGTCAGCTCAGTCAAGGGTGCAACAATGTTGCCATACCCATTGACAAACCTCCTGTACTAACCTGTGAGTCCTAAGAAGGCCCTCACTTGGGTCTGGGTCCTTGGGGGCCTCCCAAGCCAGGATGGTTTCAATCTTGGGCTGTAGGGGCGCCACCTGGCCACTCCCAACCTGGTGTCCCAAGTACACCACAGAACCCTGCCCAATCTGGCACTTACTGGCCTTGATTGTGAGGCCTGCTCTACGCAGCGCCATCAACACTTCTCAGAGGTGGCGCAAGTGGTACTCCCAGGAGGAACTAAACACTGCAGTGTCATCCAGATAGGCGGCACTGAAATCCTCCAGCCCAACCAACACCTGGTTGACCAACCTCTGAAAGGTAGCAGGGGCATTCTTCATCCCAAAGGGCATCACACGGAACTGGTAGTGCCCATCTGGGGTGGAGAATGCTGACCTCTCCTTTGTCCCATCAGTTAAGGCGATCTGCCAGTACCCAGACGTTAGATCAAACGTGCTGAGGTACTGGGCAGCCCCTAACCGATCTATGAGCTCATCAGCTCTGCAGATGGGGTGCACGTCGGTCTTCGTGACCGAATTGAGACCTGGGTAGTCCACACAGAACCTAAGTTCAGGGGTGGCACCAGGCGCTGCAGCTTTTGGTACCAAGACCACGGGGCTTGACCAAGGGCTACTAGAGGACTCAATTACCCCTAAGGCCAACATTTTGGAGACCTCCTCCTTGATGTAGGCCCTGACCCTGTCAGTCACTCTGTAAGCCTTGTGCTTGACAGGAGGACTGTCCCCGGTGTCCACTTCATGGACGCACCACTCAGTGACACCAGTCACCAGGGAAAACAAATCTGGAAATTGCACCAACAGCTGGCGACAATCTCTCTGCTGCTCAGGGGTCAGTGTGGTGGAGAGGACCACACCCTCCACTGACCCATCCTTCTCTCCTGCACACAGGAGGTCAGGAAGAGGCTCACTCTCCTCCTCCATTCCTGCATCTGTGGCAAGAAGCATGCCCTCTTCAGACCTCTCAAAGTGGGGCTTCAGGCGGTTCACATGCAGGGCCCGCAAGGGGTTCCTGGGAGACTTAAAGTCCACCAAGTAGGTAACTGGACTTTTGCGCTCCACCACCTCAAATGGACCGGTCCACTTATCTTGGAGCGCACAAGGCTCCACTGGGGCCAGTACCCAAACCTTCTGACCAGGTTGAAACTCGACCAGAGTGGTGTTCTGGTCGTGCCAATGTTTCATTTCCTCCTGACTGGCTTCCAGATTTACTTCAGCAAGTTTTCTGAAAAGCCGAGTCTTGTTCCTGAAGGCCAATATGTAGTTAAATACATCTTGGGGAGGTTTCCTGGGAGATTGCTCCCAGCCTTCCTTGACCAGACTCGGAGGTCCTCTTACCGGATGGCCATAGAGCAGTTCAAAGGGACTGAACCCTAAGGACTTCTGTGGCACCTCATGGTAGGTAAACAACAGGCATGGCAAGAGGACGTCCGACTTACACCTCAGGGGCTCCTGTAGGCCCATGATCATGCCCTTCAAGGTCCGGTTGAACCTTTCAACCAGACCATTACCTTGGGGGTGGTAAGGAGTGGTGAACTTATAAGTTACCCCACACTCCTTCCACAGAGACTTCATATACTGGGAGATGAAGTTGGTTCTCCTGTCAGACACCACCTTTCTGGGGAACCCCACACAGGAGAAGATCCCCATCAGTTCACATCCCACCACGGGTGCCGTCATTGTCCTGAGCGGGATGGCTTCAGGGTACAAGGTGTCATGGTCCACCAAGACCAGGATGAACATGTTGCCCATGGCTGTCTTGGGGTCCAGAGGCCCCACAATGTCAATGCCCACTCGCTCGAATGGGGTACTGACAACCGGAAAGGGCTGGAGTGGGGCCTTGATCTTTCCCCCACTCTTCCCACTTGCCTAGCAAGTCTCACATGTCCTGCAATGAGCGTCTGAGCTCTTATGCATCTGGGGCCAATAAAAGTGGGTGGCCGGCCTCTCAAAGGTCTTGGTCTGCCCCAGATGTCCTGCCAATGGAATATCATGAGCCAACCCCAGTAGGAAGGCTCTGAAGCACTTGGGTACCACCAGCACACGGGCTGACCCCGGCTCAGCATCCTTAGGCTCGCTATACAGGAGACTGTTCTCCCAATAAATCAGACGTGAACCAGACTTGTCACCTGCTGCCTGGGCTGCAGCCTGTTGCCGCATACCCTCAAGAGAAGGGCAAACTCTTTGCTGCTCACAAAACTCCTCCCTGGTGGGCCCTGCTTCCTGCTGCCAATGGGTCAGCTCAGGCAGGTCCCCCAGTTCGGCGATCTGCTCCCCGGTAGGCTCCAGGGCATCTCCCTCAGGGTCTGCTCCCTCCTGGGCCGTGGAAACCAAGGGGGCCGGCTTCCGGCACCCCCTGTCCCTTCTCTCTAAGGCAGGGATCTGGGCCATACTCTCAGGCTCCAGGTCCTTCTCAACCCCCTCCTTGGCTGCCATGGACCGAGTGGTAGCACACGCCCACTCAGGCAGACCCAGCATCTCCAAGTGAGATCTCCTCTCCACCGTAGCCCACGGGGAGTTCTCTAAATCATTGCCCAACAGATAGTCTACAGGCATGGCGGGCCTCACAGCCACCTGAAGAGTTCCTCAGACCTTCACCCCACTCAAAGGGAACCTGAGCCACCTCACATTGGCTCTCTGAGTTGTTTGTGTACACTACTGGGTAGAATGCATGGGGAACAACCTGCTCTTTGGACAACAACCGGGAGTTGACAGCAGTTACACTGGCTCCTGTGTCTCTTAGAGCCTCCACTCAATGGCCATTGATGGTCACCCACTGCCTGTATTTTTTAGTGTTATCAGGCAGTGTATGCTTAGGGACTATCTCAAAGTCTCCTAATGAGACAAGGGTCAACTCTACGGGATCCCACCCACCTTGGGCACCCATCTCCTCCCCTCCCAGGTCTACACCAGCAAGCTGGTGGGGTGGTGCAAGGGGGTGGTGCATTAGCATCCCTTTGAGGGCACTGGGGATCAAAGTATCTGTGGCCCACTTGACCACACTTAAAACAAGTAAGGGGCCCCCTCTGAACAGGCCTACCTGTCGGGGGCACTGGCTTCTTCTCTAGGGGAGGCTGGGACACCACTGCTTGGTTCCCTTGAGAATTACTTTGGGGCCCTCTTTGGAACTCTCTCGGTTTACCCCTGTTCCCCCCCCCCCACTTCTCTGCTTGGGACCCTGCCCACCTTTGGTGAAGTCTCCCACTGGACCCTTGCTTACCCGGGGGCTCACCCAGCGGTCCGCCTCCTCAGCAAACTTCCTAGGGTTAGTCTGCTTGCAATCAATCAGGTGCTGGCGTAGCTCAGGAAAACAGTTACTAGATAAATGCTCCCATGCAATCAAATCATAAAGCTGCCAAAAAGTTTCTACTTTGCTTCCTTTTACCCAGCGTTCCATTGCTCTGCAAACAAAAGACACATATTCAACCCAATTGGTACCCTCTAGCTTCTTGCAGGTCCTAAACCTCTGCCTATACATCTATGGGGTCAAACCATAGCGGGTCATCAAAGCTTCCTGCATGTGGGCATAAACCATCCTACTTTTCTGGGGCAGGTCCAACAAGGTATCCCTCCCCTCACTCACAAAGCGTCCCCACAACCCCGCTCCCCAATACTTCTCAGGGACCCGGTGGGACACCATGGCTAATTCGTAGGCTGCAAACCATTGCCCAATATCTTCACTTTTGTAGAAATCCTTAATAACCTCCTTGGGTATATACACTCTACTCTCAGTATGCACTACAGGTATGCTGCCACCAGAGGGGGGAGATCTCTACACTCTTTGCTTTAATCTCCAACTCCCTCAATATTCTCTCCTGTTCAAGTTTCATTTTCATAATCTCAAATTCTAACTTCTTGTTCTCTAGGTCCCTCTGGCAATCCATTTTAAGCTTAGCCATCTCCATATTATGCCGCCTATCTCTCTCCCTGTCCTCCATCTCTTCCGGGGACAGACCCCTTGCGGACACGCTAGTGCCCGGGCTGGAAATCGCTTTATCTCCCACCAAATCTACTACTTCACCCTGATGCTCTCCTGCATTCTCTTCCCCCTCCACAGGCTCTCCCATATTCTTAGGGGCATCCCTGGCGTCTAGCCAGGCCTTCAGCGCCTTGTAAAACTCCTCCCTCCCAGTGAGACATGTGATAGGGACTGTGAAGCGTTTGCAAAAATATTTGAGCTGCTTGGCATTGTAGGTTTCTAATTTCTTTTCTTCCCAGGAGAGATCCTCCGAGGCATTGGATCTTGAGGTTCCGTGTGAGACGGGACGGCACTTTTTGAGTGGTGACGAATATGGATGAGTTTGGTATCTATGAACCGCAAATGACGAGTATAGTGGGTGTACGAAGTTTCGCTATACAGCCACGTATGGTTCGCCTCATTTTCGGGTTTCGTTCATTCGAACCCTCGGGTTCCATTTTAGATACAGCGTCCATTTTGTTTCTTGCCCTCAGGTAGCCAGCGAACGGGCTTTTTGTCCGCTTCGTGACCCTGGAACTTTCAAGCTAGTACGAAGGACACGTGTTCCTTCGAGGTGACTTTTACGATGAGGGAAATGACACGAGTGAGGCAGATGGCCCCGCTCAAGGCCCATCTTGCCGCTCCGGTCTATTGTTTCAGTCACGCATACATTAGACACGAGGTCTTTGACCCCTCTATCGAGTTTCCTTTATTGCCCCTAACACTCTTTTCTAACCTGTTGTGCATCCTCGTTCTTTCCCCGCATTCTGTTTTTCGTCCTTCCTTAATGCTTTTATGGTGGGGAGGAAATGTGTTTATTGTGGAGGGAATATGTTTTTACAGTTGGGAACTGACAGGACTGTTGTAATTATGTTCCGGCCTCCTGAAACATGAATGCGACCCTTTTGAAGTTTATTGTGGGAACCGAGTTGTAACCTTTGTTCGCCATACTGTGCTATGGCAAAAACGTGTATAAAAGGAGCGACCCACTTCTACGAATTTGAAGCAGTCTCCGAGAACCTACACGTTGTGTACTTCTTGTGACCTCTGTATCCCTGCAGTAAATAAACGCTGATCTCTGACGTCGCTGGAAGTGTCCCGTGTCTCTGTGTTTGGTACGCCAGAACAGGTAACCCACGAAGGTTTCAGGTGTTGTTCCCTGGCACCGCTGGGTCTTAAGAATAACCCAGTCCTTCAGTTGGCGCCCAACGTAGGGCGACATCAACGGTACCGGTCCAAAGCCCGACGATCGTGAGGAACTTCGTGTGAAATCTCCGAGGGAAGGTGCACCCCGCTTCACCGATCCAGTTGTCGAAATAAGTGGCCCGACGTCTTTTCCCGCGAAGATCCCCGCCTCCTGACGGCTGCGACGGACCGATGCCCTGACTGTCGACCTGTTTTGGCGCCTGGCGTAGTCCTTTGTACGGCGAGACGATTGACGGGCCTTCCTGGTGACGCCATTGCTCTCTCAGTTAAGTATTTGTGGGTCGCTCCCAGCATTGCTTTGTTGTTTGCATGGTTCCATAGCATTCGTGGTTCTTAGTTGTTGGGTTTTATTTGACGATTGCAATTGCCAAAAACCGAGGGTCTTGCATCTTTGCGAGGACATCGTAATTCGATAGCCCTTGAAGTTTGTATACTTGGCTAGTGTGCACGATGCCTGGCCGTAGTACTTTGTTTGGGTTTCTCAAATGTTGCAGCATGGATTCCCGGCTGGAGGATTCATGTCCGATACCTCCGGCTGGAACTCCGCTTTATGAGCTCTATAGTCGCCATGGCGTGGGTCCTATCGTATATAATGAATATTGGGTTCGTTACACTAAAAAGGATGGCGTCCTTAGTTGGCCACCTCATGGTAGTTTCGAGACTGCCATTTTAGATAACTTGGAAGCTAAATTATTTAAAAAGAAAGCTAGGCCGGCCATGTTTGATTCCTTCCGGTTATGGCGGAAAGAGGCCAAACAGAAAGAAATCAAACAGAATAAGAAAAATAAGCGAGAAGGTGTTATTACGGTGATGCGAAATGCGGAACAGTATCAGTTAGACAAAGATGAGAAAGAGCAGGAAGTTAGCGCTCGGCTTCACCATATGGCAGTGGACAAATGTTATCCGGCGCTACCTTCTACGATCGATAAGACAGGAGAAGAATCGGTGGAAGATTCGCTTTTGTCTTATCTGATGAAATCGCCACCTCCCTATGCTCCCGATGTTATGGGTCCCGTTCGTCCACCTCTTCCTCAACCCGCTGCTTTGGCGGCTGCTGGTCAGCCCGCCGTTCCTCCCGTCCTCCCGAATCCCCTTGGGCCACAGATCATATATCCTCTTGTCCCGGCTTCTCTCCCTATCGCGCCTTTCCAAGTCCCTCCTCAGCCTGTCGTTCCCGCTACTCCTGCTGCTGCGTCTACTTCTACTGTTTCCACCCCTATGGCTGCTACGCCTGTATCTTCTTCCTCTTCTCCTTCTGTTCGTAGTCGTCTTATGACTGCTGTTGCTTCTCTTTATTCTCCGCTCTTTGGGCCGATACTTGGTTCAACTCTTTCAGATGTTGCTCAAAGACGCAGCCAGCTTCCTGATGGTAGGGAACGTGAATCGTTGGTGAAAACGGCACGTAGATGGATTCGTAACCCTGTTAAATACACCCCACGTGTAGTGTTTGAAACGTTTTCTCAGTTTAATGTGCCCACGCAGCGATTTGTGTTCGAAGAATTGTGTAAGTCATTGAAAGAGGAGTGGGACGATGATATAGCTGATGATATACCACCTGAGGTTTCCGAGCTACAGCTTCGGTTTGCCACGGGTACAATTGTAGGTGACAAAGTTCGAGAGGCTCTGGAACGCTTGCTATCCCTTCGATGTACAGTGCAACCACGTGCGCTGTTTAAGGACGCGACCGCGGAATGGATGGCACAACCTGGTCAATATCCTATGCGGGAAGTTCCCCCGGTATGGATGCCAGGTGATCAGGCTGCTAACCCTCCTGTCCCAGGCCATTTCCAGAGAGTGTGGATACACCTCCCTTGGAAGCGATCGGAAGTTTTGCAAGTGAAGCAATCCTTACCTGATCCCCGTAAGAATCCTGCAGGGTATTATAAAGAGCTGTCCCAATTGGTGGATGCTACTGTTATGAACCTAGCTGATATTGATATGTTGTTCGGCAATGTGGTGCCTTAGCCGATTTGGGCGAAAATTCGTCACGAGAATCACGTAGCCGAGTTAGGCGGTGACTGGCCTGCCCTTACAGCGGCAGATGCCCGGCAGGTTGGTGGGGCTAAACCCGAACAGATTATTGTGGCTTTGCCCCAGAGAATAATTACCCTCATGAAAACACTTATGCCAGCGATGCGCGTCAATTGGGACAAATTATCGGCGTGCAGGCAAAAGAGGGATGAAAGTGTTTCTGATTTCTTTACAAGATTTGAGGAAGCGTTTATTGATCATAGCGGTCAGGACATGGGTTCCGAGGGTGGTCAGCGGCTGTTCGTTGATAAATTTGTCTCAAATTTGTCACCCGACCTTGGCAATAAGTTGAAGAATTCTGAGAGTGCGTGGGCTGTTTCTACCACTGCCCAAATATTGGCTACGGCCCAATATTACGAAAATAGAGAAAAAGAGGAAAGTGAGCGTGCAGAAAAGAAAACTAAGGATCTCAAAACTAAGGTCTTGTTGCAGCAAGCCTATCCACCGCGTTCGAATTTCAGTGATACACAGCAGCCGAATAGATCGCAATCACAGTTCTCTAGACCACAGCCGCGCAATGCTTCGCCTGCGCCTCGCTTTGTGCTGGGATATAATCAGTGCGCGTATTGTCGTGGGGAAGGCCATCTGAAGTTTGATTGTCCGGTTCTCCGTGATAGGACCAATGGCGTATCGGCTCGGGGAGGACGTAGCGGTCCGCAACAGGTCTCTCGTGGTAGAGGTCGCGGAGTTTCCCAGAATCAGGCCGAACGCTTTGCGATGTCTTCGGATTCGCAAAATTGTTTCGATCGGCGCGAACAATCGTCCGGTCGGTCTACACAGTATCATGTGGATGATTGCTATGTTGAGTATGATGTTGATGCGGATGGTATCTACTAGGACAGCCATAGACAAAGGAAGGGAGAAGTATCAGTCCCGGTAGATCAGAGAGGGCCTTATGTTGCAGTAGCCACTATGGGCGTTGTTGAGCCTTTTCTGTTGGACACTGGTGCAGCAAAAAGTTCCATCATGCATTCAAAACTCCCTGGCGCGCCTTTGTCTGGCTTAACGAATGTTTCCGTTGGATTTTCTGGCGCCCCCGTTAGCAATCCAGTTTCTAGCCCTTTGCCCCTTACAATTGGGTCTCATGAGCTGGAAGCTCCTTTGCTTTTGACTACTGGTTGTGGTGAGAATCTTTTGGGTTTAGATTTGTTGAAAAGGTTACATGCGACTTTGTACTGTTCTCCTGCGGGTGTGGAGCTTACTTTGGGTAAGAGCGTGATTTCCCCTATGTATTTATCGATCGATAAGTTCCCATCGGAATTGAGATCTCTCCCAGACTCCTTGTGGGCGACAGGTCCCAATGACGTGGGCCTGTTGGATATACCACCTTATGTTGTCCAACTAAAAGTTGGTGCGCGTTTGCCGCGTATACCTCAGTACCGTATTTCCCTTGATGGTGAAAGGGCACTGTTAGCAATCATTTACGATCTGATCGGCAAAGATGTTATTGAGGAGACACGAGGTAATGTGTGCAATAGTCCCGTGTTGCCTATTCTGAAACGAACGGATCCCTCCAAGCCTCCCGTGTATCGTCTAGTTATCGACTTACGGGAGGTAAATAAAGTCGTTGTTCCGCAGTTTCCTGTGGTGCCAGACATTACAGCTTTACTGACTCTGATTCCAGCCACTGCATCATGGTTCTCGGTGATCGATCTGAAGAATGCGTTCTTTAGCATTCCGATTGCTGAGGAAAGCAGAGACTTGTTTGGTTTCTCATTAGGTGGTCGTAGCTTCCGATTCAAACGCGCTCCACAGGGCTACTGTGAGAGTCCATCCATCTACAGCCAAGCTCTTAAAAGTCAGCTTGATGCATTTGTGTTACCGGCTGGTGCAGCCTTGATTCAGTACGTTGATGATCTGTTGGTTGCTGCTGACACTAAACAGCTCTGTAGAGCCGCTACAGTGTCTTTGTTACAGCATCTCTGTGCTTTACATCATAAAGTGTCTCCTTCTAAACTACAATATTGTTGTCAAGAAGTTACCTATCTCGGTCACTTATTGTCAAAGGCGGGAAGAAGGTTGACCCCGAACGAATTGCAGCAATTGCTCGAATGCCTGTGCCAGCAACTCAGAGAGATGTGCGTGCCTTTTTAGGTATCACGTCATACTGCAGACAGTGGATCCCGAACTTTTCACTGTTAGCGAAGCCATTGGTAGCCCTCACGTGCAAGGACGTTTCAACCCCTTTGCCTTGGACGGAGGAATGCCAGAAAAGTTTCTCTGAACTACGTGATGCGCTGTGTTCGGCTCCTGTGTTAGGTACTCCTGATTACAGCAAGCCTTTCACATTATACGTCCATGAGAGGGACGGTTGTGCGTTGAGTGTTCTAACGCAACAATTTGGTGATAAGCAGCGTCCGTGTGCATATTTTTCCTCGACCTTAGACCCGGTGGCTAGAGCGTTGCCAAGTTGCTTGAGGGCGACAGCGGCAGCTGCGGCGTCTATTCGGCAGTCCGCAGGCCTGGTCATGGACAATATGCTCATAGTAATGGTTCCGCATGCAGTTGATACGCTCTTGAATCGGACAAAGACTCAACATCTGACGAGTGCAAGGTTGTCCGGGTACGAGCTGACCCTTTTGGCAAGTCATATACAGATTAAGCGTTGTAATGTACTGAATCCGGCGACATTGTTGCCGATTAATATAGGATCAGATGATGTGCTGCCCCATGATTGTTATTTACGGACTGAGGAAGAAACAAAAGGTCGTGTGGACCTGAAAAACACCCCCTTGTCAGACCCTGATGGTACTTTGTATGTGGATGGCTCTTGCTTCAAATTGCCGAATGGCGATGTGACGACTGCGTATGCTGTGGTGACATTAAGCACGATTGTGGAAACTGCGAGATTGAACCAGAATTCAGCACAAGCAGCAGAATTAATTGCATTAACAAGAGCGTGTGTTCTGTCGAAGGGAAAGCGAGTGAATGTGTTTACCGACAGTCAGTATGCGTTTGGCGTTGCGCATAACTTTGGAAGATTGTGGAGAGAAAGAGGATTTATGACATCGCATGGTACAAAGATCCAGCACGGGCATCTCGTGAATGATCTTCTGGATGCACTTACGTTGCCTAAACAAGTGGCGATCGTCAAATGTAGTGCACATCGGAAAGTGACGGATGATGTTGGTCGTGGTAATGCATTTGCGGATGAGATTGCTAAGGAAACGGCTAAGAATCTTGCGACTCGAATGTATGTCACGAGTTCAGTAAGGTGGCCGACGGAGACTAGTATGTGTGAAAATACTGTTGAAAGTGTGAAAGAAATTCAGAACGAAGCTACTGAAGCTGAAAAGACCAAGTGGAAAGAAAGTACAGGGAAATTGGATATGCATGGATGTTGGGTTGACCTGACGGAATGTCAGAGGTGGATGTTACCAGACGCGTATGTATTAGCTGTTGTGACGATGGCCCATGGGTTGTCACATATTAGTGCGAAAGGGATATGCAAGTTTTTGTCTCCTGTATGGAGGAATGATGGTATCGCTAAGTGTGCCGAAAGAGTGGTTAAAAATTGTATGGTGTGCTTGATGCACAATCCCGGAAAAGGTACCCCCACTCCACCTGGTCATTTCGCTCCTCCTGCCTGTCCCTTTGAGGTTATCCAGCTGGACTTTATCCATATGGAGAGATGCAATAATCTGAAGTATGTTTTAGTTGTGGTTTGCGCGTTCTCCAGATGGATTGAGGCCTATCCTCTTAAGGATAATACTGCCCTGTCAACAGCAAAAATCCTGCTGAAGGAGTATTTTCCTAGGTATGGAATGCCGCGGATTGTGTGGTCGGATAATGGAAGTGAGTTTGTGGGAAGTGTAATGCAGAGTGTGTGTAAAGGCCTTGGAATACGACAGAAATTCCACAGTGCCAACCATCCTCAGGCAGCGGGTTTGGTCGAAGGGTACAATGGTACCCTGAAACTGAAACTCGCTAAGATTCAAGCTACGACTGGTCTGTCATGGCCTGATGCCTTGCCTCCTATCGACCAGAGCAACTGCACACTCTCGAGTAGGGCTCAGCCCATATGAGATTGTGTTCGGTCGTCCTGCAAATATTTGGGGAGTCCCGAGACCTAGGGCTTTTGATAGTCTTGAATATCCAATGTTGATCGATTACTTGTATGATTTGACCACTAAACTACGATTAATTCATCAACAGGTCTTTGCAGCTCTACCAGCGCAGACAGAGGGTCCTGGACATCAGCTCCGGCCAGGAGATTGGGTGGTCACCCGAAACTTCGGTCGGAAGCGTAACTTGGAGCCCAGATTTGTTGGACCCCACCTAGTCTTGTTGACGACGAGGACAGCGGTTCGACTGGAGGGCCGGAAAAATTGGGTCCATGCCAGTCACACAAAGAAGGTACCGATCCCCTTACCAACCGACGGTTGGGTGAGAACTGGGATTTCGGCCGGAGAAACTGAGACTCCCCCGCGTTTTGTGCCATTCAGCGACGCCCAACTTGTGGAGGAGGATTCGTCTTTGCCGAGTCCACAGGTGGAGTCATTAGTAGCAGAGAACCCAAGGTCCGACTCGTCATCCACTTCATTGAACACTGTCGTGCCAGCTGAACAATTGTTCGTAGAGCAAACTCGACCTGGAAGAAGTCGATACTTTCTTCGTTCAAGGACTAATAAAAATTAACAGTATAGTGGTTTTTAACGTTACGAATATTATGAACAATTACATCCTTTCTTTTTGAGTTTTTGTGCTTTCCACTGCTAAGAGACTTGTAATAACTTTGAACGTCTCAAGGAAACCTCGCCATCCGGGTTACCGTAGGGCCGTGCGGGTACTTCTTTCTGCTTAGCAGGTCTCCGACGTTAGGTTGGTTACTTTTGTCGATCTCTGGGAACTCCTGGGGATTGATAATCGCTACTCAGAACGAAGTGCGTCAAGTACGTCACGGACGGTTTGTAGAGGATGGCATTCTCTAAGCTGGTGGAAGAAGAAAGGGTGTTGGCACAGAGATCAGAGTTATGGAGGGTTGTACGAACAAAATGTTTTCTGTTTCAGGTGTTTCTATTGTTCCTAACTGTATCTATGTTATTGGTGGGTGGAGTGTATTTCGGAGTATCGTTGTTCTTGCCTTCTGTTTCACCTACCTCTTCTCTTAATCTAAGTTCCCTCACCACTGTCTCCCCACATTCCTTTCATCCTTTGCCTCAACATGAGCAGGTTAGACGTGCGGAATTCATGAATAATTCCTTTGTTCAACTCCTGCATCAGCATCAGTTGGTGGTGAATACTACCAATTATTGGGTATGTGGGTTAATGCCACACACCATGGATAGGGGTATTCCGTATCTGGTCCTCCCATACAGTTCCCAGGGTTCAGCTCGGGCTTTCCAAACTATGTTCCGCAGTGCACTAGATTCCTACCCCAGTCGAGAGCCACGATCTGTCAACTTCGGTCCTGGGCCGTACCACAAGCCTTTGGCGATAGCCATAGCAGATCTGGACAGAGATGTTTTCGATGCATCACTCATTCCAGACGAAGAAGTGCAGGCCTATAAGGATCTGAGTGAGACTGAGTATAGTACATCAGTGGGTGATAGACAGCTTAAGAGCTCGTCCCCGATATGGATTGTACCGCACCTTGGTAATTTCTGCTTGCAGGGTTTGGGTCGAAATCCAAGAGCACAACTTGGGAACAGTGCTTGCACTGAAACGTACGTTCTACCGATGCTCTCCTCCCCTGTTTTTCTGACTGCTAAGGGCACCTATTTTGTGTGTTATGAACGCGCATATACATGGTTACCCCGCGACTTCTCGGGTACCTGTTATATTGCGAATCTTTTACCTCCGACCTTCACAGTTGCCTCGGACTACCACAAAACTAGAGTTGTGAGAGGCGTCATTAGCAAAGAGGATACTGCTGGTCAAGAAGCAGGAGACTTCTTTAAGGGTTTCTTGCCGTTTTGGGGACCTATGGTTAATAGTAGGAACCTAAGACAGTTGACCCGTGTGGTAGAATCGACTGCTAATATTACTGCAAATGCCCTTGGTAATCTAACAGCTGAACTACAGGCGGATAGACTCATGACGTTGCAGAACCGTATGGTTCTAGACGTTGTTCTTGCAGATAGAGGGGGTGTGTGTAAAATTATCCATTCGAGTTGTTGCATTTTTATTCCTGACAATGCTCCAACTGTTTATCAAGCCATCTCGAAGTTGCACAAGATTTCCGAGTCCATACACGTGGACGAAGGTAATTGGACGCTCCTAGGATGGTTTTGGGGCCTGATGTCAACCTGGGGTTGGAAGATTCTAATGATCGTAGGGGCTGTTGTAGCGCTTCTGTTCACGTGTTGTCTTTGTGTGCAGTGTGGTCCTGCCTTATGTGGCCTATGCGCTGCGACGTGTATAAGGCGGCCATCTGTTACCAAGGAGACATTGATGAGCAGAATGATGTTCCAGCAGCATCTGAACGATCTGATGAATATTGATATAGATTCCGATCTTGACTAGTGCTTGCCTACATGAGGGCAAAAGGAGCGTCTGAGGTTCCGTGTGAGACGGGACGGCACTTTTTGAGTGGTGACGAATATGGATGAGTTTGGTATCTATGAACCGCAAATGACGAGTATAGTGGGTGTACGAAGTTTCGCTATACAGCCACGTATGGTTCGCCTCATTTTCGGGTTTCGTTCATTCGAACCCTCGGGTTCCATTTTAGATACAGCGTCCATTTTGTTTCTTGCCCTCAGGTAGCCAGCGAACGGGCTTTTTGTCCGCTTCGTGACCCTGGAACTTTCAAGCTAGTACGAAGGACACGTGTTCCTTCGAGGTGACTTTTACGATGAGGGAAATGACACGAGTGAGGCAGATGGCCCCGCTCAAGGCCCATCTTGCCGCTCCGGTCTATTGTTTCAGTCACGCATACATTAGACACGAGGTCTTTGACCCCTCTATCGAGTTTCCTTTATTGCCCCTAACACTCTTTTCTAACCTGTTGTGCATCCTCGTTCTTTCCCCGCATTCTGTTTTTCGTCCTTCCTTAATGCTTTTATGGTTGGGAGGAAATGTGTTTATTGTGGAGGGAATATGTTTTTACAGTTGGGAACTGACAGGACTGTTGTAATTATGTTCCGGCCTCCTGAAACATGAATGCGACCCTTTTGAAGTTTATTGTGGGAACCGAGTTGTAACCTTTGTTCGCCATACTGTGCTATGGCAAAAACGTGTATAAAAGGAGCGACCCACTTCTACGAATTTGAAGCAGTCTCCGAGAACCTACACGTTGTGTACTTCTTGTGACCTCTGTATCCCTGCAGTAAATAAACGCTGATCTCTGACGTCGCTGGAAGTGTCCCGTGTCTCTGTGTTTGGTACGCCAGAACAGGTAACCCACGAAGGTTTCAGGTGTTGTTCCCTGGCACCGCTGGGTCTTAAGAATAACCCAGTCCTTCAATCTGGGCTTGCGCATTGTAGCAATAACTGGCAATATTAATCAAAAATAGAATCAAAAAACCTCAAAAACGTATGTGGTTGCGTTATGGTCTGCACTCACTAGTAGTGTACACTATAATCACTGTATGCGGTCACAAATGCAAGTCCAGATCCTCACCGCTGACCACCAATGTTAGAAATGGGGGTCTGTAGTTGGCAATGGCTGGCACTGTCCAAGTAGGGACCCTTCTTCCTAAGTCAGAGTAAGAGGGCTACACCCTTTGATAACCCCTGCTCAACCCTGTGGTAAAGTAGCACTAGCAGCTAGGCTTATCTCAGAGGCAGTGTGTGAAGCATTTATGACCATACACAGTAACACAGAGAAGAACCCTACAAAGGGACACCATACAAGTAGTTATAAAAAAAGTCTTTATATATACACTTAGCACGACCAATAACGATAAAAAGCCACAATACTGTAAAATAGGATTACTCTTGAAATGCTGCAAAAATAGTTCAAAGTGTGCAAAGAGGAGTTCAGTTCAAAGCGATGGTCTCTGCGACCCTTTTACTTACAAAGTACCTGGATTTCGTAGCAAAGCAAACAAAATGTCGCAAAGAAGCTGTAGCGATGATTTTCTGCACACGAGGCCGGCGATGCGATGAATCCTTTCCGCAAGGGAGGAGACGATGCGCCGATCTGCTGAAGCGTGCGGGGACAAGGCGACAAACTTCTGCACGCTAGGCTGTTGATGCGAGGACTCCGTGCCGCGAGGGGGGAGACGAGGCGACGATCCTGTTGCGTGTACGATCGAGTTGCGATGCGAAGAAATGGCGCTCCGCGAGGGAGCGACGATCCTGATGCGATGAAAATGGCAGACGCCCGGCGTCCGCACTGGGATGTCGTGATGCGATGATCTCGATGCGATGATCTGTGGAGTTAGCGAGCACTTGGCAGCCCGCAAAAGTGCGATGATCTTTGGTTGCGAGCACTCAGCGGCAGCAACGCGATGATTTACCGGTGCACTTTAAGCTGCGGCGGCTCGCAAACGGGTGTTAGCGGCGATTTCAGCACTCTCTTTTCTGCAGTAGAACTAGAGGCCCTGGAACTCACAGGAGCCTCACCTGCAGATAGAAATCCTCACTGGGAGGAATCAGGAGGCTGGTGGGGAAGTCTGATGTGCCTGAGACTTCCGCAGGAGGCTAGCTCTCTCCTAGCCCTTGGGTGATTGCTTTAGCAAGTTTAATAAAAGTTCTGTCAAAGTCCTTTTCCCTCTTCTTCCAAGTCCAATGGTAACTACTGCAGGCCAATCCAAGAAACAGCACACAAGCACAAGGATAGTCACCTCCTGCAGATTCCTTCAGTTACACGGACAGAGGTTCGTCTTGATATCCCGGAGCAATACCAATTGTAAGGGTTTGGGCACAGGTATTTATACCCCAAAAGTCTTTGTTCTAAAGAGTCACAAGTCACTGAACCCAGCCAGAACCAATCCTGGAGCACTTTGTTTACCAGGCTGCATCCTTCCTTTCAGACACAGGGGTCTGCCATCAGACGCACAGTAGGAGGTGGAGCTAGCATTCACCTTGCCAGGCACAGCCCTATTCAGGTCAAGGAGCTACCCCTCCCCATACTCCAAATGCAGAGCTCTCTATTCAACCCAGGTTTGACTCAGCCTGCCCTGTCCCTCCAAAACCAGACAGCCAATACACATAACAGCAGAGCACTGAGAGCACACTGGAAGGCTTAGGCAAGAAAATACCTACTTTCTAAAAGTGGTATTTTCAAACACAGAATAGAGAAGTAAACTTTACTAAAAGATGTATTTTAATATCCTGAGCTCAGGCATACTCAATTGGTTTTTCTACCATGTTCCTTGGGTCAGTTAGGATCATAGAATGTAATAGTCAAACTGCCCATTCTGGCCTATGGAGAACAGGTAGCCTTACAGTAGTGAAAAACGAAATTGGGTGTAATTCACTACCAGTAAATGCCACACATACCAAGGCATGTCCTCCCTTACACATACAATGCATCCTACCATGGGGGTGACTTATATGATGCCAAGGGAAGGTTCAGGGGCTGGGAAGTGTGGGCACTTCATAGCCAATATGGCAGTTCTGGACTGCACACAGACTCTGCAGTGGCAGGTCTGAGGTACACTTTATGAGCTGCTTCTGTGGGTGGTGCAAACCAATGCTGCAGGCCCACCAGCAGCATTTGGTTTACCAACCCTGGGCACACACAGGCCACGCTACTAGGGACTAACAGATAAACCAAATAAGCCAATCATGGATATACCAATTCACATATCATATTTACACCGGGAGCATTCACGTTGTGGCACTGAATGGCAGTGGCACAGCGCCCAGAGCATCTAACACCAGCAAAAACAGAGGAGGCAACAGCGAAAAAGGGAAGGGAGACTCACGCCAATGGTGCCAGGTCTAACAATGTCAGTTAGGGCTTCCTTAAAGTGCAATAGGGGCTCGGAAGAGCTTGCTGCCGGTTGAAGCAAGTCTGTCAGGAGGTTAGTCCTGACCGCCACCTTAAGTAGCTCGAGGTTGAGAGCTTCGGCTGCCCTACGCAACACCACTGTATAAGAAGCTCCCTCCTCTGTAGCCACGGTGGGAGGAAACAACATGCCAAGGTCTAGGGAGGTATCCAGACCACTGGCTTCCCCCAACTCCTCTCTCTAGTCCAAATCATATTCCAACAGGTCAGTTAAATGGTCTCCAGACCCCTCCCAGTCCTCCTCACCCTCCTCTGGTTGCCTATCTGGCCTGAAAGAACCAGGGTAGAACAGGGGTACACAGGTACCCATCTGTGCCGGATCCGGCATCTGTCGACGTCTGTCTGGCTCCGTGTCCACGTCGGGGTGGAGGCAGGGGTCGATGCCGGCAGGGTGTGTACACAATCGGTGTCTGCTGTGAGCGTGGTGCAGTTTGAATCGGCGCCTATGGAGGTGTTATGAGGTCAACCAGCTCCAATCTGGATCCAAGCCTGGATCCAAGGGGAGCCTGCAGTGCCGGAGCTTCCAGCATCGAAGGCCCAGGGCCCCCAGCTGAGTCCCCATGGCCCGAAGGTGCGCCAGTGGAGTCGGGCTGCACAAAGTTGGCATGCATCGCTTCGTAAAAGCTTCGAAGCTGGGCAGGGGTTGCTCCAGGTCCCGGAAAGGGAGGGAAACTCGGAGCCGACCCATGGGGCTGCGCATGCGGAAACGCGGGAGAGGCACCACCAACATCCCTCGTCGCGACAGACGGGGAGAAGTCAAAGAGCGACGATACTGCTTCGACTTCTTCTTGTGCTTCGACCTACCTGAGGAGTGCGAAGACTTCAAAGATGAGTGGTGGTGGTGGCGGCTCTGCGACCGGTCTCTCAATCTCCCGCACGATCGGGACCTTGAACGGCGCGGATCGGACTGCCGAGCCTTGAGAAGCTTTCGGGACCGCTCCCGCAAAGACTTTGGATTCATGGTCCGGCAGTCGGAACACGACTAGTATCGTGGTCGCATTACAGGCACACGCGGTGTGGATCCGTCACCGACATCAGTTTTCGTCAGGAACTGCAAGCCTTGAAACCAGGCATCCCTAACATGCACCAGGAATCGAAAGACTCAAAAACTCTGTAGACAAGTCGCCAAAAAAGTTAGTCAAAAAGTGACTGGAAGTACCGCTCTCTCCGGATCTGCGCTGACTGGCGCGGAAAAAGAAAGAACTGCCTTCAGCGCGCAAGAGCCGTGTTTAAGTAGCTACCGCGACATTGTCCCTGCGACTACAAAGCCAACGACGAACGCGGAGCCGACTGACGCCACCTTTGGACGCGCAGGGGTACTGCTGATGAAAAAATTCTCCGTATCCAGTCTGACACCTGGGGGTATTTCTAAAGGTAAGGAATCTATAACTAATTGGCTCTTTCAGATGGCAGCTCCTGCGGTGTCAATTGTGGCGCCGACAGCGTTGGTTGTGGCACTGTAGTGTTTGGTGTGGCGCAGATGAGAGAAATAGGGCTAACGGTGATCCACTGGGATTAGAAGTAGAAAGAGACGAATCCTACACCGTTGTGCAACTTACGTGTGGAAGTTGGAGCCACTGGCCTTGGGATTGTAGGAACCACAGGTATTCATATTACATAGCTGCTGGTATGGTCTAAAAAGTCGATTGCTTACTCACAATTACGCTGACTTTAGCAGGCACAGCGTGGCTCACCACTGCACAGCACAGCACTAAGGGTGAGTGTGGTGCACACTCGCTTTTTAGGTCGAGCCTACAGTACTTGCTTTGTTAGGCGATCTGTTGTATCTGTTTTTTGGAGTCTGATTCCTCCCACACCTTGGATTGGCTTTTTAATGCGTCATTTAATAAAAATCCTAGCCTCCAATTGGCTTATGGTGGTGCGTGTCCCACATTTTTTTTTAAGTTGCCTCCCCCTGGAGTATTGCCTCATGAATGAGCAGTGACGTGCACGCAATCCTTGCGTGCAGTGCAGCTGATGAGTGCTTGTTTAGTTTCCTGTTGGGCTTTACTTTGCTCCCGCCCCCTCCCATTGTCTGCATTCCCTTCGTTTCCACCCCCCTCCCGTTGCGCGGCCTATAAATACAATTTGAGAATTTACCAAAAGCAAGGTTGTGACAAAGTGTCACACATCAATAAGAAAATCGAAACAGCGCCTAATAAACTCAAAATGAATGTGGAGTAATGAGGCTACTGCCGCGGAATCCAAAAACTCATCACTGTCAGAAGCCCCCGCTAGCCTGTTGGTCCGGATTGAATCAAGAATTTTCCTAGAGGACCAGAAATTCTGAGTTGATTGGAGCTATATAGCCAACAAATGTACTCGTGATTGGCTAATCCTCATAATTAATACCGCGAAGCGGTTGAGTGAAGAATTACTGAAGGAAATTCTGGAGTTAGAAGAGAGTATCAAGCAAGATACTACTCTCATGGACACCAAAGAAAAAGCTTTTAAGAATCCAAGAAGATCTCAGTGAGTATAATAATTACATGATTAATCAAAAAGTAAAAGGCTTGAAACGCAATCTTGAACGGTATTCCCACGAGTGGGCTTTCCCTTACGTGGAGGATAAGTACAATCAACCGGGACCAGAACAACAACGTTTTGTGGGGCAGGCAAGGGGTGGGAGATAACAAATTAGACGCACACCCCACAACCGGACTTTCGATAATACTTCCAGCGAAGAAGACGAAGGGGGACCACAAGCTAATCCAAGTAGGGTGAGGTTTAATCAGCAGGATAAAACCAACAAAGATCTAGGTGCACTACTCCGGTGTTTTTTAGGACAGAGACTAAGGGGCAACAGAGGGGGTGGTCAGATAGGCAGAGGCCGCGGACGGGGCAATCAGAACCAGTCATGGCAAACATACTCCCCCCGGATAACACGCAGTCGGGGGCGGAATCAGACATGAACAGTATAGTACAGTCACCCTGGGCCCTTTCAAATCTGCCCCTTCCCGGGTTACCAGGGGGGTCCCCCAGGGCTCATGTTTGAGCCCAACTCTATTTAATATCTATGTGACCCCTCTGGCGAAACTTATGAGAAGTTTAGGCTTTAATCCCATTTCCTATGCAGATGATACCCAACTCCTCCTTACCTTCGACAAAAATAGACCTGACATCCAACATATTTTCTCCAAGGGCATGATGGCTATTGCCTCGTGGATGCAAAGTCATTTTCTCCAATTAAACTCTGAAAAATCGGAAATTATGCTGTTTGGTGGTGCCGCCATCTGTTGGTCCCTTAATTGGTGGCCTGAGGAGTTGGGTACATCCCCTACCCCCAAAGAAGTGGTCAAAAATGTTGGTGTTAAAATTGATCAAAGGCTCACTTTAGATGCTCACGTCAACTCTACGATTGGCACCTGCTACTATGTTTTGGGTCTACTCATGAGAATCTTTCCCTTACTTCCTCTTGCGACCAGGAAAACATTGATACAAGCTTTGATCTTGAGTAGAATCGATTACTGTAACGCTCTGCTTCTTTCGACTAATGAAGCTTCCTTAAATAAACTGCAGGTTGTGCAGAATATGGCGGCTCGCCTAGTCACGGGAGCTCCGCTCAGGACTCCCTCTGTGCCCCTCTTGACTAAGCTCCACTGGCTTCCAGTAAGGTAAAGAGTGAAATTTAAGATAGTCTGTATTGTTTTCAAGGCCTTAAACGGCCTTGCTCCGTCCTATCTCTCTAGCAAAATAACTAACTACACGCCCTTACGCTCTCTTAGGTCAGGGTCTAAACGTTTAGTCTCTATTCCTAAAATTAAAAAATCGCGGAGTGGCGGTTAAGCTTTTTCTTATCTGGCTCCGGTTTTCTGGAATGAATTACCGCAACATCTCCGGGATTGTATGACCATCTCTCATTTCAGAAAACTCCTCAAAACCCACCTCTTCTAATCAGCTCGCCGATGCAGTAGGGCCGTTACAAGCGCAGAGATACCCCTCGGGGTGATTCAGCGCTATATAAAATCATAAATAAATAAGTGGTGAACCTGTCTGACCATACTCTCACTGCAAGTGAGATGAGGGTTTTAAATAAAGGATTGGGGTTTGTTCCCACACTGACCCATGACGCTTTTAAATGTAGGGTTGAATTACATGAGACAATGCGAAAGATAACATTGAAAAAGTTTTTTTGCTAACAATTCGCAGGACCCCCCCCCCCTCATTATTCAGCACCACATTTAAAAAACCCTCTCATAGGACCTGAGGTTGTGGTATTTGAAAGTAAGGTACTTCAAGACATTGCAACATTTGAACAAAGTAGTACAAAGCAGAAATTTAGCAATATAAGCAGGGAGGATTGGAATGCTGTCAACAGCTTAAAGAATAACCATTCACTCACCATAAAATTAGCTGATAAGGGTGGAGCAGTGGTGGTTATGAACTCTACTGATTACGATGCGGAAGTAACAAGATTGTTGGGGGTACGCAACAACTATCGACCTCTCAACCGTGATCCAGTAAATTTACTCCAGGAGACCATTAGGGAAATGGTAGGAATAGCCAAAGAGTACAAATGGATAACAGTAAAGGAAGCTGAGTTTCTGATTAATAACAAGCCCAGGACCCCAGCTTTCTATACCCTTCCAAAAATACACAAACCCCAACATCCCCCTCCTGGCTGACCTATTGTGTCGAGGATCCAATCAGTCTTGGAACCCCTATCACAGTTCGCCGACTTCTTTCTTAGAGTGTCGGTGATAAAACAACAGTCATTTATCAAAGATACCACTTAGGTCTTAAACATTTTGGAAGATACTCAGTTTGATCCATCTTGCGAATTCCTAGTAACAATTGATATAGAATCGCTTTATACTTGTATACCCCAAGACGCCACGCTGGTGGCAGCAGCACGGCCCTTGGGGGAACAAGAGTGGTTCTATGACACACCACAATCCTTTGTACTGCAGTGCATTGAATTAGCACTCACCCGTAACTATTTCTGCTACAAAGATGAGTTATACCTGTAAACCACGGGGACTTCTATGGGCGCAACTTTTGCGCCCAGCCTGGCCTGCATCTATGTAGGCCAGTTTGAAGAGCACATCATTTACCATCAGTCTAATCCCTTCCAGAGGAACTTACGCCTCTGGAAGCGGTATATAGACGATGTGCTCTGCATTTGGTCTGGTGGCAAGGAAGCCCTTTTGGAATTCCTCAATTGGCTGAACCATCAAGATGCCAGTCTACGATTTACCTGGACATATAGTATCCAGAATGCTGTATACCTTGACTTGGACATCTCTGTGGAGGGTAACACACTGTGCACCGGAGTTCATCAGAAACCGACTGATGGGAATTCGCTCCTGCTCTACCAATCATACCACCCCAGGGAGCTAAGAGACAGCTTGCCAGTGGGGCAGTTTCTGCGGTATCGCAGGAACTGCTCGACCACTGTGTCATATCTGGAACAATCAGAGGAGTTGTGTGAGAAAATAAAACAGAGGAAGTATCCCCATAGAATAATCAATCAAGCTAAGAAAAGAGCTTTGAACACTCCTCGCAGTGTATTATTGGAAAAAAAATGAAAGAATTAAGGATGATTGTGTCACTGTGGTGATGACTTTCTCCACTAGCGACCCGGATATGTCAATCTATACGGAAGCACTGGGCGTTACTCTCTACTACTGACTTTAAAATGCCTCCACCGAGATTTGCATTTAAAAGGTCAGGTAAGTTAAAGGACAGATGTATGACATCAGAATTTCTTTATAAATGAATATAGGGTGTGAATAGCAACTACATGTGTATGGAGGCCGGCCCTGTTGCACATTAAAAGATGGCCCCCATGAACTGTGTTAGGTTATGTGACATGCTGATCATTGTGTGGGAGCCCGTAAACATAGTGGTAGTCTATATAAAACGATGGACTAGTGAGCACCTTTTAGGCAAAAGCAGTTGCAGTGGGAAGGGTTTTTAAGGATAGTTCGCCGACATGGACTCCTAGCTGTTCACGCTTTTGAAAATCTAGAAAATAAATGCTTTTGAAAAAGAAAATGAACTAGGGTGCCAATCTTTAAAGTTAATAGGAACAGGAAAATATTGCACGACTAGCGGAAATGTTTTACATTTTATCCGCTATGTGTGCTAATAAAGGAGTTTATGGCAGTTCTACTACACTCCAATATGGCCCCATGACCACCGATTGGTCACGTGTTCCGTGCCCCGTTTAGGAAGTTTAAATGTGAAGCGTTCACTCGGTGGTAGTGACAGTTGAGACAACATGCTTCCACAGGACATAGGCGGTAAGGACTGCTGTATGTATGGAGAGGGGGGCATAACTGTCTGAAAAGTATGATTGAGTAGTCCTGATTAAAGGGTTGGGAGCCGGTAACTCGAAGCGGTGCCTGGTGTAGCCTTACAATTGAAGTTCCTAATATGGGAGCAGCCCCAGCAGAAGTGCAATTGACCGTAAGATAACTAAAAAGTCTGTGTGTATGAAATCCGTAACTGAGAGCAGTGCAGATTGAATGGGTGGGGTGCAGATACATTTTTGCGGTGCTCGTCCTTTTATCACTCTATAGATTGACACTACGGCAGAGTGTAATCATATTGAGAAGACTCGTGGATGGAGTTTTGTCTAATGAGTAACATAAGAGAAGACCTGGTATGAAGGACTCTGGCTCGTTTATGGTAATGTAACACATGTGTATTGAGTAGACAGTTTCGGACAACATGTGGAGGAGAAAAACCCTTGAGAGTAATTGGCTATGTATCTGCTTTTGTTTTTACATTTGACAGTCCCTGTAAAAGAAAATTTCTGTGTCCAGTACTGGTGCCAGACGACCTCACTGCCCTGATAAAATTGCCTAAAAAATGTTAGTGGCAATGAAACATGTCGGCTCAGTATGAAGCGGTATGCATAAATTGGAACCGGTTTTAATTTGAATAAGTGCACAAGTGACTAATAAAGTTGACATCAGCTAATGTGCTACTTATTTCGATTTTATTTTTCACGTGTTTGTGGTTTGTGATATGTTCACTTCACGTTTTCTTACCACCATTTTCGTTTGTTCTGGACACTTTTTCTTTAAGGCAAGATGGCTACCAATGATGAAACAAGTGGGCATAGCTGGTGAGTACCAATCAGCAAGCTCTATTGGTGGTGCGCATGTGAGGTGGCATCTTGCCCGAGTTTATATATAGATTGAGGTGATCTATTTTTGATACACTATTCACAGCTACACTCCTGTATGCTGGCCAGGGGTATTGTAGTTCAGTGACTGTCATCTGTAAAAATAATTTTAAAAACAAATTAAGGCATTAAAGTGGGCGGTCACTACCTCTGAATATAAATGAGGGGTGTATATGAAGAAAAAATGTATGGAACCCTTTACCTCCACTTATATAATTGTCCTCAAAAGAGGTGCCTTGAAGATCAGGTCTTGATGTGTTGTGTTGATATTATGTATCTGACAGACGAAGACGAGACTCTCGACCAAAAGCAAGGTGTGAGTGCATTTTGATCACTTGTATGGATATGGTACGCCTTTATATGGATCACGTGTTGTCTGTTTTAAGGCACTAACATTTATCATCGTGTAAATTAAGCACCCTTTATTTCATTTTATATTTGTTTTTGTGTGTGCGTCTTTGCGTTTAAACGCTCTAATTCGCTTGCTACGCTCCTGCCCCCTCCCATTGTCCGCATTTTCTTTTGCTGCCGCCCGCCTCCCGTTGTTCACGCTAGGCCGCCACCGCTTCTCACCTTGGGTCCAGGCATGAGTGGGAATGAAAAGCAGCAAAGGTTCCTTCCCCACTTTCTCAGTCTCACTCCCTCACCTGGGACAAAGCCACCTGTCTCGCCTCATGCCTGACAAGATTGGAAAAGAGCCGCTTTCTCCATGCTCTGCTTTATGGAATCATGTAGCACTTCTCCCTAATTACAGGGCTACTAAACAGTTCCAAGCACGAGTATTTGATCTTCGGCATTAAAAACTTGAAGATGTTTACAATGACACCTCACCTCATCCCTGGTCTTTGAATTGAGCACTCGGTCCAGTGCGACAATTTTATTTATTTTCGCACCACCACACTGAAAGCGCCTCCAGCAATCCGAGGACCTTTATTTGGCCTGGGATTTATTTTTCAGTGCTGTAATGCGGGGCGAAGCACTGAAATATGTTAGGCTGACCTGCGATGCTTGGCACTTTAGGCAGCTCTGACAGAGTGCAGCAGGACGATAATAGACTTGAGTTGGAGCAAAAAATGGTTCATTATATAGCAGGAGAGAGCTGTCAAAGTTCATCCCCGAGGTTGTCTTTTTAAAATATTTTACTATGTACGTATGCTGTCTGTAATCCATGCGCTAAAAACGTGTCCCACGGTACACTGCACTTTGTTGCATTATGCTTCCTTGCTGCATCATAACTGTGCGATATCTCCTGGAGATATCTATCATGTCCCTTGTTTACCTAGAGCACTTCAATCAGCTGTGCTCTAGAAGAGTGTGTTAATATTACTTCTTTGAAAAACCATCGCCCCCTACAGTTGATGTTAGCGTCCCAACTCTTTCTTTTCCACTCCCTTGGGTAGCAGAGATAATAGTACCACTGCGGATGACACCATACTAAGCAACAACCGACGAGCCCTAAAGTGGTCTCACATTCTAGGGAATAGCCAGTCCATGACACATATTTATAATATTTTTGCAGACACTATTACACCCTTCATAAACCTACCAGTAGAAAAAAATCCCAACGTTAGACCTACATAATACCCTCTTAGATGCTTTAACTCCAGTTGTAAGCAATATACCCAAGGAGAGTAACGCAGGAAGAAAAGACCTAAACAAAGGAGCAAATCCCTGGTATAATAAAGAATGCCGGGTAGCAAAAGCAGAACTTATCCTGGCAATCAAAAACAACAATATAATTGCAACAAGGGAAAATAGGATTAAATACAAGAGAACCCTTGTGAATGTAAATAAAACATGGGATGATGATATCTGGACAGACTTAATTAGTGCAGCTAAGTCTAAGGATCAGTTAAGTTTTTGTAGAGTAATAGCAAAGGGGAACAAGGTAGGAAGGGCCACTAAGGACCTATTTTTGGATGCCAACACTTAGATTGATCACTTTTCCCGCCTCTACGCAGATGCCGAATGCAACCGACTCGTCATTACTGAAGATTTGGCATTAACTTTAAAGGTTGCCAACTTACATTTTAGCTTGAAGGAAGCAATAGCGTCAATCGAAGCAGTTAAACCGGGGAATGCTCCCGGACCTGACAAAATTCCGGGAGATTTACTGAAACATGATACCAGTGTTGGGGACCATACATAAACCACTTGTGTAATACAATAGCTTCAGGCACACCGATACCCGAAAAATGGAAAGGGGCAGAAATTATCACAATTTTTAAAAAGGGCAACCAATATGATCCTGCAAACTATCGCCCTATTAGTTTAATAGATATTTTACTAAAAAATGTTGCTAGGCATATTTTAAATAGACTAAATGCGTAGATCGAAGAGAACAATGTACTTTCCAAATTTCAGGCAGGTTTCAGAACCAAAACCAGTATGATTGACCAAGTTTTTAGATTTACATGTTTATGCTGGAAATACATAAACTTAAGGAAGGGTTATTTGTACATTGCCTTTGTAGATCTAAAGTCAGCATCCGATCTCGTACACCGAAACTTACTTTGGGACTTGTTGAGACGTCAAGGGGTGCCAGGCGAATTAATTGTACAAATAATTAGGCTCCACGATAATAAGTTTGCAAAAGTAAGATGGGGCCCGAGGGGCAACCTCACAAAGGCAATACTGGTGAGAAGGGGAGTGTGGCAGGTGTGCATACTGGCACCCATCCTGTTCTCACTGTATGTAAATGATATTCCTAATTATTTGAATGACTGCCTGAATGACACACCTAAGCTGGGGGGTGACGTGGTGCCAGCACTCTTATTTGCTGACAACACCATTTTAATTTCACAAACCCCAAAAGGACTTCAATGTCTAATGGACTCTTTTTTATAAATATTGTATTACGAAAGGCCTTGAAATTAATTCCAGCAAAACCAAATACATGTCAATAAACCCGCATAGATCTTTTAAAAAGAATCTAGCGCTCAACAACCAAAAATTAGAGTACGTGTAAAGTTTTAACTATTTAGGTATCATGCTAGACTGTCCTGGAAGCTGCAATTGGGAAAAAACAAGTTAATTTTGCTCCAAAATTCTTTCCCTATTTTAAAGAACCATGGGGACTGTATTTCGAAAGTGGTGTCCCCTGTCCTGGAGGTATTCAAATACAAAGCACAAGCAGCTTCTCTTTATGGAGCTGAAATATTGGGGCCCCACTGCAAAAAGAATTTTGAATTGGGAGAAAATAATTTTTTAAGGAAATGATTAAGTCTCCCTACTACAGTACCCCTAATTCTGATTGTCATAGACCTAAATATCAAACGCACCGACCATCATGCTTTATTAAGGCCTCTCTTATTTTGGGTGAGGATATGGTCAACCTCAGAATTGTCACATTACAAGGAAGGCTTAGAGGAGATCATGAAAATCGATCAGAGTAGGGACATCCCTTGGCTTAAACACGTTGCATCATGGTTGACGAAGTTGGGCTTATCTCACTACTGTGAAGAACCATCCCAGTTGACATCAGCTTGTAAGAAATTGTTAAAGTCCATCTTCTGGGCTTATATCAATAACAGTGTGCTACATAGCTCTTCCATTTGGTCATTAACAACTAGATTCGCCTCTTCAAAGATGTAGCAAATTTCGAACCCTTCTTGGACGAGGTACATCCTCAATTAACGAAATCCTTGTACATGAAATTCAGAAGTGTGGGGTGCTTCAAACAAATGCCAATAAATCAAGATAGGGCAACAATCATAAAACGAGATTAAAGAAAAGATTTACATGTATTATTTTTCTGTCCCACATATGACACTCCTAGGAAAAAATGGATTAAGCCAGTTTGTAAAAACATGAATATTAGATGCTGTAGTGAGGCGGAAAGAATACTGAAGACCGATAATTCACAATTGATTGTTTTCAGTGTAAGTAGATATTTATTTAACGTGAGCCAAAGCTGGGCTGAAGCTATAATAGGTCAGGATTATGCATATCCCAGATAATGATTTTAGTGAACTCTGCACTTGCACTTTATGATCCATGGGTGTTTATGGGAAACTGTGATTCTGAAACGACAAAAAAAAAAGTAATCGAATAATTGTAACCATTATTTAAACAGCACTGGATGTATACATGGAAGAAAATGCTAAGGATTTAAAAAAAAAATGTGTTCCCTTTTTTTTAATTGCCTAGCTTTTATTGTATTTATTGTAGCACTTATATTTTAACGGCGATAGTTGGAATAGACCATATAATTGCCATTTTATCTATTGTCCCTACCGTGCTGAACTGTAACCAATATACCTATATCAATCGTATTTTAAATGGAATGTGTTTTAAAATGTATCTTTTATGGTTGAAATAAAGATTTAAATGAAATGAATGAAAAACCATATCAAGCCATGAAGCAAGATTCACAATCCAAGGGTAGTCCTCTGAAGGTGTGGATTGTGAAAAAATGTCCATTCAAATGTTTGGATTGGTTGAAAAGTAATTTCACGTTTTGTGAGTTTTTTGGGGTCTTTTTTCAGATCTCTTGCCAGCTGGGTATGGTGAAAAGAAAAAGCGGACTGCCTGACCCACGACTGCAGGGACAACTGCGAGCAAGGCTTCGGCTTTTGGAAAAAGACATCAAAGAATTAATGGCTCTCTTTGGAGTAAGTCAGAGGTGATGTTTTTCAGTATACTGCAGTGTAGCAATCAAAGGTTGCTTCATTAGAAAAGGTGAGCACAATCCAGGGGCAGCATTACCTACCTGGCACACTGCCCCAGTGTGCACATTGCACAGACCAATATAACTTATGTGAAAAAAGTGCTATGCCCAGGTCCAGTGCCAACTTCCCTGCACTAGGGACAATACTTCATATAAAGGTAACATTTTGAATTGTGGCTCCTATTTCAATCCAAAGAGTTGACTGGCTGATTTTGTCGAGGGGCAGGCCATTTTTCACAGGTGGGTCCAGCTTGCAACTGCATTGGCTTGTTGGCGGATCTCTCTGGCCCTTGGTGACCTCTTGCTTCCTCCCATAAGTCTCTTCTGGGGGCAGTAATTGTGGCACATACTCAATACACCACCTAAGAGTCAGTTTGCCCATGCAGCGGCATTAGTAACATGTTGCAGGGAAAAGGTTTGCGCTAATTTCCATCGGGCAATAACCACATACAAATGAGGAAATCCCCTCTAAGATCATGCGGGGGCAAAATGTTACTCCTTACCGAAGAAGCCACAGAAGCATTTATGGCCCTTCTATAGTACGGATATGTCTCAGGGCTGCAGAAGCCTGTTGTATTCCTAGGCCCCTTCTATAATATGGCCAAGTAGTCAAGAAAGAAGGTTTGTCGTTGGAAGACTGGTAAGCAAAATGAAATATGTTTTCATTACTCGATGGCAGGCAAAGGAATGGTGCTTCCATTAAGGATATTGATGTTACATCATTGAGAGTAATCAAACTTCACGGGACAGTTACAGGGTAGTAAATACAGGTCTTTCACAAGGGAGGCCGAAAGGCCATTATGCACAATGTCACACACCTGCTGCACCTGTAAATACATTTTTAAATCAAGCCTGCACTGTTTTTATCAGGACGAGCCTACAGCGCTTGTGCTGTTAGGCAATCTGTTGTCTGTACTTTGTGGGGTCTGACTCCTCCCACGCTTGGGATTGGCTTTTGCTTGTCATTTAAAAATCATAGCCTGCAAATGGCTACTGGTGGGTGCATGTCCCACCTTTTCTTGCAAATTCACTCCCATGGAGTATTGCCGCGGGAGCGAGCAGGGACGCGCACGCTTCTTCAGTTTTTTGTATGTCAGCGAGCTCCTCATTGCTATTCTGCTCCTGGGCACGCACTAAACATTTAGCATTACCAACAACACAGATGCCATGCTTAATATTTTAGCAGGCGCCTGCTTGACTTGCTCACTTTGCCAGTGCCTTTTTGTCATTTTGCCTGCTCCGGAGGAAGCGAACAAGACCTAGTGCCGCCGGGGCACAAGCAGGGGCTCACTTGAGTGCTTTCAGGCAGCTGTGCCCCTTCCGTTCTTTTTGTTTATCTGCATGTCAGCTTGCTCCTCATTGCTGTCCTTCCCCCGGGTGCGTGGTAAACTTCCAGCTTTACCAACAACACTCTCACACCTACCTCACTGGCTCCTTCACTTCCGACCTTGTGAGATGGAACCCATAGTTCCTAACAGCAGTGTTGCCAGACAGGGTTCTCAGGAAATCCAGGTAAAGCACAAGCAAACAGGACCCCCTCAGTGCAGGGCGGATGTTAGTTAAACCAGGCCAAGAAGCACACATATTGTGTATCACAACACAAACGTTATTTAAATGACAGCCCTTTGCAACTCAACGCCCTGCTTTAAATAACTGCAAACTGAGCCAAGCATGGAGCGAGCGTCCATTATGATTAGGCTTTCCTGTTTTGAGTTTCTATTTTTGGTAAATTCTGGTTGGGGTTTTTCCAGTTTTTTCAATACCTTAAAAAAACAGTGGTTATCAGTGGTTACACATTTTCGCGCCATTAAAAACAACTGAAACAGTGTTTATGGAATTTTAATTTAATTTTAACGATTGCTTGCTTTCTGCACTGATAGTACATGTGTATAGATAGCGTGTGCACAGGGTATATGAGGTCCAAATACATTTTTACTGCACCAGAATGGCATTATTCATTAACTCAGAAGATTGTAAAGATGCTTTCAGCATACCATCTAGCATGTGACAAGGATCTCTTACAGGGAAGCACTTCAGCTCAGGTATTGATTTTGACAGACCATCATACAACTGTTTCACATACGTAGCTGAATTACTGCAAATACAAACAATATCACTCCAATCTTTAATGAACTTGGTAGGAAATCTTTTCAGCAGCATCCCAAGTGACACTGCGTTCCATTTTTACTAAACATCTAGGTCATGTTTTCACCACTATCTGAGATGCTTGGTGAAAACATTCTTTCCACATATACCTGTCACTACATCTTGAATAGAATGTTAAAAGCTTGGGGTGTTTGGCAATTCACTTTCAATCAATACTGGCTCACTAGAAAAAGAGGCTGATGTATCAAAGAATTTCACCCATTCTCTGCCTGTTGGTAAATTTAACGGTACATATTAGGAAAGATTCTTATGAAACCAGCCATTTTACCTATCAGTGAAATCAAATGTAGCCAAAAAATCAAATATGATTTGATATTTCCAGATTGTCTACAGTTTACAAAATAACTAAATAAGACCTAGAACATGCTTCTAAACACTGCATCTTTAGACCAAAGACCACAAAACTGAAAAAAGCAGAAGGAAGAAGAGACAATGTTTTAGTGACATCCCTAAACAACAAAACTCAAGCAGAATATTGTTAGCCCTCTTTCTTGATTGCTACCTTGTATAACAAAGTTACATTGTATTAGCCCCTTCAGGAAAAAATCAAAATGTCTTTCACTCATCTTTTCCTTTCTTTGAATAGCACTTAGTTTGTGGTTGCAAAGGTGTTTTTTCAGTGTTCATATGTTTACACCGGTGATGGCTATTTTCCTTTTGGTGGGGTTTTATCAGTTATTATAGGTTTAAACCTACAACAAGATAGCCTAATTATGATCATTATTTCCAATCTGCTTCCTACTCTTTACTCTTTCTGGGAAGCCCCCAAACATAATGTACAAGGAGCGCACTCTCGGCATTCCCAGAAAATCAGATGGGTATTTATTGCACACACCTCTTGAGCCGGCTATTCCTTGGCAGCCTCTGTCCCCGTTAGAGCTGTGCTTCTCACACTTCTGTGTCCAATGGTTGCATCTCCCTATTCACTTAGAATTTGTTAATTATTTTTCTATTCACTGTGAGGATGTGCTTTCTGACCTGTGTCAGCTGGCTGGTGGTCTTCTTTCTGCACCAAACCACCAGTTTCCAACCTGGAAAACCCTGATTCATGTCATCTGATGAAATGAATCTCCCTCAACCTGTAACACCGGCAGGTGCTGTGCAGGAGACGAGGCACAGGTGTGCACCCTGACACTGTGTGCATTTTGTTCAGGCAGTGAGCACAGCTGTGCTCCCGCGGTAAGGGTAATTGGCAATGGGGGTAATGAGGGGTGTTGAGGAGGGGGAAAAAGTACAAAAGATGACTTAGTGCTGGCTCCTGACCTTTTCCACTGGGATGGTAACCCAGCATTTCCTGCAGCAGAGGACTGTGGTACAGGAGACCACTCAGAACCAGGAAACAAACTCTATTATCTGTGTTTCAATCACATCAGTTCGTTCTACCACGTCTTGCTCGTTATAGGACCCTCCATTAAGCACTGCCCTTTTTAGAACAACACAGAACCATCCTGTAGAGCAGTGCGTCAGCCTGGCTCTAAATCCACTTCTGACACTAGAGAGCCCTTGGAAGAAAGCCCAGCCCCTTTTCTATCTCTGCATGCACTTTCCTGCCGGCCACATTGCTTCAGTCGAGCTCTACCTTTAATGCACAAAGCTGCCGCTTACACAGCACGGGCCCTGGCAGACATACACTGCTGCTTCTAGCCCAACAGAGAACCTTCTTGTAGAACAGTGCTTTAGCCTGGCTCTACCACCACTGCACAGAACCTCTGCTGACCCTACAGCCCTTTTTGTCAGATAATATTTCCCCTTCTAGCTCTGCATGCACCTTCTTGCAGGTCACAGTGCTTCGGCCAAGCTCTTCTCTTACTGTACAGGGCTGTTGCCAGCACTGCATGGACACTGGCTGACAGACACGGTTGCTTCTAGCCCAGCAGGGAACCCCTCTGCAGACCAGTGCTCCAGCCCAGTGGTCAAAGTGAGGGAAAAAAAGTTGGGGTACTGTGGACGGAGAATCCCAGGGTGAGAATAACCTAAGAATTGCGTCAGTGGGCGGAGTCTGAGGTGTGGCCAGAAAGAGCAAATCATTCTAATTTTTAGTATTTGTTTGGCATTTCACTACCCAACTACAGCTTATTATGCTATTTAATTCAACAAAAGCATACACGTTTGTTTAAGGTTTAATATGAGTTATTGACATTGGCAACGTATCCCACTTTGTAACTGTATTTTAATCACAGAATGTTCCAAATGCACGTTACCCAAGTTACTTACCTTAGGTAACGATATATCTGTAAAACATTAGTAGTGATAGATTCCTTACCTTAGAATTAACCCCAGGCGTCAGACTGGATCCGGAAAGGTTTCATCAGCAGTACCCCTGCGCGTCGCTAGGCGTCGTAGTGCAGCTCCGCGTGTGTCGATGGTGTCATCGATGCCGAGATTACGTCGCTGGAGCTACTTAGACACGCCCACGCCCACTGACATCAGTTCTGTACATGACTTTCCGTGCCAGGAACACAGAGCCATGCAAGAAACTGACCACTGGTGCCATGAAACTAGGGCCTTTAAAGGGATGAAATTAACCCTAGAAATCAGTTCGCAGAATGGGAAGGATGGGTAGAGTGGTAAGGAATCTATCCCCCTGCTCCTGAGACAATGCCCTGACCACCTACAATGTAGGAAGTTGCTCAAGACCATTCTTTTCCGTCTTTGTATCTTCTGTAGTAGCACTACACCCATGTTGCCCGTCCGAAGCACAGAGATACCCCTTCGGGGGTCAATTCAGGCGGTATATAGACAAATAAATAAACAAATAAATCACTACTAATGTTTCTTACAGATTTATCCTTACCGAAGGTAAGTAACTTGTGCATCTGAAAGAAACACGTAGTGATAGAGTCCTTACCTTAGAATTAGTAAGTAATAATTTATTGCATGTAGTTAATTTAAACCATTACAAATTGTGTTTAAAAAAAGCATTACTTTGGCAAAAACAATGATTGATTTAAAAAAAAACAAAAAATGGGAAAAGCCCTTTTTTCAAAGTTCAACGCTATTCAACAATACTCTGTGTTTAAATTAATTCTTTTTAGTCCAACTTTTTACATAGATCTTAAAACGTGTGCTAAAATCCAGGGCTGTATTGTGCCGTCACTTGTATTCTTATTGTTACTTGTCGTTGTGCTCCTGCGATGTACCTGTGAGCACTGTGTTTGATATTTGTAAAAGTTGATTGACTTTCTGCAGAAATCTAGCGGTCCTACATGAGATCTGCAAGAAGTGGCTGTTAAGTAGTAGCATTAAAGCCGGTAGGCACGATCTAACTTTAGAGGAGCGGAGGGCGTGAAGTAGGTACTGCCTTCTTAAGTGGTTCACCGCTGGGCAGATGCACACTAGATGTATGAGGGATTCTTCCGTCTGTCCTCAAAGTCTGCAGAGCATTGTTGGCCATGCTTGTTTCCATGCGGGAACTTGATCTATTGATGTAAATGCTCCCAGTCTGACCAAAAGTAGTTGATGTTGGATTGATGGAGTTATATGCTGGACAGGATATGGCTGGGGGAATTGTGTCTCATGTCGATAGAACCACCCAGCCATGTTTTTTCTTTGCTAGAGCTACTTTATCCATAATCCAAGCCTTTTGTACGGTGTTACTGGCTATTCTTTTAAATGTGTGTGGAAGGGGGAATGGAGGGGGTTGTAAGGAAACACCGCGACTCGTCAAAGTGCTGAATAATCTGTTTTATTGAGCTTAAACGCCGCTCTCTTCAAGTGTCCCGGATGTTGTTGGGTGTTCTAGCTTGTGGGAGTCCTGGTCAAGGGTTCCTCCTCCTGGGGCATCTCCTCGTCAGTTGAGCCAAGTGAGAAAGAAAACACACAGGGACACAAAGGTAAGTAGGCTTGAAGGGGGCGTAGGGGACGTAAGCGGGAAAGGGTTGTGAGGGGTCACCGGGGCTGCCACCGTCTACCGTGTCTCACTCAACACAAACAAGAGGATCCTAGGTACAGAGGTGTGGTTGTGGGGTGAAGAAACCCGACAGATAACACCCAACACTCAGTCTCCCCGCGTCTCTGTGACCTCCCTCGCACCAATCACTCCGTCCCTCCCCGTGGTAGTGAAAAGCTCAGGATACGGTCACGTACCTTTCCCAGCCACGCTCCTCCAGGAACGTGGTGGGGCGAGTGGCGTATCTGTTGGCCTCCTGGCTCTGTCGACGCCGCACCTCGGTTTCCGCTATATCCTTCGTTCGGGCTCTCTCGGTCTTCACTGCTTCCTCGCTTCTGTCGTGCCTCCTTCTCTCCGCTCTCGCTTCTCCCTCCGGCTTTCGCGTTCTCCTCCTCTTCCGGGTTCCCCTTACGAGGGAGCGGGGCTCCTGATTGGGTGGTTGTCTCTGACGTGGTTCCTGCTGACTCCTCCCCCGGGAATTCCCAGTTCGCGTTAAAGGGACCGTGTGAGTCCTGCGGCCGGGGCGGAAAGGAACAGTCAAGAATATCTTCAGCTCGTTCGTCCATGGGAGTGACCCCGTGACAATGTGGCAAAGCTGTGGTCAGTGTTCCAGGCGTCGTGCATGTCTAGCGTTGTTAGTGCGTGTTCAAGGACGGTGTGCCAGGCTTTTGACCCTGTAGGTTGGTTCTGTATTTCTGTCCAACAACGCCCCAACAAGGAGTCCTCTTCTGCTGCTTTTAATTTCCAGCACATTTCTATTATCGCTGCTTGTCTGACAGGATGTTGGTTTAGTAGCCCGGATTCTAAAAGAACTTGGGCTTGTGACGTGAACTGCGGCATCCTGAAAATTAGTTTGAATAAACTTGACTGTTGAAGGTTCAGGAAGTTGGCATCTTGACCTTTGAATAACTCTGAGCCATAAATAAGGGTCGGTAAAAACTTGGCTGCGATGACTTTTAATAGATAGAAGTTTGAAGGACTTTGCAGTTTCTGTTTTAACATGTTTAGTTTGAAACAGAGTTTGTGTGCTTGTCTGTGGTTTAGATGTTCTTTGAGGGTGAACTTCTTGTTGACCACTACTCCCAGATATTTATAGGAGTCACAGTGCTCTATTCTGTTTCCTGATGCGTTCCACCGATATTTTTTTCCATTTGGCGCTGTTGTGGCCGAAAAACACATGACCTTAGTTTAATTCAGGTTCAAGGACAAGCCGTGATCTTCCATATATTCGACCAACTTTGTGATCAAGCGCTGTAGGCCTACCGGTGTCTGGCTGCATAAGATGATGTTGTCTGCAGAATGCAGGCTTCCTTATTTTATGGTGAACGATTTTCGGGGGTCACTTTGAACTTCTGAAAGCCTTTTGTCCAGATTTGCGGTAAAGATATTAAAGTGGCTGGGAGCCAGCATGCATCCCTGCTTTAGGCCAATATGTGTGGGCATCCTTGCTGTAGTACAATCTCCGTTACCCAGTTTTATCTGTATCCATGTGGATGTATACAAGTTGATAATGGCCCGTAGTAGTGATGGTGGAGCGCTCCAATTTGCCATCTATTGCCACAGCTGTTGTCTGGTTACCATGTCAAATGCTGCTTTTAGGTCGATAAAGCAGGTGTGTAATTTGGTGGATTTTCGCTTCGCTTTTTCGACCAAAAGATTTAGTGCAAGCAGATTACACATCGTGTTTGTACCAGGTCTAAAACCTGTTTGTGTGACTGGGATGATCTTGCTAGAAGCGACCCAACCTTCCAGAGCTGTGAGAAGGTTTGATGCATATAGTTTTGCTTCAACGTCTATTAAAGCAATTAATCTGAAGTTTGCTGGGACCGACCTTGCACCAGCTTTGAAAATTGGATGCAGAATGCTGCCTCTCCATGATTTTGGCACGATGGTTGTTTGGAAGGCGTGGTTGAACAGAGGTGTTAAGTAATTTGCCCAAAATTATCTATCATGTTTAAAGAGTCGGTAGGCCGTTTGGACCTGGCGCCCCGTTGGATCCTAATTTGTTTATGTTCATTTCGATTTGGTTCGATCGAATCCAGTTTTCATCAAACTGATTTTCAGCCTCTTTTGATTGGTGTGCCGTAATGTTATCTAGAATCCAATTTTGGTAATTGGTGTTCTTGTCTATTTGGTTTTTGGTTAGGTGAACTATCCAGTCTGCCTAAAGGATGTTCGAGTTGTATTGGCGGAAGGATCCATTCGCAATATTGCTTATTTCCGCCCAAATTTTTTTGTTAACATTTGATTTACTTGTTTCCAATACTTTTAGCCAGATTTCGGTTTGTTGTTTTTTCTTTGCCGCCCAGACCTCTTTTTTATAATTCTGTCTTAACTGGTATATTTGTTGCTTTTCCCCTTCAGTGATTGTTAGGGCATTTCTACATAGTTTTCTTATTTCTCGGTTTAATGTCCTTTTTTTCACTGCTAAGGAGCCTAAGGGCTTGGGTGCTTCTTGCACGTTTTATGTTCTGCGATGGGATTTAGAAGTCAGCATCTTGGTCATGTTCACCCAATTTGCCCATGGCTGTGTTGAATTTTGTGCTTTCGTGATCGATGGTGTGTTTTTAAAAATAATTCATTATTTCATCTACGTTTTTGCCATTGCATGCCAGCCTTTTTAAATTGTACGGGCTCGGAGTTTCGGACAGGTCGTTGCTTTCTGCAGCTCTTTGTGTGTGGATTTGAAGGTCGATTGACTGTGGGTTGTGGTCGCTCTAGAGTCTGTATGTTATTTGAAATCTTGAGATCTTTGGTAATTGCTCTATGTCCACTATTGTATAGTCTAGGATGGAGTGTGTCTGCTTGGTTATTCTGGTTGGATTTTCTGGTTGATCTTAAGGGAAGTGACCCTTTAAGATTATCATTTCTATCTCATGTAAGACTGAATCGCATGATTGGCCGATGTGGTCCTTTTTTTGATAGTTTGTGATTACCGGGGGTATCGTTTGCCGTTTTTGATTTGGTTTGTTGTTTAGTTTGCTCTGAAGCCTCTTGAAGTTGGAACATATTGAAATCGCCGGACAGCATGATTCCTGTTTGCGGGAAAGTTAATTTCAATGATTTAATCAACATTTTGAGAGTCGTGATTTTCCCTTGTTTTTCTTTTGGGGCTGGGTGAATGTAAATGTTGCAAATTATAAGGAGCCGGTCCACTTTATTATGCTGCTGGCGATTAAGGGGACCTTGCGAGAGTGAGATTTTTATGTATTGGATCCAAGTTTGTCCTAGATCTATCTGTTCATAGGACCATGGTATTTTTGTGCTAAGGTAGATTGATAAACCGCCGGATTGTCTGCCTGATGTATTACCTTTTGTGGCGGTTTGATGGAGCTCTTTGAATCCACTGATCTGTGTTGGTGACATAGTCCAGGTTTCCTGAAGTAGTAGTATGTCAAATTTTTCACAAAATATTTGTAGATCTACCTCATAAGCCGTTAATGTTCCAAGAGCACAGTTGTAATGTGTTCTTTCATGCTTTGTTTACCTTGATCTCCATGCCCCCAGTGGGTGACAGCAAGACTTTTTGTGCTTGACTAGTTACTTCTAATTTTTCTTGATTTACTATGCGTAGGTTTGACCAACTCTCCTGGGTTTTTGCTGTGGGTCCTACTGCCCCCCGAAGTAGTCCGCTTTGCCTTGCTGATCTTAATTCGGCTGTTTTGTTTAGGGGGTCTGGGTAGCGTTCTTTTTCTGTTGTTTTAATTTCTATTCCCCATTTGGCGAAGAAATCTCTTTGGCTCCAGACTTCCTTTGTGGTTGTTGGATCGTTCCAAGTGACGATCGCCATTTCCCTCTCTTTCTCATTTGATATTGAATGCTTGCTATGTGGTTTGTGTTTAGGTGTTTTAGAGTTTGAATTGAATTTGCAAGCTTTAGTATGGCGCTGTGATTGAGAATATCGTGGGTGCCTTTTGACTTGTAATCTGGAATCAGTTCCAGAGTTACTAGGCCATTAGGGCATGTTTAACGTCCATTACTTTTCTGAAACTCAATTTTATGTTGGTGCAAACTTGCAGATATTCCACTGAATATGGCCTCTTCTGCCCAAAGGTTCCCCTCTGTTGGAGTTTGGGGGGTGAAATATTTTTGTCCCTGTGGGGTCTATTCTGTCAGCATCTGTATTTTGTGGATTTGCTTGTTCTCCTGATTCTGGAGGCTGATCAGCCCAAATTTCTGAGGTGTTTCTGAGTTTCGGTGGGTCCTGCTGTTCAACCGCTTTTTCGCTAGTTTGAACTTTTGCTTGCTTGGGAAAGTAACGGGAAATACTTTGATGTTCTTCTTGTGGGGTTTGCTGTGATTTCTCATTTTTTTTATCCTTGTTGGGGGCGACCGATTGCCATCGGTCTTTTTGCTTAGTTGTTTGCATTGTTGCCAGGACTGGTGATCTAATTGTTGTTTCGCAATTGTTGGGTTGATGTATTGATTCTGGCGATTTTTCCGTATTTTGTTTATTTGCCATCTCTTCCGCTAGACAGTTTCCTGGAGTTGATACCCGAAAGTTTGTCTCCTGGTCACTTATGATTGATTGGTCTTGGGCCTGTTCTTGGGAAGCTTGAGTTATTGCTTGAGCTCTGTTTTCCTTGTTATGCATCGATTTTCTCAGCCTTTTGCATTCCCGTTTTGTTAGTTGGTGTATGGGGTTTTGTTGTTGCGGTTTTAAGGTTGCTGCTTCGGGCCCTAGCTTGTCATTATGTTGTTCATTTTGGATGTTTTTTCTGGTCAGGTTGATATCTGAGTGTCGGGGGTTAATTCTTTTGAGTTCCCAGCCACTCCCTTTGTGTGCCAGGAAAAGAAGCGGAGTTCTGCTGATTCAGTGTTGTTTTTGTATAGCTGCTATCCCCCGGTATGGCTGCATTTGTTGTTGTTTTTTTTACTTCTGACAGTATATTTGTGAGACTCTCCAGGATGATCTTTAATTGAAGCATGGTGCTTGTGCATTGGCATTCATGGTATGTTGTGTGAGGGTCTTTTTGCACCCCTCATTGATGGAGTTTAATGCTTGAATTTTTCTTCCTATACCGGATATGTGTGGGCGAGGACCTGCAGGAGATCGATTTGCAACTCTAGTTTTTCTGAGTGTTAGAATAGGGCTGTTGAGATTGTTTCCATTATGTTAATGAATGGGGACCATAGTGGAGCTTGTAAGAGCGTAAGATGGTTTGAGAGATGATCTGTCTGATTAGCGTCCATTTGCTGGCTAAGGTAGGTATCGTCCCCCCTACTTTAATCAGGTTGCTGTCGTTGGGGTTGTAGGAGAGTAGGGTCTGCTTTCTATGTTCACCCCCACTTTTTGCTTTTGCTTTACTTGTTTTCGACTTAGATGTGGTTGAGGGCCTGCTAATCAGACCCATAGCCCTGCTATTCTCTCTCTAAATTGATACTATATACTTTAGGTGCATAACCCATTTGGATAGGATCACCTTATTGGCCCCTGTACAGTGTACCTTAGGTACCCAGGGCATAGGTGTATCCTAGGCCTACCAGGGGCTGCAGCATATATTATGCCACCCCTGTCTTGGCCTTCCATTATGACACAACTGGCTGATCACTCAGCTGGGGCAAGGTCGTGTAATCACCCCTTGCTTAGGTGTAGTATTCCTATACCTATCTTACATATAGACACATGTGTACCTATCAGCCACTCCTATGGCAGGCCTTAACAATCCTGGAGGCAGAGTGCTTGGTAACATGTGAGATGGTGCTCTAGCATGAGCTGAGCCTGTCTGCAGCTTTCGGAACCATGTCCTTATAGCTGTTCTATGATATAGCCTACCATATACTCTTAAAGTGCCTTATAATCTTAAATGGTTATGGTAACTATGGTTTGGCTTTATCAAAACATGTCGTGTAAGGTGTCTAACACTTTGGAATAATACCCCCATCCCATTTCTGGGGATGAGGATATTATCCCTCCCTTCTAGAGGGAGAAGACATGTTGAAACCTACTTACCCGGTTAAAGTTAACCAGAGCCCCAGCATCACAAAATGGATGCTGCTGCCACGACACAAGTCTGACCTCCTGCTACTGGGAGTGATCCCGGCAAGGGAGGCTTGGACAATAGGTTTCCTGCCTTGGGAGGTGCAAGCACCACCCCAGACAGGCCTTAGTGTATTGGGGAAGGGAGGGATGAATGAAACAAGACACTGCCTGGGGCACACAAGGTGTCCCATGCATAGTCCAGTTCAAACCGGTGCTGGGGCACACCAGCCCCAGTCCTGGCGCGAAACTGGACAAAGGGAAGGGGGTGTAACCACCCCCCTCCCAGGTCCCACCCATAAGGCGTGACCTAGCAGGCAACCCAGCCCCCCAGATTAGTATAAGAGTGGTAGCTGGGCCCCAGGAGATTGGATTATCCTGAACCTGCAACTTGAAAAGAAACTCTGGACCTCCGACATTCGACGAAAGAAGAAGACTGAAGAATCTCCCTTGTGGCCAAGGAGTGGCTGCCCTGTGCAAACAGGCACCATCAAGAGACTACCCTTTGCTTTGCTGAAGTTCTACGAGGGACCGACTGCAGAGCCCGACCAGAGCCTTGACTTCCAGACTTCTCCGACCCTGATCCACAGCCGAGCTGAGATCCGTGGAGGCGACGAGAGACGTGGGACCGGCTACCTGGGAAAAGTGGCGAGTATCTTCCAGCGCAGCTTCTGAGGTACCCTCGAAGTTGTGCACTGGGGATTGAGAAGCCCCAACCCCAAGCACCATCTGCACCGAAGATCAGCCCCCCACACTCCACGAGTCCTGCATGGGGCCCTTCTGCATTTTCCTGCTTGCCGCGTCTGTCCGGTTGCTTGCCCGTTGGCTAGCGGCCTTTGTGACGACACACCTTGAAATCTTCACTGCTGGTTTGGCTCCTCCAGACTGGCTCCCCCTTCTTTGCAAAAGAGAAGCAACCCAGACCTTCCTGGTCTGCACCAGAAGCAAGTCCTCCGTTCTTCGTGGGTTCCGCTTGCCAAGGCTTGGTGAGTCCTAGTTCGACTTCGACGCCGCCGACAGCAAGAGCCTTCGTGGGACAGCTCGCCTCCTGGTCCTGGTCGTCCTCGACGTCTCCTGGTACCCGTGGCTGCAGCGACAAGCTTCACCCTTCACCTGCAATCTTCACGACATCGCCTGGTTCCTTCCAGGTTCCACGTGGTCACTGGCTAGTGACCTTGACTCTGTCCCTTCTGCTTGCAGGTACCCTTCCTTCTTGATCCCGGCCTTGGGATCCACCGGACACTCTGCACTGACTGCCTGTCAGCAACTTTCCTTCAGGCATCCATAGAAGTCCACGACGAAACCCGACGCAAGTTCACACCTATGCACCCGCAGACTGTGGGCTAGGTAACTTGGGTACTTCGGTGCTCACAAGGGTAGTGACTATCCTAGGGTCTAGTTTCCGAGTCTCGACTTCCTAGTTGCTTCTGAAGTGTCCTAAAACTGTTTATTTCAGAACTGTACTATTTCTATCGACTATACGCATTACGCGTGAGTGTTTCCACTCTGCACCTGAATCCCGTGGGTCTCCCACTTCCTAACTGTTGGTAGTGTAGTGTAGCCCCAGCGATCCCCTAGGCCTAGGCCTACTCTATTTCCGTGACAGTGGTCCTTATACCACTTCTTTAGTATATGGTTTGCATGGCCCCTAGGGCCTAACTGTATTACTTACCTGTGTGACTTACTGTATGCATTAATAAGACTGTGTTGTACTTACCTCTAATCTCATAAAGAGTGCTGAGGCTTTGACTAGAATAAATACACTTCATTTTATATATATATCTGTTGTGGTGTCCTTTCATTTGGTATTCAAGGGATTATATATGGTATCACAGCTGGCTTCACATGCCATTCAGAGTTTAGCCTAAGACTGCTCTTGTATTTGCTACCACTAGGATAGCTGGTCTATAAGGTTGACTTTACAACCAATCACCATAAGGGTATTTGGACTGATATAAGGTGTACACTATAACTAGTGACATCATACATCAGGCCAACTTCTCACATTGGTGAGCAGCGGTTGGGATCTGAGCTTGCTGTTGTAATACCATTGTAATCTTGAGATACTAAATTGAAAGATCACACAGATATTGTTTAGGTACATATAACATAGATTATAATACTTAAGTCCTACTGGACTTAGTTGTTGTAGGTTGAAGGGAGTAACACACCCTGACTACAACTACTAGAGAGGTTTAGTAGTAACAACTAGTGTAGGTAGGTGCACACACCACACCCTCACTAGATCATGTCTCTGGGAGGAGATCAAGGAGATGCTCTCTCAGGAGGGGCAGGTCTGAAAAAGATCCCCTCTAGATATGATACCCTAACTTTTCAGGAGATTAGACAATTGTGTACCTCCAGAAAGTTAAAACAGGGTGCAAACCCTACCCTCCTTCAGCTAGTGCAGATCCTAGAGGAATATGATGCTCTTAGGGCCTCACAGGCTAGTACCCTAGGTACAAGGGAGGGTCTACCCACTACAGATGAGTCAGATGGGACTTCAGATGAAGAGGTAGACAGCCAGGGCCAAGTAGGAAGACTTAGCCAGGCTAACCTAAGCTTACATGGGAGTTTGCATGGGGTCCCCCCATACAGACCCCCAAGTGGGCTTAACCAGAGAAGCAGGAGAGACAGATCCCCTTCAAGGGAATCCATCCACTCCCATGTCTCTAGCATCTCTAAAGCCTCTTCTCACAGGGGAATGACTTCCCCCCAGAGAAAAGAGCATGAAGCCAGAATGAGGGAAGCTAATCTGAGGATTGAGAGGGAAGAACTTGCCCTTGCCAAGGAGAAGCTTGCTCTGGCTAGAGAACAAAAGTTAAGTGGGTTAGAACCTACTGGTGGCGGCAATATCCCTAAGGATAGAGACAGGCACTATGATAATAGAAACCTGAGCAAGATTGTCCCTCCCTACAAGTGTGGGGATGACATCCACAAATGGATAACTGCTTTGGAGAGAGCTTGCAAAGTACAGCAGGTACCCCAAAGTCAGTGGGCAGCTATCTTGTGGCTCGCCTTCTCTGAGAAAGGTAGAGACAAGCTCCTCACAGTTAGTGATGAGGATGCAGACAATTACACTGTCCTGAAGAGTGCTCTAATTGATGGGTTTGGCCTAACCACTGAACAATACAGGTTGTTGTTCAGGGATACCCAGAAGACACAGACTCAGGACTGGACTGACTTTGTAGATTGTGCCACTAAGGCTCTGGAAGGCTGGCTAGTGGGAAGTAAGGTTAAGGACTATACAGGATTGTATAATTTGATCATGAGAGAACAAATCCTTAACAACTGTCAAAACCAGCTACCGCATCAACACCTGATTGATTCTGATCTGACTTCTCCCCAAGAATTGGGAAAGAAGGCAGATAGATGGGTCAGGACTAGAGTTAAGCAGAAAAACCCGAACCAGGGCAGTGATCAGAAAAAGGCAGACCAGAAGGGTAATGATCAGAAACAAAAAGACCAGAAGTCTTCACCAGGCCCCCAAAAGGCTCAGGGGGAGGGTGGTCCCAAAAAGGATAAAAAGAAAGATGGCCAAAAGAAACCATGGTGCAACTATTGTAAGTCCAACTCACATTGGTTTAGTGAGTGCACCAAAAAGGATAAGCCCCCAGCCACCATTGCCCCTAAGGCAACTGTACCCCCTAGTCCAGCTGTAAGTGGTGGTTCCCAGCAAAAGGGTGTAGTAGGGTTAACCCTGGCAACTGAGGAGGATTCTGGCCTAGTCAGAATACCTACTCAGGCTGTTCTGATCTGTGATGGGGACTTAGCTTTGTCCTCTACTGTAGGCCCCAGTAACCTGGGCAAGTACAGACAGACTCCTTTTATCAACCAAAGAATGGCTCAGGCCTACAGGGACACTGGGGCTAGTGTCACAATGGTGACACCTGCCTTTGTGGACCCTGGACAGATCATACTAGGTGAGAATTACCTAGTGACCAACGCTAGCAATGCCACTACCTCCCATAGGGTGGCTATTGTTAACTTCTCCTGGGGAGGGGTAACTGGCCTCAAGAAAGTTGTTGTTAGTTCAGACCTTCCTGTAGAGTGTTTACTGGGCAATGATCTTGAAACTTCAGTTTGGTCTGAAGTGGAGTATAGGACCCATGCAGAAATGCTGGGGATAGATGCACATGTCCTTGCTGTGACCAGGTCACAGGCCAAAAAGTCACAACCCAAGAGAAAGAGCAGTAGGGTAAAGGCTGTGCCTTCCCCCCTGCCTCAGGCACTGGATCAGCCCTCACAGGAGGATGATTCTGAGAGCCCTGAAGGAACTGTCCTAGAAGAACTTGAACCTGATCAGGTTGAGTTTCTTGGGACAGGGGGACCTTCAAGGGCAGATCTGAGGCTTTCACAATTGGACTGCCCCTCTCTTGAACCCCTCAGACAGCAGGCTGCTGCTGAGGCTGCAGGGAATGCTCAAGGTACCCATAGAGTGTATTGGGATGAAGGGCTGCTGTATTCGGATGCTAGAGACCCCAAGTCTGGTGCATCCAGGAGGTTGGTCATACCACTGAAGTTCAGAGGCTTCCTTCTTACCTTGGCCCATGATATTCCCCTTGCAGGACACTTAGGCCAGAACAAGACTTGGGACAGGCTTGTCCCTCACTTTCACTGGCCCCATATGTCAGAAGATACCAAGGAGTTTTGTCGCTCCTGTGTCACCTGCCAAGCCAGTGGCAAATCAGGTGGCACTACAATGGCCCCCCTCATACCACTACCTGTGGTGGGGGTTCCCTTTGAAAGAGTGGGCATAGATATTGTAGGACCAATGGACCCACAAACAGCATCTGGGCACAGATTCATACCGGTGATAGTGGACCATGCCACCAGGTATCCAGAAACTATTCCCCTGAGGACCACAACAGCTCCTGTTGTGGCAAGGGCCCTGCTTGGCGTATTCTCCAGAGTGGGCTTTCCAAAGGAGGTCATTTCTGGCAGAGGTGCCAACTTCATGTCAGGATACTTGACTGCAATGTGGAAGGAGTGTGGTGTGAACTACAAGTTCACCACACCCTATCACCCACAGTGCAATGGGCTTGTTGAGAGATTCAACAAGACCCTAAAGGGAATGATAAAAGGTTTACCAGACAAGCTTAGGCGAAGATGGGACCTCCTTTTACCCTGCCTTCTGTTTGCTTACAGAGAGGTCCCACAAAAGGGGGTTGGCTACAGCCCTTTTGAGCTTTTGTTTGGGCATCCTGTAAGAGGACCCCTATGTTTAGTAAGGGAAGGATGGGAGAGACCTCTCAGACAACCCAAACTTGATATAGTGGATTATGTACTTGGTCTCCGCTCCAGGATGGCAGAGTATATGAAGAAGGCTTCTAAAAACCTTGAGGCAAGCCAAGAACTCCAAAAAGCTTGGCATGACCAAACGGCTGTGCTGACTGTTTACCAGCCAGGGCAGAAAGTGTGGGTGTTGGAGCCAGTGGCCCCAGCAGCACTCCAAGACAAATGGTCTGGACCCCACACTATTGTTGAGAAAAAGGGAGAAGTCACCTACTTGGTGGACCTTGGGACTCCCAGAAGCCCCCACAGGGTGCTTCATGTCAACAGATTGAAGGCATATGTTGACAGGGCAGACATGGGCTTACTCATGGCTACAGATGAGGGGCAGGAGGAAGAGAGTGACCCTCTCCCAGACCTGTTGACTCAGAACCCTGATGATGGCTCAGTTGATGGTGTGGTCTTTTCTGACAGCCTCACTGTCCATCAGCAACAGGACTGCAGACAAGTTCTGCAATCCTACAGACATATGTTCTCTCTGACCCCAAGTCAGACAAACTGGTGCACCCATGAGGTAGGCACTGGTGACAGTCTGCCTGTGAAGAGTAAAATCTACAGGCAACCTGACCATGTCAGGGACTGCATAAAAGTTGAGGTACAAAAGATGTTGGAGCTGGGAGTCATTGAACCTTCAGAGAGCCCTTGGGCTAGTCCTGTAGTTCTTGTGCCAAAACCTCACACCCAAGATGGTAAGAGAGAGAAGAGGTTTTGCGTGGATTACAGAGGTCTCAATGCTGTCACTAGGACAGATGCCCACCCAATACCTAGAGCAGATGAGCTCATTGACAGACTGGCAGCTGCTAAGTTTTTGAGCACATTTGACCTGACAGCAGGCTACTGGCAAATCAGACTAGCTGAGAATGCAAAGGCCAAAACTGCTTTCTCGACCCCAGGAGGACATTATCAATTTGTGGTAATGCCCTTTGGTTTGAAGAATGCACCTGCCACTTTCCAAAGGTTGGTGAATCAAGTCCTTACTGGGTTGGATGATTACTGTGCAGCTTATCTTGATGATATTGCTGTCTTTAGCTCCACCTGGGAGGATCACCTGGTCCACCTGAGGAATGTTTTAGAGGCCCTGCAAAAGGCAGGCCTCACTATCAAGGCCACTAAGTGCCAGATAGGGCATAACAAGGTTGTATACCTGGGCCACCTAGTTGGTGGGGGTCAGGTTCAACCACTGGAGAGCAAGATCCAGACCATAAAGGACTGGACTCCTCCAACTACCTAGACTCAGGTCAGAGCTTTCTTGGGCCTGACTGGGTACTACAGAAAGTTTGTTAAGAACTATGGGTCCATTGTGACACCACTTAATGACTTGACCTCCAAGAAAATGCCAAAGAAAGTTCAGTGGACAGTAAGCTGTCAAAAAGCATTTGATGACCTGAAGCAGGCCATGTGCAGTGCACCTATTCTGAAAAGTCCAGACTACTCCAAAGAGTTCATTGTCCAGACAGATGCTTCTGAGTTAGGTGTGGGAGCTGTTCTTTCACAACTTAATATAGATGGTCAAGACCAGCCCATTGCTTTTATAAGTAGAAGGCTGACCCCTAGAGAGAAACGTTGGTCAGCTATTGAGAGGGAGGCCTTTGCTGTGGTTTGGGCCCTGAAGAAGCTGAGGCCATACTTGTTTGGCACTCACTTCAAGATTCTGACAGACCATAAGCCCCTCTTGTGGCTACATCAGATGAAGGGTGAAAATCCCAAACTTCTTAGGTGCTCCATTTCCCTACAGGGGATGGACTTCACAGTGGAACATAGACCTGGGACTGACCATGCCAATGCAGATGGACTCTCCAGATATTTCCACTTAGAACATGAAGACTCAACTGGTCAAGGTTAGTTTAATGTCCCTAAGTTTGGGGGGGGTTGTGTAGGAGAGTAGGGTCTGATTTCTATGTTCACCCCCACTTTTTGCTTTTGCTTTACTGGTTTTCGACTTAGATGTGGCTGTGGGCCTGCTAATCAGACCCACAGCCCTGCTGTTCTCTCTCTAAATTGATACTATGTACTTTAGGTGCATAACCCATTTGGATAGGATCACCTTATTGGCCCCTGTACAGTGTACCTTAGGTACCCAGGGCATAGGTGTATCCTAGGCCTACCAGGGGCTGCAGCATGTATTATGCCACCCCTGGCTTGGCCTTCCATTATGACACAACGGGCTGATCACTCAGCTGGGGCAAGGTCGTGTAATCACCCCTTGCTTAGGAGTAGTATTCCTATACCTATCTTACATATAGACACATGTGTACCTATCAGCCACTCCTATGGCAGGCCTTAACAATCCTGGAGGCAGAGTGCTTGGTAACATGTGAGATGGTGCCCTAGCATGAGCTGAGCCTGTCTGCAGCTTTCGGAACCATGTCCTTATAGCTGTTCTATGATATAGCCTACCATATACTCTTAAAGTGCCTTATAATCTTAAACGGTTATGGTAACTATGGTTTGGCTTTATCAAAACATGTCGTGTAAGGTGTCTAACACCTTGGAATAATACCCCCATCCCATTTCTGGGGATGAGGATATTATCCCTCCCTTCTAGAGGGAGAAGACATGTTGAAACCTACTTACCCGGTTAAAGTTAACCAGAGCCCCAGCATCACAAAATGGATGCTGCTGCCACGACACAAGTCTGACCTCCTGCTGCTGGGAGTGATCCCGGCAAGGGAGGCTTGGACAATAGGTTTCCTGCCTTGGGAGGTGCGAGCACCACCCCAGACAGGCCTTAGTGCATTGGGGCAGGGAGGGATGAATTAAACGAGACACTGCCTGGGGCACACAAGGTGTCCCATGCATAGTCCAGTTCAAACCGGTGCTGGGGCACACCAGCCCCAGTCCTGGCGCGAAACTGGACAAAGGGAAGGGGGTGTAACCACCCCCCTCCCAGGTCCCATCCATAAGGCGTGACCTAGCAGGCAACCCAGCCCCCCAGATTAGTATAAGAGTGGTAGCTGGGCCCCAGGAGATTAGATTATCCTGAACCTGCAACTTGAACAGAAACTCTGGACCTTCGACATTCGACGAAAGAAGAAGACTGAAGAATCTCCCTTGTGGCCAAGGAGTGGCTACCCTGTGCAAACAGGCACCATCAAGAGACTACCCTTTGCTTTGCTGAAGTTCTACGAGGGACCGACTGCAGAGCCCGACCAGAGCCTTGACTTCCAGACTTCTCCGACCCTGATCCACATCCACAGCCGAGCTGAGATCCGTGGAGGCGACGAGTGACGTGGGACCGGCTACCTGGGAAAAGTGGCGAGTATCTTCCAGCGCAGCTTCTGAGGTACCCTTGAAGTTGTGCACCGGGGATTGCGAAGCCCCAACCCCAAGCACTATCTGCACCGAAGATCAGCCCCCCACACTCCACGAGTCCTGCGTGGGGCCTTTCTGCATTTTCCTGCTTGCCGCGTCTGTCCGGTTGCTTGCCCGTTGGCCTATCGGCCTTTGTGACGACACACCTTGAAATCTTCACTGCTGGTTTGGCACCTCCAGAGTGGCTCCCGCTTCTTTGCAAAAGAGAAGCACCCCAGACCTTCCTGGTCTGCACCAGAAGCAAGTCCTCCGTTCTTCGTGGGTTCCGCTTGCCAAGGATTAGTGAGTCCTTGTTCGACTTCGCCGCCGCCGACAGCAAGAGCCTTCGTGGGACAGCTCGCCTCCTGGTCCTGGTCGTCCTCGACGTCTCCTGGTACCCGTGGCTGCAGCGACAAGCTTCACCCTTCACCTGCAATCTTCACGACATTGCCTGGTGCCTTAGTGGTTCCACGTGGTCACTGGTTAGTGACCTTGACTCTGTCCCTTCTGCTTGCAGGTACCCTTCCTTCTTGATCCCGGCCTTGGGATCCACCGGACACTCTGCACTGACTGCCTGTCAGCAACTTTCCTTCAGGCATCCATAGAAGTCCACGACGAAACCCGACGCAAGTTCACACCTATGCACCCGCAGCCTGTGGGCTAGGTAACTTGGGTACTTCGGTGCTCACAAGGGTAGTGACTATCCTAGGGTCTAGTTTCCGAGTCTCGACTTCCTAGTTGCTTCAGAAGTGTCCTAAAACTGTCTTTTTTCAGAACTGTACTATTTCTATCGACTATACGCATTACGCGTGAGTGTTTCCACTCTGCACCTGAATCCGGTGGGCCTCCCACTTCCTAACTGTTGGTAGTGTAGTGTAGCCCCAGCGATCCCCTAGGCCTAGGCCTACTCTATTTCCGTGACAGTGGTCCTTATCCCACTTCTTTAGTATATGGTTTGCGTGGCCCCTAGGGCCTAACTGTATTACTTACCTGTGTGACTTAATGGATGCTTAAATAAGACTGTGTTGTACTTACCTCTAATCTCATAAAGAGTGCTGAGGGTTTCACTAGAATAAATACACTTTATTTTATAAATATATGTGTTGTGGTGTCCTTTCATTTGGTATTCAAGGGATTATATATGGTATCACAGCTGGCTTCACATGCCATTCAGAGTTTAGCCTAAGACTGCTCTTGTCCATGCTACCACTAGGATAGTAGGTCTATAAGGTTGACTTCACAACCAATCACCATAAGGGTTGTTTGGACTGATACAAGGTGTACACTAGAATTAGTGACATCATATATCAGGCCAACTTCTCACAGGGGTCTCCTATCGGGCTCGTCCATGTTCTTGATTTAGCAGTGGGATCCAGCCCCAATTGAGGTTTTGTTGTTTGTTCTGTGCTTGGATTGACTTCCAGTCTGGTCTCTGTTCGTATCTTTATTGGAGACAGTTGCATATTATAATCTTGGTTGTGATTGTAGATCTGTCCTGTTGATGGTTCTTTTTGGTGGTATTTTGGGGTGGAGGGGGCAGTTTCTGTCACCGGAGTTTCGTGTTTTAGCCCAAATTGGTTTGTCAAGCACTCCTGAGTTCCTGATGCTGGTCTAGACGGGGTTGCCTGTGGTCCCCGAGGTGGTTTCTTCTCTCTTGCTCATGCAATCCATACTAGCTTTGGTTTGAGCGCACCCTTGGTCTTCCTTGGGTTTGGTCTCGAGGGTTCTCGGGAGTGCCCCAAGGCTTGCACTCCTCTTCATAGTGGCTTCTAGCATTACATTTTTTGGGCTTAGTAGCGATTTTATTTTGTACTTCGCTTGCATTTATCTGGGCTGTCACGATTACTTGATTGCCTGTTGTTTTGAAGTTCTTTGGGGTACTGCAACTGGCCTCCTGTACAGTGTTGTTTAAGTCTCCTTTCTTGTCGGGTGGTGTTTTGGATCTGGTTGAAAACGACATATTTGTGGTTTTATCTTGGGATCTTGATTATCTTTTCTGAGTTCTGAGACCAGAACCTAGAATAGATACACCAGCAATACCAACCCCGGTGGTGGGTCTGCGAACAAAGATCACACCAGAAAGTCCTGAAGAACAGAACGGCCAAAGAAGCCGTCTCTTCAGACTTGGCTGTCCAGGCAGTAGTGCCTGGTAAACATGTGCAGCGAGCCCCACGTAGCTGCCTGACAGATGTCATGCAAGGGAACTCCCCATCCCAAAGAAGTAGTGGCTGCCGTCGCCCTGTTAGAATGGGTGCGCAGCCCCACCAGAGGCTGCTTTTTAGCCAAAGAATAAAAAGCCTTCATGCACAGAACGACCCACCGAGAGAGGGTCCGCTTGTGCACGTCCCGACCTTTCTTGGCGCCCACGTAGCCAACAAAGAGCTGGTCATCCACCCGGAACTGTTTGCGGTTCCGGTAGAATGAGAGCGCACGTTTTGGGTCCAGACGGTGGAGCCTCTCTTCCTCTTTTGAGGGATGCAGAGGAGGATAGAAGGTGGGCAAAGAGATGGTTAACCTTTGGCAGAAAAGATGGACGAGTCCTTAGAACCACTTTGTCCGGATGGACAGAGAGAAAAGGAAGTTTAGAAGAAAGAGCCTGGAGCTCACTCACTCTCCTGGCAGAGGTGATGGCCACCTGGAAAGCTCTCTTTAAAGTGAGAAGTTGAAGAGGACAGTTGTGAAGTGGCTCAAAGGGAGCACACATCATATGTCAGAACCAGGTTCAAGTCCTACTGAGGCATTATGAAAGGAACAGGAGGGAAAAGAAGAGTAATGCCCTTTAAGAATCTATTTACAACCGGGAACTTGAAAAGGGAAGGCTGATCTGGAAGCCATAAAAAGTCTGAAATGGCCGAAAGATAGCCCTTGATAGTGCCCAGAGCAGAGCCCTGCTGGGCCAAAGAAAGGAAGAATCGAAGGACCTCTGTAAGAGGGGCAGAAAAGGGATCCACAGCCTTTACTGTGCACCATGCCACAAACCTATTCCACCTGCAGGTGTATACCGTCTTAGTGGAGGGACGCCTGACTGCCAAGATTACATCACAAACTTTGCGAGGCAGGTCAAAAGACGTCAACTGCTGCCGCTCAATCTCCACATAAGGAGGTGGAGGCTGGACAGGTGTGGGTGGAAGGACACCCCCTGTTGCTGCTGAAGATCCTCCCGAAGAGGCAGTCGGATCGCTAGATTGAAAGCCATGCTGAGTAGCTCGGGATACCATACTCTTCGAGCCCAGTCCCGAGCCACAAGAATGACATGGGCCCGGTCGCGCTTGAGCTTCTTCAGCACTCTGGGTAGAAGTGGTATAAGTGGAAAGGCGTATAGTAGACCGCAACTCCACTCGCGATGAAAAGTGTCACCTAGCGAGTGCCGCCTTGGAAATTCCAACGCGCAGAACTGATGACATTGCGTGTTCTCTTCGGTGGCTAATAGATCTAAGCAAGACTCTCCCCACTGCTGAAAGAGACCTTGCGCCACGTCCAAGCACAGATGTCATTCGTGATCCATCATGCACCGGCAGCTGAGTTCGTCCGCCCTGGCGTTCAGAGAACCTGCCAGGTGTTGAACCACCAGGGAAATGCCCTGATATTCCAGCCATGTCCAGAGATGCAGAGCCTCATGACATAGGGTCCAAGACACCACCCCGCCCTGTTTGTTGCAGTACCACATGGCGGTGGTGTTGTCTGTGAACACCTGCAGTACTCTCCCCTTGACAGAGGGAAGGAATGCTTTCAGTGAAAGTCGGATCGCCCGAAGCTCCAGAAGGTTGATATGGAGCCGGGACTCCCATGTGGCCGCCCCATCCCAGAAGGGACGCGTCCATCACCACTGTGTGTTCCGCTTTGGGAAGAGAGAGGGTTCTGCCATTGACCCAATCGCGATCCGTGAGCCACCACTGCAATTCATATGCAGTGCCCTCCGAGATCTGGAGGTGATAGGACAGGTTGCCCTGATGCTGTGCCCACTGGAACTTCAGGTCCCACTGCAGAGCCTGCATATACCATCTGGCATGATCCACCAACAGGATGCAGGAGGCCATCAGGCCCAGTAGCCGAAGGGTCATCCTGACCGAAACCCGGGATAAAGGCGAAAAGATCTGAATTATAGCCTGAATATCCCGAACTCGCTGCTCGGGAGGATAAACCCGAAACTGCGCCGAATCCAGAACTGCTCCGATGAAGAGGAGCTTCTGAGAGGGAATCGGGTGCGACTTCGGCACGTTGCTGGAGAACCCCAGCAGGAGGTCGGCCATAGTCTGGAGGTGGGAGACGACTACCTGGGCGAGCCCGCCTTAGACAAACAGCCGGCAAGATAGGGGAAGACTGGGACCCTTGATCTGCGCAGATGAGCTGCAACCACCTTCATCACTTTCGTGAACACCCGAGTGGCGCTGGTAAGACCAAAAGAGAGCACGGTGAACTGAAAGTGCTCGTGGCCTACCGTGAACCGCAGGTAACATCGGTGGGCCGGCAGGACGAGGATATGAAAGTAAGTGTCCTGCAAGTCCAACGCTACCATCCAATCTTGCAGGTCCAGGGCAGACAAGACCTGAGCAGGTGTGAGCATCTTGAACTTCTCCTTCTGGAGGATGCGATTAATGCTCCGAAGGTGTAAGATAGGACGCAGACCCTTGTCCTTCTTGGGGACCAGAAAGTAGTGGGAATAACAACCACTAGCTACTTCTGGCCCAGGAACGTGCTTGATGGCCCCCTTGACCAAGAGGGCGGTGACTTATTGCTGAAGAAGCGCAAGATGGTCCCCCGACATGCGGTGGTATTGAGGTGGCATGGCTGGAGGGGAAGTCTTGAAGGGGAGGGAGTAGCCCCTTCGTACAATTTGCAGCACCCACATGTCTGATGTGATGTTGCGCCAGTGGGGGAGATGATGGCGTATTCTGCCGCCCACTGGCGTTAGATGGGCCTGAAAGGTCGGACTAGGAAGGCTTTGCAGTGGATGCTGCGGGGTTGGAGGTGGACTGACCCGCCCGCTGGCCCCCAGAACCTCCTCGACGGTTCCCACGTCCGTGCTGAACATGTTGCTGCACAGTCCTTCGGCTCCAGAACGAACGTGTTGGGGCACCCCTTCCGTGGCCACGAAAGGAGCGAAAAGCGGAAGGCGGAGGAGGGCGAGTGCCCAACAGGCCCAAGGACTTGGCCGTGGACCGTGAGTCCTTAAAATGCTCCAACGCACTATCCGCCTTATTGCCAAAAAGGAGAATGCCATCAAAGGGCATGTTGATCAAAGTGTTCTGGACATCCCCGAGGAAGAAGCCAGTTGTCCTCAGCCACGCATGGAACTGAAGCGCCACCGTCGTGGAAATCGCCCTGCCAAGTGAGTCAGCGGTATCAAGCCCACAAGGAATAATGAACTTTGCTGCGTCTCTGCCAGCTGCTATAGCTTGGTAGAGTATTGCCCATGCCTCCTCCAGACAGTTGCGTTAAAGCAAAGGGTAAACCCACAAATCACTGGGACCTGGGTAATTAAGCAGTATAAGGGAGAACGGGTCCCAGGATATACAGACTTATTAAAAACTGACACACAATCAATAACAAAGAATACAAAAAGAATGATGACAAAGTGTTATTTAATCACACTTTGGCAAAATACACATTTTTAATAAATACAATCGACTGTGATCAAACAGTGCGGGGTGCCAAGGAAGGGAATGATGGGGGTAGTGAATTGAGTGAGGTAAAAGGGGTAAGTGACATATAAATTGTATGAAACTGTCACAACTTAATTGTAAGGCAAAACAATTTTAAGCCATAAAATCCAGATCAAATTCATTGGGTTGAACAATAGAATTATTAACAAAAACCATGTACAAGCAAGAACACAGTGTGAAATGCACTGTTGGAAGTACTGGCAATGAAGTATTGTCGACGTTTCGACCCCTGGACATAGGTAGGTACGTAGGCTCCTTACTAACGGGGTCTTCTTCAGGGCAAAGAAAGTGTGACAAGGGGAGTGGCACCTATAAAAATATTAAGTTGATCTTGTAAATAAATTCGGAATCCCAAACAGACGAAATGGAAGGGACTCGATATGGGACAAATGACTATATTTACCCAATTAGAAGGTGGACATGTAATCAATAACTTCTTGGCGTCAAATGGCGCAGGGGCTGAAAAGCTCCCGATGGGGGTGGAGTGTATGACACCTAAAAGAAATTATAAAGTGTCATAGTGGAGATCCGTAAAACAAATATAGGATAAGAATTCAAAATGGTTTTGGTATGATTGACTTACTTAATTGCCAATGTCGAAAAGATCGGAGAAATTAATAGCTCCCACATCAAACGCCATGGCGCAACATCCGTGGCGAGAGTGAAACTAATCACAAAGGAATCCAGCCTCTAGAAATAAAGTAGAGGAGTAATAATACAAACATCTTAAAAAACCCAAGCCTAAAGGAAGTACAGCGTACGGGACAAGAAACCCAAAAACTTCCACCAGAAAACATGACTTAAAACTTTAAAGGGTGTGCTGCTGTTCGGCACATTCGGAAGAAAAGCTCCGGATAGCAGCGGGGATGGCAACGGCATAAACAAGGTATATGTCTGACAATTATTCCAAACATTGATAGGGTCGAGTGTGGTGAATGAAACCCGGCCCCTACAGGTGTGACATAAAATGACAGAGGATGCAGTGTAAACGGCTCTAAACCCCGTCAAATGATAGAAAAATCAGATAAAGCGCTACGATATGAGCTGCATGCCGGAAAAGTAAAATATATCTCGGCAGCTCTTCACTCAATAACTAAAGAGTGATGTAACCCTTACCGTTAGAGGCGGCAGCACCCACTATCCTCAGAGTTCGTAGGAAAAGCACTGATACAGCACTGAGTAAGCATTAAAGTAGAGAAACGCGCCGCGTGACTTTGGACGCGGCACAGACGCTAAATGCCTGCAGTCAGAAATGTATTGGAAGAAAGACAACGAATGTTGTTTTCTTCGGGGTGATTCAGCAATAATCATTGTTTAGTTAAAAAGGGCAAAGCAACATTATTAACAAATGGATGTTGTAAGAGCCACATAAATAGTTCTATACACATAATTACAACTTAGAGGAAACAATGTCATAAAGTGTGTTGAAGCGTTTAAAGGAATAAACAACATAGATCTAGATTTTAAACATTAATTCGAGTTAGATACATGGGTAAAAAAGATCTCAGAATTGGTTAACATTGTTAAATGACCATCAATGTGAACATTAGTTGTCAAAGTATATACAGACGTGTTTGACATGTATTATGACCCGTGAATAATGCCAAAGATTACAAAAAAGGTCTCCTTGGTCAAATTCAGGAATACGTAGATCGATAGATAATTGGCTATATATGGTAACAAAAATTACATATTAGATGGATCTAAGGTCAAATAAATGTATGTGTACAATGAATCAATACATAAATCCAAAGAACAACCAAGCAGATACATTGTGAGAACACGATTATCATCAAGCTAGTTAAAGGCATAAAGAGGCCAACAGTAACCCAAGGTGCCTAAATGTTTAAACTACCTAACTGTGCATTGCTAGGATCTTGTTCAGTTAAACCCATATTGATGGTGTCAAAGCAAATCATCCATTTACACTCCCTAACGGTAAGTATAGAGGATATGTCTCCTCCCCTTGGCCCCAGTCTTGTTTTTTCTAACACAATCCACTGCATTTGGTCTGGGCTATGTCCCACCTGTTTGTAATGCTCAACTAAGGGCGCACCTGTAACCTGGCATCTTATTCTGCTTTGGTGTTGCAATATTCTCACTTTTATCTTCTGCTGTGTTTGGCCAACATACAATTGGCCACATGGACAGAGGATCCCATAAATAACGTCGGTAGAATTGCAGTTAGTATGGGAATCAAGTGTAACAACATGATGTTTATAGGCAAAGTTTCTGGATTGAATCGTTGTTGGGCATGCTTTGCATGACCCACATTTGAAATGGCCTATAACAGGTGGTAAATTCCAAAGTGACTGGATGGTCGGTTCCACTGGGTCTTCAAGAAAGGAATGGACGACATGATCCTTAATACTCATTGCTTTTTTGATGGAATGCATTGGTAGGGATGGTTGATCAATCTCAGTTGATACAAGGCTCCAGTGCTTGTTGATTGTCCTCTTTACTGCGTTGCTTCTGGTCGAGAAGGTTGTAACGCAAATCATTTTCTTATGGGCTGAGGCAGCAGGTTCTTTAGCCTTTAGTAGGGTTTCCCGTGGATTGTACCACGCCCTCTTCTGGGCCCTTTTAACCAAACGCTTTGGGTATCCCCTTGAAATGAGTCTGGTGCTCAGGTCTTCGGACTCAGTTAAATAGTCAGATCTCTTCGTACAATTTCTCCGAATCCGTAAAAATTGTCCCACTGGGAGATTGTCTCTTAAGCCTCGGGGGTGGTAACTGCAGCATCTTAGAAGTGAATTCCGTTCAGTGGGTTTTCTGTACAGGGTCGTGCAAAGCTTGTCATCTTCACTGAAGATTTTTAGATCAAGGAATGGTATCTCCAGAGGATCAGACTGGATGGTAAACTGGATATCCTGGTCACACTGGTTAAGCCATTCATGGAACATATTAAGTTGAGTTATATCGCCATTCCAGATCAATAATATATCGTCGATATATCTCTTCCATAGATCTACATTTTGAGAGAAGGGGTTGTTGTTAAGGACATGGCGCTGTTCAAAATTGTCCATATACAAGATCGCCAGATCTGGGGCAAAGGCAGCTCCCATCGCTACTCCTTTCTTTTGGATGTAGTAATTGCCCTGAAAATAGAAAAAAATCTTCTTCATTGCAATAGTGAGAAGTGCTATAATGAAATCCGTAGGTACCCTCATTGGTGCTGGTCTGGAATTCAGAACTTCTCGCATCACATTTAAAGCTGGTTCCTGAGGGATGCTGGTATAGAGTGAGACGATATCACACGTGACAAGTAATTGTTCACTGGAATTGAATGATTTTTGGTCGATGATGGTAATAACTTGCATAGTATCACGTAGGTAAGTCGTTGTTTTCTCAGCCATTGGTTTCAAAAAGAAATCTATATACTTGCAAAGAGGTTCCAATAGTGAACCACACCCAGATACAATTGGACGGCCAGGTGGATGAAGCATGTCTTTATGTATCTTAGGTAGGGTGTAGATGGTGGGTAGTCGTGGATTCTTCTGGTTAAGGTAGTCGAATTCCAATTTACTAAGAAAACCAGAGTCTAATGCCTCAAGAGTGATATGATGAATTTCCTCAGCCAGCTCCTTAGTGGGGTTAGACTTAAGTAAAGAATAGCTAACACCATCGTGAAGTTGACTCATGATTTCAGATTTGTATGTCATAGTGTCCTGGACCACTATAGCCCCACCCTTATCAGCAGATTTGATTACAATGTCCTTGTTATTCTTGAGACTCTGAAGGGCCGTTTTCTCAATCTTGCTGGTGTTAGGTATCGTGTGTTTATAGGTTGATAATAGGGTGTTAACATCACTCAGAACCATGTTCTCATACGCCAGGATTCTATTGCTCATTGCATGGGTAGGCGGTACGAACTTGGATGGAGGACGTAGTCCAGTAAAAGATTTAGAGGGAGTATCATCAGAGTTCTTAAAGAAATACCTGAGACGGATCTTGCGGAAGAAACCATGAAGTTCTGTTTTAAGATTGAATGCATTCGGGTGGGCTGTGGGAACAAATGACAACCCTTTAGAAAGAACGGATTGCTCCTCTGTGTTCAAGGTATATGTGGAAATGTTGACTACTGGATTGTTATTAGAATTCACCACCGGTACACTTTGCGTCTCGTGGAGATCTCCCCGTGGTTCTCTGATTGAAAACGGACCTGTTTGGGGATCGCACCTCTGCCTCTGTCCCAGTTCGTGCTCGCTGGATTCTGTTGGCCTCTCGGTGCTCCTCTTGACCAGTTGCCTCGACCCCGTGGTGGTCTCCATTGGCCTTCCCCTAAAAAAGGAGGGTATCCTGGAGGGGGATATCAATTATCCCGATAGGTATAGTCGTAACCAGGGCCCGAAGTTTCCTGATCGCTATCTGAGCTCACCGATGAATTAGAGAAGGTGGTGTAGTTCCTCCTACCCCTAAAGGCTCCTCTACCTCTCCCTGTAAAACGACCAGAAAACCCACAGAACGGAATTCACTTCTAAGATACAGCAGTTACCACCCCCGAGGCTTAAGAGACAATCTCCCAGTGGGACAATTTTTACGGATTCGGAGAAATTGTACGAAGAGATCTGACTATTTAACTGAGTCCAAAGACCTGAGCACCAGACTCATTTCAAGGGGATACCCAAAGCGTTTGGTTAAAAGGGCCCAGAAGAGGGCGTGGTACAATCCACGGGAAACCCTACTAAAGGCTAAAGAACCTGCTGCCTCAGCCCATAAGAAAATGATTTGCGTTACAACCTTCTCGACCAGAAGCAACGCAGTAAAGAGGATAATCAACAAGCACTGGAGCCTTGTATCAACTGAGATTGATCAACCATCCCTACCAATGCATTCCTTCAAAAAAGCAATGAGTATTAAGGATCATGTCGTCCATTCCTTTCTCGAAGACCCAGTGGAACCGACCATCCAGTCACTTTGGAATTTACCACCTGTTATAGGCCATTTCAAATGTGGGTCATGCAAAGCATGCCCAACAACGATTCAATCCAGAAACTTTGCCTATAAACATCATGTTGTTACACTTGATTCCCATACTAACTGCAATTCTACCGACGTTATTTATGGGATCCTCTGTCCATGTGGCCAATTGCATGTTGGCCAAACACAGCAGAAGATAAAAGTGAGAATATTGCAACACCAAAGCAGAATAAGATGCCAGGTTACAGGTGCGCCCTTAGTTGAGCATTACAAACAGGTGGGACATAGCCCAGACCAAATGCAGTGGATTGTGTTAGAAAAAACAAGACTGGGGCCAAGGGGAGGAGACATATCCTCTATACTTACCGTTAGAGAGTGTAAATGGATGATTCGCTTTGACACCATCAATATGGGTTTAAATGAACAAGATCCTAGCAATGCACAGTTAGCTAGTTTAAATATTTAGGCACCTTGGGTTACTGTTGGCCTCTTTATGCCTTTAACTAGCTTGATGATAATCGTGTTCTCACAATGTATCTGCTTGGTTGTTCTTTGGATTTATGTATTGATTCATTGTACACATACATTTATTTGACCTTAGATCCATCTAATATGTAATTTTTGTTATCATCTACAGCCAATTATCTATCGATCTACGTATTCCTGAATTTGACCAAGGAGACCTTTTTTGTAATCTTTGGCATTATTCACGAGTCATAATACATGTCAAACACGTCTGTATATACTTTGACGACTAATGTTCACATTGATGGTCATTTAACAATGTTAACCAATTCTGAGATCTTTTTTACCCATGTATCTATCTCGAATTAATGTTTAAAATCTAGATCTATGTTGTTTATTCCTTTAAACGCTTCAACGAACTTTATGACATTGTTTCCTCTAAGTTGTAATTATGTGTATAGAACTATTTATGTGGCTCTTACAACATCCATTTGTTAATAATGTTGCTTTGCCCTTTTTAACTAAACAATGATTATTGCTGAATCACCCCGAAGAAAACAACATTCGTTGTCTTTCTTCCAATACATTTCTGACTGCAGGCATTTAGCGTCTGCGCCGCGTCCAACGTCACGCGGCGCGTTTCTCTACTTTAATGCTTACTCAGTGCTGTATCAGTGCTTTTCCTACGAACTCTGAGGATAGTGGTTGCTGCCGCCTCTAACGGTAAGGGTTACATGTGTATGTTTTAAACTTGCGCACTTACCCCCAGCCACTCCAACTATTTCCCCTGCCAAGCAGACACCCACTTTCAGCGGATTTTAGCGCTGTTGGGAAGGGAATCGGCTCACGGACGCCATCGCTAGGAAACGCGAGGCCACGCCCACACGATTGGCCACGCCCACCCTCTTTCTCCATAAATGTGTGTCCCACGCAAGCGCAGCGGACGAGCGCAGCGGGAGCGCCGTTTGCGCGCCGAAGGCGCGCTTAAGGCAAGCCCGTCTGCGCCCGTCCGTGTCCCGGACGTGGCCAGCGCCAGCCCCCCTGCTGCTGCTTCTCCAGTCGCGGATCGGTCGCGTGTCTCCTACACTCGTGAGTATCTATTAACATTTAGTGCTAACTCTTGCCCCTGATTGCATTGTTGGGACCTGGCTGATTTATCCCAGCGTATTTGCCAGGCATGCAAATTTCGCTTTCAGCCTACCCTAACGGCTCCTACCCAGCTTCCCACCGATTCGACATGTCTTCGGGCCGGTTTGATCAATGCTAGATCACTGGTCAAACATTGCAATGACATATTTGAATTGCTAAGTGACAATAAATTCGATCTCCTTTTTGTCACAGAAACGTGGCTTAATGAGTCATGCAATCCAGTGATTGAATTGGCTATTCCACGTGGCTTTAAAATCATTAGACAAGACCGCCCCTTAGGCAGAGGAGGTGGTATAGCAGCCATTTTCAGAGATAAATGGACTCTGTCTCTGGATCCTATGGGCCCCTCAGTTGATGCAGAGGTGCTCCACTTCTCTCTCACTCTAGGGGCACATTTCACCCTAGGTGGATCTCTGGTGTACCGGCCACCTGGCCACGCAGGAAAATTTCTAGAGGCACTAGAGGACATGATAGTCCCACGTGCCCTGAAATACCCCACATATCTCCTTCTGGGAGACTTTAATATTCACGTGGATCAGCCAGATCTACCTGACACAGTTCGGCTAAACGATGCTCTGGCGATGGCCCAGCTAAAACAGTGGATTAAAGCTCCCACCCATTCAGGGGGTCACGTTCTCGACCTACTATGTACCAACTTCGACATAAATATGTCTGACCCTGAGATAGTAAATTGGTCTGACCATATGCTGATAAGGTTCACCTGGCCCCTGTCCCGCCCCACTGAGTCCAATCACTCCGCTGCTCACACACAGAAAATTAACATAGCTATGCTCTGTGATCAGCTTGACTCCTCTCGCCCCACACTTCCCTCCGAAATTGAGTCAGCCGTTAGCTCATTCAACTCATGGATTGAAGGCGGCGTTGCTTCTTCAACTAAAATAGGTCGTGTCTGTAGAGTGCGCTCCACCCCTTCTAAGCCGTGGTTCTCTAATACTCTCCGCGATCTTAAATCAGGTTGTAAAAAACTTGAAAGACGTTGGAGACAAGCCTATCTCCCTGAGGCCAAGAAAGAACTAAGAACGGCTCAAAAGAGGTACTATGCAGCAATTAAATCAGCAAAAAGTTTATACTACAACGGACGCATAACCACGGCCAACAACAGTAGCAGGGAAATCTTTGCTATTGTCAAAAGCTATGTTTCCCCTTGCGCCACTCAACCTCTCTTAGCCTCTTCGGAAAAATGGTGTGAAGAACTCTGTGTTTTTTGTGGACAAAATTACAAAAATCCAAGATGACTTGCTTACTGTATGTAACAATTTTCCAGCTTCAATGACTATTCCTTCCCCCATTATGCCCATCTATACGGACCAGTTTACCCTCTTCACTCCAGTGGATACAACAGAGGTTGTTAAAATTCTTGCCACTTTACAATCAGGATCCCCCGCTGACCCCTGCCCGGCCAGAGCCCTTGCGGGCCTGGCTAATACAGTTGGCCAAGAGGTGACACATATTGTCAACCTCTCTCTCTCCACCGCCACTGTTCCGGCATGCTGGAAGCAGGCCAAACTGCTTCCACTTCTTAAAAAAAATGGCCTAGACCCGAAGGCCCCTGCTAATTTTCGGCCCATATCATTACTGCCGGCCCTGCCAAAGATATGTGAAAAAGTTGCATTCACACAGCTAGACAAATTTGTGGAAAGCTCTCAAGCTCTTCACCCTGCGCAATCAGGCTTCAGAGCTGCTTTCAGCACAGAGACGGCTCTAGTCGAGGTTTCTGAGGCCATTCGGGAATGTCTGGACGGAGGTGGCAGAGCGGCTCTGATCTTATTGGACCTCTCTGCCGCCTTCGATATGGTCCCTCACTCCCTCTTACTCACCAGACTAGCAGCCATAGGCATAACTGGCTCTGCTCTTGGCTGGTTATCATCTTTCTTGGATAACAGGTCCCAGCAAGTATGGATGCCACCTTTCTCCTCCTCTCCCAAAAAACTCTCTACTGGTGTCCCACAGGGGTCCACTCTAAGCCCCCTGCTTTTTAATATATATATGACCCCCCTCATTTATCTTGCGGAACAGCTAGGAGCCAAAATTATGGCTTATGCCGATGATACTCAGCTTCTGTTTACCTGGCCCAAAAACAACTCGGACACGTCGAGGGTCCAATTCTGTTTATCATCGGTTTTCCGCTGGCTGGCGTGTGCCCAGCTTAAATGCAATGAGAGTAAATCGGAAATCTTGCTGTATGGCTCCTTTCCAGATAACTTTAGCGACTCCCTCTGGCCCACCGATCTCTCATGTCCCAAATCTATTGGTGGACCTGCAAAAAATTTAGGAGTCTGGTTTAATAACAATCTCAGGTTTGAGGACCACCTGAAAAAACTTACTGGAATCTGCTTTTCCACCCTCAAAACCCTGCGCAGATTTCTCCCTCTGCTCCCAAGAGAGGCCAAGGAGACGGTCATTCGCGCTCTTATACTATCCAGATTGGATTATGCGAATGCCCTCTACTGCGGACTCCCAGCCTATTTGATCCACCGCCTCCAGGTCATTCAAAATGCCGCGGTTAGGCTGCTGTTCAACATACCCAGAAGATCTAGTGTCCGCCAACCCCTTAGAGATCTTCATTGGCTCCCAGTTGCTCAAAGGATCTTATTTAAGATCCTCGTGCTAGCATACCGAGCACTTCATCAAACGGGTCCAGCATATTTGAGGAAAAGATTTTCCCTTTATGTTCCCAATCGCCCTCTTAGATCAAGCAACCTCCACCAAATGACTGTGCCAAAGTTTAAATATAGCAGGCTCGGCGGTCAATCCATCTCTGTCAGAGCAGCGAGAGCTTGGAATACCCTTCCGCTTCACTTGAGAACATCCCCATCCATCATGACGTTCAGGAAAGGCCTAAAAACCCACCTTTTTAACATCACTGCCTAATGGATGTCTCTCTAACTCCGCTTGTAATATGATCTGTCTCCCTTTTCTTTCGCGCCAGGATACTATACTTTTTAGTAACAGAGCGCGCTACAAAAGCCTCTATAATACTATAATAATACATCACTCTTTAGTTATTGAGTGAAGAGCTGCCGAGATATATTTTACTTTTCCGGCATGCAGCTCATATCGTAGCGCTTTATCTGATTTTTCTATCATTTGACGGGGTTTAGAGCCGTTTACACTGCATCCTCTGTCCTTTTATGTCACACCTGTAGGGGCCAGGTTTCATTCACCACACTCAACCCTATCAATGTTTGGAATAATTGTCGGACATATACCTTGTTTATGCCGTTGCCATCCCCGCTGCTATCCGGAGCTTTCCTTCCGAATGTGCCGAACAGCAGCACACCCTTTAAAGTTTTAAGTCATGTTTTCTGGTGGAAGTTTTTGGGTTTCTTGTCCCGTACGCTGTACTTCCTTTAGGCTTGGGTTTTTTAAGATGTTTGTATTATTACTCCTCTACTTTATTTCTAGAGGCTGGATTCCTTTGTGATTAGTTTCACTCTCGCCATGGATGTTGCGCCATGGCGTTTGATGTGGGAGCTATTAATTTCTCCGATCTTTTCGACATTGGCAATTAAGTAAGTCAATCATGCCAAAACCATTTTGAATTCTTATCCTATATTTGTTTTACGGATCTCCACTATGACACTTTATAATTTCTTTTAGGTGTCATACACTCCACCCCCATCGGGAGCTTTTCAGCCCCTGCGCCATTTGACGCCAAGAAGTTATTGATTACATGTCCACCTTCTAATTGGGTAAATATAGTCATTTGTCCCATATCGAGTCCCTTCCATTTCGTCTGTTTGGGATTCCGAATTTATTTACAATATCAACTTAATATTTTTATAGGTGCCACTCCCCTTGTCACACTTTCTTTGTCCTGAAGAAGACCCCGTTAGTAAGGAGCCTACGTACCTACCTATGTCCAGGGGTCGAAACGTCGACAATACTTCATTGCCAGTACTTCCAACAGTGCATTTCACACTGTGTTCTTGCTTGTACATGGTATTTGTTAATAATTCTATTGTTCAACCCAATGAATTTGATCTGGATTTTATGGCTTAAAATTGTTTTGCCTTACAATTAAGTTGTGACAGTTTCATACAATTTATATGTCACTTACCCCTTTTACCTCACTCAATTCACTACCCCCATCATTCCCTTCCTTGGCACCCCGCACTGTTTGATCACAGTCGATTGTATTTATTAAAAATGTGTATTTTGCCAAAGTGTGATTAAATAACACTTTGTCATCATTCTTTTTGTATTCTTTGTTATTGATTGTGTGTCAGTTTTTAATAAGTCTGTATATCCTGGGACCTGTTCTCCCTTATCCTCCAGACAGTTGGGCAGCACCTGCGCAACCGTATCCCACAGAGAGTGGGAATAATGGCCCAAGAGGCATGCAGTGTTCACAGACCACAGCCCTAAACTGGCAGAAGAAAACAGCTTCTTGCCAAGCTGCTCCAGCTTCTTGGATTCCGCATCCGGAGGTGTGGAAGGGAACGCGCTCTGGGGTGCAGAGGCTTGGACAACCAAGCTCTCGGGAGTGGGGTGTTGGGAGAGAAAGAGGGGGTGGCCCGGAGCTTGGCAATTGCGGCGGGCCATGTTCCTGTCCACAGGAGCCCCTGTGTTGGGCCTGGACCAAGTGCCCAAAAGGATGTCAGAAAGTGCATCATTAAAAGGCAGCAAGGGCTCCGAAGTGGTTGCCGCCAGCTGAAACACTTCTGTCAGGAGGTTAGTCCTGATGGCCACCGTACGGAGTTTGAGGTGGAGGGCCTCGGCTGCCCTACGTACTACCACCACATAACTGGCTCCCTCCTCAGTAGCCACGGTAGGAGGAGACAGCATGCCAAGGTCAGGTGAGGTGTCAAGACCACTGGCATCCCCCAAATCCTCTAGCCAGTCCGGATCATAATCACACTGTTGAGTGAGAGGGTCTTCAGACCACTCCCAGTCCTCCCCTTCCTCCAAAGTCTGTGAAACAGGCTGAAAAAAGGAGGATGGACATAGGGGAAAAAGGGCCCTATCGGCGTCGGAATCGGCGCTGAGCGGCCTCAATCCGGCACCGTGTCAGTTTCAGGGCTGAAACTGGGGTCAACGTCGTCCCGAGGAGCGGGCGACGTCGGAGGTGGTGCCGGTGGGGTACATGTCGGTGGAGGTGTTATAAGGTCAACTGGCGTCGACCAGGGTCCGATCCTGGTTCCCGGGAGGTGCTGCGGGGCCAGAGCCGTCGGCGAAAGGCAGGGCCAGAGCGGCTGGTGATGGAAGGGCAGGACCCCCAGTTGGGCCCGTGGGGGCTGTAGGTGCACCAGCGGGGCCAGACAGCCCAAAGAGTCCCGCCATAGCAGCAAGAAACTCTTGCACCTGAGTAGGCATCGCTGACGGACCCGGAAAGGGTGGGTAGGCCAGCGGCGACGTCGCAGGCTCCGCTGGATACGCGAGGGTGGCACCACCCGCACCCTCAGCCACATCGCGCGACAGGAAGTCGAGCAGCGACGACGCTTCCTCAACTTCTTTTTGGAATGCTTCGACTTACCTGACCCCGAGTGCGAAGACTTAGATCCAGAGGAACGATGGTGACGGCTCTGCGACCGGTCCCTCGACCTCCCACGGGACCGGGACCTTGAGCGGCACGGAGCCGACTGCCGGACTTCCAGCAACTTTCGGGAGCGCTCCTGCAAAGTCTTCGGTGCCATGGCCCGGCAGTCGGGGCACGACTTGGAGTCGTGGTCGCCCCCCAGGCTGTAGAGACACACGTGGTGTGGGTCCGTCACAGACATCATGTGGTGACAGTCCCCACATTTCTTAAAACCGCCCATCCCTACAACACCAGGAGTTGATCGAGTCGAAGAAATTGAGACAAAAGGCCTCGAAAAAACTCAGTCAAAAAGTGACTGGGGGGTCCATGCTCTTCCCGGATCTGCGCTTGCTGGTGCGGAAAAAGAAAGAACTGACTTCAGCGCGTGTGGGCGCGTCTAAGTATCTCCAGCGACGTCATCTCGGCGCCAACGACGTCAATGACACACGCGGAGTCCCGCGACGACGCTTACCGATGCGCAGGGGTACTGCTGATAAACTTTCCGGATCCAATCTGATGCCTGGGGGTAATTCTAAGGTAAGGAATCTATCACTGTGTGTTTCTTTAAGTTACACTTAAAAGTGGAAGCACAAGCAATTTGTCTCCGAACAATGCCGTTTCTGTTATCAGCACTTCTCCCTTTTTCCACAAGAGCAGTTCAAACATCAGTGGGAAGATATCCTAGTTTGCAAATGTTTTCTATATAATTATGACTCTGAAATATTTGCCACATAATGCATCATCAGCTGCATAATTTGAAGAAGATTTTAACTAATAAACTGTTTGTAGCTCGAATGGATCAAAAGTCACAAATAAATGTGACTTGTGTTTCTGCGAAGAGGACAGTCCTTTGCAAAGGTTGACTGATGCCTTTCTCACAGCTGCATTTGTATGTGACACTGGTACAAATAAGGCAAAATCTTTGCAGAGACTGTTAGCAGGTGTAACAATGTCAATATAATAAAGTATCAGTAAATATACCGCATTACGCAGCAGCCTTTTTTTTGCTGCAAAATTTAGTCAACAATGTAGCATAATTGTAATCCTCTATTCCGGCATAATTTTAGTGGCCCAAAGCAGACAGCACATGTTAAAGGTGCTTGTGCATGAAGCAGAGCCCTTGAAGTTTGTGAACTTAGTTTGGTGTGCGTGCAAATCCTGCATTGCCAACCCCTGGTGAGTTGCAACTACTACTGCTAAAACAAGGCCAATGAAGGTACTGATGGGTGAGGCGGACTAGCCTCAAGGGCAGGCCCGGCTTTAGTGCTGGTCAGCCGCAGTCCATGCAGGTCAGAGTGCTGTGGGTGTGGGGTGGGTTGGGGGGAGGGAGATTTCGACAGACGACGCAGAGAGAAAATTAATTATTTCATTTTCCCTCGTGGTCGTATGTCGAAAACTGCACAACCCGGCACCACCGCTCTTACCTGCACGGCTGGTGCTGGTGGAGCCCTGTGCAGCAATGTTCATTGGTGCCCCCAAATGACTCCCTCTGCCACGGATTCCCTCACTACCACCTTTTACCACTGTCCTCCAAGGGGCATATGTATCAATCTCCCCTTTAGCGAATCCTAATTTGCGAGATTTTGCGATTCGCAAATTCAGATTCGCTAAACGGGATGTATAAAATAAATCGCTAATCATTTGCGATTACTTAAAAATCGCAAATAATTTGCAGAATCCCGTATTGCGATTTCTTAATAGCGAAATTCGCTAATTAAGATATCGCAAAAACGGGAATCTGCAAGCCTGGTGCAGGCTGATGACATCACAAACAGGAAACTGTAGTGATTGCCTGCACCTGCTCACCTGAGCCACACCCAGAGGCTGCTTGTGGAGTGTGAGGAGGCTTTCCTGGAGACAGCAACCAGCAATGGATCCCAACAAAACCAGCAGGGCAAAGATGCAGAAAAAAGAAAGAGAAAACACAAGTTTTCAGAAAAGGAGCAGGAGGTCCTCATTGAGGAGATGGTCTGCAGCCATGAGCTCCTCTTTGGGAAGAAGGCACTCAAAGTCCCAGAGGCCAGGAAGAGGAAAATCTGGCTGGAAATACAGAGGAAGGTGAATGCTGTTGGAGTCACCACACGCACCATCGAGGAGCTGCGCAAGCGGTGGTATGATATGCGCCAGAGGTCCAAGGAGAGGGTGGCAGCCAGACTCAAGGATGCCAATCAGACTGGAGGAGGACCATCCACTGCAGAGCAGCCAACCCCCCATGAGGAGCTCGTGGAGTCTACCCTCCTGCCTGAGAGCGTTGGTGGTTTGGCGGCAATAGACAGCTCCGACCCCTCATCCAGCAGACAAGGTAAGATGCATACCAAATCACCCTGCACTCCTCCCCATCCCTTGCACACTCCCCCAAATGCGCATAGTAAACTACCAACATGCCAATCCAGCCCAGATCTTACAGCACACCCAGCAATGCATCATGGGACTCGTAGTACTGTGTCTGACTGTGTGCCCATGACACCATCACAATGAAATGCAACATATGTGTTTTGGGGATCATTGAATGGAAATGTGTCAGAGGTTAGCCGTCAAAGAATTGTAACTTTATTGAGTGCCACATGCAGACAGTAACACAAACTCATGTAGTCCCCTTTACATCCACAGCACACGGCATGCCACAAGAAGACAGCGCAGAGGGAGAGGAGCCTGCAGACCCTGCGGACTCCAACGATGAGACAGAGCAGCAGCCAATTCAGCGCAGGAAGCGCGCACATGTGCCCCCACTGCCTCCATTTGAGGACGAAGTCCCAGCAACAGGCGATGACACGGACAGGAGAGAGGGGAGTCAGGGTGTGACAGACATGCCCCGTCATGACGCACCAACACCAAGGCAAATGGAACAAGCCATATCCAGGTCAAGGCCCAGGAGCAGCACTGCAACAGAAGGAGAAGGCACCGTGTTCTCCGGCTTGGAACAGTGCATGCTGCAGGAACAGCGCCTGCAAAGCAAGGCAATGCGGTCAATAAATCGCCAGCTAGGCCGCATACATCAGGACAATCGCAACATGGTAGCGGCAATACATGAGCTCTGTGCCACATTGAGGGACACCCAAGCAGTCAATGACAGGGCTGGACGACGTGCCAATGCACGGCTACACAATTATACAAAGGCAGTCAACCGCCTCTGCACCACCACCAGCGCACTCACACGCAGAAGCGTAACCATGCAGGTGGACATGGCACATTGCTGCCAGGACATTGCACGAGGGTTAGAGCAGGTAACCACTGCTGTGGAACAGCTGCAGTCAGCCAATGCTGGTGGCAGCGCACTTATGGCCTCTGCTGAGAGTGAGGACACATCGAGTTGCAGCAGCATCACTCCAACCTTGCCAGGTGAAAGACGCCGCAGTGGCAGACAGGTAGCAGGCCAAGGGCGCACCATGGGGGGCACTCACCCTGGACGGCACCGACGGAGGTGATCATCTGCGGGAACACTGACTGCAACACTGGTGCATTTACCCGAAAAGGCTGTTTGCCCTATTACTTGTGCCTTCTCTGCACTGTGTGTACAACATGTGCTGGGGACAATTACAATTTCTTTCATGTGAAGTGTGATTAAACACTTGACACATCATCAGGCTTTGTAGTCTCATTTCCTCAATACTCACCTAAAAGTAGTTTTGTGTGATCTCAGTCCATCTCTGGCGTCCAGCAGCTGCCCCAACTCCTGGTGCTGGTCTGGTAGGGGGAGCAGGGCGCTCGTCATCCGATGTGTCTGTATCGGTCACATCAATTGTGGTGCCTTTCCTCATTGCCATGTTATGTAGCATTGCACAGCTTGCCACGATTTTACAGCAGGTCTCAGGGCTGTATTGCAGTGCGCCTCCACTTTTATGCAGGCACCTGAAGCGGCTCTTCAGGATTCCGAAGGTTCGCTCAATGACACAGCGTGTAGATCTGTGTGCCCCGTTGTAGCTCCTCTCACTTGCATTTGCAGGATCCAGGTATGGGGTCAGGATGAAGTCGCGCACTGCATAGGCACTGTCACCTGCATGGAAAAAAACACACTAGGTGAGTCAATGTCCCCCCCCCCCCCTCAAGTGATGTAGTGGATGTATTGATGTGTGCAATGTATTTACCGAGCAGGTACCCCTCCCCAAACTCTCCAGCACTCAGACGTCTGTGTATTCCACTGTGTCGGAAGATGAAGGAGTCATGTGTACTGCCGGGGTATTTGGCTACGATGTCTGTGATGTGATACTTAGCGTTGCACACAATCTGTATGTTGAGGGAATGGTAGCATTTCCAATTCCTGTAGACATATTCAGTTTCTGCTGGGGGTGTGATGGCCACATGGGTCCCGTCAATGCAGCCAATGACGTGGGGGAAACGTGCAATCTGGTAGAAGTCCAGTATCGTTTGCTGTAATGCCTGTTGGGTGGTGGGGAAGTAAATGTGATGTGAGAGCCTCAGTAGCATTGCATCTAGGAAGGCATGGAAGAAGCGCGAAAGTGCACTCTGTGACAGCCCACCAACCTCCGCTATGACCCGTTGTAAACTCCCTGACGCCAGGAGGTGCAGGGAGCACAGGACCTGCACATGTGTGGGAATTGTTTGTGTCCTGCGAGTAGGGTGCTCCAAGTGGGGTTTCAGCTCCTCAATCAGGTCCATTATGGTCTGTGGGTGCAGTCTGTACTTGTCATAGATCTCCTCTTCAGTGTTCTGGAACAGGGTGATGCGCAGCCTGAAGATACGTTCCTGTCTCATTCTCCTGTGAGCAAGGGCCCGAATATGCAGCCTCCTGGCTATCACGTACATTGCAGCCATTGTGGGTGTGTTTGTTGCATTGTGGGCTGGTTTTTGTACCTTGCACCAGTTTACCACCTGCAAGCAATTGGTGTTAATAGCGATTTCTTAAATTGCGAATTTTGTGAAATCGCAATTTGCGACAATTTCATACATGTGTTTGCGATTTCTTAGCTAGCGATTTCTTGTTAGCGATATTCGCAATGCTAAGGAATCGCAAATTGAGTATTCGCTAGGAAATTCGCTGTTTTCTTGTTTCGCAGCCTAAGAAATCGCTAATTTAGAGATTTCTTATTTTTCAATTTGGAAGTGTGTCATACATTTGAAATAGCGAAAAATCAGTCGCAAACGCTGTTTTTTGCGATTCGCAGCGTTTGCGACTAATTTTTCCTTTCATACATATGCCCCCAAGTCTCCATACCACACTCTCGCTCAGATACATTTCATTTGATTTACAGCACCACTGACACCAATGTAGGGTGTCAGAGCACTTTACATCACACACATTACACAGAGACAATCATACGTGTGTAAATCACTGTAGAAGAAATGTTACATAAAACAAAGGACTACAAGGTGTAGGAGTCACATGACAACAATACTAAGTAGGCAGTATAGTTTAATAGTGATTGGTCTGGGGAAACACAAACTTTGAATTTTGAACGTAATGCACAAGTTACTTACCTTCGGTAACGATATATCTGTAAGAAACATTAGTTAGTGATAGATTCCTTACATGATAGTTCCTAGAGCAGAGCCCTGCTGGGCCAAAGAAAGAAGGAACAGTAGGACCTCAGAAAAGAGGTCCTACACCATGCCACAAAATTGTTCCACTTGCAGTCGTATACCAACTTAGTGGAGGGATGCCTGGCTTCCAGAATGACATCACAGACTTCAGGAGGCAAGTCAAAAGGAATGAACCGCCGCCGCTCAATCTCCACGCAACGAGGTGCAGACTGGACTGGTTCGGGTGGAGGACCGTCCCCTCCTGCTGCGACAGAAGATCCTCCCGAAGAGGCGGTTGGATCGGGGGATCGACGGTCATACTGAGTAGCTCGGGATACCAAACTCTTCGAGCCCAGTCATGAGCCACAAGAATGACTTGGGCACGGTCGCGCCTGATCTTCCTCAGTACTCTGGGTAGAAGTGGTATAGGGGGAGAGGCGTACAACAGACCGCAACTCCACTCGCGACGAAAAGCGTCACCGAGCGAGTGCCGCCTTGGAAATTCCAATGTGCAGAACTGCTGACATTGCGCGTTCTCTACAGTGGCGAATAGATCTAACCAAGGCTCTCCCCACTGTTGAAAAGACCTTGTGCCACGTCAGAGTGAAGACGTCATTCGTGATCCATCATGCACCTGCGGCTGAGTTCGTCTGCCCTGGCGTTCAGTGAACCTGCCAGGTGTTGAACCACCAGGGAAATGCTCCATGTTCAGTGGCGCAGAGCCTCCTGACATAGGGTCCACAACCCCACCCCGCCCTGTTTGTTGTAGTACCACATGGCGGTGGTGTTATCTGGGAACACCTGCATCACTCTCCCCTTGACAGAAGGAAGGAATGCCTTCAGTGCAAGTCGGATCAACCGGAGCTCCAGAAGGTTGATATGGAGCCTGGACTCCGCCCAGTGCTTAATTTGTGCCGGTGCTTTCCGGTGCTTAGCACCGGCACTTATTTTTTAGGGCCGGGTCTACACGAGATCAGCTTACTACGTTCACATTGTCTCTTCAGTGAAGAGATGATCTTGCACGGTACATCCATACCTGGGGATTTTTGCATAAAATATTGAAATATGGATGCCGCGGTTGCCCACCTTTTAATGAGACACACGGACGGCACGCATCCCCCCTCTCCGAAACTGCCTGGGTTAGGTCACTGTCTCAGCCTAACTCCCAGCAATCATAGCGCTAGTGCTCTACCAATGACTGCCAGAAATGGATTATTAGCCCGGCCTCGTCCGTCCTTGGAGAATTGTCAAGTGTTTCCTCCCGAGTCGGACCAAAGGGGATTAGTGTCTCCACTTTCCACCACCCCGGCACACTACGCAGCTGCAGCACTTGTCAGTCAATTCAAGAAGCAAGCAGCCTGTCACGCAGCAGCAGGCCTATCATGAAAAGTTTTAAAACCAAAAGGCAGTAGGTAATGATTTTTTTTTCGTAACATGCGCAAGTATGACGTGTTTAATGGTTGAGGTACATGCTCAAAAAAGTGTAACCTCTCATTTCTGGCTCTTATTTTTATGTAAAAGTAGCGTAAATTAGTTTGCAAATTATACTGAAGATAACCAGCCCTACAATCCCGGTCGTCGGGCTACCCGAGTGATCATAAATAATGTGCCTGCATGCTGTTTCTACAGCAACTAGTTTTTCTAGCTGCGTACCCTCTTACATTTCTTGATCTGCACAGTGTTGTGTTGTTTCTTACTGTATTTTGCAGAGATCTTTAAAAAGCACGCGGAGCCGAGAGTTAGGACTTTATAAATATAAAGAGAAAGTGAAACTAATGGTACTAGGGAATGAGGAAGACGAGTTTGCTTGAAACATGAATGCTGGAGATTGCAGTATTTGTGGCACAAGGATTTAAATTACTAAACGATACCCCCCTCCTAATTGCAGTTAAGGATTGAACTATGACCTTAATTGCAGTTAAGGTTTGAACTATGACCTTAATTGCAGTTAAGGTTTGAACTATTATATTACATTGTATTAAACAATAGTACAATACGCACATTTGGTAGACGTGAGTGAAATCGAGTATGTCAAAAATGTGTCTTGGAATCGGTTTCATGAAATACAAGGCAAATTTTATGAATTCTAATCACAATGACTTTAATTTTTTGATCAGGACATAGGTTTCAGAATGAAAAAACTCCGGCTTTACTGTCAGGTGTAGTATAGATATCATGGAAGTGGTTTCCCTAGCAATAGTAACCACATTAAAAGTGTACCCAAACTATTCTTGTGGCTTTTTCATCAGTTCTGAATTTGGAAAGGTGGGCAGCCGGGTTGATCACGAACATCAGATCGAATGACCCTGCTTTTTTTCACCATGCTGACCAGAGGCATGGCTCAGGCGTTAATACAGTTTAATACATGGTCCATTTACAGGACTCTCACCTTGGATTTTCTTTAACATCCCATTGCATTCCGGGATCTGTAATCTTGGTTTACTGTAATTATGCCCATTGTACTAAAACGAGATCACACAGTTTACTAAAACAAAAGCACACAACTGTATTAGCCTTTCCCTAATGAAGTAGAGCCATTAAGTAAATACACAGCAGCGTCCCTTTTGATGGATTTTTAGCATAACCAGTAAAGTACCTTGGTTTCCATGGGTGATGTGGGGGTGATTTTTCCCTGCGATTAAGGCAAACCATCAATTGATCTGACCATCAACTTTTGCTCCATACAAAACCAGAGCGCACCACGTCATGAGTATCATTGGTTTATTTTAACCAGCATTCCACAGATTCAAAGAGGGCATCAATATTCTTCACAAAAATGTTGTTATTGGTGAAACAATAAATAATTTTCTGCCTCCATTCCTGTGTATCCGCCCCTTCTTTACTTTGTCTGTCCATCCACTCTTGTCTATATGTCTTTCTTTGCCAGCTCAATTTTCTCCAACTTCCATTTTATTCAACAGATGTACTTAATTTCCCTCTTTTTAGACCCTCGTCCTCTTTCGCTCATATGTCTCTAGCTGTCTCTTTTGCTTGCACCCTTCATAGCATTAGCTCTGTCTTCATCCATCTCATTACCTCGATTTCTCTCTCTTCTTCATGTTTGTCTGTCTCTTTCAGAGTCCGTCTTATCTCTCTCTCTTGTTCTCTATCTCTATTTGCATTCTATGCTTCCACCTCATCCGCATCCACTCATTCTGTCTTTTTTTTTTTTCATTCCATCCCTTTCTGACTCCCATGTATTCAGTTCCCCCCTCCATTTGGTTTCCTATTTTGCTTTTTGTTTTGCTATCCACATCTTTGTATCCTCTTACATTAGTTGTACTTTCAGGTCCCCTTTCTGGTGCACATCCTGTTGAAGATCTTTCAGCAGCACTACATCTACAGAGTCAGAAACCCTTGGCCTACCCACCAGTGGAGACATTTAAATGCATGGGCGGGCTCTGGCACAGGGCCCCCAGCCTTTCAGAAGCGCCCTTATAAATCCAGCTCTGTTCTGCAGAGAGTCTTGCCCTGATTACCTTGACTTATTCTTAAACAAATTTTAAATACCGTTTTTCTTTTTAATGTGGGTGATATTTGAGAGTTTATTACATTAGGGACATTTTGTAGAGACATGCTGTGTTTATGTTTCATATAAATGTATACATTTTTCTTTTAGACCAGCATCTCCTCTCAAATGAGAAATGGGAGGACGTCACAGAGATTATTTGCAGCAGTATTAGTGTGTTGCTGCTGTGTTAAATATTGAAAACAGAAGTCAATATCCCTAAATATTATATGTAAACCTGAAGCCTGCACTACTGGGCACTCATTGCATTTGCCAAAGGTTTGAAGCACTGGGCTAATATCAGCTGGCCATATAATATGAATATCCCAGAGAATAGTAGTACTGGGCAAATATCAGCTGCCCATATGATGTACATATGTAGATGCTTTCACAACTTGCCATATATAATAGGCCAACAAACAGAAGCCTGCACATGTGAACATTTCTGACTTGGGTATGTGAGGTTTGCAGACCTTCATTGAATGCGCTGTAATGCTTAAGTTTTCTGCACATCTGAAACATGTAATTTTCAGATGCCATACCACAGTATTACATGCGTTGCATAAACAAATTGTCTGAATTGTATAGTTTAGGCATAACTGTGGCGTTACATTTTACATGAGCCTATGATATATGCACATTTTGGAAACCTGAAATTTGCATATAGTCAGAGGTTTTAGATGTCCATATTGAGCATATTGCAGTACTCAATGATGTGCATAAATCAGTTCCAGACAGTGCATATGCCAGAGAGGTGCATACTGTACTTCTAGCAGAGTCCAATATGTTCTTCATGTGATAAATGCCTTCATTGTAGGCTCATACCTCTCAGCTCTATAATATCATTTATTCTTTGGTAACAAGATGTACATATATCAGTGTAGTGGGAATTCCCCAAATTCTCAGAGCAAACAAATTGAGAAGTGGGTAAGGTGTGGAACTCTCTTCTCTCTTCTACTAGTAGACTGGTCCTGGGCAGTTTAGGGTGTTTTTTGAAAATCAAGCCTGGGGAGACACAAAACACAATAGAAGTAGATAGTAATGCCAGCATTACTTTAGAGTCAGGCCTTTCATGGTCAGAAAAAAGTTCATTATCTTTGGTTCCAAAAGTTATGACATCCAGTCTCTTTTGTGGGTTTACCTTGATTTTATTAACAACATGCTTTGCTGAAATTCAGCTCAGGTATTACATCTGCCTTTCAGTGCCAGTTCCAGTTGAGGATGTGGGTGGAGCCAATACAGTAAGTGGGTGGAGCCACTGGAGAAAGTGGGTGGATCCGGGGGAAGGGAGTGTGGCATCCTACAAAAATTTGAGCACCTGTACTTAATATTTTACAAATTAAGCACTGACTCCGCCAGAAGACGGGGAAGATTAAAGCATGTGAATCTATAAAGGATTCAATACTGGAGAAAGGACCGCATTGTAAGAGAGAACAAAGAAGGCGGTGCAAAGACAAGCAAAGGTACAAAGAAATAACCTAGATTCGTGACACAATTGAAAATCAAGATTTCTAAAGTACACTTATCGTTTCTTTTGAATATAATCTTATGATTAGATATTCTAGTTCTTGACGCATACTTATGTATTATATTGATATGTTCAAGATGGCGTGCGTATTTGTGGACGCATGTCACGGGATCGTTATGCCGGCATATATTGAGTGAACAAGATGGCGCAGGTGTTCCACACCAGAGATACATCGGCGCACTCACTGTGCATGTTACATGTTGCAGTGGTTAGTGACTTGTGGTTTTCAAGTTCATTTTAACTAGGATTTGTGCGAGACTCTGAGTCTTGCTTCTTGGTGAGGGGGGGTTCGATTTTCTTTTTAGTGATATACTAGTGTTGTGTTACTTGACCAATACAACATATACATGTGGGATCAATGTTGAACTGTTGTTAGGAATCTGATTTTGCTGTAAAGAAATTTGATACTGATTGGCCTGTACTGAATTCTCTGGATTAAAAGTGGAGAACGTGAACACTTACGTTTAAGAACATCATTTAACTTTGGATATTTTGTGTGCTTGGATTGGAATTTTGATGCTGCTTGTGATGTTGGTTTCCTGCATGAGCCTTGCCTGTAGAAACCAGCTGTTGGGTGTCGTTAGGATTGCTGCTGGTAACCCGGACGATATTGCGGCTGAAGAGAGTGATAGTTTTGGGTACGCTGGAAAGTACCTCTAAAGCTTGAAAATCCACATCCTCGTGCACCCTGGAATGGCACTTATCGATACTGTACGGTACTTAATGGTTTGGCTGTGACTGTATCCGTTTTGATGGCTAGTAGAGCTTTGTCTTTATGTTTTCCAAATAGACTGTCTCCATCGTACGCCATGTCCGGTCTCTTTTATTGCACTTCTCGCTGGAAAGACGTTGCCCTAAGCCATCCTTGGTGTCTTAAAACAGCTGTACCAGCTAGTTGTCGAAAGCCTGCTGTGACTGTCCATGGCACAGTCTATAATTTCAGCTGCTGTATGCTCTCCCTCAGCCAGGACTTTACAAAATTCCTGTTTATTTTCCTCCGGTATAAACTCCATCATGGCTCCGATATCGGACCACATTTGCCGATTGTAGAGCTCCAGAATGAGTGCATTAACAGCCCTGACAGAGATTGCGGAGATGGACGAGAATCTTTTCCCAATGGAATCCAAACGGCGTCCTTCCTTGTCCGGTGAAGATGTCATGGGGTTGGAAGGATTTTTTGATCTTCTCTAAGCCTCCTGGGAAATCATAGAGTCCGGTTTGGGATGACCCGTAAAGCATGTAGGGGAATCCTCGGGGTGCCCTGTATTTATTATCTAATCTTGGCAGTACCGGCACTACAGTGGCCTGCGATTTCTGTACTTTAAGTCCTTCTTGCCAGATATGGTCTATAATGGGTATAGATCTTATTGATTCCCTTGATTGTTCTTTAAAATCATAAAGGAAACAATCTGATTACTTGACTAGTGTGGGCAGATGAAATCTGGATGTAGCTCTGTCGATCAGATTATGAAAACCTCCAATGTCCTCTAGAGGTGAGTCAGAAGGATGACAAAGAGGGGGGGATGGTTTAGGTATAATATAGTTATCCCATTCATCAGTGGGTGAAGGAGGATCGTGAATTTAGCCTTCTTCAGAAGAGGATTGATCTTATCCAGGAGGAACAGGGATGATGGGACGTGATGTCATCCTAGGAGTAGCAGGAGGAGGCAGTGTTTGTGTAAGTGGTGCTACAACTGGTGCGGATGTAGGCGGATCACAGTAATGTGTTCCTCTTAAGGCGGGAACCATTTTCTGTAGTCCGTGAGCATGGCCGGTAAGTCTTTTATTAAAGAAGGTAATTGAGCAGGTTCTTGCCTTGGGTGATCACCATAATATCTAAAATGCTGTAATGTGTAGGAGGAACTGGATAGTGTTGGTAGTACTGCTCCTCCTCATAATAGTCCTCATCTTCCTCCGGACACTTGACATTAAGATCAGAAGGACTATGAGTAGTCCCAATGGGACCATCATCCGTTTCCTCTGTGTCTAGGAGGTGACTTTGGAGTATAGGCAAAATCTTGCCTGGCAATTGGAATTCAGGCTGCAGCGATTTACTGGACAATCTGTATGGTGTGGACTGCATTTGCTGTGACTTCATCGATGGGAGTCGCGTCGATGAGTCTGTCGACGGTGGAACCGTCGGCAAACCTGAGTTTCTTGTGGAGGGCAAAATCGTCATCGATGTCGTTGAAGCCATTGACGGTGTGCTCGTCGATGGCGGAGCCTTCGTCAACGGCAGAGCCTACATCGACGGTGGAGCCGTGGTCGCTGCAGACAATGGCTACCTCATTGCTGAGGTCTTCGGCAGTAAGGATAATGTCGACGGTATCAGGGCATTGATGCTCACCGTCGATGTCGTAGGCGCCGTTGACTGTCTCTATGACAAAAGAGTAGTCGTCACCGGTGTTGCTGAAGAAACAGGCGTCGACGTGAAACTGAGGCCAACAAGGGTCTGTGGCTGGATTTATGCCTGGAAGGTCTTGAAGATTCCAGTTTTGCCTTAAATGTCCCAGAATTATGTGAGAAGACTAGCTCTGAGGAGACTTTAGGTTCTTTCTCCCTTTAATGAGCTTATTTGGTCAGATGAGCAGTTTTAGGGTGTTTCTTGACCTCTTCAGGCTGACCATCAGGCGACCTGCACCTCTTATGGGATGTAGAGGAAGTGTCGCTCTCCTCATCAGAAGACGCTCCTTGTGTCTTCTTCAGCCACAACAAAAGTCTGCCCTCTCCATCTCTAGGAGTCTTAGATGAAAAGGTGCGGCAGATTTTACATTGTTTTGCCTCATGATGAGGATTGGGGCAATCCTTGTGGGCATCTTCAATATGAACCCTTTTCTTTCCACAGGATTTACAAGGGCAAAATAGTCCTTTCCTATCAGACATTGTCCAGTAAGAAAAAATGAGACTTATCTGAGAGAAATGTTAAAGAACAGAGCAGAGCTCAGGGAGACTCCCTTCACACACGACATGCGGTAAAAATCTGAGGGATTCAGCCTCTTTTGGAAAGGTTCTAGAGGGTGCTGGTTACTGATTGGTTGTATTTAAGATTTAAGTTTGGTCTTTTTTTTAGAAAAGGAGGTAGCTAGGCTATTAAATGCATGTTGCCTCCACAGTAGCTTATGGAAGTTCTTTAATTACTACTTTATTTATATTAGCGTGAGACCCCAACTTCAATGACGGGGAATGATTCAAGCATGTGAATCTATGAAAGATATCCCAATACTGGATAAACTCCCATGCCCTTTGTCCAGTTTTGCGCCAGAGTGGGAGCCAAGGGCTCCCTGAGCTGGTTTGAACTGGACTATGCAAGGAGGGCACAAAGCAGTGTCCTTTAAGCAGACTGAGTGGCGCTGGCAAGCGCTCCCACCTGGCCCCAGTACAATAAACCCTGTCTGGGAGTTGGTCACACCTCCCTGTGACAGGATACCTGTTGTTCTGCCATCCCTTGCTCGAACTTCGCTCAGCAGTAGGAGGGCAGAATCATGTCTCTGATCGGCAGCATCCATGTTTTGCTGTCTGGGTCTAGAAGACTGGTACTGGGAGCACTGAGGGCCTCCCAGAGGAGCTTTACAGTGCATGAATTCATACCTCCACATCGTTTACAGTGCGAGGGTATTATTCCAACTGTTGTATTCCGCTTTAGGTGTTCATATATAGGTTTTCCTGAAACATGTCCTTATATAGGCACAATTCGCAATGTCCTTATATAGGCATAAGATCTCAGTCCTTATTTAGGCATTATCCATGCTATCCAAATACAGGCATGGTCACCTACATCCGTCCACCCCAACGTCACAACGAGTTCTTAGAAACCAGACCCTTAAGCTCTTGGGAGTTCCCCTAGCACAGGAATATTGATTTCTCCAAGAACTCATTTATTATGCATAACCCGCTATTCCTTAAGGGTTCATTCCTGACGTCTTCCTCTGCCCGACTTTACTTCAATGCTAACATTCCAAGGCACCTACCAGGTATAAATATACCTTCCCGTGCCCAAGCAAGGAGGAGGAGACCTCAACTTTAGAGGAGCCCGTGTCCCAGCCTGACGCACTGATAAGAGACGCTGTCATCCCTGCTCGCAGATAATCCAGCTTCCAGTGTTCTGACTACCTTCGCGGGGTGTTAGAGTTGGAGCCCCAGAAAGAGATTCCCACCTCTCTCATTCTCAAGATATGGAGCTGACTAGAACCTAGAGGGACTCTTGGCATGTCAGACTTGGCATACTAGAATATAGCATACCGTACTATAGCCTACCATACTATGGAATACACTTTTTTTTTTTTTTTAAAGCTTTATTTAGATTTGCTAAATCAAACGGTATACAAATGTTAGCTGTGCAATCATCGATGACAAAGTATAGAGGTACATCAAAACATTTCCAGCTCCCTTGCAATATATGTAAGTTATGAGTGGCATCCAACATCAGAACCCCCGTGCTCATTCCCCCATCCGTACTTGTCCAACCTGAAGGCTACTATGGAATACACTTAATAGGCAATGTAGCACACCACAAAGTCACACATTTATATAAAAATATCACAGCTTTTCCACTTGAGAGATCATGTCCATCAAACCATACGAATTACGGAAGACTACAGATCATTGTCCAATTCTTCGTTGAGATGTTATGTTCAATATTTATTTCCAATTCAAAACAGCAGCCGACGCGCGTTTCGCCCGCAGGGCTTTTTCAAGGCTCGAATAGTTGTTTTTAAGTGAGCTGTGAATTTCTCCTAACGATATCAAGACTTGCTTTATGAATTCCGATAAAATGTTTTCATCACATGCTCATACATCGAGTCACCATTGATACGCAATTGTAAAATCTTAAATCTTCTTTATATGTGGATATTGTTCACAGTAGGACCATATTACGTCCTCTCTAATGTCTATAATTGTGAACATCCCGTCACCTACCAAGGGGTGATTGAAACATGCACCTCCTCAATGAACAATCCTTTGTATCCTGTATCCAAACCAGACAATACATATCATCTAGTTTTGGATTACAGACACTTGAGCAATTGTTCCAAAACATTTGCCGTGCAAAATGCACATAGTACAGCATTAATGAATAACCATGTGCGTAAAACATATAAAAACACATTGGTCATTTCAAATGGTTTATGTTTATTTTGTCAAAACATAGCACCTGAAAGCAGGTACTTAACAGTTTTCTCAAAAATGGGGACCCAGTGTCACTTTTGTCGACTCCCACAAGTGTTTAAAAACAGCCCAGGGTTATTCTCAGCAAGGGTAACAGAGTTACTACAAATGTATGATAACGAGGCATTGTCATATGTCGATGACATCTATCTGACAGACGATGACCTAGATAGGCACTGGAACAGCATAGCATAGCATAGCGCTAAACTGGCTAAAGAGTTTTCTATCTGACCGCACCCAAGCCGTTAGCATGGGCTCATTTCGGTCGACTGAAACTTATCAAGGGGGTGAAACAGGGCTCTTGCCTAAGCCCGACTCTTTTTAACATCTACGTGGCACCCCTGGCCAACATATTGAGAGACTTTGGGTTTGTCCCTGTCTCCTATGCTGATGATACGCGGCTCTTATTCCCTTTTAAACATCTTACCGACGAAGTGAAGGTAGCCTTCTCAGACGGCATGAAGGCTGTAGCGAATTGGATGAAGTCTAACTATCTTCAATGTAATGTGAATAAGACCGAAGTAATGCTTTTTGGGGAGGTTAGAACTCTGTGGACTCCGGAGTGGTGGCCATGTGAGCTCGGTCAAGTACCTGCACCTAAATTGGTCATAAAAAACCTGGGTGTTCGTCTTGATCGGGAGCTCACCTTCAAACAGCATGGCAATTGGGTGGTTGGCCAATGTTTTTATGTAATTGGACTTCTACGCAAAGTGTTTCCACTATTGCCTGATTCCACCAGAAAAACCTTGGTACAGGCACTAGTGTTGAGCCGCCTGGATTACTGCAATGGACTCCTGCTGTCAGCCAATGAGGGAGTCCTGGCAAAACTCCAGGTGATACAAAACACCGCGGCTAGACTTGTACTGAATGCTCCCCCAAGAACTCCTTCTAAACCACTCCTTGACAAATTACATTGGCTCCCGGTCCGTAAGAGGATTACTTTTAAGACGTGCTGTCTTATCCATAGAACCATACATGGATCTGGACCCTCTTACTGGAAGCACAAATTTACTCCGTACAACCCCACTCGGTCTCTTAGGTCCAGTAGCCAACTCCTACTTAAAGTACCTGCTATTAAGAGGAGCAGACATGGTGGGAAAGCCTTGTCGGTGGCCGGTCCTATATTATGGAATAAACTCCCTCTTGAGCTCAGGCAATGCTCAGAACTCTTTGTTTTTAGGAAAAAACTCAAAACGTTTCTATTCTAGTAATCTGTCAGCTATGCCAATTTTGTATGTTGAACTGAACTGAGCTGTACGATATTCCTCCTGCAGTTGCTTATTTTCTATCCTTCTTCTCTCTATCCCTGTGCACAGAGATACTCTTGTTAAGAGTCGATTCTAGCGCGGTATAAACCTATAAATAATAAATAAATAAATAAATAAACAGGGTGAATACCATTATACTGGGCTTCGCCTCTGAGGGCTATAAATTCAACTTTAAAAAATCCAGAATTGCTCATCTCAATGTCCTTTTCCTAGGAGATGAGCTTTCAAGTGAAGGCAAGAGCCTGGCAGCTAACTTTTTAGGAAAGTGTGTGCTGCCCCAACCTCCAAAAACGCTGAAAAACTTACAATCCATCTTGGGTTTCCTAAATTTTGGAAGAACTTACATTCTAAATTACACAGAAGGGGTTAAACTTCTCTACGAATTAATCAAACCTGGTTTTTTAACAAAACATTGGACACAGGAACACACAGACATCCTGCGTTCACTTCAAGCTAACGTGTTAGCAACAAATCATTTACAAACACGTGTAAATAAACGGAATTTAGTGATCCGAATACTTTCGGGTCAATGCGGATTCACCTATTTAACATTTAATGAGGGTGAAAAAGTACCAATAGCATACAAATCACATTTGTATACACAAGCAGAAATGTGCTTCACTTCAACAGAAAAGATACTGACAGCAGTTCAAACCGCTGTAGAAAAAGAAAGAGCTCTAGTTCAGGGGAAACAAATTATTGTTGTAGCTCCAGTACCAGCCTTAGAGGCGGTTACAAAAGCGAGGATTCCAAATGCAAAAACTTTACATCCTAGATGAATACAATGGGTTAATTGCTGCAACAAATGTTGAATATGTTTTTAATCCTGATTTAAAAACACAAGCGTTCCTGCAATATGAACATGAATGTCCTCTGCCCACTGAAATTCAGCCTCTCCATCAGTTTGAATTTATAATTTATACTGACGGATCAGCACAACCTGCTACAGGGAATAAACAAGCTTACAGTGCAACGTGTTCAATCGTTAAAGGTCACATGCGCGATGGTAACTTCCGACCAATGGTGACTAAAACTCAATCTCTAGGAGATTGTACGGCTCAGCAAGCTGAACTACAAGCATTCAAACTGGCACTTGAGAATACAGATCGCGAATTCCCCACACTTATAGTGTGCGATTCCTTTTACTGTGTCCAGTCATATAATGAATATTTACAGAATTGGCTTCAAAACGAATTCAATGATGCAAAGGGTGGCACAATAAAGCATAAAATGCTTTGGGAACAAGTAGTTCAGTTGAAAAACGAACTACCAAAAGCTCACGTGATACACACACTGAGTCATCAACGTGATGGCGTTCACGTTGCAGGGAATTTATTGGCTGATTAAGCCGCAAAGAGGGCTGTTCAGACGGCTTCAGTAGCTGAGATCACTCGTTCAAAAATGAAAATAGACAGCGAGATATTGTTGGCTGTCAATGCTTCAAGCAAAGACAGTGGTGCAGCGTTACCAAAGAAATTTCCACTCAAGTACTGTTATGTAATTGATGCGAACAACGTTCCTTTTGCTCGAATCCCTGGAGTGGGGGATAGGGTGATTTCAAACATGGAACCTAGAGCAGCTTTGATTTTTGAAGCACATCTTGGGGAGGGTCTGTCACATCAGGGGATCTCTAAAAGAATATTAACATTAAAAGAGATGTACTGGTGGCCTGAAATGAATACACTGATTCACATCTTCATCGATGACTGCAGAGACTGCAATAGACAGCGTGTTGCAGAACGCCATCAGACACCAGACTACGAAGTAGCCTACCCAGTACAGACACCATTGTTAGACAGCATTAGACTATCTACGCGCAGGCGCCTTTTATGACAATTGCAATCCCACAAACACTAAGTCAAGGTTCCTATGGATGTCGCCTCAGCGCTCGGCTGACGCTCGAACTGTTATAAAACATTTGCGAGTCTTTATCGGCACATACGCAATTGGCACACTACATTCTGACCAGGGCCCTGCGTTTAGCTCTCGGGCTTACAAAGAAGCCATGGCCAGTTTGGACGTAACATTGCGGTACTCCTCTCTGTTTTATCCTGAGGGAAATTCTGTTGTGGAAAGGAAAAACCGGGACATAAAGCAGTCTATAACAGCTAGAGTATTAGGCTCGGATGATGGGTGGTTCAAACATCTTTATGGAGTCCAACGCTCATTAAATAATTTGCCAAGAAGTACTCTAGGGGGGTCACTGCATATGAGGTCCTATTTGGGACAAGAATGTGGGTTCCTGATCTCGAATGTAAAGGCACAGTGGTGGAAAATAAACCCTTTGATATCAAAGATCGTTTGGCTGTTTTACAGGATCTAAATGAACTAAGATCGAAACAAAGCAACGTGTTCCTGAAGTCAACCACCACTGGGGAAAAACCGGCAGTCCCAGCAAGGCCTGTCTGGATCCCAAAAGTTGGGGATCTAGTCAGAGAGAAGATTGCGGACAAGAAGAAATTTGGACCTTCTTACAGAAAACCAGTACCTGTCCTAGCCATCCACGGAACAAGAACAGTACTTCTGCCACCCCTTGCTGGAAAAAAGGAGAAAAGATTTGTGTCAATCGACCTCATCAAACCACACTATGTGGCCAATACTAAATAGTGGGCCTCGTGGACTCCGACCTAGTAGCAGACGCCCTCCTCTTGCTACTATCAAGAGGTTCAGACTGAAAGACTCATAACCAGCGAGAATTCAGCAGTAAGAGATGAAGGACTAAGCAACAATGCTATGGAACTCATCCCTCTTGAAACTCAAGTAAAAGTTCGTCCAGATACACCTGTCTACACCGACATATCACGTGATCAACTGGTTACTTCATTAACTTTGATTCATTTTCTGAGGATCCAAGTGAACCTGAAAGGGCGCCAGCCCTAACAACTTTCAAACAACAAGTACAAGACTCTTTTCAATTTCTGAAAGGGACTTATCTGGTTTCACCATGGATTGAAATATGGATTATTTCTGGAATATTTTTCTTTCTGCTTTGGCTAGCTTTGATAATGACTCTTAGCAGGCTTATGAATGGCAGATACATTACTTTTGACACAAAGTAAAAATGTGAACTTACTTTTAAAGCCACACAAATCTTCCCATAGTGAAGCAAGAGTCTTGTCAGCAGTGAACATCACAGCCGTTCCAATACAGGATGGTATAGTTTGGGACGAAACCGATTTTGACATATTTGGCCCGACGGAACTTTTGAAGATTCCATATTTATTTAAAATTTCATTAAGTGACTTTATTACCTCCAGTACCTATTCTGATGATTGGGACTTTGAAACTGTTAATAACATGATGTCTGATCTAGAAAGGTCTGCTGCGTTCTCTAATAATGAAAACTTAGAGGGTTCATCAGACTACAAACAGCTTTTTTGTTACAACCACTATGGTCTTCATTTCTTGCATAAATCTGCAACACCTAGAAATGTATTTATGTTTAACCAATGGGAACATTGTCCTACACCACCAAAGGGTAGTTCAAAAATGTTTACAAATAAGTTTCCATATTTTTCAGGGTACAATACATCTGATCCAGAAACATTTTTCTATAGAAATGTGAACACAACAGGACAGAAAATTATGTTAACTAATACAAAACAGATTTATTCTGCAGCCTTTATCGCCCAACTGTCTAGACAAGGGTTTGACTTTTGGAAAGACACAATCGGCACAATTTGTCTGGGGTTCTAAAGATTTGCAAGTGCAGGGGATAGAAGCTTTGTTTAGAGCCTGTATCATCCCTCAGTAAATGTTTTTGAATGACACTGTGCAACAAACGTCTTGCCTTGGATTAGCCAAGATCAAAGACATGAACACACCTTCTGTACCAACACCTGAAAGTAATGGCAATACACAGGGAGCGGTCACAGTACAAACAATACTACAAAACAACAGATCAGATCCTGATTGGGGAAAATGGTTGCTCTGGCCCAGAAAGATTCCTGAACTGAATACAGGGCTTTACCATCCACAGGCCAGACCCACGGTATGTTCAACGACAGCACCCGGGGGTAGTAACAACATACAGTGTAGGAAAATTGTGCCTCGACTGGCTACAAAGATCTACACTCGAGGATGTGAAACAACACTTATCTTGCTAGGACCGAGAAAACTGCGTCAAAAACGTTTCATATATGCCGGCATTTATGCTGCTTATAATGAAATATGGAAGGTTTCACAGGCAGAGGCCACAGAAAGAATACGTGAGCTTGATCGTATTAATTTATAGAAATCTCTCACTGTGGTCGACAATGGCTTAACAACTTTGTCATCCAGAATAAATTCACTGGATAACATTGTATCCTCTGCTGTTGACATACTGGAACAAGATTTAGCTATGTTACAACAAGGCCACTCTCAGTTACGTTCTATTATGTTATTAGGCTGGACGCTGCAATCCTCGCGTGCAGGCTATGTGCCTTGGCGTTTTATCAACACGTCGTCTCTGTTTTCAGAATATAATCTCACGGATAAACAGATCAAACTGGCACAAAGGGGAACAAAGTATACAGTGCTAAGCATTGAAAAACTGGAAAAATTACCATTTACGGTAGCAGAAAAACCAGCTACAGAATGGCTTATCCATGGCAAAATAACTCTGCCTGTCACTACTTTTCATTTTCAGTATTGCCTCAAACAAATGCAAGCAGGCAAATATGAAAGGTTGGGTAAAGAATACATTAAGACATCCTGGGATTTACCTTACGAATACAGATGTTGGAGTGGGGGTCGTGAAGTGTTTCTAAGCGGTACACACTGTGAAAATGCACTGAGCAGATCTCTCATATGTCAGGACATTTCTTTACACGGGGCTTGTAATGGTTCTGTGGCAAACTTGTCCTGTCACCTGCAGGGTACACCTGCTGCTGCGATTAATCCAGCGTCTGACCAGCTTTCTAACGGGAGATACCTCATGTTGAATGATCAAAGTTGCTGTGACATGTTGCCAGGAATCCCATATCTGGTAACGGTTAGCTCCAGGGTTACTTGTTGTATGCAAGTATTGTTCCTCCGAATAGACACAGTCAGGGAGTCGCCTCTATGGCCTTCATTGAATGTTTCTTTTATACGTTTTGATACTTTAAGCAGGATGAAAGCCATGCTTTTGCAACAGATCGTGCCTTTGACCTCGGCCAAAGAAACCTATGTTCTACAAATTGCAAGGATTTTGGCTGAGATACAGGCTCTAATTCGTACAAACAGCCCAATACATTTCGTAGAAATGATGGGCCGTATCTTAAACATGTCTGATACGAGCAGGGTTGTTCATGTATTTAAGACCTTATATTCAGGACTGTTAACACCTTTTCAGGCAGTCCTCGGAATCATTCCAAACTTCATGCGTTCGGTGTTTGGTGGTCTGCCATTAGTTCTACCACTCTTTGCAGGAATATTGTTTCTATTCCTACTACTACACTATGGCAAGCCTATCCACTGGCATCCCTCCCAGCAACTTGGAGAAAGCTCTCCTAGAACGGAAGTGCTGTGAGTGCATAGTGCAACTTTTGGGCATACCTCATCTACGGGAACTTAAAACAACAAGGTTTCTGTCATTAAGACCAATCTGTCAAGATTGCATCTTACCTGTTCTAAGCTGCCTGCTTTGCGGTGAAGAATGCGTGCTAGACATCTGTCTAACAATCCCATCAGTCATGCCAACGGATATCGATACTCTGCTGGACCTGATAACGGCCCATGCTCTGTGTTATCCCCAGAGGCTACCAATTCTGATGACCGCATTCGTTGAGATCTCACAGACGCTTCCTGCTGCTGCTGAGGTACGAGATGGATCAACAGGCACAAAGGTAACAACGGACGTGAACATTGCTGCGGCATCCCATGCTGAAGGCGATGCTTCACATGTCTGTGCAGTGAACCTTCAAAACGATGTGTTCCAACTATCACCGACATCGGTAGACGATCTTTTGTCTACAAGAGTAGATGATTTCATGTTTTCACTAGACCCATACACTGACTTTGATTCGGCTCACAGAGTACCGGGGAAGCAATGAATTTGGCCTCCATATTTTCAAAACAGAACAAAACTTGGAACTCTTCCTAAAATTGTTTTTTCATTTTTTTAAATTTTGGAAATACATGGCTATTCAATCTGCTAACAGTAGAACTATTCATATACAACAGACTTCTTTGAATACTTCCAGGGACACATTGTCACCTTATTTACCACAATTTCATTTAGTACCAGGTTATGAAAGGCTTTAGTTGTCGAATATTTGTCAACCATTTCGTCATATGTATATATTTGTATTCATTCATATTGCATTTATTTCTGATATATGTTTAGAATGAAAATCTGCTTTAAAATGTACAGTACCTTTGCATTACATGTTTTTGCAAAAAGTTTTTTAACAAATTTCTTTTAGTATACTTTTACTAATTTTTTTTTAGCAACATGTGGTACTCAGTTTAATCCTTAGCATTTCATGTTTAAGCATTTAGTAATATCGTTCATTCGAAAGTGGAGTGGGTGTTGTATTCCGCTTTAGGTGTCTGTATATAGGTTTTCCTGAAACATGTCCTTCTATAGGCACAATTCGCATTGCCCTTATATAGGCATAAGATCCCAGTCCTTATTTAGGCATTAGCCATGCTATCCAAATACAGGCATGGTCACCTACATCCGTCCACCCCGTCACAATGAGTTCTTAGATTCCAGACCCTTAAGCTCTTGGGAGTTCCCCTAGCACAGGATTATTGATTTCTCCAAGAACTCATTTATTATGCATGAACCGCTGTTCCTTAAGGGTTCATTCCTGACGTCTTCCTCTGCCCGACTTTATGTCAATGCTAACATTCCAAGGCACCTACCAGGTATAAATATACCTTCCCGTGCCCAAGCAAGTAGGAGGAGACCTCGACTTTAGAGGAGCCCGTGTCCCGGTCTGAAGCACTGATAAGAGACGCTGTCATCCCTGCGGGGTGTTAGAGTTCGAGAATAGGAAAGAGATTCCCACCTCTCATTCTCAAGGTATGGGGCTGACTAGAACCTAGAGGGACTCTTGGCATACCAGACTTGGCATACTAGACTATAGCATACCATACTATAGCCTACCATACTATGGAATACATAACCTACTTCTTACATTGTACTACACTTAGGTTAGGTTCACGGGGATAGAACTAGTTAGAGAAGCATCTTATGAGTACTCACATTTTAAGCTTATGTTATTTATGTATATGAATATATGTGTTATATCTAAAAGATAATGCTAGAGCAGCATTATTTCTTTCTAGTGCTCATGCTGTACATAATATATCTCGCATACTGTCTTATGATTGTAACGGCTCATATCTCTTACATGAGAAACAAGAATGTTCAATAAATCCTTTTAATTAAAACGCCTGTCTATTCTTTCTGTGTAACTCTGAAGAAACTAAGCATGCACGATTAACTGAGTGAAACTGTTATCTGTTGTTTCCACGATTCTGAGAGTGTTCCGATTCTACAGGGAAAGAAAGTTGTCATGTTTATGCGGTTGCCAGAAACTACTCCCTTCTTGTTTACATGGAGTTTCTGGTGGCCTCTGAGTTAGCTGGCACAAAGTAATTAAGTTTAATGTACTCGATAGGGGCATACTGACCTCAGTTCTCTGTCAAATTTATACGGTATATTATTTCAATGCGCAGAGCCTATTAGGGAAATAGGAACTACACTACACTTGATACCAAACATGATAGGGTACATCTGTAAGAAACATTAGTTAGTTAGATTCCTCACCTTAGAATATCCCCAGGAGTCAGGCTGGATCCGGAAAGATTTTCATCAGCAATACCCTTGCGCGTCGATAGGCGTCGTCTGCGGCTCCGCGTCCGTCGTCATGCGCCGGGATGACGTCGTCGGAGTACTTAGACGCCGCCCTCACGCGCTGACGTCAGTTCTTGTACATAGCTTTCGCAGAGCCATGCAAGAGACCGACACTGGAACCAAAAAATTCTAGGGCCCTGAAAGGGATGACCTCAACTCTAGAAATCGGTTCGCAGAACGGGGAGGATGGGTGGGTCGTGAGGAATCTAACTAACGAACAAGTTACTTACCTTCGGTAACGATGTATCTGTAAGAAATATTAGTTAGTTAGATTCCTCACCTTAGAATATCCCCAGGCGTCAGGCTGGATCCGGAAAGATTTTTCGTCAGCAATACCCCTTGTGCGTCGCTAGGCGTCATCTGCGGCTCCGCGTCCGTCGTCGGCGGCGTGCGCCGGAATGATGTCGTCGGAGTACTTAGACGCCGCCCTCGCGCGCTGATGTCAGTTCTTGTACATAGCTTTCCGCGCCAGGAACGCAGAGCCATGCAAGAGACCGACACTGGTGCCAAAAAATCTAGGGCCCTGAAAAGGATAGCCTTAACCCTAGATGTCAGTTCGCAGAACGGGGAGGATGGGTGGGTCGGTGAGGAATCTAACTAACTAATGTTTCTTACAGATACATCGTTACGGAAGGTAAGTAACTTGTTTATCTGAAAGAAACACGTTAGTTAGATTCCTCACCTTAGAATAGATACCCCAGCAATACCAACCCCGGTGGTGGGTCTGAGAGAACCAAGATGACACCAGAAAGTCCCGGAGAACAGAACGGCCAAAGAAGCTGTCTCTCCGGACTTGGCTGTCCAGGCAATAGTGCTTGGCAAACGTGTGCAGTGAAGCCCACCTCGCCGCCTGACAGATGACCCGCAAGGGAACTCCTCGGCCCAGGGCAGTAGTAGCCGCTGTGGCCCGGGTGGAATGGGCCCTCAACCCAACAGGAGGGTCCTTTTTTGCCAAGGAGTAACAAAGTTTAATACACAACACGACCCACCGTGAGATGGTCCGTTTGTGTACCGCTTTCCCCTTCTTAGCTCCTACGTATCCAACAAAAAGTTGGTCGTCCACCCAGAACTGTTTGGTGCGGTCCAAATAAAAGGACAGCGCCCATTTTGGGTCCAGTCGGTGGAGCCTCTCTTCCTCTTTTGAAGGATGCGGATGCGGAAAGAAGGTGGGCAACGTGACAGATTGCCCGAGGTGAAAGGGGGTCACCACTTTCGGTAGAAAAGAAGGACGAGGCCGGAAGACAACTTTGTCCGGATGAACAGAAAGAAAGGGAGGCTTAGATGACAGAGCCTGGAGCTCACTCACCCGTCTAGCCGAGGTGATAGCTACCAGGAAAGCAGTTTTCAGGGTCAGAAGACGAATGGGACAATTGTGAAGAGGCTCAAAAGGAGCGCACATCAGAAAAGTCAGAACAAGATTCAAGTCCCACTGAGGCATTACGAAGGGGACAGGAGGGAACATGTGAGCAATGCCTTTGAGAAAACGGGAAACAACAGGGGACTTGAAAAGAGAAGGCTGATCAGGAAGCCGTAAGAAGGCAGAGATGGCAGCAAGATAACCTTTCAAGGTGCCCAAAGCAGAGCCCTTCTGGGCCAAAGAAAGAATAAAGAGTAGAACCTCAGAAAGAGGGGCGGAAAGGGGATCCACAGCCTTTGCTGTGCACCATGCCACAAATTTGTTCCACCGGCAGGCGTATACCGTCTTTGTGGAGGGACGCCTGGCTGCCAGAATGACATCACAGACTTCAGGAGGCAAGTCAAATGGCATCAACTGCCGCTGCTCAATCTCCACGCATGGAGGTGGAGGCTGGATAGGTTCGGGTGGAGGACCGTCCCCTGCTGCTGCGACAGAAGGTCCTCCTGAAGAGGCAGTCGTATCGGGGGATCGATTGACATACTGAGTAGCTCGGGATACCAGTACATTCGTGCCCAATCCGGAGCCACTAAGATAACTTGGGCCTGGTCGCGCCTGATCTTCTTCAGCACTCTGGGCAGAAGTGGTATAGGCGGAAAGGCGTACAACAGACAGCAACTCCACTCGCGACGAAAAGCGTCTCCGAGCGAGTGCTGCCTTGGAAATTCCAACGCGCAGAACTGCTGACATTGCACGTTCTCTTCGGTGGCGAATAGATCTAACCAAGGCTCTCCCCACTGCAGAAAGAGACCTTGCACCACATCCGAGTTCAGATGCCATTCGTGATCCATCATGCACCGGCGGCTGAGTTCGTCTGCTCTGGCGTTGAGAGAGCCCGCCAGATGATGAACTACCAGGGTGATGCCCTGGTGTTCCAGCCATGTCCAGAGGTGCAGAGCCTCCTGACAAAGGGTCCACGACCCCACCCCGCCCTGTTTGTTGCAATACCACATGGCGGTGGTGTTGTCCGTGAACACCTGCACGACACTTCCCCGGACAGAGGGAAGGAAGGCTTTCAGTGCAAGCCGGATCGCTCTCATCTCCAAAAGGTTGACGTGGAGTTGAGTCTCCGCCGGAGACCAGAGTCCTCTGATCTCCGCCTCTCCCATGTGGCCCGCCCATCCCAGGAGGGACGCGTCCGTCACTACTACGTGCTCCGGTTGGGGTAGGGAGAGGCATCTGCCGCTGACTCAATCGCGGTCCGTGAGCCACCACTGCAACTGTTTCGCAGTGCCCTCCGAGATCAAGACATGGTCGGACAGGTTGCCTCGATGCTGGTCCCACTGAAACTTCAGGTCCCACTGCAGAGCCGGCATTCGCCACCTGGCGTAATGCACCAACAGGATGCAGGAGGCCATCAGCCCCAGAAGCCGCAGCACCAACCTGACCGAAACCCAGGATAGAGGCCGAAAGATGGGAATCAGAGCCTGAATATCCCGGACCCGCTGTTCCGGAGGATAAGCCCGGAACTGCGCCGAATCGAGAACCGCTCCGATGAAGAGGAGCTTCTGGGAGGGACTCAGGTGTGACTTCGGCAAATGAAGGAGGTCGGCCGTAGTCTGGAGGTGGGAGACGACTTGCTGGGGCGAGCCCACCTTCAACAGCCAGTCGTCGAGATAGGGGAAGACTGGAACCCCCGATCTGCGCAGATGAGCTGCGACCACCGCCATCACTTTCGTGAACACCCGAGGGGCACTGGTGAGGCCGAAGGGGAGCACGGTGAACTGAAAGTGCTCCCACCCACCGTGAACCGCAGGTAACGCCGTTGGGCCGGCAGGACGGGGATGTGAAAATAGGCGTCCTGCAAGTCCAACGCTACCATCCAGTCTCCAGGGTCGAGGGCAGCCAGAACCTGAGCTAAAGTTAGCATCTTGAACCGTTCCTTCCGGAGGAAGGTGTTGACGCTCCTGAGGTCCAAGATAGGGCGTAGGCCCCCTTTGCCCTTCTTGGGAACCAGAAAGTAGTGGGAATAGCAACCACGACCTACTTCTGGACCAGGAACGCACTCGACGGCCTCTTTGGCCAAGAGGGCCGTAACTTCCTCCCGCAGAAGATTCAAGTGATTCTCCGATTTACGGTGGCACTGCGGTGGCATGGCTGGAGGGGTCGTCCCGAAGGGGAGGGAGTAGCCCCTCCGGACGTTTTGCAGCACCCACCTGTCCAAAGTGATGGAGCGCCAGAGGAGCAGGTGATGGCGAACTCTGCCGCCCACTGGCGTGGAATGGGCCTGAAAGCTCGGACTAGGAGGGCTTTGAGGCGGATGCTGCACGGGTGGATGTGGACTGACCGCGTTGTCCTCTAGAACTGCCATGGCGGAACCCACGTCCGCGTGCAGGTTGGTTCTGCGGCCAGTGGCTAGGCAGACGTGAGGAGGCGCCCCTTCCTTGGCCACGAAAGGGGCGAAAAGTGAAAGGTTGCGGGCGCGGGGCCGAGAGGCCTAAGGACCTGGCTGTAGGCCGGGAGTCCTTAAAGCACACCAGCGCACTATCCTCCTTGTCGCCAAAGAGGCGACTGCCATCAAAGGGCATAGCCATATTGGTGCTCTGGACATCCCCTGAGAAAGACGTGGACTGCAGCCAGGCGTGGCGATGGAGCGCCACTGTGGTCGACATCGCCCTACCCAGCGAGTCCGTAGTGTCTAGTCCACATCGGATAGCGAGCCGTGCTGCATCCCGCCCGTCGGCAAGAGCCTGGGCGAGCCGTGTCCGGGCCTCCTCCGGGTACTGGGGCAGCACGTCCTCCACCGTATCCCACAAAGAGTGAGAGTAACGGTCCAAGAGAGAAGCGGTGTTAAGAGACCGCAGTCCCAAGCTAAGGGAAGAGAGCAGCTTCTTACCGAACTGTTCAAGTCTCTTGGATTCCCGATCCGGGGGAGCGGACGGGAAGGAGGTCTGGAAAGTAGAGGCCTGGAAAACCAGGCTCTCGGGTGTGGGGTGTTGGGACAGAAAACTGGGGTCGCCCAGGGCAGGGCGGTGGCGCCGGGCCACGTTCCGGTCCACAGGAGGTACTGTGGAGGGCTTGGACCAGGTGCCCTTCAGAACGTCCACTAGTGCTTCATTAAACTGCAGCAGAGGCTCCGAGGAGCTTGCTGGCGGTTGGAGCACTTCAGTGAGGACGTTAGTCTTCACGGCCACAGCAGGTAGCTCCAGCCCAAGAGCCTCGGCTGCCTTGCGCAGCATTATAGAAAATGTAGCACCTTCCTCCGAAGCCACGGTCGGAGGAGAGATGAAGCCAGTGTCAGGGAGGTGGTAAGACCACTGGCATCCCCCAGCTCATCTGCCCAGTCCTGTGATCACTGGCCCTGCCGGGCCAGAGGGTCCTCAGATCCCTCCCAGTCGTCAACGTCATCCGATTCCTGGTAGACAGGTGGAATGATCGGTGTAGGAGAGTAGGGTCTGCTTTCTATGTTCACCCCCACTTTTTGCTTTTGCTTCACTGGTTTTCGACTTAGATGTGGCTGTGGGCCTGCTGATCAGACCCACAGCCCAGCTGTTCTCTCTCTAAATTCACACTATGTACTTTAGGTGCATAACCCAATTGGTAAGGATCACCTTTTTGGACCCTGTACAGTGTACCTTAGGTACCCAGGGCATAGGTGTACCCTAGACCTACCAGGGGCTGCAGCATGTATTATGCCACCCCTGGCTGGCCTTCCATTATGACACAACTGGCTGATCACTCAGCTGGGGCAAGGTCGTGTAACCACCCCTTGCTTAGGTGTAGTATTCCTATACCTACCTTATATATATAGACACATGGGTAACCTATCAGTCACTCCTATGGCAGGCCTTAACAATCCTGAAGGCAGAGTGCTTGGTAACATGTGAGATGGTGCTCTAGCATGAGCTGAGCCTGTCTGCAGCTTTCGGAACCATGTCCTTATAGCTGTTCTATGATATTGCCTACCATATACTCTTAAAGTGCCTTATAATCCTCGCGGTTATGGTAACTATGGTTTGGCTTTATCAAAACATGTCGTGTAAGGTGTCTAACACTTTGGAATACTACCCCCACACCATTTCTGGCGGTGAGGATAGTATTCCTCCCTTCTAGAGGGAGAAGACATGTTGAAGACCTACTACCCGGTTAAAGTTAACCAGAGCCCCAGCGTCACAAAATGGACGCTGCTGCCACAGACACGAGTTTGACCTCCTGCTGCTGGGAGACCTTCCAGCGAGGGAGGCTTGGACAATAGGCTTCCTGCCTTGGGAGGTGCAAGCACCACCCTAGACAGGCCTTAGTGTATTGGGGCAGGGAGGGATGAATGAAACGAGACGTTGCCTGGGGCACACAAGGTGTCCCATGCATAGTCCAGTTCAAACTGGTGCTGGGGCACTCCAGCCCCAGTCCTGGTGCGAAACTGGACAAAGGGAAGGGGGTGTAACCACCCCCCTCCCTGGTCCCACCCATAGGAGGGACCTAGCAGGTAACCCAGCCCCCCAGATTAGTATAAGAGTGGTAGCTGGGCCCCAGGAGATTAGATTATCCTGAACCTGCAACTTGAACAGAAACTCTGGACCTTCGACATTCGACTACGGAAGAAGACTGAAGAATCTCCCTTGTGGCCAAGGAGTGACCACCCTGTGCAAACAGGCACCATCAAGTGCCCTGCCGTTTGCTTTGCTCAACGTTCTACGAGGAACCGACTACAGAGCCCGACCAGCGCCTTGACTTCCAGACTTCTCCGACCCTGATCCACATCCACAGCAAAGCTGAGATCCGTGGAGGCGACGAGAGACGTGGGACCGGCTACCTGGGAAAATTGGCGACTTGCTTCCAGCGCAGCTTCTGAGGCATCCTCGAAGTTATGCTCTGGGGATTGAGAAGCCCCAACCCCGAGCACTATCTGCACCGAAGATCAGACCTCCACACTCCACGAGTTCTGCGTGGGGCCCTTCTGCATTTTCCTGCTCGACGCGTCTGTCCGGTTGCTTGCCCGTTGGCTAGTAGCCTTTGTGACGACGAACCTTGAACTTTCCACCATCGGTTTGGCTCCTCCAGACTGGCCCTTGCTTCCCTGCAAAAGAGAAGCACCTCAGACCTTCCTGGTCTGCAACAGAAGCGAATCCTTCATTCTGTGTGGGTTGCGCTTGCCAAGGCTTGTTGGGTCCCAACTCGACCTCGACACCGCCGACAGCAAGAGCCCTCGTGGGACAGCTCGACTCCTGGTTCTGGTCGTCCTCGACGCCTCCTGGTACCCATGGCTGCTGTGACAAGCTTCACCTCTTCACCTGCATCTTCACGACATCGCCTGGTTCCTTCCTGGTTCCTTCCTGGCTCCTGGCTGGTGACCTAGACTCTGTCCCCTCTGCTTGCAGGTATCCTCCTTCCTGATTCCATCCTTGGAATCCACCGGACACTCTTCACTGACTGCCTGTCAGCAACTTTCTTCAGGCATCGATAGGAGTAGACGACGAAACCCGACGCAAGTTCACACCTATGCACCCGCAGCCCGTGGGCTAGGTAACTTGAGTACTCCGGTGCTCACAAGGGTATTGACTATCCAAGTGTCTAGTTTCCAAGTCTCTAACTCCTAGTTCCTTCCGAAGTGTCCTAAAACTCTTAATTTCTAAATACTACTATTTCTATCGACTTTAACGCATTACACGTGAGTGTTTCCACTCTGCACCTGAATCCCGTGGGCCTCCCACTACGTAGCAACTGATAGGATAGTGTCGCCCCAGCGATTCCCTAGGCCTAGGCCTAACCTGTGTTCGTGACAGTGGTTCTTATACCACTTAGTTAGTATATGGTTTGCGTGGCCCCTAGGGCCTAACTGTATTACTTACCTGTGTGACTTATGTATGCTTAAATAAGACTGTGTTGTACTTACCTCGAATCTCATAAAGAGTGCTGAGGGTATTTTGACTAGAATAAATACATTCTATTTTTATAATATATCTGTTGTGGTGTCCTTTCATTTGGTATTTAAGGGATTGCAAATGGTATATCAGCTGGCTTCACATGCCATACAGAGTTTAGCCTAAGACTGCTCTTGTCCATGCTACCACTAGGATAGCTGGTCTATAAGGTTGACTTTACAACCAATCACCATAAGGGTTGTTTGGACTGAAACAAGGTGTACACTAGAACTAGTGACATCATATATCAGGCCAACTTCTCACAATCGGAGCCGGGCGAAAGATGAAATTGCCACCCATTGGCGTCAGACGCGGCGCCAGGAGGCGCCGCTCCAACGCCGGGCCCGGACCAGGACTGAAACGGGGAACGGTGTCGTCCGAAGGCGGCGCCGGAGGTGGTACTGGAGGCAATGCCGGCGGAGGGGTCGTGAGGTCGACCGGCGTCGTCTGGGATCCAGGCCTGGACCCCACAGGGACCTGCGGCGTCGGGACCGGAGTTGACGACGGCACCGGGGCCGGAGCCGCCGGCTCGCTAGGCCTCCCAGTCGAGCCCATGGGGCCCGAAGGCGCACAGGCAGGTGTCGACGGTGGAGCCAGGCCTCTCACGGCCGAGAGGAAGGCACTGACCTCCGCCGGAGTCGCGTCGGTCCCAGGGACCGGCGGGTATGGGGACGGACGCGACTCCTGTGGCTCCGACGGAGCCGCGTGGGTGGTACCACCCGAACCCTCCACCGAGTCACGCGACCGGCGAGGGGAGCCCGAAGAGCGATGTCGCCTCTTGGACTTCTTACTATGCTTCGACTTACCCGAAGACTTGGAACCGGACGAGTGGTGGTGATGACTGCGGCTCCGCGACCGGTCCCTCGACCTCCTCCTCGACCGGGACCGTGAACGGCGCGGAGCCGACTGCCGGAACTCCAGGAGCTTGCGGGACTGCTCCCGCCTAGCTTTCGAAGTCAGGGCCCGGCAGTCGAGGCACGACTCGGAATCGTGGTCGGCCCCCAGGCAGTAAAGGCACCGGCGATGGCGGTCCGTCACTGACATCAGTTGGTGACTGGAGTCACAGGGTTTAAAACCAGGCATCCTACCAGCACCAGAGTCGAGTCGACAAAAGAGACCAAAAGAGTCAAAAGGTTTCGTCAAAAAATGACAAAGTGTATGCTCTTCCCGGATCGGCGCTGTCTGGCGCGGAAAAAAGAAGAGCTGACGTCAGCGCGCGAGGGCGGCGTCTAAGTACTCCGACGATGTCATCCCGGCGCACGACGCCGACGACGGACGCGGAGCCGCAGACGACGCCTAGCGACGCGCAAGGGTATTGCTGACGAAAATCTTTCCGGATCCAGCCTGACGCCTGGGGATATTCTAAGGTGAGGAATCTAACTAATGTGTTTCTTTCAGATGTTACAAATTGAGTGGTCTCTCATGGGTGGCATAATACATGCTTCAGCCCATCTGGCTGGTACACCTGGTGTACCTATGCCCTGGGTACATTAGTACCATATACTAGCGACTGATAAGTGTACAGCAGTGTCCAATCTGGGATGTACCTAAGTACTTACCATACCAATTTAGGGGAGAAAGCACAGAGACTGTGGTCCTGATTAGCAGGATCCCAGTCAGACTAGTCAGAAAGAGCAATATATGAAGCAAAAAGTGGAGGTAGCCATAAAAGCAGATCCTACTTTCCAACACTCATAAAGAAGAAAACTGACAAACAGAAGAAAGACATCAGATGGTAAACCCAGGACAAAGCATACCCCTAACCTAGGTAATGTAAAGTAATATAACATGTTTATTGTATAGTTGATTAAAACCATAACAATCTAAAAGAAAATCAGCATGGTACTCTAAATTTTTCAAATACTTAATTAACAATAAAAACTAGCAAAATTCCATTATTCGGGAAGTCTGCGCAATATACCTTATTTAAAGGGCCATGTGCATAAATCTAACCAGATCTAAAATTAACAATTTCATGCAATAGATAAAACATAGTTACATAACGACTAAAATTCATACTCAATATAAAAATGCTCACAATTCGAGGTTGGCAATAAATACACTTGACTGTTTTGTAAATACGGTGAACCAAGTTACATTAATATCTAAAGCCTTTCTAAGTGCTCCAATGGAGCAGTACAATATAGGGGGACAAAATGATTAATGCACACTAGCATTATCATACCTAGAACCTCCAGTATACCCGTTTATGCTTGATGCCTACTGGAGTTGTCCCTCATGTTACCACAGGCTGGTGTCTCCCTCTCCAAAGGGGAATGCAAAAATGCAAGGGTGCCCAAAAAAATGCCCAACATAATCTCCTTTTAGTAATAATTAAAATGCAAGGGCATTCTTTCAAAGAAGGTTTAAACCTGATAACGAGCAACATCCATCCTGGGGGACACCATTCTCCATATCCGATCTTAGTTACACCCCAACTGTTGAGCAGGTAGACCAGTACTTATTATAAATGATGTAATAGATAACTGATGTTGTTTCATAGGAAGAGCTGTTGCCCGAGCCTTCCACCATGATTGATTTAAAATATTCACAAATTTGGCACAGCACCCCAGGTGATCTACTACTGAAGCAAAAGGAAGATAGATGTCTGTGGACAAGAACAAGCTCCCTCTGCCAGAAAAATAGGCTTTAACAATAGTCTCCTTTATGATCTAAGGCGGGGCAACAGCATAACAAGTGAAACCATGATTCTTGATAATTATGGCATAGCCTGCAGTTTTCGCCACCTGAGCCAGCCCAGTGCAAGTTAAAATCCCTTATTGGTAGCGCAAGCACTCTCATATAAAGGATTTGAGCCCGAGTAGTGGCATTAATGGGATCCAAAATGTATTTTTGTGGCTTCCCAACATAATAATCCTTTAGGGGCTGCGCCAATCCTCAGCACTCAACGGTGAGTAAGTCCTGTTCCCAGGAACTCACTTTCATTTGCTTGTTAATAGTTGTCTTACATTCCAGATATGAGATATCACCCTCCCCCATGGCAGAAGCTTCAATTTTGAGTAACCAAATTGCTTAATTTAGTTGACTGGACCATGTGCTGCCTGGTTTTTCATAAATAGTTTTCAAAATATATTTTACCGTAATCTTGGGAGCCGTCCTGCACTTGATGTAGTATTTTAACATGGACGCCTTACACACGATCGATTGAATTACTGACCCTTGCTCAAGTCTTAATCTGTAGCGTCGGACATGTTGTGGTTGAAGGAATCGTTTTTTGTATTCTCTAATGTGATATAACTCCAGCGTATCATCCAGTGCACCAGGATAAGTAAAGTGACCATACTGCAGGGCTGGGTTAAGGTTGCCTTTATTACTCTTAAGCTAGAGGAAGCAGAAGCACCACTTAAGCGATTCAAATTGGTCAGTTCCATAAGTAATGCCTGCCGCCTTCTTGTTAAGGTCTTTAACTTGGGCAACAGCAGAACCAGGTTCGCTAAACCACACACCCAGATATTTATAATGAGTTACTATAGTAATGGTCTAGCCTTCCAGTTGGCAAGTTGCCAGCTTGTTCCTTCGGTAACCACCGAATATCAGGACTTTCATTTTGGACTGATTCACCAATAGATGGTTAGCCTTGATACATCTACTTCAGCCATCCAATGCATTCCCTTGATCAGCCGTGTACAAATTAAACAGCATGAGTGCCAAAACACAACCCTGTTTTAGCCCCCAGTTTGTTTTTATTTTCTGTGTTACTGTTGTTGTGCTAGTTTTCCCTCGAACCCAGGTGTGAGAAGTTTGCCTGGTATATGATGTTCACTAGTTAAAGTGACCACCTTGTACCATGCCAAGCAACCCTTATGGTGTGGTTGTAAGTCAACCTTTTCGGACTAGCTGCCCTAGTGGTAGCGTAGGCTAAGCAGTCTTTGAGGCTAAACTCGTTAAAGCGTGTTAAGCAGGCTGTTTTACCATATGTAACCCCCTTTTATACCAATGAAAGGACACCACACAGATATATATTCAAAATATATATGTATTTATTACTCAAAGTATCCCCTAGACTCTTTATGAGCACAGGAGCACAAATCGTTAAACAAGACAACGTTATAATATACAGAAGTTGCACTTTATATGGATAGGCCCTGGTGGCCGATCAAACTATATACTAAAATAGTGGTATAAGTACCACGAACAGGAAAGGGAAAAGGCCTAGTGCCTCTAGAATCGCTGGGCCTACAAGGAGCTAACTTCAGTTAGTGACCAGGAGGTCCACGGGTCGCGTGTGCAGTGAGGAAAGTTACACGCGGGCTCCCATAGGTTTTCAATGGGTGCGTAAAAGTTCAAAAGTTACTGCTAGAAGGGTCTTCTGGATGGACTACGAATTTAAGATTCAAAACACAGACACTAGAGATGTTTCTCTACACTTGGGCACCGGAGTGCCAACTTTACCTCACCCACAGGAAGCGGGTGCATAGGTCTCGAAGTGCGTCGGGTTTCGTCTATCGATTCAATGGAGCCTGATGACAAAGATGCTGCAGGCGATCGGTCCAGAAGAGATGCGGTGGATCCAAGAGTGGATCGGAGTTGTAGAAGACCTGAAAGCAGAGGGGACAGCGTTCACAGTCACTAGCCAGTGAGCGGCGTGGCACCAGGTAGGTACCAGGCGATGTCGGGTGCAAACAGGTGGTTAGGTGTAGCTTGTCTCCGCAGCCACGTGGTCCCTGAAGGTCGACGACGTCCAGGAGTCGGTGGACGAGCTGTCCCACGCAGGCTCTCGCTGTCGGCGGTGTCGGCGACTCGAAAGAAGCAAACTAGCGTTGGCAAAGGCAAGAGTCGTGGAAAGAGAGGAAAGCTGATTGTTCTGACCAGCAAGGTCAGAGGGGCTGCTCCTTTGGAGAGCAGCTGGGGCCAGTCTGGAGCAACCAGACCAGCATCGTTGATTTCAAGTTAGGTCGCCAAAATGGCCACTAGCCAACGGGCCAGGGACCAGGCAGGCGCGTCGAGATGCAAAGTGCAGAGGGGCCCCACGCAGATCGTGGAGATGCTGGAGGGCTCACCTTTGGTGCAGATGCTGCTTGGGTGTTGAGCTTCTCAGGACCCAAAGCACAACTTGGAGGGAGCTTCTGCTGTTGCGCTTGCAGCTTGTCGTCGGTCTTTCAAGATGGCAGGCTCCACGTGTCTCGGTGCCTCCACGGGTTCCTTCTTTTCAGGGACTGTGGATCGGGCGGTGAGAGGTCTGGAGGTCCAGGTCTTGTCGGGCTCTGGGCTCGGGCTCCGCCAGGAGTCGGCGGCAAAGCAGACGTCAAATAGCTGGTTGGTGCTTGCGTTAGCAAGATGGTCACTCCCTGACCATAGGGGAGATTTCCTTCTGTCCTCTGTGCAGCAGAGCGTCGAAGTTCCCGTCTTCTTCTTTGTAGTAAGTTGATTCCAGGATGTCTGAAGTCTTAGGTCACAGCTCCTACCTTTAAGCGGATTCTAGGGGCCGGACTACCTGCTAGGTCCCTCCCTAAGGGTGGGACCAGGAAGGGGGGTGGTTACACCCCCAATCCTTTGTCCAGCTCGCCCCAGGTCTGGGGCTGGTGTGCCCCAGGACCGGTTTGAACTGGCATATGCACCGAGGCTCCTTGTGAGCCTCAGGCATGTCTGATTCCTTTCAAGCCCTACCTGACCAATACACAAAATCCTGTCTGGGGTGGTGCTCGCACCTCCCCTGGCAGGAAACCCTTTGTCCACGTCTCCCAAGCTGGAAGGACTCCCAGCAGCAGGAGGGCAGACTTGTGTCTGTGGTGGCAGCATCCATTTTGTGGAGCTGAGGCTATGTCTGATTTTACCCGGGTTTCAGGTACTGTACATGTCGTGTCCCTCTAGAAGGGTGGAATGCTAACCCCGTCGCCAGAATTGGCGAGGGGTTAGTATTCCAATTCGTATGACACCTTACTCAACATGTTTTGATAAAGCCAAACCAAAGATAGCATTTAACCGCGAGGTTCATAATGCACTTAAGAGTATATGGTATGACGATATCTGGAAACGGTAGAAGGAAGTTGTTCCGACCACTGCAGACAGGCTCAGCTCATGCCAGAGCACCATCTCACATGGAACCAAGCACTCTGCCTTCAGGATTGTCAAGGCCTGCCATAGGAGTGACTTATAGGTTACCAGGTGTCCCATTTAAGGTTAGGTATAGGTATACTACACCTAAGTAAGAGGTGGTTACACCAACTTACCCCAGCTGAGTGATCAGCCAGTTGTGTCAAATTTGTTAGGCCAAGCCTGGGGTGGCATAATACATGCTTCAGCCCCTGGCAGGCCTTAGATACACCAATGCCCTGGGTACCTAGTGTACACTGGTACAGGGGCTTACAGGGTGATCCAATTCCAATTGGTTATGCACCTAGGGTGCATAGTGTCAATTTAGTTAGAGAGAACAGCAGGCTGGGGGTCTGATTAGCAGGCCCACAACCTCAATATGTCAAAAACCAGTGAAGCAAAAAGCAAAAATTTGGGGTGACCATAGGATAGCAGACCCTACTCTCCTACACCAGGTCTCTGTATATAATAGCTCCTAGTAGATTTGATGGTATACCCAAGCCGCAAGCTTCCCCCAGAGGATAGCCCTGTCCGCCATATCAAAAGCTACGCTGTAGTCTATAAAACAGCACAAGAGATGTGGTCGATTTCTCTGAAGGGCATGGTACCTGAGGACAGAGAGAGCTTGAATATTGTCTAATGTGGATGCCCCCGCCCTAAATCCTATTTGAAAGAATGGAAAAATGCCATCCTCGGCCACCCAGAATTCTAAATGTTCTAATAAAATGTGGGCATAGACTTTTGCCTCAATGTCAAATAGGGCAACCAATCTATAATTTGCGGATAGAGTCCGATCTCCGCTCTTAAATAAATGGATCCTCTCCAGCCCTCTGGTATAGCAGCATTTAAAAAAGAATAATTATAAAGATCTGACAACACTGTAGCCCAACCTATATGTGCCTCCTTAAAAAGGTCAGATGAAAGGCCGTTTAGGCCAGGGGCTCCATCGGATTTCAGCTGTTTTAATACTTTCGCCACCTGCCAAGTGTTTGTTAAATTGCACTGAACCAACTGGGTAGGTTGTCCCAGCCCAGCTTCCGAATCCTTTTGATGTTGTAGATTTGGTTCAAATGCTGCCAGATTTCCTTTAGAGATTAAAATTGTAGTGGAAGACAGACCAGCATCTGTTAAATTGTCAATCTGCTCCATGTACAGCTCAACAATATGGCGCACCCAAGCTGCTTCAGAAACTCAATTTTCCCTGATCCTGTTACTATTTTTTTATTTATTAATGTTGGCCCAAATCACGCTTTAATAACTGAAAGATTATGGCCCATTCTTTATCCTTTCTTTCCTTCTGTTGCTCCTATACAATTTTTCTGTGAAACCTTCTAGCCAGTTTTATTGCTGTGGCTGAGGTTTTAGATAGATTACACCAGTGGACATGCTGCGCTTTATGCAGCGATCTTTTGGAAAGGATTGCTTTGCAAAAATTACCAGGCTTTGCTGGTTTGTGTGCCCCTCTGTTGAACTTAGCACCTACCCTCCTGTTCAAATAGATACTTTCGTAGGTTGTCTATAAGCCTTCCCTACTCCTGTAAATCACCTTCTAGATGATTTGTAGTTAAAATGAGCTCCAGTTCTTTTAACCAGGTACTAAACTAATGTTTATATTCAGATACCCACTTCATGCTTCTGCTATCTAGCTTCACAGACTCTTCCCCTGTTGAGGTACCCGCATTGTTGGATTTGTCTGCTTGTTTTAGCGCAAGACTCGGCATGCTCCTTGATGGATTGCGGTCACTTTCTGCTCTGATTGAGATGTCTAAGAGACCCTATTGAGTGGCCAGACCTGTAGATAAAAAGGTATAATCAATGGTCGATACTTTTATATAGGTTGGTGGGTATATCAACTTCTTATTTCTCACCTCAAATTCCAACTGGGCAGATACTAAATGGTGGAGTTTCATAAAATCATTAATTTCATAGTCAATGTTTGTATTGGAAACTCCAACAATGTTCTCCCCAGCTCCCTGATATTCAATCTCTGGTGATTATGAATTTGCAATGCAAATGGTCTAGAAGTAGGTCTTCAAGGCTTTGAAGGAAATGATTTACCAACTCTGGCCTTCAAATAACAGTTAACCACAATCAGAATCATTTGTTTTGTGTTGGTTTTCAAACCATAGATACAAACAGCTTGGGCTGCCGAACAGTTGCTGTCAAGAACTGTCACTGTTAGGTTGGCTGTATGCTTGATAAAAATTGATAGACCCCCTGAAGGATGGACAAAAAGACTTGGGCGAGAAGCAGTTGTAAAAATCTCATAGAAACCTGGTATAGGAGTGGGGGGCTGTGCCCATGTTTCTTGACAGAGGATGTCACCAAAACCCAAATAAAGACACCCTTCTTTGCCTCCCATAAGTTTTGTGAGTCCTGCCACGTTCCACGAGATTATTGAGATCTCAAAATTTGACATCCGTACCGATTGTCTTGAGCCTCGCAAGTTTATTAAGGCCCTCAAGTTCAATTTCCAGTTTGGTTGATGTGTACTCCCATCAGGACTGAGGCATAAGGCATGTATGGCATTTACCAATCGCCTGGCCTCCTACCCAATTATGTTTTTTAGGTCTAAATCTCACTTCTCTCTGATTCCTCGAATGTATGATCGTCCGTGCTCTTGCTCTCTTTATTTCCTCTGATTCCCAGCTTCTGCCTGATGTGCCCTTAAGAATTCTTTGAGTTAGCTGACCTATGGGCTGGTTTAGTAAAACATATGTGTACTTTAGGGAAGTAGATTTCACTAGTTCAATCAGTCAGCAAAAGATTTTTCACCCCACACTGCATCTCTCAAGTACCACTCCTTCATACAGTTCACAAGACTTCCCCTGTGGCATTCAAACCTGGAGGGTCAAATTTTACCCATAACAAATCCTCTGAGGTAATATGTTTAAGAGCTGGGATATGGGTACACGGTCTCAGCAAATTCCCCCAATAAGCATGTCCTGAGAACACCTGGGGCAAAACCTGGGAATAAAGACTAATTCCGGGGGCTGGTTGGCAATCACCCCTTTATTGCCCAATTAAACAGAGCTTGACACCACTTGTTGGATTGGTAGGGGATCCTCCTATTCCATTGTTCCCTCTGTTGTATTGCAATTGTGTAGAAGCCCCTGAGTCAGGACGCTATGTAGGTGACTAGGACCTTGAATGTCGCTTTAGTTCACAGGCTCCCGAATCCATTATCCCGAAGTTATTCTTTCCCCAAATGACTTTTGAGGATCCAGAGATGTTGCTCTCTTCGGGGGGATACAGATATCCCATCCTAAAGTGCGGCCCTGACTATCTGAGTTGCTTGATTCCACACACTGTGCACCTGTGGTGGGATCCCCAACTATAAGCTCTTGGATATAACCCTGTAATGAACTTGGGCATATATATGCGGTCCCACCCATACTGCTTGTGTGCTTGCATCCTTACTAATTCGGAATTCATCTTGCCGCTGCCCAACAGTTTCAGCCCTACAGTCCACATTAAAAACTGCTTTCCCCAAAGGCAATTCAGTAGGCAGGTCAACCTGTATATTTATTTCATTAGCACCTGACTGACTCAGTGGTTCCAAGCTTTCAGGAAATATCTGCTGATCCTTAACCATCCTAGTCTGCTCAAATATTGAGTATACTTTAGTAGAGCTCCTTAATGATAATTTATGAATTACTCTTCTTAATAGGCGTTATTTTTTTGTTTGCTATTTTTGTTTCTTTTTTGCCCTTCTTGAAAGACTTGTCCCTACTGTGGTCTCTACAGTACCACAGGTTTTGAATGCCCTGGATTTGGTCACTTACAATTAGGAGTTTCCTAAGTGTCAAACTCCTTTCTTGCTCAGACTTACCCAGTTGAGTAACCCCGTCTATCTCTAACTGCTCAAACCTTCGCTAATGCGAGACCTATTGCATTGCAAATGCTTGTTCTTCAACAGTCGGCAACCAGGGGACCTCGCCACCGCTTCCACTCTTCACTTTATGCCTCCATGTAGCCTCCGGGTAGCCTCTCCGTTCCTTCCCCGTCTGCCTCCAAGACCTCATTGTTCAGCAGATTGATACCATGAGGGATAGCGCTGTTCCTCAAACGCATACTTAAAGCAGCATTGAATTTGAAGAGAACCAGAAGCCCCGGCAAGCCCAACAATTCCGAAGCTGTAAAAATGTGAAAACCAATCAGCCTACCTAGGTACAAACTACTACCCAGTTACATTCTCAGACACGTACTTGACCGATTCGGACGGAAACTGCTTAGGCATATCAGATGGGCATATTTATAGGCTGACAAGGAAAAAATGCTATTATCAGGCACAGCCCCCTTTTTTAGCGAGAGGCTGGAACAGGGGAAGGGACAGATATCTGAGAGACAAGACTGGGCCAATTACCATCCAATAGACTCTCAACATCCACAACTGTATCTGAAAACGAGGAACCAGTAATACAGGAGATCATGAGGGAAGCAGAAGGATACTATTCCCCTCATTAATGTATCCTCGCAAATACTGAGTAAGGAAGAATGCTCATTTTTTGGCAGGGGCCTGTTCTTTGTGCCGAGCCCTAGCAGCAATATTTTTAAATGGAATAAGGATTTTTTCGCATTTTTCAGAAAAATCAGGTTGAGAAAATATTTTTCGCAGAACACTCAGGAAGACCAAGGGCGAGATGTAGGTGGCTAAATACCAGTCGGTAACGCAGAAAATCGCTAAATTTCAGCGTTACCGACCGGTATTTAGCCATTCCTAATGTAGGTAAGGAATCGGTAAATAAGGAATCGGTAAATACCGATTCCTTACTGCTTGTGCATTTAAGGAATCGGTAATACCGAATCTTTAAATGGAATGTAGGAAGCACATTAAAGAGTGCTTTTGAGCCTTAAGAAATCAGTAATTACCACCAACTTCAAGTTGGTGGTAATTACCGATTTCCTTTAAAAAATCACTTTTTTGTTTTATTGTTAAGTGCCATGTGGCACACATTCATGCCCTTAGGGCATGTATGAGCGCCACATGTGCACACATGCACATTTCAGGGGTGCAACAGGGTGTCCTTTTGACACCCTAGCACCCTTGAAAGTGCTCCCGCTATTAGCGATTCGGTAATGCCGAATCGCTAATAGTGGATGTCTTCACATTCATTCCTATGGGCCTCCAAGCCCATAGAAATGAATGGTTAGGTATTCCTTATTACCGAATCTCAATTACCGATTCGGTAATAAGGAATATTAAGGATTCGGTATTTTTTACCGAACCTTTACCTACATAGGAAATACCGATTTCTTAATAGCGAATCGGTAAAATTCGCTATTAAGAAATCGGTATTTCAGATTTACCTACATCTGGCCCTAAGAGTCTAATCCCCCGGGCTGTAAAACAAAATCTAAATTTACCCCGACATTGGATATAGTAATCCCAGAGGTTGCCATATTTGAAAAAGCGATACTAAATGACCTCCAACGTGTTACAAAATACATTCCTCCTGTCACACTGAATTTAACGAAAGATGAAATGATGACCCTCAAACTGCAAGACAACACCGATATTAACATCAAACCCTGTTACAAGGGTGGGAAGATAGTTGTCATGACACACATGAGTATACAGCCAGGATACAAACCATGTTAGCAGTTCCCGAACCCTTCAAACAAGTCAATCCGGTAGTTTTGGCTAGATTTAACACACAGATTGACCAAATCACTAAAAAAGCACTTCTGGGTTTATATATCTGTAAGAAAGAATATGAGATGCTTAATAAGTCTAATCCTGTTACTTCAGCTTTCTATGGAGTGCCAAAAACTCACAAGGACGTGAGAAATCTGCCTTTGCGCCAGATCATTTAATCTATCAATGCAAGCACCAAACATCTACATAAGTATGTGGATGCATTTTTGTGTCCTTTACCCAGGAATTACCAGTCCTACATTAGAGACACCGGTGACATCAAAGCCAAAAGACAGAGCAGGAAGTACTAGTCACACTTGACATAGAAGCCCGTTATACAAATATCCCTCAGCAGGAAGCCATGGAGCCTCTCTCCTCACTAGAACTCCAGGAGACAGATCAGACACTTTTATTTTAGAATGTTTAGAAATAGTGCCTCAGAACAACTTTTTTTAATTCAACTGTAACACTTACCAACAAATCAAGGGCACTAGTATGGGAGTATCTTGCTCCCCAAGTATAGCGAATATATCTATATGAGGGAGCATGAATGCAAACATATCTTGAATGAAATTGCGCCTTTCTTCGAGAATGTGACTCATTGGCACAGGTTTATTGATGACTTCTTGGTGTGGGCAGGAGAAGAAAACGCCTTACAAGAATTTATCTCATGGCTTAATCTCAGTGACAAAAATCTAAAAATCACAGCTAAATATAGCAAGGAGAAGGTGGATTTTTTAGATATCTGTATTTCAGGCAATAAAGAAGCATTACAAGTCAGTTTTTATAGAAAACTGACAGCAAAGAACACCATACTACAACACAACAGCTTCCACCCCAATTGCCAAAAAGACTCCATTCCCTTTGGGAAATTCTTAAAAATCAGGCGAAATTGCTGCAATATTCAAGAGTATGTCATGCTTGGAGAACAACTCAAAAGGAGACTGTTGGAGAAAGGATATCCAAGACATCCTGTGAATCAAGCATTTAAAATAGCAAAATAATATAATTGTGATGTTACAAGGACAGAAGCGTAGGAAAGAAGACAAGCTGGTGTGTGTTATTAATCATTCCAATCTGAATTTCAGATTCTAAAAGATCTTTGATAAACACTAGAACATTCTTAATACAAACAAAGAAGATGATAAATTACAAAAACCCATGCTTGCGGACAGAAGAAATGCTAACTCAAAAGACAAATAGGTCCACACAAGGAAAAAAACAAAAGATGACCTTCCCTAAAGATCTATTACGGGTCTATCTCTGATCAAAGGTAATCCCAGGTGTGGTACATGCCACGCATGTGAATCAGCTTTAACCACTGAATGATGGGAATATAGAGGCTGTACTGGCATACCAAAAGATATGGCCAACTGCAAGATTAAAAATATAGTATACCTCATCTTATGCCCATGCGGCCTAGGTTATACCGGAGAAACTGGCAGAGAGTTTAGACCTCAATTCTGTGAGCGCAAGTCAGCAATTAGGGCTAACAAATCTTTAGCTCCTATGGTTCAGCATTGCTATGAGAAGGGTGTAGGAGAGTAGGATCTGCACTTGTGTTGCCCCCACTTTTTTTCTGATGTATACACTGGTTTCTGGCTATAGTCTGGCTGGGTCCCTGCTAATCAGGGCCCCAGTCTAACTGATCTCTCTAAACAACTTGGTGTGCATATTAGATGCACTAGTGATTGGATACTGTGGTACCTTATGAGCCCCTAGTATATGGTACCTTAGGTACCTAGGGCATTGGTACTTCACAGGCCTACCAGGGGCTGAAGCATGTATTATGCCACCCCTGGGAAGCACTCACAATCTGACACCACAGGCCTGCTACTGCAGCCTGTGTGAGGTAGTGTTAGCACTCCTCACTGAGGTATAGGTTCCCATATCTCACCATACACACACAAATAAACCTATCAGTCACCCCTATGGTAGGCCCTATCAATCCCAAGGGCAGGGTGCTTGGTTTACTATGTGAGGGGGTGTTTCTGCCTGAGCAGGACCCCTCTGCAGCTGGCAGAGTCTATTCTCTGCTGCTGTTTGTGGATGCGGTTAAACCATATACTCTTAAGTGCATTATAACCTCGCGGTAAATGCTAACTTTGGAATGACTGCATCCAAACATGTCGCGTTTGGTGTCAAACAGCTTGGAATCCTACCCCCACACCAGTAACTGGTGTGGGAGTAGGATCCCACCCTTCTAGAGGGGACGATATGTACACACTGTACTACACGGTAGAAATCATCTAGAGCCCTGGCATCACAAAATGGATGCCACCAGCACAGACACCAGGCTGCCCTCCTGCTGCTGACCGAAACTCGCAGTGGAGGGAGCTCAACAAAGGGTTTCCTGTCACAGGGAGGTATCACCACCTCCCAGACAGGATTTAGTGTTGGAGCTGGGTGGGTGCACTCTTAGAGTGCTTTGAAGTCCTGCACTGGGGGAGCAGTAGGCTCCTCTGTGCATATGCCAGCTCAAACCGGTTCAGGGGCTATCTGCCCCTGCTCTGGCGCGAAACTGGACAAAGGGAAGTGGGTGTAACCACCCACTACCATGACCCTCCTAGAGGAGTGGTCCTAGAGCTAGTCCCTCCCATCTTTTCACTATAAGATACCACACATTGCCAATGCAATTTAGATTACACCTGGACGACGCCCTACGAAGAAGAATCCTAGCCCTTCAACTTTCTACTATCTCTAGAAGACCGAAGGATCTCTCTAGGAGTCAAGGAGTGACTCCCCAGCTTGGCAGGCACCAAAACTACTGAACTACGGTTGCAAGCTTTACCACTCCCGCCGGAGCCCGAAGTCCCTGCGTCCCCTGAAGTGAATTTCCTGACCTCTCGACAGCCATTTTGAGTCCCCAGTGAAGCTGTGGCATCTGGACCCCATGAGTGATGAGTAACAGCAATACCAGGGAACCATGCACTGATTTCGAGTGCAAGCCCTAAACTACGTCCAACGAAGTTGTGCTTTGGACCACTTGTTGTCCAAGTCCCGAGCAGGTCTGGAACCGTAGATCAGCGGCCTAACCCGTCCCGAGTGACCGTGGGCTGTTGGTGAAGTTTCCCTGCAAAGGCGTCTTTGCGGTTGCTTGCCTGCTGGCTAGCGACTCTCCAGAAGACCTCCACATCACCTTCAAGGGCTTGCCTGGTGGCTCTGGGCCTGCCCTCACTTACCCTTGCTGGGTAAGTCCATAAGACCTTGCTGGTCTGATCCATCGACAATCTTCCATCCACACAAGACTTGCAGTTGCCAAGGTTTGTTGGCTCCAATCCGAGTGCCGACACCGCCAACAGCTGCAGACGTTGTGGAACCCTCCGAGCCCAGCTGCTGGTCTTCATCGATCTCTCCTGGACCTCGTGAGCGAAGAGACAAACCGACATCAGCGACCTGAAGAGACGCGACAACTGTGGTCATCTATCCTGCTGGCCACCGGTCACTGGCAAGTGACTCTGAACTCTGTCCCCTCAATTTCTAGGTCGCCTGCAACTCCAATCCATCGTTGGATTCCCGCGGATACTTCTCTCGACGACACAACTAGCAAGTCTTCAACGATCTCCATTGAAAACAGCATCGCGACCCGACACCAAAGGACACCTATGCACCCGGCTTCCCTGGGTGAGGTAACTCTGGCATTACGGTGCCCAAGTGTGCATTGGCTATCGAAGTACTTACCCTGTAAGTTGTTTGCTTGTTGTCCACTCCGAAGTGCCCTAGAACTGTAAAAATACAAACCGCGACATTTGCCATTCAAACGCATTGAAAACCCGCGTGTGTGTTTAGACACTGCACGCATCTCCTGTGGGCTGATTGCTTACCTGCTAACACTGCAGAAGGGAAGCCCCAGCGATTCCCAAGGCCCTAGGCCTCTTCATATTGCAAGTCGAGTTTGTTAAACCACTATTTTAGTATATGGTCTGGTACGCCCCTAGGGCTACAGCCATATTTGTGCTTAATTTATTGAGAACTGTTGATCTTTTGAACATTTACCTGGCTCTAATCTCATAAATAGATTAGTAGAGTATATTTAGAAATAAATACATATATATTTGATATATATACCTGTGTGGTGTCCTTTCATTTGGTAATTCAAGAGATTATAAGGTAAAACAAGCTGCTTTACATTCCTCAGAGACTTAGCCTGAAGGCTGCTCTCCACAGCTACCACTAGGATAGCTTTCTTTAAAAGGTTGTCTTTAAACCTATCTACCAAGAGTCGAATTGGACTGGTGCAAGGTGGCCACTATAACTAGTGACCAGCATATGCCAGGCCAACTTCTCACAAAGGGACATACAGATAATTATCTCAAATGGCTCATTTTGGTAAAGGTATGATCCAAACCAGGGCGTTCTGCCTTGGAGGCACATGAAGAAAGAGAAACATACTGGATTTTTCTCCTGAACACAGTAAAATATGGTCTTAATGAAGAAATAGTGTGGAGTATCACCTGATCTGCTGCATTGAGAGCTTAGAAACCTATTAGCACATTCCGACTATATTCATGACCCTCCCAAAGGTAAGTAGTCTGACATCCACACCTCTTTTTAGGCCTTTGCATATTACAATGCCAAGGACGGCCTTTTCTTGGAGTCACTTAAGTGAGTATTTCTATCCCTCACCATTGTGAGCATCCAAGTAGATGCTCATTGTGAGCCCTCTGAATTATTAGTATCAACAACCAGTTATAAACATCTGCATTATGACCACATTTCCGTAGCTGTGCACACATTGTGATGATTAGTTTACAGGTTAGTAGTGCGATACAGCACACCTTTTGGTCTTTGGGCCCTTAGGCCTGTGTCTGCCACATCGTTTCGAAAGGTCCCTGATGCAGTTGATAAGGGTAGTATTGTTATGCTTTACCATAGCCATTTGCGAGCACTAAATATTATGCTCATTGTGAGTGCTCTCACAATTCTCATCAACAATTAGACATGCCCGTGAGAGATCTAATTATGTGGAAGTGGTATTTGGCTTTTAAATCACATGTCTGTATCACAATCTTTCATGATGAGATGAGTACATTAGGCTCTCTGAGGCCACACTTCTGTGTGGATAATTATTTTCAGATGCACCTAGTAGCATGATTTCGCTGGACCCACGATTATGATAACTGGCTGTTAGATTGGGGGGTCTCTAGTTGGCAGAGGTAGGTACCTTTGACCAAATAGAGACCCTTGCATCTAGTCAGGGTAGGGGGGTACACTCCTAAAATAACCCCTGCTCACCCCCTTGGTAGCTTGGCACGAGCAGACAGACTTATCTCAGAGGCAGTGTGTAAAGCATTTGTGAACACATACAGTAACCCAGTGACAACACTACAGATGGACACCACACAAGTTGTAGTATAAAAATAAGTTTTTTTATATAGACTTAACACAAGACCACAAACGACAAAAAAACACAATACTGTACATTAAAAATGGTAGAAATAGCTTAATTCTCTCAAGATGGTAAATGCGACACTTTGAGTTCAATGTACCTTAGGATGCGTAACGCTATACAATGAAAGTGTTGCAGGGAAGGTGAAGCGTCGGTTCCTTACACACAAGAACGGTGATGCGTCGGGTCCCTACTGATGCATAGGGGATGTGTCAGTACTTCTCTGCGAGGGGAGGTGTTGTGTTGGTTTCTTACTGCGCTTTCGTGGCGATGCGACCTGCAACGCCCTGATGCGATGAAGATCCAGTGCAATGCGACAAAGATGGCGTCTTCTTCTTGATGCGACACGATGCGTGCAAGCCCAACGGCCGTGCGGAAACTCAACGATTCTTCTGAGCCATGACAGGCCCTGCGACACGCTTCCCGGTGATGCGACGGTGACACTCTTCTCCGGCAATGAGAGGCACTTTGCCGATGATGCGACAGCTGGAGTGGCGGCAACACGCTTCTCCGTTGATGCGGCGGCATCTGATGTGACGTCGATCCTCTTCTCCGGCGATGTGACGGCTGCGGCGGCGACACACTTCTTCTTTGTGCGTCGCGCTTCCAGCTCCTTGCGACACGCAGTCACTCAGAAAGCCCAACACAACTGCAGGCACTTCCAAAGAACTCTTGGGAGCTGGTGGGTGTGGAGGCAAGCTCTTTCTCAAGCCCTTGGAGATCCTTCACAAGTTGATGAAAGTACACACAAAGTTCCTCTCTCCTTTCTTTGGCAGTCAGGCAACCACTGCAGGCCAATCCTCTAAGCAGCACTTCAGCTTAGGGATAGTCTCTCCTCAGTCTCTCTAGTTCCTCACCTCAGCAAAGATTTCTTCTTGTTTCCCAAAAGTGATCTAAACTTCTGGGGTCTGGGTCCCCCTTTTTATATACAGTTTCTCTTTGTTCTCTGAAGGCAGAGAGGCCTTACCTAGTCCAAACCAGTTCTGGTCAGTCCTGGAGCACTCTGTTTACATGACTCCTTCTTTCCTTTCACAGTGCAGGCCAGGGACATCAGACGCACCACAGGAGGTGGAGTCAGCATTGTGGAGGGAAGGCACAGCCCTATTCAGGTCCCAGGTGCAACTTCTCCCACCCATCTACATGCCGATTTCTATTCAGCCCTGTGCTGACTCACCCTGTCTCCTGGAATCCCACAACCCCTGTCACTCAAACACCAGACAAGGAATACACAACCTAGCAGAGGCAGGCTTGGATAGTAAGACAAGAAAATACCTACTTTCTAAAAGTGGTATTTTCAAACACAGAATGTTAAAACCAACTTCACTAAAAGATGTATTTTATCATTCTGAGTTCAGGCATACTAAACTCGAATTTCTACCTAGTTCCCTGAGTCAGTTAGGATTATAAGATACAATAATTAAACTGCCCATTCTGACCTATGGGGAACAGGTAGCCTTGCAATAGTGAAAACAAAAATGGCTGTAATTCACTATTAGGACATGCCACACACACCAGGGCATGTCCTACCTTATACTTACAATGCACCCTGCCCACAGGACTACCATAGGGGTGACTAATATGTAGAAAAGGGAAGGTTTAGGGACTGGCAAGTGGGTGCACTTGCCCAGTCAACATGGCAGTACCAGACTGCACACAGGCTCTGCAATGGCAGACCTGAGACACACTTTTACAGGCTGCTTCTGTGGGTGGCACAACCAGTGCTGCAAGCCCACCAGCAACATTTGGTTTACAAGCCCTGGGCACACTCAGTGCACTGTACTAGGGTCTGACAAGTAAACCAAACCAACCAATCATGGAATCACTAATTCATACATCAATTTACCATAGGGAGCACTTGCACTGTCGCACTGGACAGCAGTGGCACCGTGCCTAAAAAGCATCTATAACCAGCAAAAACACATGAGGCAGCAGCAAAAAATGGAAGAGAGACCCACGCCAAGGTGACAGCTCTAACACTGGCTCTCTGCCAATGTTATCTACTCAGCCCTTCAGTGTTTAACTTCCTATCAGAAGAATATAAGGATCATTTAGTGAGTGGGTCTCATATTCCCACATATCAAGTAATAGGCCTGTGAACTTCAAATAAATCTACACACTACTGCTCATATGTCGATGTCAGTGTAAGTTGTTTGATCCACTCTTATACCTCTGACCATCAGCAGTACTTTCCTATAGGGTCTCTGTAGTGAGAGGCTTTTCTCTTTACATCCTTAATAATTAGTCGGGTCGGTTAATACTAATGTGTTTATAATTTTTGGAATGTGTTTGTTGTAACATGCCTCTTGTCGAACAAGTTACTTACCTTCGGTAACGATGTATCTGTAAGAAACATTAGTTAATTAGATTCCTCACCTTAGAATATCCCCAGGCATCAGGCTGGATCCGGAAAGATTTTTGTAGCAATACCCCTTGCGCCTCGCTAGGCGTCGTCTGCGGCTCCGCGTCAGTCGTTGGCGTCGTGCGCCGGAATGACATCGTCGGAGTACTTAGACGCCGCCCTCGCGCGCTGACGTCAGTTCTTGTACATAGTGTGAGAAGTTGGCCTGATGTATGATGTCACTAGTTCTAGTGTACACCCTATATCAGTCCAAACAACCCTTATGGTGATTGGTTGTAAAGTCAACCTTATAGACCAGCTATCCTAGTGGTAGCATGGACAAGAGCAGTCTTAGGCTAAACTCTGAATGGCATGTGAAGCCAGCTGTGATACCATATATAATCCCTTGAATACCAAATGAAAGGACACCACAACAGATGTATGTGAGAAGTTGGCCTGATGTATGATGTCACTAGTTATAGTGTACACCTTATATCATTCCAAATACCCTTATGGTGATTGGTTGTAAAGTCAACCTTATAGACCAGCTATCCTAGTGGTAGCATGGACAAGAGCAGTCTTAGGCTAAACTCTGAATGGCATGTGAAGCCAGCTGTGATACCATATATAATCCCTTGAATACCAAATGAAAGGACACCACAACAGATATATATATAAAATAAAGTGTATTTATTCTAAGCAAACCCTCAGCACTCTTTATGAGATTAGAGGTAAGTACAACACAGTCTTATTTATGCATACATTAAGTCACACAGGTAAGTAATACAGTTAGGCCCTAGGGGCCACGCAAACCATATACTAAGTAAGTGGTATAAGAACCACTGTCACGGAAATAGAATAGGCCTAGGCCTAGGGAATCGCTGGGGCTACACTACACTAGCGTTAGTTAGGAAGTGGGAGGCCCACGGGATTAGTTTGCAGAGTGGAAACACTCACGCGTAATGCGTAAAAGTCAATAGCAATAGTACAGTTTAGAAAACGGTAGATTTAGGACACTTCCGGAGTAGCTAGGAAGTTGAGACTTGAAAACTAGACACTAGGATAGTCACTATCCTGATGAGCACCGGAGTACCCAAGTTACCTAGCCCACAGGCTGCGGGTGCATAGGGGTGAAGATGCGTCGTTTTCGTCGTCGACTCCTATGGATGCCTGAAGAAAGATGCTGACAGGCAGTCAGTGAAGAGTGTCCGGTGGATCCCAAGGCTGGGATCAAGAAGAGAAGAAACCTGCAAGCAGAAGGGACAGAGTCAAGGTCACTAGCCAGTGACCACGTGGAACCAGGAAGGAACCAGGCGATGTCGTGAAGAGTTGCAGGTGAAGGTGAAGCTTGTCGCTGCAGCCAGGAGGACCAGGAAGCGTCGAGGACGACCAGGACCAGGAGGCGAGCTGTCCCACGAAGGCTCTTGCTGTCGGCGGCGTCGAAGTTGGACTAGGACTCACCAAGCCTTGGCAAGCGGAACCCACGAAGAACAAAGGACTTGCTTCTGGTGCAGACCAGGAAGGTCTGGGGTGCTTCTTCTTTGCAGAGAAGCGGGAGCCAGTCTGGAGGAGCCAAACCAGCGCAGAAGATTTCAGGGTGCGTCGTCACAGAGGCCACTAGCCAGCGGGCAAGCAACCGGACAGACGCGGCAAGCAGGAAAATGCTGAAGGGCCCCACGCAGGACTCGTGGAGTGTGGGGGGCTGATCTTTGGTGCAGATGGTGCTTGGGGTTGGGGCTTCTCAATCCCCGGTGCACAACTTCGAGGGTGCCTCAGAAGCTGCGCTGTAAGTTACTAGCCACTTTTCCCAGGTAGCCGGTCCCACGTCGCTCGTCGCCTCCACGGATCTCAGCTCTGCTGCAGACGTGGATGAGGGTCGGAGAAGTCTGGAAGTCAAGGCTCTGGTCGGGCTCTGCAGTCGGTTCCTCGTAGAACGGTCGCAAAGCAAAGGGTAGTCTCTTGATGGTGCCTGTTTGCACAGGGTAGCCACTCCTTGGCTACAAGGGAGAATCTTCAGTCTTCTTCTTTCGTCGAATGTCGAAGGTCCAGAGTTTTTGTTCAGTTTTGCAGGTTCAGGATAATCTAAAGTCTTGAGGCCCAACTCCCACTCTTATACTAATCTGGGGGGCTGGGATACCTGCTAGGTCACGCCTTATGGGTGGGACCTGGGAGGGGGTGGTTACACCCACTTCCCTTTGTCCAGTTTCGCGCCAGAGCTGGGGCTGGAGTGCCCCAGCGCCGGTTTGAACTGGACTATGCAAGGAACACCTTGTGTGCCCCAGGCATGTCTCATTCCTTTCAGCCCTCCCTGCCCCAATACACTAAAGTCTGTCTGGGGAGGTGCTAGCACCTCCCCAAGCAGGAAACCTATTGTCCAAGCCTCCCTTGCCAGGATCACTCCCAGCAGCAGGGGGTCAGACTCGTGCCTGTGGCAGCAGCATCCATTTTGTGATGCTGAGGCTTTGGTTAGAGTTAAACAGCAAAGTAGGATTTTAACATGTCTCTCCCTCTAGAAGGGAGGAATAATATCCTCATCACCAGAAATGGTATGGGGGTATTATTCCAAAGTGTTAGACACCTTACACGACATGTTTTGATAAAGCCAAACCATAGTTACCATAACCGTTTAAGATTATAAGGCACTTTAAGAGTATATGGTAGGCTATATCATAGAACAGCTATAAGGACATGGTTCCGAAAGCTGCAGACAGGCTCAGCTCATGCTAGAGCACCATCTCACATGTTACCAAGCACTCTGCCTCCAGGATTGTTAAGGCCTGCCATAGGAGTGACTGATAGGTACACATGTGTCTATATATAAGGGCAGATATAGGCATACTATATCTAAGCAAGGGGTGATTGCACTACCTTGCCCCAGCTGAGTGATCAGCCAGTTGTGTCTGATTGGAAGGCCAGACCAGGGGTGGCATAATACATGCTGCAGCCCCTGGGAGGCCTAGGGTACACCTATGCCCTGGGAACCTAGGGTACACTGTACAGGGTCCAATAAGGTGATCCTTACCAATTGGGAATGTACCTAGGGTACATGGAGTCCATTTTAAAGAGAGAGCAGACAGCCGGAGACCCTGAATGGCAGGATCTCAGGCCAACTAAGTCGAAAAACCAGCTAGACACTAGGCAAAAAGTTGGGGGTAACCATAGTCAGATATCCACCTTCCTACAATGTATATATAAAATAAAGGGTATTTATTCTAGTCAAACCCTCAGCACTCTTTATGAGATTAGAGGTAAGTACAACACAGTCTTATTCAAGCATACATTAAGTCACACAGGTAAGTAATACAGTTAGGCCCTAGGGCCCACGCAAACCATATACTAAAGAAGTGGTATAAGGACCACTGTCACGGAAATAGGATAGGCCTAGGCCTAGGGAATCGCTGGAGCTACACTACACTAGCAACAGTTAGGAAGTGGGAGGCCCACGGGATTCAGGTGCAGCGTGGAAACACTCACGCGTAATGCGTAAAAGTCGATAGAATTACTAGCAGTTAGAAATTAACAGTTTAAGGACACTTCTGAAGCAGCTAGAGAGTCGAGACTCGGAAACTAGACCCTAGGATAGTCACTACCCTTGTGAGCACCGAAGTACCCAAGTTACCTAGCCCACAGGCTGCGCGTGCATAGGTGTGAACTTGCGTTTCGTCGTGGACTTCTATGGATGCCTGAAGGAAAGTTGCTGACAGGCAGTCAGTGAAGAGTGTCCGGTGGATCCCAAGGCTGGGATCAAGAAGAGAGGATACCTGCAAGCAGAAGGGACAGAGTCAAGGTCACTAGCCAGTGACCACGTGGAACCAGGAAGGAACCAGGCGATGTCGTGAAGATTGCAGGTGAAGGGTGAAGCTTGTCGCTGCAGCCATGGGTACCAGGAGACGTCTAGGACGACCAGGACCAGGAGGCGAGCTGTCCCACGAAGGCTCTTGCTGTCGGCGGCGTCGAAGTCGAACTAGGACTCACCAAGCCTTGGCAAGCGGAACCCACGAAGAACGGAGGACTTGCTTCTGGTGCAGACCAGGAAGGTCTGGGGTGCTTCTCTTTTGCAAAGAAGCGGAAGCCAGTCTGGAGGAGCCAAACCAGCAGTGAAGATTTCAAGGTGTGTCGTCACAAAGGCCGCTAGCCAACGGGCAAGCAACCGGACAGACGCGGCAAGCAGGAAAATGCAGAAGGGCCCCACGCAGGACTCGTGGAGTGTGGGGGGCTGATCTTCGGTGCAGATGGTGCTTGGGGTTGGGGCTTCTCAATCCCCGGTGCACAACTTCGAGGGTACCTCAGAAGCTGCGCTGGAAGATACTCGCCACTTTTCCCAGGTAGCCGGTCCCACGTCTCTCGTCGCCTCCACGGATCTCAGCTCGGCTGTGGATGTGGATCAGGGTCGGAGAAGTCTGGAAGTCAAGGCTCTGGTCGGGCTCTGCAGTCGGTCCCTCGTAGAACTTCAGCAAAGCAAAGGGTAGTCTCTTGATGGTGCCTTTTTGCACAGGGTAGCCACTCCTTGGCCACAAGGGAGATTCTTCAGTCTTCTTCCTTCGTCGAATGTCGAAGGTCCAGAGTTTCTGTTCAAGTTGCAGGTTCAGGATAATCTAATCTCCTGGGGCCCAGCTACCACTCTTATACTAATCTGGGGGGCTGGGTTGCCTGCTAGGTCACGCCTTACGGGTGGGACCTGGGAGGGGGGTGGTTACACCCCCTTCCCTTTGTCCAGTTTCGCGCCAGGACTGGGGCTGGTGTGCCCCAGCACCGGTTTGAACTGAACTATGCATGGAGCACCTTGTGTGCCCCAGGCAGTGTCTCGTTTCTTTCATCCCTCCCTGCCCCAATACACTAAGGCCTGTCTGGGGTGGTGCTCGCACCTCCCAAGGCAGGAAACCTATTGTCCAAGCCTCCCTTGCCGGGATCGCTCCCAGCAGCAGGAGGTCAGACTTGTGTCGTGGCAGCAGCATCCATTTTGTGATGCTGGGGCTCTGGTTAACTTTAACCGGGTAAGTAGGTTACAACATGTCTTCTCCCTCTAGAAGGGAGGGATAATATCCTCATCCCCAGAAATGGGATGGGGGTATTATTCCAAAGTGTTAGACACCTTACACGACATGTTTTGATAAAGCCAGACCATAGTTACCATAACCGTTTAAGATTATAAGGCACTTTAAGAGTATATGGTAGGCTATATCATAGAACAGCTATAAGGACATGGTTCCGAAAGCTGCAGACAGGCTCAGCTCATGCTAGAGCACCATCTCACATGTTACCAAGCACTCTGCCTCCAGGATTGTTAAGGCCTTCCATGGGAGTGGCTGATAGGTACACATGTGTCTATATGTAAGATAGGTATAGGAATACTACACCTAAGCAAGGAGTGATTACACTACCTTGCTCCAGCTGAGTGATCAGCCAGTTGTGTCATAATGGAAGGCCAGGCCAGGGGTGGCATAATACATGCTGCAGCCCCTGGTAGGCCTAGGGTACACCTATGCCCTGGGTGAAGTACTGGGAATTTAAAGCCCAGCGGTGCAGGGGAACACACCCTATGACTTCAGGTTCTTGCCTGTTTCAGACCTACAGAAACACAGAGTCTTCTGGGTGAAGTCAGAGATCAGTTTATTGGCTGCAGACCAATTACAGGTATCCGAGAAGTAAAACAGCATGTATGTTCTCAGGAGACTGCTTAAAGTTACAGAAACGGGCTTCTCCTTAAATACAAAATATCATGCTTCAGGCACACATTCCTTGGTTTACGATATGGCCATATAAATGTATACATTACAAACGAAAAGGCAGAGTCATGATGACCATCCCACATTCCAGTTAAGCCAGCCCACAATTATTTACCCAGCAAGGCTCAGATCCCACATCAGATATCGATAGGCCCCAATAAACATGAGCATCTCCTGTTTGGAAAACAAGCCATAAAGCAGGGACAGTCAGGTGCGAAAGAGATTAGCTGGAGGCTCGTGTGGGATGAAAAAGACTTTATGGTGTGTCAAGCCCTGATGCTAATCACAGGTGGAGCGAAGGACGGGGAGCTCGTGAGACCGGACTGACCTGGGGCAGCGGGGCCAAGCTGCCCAGGTCACAGAGAAGTCAAAGGAAGGCACATGTGCTCTAAAGGCCCGTATTTGCTCGTAATATGTAGCCTATGTGAGGGCAACCATAAGATGGCCACCTCTCTAAGATGAACCCATGTAGTGATGTATAATAACGTATACACAGTGCATTCATAGCTAGAACGTTATACAAAGCACTTGTACATACCGCATTGACCATTCGCGGTTCGCTAATACCGGGATGGACAGGGGTAGGGCCCTGCCTCCTACGCGGTCCCAAATTTCAAAGTACCACAGACCCTCCTTTTGCCCTTACATAGGCAATAACTATTCTCACATCAATCCGAGTCTAGGTCGATATTCACGAAGTCATGGAGATGTTGCTGTAGCATCATCCTATTACTTAGCTCGTCCCTTGATACAGGCTTCCTTACACATAATGTAGCACAAAGGCCACATATCGCAGGAGCACACTGTATGCACAGACAGAACAGGAAAAGAATGGCTAAGATCATTCCAATGACCATCAGAATTTTCCAACCCCAGGCAGATATCAGTTCCCAGAACCCCCCCTCCAGTGACCAATCTCCTTTATCCACGTGTATGGATTCAGATATTTTATGCAGTTTGGAGATGGCTTGATAAACTGTTGGAGCGTTATCTGGTATGAAAATGCAACAACTAGATTGGATAACCTTACATACCCCACCGCGGTCTGCAAGTATAATGTCTAGAACCATACGGTTCTGCAAAGTCATGAGGCGATCCGCTTGGAGCTCAGCTGTTAAATTACCAAGGGCACCAGCCGTAACATTAACAGTGGATTCAACCACACGAGTCCGTTGTCTCAGGTTCCTACTATTGACCATAGGTCCCCAAAACGGCAGGAAACCCAAAAAGAAGTCTCCTGCTTCCTGACCGGCAGTATCCTCCTCACTAATCACGCCTCTTACAACTCTGGTCTTGTGATAGTCAGAGGCGGCAGTAAATGTTGGCGGTAGCAGATTTGCAATATAACATGTGCCCGAGAAATCAGGGGGCAACCATGTATATGCTCGGTCACTGCAGACAAAATATGTACCCTTGGCAGCCAAAAACGCAGGGGAAAACTGTGACGGAAAAGTGTACGTTTCAGTACAGTCACTTCTCCCCAGTTGAGCTCTGGGATTCTGACCATTACCTTGTAAACAGAACCGGCCTATGTGGGGTACGACCCAAATTGGGGATGAAATTTTCCGCTGTCTTTCACCTAGACTAATACTATACCCCGTCGCGTTCCACCCTACATAAGCTCTCAATTCATCTTTGGGAATAGATGAGTATGCGTCGATATCTCTGCTCATATCGGCAACTCCTTTCATTAAAGCTTTATTATTTGTGCTAGGTCTGATGGAACGCGGTTGTCGCGGGGAGTAGGCGTCTAATGCAAAAAGAAACATGGTCTGGAATGCCCATGACGATCCATTGTAACTAAACGGCAGCACTAGATAAGGAATACCCTTATTAATGGTATGTGGCATTAAACCACACACCCAGCAATTGGTTGTATTCATGAATAGTTGGTGCTGGTGTAGGAGCTGAATAAACGAGTTGTTTACAAACTCTGATCGTCTAGCTTGTTCATGTTCAGGCAGAGGGTGAAAAGAGTGTGAGGAGACAGTAGGAGGAGGTATAGGCTGTACAGTGGATGCAATGGGCTCTTGAGAGGAGAAAAATACAAATCCTACAGTAAACACTATCATACTACATAGTATAAACAGACATAAAAATACAAAACGTTTGCTCTTCATTATTTTACACATTCTTGCTTTAAAGTTCATTTCCTCAGCGAGTCTCTCCATCTTGAAAAACTCCATCCTCTAATCGTGCCGCTCGCGGCGGGTGAGTATCTTCTGCTAAGGAGTACGCCTGTCGGTCCAGGGAACGCCCTAGACCAACCAGAACCGTTGACCTAACGTCTTCGGCCTGTACCCCAAAGTCTTGGCACCGCGACCCTGCGGCTGAACCCGGATGGTGGTTCAAAAAATAAAAAATCAAGAAAGTCCTTCAGATGGGAGAGCTATGGTATCGAAAACCAAAAAGGTAAGGAAAAGAATATTTATTTGTCCATAGGCCTTGGTCCTAAGTTATAGTGGAGACGGCCAGGTACAGTCTGATCTTGAAACAAGAGTTCAGGCTCTGTGGTGTCCAATCGAATTGACGGTGGCACAGCTTCTTGCAAAATATCATCACTCTGTGGTGCTGAAGTTGTGCCTCTTACGCGTGCATCACTGAACGGCACAAAACGAGGTACAGTGTCTGTTTCAGAGTCAGCGATACCCTCCTGGACCCACTGGTCATACGGCGGAGGCAAAGGGATCCTTTTGATGTGGGCGCAGTGGATCTAGTTCTTTTTCCCCTTTACTCGAACAGCTGATCTTGTAGACAGAAGTACGAGATGAGGGCCAATCCAACGGGGCTCATCGTTGCTTTTGCGCTGGAAATTCTTGATGAGCACCCATGTGCCAGGGTCGATAGGGTGTTCTGGAGCTTCAGAGGCCTGGGGAAGAGTATCGTGCACCTGTTGGTGTAAAACACGCAATTTAGCCGTCAATTCGTACAAGTAATCAAGCAGTACTGGATATTCGATTTTGCAGAATTTCGTCGTTCTTGGCACACCCCATACATTGGCCGGGAGGCTAAAAACCACCTCGTATGGACTGAGTCCCACTCGTGAATGCACAGTCATTCTGGTGGATAGGAGTGCTAGAGGCAGAGCGTCAGGCCATTTAAGACCGGAGCTCGCCTGGATTTCTGCCAGCTTGAGTTTTAGAGCGCCATTGTAGCGCTCTACTAATCCAGCTGATTGGGGGTGATTTGCAGCGTGGAACTTTTGCTTGATCCCTAACCCCTCACACACATTCTTCATCACTCGTCCCACAAACTCACTCCCATTTTCACTCCACACCATTCTTGGCATTCCAAACCTAGGAAAAAATTCCTTCACAAGGGCTTTGGCTGTGGATAGAGCAGTGTTGTCCTTTAGGGGATAGGCTTCTATCCATTTTGAAAAAGCGCAAACAACAACTAATACATACTTCAAGTTGTTGCACCTTTCCATGTGGATAAAATCTAGCTGCAAAACTTCAAATGGATATGATGGAGGCGCAAAATGACCAGCTGGAGTTGGGGTTCCTCTACCAGGGTTGTATTTCAAGCATACCATACAATTCTTGACCACATTCTCTGCACACTTCGGAATTCCAGCATTCTGCCATACCGGAGCCAACAACTTACAGATTCCTTTCATACTGATATGTGCCATTCTATGTGCCATAGTAACCACTGGAAGCACATATGCGTCAGGTAACAACCATCGCCTAAGTTCTGACAGATCAATCCAACAGCCATTCTCATCCAATTTACCTGTACTTTCTCTCCACTTGCTCAATTCTTTCTCTGTGGCTTCAGCTTGAAGGGACTTCACATTCTCTATTGTGTTTTCACACATTCCAACATCACCAACCCATCTTGCAGGGCCTGCAACATACATTCGAGACTTCACATCTTTTGCTGTTTCTTTCGCGACTTTATCAGCAAACGCATTACCACGACCAACATCATCAGTGATTTTCTTGTGCGCACTGCATTTCATAATCGCAACTTGTAACGGTAGGGTCAGCTACTCAAGGAGATCATTCACCAACTTGCCATTCTGAATCTTAGCTCCATGTGAAGTCAGGAACCCACGTTCTTTCCACAATCGCCCAAAACTATGAGCCACACCAAAGGCGTACTGGCTATCCGTATATATGTTCACTTTCATTCCTTCAGACAACACGCATGCTCTTGTAAGGGCAATCAGTTCTGCTGCTTGAGCCGAATTTTGTGGCACACGTGCAGTTTCAACAATTGTATGCAAAGTCGTGATAGCATATGCAGCAGTCGTATCACCATTTGGAAGCTTGAAACACGAACCATCCACCCATAAAGTACCATCACACTCAGTCAGGGGAGTATCTTTAAGATCTACTCTCCCTTTCGTCTCTTCTTCTGTTCTGAACAGACAATCATGTTGCTCAATCTCGTCTGGGTCTGCTGGAATTGGTAATAGTGTAGCTGGATTCAACGTGTTGCATCTCTTTATGTGTATGTGATTTGCTAACAGTGTCAACTCATATCCGGATAATCGCGCACTAGTTAAGTGTTGTGTCTTGGTCCTGTTTAACAATGTGTCCACAGCGTGTGGAACCATAACAATCAGTGTATTATCCATCACTAGTCCAGCAGACTGTCGAATAGACATAGCTGCGGCGGCTGTAGCTCTCAGACAACTTGGCAATGCCCTCGCTACCGGGTCCAAGGTTGACGAAAAATATGCGCATGGACGCGGTCTGTCGCCAAAAGGCTGTGTCAACACTGATAATGCGCAACCATTCTTTTCGTGAACATATAATGTAAAAGGCTTACTGTAGTCAGGGGTACCCAACACGGGAGCTGAACATAATGCATTACGCAATTCCCAAAAACTTTTCTGACACTCTTCAGACCATGGGATAGGATTCGGTGTGTCTTTACATGTTAATGCTAACAAAGGTTTTGCCAGCAAGGAGAAATTTGGTATCCAGTGCCTACAGTATGAAGTGATGCCCAAGAAAGCACGCACTCCTCTCTGTGTTCTAGGCACACTCAACTGTGCAATGGCTTGAATTCTTTCTGGGGTCAGTTTCCTTCCCTCCTTCGATAAGAGATGACCTAAATAGGTCACTTCTTGTCGACAATATTGCATCTTTGAGAGAGACACTTTGTGATGGAAGGCAGACAAATGACACAACAATGACAATGTAGGTTCTTTGCAAATCTTTTCAGTGTCCGCGGCGATTAGTAAATCGTCCACATACTGAATGAGGGTAGCACCACAAGGTAAAACAAGTGCATCAAGCTGCGCTTTTAAAGCTTGACTGTATATTGATGGACTTTCACAGTAGCCCTGTGGAGCGCGTTTAAAGCGAAAGCTGCGACCTCCTAAACTGAAGCCAAAAATGTCTCTGCTCTCATCTGCAATTGGGATGCTAAAGAAAGCATTCTTTAGATCGATCACTGAACCATGCAGCGGATGCTGGAATCATAGTTAACAAGGCAGTTATATCAGGGACAACTGGAAACTGTGGCACAACAATCTTATTTACCTCTCTAAAATCAATCACAAATCTGTAAACCGGTGGCTGTGAAGGGTCCGTTCGTTTTAAGACAGGTAAAACAGGACTATTGCAAACGTTGCCTCTTGTCTCTTCAATTACACCCTTTTTAATCAAATCACTGGTGATTTCTAACAATGCTTTCTGACCTTCATTGGAGATCTTATACTGGGGAATACGTGGCAATCTGACATTGGCTTTTAAAGTGACCACATATGGCGGTATTTCCAAAAGACCCACATCATTGGGACCAGTAACCCAAAGGACATCCGGAAGGGATGACAACTCAGGCGGCATCGCATTCTTAGACAAATATATTGGGGAAATTACCTTCTTATCTAATGTAAGTTGTACTCCTGAGGGAGAACAATATAGCGTTGCATGCAATCTTTTTAGCAAATCTAATCCTAGTAAATTTTCACCACAACCTGTTGTTAGGATGAGGGGTGCTTTTAACTCACAAGGTCCAACAGAAAGTGACATAGGACTAGAAATCGGGTTCCTAACTGGGGCGCCAGAAAAACCTACTGAAACATTTATTTCGCCAGACAAAGGCGCGCCAGGGAGTTTTGAATGCATGATTGAACTCTTTGCAGCACCAGTGTCCAGCAGAAAGGGCTCCGTTACATTTGCTGTAGTTACTTTCACATAAGGTCCGCTCTGATTCACTGGCACTGAAACAACTCCCTCTCTCTGTCTACGGCTGTCCTAGTAATCATTATCTTCTACATTGTCGCCTTCTGCATAGTAGTCATTATTGTAGTACTGAGCTGTATTACCAGTTGCATTGGCTTGCTGATCAAACTATTGATCGTATTTTGAGGCGGAAGAGGACGCGCGTTCTGGGGAACATTTCCACGCCCCCTACCTCTAGGAACTTGTTGGCCACCTCTACCTCTTGCGCCATACGTATTACTATTACGCTGCATTAATTTAGGGCAACTATATTTAAAATGACCTTCCTCTTTGCAATATGAACATTGGTTGGGACCCACAGGGATTCGTGGTTGATAATACCCATTAATTCGCTGGTTATTCTGAAACTGTTGGGGTTGCTGATAGATGCCTTGTGTTTGCCTATAATTATTCTGTCCTCCATGTGGTGGATAAGCCTGCTGCAAGAGGACCTTCGTTTTCAGTTCTTTCGTTTTCTTATCTGTACTATCTTTCTCGTCTTTATCTCTATTTTCATAATACTGTGCAGTAGCCAGTATTTGCGCTGAAGAGAAAACAGCCCAGGAACTTCTGAGTCTTTTAATTTTTTACACAACTCGGGAAGTAGATTCTGCACAAATTTATCCACAAATAATCGTTGGCCACCTTCAGTGCTCCTGTCCTGACCACTGTGGTCGATAAACGTTTCTTCAAACCTGGTGAAGAAATCGGACACTGTCTCATCTATCTTCTGCTTGCATGCAGATAGTTTATCCCAATTTACACGCATCGCGGGCATTATAGTCTTCATGTATGTAATAATTCTACCAGGGAGTTCTGCCACTAAAGGGTCAGGTTTCGCACCACCAACTTGGCCAGCATCTGCAGCAATGATATTAGCCCATGTGCTACCCAATTCTGCAGCGTGATCTACATTACGAATGGATCCCCATAAAGGCTGTGGAACCACATTCCCAAACAGAATATCTATGTCAGCCAGATTCATTACACATGATTCTGCAGTTTGTGATAACTCCTTATAATATCCTGTAGGGTTTTTACGGGGGTCAGGCAATGTCTGCTTAAGCGCTAACACTTCAGATCGTTTCCAAGGGACATGCACCCAAACACGCTGAAAATGAGCTAAGACAGGTGGAACAGCATTTGGATCAGCAGGTCTCCAAACTGGAGGAACCTCACGCATTGGATATTGGCGCGCTTTTACCTTCTTCCCCACAGAGAGTTCCTGTTCGAACAATGATTGCTGACAATCGCCATTTCTGAAGGACAGTAAAGTCGCAACTGCTTTATCTACACTGGGACCCACAATTGTACCTGTTCCAAAATCAAACCGTACTCGACACAATTCCTGTGGGTTTGGGTTTGAACCATTATCCTCTAATTCCTCACATAGGAATTCGCACATCTTGTCAAAGACATACCTCTGTGTTGGGGCATCCCATTGGTGAAAAACGTTAACAACTGATTCCACATTATAAAGTGAAGGGAAACCAATCCACCTACGTGCCAGATGATCCAACACCTCTTTCTCGTCGGGACCAGGCAGCTGACTACGCAGTTGCTTACGCTGTAAGCCAGGAGTCGCACTAGATGACCCAAAGAGAGGCGACATTAAACTAGTAACTACATTAGCTAGTCGTTGTCGTGCTGAAGGAGAAGTTGAGGTGAAAACGGGGGGATAGACAGAGGGAAGAAAAACGGAGTCAGATACAGGTACCGGGGTAGTGCAAGAAGGAGCGCCAGGGGAGGCAGCTGATGTGCTAGGCAAAGTCGCAGGAAGCGCGGGGGCAACAGGTAACACAACTGGCGGCCCTTGAGAGGGCTGCACTGCAGGGATAGGAGCCAGCTGAGGAGGAGCTGGCAGATGTGGGAAGGCTTGCGGCATATTTACTGGAGGCTGCGCATTTACAAGCTGTGGAGGTGCGGTGGCATTTTGCGCATACGGGGGTGGCGAACTTAACAAATGGGACATTAGGGAATCTTTCTCTTTCTCTTTTGCCTCATCTTGCACAAAGGGTGACAAAACAGGGTAACATTTATCGATCCCTAGTTTGCGCTGTCTATATAGCTGTTCATTCATTCGTTCCTCCTCATTATCTTTAAATTGCACAGCTGCTTGCATCATTGACATACCTCTTTCTTTTTTATTTCTTTTCGCTAGCTTAATTTCCTTCTGTTTGGCTTCCTTTCGCCATAGGCGGAAAGAATCAAACATCGCCGGCCGGGCTTTCTTTTTAAACAATTTCACTTCCAAATTATCTAAGATATCTGTATCGAAACTACCATTTTGGGGCCATTTTAAAACACCATCCTTTCTGGTGTATCGGATCCATACTTCATTATATGCAATGGGGCCCACGCCATGTTTTACATAAAGCTCATGAGTTGGAGTTCCAATTGGAGGAACCGGACATGAATCCTCCAACTGGAAGTCCCTTCCACAACCCAAACAAAACAATCTTCCAAATACACTAGCACCAGGCATCTTCGCTCACTAGTCTAGTTCCAAACTTCAAAGGATTATCGATTACGATAGTCTCGTGAATACACGAGTCCTCTGGCTTTGGCGTTTGCAAACTCCAAATCAAAATTATCCCGAAGGATACCAAACAAATTGGGAGACGCTCCACTTATACTTAACTGAATATCGATAATCAATGGCGTCACCAGAAGACTCTCTCGATTGTTTCGCACTACAAAAAATCGTCAAGGGTCCAAAACAGGGCGATTAATCAGGGCAGCAGTCCTTCGTAGCAGTCGGGACGCGGAGAACCTCGCAGAAAAGACTTTCGGACCACGTCGACATGCAGGGGTCGATGAAGTGGCGGCCTTCCTCCGGAATTTCCACACGAAGCTCCTCACGAACCTCTGGCTTGGACTGGTACCGCTGAAATCGTCCCGAGTTGGGCGCCAACTGAAGTACTGGGAATTTAAAGCCCAGTGGTGCAGGGGAACACACCCTATGACTTCGGGTTCTTGCCTGTTTCAGACCTACAGAAACACAGAGTCTTCTGGGTGAAGTCAGAGATCAGTTTATTGGCTGCAGACCAATTACAGGTATCCGAGAAGTACAACAGCATGTATGTTCTCAGGAGACTGCTTAAAGTTACAGAAACAGGCTTCTCCTTAAATACAAAATATCATGCTTCAGGCACACATTCCTTGGTTTACGATATGGCCATATAAATGTATACATTACAAACGAAAAGGCAGAGTCATGATGACCATCCCACATTCCAGTTAAGCCAGCCCACAATTATTTACCCAGCAAGGCTCAGATCCCACATCAGATATCGATAGGCCCCAATAAACACGAGCATCTCCTGTTTGGAAAACAAGCCATAAAGCAGGGACAGTCAAGTGCGAAAGAGATTAGCTGGAGGCTCGTGTGGGATGAAAAAGACTTTATGGTGTGTCAAGCCCTGATGCTAATCACAGGTGGAGCGAAGGACGGGGAGCTCGTGAGACCGGACTGACCTGGGGCAGCGGGACCAAGCTGCCCAGGTCACAGAGAAGTCAAAGGAAGGCACATGTGCTCTAAAGGCCCGTATTTGCTCGTAATATGTAGCCTATGTGAGGGCAACCATAAGATGGCCACCGCTCTAAGATGAACCCACGTAGTGATGTATAATAACGTATACACAGTGCATTCATAGCTAGAACGTTATACAAAGCACTTGTACATACAGCATTGACCATTCGCGGTTCGCTAATACCGGGATGGACAGGGGTAGGGCCCTGCCTCCTACGCGGTCCCAAATTTCAAAGTACCACATGGGCACCTAAGGTACACTGTACAGGGGCCAATAAGGTGATCCTATCCAAATGGGTTATGCACCTAAAGTACATAGTATCAATTTAGAGAGAGAACAGCAGGTCTGTGGGTCTGATTAGCAGGCCCACAGCCACATCTAAGTCGAAAACCAGTAAAGCAAAAGCAAAAAGTGGGGGTGAACATAGAAAGCAGACCCTACTCTCCTATAACACCCCCCCCCCACCCCAAACTTAGGGACATTAAACTAACCTTGACCAGTTGAGTCTTCATGTTCTAAGTGGAAATATCTGGAGAGTCCATCTGCATTGGCATGGTCAGTCCCAGGTCTATGTTCCACTGTGAAGTCCATCCCCTGTAGGGAAATGGACCACCTAAGAAGTTTGGGATTTTCACCCTTCATCTGATTTAGCCACAAGAGGGGCTTATGGTCTGTCTGAATCTTGAAGTGAGTGCCAAACAAGTATGGCCTCAGCTTCTTCAGGGCCCAAACCACAGCAAAGGCCTCCCTCTCAATAGCTGACCAACGTTTCTCTCTAGGGGTCAGCCTTCTACTTAAAAAAGCAATGGGCTGGTCTTGACCATCTATATTAAGTTGTGAAAGAACAGCTCCCACACCCAACTCAGAAGCATCTGTCTGGACAATGAACTCTTTGGAGTAGTCTGGACTTTTCAGAATAGGTGCACTGCACATGGCCTGCTTCAGGTCATCAAATGCTTTTTGACAGCTTACTGTCCCCTGAACTTTCTTTGGCATTTTCTTGGAGGTCAAGTCATTAAGTGGTGTCACAATGGACCCATACTTCTTAACAAACTTTCTGTAGTACCCAGTCAGGCCCAAGAAAGCTCTGACCTGAGTCTGGGTAGTTGGAGGAGTACAGTCCTTTATGGTCTGGATCTTGCTCTCCAGTGGTTGAACCTGACCCCCACCAACTAGGTGGCCCAGGTATACAACCTTGCTCTGCCCTATCTGGCACTTAGTGGCCTTGATAGTGAGGCCTGCCTTTTGCAGGGCCTCTAAAACATTCCTCAGGTGGACCAGGTGATCCTCCCAGGTGGAGCTAGAGACAACAATGGCATCAAGATAAGCTGCACAATTATCATCCAACCCAGTAAGGACTTGATTCACCAACCTTTGGAAAGTGGCAGGTGCATTCTTCAAACCAAAGGGCATTACCACAAATTGATAATGTCCTCCTGGGGTCGAGAAAGCAGTTTTGGCCTTTGCACTCTCAGCTAGTCTGATTTGCCAGTAGCCTGCTGTCAGGTCAAATGTGCTCAAAAACTTAGCAGCTGCCAGTCTGTCAATGAGCTCATCTGCCCTAGGTATTGGGTGGGCATCTGTCCTAGTGACAGCATTGAGACCTCTGTAATCCATGCAAAACCTCATCTCTCTCTTACCATCTTGGGTGTGAGGTTTTGGCACAAGGACTACAGGACTAGCCCAAGGGCTCTCTGAAGATTCAATGACTCCCAGCTCCAACATCTTTTGTACCTCAACATTTATGCAGTCCCTGACATGGTCAGGTTGCCTGTAGATTTTACTCTTCACAGGCAGACTGTCACCAGTGTCCACCTCATGGGTGCACCAGTTTGTCTGACTTGGGGTCAGAGAGAACATATGTCTGTAGGACTGCAGAACTTGCCTGCAGTCCTGTTGCTGATGGACAGTGAGGCTGTCAGAAAAGACCACACCATCAACTGAGCCATCATCAGGGTTCTGAGTCAACAGGTCTGGGAGAGGGTCACTCTCTTCCTCCTGCCCCTCATCTGTAGCCATGAGTAAGCCCATGTCTGCCCTGTCAACATATGCCTTCAATCTGTTGACATGAAGCACCCTGTGGGGGCTTCTGGGAGTCCCAAGGTCCACCAAGTAGGTGACTTCTCCCTTTTTCTCAACAATAGTGTGGGGTCCAGACCATTTGTCTTGGAGTGCTGCTGGGGCCACTGGCTCCAACACCCACACTTTCTGTCCTGGCTGGTAAACAGTCAGCACAGCCTTTTGGTCATGCCAAGCTTTTTGGAGTTCTTGGCTTGCCTCAAGGTTTTTGGAAGCCTTCTTCATATACTCTGCCATCCTGGAGCGGAGACCAAGTACATAATCTACTATATCAAGTTTGGGTTGTCTGAGAGGTCTCTCCCATCCTTCCCTTACTAAACATAGGGGTCCTCTTACAGGATGCCCAAACAAAAGCTCAAAAGGGCTGTAGCCAACCCCCTTTTGTGGGACCTCTCTGTAAGCAAACAGAAGGCAGGGTAAAAGGATGTCCCATCTTCGCCTAAGCTGGTCTGGTAAACCTTTTATCATTCCCTTTAGGGTCTTGTTGAATCTCTCAACAAGCCCATTGCACTGTGGGTGATAGGGTGTGGTGAACTTGTAGTTCACACCACACTCCTTCCACATTGCAGTCAAGTATCCTGACATGAAGTTGGCACCTCTGTCAGAAATGACCTCCTTTGGAAAGCCCACTCTGGAGAATACTCCAAGCAGGGCCCTTGCCACAACAGGAGCTGTTGTGGTCCTCAGGGGAATAGCTTCTGGATACCTGGTGGCATGGTCCACTATCACCAGTATAAATCTGTGCCCAGATGCTGTTTGTGGGTCCATTGGTCCTACAATATCTATGCCCACTCTTTCAAAGGGAACCCCCACCACAGGTAGTGGTATGAGGGGGGACTCTGTGGTGCCACCTGATTTGCCACCGGCTTGGCAGGTGACACAGGAGCGACAAAACTCCTTGGTATCTTCTCACATATGGGGCCAGTGAAAGTGAGGGACAAGCCTGTCCCAAGTCTTGTTCTGGCCTAAGTGTCCTGCAAGGGGAATATCATGGGCCAAGGTAAGAAGGAAGCCTCTGAACTTCAGTGGTATGACCAACCTCCTGGATGCACCAGGCTTGGGGTCTCTAGCCTCTGAATACAGCAGCCCTTCATCCCAATACACTCTATGGGTACCTTGAGCATTCCCTGCAGCCTCAGCAGCAGCCTGCTGTCTGAGGGGTTCAAGAGAGGGGCAGTCTAATTGAGCCTGCCTCAGATCTGCCCTTGAAGGTCCCCCTGTCCCAAGAAACTTAACCTGATCAGGTTCAAGTTCTTCTAGGACAGTTCCTTCAGGGCTCTCAGAATCATCCTCCTGTGAGGGCTGATCCAGTGCCTGAGGCAGGGGGGAAGGCACAGCCTTTACCCTACTGCTCTTTCTCTTGGGTTGTGACTGGTCCATAGTTTCAGGATCCAGCACTTGTTCAGTGGTGCACTTTTTGGCCTGTGACCTGGTCACAGCAAGGACATGTGCATCTATCCCCAGCATTTCTGCATGAGTCCTATACTCCACTTCAGACCAAACTGAAGTTTCAAGATCATTGCCCAGTAAACACTCCACAGGAAGGTCTGAACTAACAACAACTTTCTTGAGGCCAGTTACCCCTTCCCAGGAGAAGTTAACAATAGCCACACTATGGGAGGTAGTGGCATTGCTAGCGTTGGTCACTAGGTAATTCTCACCTAGTATGATCTGTCCAGGGTCCACAAAGGCAGGTGTCACCATAGTGACACTAGCCCCAGTGTCGCTGTAGGCCTGAGCCATTCTTTGGTTGATAAAATGAGTCTGTCTGTACTTGTCCAGGTTACTGGGGCCTACAGTAGAGGACAAAGCTAAGTCCCCATCACAGATCAGAACAGCCTGAGTAGGTATTCTGACTAGGCCAGAATCCTCCTCAGTTCCCAGGGTTAACCCTACTACACCCTTTTGCTGGGAACCACCACTCACAGCTGGACTAGGGGGTACAGTTGCCTTAGGGGCAATGGTGGCTGGGGGCTTATCCTTTTTGGTGCACTCACTAAACCAATGTGAGTTGGACTTACAATAGTTGCACCATGGTTTCTTTTGGCCATCTTTCTTTTTATCCTTTTTGGGGCCACCCTCCCCCTGAGCCTTTTGGGGGCCTGGTGAAGACTTCTGGTCTTTTTGTTTCTGATCATTACCCTTCTGGTCTGCCTTTTTCTGATCACCGCCCTGGTTCTGGTTTTTCTGCTTAACTCTAGTCCTGACCCATCTATCTACCTTCTTTCCCAATTCTTGGGGAGAAGTCAGATCAGAATCAATCAGGTGTTGATGCAGTAGCTGGTTTTGACAGTTGTTAAGGATTTGCTCTCTCATGATCAAATTATACAATCCTGTATAGTCCTTAACCTTACTTCCCACTAGCCAGCCTTCCAGAGCCTTAGTGGCACAATCTACAAAGTCAGTCCAGTCCTGAGTCTGTGTCTTCTGGGTATCCCTGAACAACAACCTGTATTGTTCAGTGGTTAGGCCAAACCCATCAATTAGAGCACTCTTCAGGACAGTGTAATTATCTGCATCCTCATCACTAACTGTGAGGAGCTTGTCTCTACCTTTCTCAGAGAAGGAGAGCCACAAGATAGCTGCCCACTGACTTTGGGGTACCTGCTGTACTTTGCAAGCTCTCTCCAAAGCAGTTATCCATTTGTGGATGTCATCCCCACACTTGTAGGGAGGGACAATCTTGCTCAGGTTTCTATTATCATAGGGCCTGTCTCTATCCTTAGGGATATTGCTGCCACCAGTGGGTTCTGACCCACTTAACGTTTGCTCTCTAGCCAGAGCAAGCTTCTCCTTGGCAAGGGCAAGTTCTTCCCTCTGAATCCTCAGATTAGCTTCCCTCATTCTGGCTTCATGCTCCTTTCTCTCGGGGGAAGTCATTCCCCTGTGAGAAGAGGCATTAGAGATGCTAGAGACATGGGAGTAGATGGATTCCCTTGAAGGGGATCTGTCTCTCCTGCTTCTCTGGTTAAGCCCACTTGGGGGTCTGTATGGGGGGACCCCATGCAAACTCCCATGTAAGCTTAGGTTAGCCTGGCTAAGTCTTCCTACTTGGCCATGGCTGTCTACCTCTTCATCTGAAGTCCCATCTGACTCATCTGTGGTGGGTAGACCCTCCTTTGTACCTAGGGTACTAGCCTGTGAGGCCCTATAAGTATCATACTCCTCTAGGAGTTGTACTAGCTGAAGGAGGGTAGGGTTTGCACCCTGTTTTAACTTTCTGGAGGTACACAATTGTCTCATCTCCTGAAAAGTTAGGGTATCATATCTAGAGGGGGTCTTTTTCAGACCTGCCCCTCCTGAGAGAGCATCTACTTGATCTCCTCCCAGAGACATGATCTAGGGAGGGTGTGGTGTGTGCACCTACCTACACTAGTTGTTTCTACTAAACCTCTCTAGTAGTTGTAGTCAGGGTGTGTTACTCCCTTCAACCTCCAACAACTAAGTCCAGTAGGACTTAAGTATTATAATCTATGTTATATGTACCTAAACAATATCTGTGTGATCTTTCAATTTAGTATCTCAAGATTACAATGGGATTACAACAGCAAGCTCAGATCCCAACCGCTGCTCACCAATGTGAGAAGTTGGCCTGATGTATGATGTCACTAGTTCTAGTGTACACCCTATATCAGTCCAAACAACCCTTATGGTGATTGGTTGTAAAGTCAACCTTATAGACCAGCTATCCTAGTGGTAGCATGGACAAGAGCAGTCTTAGGCTAAACTCTGAATGGCATGTGAAGCCAGCTGTGATACCATATATAATCCCTTGAATACCAAATGAAAGGACACCACAACAGATATATATATAAAATAAAGTGTATTTATTCTAGTCAAACCCTCAGCACTCTTTATGAGATTAGAGGTAAGTACAACACAGTCTTATTCAAGCATACATTAAGTCACACAGGTAAGTAATACAGTTAGGCCCTAGGGCCCACGCAAACCATATACTAAAGAAGTGGTATAAGGACCACTGTCACGGAAATAGGATAGGCCTAGGGAATCGCTGGGGCTACACTACACTAGCAACAGTTAGGAAGTGGGAGGCCCACGGGATTCAGGTGCAGAGTGGAAACACTCACGCGTAATGCGTAAAAGTCGATAGAATTACTAGCAGTTAGAAATTAACAGTTTAAGGACACTTCTGAAGCAGCTAGATAGTCGAGACTCGGAAACTAGACCCTAGGATAGTCACTACCCTTGTGAGCACTGAAGTACCCAAGTTACCTAGCCCACAGGCTGCGGGTGCATAGGTGTGAACTTGCGTCGGGTTTCGTCGTGGACTTCTATGGATGCCTGAAGGAAAGTTGCTGACAGGCAGTCAGTGAAGAGTGTCCGGTGGATCCCAAGGCTGGGATCAAGAAGAGAGGATACCTGCAAGCAGAAGGGACAGAGTCAAGGTCACTAGCCAGTGACCACGTGGAACCAAGAAGGAACCAGGCAATGTCGTGAAGATTGCAGGTGAAGCTTGTCGCTGCAGCCACGGGTACCAGGAGACGTCGAGGACAACCAGGACCAGGAGGCGATCTGTCCCACGAAGGCTCTTGCTGTCGGCGGCGTCGAAGTCGAACTAGGACTCACCAAGCCTTGGCAAGCGGAACCCACGAAGAACGGAGGACTTGCTTCTGGTGCAGACCAGGAAGGTCTGGGGTGCCTCTCTTTTGCAAAGAAGCGGGAGCCAGTCTGGAGGAGCCAAACCAGCAGTGAAGATTTCAAGGTGTGTCGTCACAAAGGCCGCTAGCCAACGGGCAAGCAACCGGACAGACGCGGCAAGCAGGAAAATGCAGAAGGCCCCACGCAGGACACGTGGAGTGTGGGGGGCTGATCTTCGGTGCAGATGGTGCTTGGTGCACAACTTCGAGGGTACCTCAGAAGCTGCGCTGGAAGATACTCGCCACTTTTCCCAGGTAGCCGGTCCCACGTCTCTCGTCGCCTCCACAGATCTCAGCTCGGCTGTGGATGTGGATCAGGGTTGGAGAAGTCTGGAAGTCAAGGCTCTGGTCGGGCTCTCCAGTTGGTCCCTCGTAGAACTTCAGCAAAGCAAAGGGTAGTCTCTTGATGGTGCCTGTTTGCACAGGGTAGCCACTCCTTGGCCCCAAGGGAGATTCTTCAGTCTTCTTCTTTCGTCGAATGTCGAAGGTCCAGAGTTTCTGTTCAAGTTGCAGTTTCAGGATAATCTAATCTCCTGGGGCCCAGCTACCACTCTTATACTAATCTGGGGGCTGGGTTGCCTGCTAGGTCACGCCTTATGGGTGGGACCTGGGAGGGGGGTGGTTACACCCCCTTCCCTTTGTCCAGTTTCGCGCCAGGACTGGGGCTGGTGTGCCCCAGCACCGGTTTGAACTGGACTATGAATGGAGCACCTTGTGTGCCCCAGGCAGTGTCTCGTTTCTTTCATCCCTCCCTGCCCCAATACACTAAGGCCTGTCTGGGGTGGTGCTCGCACCTCCCAAGGCAGGAAACCTATTGTCCAAGCCTCCCTTGCCGGGATCGCTCCCAGCAGCAGGAGGTCAGACTTGTGTCGTGGCAGCAGCTTCCATTTTGTGATGCTGGGGCTCTGGTTAACTTTAACCGGGTAAGTAGGTTACAACATGTCTTCTCCCTCTAGAAGGGAGGGATAATATCCTCATCCCCAGAAATGGGATGGGGGTATTATTCCAAAGTGTTAGACACCTTACACGACATGTTTTGATAAAGCCAGACCATAGTTACCATAACCGTTTAAGATTATAAGGCACTTTAAGAGTATATGGTAGGCTATATCATAGAACAGCTATAAGGACATGGTTCCGAAAGCTGCAGACAGGCTCAGCTCATGCTAGAGCACCATCTCACATGTTACCAAGCACTCTGCCTCCAGGATTGTTAAGGCCTGCCATAGGAGTGGCTGATAGGTACACATGTGTCTATATGTATGATAGGTATAGGAATACTACACCTAAGCAAGGAGTGATTACACAACCTTGCCCCAGCTGAGTGATCAGCCAGTTGTGTCATAATGGAAGGTCAGGCCAGGGGTGGCATAATACATGCTGCAGCCCCTGGTAGGCCTAGGGTACACCTATGCCCTGGGCACCTAAGGTACACTGTACAGGGGCCAATAAGGTGATCCTATCCAAATGGGTTATGCACCTAAAGTACATAGTATCAATTTAGAGAGAGAACAGCAGGGCTGTGGGTCTGATTAGCAGGCCCACAGCCACATCTAAGTCGAAAACCAGTAAAGCAAAAGCAAAAAGTGGGGGTGAACATAGAAAGCAGACCCTACTCTCCTACACATAGCTTTCCGCGCCAGGAACGCAGAGCCATGCAAGAGACCGACACTGGTGCCTAAAAATCTAGGGCCCTGAAAAGGATAGTCTTAACCCTAGATGTCAGTTCGCAGAACGGGGAGGATTGGTGGGTCGGTGAGGAATCTAACTAACTAATGTTTCTTACAGATACATCGTTACCGAAGGTAAGTAACTTGTTCATCTGAAAGAAACACGTTAGTTAGATTCCTCACCTTAGAATAGATACCCCAGCAATACCATTGCTTGGCAAACGTGTGCAGTGAAGCCCACGTCGCCGCCTGACAGATGTCCTGCAAGGGAACTCCCCGGCCCAGGGCAGTAGTCGCCGCTGTGGCCCGGGTGGAATGGGCCCTCAACCCAACAGGAGGGACCTTTTTCGCCAAGAAGTAACAAGTTTTAATACACAACACGACCCACCGAGAGGTGGTCCGTTTGTGTACTGTTTGTGCTTGACTGATTGCTTGAATGTGATTTGGTTTTATAACTAATGTTGTACAAGATTGAAATTTTCATTGTTACCTGAACTTTAAATTGATGCTGCTGATCACTAATTTTTAAAATTCTAAAACAATACTTTCTGCTATTTTGCACAGTTCGCTTTTAATTTTTTTCCTTCCCCTCGAGCGGCGGTCATTTTAGAGTGCCACGCGTCATTCTGGGTTAGCGCGCTAGTTGCTACACGCCGCACTGTCTCATTTCCCTATTTAAATGAGCAGTAAGCGGACGCGCAGCAGACGCGAGAAGCAGGCGCGCCGCGGGCTCTCAAACTACATGTATCAGCAAGGGGGTCCCACAGGGATCCTGTTTAAGCCCTACGTTGTTTAACATCTATGTGGCCCCCTTGGCAGGACTCCTCAGAAGACTGGGATTCACCCCTATATCCTTTGCTGATGACACGCAACTTTTGCTGTCATTTGATAAATCGAATCTGTAGGAGAGTAGGGTCTGCTTTCTATGTTCACCCCCACTTTTTGCTTTTGCTTTACTGGATTTCGACTTAGATGTGGCTGTGGGCCTGCTAATCAGACCCACAGCCCTGCTGTTCTCTCTCTAAATTAATACTATGTACTTTAGGTGCATAACCCATTTGGATAGGATCACCTTATTGGCCCCTGTACAGTGTACCCTAGGTACCCAGGGCATAGGTGTACCCTAGGCCTACCAGGGGCTGCAGCATGTATTATGCCACCCCTGGCCTGGCCTTCCATTCTGACACAACTGGCTGATCACTCAGCTGGGGCAAGGTCGTGTAATCACCCCTTGCTTAGGTGTAGTATTCCTATACCTAACTTACATATAGACACATGTGTACCTATCAGTCACTCCTATGGCAGGCCTTAACAATCCTGGAGGCAGAGTGCTTGGTAACATGTGAGATGGTGCTCTAGCATGAGCTGAGCCTGTCTGCAGCTTTCAGAACCATGTCCTTATAGCTGTTCTATGATATAGCCTACCATATAGATGTGGAGAGGTGTGGCTCACTGGTTAGAGGCGGCAGACCCGCAAGCAGAGAATCGGCCAGGGACCAGGGTTCAATTCCCGACGCGGCAGGGTCGTGGACCAGGGTCAAAACGGACTCGATAATTCTCGCCTCGGTAACTACTCTAACCAGGAACACACTCGGCAACTCTGGGCATTAGCTTGCCTCATCTCCACAACGGCCCCCCACATTCGCCGGGGATGCCTGGTTTCACCTTGGAGATACCCTGGAGGTACCATCTCACAGGGATAGCCAGGACGGGTTCCCCAGCGGTCTACAGCGCCAGGACGCCTCAGGGCAGCAGTGCGCTTTACAAGACACATACATTTACATACATTTACATATACTCTTAAAGTGCCTTATAATCTTAAACGGTTATGGTAACTATGGTTTGGCTTTATCAAAACATGTTGTGTAAGGTGTCTAACACTTTGGAATAATACCCCCATCCCATTTCTGGGGATGAGGATATTATCCCTCCCAGAGGGAGAAGACATGTTGTAACCTACTTACCCGGTTAAAGTTAACCAGAGCCTCAGCATCACAAAATGGATGCTGCTGCCACAGACACGAGTCTGACCTCCTGATGCTGGGAGTGATCCCGGCAAGGGAGGCTTGGACAATAGGTTTCCTGCCTTGAGAGGTGCGAGCACCACCCCAGACAGGCCTTAGTGTATTGGGGCAGGGAGGGATGAAAAGAATGAGACATGCCTGGGGCACACAAGGTGTCCCGTGCATAGTCCAGTTCAAACCGGTGCTGGGGCACTCCAGCCCCAGTCCTGGCGCGAAACTGGACAAAGGGAAGGGGGTGTAACCACCCCCTCCCAGGTCCCAGCCATAAGGCGTGACCTAGCAGGTAACCCAGCCCCCCAGATTTGGATAAGAGTGGTAGCTGGGCCCCAGGAGATTAGATTATCCTGAACCTGCAACTTGAACAGAAACTCTGGACCTTCGACATTCGACAGAAAGAAGAAGACTGAAGAATCTCCCTTGTGGCCAAGGAGTGGCTACCCTGTGCAAACAGGCACCATCAAGAGACTACCCTTTGCTTTGCCCACGTTCTACGAGGAACCGACTGCAGAGCCCGACCAGAGCCTTGACTTCCAGACTTCTCCGACCCTGATCCACATCCACAGCCGAGCTGAGATCCGTGGAGGCGACGAGAGACGTGGGACCGGCTACCTGGGAAAAGTGGCTAGTATCTTCCAGCGCAGCTTCTGAGGCACCCTCGAAGTTGTGCAACGGGGATTGAGAAGCCCCAACCCCAAGCACCATCTGCACCGAAGATCAGCCCCCCACGCTCCACGAGTCCTGCGTGGGGCCCTTCTGCATTTTCCTGCTTGCCGCGTCTGTCCGGTTGCTTGCCCGTTGGCTAGTGGCCTCTGTGACGACGCATCCAGAAATCTTCACTGCTGGTTTGGCTCCTCCAGACTGGCTCCCGCTTCCTTGCAAAAGAGAAGCACCCCAGACCTTCCTGGTCTGCACCAGAAGCAAGTCCTCCGTTCTTCGTGGGTTCCGCTTGCCAATGCTTGGTGAGTCCTAGTTCAATTTTGACACCGCCGACAGCAAGAGCCTTCGTGGGACAGCTCGCCTCCTGGTCCTGGTCGTCCTCGACGTCTCCTGGTCCCCGTGGCTGCAGCGACAAGCTTCACCTTCACCTGCAATCTTCACGACATCGCCTGGTTCCTTCCTGGTTCCACGTGGTGACTGGCTAGTGACCTTGACTCTGTCCCTTCTGCTTGCAGGTCTCCTCTCTTCTTGATCCTAGCCTTGGGATCCACCGGACACTCTTCACTGACTGCCTGTCAGCAACTTTCCTTCAGGCATCCATAGAAGTCCACGACGAAACCCGACGCAAGTTCACACCTATGCACCCGGAGCCCGTGGGCTAGGTAACTTGGGTACTTCGGTGCTCACAAGGGTAGTGACTATCCTAGGGTCTAGTTTCCGAGTCTCGACTCTCTAGCTGCTTCAGAGGTGTCCTTAAACTGTTAATTTCTAACTGCTAGTAATTCTATCGACTTTTACGCATTACGCGTGAGTGTTTTCACTCTGCACCTGAATCCCGTGGGCCTCCCACTTCCTAACTGTTGCTAGTGTAGTGTAGCCCCAGCGATTCCCTAGGCCTAGGCCTATCCTATTTCCGTGACAGTGGTCCTTATACCACTTCTTTAGTATATGGTTTGCGTGGCCCCTAGGGCCTAACTGTATTACTTACCTGTGTGACTTAATGTATGCATAAATAAGACTGTGTTGTACTTACCTCTAATCTCATAAAGAGTGCTGAGGGTTTGCCTAGAATAAATACACTTTATTTTATATATATCTGTTGTGGTGTCCTTTCATTTGGTATTCAAGGGATTATATATGGCATCACAGCTGGCTTCACATGCCATTCAGAGATTAGCCTAAGACTGCTCTTGTCCATGCTACCACTAGGATAGCTGGTCTATAAGGTTGACTTTACAACCAATCACCATAAGGGTTGTTTGGACTGATATAAGGTGTACACTAGAACTAGTGACATCATACATCAGGCCAACTTCTCACATTGGTGAGCAGCGGTTGGGATCTGAGCTTGCTGTTGTAATACCATTGTAATCTTGAGATACTAAATTGAAAGATCACACAGATATTGTTTAGGTACATATAACATAGATTGTAATACTTAAGTCCTACTGGACTTAGTGGTTGTAGGTTGAAGGGAGTAACACACCCTGACTACAACTACCAGAGAGGTTTAGTAGAAACAACTAGTGTAGGTAGGTGCACACACCACACCCTCACTAGATCATGTCTCTGGGAGGAGATCAAGTAGATGCTCTCTCAGGAGGGGCAGGTCTGAAGAAGACCCCCTCTAGATATGATACCCTAACTTTTCAGGAGATGAGACAATTGTGTACCTCCAGAAAGTTAAAACAGGGTGCAAACCCTACCCTCCTTCAGCTAGTACAACTCCTAGAGGAGTATGATACTCTTAGGGCCTCACAGGCCAGTACCCTAGGTACAAAGGAGGGTCTACCCACCACAGATGAGTCAGATGGGACTTCAGATGAAGAGGTAGGCAGCCAGGGCCAAGTAGAAAGACTTAGCCAGGCTAACCTAAGCTTACATGGGAGTTTGGATGGGGTCCCCCCATACAGACCCCCAAGTGGGCTTAACCGGAGAAGCAGGAGAGACAGATCCCCTTCAAGGGAATCCATCTACTCCCATGTCTCTAGCATCTCTAATGCCTCTTCTCACAGGGGAATGACTTCCCCTGAGAGAAAGGAGCATGAAGCCAGAATGAGGGAAGCTAATATGAGGATTCAGAGGGAAGAACTGGCCCTTGCCAAAGAGAAGCTTGCTCTGGCCAGAGAGCAAAAATTGTGTGGGTCAGAACCCACTGGTGGCAGCAACATTCCTAGCGATAGGGATAGGTCTTATGACCATAGAAACTTAAGCAAGATAGTCCCCCCCATATCAGAATGGGGATGACATCCACAAGTGGATGACTGCTTTGGAGAGGGCCTGCAAAGTACAGCAGGTACCCCAGAGTCAGTGGGCAGCTATCTTGTGGCTCTCCTTTTCTGACAAAGGTAGAGACAAGCTCCTCACAGTTAGTGATGAGGATGCTAACAATTACAAAGTCCTGAAGAGTGCTCTGATAGATGGGTTTGGCTTAACCACTGAGCAATATAGGTTGTTGTTCAGAGACCCCCAGAAGACACAGACACAGGACTGGTCTGATTTTGTGGATTGTGCCACTAAGGCTTTGGAAGGTTGGTTAACTGGCAGCAAGGTGCAGGACTATACAGGATTGTACAACTTGATTATGAGGGAGCAGATCCTTAGTAATTGTCAGAACCAGCTTCTCCATCAACACCTGGTAGACTCAGATTAGACCTCTCCCCAAGAATTGGGAAAGAGGGCAGATAAATGGGTCAGGACCAGGATTAGGCCTAAAAATCAGGGTGGTGACCAAAAGAAAGATACCACCAAGCCTCAAGAGAAGGGTGGGGATAAAACAAAAGAGAAATCTTCCTCAGGGCCCCAAAACTCCACACAGGGTGGTGGGTCCCAAGCTCCCTCCTCTACCACAGTTAAAAAGCCTTACTGCCATGAGTGTAAAACTCCTGGGCATTGGAAAACTGACAGCAGTTGCCCAAAGGCTAAAAACAAAACTGTTCCTCCAATTACTCCTGTAACACCCCCTATTACTGTCAGCAGTAATCCCCCAGGTGGTGGGAGTGCCCCCAAAAATGTGGTTGGGTTTTCTTTGGGAACACAGGGGGACCCTGGCTTAGCCAATTCCCCTACAGCAGCTACTCTTGTCTGTGACGGTGGCATGGGGTTTGCCAACTTCACTGCCTGTCCCAACACTTTGGGTAGGTACAGACAGGAGCCCTACATCAATGGTAAAAAAGCTGAGGCCTACAGAGACACTGGAGCTAGCATCACTATGGTGGCCCATAGGCTAGTTCCCTCTGAACAGCTTTTGCCTGGTTTCTCATACCAGGTAACTAACATTGATGGCAAGCAGAACAGTCATCCCATGGCAGAGGTATGTCTCAGCTGGGGAGGTGTCACTGGCCCTAAAAGGGTGGCAGTGTCTCCAACCTTGCTGTGGACTGCTTACTGGGGAATGACTTAGAACTCTCAGCTTGGGCTGGAGTTGAACAAGACACCCATTCTAAAATGGTAGGCCTTTCACAAAAGGGTAGTGGGGTTGTGCCAGCCACAACCCCTGTCCAAGTAGATTTCCTCCCTGAAAAGGTTGGAAGGGCAGTGGTAGCCACAGCCCAGGCAAAGACAGACTTCCCTGTAGAGATTGGCAGAGCTGTGACAGTCACAGCTCAAACCCAAACTGAGTGCCTCCCTGAAAAGGTTGGCAAGGCTGTAATGGTCTCAGCCCATACTCAGACTGACATAGGTGTAGTGAAGCCTGAAACTATGGATCACTCCACACAAACAGAGAGTAGTGGGGAGGAAGAAAAGTCTCCCTCTCCCCAGACATTAGGAAAAGGTCAGCCTCCTCAGGGATCTGACCTCACCCCTTGTGAAGGCACTGCCCCAGAGGTAGCCAGGCCTGGCCTGGCAGAGCCTCTGATGTCAGTGGCCCCTTCCAAGGTGGGACCCAGTCTGGTGCAGGTAGCCTGCCTCTCTCTACCCTGCCTCAGTCAGCCCAGGGCTGCAGAGGTCAGGGAGGCCAGTGGACCCCAAGAGGGCCCCTGTCCACAAGAACCCCCCCATCAAAAGAATGAGGATTGCCTGGCTAGTAGCCCTAGCCAGGTGATCGTTAAAAACATTCCTGAGGGATCTCCTTTACAGGTATTTAGGGACCTCCCCCAGAGGGATTCTGTTGGGCAGAGGCAAACATGGGACCTTAGGGCCCCACACCTGACCTGTCCCTCCAGTAAGCCCACAAAAGGGACCCAGCCTCCAGCTTTAGGTAGCCAGAGGCTGACCCTGAGAGCACAGTGCAACTCAGTGAAAGAAAGAAAGGCATCCATGGTGGAGGATGATTGGAGGAAGCTGAGGCCTCACTTTGAGGACACTCACTTCAGTACTCCATCTCAACACCAGCCTTTTACTTTGCAAAGACACACCAAAGGTAGAGATTCCCTATGGTGGAGACCCTATGATACCTTTAGGGTGAGGGATTGCTTAGTGGACCATGAGACAGGGGGTAACCATGCCAGTGCTGGTTCTTATTTATATGGCTACTTAGGCAATAGAGGCTTACCTTGTCAAGGCCAGCCTTATCTCCTTTCGTTTGGGGGGGGGTTGTGTAGGAAGGTGGATATCTGACTATGGTTACCCCCAAACTTTTTGCCCAGTGTCTAGCTGGTTTTTCGACTTAGTTGGCCTGAGATACTGCCATTCAGGGTCTCAGGCTGTCTGCTCTCTCTTTAAAATGGACTCCATGTACCCTAGGTACATTCCCAATTGGTAAGGATCACCTTATTGGACCCTGTACAGTGTACCCTAGGTACCCAGGGCATAGGTGTACCCTAGGCCTCCTAGGGGCTGCAGCATGTATTATGCCACCCCTGGTCTGGCCTTCCAATCAGACACAACTGGCTGATCACTCAGCTGGGGCAAGGTCGTGTAATCACTGTGAGAAGTTGGCCTGATATGTAGTGCTCACTATTCTAGTGATCACTGTGTATCATTCCAAACGACCCTTATTGATGATTGGTTGTAAGTCAACCTTATAGACCAGCTATCCTAGTAGCGTGGATACGAGCAGTCTTTAGGCTAAACTCTAGAGGGCGTGTTAAGCCAGCTGTTTTACCACCACATTTACCCCTTGAACACCACGTGAAAGGACACCACACAAGTTGTTATGAAAATAAAGGACATTTATTTATAACACGACTACCCTGGCTCTTTATGAGTCAGGGAGCTAAGCACACTACAAAACTCTTATGAAAATACTTCTGGTTGCACAATTTACACAAATGCCCGAGGGGCACGAGAAACCATCTACTCTAACAGTGAAATGCGAGTGGTTCGAGTCTGGAGTTACTGATTCCGGAGTGATCCGATAAGTGGGACTAAACGAAAAAGGAACTGGACACTTGTAGAGCGAACCTGCGATGGAGCACCGAAATGCTCGAGTTACCTAGCCCAGAGGCTGCGGCTGCGTGAGGTTCGGCAAGATGTCGGGAGTCCTCGTTGTAGTCTCAGGAGCCTGAAAGAAGAAGTTGCTGGCAGGTGACCAGTGTCGATGTTCAGCGAGATCCAAGCCTGGATCGGTGATGAAGGAAACCTGAAAGCAGAGGGGACTCAGTTCTCAACCGCTAGCCAGCGATCGTGTGGGTACCAGGAAGGTACCGGCTGAAGTCACCTCGACCAGGTGAGTGGATGACGTCGGACTCGGTTGTTCCTCGGGCCAGGAGGCGCGGCGGCGACCAGGATGGAGGGCGAGCTGTCCCACGAAGATGTATGCTGTCGACGATGCTGGGCCCAGGAGTGGGGCAGCAGGTCTTGGCAGTGGCAAACCCACGCGGTGGAGTCAAGATGGCGTCTGGAGTGGACCAGGAGGGTCCGAGGTACTCCTCTGTTGAAGGGGAGCAAGAGCCAGTCTGGAGCAACCAGACCAGTGATGAAGGACTGTCGTGGTGCGTCGTGAAGAGGGCCACAAGCCGGTCGGCGAGTGGCCGGACAACGCGGTGAACAGCAAGGAGCGGAAGGGCCCCCACGCAGATCTCGTGGATGCTGGGGAGGCAGACTTCGGTGTTGGAGCTGCTCAGGGTTAGGGCTTCTCAAACCCTAGTTACACTCACTCGAGGGTCCCTCGGTGGGCGTGCTAGATAAGCGTCGTGCAGGTTCTGAAGATGGCCGGTCCCGCAGGTCTCGTCACACCTACGACTCTCCGCTGGGCTGACGATGTAGGTAGAGGTCAGAGATGGCAGGGAACCCGGGTCTCGTCGAGCTGGGCAGTCTTGATCCGTGGGAGAGACGTACAGCAAACCGCAAGCGCTTAGGTGGTGCCTGCTGGTGCAGGGTGGCTACTCCTTAGCCACAAGGGAGAGTCTTCAGAAAAAGTCAAGAGTTCCTTTCGTGGAAAGTAGTTCAAGATCCAGAATTATCCAATTTGGGAAGGGGACTCGCTCCTACCTTTATTCTAGGAAAAGGGGCTGGCCCGTGACTAGGTCCTACCTATGGGTGGGGCCAGGAGGGAGGTGGTTACACCCCTATCCTTTGTCCGGCTTCGCCCCAGCCCAGGGGCAGGGTTGCCCCCGAAACTGGTTTGAGCCGGGCTATGCACAGTGAGCACCGGGGTGCCACTTGCAATTACCTTCCTTTCAGCCCTGCCTACCTGGGATACACAAACCCTGTCTGGGATGGTGCTAACACCGCCCTCGACAGGAAACCCTTTGTCCAAGCTCCCTCCGCTGGAAGGTCTCCCAGCAGCAGGAGGTCAGACTTGTGTCTGGTGGCAGCATCCATTTTGTGATGCTGAGGCTTGAGTCAACTTTTAACCGGGGTTCAAGGTTACTTCCATGTCGTGCCCCTCTAAAAGGGGGGAATGCTAACCCCGTCGCCAGAATTGGCGAGGGGTTCGTATTCCCATTCGTATGACACCTTACTCGACATGTGTGGGTGATGCGATGCCAAAGTTAGCAAATAACCGCAAGGATTATAATGCATTTTAAAGTAGTTGGCACGCGTCACCATGGAACGGCTATTAGGACTTGGTACCGTAAGCCGTCGACGGGCTCAGCTCGTGCCAGAGCACCATCCCACATGATTCCCCGCACTCTGCCTTCAGGATTGATAAGGCCTGCCATAGGAGTGACTGATAGGAATCCATGTGTCCATTCTAGGGTTAGGTATAGGAATACTACACCTACAGCAACGGGTGATTACACCGCTTTGCCCCAGCTGTCGTGCAGCCAGTTGTGTCAGATTTGGGCGGCCATCCAGGGGTGGCATAATACATGCTGCAGCCCCTGGTAGGCCTTGGGTACACCGATGCCCTGGATACCTGTGGTATGCTGATACAGGGACTGACAAGGCGGCCCAGTTCCAATTAGTGGATGCACCTAGTGTACAAGTGTGTTAATTTCGAGAGAGAACAGCTAGGCTGTGGGTCTGATTGGCAGGCCCACAGCCAGGGAAAGTCGTAAACCAATGAAGCAAAAGCAAAAAATCTGGGTGATCATACGATTGCAGACCCTACTCTCCTACAATCACCCCTTGCTTAGATATAGTATACCTATATCTACCCTTAAAATAGACACATGTGTACCTATCAGCCACTCCTATGGCAGGCCTTAACAATCCTGGAGGCAGAGTGATTGGTAACATGTGAGATGGTGCTCTAGCATGAGCTGAGCCTGTCTGCAGCTTTCGGAACCATGTCCTTATAGCTGTTCTATGATATAGCCTACCATATACTCTTAAAGTGCCTTATAATCTTAAACGGTTATGGTAACTATGGTTTGGCTGTATCAAAACATGTCGTGTAAGGTGTCTAACACTTTGGAATAATACCCCCATCCCATTTCTGGGGATGAGGATAGTATCCCTCCCTTCTAGAGTGAGAAGACATGTTGTAACCTACTTACCCGGTTAAAGTTAACCAGAGCCCCAGCATCACAAAATGGATGCTGCTGCCACAGACACGAGTCTGACCTCCTGCTGCTGGGAGTGATCCCAGCAAGGGAGGCTTGGACAATAGGTTTCCTGCCTTGGGAGGTGCGAGCACCACCCCAGACAGGCCTTAGTGTATTGGGGCAGGGAGGGATGAAAAGAATGAGACATGCCTGGGGCACACAAGGTGTCCCGTGCATAGTCCAGTTCAAACCGGTGCTGGGGCACTTCAGCCCCAGTCCTGGCGCGAAACTGGACAAAGGGAAGGGGGTGTAACCACCCCCCTCCCAGGTCCCACCCATAAGGCGTGACCTAGCAGGTAACCCAGCCCCCCAGATTTGGATAAGAGTGGTAGCTGGGCCCCAGGAGATTAGATTATCCTGAACCTGCAACTTGAACAGAAACTCTGGACCTTCAACATTCGACAGAAAGAAGACTGAAGAATCTCCCTTGTGGCCAAGGAGTGGCTACCCTGTGCAAACAGGCACCATCAAGAGACTACCCTTTGCTTTGCTGAAGTTCTACGAGGGACCGACTGCAGAGCCCGACCAGAGCCTTGACTTCCAGACTTCTCCGACCCTGATCCACATCCACAGCCGAGCTGAGATCCGTGGAGGCAACGAGAGACGTGGGACCGGCTACCTGGGAAAAGTGGCTAGTATCTTCCAGCGCAGCTTCTGAGGCACCCTCGAAGTTGTGCACCGGGGATTGAGAAGCCCCAACCCCAAGCACCATCTGCACCGAAGATCAGCCCCCCACACTCCACGAGTCCTGCGTGGGGCCCTTCTGCATTTTCCTGCTTGCTGCGTCTGTCCGGTTGCTTGCCCGTTGGCTAGTGGCCTCTGTGACGACGCATCCAGAAATCTTCACTGCTGGTTTGGCTCCTCCAGACTGGCTCCCGCTTCCTTGCAAAAGAGAAGCACCCCAGACCTTCCTGGTCTGCACCAGAAGCAAGTCCTCCGTTCTTCGTGGGTTCCGCTTGCCAAGGCTTGGTGAGTCCTAGTTCAACTTTGACACCGCCGACAGCAAGAGCCTTTGTGGGACAGCTCGCCTCCTGGTCCTGGTTGTCCTCGACGTCTCCTGGTCCCCGTGGCTGCAGCGACAAGCTTCACCTTCACCTGCAATCTTCACGACATCGCCTGGTTCCTTCCTGGTTCCACGTGGTCACTGGCTAGTGACCTTGACTCTGTCCCTTCTGCTTGCAGGTCTCCTCTCTTCTTGATCCCAGCCTTGGGATCCACCGGACACTCTTCACTGACTGCCTGTCAGCAACTTTCCTTCAGGCATCCATAGAAGTCCACGACGAAACCCGACGCAAGTTCACACCTATGCACCCGCAGCCCGTGGGCTAGGTAACTTGGGTACTTCGGTGCTCACAAGGGTAGTGACTATCCTAGGGTCTAGTTTCCGAGTCTCGACTCTCTAGCTGCTTCAGAAGTGTCCTTAAACTGTTAATTTCTAACAGCTAGTAATTCTATCGACTTTTACGCATTACGCGTGAGTGTTTCCACTCTGCACCTGAATCCCGTGGGCCTCCCACTTCCTAACTGTTGCTAGTGTAGTGTAGCCCCAGCGATTCCCTAGGCCTAGGCCTATCCTATTTCCGTGACAGTGGTCCTTATACCACTTCTTTAGTATATGGTTTGCGTGGCCCCTAGGGCCTAACTGTATTACTTACCTGTGTGACTTAATGTATGCATGAATAAGACTGTGTTGTACTTACCTCTAATCTCATAAAGAGTGCTGAGGGTTTGCCTAGAATAAATACACTTTATTTTATATATATATCTGTTGTGGTGTCCTTTCATTTGGTATTCAAGGGATTATATATGGTATCACAGCTGGCTTCACATGCCATTCAGAGTTTAGCCTAAGACTGCTCTTGTCCATGCTACCACTAGGATAGCTGGTCTATAAGGTTGACTTTACAACCAATCACCATAAGGGTTGTTTGGACTGATATAAGGTGTACACTAGAACTAGTGACATCATACATCAGGCCAACTTCTCACACTGAGTAGCTTGGGATACCATACTCTTCGAGCCCAGTCTGGAGCCACAAGAATGACTTGGGCCCGGTCACGCCTGATCTTCTTCAGCACTCTGGGCAGAAGTGGTATACGCGGAAAGGCGTACAACAGACCGCAACTCAACTCACAACGAAAAGCGTCGCAGAGCAGGTGCTGCCTTGGAAATTCCAACGCGGAGAACTGCTGATATTGCACGTTCTCTTCAGTGGTGAATAGATCTAACAAAGGCTCTCTCCACTGCTGAAAGAGACCTGTTTGTTGCAGTACCACATGGCATTGGTGTTGTCCGTGAACACCTGCACCACTCTCCCCTTGACAGCGGTAAGGAATGCCTTTAGTGCAAGCAGGATTGCCCAAACCTCCAGAAGGTTGATATGGAGCCGGGAATCCGCCGGAGACCAGAGGCCTCTGATCTCCGCCTCTCCCATGTGACAGCCCCATCCCAGGAGGAACGCGTCCGTCACCACTGTGTGCTCCGATTGAGGAAAGGAGAGAGATCTGCCATTGACCCAGTGCCTGTTTGTGAGCCACCATTGCAACTGTTTTGTAGTGCCCTCTGAGATCTGGATGGCCTCGAACAGGTTCCCCTGATGCTGCGCCCACTGGAACTTCAGGTTCCACTGCAGAGCCCACATATGCCATCTGGCATGATCGACTAGCAGGATGCAGGAGGCCATGAGGCCCTGCAGCCTCAGGGTCAGCCGGACCAAACCCAGGATAGAGGCCGGAAGATCGAAATCAGAGCCTGAATATCCTCGACTCGTCGTTCGAGAGGATAGACCCGAAAGAGCGTCATATTCAGAACCGCTCCGATGAAGAGGAGCTTCTGAGAGGGAACCAGATGCTACTTCGGCACATTGATGGAGAACCTCAGCAAATGCAGGAGGTCGGCCGTAGTCTGGAGGTGGGAGATGACTGCCGGGTTAGAGCCCGCCTTCAACAGCCAGTCATCGAGATAGGGGAAGACTGGAACCACTGATCTGCGCAGATGAGCTGCAACCATCGCCATCACTTTCGTGAACACCCGAGGGGCGCTGGTAAGGCCAAAGGAGAGCATGGTAAATTGAAAGTGCTCATGGCCTACTGTAAACACAGGTAACGCCGGTGGGCCGGTAGGACGGGAATATGGAAATATGCGTCCTGCAGATCCAACGCTACCATCCAGTCTCCAGGGTCGAGGGCAGACAAGACCTGAGCCAGAGTTAACATCTTAAACTTCTCCTTCCGGAGGAAGCGATTGACACTCCGGAGGTCTAAGATAGGACACAGGCCATTGTTCTTCTTGGGCACCAGATAGTAGTGTGAATAAAAACCACGACCTACTTCTGGCGCAGGAACGTGCTTGATGGCCCCCTTGGCCAAGAGGGCCACAACTTCTTGTTGAATAAGTGCCAAGTGATCCCCCGACATGCGGTGGTACTGGGGTGGCATGGCTGGAGGGGTAGTCTCAAAGGTGAGGGAGTAGCCCCTTTAGGTTATTTGTAAAACCCACCTGTCCGTAGTGATGGTGCGCCAGTGGGGTATGTGATGGCGAATCCTTCCGCCCACTGGCATATGATGGGCCTGAAAAACCGGACTAGGAAGGTTTGGAGGCAGTGGTGGCTGGGGTGGAGGTGGACTGACCCGCCCGCTGGCCCCCTGACCCGCCTCTGCGGGTCCCACGTCCGCAGACGCGCTGAGACTGTTGCTGCTCTGGCCTGTGGCTCTGAAGCGAAAGTGTTGGGGCACCCCTTCTGTTGACACGAAAGGCGCGAAAAGCAGAAGGCGGAGGAGGGCAAGTGGCCGAAAGGCTCAAGGACTTAGCCGTAGCCCGCGAGTCCTTAAAACGCTCCAACACACTATCTGCCTTATTGCCAAAAAGGCAAATGCCATCAAAGGGCATGTCTATCAGAGTGTTCTGGGCAACCACCGAGAAGCCAGTAGTCCTCAGCCAGGTGTGGCGGCAGAGCACCACTATTGTGGAAATCGCCCTGCCCAGTGAGTCAGTGGTGCCAAAGCCACATCGTATTGTGAACTTTGCTGCATCTCTCCCTTCAGCAATAGCTTTGGAGAGCACTGTCCGGGCCTCCTCCGGACACTGAGGCAGCACCTGCGCCACCGTATCCCACAAAGAGTGGGAATAACGGCCCAAGAGGCATGCGGTGTTCACAGACCGCAGCCCTGAACTGGCGGAAGAAAGAATCTTCTTCCCAAACTGTTCCAGTCTCTTGGATTACCTATCCAGAGGTGCGGTAGGGAAGGCGCTTTGGGATGTAGAGGTTTGGACAACCATGCTCTGAGGGGTGGGGTGTTGGGAGAGAAAGAGGGCGTCGGGCCTGTTCCTAGCCACAGGAGCCCGTTTTGGGCCTGGACCAGGTGCTAAAAAGAATGTCCGAAAGTGCATCATTGAAGGGCAGCAGTGGCTCGACAGAGGTAGCCGCCGGCTGAAGCACTTCTGTCAGGAGGTTAGTCCTGGCGGCCACTGTAGGGAGTTCGAGGTGGAGAGCCTTGGCCGCCCTACGCAACACCACTGCATAACTCGCACCCTCCTCCGTAGCCACAGTAGGAGGAGTTAGCATGTCAAGGTCAGGAGAGATGTCAAGACTGCTGTCATCCTCCAAATCCTCAACCCAGTCCGGGTCAAACTCACACTGTGCTGTGAGGGGGTCCTCAGACCCCTCCCAGTCCTCCCCTTCCTCTGAAAGCTGTGGAACAGGCCGAAAATACAGAGGCTGGTGGGCATAGTGGTAGAAAGGCCCCGTTGGAATCGGCGTAGAGCGACTCCGTTCCGGCACTGTGTCCACTTCAGGGATGAAACCGGAGACGACAACGTCCGGGGGCACGGGCGACGTCGGGAGTGGTGCCGGTGGGGTCGACGTCAGTGGAGGTGTCATAAGGTCAACCGGCGTTGACCAGGATCCAGGCCTGGATCCTTGGGGGCCCTGCAGCGCCGGGCCGAAGCAGACAGCAATGCCAGAGCCGCCAACAGTAAAGGGCGAATACCCCCAGTCAGGCCCGCGGGGACCGAAGGCGCGCCGGCTGGGCCCAACGGCCCAGAGAGCCGGGCCATGGCTGCCAGAAATTCCTGCAGCTGGGCCGGAGTCGCCAACGGGCGGGTAGGCCGACAGTGACACCTTAGGCTCCGCCAGAGCCACGGGGAGGCACCACCCATACCCTCAGCCGCGTGGCGCGATGGGCGAGGGGAAGTCCCTTGGCTAAGAGAGCTGTAAATTCTTGACGGAGAAGGGCCAAGCGATCCTCCGACATGGAATGAAGTGTTGGTCGCATGGAGGGAGGGGTAGTCTCGAAGGGGAGGGAGTAGCCCCTTTGAACTATCTGCAAAACCCACCTGTGCGACATGATGTTGTGCCAGTGGGGGAAGGTGATAGTGGATCCTTCTGCCCACTGGCAAGTAGTAGCCCTGAAATGTCAGACTGGGAGGGCTTAGAGGCTCCTGCAGAGGGGGCACTGGTCGACTGGCCCGCCCTGCAGAGGCTGGGTTGCTTGCGCCGACCTGTGGCTCTGGGTGGAACGTGGTCGGGCACCCCTTTCGTAGCCACGAAAGGGGCAAAACGCAGGCTGCACAGGACGATAGGTGGCAGTGAGGCCCAAGGATATGGCCGTAGCTCTAGAATCCTTGAAGCGTTCAAGCGCATGGTCCGCCTTGTCGCCAAACAGATAACGGTCAACAAAGGGCATGTCCAAAAGAGACGATTGGACATCCCCAGAAAAGCCAGTGGATCACAGCCAGGCGTAGCGTCTCAGGGCTACTGATGTTCTAGCCAGTGAGTTGGCGGTCTCCAGCCCACAGCGGATGGCGAACTTTGCTGCATCTCTCCCCACAGCAACTGCACGGTAGAGAGTGACCTGGGCCTCCATTGGGCACTGTGGCAGCACCTGTGCAACTGTATCTCAGAGACATGCGGTGTCCACCAACCACAGTCCTAAGCTGGCAGAAGAAAACATCTTTATCCCAAAATGGTCCAGCTTCTTAGATTCCCAATTTGGAGGAGCAGAAGGGAATGCGCCTTTGAATGTTGAGGCTTTGACCACCAAGCTCAGGGGTAGGGTGTTGGAAGAGGAAAATGGGGTCACCCGGGGCCATGCAGTGGTGTCGGGCAATCACCCTATCCTGGACAAAGTGCCTACAAGGATGTCTGTGACGGCATCATTGAACGGCAGCAAGGGCTCCAAAGAGGCCGCTGCCGGCTAAAGCACCTCAGTCAGGAGGTTCATCCTGACTACCGCTGTAGGAAGCTCAAGGCCTAAGGTGTGAGAAGTTGGCCTGATATATAGTGCTCACTATTCTAGTGATCACTGTTTAACATACCAAACGACCCTTATTGATGATTGGTTGTAAGTCAACCTTATAGACCAGCTATCCTAGTAGCATGGACAAGAGCAGTCTTTAGGCTAAACTCTAGAGGGCGTGTTAAGCCAGCTGTTTTACCATCACATCTACCCCTTGAACACCAAGTGAAAGGACACCCCACAAGTTGTTATGAAAATAAAGGATATTTATTTATAACAAGACTACCCTGGCTCTTTATGAGTCAGGGAGCTAAGCACAATACAAAACTCTTAAGAAAATACTTCAAGTTGCACAATTTACACAAAAGCCCGAGGGGCACGAAAAACCATATACACTAAAAGTGGAATGCGAAATGCTAGCAGGTAAGTAACCAGATCCAGAGGCTTCAGGATCGCTAGGACTACACTACTGAACTCTAAGGTTAGGAGCAGGAGGCCTAGGGAGATCGGGTGCAGAGTGTGCACTCTCACGCCGGATGCGGGAAGAAGTCTATGGATGCTAGCGTTTCTACAGTTACTGTTTCCGGACGAATCTGACCAGCTAGACTGAAAACGAAAAGGATCTGAACACTTAGATAGTGAACCTACGTTGGAGCACCGGAATGCTCGAGTTACCTAGCCCAGGGGCTGCGGCTGCATAGGGTTCAAAAGACGTCGGGAATCCTCGTTGAAGTCTATGGAGCCTGAAAAAAGAAGTTGCTGGCAGGCGACCAGTGTAGATATTCGGAGGGATCCAAGCCTGGATCGATGATGGAGATGACCTGAAAGCAGAGGGGACTCAGTTCTTAATCACTAGCCAGTGATTGTGTGGGCACCAGGTTGGCACCGGAGGAAGTCACCTCGACCAGGTGAGTGAGCGACGCTGGACTCTGCTGTCCCTCGGACCAGGAGGCGTTGTCGGCGACCAGGCTGGAGGGGCGAGCTGTCCCACGAAGGTGTCTGCTGTCGGCGATGCTGGAACCAGAATTGGGGCAACAAGCCTTGGCAAAGGCAAGCCCACGCGGTGGAGTCAAGATGGCGTCTGGAGTGGACCAGGAGGGTCCGGGGTGCTCCTCTGTTGGAGGGGAGCAAGGGCCAGTCTGGAGCAACCAGACCAGCGGTGAAACCGTCGTGGTGCGTCGTCAGGAGGGCCACTAGCCAACGGGCAAGTGACCGGACAACGCGGTGAGCAGCATAGAGCAGAAGGGCCCCCACGCAGATCTCGTGGGTGCTGGGGGGGCTGGACTTCGGTGCTGGAGCTGCTCAGGGTTAGGGCTTCTCAAACCCCAAAAGCACTCACTCGAGGATCCCTCGGCGGTCGTGCTGGATAAGCGTCGTGCAGTTTCAGAAGATGGCCGGTCCCTCCGGTCTCGTCACACCCACGAATCTCAGCTGGGCTGATGATGCAGGTAGAGGTCAGAGATGGCAGGGAATCCGGGTCTCGTCGAGCTGGTCAGTCTTGATACGGAGGATGGACGTGCAGCAAACCGCAAGCGCTTAGGTGGTGCCTGCTGGTGCAGGGTGGCTACTCCTTAGCCACAAGGGAGAGTCTTCAGAAATAGTCAAGAGTTCCTTTCGTGGAAAGTAGTTCAAGATTCAGAATGATCCAATTTGGGAAGGGGGCCCGCTCCTACCTTTATTCGAAGAAAAGGGGCTGGCCCGTGACTAGGTCCTGCCTATGGGTGGGACCAGGAGGGGGGTGGTTACACCCCTCTCCTTTGTCCGGTCTCTCCCCAGCTCAGGGGCTGGGGTGCCCCTGGAACTGGTTTGAGCCGGCCTATGCACAGTGAGCACCGGGGTGCCACTTGCAGTCACCTTCCTCTCAGCCCTGCCTACCTGGGATACACAAAACCCTGTCTGGGATGGTGCTAGCACCGCCCCTGACAGGAAACCCTTTGTCCAAGCCCTCCTCGCTGGAAGGACTCCCAGCAGCAGGAGGTCAGACTTGTGTCTGTGGTGGCAGCATCCATTTTGTGATGCTGAGGCTCGAGTTAACTTCAACCGGGGTTCACAGTTACATACATGTCGTGTCCCTCTAGAAGGGTGGAATGCTAACCCCGTCGCCAGAATTGGCGAGGGGTTAGTATTCCAATTCGTATGACACCTTACTCGACATGTTTGGATAATGCGATACCAAAGTTAGCAAATAACCGCGAGGATTATAATGCACTTAAGAGTATATGGTACGCGTTATCCTGGAACAGCTATTAGGACTTGGTTCCGCAAGCTGCAGACGGGCTCAGCTCATGCCAGAGCACCATCTCACATAATTCCAAGCACTCTGCCTTCAGGATTGATAAGGCCTGCCATAGGAGTGACTGATAGGAATACATGTGTCCATTTTAGGGTTAGATATAGGAATACTATATCTAAAGCAAAGGGTGATTACACCACCTTGCCCCAGCCGTCGTGCAGCCAGTTGTGTCAGATTTGGCTGGCCATCCAGGGGTGGCATAATACATGCTGCAGCCCCTGGTAGGCCCTGGGTACACCTATGCCCTGAATACCTAAGGTATGCCGATACAGGGACTGATAAGGTGGCCCAGTTCCAATAAGTAAATGCACCTAAGGTACATGTGTGTCAATTTAGAGAGAGAACAGCTAGGCTGTGGGTCTGATTAGCAGGCCCACAGCCAGGGGAAGTCGTAAACCAACGAAGCAAAAACCAAAAATCTAGGGTGATCATAGGTTTGCAGACCCTACTCTCCTACATGACCCCCCCCCCAAACTTTGGGACAATAAGCTAACCTTGACCAGGTGAGTCTTCTTGCTCTAAGTGGAAATACCTGGAGAGCCCATCTGCATTGCCATGATCAGTGCCAGGTCTATGCTCCACTGTAAAATCCATCCCCTGTAGGGAAATGGACCACCTAAGTAGTTTGGGGTTTTCACCCTTCATCTGATTTAGCCACAAGAGGGGCTTATGGTCGGTCTGAATCTTGAAGTGAGTGCCAAACAAGTATGGCCTCAACTTCTTCAGGGCCTAAACCACAGCAAAGGCCTCCCTCTCAATAGCTGACCAATTCCTCTCTCTGGGGGTCAGCCTCCTGCTAATAAAAGCAATGGGCTGGTCATGACCATCAAAATTTAGCTGAGATAGAACAGCTCACACACCCAACTCAGAAGCATCTGTTTGGACAATGAATGTTTTGGAGTAGTCTGGTCTCTTTAGGATAGGTGCTGTGCACATGGCCTGCTTTAGGTCATCGAATGCCTTTTGACAGCTTGCTGTCCACTGAACTTTCTTTGGCATCTTTTTACTTGTCAGGTCGTTAAGTGGAGTCACAATTGATCCATAATTTCTGACAAATTTCCTGTAATATCCAGTCAGGCCCAAGAAAGCTCGAACCTGAGTCTGGGTGGTTGGAGGAGCCCAGTCCTTGATGGCCTGTATCTTGCTCTCCAATGGCTGAACCTGGCCTCCACCTACAAGGTGGCCCAGGTATTCAACCTGTGTCTGCCCTATCTGGCACTTAGTGGCCTTGATAGTGAGACCTGCCTTCTGCAGTGCCTCTAACACTTTCCTCAGGTGGACCAGGTGATCCTCCCAGGTGGAGCTAAAGACAGCTATATCATCAAGATATGCTGCACAGAAGTCATCCAACCCAGTGAGAACTTGATTCACCAGCCTTTGGAAGGTGGCAGGTGCATTTTTCAAACCAAAGGGCATTACCACAAACTGATAATGCCCACCAGGGGTAGAAAATGCTGTTTTGGGCTTGGCCTCCTCAGCTAACCTGATTTGCCAATACCCAGCTGTCAGGTCAAATGTACTTAAGTAGTCGGCAGAAGCCAATCTATCTATAAGTTCATCTGCCCTTGGTATTGGGTGGGCATCAGTCTTAGTGACTGCATTGAGGCCTCTGTAGTCTATGCAAAACCTCATCTCTTTCTTACCACCCTGGGTGTAAGGCTTTGGCACTAGAACTACCGGACTAGCCCAAGGGCTATCTGAGGGCTCAATGACTCCCAGCTCCAAAATTTTCTGCACTTCTGTCTTGATGCAGTCTCTGACATGATCAGGCTGTCTGTAGATTTTACTCTTGACTGGCAGACTGTCTCCAGTGTCAACCTCATGGGTACACCAATTGGTTTGACTGGGTGTCAGAGAGAACATATGTCTAAAGGATTGAAGAACTTGTTTGCAATCCTTTTGCTGATGTTCAGAGAGGCTGCCACAAAAGACAACACCATCTACTGACCCATCATCAGGGTTCTGAGTGAGCAGGTCTGGGAGAGGGTCACTCTCCTCCTCCTGTCCCTCATCTGTGGCCATGACCAAGCCCATGTCCTTCCTGTCGACATATGCCTTGAGCCTGTTTACATGGAGCACCCTGTGGGGGCTCCGGGGAGTTCCCAGGTCTACCAAGTAGGTGACCTCTCCCTTTTGCTCAATGATTGTGTGGGGCCCAGACCATTTGTCTTTGAGTGCTGCTGGGACCACTGGCTCCAGCACCCACACCTTCTGTCCAGGCTTGTAAACAGCCAAGACAGCCTTTTGGTCATGCCAAGCTTTTTGTAATTCTTGACTGGCCTCTAGGTTTTTAGATGCCTTTTCCATGTACTCTGCCATCCTGGAGCGGAGACCAAGTACATAGTCCACAATGTTTGATGTAGGCTTTTTGAGAGGTCTCTCCCATCCTTCCATTACCAAACAAAGGGGTCCTCTTACACGATGCCCAAACAGAAGCTCAAAAGGGCTGTAGCCAACCCCCTTCTTTGGGACCTCTCTGTAAGCAAACAAGAGGCAGGGTATCAGGACATCCCATCTACGCCTGAGCTTTTCAGGTAGTCCATGAATCATCCCTTTGAGGGTCCTGTTGAATCTCTCAACAAGCCCATTGCACTGTGGGTGATAGGGTGTGGTGAACATGTAGTTGACACCACATTCCTTCCACATTGCAGTCAGATATCCTGACATGAAGTTGGCACCTCTGTCAGAGACAACCTCCTTAGGGAAGCCCACTCTGAAGAACACTCCAACTAGGGCTCTTGCCACAACAGGTGCTCTAGTGGTCCTAAGGGGAATAGCTTCAGGATACCTGGTGGCATGGTGCACCACCACCAGTATAAACTTGTGCCCTGATGCTGTCTGGGGTTCCATTGGACCTACAATGTCAATCCCCACTCTTTCAAAGGGCACCCCCACCACAGGTAGTGGTATAAGGGGGGCCTTTGTTGTGCCACCTGACTTACCACTGGCTTGGCAAGTGACACAGGAGCGACAAAACTCCTTGGTATCTTCATTCATGTGAGGCCAGTGAAAGTGTGTGACAAGTCTGTCCCACGTTTTATTCTGGCCTAAGTGTCCTGCAAGGGGAATCTCATGGGCCAAGGTAAGAAGGAAACCCCTCTGAGACAAGGGAATGACCAGCCTCCTGGTTGCACCAGGCTTGGGGTCTCTTGATTCAGAGTACAGGAGTCCATCATCCCAGTATACCCTGTGGGCACCTGTGGCGTTCCCTGCAGCCTCAGCAGCAGCCTGCTGTCTGAGGGGTTCAAGTGAGGGGCAGTCTAACTGTGCCTTCCCCAGGTCTTCCCTGGAGGGTCCCCCTGAGCCCAGAAACTCAACCTGTTCAGGTTCAAGCTCTTTAGGCTCAGTTTCCCTCAGTTCCTTAAGGTAAGCCTCCTCAGAGACTTGATCCACAACCTGGGGCAAGGGGGAAGGTGATGCCTTACCCTTACTGCTCCTTCTCTTGGAAGGTGTCTGGTCCATTATTCCAGGATCCAGCACCTGTTCAGTGGGGCATCTTTTGGCCTGTGACCTAGTCACAGCAAGGACATGTGCTGGCAAGCCTAACATTTCCATGTGAGTCCTCTGCTCCACTTCTGACCATAGTGATGTTTCCAAATCATTGCCCAACAAACATTCTACTGGGAGGTCTGAACTAACCACAACTTTCTTATGGCCACTTACCCCTCCCCAGGAGAAATCAACAATTGCCATACTGAGGGGAGGAGCCTAGCGCGCAACCAAGATGGCCGCGTAGGTGCGAGGCTCCCGAGGACCTCCGTGACCTCCTACATAAATCCTGAAAATATCCTGTTCTAGATGAGGGGACAGTGTTGGTGAGCCCGAGCTGAGGTGTCACCCGTTTTCCGCTTCCAAATTGGACCTCGGACACCGGCGGGAGCACCGATTGAGGTTTGCGGCCTTCTCCACGCCGGCCCCCCGGATTGGAGTTGCGGGGCGATCCGGAGACAAAGTGATCAACAGCGGCGGGCAGGGCTGGGCGACTCGCGTACCCCGCACTTTCACTTTCACTTTCGCTTTTGCACCCTCCTTGCTGTGTAGGCGAGGTTGGGTTGCGGGGCGGTGTGCGGTGGTGTGGCCTCGTTGGGGTGCCCTGCTGGCCCGCCGGCTGTGATCCGTCCTGCGGACCTGTGGTTGCCCCCCCCCCCCGGAGCCCGTGAACTGGTTTGTCGGCTTTTTCCGAGGTGATTGGCACGATTTGGGGACTGAAACCATGTCCACAAAGCAAGATGGCGACCGGGCAAAGGTGAAATCGACCCGCCGTGGCGCAGCCCATCAGTCCAACAGCATGGACCGCTACACCCTCCAGAAGGGATCTCCCGAGGTGCCGCGTGGGTCCCCTGAGGGCCCGACTGATGCTCCTGCGCTGCCCGCGGATCTGACCCTGCGAGATGTCATGGGCGCTATCGCCGAGATGAAGGCCTCGGTGGACCAGCGCTTTGACACACTGGCGCAAAAGATTGACTCGGTCCACGTGGATGTTGGCCTGGTGAGGGCTGATTTATCCAAGACCAATGACCGGGTCGATTCTTTGGCCCACACCACCTCGGGCCTTACAGCGGACGTGGCGGCCCTCCAAAAGGAGGTGCGCCGGCTTGGCCAGGCGAGCGCCCTGATGGATCGTCGACTGGAGGATTCCGAGGGTCGGGCCCGGAGGAACAATGTCCGCATTGTCGGGGTGCCGGAGGGACGTGAGGAGGCGGCGGCGGACCTATTTGTGGAGGACCTGATTCTCACCCATCTCCAGCCCCGGGGGCTGAGTAAATTCGTTGCGGTGGAACGTGCCCACAGGGTTCCCGGAGGAAGACCTAAGGCCGGAGCCCCTCCGAGGCCTCTCATTGCCCGGATTTTCAACTTTCGGGACAGAGACGCTATCCTTCAGACTTCTAGGCAACAAGGACCGGTCAGACTTGACAATATGGACGTAAACTTCTATCCTGATTTCACCCCAGCGGTCCAGAAGCAGAGGCTGAGCTTTCTCGGAGTCAAACGTCGTCTACGGGACTTGAACCTCAAGTATGCGATGCTTTTTCCAGCTAAGTTGCGGGTGGAAGTGGATGGCCGCACGCACTTTTTTGATCGTCCCGAGGCGGCCGGGGACTGGTTGGACTCCTTGCCCGGGGATCGGGGCCGGGGGGGGGGGGGGGGGGCGCGGTTGGAGGGGAGGGCTCGCCGGATCAGGACTGAGGGACTAATAGTAGGCCTCGCTCTGGACAACATTGTCGTCATTTTTGACTGTTCGTTAAGTCTCCCTCCTGTGGAGGTGGTACGGGGTCTCTTGGGGGCTCTCCCTCCTCCTCTGGGGGACTAGTTAGTTTAATTATTCATGGGGCGACAGGCACACTGCACTTTGGGGGGGCTGTTTGGGCTCATGCAGGGGTGCAGGGAGGGGGGAGTTCTGTTGGGATGGGTGGGTTGGGGTGGGGTGTTGTTCGTTTTTACCGCAAGGCAAACCCTTTATTGTATTGGTGTTTTTAAGGTGCTCTCGGGGGGACGAATGATGGCTTCTGTATGTGATGGGGGGTAGGGACCTGACTTTATTGTCCTGGAACGTTAACGGACTGGGGGATAGGATTAAGCGAGGTGTGGTCCTGCAGTATTTGAAACGACTTTCGCCGGATGTGGTCTTTCTGCAGGAGACACACCTTATTGGTAATTCCTATTGTGCCATGAATCGGCGTGGCTATCGCTTGGTGGCCCACTCGGGCTTCACGTCGGGCTCACGGGGGGTGGGCATCATGGTGAAGAACTCGCTCCCGTTGGAAATAGACGAGGTGCGCCATGATGAGAGGGGACGCTACACTGTCTTAGTGGGGAGAATGGAGGGTAAAGTAGTTGTCTTTGTATCAGTGTACGTCCCACCGGGGTTACAGTCTACGACTTTTGCAGACCTAGGGCGCCTCCTCCTTGACCTTCCGGGGGGGCTTCTGGTGGTTGGGGGGGACTTCAATGCGGTGGTTTCTGGGACCGTGGATCGTCACCCCCCTAGGGACCTCCCCCGGGCGCAGGCGTGGCTGTCCGGCTTCTTAGATACACTGGGATTGGTGGACTGCTGGCGCTTAAAACATCCCACGCAGCTGCAGTACACTTTCCACTCGGGTGCCCATGGTAGCCTCTCACGGCTTGATTATGTCCTTGTCCCTGCGGCCTATGTTGGGAGGGTAGGAGAGGTGCGCCATTTGGCGCGGGGTATTTCAGATCACTCCCCGCTCCTGTTGCACGTTGATGTCTTCCCGAGGGGGAAGGGCAGGGTAGCTCCAATCAATGCCTGGTACCTGCGCGACCCCACTATTCGCGCTGATTTGATTAAATCCTTGCAGCGGTATTTCGATGAGAATGTGGGGTCCGTCCCTTCGGCTATCTCCCTGTGGGAAGCCTTCAAAACAGTTCTTAGAGGGGAGGCCCTCTCCTTTATTTCCCATGCCCGGAGGCGCGAGCAGGAGGAGGTGACCCGGGTGGAGGCCGAAATCGCTGAATTGGAGGGTGATCTAGAGGGTGGGGTGACAGATGCTGCACTACATGTCCTACAACTTAAGCAGGCGGCCTACAGGGCCCTCGTCACGGAGGCGGCCAGGGGCCTCTATAGAGAGCAACAGGGGCGACTGTATGATGTGGGTGATAAGGCTGGTAAACTGCTTGCATGGTTGGATAAAAAGGAGAGAGCGAGTCGTGTGGTCCCGCTGATTGAGAGGATGGATGGTGTGCGTGTCACCGAGCCAGAAGATATTGTCTCTTGTTTCGCGGATTATTTCCGCGAGGTGTATTCCCCGGTTTCTCCCTGCTCGGAGGAGGATTCCCATGCCCTGCTTAGGGATATCGCGCTGCCTTCCCTTTCGGTGGAAGACAGGGTGTCGTTAGATGCCGCTCCTACCTCCGACGAAATTGCCCTCGCCATACGCTCGGTCGCATCCGGCAAGGCCATGGGCCCGAACGGTATCCCTGTCGAGTTGTATAAGCTGCGACCGGATGTACTGGCACCCCACCTCCGTGCGATGTTCCTGGCGGCCCACTCGCTGGGCTCCCTCCCGCCGGACCAACGTCTGGCTACAATCGTGGTGATCCACAAGGAAGGGAGACCTCGAGACCGGGTTACATCCTACCGGCCTATCTCGCTCTTGAATGCGGAGCCCAAAATCCTCGCCAAGGTGCTAGCCAACCGGCTGGTCGGCGTGGTGGGCGATTTGGTCCACCAAGACCAGTCCGGCTTTATTCCCCATCGCAATACGGCCCTTAATCTGCGGCGCTTGCACGGGGTGCTCGCGCGTGTCCCGTTTGTGCGGGAGCCGGCCATATTGGCGTCCTTAGACGCCACCATGGCGTTTGACACGCTCGAGTGGCCATACATCTGGGCTATGCTGGCGAAGTTTGGATTGGGTTCATCAGCTGGGTCAAATTGTTGTATTCGGGCCCATTGGCGCAGGTGGTGGTGAATGGAAGAGTATCGGTCCCATTCGAGCTGGGACGGGGCACGCGACAGGGCTGTCCCTTGTCGTCGCTCCTGTTCGCGCTGGCCTTGGAACCCCTGGCGGAGTGGCTGCGGTGGCACCCTTCCATCCGTGGTCTCTGTTGGACCCCCGAGTATGAGGACCGCGTGTCCCTATACGCTGACGATATCCTTTTGTACCTAGCCTCCCCGCGTAAATCACTGATTGTCCTGGTTGATGTTTTGCGCTCCTTCGGCCGCAACTCAGGCCTTGTCATCAACTGGGCTAAATCATGTGTGTATGTGCTTTCCGGGGAGGCTCCCGTCCTCCCGCGGGGTTGTCCGATCCAGATTGCCTCACAGGGGTTTCGGTACCTGGGGGTTTACATTACTCTGGACCCGGAGGCCCGCTACGAGCGGAATTTGCTTCCCCCCCTCCAGCGCTTGAAGGAGGACGTCGCACGCTGGCGGCGCCTGCCGCTTTCGCCGCTCGGCCGGGCGGCATTGTTTAAGATGTCGTTGCCACGCTTCCTGTACGCTCTCCAGAATACTATGGATTTAGTCCCGGCGCGCTACTTCCGTGAGGTGGAGAGTCTACAGCGCCGCCTGTTCTGGGACGGGAGGCCGCGTATTGCCCTGGCGAAGTTGACGCTCCCATGGTACGACGGGGGGGATTGCCCTCCCGGATATTAAACGGTATTACTGGGCCTCCCAGCTAGCTGCAATTAATCATGGCCTTTACGGGCCCGCCTTAAACCCGGCATTTGAAATGGACAAGATGCTCCTGCCTGGTGGCGACTATAATCGAGCGCTCTACTCTGGCGCGCCCGGACCCCGCCTGACGGGACCTACGCGTGTCATGGTACGCGTATGGCACGCGGCTAACGCAGCTATGGGGTGGAAGGACCGTTTGACCCGGGCATCACCGTTGTACGCGTCTGAGAGATTGGGCTCCCTGTGGACCTCGAAGGGCTTCGAGAAGTGGGACACGATCGGCATCAGTAAAGTGGGGGACCTCTGGACGAGGGGGGGATTTAAAACATTCGAGACGCTGCAGACGGAGTTTCAGCTGCAGGGCAGTGAATACTTTCGGTACTTGCAGGTCCGTCACGCGCTGGGCTCAGTCTTCCCAGACGTCGCCTCCATCCCGGAGTCTTCCCCCCTGGAGGATAGAGTGCTGGATGGCCACGTTCCGGACAGCACGATCTCCCTTATTTACAAAAAATTGATTAATGACCGCTCGGGCTTGCTGAATGGCCTCCGCGAGGCTTGGGTTGCCGACGGGCTGGAGTTGGACGACGAAGACTGGATTTCCGCGGTGGCCTCTCCGAAGGAGGTGGCCATACCGGCTCGCCTTCGCTTCGTCCAGCTTAAGATACTTCATCGGGTTTACATGACGGGGCCAAGGCTTCTGCGTATGGGCTATGCTGAGGATGGGTTGTGTAAGCGTGGGTGTGGTGCTTTGGCGACTTTTTTGCATATTTTGTGGGAATGCCCGAAGGTGGAGCGATTCTGGCGTGGTGTGCATGAGGTCCTGCGAGTGGTTACGCATGTCGCGCTGCTACCTGAAGCGAGGAGATGCCTGCTGAATGTGTGGGAACCAACTGACTACTCGGTTCCGCAGACGCGATGGGTGACTCTGGGATATATGATAGCTAAGCGTGACATTGCTCAACTGTGGGGATCCCAGAGGCCCCCGGCGGTGTCGGCCTGGAAAGAACACATGGATTGGTGCATGTTCCGAGAAAAGGTGGTGTATGTGGCGAGGGGTAAGCCTGGGGCATGGGTGAAAGTGTGGGGCCCCTGGAACGCCTACCGCGGGGGTATCAGCGTGCCACCACTGCTGCCTGCGGCCTCACCAGCCCCGTCCCCTTAGTTGACTCCTTTCCCTAGCCCCGAGCACGGAGTTCCCCCAGTCCTCGATCTGTTCCCCTTCTCCTCTTTAGACTCCTGTGGATGGCTGGGGTCCCCTATTCGGGCAGCACGTGCTGTTACTTTCGATTGCGGGTTGCCTTGCGGGTGTGGTTTTTGTGTTGTTTGTATAAAATGAAACCGTATTGTGGGGTCAGAGTGATGTGGCCCACGACGCTGATACCTCCTGATTTTGCTTCTCTGCAACGCCAAGTGTTTTTGTACGTATGTCAGATGCTCCTGTCATTCTAGCGGCCGGCCGGAAGGTTGTAGGCCCATACTTGTATATTCTTGAGATTGCAATAAACGGTTTAAAAAAAAAAAAAAAAAAAAACAATTGCCATACTATGATGGGTAGTGACATTGCTGGCATTGGTCACCAGGTAATCTGTACCTAGCATGATCTGTCCAGGGTCCACAAAGTTAGGTGTCACCATTGTGACACTGGCACAAGTGTCCCTGTAGGCCTGAGCCACTTTTCCATTAGTTAAAGGTGTCTGCCTGTATTTGCCCAAAGTATTGGGACTGGCATCAGGGGATATATCCACATCCCCTGTACAAACAAGGACAGCCTGAGTGAGTGTGCCAACTAAGTTGTCATACCCCTCAGTTCCCAAGGTTAACCCAACTATTCCCTTGGGAGGTGCACTACCACTGCTGACTGTACTAGGGGGTGCAGGTGCCTTAGGGGCTGCAGTGGCAGGAGTTTGCCCTCCTTTCTTGGTGCACTCACTAAACCAGTGAGTCTTACTTTTACAGTATTGGCACCACCTTTTTGACTGGCCTTCTTGAGTCTTCTTTTTCTGCTGTGAAGCCTGACCCCCACCCTCTTTGGTTTGTTGGGGACCTGTCGAAGACTTCTGGTCATTTTGTTCACTCTTGTTACTACCCTTTTGGTCTGCTTTCTTCTGACCACCCTGGTTCTGAGTCTGGTTCTGCTTGACCCTTGTTCTGACCCATCTGTCTGCCTTCTTTCCCATTTCTTGGGGAGAGGTCAGATCTGAGTCAACAAGGTGCTGATGCAACAATTGGTTCTGACAGTTGTTTAAAATCTGTTCTCTCATGATAAGATTATACAATCCTGTGTAATCAGTAACCTTGCTACCCAGCAACCAGCCTTCCAAAGCCTTAGTGGCACAATCGACAAAGTCAGCCCAATCCTGAGACTGAATTTTCTGGGTGTCTCTGAACAGCAACCTGTACTGCTCAGTTGTTAAGCCAAACCCATCAATCAGTGTATTCTTCAGGACTTGGTAGTTGTTAGCATCCTCAGCTCTAGTAGTGAGGAGCTTATCTCTACCTTTACCTTCAAAGGAGAGCCACAGTATAGCTGCCCACTGACTTGGGGGGGACGCACTGGACAGTGCAGGCCCTCTCCAAAGCAGTCATCCATTTGTGGATGTCATCCCCTTGTTTAAAGGGGGGCACTATTTTACTCAGGTGTCTAGTGTCTAAACTCCTGTCTTTCTCTCTAATGATAATGCTGCCACCAGTGGGGTCTGCCCCACTCAATTTCTGCTCTCTGGCAAAGGCAAGTCTTTCTTTGGCAAGGGCAAGTTCTTCCCTTTCAATCCTCAGATTGACTTCCCTCATCTTAGCTTCATGCTCTCTTCTCTGAGGGGATGTCATTCCTCCCTGAGAAGATGCCTGAGAGACATGGGTTCGAACAGATCTGTTAGAGCCTCTGGAGAGAGACCTAACTCGTCCATTCCCAAGGTTAAGCCTGCCTGAGAGTGGGCCTGGGGCTCCCCCAGTTCCATTCTCATGCCTGCTTAAGTTGGTCCTTGTGAGCCTACTGACTACTACTGGACCTTTGTCTGCCTCGTCCCCTGATAACTCCTCTTCCTCTTCCTCCTCGCCACGGAGGCCAAGGTTAGGGTCACCAAGGGTTCCCTCTAAGGGGGGCATGTTCCCTTCTGGATTAGAGGGGCCTGTGTTAGAAGCCCTTCTAGCATCATAAGTCTCTAAGAGACCTATCAGAAATGAGATGGTAGGGTTAGAACCCTGTTTTAGCTTCCTGGAGGTACACAGTTGTCTCATCTCCTGGAAGCTAAGAGCTGCATATCTGGACACGACCTGTGGAGGGTCAATGACCACTAGGGGAGTCTCTGAAGACTCTCCGCGGTCAGACATGCTTTCTAGTGAGGTGTAAGTGATGCACCTACCTACACTATGGGTTTACCTACTGATCCCTTGCTAAGAGTTGTAGTCAGGGTGTGCTAAGCCCTGTTACACTACAACAGCTGGTTCAGTAGAACTCAGAGTATTCTAAGTTAAGTTATATGTACCTGGGTACTTATGTGATCTTTCAACTGATATTCTTAGGATACGTGGGTGGTAAAACAACAGCAAGCTCAAATCCCAACCGCTGCTCACCAATGTGAGAAGTTGGCCTGATATATAGTGCTCACTATTCTAGTGGTCACTGTGTATCATACCAAACGACCCTTATTGATTGGTTGTAAGTCAACCTTATAGACCAGCTATCCTAGTAGCATGGACAAGAGCAGTCTTTAGGCTAAACTCTAGAGGGCGTGTTAAGCCAGCTGTTTTACCATCACATCTACCCCTTGAACACCAAGTGAAAGGACACCCCACAAGTTGTTATGAAAATAAAGGATATTTATTTATAACAAGACTACCCTGGCTCTTTATGAGTCAGGGAGCTAAGCACAATACAAAACTCTTAAGAAAATACTTCAAGTTGCACAATTAACACAAATGTCCGAGGGGCACGAAAAACCATATACACTAAAAGTGGAATGCGAAATGCTAGCAGGTAAGTAACCAGATCCAGAGGCTTCAGGATCGCTAGGACTACACTACTGAACTCTAAGGTTAGGAGCAGGAGGCCTAGGGAGATCGGGTGCAGAGTGTGCACTCTCACGCGGGATGCGGGAAGAAGTCTATGGATGCTAGCGTTTCTAAAGTTACTGTTTCCGGACGAATCCGACCAGCTAGACTGAAAACGAAAAAGGATCTGGACACTTAGATAGTGAACCTACGTTGGAGCACCGGAATGCTCGAGTTACCTAGCCCAGGGGCTGCGGCTGCATAGGGTTCAAAAGACGTCGGGAATCCTCGTTGAAGTCTATGGAGCCTGAAAGAAGAAGTTGCTGGCAGGCGACCAGTGTAGATATTCGGAGGGATCCAAGCCTGGCTCGATGATGGAGATGACCTGAAAGCAGAGGGGACTCAGTTCTTAATCACTAGCCAGTGATTGTGTGGGCACCAGGTTGGCACCGGAGGAAGTCACCTCGACCAGGTGAGTGGGCGACGCTGGACTCTGCTGTCCCTCGGACCAGGAGGCGTTGTCGGCGACCAGGCTGGAGGGGCGAGCTGTCCCACGAAGGTGTCTGCTGTCGGCGATGCTGGAACCAGGATTGGGGCAACAAGCCTTGCCAAAGGCAAGCCCACGCGGTGGAGTCAAGATGGCGTCTGGAGTGGACCAGGAGGGTCCGGGGTGCTCCTCTGTTGGAGGGGAGCAAGGGCCAGTCTGGAGCAACCAGACCAGCGGTGAAACCGTCGTGGTGCGTCATCAGGAGGGCCACTAGCCAACCGGCAAGTGACCGGACAACGCGGTGAGCAGCAAAGAGCAGAAGGGCCCCCACGCAGATCTCATGGGTGCTGGGGGGGGCTGGACTTCGGTGCTGGAGCTGCTCAGGGTTAGGGCTTCTCAAACCCCAAAAGCACTCACTCGAGGATCCCTCGGCGGTCGTGCTGGATAAGCGTCGTGCAGTTTCAGAAGATGGCCGGTCCCTCCGGTCTCGTCACACCCACGAATTTCAGCTGGGCTGATGATGCAGGTAGAGGTCAGAGATGGCAGGGAATCCGGGTCTCGTCGAGCTGGTCAGTCTTGATACGGAGGATGGACGTGCAGCAAACCGCAAGCGCTTAGGTGGTGCCTGCTGGTGCAGGGTGGCTACTCCTTAGCCACAAGGGAGAGTCTTCAGAAATAGTCAAGAGTTCCTTTCGTGGAAAGTAGTTCAAGATTCAGAATGATCCAATTTGGGAAGGGGACTCGCTCCTACCTTTATTCTAGGAAAAGGGGCTGGCCCGTGACTAGGTCCTACCTATGGGTGGGGCCAGGAGGGGGGTGGTTACACCCCTATCCATTGTCCGGTCTCTCCCCAGCTCAGGGGCTGGGGTGCCCCTGGAACTGGTTTGAGCCGGCCTATGCACAGTGAGCACCGGGGTGCCACTTGCAGTCACCTTCCTCTCAGCCCTGCCTACCTGGGATACACAAAACCCTGTCTGGGATGGTGCTAGCACCGCCCCTGACAGGAAACCCTTTGTCCAAGCCCTCCTCGCTGGAAGGACTCCCAGCAGCAGGAGGTCAGACTTGTGTCTGTGGTGGCAGCATCCATTTTGTGATGCTGAGGCTCGAGTTAACTTCAACCGGGGTTCACAGTTACATACATGTCGTGTCCCTCTAGAAGGGTGGAATGCTGACCCCGTCGCCAGAATTAGCGAGGGGTTAGTATTCCAATTCGTATGACACCTTACTCGACATGTTTGGATAATGCGATACCAAAGTTAGCAAATAACCGCGAGGATTATAATGCACTTTTGAGTATATGGTACGCGTTATCCTGGAACAGCTATTAGGACTTGGTTCCGCAAGCTGCAGACGGGCTCAGCTCATGCCAGAGCACCATCTCACATAATTCCAAGCACTCTGCCTTCAGGATTGATAAGGCCTGCCATAGGAGTGACAGATAGGAATACATGTGTCCATTTTAGTGTTAGATATAGGAATACTATATCTAAAGCAAAGGGTGATTACACCACCTTGCCCCAGCCGTCGTGCAGCCAGTTGTGTCAGATTTGGGTGGCCAGCCAGGGGTGGCATAATACATGCTGCAGCCCCTGGTAGGCCCTGGGTACACCTATGCCCTGAATACCTAAGGTATGCCGATACAGGGACTGATAAGGTGGCCCAGTTCCAATTAGTAAATGCACCTAAGGTACATGTGTGTCAATTTAGAGAGAGAACAGCTAGGCTGTGGGTCTGATTAGCAGGCCCACAGCCAGGGGAAGTCGTAAACCAATGAAGCAAAAAGCAAAAATCTGGGGTGATCATAGGTTTGCAGACCCTACTCTCCTACACAAGGCTTCAGCTGCCCTACGCAACACCACAGCATAGGAGGCTCCCTCCTCCGTGGCCATGGTAGGGGGAGAAAGCATGTCAAGGTCTGGGAGGTATCCAGACCACTAGCTTCCTTCAACTCCTCTCTCCAGTCCAGCTCCTCCAGCTGGTCTGTCAAAGGGTCAACAGACCTCTCTCAGTCCTCCTCACCTGCCTCTGGCTGCCACTCAGGGCAATAGGGAATACCAGGGGAGAAAAGCTATACAACAGTACTGGTTGGCACTGTTTCCGGCGTCGGTCGACTCAGGTCCGGCTCCCGTGTCTAAGACAAGGAGGAGGCCGGGGTCTACGCCGGCCGGGGACACGACCGGTGTCGGAGGTGGCAGAGGCATCGTCGGAGAAATAGGTGCCTGAGGAGATGTCGTGAGCTCGACCTGCACCGTTACGGATCCAGGCCTGGATCACTCGGGGCACTGTGGCGCCAAGGCCGGAGCCGCCAACATCAACGGCCTAGAGCCCCCTGCTGAGTCTGCGGGTCCTGATGGCGTGCCGGTGGAGTCGGGCTGCCCAAAGATTGGGAGGAGGGCTTCGTAAAATGCACTAAGCTGGGCAGGGGATAGGTAAGATTTACTTCCGTTTCTCTTAACACCCTCAGATACGACGGATTGGTATTCACTTTACTTTACCTTTTCTACTCATCTGTTCTTTCCCTCGTTCTCTCTCTTTGGTGCTCTACACTGATTGAGTAATGGTAGATCCTAATCTCTTTTATACCACGACTCAATATTGATCTATTGTGTTCCTACGATAATTCTGACCAGATGATATAGCTCAAATGTTCTCCTTTGCAAGTTAAAACGCTGATCCCATACAAGATTTAGGCCCCTTGTGGCCTTAACTTGGTTCATGTGTTTATTTTATTCTTAATGTTTTTGTTGTAAACTTGTACTGTACACATGTAATCGGGTTCACAGGATGAGTTACACTTGTGGTGTGTGTTACTGCACAATCATGACCTACACCGGGACTGTGGTGTTAAAACTTATTTTCCACTGTTTCATTTACCATCTTTTTCTTATCATGGAACTAAATTCTGTCACAGTGTTTCGGTTGCGTTTATTCACAGACGTAGTGTCGGGCAATTCACGTTGCTAATAACTATATTATGCTGCTGCTGTAGTGTCTCTACATTGTATCCTTATATGTTTTTGTAGCCCTGAAGAATTCGGGGGTTCACACCCTGACGAAACACGTGTTGGCTGGGCAACGGATCCATATTAAAACAAGAAAGATACACTCGACTGGATTCATCAAGCGTTTCTTTGAACTCATGTTCTCTCCACTACTGTTTGTACTTACAAAGTATTACTTGTTAACGTGTGCATAGGCATCCCATGTTCAATTGCTATGGACCTTGGTCTACTTAAGGGGTTTAGGGTTTGGTTTTTTCCCCCGTCCTTTTTGCACCGTTGGATTGTTCGCTTTTACACTCCTACGCACACACCAGTGGGTGCCATCGCATACCGCAACTCTTAAAACCCCTCTCTAGTATTTATTCTTATGTGAAAGCTATCCTAGTGGTAGCTATGGAGAGCAGCCTTCAGGCTAAGTCTTGAAGGAATGTAAAGCAGCTTGTTTTACCAGTCTATAATCTCTTGAATGATCAAATGAAAAGACAACCACACCAGGTATATATTCAAAATAAATGTATTTAAGATAAATCACACCCCTCTAGTCTCTTTATGAGACTGGAGTTCGAAGTACTTCAGTTACAAGTGTTTAAGCATCAGTAAAAGCACAAATACACGTCTGGGCCCTAGGGGCGGACCAAACCATATACTAAAATAGTGGTATAAGAACCACGACTGAGATGGGCAAGGTGCCTATTGTAGGAAGGTGGATATCTGACTATGGTTACCCCCAACTTTTTGCCTAGTGTCTAGCTGGTTTTTTGACTTAGTTGGCCTGAGTTCCTGCCATTCAGGGTCTCAGGCTGTCTGCTCTCTCTTTAAAATGGACTCCATGTACCCTAGGTACATTCCCAATTGGTAAGGATCACCTTATTGGACCCTGTACAGTGTACCCTAGGTACCTAGGGCATAGGTGTACCCTAGGCCTCCCAGGGGCTGCAGCATGTATTATGCCACCCCTGGTCTGGCTTTCCAATCGGACACAACTGGCTGATCACTCAGCTGGGGCAAGGTTGTGTAATCACCCCTTGCTTAGATATAGTATACCTATATCCACCCTTAAAATAGACACATGTGTACCTATCAGCCACTCCTATGGCAGGCCTTAACAATCCTGGAGGCAGAGTGCTTGGTAACATGTGAGATGGTGCTCTAGCATGAGCTGAGCCTGTCTGCAGCTTTCGGAACCATGTCCTTATAGCTGTTCTATGATATAGCCTACCATATACTCTTAAAGTGCCTTATAATCTTAAACGGTTATGGTAACTATGGTTTGGCTTTATCAAAACATGTCGTGTAAGGTATCTAACACTTTGGAATAATACCCCCATACCATTTCTGGTGATGAGGATATTATTCCCCCCTTCTAGAGGGAGAGACATGTTAAAATCCTACTTTGCTGTTTAACTCTAACCAAAGCCTCAGCATCACAAAATGGATGCTGCTGCCACAGACACAAGTCTGACCTCCTGCTTCTGGGAGTGATCCCGGCAAGGGAGGCTTGGACAATAGGTTTCCTGCCTGGGGAGGTGCTAGCACCTCCCCAGACAGTGTATTGGGACAGGGAGGGCTGAAAGGAATGAGACATGCCTGGGGCACACAAGGTGTCCGATGCATAGTCCAGTTCAAACCGGTGCTGGGGCACTCCAGCCCCAGTCCTGGCGCGAAACTGGACAAAGGGAAGGGGGTGTAACCACCCCCCTCCCAGGTCCCACCCATAAGGCGTGACCTAGCAGGCAACCCAGCCCCCCAGATTTGTATAAGATTGGTAGCTGGGCCCCAGGAGATTAGATTATCCTGAACCTACAACTTGAACAGAAACTCTGGACCTTCGACATTCGACGAAAGAAGAAGACTGAAGAATCTCCCTTGTGGCCACCCTGTGCAAACAGGCACCATCAAGAGACTACCCTTTGCTTTGCTGAAGTTCTACGAGGGACCGACTGCAGAGCCCGACCAGAGCCTTGACTTCCAGACTTCTCCGACCCTGATCCACATCCACAGCCGAGCTGAGATCCGTGGAGGCGACGAGAGACGTGGGACCGGCTACCTGGGAAAAGTGGCGAGTATCTTCGAGTGCAGCTTCTGAGGCACCCTCGAAGTTGTGCACCAGGGATTGAGAAGCCCCAACCCCAAGCACCATCTGCACCGAAGATAAGCCCCCCACACTCCACGAGTCCAGCGTGGGGCCCTTCTGCATTTTCCTGCTTGCCGCGTCTGTTCGGTTGCTTGCCCGTTGGCTAGCGGCCTTTGTGATGACACACCTTGAAATCTTCACTGCTGGTTTGGCTCCTCCAGACTGGCTCCCGCTTCTTTGCAAAAGAGAAGCACCCCAGACCTTCCTGGTCTGCACCAGAAGCAAGTCCTCCGTTCTTCGTGGGTTCCGCTTGCCAAGGCTTGGTGAGTCCTAGTTCGACTTCGACGCCGCCGACACCAAGAGCCTTCGTGGGACAGCTCGCCTCCTGGCCCTGGTCGTCCTCGACGTCTCCTGGTACCCGTGGCTGCAGCGACAAGCTTCACCTTTCACCTGCAATCTTCACGACATCGCCTGGTTCCTTCCTGGTTCCACGTGGTCACTGGCTAGTGACCTTGACTCTGTCCCTTCTGCTTGCAGGTATCCTCTCTTCTTGATCCCAGTCTTGGGATCCACCGGACACTCTTCACTGACTGCCTGTCAGCAACTTTCCTTCAGGCATCCATAGAAGTCCACGACGAAACCCGATGCAAGTTCACACCTATGCACCCGCAGCCCGTGGTAACTTGGGTACTTCGGTGCTCACAAGGGTAGTGACTATCCTAGGGTCTAGTTTCCGAGTCTCGACTTTCTAGCTGCTTCAGAAGTGTCCTTAAACTGCTTATTTCAGAACTGTACTATTCTATCGATTATACGCATTACGCGTGAGTGTTTCCACTCTGCACCTGAATCCCATGGGCCTCCCACTTCCTAACTGTTGCTAGTGTAGTGTAGCCCCAGCGATTCCCTAGGCCTAGGCCTATCCTATTTCTGTGACAGTGGTCCTTATACCACTTCTTTAGTATATGGTTTGCGTGGCCCCTAGGGCCTAACTGTATTACTTACCTGTGTGACTTAATGTATGCTTGAATAAGACTGTGTTGTACTTACCTCTAATCTCATAAAGAGTGCAGAGGGTTTGACTAGAATAAATACACTTTATTTTATATATATATCTGTTGTGGTGTCCTTTCATTTGGTATTCAAGGGATTATATATGGTATCACAGCTGGCTTCACATGCCATTCAGAGTTTAGCCTAAGACTGCTCTTGTCCATGCTACCACTAGGATAGCTGGTCTATAAGGTTGACTTTACAACCAATCACCATAAGGGTTGTTTGGACTGATATAAGGTGTACACTAGAACTAGTGACATCATACATCAGGCCAACTTACCACACCTATCACCTCTAGAATCGCTGGGACCCCAAGGAACCACCCAAGGTAGGGACGTCGGGGACCCACGGGAGCTGTGTGCAGTGTGGAAACACAACCGCGGGTTCCTATTACTTTCTATGGGGAATGTCACTGTTGGAATTTTAAAGATTAGGGACACTTCAAATCGAACTAGGACCAAACGCTTTTGGACTTAGACAGTTCTAGGGCTAGCACCCTCGAGAGTACTGGAGAACTTGAGTTACCTCACCCAGCGAAGCCGGGTATATAGGGGTCTTTTGGTGTCGGGTCGCGTTGTCGATTCCAATGGAAGCCTGCAATGAACTGCTGCTGCCGAGAAGGGGAGAAGTGTCCGGAGAGATCCAAGCCTGGATCTAGGATGTAAGGAACCTGAAAGCAGAGGGGACAGAGTCTGGGTCACTTGCCAGTGACCTAGGGCAGGATGGACCAATGCCCACAGATGTGGGGTGCTTCAGGTGAGTTGTCGAGTGTCTTGACTCTTCAGCCACGAGGTCCAGGAGGTGTCGACGGAGTCCACGAGCCGGATTCGAGCTGCCCACGAAGACTGTCGAGTGCTGCGATGTCGGCGACAGAAAAAGACCCAACAAGCCTTGGCAACGGCAAGTCTCAGGAAATCAGAGAAAGGACTGCGGTGCAGACCAGCAAGGTCTGATGGATTCACCCAGCAAGGGTAAGTAAGCACAAGTCTGGAGAAAACAGAAAAGCACAAGTAGAAGTGGAGTTGCCTTCGTGGGGACCTGCTAGCCAACGGGCTAGTGATCGTGAAGGAGCCTTGAGCGGTCGCACTTGGAGCTGGCCCACGGGTCACTCGTGGAGTGGAGGCCAACAATCTTCAGTGCAGAAGGTGCTCAAGGCTGGGGCTACTCGGAGCTCAAAGCACAACTTCGAGGATGACCAGGAAGGTGTTGCTGCTGCAAAAGTTCACGGTGACCAGGGGTCACGGTTCCACCTTACGCACGATAGCCACGGGCCTCAGCTTTGCTGTGGACTCAGGGTAGCCTCGAGGAAGTCTGGAAATCCACATCTGGTGATGCAGAGACTTTGGTGTCCAGCGGGAGCTTCAGAATTGCAGTCCGGTCAGTTGCTTCTTTGGTGCCTACCAAGCAGGGGAGTCACTCCTTGACCCCGAAGGAGATTTCTTCCGTCTTCTAGTCGTGATAGAAAATCGAAGGTCCAGGATATATGTTTCAGAGGTTCGTCCAGGGTAATCTAAAGTCCTAGGGTCTGTGTTCCTATACTTATACTAAGTTTAGGGGATGGACAACCTCTAAGGCTCCACCTATGGGTGGGCCTGGGGTGGGGGTGGTTACACCCCTTCCCCTTTGTGCAGTTGCGCACCAGAGCAGGGGCTTAGTGCAACTGCAACCAGTTTGAACTGGGCTATGCACAGGGACACCTTGTGTGCCCCAGGCAGTGTCTCAAAAGCATTCACTGAATGCACCCACCCCGCCCCAATACACATCTGCCTGTCTGGGGAGGTGGTTACATCTCCCTGTGACAGGAAACCTATTGTCCACGCCTCCCCTGCCGAAGTCTCCCCAGCAGCAGGAGGCCAGACCCTTGTCTGTGGCAGTGGCATCCATTTTGTGATGCCAGGGCTTTGAAAGGATTTAACCAGGTTTTGCCAGTGTGAACATGTCTCTCCCTCTAGAAGGGTGGAATGCTACACCCGCCGGCAGGACTGGCGGGCGGGGGGGGGGGGGGGTAGTATTCCAAAGCGTTTGACACCAAACACGACAGGTTTTGATGCAGCCATTCCAAAGTTAGCATTTACCGCGAGGTTATAATGCACTTAAGAGTATATGGTATGGCTGTATCACAGAACAGCCATAAGGAAGTATTTCCGAATGCTGCAGAGGGGCTCAGCTCATGCTTGGGCACCCTCTCACATAAAACAAAGCACTCTGCCTTCAGGATTGTCAAGGCCTGCCATAGGAGTGGCTTATAGGTTTATGTGTCTGTATAAGGTAGTGAAATAGGTAGCCTATACCACAGTAAGGGGTGCAAGCACAACCTTGCCCAGGTTGCAGTAGCAGACCTGTGGTGTCATTTTGGAGTGCTTCCCAGGGGTGGCATAATACATGCTGCAGCCCCTGGTAGGCCTCTGATGTACCTATGCCCTAGGTACATAGTATACCATATACTAGGGGCTTATAAGGCACTCCAGAATCCAATTGGATATGTACCTAATGTACATGGAAACCATTTTAGAGAGGAAGCAGCTAGGCTGTGGTCCTGATTAGCAGGGCCACAGCCAGACTAAAGTGGACAAACAGTGAAACACCAGCAAAAAGTGGGGGTACCCATGTGAAGCAGATCCTCCTCTCCTACACAACGCCCCCCCAAACGCAGGGACATTAAACTAGCCTTGACCAGTTGAGTCTTCATGTTCTAAGTGGAAATATCTAGAGAGTCCATCTGCATTGGCATTGTTACTCCCAGGTCTATGTTCCACTGTAAAGTCCATCTCCTGTAGGGAAATGGACCACCTAAGCAGTTTGGGATTTTCACCCTTCATCTGTTTTTGCCAGAAGAGGGGCTTATGGTCTGTCTGAACAAGGAAGTGAGTACCAAACAAGTATGGCCTTAACTTCTTCACTGCCCAAACCACAGCAAAGGCCTCCCTCTCAATAGCTGACCAACGTTTCTCTCTAGGGGTCAGCCTTCTGCTTATGAAAAGCTACTGGCTGATCCTGACCTTCTTCATTCAATTGTGACAGTACAGCCCAAACCCCCAATTCAGATGCACCAGTTTGAACAATGAACTTTTTGGAGTAGCCAGGACTCTGCAGAATGGGAGCAGTACACATGGTCTCCTTCAGGTCATCAAATGCATTTTGACAGCTAGCTGTCCACTGAACCTTTTTGGGCATTTTCTTAGAAGTTAAGTCATTCAAGGGTGTCACTATTGATCCATACCCTTTGACAAATCTCCTATAGTACCCAGTCAGGCCTAAGGAACAAGTTACTTACCTTCGGTAACGATGTATCTGTAAGAAACATTAGTTAGTTAGATTCCTCACCTTAGAATATCCCCAGGCGTCAGGCTGGATCCGGAAAGATTTTTGTAGCAATACCCCTTGCGCGTCGCTAGGCGTCGTCTGCGGCTCCGCGTCCGTCGTTGGCGTCGTGCGCCGGAATGACGTCGTCGGAGTACTTAGACGCCGCCCTCGCGCGCTGACGTCAGTTCTTGTACATAGCTGTCCGCACCAGGGACGCTGAGCCATGCAAGAGACCGACACTGGTGCCAAAAAATCTAGGGCCCTGAAAGGGAGAACCTTAACACTAGATGTCGGTTCGCAGAACGGGGAGGCTGGGTGGGTCGGTGAGGAATCTAACTAACTAATGTTTCTTACAGATACATCGTTACCGAAGGTAAGTAACTTGTTCATCTGAAAGAAACACGTTAGTTAGATTTCTCACCTTAGAATAGATACCCCAGCAATACCAACCCCGGAGGTGGGTCTGCGAACCAAGATCACACCAGAAAGTCCTGGAGAACAGAACGGCCAAAGCGGCTATCTCTCCGGACTTGGCTGTCCAGGCAATAGTGCTTGGCGAACGTGTGCAGTGAAGCCCACGTTGCCGCCTGACAGATGTCCTGCAAGGGGACTCCCCATCCCAGGGCAGTTGTCGCCGCTGTGGCCCGGGTGAAATGGGCTCAGTCTCAGCCCAACAGGAGGGACCTTTTTCGCCAAGGAATAGCAGAGTTTAATACACAACACGACCCATCGCGAGATGGTCCGCTTGTGCACAGCTTTACCCTTCTTAGCTCCTACATATCCAACAAAAAGTTGGTCGTCCACCCGGAACTGTTTTGTGCGGTCCAAATAAAAGGACAGCGCACGTTTTGGGTCCAGACGGTGGGGCCTCTCTTTATCTTTTGAAGGATGCGGAGGCGGAAAGAAGGTGGGCAGCATGACAGATTGCCCGATGTGAAAGGGAGTCACGACTTTAGGAAGAAAAGAAGGACGTGTCCGGAGGACAACCTTATCCGGATGAACCGAAATGAAGGGAGGCTTAGCTGACAGAGCCTGGAGCTCACTCACCCGCCTAGCGGAGGTGATAGCCACCAGGAAGGCAGTTTTCAGAGTCAGAAGACGAATGGGACAGTTGTGAAGGGGCTCAAAGGGAGCGCAGATCAGAAAAGTGAGAACAAGGTTCAAGTCCCACTGAGGCATTACGAATGGAACAGGAGGGAACATATGAGTAATGCCCTTGAGAAAACGTGAAACAACAGGGGACTTGAAAAGAGAAGGCTGATCAGGAAGCAGTAAGACAGCAGAGAATGCAGCAAGATAACCCTTCAAGGTGCCTAGAGCAGAGCCGTGCTGGGCCAAAGAAAGAAGAAAGAGGAGAACCTCAGAAAGAGGGGCAGAAAGGGGATACACAGCCTTTGCTGTGCACCATGCCACAAATTTGTTCCACCGGCAGGCGTATACCGTCTTTGTGGAGGGACGCCTGGCTGCCAGAATGACATCACAGACTTCAGGAGGCAAGTCAAATGGCATCAACTGTCGCCGCTCAATCTCCAAGCATGGAGGTGGAGGCTGGACAGGTTCGGGTGGAGGACCGTCCCCTGTTGCTGCGACAGAACGTCCTCCTGAAGAGTCAGTCGTATCGGGGGATCGATGGACATACTGAGTAGCTCGGGATACCAGTACCTTCGTGCCCAATCCGGAGCCACCAAGATGACTTGAGCCCGGTCGCGCCTGATCTTCTTCAGCACTCTGGGCAGAAGTGGTATAGGCGGAAAGGCGTAAAACAGACCGCAACTCCACTCGCGACGAAAAGCGTCTCCGAGCGAGTGCCGCCTTGGAAATTCCAACGCGCAGAACTGCTGACATTGCGCGTTCTCTTCGGTGGCGAATAGATCTAACCAAGGCTCTCCCCACTGCAGAAAGAGACCTTGCGCCACGTCCGAGTTCAGACGCCATTCGTGATCCATCATGCACCGGCGGCTGAGTTCGTCTGCTCTGGCGTTCAGAGAGCCCGCCAGATGTTGAACCACCAGGGTGATGCCTTGATGTTCCAGCCATGTCCAGAAGCGCAGAGCCTCCTGACAAAGTGTCCACGACCCCACCCCGCCCTGTTTGTTGCAATACCACATGGCGGTGGTGTTGTCCGTGAACACCTGCACAACACTTCCCCGGACAGAGGGAAGGAAGGCTTTTAGTGCAAGTCGGATCTCCCTCAGCTCCAAGAGGTTGATATGGAGCCGAGTCTCCGCCGGAGACCAGAGTCCTCTGATCTCCGCCTCTCCCATATGCCCCCCCCATCCCAGGAGGGACCCATCAGTCACTACGACATGCTCCGGTTGGGGTAGGGAGAGGGATCTGCCACTGACCCAATTGTGATTCGTGAGCCACCACTGCAGCTGGTTCGCAGTGCCGTCCGAGATCAAGACATGGTCGGACAGGTCGCCTCGATGCTGGGCCCACTGAAACTTCAGGTCCCACTGCAGAGCCCGCATCCGCCACCTAGCGTGAGGTACCAACAGGATGCAGGAGGCCATCAGCCCCAGAAGCCGCAGCACCAACCTGACCGAAACCCAGGACAGAGGCCGGAAGATTGAAATCAGGGCCTGAATGTCCCGGACCCGCTGTTCCGGCGGATAGACCCGGAACTGCGCCGAATCGAGAACCGCCCCTATGAAAAGGAGCTTCTGGGAGGGACTCAGGTGCGACTTCGGCACATTGATGGAGAACCCCAGCGAGTGCAGGAGGTCGGCCGTAGTCTGGAGGTGGGAGACGACTTGCTGGGACGAGCCCGCCTTCAACAGCCAGTCGTCGAGATAGGGGAAGACTGGAACCCGTGATCGGCGCAGATGAGCTGCGACCACCACCATCACTTTCGTGAACACCCGAGGGGCACTGGTGAGGCCGAAGGGGAGCACGGTGAACTGAAAGTGCTCCTGACCCACCGTGAACCGCAGGTAACGCCGGTGGGCCGGCAGGACGGGGATGTGGAAATAAGCGTCCTGCAAGTCCAACGCTACCATCCAGTCTCCAGGGTCTAGGGCAGCCAGAACCTGAGCTAAAGTGAGCATCTTGAACCGTTCCTTCCGTTGGAAGGAGTTCACGCTCCTGAGGTCCAAGATCGGGCGTAGGCCCCCTTTGCCCTCCTTGGGAACCAGAAAGTAGTGGGAATAACAACCACGACCTACTTCTGGACCAGGAACGCGCTCGACGGCCTCTTTGGCCAAGAGGGCCGAAACTTCCTCCCGTAGAAGATGCAAATGAACCCCTGACATACGGTGGTTCTGCGGCGGCATGGCTGGAGGGGTCGTCTCGGACGATTTGCAGCACCCACCTGTCCGACGTGATGGAGCGCCAGTGGAGCAGGTGATGGCGAACTCTGCCGCCCACTAGCGTTGAATGGGCCTGAAAGCTCGGACTAGGAGGGCTTTGAGGCGGATGCTGCCGGGGTGGATGTGAACTGACTGGCACGTTGACCTCCAGTACCGCCTCTGCGGAATCCACGTCCGCGTGCAGGTTGGTTCTGCGGCCGGTGGCTGGGCGGACGTGAGGAGGCGCCCCTTCCTTGGCCACGAAAGGGGGGAAAGGCAGAAGTTTGCAGCCGCGGGGCCGAAAGACCCATGGACTTGCCCGTGGCCCGGGAGTTCTTGAACTGAGCCAGCGCACTGTCCGCCTTCTCACCAAAAAGGCGAGTGCCATCAAAGGGCATGTCCATGAGGGAACTCTGGACATCCCCCGAAAATGACGTGGACCTCAGCCAGGCGTGACGCCGAAGCGCCACCGTGGTGGAAATCGGCCTACCCAGCGAGTCCGTGGTGTCAAGTCCACACCGTATGGCGTGCCGTGCTGCATCTTGACCGTCAGCAAGTGCTTGAGTGAGTCGTGTCCCGGCCTCCACCGGGCACAAGGGCAGCACATCCTCCACCGTATCCCACAGAGAGTGGGAATAATGGTCCAAAAGGCAAGCGGTATTTAAAGACCGCAGCCCCAAACACAGGGACGAGTACAGTTTCTTGCCAAACTGTTCCAACCTCTTGGATTCCCGATCCGGAGGAGCGGACGGGAAGGAGGATTGGGAGGTTGAGGCCTGGATAACCAGACTCTCGGGGTGGGGTGTTGGGAGAGGAAACTGGGGTCGCCCGGAGCAGGGCGGTGGCGCCGGGCAACGTTCCGGTCCACAGGAGGGACTGTGGAGGGCTTGGACCAAGTGCCCTGCAGAACGTCTATGAGGGCCTCATTAAACTGCAGCAGAGGCTCAGTGGAGCTTGCTGTCGGTTGAAGGACCTCTGTGAGGACATTAGTTCTCACGGCCACAGCAGGTAACTCCAGCCCTAGGGCTATGGCAGCCTTGCGCAGCACTACTGAAAAGGCAGGACCCTCCTCCGAGGCCACAGTCGGAGGAGAGATGAAACCAGTGTCCGGGGAGTTATCCAGACCGCTGGCATCCCCCAATTCCTCTGCCCAATCTGAGAAAGTTGGGCCTGAGCGGCCATAGGGTCTGCAGACCCCTCCCAGTCGCCCTCGTCATCCGATTCCCGATAAACAGGAGGAATGATCGGAGCCGGGCAGTAGATGAAGCGTTCACCAATCGGCCGCCGGTAGCGGCGTCGGGCAGCGCCACGCCGGCGTCGGGCCCGGACCGGGGCTAAACTGGGGAACGACGTTGTCCGGGGACGGGGTCGGGAGTAGAACCGGTGTCGGCGCCTGCGGAGGAGGCGTCGTGAGGTCGACCGGCGCCGACAGAGATCCAGGCCTGGATCCCTCGGGGACCTGCGGCATCGGGGCCGGAGCCGTAGACGGCGCCGGGGCCGGAGCCGCCGGCACGCAAGGTCGCCCAGTCAAACCTGCAGGGCCTGAAGGCGTGCCTAAAAGCGTCGACGGCAGAGCCAGGCTCTTCTGGCCGAGAGGAAGGCACTGACCTCCGCCGGAGTCGCGTCAGTCCCAGGGACCGGCGGGTATGGGGACGGACGCGGATTCTGCGGCTCCGACGGAGCCGCGGGGGGTGGGACCACCCTGACCCTCAGCCGAGTCGCGCGACCGGCGAGGGGAGTCCGAAGAGCGATGTCGTCTCTTGGACTTCTTGGAGTGCTTCGACTTACCCGAAGACCCCGACGAGCGATGACGATGGCTGTGGCTCTACGATCGGTCCTTGGACCTCTTCCTGGACCGGGACCGAGAGCGGCGCAGAGCCGAGTGCCGAAGCTCGAGAAGCTTACGGGACCGCTCCCGCCTAGCTTTCGACGTCAAGGCCTGGCAATCGAGGCACGACTCAGCGTCATGGTCGGCCCCCAGGCAATAAAGGCACCGTCACCGACATCAGGCGATGACAGGCGTCACAGGCTTTGAAACCAGGCATCCTACCTGCACCAGAGTCGAGTCGATAGACTAAAAGAAGTCAAAAAAGTTAGTCAAAAAATGACTAGGGGTAAGCTCTTCCCGGATCGGCGCTTAGTGGCGCGGAAAAAAGAAGAACTGACGTCAGCGCGCGAGGGCGGCGTCTAAGTACTCCGGCGTCATTCCGGCGCGCGATGCCAACGACGGACGCGGAACCGCAGACGACACCTAGCGACGCACAAGGGGTATTGCTACAAAAATCTTTCCGGATCCAGCCTGACGCCTGGGGATATTCTAAGGTGAGGAATCTAACTAACGTGTTTCTTTCAGATAAGGCTCTCACCTGAGTCTGGGTAGTTGGAGCAGTCCATTCCATTTTGGTCTGGATTTTGCTCTGCAATGGTTGAACCTGGCCTCCACCTACAAGGTGGCCCAGGTACACAACCTGACTCTGCGCTATCTGGCACTTAGTAGCCTTGATAGTTAGGCCTGCTTTTTGCAGGGCCTCCAAAACATTCCTTAGGTGGACCAGGTGATCCTCCCAGGTGGAGCTAAAGACAGCAATATCATCTAGATATGCTTCACTAAAGCCTTCCATAATGAGAACTGGAGAACTGTGAGAACTGTATTCACCAACCTTTGGAAAGTGGCAGGTGCATTCTTCAAATCAAAGGGCATCACCACAAATTGATAGTGCCCACTAGGGGTAGAAAATGCAGTTTTTGGCTTTGCATCATCAGCTAGTCTGATCTGCCAGTAGTCAGCTGTCAAGTCAAATGTGCTAAGGTACTTGGCTGAGGCCAAAGTATCTATAAGCTCATCTGCCCTTGGTATTGGATGGGCATCAGTCCTGGTGACTGCATTGAGGCCTCTGTAGTCCACACAAAACCTCATCTCTCGTTTTCCACCACTGGTGTGAGGTTTTGACACAAGGGCCACTGGACTAGCCCAAGGGCTATCTGAGGGCTCAATCACACACAGATCCAACATTTTCTGGACTTCTGTCCTGATACAGTCCCTGACATGGTCAGATTGCCTATAAATCTTATTTTTATTAGGCAGACTGTCCCCAGGGTCCACTTCATGAGTGCACAAGGCAGTCTGACTTGGAGTCAGTGAAAACATATGTCTGTACTGATTGAGAACATGTCTGCAATCAGTTTGCTGCTGGGCAGTGAGGCTGCCTGCCAAGGCTACACCATCAACTGACCCATCATCAGGATTCTGTGAGAGGAAGTCAGGGAGTGGGTCACTCTCTTCCTCCTGTCCCTCATCAGTTGCCATGAGCAAGCCCATGTCAGCCCTGTTCACATATGGCTTCAGTCTGTAGACATGGAGAACCCTATGGGGACTCCTAGGGGTTCCAAGGTCTACCAAGTAGGTAACCTCCCCTTTCTGTTCAACAATAGTGTGGGGTCCACTCCACTTGTCCTCAAGAGCTGCTGGGGCCACAGGCTCCAACACCAACACTTTCTGTCCTGGCTGATAAACAGTCAGTACAGCCTTTTGGTCATGCCAGGCTTTTTGCAGTTCCTGGCTAGCCTCAAGGTGTTTGTTTGCCTTTTTCATGTACTCAGCCATCCTGGAGCGGAGACCAAGTACATTGTCCACTATGTCTTGCTTTGGGGGCTTGAGAGGTAACTCCCATCCTTCCTTCACCAAACACAAGGGACCCCTGACAGGGTGACCAAACAGAAGTTCAAAAGGGCTGTAGCCAAACCCCTTCTCAGGCACCTCCCTGTATGCAAATAAAAGGCAGGGCAAGAGAAGGTCCCATTTCCGCATAAGCTTCTCTGGGAGTCCTTTGATCATGCCCTTTAAGGTTTTGTTGAACCTTTCAACTAAACCATTGCATTGTGGGTGATAGGGTGTGGTGAATTTTTAATTCACTCCACACTCCTTCCACATTGCAGTTAAGTAACTTGACATAAAGTTTGCAACTCTGTCAGATACTACCTCCTTAGGAAAGCCTACTCTTGAGAACACACTCAGGAGAGCTCTTGCCACTACAGGTGCTTTAGCAGTCCTTAGGGGAATTGCCTCTGGATACCTGGTGGCTTGATCCACTACCACCAGTATAAACCTGTGCCCAGATGCAGTTTGAGGATCCATGAGACCAATTATGTCAATCCCAACGGGAACCCCCACCACAGGTAGTGGTATCAGGGGGGCCTTTGTAGTGCCACCTGCTTTGCCACTGGCTTGGCAGGTTACACAGGAGCGACAAAACTCCTTTGTGTTTTCAGACATGTGTGGCCAGTGAAAGTGAGGAACAATTCTGTTCCAAGACTTGTTCTGGCCTGAGTGTCCTGCTAGGGGAATACCATGGGTTAGTGTCAATAGGAAACCACTAAAATTCAGAGGTATAACCAACCTCCTGGATGCACCAGGCTTGAGGTCTCTACTCTCTGAGTAAAGGAGTCCATCATCCCAATAAACTTTATGGGTGCCACTAGCATTCCCAGCAGCCTCATCAGCAGCTTGCTGTCTGAGGGTTTCAAGAGTGGAGCAGGTTTTCTGCTCCTGGCTCAGATCAGACCTGCAAGGACGCGCTGTCCCCAAGAACTCAACCTGATCAGGTTCAAGCTCCTCTGGGACAGTTCCTTCTTCAGGCTCAAGATCATCTCCCTGAGGAGACTGATCAGTTTCCTGAGACAGGTGGGAAGGCTCTGCCTTAACCCTACTGCTCCTCCTCTTGTGAGGCACCTGGTCCATTATTCCAGAATCCAGGGCCTGTCCAGCTTTTGACATTTTAGCCTGTGACCTAGTCACAGCAAAGACATGTGCAGGGATCCATAACATTTCTGCATGAGTCCTGAGTTCCACTTCAGCCCAGGCTGAAGTTTCCAGATCATTGCCAAGCAAGCATTGTACTGGTAGGTCTGCACTTACCACAACCTTCTTACGGCCAGGTACCCCTCCCCGGGAGAAGTTAACAACTGCCAGAGAATGGTCTGTTCTGACATTGCTAGCATTGGTCACTTGGTACATTTCACCAAGTATAATCTGCCCAGGATCCACAAGATCTTTTGTCACCATAGTGACACTTGCTCCTGTGTCCCTGAAGGCCCACGCTTGTACCCCATTAATTAAAGGCTGCTGTCTGTATTTGCCCAGGTTACTGGGGCTCACAAAGGGGGACATATCCATGCCCCCATCTCTGACAAGCACAGCCGGAGTTGGTACTCTGATTAGGCCAGAGTCTATCTCAGAAACCAGGGTCAACCCTACTACACCCTTATTCTGTTTATTCCCACCACCAATTGTAACTGTACTAGGGGGAACAGGTGCCTTAGGGGCATTGGTGGCGGTTGGAGTATTTTCTTTAGCCTTGGCGCAGGCACTAGTCCAGTGAGTTTTCTGCTTACAGATTTTGCACCAGGGCTTCTTTTGGCCTTTTCCCTTTCCTCCTGGGGTTCACCCCCTGAAGAAGATTTTTGGGGCCCTTGTGAAGACTTCTGGTCTTTACGCGTCTCCCCACCCTTATCAGAGTTTTTAGAATCTTGCTTCTTAGGGTCACCACCTTGGTTCTGTACTTTCTGCCTCACCCTGGTTCTGACCCATTTGTCAGCCTTCTTTCCCAATTCTTGGGGTGAGGTCAGATCAGAGTCTACCAGGTACTGGTGCAACAGCTGATTTTGACAGTTGTTAAGAATCTGCTCCCTCATTATCAGATTGTACAATCCTTTGAAGTCACACACTTTACTGCCCAATATCCAACCTTCCAGAGCCTTAGCAGCACAGTCAACAAAGTCAACCCAGTCCTGATTCTGTGCCTTTTGGGTATCTCTGAACTTTAACCCGTATTGTTCAGTGGGTAGGCCAAACCCATCTATCAGAGCACTTTTCAAGACTTTGTAATCATCAGCATCCTCTTCTCTTACAGTGAGGAGCTTGTCTCTACCTTTGTCTGCAAAGGAGAGCCATAAGATTGCTGCCCACTGACCTTGAGGGACCTTCTGTACTTTACAGGCCCTCTCCAAGGCAGTTATCCATTTGTGGATGCCATCCCCACTCTGGTAGGGAGGGACAATCTTACTTAGGTTTCTATGGTCATAAGACCTCTCCCTATCTCTAGGGAAATTGCTACCACCAAGGGACTCTAGTCCCTCCTTTTTAGTAGCTCTGTAGAGCTCCAGGGCTTTCCTATCTAAGGCCATCTGCTGCTTTCTGAGGTTGAACTTGTCTTGCTCATACTTCAGTAGTCTCTCTCCCCTCTCCTGGGAGGTTTCCCTCCCTCTATGAGAAGAAATAGAGGTTCCAATAGAGGAGTTAGACTGAATAGATCTCCTTGACAGAGATCTAGCCCTTCTAGCCCTGTGTTCAGGCCTACCAGGAGGAATGAAGGAAGGAGCATTATTGTCCTCATCCTCATCCTCATCCTGATGGTCTGTGTCCACCAGAGTCTGGTCATTGTCACCAGTCTGGTCAGTATCAGAGTTAGGGTCAGGGGAGTTTCCACCCCTGGATCCATTCTCAAGTGCTGCCCCACCCACAATGTTTCCATCTACAGGCCCACTAGGACTTGTAATGTTATCCAGTTTCAGTATCTCTATAAGATGCTGTGTGGATGGACTTTTGCCAGTCTTCAGCTTCCTAATGGTGCATAAGGCCCTAAGTCTAGCAAAGGAGAGATCCTGATACTTGTAGGGAAGGAGCTCACTGGTTCCTGGTAGGGAATCAGAGGTTCCTGGCTGGCTATATATTAATAATGTGATGTGGTGTGTTGCACTACCTACACTAGTGTGGCCTACTAAACTCTCTTGAGTTGTAGAAAGGGTGTGCTATCCCTTGACACACAACTCTAAGTTCAGTAGAACTTACTTTAGCTAAACTTGATATTATATGCACCTCAGGTACCTTTAGTGATTTTCAGTTGATCAATTCAATTGAGATTATCTGGTAAAACAATAGCACGCTGGAATCCCACACGCTGCATACCGATGTGAGAAGGTGGCCTGATATATGCTGTCCACTAGTTCTAGTGGGCACCTTGTATCAGTCCAAACAACCCCTTATGGTGATAGGTTAAAGACAACCTTATGTGAAAGCTATCCTAGTGGTAGCTATGGAGAGCAGCCTTCAGGCTAAGTCTTGAAGGAATGTAAAGCAGCTTGTTTTACCAGTCTATAATCTCTTGAATGATCAAATGAAAAGACAACCACACCAGGTATATATTCAAAATATAGGTATTTAAGATAAATCACACCCCTCTAGTCTCTTTATGAGACTGGAGTTCGAAGTACTTCAGTTACAAGTGTTAAGCATCAGTAAAAGCACAATTACATGTTTGGGCCCTAGGGGCGGACCAAACCATATACTAAAATTGTGGTATAAGAACCACGACTGAGATAGGCAAGGTGCCGATCACCTCTAGAATCGCTGGGACCCCAAGGAACCACCCAAGGTAGGGACGTCGGGGACCCAGGGGAGCCGTGTCCTGTGTGGAAACACAACCGCGGGTTCCTATTACTTTCTACGGGGAATGTCGCGGTTGGAATTTTAAAGATTAGAGACACTTCAAATCGAACTAGGACCAAACCCTTTTGGACTTAGACAGTTCTAGGGCTAGCACCCTCGAGAGTACCGGAGTACTTGAGTTACCTCACCCAGGGAAGCCGGGTGCATAGGTGTCTTTTGGTGTCGGTTCGTGTCGTCGATTCCAATGGAAGCCTTCAAAGAACTGCTGCTGCCGAGAAGGGGAGAAGTGTCCAGAGAGATCCAAGCCTGGATCTAGGATGTAAGAAATCTGAAAGCAGAGGGGACAGAGTCTGGGTCACTTGCCAGTGACCTAGGGCAGGATAGACCAATGCCCACAGATGTCGGGTGCTTCAGGTGAGTTGTCGAGTGTCTTGACTCTTCAGCCACGAGGTCCAGGAGGTGTCGACAAAGTCCACGTGCTGGATTCGAGCTGTCCCATGAAGTCTGTCGAGTGCTGCGGTGTCGATGACCAAAAAGGACCCAACAAGCCTTGGCAACGGCAAGTCTCAGGAAATCAGAGAAAGGACTGCGGTGCAGACCAGCAAGGTCTGATGGACTCACCAGCAAGGGTAAGTAAGCACAAGTCTGGAGCAACAAGAATAGCACAAGTAGAAGTGGAGTTGCCTTCGTGGGGACCTGCTAGCCAACGGGCTAGTGATCGCGAAGGAGCCTCGAGCGGTCGCACTTGGAGCTGGCCCACAGGTCACTCGTGGAGTGGAGGCCAACAATCTTCATTGCATGAGGTGCTCAAGGCTGGGGCTACTCGGAGCCCAAAGCACAACTTCGAGGATGACCTGGAAGGTGTTGTTGCTGCAAAAGTTCACGGTGTCCAGGGGTCATGGTTCCACGTTACCCACGATAGCCACGGGCCTCAGCTTTGCTGTGGACTCAGGGTAGCCTTGGGGAAGTCTGGAAATCCACCTCTGGTGATGCAGAGACTTTGGCGTCCGGCGGGAGCTTCAGCAATGCAGACCGGTCAGTTGCTTCTTTGGTGCCTGCCAAGCAGGGGAGTCACTCCTTGACCCAAAGGGAGATTTCTTCCGTCTTCTAGTCGTGATAGAAAGCCGAAGGTCCAGGATATATGTTTCAAAGGTTCGTCCAGGGTAAACTAAAGTCCTAGGAACTGTGTTCTTATACTTATACTAAGTTTAGGGGATGGACTAACTCTAAGGCTCCACCTATGGGTGGGCCTGGGGTGGGGGTGGTTACACCCCTTCCCCTTTGTCCAGTTTCGCGCCAGAGCAGGGGCTGAGTGCCCCTGCAACCAGTTTGAACCGGGCTATGCACAGGAACACCTTGTGTGCCCCAGGCAGTGTCTCAAAAGCATTCACTGAATGCACCCACCCTGCCCCAATACACATCTGCCTGTCTGGGGAGGTGGTTACACCTCCCTGTGACAGGAAACCTATTGTCCAGGCCTCCATTCCTGGAGTTTACCCCAGCAGCAGGAGGCCAGACCCGTGTCTGTGGCAGTGGCATCCATTTTGTGATGCCAGGGCTTTGAAAGGATTTAACCGGGTTTAGCCAGTGTGAACATGTCTCTCCCTCTAGAAGGGTGTAATGCTACCCCCACTGCTAGGACTGGCGGGGGGTAGTATTCCAAAGCGTTTGACACCAAACACGACATGTTTTGATGCAGCCATTCCAAAGTTAGCATTTACCGCGAGGTTATAATGCACTTAAGAGTTTATGGTATGGCTGTATCACAGAACAGCCATAAGGAAGTATTTCCGAATGCTGCAGAGGGGCTCTTCACCTTCTTCTTGTGCTTTGACTTAACCGAAGACGAAGACTTGGTTGAGGAGTGATGGTGGTGATTCCGCGACTGGTCCCGTGACCTCCCTCTCAACCGGGACCTCGAGCGGCGTGGAGCTGACTGCTGGGCCTCCAGAAGCTTTCGGGACCGCTCAAAGACTTTGGATTCATGGCCCGACAGTCTTAGCATGACTTAGGGTCTTGGTCGCGCTCCAAGCACCAAAGGCACGCGAGGTGCGGATCCGTGACTGACATCAGCTAGTGACAAGAGTAACAAGGCTTGAAGCCGGTCCGTCGATGTGACATCCCTGCGTGCATCAGGAGTCGAACGACTCGGAAAAGATGTCCACAAAAATCAAAAAACACTAGTCAAAAAATTACTAAGGGTACCGATCTCTGGATCAGTCCTGGCTGGCGCGGAAAAAGAAAGAACTGATGACAGTGCGCAGGGGCGGTATCCAAGTAGATACTGCAATGCGATGAATGGGTAGTCCACCGACGCACCTACTAACGAGCAGGGGTACTGCTGAAGAAAAAATCTCCAGATTCAGTCCGACCCCAAGGGGTAATTCTAGGGTGAGGAATCTATAACTATTAGTCTCTTTCAGATAAATTGTTTCAGCTGGGCAGGGGTTGCGCAAGCTCTAGGAAATTCTGGAAGGTGAGGAGCTGACCCAGACTCAAGCGCCATGGCTGACGGGTGGGTGCTGGGCATAGATCTGTGGCATTGTTTCTGCGCCTTGTCAGAAGATTCTGATTTCTTGGCTATTTGTGGGACTTACCTGATGATGACTTAAAAAGTGATGATGACCAACAGGAAGAACCTCACAAGCAGTTACCGGACCTTCCTCGAGAACAGGGCCTGGAGCAGTGTGGAGTACTCTGGAATCAGGCTTAGGTGGGAAACAGCGTTTACATCGTATGCGCTACAACTTATGTGATTACAACGCAGTCATTACAACGGCCGCGTTGTTACAATGCAAGCCATTACATCGCAAGTCATTTCTACGACTTGCTGTAGGTGGCGCGCAAAAATAAGGAATAGTATAATTTACTATTCCAACACCTTCTCTACTGTTGCACACGCTGGAGTTGGAATAGTAAATTATACTATTCCTAATTCAGCGCGTCCCCTACAGTAAGTCGTAGAAACAACATGCAATGTAATGGCTTGTGTTGTAATCGCATGCTTTGTAGAGCATGCGATCAAACATCGCATATTCCGCTTAGATACCTCTCCCAAATCGCCTTAAAGTTTATCACTTGGCAGCCTGGTAAGGCCTTGGAGTCGTGTCCCTGCTCCAGGGAAGAGAGGCAAACCCGGTGGAGGTCTGTCACAGTCACCAGTCTTTGACAGGATCAACAGGGTTTAAAGGCCACTGGTTTTTCTGGCAACATCCCTGAACCATACTGGGAGTGTAGCTCAAAAAGAACTTCGCCAAAAAGGAAGTAAAAGCAGAGACTGACATAGCTCTCCCTGGATCTGCGCAGATGGAACGGAAATAACAGAACTGAAGTCTGTGCGCTGGGGTGGCACCAATATAGGCATCAGCACATCACTTCTGTCGAGGAAGACGTTTATGATGCCTACGTGGAACCGATCAATGCCACCTACCGACGTGCAGAGGTACTGCTCATGATTTTTCGGATTCAGCCTTGTGCCTGGGTAATATTCTAAGGTAAGCAATCTGCAAGTAGAAGTCTCTATCAGATGCAGGAGTACTCAGAGTCTGAGGCGACAGGCACTCTTTTTTTTACTTGGCTCCTGAAGCCAATGTGATAAAATCCGTGTTGACTTAGAAGGAGATCTTGTTCTCAATGTCGAGAGATATTTCACTAGTGTTTTCAATGTTGATGGCTGCTTTGTAGTCGAAAGCTTCTTCAACATCATTGGGTTTTCGACTGCAGCTATCATGCTCCCTTCAAAGTTAAGAGGGGTTTCAACGTTGCTTTTGTCAAAGTAACTGTTGATGGCAAGCACGTGAGAATGTTACCTGACTTATGTCATTCTTCTCGATGTTGATTGGGAGCATCTCCTCTTCCTCTGATGATTCTCCGCCCTGGTCTATCCCTAGGGGAGTCCTTTGAGCAGTAGGAGAGAACTCTGGTGGAAGAATGACCTTCCCCAAGGCCTTTAGCTGAATCAGCAGCTGCTTCTCGTCTTAAATTCATGTAGCCTGATCTTCTCTCTGTACTAAAGATATTTTCAGTAGAAATTCTGAAACTGGCTGCAAGTTTCTAGAAGATGCTCTTCTGGAGGATTGACAAGACAGACTGTGAGGGTCTGAGTGGGCCGTCTTCTTCCCACGAGAAGGGCACTTCACAAAGAGTGAAGGCAACCTGAAAAAATATTGAATTTTCGGTCAGGAAATGATTTAAATATACTATGTGTCTTAAAAGGCAGGAAGTGAAACAAATAGGCAAATGTTTTGGAGAGATTTGCAGTGAATTTAGAGCTAAAAAGGCAAAGCTCAGCACTCAAGGATCCTATTTCCAGAAGCCAGGAAAAATTAACTGGCCTGTCACCTGTGGAGCATGGTGGGATACAGGGTGTAAGATGAGGACCTTAAAAGCACAGGTACGGTTTTTTCCATGCTTTACATCACAGCCTATTGGCTAACTTTGTCCTTCATTTCCTTTTCCGTTTTAAGAAAGGTTTGTGAAAGAATTTCTATGGTCACTTTTTTGACCATTTTTATGTCATTGGCTTCCATTTTAAAATGAAAAATAAATGGAATTTTGGCGTTTTTTATGAGCTGCAAACATATGTTACTGTCTATTGTATAAATATTATATATGTTTAAACGCACATATGGACAAGTTACTTACCTTCAGTAACGTCTTGTCTGGTAGAAACCTGATCTAGCGATAGATTCCTTACCTTTGAACTTCCAGGCGTCGGGCTGGATCTGGACGTTTTTTCTCAGCAGTATCCCTAACCACCGGTAGGTGGCGTCGGTCGACTCTGCCTCACATCGTCGGTGTCTTGTTCGTCGTATGCCACTCTGGTGCGCTGACGTCAGAAGCGCGAAGCCAGAAAGTGACTGACCATGGTGTGTGTTAAAAAATTAACAACATAGGCCGTGAAGGGGAACATCCCTGACACTTAAAACCAATCCTGCAGTGCGGGGAGGATGGGTGGGTTGGTAAAGAAAAAACAAGTTACTTACCTGTAATCTCTTCACATGCTTGAATCTTTACCGTAGTCATTTAGTAACCAGATAACCTCATTAAAGAACATTCGAACTCCAGCCAATTACATCACAGACCCAGAGTATCCATCCCCTGCAGGGCCACCATTCCTCAGATTTTGAGCATGAGTGTAGTTAGCAAAATAAGAGGTATGGAAGGTCCACCTGGAAAGGGAGGCCGAGGCCTGCATGCAAATCTATAAAATATGTTAATACTGGAGAACCACGTTATACAGGTAAGTAACTTGTTTTTTCTCCAGTATTGTATCTTTTATAAATTCACATGCTTGAATCAGAATAGTAAGCAGTACATAATAGTTAAAGGAGGTGGGAAAAAACAGGTGAACCATCCCACCATGCGACCATAGTAGTATAACAAGAATCGAAAACGAGCAACATAGCCTCTGTGTGTGTGTGTGTGTGTGTGTGTGTTTATATATATAAATATGTATATATATAGATATGTGTGTGTATATATATATATATATATATATATATATATATATATATATATATATATATATATATATATATATATATATATATATATACGTATATGTTGGCTGGTGGGAGGAACAGGTTCTTAGAAAAATCTACAAAGCAATGTATGCCACACACGTTTTGTACTGGCTAAGATTAATTGATGACGTTTTCATCATTTGGAAGGGCGGCCAAGATAGTGCAGTAAATTTCATCCAAGAAATCAACAACATCACTATTAATCTTAAATTTACATCACATATTAGCGATTAAAGTGTGGACTTCTTGGATGTGAGAGTTTATGTGTCCGATATGAAGCTCGAGACAACACTGCACTGCAAAACAGCAGCAGGCAATTCCACGCTGCATGTGAAAAGCTCTCACCCCTAGCACTTTGCTAAAGGCAACTCCTTTGGGGAATTCCTTAGGCTTAAAAGTATTTGCAGTACTAAGGCTGAATTAGATAAATGCCTACACAAAGCCAAGGAAAGATTCCTGAATGGGGGTAAGGTGATAAAACTCGGTGATGCCATGAACAAAGCCAATACTAGAACTAGGGAGCCCCTGTTACAGTAACTATGATATGGAATCTGAGCAAGAATCAGTAGCATCAGCTACAACAGATGAGAATAAAATTAGACTCATCACCACATACAACTGTCAGGAACAGCAGATAAGGTCAATCATTAACAAAAATTGGCCAATATTACTTACGGATGGAGTAATGGCACCTAGATTACCGACATTACCCACATTTACCTTTAGACGAGCATCATCCAAGAGATCTCAGTTAGTTAAAAGTAGCCCAGAGATCAGCCAAAGTACCTCTTGTCTAAAACCAAAGCAAGGATTTTACAAATGCTCCTCCTGCAGGGATTGTAAGTTTGGTGTAAATACAACACACTAGTCGACACCCTTTAGTCCCACTAAGGTAGCTATCAGAGGTAATTTTAACTGCTGGACAGAGTATGTGGTTTATGTGTTGGAATGCACCTGCGGCTTGAGATATGTTGGGAGTACCAAGCTTGGAGGTACATGTAAGAATTCTCCTGCACCTGCGAGACATAGTCAACAGTGATGCCTTCGATGCCAAGACCCGCTACGAGTGGAACCTCCTCCCTCCCTTGCAAAGATTCAGGCGTGACACTGGCACCTGGAAAACGCTCCCCCAGTCACTCCTTGGACGAGCAGCGCTTTTTAAAATAATGGCACTGCCCCGTTTTCTCTATGCCCTCCAGAACTACCCGGACCCAGTCCCGCACGCGTTTTTTAAAGACATCGAAGCTACACAAAGGGACCTATTATGGGGCGGGAAACCACGCATAGCACTCCAGAAATTAACTCTTGGTTGGTACAACGGGGGCATTGCCCTCCCCGATATCAGAAAGTACTACTGGGCAGCACACCTATCTGCCATAAGAACAAGTTACTTACCTTCGGTAACGATGTATCTGTAAGAAACATTAGTTAGTTAGATTCCTCACCTTAGAATATCCCCAGGCGTCAGACTGGATCCGGAAGATTTTTCGTCAGCAATACCCCTTGCGCGTCGCTAGGCGTCGTCTGCGGCTCCGCGTCCGTCGTCGGCGTCGTGCGCCGGGATGACGTCGTCGGAGTACTTAGACGCCGCCCTCGCGCGCTGACGTCAGTTCTTGTACATAGCCTTCCGCGTCAGGAACGCAGAGCCATGCAAAGACCGACACTGGTGCCAAAAATAAAATCTAGGGCCCTGAAAGGGATAGCCTTAACCCTAGATGTCAGTTCGCAGAACGGGGAGGATGGGAGGGTCGGTGAGGAATCTAACTAACTAATGTTTCTTACAGATACATCGTTACCGAAGGTAAGTAACTTGTTCATCTGAAAGAAACACGTTAGTTAGATTCCTCACCTTAGAATAGATACCCAAGCAATACCATCCCCGGTGGTGGGTCTGCGAACCAAGATCACACCAGAAAGTCCTGGAGGACAGAACGGCCAAAGAAGCCATCCCTCCGGACTTGGCTGTCAAGGCAATAATGCCTGGCAAAGGTGTGTAGCGAAGCCCACGTCGCCGCCTGACAGATGTCCTGCAAAGGGACTCCCCGTCCCAAGGCAGTAGTAGCCGCCGTGGCCCGAGTAGAATGGGCGCGCAGCCCAACAGGAGGGTCCTTTTTAGCCAAGGAATAGCAGATTTTTATACACAAAACGACCCACCGAGAGATGGTTCGTTTGTGCACAGCTTTCCCCTTCTTAGCGCCCACGTACCCAACAAAAAGCTGGTCGTCCACCCGGAACTGTTTTGTGCGGTCCAGATAAAAGGAGAGCGCACGTTTTGGGTCCAGACGGTGGAGCCTCTCTTCCTCTTTGGAAGGATGCGGAGGCGGAAAGAAGGTGGGCAAGGTGACAGACTGCCCAAGGTGAAATGGAGTCACCACTTTAGGAAGAAAGGAGGGACGAGGCCGAAGGACAACCTTGTCCGGATGAACAGACAGAAAAGGAGGCTTTGAAGATAAAGCCTGGAGCTCACTCACCCGTCTAGCCGAGGTGATGGCTACCAGAAAAGCAGTCTTTAGAGTTAGAAGACGAAGAGGGCAATTGTGAAGAGGCTCGAAGGGAGCGCACATCAGGAATGTCAAAACCAGATTCAAGTCCCACTGAGGCATCACAAAAGGGACAGGAGGGAACGTGTGTGTAATGCCTTTGAGAAAGCGTGTAACCACAGGGGACTTGAAAAGAGAAGGCTGATCAGGAAGCCGCAAGAAGGCGGAGATGGCAGCAAGATAACCTTTCAGGGTGCCCAGGGCAGAGCCCTGCCGGGCCAGAGAAAGAAGGAAGAGGAGAACCTCAGAAAGAGGGGCGGAAAGGGGATCCACAGCCACAAATTTGTTCCACCGGCAGGCGTATACCGACTTTGTGGAGGGACGCCTGGCTGCCAGAATGATATCACAGACTTCAGGAGGCAAGTCAAATGGCATCAACTGCCGCCGCTCAATCTCCACGCATGGAGGTGGAGGCTGGACAGGTTCGGGTGGAGGACCGTCCCCTGCTGCTGCGACAGAAGATCCTCCCGAAGGGGCAGACGTATCGGGGGATCGGTCAACAGACTGAGTAGCTCGGGATACCAGTATCTTCGTGCCCAATCCGGAGCCACCAAGATGACTTGGGCCCGGTCGTGCCTGATCTTCTTCAGCACTCTGGGCAGAAGTGGTATAGGCGGAAAGGCGTACAACAGACCGCAACTCCACTCGTGACGAAAAGCGTCGCCGAGCGAGTGCCGCCTTGGAAATTCCAACGAGCAGAACTGCTGACATTGCGCGTTCTCTTCGGTGGCGAATAGATCTAACCAAGGCTCTCCCCACTGCTGAAAGAGGCCTTGCGCCACTTCGGAGTTCAGACGCCATTCGTGATCCATCATGCACCGGCGGCTGAGTTCGTCTGCTCTGGCGTTCAGAGAGCCCGCCAGATGTTGAACCACCAGGGTGACGCCCTGGTGTTCCAGCCATGTCCAGAGGCGCAGAGCCTCCTGACAAAGGGTCCACGACCCCACCCCGCCCTGTTTGTTGCAATACCACATGGCGGTGGTGTTGTCCGTGAACACCTGCACGACACTTCCCCTGACAGAGGGAAGGAAGGCTTTCAGTGCAAGCCGGATCGCTCTCAACTCCAACAGGTTGATGTGGAGACGAGACTCCGCCGGAGACCAGAGGCCTCTGATCTCCGCCTCTCCCATATGGCCACCCCATCCCAGGAGGGACGCATCCGTCACTACGACATGCTCTGGTTGGGGAAGGGAGAGGCTCTTGCCCTTGACCCACTCGCGGTCCGTGAGCCACCACTGCAACTGTTGTGCAGTGCCCTCCGAGATCAAGACATGGTCGGACAGGTTGCCGTGATGCTGGGCCCACTGAAACTTCAGGTCCCACTGCAGAGCCCGCATGCGCCGCCTGGCGTGATGCACTAGTAGGATGCAGGAGGCCATCAGCCCCAGAAGCCGCAACACTAGCCTGACCGAAACCCGGGATAGAGGCCGAAAGATGGGAATCAGGGCCCGTATATCCCGGACCCGCTGTTCCGGTGGATGGACCCGGAACCGCGCCGAATCGAGAACCGCTCCGATGAAGAGGAGCTTCTGAGAGGGACTCAGGTGTGACTTTGGCACGTTGATGGAAAACCCCAGCAAATGCAGGAGATCCGCCGTAGTCTGGAGGTGGGAGACGACTGCCTGGGGCGAGCCCGCCTTCAACAACCAGTCGTCGAGATAGGGGAAGACTGGAACCCCTATTCTGCGCAGATGAGCTGCGACCACCGCCATCACTTTCGTGAACACCCGAGGGGCACTGGTGAGGCCGAAGGGGAGCACGGTAAACTGAAAGTGCTCTTGGCCCACCGTGAACCGCAGGTAACGCCGGTGGGCCGGCAGGACTGGGATGTGGAAATAAGCGTCCTGCAAGTCCAACGCTACCATCCAGTCTCCAGGATCTAGGGCAGCTAAAACCTGAGCCAACGTTAGCATCTTGAACCTTTCCTTTCGGAGGAAGGCATTGACGTTCCGGAGGTCCAAGATAGGGCGTAGGCCCCCCTTGCCCTTCTTGGGAACCAGAAAGTAGTGGGAATAACAACCACGACCTACTTCTGGACTCGGAACGCGCTCGACGGCCCCCTTGGCCAAGAGAGCCGAAACTTCCTCGCGGAGAAGATCCAAATGATCCCCCGAGATACGGTGGTGCTGCGGTGGCATGGCTGGAGGGGTCGTCTCGAAGGGGAGGGAGTAGCCCCTTCGGACGATATGCAGCACCCACCTGTCCGATGTTATGGACCGCCAGTGGAGCAGGTGATGGCGAACTCTGCCGCCCACTGGCGTGGTATGGGCCTGAAAGCTCGGACTAGGAAGGCTTTGAGGCGGATGCTGCCGGGGTGGATGTGGGCTGACCACGTCGGCCTCCATTTCCGCCACGGCGGAAGCCACGTCCGCGACCGCGCGCAGGTTGGTTCTGCGGCTGGTGGCTTTGCGGACGTGAGGAGGCGCCCCTTCCTTGGCCACGAAAGGGGCGAAAAGCGGAGGTGTGCGCCCGCGGAGCCGCGAGGCCCAAGGACTTGGCCGTAGCCCGGGAGTCCTTAAAGCGGTTCAGCGCACTGTCCGCCTTCTCACCAAACAGGCGAGTGCCATCAAAGGGCATGTCCATGAGGGTTGTCTGGACATCCCCGGAAAATGACGTGGACCGCATCCAGGCGTGGCGGCGGAGCGCCACCGTGGTTGAAATCGCCCGACCCAGCGAGTCCGTGGTGTCAAGCCCACATCGTATGGCGTGCCGTGCTGCATCCCTCCCATCGGCCAGAGCCTGGGTAAGACGCGTCCGGACCTCCTCCGGACACAGGGGCAGCACGTCCTCCACCGTATCCCACAGGGAATGGGAATAACGGTCCAAGAGACAGGCGGTATTTAAGGACCGCAGGCCCAAACTAAGGGACGAAAACAATTTCTTGCCGAACTGCTCGAGTCTCTTGGAATCCCGATCCGGCGGAGCGGTCGGGAAGGAGGATTGGGAAGTAGAGGCCTGGATAACCAGACTCTCGGGGGTGGGGTGTTGGGACAGGAAACTGGGGTCGCCCGGAGCAGGGCGGTGGCACCTGGCAACGTTCCTATCCACAGGAGGAACTGTGGAGGGCTTGGACCAGGTGCCCTGCAGAACGTCAGTGAGGGCCTCGTTGAACGGCAGAAGAGGCTCAGTGGAGCTTGCTGAGGTTTGAAGCACCTCAGTGAGGATGTTAGTCCTCACAGCCACGGCAGGCAACTCGAGCCCAAGGGCCTCGGCCGCCTTGCGCAGCACCACAGAAAATGCTGCACCCTCCTCCGAAGCCACGGTCGGAGGAGAAGTGAATCCAGTGTCTGGCGAGGTGTCCAGCCCACTGGCCTCCCCCAGTTCATCTGCCCAGTCCTGAGAAAGCTGTGACTGAACAGCCAGAGGGTCCTCGAACCCCTCCCAGTCGCCCCCTTCTTCCGATTCCTGATAAACAGGAGGAATGATCGGAACCGGACTGTAGAGATGGTAGGACTCAAGCGGCGTCGGATGCGGCGTCTGCGGACGCCGTGCCGGCGTCGGGTCCGGATGAGGGCTAAACCGGGGTGTCGGCGTCACAGGCGTCTGCGTCGGCGGCGCCGGTGACGGCGTCGGTGGTTCAGGCGTCGGCGCCGGTGGAGGAGTGACTAGGTCAACCGGCGTCGACTGGGGCCCAGGCAAGGGCCCCGCGGGGACCTGCGGCGTCGAGACCGGAGTCGTCGACGGCGCCGGGGCCGGAGCCGCCGGCACGCGAGGTCGCCCAGTCGAGTCCGCGGGGCCCGAAGGCGCGCCAGCGGGCGTCGACGGCGGGGCCAGGCTCCTCATGGCCAAGAGGAAGGCACTGATCTCCGCCGGCGCCGCGTCAGCCCCAGGGACCGGAAGGTATGGGGGCGGACGCGGCACCTGCGGCTCCGCCGGAGCCGCGGGGGTGGAACCACCCTGACCCTCGGCCGAGTCGCGCGACCGGCGAGGGGAGTCCGAAGAGCGATGTCGCCTCTTGGACTTCTTGGAGCGTTTGGACTTACCCGACGACTTGGAGCCGGACGAGCGATGGCGTCGGCTAGGGCTCCGCGAGCGATCCTTGGACCTCCTCCTGGACCGGGATCGCGCACGACGCGGAGCCGAGTGGCGAAGCTCGAGAAGCTTGCGGGACCGCTCCCGCCTAGCCTTCGAAGTCAGGGCCTGACAGTCGTTGCACGACTCCGCGTCGTGGTCGGGGCCTAAGCAGTAGAGGCACCGGCGGTGGTGATCGGTCACCGACATCAGTCGATGACAATCCTCACAAGCCTTGAACCCAGGCATCCTACCGGCACCAGATGTCGACAGACAAGGATCAAAAATGATCAAAAAGGATTTAGTCAAAAAAGACTAAAAGGGGTAGCTCTCCCGGATCTGCGCTTACTGGCGCGGAAAAAAGAAGAACTGACGTCAGCGCGCGAGGGCGGCGTCTAAGTACTCCGACGACGTCATCCCGGCGCACGACGCCGACGACGGACGCGGAGCCGCAGACGACGCCTAGCGACGCGCAAGGGGTATTGCTGACGAAAAATCTTCCGGATCCAGTCTGACGCCTGGGGATATTCTAAGGTGAGGAATCTAACTAACGTGTTTCTTTCAGATACCAATGTATGTACAGTAACAGGGATGACCCAGCCTACTGTATGGATAGGTGGCTACTCCGGGTGGAGATTTTACGAGGGCGCTTTACTCTAAACCAGGTGTCCCTTCACAGGACCTACCAGACACTCGGTACAGCTTTGGCACGAGGTCAACCGCAACTTGGGGTGGGCCAATAGACTGACACTCGCAACTCCTCTCTGGGACTCTGAGCAGCTGGGCACACTGGGGCGGACTAAAGGATTCGACAAGTGGGATCTCATAGGTATCTCCCGTATAGGGGACCTCTGGGGGCAAAATGGAGTGGTGTCCTTTACTTCACTACAGCAGACACACGAGATGGCAGACTTGGAATACTTTAGGTACGCACAAGTCAGACACTCCCTGCAGGCCAACATCCCAGCTGGGTCGTCATTGCCAGAGTCCCCCCTCTTGAAGATAGGTTGCTCGACGGACACCTGCCAGAAAGAAGCATATCCCTTACATATAAAAAACGTATCCATCGCACTCCAGACCCTTTACTGGCATTGAGGGAGAAATGGGGGAGGGACGGTCTAGAAATAGACGACGAGGAATGGCAAGAGGCACTCTCTTCCCCTAAGGAAGTCACCATTTCAGCGAAATTAAGATTGATCCAATTAAAAATTCTCCACCCGGGTCTACCTCTCTGGACGGCAACTAGTGCTAATGGGTAGGAGTGAAGATGGGATGTGTAGGAGACAATGTGGCCTGGAGGGGACCTTCCTGCACATACTCTGGGAGTGTCCGTTAATTCAGAACTACTGGAAAAAAGTACATGAGTGTGGTTTGGGGGGTTACTCTACGACTTGAGGTCAAAAGATGTCTCTTGAATATCTGGGAGCCCACAGACTTGAATGAAAAGGGCAAGCTCTGGATGGCACTTGGACAGATGGTTGCCAAGCGAAATATAACTCGACTTTGGGGAGCAGCAGTGCCACCGACAATCAATGCTTGGAAAGAGGACATGGACTGTTGTATGGCACGGGAGAAAACAGTGTATGTGGCCCGTTGTTGTCCTCGAAAATGGATAACGCTCTGGACTAAATGGAATGTTTATCGTGGAAATGTGTGTGAACCCGCGTCTGTCCCCTCCCATGACGAGTAATTTATATTCTGAAGCCAATGAAAAGTGACACTGTAGTAAAGTAAGTTAACATAATGCACAATGACACAGCCTGTAAAAGACACTGTACCCTGGAATGTGGAAATGACCACTCGTATAACATGACCTTTCTTTTTTGATGTTTAATAAAAAAGAACTATAAAAAAAAACAGTGATGCCTCATACCCGGTGGCACGTCATTTTAAACCTGTACATCAGAATGATCTAAGTTGCCTTACTTTGTTATAGATGCCATTCCGATCTATATATCTTCGATGTGGTGGTAACGAACAAGTTACTTACCTTCGGTAACGATATATCTGTAAGAAACATTAGTTAGTTAGATTCCTTACCTTAGAATATCCCCAGGTGTAGGAGAGTAGGGTCTGCAATCCTATGATCACCCCGATTTTTTCGCTTTTGCTTCATTGGTTTACGACTTTCCCCGGCTGTGGGCCTGCCGATCAGACCCACAGCCTAGCTGTTCTCTCTCGAAATTAACACACATGTACATTAGGTGCATCCACTAATTGGAACTGGGCCGCCTTGTCAGTCCCTGTCTCAGCATACCACAGGTATCCAGGGCATCGGTGTACCCAGGGCCTACCAGGGGCTGCAGCATGTATTATGCCACCCCTGGAATGGCCGCCCAAATCTGACACAACTGGCTGCACGACAGCTGGGGCCACGTGGTGTAATCACCCGTTGCTGTAGGTGTAGTATTCCTACACCTAACCCTAAAATGGACACATGGATTCCTATCAGTCACTCCTATGGCAGGCCTTATCAATCCTGAAGGCAGAGTGCGGGGAGTCATGTGGGATGGTGCTCTGGCGCGAGCCGAGCCAGTCGACGGCTTGCGGAACCAAGTCCTAATAGCCGTTCCATGGTGACGCGGGCCAGCTATTTGCTAACTTTGGCATCGCATCACCTACACATGTCGAGTAAGGTGTCATACGAATTGGAATACGAACCCCTCGCTAGTTCTGGCGACGGGGTTAGCATTCCCCCCTTCTAGAGGGGCACGACATGGAAGTAACCCTGAACCCCGGTTAAAGTTGACTCAAGCCTCAGCATCACAAAATGGATGCTGCCACCAGACACAAGTCTGACCTCCTGCTGCTGGGGGACCTTCCAGCGAAGGGAGTTTGGACAAAGGGTTTCCTGTCGAGGGCGGTGTTAGCACCATCCCAAACAGGGTTTGTGTATTCCAGGTAGGCAGGGCTGAAAGGAAGGTGATTGCCAGTGGCACCCCGGTGCTCACTGTGCATAGCCCGGCTCAAACCAGTTTCGGGGGCACACCAGCCCCTGAGCTGGCGCGAAGCCGGACAAAGGATAGGGGTGTAACTACCCCCCTCCTGGCTCCACCCATAGGTAGAACCTAGTCACGGGCCAACCCCTTTTTCTTAGAATAAAGGTAGGAGCGAGTCCCCTTCCCAAATTGGATAATCAGATAATCGGATACCTCCGAATCACGAACCACTTTCCACGAAAGGAACTCTTGACTATTTCTGAAGACTCTCCCTTGTGGCTAAGGAGTAGCCACCCTGCACCAGCAGGCACCAACTAAGCGCTTGCGGTTTGCTGTAAGTCTCTCCTACGGATCAAGACTGCCCAGCTCGACGAGACCCGAGTACCCTGCCATCTCTGACCTTTTACCTGCCTCATCAGCCCAGCTGAGAGTCGTAGGTGTGACGAGACCTGCGGGACCGGCTATCTTCAGAACCTGCACGACGCTTATCTAGCACGCCCACCGAGGGACCCTCGAGTGAGTGCACCTAGGGTTTGAGAAGCCCTAAACCCTGAGCAGCTCCAGCTTCGAAGTCTGTCTCCCCAGCATCCACGAGATCTGCGTGGGGGGCCCTTCCGCTCCTTGCTGTTCACCGCGTTGTCCGACCACTTGCCGACCGGCTTGTGGCCCTCTTCACGACGCTCCAAGATTATTTTGCATCCCCGGTCTGGTTGCTCCAGACTGGCTCTTGCTCCCCTTCAACAGAGGAGTACCCCGGACCCTCCTGGTCCACTCCCGACGCCATCTTGACTCCCCCGCTTGGGTTGCCACTGCCAAGATCCGCTGCCCCTTCCTGGGCCCAGCATCATCGACAGCAGACACCTTCGTGGGACAGCTCGCCCTCCATCCTGGTCGCCGCCGCGCCTCCTGGTCCGAGGAACAGCCGAGTCCGACGTCACCCACTCACCTGGTCGAGGTGACTTCAGCCGGTACCCTCCTGGTACCCACCCGATCGCTGGTTAGCGGTTGAGAACTGAGTCCCCTCTGCTTTCAGGTTTTCCTTCACCACCGATCCAGGCTTGGATCGCCCTGAACATCGTCACTGGTCGCCTGCCAGCAACTTCTTCTTTCAGGCTCCTGAGACTACACGAGGACTCCCGACATCTTGCCGAACTTCACGCAGCCGCAGCCTCCGGGCTAGGTAAATCGAGCATCTCGGTGCTCCATCGCAGGTTCGCTCTACAAGTGTCCAGTTCCTTTTTCGTTTAGTCCCACTGATCGGAACACTCCGGAATCAGTACCTCCAGACTCTAACCATTCGCATTTCACTGTTAGTGTAGATGGTTTCTCGTGCCCCTCGGGCATTTGTGTAAATTGTGCAACTGAAGTATTTTCCTAAGAGTTTTGTAGTGTGCTTAGCTCCCTGACTCATAAAGAGCCAGGGTAGTCTTGTTATAAATAAATATCCTTTTATTTTCATAACAACTTGTGTGGTGTCCTTTCACTTGGTGTTCAAGGGGTATATGTGATGGTAAACAGCCGGCTTAACACGCCCTCTAGAGTTTAGCCTAAGACTGCTCGTATCCACGCTACTAGGATAGCTGGTCTAAAAGGTTGACTTACAACCAATCATCAATAAGGGTCGTTTGGAATGATACACAGTGATCACTAGAATAGTGAGCACTACATATCAGGCCAACTTCTCACATTGGTGAGCAGCGGTTGGGATTTGAGCTTGCTGTTGTTTTACCACACACGTATCCTAAGAATATCGCAGTGAAAGATCACATAAGTACCCAGGTACATATAACTTAACTTAGAATACTCCGAGTTCTACTGAACCGGCTGTTGTAGTGTAACAGGGCTTAGCACACCCTGACTACAACTCCTAGCAAGGGATCAGTAGGTAAACCCATAGTGTAGGTAGGTGCAACACTTACACCTCACTAGAAAAGCATGTCGATCCACGGAGAGTCTTCGCAGACTCCCTTAGTGGTCAGTGACCCTCCACAGGTCGTGTCACGATATGCAACTCTTAGCTTCAAGGAGATGCGACAACTGTGTGCCTCCAGGAAGCTAAACCAGGGTTCTAACCCTACCATCGCAATTCTGATAGGTCTCTTAGAGGCGTACGATGCTAGGAGGTCCTCTAACACAGGTCCCCCCAGTGCAGATGGGAACATGCCTCCCTTAGAGGGAACCCTCGGTGACCCCGACCTCGACCTCCACACAGAGGAGGAGGACGAGGACGAGTTATCGGGAGACGAGGCAGACAAAGGTCCAGTAGTAGTCAGCAGGCTTACTAGGACCAACTTAAGCAGGCATGAGAATGGAACTGGGGGAGCCCCGGGCCCACGCTCAAGCAGGCTTAACCTTGGGAACGGACGAGCTAGGTCTCTCTCCAGAGGCTCCGGCAGATCGGTTCATACACATGTCTCTCAGGCATCTTCTCCGAGAGGAATGACGTCCCTTCAGAGAAGGGAGCATGAAGCGAAGATGAGGGAAGTCAATCTGAGGATCGAGCGGGAAGAACTTGCCCTCGCCAAAGAAAGACTTGCCTTGGCCCGAGAACAGAAATTGAGTGGGTTAGATCCCACTGGTGGCAGCAGTCTCAATAGAGAGAAAGACAGGGGTATAGACACTAGACACCTGAGTAAAATAGTGCCCCCCTTTAAACAAGGGGACGACATCCACAAGTGGATAACTGCCTTGGAGAGGGCCTGCACTGTCCAGTGCGTCCCCCCAAGTCAGTGGGCAGCTATACTGTGGCTTTCCTTTGAAGGTAAAGGAAGGGACAAGCTCCTCACTACTAGAGCTGAGGATGCTAACAACTACCAAGTCCTGAAGAACACACTGATTGATGGGTTCGGCTTAACCACGGAACAGTACCGGGTGCTGTTCCGGGACACCCAGAAAATTCAGTCTCAGGATTGGACTGACTTTGTTGATTGTGCCACTAAGGCTTTGGAAGGCTGGTTGCTGGGTAGCAAGGTTACTGATTACACAGGATTGTACAATCTTATCATGCGAGAACAGATTTTAAACAACTGTCAGAACCAATTGTTGCATCAGCACCTTGTCGACTCGGATCTGACCTCTCCCCAAGAATTGGGAAAGAAGGCAGACAGATGGGTCAGAACAAGGGTCAAGCAGAACCAGAACCAGAACCAGGGTGGTCAGAAGAAAGCAGACCAAAAGGGTAACAAAAACGAACAAAATGACCAGAAGTCTTCGACAGGTCCCCAACAAACCAAAGAGGGTGGGGGTCAGGCTTCACAGAAGAAGAAGACTCAAGAAGGCCAGTCAAAAAGGTGGTGCCAATACTGTAAAAGTAAGACTCACTGGTTTAGTGAGTGCACCAAGAAAGGAGGGCAAACTCCTACCACTGCAGCCCCTAAGGCACCTGCGCCCCCTAGTACAGTCAGCAGTGGTAGTGCGCCTCCCAAGGCATTAGTTGGGTTAACCTTGGGAACCGAGGGGAGTGACGACTTAGTCGGCACGCTCACTCAGGCCGTCCTTGTCTGTACAGGGGATATGGATATGTCCCCTGATGCCAGTCCCAATACTTTGGGCAAATACAGACAGACACCTTTGATCAATGGAAAAGTGGCTCAGGCCTACAGGGACACGTGTGCCAGTGTCACCATGGTGACGCCTAACTTCGTGGACCCTGGACAGATCATGCTAGGTACCAGTTACCTAGTGACCAATGCCAGCAACGTCACTACCAATCACAGTATGGCAGTTGTTGATTTCTCCTGGGGAGGGGTAAGTGGCCCGAAAAAGGTTGTGGTTAGTTCAGACCTCCCCGTAGAATGTCTGTTGGGCAATGATTTGGAAACGTCACAATGGTCAGAAGTGGAGCAGAGGACTCACATGGAGATGTTAGGCTTGCCAGCACATGTCCTTGCTGTGACCAGGTCACAGGCCAAAAGATGCCCCACTGAACAGGTGCTGGATCCTGGAAGAACGGACCAGACACCTTCCAAGAAAAGGAGCAGTAAGGGTAAGGCTTCGCCTTCCCCCTTGCCCCAGGTCGTGGATCAAGTCTCCGAGGAGGCTGACCTTAAGGAACTGAGGGAAACTGAGCCGCAAGAGCTTGAACCTGGTCAGGTTGAGTTTCTGGGCTCAGGGGGACCCTCCAGGGAAGACCTGGGGAAGGCACAGTTAGACTGCCCCTCACTTGAACCCCTCAGACAGCAGGCCGCTGCTGAGGCTGCAGGGAACGCCACAGGTACCCACAAAGTGTACTGGGACGATGGACTCCTGTACTCTGAGGCAAGAGACCCCAAACCTGGTGCGACCAGGAGGCTGGTCATCCCCTTGTCTCTGAGAGGTTTCCTTCTCACCTTGGCCCACGAGATTCCCCTTGCAGGTCACTTAGGCCAGAATAAGACTTGGGACCGAATTGTTCCACACTTTCACTGGCCCCACATGTCCAAAGATACGAAGGAGTTTTGCCGCTCCTGTGTCACTTGCCAAGCCAGTGGTAAGTCAGGTGGCACGACAAAGGCCCCCCTCATACCACTACCAGTGGTGGGGGTACCCTTTGAGCGAGTGGGGATCGACATTGTCGGACCAATGGAACCCCAGACAGCATCAGGGCACAAGTTTATACTGGTGGTGGTGGACCACGCCACCAGGTATCCTGAAGCTATTCCCCTTAGGACCACTACAGCCCCTGTGGTGGCACGGGCCCTACTTGGAGTGTTCTCCAGAGTGGGCTTCCCTAAGGAGGTCGTCTCAGACAGAGGTGCAAACTTCATGTCGGGATATCTGACTGCTATGTGGAAGGAATGTGGTGTCAATTACAAATTCACCACACCCTATCACCCACAATGCAATGGGCTTGTTGAGAGATTCAACAGGACCCTAAAAGGGATGATTCACGGACTACCTGAAAAGCTTCGGCGGAGATGGGATGTCCTGATACCCTGCCTCTTGTTCGCCTACAGAGAGGTCCCGCAGAAGGGGGTTGGCTACAGCCCTTTTGAGCTTCTGTTCGGACATCCTGTAAGGGGACCCCTTTGTTTGGTAAAGGAAGGATGGGAGAGACCTCTCAGAAAGCCGGCATCAAACATTGTGGACTATGTGCTCGGTCTCCGCTCGCGGATGGCGGAGTACATGGAAAAGGCGTCTAAAAACCTTGAGGCGAGCCAAGAATTACAGAAAGCTTGGCACGACCAAAAGGCTGTCCTGACTGTGTACCAGCCTGGACAGAAGGTGTGGGTGCTGGAGCCAGTGGCCCCAGCAGCACTCAAAGACAAATGGTCTGGGCCCCACACGATCATTGAGCAAAAGGGAGAGGTCACCTACCTGGTAGACCTGGGAACTCCCCGGAGCCCCCACAGGGTGCTCCATGTAAACAGGCTCAAGGCATATGTCGACAGGGAGGGCATGGGCTTGCTCATGGCCACAGATGAGGGACAGGAGGAGGAGAGTGACCCTCTCCCGGACCTGCTCTCTCAGAACCCTGACGATGGATCAGTAGATGGTGTTGTCTTTTGTGGCAGCCTCTCTGGACATCAACAAAAGGATTGTAAACAGGTTCTTCAATCCTTTCGACATATGTTCTCTCTGACACCCAGTCAGACCAAGTGGTGTACCCATGAGGTCGACACTGGGGACAGTCTACCCGTAAAGAGTAAAATCTATCGGCAACCTGATCACGTCAGAGACTGCATCAAGACCGAGGTGCAGAAAATGTTGGAGCTGGGAGTCATTGAACCCTCGGACAGCCCCTGGGCTAGTCCCGTAGTGCTCGTGCCGAAACCTCACACCCAGGGCGGTAAGAAAGAGATGAGGTTTTGCGTGGACTACAGAGGTCTCAATGCAGTCACTAAGACTGACGCCCACCCGATACCAAGAGCAGACGAACTTATCGACCGGTTGGCCTCGGCCAACTACTTAAGTACGTTTGACCTGACAGCTGGGTATTGGCAAATCAGGTTAGCTGAGGAGGCCAAGCCCAAAACAGCATTTTCTACCCCGGGTGGGCATTATCAGTTCGTGGTAATGCCCTTTGGTTTGAAAAATGCACCTGCCACCTTCCAAAGGCTGGTGAATCGAGTTCTCACTGGGTTGGACGACTTCTGTGCGGCGTATCTGGACGATATCGCTGTCTTTAGCTCCACCTGGGAGGATCACCTGGTCCACCTGAGGAAAGTGTTAGAGGCCCTGCAGAAGGCAGGCCTCACTATCAAGGCCACCAAGTGCCAGATAGGGCAGACACAGGTTGTATACCTAGGCCACCTTGTAGGAGGGGGTCAGGTTCAACCGTTGGAGAGCAAAATACAGGCCATACAGGACTGGGCTCCTCCAACCACCCAGACTCAGGTTCGAGCTTTCTTGGGCCTGACTGGTTATTACCGGAAATTTGTCAGAAATTATGGATCCATTGTGACCCCGCTAAACGACCTGACAAGTAAAAAGATGCCAAAAAAAGTTCAGTGGACAGCAAGCTGTCAGAAGGCATTCGATGACCTAAAGCAGGCCATGTGCACAGCACCTATCCTAAAGAGTCCAGACTACTCCCGACCATTCATTGTCCAAACAGACGCTTCGGAGCTGGGTGTGGGAGCTGTTCTATCGCAACTGAATTTTGATGGTCATGACCAGCCCATAGCTTTTATTAGCAGGAGGCTGACCCCCAGAGAGAAGAATTGGTCAGCTATTGAGAGGGAGGCCTTTGCTGTGGTTTGGGCCCTGAAGAAGTTGAGGCCATACTTGTTTGGCACTCACTTCAAGATTCAGACCGACCATAAGCCCCTCTTGTGGCTAAATCAAATGAAGGGTGAAAACCCCAAACTACTTAGGTGGTCCATTTCCCTACAGGGGATGGACTTCACAGTGGAGCATAGACCTGGCACTGATCATGGCAATGCAGATGGGCTCTCCAGGTATTTCCACTTAGAGCAAGAAGACTCACCTGGTCAAGGTTAGCTTATTGTCCCAAAGTTTGGGGGGGGGTCATGTAGGAGAGTAGGGTCTGCAATCCTATGATCACCCCGATTTTTTCGCTTTTGCTTCATTGGTTTACGACTTTCCCCGGCTGTGGGCCTGCCGATCAGACCCACAGCCTAGCTGTTCTCTCTCGAAATTAACACACATGTACATTAGGTGCATCCACTAATTGGAACTGGGCCGCCTTGTCAGTCCCTGTCTCAGCATACCACAGGTATCCAGGGCATCGGTGTGCCCAGGGCCTACCAGGGGCTGCAGCATGTATTATGCCACCCCTGGAATGGCCGCCCAAATCTGACACAACTGGCTGCACGACAGCTGGGGCCACGTGGTGTAATCACCCGTTGCTGTAGGTGTAGTATTCCTACACCTAACCCTAAAATGGACACATGGATTCCTATCAGTCACTCCTATGGCAGGCCTTATCAATCCTGAAGGCAGAGTGCGGGGAGTCATGTGGGATGGTGCTCTGGCGCGAGCCGAGCCAGTCGACGGCTTGCGGAACCAAGTCCTAATAGCCGTTCCATGGTGACGCGGGCCAGCTATTTGCTAACTTTGGCATCGCATCACCTACACATGTCGAGTAAGGTGTCATACGAATTGGAATACGAACCCCTCGCTAGTTCTGGCGACGGGGTTAGCATTCCCCCCTTCTAGAGGGGCACGACATGGAAGTAACCCTGAACCCCGGTTAAAGTTGACTCAAGCCTCAGCATCACAAAATGGATGCTGCCACCAGACACAAGTCTGACCTCCTGCTGCTGGGGGACCTTCCAGCGAAGGGAGTTTGGACAAAGGGTTTCCTGTCGAGGGCGGTGTTAGCACCATCCCAGACAGGGTTTGTGTATTCCAGGTAGGCAGGGCTGAAAGGAAGGTGATTGCCAGTGGCACCCCGGTGCTCACTGTGCATAGCCCGGCTCAAACCAGTTTCGGGGGCACACCAGCCCCTGAGCTGGCGCGAAGCCGGACAAAGGATAGGGGTGTAACTACCCCCCTCCTGGCTCCACCCATAGGTAGAACCTAGTCACGGGCCAACCCCTTTTTCTTAGAATAAAGGTAGGAGCGAGTCCCCTTCCCAAATTGGATAATCAGATAATCGGATACCTCCGAATCACGAACCACTTTCCACGAAAGGAACTCTTGACTATTTCTGAAGACTCTCCCTTGTGGCTAAGGAGTAGCCACCCTGCACCAGCAGGCACCAACTAAGCGCTTGCGGTTTGCTGTAAGTCTCTCCTACGGATCAAGACTGCCCAGCTCGACGAGACCCGAGTACCCTGCCATCTCTGACCTTTTACCTGCCTCATCAGCCCAGCTGAGAGTCGTAGGTGTGACGAGACCTGCGGGACCGGCTATCTTCAGAACCTGCACGACGCTTATCTAGCACGCCCACCGAGGGACCCTCGAGTGAGTGCACCTAGGGTTTGAGAAGCCCTAAACCCTGAGCAGCTCCAGCTTCGAAGTCTGTCTCCCCAGCATCCACGAGATCTGCGTGGGGGGCCCTTCCGCTCCTTGCTGTTCACCGCGTTGTCCGACCACTTGCCGACCGGCTTGTGGCCCTCTTCACGACGCTCCAAGATTATTTTGCATCCCCGGTCTGGTTGCTCCAGACTGGCTCTTGCTCCCCTTCAACAGAGGAGTACCCCGGACCCTCCTGGTCCACTCCCGACGCCATCTTGACTCCCCCGCTTGGGTTGCCACTGCCAAGATCCGCTGCCCCTTCCTGGGCCCAGCATCATCGACAGCAGACACCTTCGTGGGACAGCTCGCCCTCCATCCTGGTCGCCGCCGCGCCTCCTGGTCCGAGGAACAGCCGAGTCCGACGTCACCCACTCACCTGGTCGAGGTGACTTCAGCCGGTACCCTCCTGGTACCCACCCGATCGCTGGTTAGCGGTTGAGAACTGAGTCCCCTCTGCTTTCAGGTTTTCCTTCACCACCGATCCAGGCTTGGATCGCCCTGAACATCGTCACTGGTCGCCTGCCAGCAACTTCTTCTTTCAGGCTCCTGAGACTACACGAGGACTCCCGACATCTTGCCGAACTTCACGCAGCCGCAGCCTCCGGGCTAGGTAAATCGAGCATCTCGGTGCTCCATCGCAGGTTCGCTCTACAAGTGTCCAGTTCCTTTTTCGTTTAGTCCCACTGATCGGAACACTCCGGAATCAGTACCTCCAGACTCTAACCATTCGCATTTCACTGTTAGTGTAGATGGTTTCTCGTGCCCCTCGGGCATTTGTGTAAATTGTGCAACTGAAGTATTTTCCTAAGAGTTTTGTAGTGTGCTTAGCTCCCTGACTCATAAAGAGCCAGGGTAGTCTTGTTATAAATAAATATCCTTTTATTTTCATAACAACTTGTGTGGTGTCCTTTCACTTGGTGTTCAAGGGGTATATGTGATGGTAAACAGCCGGCTTAACACGCCCTCTAGAGTTTAGCCTAAGACTGCTCGTATCCACGCTACTAGGATAGCTGGTCTAAAAGGTTGACTTACAACCAATCATCAATAAGGGTCGTTTGGAATGATACACAGTGATCACTAGAATAGTGAGCACTACATATCAGGCCAACTTCTCACACCAGGCGTCAGGCTGGATCCGGAAAGATTTTTCGTCAGCAATACCCTTGCGCGTCGCTAGGCGTCGTCTGAGGCTCAGTGTCCATCGTCGGCGTCGTGATCGCCGCGCTGACGTCAGTTCTTGTACATAGCTTTCCGCGTCAGGAACGCAGAGCCATGCAAGAGACCGACACTGGTGCCAAAAAATCTAGGGCCCTGAAAAGGATAGCCTTAACCCTAGATGTCAGTTCGCAGAACGGGGAGGATGGGTGGGTCGGTGAGGAATCTAACTAACTAATGTTTCTTACAGATACATCGTTACCGAAGGTAAGTAACTTGTTCATCTGAAAGAAACAAGTTAGTTAGATTCCTCCCCTCGGCCAAAGAAGCCGTCTCTCCGGACTTGGCTGTCCAGGCAATAATGCTTGGGAAACGTGTGCAGCGAGGCCCACGTTGCTGCCCGTCAAATGTTCTGCAGAGGGACTCCCCGTCCCAGGGCAGTAGTAGCCGCTGTGGCCCGAGTGGAATGGGCCCTCAGCCCCACAGGAGGTTCCTTCTTAGCCAAGGAATAACAGGTCTCAATGCACAAAACGACCCACCGAGAGATGGTCCGCTTGTGCACTGCCCGCCCCTTCTTAGCGCCCACGTAGCCAACAAAGAGTTGGTCGTCCACCCTGAACTGTTTCGTGCGGTACAGATAGAAGGAAAGCGCATGTTTTGGGTCCAGACGATGGAGCCTCTCTTCCTCTTTCGAAGGATGCGGAGGCGGTAAGAAGGTGGGCAATGTAACAGACTGACCGATGTGAAAGGCAGTTACCACCTTAGGGAGAAAGGAAGGACGAGTCCTGAGAACAACCTAGTCCGGATGTACAGAGAGGAAAGGAGGTTTAGAAGAAAGAGCCTGGAGCTCACTCACTCGTCTAGCAGAGGTGATGGCAACCAGGAAAGCAGTCTTAAGAGTCAGAAGACGAAGAGGACAAGTATGAAGTGGCTCAAAAGGAGCGCACAACAGATAGGTTAACACCAGGTTCAAGTCCCACTGAGGCATTACGAAAGGGACAGGAGGAAACATGTGAGTAATACCTTTAAAGAATCTAGCAACAACAGGAGACTTGAAAAGAGAAGGCTGATCGGGAAGCCGTAAGAAGGCAGAAACAGCTGAAAGATATCTCTTGAGGGTGCCCAGCGCAGAGCCCTGCTGGGCCAGGAAAAGAAGAAAAAGGAGAACTTCAGAAAGAGGGGCGGAAAGGGGATCCACAGCCTTTGCTGTGCACCATGCCACAAATTTGTTCCACCTGCAGGTGTATACCGTTTTAGTGGAGGGCGCCTGGCTGCCAGAATGACATCACAGACTTCAGGAGGCAAGTCAAATGGCATCAACTGTCGCCGCTCAATCTCCACGCATGGAGGTGGAGGCTGGACAGGTTCGGGTGGAGGACCGTCCCCTGCTGCTGCGACAGAAGGTCCTCCTGAAGAGGCAGTCGAATCGGGGGATCGATGGACAGACTGAGTAGCTTGGGATACCAGTACCTTCGTGCCCAATCCGCAGCCACAACGATGACTTGGGTCCGGTCGCGCCTGATCTTCTTCAGCACTCTGGGAAGAAGTGGTATAGGTGGAAAGGCGTACAATAGACAGCAACTCCACTCGCGATGAAATGCGTCGCCGAGCGAGTGCTGCCTTGGAAATTCCAACGCGCAGAACTGATGACATTGCACGTTCTCTTCGGTGGCGAATAGATCTAACCAAGGCTCTCCCCACTGCCGAAAGAGGCCTTGCGCCACGTCCGAGTTCAGACGCCATTCGTGATCCAGTATGCACCGGCGGCTCAGTTTGTCCGCCCTGGCATTCAGAGAACCTGGCAGGTGTTGAACCACCAAGGTGATGCCCTGATGTTCCAGCCATGTCCAGAGGCGCAGAGCCTCCTGACAAAGGGTCCACGACCCCACCCCGCCCTGTTTGTTGCAATACCACATGGCGTTGGTGTTGTCCATGAACACCTGCACTACATTTCCCCGGACAGAGGGAAGGAATGCCTTCAGTGCAAGCCAGATCGCCCGCAGCTCCAATAGGCTGATATGGAGCCGGGACTCCACCGGAGACCAGAGGCCTCTGATCTCCGCCTCTCCCATGTGGCCCCCCCATCCCAGGAGGGACGCATCCGTCACCACTACGTGCTCCGGTTGGGGTAAGGAGAGGGATCTGCCACTGACCCAATCGTGGTCCGTGAGCCACCACTGCAACTGCCTTGCAGTGCCCTCCGAGATCCGGATGTGGTCGGACAGGTTGCCCCGATGTTGGGCCCACTGGAACTTCAGGTCCCACTGCAGAGCCCGCATCTGCCACCTGGCGTGATGTACCAGCAGGATGCAGGAGGCCATTATACCCAGCAGCCGCAGGACCATCCTGACCGAAACTCGGGATAAAGGCTGAAAGATCGGAATCAGAGCCTGAATATCCCAAACCCGCTGTTCTAGAGCATAGACCCGACACAGCGCCGAATCCAGAACCGCTCCAATGAAAAGAAGCTTCTGGGAGGGACTCAGATGCGACTTCGGCACATTGATGGAGAACCCCAGCAAATGCAGGAGGTCGGCCGTAGTCTGGAGGTGGGAGACGACTGCCTGGGGCGAGTCCGCTTTCAACAACCAGTCATCGAGATAGGAGAAGACTGGAACCCCTAATCTGCGCAGATGAGCTGCGACCACCGCCATCACTTTCGTGAACACCCGAGGGGCACTGGTGAGGCCAAAGGGGAGCACGGTAAACTGAAAGTGCTCGTGGCCTACTGTGAACCCCAGGTAACGCCGGTGGGCCGGCAGGACGGGGATGTGGAAATAAGCGTCCTGCAAGTCCAACGCTGCCATCCAGTCCCCAGGGTCTAGGGCAGCCAGAACCGGAGCTAAGGTGAGCATCTTGAACTTCTCCTTTCGGAGGAAGGCGTTAATGCTCCTGAGGTACAAGATAGGGCGCAGGCCCCCTTTGCCCTTCTTGGGAGCAAGAAAGTAGTGGGAGTAGCGACCCCGTCCTACTTCTGACCCAGGAACGCGCTTGATGGCCCCCTTGGCCAAGAGGGCCGTAATTTCCTCCTGTAGAAGTAACAAGTGATCCCCCGACATGAGGTGGTACTGCGGTGGCTTGGCTGGAGTGGTCGTCTCGAAGGGGATGGAGTAGCCCTTTCGGACGATTTGCAGCACCCACCTGTCCGAAGTGATGGTACGCCAGTGGAGCAGGTGATGGCGAACTCTGCCTCCCTTTGGCGTGGAATGGGCCTGAAAAGTCAGACTAGGAAGGCTTTGAGGCAGATGCTGCAGGGGCGGATGTGGGCTGACCGGCTCTCTGTCCCCCTGCTCGGCCTCGGCGGAACAACGTCCGCGACCGCGTTGAGACTGGTTCTTCGGCCTGTGGCTAGACAGACGTGTGGGGGCGCCCCTTCCTTGGCCACGAAAGGGGCGAAAAGCGGATGTTTGCGGGCACGGGCCAAGAGGCCCAAGGACTTGGCCGTAGCCCTGGAGACATTAAAGTGCTCCAGCGCACTATCCGCTTTGTTGCCAAAGAAGTGACGGCCATCAAAGGGCATGTCCATGAGTGTGCTCTGGACATCCCCGGAGGAATTCCTGGATCTCAGCCAGGCGTGGCGACGAATCGCCACTGTCGTCGCAATCGCCCTACCTAGCGAGTCCGTGGTGTCAAGCCCTCATCGAATTGAGTACCGTGCTGCATCCCGCCCCTCAGCAAGAGCCTGGGTGAGCTGTGTCTGGGCCTCCTCCGGACACTGGGGCAGTACGTCCGCCACCGTATCCCACAGGGAGTGGGTATAACGGTCCAAAAGGCACGCGGTGTTGATAGACCGCAACCCCAAACTGAGGGAGGAAAACAGCTTCTTCCCAAACTGTTCCAACCTTTTGGATTCCCGATCCGAAGGAGCGGACGGGAAGGCGGTCTGGGACGTAGAAGCCTGGATAACCAGGCTCTCAGGGGTGGGGTGCACCAACAGAAAGCTGGGGTCGCTCGGTGCAGGGCGGTGGCGCCGGGCCACGTTCTGGTCCATAGGAGTGACTGTGGAGGGCTTGGACCAGGTGCCCATCAGGACGTCAGTCAGTGCTTCATTGAACTGCAGTAGAGGCTCCGAAGAGCTTACTGGTGGTTGAAGCACTTCAGTGAGGAGATTAGTCCTTACGGCCACTGCAGGGAGCTCCAGATGAAGGGCTTTGGCAGCCCTGCGCAGCACCACAGAATAGGTTGCACCCTCCTCCATAGCCACGGAGGGAGGAAAGACAAAGCCAGTGTCAGGGGAGGTGTCGAGACCACTGGCATCCCCCAGCTCTTCTGCCCAGTCCTGTTCAAACTGGCACTGCTGTGCCAGAGGTTCCTCAGACCCCTCCCAGTCATCCCCGTCATCCGACTTCTGGTAGTCAGGCTGAAAGGACGGAGCTGGGCAGGTCATGAATTGCTCATCCATCGCCGGGCCCGGACCGGGGCTAAAACTGGGGATGACGTCGTCCGAAGACGGCGCCGGGGGCGGCACCATAGGGGTCGCGCCGCCGTAGGTGTCGTAAGGTCAGCCGGCGTCGACCGGGATCCAGGCCTGGATCCCACGGGGGCCTGCGGCGTCGGGACCGAAGTAGATGACGGCACCGGGGCCAGAGCCGCCGGCTCGCTAGGCCTCCCAGTCAGACCTGCGGTCCCGAAGGCGCGCCGGCAGGACTCGACGGCGGAGCGAGACTCCTCATGGCCACAAGGAAGTCCCGGATCTCGCCCGGAGTCGCATTAGGCCCAGGGACTGGAGGGTATGAGGCCGGATGCGACTCCTGCGGCTCCGTCGAACCCTCAGCCGAGTCGCGCGACTTGCGAGGAGAATCAGAAGAACGATGTCGCTTCTTTGACTTCTTACTGTGCCTCGTCTTACTGGAATGCGAGGACTTCGAACCCGACGAGCGGTGATGGCTGCGGCTCCGCGACCGGTCCCTCGACCTCCTCCTCAACTGGGACCTCGAGCGGCGCGGAGCCGACTGACGGACCTTGAGGAGCTTGCGGGACCTCTCCCGTCTAGCCTTCGAGGTCACGGCCCGGCAGTCGGGGCACGACTCGGCATCATGGTCGGCCCCAAGGCAGTAGAGACACCGACGGTGGTGATCCGTAACCGACATCAGTCGCACAGCTTGAAACCGGGCATCCCTACCGGTACCAGGAGTCGAGGTCGACTCGAAAAAAAGAACCAAAAACGTTCAAAAAGTGACTAAATGGTATGCTCTCCCCGGATCTGCGCTTACTGGCGCGGAAAAAAGAAGAACTGACATCAGCGCGCGAGTGCGGCGTCTAAGTACTCCGACGACGTCATCCCGGCGATCACGACGACGGACACGGAGCCGCAGAAGATGCCTAGGCGACGCGCAGGGGTATTGCTGACGAAAAATCTTTCTGGATCCAGCCTGATGTCTGGGGATATTCTAAGGTAAGGAATCTAACTAACGTGTTCCTTTCAGATAGGGAACGCATGCTCCGCCAGCTTGAGTCACGAATGATATTAGAAGTTGACTGTAAAACACCAACAGGGCTCAATAATAATGAGAACCTTCATAACTTCCTGTAATCAATGCATCACTGAGACTATATACTGTATTGATATGGGCATTCAGATATACACCTTAGAGTTGGACTCAGGTTTATAATGTATGAAATTAAAAAAATATATATCTTTTAATTCTGCCTAGCATCCATCTGTAAATAGTAATGATTTATATAACACTTTGAAAGCCGACCCCCAAGAATATCATTTTCTGTAACTAAAACAAAACAAAAAAATATTTTATTGATGTGAGATATTGTAGGAGAGTAGGGTCTGCTTTCTATGTTCACCCCCACTTTTTGCTTTTGCTTTACTGGTTTTCGACTTAGAGGTGGCTGTGGGCCTGCTAATCAGACCCACAGCCCTGCTGTTCTCTCTCTAAATTAATACTATGTACTTTAGGTGCATAACCCATTTGGATAGGATCACCTTATTGGCCCCTGTACAGTGTACCCTAGGTACCCAGGGCATAGGTGTACCCTAGGCCTACCAGGGGCTGCAGCATGTATTATGCCACCCCTGGCCTGGCCTTCCATTTTGACACAACTGGCTGATCACTCAGCTGGGGCAAGGTTGTGTAATCACCCCTTGCTTAGGTGTAGTATTCCTATACCTAACTTACATATAGACACATGTGTACCTATCAGTCACTCCTATGGCAGGCCTTGACAATCCTGGAGGCAGAGTGCTTGGTAACATGTGAGATGGTGCTCTAGCATGAGCTGAGCCTGTCTGCAGCTTTCGGAACCTTGTCCTTATAGCTGTTCTATGATATAGCCTACCATATACTCTTACAGTGCCTTATAATCTTAGACGGTTATGGTAACTATGGTTTGGCTTTATCAAAACATGTCGTGTAAGGTGTCTACCACTAGGGAATAATACCCCCATGCCATTTCTGGACATGAGAATATTATTCCCCCCTTCTAGAGGGAAAGACATGTTAAAATCATACTTCAACTGTTAGCCTCTGACCAAAGCCTCAGCATCACAAAATGGATGCTGCTGCCACGACACAAGTCTGACCTCCTGCAGCTGGGAGTGATCCCAGCCAGGGAGGCCTGGACAATAGGTTTCCTGCTTGGGGAGGTGCTAGCACCTCCCCAGACAGCCTTTAGTGTATTGGGGCAGGGTGGGCTGAAAGGAATGAGACATGCCTGGGGCACACAAGGTGTTCCTTGCATAGTCCAGTTCAAACCGGCGCTGGGGCACTCCAGCCCCAGCTCTGGCGCGAAACTGGACAAAGGGAAGTGGGTGTAACCACCCCCTCCCAGGTCCCACCCATAAGGCGTGACCTAGCAGGTATCCCAGCCCCCCAGATTAGTATAAGAGTGGGAGTTGGGCCTCAAGACTTTAGATTATCCTGAACCTGCAAAACTGAACAGAAACTCTGGACCTTCGACATTCGACGAAAGAAGAAGACTGAAGAATCTCCCTTGTAGCCAAGGAGTGGCTACCCTGTGCAAACAGGCACCATCAAGAGACTACCCTTTGCTTTGCGACCGTTCTACGAGGAACCGACTGCAGAGCCCGACCAGAGCCTTGACTTCCAGACTTCTCCGACCCTCATCCACATCTGCAGCAGAGCTGAGAGCCGTGGAGGTGACGAGCGACGTGGGACCGGCTACCTGGGAAAAGTGGCTAGTAACTTACAGCGCAGCTTCTGAGGTACCCTCGAAGTTGTGCACCGGGGATTGAGAAGCCCCAACCCCAAGCACCATCTGCACCGAAGATCAGCCCCCCACACTCCACGAGTCCTGCGTGGGGCCCTTCAGCATTTTCCTGCTTGCCGCGTCTGTTCGGTTGCTTGCCCGCTGGCTAGTGGCCTCTGTGACGACGCACCCTGAAATCTTCTGCGCTGGTTTGGCTCCTCCAGACTGGCTCCCGCTTCTCTGCAAAGAAGAAGCACCCCAGACCTTCCTGGTCTGCACCAGAAGCAAGTCCTTTGTTCTTCGTGGGTTCCGCTTGCCAAGGCTTGGTGAGTCCTAGTCCAACTTCGACGCCGCCGACAGCAAGAGCCTTCGTGGGACAGCTCGCCTCCTGGTCCTGGTCGTCCTCGACGCTTCCTGGTCCTCCTGGCTGCAGCGACAAGCTTCACCTTCACCTGCAACTCTTCACGACATCGCCTGGTTCCTTCCTGGTTCCACGTGGTCACTGGCTAGTGACCTTGACTCTGTCCCTTCTGCTTGCAGGTTTCTTCTCTTCTTGATCCCAGCCTTGGGATCCACCGGACACTCTCCCCTGACTGCCTGTCAGCATCTTTCTTCAGGCATCCATAGGAGTCGACGACGAAAACGACGCATCTTCACCCCTATGCACCCGCAGCCTGTGGGCTAGGTAACTTGGGTACTCCGGTGCCCATCAGGATAGTGACTATCCTAGTGTCTAGTTTTCAAGTCTCAACTTCCTAGCTACTCCGGAAGTGTCCTAAATCTATCTATTTCTAAACTGTAATATTGCTATTGACTTTTACGCATTACGCGTGAGTGTTTCCACTCTGCACACGAATCCCGTGGGCCTCCCACTTCCTAACTAACGCTAGTGTAGTGTAGCCCCAGCGATTCCCTAGGCCTACGCCTATTCTATTTCCGTGACAGTGGTTCTTATACCACTTACTTAGTATATGGTTTGCGTGGCCCCTAGGGCCTAACTGTATTACTTACCTGTGTGACTTACTGTATGCATTAATAAGACTGTGTTGTACTTACCTCTAATCTCATAAAGAGTGCTGAGGGTTTGCTTAGAATAAATACACTTTATTTTATATATATATCTGTTGTGGTGTCCTTTCATTTGGTATTCAAGGGATTATATATGGTATCACAGCTGGCTTCACATGCCATTCAGAGTTTAGCCTAAGACTGCTCTTGTCCATGCTACCACTAGGATAGCTGGTCTATAAGGTTGACTTTACAACCAATCACCATAAGGGTATTTGGACTGATATAAGGTGTACACTATAACTAGTGACATCATACATCAGGCCAACTTCTCACAGATATCACAACCAATAATTTTTTATGTTTTTTTTACAGAGTTTGATATAGCCCAAACTTGAACCAAATCAGGTATCGGAGAGCTTCACATAGCACCAGTTGCATTACATGAGGACACATTCATTTTTGTTAGGCACAGGGAGATTAAGTGATTTGCCCAGAATCCCAGGATGGTCAGCGCCATTGCCCAGACTCTAACCCAGTTCCCCATATTCTAGGTCAACCGCCCTAGCCGTTAGGCCAACTCCTATCCCCCTGGTTTATAATTGTGTTGCACAGTTTTATATTTGCACTATGACGCACTAAGCACTTTAAAGCACTATGCAATGCACTAATAGGGTATTAAGAAATCACACTAGCACTTTAAATAGGACAATCAGGCTCATTTTACACATTAGATGGAGCGAATGCTCATATTAGAGACTTTTTACATATTAGATATTTACATATCATGATTACTGTATCAAAGTAATAGTGGAGAAGATTACAATAATGCATTTAAGCAGCAATAATGGGGATATATTTATTTCCACATTCATTTCCCTGTTGATTTAATATCATGTGTATGACCGTGTGGTATAATATTCTAAAATTATTTGTGAAATATTTATCCAATGTATTTATTTAGACGTGGTTTTAAGTACATGATTCGGATTCTATATTTGTATTGGACAATGATATGAAGTATTTTCAACACACGTTGGCAGAAACTCTGAGTAACAATGTAACCACGTATTATGAAGTCTGTTTACTATGTCCTCCGTGAATGTCATCACGTGACACAATTGGGTTTGTTTAAATGAATTTTCCGCAATGCGTTTCACTATGTGATCTAGGTCACTTGTTGACCGAAACACGCTATGGCATGGAAATGTGAGAAATAAATCACACTGCAATTCAAGAGGAGTTTGTGCTCTTTTGTTCGCTTCGTGGAAGTGGAAGGGCATTTGTTTGAATCCGATATATATATATCCTGCTCAAATACCCAACAGTCATTACTGCTGCTGGAAACAGGGACGATATGCAGACTTTGAAACGGTCCCTTCCACCTCTACTCTCACCACTCCTAATCTGGGGGCGAGCTGGATGACGAAGCTGACGGCGCTTCCCAGTAACACCAGGACCCGTACTTTCTATGGAAGAATGACGATGCCCCTTGGGCGGAAACCACAAACTGTCTATAGCCCGAGCAACCTTGGCCGATGCCCGGTGGAGCTGTCCAATGCAGTTATAGAGGAGTCTGGCTCTGGTTCAGCCCCTCGGCCACCACCTACCCAGTGGGGCACCGGACTTTGTTTTCCTTGTCTCCCGGTAATGTTTCCTTCCATCCCACGCCTCCTCCGTCAGTGATTCTTTAGCGGCCTCCCTTTTTCTAGCCCTGCATGGAACAGTTGAGTCAGCTGCCTTTATTGTTTTTTTGCTGTTTGATTCTGTATATTCTGCCATTTTGGGATAATGCTATTGGCTTCTTCTAGTTTACTGCCCCCCGTGGTCTCCCCCCCCCCCCTCCCCCACCCTACGTATACTTTCACCTATTCTCAAGGTCGGTTTTGTCTGTCTTTCACTTAGACTGCTTTTACTGCTTTGCTCCCCCTGAAGTACTTCTCCCCTTGCCGGTTTGCCTGACTCTATCTGCATTTCTTACCCCAGTTTACCATTCCCTCTCCACCTTTTCCCTATAAGACGTTTGTCTTGGCTATTTTACACGATAATAACTTATAATATTGTGTAATCTCATGTTTCTCCCCTGTAATTGATATAATTATGTAACCTGAGCTTCATGTAAAGCGGTCTGATACCTTTGGGTCTAGGCAGTGCTATATAAAACTTTGCAAATAAATCATATATATATATAATATATAGATATATATCTCATTTGCCAAAATACCAAGAGAAGAACAAAACTCAGAATAGCGGTATAGGAAAGAAATAATAATAACATTAATAAACCTCAATAAGATGAGGCCCACTGTGAGAAGTTGGCCTGGCATATGCTGGTCAGAAGTTATAGTGGCCACCTTGCACCAGTCCAATTCGACTCTTATGGTAGATAGGTTTAAAACAACCTTTTAAAGAAAGCTATCCTAGTGGTAGCTGTGGAGAGCAGCCTTCAGGCTAAGTCTCTGAGGAATGTAAAGCAGCTTGTTTTACCTTATAATCTCTTGAATTACCAAATGAAAGGACACCACACAGGTATATATATGAAAAATATATGTATTTATTTCTAACACACTCTACTAATCTCTTTATGAGATTAGAAGTCAAGAACATATGCAAAAATCAACAGTTCACAACAAGTTAAGCACTTATATGGCTGGGGCCCTAGGGGCATACCAGACCATATACTAAAGAGGTATAAGAAGAACGACTTGAGAAGGGAGAAGGCCTAAGGTCTTCAGAAGCGCTGGGGCCTCACTAATCCACCCAAGGCAGGTAAGTAAAGGACCCACAGAAGACGCATGCAGTGTGAGAACACAGCCACGGATCCCAATAGACTTCAATGGAGCAAGTCTCGGTTGGGATTTTAAAGTTTTAGGATACTTCGGGAGAGTCTACAAGCAAGTCACTTACAGGGTAAGTAGTTCTAGAGCCAACACACACAGGAGCACCGGAGTGCACGAGTTACCTCACCCAGGGAAGCCGGGTGCATAGGTGTCTTTTGGTGTCGGGTCGTGGCGTCGTTTTCAATGGGAGCCAAAAAAGACTTGCTGCTTGTGAAGACAGGAGAAGTGTCCGGTGGAATCCAAGGCTGGATTCAGAAGAAAGAGGCCTGAAAGCAGAGGAGACAGTGTTCAAAGTCACTTGCCAGTGACCCGGGCCCAGGAAGATGGAAGCCCACAGTCGTCGGGTGATTTCAGGTGATCACAGGTGTCTTGACTCTTCAGCCACGAGGTCCAGGAGGCGTCGACGACAACCAGGAGCTGGATTCGGAGTGTCCCACAAAGTCTGTAGCTTACTGAGGTGTTGGCAACCGGATTGGAGCCAACAAGCCTTGGCAACAGCAAGTCTTGTGGAAAGTGAAGAAAGTCAGCGGTGCAGACCAGCAAGGTCTGAGGGACTCACTCAGCAAGGGTAAGTCAGGGCAGGCCTGGAGCAACCAGGGGAGCCCTTTGGTTTGATGAGAAAGTCATCAGGGGACCCACAAGCCAACAGGCAAGGGATCGCGAAGATGCCTCGTGAGGATTCAATTCACAGGAGCCCATGGTCACTCAGGACAAGGTAGGCCTCTGATCTCCAATGCAAATCCTGCTGGAGGCTTGGACCACACGTGGTCCAATGCACAAGTTCGTAGAACGCCGCGAAGGGATTGCATTCGAAAATAGTGCATGGTACCCGGGTATTGCTGTTCCTCGTCACTCGTGGGGTCCACTCGCATCAGCTTTGCTGGCGACTCACGATGGCCATCGAGAGGTCAGGAAATCTACTTCTGGGGCTGCAGGGACTTCGGACTCCAGCGGGAGCTGGAAAGTTTGTGACCGTTGCTCCTTGACTCCAAGGGAGATTCTTCAGTCTTCCAAAGGTAGTGGAACGTCAAAGGTCCAGGATTCTTCTTCAGAGCATCGTCCAGGGATATCTAGTTTGCAATGGCAAGGGTTCCCTAACTTATACTAAAAGAAATGGAGGGACTAGCTCTATGACTACTCCTATGGGAGGGTCAGGGGAGTGGGTGGTTACACCCACTTCCCTTTGTCCAGTTTCACGCCAGAGCAGGGGCAGGTAGCCCACAAACCGGTTTGAGCTGGCATATGCAAGAGGAGCCTACTGCTCCCCCAGTACAGGACTTCAAAGCACTCTAGGAGTGCACCCACCCAGCCCCAATACACTAAATCCTGTCTGGAAGGTGGTTACACCTCCCTGTGGCAGGATGCCTATTGTTGGGCCTCCTCCACTGCGAGTTTTGGTCAGCAGCAGGAGGGCAGCCCAGTGTCTGTGCTGGTGGCATCAATTTAGTGATGCCAGGGCTCTTCAGTGTTTCCACAGTAGGTACATGTCTATCCCTCTAGAAGGGTGGGATCATACTCCCACTGGTGTGGGGGTATGATTCCAAAGCGTTTGACACCAAACACGACATGTTTTGATGCAGCCATCCCAGAGTTAGCATTTACCGCGAGGTTATAATGCACTTATTAGTATATGGTTTAACCGCATCCACAAACAGCCACAGAGAATAGACTCTGAAAGCTGCAGAGGGGCCCTGCTCAGGCAGAGGCACCCCCTCACAGGGAAACCAAGCACCCTGCCCTCAGGATTGTTATGGCCTGCCTTAGGGGTGACTGATAGGTTTATATGTGTGCGTAAGGTGAGATATAGGGAACCTATATCTCAGTGAGGAGTGCTAACACTACCTCACCAAGGCTGCAGTAGCAGGCTTGTGGTGTCAGATTTAGTCTGCTTCCCAGGGGTGGCATAATACATGCTTCAGCCCCTGGTAGGCCTGTGAAGTACCTATGCCCTTGGTACCTAAGGTACCATATACTAGGGGCTCATAAGGTACCACAGTATCCAATCACTAGTGCATCTAATATGCACTCCAAGTTGTTTAGAGAGAACAGAGAGACTGGGGCCCTGATTAGCAGGGACCCAGCCAGACTATAGCCAGAAACCAGTGTTAACATCAGAAAAAAAGTGGGGGCAACATAAGTGCAGATCCTACTCTCCTACACCTACCTTAAGCGAACAGACGACGGAGGGTTGCTTGAACAACAGCAGTATCCGTCTTCCGCAAGGTATCCAGGCAGTAGTGCCTTGTAAAGATATGTACGTTCGACCATGTCGCTGCCCTGCAGATGTCGGGTAGAGACACTCCGGCAAACCGGGCCGAGGACGTTGCCTTCTTCCTGTTGGGAAGGGCAGTCACTTTAGACATTATCCGGTGTCCCGCTCTTTCCTTACAGTAAGCTAATATTAAAAGAATCCAATGTGGAATAGATGCTCTAGTCAAAGCCTGACCCTTCCTAGGGGTAGAGAAGGCGATGAGTTGGGTAGATTTATGAAAAGGTCTTGTCCTTTGTAGGTAAAACTTTAAGCATTGTTTGATGTCCAGAGAATGGAGTGCTCTCTCCACTGGTGTAGACCGAGCAGGAAAAGATGAAGGCAGGACCACTGGTTCATTTAGATGGAACGTGGTAGGTACTTAGGGATGAATTAAGGATTAGTGCAGAGCACCATTCTGTCCTGCGGAACCTGTAGGTAAGGATCCTTTGCAGTGAAAGCCTCTAATACGTCTAGCAGACGTGATGGCTAAGAGAAAAGCCACTTTCCAAGAGAGGTATTTCAAATAACACTTGTGAATTGGTTCGAATGGCGATTTCATGAGATGCGACAAAACAATGTTCAATTGCCAGAGCACCGGAGGAGGTCGAACTGGTGGGTACGCTCTAAAAAGACCTTTTATAAATTCTTTCACTAGTCTGTTGGACCATAAAGACAACTGATTTGAATGTCTTCTATAATTCGAAATTGCCGCCAAATGAACTTTAATCGAAGAGTGGGAAAGGCCAGCTGTGGCAGAGATAAAAGAGATAAAAAATACTGCAAAACATCCTCCATTTGGCCGAGTGAACAAGATACTTACTTACGGTAACGATATATCTGTAAGAAACCTTAGTTAGTTATAGATTCCTTACCTTAGAATTACCCCCAGGCGTCAGGCTGGATCCGGAAAGTTTTTTCATCAGCAGTACCTCTGCGCATCAGAAAGTGACGTCAGTCGGCTCCGCGTCCGCCGTTGGCGTCTTGGTCGCCGGGATGACGTTGCAGTAGCTGCTTAGACGCTGCCCTCGCGTGCTGACGACAGTTCTGTACATGACTTTCCGCACCAGAAATGCAGAGCCATGCAAGACACTCACCACTGGTGCACAAAACTAAGGCCCTGAAAGTATGTCCTCAACCTTAGAAATCAGTTCGCAGAACTGGGGGGGGATGGGTGGGGCGGTAAGGAATCTATAACTAACTAATGTTTCTTACAGATATATCGTTACCGAAGGTAAGTAACTTGTTCATCTGAAAGAAACATGTTAGTTATAGATTCCTTACCTTAGAATAGATACCCCAGCAATACCAACCCCGTGGTGGGTCTGCAAACCAAGATCACACCAGAAAGTCCTAGATAACAGAGCGGCCAAAGAAGCCGTCTCTCTGGACTTGGCTTTCCAGACAGTAGTGTTTTGTAAACGTGTGCAGCGATGCCCACGTAGCTGCCGGACAGATGTCATGGAGAGGAACTCCTCTTCCCAAGGCAGCAGTGGCTGCCGTCGCCCTGGTGGAATGGGCGCGTAGCCCCACTGGAGGCTCCTTTTTAGCCAGAGAATAGCATGCGTTAATAAAAAAAAATGACCCATCAAGAAATAGTTCGCTTGTGTACGGCCCAACCTTTCTTGGCGCCCACGTAGGCAACAAAGAGTTGATCATCCACCTGGAACTGTTTTGTGCGATCCAGATAGTAAGAACGCGCATGTTTTGGGTCCAGACCGTGGAACCTCTCTTCCTCTTTCGAAGGATGCGTAGGCGGAAAGAAGGCGGGCAGAGTGATGGTCTGCCCGATGTGAAAGGCAGTGACAATCTTAGGAAGGAAGGATGGGCGGGTCCTGAGAACCACCTTATCCGGATGGACAGACAGGAAAGGAGGTTTGGAGGAAAGAGCCTGGAGCTCACTCACTCTTCTGGCACAAGTGATGGCCACCAGAAATGCAGTCTTAAGAGTTAAGAGTCTCAAAGGACAGTTGTGAAGCGGCTCAAAGGGAGCCACATTAAATAGGTTAATACAAGATTCAAGTCCCACTGAGGCATAATGAAGGGAATAGGCGGAAAGAGATGAGTTAATCCTTTCAAGAAAAGATTAATAACCGGGGACTTGAAAAGAGAAGGCTAATCGGGAAGCAGAAGGAAGGCAGAGATGGCCGAAAAATAGCCTTTGTAGTGCCCAGTGCATAGCCCTGCGGGGCTAAAGAAAGAAGGAATAAGAGAACTTCAGAATGAGGGGCAGAAAGGGGATCCACAGCCCTTGCTGTGCACCATGCTGCAAACTTGTTCCACCGGCAGGCGTATACCGTCTTAGTGGAGGGACGCCTACCTGCCAAGATCACATCACAAACATCGGGAGGCAGGTCGAAAGACGTCAACTGCCGCCGCTCAATCTTCACTCAAGGAGGTGGAGGCTGGACAGGTTCGGTGGAGGACCTTCCCTGTTGCTGCGACAGAAGATCCTCCCAAAGAGGCAGTCTGATCTGAGGATCGAGGGCCATGTTGAGCAACTCGGGATACCGGACTCTTCGTGTCCAATCCGGAGCCACAAGAATGACTTGGGCCCAGTCGCACCTGATTTTCTTCAGCACTCTGGGCAAAAGTGGTATAGGTGGAAAGGCGTACAACAGACTGCAACTCCACTCTCGATGAAAAGCATCGCCTAGCAAGTGCCTCCTTGGAAATTCCAACGCGCAGAATTGCTGACTGTGAGAAGTTGGCCTGATATGTAGTGCTCACTATTCTAGTGATCACTGTGTATCATTCCAAACGACCCTTATTGATGATTGGTTGTAAGTCAACCTTATAGACCAGCTATCCTAGTAGCGTGGACAAGAGCAGTCTTCAGGCTAAACTCTAGAGGGCATGTTAAGCCAGCTGTTTACCATCACATGTACCCCTTGAACGCCAAGTGAAAGGACACCACACAAGTTGTTATGAAAATAAAGGATATTTATTTATAACAAGACTACCCTGGCTCGTTATGAGTCAGGGAGCTAAGCACAATACAAAACTCTTAGGACAATACTTCTGGTTGCACAATTTACACAAATGCCCGAAGGGCACGAAACCATTTACACTGCAAGTGGAATGGGAGAGGTTAGAAAGTTTAAAGTTACTGATTCCGGAGGAATCCGATCAGTGGGACTAAAAGAAAAAGGAACTGGACACTTGTAGAGTGAACCTACGATGGAGCACAGAGATGCTCGAGTTACCTAGCCCAGAGGCTGCGGCTGCGTGGGGTTCAGCAAGATGTCGGGAGTCCTCGTTGTAGTCTCAGGAGCCTGAAAGAAGTTGCTGGCAGGCGACCAGTGTCGATGTTCAGCGAGATCCAAGCCTGGATCGGTGATGAAGGAAACCTGAAAGCAGAGGAGACTCAGTTCTCAACCGCTAGCCAGCGATCGTGTGGGTACCAGGAAGGTACCGGATGAAGTCACCTCGACCAGGTGAGTGGATGACGTCGGACTCTGCTGTTCCTCGGACCAGGAGGCGCGGCGGCGACCAGGATGGAGGGCGAGCTGTCCCACGAAGGTGTCTGCTGTCGATGATGCTGGGCCCAGGAGTGGGGCAGCAGGTCTTGGCAGTGGCAAACCCACGCGGTGGAGTCAAGATGGCGTCTGGAGTGGACCAGGAGGGTCCGAGGTACTCCTCTGTTGAAGGGGAGCAAGAGCCAGTCTGGAGCAACCAGACCAGTGATGAAAGACTGTCGTGGTGCGTCGTGAAGAGGGCCACAAGCCGGTCGACGAGTGGTCGTACAACGCGGTGAGCAGCAAGGAGCAGAAGGGCCCCCACGCAGATCTCGTGGATGCTGGGGAGGCAGACTTCGGTGCTGGAGCTGCTCAGGGTTAGGGCTTCTCAAACCCTAGGTGCACTCACTCGAGGGTCCCTCGGTGGGCGTGCTAGATAAGCGTCGTGCAGGTTCTGAAGATGGCCGGTCCCGCGGGTCTCGTCACACCTACGAATCTCAGCTGGGCTGACGATGTAGGTAGAGGTCAGAGATGGCAGGGAACCCGGGTCTCGTCGAGCTGGGCAGTCTTGATCTGTGGGAGAGACGTACAGCAAACTGCAAGCGCTTAGGTAGTGCCTGCTGGTGCACGGTGGCTACTCCTTAGCCACAAGGGAGAGTCTTCAGAAATAGTCAAGAGTTCCTTTCGTGGAAAGTAGTTCAAGATTCAGAATTATCCAATTTGGGAAGGGGACTCGCTCCTACCTTTATTCTAGGAAAAGGGGCTGGCCCGTGACTAGGTCCTACCTATGGGTGGGGCCAGGAGGGGGGTGGTTACAACCCTATCCTTTGTCCGGCTTCGCCCCAGCTCAGGGGCAGGGTTGCCCCCGAAACTGGTTTGAGCCGGGCTATACACAGTGAGCACTGGGGTGCCACTTGCAATCACCTTCCTTTCAGCCCTGCCTACCTGGGATACACAAACCCTGTCTGGGATGGTGCTAACACCGCCCTCGACAGGAAACCCTTTGTCCAAGCTCCCCTCGCTGGAAGGTCTCCCAGCAGCAGGAGGTCAGACTTGTGTCTGGTGGCAGCATCCATTTTGTGATGCTGAGGCTTGAGTCAACTTTAACCGGGGTTCAAGGTTACTTCCATGTCGTGCCCCTCTAAAAGGGGGGAATGCTAACCCCGTCGCCAGAATTGGCGAGGGGTTCGTATTCCAATTCGTATGACACCTTACTCGACATGTGTGGGTGATGCGATGCCAGAGTTAGCAAATAACCGCGAGGATTATAATGCATTTTAAGGTAGTTGGCCCGCGTCACCATGGAACGGCTATTAGGATTTGGTTCCGCAAGCCGTCGACGGGCTCAGCTCGCGCCAGAGCACCATCCCACATGATTCCCCGCACTCTGCCTTCAGGATTGATAAGGCCTGCCATAGGAGTGACTGATAGGAATCCATGTGTCCATTCTAGGGTTAGGTATAGGAATACTACACCTACAGCAACGGGTGATTACACCACCTTGCCCCAGCTGTCGTGCAGCCAGTTGTGTCAGATTTGGGCGGCCATCCAGGGGTGGCATAATACATGCTGCAGCCCCTGGTAGGCCCTGGGTACACCGATGCCCTGGATACCTGTGGTATGCTGATACAGGGAGTGATAAGGCGGCCCAGTTCCAATTAGTGGATGCACCTAATGTACATGTGTGTTAATTTCGAGAGAGAACAGCTAGGCTGTGGGTCTGATTGGCAGGCCCACAGCCAGGGAAAGTCGTAAACCAATGAAGCAAAAAGCAAAAAATCCGGGTGATCATAGGATTGCAGACCCTACTCTCCTACACTGACATTGTGTATTCTCTTTGGTGGAGAATAGATCTAACTAAGGCTCTTCACACTGTCGAAAGAGACCTTGCACCACCTCCGAGTGAAGACGCCATTCTTGATCCATCATGCACCTGTGGCTGAGTTTGTCCACCCTGTCGTTCAGGGACCCTGCCAGGTGTTGAACCACCAGGGATATGCACTGATGTTCCAGCCATGTCCAGGGGCGGAGAGACTCCTGACATAGGGTCCACTTTGGTTGCTGTTTGTTGCAGTACTATATGGCGGTGGTGTAGTCTGTGAACACCTGCACTACCCTTTCACAGACAGAGGGAAGGAATGCCTCGAGTGCAAGACGAATCACCCAAAGCTTCAGAAGGTTGATGTGGAGCCCAGCCTCCGCCGAAAACCAGAGGCCTCTGATCTCTGCCTCTCCCATATGGCCACCCCATCCCAGAAGGGATGCGTCCTTCACCACCATGTGGTCTGGTTGGGGAAGAGAGAGGGATCTGCTGTTGACCCAATCCTGGTTCGTGAGCCACCACTGCAACTGTCGAGCAGTGCCCTCCGAGATCTGGACGCAATCGGACAGATTCCCCTGATGCTGCGCCCACAGGAACTTCAGGTCTCACTGCAGAGCCTTCATATGCCATCTGGCATAATCGACCAACAGGATGAAGGAGGCCATGAGGCCCAGCAGCCTCAGGATCATCCTGACTGAAACACTGGATAGAGGCTGAAAGATCGGAATCATAGCCCGAATAGCCTGGACTCGCTGTTCAGGAGGAAACTGCGTTATGTCCAGAAACGCTCCGATGAAGAGGAGCTGCTGAGAGGGAATCGGGTATGACTTCGGCAGATTGACGGAGAACCCCAGCAAATGCAGGAGGTTGGCCATAGTCTGGAGGTGGGAAACGACTGGCTGGGGCAAGCCCGTCTTTAACAGCCAGTCATCGAGATAGGGGAAGACTGGAACCCCTGATCTGCGCAGATGAGCTGCGACCACCGCCATCACTTTTGTGAACACCCAAGGGGCGCTGGTAAGGTCAAAGGGGAGCACTGTAAACTGAAAGTGCTTGTGGCCCACCATGAACCGTAGGTAACGCCGGTGGGCCGGCAGGACGGGGATGGGAAAATAAGCGTCCTGCAAGTCCAACGCAACCATCCAGTCTTGCGGGTCGAGGGCAGACAAGACCTCAGCAAGCGTCAACATCTTGAACTTCTCCTTCTGGAGGAAGCAATTGACGTCTCTGAGGTCCAAGATAGGACGCAGGCACTTGTCCTTCTTGGGAACCAGAAAGTAGTGGGAGTAACAACCACGACCTACTTCTGGGACAGGAATGCACTCGATAGCTCCCTTGGCCAAGAGAGCCGAAACTTCCTGCTGGAGAAGTTCCAGATAATCCTCCGACATGCACTGGTATCGCGGTGGCATGGCTGGAGGGGTAGTCTCGAAGGGGAGGGAGTAACCCCTCGGCCTATTTGCAAAACCCACCTGTCCGACGTGATGGTGAGCCAATGAGGGAGGTGATGGGGAATTCTGCTGCCCACTGGCGTTTGATGGGCCTGAAATGACTAACTAGGAGGATTTGGAGGCTGCTGCAGAGGGGGGTTGGTGGACTGGCCCGCCCGCTGGCCCCCGGAACCACGCCGGTTATTTCCACGTCATCGTGAAGGTTGGGTAACGTGCTGCAGCCTGTGGCTCTGAGTGGGATGTAGCGGGGCACCCCTTGCCACGAAAGAGGCGAAAAGCAGACTGCACTGGACGGGTGGAGAGGCCCAAGGAGTTAGTTAGTCCTTGAAGCGCTCTAGGACGCTGTCTGCTTTGTCGCCAAAAAGGCAACGGCCATCAAAGGGCATGTCCATCAAGGTGTTCTAGACATCCCCCAAAAAGCCAATAGACCTCATCCAGGCATAGCGGCGAAGGGCTACACACGTTGAAATCGTACTGCCTAGAGAATCTGCGGTATACAGCTCACAACTGATGGTAAACTTAGCCGCATCCATTCTGGTGGTGACAGCCTGAGAGAGCACTGTCCAGACCTCCTCCAGACACTGAGGCAGCACCTTCGCAACCGTATCCCACACAGAGTGGGAATAATGGCCCAATAAACAAGCTTTGTTTACCAAGATGGTCCAGATTCTTGGATTCGCTTTCTGGTGGAGCGGTAGGGAATGCGCTCTTGGAAGTGGCGGCTTGGACCACCAAGCTCTTCGGGGTTGGGTGTTGGGAGAGGAAAGTGGGGTCACCCGGAGTCGGGCGGTGGCGTCGGGCAATCATCCTGTCCACGAGAGCCCCTGTGTTGGGACTGGACCACGTGCCCAAAAGGAAGTCGGTAAGGGACTCATTGAACTGCAGCAGGTGCTCCGAAGAGCTCGCTGCCGGCTGAAGCACCTATGTCAGGAGGTTAGTCCTGACCGCCACCGTAGGAAGCTCAAGGTTGAGGGCCTCGGCTGCGCTACGCAACACCACTGTGTATGACGCTCCCTCCTCCGTAGCCATGGTAGGAGGAGACAACATGCCAAGGTCAGGGGAGGTGTCATTACCACTGGCATCCCCCAGTTCCTTCTCCAGTCCTGCTCAGATCCCATCTGATCAGTTAAACGGTCACCTGACCCCTCCCAGTCCTCCTCCCTGTCCTCAGGTTGCCAATCTGGCCCAAAAGGACCCCAGGAGTGAACAGGGGTACAAAAACCACTCTCGGCGCTGAATCCGGCATCGGGCGAAGCAAGACTGTCTCCGGGTCCACATCAGGATGGAGGCTGGGGTTGACGCTGGACGGGAACACGACCGGCTTCGGCTGTGGCTGCGGTGCCGTAGGAATCGCCGCCAGTGGAGTTGTAATAAGGTCAACCGGCGCCAATCCGGATATAGACCTGGATCCGGGGGGGGCCTGCAGCGCAGATGCCGTGGCCGGAGCTGATGGCGTAGAAAGGCCTGGCCCCCCAACCGAGTCTGCGGGTCCCAAAGGCGTGCAGGATTGTTCAGGCCACCCAAAGATGGCATGCACTGCCTCGTAAAACTTACGAAGTTGGGCGGGAGTCGCACCAGGTCCCGAGAAGGGAGGGAAGCCCGGAGTTGACTCTTCAGGCTCCGCGCGTAGAGCCGCGGGAGGGGCACCGCCCACATCCCCCGTTGCGTCAGCCAACCAACGGGGAGAAGTCGAAGAGCGAAAATACTTCTTAGACTTTTTTTTGTGCTTCAACTTACCCGACCCAAGTGCGAAGACTCCAATGACTTGGACGAGTGGTGATGGCTCCACGACTGGTCCCTCGATCTCCCTCGCAACCTGGAACTGTGCAGAGCCAACCTCCGGCGTTCAAGCAGCTTTCACGACTGCTCCCGCAAAGTCTTCGCGCCATCGACCGGCAGTCGGAGCACGACTTGGGGAAGTGGACGCGCTCCAGGCAAAAAAGACAAGTGGTGTGGATCCATAACCGACATCAGTCGAGGACAGGAAACGCATGCCTCGAAAACAGGCATCCCTCGAGTGCCAGGAGTTGTAGACTTGAAAAAAGACGTTGACAAAAGTCGCTAAAAAAAGTCAGTCAAAAAGTGACTGGAGGTACCACTGTCTCCAGATCTTCGCTGGCTGGCGCGGAAAAAGAAAGAACTGTCGTCAGCGCGCGAGGGCGGTGTCTAAGTAGCTACCGCAATATCATCCCAGCGACCACGACGCCAACGACTAACGCAGAGCCGACCGACGCCACCTTCCGGCGCGCAAAAGTACTGCTGACGAAAAAACTTTCCGGGTCCAGTCTGATGCCTGGGGGTAATTCTAAGGTAAGGAATCTATAACTAACGTGTTTCTTTCAGATAACACTTGACAGTGGAGGGAGCTCAGGCCTTGTTAAGTATCGAACGGCTCTCCTCAGAGATAGTTAAGTCACTAAACTCGGTGTGGTGAGGAGCCAGGCCGACAAGTGAAGAGCTAATCTGTGGATGAACCACTTGGCATGGATCCATGGAAAGCAGACGTTCCGTAGAATGAAGACTGATTGGAGAAGTCTCTGATAGGCGAAACAGCTCTGTGAAACAGTATTGTTTTGCCTTTGCCAGAGCAATGAGAATTATGCGGCAAGGTTCTCATTTCGTCTACTGTAAAACTTTATGGGATTAGTGGGAATGGAGGAAACGTGTAAGCAAACTCTCCTTCCCAGGAAAAATGGAAGGTTTTCCCCAGAGAACCTTGCTGAGGAAATCTGCTGGCGTAGTATTCACATTTTTTGTTGAGTGATGTAGCGAACAGATCCAGGGTTGGTAATCCCCAACACTGAAATACCTTTCCCAGCTGAACGGCATCCAACTCCCATTCGTGACACCACTTGGTGTCTCTGATGAGTGAATCGGCCCATTCGTTTAGCACCCCTGGAACATGCTGGACTTGTATGGATATGTTGTGGTGAATCAGCCAATTCCAAATTCGCTGCGCCAGGGTTGAGAGAGCCGGAGATCTTGTCCCCCCTTCTTTCTGTAGATAGAACATGGTGGTTGTGTTGTCTGTGCGGACGAGAATCGATGATCCATTTATCCTTGGTAAAAAGGATCGGAGCCCTAGGAAGACTGCTTTCAGCTCCAACAGGTTTATGTGGCATAAAGACACCTGGTCCGACCACATCCCTTGGACCTGAAGTTCCTGGAGGTGAGCTCCCCATTCTTCCGTAGAAGTATCCGTTGTCATTATCAACAATGGTTTCGCTGGGAGGAAGGATAGGCCTTGGTAAAGATTGCTTCTCACTGTCCACCAGGGCATTGCCCTGATCATATCTGGTGTGACTGACACCGTGTCGTCGAATGAGCCTCGAGCTTGAATCCATTGGGAGTCGAGTTGCTCCTGAAGGGGTCACATCCGCAATCGACAGTGAGGTATCAACGGGATGCAAGATGACATCATCCCGATAATCAACTTGTAATTCCTCATAGAAACGCACCTTCTTGAGAAAAGGGATTTAACCATCCTTTGAAGCCGGTAAATTCTTTCTTCTTTGGGAAAGGCCATTAAGCGGCCGGTATCTAACATCGCTCCCGTAAACACCAGTGACTTGGAGGGGAGGAGAGAGGACTTTTCTCTGAGATTGACACCCAGATAGTAAAAAAGGCAAAGACAGGCATTTGTGGACTCCCTGGCGCCCTGGAAGGCTGGGGCCTTGACCAACCAGTCATGCAGGTAGGGGAAAACCTGGTGCCGGGCATGCTGGAGATAGGCCTCCACTGGCGCCAGACACTTGGTGAAAACCCTGGGCACTGACTTTAGCCCAAAAGCTAGCACTTTGAACTGGTAGTGGCACCCTGCCACTTTGAACCTGAGGAAACAACTGTGCTTTGGATGAATGGGAAAATGGACGTAAGCATCCAGAAGATCCAGGGAGGTCATGTAATCTCCTGTATCCAAGAGAAGAAGAATCTCCTGGAGCGACAACATCCTGAAAGGCTGACTTTGATGAACTTGTTCAACAACCTGAGGTCCATAACCTGCCTCCATTTTCCGGTATTTTTCTTTATCAGAAAAAAGTGAGAGTAGAAGCCTAGGCTGCGCTGACTGCGTGGCACTACTTTGATTGCCTGTTTGTCGAGAAGGAGATTTATTTCCCTTTTGAGAAGCGACAGATGGTGGTGAGCAGTCTTCCTGGGGGAAAAATTCGGAGGTTGTTTAATAAATTCCAGGGTGTGACCATGGTTGAAGACGTCTAACACCCATCTGTCGGAAGAAATGGTGTTCCATTGAAGGAAGCATTTGGACCAGTTCCGAGCCAATTGGAGTGGGACTGGGGTGACTGAAAATTTTCAGTGCCTTCTGCCTATATCATGGGATTTTCCCTCAGATGCAGGATGCCGTCGTGCCAGAGCCCTAGTGTAAGCAGGTGTGGGCGTCTTATGAAAGGACTGCGCAGAATATTGAGGCCGGTAACCCTGCTGATATTAGGGCTGAAAGCGCTGTTGGAGCTGGAGAACAAGTTACTTACCTTCGGTAACGATGTATCTGTAAGAAACATTAGTTAGTTAGATTCCTCATCTTAGAATATCCCCAGGCGTCAGACTGGATCCGGAAGATTTTTCGTCAGCAATACCCCTTGCGCGTTGCTAGGCGTCGTCTGCGGCTCCGCGTCCGTCGTCGGCGTCGTGCGCCGGAATGACGTCGTCTGAGTACTTAGACGCCGCCCTCGCGCGCTGACGTCAGTTCTTGTACATAGCTTTCCGCGCCAGGAACGCAGAGCCACGCAAAGACTGACACTGGTGCCAAAATAAAATCTAGGGGCCTGAAAAGGATAACCTTAACCCTAGATATCAGTTCGCAGAACGGGGAGGATGGGTGGGTCGGTGTTCTGCTTGGGTTTTCGGATCAGATAGAACCCGCTCAACAGAGCCTCTCTAACCCAGCCAGAACGTTACCCCCTCCCTAGGGCCTATTCACACCTAAGAAACCACATATATATATACCACCTAAGGACAGGGAATTCCTACTATATATATATATATATACCAAGACCTCTTATAATACAAGTGGCGGGCTCGCGGTCCCAAGTGGACCCAGGACTTCCTACCCAGACGGCAGCCTCAGCCTCGCGGTCCTAAATGGACCCAGGACTTCCTGCCCAGACGGCAGCCTCAGCCTCGCGGTCCCAAATGGACCCAGGACTTCCTGCCCAGACGGCAGCCTCAGCCTCGCGGTCCCAAATGGACCCAGGACTTCCTGCCCAGACGGCAGCCTCAGCCTCGCGGTCCTAAATGGACCCAGGACTTCCTGCCCAGACGGCAGCCTCAGCCTCGCGGTCCCAAATGGACCCAGGACTTCCTGCCCAGACGGCAGCCTCAGCCTCGCGGTCCCAAATGGACCCAGGACTTCCTGCCCAGACGGCAGCCTCAGCCTCGCGGTCCTAAATGGACCCAGGACTTCCTACCCAGACGGCAGCCTCAGCCTCGCGGTCCTAAATGGACCCAGGACTTCCTGCCCAGACGGCAGCCTCAGCCTCGCGGTCCTAAATGGACCCAGGACTTCCTACCCAGACGGCAGCCTCAGCACGAGTTCATCCTATGATTACCAGGACATACAACAAGGGAATCAGTGTTACTATGTATCAGATCACACAAGGACTGCCAGTTGAGCACAACCTGTTCCCCAGTTCGAGGGGCTCCTTTCTCCCTTATTCAGTTACCACCTACCTGATCAGGATTAACATCTGTTCATGTCAAGTCACAGCTGACTAGAAGAATAGGCTACCCTCTCATGCAAGAGCACATGTTGGTTCACTACAAACTGGATACTTTATTTAGTCATTACATCACGAGTTCATCCTATAATTACCACGACATACAACAAGGGAATCAGTGTTACTATGCATCAGATCACACAAAGACTGCTAGTTGAGCACAACCTGTTCCCCAGTTCGAGGGGCTCCTTTCTCCCTTATTCAGCTACCACTTACCTGATCAGGATTAACATCTGTTCATGTCAAGTCACAGCTGACTAGAAGAATAGGCTACCCTCTTATACAAGAACACGCAGCACATGTTGACTCACTACAAACTGGATACTTTATTTAGTCACTACATACACGCTCACAGAACATAATACATATCACATACAACCTGCAAAGAAAAGTGAAAGATTAAGTTGTACACTCTAATAAAAAGGGGTTGACATCACCTTGGTCGTATGTAGCCTGCACTCAATGGTCATCTAGGTTCCCTTCTCGTCTGTGCCTCGGCTTCGCCTGGAAGTCACACCTCCGCAGTCACGGATCTACTCCCTTCTCTTTTCTCCGAGTCACTGGGACCTCTTCCTCATCGGCTACTCTCTTCTCTTTGGCTATTCTGTTAGAAGAATATCTGTCTCTCGGTTTTTCTCCACCTTCAAGTTTGTCATCTGTCTTCCCTGGAATAAGTAGTAGCTTTACTGCTAACGGCCAGGTGCCGCCTACGGACTAAAAGCAAGTGCCAGTATCTGCCTCAGACTTTCACTAATATAGAGGTGCATTTTCTCATGGAAAATTCCAGCCCGTAACCTGCCGCCCACCAAATTCTTGTACCTCCCCGTACCAAGGACACGTTCCCAGCCGGCCGGCCTGATGTAGTGTCTTCGGCATGAAGAAAAATACAATCCTTCGATAAGGGCCGGCCTGAACCGGTTCTCTCCAAGCGAATAACACCTCATAACTAAAACATCACCCTCGACCTAGAAACTTTCCAAGCTGCCGGAGCGGAAAGAAAGATGGAGTCTCTCCCGTTTAAGGCCTACCAGGCCTGGATTCAGCACGACTCCATGAAATACCCTCACTATAGAACAGATTACCCCTAATACTAACGGATCTATCCTCTAGGATATATGTGCAAACCCTAATCTATGGGGAAGAACACAGGATCATGTCGAAGTGCCTAATAAATAGGCTCTATACACTGCTCTAACCCTTAGACTTGGATGGAAAGAGACTGAAGTCACATTAGTTCCCCTTAATCACAAGAGAGCCGGGAAAATCGAGCAGTACATTTCACCCTTGACTTCAGTCTATTATACATTCATTAAATGGAGCTAACATCTGTGGAAGAATAATATGAAACAAAGCTAACTGATCTGTCTAGTACCGAGTGTACAGAATTGAAGCAGTGAAGGAATACACTGAATAAAGCAACAGATAGAAATCAAAACAGCAACAGCAATCAGAATACCACCTAATGTTTGACGTAGCATGTGTACGTCAGGCAACCAATTAAAGAGCCAGTCAAACCAGCCCTGGTCAACGTGTTTTCTAACTTCTTCCGTTAAATCACGCAACTTGTCAATATGAGCTGGCAAATTTTCTATTCCGGCATTATTATACGCCGATGATGCCGCCTTGCTAGCACGTACTCCTGTGGGTCTGCAACGGTTGCTGGACTCATTTGCAAATTTTATGAAAGCACTTGATCTCAGCGTGAATTTTTCCAAATCTCATGTTATGATTATGGGGTGTAAAGTAAAAAAAGCTAAGAGCTTGTATTGCGAAGGGCATGTTTTATCCCGCGTCAGTAGATTTCCCTATTTGGGGGTTATCTTTGATGATAGTCTTAACTGGTCTCCGCAATTGGCGGCTAAGCGTAATACTTTTGTTAGATCTACCTTAGCTGTATTAGACTTTGCCCGCAAATTGGCGGTGAAGCCCATGCAGGCCATTTTGAACATTTATGTTGCTAAATGTCTTTCTATAGCAACGTATGGGGCTGAATTATGGGGAATTAAAGATGTAAAAATTCTTCAAATAGTTGAGGACACATTTTTAAAATCTATTTTATCTCTTCCTCAGTCAACCCCTGCCTTTATTGTTCATCAGGAATGCGGGTTAGACCACCTTGTGGACCGTATTGCTCTAGCGCCCATGTTAAAATGGATTACAACCTGGCTAAACCCTGATTTGGAATTAAATCACGCAATTTTAAAGGATTGTTTATCTCTTGAGTATGGCACCTCCATCCCCTGGATAAACTATGTTAAGAATTTATCAAGAGAACTAGGTCGTCCAGAATTATTTGATGCTCCTGGCAGTCTAACTAAGGGGGATTTAAAATGGGTGAAAGTTGAATATAAAAATCGGATAACTTTAGAAAGAGAAGATAAGGAGCTACTTAAACCTTCAGTCAGGGCTCATCAGTTATTAATCACCTCAAACAGTATTGAACCCTACCTGGTCATTGTTAATAACATGAATCATCGTTTTTTACTTACCAGGTTCAGACTGAACAAATTTCATCTTTTGCTCACCGATTCCCCAGGGTGGTCAAGGGAGAAGGACCTGGGAATCTGTTCTTGTGACGGTTTTTCCCTTAAAGATACAGTGCACTTTATCTTCTTTTGTAAATACTTGGCTCCCATTCGTAAAAAACATATCATCCCCCTTATTAAGGAGAAAGGTTTTAGGCAAGTTAAACCTGCCCTTTTATATTTACAATTGCTGGGATCAACGTGGGAGATCTTTAATATTGCCAAATTTTTAGCAACCTCAATGAGATTAAGGAAGAAAATTTCTTGGACATAATCATTATTTGGGTAATTCATGAATTGTAACCACTACCTTGTATGCCTTTTAATTCATTCGTAGTGTTTTAATGTTAAATGTTATTTATATTGTATGTATATATTTATATGCTTTTATGGTTTTTGTTATGAAACCGAATAAAGTAATTTTGACTGACTGACTGATGTGCACGAATGGATTGTGTATGATCGGACAAGTTAAAACAACAGAGACCTTCAAAGTCGGAGCAATCATGTCCATGTTTAAGCAAAAGATAATCAATGGCCGCTCTATTTTGCAAAATGGCCCTACGTTCACCCTGGGCATCTAGTAGCATGTCGGACAGGACTGTAGAAGTATGATTAATGGATTTCACCATCCAACAGGCCATTTTCCCAATGGATTTGGCATTATAAACTGCCAAAGCAGGAACACCAATAATTGAAATAGCTAGGCTAAGGTATTCAGACTTGGAATATAAATGCAAAGATGAGTCACAATCCTCCTGTAACATCACAGTATCTCGAATCACACGAGAGTTGGCATTCGGATGTGATGAAAACATCAACAAACTGAGTCTCGTAATAGCACAAGGGCCTCCGGAAATGTTTGCAGGGACATATGGCCAGGAAGTATTGCCACATGAGAAAAGCCATCCGGCAGGTAGTAACATCGTGCGATAATGACTGGGGGTAACTACCAAACTATTGCAAGTCATATTGTTCTGAACTGAAACACATGTGGTCGGTGTCCTTTGAAAGCACAAAGTCCGTTCATGAGCTGTAAATGAAGTGGCGCCTTTTAGTTTTAGGCGTAGACATTCAGAGATCGCACTAGGATTACACGTAAGAAAGAAGCATAAATCACCTTGTGTTATATTATAGGTAACTATTTGGGACTGGATGGGGGGTGGCTCGTTCGGCAGTTCAGTGCATAGGGGGCAATATACATGGGTAGCAAAATCACCCAGGAGAACATTGGGACGAGCCTTTGAAACATTAAAAATGTGAACTAGGGTTTCCAATGAGGCAGGGACAGCAACCAGACAGGTCGCCAGAATATCATGTACAGATCTCATCGGTGTCAAACAGAAGTGAGGGGCATCAGTCACCCTCTTGGCTAATGATGTCCAAAAGTTTGATGATGAATCCCACGCAGCGAAGGAACGCAACACTCGGGTTCTCAGTTCATCCTGGGTTGACGGGATCCCTCCTTTCTCGTCGTACCATCCCAAAAGGAGTCCAGTACCGACACATCCTGCAGCAACAGTCCAAAGAATGATCTGAAAGAGAATCAAATACAGGCATTAATCATTCTCGTAAATAACATTTGTCAGCCGGGACCGCCTCCCAGCTATCTTTCCCTGGTCTCATAACCAAAATGGTATTGTCCTGACCAGTGGCAATAACCTCTGCTTGTTCAGGGGGATTCTTAGGCGACTGCACCCAAACCCTAGCCCCAGGGTTATCCGTAGAGCCAAAGCCTTTCTGGCCTCGTACAGTTAGCAAAGTTGGGGCAGTGCCTTTCATTAATGAACCACTGAAAACAGGCGTAATGAGTAATTGAGCCACTCGGTCAGTGCGGTGTATCAGTAAGTCAACCTCACTGCTATTCAGCAGGAGCACCTTAATCTCTCCCTGATAATCACTGTCAATGATTCCTCCAAGCACCTGAATGCCTTTTACAGCCAGCCCCGATCTAGGGGCGATTAATCCAAAATTCCCAGGTGGTATATGAATACCAACACCGGTAGCAATGATGACCCGATCCTTACTTTTTAAAACGGTGTCATCCATGGCATGCAAGTCTAAACCTGCCGACCCTGGGGTCGCTCTACATGGAGCCAAAGCTCCAGGAGTAATTTCCCAGTACATCACAGTCTCTCTGATTTCATTGGGCTTAGCATCAACATTCGGAGGAAACAAACGCATAAGTGGGGATTCAGCATTTAGGAAAGGACGGTTATTCAAAATCAATAACGCTTGAGGCAAAAAGTCTCGCCAATTCTTATACTTGTCATTTGTTAACTTACGCAGCTGGTCCTTTAGCAGGCCATTCAATCTCTCCACCAGGCCCGAGGCCTGTGGATAGTAGGGTATATGGAATATCCATTCAATATTGTTTTCCGCACAGAATTCCTGTACCAATCTTCCACGAAAATGGGATGCATTATCAGATTGAATTTGGAATGGCACACCATAATACATCATAATCAATTCTAATGTTTTAATGGTATTCAATTGGGTAGCTTGCTTACAGGGAAGGGCTACCAGCAGGCCACTGTATGTATCAACAATAGTGCAAACATATTGACAATTCCTACTCATAGGAAGTGGACCAATGTAATCAATCTGCCAAATTTGAGCGGGCAGTTTTCCGCGATGTAAATGACCTTTAACAATTTGGGGAACTTTACGCTGTCTGATATGTTGACAAACGGGACAGTGTAAGATAACATTTTTAATTAAATCTAGGGGAATATAAATTCCTCGATCAGCAGCCCACCTGCTAGTGGCCTTCTCTCCAAAATGTCCTGCCTTCTGGTGTGCCCATTTCGCCAATCCCGCAATGTCAGAATCTTGCCTGTCCACCACTGCCTCAGCAATTTTAGATTTCTCATCTGCAATGTTATGAAAAAATTTGTCAAGAGAATCTATCGGGGTGTGAGCATCCACATGGAAGATTGTAACAGTACTCTGTGGGAGCATCTCCCAAATCTCTTGCCATAACTCTTTTCCCCACAATTCTTTGGAATGTAACTTCCAATTATGGGAATGCCAAGTCGGCAACCAAACAGCCAGTCCATTGGCAGTAGACCAAGAATCAGTGAAAATATGACATGTACCAGGTAACTCTTGTTTCAAAACTTGATAAACAGCGTACAGCTCGGCAAATTGGCTGCTTTTACCTTCACCAGTTGTGCTCAGCAATTTCTGTGTGACCGGATTATAGGACACCGCCTTCCAGTGCCGTGTCGTCCCTATAAACCTCGCTGAACCATCCGTGAACCAAACATGGTTCCTGTCCGCTGCGGACAGATCATCAAAAGGCTTACCCCACTTGACAGGAGACTCCTGTGCTAAAGGTACGGAACATTCACTCTCAGTCTCAGTCGACGGCGCTCGCGCCACCTGCTCATGTAAAGAAGCAACTCCTTTCGGGCCCACACGTGCCCTATCTTGTATATACCATTTCCATTTAATCACACTCGCCTCTTGAGCATGTCCAATTCGGTGAGTTTTCGGCGAACTCAGAACCCACTGCATGATAGGAATTTCAGGGCGCAAAACTATATCATGTCCCAAAGTCAATTGCTCGGTATCCACCAGAGCCCAATAACAAGCAAGTAACTGTTTCTCAAAGGGTGTATAACGCTCACCAGCATCAGGTAACTTTTTGGTCCAAAAACCTAACGGTACTCTACTCCTGCCTTGTTTCTGCCACAAACTCCAATTTGCATAAGGGCCCTGTACAGACACATTCAAATCCACGTCACCATCACGTACAGGCCATAAATCCAGAGCATGTTGAATTGCTTCTTTTGCCAGACTAAACGCATCTTGCTGTGGTTTACCCCATTCAAATGCATTCTTTTTACGCGTGACCCGGTACAAGGGGGCCAATATTTGACTCAAATGAGGAATATGCTGGCGCCAAAAACCAAACAGGCCAATGAAGCTCTGGGCTTCTTTCCTATTCCTCGGAACTGCAAAATCAAGAATCTTCTGTTTAACCTGAGGGATCACTTCACGGTGCCCTTCATGCCAATTAATACCCAAAAATTTTACAGCCTGGGACGGACCTTGCAATTTATCTGGGTTGATTTCCCAACCTTTCCCACGCAGGCACTCAATGATCCTGTCCAATTGGGTCTGAACTTCCTCCTGTGTATCGCCTTGGATCAAAACATCATCAATATAATGACATATCTGAATTTGGGAATGAACCGGTACCTCAGCCAAATGCTCTGCCACCAGCCGGTGACATATTGTAGGACTATGCACATAGCCCTGAGGAAGACTCCTAAACGTCATCTGACGCCCGTTCCACGTAAAACTGAACTGTTCCTGACACTCAGGGGCAATTGGAATAGAAAAGAAAGCATTAGCAATATCAATGGACGCATACCATGTACCTGGATGCTTTTGGATTCTTTCAATTAGGGTAATAACATCCGGCACTGCAACAGTCAAAGAGGGCGTGTGTTTGTTCAATTCTCGATAATCAACAGTCATGCGCCAAGAATTATCACTCTTACGTACAGGCCAAACAGGATTATTCCAAGCAGAAGTAACCGGTGTTATAACACCTGCATCCACCAACTCCTGAATAGTGGTACTAATCTCCTCATGGCCACCTGGAATACGATACTGCTTCTGAAAAACCACTTTTGTCGCCTGGGGAACTTGTATGGGAGGCATTCTTAAACGACCAACCCGTATAGGCCTGGACGATATATAATGCGTGGTTCCAAATTGGTAACACCCATCATCTAGATGCAACGTCATTCCTTTCAAGATATCAATTCCAATTATGAATTCTAAGAGTGGCACCACTAGTACAGAATATTCTTTTCTAGGGATTCTACCTATTCTCATTTCAAGCAAAGTTTGAACTGCAGGGGTTTCTTTTCCACCTAATCCGCTAATAGTAAAAGGCTGACCTGTAAACTTCTTTGATTTTCCATGAATAAGAGTGGCCTCCGCTCCTGTATCTACCAATGCTCGGGCCCTTTGGATATTACGATGTCTCCAATAAATATCAATATCTACATAGGGTCTATTATCTCTGTGAGCCCATCTGTGTACCGGAGCTTGACCTATTTCCTAGTCATTCTTACTGCATTCTGTGTACCAGGACAAATCAGGATAAAGGCTCTCACGTTTCTTAGGTATCGGTACCTCCTGTTCATATCCATTCCCCGTACGGAACGGACTCGAGTCTTCAGCATTGTACTGCGGGTTACGATCGACCAAACTGTGACGATCCTCTCTCCTCCTCAAGTCAGGGGATTGATCCCTATCATCTCTACGTCTGTTGTAAACATAATCATTTCTCCCCCTTTCTCTTTCCCCCTCTCTCTCCCTGTCTCTCTCTCGACGGGGAGACATATCACGTACATAACGTCGATCATCACGACGAATAGAGCGCCCACGGCGGTCGTCATCACCGCTTCCGTCAGAACCGCCACGATCACACTCAGTGGTCCGAACACGCCGGGCACCCTCCTTCCTATCCAAGCCACGTTTGTGAAATAACTCCCACAAACGAGCGGTAGTCTCACCGTCAATGTCCTCCCTACGCACACCATCAGCCAGAAGACCAGAAAAGATATCACGCCTAGTAAGTTTATTTTCACCAGGAGTACTGGTGTCAGGCCGGGACTGACGTTCAGGTTTAAACCACTCACCCAACTCGCCGAGTTGGCGTACCGACTCCAGTACCGTAGTTAACACATTACCAGTCTGATTAATCAATAAAGTCATCATGACCTGCTTATAGGCAACAGGGGAAGACCGAATAATGCGATTCCGCACAGAAGATGTCAACAAACCATCAAGCAACCTGTCAGCAGTACCCCAAAAAATTGCCGTTTTCATCACCTCCTCTTTGAGACGTTGTGCAGCGTCGCGCAAAGTATACCACGGTTTGTCATTCACAGGCCAATCAGACTCAGTAGGATACTTTTGATTACAACCCTCAGTCGCCAATTGAAGTAAAGAAATTTGACCACCACCATTATAGTTACGAAAATGATCTTGTACAGTAGAATCCGAACTCAAGGAACAAAACTTCAAACAATCGCCATTATCTAACATAATGCCAGCAGCGCCCAGTTCATAAAGGCGCACCATCCATGTGAGCAAGGTCTCACCAGCTCGCTGCCGAAATCGCTGCAAAACATCACTAATTTCTTGTTGAGTAAAGTCCTCTAAAGAGTCTAAAGAAATACCCTGCGGAGCAGCGGGAGACTGCTGCAACTTCCGACGAAAAACTGGATGCGCAGAGACCGCGGGACGAGCATCACAAGGAGCCCGATCAGTACTCGTAGAGGGATAATCAGTGTAAGAGGTATCGATCCCACCCGAAGAACGAGCGTAAACATGGGGTGCACCATCAGAGGTGCAAGAAGCAGATTTACAATCATGACGGGAACGAGAAGACTCGCGCTTGGCAGACTCCTCACCCGAGGAACAAGAATCACTCGAGTTCCAGATATTACCATCCCATTCATCAGGATTCCAATCCAGTCCGGCTTTCGCCACGACTAGACGCACCTTTCGCGTCGAAACCCGACCGCGCCTGTTCTTGTATTTATAACGAGCAATTCGCACAGCCGCCCTTTCGGCAATAGTTTGGTAAGTCTCCAGCTTATCAGCAAGCAACTTATTTTGACATCGCAACAAAGTATGAGAATTCTGAATCTCAACAAAGTGCGCTTCCACATCTTTAAGAGAGATCTGTAATTTCAACAATCTCTCATGTAGAATCCGATACGCAGACAGGACAATCCAACCTCTGCGCCCCAAAATGGGAATCTCCTCACCCTTCGATACGGGTGCCTTCTGCAAACAGGTAATCACATTAGCCGGCTCCGCCAGCTCCAAAGAAGAAGTCCAATTCTCACTCAAACCAGTAGAATCAGCCCACTCACGGGCCAAGGCTTCATAAGGCGTTGAATCCCATCCGGGAATATCAACGGGCAACTTAAAAGTAGACTTAGATCTTCTAGAAAACATCGTGGAAAAGAAAAAGAAGAAAGAAGAAAAATAAAAACTATACACACAAGTATACAAAAATAAAATGCAAACAAAACCACGCACGCGCCGAAAGCAAACACAAGACAACCACAACGCACACAGGTTTCGTAAACGGTTCGTGACGCCAAATGTTCTGCTTGGGTTTTCGGATCAGATAGAACCCGCTCAACAGAGCCTCTCTAACCCAGCCAGAACGTTACCCCCTCCCTAGGGCCTATTCACACCTAAGAAACCACATATATATATATACCACCTAAGGACAGGGAATTCCTACTATATATATATATATATATATATATACCAAGACCTCTTATAATACAAGTGGCGGCCTCGCGGTCCCAAGTGGACCCAGGACTTCCTACCCAGACGGCAGCCTCAGCCTCGCGGTCCTAAATGGACCCAGGACTTCCTGCCCAGACGGCAGCCTCAGCCTCGCGGTCCCAAATGGACCCAGGACTTCCTGCCCAGACGGCAGCCTCAGCCTCGCGGTCCCAAATGGACCCAGGACTTCCTGCCCAGACGGCAGCCTCAGCCTCGCGGTCCTAAATGGACCCAGGACTTCCTGCCCAGACGGCAGCCTCAGCCTCGCGGTCCCAAATGGACCCAGGACTTCCTGCCCAGACGGCAGCCTCAGCCTCGCGGTCCCAAATGGACCCAGGACTTCCTGCCCAGACGGCAGCCTCAGCCTCGCGGTCCTAAATGGACCCAGGACTTCCTACCCAGACGGCAGCCTCAGCCTCGCGGTCCTAAATGGACCCAGGACTTCCTGCCCAGACGGCAGCCTCAGCCTCGCGGTCCTAAATGGACCCAGGACTTCCTACTCAGACGGCAGCCTCAGCACGAGTTCATCCTATGATTACCAGGACATACAACAAGGGAATCAGTGTTACTATGTATCAGATCACACAAGGACTGCCAGTTGAGCACAACCTGTTCCCCAGTTCGAGGGGCTCCTTTCTCCCTTATTCAGTTACCACCTACCTGATCAGGATTAACATCTGTTCATGTCAAGTCACAGCTGACTAGAAGAATAGGCTACCCTCTCATGCAAGAGCACATGTTGGTTCACTACAAACTGGATACTTTATTTAGTCATTACATCACGAGTTCATCCTATAATTACCACGACATACAACAAGGGAATCAGTGTTACTATGCATCAGATCACACAAAGACTGCTAGTTGAGCACAACCTGTTCCCCAGTTCGAGGGGCTCCTTTCTCCCTTATTCAGCTACCACTTACCTGATCAGGATTAACATCTGTTCATGTCAAGTCACAGCTGACTAGAAGAATAGGCTACCCTCTTATACAAGAACACGCAGCACATGTTGATTCACTACAAACTGGATACTTTATTTAGTCACTACATACACGCTCACAGAACATAATACATATCACATACAACCTGCAAAGAAAAGTGAAAGATTAAGTTGTACACTCTAATAAAAAGGGGTTGACATCACCTTGGTCGTATGTAGCCTGCACTCAATGGTCATCTAGGTTCCCTTCTCGTCTGTGCCTCGGCTTCGCCTGGAAGTCACACCTCCGCAGTCACGGATCTACTCCCTTCTCTTTTCTCCGAGTCACTGGGACCTCTTCCTCATCGGCTACTCTCTTCTCTTTGGCTATTCTGTTAGAAGAATATCTGTCTCTCGGTTTTTCTCCACCTTCAAGTTTGTCATCTGTCTTCCCTGGAATAAGTAGTAGCTTTACTGCTAACGGCCAGGTGCCGCCTACGGACTAAAAGCAAGTGCCAGTATCTGCCTCAGACTTTCACTAATATAGAGGTGCATTTTCTCATGGAAAATTCCAGCCCGTAACCTGCCGCCCACCAAATTCTTGTACCTCCCCGTACCAACGACACGTTCCCAGCCGGCCGGCCTGATGTAGTGTCTTCGGCATGAAGAAAAATACAATCCTTCGATAAGGGCCGGCCTGAACCGGTTCTCTCCAAGCGAATAACACCTCATAACTAAAACATCACCCTCGACCTAGAAACTTTCCAAGCTGCCGGAGCGGAAAGAAAGATGGAGTCTCTCCCGTTTAAGGCCTACCAGGCCTGGATTCAGCACGACTCCATGAAATACCCTCACTATAGAACAGATTACCCCTAATACTAACGGATCTATCCTCTAGGATATATGTGCAAACCCTAATCTATGGGGAAGAACACAGGATCATGTCGAAGTGCCTAATAAATAGGCTCTATACACTGCTCTAACCCTTAGACTTGGATGGAAAGAGACTGAAGTCACATTAGTTCCCCTTAATCACAAGAGAGCCGGGAAAATCGAGCAGTACAGTCGGTGAGAAATCTAACTAACTAATGTTTCTTACAGATACATCGTTACCGAAGGTAAGTAACTTGTTCATCTGAAAGAAACACGTTAGTTAGATTCCTCACCTTAGAATAGATACCCAAGCAATACCATCGCCGGTGGTGGGTCTGCGAACCAAGATCACACCAGAAAGTCCTGGAGGACAGAATGGCCAAAGAAGCCATCCCTCCGAACTTGGCTGTCAAGGCAATAATGCCTGGCAAACGTGTGTAGCGAAGCCCACGTCGCCGCCTGACAGATGTCCTGCAAAGGGACACCCCGTCCCAAGGCAGTAGTAGCCGCTGTGGCCCGAGTAGAATGGGCGCGCAGCCCAACAGGAGGGTCCTTTTTTGCCAAGGAATAACAAATTTTGATGCACAAAACGACCCACCGAGAGATGGTCCGTTTGTGCACAGCTTTCCCCTTCTTAGCACCCACGTATCCAACGAAAAGTTGGTCGTCCACCCGGAACTGCTTTGTGCGGTCCAGATAAAAGGAGAGCGCACGTTTTGGGTTCAGACGGTGGAGCCTCTCTTCCTCTTTGGAAGGATGCGGAGGCGGAAAGAAGGTGGGCAAGGTGACAGACTGCCCAAGATGAAATGGAGTCACCACTTTCGGAAGAAAGGAGGGACGAGGCCGAAGGACAACCTTGTCCGGATGAACAGAGAGAAAAGGAGGCTTTGAAGATAAAGCCTGGAGCTCACTCACCCGTCTAGCCGAGGTGATGGCTACCAGAAAAGCAGTCTTAAGCGTCAGCAGACAAAGAGGACAATTATGAAGAGGCTCAAAGGGAGCGCACATGAGAAATGTGAGAACAAGATTCAAGTCCCACTGAGGCATTACAAAAGGGACAGGAGGGAACGTGTGAGTAATGCCTTTTAGAAAGCGTGTAACTACAGGGGAATTGAAAAGAGAAGGCTGATCAGGAAGCCGCAAGAAGGCAGAGATGGCAGCAAGATAACCTTTCAGGGTGCCCAGGGCAGAGCCCTGCCGGGCCAAAGAAAGAAGAAAGAGGAGAACCTCAGAAAGAGGGTGTAGGAGAGTAGGGTCTGCAATCCTATGATCACCCCGATTTTTTTGCTTTTGCTTCATTGGTTTACGACTTTCCCCGGCTGTGGGCCTGCCGATCAGACCCACAGCCTAGCTGTTCTCTCTCGAAATTAACACACATGTACATTAGGTGCATCCACTAATTGGAACTGGGCCGCCTTGTCAGTCCCTGTCTCAGCATACCACAGGTATCCAGGGCATCGGTGTACCCAGGGCCTACCAGGGGCTGCAGCATGTATTATGCCACCCCTGGAATGGCCGCCCAAATCTGACACAACTGGCTGCACGACAGCTGGGGCCACGTGGTGTAATCACCCGTTGCTGTAGGTGTAGTATTCCTACACCTAACCCTAAAATGGACACATGGATTCCTATCAGTCACTCCTATGGCAGGCCTTATCAATCCTGAAGGCAGAGTGCGGGGAGTCATGTGGGATGGTGCTCTGGCGCGAGCCGAGCCCGTCGACGGCTTGCGGAACCAAGTCCTAATAGCCGTTCCATGGTGACGCGGGCCAACTATTTGCTAACTTTGGCATCGCATCACCTACACATGTCGAGTAAGGTGTCATACGAATTGGAATACGAACCCCTCGCTAGTTCTGGCGACGGGGTTAGCATTCCCCCCTTCTAGAGGGGCACGACATGGAAGTAACCCTGAACCCCGGTTAAATTTGACTCAAGCCTCAGCATCACAAAATGGATGCTGCCACCAGACACAAGTCTGACCTCCTGCTGCTGGGGGACCTTCCAGCGAAGGGAGTTTGGACAAAGGGTTTCCTGTCGAGGGCGGTGTTAGCACCATCCCAGACAGGGTTTGTGTATTCCCGGTAGGCAGGGCTGAAAGGAAGGTGATTGCAAGGGGCACCCCGGTGCTCACTGTGCATAGCCCGGCTCAGACCAGTTTCGGGGGCACACCAGCCCCTGAGCTGGCGCGAAGCCGGACAAAGGATAGGGGTGTAACCACCCCCCTCCTGGCTCCACCCATAGGTAGAACCTAGTCACGGGCCAACCCCTTTTTCTTAGAATAAAGGTAGGAGCGAGTCCCCTTCCCAAATTGGATAATCAGATAATCGGATACCTCCGAATCACGAACCACTTTCCACGAAAGGAACTCTTGACTATTTCTGAAGACTCTCCCTTGTGGCTAAGGAGTAGCCACCCTGCACCAGCAGGCACCACCTAAGCGCTTGCGGTTTGCTGTAAGTCTCTCCTACGGATCAAGACTGCCCAGCTCGACGAGACCCGAGTTCCCTGCCATCTCTGACCTTTTACCTGCCTCATCAGCCCAGCTGAGAGTCGTAGGTGTGACGAGACCTGCGGGACCGGCTATCTTCAGAACCTGCACGACGCTTATCTAGCACGCCCACCGAGGGACCCTCGAGTGAGTGCACCTAGGGTTTGAGAAGCCCTAAACCCTGAGCAGCTCCAGCTTCGAAGTCTGTCTCCCCAGCATCCACGAGATCTGCGTGGGGGCCCTTCCGCTCCTTGCTGTTCACCGCGTTGTCCGACCACTTGCCGACCGGCTGTGGCCCTCTTCACGACGCTCCAAGATTATTTTGCATCCCCGGTCTGGTTGCTCCAGACTGGCTCTTGCTCCCCTTCAACAGAGGAGGACCCCGGACCCTCCTGGTCCACTCCCGACGCCATCTCGACTCCCCCGCTTGGGTTGCCACTGCCAAGATCCGCTGCCCCTTCCTGGGCCCAGCATCATCGACAGCAGACACCTTCGTGGGACAGCTCGCCCTCCATCCTGGTCGCCGCCGCGCCTCCTGGTCCGAGGAACAGCCGAGTCCGACGTCACCCACTCACCTGGTCGAGGTGACTTCAGCTGGTACCCTCCTGGTACCCACACGATCGCTGGCTAGCGGTTGAGAACTGAGTCCCCTCTGCTTTCAGGTTTTCCTTCATCACCGATCCAGGCTTGGATCGCCCTGAACATCGTCACTGGTCGCCTGCCAGCAACTTCTTCTTTCAGGCTCCTGAGACTACACGAGGTCTCCCGACATCTTGACGAACCTCACGCAGCTGCAGCCTCCGGGCTAGGTAACTCGAGCATCTCGGTGCTCCATCGCAGGTTCGCTCTACAAGTGTCCAGTTCCTTTTTCGTCTAGTCCCACTGATCGGATCACTCCGGGATCAGTATCTCCCGACTCTAACCATTCGCATTTCACTGTTAGTGTAGGTGGTTTCTCGTGCCCCTCGGGCATTTGTGTAAATTGTGCAACTGAAGTATTTTCCTAAGAGTTTTGTCGTGTGCTTAGCTCCCTGACTCATAAAGAGCCAGGGTAGTCTTGTTATAAATAAATATCCTTTTATTTTCATAACAACTTGTGTGGTGTCCTTTCACTTGGTGTTCAAGGGGTATATGTGATGGTAAACAGCTGGCTTAACACGCCCTCTAGAGTTTAGCCTAAAGACTGCTCGTATCCACGCTACTAGGATAGCTGGTCTAAAAAGTTGACTTACAACCAATCATCAATAAGGGTCGTTTGGAATGATACACAGTGATCACTAGAATAGTGAGCACTACATATCAGGCCAACTTCTCACAGAGGGGCGGAAAGGGGATCCACAGCCTTTGCTGTGCACCATGCCACAAATTTGTTCCACCGGCAGGCGTATACCATCTTTGTGGAGGGACGCCTGGCTGCCAGAATGATATCACAGACTTCAGGAGGCAAGTCAAATGGCATCAACTGCCGCCGCTCAATCTCCACGCATGGAGGTGGAGGCTGGACAGGTTCGGGTGGAGGACCGTCCCCTGCTGCTGAGACAGAAGAACCTCCCGAAGGGGCAGACGTGTCGGAGGATCGGTCAGCATACTGAGTAGCTCGGGATACCAGTACCTTCGTGCCCAATCCGGAGCCACCAAGATGACTTGGGCCCGGTCGTGCCTGATCTTCTTCAGCACTCTGGGCAGAAGTGGTATAGGCGGAAAGGCGTACAACAGACCGCAACTCCACTCGTGACGAAAAGCGTCGCCGAGCGAGTGCCGCCTTGGAAATTCCAACGCGCAGAACTGCTGACATTGCGCGTTCTCTTCGGTGGCGAATAGATCTAACCAAGGCTCTCCCCACTGCTGAAAGAGAGCTTGCGCCACTTCGGAGTTCAGACGCCATTCGTGATCCATCATGCACCGGCGGCTGAGTTTGTCTGCTCTGGCGTTCAGAGAGCCCGCCAGATGTTGAACCACTAGGGTGACGCCCTGGTGTTCCAGCCACGTCCAGAGGCGCAGAGCCTCCTGACAAAGGGTCCACGACCCCACCCCGCCCTGTTTGTTGCAATACCACATGGCGGTGGTGTTGTCTGTGAACACCTGCACGACACTTCCCCTGACAGAGGGAAGGAAGGCTTTCAGTGCAAGTCGGATCGCTCTCAACTCCAACAGGTTGATGTGGAGACGAGACTCCGCCGGAGACCAGAGGCCTCTGATCTCCGCCTCTCCCATATGGCCACCCCATCCCAGGAGGGACGCATCCGTCACTACGACATGCTCTGGTTGGGGAAGGGAGAGGCTCTTGCCCTTGACCCAATCGCGGTCCGTGAGCCACCACTGCAACTGCTGTGCAGTGCCCTCCGAGATCAAGACATGGTCGGACAGGTTGCCGTGATGCTGGGCCCACTCAAACTTCAGGTCCCACTGCAGAGCCCGCATGCGCCGCCTGGCGTGATGCACTAGTAGGATGCAGGAGGCCATCAGCCCCAGAAGCCGCAACACTAGCCTGACCGAAACCCAGGATAGAGGCCGAAAGATGGGAATCAGGGCCCGAATATCCCGGACCCGCTGTTCCGGCGGATAGACCCGGAACTGCGCCGAATCGAGAACCGCTCAGATGAAGAGGAGCTCCTGAGAGGGACTCAAGTGTGACTTCGGCACGTTGATGGAAAATCCCAGCAAATGCAGGAGATCCGCCGTAGTCTGGAGGTGGGAGACGACTGTCTGGGGCGAGCCCGCCTTCAACAACCAGTCGTCGAGATAGGGGAAGACTGGAACCCCTGATCTGCGCAGATGAGCTGCGACCACCGCCATCACTTTCGTGAACACCCGAGGGGCACTGGTGAGGCCGAAGGGGAGCACGGTAAACTGAAAGTGCTCTTGGCCCACCGTGAACCACAGGTAACGCCGGTGGGCCGGCAGGACGGGGATGTGGAAATATGCGTCCTGCAAGTCCAACGCTACCATCCAGTCTCCAGGGTCTAGGGCAGCTAGAACCTGAGCCAAAGTTAACATCTTGAACCTTTCCTTCCGGAGGAAGGCATTGACGTTCCGGAGGTCCAAGATAGGGCGTAGGCCCCCTTTGCCCTTCTTGGGAACCAGAAAGTAGTGGGAGTAACAACCACAACCTACTTCTGGGCTCGGAACGCACTCGACGGCCCCCTTGGCCAAGAGGGCAGAAACTTGCTCGTGGAGAAGATTCAAATGATCCCCCGAGATACGGTGGCGCTGCGGTGGCATGGCTGGAGGGGTCGTCTCGAAGGGGAGGGAGTAGCCCCTTCGGACGATTTGCAGCACCCACCTGTCCGATGTGATGGACCGCCAGTGGAGCAGGTGATGGCGAACTCTGCCGCCCACTGGCGTGGAATGGGCCGGAAAGCTCGGACTAGGAAGGCTTTGAGGCGGATGCTGCCAGGGTGGATGTGGGCTGACCGCGTCGTCCTCCAGAACCGCCTCGGCGGAAACCACGTCCGCGCGCAGGTTGATTCTGCGGCTGGTGGCTAGGCGCACGTGAGTAGGCACCCCTTCCTTGGCCACGAAAGGGGCGAAAGGCGGAAGTTTGCGACCGCGGGGCCGAGAGGCCCAAGGACTTGGCCTTAGCCCGGGAGTCCTTAAAGCGATTCAGCGCACTGTCCACTTTCTCGCCGAAAAGGCGAGTACCATCAAAGGGCATGTCCATGAGGGTGCTCTGGACATCGCCCGAAAAGGACGTGGACCGCAGCCAGGCGTGACGTCTAAGCGCCACTGAGGTAGAAATCGCCCTACCCAGCGAGTCCGTAGTGTCAAGCCCACATCGGATAGCGTGTCGCGCTGCATCCCTCCCATCGGCCAGAGCCTGGGTAAGTCGTGTCTGGACCTCCTCCGGACACAGGGGCAGCACGTCCTCCACCGCATCCCACAGAGAGTGGGAATAACGGTCCAAGAGACAGGCGGTGTTTAAAGACCGCAGACCCAAACTAAGGGAGGAGAACAGCTTTTTGCCGAACTGTTCCAGTCTCTTGGAATCCCGGTCCGGCGGAGCGGTCGGGAAGGAGGATTGGGAGGTAGAGGCCTGGATAACCAGGCTCTCGGGGGTAGGGTGTTGGGACAGAAAACTGTGGTCGCCCGGAGCAGGGCGGTGGCGCCTGGCGACGTTCCTGTCCACAGGAGGAACTGTGGAGGGCTTGGACCAGGTGCCCTGCAGAACGTCAGTGAGGGCCTCATTGAATGGCAGCAGAGGCTCAGTGGAGCTTGCTGCAGACTGAAGCACCTCAGTGAGGACGTTAGTCCTCACAGCCACGGCAGGTAGCTCGAGCCCAAGGGCTGCGGCCGCCTTGCGCAGCATCACAGAGAAAGCAGCACCCTCCTCCGAAGCCACAGTCGGAGGAGAGATGAATCCAGTGTCTGGAGAGGTATCCAGACCACTGGCCTCCCCCAGTTCATCTGCCCAGTCCTGTGACAGTTGAGCCTGAGCGGCCATAGGATCCTCGGATCCCTCCCATTCGCCCCCATCATCCGATTCCTGGTATGCAGGAGGAAGGATCGGAGCCGGGCGATAGACAAAATGCGTCTCCAGCGGCGCCGAACGCGGCGTCCATCGACGCCGTAACGGCGCCGGGCCCGGACCGGGGCTCGACGTCGAGCGGAGTCGGCGTCGGAGGTGGTACCGGTGTCGACGCCGGCGGAGGAGGCGTGACGAGGTCGACCGGCGTCGGCGGGGACTCAGGAACGGGTCCCTCGGGCGCTTGCGGCGTCGAGGCCGGAGCCGTCGACGGCGCCGGGGCCGGAGCCGCTGGCAGGCAAGGTTGCCTAGTCGGGTCCGCGGAGCCCGAAGGCGCACCAGCGGGCGTCGACGGCAGAGCCAGGTTCCTCATGGCCGAGAGGAAGGCACTGACTTCCGCCGGCGTCGCGTCAGTCCCAGGGACCGGTGGGTATGGGGACTTGCGCGGCGCCTGCGGCTCCGCCGGAGACGCGGGGGTGGAACGACCCTGACCCTTGGCCGAGTCGCGTGACCGGCGAGGGGAGTCCAAAGAGCGCTGTCGCCTCTTGGACTTCTTGGAGTGCTTCGACTTACCCGAAGACTTGGATCCCGACGACCGATGATGACGTCGGCTGTGGCGAATCTCGAGAAGCTTACGGGACCGCTCCCGTCTAGCCTTCGAGGTCAGGGCCTTGCAGTCCGAACACGACTCCGCGTCGTGGTCGAGGCCCAAGCAGTAAAGGCACCGGCGGTGATGGTCCGTAACCGACATCAAGCGGCTACAGTCAGCACAGGCTTTAAAACCAGGCATCCTACCGGTTCCGGAGTCGAGACAAGATCAAAAAGGATCGAAAAAGTTAGTCAAAAAATGACTAAAGGGGTAGCTCTCCCGGATCTGCGCTTACTGGCGCGGAAAAAAGAACAACAAGAACTGACGTCAGCGCGCGAGGGCGGCGTCTAAGTACTCCGACGACGTCATTCCGGCGCACGACGCCGACGACGGACGCGGAGCCGCAGACGACGCCTAGCGACACGCAAGGGGTATTGCTGACGAAAAATCTTCCGGATCCAGTCTGACGCCTGGGGATATTCTAAGGTGAGGAATCTAACTAACGTGTTTCTTTCAGATGCCAAGATACAAACTGGCCCCTTCCCCTTCCTCGAAAGGAAGTGAACCTCTTCTGCTGCAGATTGGCTAAGGATTTTGCCACTTCTGTGTCTTATATAATAGCTTGAAGCGCCTCATCCACATGTTTACCAAAAAGGTTCTCGCCATTGAACGGCATGTCAAGCACCTTAGCTTGGACTGCTGGGCGAAATGTCGTTGCCTTCAGCCAACCCTGTCTGCTCAACATGGCAGCACCTGCCACCTGCCTAAAGGCGGTAGAAGAGATGTCCATCGCCATATCGATAACTTCTGATGAGGCTCTCTCACCCCCTGAGAGTATTTCTTTCGCCTCCTTCTTCTTGTCCTCAGGCAGAAATACTAGAAAAGGAGCAATGTCCGACCACATCTGCCTATCATAACTCCCAAGGATATCCATGGCATTGATGGCCATTGCTGCCAGTGTGGAAAATCTCTTCACAATTTTGTCTAACCTGCTCCCTTCCTTGTCTGGCGGAGTGATACATGGCGAAGCAGGGCTCTTAGATCGCCTTTGAGTGGCTTGCATTATTTCGAAATCAGACTTTGGATGGCCAATGAGGCATGCAGGAGAGTCCTCAGGTGCCCAGTACTACTTGTCTAATATTGGAATAACTGCCGGCACAGAAGCTGAAGTTTTCATCAGCTTAAGGCCTTCATGCCACAGGAAGTCAACAATAGGGATTGCCCTAACAGAACACTGCTTGTTAGCCTTGAAATCATACAAGAAGCATTCCACTTGTTAGACCAGCATGGGGAGATCAAAGCGTTATGACACCCTCTCTAGAAGGTCATCGAAGCTGCCGATATCTGCTGGAGGAGAATCAGCCACTGGCAGGGTTCGAGAAGGCGGTGTGTGTGCCACATATTCATCCATTCATCATGAATATCAGAATTAGGGGTGGGCGGAATTTGCGAAATCCACTTTCGCAAATTATCGCGAAAATGTTAAAAATTATCGCAAACACGCGGAAATATCGCGAAGATGCGGAAGCTTTTTTCCCGCATGTTCGCGAGATTTTCTGCATGGTTGTGGCTCGCCAATTTACCCATGTGGTTGCTCGCGGGCGCGGCCATCTTGTTTTCAGTTGTCTCGCGGTGCATGATCGCGAGAAGAAAGACGTGATCGCGCGACGCATGACGTCACTGCGGGCGCGAACTGTCGCGAGACAGCGCAAATGGCTAAAAACAATACAACATCTCATGGAGAACGCGACCGGATCAAGAAAACTTGTCGGCGAACTCAGGGATTCAGGTAAGGCGATCGCGCGCGCGCGAGAATGTATTATTTTACAGCGCGAACAAGAAACAAATTATCGCCAAGCTGCGGAATGCGGAAATTTTGACATTTTCGCGCTCTCCGCGGAACGCGAAAATGTCAAATTATCGCAATTTCCACGAACGGAACGAAATTTTCGCCCAGGCCTAATTAGAATCCACTTCTAGCTCCCCTTCCTCCAATTGTTCATCACCACTGTCTAACATTGGAGTAGGAATCTGCACGGGAGGTAAGGATTTTTGTTTTTTGGTGGTGCAGGTGGAGCTTCCTGATCGGGGATAGCAACAGGATCCTCCTGTAGTGGAGCTGGTTTTTGAGCTACATTAGCATAAGGAAAACACTTGTAGTAGTCACTGAGCATCATACGCAAGTCCGTGACCAGAGACATCAGAACATTATTGGTGGGTTCCTGCTGACGATCCTCCTCTACCTGCTCAAAATAGGGGTAATGCTCCTGAAAAGTGTCCAAGCGTTGCATGCCTGCGCATTCTCTGTCCGAGAAGGAATATTCACCTTCCAAATATGCAGAAGGGTCATCTGGTTGCTCTTCTTCCTCTGATTCTTGGTAATTGACTCATTTGAGAACAATGTGCGAGACCATAAGGACCTTCATCCTCCGATTTCTGGAAATCCAGGAGGCGAAAAGGAGGCAGCGGAGAAATCTTGGAGAAGTACTGCAACAATGATGGAATTGTTTTTGCAACTGGCATGTCCATTTTCTTCGTCGACGGGATCGTTGATGGTATCGTCGTCAGTGACTGGGCCGACGGTGTGGAAATGTCCGTCAACGGGGTGGAGATGCTCGACAACGCAGCACCCAACTGGACCGTGGCGGCGAAGCTCTTGATGACGTAGCGCTCCTCACAGAAGCGGCCGATTTCACTACCTCAGTTTTCTTCGATGATTCAGCCGTCGTCGTCCTGACCGTCGACGATGTCACTGAAGAAACCGTCGATGGAGCCCTCGTTTCAACGGTCGTAGGCGGAGAATGCCTAGTCGATGAGCCCGTCAACGGGCGGATTTTCTGTGAGGAAGTATGTGGCACAGATGGAGGTGCAAAGCCAGATCTCTTTTGAGCATGAGAAGAGCCAGTTTCCCCTTTTTCACCCTTTTCTCCACAGAAGACTCCTTGCTTGATCTTGACTTTTTGGAATCTCTCTGGACAGAAGGAGCTTCTTCTTCCTTCCTTTTCTTAGAGGAGGTATGAGGCCGCTCTTTACTTTCAGAGTCAGAATCCTCAGATTTTCTCTTTTGAAGCCATAGCAGTAGTCTTCCCTCCTGGTCTTTGAGGGTTTTTGAAGAAAAAGTCCGGCAGTGCTTACAGATCCGGATAAAAGCAGTATAAGCACAGAGAAGAGCCTGGACTTTCCACAAGTCTCTAAGTAGACCTTTTTGACTCAGACATTCTGCAGCAACACAGAAAGAAAAGGGTAAACTCACTTTCTAGCAGCACCGCAGCTGAAGAGACGGTTGAGGAAAAGGAACTGCTAGCTGAAAGTTGAAAAGTTCAAGATCGAAACACTGTGACTGAGCAGAGCTCAGGTAGACTCCCTAACACACGACGTGCGGTAAGAAATCTGAGGTATGGTAGCTGTGAGAAGGTGGCCTGATATATGATGTCCACTAGTTCTAGTGGGCACCTTGTATCAGTCCAAACAACCCCTTATGGTGAATGGTTAAAGACAACCTTATGTGAAAGCTATCCTAGTGGTATCTATGGAGAGCAGCCTTCAGGCTAAGTCTTGAAGGAATGTAAAGCAGCTTGTTTTACCAGTCTATAATCTCTTGAATGATCAAATGAAGAGACAACCACACCAGGTATATATTCAACATATATGTATTTAAGGTTAAACACACCCCTCTAGTCTCTTTATGAGACTGGAGTTCGAAGTACTAAAGTTACAAGTGATTAGGCATCAGTAAAAGCACACATTCACGTTTGAGCCCTAGAGGCGTACCAAACCATATACTAAGAAAGTGGTATAAGAACCACGACTGTAATAGGCACTAGGCCTATTGCTTCTAGAATCGCTGGGACCCCAAGGAACCACCCAAGGTAGTGACACAGGGGACCCACGGGAACTGTATGCAGTGTGGAAACACAACCGCGGGTTCCTATTATCTTCTGAGGGGAATGTCGCAGTTGGAATTTTAAAGATTAGGGACACTTCTAATCGAGTCAGGACCAAACCCTCTTGGGCTTATGTAGTTCTATGGCTAGCCCCTACGAGAGTACCGGAGTACTCGAAGTACCTCACCCAGGGAAGCCGGGTGCATAGGTGTCTTTTGGTGTCGGGTCGCGTCGTCGATTTCAATGGAAGCCTGCAAAGAACTGCTGCCGTGAAGAGGATAAGTCTCCGGAGAGATCCAAGCCTGGATCTAGGATGTAAGGAACCTGAAAGCAGAGGGGACAGAGTCTGGGTCACTTGCCAGTGACCTAGGGCAGGATGGACCAATGCCCACAGATGTCGGATGCTTCAGGTGAGTTGACTCTTCAGCCATGCGGTCCAGGAGGCGTCGACGAAGTCCATGAGCCGGATTTGAGCTGCCCACGAAGTCTGTCGAGTGCTGCGGTGTCGGTGACCAGAAATGACCCAACAAGCCTTAGCAACGGCAAGTCACAGGAAATCAGAGAAAGGACTGCGGTGCAGACCAGCAAGGTCTGATGGACTCACTCAGCAAGGGTAAGTAAGGGCAAGTCTGGAGCAACCAGAAAAGCCCCAGCAGAAGTGGAGTTGCCTTCGTGGGGACCTGCTAGCCAACGGGCTAGTGATCGCGAAGGAGCCTCGAGCGGTCGCACTGGAAGCTGGCCCACGGATCACTGGTGGAGTGGAGGCCAACAATCTTCGGTGCAGGAGGTGCTCAAGGCTGGGGCTACTCGGAGCCCAAAGCACAACTTCGAGGATGACCAGGAAGATAGTGTTGCTGCAAAAGTTCACGGTGTCCAGGGGTCACGGTTCCACGTTACCCACGATAGCCATGGGCCTCAGCTTTGCTGTGGACTCAGGGTAGCCTCGGGGAAGTCTGGAAATCTACATCTGGGGATGCAGAGACTTCGGCGTCCCGCTGGAGCTTCAGAATTGCAGGCCGGTCAGTTGCTTCTTTGGTGCCTGCCAAGCAGAGGAGTCACTCCTTGACCCCAAGGGAGATTTCTTCCGTCTTCTAGTCGTGATAGAAAGTCGAAGGTCCAGGATATATGTTTCAGAGGTTCGCCCAGGGTAATCTAAAGTCCTAGGGACTGGATTCCTATACTTATACTAAGTTTAGGGGATGGACTAGCTCTAAGGCTCCACCTATGGGTGGGCCTGGGGTGGGGGTGGTTACACCCCTTCCCCTTTGTCCATTTTCGCGCCAGAGCAGGGGCTGAGTGCCCCTGCAACCGGTTTGAACTGGGCTATGCACAGGGACTCCTTGTGTGTCCCAGGCAGTGTCTCAAAAGTATTCTCTGAATGCACCCACCCTGCCCCAATACACATCTGCCTGTCTGGGGAGGGGGTTACACCTCCCTGTGACAGGAAACCTATTGTCCAGGCCTCCCCTGCCGGAGTTTCCCTCAACAGCAGGAGGCCAGACTCGGGTCTGTGGCAGTGGCATCCATTTTGTGATGCCAGGGCTTTGGAAAGATTTAACCGGGTTTAGCCAGTGTGAACATGTCTCTCCCTTTAGAAGGGTGGAATGCTACCCCCGCCGCCAGGACTGGCGGGGGGGTAGTATTCCAAAGATTTTGACACCAAATACGACATGTTTTGATGCAGCCATCCCAAAGTTAGCATTTACCGCGAGGTTATAATGCACTTAAGAGTATATGGTATGGCTGTATCACAGAACAGCCATAAGGAAGTATTTCTGAATGCTGCAGAGGGGCTCCGCTCATGCTTGGGCACCCTCTCACATAAAACCAAGCACTCTGCCTTCAGGATTGTCAAGGCCTGCCATAGGAGTGGCTTATAGGTTAATATGTGTCTGTATAAGGTAGTTATTTAGGTAGCCTATACCACAATAAGGAGTGCAAGCACACCCTTACCCAGGTTGCAGTAGCAGACCTGTGGTGTCATTTTGGAGTGCTTCCCAGGGGTGGCATAATACATGCTGCAGCCCCTGGTAGGCCTCTGAGGTACCTATGCCCCAGGTACATAGTATACCATATACTAGGGGCTTATAAGGCACTCCAGAATCCAATTAGATATGTACCTAATGTACATGGAAACCATTTTAGAGAGGAAGCAGCTAGGCTGTGGTCCTGATTAGCAGGGCCACAGCCAGACTAAGGTGGAAAAACAGTGAAACCCCAGTAAAAAGATACCCATGTAAAGCAGATCCTACTCACCTACAGCAGCCCTTCACGGGATGGTTACTCTGGGTCTGTGATGTGATTGGCTGGAGTTTGGATGTTCTTTAATGAGGTTAACTGGTTATTAAATGCTATTGATTTTCAAGGGAGATTAACCTTTAAGCTTTCTACTGCTATTTTTCTGTTACCGTAGGACTCCCACTATGACGACGGAGAAGATTCAAGCATGTGGATCATAAAAGATACAATACTGGAGAATCTGCGGCTAGATCATGTTTCTACCAAATGAACGAGTTACTTACCTTCGGTAATGATGTATCTGGTAGAGACATAGTCTAGCCGCAGATTCCTTAACTTAGATTATCCCCTAGCGTCAGACTGGATCCGGAAAACTTTCCGCAGCAGCACCTCTGCGCGCCGGGGGCGGCGTCGCATGACTCCGCCTTGACGTCGTCCGCAGACGTGACGTCAGCAGAGCCATATATGCCCCTCCCGGCGCGCTGACATCCGTTTTCGGCGGAGAAACGTTTCTGCGCCGCAACGCGAAGCCACCACCAAAAAACTGTTCGAATATGGGAACAGTGTGCGAAAATGATGAAAAGACATGGAATGATGAAAAACAGTACCATAAAGGAAAGTGCCAGGCACTGTATAGTGGAAACCAGTAAAGGAAAGAGCAAAGCACCGCTCTGAGAAGCAACCCCGCAAAAGTGAAGGCCAGCCACCCTGGGAGGTAAAGGAAGATGTAAACAACATCATGGCAGACGAAATAAAGTCCACAACCTTAATGTATAACCGTGAAGGACAACAAGTCTGGAACATAGGAGCCAGGACAATTGACCATAAGACGTCACCAGAAAGAGATGTTGTATCCCCAATAAGAGATTCAAAAAATGTGGCAGAGCCAACAGACCTCAAACCAATGGAGCATAGGAGTGGTAAGAGACCCCAAGGTGATAAAGAAAGAGAGAGCGGGGTGGGAAAAAACACGAATAGAACCCACACTGTACAACCCAGGGCGCAGGGTTGGAAAGGATACATGACACATGAGCATAATGTCCAATTACGAAAACGGGCGGAGTAGAGCTATGAAAGCAGAATTAAACATTCTGTTTGGGAGTGAAGTGAAAGTGTCACTTTGCAGAAGGATCAAGCCACCCAAAGAGAGGCGAGCGTAGAAAGCCTAACCAGAAAAGCTCCTCGCTGAACGTGGAGGACGAACGGGCGTTAAGGAATATGCAGCTAGACTATGTCTCTACCAGATACATCGTTACCGAAAGTAAGTGACTTGTTCATCTGATAGACATCTAGCCGCAGAATCCTTAACTTAGAAGAGATCCCAAAGCCCTACCCATAGAGGAGGCGGGTCTCCGACTGAACCCCTCCAAGTTCTAGAGAGAACTTGGCCGTCAAGAAAGTGACTAAAACAGTGCCGTTAATCATGTGACAAAGCAGAGTGGGGACAGTAATGTCAGCGCAGCCAACTCCTAGACCATGAAGCTCAGAAGAGAGCGGAGAACAATGGAAGACAAAGGTACCACAAGCCGACAAGAACAGCACGAAAACCCCTTTTGTGTATAATGGGTTGAGAGAGGCAAAGCCCAGAGCCAGAATGCGCGTGCCGGAGCAAGAGTTCACAACTTCGAAAAAGGAAGATGAACCAATCCTAGGGCCCGAGGGATCCACAGGATCCGAGGTGTCGATAGAAGCAAAAAGTGATTACCGGTCGACCAAGCAAAGCAGTGGAAAAAACACTGTTGAACCTGCGCCAGCAAGATACAGGGGGCAACGATATCAAAAGGCTGACTCCTGGCCAGCAAGTGCTGGCATGGAACAAGAAACCGCATACTAAATATGCTGTAGTTAAAAGTAATCTGATAGCACCGCCAGAAGTGGAACTGGACCTAGGGCGTGAAAGATCCACCAAATGTAATGAGCCGCCTGTAAGCAAAACCCAGAGAGATGGCAACCGGTATGACAGAAAGCGCATACCGGCCCAGTATGCAGACTAGCAGAAGAAGCACTTTCCAAGCTGCATCAGCTAGACACATGTGACAAAATTGGCAGGCAACCAATCCATGGCCTAAAAGGCCAGTAGTAAAATGGAGGACACGCCAAGACATGGGCGGTCTGTTACAACCGGCAAAAGGGCCAATGGCACACAGCCTAGTGTCAAAGTAGAAGCAACACTGTAAGATATCGAAGCATACCGGAAGGCACCTACACATCGATTGAACTTTGGAACCACACGAAGAAAGGAAAGGCCTCCTGCAGGGCAGCGTGAGCAGCTTAGATACGCCCGACATGCAGAGGGCAACAGCCCAAAAGATGAACCAGGTAGCCGAGCACCACATATAGGTGGAGGCACAAGCAGACTGGGTCAGCGACCATGGACATCGCATGAAGGAAAGAGCAACATCTCCCCCTTGCTCGGGAAGAACCATGGTCCCCTGCAAGCTAGAAGGCATGACACTGGAAACAGTCAGGACCAATGTAAGTACCCCGGACCAGAAGAAACAAGTTTTTCGAAGAAATACGCCCCATCAAAAATCACAGTATGATCCAAGCAGAAGTGTGGAAACACCTGTGTGGGACAGTAGGGAATGTGGAAATAACCGCTGTAGGAGAAGTGGTGGGAAAAGAGGCCACATACAGCAGAGATATAAATGCTAAGCTAGTACCTTGGAGGACGAGCCCAATAAGGAAGTTTGTACTAATGAACAAGTTACTTACCTTCGGTAACGATGTATCTGTAAGAAACATTAGTTAGTTAGATTCCTCACCTTAGAATATCCCCAGGTGTCAGGCTGGATCCGGAGAGATTTTTCGTCAGCAATACCCCTTGCGCATCGCTAGGCGTCTGCGGCTCCGCATCCGTCGTCAGCGTCGTGCGCCGGAATGATGTAGTCGGAGTACTTAGACGCCGCCCTCGCGCGCTGACGTCAGTTCTTGTACATAGCTTTCCGCGCCAGGAACGCAGAGCCATGCAAGAGACTGACACTGGTGCCAAAAAATAATCTAGGGCCCTGAAAAGGATCGCCTTAGAACCCTAGATGTCGGTTCGCAGAACGGGGAGGATGGGTGAGTCGGTGAGGAATCTAACTAACTAATGTTTCTTACGGATACATCGTTACCGAAGGTAAGTAACTTGTTCATCTGAGAGAAACACGTTAGTTAGATTCCTCACCTTAGAATAGATACCCCAGCAATACGAACCCCGGTGGTGGGTCTGCGAACCAAGATCACACCAGAAAGTCCTGGAGAACAGAACGACCAAAGAAGCCGTCTCTCCGGACTTGGCTGTCCAGGCAATAGTGTTTGGCAAACGTGTGCAGCGAGGCCCACGTTGCTGCCTAACAGATGTCCTGCAAGGGGACTCCTCGGCCCAGGGCAGTAGTCGCCGCTGTGGCCCGGGTGGAATGGGCTCTCAGCCCTACAGGAGGGTCCTTCTTAGCCAAAGAGTAACAAGCCTTTATACACAAGACGACCCACCGCGAGATGGTCCGCTTGTGTACTGCCCTCCCCTTCTTAGCACCCGCGTATCCAACAAAAAGCTGGTCGTCCACCCGGAACTGTTTGGTGCGGTCCAAATAAAAGGACAGTGCCCGTTTTGGGTCCAGACGGTGAAGCCTCCCTTACCTCTTTCGAAGGATGCGGAGGCGGAAAGAAGGTGGGCAACGTGACAGATTACCCGATGTGAAAGGGAGTCACCACTTTCGGAAGAAAGGAAGGACGAGTCCGGAGGACAACCTTGTCCGGATGAATAGAAAGAAAAGGAGGCTTAGAAGATAGAGCCTGGAGCTCACTCGCCCGTCTAGCCGAGGTGATGGCTACCAGGAAAGCAGTCTTAAGAGTCAGAAGACGAATGGGACAATTGTGAAGAGGCTCAAAGGGAGCGCACATCAGAAAAGTCAAGACTAGATTCAAATCCCACTGAGGCATTACGAAGAGAACAGGAGGAAACATGTGAGTAATGCCCTTGAAGAAACGAGAGACAACAGGGGATTTGAAAAGAGAAGGCTGATCAGGAAGCCGTAAGAAAGCAGAGATAGCAGAAAGATAACCTTTAAGGGTGCCCAGAGCAGAGCCCTGCTGGGCCATAGAAAGAAGAAAGAGGAGAACCTCAGAAAGAGAGGCGGAAAGAGGATCCACAGCCTTTGCTGTGCACCATGCCACAAATTTGTTCCACCGGCAGGCGTATACCGTCTTTGTGGAGGGACGCCTGGCTGCCAGAATGACATCACAGACTTCAGGTGGCAAGTCAAATGGCATCAACTGTCGCCGCTCAATCTCCACGCATGGAGGTGGAGACTGGACAGGTTCGGGTGCAGGACCGTCCCCTGCTGCTGCGACAGAAGGTCCTCCTGAAGATGCAGTCATATCGGGGGATCGATTAACATACTGAGTAGCTCGGGATGCCAGTACCTTTGTGCCCAATCCGGAGCCACCAAGATGACTTGGACCCAGTCGCGCCTGATCTTCTTCAGCACTCTCGGCGCAGAAGTGGTATAGGCGGAAAAGCGTCCAACAGACCGCAACTCCACTAGCGACGAAAAGCGTCTCCGAGCGAGTGCAGCCTTGGAAATTCCAACGCGCAGAACTGCTGACATTGCGCATTCTCTTCGGTGGCGAATAGATCTAACCAAGGCTCTCCCCACTGCAGAAAGAGACCTTGCGCCACGTCCGAGTTCAGACGCCATTCGTGATCCATCATGCACCGGCGGCTGAGTTCGTCTGCTCTGGCGTTCAGAGAGCCCGCCAGATGTTGAACCACCAGGGTGATGCCCTGATGTTCCAGCCATGTCCAGAGGCGCAGAGCCTCCTGACAAAGGGTCCATGACCCCACCCCGCCCTGTTTGTTGCAATACCACATGGCGATGGTGTTGTCCGTGAACACCTGCACCACACTTTCCCGGATAACGGGAAGGAATGCCTTCAGTACAAGTCGGATCGCTCTCAGCTCCAAAAGGTTGATATGTTGCTGAGACTCCGCCGGAGACCAGAGGCCTCTGATCTCCGCCTCCCCCATATGGCCCCCCCATCCCAGGAGGGACGCATGCGTCACTAGTACGTGCTCCGGTTGGGGTAGGAAGAGGGATCTGCCGCTAGCCCAATCGCGGTTCGTGAGCCACCACTGCAACTGCTTCGCAGTGCCCTCCGAGATCAAGACATGGTCGTTCAGGTTACCCCGATGCTGGGCCCACTGAAACTTCAGGTCCCACTGCAGAGTCCGCATTTGCCACCTGGCGTAATGCACTAACAGGATGCAGGAGGCCATCAGACCCAGAAGCCGCAGCACCAACCTGACTGAAACCCGGGATAGAGGCTGAAAGATGGGAACCAGAGCCTGAATATCCCGGACCCGCTGTTCCGGCGGATAGGCCCGGAACTGCGCCGAGTCCAGAGCCGCTCAGATGAAGAGGAGCTTCTGGGAGGGACTCAGATGCGACTTCGGCACATTGATGGAGAACCCCAGCAAATGCAGGAGGTCAGCCGTAGTCTGGAGGTGGGAGACGACTTGCTGGGGCGAGCCCGCCTTCAACAGCCAGTCGTCGAGATAGGGGAAGACTGGAACCCCTACTCTGCGCAGATGAGCTGCGACCACCGCCATCACTTTTGTGAACACCCGAAGGGCACTGGTGAGTCCGAAGGGGAGCAAGGTGAACTGAAAATGCTCCTGACCCACCGTGAATCGCAGGTAACGCCGGTGGGCCGGCAGGGCGGGGATGTGGAAATAAGCGTCCTGCAAGTCCTACGCTACCATCCAGTCTCCAGGGTCTAGGGCAGCCAGAACCTGAGCTAAGGTGAGCATCTTGAACCTCTCCTTCCGGAGGAAGGCGTTGACGCTCCTGAGGTCCAAGATAGGACGTAGGCCCCCTATGCCCTTCTTGGGAACCAGAAAGTAGTGGGAATAGCAACCACGACCTACTTCTGGACCAGGAACGCGCTCGACAGCCCCTTTGGCCAAGAGGGCCATCACTTCCTCCCGCAGAAGATTCAAGTTATCCCCGACATACGGTGGTACTGCGGTGGCATGGCTGGAGCGGTCGTCTCGAAGGGGAGGGAGTAGCCCCTTCGGACGATTTGCAGCACCCACCTGTCCGACGTGATGGAACGCCAGTGGAGCAGGTGATGGCGAACTCTGCCGCCCACTGGCGTGGAATGGGCCTGAAAGCACGGACTAGGAGGGCTTTGAGGCAGATGCTGCCGGGGTGGATGTGGACTGACCGGCACGTTGTCCCCCGGTACCGCCTCGGCGGAATCCACGTCCGCGACCACGTGCAGGTTGATTCTGCGGCCGGTGGCTAGGTGGACGTGAGGGGGCGTCCCTTCCTTGGCCACGAAAGGGGCGAAAGGCGGAGGTTTGCGGTCACAGGGCCGAGAGGCCCAAGGACTTGGCCGTAGCCCGGGAGTCCTTGAAGCGCACCAGCGCACTACCCGCCTTCTCGCCAAAAAGGCGAGTGCCATCAAGGGGCATATCCATGAGGATACTCTGGACATCCCCCGAGAAAGACGTGGACCGCAGCCAGGCGTGGTGATGGAGAATAAGTTACTTACCTTCGGTAACGATGTATCTGTAAGAAACATTAGTTAGTTAGATTCCTCACCTTAGAATATCCCCAGGCGTCAGGCTGGATCCGGAAAGATTTTTGTAGCAATACCCCTTGCGCGTCGCTAGCTGTCGTCTGCGGCTCCGCGTCCGTCGTCAGCGTCGTGCGCCGGAATGACGTCGTCGGAGTACTTAGACGCCGCCCTCGCGCGCTGACGTCAGTTCTTATACATAGCTTTCCGCGCCAGGGACGCTGAGCCATGCAAGAGACCGGCACTGGTGCCAAAAAATCTAGGGCCCTGAAAGGGAGAACCTTAACCCTAGATGTCGGTTCGCAGAACGGGGAGGCTGGGTGGGTCTGTGAGGAATCTAACTAACTAATGTTTCTTACAGATACATCGTTGTGAGAAGTTGGCCTGATGTATGATGTCACTAGTTCTAGTGCACACCTTACATCAGTCCAAACAACCCTTATGGTGATTGGTTGTAAAGTCAACCTTATAGACCAGCTATCCTAGTGGTAGCATGGACAAGAGCAGTCTTAGGCTAAACTCTGAATGGCATGTGAAGCCAGCTGTGATACCATATATAATCCCTTGAATACCAAATGAAAGGACACCACAACAGATATATATATAAAATAAAGTGTATTTATTCTAGTCAAACCCTCTGCACTCTTTATGAGATTAGAGGTAAGTACAACACAGTCTTATTCAAGCATACATTAAGTCACACAGGTAAGTAATACAGTTAGGCCCTAGGGGCCACGCAAACCATATACTAAAGAAGTGGTATAAGGACCACTGTCACGGAAATAGGATAGGCCTAGGCCTAGGGAATCGCTGGGGCTAAACTACACTAGCAACAGGTAGGAAGTGGGAGGCCCACGGGATTCAGGTGCAGAGTGGAAACACTCACGCGTAATGCGTAAAAGTCGATAGAATTACTAGCAGTTAGAAATTAACAGTTTAAGGACACTTCTGAAGCAGCTAGAGAGTCGAGACTCGGAAACTAGACCCTAGGATAGTCACTACCCTTGTGAGCACCGAAGTACCCAAGTTACCTAGCCCACGGGCTGCGGGTGCATAGGTGTGAACTTGCGTCGGGTTTCGTCGTGGACTTCTATGGATGCCTGAAGGAAAGTTGCTGACAGGCAGTCAGTGAAGAGTGTCCGGTGGATCCCAAGGCTGGGATCAAGAAGAGAGGAGACCTGCAAGCAGAAGGGACAGAGTCAAGGTCACTAGCCAGTGACCACGTGGAACCAGGAAGGAACCAGGCGATGTCGTGAAGATTGCAGGTGAAGGTGAAGCTTGTCGCTGCAGCCACGGGGACCAGGAGATGTCGAGGACAACCAGGACCAGGAGGCGAGCTGTCCCACGAAGGCTCTTGCTGTCGGCGGTGTCGAAGTTGAACTAGGACTCACCAAGCCTTGGCAAGCGGAACCCACGAAGAACGGAGGACTTGCTTCTGGTGCAGACCAGGAAGGTCTGGGGTGCTTCTCTTTTGCAAGGAAGCGGGAGCCAGTCTGGAGGAGCCAAACCAGCAGTGAAGATTTCAGGATGCGTCGTCACAGAGGCCACTAGCCAACGGGCAAGCAACCGGACAGACGCGGCAAGCAGGAAAATGCAGAAGGGCCCCACGCAGGACTCGTGGAGTGTGGGGGGCTGATCTTTGGTGCAGATGGTGCTTGGGGGTGGGGCTTCTCAATCCCCGGTACACAACTTCGAGGGTGCCTCAGAAGCTGCGCTGGAAGATACTAGCCACTTTTCCCAGGTAGCCGGTCCCACGTCTCTCGTCGCCTCCACGGATCTCAGCTCGGCTGTGGATGTGGATCAGGGTCGGAGAAGTCTGGAAGTCAAGGCTCTGGTCGGGCTCTGCAGTCGGTCCCTCATAGAACTTCAGCAAAGCAAAGGGTAGTCTCTTGATGGTGCCTGTTTGCACAGGGTAGCCACTCCTTGGCCACAAGGGAGATTCTTCAGTCTTCTTCTTTCGTCAAATGTCGAAGGTCCAGAGTTTCTGTTCAAGTTGCAGTTTCAGGATAATCTAATCTCCTGGGGCCCAGCTACCACTCTTATACTAATCTGGGGGGCTGGGTTACCTGCTAGGTCACGCCTTATGGGTGGGACCTGGGAGGGCGTTGGTTACACCCCCTTCCCTTTGTCCAGTTTCGCGCCAGGACTGGGGCTGGAGTGCCCCAGCACCGGTTTGAACTGGACTATCCGCGGGACACCTTGTGTGCCCCAGGCATGTCTCATTCTTTTCATCCCTCCCTGCCCCAATACACTAAGGCCTGTCTGGGGTGGTGCTCGCACCTCCCAAGGCAGGAAACCTATTGTCCAAGCCTCCCTTGCCGGGATCACTCCCAGCAGCAGGAGGTCAGACTCGTGTCTGTGGCAGCAGCATCCATTTTGTGATGCTGGGGCTCTGGTTAACTTTAACCGGGTAAGTAGGTTACAACATGTCTTCTCCCTCTAGAAGGGAGGGATAATATCCTCATCCCCAGAAATGGGATGGGGGTATTATTCCAAAGTGTTAGACACCTTACACGACATGTTTTGATAAAGCCAAACCATAGTTACCATAACCGTTTAAGATTATAAGGCACTTTAAGAGTATATGGTAGGCTATATCATAGAACAGCTATAAGGACATGGTTCCGAAAGCTGCAGACAGGCTCAGCTCATGCTAGAGCACCATCTCACATGTTACCAAGCACTCTGCCTCCAGGATTGTTAAGGCCTGCCATAGGAGTGGCTGATAGGTACACATGTGTCTATATGTAAGTTAGGTATAGGAATACTACACCTAAGCAAGGAGTGATTACACGACCTTGCCCCAGCTGAGTGATCAGCCAGTTGTGTCATAATGGAAGGCCAGGCCAGGGGTGGCATAATACATGCTGCAGCCCCTGGTAGGCCTAGGGTACACCTATGCCCTGGGTACCTAAGGTACACTGTACAGGGGCCAATAAGGTGATCCTATCCAAATGGGTTATGCACCTAAAGTACATAGTATCAATTTAGAGAGAGAACAGCAGGGCTGTGGGTCTGATTAGCAGGCCCACAGCCACATCTAAGTCGAAAACCAGTAAAGCAAAAGCAAAAAGTGGGGGTTAACATAGAAAGCAGACCCTACTCTCCTACACAACCCCCCCCCCCCCCAAACTTAGGGACATTAAACTAACCTTGACCAGTTGAGTCTTCATGTTCTAAGTGTAAATATCTGGAGAGTCCATCTGCATTGGCATGGTCAGTCCCAGGTCTATGTTCCACTGTGAAGTCCATCCCCTGTAGGGAAATGGACCACCTAAGAAGTTTGGGATTTTCACCCTTCATCTGATTTAGCCACAAGAGGGGCTTATGGTCTGTCTGAATCTTGAAGTGAGTGCCAAACAAGTATGGCCTCAGCTTCTTCAGGGCCCAAACCACAGCAAAGGCCTCCCTCTCAATAGCTGACCAACGTTTCTCTCTAGGGGTCAGCCTTCTACTTAAAAAAGCAATGGGCTGGTCTTGACCATCTACATTCAGTTGTGAAAGAACAGCTCCCACACCTAACTCAGAAGCATCTGTCTGGTCAATGAACTCTTTGGAGTAGTCTGGACTTTTCAGAATAGGTGCACTGCACATGGCCTGCTTCAGGTCATCAAATGCTTTTTGACAGCTTACTGTCCACTGAACTTTCTTTGGCATCTTCTTGGAGGTCAAGTCATTAAGTGGTGTCACAATGGACCCATAGTTCTGAACAAACTTTCTGTAGTACCCAGTCAGGCCCAAGAAAGCTCTGACCGGAGTCTGGGTAGTTGGAGGAGTCCAGTCCTTTATGGTCTGGATCTTGCTCTCCAGTGGTTGAACCTGACCCCCACCAACTAGGTGGCCCAGGTATACAACCTTGCTCTGCCCTATCTGGCACTTAGTGGCCTTGATAGTGAGGCCTGCCTTTTGCAGGGCCTCTAAAACATTCCTCAGGTGGACCAGGTGATCCTCCCAGGTGGAGCTAAAGACAGCAATATCATCAAGATAAGCTGCACAATAATCATCCAACCCAGTAAGGACTTGATTCACCAACCTTTGGAAAGTGGCAGGTGCATTCTTCAAACCAAAGGGCATTACCACAAATTGATAATGTCTTCCTGGGGTCGAGAAAGCAGTTTTGGCCTTTGCATTCTCAGCTAGTCTGATTTGCCAGTAGCCTGCTGTCAGGTCAAATGTGCTCAAAAACTTAGCAGCTGCCAGTCTGTCAATGAGCTCATCTGCCCTAGGTATTGGGTGGGCATCTGTCCTAGTGACAGCATTGAGACCTCTGTAATCCACGCAAAACCTCATCTCTCTCTTACCATCTTGGGTGTGAGGCTTTGGCACAAGGACTACAGGACTAGCCCAAGGGCTCTCTGAAGGTTCTATGACTCCCAGCTCTAACATCTTTTGTACCTCAACTTTTATGCAGTCCCTGACGTGGTCAGGTTGCCTGTAGATTTTACTCTTTACAGGCAGACTGTCACCAGTGTCCACCTCATGGGTGCACCAGTTTGTCTGACTTGGGGTCAGAGAGAACATATGTCTGTAGGACTGCAGAACCTGTCTGCAGTCCTGTTGCTGATGGACAGTGAGGCTGTCAGAAAAGACCACACCATCAACTGAGCCATCATCAGGGTTCTGAGTCAACAGGTCTGGGAGAGGGTCACTCTCTTCCTCCTGCCCCTCATCTGTAGCCATGAGTAAGCCCATGTCTGCCCTGTCAACATATGCCTTCAATCTGTTGACATGAAGCACCCTGTGGGGGCTTCTGGGAGTCCCAAGGTTCTCCCTTTTTCTCAACAATAGTGTGGGGTCCAGACCATTTGTCTTGGAGTGCTGCTGGGGCCACTGGCTCCCAACACCCACACTTTCTGCCCTGGCTGGTAAACAGTCAGCACAGCCTTTTGGTCATGCCAAGCTTTTTGGAGTTCTTGGCTTGCCTCAAGGTTTTTAGAAGCCTTCTTCATATACTCTGCCATCCTGGAGCGGAGACCAAGTACATAATCCACTATGTCAAGTTTGGGTTGTCTGAGAGATCTCTCCCATCCTTCCCTTACCAAACATAGGGGTCCTCTTACAGGATGCCCAAACAAAAGCTCAAAAGGGCTGTAGCCAACCCCCTTTTGTGGGACCTCTCTGTAAGCAAACAGAAGGCAGGGTAAAAGGATGTCCCATCTTCGCCTAAGCTTGTCTGGTAAACCTTTTATCATTCCCTTTAGGGTCTTGTTGAATCTCTCAACAAGCCCATTGCACTGTGGGTGATAGGGTGTGGTGAACTTGTAGTTCACACCACACTCCTTCCACATTGCAGTCAAGTATCCTGACATGAAGTTGGCACCTCTGTCAGAAATGACCTCCTTTGGAAAGCCCACTCTGGAGAATACTCCAAGCAGGGCCCTTGCCACAACAGGAGCTGTTGTGGTCCTCAGGGGAATCGCTTCTGGATACCTGGTGGCATGGTCCACTATCACCAGTATGAATCTGTGCCCAGATGCTGTTTGTGGGTCCATTGGTCCTACAATATCTATGCCCACTCTTTCAAAGGGGACCCCCACCACAGGAAGTGGTATGAGGGGGGCCTTTGTGGTGCCACCTGATTTGCCACTGGCTTGGCAGGTGACACAGGAGCGACAAAACTCCTTGGTATCTTCTGACATATGGGGCCAGTGAAAGTGAGGGACAAGCCTGTCCCAAGTCTTGTTCTGGCCTAAGTGTCCTGCAAGGGGAATATCATGGGCCAAGGTAAGAAGGAAGCCTCTGAACTTCAGTGGTATGACCAACCTCCTGGACGCACCAGGCTTGGGGTCTCTAGCCTCTGAATACAGTAGCCCTTCATCCCAATACACTCTATGGGTACCTTGAGCATTCCCTGCAGACTCAGCAGCAGCCAGCTGTCTGAGGGGTTCAAGAGAGGGGCAGTCTAATTGAGCCTGCCTCAGGTCTGCCCTTGAAGGTCCCCCTGTCCCAAGAAACTCAACCTGATCAGGTTCAAGTTCTTCTTGGACAGTTCCTTCAGGGCTCTCAGAATCATCCTCCTGGGAGGGCTGATCCACCACCTGAGGCAGGGGGGAAGGCACAGCCTTAACCCTACTGCTCTTTCTCTTGGGTTGTGACTGGTCCATAGTTTCAGGATCCAGCACTTGTTCAGTGGTGCACTTTTTGGCCTGTGACCTGGTCACAGCAAGGACATGTGCATCTATCCCCAGCATTTCTGCATGGGTCCTATACTCCACTTCAGACCAAACTGAAGTTTCAAGATCATTGCCCAGTAAACACTCTACAGGAAGGTCTGAGCTAACAACAACTTTCTTGAGGCCAGTTACCCCTCCCCAGGAGAAGTTAACAATAGCCACACTATGGGAGGTAGTGGCATTGCTAGCGTTGGTCACTAGGTAATTCTCACCTAGTATGATCTGTCCAGGGTCCACAAAGGCAGGTGTCACCATTGTGACACTAGCCCCAGTGTCCCTGTAGGCCTGAGCCATTCTTTGGTTGATAAAAGGAGTCTGTCTGTACTTGCTCAGGTTACTGGGGCCTACAGTAGAGGACAAAGCTAAGTCCCCATCACAGATCAGAACAGCCTGAGTGGGTATTCTGACTAGGCCAGAATCCTCCTCAGTTCCCAGGGTTAACCCTACTACACCCTTTAGCTGGAACCACCACTTACAGCTGGATTAGGGGGTACAGTTGCCTTAGGGGCAATGGTGGCTGGGGGCTTATCCTTTTTGGTGCACTCACTAAACCAATGTGAGTTGGACTTACAATAGTTGCACCATGGTTTCTTTTGGCCATCTTTCTTCTTATCCTTTTTGGAACCACCCTCCCCCTGAGCCTTTTGGGGGCCTGGTGAAGACTTCTGGTCTTTTTGTTTCTGCTCATTACCCTTCTGGTCTGCCTTTTTCTGATCACCGCCCTGGTTCTGGTTTTTCTGCTTAACTCTAGTCCTGACCCATCTATCTGCCTTCTTTCCCAATTCTTGGGGAGAAGTCAGATCAGAATCAATCAGGTGTTGATGCAATAGCTGGTTTTGACAGTTGTTAAGTATTTGCTCTCTCATGATCAAATTATACAATCCTGTATAGTCCTTAACCTTACTTCCCATTAGCCAGCCTTCCAGAGCCTTAGTGGCACAATCTACAAAGTCAGTCCAGTCCTGAGTCTGTGTCTTCTGGGTATCCCTGAACAACAACCTGTATTGTTCAGTGGTTAGGCCAAACCCATCAATCAGAGCACTCTTCAGGACAGTGTAATTATCTGCATCCTCATCACTAACTGTGAGGAGCTTGTCTCTTCCTTTCTCAGAGAAGGAGAGCCACAAGATAGCTGCCCACTGACTTTGGGGTACCTGCTGTACTTTGCAAGCTCTCTCCAAAGCAGTTATCCATTTGTGGATATCATCCCCACACTTGTAGGGAGGGACAATCTTGCTCAGGTTTCTATTATCATAGTGCCTGTCTCTATCCTTAGGGATATTGCTGCCACCAGTGGGTTCTGACCCACTTAACTTTTGCTCTCTAGCCAGAGCAAGCTTCTCCTTGGCAAGGGCAAGTTCTTCCCTCTGAATCCTCAGATTAGCTTCCCTCATTCTGGCTTCATGCTCCTTTCTCTCAGGGGAAGTCATTCCCCTGTGAGAGGAAGCATTAGAGATGCTAGAGACATGGGAGTGGATGGATTCCCTTGAAGGGGATCTGTCCCTCCTGCTTCTCTGTGTAAGCCCACTTGGGGGTCTGTATGGGGGACCCCATGCAAACTCCCATGTAAGCTTAGGTTAGCCTGGCTAAGTCTTCCTACTTGGCCCTGGCTGTCTACCTCTTCATCTGAAGTCCCATCTGACTCATCTGTGGTGGGTAGACCCTCCTTTGTACCTAGGGTACTGGCCTGTGAGGCCCTAAGAGTATCATACTCCTCTAGGAGTTGTACTAGCTGAAGGAGGGTAGGGTTTGCACCCTGTTTTAACTTTCTGGAGGTACACAATTGTCTCATCTCCTGAAAAGTTAGGGTATCATATCTAGAGGGGGTCTTCTTCAGACCTGCCCCTCCTGAGAGAGTATCTACTTGATCTCCTCCCAGAGACATGATCTAGTGAGGGTGTGGTGTGTGCACCTACCTACACTAGTTGTTTCTACTAAACCTCTCTGGTAGTTGTAGTCAGGGTGTGTTACTCCCTTCAACCTACAACTACTAAGTCCAGTAGGACTTAAGTATTATAATCTATTTTATATGTACCTAAACAATATCTGTGTGATCTTCCAATTTAGTATCTCAAGATTACAATGGTATTACAACAGCAAGCTCAGATCCCAACCGCTGCTCACCAATGTGAGAAGTTGGCCTGATGTATGATGTCACTAGTTCTAGTGTACACCTTATATCAGTCCAAACAACCCTTATGGTGATTGGTTGTAAAGTCAACCTTATAGACCAGCTATCCTACTGGTAGCATGGACAAGAGCAGTCTTAGGCTAAACTCTGAATGGCACGTGAAGCCAGCTGTGATACCACATATAATCCCTTGAATACCAAATGAAAGGACACCACAACAGATATATATATAAAATAAAGTGTATTTATTCTAGACAAACCCTCAGCACTCTTTATGAGATTAGAGGTAAGTACAACACAGTCTTATTTATGCATACATTAAGTCACACAGGTAAGTAATACAGTTAGGCCCTAGGGGCCACGTAAACCATATACTAAAGAAGTGGTATAAGGACCACTGTCACGGAAATAGGATAGGCCTAGGCCTAGGGAATCGCTGGGGCTACACTACACTAGCAACAGGTAGGAAGTGGGAGGCCCACGGGATACAGGTGCAGAGTGGAAACACTCACGCGTAATGCGTAAAAGTCGATAGAATTACTAGCAGTTAGAAATTAACAGTTTAAGGACACTTCTGAAGCAGCTAGAGAGTCGAGACTCGGAAACTAGACCCTAGGATAGTCACTACCCTTGTGAGCACCGAAGTACCCAAGTTACCTAGTCCACGGGCTGCGGGTGCATAGGTGTGAACTTGCGTCGGGTTTCGTCGTGGACTTCTATGGATGCCTGAAGGAAATTTGCTGACAGGCAGTCAGTGAAGAGTGTCTGGTGGATACCAAGGCTGGGATCAAGAAGAGAGGAGACCTGCAAGCAGAAGGGACAGAGTCAAGGTCACTAGCCAGTGACCACGTGGAACCAGGAAGGAACCAGGCGATGTCGTGAAGATTGCAGGTGAAGGTGAAGCTTGTCGCTGCAGCCACGGGGACCAGGAGATGTCGAGGATGACCAGGACCAGGAAGCGAGCTGTCCCACGAAGGCTCTTGCTGTCGGCGGTGTCGAAGTTGAACTAGGACTCATCAAGCCTTGGCAAGCGGAACCCACGAAGAACGGAGGACTTGCTTCTGGCGCAGACCAGGAAGGTCTGGGGTGCTTCTCTTTTGCAAGGAAGTGGGAGCCAGTCAGGAGGAGCCAAACCAGCAGTGAAGATTTCAGGATGCGTTGTCACAGAGGCCACTAGCCAACGGGCAAGCAACCGGACAGACACGGCAAGCAGGAAAATGCAGAAGGGCCCCACGCAGGACTCGTGGAGTGTGGGGGGCTCATCTTCGGTGCAGATGGTGCTTGGGGTTGGGGCTTCTCAATCCCCGGTGCACAACTTCGAGGGTGCCTCAGAAGCTGCGCTGGAAGATACTAGCCACTTTTCCTAGGTAGCCGGTCCCACGTCTCTCGTCGCCTCCACGGATCTCAGCTCGGCTGTGGATGTGGATCAGGGTCGGAGAAGTCTGGAAGTCAAGGCTCTGGTCGGGCTCTGCAGTCGGTCCCTCGTAGAACTTCAGCAAAGCAAAGGGTAGTCTCTTGATGGTGCCTGTTTGCACAGGGTAGCCACTCCTTGGCCACAAGGGAGATTCTTCAGTCTTCTTCTTTCGTCGAATGTCGAAGGTCCAGAGTTTCTGTTCAAGTTGCAGGTTCAGGATAATCTAATCTCCTTGGGCCCAGCTACCACTCTTATACTAATCTGGGGGGCTGGTTTACCTGCTAGGTCACGCCTTATGGGTGGGACCTGGGAGGGGGGTGGTTACACCCCCTTCCCTTTGTCCAGTTTCGCGCCAGGACTGGGGCTGGAGTGCCCCAGCACCGGTTTGAACTGGACTATGCACGGGACACCTTGTGTGCCCCAGGCATGTCTCATTCTTTTCATCCCTCCCTGCCCCAATACACTAAGGCCTGTCTGGGGTGGTGCTCGCACCTCCCAAGGCAGGAAACCTATTGTCCAAGCCTCCCTTGCCGGGATCACTCCCAGCAGCAGGAGGTCAGACTCGTGTCTGTGGCAGCAGCATCCATTTTGTGATGCTGGGGCTCTGGTTAACTTTAACCGGGTAAGTAGGTTACAACATGTCTTCTCCCTCTAGAAGGGAGGGATAATATCCTCATCCCCAGAAATGGGATGGGGGTATTATTCCAAAGTGTTAGACACCTTACACGACATGTTTTGATACAGCCCAACCATAGTTACCATAACCGTTTAAGATTATAAGGCACTTTAAGAGTATATGGTAGGCTATATCATAGAACAGCTATAAGGACATGGTTCCGAAAGCTGCAGACAGGCTCAGCTCACGCTAGAGCACCATCTCACATGTTACCAAGCACTCTGCCTCCAGGATTGTTAAGGCCTGCCATAGGAGTGGCTGATAGGTACACATGTGTCTATATGTAAGTTAGGTATAGGAATACTACACCTAAGCAAGGAGTGATTACACGACCTTGCCCCAGCTGAGTGATCAGCCAGTTGTGTCATAATGGAAGGCCAGGCCAGGGGTGGCATAATACATGCTGCAGCCCCTGGTAGGCCTAGGGTACACCTATGCCCTGGGTACCTAAGGTACACTGTACAGGGGCCAATAAGGTGATCCTATCCAAATGGGTTATGCACCTAAAGTACATAGTATCAATTTAGAGAGAGAACAGCAGGGCTGTGGGTCTGATTAGCAGGCCCACAGCCACATCTAAGTCGAAAACCAGTAAAGCAAAAGCAAAAAGTGGGGGTGAACATAGAAAGCAGACCCTACTCTCCTACAATCGTTACCGAAGGTAAGTAACTTGTTCATCTGGGAGAAACACGTTAGTTAGATTCCTCACCTTAGAATAGATACCCCAGCAATACCAACCCCGGAGGTGGGCCTGCAAACCAAGATCACACCTGAAAGTCCTGGAGAACAAAACGGCCAAAGTGGCCATCTCTCCGGACTTGGCTGTCCAGACAATAGTGCTTGGCGAACGTGTGCAGTGAAGCCCACGTCGCCGCCTGACAAATGTCCAGCAGGGCTGTGGTTCTGATTAGCAGGCCCACAGCCACATCTAAGTCGAAAACCAGTAAAGCAAAAGCAAAAAGTGGGGGTGAACATAGAAAGCAGACCCTACTCTCCTACAATCGTTACCGAAGGTAAGTAACTTGTTCATCTGGGAGAAACACGTTAGTTAGATTCCTCACCTTAGAATAGATACCCCAGCAATACCAACCCCGGAGGTGGGCCTGCAAACCAAGATCACACCAGAAAGTCCTGGAGAACAAAACGGCCAAAGTGGCCATCTCTCCGGACTTGGCTGTCCAGACAATAGTGCTTGGCGAACGTGTGCAGTGAAGCCCACGTCGCCGCCTGACAAATGTCCTGCAAGGGGACTCCCCGTCCCAGGGCAGTTGTCGCGGCTGTGGCCCGGGTGGAATGGGCTCTCAGCCCAACAGGAGGGACCTTTTTCACCAAGGAATAGCAGAGTTTAATACACAACTCGACCCATCGAGAGATGGTCCACTTGTGCACAGCTTTACCCTTCTTCGCACCTACATATCCAACAATAAGTTGGTCGTCCACCCGGAACTGTTGTGTGCGGTCCAAATAAAAGGACAGCGCACGTTTTGGGTCCAGACGGTGGAGCCTCTCTTCATCTTTTGAAGGATGCGGAGGCGGAAAGAAGGTGGGCAGCATGACAGGTTGCCCGATTTTAAAGCGAGTCACGACTTTAGGAAGAAAAGAAGGACGTGTCCGGAGGACAACCTTATCCGGATGAACTGAAATGAAAGGGGGCTTAGCTGACAGAGCCTGGAGCTCACTCACCCGCCTAGCGGAGGTGATAGCCACCAGGAAGGCAGTTTTCAGAGTCAGTAGACGAATGGGACAGTTGTGAAGGGGCTCAAAGGGAGCGCACATCAGAAAAGTGAGAACAAGGTTCAAGTCCCACTGAGTCATTACGAAGGGAACAGGAGGGAACATATGAGTAATGCCCTATTGACTTATATAAATCAGCCCCCGATTTGTGGTGCCCACTGCTGACTAAAGTTTTTAACGCGGCAGATTGCATTAGGGTCCCACCTACTTGGGAGGAATCCCTTATTATCCCGATCTATAAGAAGGGCGACAGGGGGGATGCGAAGAATTATCGCCCAATATCCCTTCTCGATTCCTCGGTAAAAATAATGAGCAGGGTGCTTTTGGTTAGGCTAGAAGAGTGGGCCGACTCGAACAATATCTTGGCCAATTGTCAGTATGGTTTTAGGAAGGGCCGAGGGACCATTGAGCAGTGTCTCAACCTCGACCTCCTAATAGGGAAGTATACGAGGGCAAAAAAAGGTCATCTTTTTCTCTGCTTTGCAGATTTGAGCAGCGCCTTCGATATGGTGGACCATAGTATTTTATGGGCCAAGTTATTGGAAATGGGGGCCCCAGAGGGTATTATTTACTTCTTGGAACGATTATATTCTAACCTCAGCACCTGTGTTCGATATGGCCCGGGGGGGAATGCACACCCAAGTTTAAGATAGGGCGGGGCATCCGACAAGGGTGTGTGCTTGCACCCCTCCTCTTTACCCTCTTTATAAATGAAGTCGATTCGGTTTTAAAAACAGTGGAGGCAGATGCTCCGATCATTAATGATTTTAAAGTCCCGGTTTTACTCTATGCAGATGATGCCGTTATTTTATCTAGGACGCCCATAGGCCTACAACGTTTGATGGACAAGTTCTCTAGGTTCATCCGGGAAAGGAAATTACTGATTAACACATCTAAAACCCACATCTTGGAATGTGGTTTGGGTTCTAAAAAACCCAATTCCTATTTCATTGATGGACTTAAAGTACAAAAGGTTAACTCCTTTAACTATCTTGGTATTAATTTTACTAAGAATGGCTGTTGGTCTACCGAGATTGTTTATGTCCGGGCTAAGATGGCCAAATGTGCCAATGGGGTGTTTAAATTTGCTAGTAAAATTGGGGATAAGCGGGTTAAAGATATGATAACAATTTACCAAATGAGATGTCTCTCGATTGCTTTATATGGAGCCGTAGTCTGGGGTCATTACTCCGCCCTAAGTCTCCAAGTAGAAGAAAATCTTTTCTTAAAGAGACTTTTGTGCCTGCCTGTATCCGCCTCTAATGAATTGACGCATAAAGAGCTTGGGATACAATTCCTTTCAGACAATCTTACTTTAAAACCTCTAATATTATGGCGTGTGGTTTGGTCCAAGGAAGAGACTTCTTTAAATAGAGCAATCATTAGAGATTGTCTCCAATTGGATGATCATTTGAAGATTCCCTGGATCAAATTTGTAGTTAACAGCTTTTCAAAGATTTATGGATTCGACATTAGAAAGGATATGCACATTGCTTCTAGTCTGTCCAAGGGAGAGATGAAACTCATTTTTATGAGCTATATATCTGATGGGCGGGCGAGGTTGGGCGGACATTCTTCTACAAGTATGGTTTATGAAAGGTACTGTGAGACCGTAGGATACCAACCGTATTTGACCTACGTTAATAGAGTTCCTCACCGCTTTGTACTAACCAGATTGCGGCTAGGGATTATGCACCATTTGGTGGCTTTTCCCATTATTAAAAAACACCCAATTGGCCCTTGCCCTTGTGACCATGAATCTGCACAGAGTACCATGCACCTCTTACTGTTCTGCAAATTTTATGGTAGTCTTCGTTCAGTCTTCCTAAAACCTATTTTCTTAAAATATGGTACACGTAATGTTCATGATTCCATGAAGTTGTTTTTTAATCCTAACCCTGATGTCTGCTTTTTTACAGCAACCTTTCTCCTTCAAGTGATCAAAGCAAGGAATAGAATGATTTTTTAATGGTCTTTTAAAATTTATATTGATTTGTATTTATGTAAATTGGTGTATATGATTTGTTTTATGATGTATGTATGCATGTGCTTTTATGGACTTTGTGCTAAGCTCCGAATAAAGCTTTATGAATTGAATTGAATTGAGTAATGCCCTTGAGAAAACGTGAGACAACAGGGGACTTGAAAAGAGAAGGCTGATCAGGAAGCCTTAGGAAAGCAGAGATTGCAGCAAGATAACCCTTCAAGGTGCCCAGAGCAGAGCCCTGCTCGGCCAAAGAAAGAAGAAAGAGTAGAACCTCAGAAAGAGGGGCAGAAAGGGGATCCACAGCCTTTGCTGTGCACCATGCCACAAATTTGTTCCACCGGCGGGCGTATACCGTCTTTGTGGAGGGACGCCTGGCTGCCAGAATGACATCACAGACTTCAGGAGGCAAGTAAAATGGCATCAACTGCCGCCGCTCAATCTCCACGCATGGAGGTGGAGGCTGGACAGGTTCGGGTGGAGGACCGTCCCCTGCTGCTGCGACAGAAGGTCCTCCTGAAGAGGCAGTCGTATCGGGGGATCGATGGACATACTGAGTAGATCGGGATACCAGTACCTTCGTGCCCAATCCGGAGCCACCAAGATGACTAGGGCCCGGTCGCGCCTGATCTTCTTCAGCACTCTGGGCAGAAGTGGTATAGGCGGAAAGGCGTACAACAGACCGCAACTCCACTCGCGACGAAAAGCGTCTCCGAGCGAGTGCCGCCTTGGAAATTCCAACGCGCAGAACTGCTGACATTGCGCGTTCTCTTCGGTGGCGAATAGATCTAACCAAGGCTCTCCCCACTGCAGAAAGAGACCTTGCGCCACGTCCGAGTTCAGACGCCATTCGTGATCCATCATGCACCGGTGGCTGAGTTCGTCTGCTCTGGCGTTCAGAGAGCCCGCCAGATGTTGAACCACCAGGGTGATGCCCTGATGTTCCAGCCATGTCCAGCGGCGCAGAGCCTCCTGACAAAGGGTCCACGACCCCACCCCTCCCTGTTTGTTGCAATACCACATGGCAGTGATGTTGTCCGTGAACACCTGCACGACACTTCCCCGGACAGAGGGAAGGAAGGCTTTTAGTGCAAGTCGGATCGCCCTCAGCTCCAATAGGTTGATATGGAGCCGAGTCTCCGCCGGAGACCAGAGTCCTCTGATCTCCGCCTCTCCCATATGGCCCCCCCATCCCAGGAGGGACGCATCTGTCACTACGACATGCTCCGGTTGGGGTAGGGAGAGGGATCTGCCGCTGACACAATCGCGATTCGTGAGCCACCACTGCAGCTGGTTCGCAGTGCCCTCTGAGATCAAGACATGGTCGGACAGGTTGTCTCGAAGCTGGGCCCACTGAAACTTCAAGGTCCCACTGCAGAGCCCGCATCCGCCACCTGGCGTGAGGTACCAACAGGATGCAGGAGGCCATCAGCCCCAGAAGCCGCAGCACCAACCTGACCAGAACCCAGGACAGAGGCCGGAAGATGGAAATCAGGGCCTGAATGTCCCGGACCCGCTGTTCCGGCGGATAGACCCGGAACTGCGCTGAATCGAGAACCGCCCCAATAAAAAGGAGCTTCTGGGAGGGACTCAGGTGCGACTTCGGCACATTGATGGAGAACCCCAGCGAGTGCAGGAGGTCGGCCGTAGTCTGGAGGTGGGAGACGACTTGCTGGGGCGAGCCCGAATTCAACAGCCAGTCGTCGAGATAGGGGAAGACTGGAACCCCTGATCGGCGCAGATGAGCTGCGACCACCGCCATCACTTTCAAGGACTTGGCCGTAGCCCGGGAGTCCTTGAAGCGCACCAGCGCACTACCCGCCTTCTCGCCAAAAAGGCGAGTGCCATCAAAGGGCATATCCATGAGGATACTCTGGATATCCCCCGAGAAAGACGTGGACCGCAGCCAGGCGTGGTGATGGAGAACAAGTTACTTACCTTCGGTATCGATGTATCTGTAAGAAACATTAGTTAGTTAGATTCCTCACCTTAGAATATCCCCAGGCGTCAGGCTGGATCCGGAAAGATTTTTGTAGCAATACCCCTTGCGCGTCGCTAGGCGTCGTCTGCGGCTCCATGTCCGTCGTCGGCATCGTGCGCCGGAATGACTTCGTCGGAGTACTTAGACGCCGCCCTCGCGCGCTGACGTCAGTTCTTATACATAGCTTTCCGCGCCAGGGACGCTGAGCCATGCAAGAGACCGACACTGGTGCCAAAAAATCTAGGGCCCTGAAAGGGAGAACCTTAACCCTAGATGTCGGTTCGCAGAACGGGGAGGCTGGGTGGGTCGGTGAGGAATCTAACTAACTAATGTTTCTTACAGATACATTGTTACCGAAGGTAAGTAACTTGTTCATCTGAAAGAAACACGTCAGTTAGATTCCTCACCTTAGAATAGATACCCCAGCAATACAACCCCGGAGGTGGGCCTGCAAACCAAGATCACACCAGAAAGTCCTGGAGAACAAAACGGCCAAAGTGGCCATCTCTCCGGACTTGGCTGTCCAGACAATAGTGCTTGGCGAACGTGTGCAGTGAAGCCCACGTCGCCGCCTGACAGATGTCCTGCAAGGGGACTCCCCGTCCCAGGGCAGTTGTCGCTGCTGTGGCCCGGGTGGAATGGGCTCTCAGCCCAACAGGAGGGACCTTTTTCGCCAAGGAATAGCAGAGTTTAATACACAACACGACCCATCTTGAGATGGTCCGCTTGTGCACAGCTTTACCCTTCTTTGCACCTACATATCCAACAAAAAGTTGGTCGTCCACCCGGAACTGTTTTGTGCGGTCCAAATAAAAGGACAGCGCACGTTTTGGGTCCAGATGGTGGAGCCTCTCTTCATCTTTTGAAGGATGCGGAGGCGGAAAGAAGGTGGGCAGCATGATAGATTGCCCGATTTGAAAGCGAGTCACGACTTTAGGAAGAAAAGAAGGACGTGTCCGGAGGACAACCTTATCCGGATGAACTGAAATGAAGGGGGGCTTAGCTGACAGAGCCTGGAGCTCACTCACCCGCCTAGCGGAGGTGATAGCCACCAGGAAGGCAGTTTTCAGAGTCAGTAGACGAATGGGACAGTTGTGAAGGGGCTCAAAGGGAGCGCACATCAGAAAAGTGAGAACAAGGTTCAAGTCCCACTGAGGCATTACGAAGGGAACAGGAGGGAACATATGAGTAATGCCCTTGAGAAAACGTGGGACAACAGGGGACTTGAAAAGAGAAGGCTGATCAGGAAGCCTTAAGAAAGCAGAGATTGCAGCAAGATAACCCTTCAAGGTGCCCAGAGCAGAGCCCTGCTGGGCCAAATAAAGAAGAAAGAGTAGAACCTCAGAAAGAGGGGCAGAAAGGGGATTCACAGCCTTTGCTGTGCACCATGCCACAAATTTGTTCCACCGGCGGGCGTTTACCGTCTTTGTGGAGGGACGCCTGGCTGCCAGAATGACATCACAGACTTCAGGAGGCAAGTCAAATGGCATCAACTGCCGCCGCTCAATCTCCACGCGTGGAGGTGGAGGCTGGACAGGTTCGGGTGGAGGACCGTCCCCTGCTGCTGCAACAGAAGGTCCTCCTGAAGAGGCAGTCGTATCGGGGGATCGATGGACATACTGAGTAGCTCGGGATACCAGTACCTTCGTGCCCAATCCGGAGCCACCAAGATGACTAGGGCCCGGTCGCGCCTGATCTTCTTCAGCACTCTGGGCAGAAGTGGTATAGGCGGAAAGGCGTACAACAGACCGCAACTCCACTCGTGACAAAAAGCGTCTCCGAGCGAGTGCCGCCTTGGAAATTCCAACGCGCAGAACTGCTGACATTGCGCGTTCTCTTTGGTGGCGAATAGATCTAACCAAGGCTCTCCCCACTGCAGAAAGAGACCTTGCGCCACGTCCGAGTTCAGACGCCATTCGTGATCCATCATGCACCGGCGGCTGAGTTCGTCTGCTCTGGCGTTCAGAGAGCCCGCCAGATGTTGAACCACCAGGGTGATGCCCTGATGTTCCAGCCATGTCCAGAGGCGCAGAGCCTCCTGACAAAGGGTCCACGACCCCACCCCGCCCTGTTTGTTGCAATACCACATGGCGGTGGTGTTGTCCGTGAACACCTGCACGACACTTCCCCGGACAGAGGGAAGGAAGGCTTTTAGTGCAAGTCGGATCGCCCTCAGCTCCAATAGGTTGATATGGAGCCGAGTCTCCGCCGGAGACCAGAGTCCTCTGATCTCCGCCTCTCCCATATGGCCCCCCCATCCCAGGAGAGACGCATCTGTCACTACGACATGATCCGGTTGGGGTAGGGAAAGGGATCTGCCGCTGACCCAATCGCGATTCGTGAGCCACCACTGCAGCTGGTTCGCAGTGCCCTCTGAGATCAAGACATGGTCGGACAGGTTGTCTCGATGCTGGGCCCACTGAAACTCCAGGTCCCACTGCAGAGCCCGCATCCGCCACCTGGCGTGAGGTACCAACAGGATGCAGGAGGACATCGGCTCCAGAAGCCGCAGCACCAACCTGACCGGAACCCAGGACAGAGGCCGGAAGATGGAAATCAGGGCCTGAATGTCCCGGACCCGCTGTTCCGGCGGATAGACCCGGAACTGCGCCAATGAAAAGGAGCTTCTGCGAGGGACTCAGGTGCGACTTTGGCACATTGATGGAGAACCCCAGCGAGTGCAGGAGGTCGGCCGTAGTCTGAAGGTGTGAGACGACTTGCTGGGGCGAGCCCGCCTTTAACAGCCAGTCGTCGAGATAGGGGAAGACTGGAACCCCTGATCGGTGCAGATAAGCTGCGACCACCGCCATCACTTTCGTGAACACCCGAGGGGCACTGGTGAGGCCGAAGGGGAGCACGGTGAACTGAAAGTGCTGCTGACCCACCGTGAACCGCAGGTAACGCCGGTGGGCCAGCAGGAAGGGGATGTGGAAATAAGCGTCCTGCAAGTCCAACGCTACCATCCAGTCTACAGGGTCTAGGGCAGCCACAACCTGAGCTAAAGTGAGCATCTTGAACCGGTCCTTCCGGAGGAAGGCGTTGACGCTCCTGAGGTCCAAGATCGGGCGTAGGCCCCCTTTGCCCTTCTTGGGAACCAGAAAGTAGTGGGAATAACAAACACGACCTACTTCTGGACCAGGAACGCGCTCGACGGTCTCTTTGGCCAAGAGGGCCGAAACTTCCTCTCGTAGAAGATGCAAATAATCCCCCAACATACGGTGGTTCAGCGGTGGCTGGAGGGGTCGTCTCGAAGGGGAGGGAGTAGCCCCTTCGGACGATTTGCAGCACCCACCTGTCCGACGTGATGGCAAACCCTGCCGCCCACTGGCGTTGAATGGGCCTGAAAGCTCGGACTAGGAAGGCTTTGAGGCGGATGCTGCCGGGGTGGATGTGGACTGACCGGCACGTTGACCTCCAGTACTGCCTCGGAGGAATACACGTCCGCGTGCAGGTTGGTTCTGCGGCCGGTGGCTGGGCGGACGTAAAAAGACGCCCCTTCCTTGGCCACGAAAGGGACGAAAGGCGGAAGTTTGCGGCCGCGGGGCCGAAAGACCTAAGGACTTGGCCGTGGCCCGGGAGTCCTTGAACCGAGCCAGCGCACTGTCCGCCTTCTCACCAAAAAGGCGAGTGCCATCAAAGGGCATGTCCATGAGGGAACTCTGGACATCCCCCGAAAATGACGTGGACCTCAGCCAGGCGTGACGCCGAAGCGCCACCGTGGTGGAAATCGCCCGACCCAGTGAGTCCTTGGTGTCAAGTCCACACCGTATGGCGTGCCGTGCTGCATCTCGACCGTCAGCAAGTGCTTGAGTGAGTTGTGTCCGGGCCTCCACTGGGCACGAGGGCAGCACGTCTTCCACCGTATCCCACAGAGAGTGGGAATAACGGTCCAAAAGGCAAGCGGTATTTAAAGACCGCAGCCCCAAACTCAGGGACGAGAACAGTTTCTTGCCAAACTGTTCCAACCTCTTGGAGTACCGATCCTGAGGAGCGGACGGGAAGGAGGATTGGGAGGTTGAGGCCTGGATAACCAGACTCTCAGGGGTGGGGTGTTGGGAGAGGAAACTGGGGTCGCCTGGAGCAGGGCGGTGGCGTCGTGCAACGTTCTGGTCCACAGGAGGTACTGTGGAGGGCTTGGACCAAGTGCCCTGCAGAACGTCAATGAGGGCCTCATTAAACAGCAGCAGAGGCTCAGTGGAGGGACCGCAACGCCAACCAGATGGGAGGAGGCATCGCCATCATCCACAGGAACACCATCCGTCTCACGACCAGCACCGACAACACCCTGACCACCGCCGAACACCTGCATTTCCAGATCCACACCAACCCGAACACCACCCTCAGAGGCACCCTGATCTACCGACCCCCTGGACCACGCACACAATTCAGCGAGGACATCGCCGACTTCGTCAGCCCGCATGCCCTCCCCTCCGCTGACTACATCCTCCTGGGGGACCTCAACTTCCATCTGGAGAACAACAACGACCGCAACACCAGCACCCTGCTCGACAACCTCGCCAATCTTGGACTCAAGCAACTGGTGTCCACCCCCACCCACCTCGCCGGACACACTCTCGACGCAGTCTTCTCTTCCAGCACAGACATCAACTTCAGCCACGCCACAGAGCTTCAATGGACGGACCACAGCTGCGTCCACTTCACCTTCAAGAGAACGACGACCCACCACCACCAGCAACAGGCCGCCCGCAGAAGCTGGAACAAGATCACAGCAGACCAGCTCGCCACCTCCCTGAGCCAGCACCCTCCTACCAGCTCAGTGAACCCCAGCCAGGCCGCCGACAACCTCACGAAGTGGATCAGCATCTGCGCGGACGAGCTCGCCCCGCTGAGGACCCCGCCCAGCAGACCCGGCAGCAAGAAAGCCCCGTGGTTTACCGACGAACTCAAGAGCTCCAAGAAGAACTGCCGAGCCCTCGAGAAAGTCTGGAGAAGGGAACCTACACCGGACAACAGGACCTCCTTCAAGCTTGCCACCCGGAAGCACCACCAGCTGATCCGCGCCGCCAAGAAAACAGCATTCAAGGACCGGCTGGACAACAACGCACACAACTGCAAGGAACTCTTCAACATCGTGAAAGAGCTTTCCAACCCCAGCGCAGGAAACAACGACATCACCCCATCGCAAGACCTCTGCAACTCCCTCGCTTCACACTTCCACAACAAGATCGCGGACATACACAACAGCTTCAACACCCAACCAACGCACACCATGACCGAACAATCACCCCCCACCACCACCCTCCTCGCCTGGACCCCGATCAGCACCGAAGACACCATCCGCACGATGAACTCCATCCACTCCGGATCACCGACCGACCCCTGCCCTCACCACGTCTTCAACAAGGCCGACGCTGTCATCGCACCCCACCTACGAGACATCATCAACACATCCTTCGACACCGCCACCTTCCCTGAGAGCTGGAAACACGCAGAACTCAGCGCTCTACTCAAGAAACCAACAGCGGACCCCACCGAACTCAAGAACTACCGCCCCATCTCGCTCCTCCCGTTTCCAGCCAAAGTCATCGAGAAGACCGTCAACAAGCAGATGGCCGCCTTCCTCGAGACGAACGCATCCCTCGACCCCTCACAGTCCGGCTTCCGAGCCAATCACAGCACCGAGACCGCCCTCATCGCCGCCACCGATGACATCCGAGCCCTGATGGACAATGGAGAAACAGCGGCCCTCATCCTCCTAGACCTCTCCGCGGCTTTCGACACCGTCTGCCACCGCACCCTAGTACAGCGCCTCAGCAACATCGGGATCCAGGACAAGGCGCTGGAATGGATCATCTCCTTCCTCGACGGAAGAACACAGAGAGTCCGCCTACCACCGTACAAGTCAGAGGCCTCCGAAATCATCTGCGGCGTCCCTCAAGGTTCATCTCTGAGCCCCACCCTCTTCAACGTCTACATGAGCCCCCTCGCGGCCATCGTACGCAAACACAACCTCAGCATAATCTCCTACGCCGACGACACCCAGCTGATCCTCTCCCTGACTAACGACCCCACCTCCGCCAGAGCCAACCTGCACGAAGGGATGAAAGAGGTAGCCGAGTGTATGACGACCAGCCGCCTGAAACTGAACTCTGACAAGACGGAGGTCCTCATCCTGGGCTCTTCACCCTCCGCCTGGGACGACTCCTGGTGGCCTCCCGCCCTGGGCACCGCACCCAAACCGACAGACCATGCACGCAACCTGGGCTTCATCCTGGACTCCTCCCTCTTCATGACCAGGCAAGCCAACAACGTCTCCTCGGCGTGCTTCAACATCCTACGCACGCTACGGAAGATCTTCTGGTGGATCCCCACCGAGACCAGGAAGACCGTCACCCAGGCCCTCGTCACCAGCCGACTGGACTACGGCAACGCCCTCTATGCCGGTACCACCGCCAAGCTCCAGAAGAGACTCCAGCGGATCCAGAACGCCTCAGCCAGACTCATCCTCGACATCCCACGAACCAGCCACATCACCGGACATCTGAGAGACCTTCACTGGCTCCCCGTCAACAAAAGAATCACCTTCCGCCTCCTCACCCACGCACACAAAGCCCTACACGACCAAGGCCCGAGCTACCTCAACAGCCGGATCAACTTCTACGCTCCCAAACGCCACCTCCGATCAGCCAACCACGCCCTCGCCGCCGTCCCCCACATCCGAAGAGCGACTACAGGAGGAAGGGCCTTCTCCTACCTGGCCGCCAAGACCTGGAACTCCCTCCCGACCGACCTGCGCCTGACCCAAGACCACCTCTCCTTCAGGAAGAAGCTGAAGACCTGGCTGTTCGAGCAGTAGCGGCACCCCCCCCCCCCAGCGCCTTGAGACCCTACGGGTATGTAGCGCGCTATATAAGTGTCACTGATTGATTGATTGATTGGAGCTTGCTGTCGGTTGAAGGACCACTGAAAAGGCTGCACCCTCCTCCGAGGCCACAGTCGGAGGAGAGATGAAACCAGCGTCCGGGGAGGTATCCAGACCGCTGGCATCCCCCAATTCCTCTGCCCAGTCCTGAGAAAGTTGGGCCTGAGCGGCCATAGGGTCTTCAGATCCCTCCCAGTCGCCCTCGTCATCCAATTCCCGATAAACAGGAGGAATGATCGGAGCCGGGCAGTAGATGAAGCGTTCACCAATCGGCGCCGGTAGCAGCGCCGGACGGCCCCGCGCCCGCGTCGGGCCTGGACCGGGGCTGATCTGGGGAACGACATCGTCCGGGGACGGCGTCGGGGGTGGAACCGGTGTCGGCACCGGCGGAGGAGCCGTCGACGGCGCCGGGGCCTGAGCCGCCGGCACGCGAGGTTGCCCAGTCGGACCTACGGGGCCCAAAGGCGCGCCTACAGGCTTCGACGGCGGAGCCAGGCCCCTCATGGCTGAGAGGAAGGCACTGACCTCTGCCGGAGTCGCGTCAGTCCCGGGGACCGGCGGGTATGGGGACGGACGTGGCTCCTGTGGCTCCGACGGAGCCGCGGGGGTGGGACCACCCTGAACCTCAGCCGAGTCGCGCGACCGGCGAGGGGATTCCGAAGAGTGATGTCGTCTCTTCGACTTCTTGGAGTGCTTCGACTCACCCGAAGACCCTGACGAGCGATGACGATGGCTGCGGCTCCGCGATCGGTCCTTGAACCTCCTCCTGGACCGGGACCGAGAGCGGCGCGGAGCCGAGTGCTGAAGCTCGAGAAGCTTACGGGACCGCCTAGCTTTCGACGTCAAGGCCTGGCAATCGAGGCATGACTCCGCGTCATGGTCGGCCCCCAGGCAATAAAGGCACCGGCGATGGTGTTCCGTCACCGACATCAGGTGATGACAGGCGTCACAGGCTTTGAAACCAAGCATCCTACCGGCACCAGAGTCGAGTCGATAGACCAAAAGAAGTCAAAGTTTAATCAAAAAAGGACTAAGGGGTAAGCTCTTCCTGGATCGGCGCTGTCTGGCGTGTAAAAAAGAAGAACTGACGTCAGCGCGCGAGGACGGCGTCTAAGTACTCTGACGACGTCATTCCAGCGCACAACGCCGACGACGGACGCGGAGCCGCAGACGACGCCTAGCGACGCGCAAGGGGTATTGCTGACGAAAAATCTTTCCGGATCCAGCCTGACGCCTGGGGATATTGTAAGGTGAGGAATCTAACTAACGTGTTTCTTTCAGATAGTAGTAAACATTGCTGCACAGCGACGGAGAGGATGTGGGCCATAAAAATAAGGACAGAAGCACTACAGACAGGTGGGACCAGAGGCCCCCGAAGCGCCAAAGGGCGATGCTACTAATAGGATCGCAGGACAAAAGACAGGGAGGGACTCCCCAAAGGATGTCCGCGAGGAATACTCCATTGGAGCGTACTAAGGCAAGGCAGTCGCCCAGCACCAGCATATACCCCACATAGGGTAAGTGTCAACCCCTGATAAGGGGATCCTCTTGGGTAAATCACGCAGTCAGAGGACTGAGCAGATGAATAAACCAGCCATACGGTTGAAAACTAACAAAGCAGAAAAGGCTGAACAGCCGTGGACAGCAAACGGGGAACCTACTATACACGTTGGTGATAGAGGTGTAGGAAAACAAGGCACAGAACAGTGCAAAAATGATGGCAACCCAGACAAGAGCCGGGAGACTGCCGAATCTGCATGGGAATCAAAAAGGTCCACACCATTAAACGGTAAATCCCTGAGGGCATCCCTAACATTATCTGGGAAGCGACTGTCGCGCAGCCATGCATGGCGGTGCAAAGCAACAGACCGAGCAAGAGCTCGTCCCACAGAGTCAGTGGCATCAAGAGAAGAACGGAGCGAAAATTGCGCCATTCCCCTGCCATCAAGCAGAAGCTGAAGCAACTGTGACCGCGGCTCCTCAGGAATAAAAGGGAGGAGGGTCTCGACCAGGTCCCAAAGGGTTGAGGATGAACGTGTGAACACACACGCAGTATTTAATGCGTGGATAGCCGCACTGGTAGAGGCAAAAAGTTGGCGAGCACACACGTCCAGCCACCTAGACTCCCTAGTGGGAGGTAATAATGGCAAGGCGGATGAAGACTGTAAGTTAAAAGCTGCCTGAACAACGAGTCCCTGAGCTGTAGGGTGAGTGGACAGGCAGAGTAGATCATCCAGAGCAGGACGGTGCCTACGGGCAATAGCCCGATCAACCGGGTCACCAGAAGAAGGCCTTGCCCATGTGCCATGCAAAATGTCAAATAAAGAGCTGCCAAATGGCAGCAAAGGCTCCACCTCAGTAGGCTCCATATGGAGCAGATCCAGTAAGGGATCTGTTAGACCTGGCACCTTGGCGTGAGTTTCCCTTCCACTTTTTGATGGTGTGCCTCGATTGTTTTGCTGGTGTTGTCCGCTCAGGGCACTGCGCCACGGCTAATCCGTGCCGCAGTGCAAGTGCTCCCAAAGTAAAATGTACCTGTAATTGATGTCCATGATTGGTTTATTGGATTCACTGTCAGTCCCCAGTAAAGTGCACCAGGGGTGCCAGGGCTTGTGAATGTCAATGCTGCTGGTGGGCTTGCAGCGCTGGTTGCGCCACCCACAGAAAGCGGCCTTGTAAAGTGTGTCTAGGGTCTGCCACCGCCGACCCTGTGCGCGGTCCGGGACCGTCGCGCCGACTGCGCAAGTGCCCCCACTTACCCTAAACCTTCCCTTACCTACATATTAGCCACCCCTCTGGTAGGCCCAAGGGCAGGGTGCATTGTAGGCATAAGGTAGGACATGCCCTGTGTGTGTGGCATGTCTTAGTAGTGAATTACAGCCCTTGTCGTTTTTCACTATTGAAGGCTACCTGCTCTCCATAGGCCAGAATGGGCTGCCGGGATCACGCCAACGCTGTGACCCCAGTGGACTCAGAGAGCATGGTAGAAGTGTCAAGTTTAGTATGCCTGAACTCAGGATGATAAAATACTTCTTGTAGTCAAGTTTGTTTTAATATCCTGGGTTTGTAAATACTACTTTTAGAAAGTTAGTATTTACTGACCTGACCATCTCAGTCCGCCTCTGCTGTGTGTGTGTGTGTGTTCTGCCTGGCAACAGTAAGGAGCAGGGTTGGGGAATCCCCAGAGACAGGTTGGCTGCCAGGTGATGGGTAGAGAGGTGACACCTGGATGGGTGGGAGGAGTACACCTTGACTCCTGAATAGACCTGTGCTCTGCCACCACAAAGCCGGCGCCACCCCCTGTGGGGCGGCTGATGTCTCTGCCCTGCTGCTGAAAGGAAAGAGCAGAGTCACCATAACAAAGTGCTCCAGAACTGGACTGAGCCAGGCCTAGGCCCCCTGGCGCTAAAGAACAAAAGAATCCTGGTATAAAAGTAGGAGCCTGGCTCCTAAGAAATCAGAATCCTGTTTACCACAAAGAACCTCTGCCCGACTAGAAGGAGAAGAAGACGCTGGAGGAGCTGGCCTGCTGCTTGCCTTGCTGAGAAAGGAGAGGAAGAGACTTACTGAAAAGACTTTGCTACTTTGTGCTTGAACATTCTCCAAGGGCTTGATCTGAGCTTGCCCCCTGAACTGAACCCCAGGAACAGTGGGTTCTCTGTGCTTCTTGCTCATCCTCCAATTCGAGCCGTGTGGGCATCCCGCTGGAAAAGAGACTGCGCCCCTCATCGCCCCTCCTAGGGCTGTGACACTCAGAAGCTCGCCTGCCTCAAACCCGTGAGAGCCCCGCTCCGTCCCGAGCCGCTCTCTGTCCCCGGGCCAGGCCGCCTGCATCCCTGTCACCGCCTGCTACTGGAGCGCGCTGACCGCGCTATCACCCCTCCCGCCGGAAGCCGTCCGACGACTGTGATCTACGCCGGGTCATCCAGCTGCACTAACCGTGCCCTGCGACCCCGCTTCGCTATCCCCGGACATCTCAGGCCGCGCCGCCCCCGCTGTGGAGACCCTCCTGCACCGCCGTGCTAAAGGGTCGCTGGCCGCGCCTGCCTACGTGCCCACACCTGCTGATTGAGGACCCAAGAACGCTTCTTAAGCCGAGAGTCGCACCGACCTGTGCCGGCTCTCCACATCACGAAAGAAGTTCCAGTATCGGGCTCGGGGCCCGCAACGCCTTATTTCCCCGTTCGCAGGAGCCGATCTCTGTGAGTACTGGAACCACAAGTAACATTTGCAAGAGACTACAAAGTATCCATTTGAAGCTACGAACAAAGAACATTTGCCTGCCTTACAACCTGGTGGCCTAGCGAAAACGTTATTGGTCTTGTGATAAGTCTGCTGCGATATATATACCTATTTTTACATAAAGAATCGTATTTTTATATATATCCAAGTCTGGTGTCCGTTTCTGGGGGGATTGATGTATTTACTGTGTGTACGATTGTAAGTGCTTAACCAACAACGCCTGAGGAATCGCCTTGGCTGCTCACGCCACGCACTTAGAGGGTGAGCAAGGGTCATTCGCGAGGGGTTATCCTGCGCCCTGACGTGGAGGAGAGGGTTCCTGCTTGACACAAGGGCAACCTTGCGCCAACCAGAGATCCCCGACTCTAACAGGATCAGACAGCAGGGGGGCCACAGGAGGCTGAAAACCAAGAATAGCAGACGCCCTGTGGGTGGCACGTGCGCAAGCAGCACCAGATTTAGTTGCCATCCGGCTAGGCGATAATAAGCCGTCAATAGGAGACGGCTGAAGACTAAGTCATCCACTGGACAACAAAAGTGGAGGAGCCAGAGACTGACCCAAAGGCCAGGCAACACAAGGCACTTGCACCATGGGCCCCCGATCCGGGGAATCCAGAGAAGTGTCAACCTCTTGACCAGGAGGTGTTGTTGCCGGCACCGGCGTCGATTGATGCCGTGTGGAGGACGCAGCGACGTCTGAGGAGTCGGGAGGAGCAGCAACCTCGTGAGGAAGCTGGGAATGTGGCACCGACATCGATCGATGCTGGGTTGGAGTCGTCTGGACGTCGACGACCTCCCAGAGGGGCTTGACCTGGACGCCGTCCGACATCGATCCCACTGCAAAATGTGTCCGTTTGGTCAAGCTGGGCATGGAGCTGGGTGCCGAGCCGGGCGTTGGGGCCGGCGCCGCCTCCGATGTCGACTGGAGTGCAAGAGAATAAGCCTCCATTTGGGCATGCATCGCTCCAACCCCCGGAAAGGGAGGGCATGGATAAAGCAACTGCTGGGCGCCCTTGTAGGAGAGTAGGGTCTGCTTTCTATGTTCACCCCCACTTTTTGCTTTTGCTTCACTGGTTTTCGACTTAGATGTGGCTGTGGGCCTGCTAATCAGACCCACAGCCCAGCTGTTCTCTCTCTAAATTTATACTATGTACTTTAGGTGCATAACCCAATTGGTTAGGATCACCTGTATAGTGTACCTTAGGTACCCAGGGCATAGGTGTACCCTAGGCCTACCAGGGGCTGCAGCATGTAGTGTGCCACCCCTGGCCTGGCCTTCCATTATGACACAACTGGCTGATCACTCAGCTGGGGCAAGGTCGTGTAATCACCCCTTGCTTAGGTGTAGTATTCCTATACCTACCTTATATATAGACACCTGTGTACCTATCAGCCACTCCTATGGCAGGCCTTAACAATCCTGGAGGCAGAGTGCTTGGTAACATGTGAGATGGTGCTCTAGCATGAGCTGAGCCTGTCTGCAGCTTTCAGAACCATGTCCTTACAGCTGTTCTATGATATAGCCTACCATATACTCTTAGAGTACCTTATAATCTTAAACGGTTATGGTAACTATGGTTTGGCTTTATCGAAACATGTTGTGTAAGGTGTCTAACACTTTGGAATAATACCCCATACCATTTCTGGCAATGAGGATATTATTCCTCCCTTCTAGAGGGAGAAGACACGTTGAAACCTACTTACCCGGTTAAAGTTAACCAGAGCCCCAGCATCACAAAATGGATGCTGCTGCCACAGACACAAGTCTGACCTCCTGCTGCTGGGAGTCCTTCCAGCGAGGGAGGTTTGGACAATAGGTTTCCTGCCTTGGGAGGTGCTAGCACCACCCCAGACAGGCCTTAGTGTATTGGGGCAGGGAGGGATGAAAGAAACTAGACACTGCCTGGGGCACACAAGGTGTCCCATGCATAGTCCAGTTCAAACCGGTGCTGGGGCACTCCAGCCCCAGCTCTGGTGCGAAACTGGACAAAGGAAAGGGGGTGTAACCACTCCCCTTCCTGGTCCCACCCATAGGAGGGACCTTGCAGGTAGCCCAGCCCACTAGCCCAGTATATCAGTAGGTAGCTAAGCCCTGCTGTAGGAGAGTAGGGTCTGCTATCCTATGGTCACCCCAAATTTTTGCTTTTTGCTTCACTGGTTTTTGACATATTGAGGCTGTGGGCCTGCTAATCAGACCCCCAGCCTGCTGTTCGCTCTACTAAATTGACACGATGCACTCTAGGTGCATAACCAATTGGAATTGGATCACCCTGTGAGGCCCTGTACCAGTGTACACTAGGTACCCAGGGCATTGGTGTATCTAAGGCCTACCAGGGGCTGAAGCATGTATTGTGCCACCCCTGGCCTGGCCTAACAATTTGACACAACTGGCTGATCACTCAGCTGGGGTAAGTTGGTGTAACCACCTCTTACTTAGGTGTAGTATACCTATACCTAACCTTAAATGGGACACATGTCCACCTATAAGTCACTCCTATGGCAGGCCTTAACAATCCTGAAGGCAGAGTGCTTGGTTCCATGTGAGATGGTGCTCTGGCATGAGCTGAGCCTGTCTGCAGTGGTCGGAACAACTTCCTTCTACCGTTTCCAGATCTCGCCATACCATATACGCTTAAGTGCATTATGAACCTCGCGGTTAAATGCTATCTTTGGTTTGGCTTTATCAAAACATGTCGAGTAAGGTGTCATACAAATTGGAATACTAACCCCTCGCCAATTCTGGCGACGGGGTTAGCATTCCACCCTTCTAGAGGGACACGACATGTACAGCACCTGAAACCCGGGTAAAATCAGACATAGCCTCAGCTCCACAAAATGGACGCTGCCACCACCGACACAAGTCTGCCCTCCTGCTGCTGGGAGTCCTTCCAGCTTGGGAGACGTGGACAAAGGGTTTCCTGCCAGGGGAGGTGCGTGCACCACGCCAGACAGGATTTTGTGTATTGGTCAGGTAGGGCTTGAATAGAATCAGACATGCCTGAGGCTCACAAGGAGCCTCGGTGCATATGCCAGTTCAAACCGGTCCTGGGGCACACCAGCCCCGGACCTGGGGCGAGCTGGACAAAGGATTGGGGGTGTAACCACCCCCCTTCCTGGTTCCTGGTCCCACCCTTAGGGAGGGACCTAGCAGGTAGTCCGGCCCCTAGAATCCGCTTAAAGGTAGGAGCTGTGTCCTAAGACTTCAGACATCCTGGAATCAACTTAACACAAAGAAGAAGACGGGAACTTCGACGTTCTGCTGCACAGAAGACTGAAGGAAATCTCCCCTATGGTCAGAGAGTGACCATCTTGCTAACGCAAGCACCAACCAGCGAATCGACGTCTGCTTTGCCGCCGCCTCCTGCCAGAGTCCGAGCCCAGAGACCGACAAGAACTGGACCTCCAGACCTCTCACAGCCCGATCCACAGTCCCTGCAAAGAAGGAACCCGTGGAGGCACCGAGACACGTGGAGCCAGCCATCTTGGAAGACACTCGACAAGCTGCAAGCGCGACGACAGAGGCTCCCTCCAAGTTGTGCTTTGGGTCCTGAGAAGCCCAACATCCGAGCAGCATCTGCACCGAAGGTGAGCCCTCCAGCATCTCCACGATCTGCGTGGGGCCCCTCTGCACTTTGCAACTCGACGCGCCTGCCCGGTCCCTGGCCCGTTGGCTAGTGGCCATTTTGGTGAACTAACTTGAAAACTACGATGCTGGTCTGGTTGCTCCAGACTGGCCCCTGCTTCCCTCCAAAGGAGCAGTCCCTCTGACCTTGCTGGTCAGAGTAAACCGCTTTCTTCAATTCCTGCGACTCCTGCTTTTGCCAAGGCTTGTTTGCTTCCTTCGAGTCGCCGACACTGCCGACAGCGAGAGTCTGCGCGGGACAGCTCGTGAACTGACTCCTAGACGTCGTCAACCTTCAGGGACCACATGGCTGCAGAGACAAGCTACACCTCATCATCTGTTTGCACCCGACATCGCCTGGTACCTACCTGGTGCCACGCCGGTCACTGGCTAGTGACTGTGAACACTGTCCCCACTGCTTACAGGTCTTCTACAACTCCGATCCACCCTTGGATCCACCGCATCTCTTCTGGACCGGCCGCCTGCAGCATCTTTGTCGCCAGGGTCCATTGAACAGATAGACGAAACCCAACGCACTTCGAGACCTATGCACCCGCTTCCTGTGGGTGAGGTAAAGCTGGCACTCCGGTGCACAAGTGTAGAGTGACATCTCTAATGTTTAGATCTGAAGTCTTGATTTCGTAGTTCAACCAGAAGACCCTTTTAGCAGTAACTTTTGAACTTTTACGCACCCATTGAAAACCTATGGGAGCCCGCGTGTAACTTTCCTCACTGCACACGCGACCCGTGGACCTCCTGGTCACTAACTGAAGTTAGCTCCTTGTAGGCCCAGCGATTCTAGAGGCCCTAGGCCTTTTCCCTTTCCTGTTCGTGGTACTTATACCACTATTTTAGTATATGGTTTGAGTGGCCACCAGGGCCCATCCATATAAAGTGCAACTTCTGTATATTGAAATACTTTCTTGTTTAACGATTTGTGCTCCTCTGCTCATAAAGAGTCTAGGGGATACTTTGAGTAATAAATACATATATATTTTGAATATATATCTGTGTGGTGTCCTTTCATTGGTATAAGGGGGGGTTACATATGGTAAAACAGCTTGCTTAACACGCTTAAACGAGTTTAGCCTCAAAGACTGCTTAGGGCAGCTGGACCGAAAAGGTTGACTTACAACCACACCATAAGGGTTGCTTGGCATGGTACAAGGTGGTCACTTTAACTAGTGAACATCATATACCAGGCCAACTTCTCACACCTGCTAAATTAGATTAACCTGAAACTGAAACTTGAACAGAAACTCTGGACCTTCGACATTCGACCTCAGGAAGAAGACTGAAGAAATCTCCCTTGTGGCCAAGGAGTGACCACCCTGGGCAACCAGGCACCATCCAGCGACCGCTGCTTGCTTTACGACTGAATCCTACGAGGGACGACTGCAGAGACTGACCAGCGCCGTGACTTCCAGACACCTCTGAATCAGATCCACATCGACAGCAAAGCTGAGACCCGTGGAGGCGACGAGGGACGTGGGACCGGCGACTTGGGAAAAGTGGCTAGTAACTGACTAGCGCGACTTCTGAGGCTTCCTCGAGGCTGTGCTTGGGGAATTGAGAAGCCCCAATCCCGAGCACCATCTGCAAAGAAGATCAGCTCCCCACACTTCACGTGTTCTGCGTGGGGCCCTTCTGCACCTGAGTTGCTCGACGTGTTGTCCGGTTGCTGGCCCGTTGGCTAGTAGCCTCTGCGACGACGACCCTTTGTTTTAATCTTGCTGGTCCGGCTCCTCCAGACTGGCACCCGCTCCTCTGTGAAAGAGAAGCACCCCAGACCTTCCTGGTCTGCACCAGAAGCAAGTCCTCCATTCTGCGTGGGTTCCGCTTGCCAAGGCTTGTTGGGTCCTAGCTCGACATCGACGCCGCCGACAGCAAGAGCCTTCGTGGGACAGCTCACCTCCTGGTCCTGGTCATCCTCGATGCCTCCTGGTACCCGTGGCTGCTGCGACAAGCTTCACCTCTTCACCTGCATCTTCACGACATCGCCTGGTTCCTTCCTGGTTCCTTCCTGGCTCCTGGCTGGTGACCTAGACTCTGTCCCTTCTGCTTGCAGGTATCCTTCCTTCTTGATTCCGTCCTTGGGATACACCGGACACTCTTCACTGACTGCCTGTCAGCAACTTTCCTTCAGGCATCCATAGAAGTCAACGACTAAACCCGACGCAAGTTCACACCTATGCACTCATAACTTGAGTACTCCGGTGCTCACAAGGGTATTGACTATCCTAGGGTCTAGTTTCCGAGTCTCGACTTCCTAGCTATTCCAGAAGTGTCCTAAAACTGTTAAATTCTAATAACTACTATTTCTATCGACTTTTACGCATTACGCGTGAGTGTTTCCACTCTGCACCTGAATCCCGTGGGCCTCCCACTTCCTAACCTTTGGTAGAATAGTGTAGCCCCAGCGATTCCCTAGGCCTAGGCCTATCCTGTGTTCGTGACAGTGGTTCTTATACCACTTAATTAGTATATGGTTTGCGTGGCCCCTAGGGCCTAACTGTATTACTTACCTGTGTGACTTACTGTATGCTTAAATAAGACTGTGTTGTACTTACCTCGAATCTCATAAAGAGTGCTGAGAGTTTGACTAGAATAAATACATTCTATTTTTATATATATCTGTTGTGGTGTCCTTTCATTTGGTATTCAAGGGATTACAAATGGTATAACAGCTGGCTTCACATGCCATACAGAGTTTAGCCTAAGACTGCTCTTGTCCATGCTACCACTAGGATAGCTGGTCTATAAGGTTGACTTTACAACTAATCACCATAAGGGTTGTTTGGACTGATACAAGGTGTACACTAGAATTAGTGACATCATATATCAGGGCAACTTCTCACAGCCCTTACCTGGCATAGAGCGAGAGGAGCAGGCGCCAGCAGTATGTGAATGGGAGGACGACAGCCGCGCTTGCCGCTTGTGCTTGCGCCTACCTGCCCTCGAATGACATTTGTGGGAATGACCTCTGGACTGAGCCCAATCCAGAAGGGGAGAACGGCGACGCAAAGGTGCCGGACCGGACAGCCGTGCGGCGAGCAGTTTCATACAGCGCTCTCTGAGGGATTTGGGCTTCATCCTCTGACAGGTGTCGCACTCTTTGGAGTCGTGGTGCATGCCGAGGCACCACATACAGATGAGATGTGGGTCAGTGCCAGACATCTGAAGCGCACCGGCTTCACAAGCCTTAAAACCCGAAGGCATTGCACACTGTTCCGGCGACACCAAAGGTGTCAAAGGCCTAAAAACCAGGCCAAGGAACTGCTGGTTTTCCAGGGTCCGCGTTGGGACACGGAAAAGGAGAACTGATGTCAGTGCGCCGGGAGGGGCATAAATGGCTCAGCTGACGTCACGTCTGCGGACGACGTCAGGGCGGAGTCATGAGGTGCCGCCCCCGGCGCGCAGAAGTGTGCTGCAGAAAGTTTTCCGGATCAAGTCTGACGCCTGGGGATATTCTAAGTTAAGGAATCTGCGGCTAGACGTCTGTATCAGATAAGGCGTTACCGAAGATAAGTAACTTGTCCAACTGATAGAGATATCTAGCCGCAGATTCATTACCTTTGAACAGATACCCAAGCAATGCCATCCCCGGAGGAGGGACTGCGGAATGGCTTAGACTAGAAAGTCCTGTAAAACAAAGCAACCAAACAGGCCTTCTCTGCGAACCTGGGAATCCAGGCAGTAGTGTCTGGCGGAAGTGTGCAGAGATACCCATTTGGCAGCTTGGCATATGTCAGAGACGGGAACACCACGCTGGAGAGCCATGGTGGCCATCTTCACCCTGATAGAATGGGGCCTAAAACCTTCAGGTGGATCCTTCTTTGCTAAGGCATAACAAATTGTAATACAGAGATTGGCCTATTATGATATAGTCCTCTTCTGGACAGCACAGACTCTCTTTGCACCCATGCTTCCAATAAAGAGTTGGTCGTCCACCAGGAACTCTTTGGTTCGATCAAGGTAAAATGATAACTCTTTTTTTGGGTCCAGACGAGGAAGACTTTCCTCTTCCTTGGAAAGATGCGGGCTTGCATAGAAGGTGGGAAAAGTAACCGACTGTCCCAGATGGAAGGGTGTTACCACCTTAGGCAGGAAGTATGCCCTAGTCCGGAATACTACCTTGTCCGGAAAGATCGTCAGGTAAGGAGGCTGTGAGGACAGTGCCTGTACTTCACTCGCTCTCCTGGCAGAGGTTATTACCACAAAAAAAGCTGTCTTTATGGTGAGCAATTGCAGAGGGCAGATATGCTGCGGTTCAAATGGTGCACACATCAGAAAAGTGAGCACCGAATTAAGGTCCCACTGTCGCATGATGAACGGTGAAGAGGGGTACAAATGGGTTAACCCCTTCAAAAACCTCTGCACCAGAGGAGATTTGAATAGAGGGCTTATCAGACAGCCGAAAAAAAGAAGACAGGGCCAAAAGGTAGCCCCTCAAAGTGCCTAGACCAGAGCCCTGCTGGGCCAAGGGAAGTATAAACAGAAGTACTTGAGATAAGGGAGCAGATAAGGGGTCGATAGACCTGTCTGTACAATATTAACAAATCTTGTTCCATCGGCAGGCGTATACGGATTTTGTGGAGGGATGCCTGGCTGCCTGAATAACCTCAAAGATCTCGGTGTGGAGGTCAAAAGCTGTCAACTGTCGCCGCTCAAGCTCCACGGAAGGAGGCGGAAAGTGGACAGGTTCCGGTGGAGAACCATCCCCTACTGCTGCGACAGAAGATGCTCCCGAAGAGGGAGCCTGACCGGAGGATCGATGCTCATTTCTAGGATCTCGGGATACCAAACTCTCCATGCCCAGTTAGGAGCCACAAGAATAACTTGTGCCCGGTTGCTCCTGATCTTCTTGAGTACTCGGGGCAGGTGTGGCATGGGCAGAAAGGCGTATAGGAGGCCTAAGCTCCATTTGCAACAAAAAGCTGCACCGAGCGTGTGCCGACTTGGAAACTCCAACGTGCAAAACTGCTGACACTGTGTGTTCTCTCCAGAGGCCATCAGATCTAGCCAAGGCTCTCCTCACTGCTGGAAGAGACCCTGTGCCACCTCTGGATGGAGATGCCATTCGTGATGCGCAAGGCACCTTCAGCTGAGCTTGTCTGCCCTGGCTTTCAGAGAACAGTCCAGGTGTTGAACCACCAGGAAATGCCCCGACGTTCCAGCCAAGTCCAGAGACGCAGTACCTCTTGACAAAGAGCTCACGACCCACCTCTGCCCTGTTTGTTGCAGTACCACATGGCAGTAGTGTTGTCCATGAACACCTGTACAAGCCTTACCTTATTGACGGCAAAAAGGCTTTCGGTGCCAGCCAGATCGCCTGAAGCTCCAACCGATTGACATGGAGCTTGGCTTCCGCCGGTGACCAGAGTCCTCTGATCTTCACCTTTCCCAGATGGCCGTCCCATCCCAGAAGAGACGCATCCATCACTACGATGAGGCCTGGGTGGGAAATGGAGAGGGATCTGCCCTTGAACCAATCGCGGTTCGTTTGCCACCACTGCAGGTAGTTCACAGTGCCCTCTGAAATCTGAACCAGGTCGGTGAGATTTCTGTCGATGCTGTGCCCACTGGAACTTCAGGTCCCACTGCAGAGCCCGCATGTGCCACCTTGCCTGGGTCACTAGCAGGGTGCCAGGAGGCCATGAGGCCAAAAACCCTCAGAGTCATTCTCACCGAGATCCAAGATAGAGGCTGAAACACCTCTATGATACCCTGAATATCTTGGACTCTCCATTCGGGAGGCTAGGCCCAAAACTGCACTGCGTCCAGAACCGCCCCAATGAAAAGAATAGTCTGAGAGGGAGTCAGGTGTGACTTCATCAAGTTGATAGTGAACTGCAGCGAATGCAGGAGGTTCACCATAGATTGGAGGTGGGAGACGACTGCTTGGGGCGAGCCCGCCTTCAACAACCAGTCGTCACGATAGGGTAAGGGCCCCTCAAATGGGCTGCGACCAACGTCATCACTTTTGTGAATACCCGAGGGGCGCTGGTGAGGCCGCAAATCCAGGGCTACCATCCAGTCTCCTGGGTCAAAGGCAGACAGGACCTGAGCAAGAGTGAGCATCTTGAATTTCTTTCTTTTGAGGAAGTAATTGAGGGCTTTGAGGTCAAGGACAGGACCAAGTCCACTGCCCTTCTTTTGGACCAGGAAGTAGCGGGAATAGCAAGCACTGCCTACTTCGGGCCCTGGAACACTTTCTATATCTCCCTTGGCCAACAGAGTTGAGACTTGAAGGGGAGGAAGTACCTCCTTTTGACTATTTGCAACACCCACCTGTCTGATGTAATGTTTTGCCAGTGGTGGAGAGGATGGCGTATTCTGCCACCGACTGGCCAAAAATGATCCTGGGGGATTGGACCAGGAAGATTTTGCAGCATAGGCGGGGATGGTGGCTTAGCTCGACTTCTGGTTTCCTGACCCACGAGGCCGGGGTGAACCACGTTCATGGCCCCGCAGAGGTTGCTGAAGTTGTGGAGCCCTCTGGAATAGGTTGAATTGGCGTGGCTGATACCCCCCATCCGTAGCCACGAAAGGAGTGAAAACTGGATGAAGCCCTAGGGGCGGTAGTGAGGCCCAAAGACTTGACCGTGGCCCTCGACTCTTTAAAGGGCTCAGGGCAGCATCTGCCTTGTCTCTGAAGAGACGGGAGCCATCAAAGGGCATGTCCATGAAGTTGGCCTGGCCGCCACCGTCGTAGAAATCGATCTACCTAACAAGTCCGTCGTGTCCAAGCCACATCTGATGGCGAACTTAGCTGCATCCCTCCCGTTTGATATTGCTTGGGAGAGTAGAGCCCGGTCCTCCTCCAAGACTCTGGGCAGCACCAGCACTACTGTGTCCCATATGAAATGGAAGTAATTGCCCTAGAGGCATTTGGTGTTCACCGACCATAATACTGGGCTGGCAGAAGAAACACTTTCTTCCCGAAGTTTTCCAGCCTCTTGGATTCCCTGTCCGGGTGTGCAGAAGTGAATGCACCACAAAAAGTGGAAGCTTGGACCACCAAGCTGTGAGGTGGGTGGTGAGGAAATGTAGCTCGCCCGATGCGGGCGATGGCGTTGGGTGATCGTCCTATCAAAGGAGATCCTATGCTGGGTTTGGACCATGTCCTCAGAAGGACGTCTATCAAAGCCTCATTGAAAGGCAGTAGGGGTTCCAAACTCGAGACCCCAGGCTGCAGGACCTCTGTCAAGAAATTCATCTTGACTGCCATTGTAGGATGCCCCAGGTCGAGGATCTCCGCAGCCCTATGCTCCACCATGGTGAAAGATGCTTCCTCCTCCGTTGCCAGGGTAGGAGGAGAAAGCATGCCAGAGTCTGGGGAGGTGTACAGACCTTTGGCCTCCCCAAGTTCCTCATACCAGTCCATGTCTTGTTGTTGTGGGATTTCTAAGGGATCCTGCTCCCCCTCCTGTAGGAAGGTGGAATCTGACTGCATGGTTACCCCCACTTTTTGCCTGGTGTTTTGCTGGTTTTCGACTTAGACTGGGGTCCTGATTAGCAGGATCCCATTCAAACTATCTGCTTTATCCCTAAATTGATTGCATGTACTTTGGATACACTCCAGATTGGATTCTGGGGTATCCTTATAAGTCCCTAGTATATGGTATACTATATACCTAGGGCATAGGTACCCCAGAGGCCTCTCAGGGGCTGCAGCATGTATTATGCCACCCCTGGGATACCATTCAAAATGACACAACAGGTCTGCTACAGCAGCCTGTGTAAGGCGGTGCATGCACCACTTACTTAGATATAGGTTCACCATATCTACTCCATATCACTGCACATATAAACCTATCAGTCACCCCTATGGCAGGCCTTATCAATCCTGAAAGCAGGAATTGTTTGTGATGCATCCAACCATATACTCTTAAGTGCAATATAACCTCGCGGTAAATGCTAACTTTAAAACGACTGTATGGAAATATGTCGTGTTTGGTGTCAAACACCTTGGGATCATACCTCCACACCAGTAACCGGTGTGGGAGGTTTGATTCTACCCTCCTAGAGGGAGAAATATGACCACACCGGTACACCTGGTACCAGCTTTCTTGACCCTGGCATCACAAGATGGATGCTGCCAGCCACAGACACGAGTCTGCCCTCCTGCTGCTGGACAAAACTCCGGCAGGGGAAGGCTGGACAATAGGTTTCCTGTCACAGGGAGGTGTGACCACCTCCCAGACAGGATTTAGTGTATTGGGGCTGGGTGGGTTCACTCTGAGAGTGCTTTGATATCTGCACTGGGGGCACATTTGGTGTGCCTGTGCATAGTCCAGCTCTAACCGGTTACAGGAGCAATTTGCTCCTGCTCTGGAGCAAAACTGGACAAAGGACATGGGTGTTGCCACCCCTCTGTCCTGACCCTCCCATAGGTGGGTCCCCAGAGTTTGTCCCACCCCTTCCTTGGGTATAAAGTAGGAACCCCTGACTACAGGACTTTAGATTTACCTGGATGAAACTCTGCTACAGAAACCAAGTACTTTGACTATCTACACTTCGTTGGATGAATGAAGAATCTCCCTTGGAGTAAAGGAGTTACTCCCCTGCAAGGCAGGCACCTGAAATGCATCTGACCGGTTTGCATCTACGCAGCTCCTGATGGACTCCGAAGATTTCTGCAACACAAGAAGTGGGTTCCCGTGGTCTCTGAGTTTGATATGTGCTCTCAGCAATTCTGAGATCCACATCCCTCGTGGAGACCGTGCAACCCGAAACCCCTGGGCACCGTGTACATTTGCAGCAGCATATGCTTTTCGGTGATCCCTGAGGCTGTGCTTTGGGCTACTTGTAGTCCTGACCCCGAGCAGTGTTTCCACTGAAGATTACCGGCCTACACTCCACGAGTGTTCTGTGGGCTGGTATCTTGTGATTCAGCTCGAGGTCCCTTCGCGATTCCTGGTCCGTCGACCTGTGGATCACTGTGAAGGTAACTTTAACTTTCAGTGGACTTTCCTGGTTGCTCCAGATGTGCCCTGACTCTCCATCGCTTGGGAAGTTCCCAGGATCTTGCTGGTCCTCACCGAATCATCTTTTCTTTGACTGACCACGTGGGTTGCAGTTGCCAAGGCTTGTTGTTCTCCAATCCAGACACTGTCCACCCAGCACTCTGCATCCTTCATGGGACAGCTCACCTGCGGACTTTGGTCATCATCAACGTCTCCAGGTCCCCGTGGCTGCAGAGTCAAACTTCACCTCTTCTCACCTGAAACACCCGACATCAGTGGGCATTCGTCTACCGAGCCCCTGGTCACCCTGAAGTTACCCAGACTCTGTCCTCAATGCTTTCAGGTTCTTCTCAGCTCCGATTCAGGCTTGGATCACACCGGAAACTTCTCATCTTACCGGCAGCAGCACTTCTTCGCATCATGCCATTGAAATCAACAAGCGTTTCCGACACCACTTGACCCCTATGCACCAGGCTCTCCTGGGATAGGTAACACAGGTACATCGGTACTCTCAAGGGGGCTGGCCTTAGAACCTTCTATGTTTCAAAGGGTTTGCTTTAAGTCTTCTCCTAAGTGTCCTTAATCTTTAAAATTCCATCTTTCCCATAGCGTTGTACGGAGCTCGCGGCTGTGTTCTCACACTGCCCACGTTCTCCGTGGGTCCCCTGTGTCACTACCTTGGGCGGTTTCTTGGGTTCCCAGCGATTCTACGTGCTCTAGGCACTTTCTAGTCGAGTCGTGGTTGTTATACCACTTTCTTAGTATATGGTTCGGTCTCCCCTGGAGCCCGCTGTGTATTGTGCTATTTACTGTCGTTCTAGTGCTTTAATAAATTAATAGCTTAAACAGTAGCAAAGTAACCAACCTCCCGGTCCCACTTCAACCTCTCAATGCATGGCAGCAGGGGTCAGACAGGAGAGACCTCTCAGCTACTGGAAAAAGCTGCGACATGGGCATCTGCGATGTAAGCCTTAAAGAGAGAAAAGACATACAAGCCATAACCAAGGAGGCAAGGACCCAGGTATTCAAGGAAGATAATTACCTGGGACTTGATGACATCGCAGTGGGAGGAATTGAAGGCAGGGAGGGAAAAAAGGGGGAAAGCACTAACAACACCACCCACTACAAACAAGATACGGATGGAACTCTGTCCAAAATGTTACCATCGCAATTGGGAGGGGAGGCGAAGGCTCCTGGGAATCAGAAACATAGCCCTGTGGCTCACGGCTCGTTACAGCAACCGGATATGCCATCGTGGGCCAATACTGAAGATGACCCCAAGGATAACTGTCCCAATCTGGGTCTTTTTTCTGTACAGGACTCATCGGACGCACTGGATAGACATGGATTATGCAAGTACCCGGAGGAGTGCAAAGCTAAGACGACCACGTCTAACGTGAGCAAAGCAGATAACATAGACTCTCACAATGCGATCAAACAAACAGAGGCCGAAATATCACCAACTTCACAAGTCGTGCACACTCAACTACCCCGGGCAAAATCCAATACCCAACTCAGCCCTGTCACTCCACACCTTGAGGGTATTATAGAACGACCACCAATATCACAGGAAATTGAACTAGAAACATCATATCTTACACCCGAAGAATGGGAGGGATTAGTCGCATCCTATTCTGCTGCTAACGGAGGCGAATCAGAAAGAAGTAACATCAATTCTCCAAAATCCCACATCGGGAAAGACACATCATTGAATAAGGACGACATCTGGCCCACACTACTGCACACAATGCAAATGTCTGTGAATGCACTGCAGTACCACTCAGACAAGATGGACCTCCAGCTGTCAGTTCTCAACTCACTCTCCATCTTTGTCGCTGGTATTGATGACAAGCTGGCTGACCTCAACAATTTGATAAAGAGGGCACAGTCAGAGACAAAATTCACCCAAGCCAGCTGCACCTGCATAACAATTGTAGATAAGCTAGCAACATTACCATCGGCACTGGATAATCTCCTTGCTGACATAAGGAAAGCAGTACCTGCCCAATCATTGCAAGGAGAGATCCCCTCCAGCGTTATTGGCCAAGAAATGACCAAGTTAAGCAAACCTCAAAAACGCAAGGCACAGGTTAAGCAAACCTCAAGCGCGGCATCAACATCAGATGGTAACCAGCATTGCGAGGATGGGGACTCATCCATACTAGTGCCAAACGCTAGCGCATTATCTGAAGGAGCAACTGCAGCACCGAAGAGTAACACTGCCCAATCCAGCGACTCTCTGGAAAAACGGGCACCAATCGAGGGGGCACAACTATCCGCTAAACAGCGGAGGAAACAAAGAAGGAAGGGGAGAAACCAAAATCCAATGCAGGTATCGCCACACAAAAAGGACAGAACCGATAGGACCCGGGTTGAACCAAGGGAAGCCCAACCAGTGCATATGTGCAGCGAGGGAGAAGATATGGCCCTGGGGCGGGAGGAAAAAAAGAGCCTAAGACAGGAAAACGGACTAGAAACTATTGCACAAACCATTGCCATTGATTTGATTAGTGATGGACTGGGGCAGAAACCAGGAAACAACAGCGAGAGTTCTACAGGGGAATCTCCAATACTAAAAACAATGGACTGTACTCTCAATAGGGTAATGCAAGGCCCAGCTTCACCATCAACTAATGGCTCGAGGGAATTAGTAGGAGAAAAAACAGCCCCACAGAGCAGCATTGGCATGGAGGAGGTGATAACTAATACATCAGCACTGAATTTGGAGAAAGCTTCAGTAAGCGATAGCCAGTCATTAGGCTTGACTATGACAACACGTGGACTTTCACTGCCAACAGAGACCTCAACAGCGGCAGAGCCCATCATGGCTCAACAAACAGCGCGCTCAGACGCTATGACAGCAATCATGTTTCACCCTGAGTACACATCAAGGGGTCGGGTCGACATACTAAACAGGGGTAACATCCTGCGTTTACTGAGGTCCATTAACACTCTCGAGAACATAAAAACCTCTGACCTGGAGTCAGTTGAGTTTATAGAGTCACCTGACTGTCCAGGATCAGAGTTAACAAAAACAGTATGGGCCTCACCAGACTTAGCCGAGAGGGTCTTCAAGGAACAAAACAGGTTCAATGAATGGGGCATCAAACTTCAACCACTACCAAAACCAAGGTATCCCGACCCCCTATTGGCCGATTTAATGTACCAAGAAGAAAACCTCGGTCATGAACTTCTGAGCCCACGAATTTTCTCAGTTCTGCGAGGGGCACACAGTAAAAGCATAGAACATAGGGCAAACGGAGAACACAATGTACTGAGGGTACCCGTGGACAGAAGCAGGTCCAAACTGGAATGGAGCAGGGTCTCCAGGACAATAAACACCAAAACTGGAAGACCATGACACATTAAACATAATGAACCCCCACACAAGAGCTCATTGAAAATCTGTTCCTGGAATATCAACGGGCTGGGAGACAAGACCTCTGACCCAGAACTGCTAGCCTATCTACAGAAATTTGATATAATTACGCTCCAGGAAACATGGAGCGAACTACCTGCGGCTCTGCATGGCTATAATATGCTCCATTTACCGGCAACTAGAAATGCAAAATTCGGTCATAACAAGGGAGGCCTTGTCACATATACTTCCATAAACAGCATTTACGCAATAGAACCTCTATCACACAATCTGGCGCCACCAAATGAAATGCAAGTAAACCGAATTACCCTACAGGGGAAGACAAGTAAAGAATATATAATACTTGTAAATCTCTACCTACACCCACGTGACACAAATAAAGGGAGCCAACAACTAAAGGAGGAGTTGGTGAAAATTATAACAGGAGAGAAGACAAACAATTGGATTATCACCGGAGACTTCAATTTAAACATGCTGAGGAGACGAGCTAACGACATCTATCCAGAGGAGGACCCATTTGCGTGGGAGGAAATGCCCCAAGATGTAAGCACAGCTGGAAGAACCACTAACACCTCGAAAAATCTACTATCGTTTTTAGAGCAATAGGTGTACGTGCATTAAATGGCAGATTCCCGGGAGATCGCCCGCAAACAGCAACGTTCAATAACACTGTAGCAAGGTCAACAATTGACTACACATTCTGCTCTTGCAGTATGTTCACTAAAATAAAAAACTTTTGCATTGGGAGCGAAGATTTTAGCGACCATCTACCTCAGGAAATCACGGTAGAAGAGCCAACACTATGTAAGTTGACCTCAGCAAAAACACTCTGCTCAGAATTTACCAACAATGAGAGAAGAGTAAAATGTAGTACTAAAGACCCTGAAGGTCTACTCTCTTGAGCAAAACAACTCTGGGAAGAAGGTAAGGCAGCCACCCCCGATATAATTGGATGCTGGGAGGCATTCATAAACGCCCTACGTAATAGCTATGGCGCTACAAAGGGTAATCCTTCAAACGGGAGTAAAAAACAACAGCAAAATCCCCGCCCAGGCCCTACTACACGGAATAACATCAAATTAAAAAAGCTAAAAACACGGATAAACTCCACATTGCGGAGACTGAAGAAAGATCCTTTGGCACTGCAAGAACTGAGGCAGTTGAAAGAGACTCGGAAAAAAATCATCTGGCAAAATAAAAAGGAAGCAGAAGAAACCCTTTGGGCCAAGCTCCTGCATGATATTAAGAACAACAACAGCGCCCAATTCTGGAAGAAAATTAATGCCCTATCTAATCCTCAAGGACAGTGTATCAGTTCTAACGTCACAGAAGAAGCTTGGACTACTTTCCTTGAACCACACTTTAATAAAAATCAGATCCCCCAAACTGGCTCAAATACTCCTGTGTCCAGTATGGAACCCCAACCGTCCCAGCTGAATTTGATCACAGAAAACGTGCATAACTGTACAATCACAACAACAATCACACAAATTTACAAAAGAATCTTGAAAGGTAGACTTGAAGGAGCTCCCGGGCCTAATGGGATTCCGCCGATATTATACAAACAAGACCCTGAATTTTGGGCTACTGCCCTAAAACCGGTTTTTGATAGAATCCTGCAGACGTCGATAATACCAACATGATGGAGAGGCTCGATAATCTCTCCTATTTACAAAAAAGGCAACAGGGATGATCCAAGGAGCTACCGATTGGTAGCTCTTTTGGACAATGACGCAAAATATTATGCCGGGGTGCTCCTCCAAGAATTAATAACATGGTCTACAGAAATTAAAGCAATTCCTTATAACCAAACCGGCTTCTGTAGAGACATGGGTACTGTTACCAACATCTCTGCCCTCTCACTAATGATGGACGCTGCACTTCTAATCAAACAACCTTTATACATCTGTTTTATCGACTACAGCTCCGCATTCGACCATATCAATAGAAATATTCTGTGGCAAAAACTAAAAAAACTAGGTATTCCACCATTGCTATTAACACAATTAATCCTTCTGCACAGCAACACCTGGGTACAAGTAAAGCTGGGGGCTGGAGACCATCTATCAAAAAAGATGAATACAAGCTCTGGATTAAAACAAGGGTGTGTATTAGCCCCGACATTATTCAATTTATTTATGGCCGAGCTCTCAATCAAACTTAATGGAAGCAATGCGCATGTCCCGAAGCTGGGAGGTTGCCAGTTATCTAACCTCCTATATGCAGATGACTTAGTTCTCATCAGTCGGACACCCATAGGATTACAACGCCTGCTGGACATCACATCCCAATACTCAGAAAACAACAAATTAACTATTAACCAAGATAAGACAAAAGTCATGTGTGTAAATTACCGGAAAATAAAAACAAAATACAACTGGCATCTGGCAAAACACAAGCTTGAAGTCGTTCATGACTATAAATATCTGGGGGTTATGCTAGACAGCAGAGGCAATTACAAAGCTCAGCTCGATGCAATAAAAAAGAGGGGGTTAATAACAGCAGTAGCTTTAAGAAATTTGAAGAATATAACCGCTGGACCAAGTTATCTCCCACTGACCAAGGTGATTCAGGCAAAACTGATACCATCAATCACCTATGGAAGTGAAGCCATGAGAGGGAGGGATGCGGAAATTCTAAATGGCACCATCACAAGAGCATTGAGAATAATTTTGGGATTGCCTGGATTTACCTCTCCGGCACAAATGAGGTTGGAATTTGGGATACAAGGGCAGGAGTTAGCCAGAAAAGGAGCCTTTTTCAAAACCTGGTTTAAGATAAAAAAAGGGCAACCAGGAACGCTGAATTTTTACTTGTGGAGAGAAGTGGAAACAACAGGTTCTTGCCCAGCTAGACATTACTTGAATACTGCACTGGACCAGCTGGGGCTACGGCAACTCTGGGCATTGCCCGGGACCATGGCTAGCTTCAAGAAAAGTGTAAACAAGATAGTCAAAAAAGAGTCCATTTTACAAGATAAAGCGACCTTGACAAAACGCTCACACGGCTGGCTCACGATACAAACCTATGGGAAAGCGACTCCTCAAGCCTATCTCCTTTCTAACTTCTCTAGAACCATTAAAGAAAAGTTTCTGAAATTTCGGCTAGGTTTATTACCGACGGCATACCATCTGCCTCCCTGGCTGCGCCCTCCTAAACCTGCAATGTGTCGTCTTTGTGGTAAAGGAGAGGAGGACATAGTTCATATCCTAACGATTTGCCGTGAGCTGATGCGAGAACGCCGGTTACTACTTAGGCCTATTTTTAACAAAAGACAATTACGGTCGTGCAGACAAGCGGTGCTTGCAAGCTTCTCTGGTGAAGACATTCAGCTAAGCTGTCGCCTAGTAAAGTTCTTATCTGTAGCTGACCTTCGTTTTAAAAATAAGTGTACTGCAACAGTGTATCTGAAAGAAACACGTTAGTTAGATTCCTCACCTTAGAATATCCCCAGGCGTCAGACTGGATCCGGAAGATTTTTCGTCAGCAATACCCCTTGCGCGTCGCTAGGCATCGTCTGCGGCTCCGCGTCCGTCGTCGGCGTCGTGCGCCGGGATGACGTCGTCGGAGTACTTAGACGCCGCCCTCGCGCGCTGACGTCAGTTCTTCTTTTTTCCGCGCCAGTAAGCGCAGATCCGGGAGAGCTACCCCTTTTAGTCTTTTTTGACTAAATCTTTTTGATCATTTTTGATCCTTGTCTGTCGACATCTGGTGCCGGTAGGATGCCTGGGTTCAAGGCTTGCGAAGATTGTCATCGACTGATGTCGGTGACCGATCACCACCGCCGGTGCCTCTACTGCTTAGGCCTCGACCACGACGCGGAGTCGTGCAACGACTGTCAGGCCCTGACTTCGAAGGCTAGGCGGGAGCGGTCCCGCAAGCTTCTCGAGCTTCGCCACTCGGCTCCGCATCGTGCGCGATCCCGGTCCAGGAGGAGGTCCAAGGATCGCTCGCGGAGCCCTAGCCGACGCCACCATCGATCGTCGGGCTCCAAGTCGTCGGGTAAGTCCAAACACTCTAAGAAGTCCAAGAGGCGACATCGCTCTTCGGACTCCCCTCGCCGGTCGCGCGACTCGGCCGAGGGTCCAAGTGGTTCCACCCCCGCGGCTCCGGCGGAGCCGCAGGTGCCGCGTCCGCCCCCATACCTTCCGGTCCCTGGGGCTGACGCGGCGCCGGCGGAGATCAGTGCCTTCCTCTCGGCCATGAGGAGCCTGGCCCCGCCGTCGACGCCCGCTGGCGCGCCTTCGGGCCCCGCGGACTCGACTGGGCGACCTCGCGTGCCGGCGGCTCCGGCCCCGGCGCCGTCGACGACTCCGGTCTCGACGCCGCAGGTCCCCGCGGGGCCCATGCCTGGGCCCCAGTCGACGCCGGTTGACCTTGTCACTCCTCCACCGGCGCCGACGCCTGAACCACCGACGCCGTCACCGGCGCCGCCGACGCCGACGCCTGTGACGCCGACGCCCCAGTTTAGCCCTCATCCGGACCCGACGCCGGCACGGCGTCCGCCGACGCCGCATCCGACGCCGCTAGAGACCTACCATCTCTACAGTCCGGTTCCGATCATTCCTCCTGTTTATCAGGAATCGGAAGAAGGGGGCGACTGGGAGGGGTTCGAGGACCCTCTGGCTGTTCAGTCACAGCTTTCTCAGGACTGGGCAGATGAACTGGGGGAGGCCAGCGGGCTGGACACCTCGCCAGACGCTGGATTCACTTCTCCTCCGACCGTGGCTTCGGAGGAGGGTGCAGCATTTTCTGTGGTGCTGCGCAAGGCGGCTGAGGCCCTTGGGCTCGAGTTGCCTGCCGTGGCTGTGAGGACCAACATCCTCACTGAGGTGCTTCAAACCTCAGCAAGCTCCACTGAGCCTCTGCTGCCGTTCAACGAGGCCCTCACTGACGTTCTGCAGGGCACCTGGTCCAAGCCCTCCACAGTTCCTCCTGTGGATAGGAACGTTGCCAGGCGCCACCGCCCTGCTCCGGGCGACCCCAGCTTCCTGTCCCAACACCCCACCCCCGAGAGTCTGGTTATCCAGGCCTCTACTTCCCAATCCTCCTTCCCGACCGCTCCGCCGGACCGGGATTCCAAGAGACTCGAGCAGTTTGGCAAGAAACTGTTCTCGTCCCTTAGTTTGGGCCTGCGGTCCTTAAATACCGCCTGTCTCTTGGACCGTTATTCCCATTCCCTGTGGGATACGGTGGAGGACGTGCTGCCCCTGTGTCCGGAGGAGGTCCGGACGCGTCTTACCCAGGCTTTGGCCGACGGGAGGGATGCAGCACGGCACGCCATAAGATGTGGGCTTGACACCACGGACTCGCTAGGTCGGGCGATTTCCACCACGGTGGCGCTCCGCCGCCACGCCTGGATGCGGTCCACGTCATTTTCCGGGGATGTCCAGAACACCCTCATGGACATGCCCTTTGATGGCACTCGCCTGTTTGGTGAGAAGGCGGACAGTGCGCTGAACCGCTTTAAGGACTCCCGGGCTACGGCCAAGTCCTTGGGCCTCTCGGCTCCGCGGGCGCACACCTCCGCTTTTCGCCCCTTTCGTGGCCAAGGAAGGGGCGCCTCCTCACGTCCGCAAAGCCACCAGCCGCAGAACCAACCTGCGCGCGGTCGCGGACGTGGCTTCCGCCGTGGCGGAAATGGAGGCCGACGTGGTCAGCCCACATCCACCCCGTCAGCATCCGCCTCAAAGCCTTCCTAGTCCGAGCTTTCAGGCCCATACCACGCCAGTGGGCGGCAGAGTTCGCCATCACCTGCTCCACTGGCGGTCCATAACATCGGACAGGTGGGTGCTGCAAATCGTCCGAAGGGGCTACTCCCTCCCCTTCGAGACGACCCCTCCAGCCATGCCACCGCAGCACCACCGTATCTCGGGGGATCATTTGGATCTTCTCCGCGAGGAAGTTTCGGCTCTCTTGGCCAAGGGGGCCGTCGAGCGCGTTCCGAGTCCAGAAGTAGGTCGTGGTTGTTATTCCCACTACTTTCTGGTTCCCAAGAAGGGCAAGGGGGGCCTGCGCCCTATCTTGGACCTCCGGAACGTCAATGCCTTCCTCCGAAAGGAAAGGTTCAAGATGCTAACGTTGGCTCAGGTTTTAGCTGCCCTAGACCCTGGAGACTGGATGGTAGCGTTGGACTTGCAGGACGCATATTTCCATATCCCCGTCCTGCCGGCCCACCGGCGTTACCTGCGGTTCACGGTGGGCCAAGAGCACTTTCAGTTTACCGTGCTCCCCTTCGGCCTCACCAGTGCCCCTCGGGTGTTCACGAAAGTGATGGCGGTGGTCGCAGCTCATCTGCGCAGATCAGGGGTCCCAGTCTTCCCCTATCTCGACGACTGGTTGTTGAAGGCGGGCTCGCCCCAGGCAGTCGTCTCCCACCTCCAGACTACGGCGGATCTCCTGCATTTGCTGGGGTTTTCCATCAACGTGCCGAAGTCACACTTGAGTCCCTCTCAGAAGCTCCTCTTCATCGGAGCGGTTCTCGATTCGGCGCAGTTCCGGGTCCATCCACCGGAACAGCGGGTCCGGGATATACAGGCCCTGATTCCCATCTTTCGGCCTCTATCCCGGGTTTCGGTCAGGCTAGTGTTGCGGCTTCTGGGGCTGATGGCCTCCTGCATCCTACTAGTGCATCACGCCAGGCGGCGCATGCGGGCTCTGCAGTGGGACCTGAAGTTTCAGTGGGCCCAGCATCACGGCAACCTGTCCGACCATGTCTTGATCTCGGAGGGCACTGCACAGCAGTTGCAGTGGTGGCTCACGGACCGCGAATGGGTCAAGGGCAAGAGCCTCTCCCTTCCCCAACCGGAGCATGTCGTAGTGACGGATGCGTCCCTCCTGGGATGGGGTGGCCATATGGGAGAGGCGGAGATCAGAGGCCTCTGGTCTCCGGCGGAGTCTCGTCTCCACATCAACCTGTTGGAGTTGAGAGCGATCCGGCTTGCACTGAAAGCCTTCCTTCCCTCTGTCAGGGGAAGTGTCGTGCAGGTGTTCACGGACAACACCACCGCCATGTGGTACTGCAACAAACAGGGCGGGGTGGGGTCGTGGACCCTTTGTCAGGAGGCTCTGCGCCTCTGGACATGGCTGGAACACCAGGGCGTCACCCTGGTGGTTCAACATCTGGCGGGCTCTCTGAACGCCAGAGCAGACGAACTCAGCCGCCGGTGCATGATGGATCACGAATGGCGTCTGAACTCCGAAGTGGTGCAAGGCCTCTTTCAGCAGTGGGGAGAGCCTTGGTTAGATCTATTCGCCACCGAAGAGAACGCGCAATGTCAGCAGTTCTGCGCGTTGGAATTTCCAAGGCGGCACTCGCTCGGCGACGCTTTTCGTCACGAGTGGAGTTGCGGTCTGTTGTACGCCTTTCCGCCTATACCACTTCTGCGCAGAGTGCTGAAGAAGATCAGGCGCGACCGGGCCCAAGTCATCTTGGTGGCTCCGGATTGGGCACGAAGATACTGGTATCCCGAGCTACTCAGTCTGTTGACCGATCCCCCGATACGTCTGCCCCTTCGGGAGGATCTTCTGTCGCAGCAGCAGGGGACGGTCCTCCACCCGAACCTGTCCAGCCTCCACCTCCATGCGTGGAGATTGAGCGGCGGCAGTTGATGCCATTTGACTTGCCTCCTGAAGTCTGTGATATCATTCTGGCAGCCAGGCGTCCCTCCACAAAGACGGTATACGCCTGCCGGTGGAACAAATTTGTGGCATGGTGCACAGCAAAGGCTGTGGATCCCCTTTCCGCCCCTCTTTCTGAGGTTCTCCTCTTCCTTCTTTCTCTGGCCCGGCAGGGCTCTGCCCTGGGCACCCTGAAAGGTTATCTTGCTGCCATCTCCGCCTTCTTGCGGCTTCCTGATCAGCCTTCTCTTTTCAAGTCCCCTGTGGTTACACGCTTTCTCAAAGGCATTACACACACGTTCCCTCCTGTCCCTTTTGTAATGCCTCAGTGGGACTTGAATCTGGTTTTGACATTCCTGATGTGCGCTCCCTTCGAGCCTCTTCACAATTGCCCTCTTCGTCTTCTAACTCTAAAGACTGCTTTTCTGGTAGCCATCACCTCGGCTAGACGGGTGAGTGAGCTCCAGGCTTTATCTTCAAAGCCTCCTTTTCTATCTGTTCATCCGGACAAGGTTGTCCTTCGGCCTCGTCCCTCTTTTCTTCCTAAAGTGGTGACTCCATTTCACCTTGGGCAGTCTGTCACCTTGCCCACCTTCTTTCCGCCTCCGCATCCTTCCAAAGAGGAAGAGAGGCTCCACCGTCTGGACCCAAAACGTGCGCTCTCCTTTTATCTGGACCGCACAAAACAGTTCCGGGTGGACGACCAGCTTTTTGTTGGGTACGTGGGCGCTAAGAAGGGGAAAGCTGTGCACAAACGAACCATCTCTCGGTGGGTCGTTTTGTGTATAAAAATCTGCTATTCCTTGGCTAAAAAGGACCCTCCTGTTGGGCTGCGCGCCCATTCTACTCGGGCCACGGCGGCTACTACTGCCTTGGGACGGGGAGTCCCTTTGCAGGACATCTGTCAGGCGGCGACGTGGGCTTCGCTACACACGTTTGCCAGGCATTATTGCCTTGACAGCCAAGTCCGGAGGGATGGCTTCTTTGGCCGTTCTGTCCTCCAGGACTTTCTGGTGTGATCTTGGTTCGCAGACCCACCACCGGGGATGGTATTGCTTGGGTATCTATTCTAAGGTGAGGAATCTAACTAACGTGTTTCTTTCAGATGAACAAGTTACTAACCTTCGGTAACGATGTATCTGTAAGAAACATTAGTTAGTTAGATTCCTCACCGACCCTCCCATCCTCCCCGTTCTGCGAACTGACATCTAGGGTTAAGGTTGTCCTTTCAGGCCCCTAGATTTTGTTTTTGGCACCAGTGTCGGTCTTTGCATGGCTCTGCGTTCCTGGCGCGGAAGGCTATGTACAAGAACTGACGTCAGCGCGCGAGGGCGGCGTCTAAGTACTCCGACGACGTCATCCCGGCGCACGACGCCGACGACGGACGCGGAGCCGCAGACGACGCCTAGCGACGCGCAAGGGGTATTGCTGACGAAAAATCTTCCGGATCCAGTCTGACGCCTGGGGATATTCTAAGGTGAGGAATCTAACTAACTAATGTTTCTTACAGATACATCGTTACCGAAGGTTAGTAACTTGTTCTTTAAGTTTATTATCTCATGCTTTTTAGCACAAGTAAATGCCCTAAGTAAATCACCAAAAGGACATCTAAATGGCCAACTCTGATACTTGCGGCGGCACTATGCACTTTAAACATGTATGTTTAATCCTGCACGCCATGGCCTGATATCATTCTGCAGCTAAGACTCTGAATGGGGGGGAAATGTTACCCAACAAATTGCTGCTAATATTTCCAATAGAACTGAAGAATTAAGACTATGGGCCACCAATGCAGGGGGAGTGGATATTCCGTGCAATTCTAAAATGTGTGTTCTTTTTTTTTTTTCCTTTTAACTGTTTATCTTTCCTTTTTTTATCATGTTAATAAGAGATGGTCAATTTTTGTAATGGTTTTAATTAACTGTACAATAAACTTATTACTTACTTACCTATTACCTAGTGCTTTAATATTGTGACCCTTGTTCTCTAATCTCATAAAGAGGTTAGTAGAGAGTGTTTAGTAATAAATACATATATTTTATATATATCTTGTGTGGTTCTCCTTTCATTTGGTCACTCAGGTGGTTATAATGAACAAGTTACTTACCTTCGGTAACGATGTATCTGTAAGAAACATTAGTTAGTTAGATTCCTCACCTTAGAATATCCCCAGGCGTCAGACTGGATCCGGAAGATTTTTCGTCAGCAATACCCCTTGCGCGTCGCTAGGCGTCGTCTGCGGCTCCGCGTCCGTCGTCGGCGTCGTGCGCCGGAATGACGTCGCCGGAGTACTTAGACGCCGCCCTCGCGCACTGACGTCAGTTTTTGTACATAGCTTTCCGCGCCAGGAACGCAGAGCCATGCAAAGACCGGCCAGCGTGCGTCGACAGCAGAGCCAGGCTCCTCATGGCCGAGAGGAAGGCACTGACCTCCGCCGGTGTCGCGTCAGTCCCAGGGACCGGCTGGTATGGGGACTTGCGCGCCGGAGCCGCGGGGGTGGAACCACCCTGACCCTCGGCCGAGTCGCGCGACCGGCGAGGGGAGTCCGAAGAGCGGTGTCGCTTCTTGGACTTCTTGGAATGCTTCGACTTACCCGAAGACTTGGATCCCGACGACCGATGGTGACGTCGGCTGCGGCTCCGCGACCGATCCTTGGACCTCCTCCTGGACCGGGATCGAGAGGCTCGCGGGGCCGAGTGGCGAATCTCGAGAAGCTTACGGGACCGCTCCCGTCTAGCCTTCGAGGTCAGGGCCTTGCAGTCCGAACACGACTCCGCGTCGTGGTCGAGGCCCAAGCAGTAAAGGCACCGGCGGTGATGGTCCGTAACCGACATCAAGCGGCTACAGTCAGCACAGGCTTTAAACCCAGGCATCCTACCGGCACCGAAGTCGACAAGATCAAAAAGGATCGAAAAAGTTAGTCAAAAAATGACTAAAGGGGTAGCTCTCCCGGATCTGCGCTTACTGGCGCGGAAAAAAGAAGAACTGACGTCAGCGCGCGAGGGCGGCGTCTAAGTACTCCGACGACGTCATTCTGGCGCACGACGCCGACGACGGACGCGGAGCCGCAGACGACGCCTAGCGACGCGCAAGGGGTATTGCTGACGAAAAATCTTCCGGATCCAGTCTGACGCCTGGGGATATTCTAAGGTGAGGAATCTAACTAACGTGTTTCTTTCAGATCTGGTAAACAAGCTGCTTTACATTCTTTTGAGACTTAGCCTGCAGGCTGTTCTCCATAGCTACCACTAGAATAACTTTCAATAAAGGTTATCTTTAACCTAATCATCAATAAAGGTAGTTTGCACTGGTGCAAGGTGCCCACTATAACTAGTGGGCAGCATATACCAGGCCAACTTCTCACACCTCCCAATCCTTTTCTCCACTCCTAACCCTTCAGAATAGGGCAGAAAAAAAGGCATGGAGTCATATGGCTCCGTCAGTGTGTGTCTCAGCGTCGGAGGAAAGATACAAAAACAACAGTTGATGAACAGAATGCAGAGCAATGTCATACATTCACCCCAGTACAGAGATCTGGGCCTAAATCCATCGTGTTTTTCCTACCATACCATTCCAGTTTGAACGCAGCCATATAAAAATCAATCTTGACCGTGTGCCTCATGGGAACTGTCCATCCCAAACAGCTTCGTGTTTTCAGGAATGAGGATAGGGGAGGCACAGCCAGGTGATGTGGAGGACTTCAGAGCTAAACGCAACACCAGAGAAGGTCGCTACGGAGGTGTGACCAGCATTGGTCCGGATTCTGAAACAGCTCCACTCAGAGTTCATGGTGCCGTGGCCAGAGCGCCTGGCATGGGAAGCACTGAGGCCCTTCCGTCCTCTGAGCCTGCGGGGCCCGACGGCATGCCGGGAGTGTTGGGCCGCCCAAATATGGCACACATGGCATCATAAAATTCCTTCAACTGGGTGGGGTCGCCCCCTAGCCCGGGAAGGGAGGAAACACGGAGCCAACCCAGGCACCCGCTCCGCAGAGCAAGGCCTCAAAAGTCAAGGTTCCTCCACTGCGTCATGAGACAGGCAAGGCGAAGTTGAAGCACGCTTCGACTTCTTGTGCTTCTTGTGGTGCCTCTTGCCTGACTTCGAAGAAGAGGACATCGAATCATCGGCACGGTGCTCGGACCTTCATCTCAACGGAGACCTGGACCAGGATCGAGACTGACGAGGCGACCTCCATGGTGTGGGAAGCTTTAGGGACCGATCCCTCAAAGCCTTCAAAAGACACACAATTGATGTATGGAATGCAGAAAAAATCAAAACATTCGCCCTCAGTCAAGAGATCTGGGTTAAATCCATCATTCTTTTGCTCACTATGCCAACCCAGTTTAAACCTGGCCATATGCAAATCAGTCTTGACCCTGTGCCTCATGGGAACAGTCCTGCCCGAACTGCCAAACCGGGTCCTCCCTCGACCGGAAACAAGCATCCTAGGACCTGCTTTGGAGTTTCACCCCTCATCAGCCAGGATAGCTTAAATCCATTAGCACAGTGAGCCCGGGACCCACATCTGGACATACCTGGCACACTTAGGGCGAGGAATCAAGAGACACACCATTGATGGACGAAATGCAGAGAAATACTAAACTTTCACCCCCAGTCGAAAGATCTGGGTTAAATCCATCATTCTTTTGCTCACCATGCCACCCCAGTTTAGACCTGGCCATATGCAAATCAGTCTTGACCCTGTGCCTCATGGGAACAGCCCAGCCGGAACTGCCAAGTCCTCCCTTCGGCGCCATGGCCCGGCAGTCGGAGCACGACTTGGAGTTGTGGTAGCACTCCAGGCACCAAAGACAGACCAAATGGGGATCCATGACCTACATGGTGCAGTGACAGGCGCCACCTGGTTTGAACTAGACAAGCGAACAGGGTCAGAGCTTGAAGAATCCAGCACCAAGCATCACTAAACAATAGGCCTATTAGGTAAGTATTGAAGAACAAGTTACTTACCTTCGGTAACGATGTATCTGTAAGAAACATTAGTTAGTTAGATTCCTCACCTTAGAATATCCCCAGGCGTCAGGCGGGATCCGGAAAGATTTTTCGGCAGCAATACCCCTTGCACGTCGCTAGGCGTCGTCTGCGGATCCACGTCCATTGTTGACGTCGTGCGCCGGAATGACGTCGTCGGAGTACTTAGACGCCGCCCTCGCGCGCTGACGTCAGTTCTTGTACATAGCTTTCCGTGCCAAGAACGCAGAGCCATGCAAGAGACCGACACTGGTGCCAAGAAATCTAGGGCCCTGAAAAGGATAGCCTTAACCCTAGATGTCAGTTTGCAGAACGGGGAGGATGGGTGGGTCGGTGAGGAATCTAACGAACTAATGTTTCTTACAGATACATCGTTACCGAAGGTAAGTAACTTGTTCATCTGAAAGAAACACGTCAGTTAGATTCCTCACCTTAGAATAGATACCCCAGCAATACCAACCCCGGTGGTGGGTCTGCGAACCAAGATCACACTAGAAAGTCCTGGAGAACAGAACGGCCAAAGTAGCCATCTCTCCGGACTTGGCTGTCCAGGCAATAGTGCATGGCAAACGTGTGCAGTGAAGCCCACTTCGCCGCCTGACAGATGTGCTGCAAGGGAACTCCCCGGCCCAGGGCAGTAGTCGCCGCTGTGGCCCGGGTGGAATGGGCCCTCAGCCCTACAGGAGGCTCCTTTGTAACCAAGTTTTAATACACAACACGACCCACCGAGAGATGGTCCGTTTGTGTACCGCTTTCCCATTCTTAGCTCCTACGTATCCAACAAAAAGTTGGTCATCCACCGGGAACTGTTTGGTGCGGTCCAAATAAAAGGACAGCGCCCGTTTTGGGTCCAGACGGTGGCGCCTCTCTTCCTCTTTTGAAGGATGCGGAGGCGGAAAGAAGGTGGGCAACGTGACAGATTGCCCGATGTGAAAGGAGGTCACCACTTTTGGTAGAAAAGAAGGACGAGTCCGGAGGACAACCTTGTCCGGATGAACAGAAAGAAAGGGAGGCTTAGATGATAGAGCCTGGAGCTCACTCACCCGTCTAGCCGAGGTGATAGCTACCAGGAAAGCAGTTTTCAGGGTCAGAAGACGAATGGGACAATTGTGAAGAGGCTCAAAAGGAGCGCACATCAGAAAGGTCAGAACAAGATTCAAGTCCCACTGAGGCATTACGAAGGGGACAGGAGGGAACATGTGAGTAATGCCTTTGAGAAAACGGGTAACAACAGGGGACTTGAAAAGAGAAGGCTGATCAAGAAGCCGTAAGAAGGCAGAGATTGCAGCAAGATAACCTTTCAAGGTGCCCAAAGCAGAGCCCTGCTGGGCCAAAGAAAGAAGAAAGAGGAGAACATCAGAAAGAGGGGCGGAAAGGGGATCCTCAGCCTTTACTGTGCACCATGCCACAAATTTGTTCCACCGGCAGGCGTATACCGTCTTTGTGGAGGGACGCCTGGCTGCCAGAATAACATCACAGACTTCAGGAGGCAAGTCAAATGGCATCAACTGCCGCCGCTCAATCTCCACGCATGGAGGTGGAGGCTGGACAGGTTCGGGTGGAGGACCGTCCCCTGCTGCTGCAACAGAAGGTCCTCCTGAAGAGGCAGTCGTATCTGGGGATCGATGGACATACTGAGTATCTCTGGATACCAGAACCTTCGTGCCCAATCCGGAGCCACTAAGATAACTTGGGCCCGGTCGTGCCTGATCTTCTTCAGCACTCTGGGCAGAAGTGATATAGGCGGAAAGGCGTACAACAGACCGCAACTCCACTCGCGACGAAAAGCGTCTCCGAGCGAGTGCTGCCTTGGAAATTCCAACGCGCAGAACTGCTGACATTGCGCGTTCTCTTCGGTGGCGAATAGATCTAACCAAGGCTCTCCCCACTGCCGAAAGAGACCTTGCGCCACGTCCGAGTTCAGACGCCATTCGTGATCCATCATGCACCGGCGGCTGAGTTTGTCTACTCTGGCGTTCAGAGAGCCCGCCAGATGTTGAACCACCAGGGTGATGCCCTGGTGTTCCAGCCATGTCCAGAGGCGCAGAGCCTCCTGACAAAGGGTCCACGACCCCACCCCGCCCTGTTTGTTGCAATACCACATGGCGGTGGTGTTGTCCGTGAACACCTGCACAACACTCCCCCGGACAGAGGGAAGGAAGGCTTTCAGTGCAAGCCGGATCGCTCGCAGCTCCAAAAGGTTGATATGGAGCTGAGCTTCCGCCGGAGACCAGAGTCCTCTGATCTCCGCCTCTCCCATATGGCCCCCCATCCCAGGAGGGACGCGTCCGTCACTACTACGTGCTCCGGTTGGGGTAGGGAGAGGCATCGGCCGCAGACCCAATCGCGGTCCGTGAGCCACCACTGCAACTGTTCCGCAATGCCCTCCGAGATCAAGACATGGTCGGACAGGTTGCCTCGATGCTGGGCCCACTGAAACTTCAGGTGGGTATGGAGACAGACGCGGCTCCTGCGGCTCCGACAGAGCCGCGGGGGTGGGACCACCCTGACCCTCGGCCGAGTCGCGCGACCAGCGAGGGGAGTCCAAAGAGCGGTGTCGCCTCTTGGACTTCTTTGATCGCTTCGACTTACCTGAAGACTTCGAGCCCGAAGAGCGATGCTGGTGACTGCGGCTCCGCGACCGGTCCTTGGACCTCCTCCTGGACCGGGACCGTGAGCAGCGCGGAGCCGAGTGCCGAAGCTCGAGAAGCTTACGGGACCGCTCCCGCCTAGCCTTTGAGGTCAAGGCCTGACAATCGGGGCACGACTCCGCTTCGTGGTCGGCCCCCAGGCAGTAAAGGCACCGGCGATGGTGGTCCGTCACCGACATCAGTCGATGACAGGAGTCACAGGCTTTAAAACCAGGCATCCTACCGGCACCAGAGTCGAGTCGACAAAAGACCAAAAGGAGTCAAAAAGTTTAGTCAAAAATTGACTAAGGGGTAAGCTCTTCCCGGATCGGCGCTGTCTGGCACGGAAAAAAGAAGAACTGACGTCAGCGCGCGAGGGCTGCGTCTAAGTACTCCGACGACGTCATTCAGGCGCACGACGCCAATGACGGACGCGGAGCCGCAGACGACGCCTAGCGACGCGCAAGGGGTATTGCTGACGAAAAATCTTTCCGGATCCAGCCTGACGCCTGGGGATATTCTAAGGTGAGGAATCTAACTAACGTGTTTCTTTCAGATTCTCGGTGCAGTAGGTCTGGGATGTGACCCACATACATCCCAGGAAGGTGGTTAAAAACCACTGTTATCCACGACTAAAAATAAACCCCCGCAACCGAGAAAAATATTTTCTATTTATATAACTGTCATAGTACAGCTTGTTCTGATGAATAAACACAATATGTGAGCAAATGAATAGCTTCCCAAACATAAATATCACACAGTCATGTATCTTGATTGTAGTTGTAGAAAATCTTTTATTGTAAATCTCAAATTCCGTTATTTATTAAAATCTCCACACAATTGCTTTGCCAACGCGTTTCATCCCTCATGGGACTTCTTCAGGGCTTAATAGAGTGTTATCACTTTTGTTAACAATTAGTGCGGCTCCAGGCCAGCCTTCACAGCAATGTTGGACAAACCGTATATTGGTTGAGATTCTCCCTGGATTAACCACAATAGGTCCTTGCAGCTAGTGGTTTAAAATCTCTTTATTTATCTTTCCAACCAGAAAGTTTATCATTCTGTATCAAAATGTAGATATAGTAATGTCGCTTCCTCTTGTACGAGCGGAGTCCAGGAATGTATCCAGAATGTAACTACAATCAAGATACATGACTGTGTGATATTTATGTTTGGGAAGCTATTCATTTGCTCACATATTGTGTTTATTCATCAGAACAAGCTGTACTATGACAGTTATGTAAATAGAAAATATTTTTCTTGAGTGCGGGGTTTATTTTTAGCCACATGTGTTTGAATCCTGAAGTCTTCTTGCTTGACATTGAAAACCTACACACGAAGGAAATCAGCAAAAAGTTAAAAAAAAGTCTGTCAAAAAATCACAGGGGGTAGCTCTTTTCAACAGATCAGCGATGATGGCGTGGAAAGAAAAGAACTGACGTCAGCGTGCTGGGGTGGCGGTTGTATTGATGATACGGGCGTCATGACGAACACGGTGCCGACAACGTCATACGGAGCTGACTGACGCCACCTACCATGGGTACTACAGGGGTACTGCTGAGAGAAATTTTCCGGATTCAGCCTTACTCCTGGAAGTTCAAAGGTAAGGAATCTGCGTCTGGATGTCTCTATCAGATGTATGTTTTTAAAGAGTTCTGGGTTCCCACCCCTGGGAGGTACTATTCAGTGCTCATGACCATTAATAAGGATCCCCTAAAAGAGACATATAGGATACCTTTATGTGCTGCTATTTATATAGGGTTGAAATATGTACAAATTGATACCAATTGATTGATTACCTGCAGTGGGATCTCAATATCCAGCTCAAATTGTGGAATCTTTTCAGTCCAAGGCATAAACTTCTTATTTTCCGTGTCTATGTAATAATCAAATACCGTTCCTTGAGAAGGGAACTTTATGGTTTTAAATTCATTGATCCACCATCTGCTGAACTCAAGACGGTAGTCTATAAGCTATAAAACAAAAGGAAGAACACTTGTCATAAAGAGACAATACACTGTTTCTTTCTAAACATTGTGTGTGGAGGAATAAGATAATTGTTTCAGATTGCTTTAGCCCACCTGTCAATGATAGGGAAGTGTCAACAATTTAACAATACAGAAATATATCAACATTCTATAACGTTATGTTATACAAGGAAGAAATGGAGACTGGTGTATTAAAGAGGCTGATTGCAGTACATTTTTTACATTGCTTTGCGTGCTTTGCGACCAGCCTCTACTTTGCTGTGCAAAGAATATTCAAAGCTGTCATACCACAAAGGGACGTCACCAAAATTGACAAACCTCGCACATCATGTATATTTAAGCACTAGGAAACAGCTTGCAACTCCTTAACACCTGTTGCTTTTTTTTTTAGGAATTTAAGGTCAGGTGTACAAAATGCACAACTTGTGATGTATACATTGGAAAATTTAACTAATTGCAATTTAAGAATTATAAAATTATATGCATTAAACCATATATTTACCTAACAGCGAATTCCTACTGTTAGCAATTGCCTAATACGTGTTTCATTTTTGTGATTTAATTCGTAGCTGAAAAATGTGTCGCTGGAAATACAACTTGATAGTTATGTCTCACACTCTGCCCGAAAGGCTAATGAAAAACAGGAGGAGGATTCAAGAGCTCATTAACACTCTAGGGGTTACCAATAGGAGCGTTGACGAAATATGCAAAGGTTGGTATAACCTAGGATCTAAGAGTAAAGAGCGAATTGCCAATTGAAGGCTTAAAGCCGAAGCAACAGGTGGCACAAAGCAGCAAGCTATGTGCCACCACCAGCACCAATGGAGGAGCTGATAGTCAGTTTTTCAGCCAGAGGTCAAGACAGTAGTATCTTCCATCGACAAACCTCCTACAAAACAGAAAACACCAGGCCCTGTATTAAGTAACGGGAAATGTCTCTTTTGTATGGTCACCTCCAAAGCGTAAACTGATACTGGTTTTTCGACTCTGGGAGTGCACTGAAGCCTGCTTACGAGACCCCAGTGCCTGTGTCCTGACCCTAAACAGTGCATGTTTAATTGGTTTGTACCTAATTAGCATAAGCTAACGTACTTGTAAGTCCTAGTAAATGACACTCAGGGCCTGTAAGATACAGGGTCACCGCAGGGATTGCAGCCCTGGGTGTAACAAAGGTAAAACGTGGCTCCTAGTTTGCCACTGCCTGTCAGTTTCTAAACTACTAACTCGACTTTGCCATTTAAAGCAATGGTGAAGCCCAATCTTTCCATTTAATATATTTAAGTCTCCCCTAAGGCAGGCCTCAAAAGCTTTAAAGCAGGTTGTGGTATATTAAATAGTGGAACATATACTTTTAGATGTTCCAACAGTAAAAACCAGCAATTGCCATTTTTACTGCGTAAAATGGATAGCTCCATTGGCGAGTGCAGAGTTGCAAGCTGACATCATAGCTTTGCTTAATTGTGACTGGGACTACTACAGTTGTTACTGTAAGGATCAAACAACTTGTTGTATTACGCCTGACTTGATGCCCAAGTCAGGATTAATGTAGTCCTCGTGTTGCAGTGGGCAACTTTGATAAAGTTGCCACTTTGATGCCCTAAATCCCCAGTGCCTGCTCAGCATTGCACATGGGGTTCTACTTTTTCAGTTCAAAAGAATTTTATTAAGAAGCAAAAAGGTGTCTATAAAAAATTACATTACATTTGCCTCATATCAACATGTCCAGATAAGCATACTCTAAAACACACAAAACCAATAATTGGATGTCAATGTACGAGAAATAAATAGTACACATAAGATCTGAGCATCAGTAACTTATAGAAAAAATGTGGAACAATTAGGGGATCAAGGTGGTTTGAGAACTTCTTGTTGTGATGGTTGCATTTGAAAGAACTTTCTAGCACTCATATCAAGAAATTGTGTAACAGGTGACCATAAATCCAAACGCTTTGTTGCCAAATTTGCAGGGTAAACAAAAGCTGTATCTACTCTATGATTGTGGCAAACAGCGTACCACCATGCTCTATAGGAGATTTTTGTAGAATCCTTCCAATTGATAGTAATTTGTTGAAAAGCAACTGCAATTAACAGATCAATGATTTTTACATTACACATCACATTCTCCCAAACAGGAGAGAGACTACCCAAAAAGATATCAATAAAGGAAAAAGGAAATGTAGTGCCAAAAATGAGATTGATTTGAGTCCAAACTTGTTTCCAAAAATCACATACATGGGTACAAGAAAATAACATGTGGAATAAATCAGCATTTGGGGATGAGCATGTCCAACATACATCCGATACACTTGGAAAGCTTTTAGTTAAGACTTGCGGTGTTAATAAGAGCCTGTTATATATAAAAAAACAATGTTTGCGTGGTATTGGCAGCTCTAGAAGATTTACGTATGTTCTTCCAGAAAGGAGTTTGCCAAGAAGTTTGAAAATCATGTTCCCACGCCTCCTTTGTTTTAAATTTCTGCCTAATTATGTGAGCATCCTGCAAAAAGCTGTATATGACAGAAGCTTTAGGGGTAGTCTTTAACAGGTTGTGAAAGTGTGAAAGAGAGTCAGGATAGTTGGAAAGAGTGGGTGCATCGGATAATTGTGTATAGGCAGTCATCACAGCTTCCCTCAAGAGATTATATTTAGTGATGAATGAAGCAGGCAAATTGAATAGTTGACTAAGTAAAGGAAAAGATAAAAAGACGGGATGAGAAAATAGTTGGCAAACCCAAAGTAATCCTTTCTGTCTCCAGGTCCTCCAATAGAAAGTCCTATTATGAATAAGAAGACTTTTATTATGCCAGATGGTTGAGTTGAGGAAGGAATCCTTAGTGAGTTGTGCAAGGGGAGTCCGGAAATGGAGAAGTTTGGAGGTTAATTTGATGATGGGAGTAGAAATAGACTGCGGTTTACTCGAGAAGGAAAGGTATTCCTGAAAAGAGAAAGGAGATCTAAAAAGACGTTCAATTGAGGTCCATAAAGGACAGTCTTCCGTGGATTCGAGCAACCAGAGAGATGCCTGACGTAAAAGAAATGCTTGGTGATATTTTCGAAAATCCGGAAAATTAACTCCACCTTCATTCTTGGAACGAGTTAGCCGTTGCAGGGACATTCTAGACTTTTTATTGTTCCATAAGAAGGAGACCAATATAGAGTTAATCTTATTCAATGATTTGACAGGAATTGGAACTGGCATGTTGGATATGGTATATAAGACTATAGGTGACAACATCATCTTAATAGTATCTAAACTTCCCCACCAGGATAGGTAGAGGGGGTGCCATTTAGTAGTCAAATCTGAAAGTTTTTGAATGAATTTATTCAAACACAGTGCTACTGTGCCTGAAATAGTAGGTGCGATATACAGTCCAAGGTATTTAATGTGATCAGGGCTCCATGTGAAGTTGGAAGCACTAAAATCTGGCTTAAAAGTATATTTGGTCAAGGGTAGAATTTCGCACTTGTCGTTATTTAACTTATATCCAGAGATGAAGGAGTATGCTTGAACTTCAGCTAAAAAGGCAGGAATCAATTTGTTTGGAGTAGATACAAAAAGCAAAATATTATCAGCATAAGCTGCAAGTTTAATATGAAAATTAGATGTTTGGAAGCCGTGTAAATTTGGGTTGTGGCGTAATTTGGAAAGGAAAGGTTCTAAGGCAAGATTGAACAAAAAAGGAGATAAGGGGCAACCTTGGCGAACTCCTCTACCTAAATCAAAAAAGGAGGAAATCAAACCATTTGCGCATACTGCGGCACGAGGTTGGGAGTAAAGGAGAGAAACCAAAGAAAGAAATTTAGGACCAAAGCCAAACCAGTTAAGAGTGTAGAACAGATAAGTCCACTCAACTCTGTCAAACGCTTTTTCCGCGTCTAATGCTATTGCCGCCAGGGAGTGCGTTAGACGAGGAGATTTAGACAGAATATTGAAAAGAAGGCGAGTGTTATCCGTAATAAAACGTCCTTTAACTAAGCCAGACTGCTCCTTTCCCAACAAATTTGGGAAGTAAGAATCTAATCTGATAGCTAAGGCTTTTGAATTTTTTTTATAATCGATGTTAACTAGGGAAATGGGCCTATAATTTTTGCAAAATCGGGAATCTTTACCTTCCTTGGGGATAAGGCAAATATGTGCTTCAGAGAAGGATCCAGAGGATTTTTTGGAAGAGCTAAAAAACTCTGTTGAGAGGTGCAATTTAGGCAAAAGGATCTTGGAAAAGTGGAGATAGAATTCGACAGTAAAGCCATCCGGGCCAGGTGCCTTATCTTTTTTAAGGTGTTGAAGAGCAGATACCAATTCTTGCTGCGTAATGTCCAGCTCCAAAGGGGACAGATCCAGAGAAGCAGGGTCTGGCCTTGGTATATTAGAAAAAAAGTGTGAAAGGGAATCAGTGGTGGGTTGCGCTTCAGACGAATATAAAGATTCGTAAAAACGGGAGAATTCGTTTAAAATTTCTACATCTTTAAATTTTAAGTTTGAGTTAGGATCGTAGATCGAATCAATGTTCAATTTATTTTGCCTGATTTTTAAGTAATTAGCCAATATCTTCCCAGCTTTATTTTTGCCCCCATAAAACTTTGCACTGGATTTCAACATGTACAGGGAAGCATCTTCAGTCGACTTTTTGTTGAACTGCAGTTTAGCGTTTATGAGAGCTGTCAAGCAGTCTTTCGATTGGGATGTGTAATAAGAGTCTTCTAGCTTTTTGATATCCTGAAGAAGATTCTTAGTGTGCAAACGGGCACACCTTCGTTTCTTAGCAACAAAACTAATGATAAAATCCCTTGCCGAAGCCTTATACGCATCCCAAATGGTCGAGAACGGTAAGCAAGCAGTGTAATTTAATTAAAAGTAGTCATTAAAAATATCCGTGAAGGAAGCAGTAAACTCAGGTTTAAGAGGAGCACATTATTAAAACGCCATCGTCTAGGGGTAGAAGATTTGGGTAGAATGTCGATGCCAATCAAAACAGGGGCATGGTCGGAGAGTAAAATAGGGCCAATTTCTGCGTGCACAAGCGTTTGCGAGATGTTATGAGAGACAAAAATATAGTCAATCCTGGACTGGGTATGATGAGTGGGAGAGTAGAGAGTGTATTCTCTAGAAGTGGGATTGCATAAACGCCACGCGTCTAGAAGTTTGTGTTGACTGATGGTATGAACAAAAGATTTATGCTGTTTGTTAGGAACAAAAGGGAACTTGGAATTCCTGTCAACAAATGGGTCATAAACCGAGCTAATATAAAATTATCATCCATAGAGTGCGTAATTTGTTTGGCCAATGTGGACCAAAAGGAGGACTCACCCGAGGTAGGGGCGTAAACATTCAGGAGAGAAACTGGAACCCCTTTTAACAACATTTTAACAAGCACCCATCTACCATTTCCATCAGCTTCTTGCGACAGTAACGAGATTGGAAGTGACTTGCGGCAGAGTATCGTTACCCCATTACGTTTCCCATCACCTGGAGATGAAAAAACATCCCCCACCCACCCTCTTTTCAATTTTGATGACTCAGTGTCCGTTAGATGGGTTTCTTGTAAGAACACCAAGTCAGCATTCAATTTAGCTAAATGAGTGAGGACTCTCTGCCTTTTAATGGGAGAATTCAAACCCCTAACGTTCCATGAAATAAAGCTCAATAACATAAGTAATTGAAAAAGTAATAATCCAAAACTGTGAAATATACAACCAATTCGTTAATACAAAAATGTATATAAATTAATGAGAAAAAAGAGAACTGGAGAAAAGAAAGAAATTTAGGTAAGAGACAAGGATAATGCTCCAAAAGCATGGATATTGAGAAAAAGAGAGAAATCTGGAGAAAGTAAAAGAGATTATTGGTGAGGAAATGATGTTGAGACCAGATATTTAAGAGACTAGATATGAAAGGAAAGGGCAAAGGTAGGCAAGGAAAAAAATAAGATTCAATAAGAATACATAAGACACCAAAAGCGAGAATATGATGAGATTGAAGCACAAGGCAAAAAACGGAAGACAAAACAAAAGACATACCTACACTTAGGGAACAAGAAAGTGGGGGAAGGTGGAACAGGACGAGGCAGACGGGCCGTCCAATGAAGACCAGACCGGATCCACGAGAAAACACGCCATAACATAAACGCAACTGTGGAAGACAGGATACGAGAATGGTAAATAGAGAGACAATGAAAAATAAGAAACCAGTTAACCATTCCTAAGATAAGAGTGAATACGCAAACAGTTAATGTATAACAACAGAGCTCCTGCAATCAACAAGCGAGAAGTCAAAATAAATAGAAGACAACAGCCAAAACAAGAGATTTTAAACTAATCAAGTTCCATGTGAAGAGGATGGTCTCGAAGAATCCATCAAGTCAAACTTGTGTGCATTAATGAAACTTTGCAGGCGTACTGGATCGTCGTAGGAAGTGGTTTTGTTATTATAGGTGACTTTGAACAAACAAGGATGGTATAAACCATATCTAGCGCCCATAGATCGAAGGACCGGCCTCATGTCGAGAAAGGCCTTGCGTCTTGACGCAGTAGCTTTGGAGTCATCCTGCGCAAAAAATAGCGTTGCTCCAGACCAGGAAATCTTCTGACGAGCTTTGGCAGCACCTTGAACTTTTAACAGATCTGTATACTACAAAAAGTAGAGAATGACGCCCCTTGGTTTCTGTAGGGACGCAGATGCGGAGGCAACACGACCCAACCTATGAGCACGTTGTGAGTTCAGTATGTTATCCTCTGGTAGGTGGAGGACCTTTGGAAGAAAGGACTTGAAGAATGCGATAGGGTCCGCACCTTCGACCCCCTCTGCCAGATTATAAATGCGCAAGTTATTTCTCCTATTTCGGTTTTCAAGGTCCTCAACTTGTTTGTGTAGTATAGATACCTGAGATTGTAGGGAAGTAACGCACTTAGTAGTGTCCTGAAAAGAGGAGGCCTTCTGTTCCACTGTTGTAAGCCTAGCGTCTAATTGTGACCAACTGTCCGATAGAATTTGTAATTTGATATTAGTTTCCTCCATAAACGGCCTGAGGGCTCGTATCTCCTGCAACAGTAATTCCATAGGGACCGGAGAGTTCGGTTTGGGTGGTGAGGGGGGATCATTTTTAACCGCTTCACATTGACCTTGCCCGTAGCCGACTGCGTAGGCTCCATATCTGCGTTACACAAGTCAGTTCCAAGGAGACCCAGAGTATCCAAACGGGAGAGTTCCGAAAAAACTTTTGAATTTTTAATAAAGATACGTTTAGGTTTTGAAGTAGCAGAGGGGGTGCCTTTTGAACGTCCCATAAATCCGTAATGGTAGAAATACGAGGCCCAGAACCGACCCTTAGGAGTTATGGAACAGCCGTGAGGTGGCCTGGCATTTATCCAAAGTCCCTTGAGTCACCAGCACTGGGTTGATAGCATGAATGTGTGAGAGAACGCCTTGAGGCGCATAGTATGCGAGAAAAAGCTGCAAAGACACTTGTTGGTAAAGGAACAACTGCAGAAGGACTGAAAAGAGAGGAGAAAGGCAAAATGGCGGCTAGAGCCGCGTCACCTCAGCACCAAGAAAGGGCGAGGTCAAACTGGGCTGTTAAACCATCATTTGCTCTCGCCCGGGGGATAAATAACAGGACTGAAGCGCTGGGAGCCAAAAAATCAAGGGAAAAAGCACTCTCCTCAGAAATTAAATGTTCATTCCTGCCGCGGTGAAAAAACAAAATGGCGGCCGACATAGCGCGACCCAGCCGATGCGCTAAAACTGAGGAGAAAAAGAATATGAAAATTACCAGGAGAGCGTTCAAAATGCTGGCATCCCAGCGAGCGTCTATTCACCCACACACCATGCCGAAGGTCGTCTTGATTGAGGGAAATTGGCGTCGTTCATCCGCTCCGGTCCGGGAGCTTCACCGCGGCACCGCCATCTCCGCCGGGCTCCAAGCCACGCCCCCCACATGGGGTTCTACTTAAGACAGTTTTACTGCCCTCCTGATGGGACGTGCAAAAGACACCCAGGAAGGGAGACAATAGAGTCCTGCATGGGAGAGAGATGTTACCGCCCTGTGGTTTTGCTGCTAGGTCTTTTGTTAGGCCTTGATGGTTTGTTCCATGTTGTGCCCCTGGTACGTCCTGGTCTGTTCCATTAAGAATGTTTGCACTTAAATGGGAAGCAGTAAGGTCAGTTGCTGTGTTGATTCTATTTGACACAGCTGTGTCTGGAATTTTTCCTTTACAATAAAAGTTACTTTGGATTTATCATCTCCAGAGTTCTTCCTCACATACCAGGCTTTATAATGGCGACAACTGGTTATCGGACTCACTGATTCCTGGAGAAAACCTCAACAGGTTTGGACTCTGGATTTTATTTTCGTAGTCTGTTCTACCTCTAAGATATTGTTAATTTATTCCCAGTAAATGGTTCTCTTTTCCGTTGAGAGTACTTACTTTACATGATTTACTAGTACGATCCTACATGGAGGACTCTTACATTCCCATCTACATTGTGTGTTTCTTGGATTTGCACGGCCATTCTCGTAGGAGCAGTTTTTGCTCCACTGCGACTTTGATTTCCATGATATTTTTCACAAGGGCTTTAACTCTGTTAACATCTCATTTGAATTTATATTACATTATACTTGCCATTTTCCCCACAAAGGCTTTGATTTCTACAAAGAGAAGCTTGTCTTGTGTTCAATCCGCTCAAGCATGGACTTTAACTGGCAAGCGCACAATTTCTTGTAGCACAGGCACGACCTCCTGCTTCCTACGCAAGTTGCTAACATACTTGCACTTGTGCCAAAACTGGGCTGGCTTTGATCGGTCTCACGCTTTCTATGCAAGAGCCTTTCGAACAAGTTACTTACCTTCGGTAAGGCATTATCTGGTAGAGACACTATCTAGCCGCAGATTCCTTACCTTAGAATTATCCCTAGGTGTCAGACTGTATCCAGATATTTTTCATGAGCAGTACCCCTGCGCTAGTAGGTGGCATAGTTCAACTGCACCTGGCGTAGTCGTCCATGCCTGAAGTAGCGGGTGCGGTGCCTAAGTTGGCGTCACCCCAGCGTGCTGATGCTAGGTTCTTTTTACGACTTTCCATGCCAGGTGCACAGAGACACAAAGAACATTGACCACTGGTGTTGAAAACTAAGGCCCTGAAAAGGGAACAGCTCTGTCCCTAGAAATCCATTCACAGAGCAGGAAGGATGGGTGGGCAGGTAAGGGGTCTGCGGCTAGATAGTCTCTATCAGATAAGGCATCACTGAAGTTAAGTAACTTGTTCATGTGATAGAGACTTCTATCCATATATTCCTTACCTTAAAATAGATACCCAAGCAATGCTTCCCCAGTATGGGTCTTCAAAACTGTTTCACACTAGAAAGTCCCGCAGGAATGAACGAGCAAAGTGCCCATCCCAAAACACCCGATTGTTCAGGCAGTAATGCTTCATGAACACATGTAGAGAAGCCCAAGTTGCTGCCTGGCAGACATACAGTACCAGAACTCAAGTGCTAATGCAGTGGTTGCAGCCGTCACACGGGTGGAATGAGCACTCAAACCCTCAGGGAGTTGCTTCTTGACAAATGCTTAGCAGATATTAATGCAGAGCATGATCCATCAGGAGATGGTCCGTGTTTGCACAGCCTTGTCCTTCTTTGCTCTGCCATGTCCCACAAAGAGTTGGTCATCCATCCGGAGCTCTTTACTGGGGTCAAAGTAGAACAACAAAGCTCTTTTTGAGTCCAGTTGGTTGGTGAGGTTGCTTATCTTTTTTAAAGGGATATGGTGGAGCGTATAAGGTAGGCAGGGTGATAGACTGTCCTACATGGAAAGGAGGGGCAACTTTTGGCATAAAGAAAGCTCTATTGTGAGGAACCAGCTTCTGTTTGGACATCCAGTTAGGATTCCACTTTGTCTGGTGAAGGAGGGATGGGAGCAGCCTTTTAAACCTCCCAAGTAAGACATTGTAGACCATGTACCAGTCCTATAGTCACGTATGGCTGAGTATATTAAGAAGGCCAATAAAAACCTGGAAGCCAGTCAAGAACTGCAAAGGTTATGGCATGACCAAAAGGCAGTTCTGACTATTTAACAGCCAGGGCAGAAGGTATGGATATTTGAGCCTATGGCCCCAAGAGCACTCCAAGGCAATTGGAGTGCCCCCCTATTTAATTGTGGAGATGAAAGGTGAGTACACCTACTTGGTGGAACTAGGTACTCCAAGAAGCCCCTGTAGCGTGCTTCATGTGAACTTCCTGAACCCTTACTTTGACAGGACTGACATGAGCTGACTCATGGCCACTGATGGGGGACAGGAAGAAGAGTGACCCTCTCCCTGATCTCTTCTCATACAACCCAGCTGATGGTTCAATAGATGGAGTAGTCTTTCATGAAAGCCTCACTTACCAGCAACAAACTGATTTCAGACAAGTACTCAGTCAGGTACCAGAACTCTTTTCTCTGACACCCAGTCAGACTACCTGGTGTGCTCACGAGGTGGACACAGGTGACAGTTTGCCTGTTAAGAGTAAAACCTGACCATGTCAAAGATTGAATCAGGACAGAGGTCCAAAAGATAATAGAGTTGGGGGTAATTGAGCATTTAGACAGCCCTTGTGCTAGTCCAGTAGTCCTTGTACACAACTCATTCCTAGGGCGGAAAGAGAGAAATGAGGTTCTGTGTAGACTAAAGAGGCCTCAATGCAGTCACTAAGAACAATGTCCATCAAATCCCCAGGGCAGATGAACTCATTGATACTCTGGCTGCTGCAAAGTATCTCAGCACTTTTGACCTGACTGCAGGCTATTGGCAAAGGAGGCTCATAGATGTTGCCAAACCATAAACTGCTTTTTCAACTCCTGATGGGAGCTATCAGTTCACTGTGATGCCCTTTGGATTGACAAATGCACCTGCCACATTCCAGAGATTGGTGAATTAATTCTGGCAGACTTCAGTGCAGGATATCTAGACAATATTGCTTTTACAGAGCAAATTCCAAACCATTATGGATTGGGTTACTCCAACTACTCAGAATCAGGTCAGCGCTTATCTTGGCCTGACTGGGTATTACAGAAGATTTGTGAAGGGATATGGGTCCATTGTGAAACCCCTCAATGATCTTACCTCTAAGAAAATGCCTAAAAAAGGTAGATTGGACAGTTAGTTGTCAAGAGGCCTTTGAAGCCCTGAATAAGGCCATGTGCTCAGCTCTAATTCCAAGTCCTGACTACTCCAAACCATTCATTGTTCAGACAGATGCTTCTGAGTTAGGAATAGGAACAGTACTATCACAACTGAATGAAGAGGGACAGGATCAACCAGTAGCTTTTATAAGCAGAAGGTCGAACCTCCAGAAAGAAATGTTGGTCAGCTATAGAGGGGTAGGCCTTTGCTGTGATCTGGAGCCTGAAGTACTTAAGGCCATACCTGTTTAGCACTCACTTCATTGTTCAGACAGATCACAAACCCGTCTTATAGCTTACAAATGTGAAATCCAAAACTTTTGCAATGGTCCATTTCCCTACAGGGGATGGATTTCTCAGTGGAACACAGACCTCGGAGTAACCATGTCAATACAGATGGACTTTCCCGATGTTTTCATAATAAAGACTCTGGCCAGGGTTAGTCTTATCTTTCATTTGGGAGGGGGTAATGTAGGAAAGTAGGATCTTTCTGACAAGGTTGCCCCAACTTTTTGCCTGATGTTGGTGTGTTCAGACTGTGGTACACTGTGATCCTGCTAACTAGGACCCCAGTGCCCATGCTCTCTCCTCTAAATTGAATTGGTAAGTACTTTGTACATCCCACAGTTGGCATACTGGTGTACTCCTATAAGTCCCTAGTGGATGGTACTGAGGTACCCAGGGCATTGGTACACTAGGAGTCTCCCATGGGATGCAGCATGTTTTATGCCACCTATGGGAGCCTATGCAAACTGTGTCTACAGGGCTGCCATTGCAGCCTGTGTGAAATTGTGCATGTACCTCTCACCGCAGATATATGGTTTACCTTGTATCCCGGTCACTGCACTCGGACATTGAGTCACCCCTAAGGTAGGCTCTTCAGTCCAAGGGCAGGGTGCGTGGCCCTAAGTGTGAGGGTGCCCCTACACAAGCAGAGGCACCACTACAAACTCCGGACTCCATTTTCCGGGCTTTGTAGGTGGAGGGAAGCCATCTTAAGGTATGTAGTAGACACTGGTAAACACGAGATATCCAACTACATAATGGCATCACCTGAACCTAGTCATGTTGGATCTCAAAAATGTTGGAATTATGCCACTACACTGATTCCAGTATTAGTTGCCTGCTACTAAGTACTGGGGGCTCCTTAGAGCACCCCATATCTACCTGTATAGCCTTGCAGGGTATGCATGCAATCCAGTGCTGGCGCTGACCCCAGACAATGTACTGCCTTCCTGCTGCTGAGCTTAACTCAGGAAGGGGAAAGAAGAGCAAAGGATTTCCTGTAGAGGAGATACATTACCGCCTTTCCTTTCGAATTCAGTGTCTCTAGGCTAGGGTTGGGGTGCTTCTGAGCGCCAGAAACTGCTTTGAATGGCCTTTTTAGTGCACTTCTTGCATAAACTGGTTTACTCCAGTGCAGGATCCACATCGGCTCCTGCTCTCATGTGATACCACACAAAGGACAGGGGGGTGACCACTCCCCTGTCCACCACCTCCCCCAGGGTATTGCCCAAAACTCTACCAGGTAACTGCTTGATACTGCCATCTTGAGAGAAAGATAACCAGAGGGCTGTGGGAGCATCTGACTAGTCAGCCCAATAGAATATCGCCCCTGACCTCCCCCAATAGGTGGGTCACCTTAGAAGCTGTCCAGTCCAACCCCCTTCCTAGGTTACTTAAAGGCTCCCCTGAGGATGGGCTCCTAGATTAGCCTGGACCAAGATTAGTCTGCAAGATTCATCTGCAAGACCCTACCACAAGACTCTTCTTCTGCTGGACACTGGACTTTGCTGCTGGGCTGATCATGACCGTAGACAAGACTTTGTCCCAGTGGTTTGCCAAGTTCCTGCAACCTTAATGGCCGTGCATCCCTCAGGGTCACAAGGACTCTGTGTGTATCAGGGACAGCAAGAAGAAATCTCCCTTACAGGGGAGTGACTCCTTCTCTCTATCACAGGCACCTCAACAACTGTGACTGGCTTGTGTATCCTGCTGTCACACAGACTCTCCAAGACTCTTCAACACAGGTGTGGTTTTATGGCTCTCCAGAGGTCAGACCTATCTTCTGAGCAACTTGGAAGACTGCAATTCCTTTTTGGAGTAGCTAGAACTGAGCCTCTGTGCAGCACATCTATTTGCCACTTCCAAGGCTTGTCACCTTTGCAGTCCAAAGGTCTTTTAGCTCCAAGACGCCCCGGCCTCAAGCATCACACAGCTGCAAAAGTGACGTCCTCACTGCCTCTCCTGCAACTTGGGCCTCCATCTTCAGTGTGCTGCTTGGACCTCCCTGTGCCTGCTGCCAGACAGTCCCTCTGGATTCTTGCTGAATCTCCTGCTTGTTGAGACCCAGCCCTAACTTACCTGTGGTGGGTGAGTTCCAAGGACCATGCTGGTTCCCTAATTTCTGCAGGGAATCCTAGCAAGTTACCTTGGGAGGATCCATAATTCCCATGGCCTATAGGTCCTTGGGTGGTAGTTTTGGTAGGCTCCCTTTTCGCATTCCATTTGTTTAGTATATGGTATAGCCCTCCTATCGGGCCCATGTGTTCTATGTGCTTACTTACCTGTTGATGATGGTATATCTGCTGTGAATTCATATCTCCGGGTAGGAGATATACCAACTTAGTTAGTGTTTAGTTTTGTAATAAATAATACTTGTTTTTCTAACAATGTTTTGTTTTTTTCCTGTGTGTACATCATTGCCTGACTTATGTGGTAAATGCACCCGCTTTACACCCGCCTGTATAAGCCTTAGTTGCTCTCCACAGTTACCCCTTGGGAGCTTTGGTTATTGGGGACCACTTCTACTATCACTATGGGTTGCCTGGCATCAGTGCAGGGTGCATCGCCAATAAGTGTTTACCATATACTGAACCAGTCTCCTACAACCCAAGGTCCAGATGATTGGGTGTCTACTACAACTAAGCCTGGGCGGGGAACTCCGCTCCGTTTGCGGGGTTTGCAGAGGTTTCTACACTCCATGGAGCTTTGCAGAGTGGAGTTTTTTCCTCGCTCGTCAACGTTAACTTGGCAAGTGCGAGCAAGGAAAATCCACCGACAGACCACCTCCCAGCGAGATTTGTCAATTCAGGCAGTCGCGGATGGTCGCAACCGCTTACGTTGAGAAACCTTCAGATCGCGTTGAGGAAGCTGCCCCTTGAGTAGAAAATCTACTCGAGCAGCAGTAAGAAGCAGCACCTTCTTGCACTGTGCATGGTGCTGTTCACTGTGAGTTTCCAGCGCGGGACAAACACCCGGTGCTAAAAATCTGCATGAACGGCGTGATCTATTGCACTCTGCCGCTTGCGGAACGCCGTGTAGCATTGCACAGTTTTTCTGTCATTTTCTGCCGAACTCCGCAAACTCCACCCAGGCCTACCAACAACACAGACCCAAGTCAGAGCATTCCTTGGCTTGACTGGGTACTACAGGAGGTTTGTGAAGGGATATGGTACTATTGTGGCACCCCTCACAGAATTGTCCAATGTAGGAAAGTAGAATCTGCTTTTATGATTAGCCCCACTTTTTGCTTGATGTAATGCTGTATCTGAAAGAAACACGTTAGTTAGATTCCTCACCTTAGAATATCCCCAGGCGTCAGACTGGATCCGGAAAGATTTTTCGTTAGCAATACCCCTTGTGCGTCGCTAGGTGTCGTCTGCGGCTCCGCGTCCGTCGTCGGCGTCGTGCGCCGGAATGACGTCGTCGGAGTACTTAGACGCCACCCTCGCGCGCTGACGTCAGTTCTTATACATAGCTTTCCGCGCCAGGAACGCAGAGCCATGCAAGAGACCGACACTGGTAGCAAAAAATCTAGGGCCCTGAACAGGATGGCCTTAACAAGCAAGGGTATTGCTGACGAAAAATCTTTCCGGATCCAGCCTGACGCCTGGGGATATTCTAAGGTGAGGAATCTAACTAACTAATGTTTCTTACAGATACATCGTTACCGAAGGTAAGTAACTTGTTCTTCTGACCAGTCTTACTGGGATCCTGCTAATCAGGACCCCAGTCCCTGTGCTTTCTCCCCTAAATTGGTATGGTAAGTACTTATGTACATCCCAGATTCGACACAGCTTTACGCTTATTAGTCCCTAGTATATGGTGAGCTGAAGCATGCATTATTCCACCCATAGGAGACCACTAAATTTGTAACCATTGCAGCCTGTGTAAGCTGGTGCTAGCACCACTTACGAAAGATATAGGTTTACCTATATCTAGGGTCACTGTACTTAAAACCTATAAGTCACCCCTAAGGCAGACCTTTCAATCCTGAAGGTAGAGTGCTCAGGTTCTAAATGTGAGGGTGCCTCTGCATGAGCAGGACACCCCTACAGCCTACAGAGGCAATTTTCCCGGGTTGTAAGAGAGACAGCCATATAAGATATAGAGGGGCACCGCGTCATTACATGATGACCATCTCGAAACTGGCTGTAACGTACCCTATCATGTTTGGTATCAAACGTGTTGAAATCATACCCCCACACCGTAAATGGTGTGGGGGTATGATCCATGCACTGTAAAGCTCCCCAGGGAGGCGCTCAGTGCTCCCGGTGCCAGTCTTCTAGACCCAGACAGCACAACATGGCTGCTGCCGACCAGAGACGCGATTCTGCCCTCCTGCTCATGAGCCAAGCTCGAGCAGGGAAAGGCAGAACAAAAGGTATCCTGTCACAGGGAGGTGTAACCACCTCCCAGACAAGGTTTATTGTATTGGGGCTGGGTGGGAGCGCTTGCTAGCAACACTCAGTCTGCTTGAAGGGCACAATTGGTGCCCTCCTTCCATAGTCCAGTTCAAACCAGCTCAGGGAGCCATTGGCTCTCGCTCTGGTGCAAAACTGGACAAAGGACATGGGAGTATCCTCCCCACTGTCCAACCCATCCCCTTGGAGGGAACCCTGAATCCTCCCAACCCATTCCTCAGGGTACTTAAGGACTTAACTGAGGGTGGGTCCTTAGATTGTCATGGGACAAAATTGTTTTCAGACACCACTTCGTCAACCGTCTGGGCACTCTGGACTTCGCTCTGGGCATCAAGGCTGCAACTGAGAAGACTCCTGGTGCTCCTGATCCCATCACCCTGCTTGTCTGCTGCAACATCCGTGCCTGTGCACCATAAAGGAACCTTCCAAGGCCTGGTGGCATCCAAGACACCTGAAGGAATCTCCCTTGAAGTGAAGGAGTCACTTTCCTGCATCTGCACACACCGCAACTAAGCTGACCGGTCTGCTGATCCTGTCCTCCCACAGACTTCAAAGGCTCAGCAACACAGGTGGTGGTTCTTCGCATCCCTTGAGGCCTGCCCTGCCCTCTCACCAAGTTTTTAGGCCTGTATACCTCGTCGGAGCCGCAGGAACCAAACCCCTGTGCACTGTGTCGATTTGCAGTTGCAAAGGCTTGTTGGCTTCTTTTCACCAAGATCTTCAGGCTCCAAGTAGCCCCAACCTCAAGCATCTCCAGTGACCAAGATCTTCATCCTCACCGCATCACTTTGACCGTTGGCCTGCATCAATGTTCAGCTGCTCGAGGTCCTCTTGTGACTCCAGTGCCTCTGGCCTGTGGGTCCTGTTTAGGGTCATCTGCTTTGGGCTCCCCTGATTGCTTGGGCCTGCCCTGACTCTCCTGCTTGCGGTGAGTCACCTGGACCTTGCTGTTTCGACACTGCACCTTCTTCGCTTTCCATATTTGCAGTTGGGGCAGCTTGTGAACAGCTCCTGTTTCGACACTGCACCTTCTTCGCTTTCCATGTTTGCAGGTGGGACAGCTTGTGAACAGCTCCTGGTCCTCCACAGTTTTGCCTGGTCCTCTAAGCTGCAGCTCTAAGGTCACTGTTGTCTCTCCTCCAGCACTCCACGTCGGTGGGCATTCGTCTTCCATGCTTCCTGGTCACTCCTGAGTGGCATAGACTCTGTCCCCTCTGCTTGCAGGTACTTCTCAACTAGAATCCACCTTTGGGTTCCACTGAACACTTTCAACTTCCCCCAGCAGCGCGATCTTCCTGAAGTCCTCCATTGGGTTCGATTGCAGTTTCCAACGCCCCTTCACACCTATGCACCCGACTTCCCTGGTGTAGGTATCCTGATTCCTAGGGTATTCATGGGTGGTATGGCTCTCCAACCTTCTGTGTTCCTCAGGGTGTCTTCAGGGTCCACTGGGAAGGTCCTTCTTTATAATTACAACTGCGACTTACCCATTGACTTGCATTGATCCCGCGGTCGTCTTCCCACTCTGCACACGGCCTCCGTGGGGCTTCTGGTTACTTACCTCGGGTGGTTCCTTGGGTCCCTGGCACTTCTACGTCTTCTGGGTATAGTCTTGACTTGAGTCGTGGTTTGAATACCACTATTTTAATATATGGTTTGGTCTCCCCCTGGTGACCATTGTGTATTACGTGCTACTTACCTGTTTCTATTGAAAAGTATTGTGTGCATTGTGTGTATCTCCGGCTGGGAGATACCTGTATGTGTTAGTGAGTGTCTTATAATCAATACATATTTTTATAAATACACTGTGTGGTTCGTTTTCACTTAGTCTATACCTATAAGATGACATTCTGGAAAAATAAGCTGCTTTACACTCCTTCTGGACTAAGCCTGAAGCCTGCTCTCCGCAGCTACCACTTAAAGAGCTTTCTAAGGTTGTCTAAGACCACTAAAATCACCATAAGGGTTGCCTGGATTGGTGCAAGGTGCCCACTTACATAAGTGTACACCATATACCAAGCCAGCTTCTCACAGTCCATAACAGCTCCGATGAAAGGGAACATCTGAGAAGGAGTGTGGTGTGACTTCGGCACCCTTGTAGTGAACCCCAGCGGTCTGCCTTAATCTGGAGGTAGGAGACAACAGCCTGGGGTGAGGCTGCCTTCAACAGTTAGTAGGTGAGGCAGGGGAATATTGAAACCATTAACCTGCGCAGATGAGCTGGTAAGGCCAAAGGGTAGCAAGTGAACTAAAAGTGCATATAGCCTACATTGAACTGCAGGAAATGCCTGTGGGCAGGCAGGATGGGGATGTGAAAATACGCATCCTGCAAGTCCAACATTACCAGCCAGCTCTTGTCTTGCCCTAGGGCAGACAAGATCTGAGCCAAAGAAAGCATCTTGAATTTCTCTTTTTTGAGGAAGAAATTGCCAGTTTGGAAGTCTAGAATAAGACGGAGACCCTTGTTCCACTAGGGTGTCAGAAAGTAGCGGGAATAACAACCACTGCCTACTTCTGATTTTGGAATCCTTTCGACACCCCACTTGGCCAGGAGAGCAGTAACTTCCTCTCAGAGCAAGATCAGATGATCCTCGGCCAGCCATTCTTGAGACGGCGGTGAAGGAGGGGTTTGGAAAGGAAGTGTCCTGCCAGACCCTTTTGTCCGATGATATGGATTGCCAGTGGAGGATATGAATTGTCATTCTCACTCCAACTGGGCACCCGTGGTCTAGCAGAACCAAACTAGGAGGACTTAGCAGCAGGAGGGCTGGTGGCAGACAACTTCTGGCTACCATTCCCATTGGGTTGGAATGCACTGCATCCACGTCCTCGCACAACTTGAGAAGCCTGTGCAGGACAGTGGCCAAGATATGGTTGGCACAGTTGCAAGCCTCTTCCCCTTCCACTAATCTTTGTTCCTTGGCTGTAATTTAATTTAATTGTATTTTATTTTATTTCAATTAATTCACATTCATTACAGTCTCTTTTGGCTTCAGTGAACACCTTACACCACCTAGGGCAATCTCTCATGTGGTGATTACATCCCTCCCTGTTTCCTTGTCTGTCCCTACACAACGAGTGTACATCTCAATAAAGTTTCCTGGAACGCATCCTCCCAAGATGGCCGCCCAAGCGTTAGCCCTCTAGCTTCTGGTACAAATACGAGCAATCCTGAAGTCTTCCCCACGGGTCCCGGAGCAAGGGTAGGACGCAGGCAAGTTGCCTCAAGAAGCCTATCACCGGAGCAACAACGTGCTCTGGCCAGCCCCATCAGCCACAGCCGCTCGTACTAGGGGTCTACTGATCGCCCCAGTACACGTCTACTAGGCCTTCCTACCTCCCTGGTAATTTATGTTACTATACTGAATACTAGGTGGTAGTGAACTTCTTTACACATTACCGGTCCTGACGAAGTGCCAATTGACCCGTTCGGGGCAAACCAGGCACGAAACATGTTGACCATTCACACATAACTTGACGCTTGAGGAACATTATTTTCCACACAGGGGTACACCCACCATTTTTAATTAGGCGGGTGCTACCTAGCTTATTAAAATTTAACCCAATAGGACTGTTCGTTACCTATTTTAACTATCTCACTCCCTTGTGCAGAACCCAGTCCCCACACGTGCATGCACCTTACGGCTTCTTCTTCAAAAGATCCCCGCCAAAGAGCCCCGGTTTCGGGAGCCCGTCAGGCATTGCAGCACCGGCCTGATGAGGGGCAACAGCCCAATGATGAAGCATGACACCTCTCTGGGTGTGTGAGGGCATCACGAAGAAAGACCTGTTTTCCCCACGTCCCCTTACAGGAACTGCACACTCTGTTGTAATTCTTAACCTTACCCCGGTGCCTGTGTGCAGGACCTCCTAACTAGGGGTGGGCGGAATTTGCGGAATTAACCTTCGCAAATTATCGCGAGAATGTTTAAAATTATCGCAAACAAGCAGAAATATCGCAAAGATGCGGAAGTTTTTTTCCGGCATGTTCGCGAGATTTTCTGCATGGTTGCGGGTCGCCAACTTACCCATGTGGTTGCTTGCGGGCGCGGCCATCTTGTTTTGAGTTGTTCTCGCGGTGCATGATCGCGAGAAGAAAGACGTGATCGCGCGACGCATGACGTCACTGCGGGCGCGAACTGTCGCGAGACAGCGCAAATGGCTAAAAACAATACAACATCTCATGGAGAACGCGACCGGATCAAGAAAACTTGTCGGCGAACGCAGGGATTCAGGTAAGGCGATCGCGCGCGCGCGAGAATGTATCATTTTACAGCGCGAGCAAGAAACAAATTATCGCCAAGCTGCGGAAACCGGAATTTTTGACATTTTCGCGCTCTCCGCGGAACGCAAAAATGTCAAATTATCGCAATTTCCGCGAACGGAACGAAATTTTTGCCCAGGCCTACTCCTAACCCGGCTCTCTGTCCCTCCTTCTTGATTTAACATTAGCACAGCGGCTCAGCCGTGGGACGTACCCCCTGCCCTCCACCCACAGAGATACATTCTCTAAACTTCCCGCCCACACATCTCCACCACGAGAGAGAACAACCAGGCTCTCTCGTTCGAGGAGGACTACGTTACAGAAATCCTGAATGGCCCCTCCCTACTAGACCAGGATGGAGGAGCCTCTACCAGTGGCTCTTCCAGCGATTGGACAACCATCACTAATATGAAACGCCAACTGATGAAGATAATCATGCACAGGGCAATCATGACAGAATACCTACGTGCCAACATAGCACCTAACGGTTTGATTGTCAGCAACACCCCCAGAATCCTCCTGGATGACAAACAGTTCGAGGAGGAATGGTCCCTGGTAGCATGGAAATGCACCAGGGACCTTTTGGTCCTTATAATCAAAACTGCCAAAAGCCTGGCTGATGAACTAATCCTAAGAATTTCTATCGCAGAGGGCAATTTAAAAAGCACGATAGCCAACGCTGCATTTAAAGCCAAATCGGCTGAAATAACCAAGGAAATTAACAAAAACAAGGACTATCTGATGAGAAACAAAATCAGCAAACTTCAGAAAGATATCACTCGTTTCAGCAAAGAAAAAATATACCCCTACCTGAAGGATGACTACAAACCCTCAGGAGATGACTACTCTTCAGATGACAGCACCAGCTCACGTCAGAGGACTTACTCTTCTGGAAGTAACTCCAGTACAGAAAACCAAGGCAACTACCAACACAACCAAAAACACAGAACACCACAGAACCCCATGTACGGCTATGGCCCACCCCCTTACCAAGAACCCACTCCATTCCAAGGCCCACCGATGTGGCACTACCAGCCCTACCTAAACAGACAACCATCACTTTTCGCCCCCTTTCAATCACAACGCTTTTTTAGGCAGAGGCTGGGGCATAGGGCACGGCAGAAGAAGAAGAGGCACCCAGAATCAACCAAAACAGGTACAATGGCAAGATCAGACACAGCAGAACCCACTTCTCATGGAATTGAGGAGCCACCAGGACAAAAGAAATTGATTGTGAACCTCTCTGACCGTCCTCTCTCAGCCACAGAGACCAACATCCTCAAGAAAGGTTTGGGGTTTGTATCTACCCCCAAAGAGGATCACTTCCGCACAAACTGTGAAATTCAAAATCTATTCAGGAAGATACGCCTGAAGGCATACTTCGGAGAACTATCAGATTCTTCAACCAGAGACACAGGTTTGCGAAAACCCTCAACCTTCACTCCCACCGCCAACATGGTGCCACCAGAAGTTCTTACCTTCGAGCGAGCAGTTCTCAAAGAAATAACAGAGAAACGCCACAATGCCAGATTCTCTAATACCACTACTGCTGAGGCTTCAGCCATTAAAACTCTATCCAATGACACCAGCATGACAATAAAGGAAGCAGACAAAGGGGGCGCAATAGTCATCATGGCCACCACAGACTACTGGACGGAATGTCTACGCCAACTAGAGAACAACCACTACTACACGCCCCTCACCCAAGACCTCACCCCACGCCTCCAGACCAGAATACAATCCATGGTCACTGCGGCCCTCAACCAAGGGTGGGTCACCAAAAATGAGGCAGAATTCCTGGCCAATCCTAACCCCAGGCTACCCTACTTTTACATCCTGCCCAAAATACACAAGGGGATCCAACCACCCCCAGGGAGACCAATAGTCTCAGGCATTGGGTCCATCCTGGAACTGCTTTCCAAGTTCTCAGACCACTTTTTGAAACCCCTGGTTCGAAAAACGCCCACCTTCCTCCAAGATACCAGGGATGTCCTTAGACTCATTGAGACCACCAATGAAGAGGGCCCCCTACCAGATGTACTACTTACACTGGATGTGGAGGCCCTCTATACTAACATTCCACAACTGAACACACTGGAGGTGGTAGAGGAAACACTACACGGCACCATCTGGACTTCAACCACCCTATCAGCTTTGTCATGGAATGTGCCCACATTGCACTCACTGAAAACTTTTTTCAGTTCGAGGAACAACTGTTCCATCAAACACAGGGCACGTCCATGGGCAGTACCTTCGCCCCAAGTCTGGCATGTCTCTACATGTCGGACTTTGAGGCGAGGTATGTGCTCACGGATTCCAATCCCTTCACAAATAACGTTCTCCTTTGAAAACGTTATATCGATGATATTATGATTTTTTGGAGGGGCGATACTAACACAATCCCCGGATTCCTCCAGTGGATTAACGCCCTCAATCCGTACCTGAATTTAATAGCCAATTTCTCTGAACAAGAACTCTCCTTCCTGGATCTCATGATCATCAAAAAATCAAACAGGTTGGAAACCATTACATACAAATAACCCACTGACAGCCACTCCCCCCTCCTGTACCAAAGCTTCCACCCGAAAGCTTTGAGGGAAAATCTTCCATACGGACAGTTCTTACGCATCCGTAGGAACTGTAGCAACATTGATGACTTCAAAAATAAGCATGTGAACTTAGCACACATTTGGTTAGGAGACAATACCCACAACAAATCGTTAGCAATGCCCAAAAACGAGCATGCAATACTAACAGATCAAATCTCCTTGAGACACATACAAAACCCAGTAGTGATATAATCACCTGTGTCACCACCTACACCCCTGATTCGAACTTGTTAAAAAGAAACGTAAACAAACACTGGAGAATTTTTGGCACAGGGGATCTTGCCTTAGACAAACCACGGTTCGCCTTCAAGAGGACAGCCAACATCCAGGACCTACTGGTAAACACAAGACCAAAAAAACTATTGTCTAAGGCCCCTAACACCCTCTGGAACCTACCCCCAGTGACAGGCCATTACCCGTGTGGACAATGTGTAGTCTACCCTTTCACTCAAGCCACAGAAAACATCCCACTCACTAACTCCTGGACATGGACACATACTAAGCATACCAATTGCAGTACACGTAATTGTATCTATCTCATTACGTGCCCCTGTCCTCTCCAATACATAGGGATGGCCACTTCAGCAGTAAAAACAAGAATCACCGAACACAGGAGCAACTTTCGTTGCAAAAAAACAAACATTAAAATGTGTGCCCATTTTGTGGAACATAATCACTGAGCCAATGACATACAATGGACAATTCTTGAAGCTTTCACTACCAACACCAAGGAGGCTCTATTTTGAAAAGAACAATGTTGGGTCTTCAAATTGGGAGGGCACATAAGGGGTCTAAATGACGATATCCCCTGGGCGGAACTCAATCACTAGATACCTGTGCGCCCCTCCTAGAACCTTTTTACCTCTTTAGTTCTGTATCCCAAGCGGGTTTAACCAACAACCCTAGAGAACTTGTGCCCCCCACAGAGTCATTGTACAAGATTCCACTCTGTGTCTCTAGCACGCCACAATCTAAGGTTGGAGGACCTACAACTGTACTGGTCGTCCTCCTACCACTCACTCGCAAGCTACCCGCAATCCAACCTCAGCGAGGCAACTCTAACTATGAGTTACATCAGCACCCCACACTTTCCCCCTCCTCTCCAGTCTCCCGCCCTAGTATTCATTTAGCTCAATTCATTTAATTCCAATGGTACACTGCTTCAGCTAAACCTTTACACCACCTAGAACACATTTTCCCGTGTTCCTTGGCTGTAATTTAATTTTATTTCATTTCAATTAATTCACATTCATTACAGTCCCTTTTGGCTTCAGTGAACACCTTACACCACCTAGGGCAATCTCTCCCATGGTGATTACATCCCTCCCTTTTTCCTTGTCTGTCCCTACACAACGAGTGTACATCTCAATAAAGTTGCCTGGAACGCATCCTCCCAAGATGGCCGCCCAAGTATTAGTACTCTAGCTTCTGGTACAAATACGAGCAATCCTGAAGTGTTCCCCACGTGTCCCGGCGCAAGGGTAGGACGCAGGCAAGTTGCCTCTAGAAGCCTATCACCGGAGCAACAACGTGCTCTGGCCAGCTCCGTCAGCCACAGACGCTTGTACTAGGGGTCTACTGATCGCGCCAGTACACATCTACTAGGCCTTCCTACCTCCCTGGTAATTTATGTTACTATACTGAATACCAGGTGGTAGTGCACTTCTTTACACATTACCGGTCCTGACGAAGTGCCAATTGACCCGTTAGGGGCAAACCAGGCACGAAACATGTTGAGCATTCACACATAACTTGACCCTTGAGGAACATTATTTTCCACACAGGGGTACACAAACCATTTTTAGGTCTCGCATAGCAGCGCACATGCGCTGCATAGGCAAAAAGACCTTTAGCAATCGCGTGCACGTGTGGCGATTGCCTTGCGGGAGCGAGCTTGACACCACATGTTTGTAATTAACTTACAAACACATGGTGCCTCTGGCTCGCTCCCGCAAAGGAAATGCTTTGTGTGCTCTCCCACTCCCCCCACCCCTCCGACTTTTAGCGCAAGGCGTGTCAGCTTGTGTCTTAAGGAATTGGGCTGCTGTGATTTTCACGTGTTTCGTGTATCTGCACTGCCGAACTTTATTAACTAGCGCAGTGTGTGTGTGGGGGGGGCTGTGTTTGTGCCACGTGCATTTGTGTTGTTACTGTGAGCATTGTGTGACTGACCATAGCTCTCTTATGCACACTTGGCAAATCTTTTGGGATTGCAACAATTTAAAACGCGCTCTTATAAAGGCTGCGAAAGTGCATGGAGACGCCTGGGGGTGGATAGTGGCTCTACCCTCAATAGATAGCAGGGAATTGGACGGGAAAGCTGCATGATTTTTCTGCAAAAATACTTAATAGTAGTGAAAACATTCCACCGTTGCTGATATAAAACTACCTTGTCATACTAGTAAAACACATCTGCCCGTAAACTGAAAGTGCACCAACTTTTAACCAGTGCCGTTGCCACACAGGTGAACCCGCGTGTTACAAATCTGTCACATCCCCGACGAACCCTAGGAGACATTCCCTTTTAATCCGGCCTGAAACCTGAGAGGAATCCGTTCCGAGTTGAGCATTCGCGGGAATTGCCGTCTGCCCTTCTCGAGGCTCACACCGGTGCCCCACGGACCGGTACAATGCCTGGCTGTGCAGAGGGGGAGAAACTTGGCCTCCCCAAGCCTTAAAATAACAAGCATTGGCATAGCCAACAGGTCTCACCTTTGGAACCTTATAAGTGTTTAACCATGCAACAGTTGCATAACTAAATACTTATAAGGTCCCAAAAGCGAGACCTATTGGCTATGCAAAGCGGCCATGCGGCCGCGAAACTGAAAGTAATCGCGGTAAAGCGCGGCGCGCGCGCCCGAGCACATGCACTGTAGCTCTAGGCAGGCCTGGTAGCACTTTTTGGAGCCCTCTCAATAAGTCTCGCCAGACCAGCGCATGTGCTGGGTCAGGCGAGACATAAAAACAGATGTCTTGCTGGTAAGTGGGACTCTCATTTCCCCTTTAGCTGTTTTCAGGAAGAAAAAAAGTGTGGCCTGAATGTGCCTCTTCTTTGTCTTTGTGCACATGTCGCTGGGCTGCGCTCAGGATTTGCACAGGGCTGTTTCCTCTCAGAGCCGACAGAAGAGGACCTGGGGAGGCAGCAGGCCTCGTGCACAGGGGGGTCCCCGGTGCACAAGGAGGCTCTGTGTGCACGCGCCGCGCATGCTGTGGAGGTCTGTGGTGTTATAGGGCCGGCAGCAGGGGTCTTGCAGATGCAACTGGGCCCTTTCCACAGGCCCACGAGGGTCTGTGGCGGCGTAAAGGCCGGTGCACAGAGGTCCCCAGCTTTAATGGAGTGTCTGTACGCACGCGCACCCCACTCTGGAGGCCTTTGGGGTTACCGAGTCTGCTGCAGAGGGGGCCTGGGGAGGCGACAGGGCCACTGCATAGAGGTCCTAGCCTTCGGTGGAGACTCAGCAGGAGGTCTTTGACGTTGCAACGCGGAATAGGTCCCGGGGGGAGGGGACGGGGACGCCGACCAGTGTCCCCCTCCTCGTGCTGGCCGGAAGTGACGCGCAAGCACGTCTGGGTAAGCCAGGTTCAAGTCTCGGGGTCGGCTCAACATACGGGATCAATGCCCGCACCCCCCCCCCCGCCTCGATTGGGAGTCGCGGGCGGTGTACCCCCCTCGTCGGGCCGGCAGTGCAGCTATCGCTCCTGCGACCGGAGGGGAGGTAGCTCAGGGGGAGAGTGCATGTTTCGCGTGGTCAAGGTCCCGGGTCTATCCCCCCGGCGCCAGCAGCAGATTAGCCCAGCACCATGTGACTCTGGGCGACAGCTTGCTAGACTTTCCCAACGGCCCCCAGCCCTTACGGATGATTGTTTTCAGCATTTGTAGGAGTCTCTGTAACTTAATCACCCCCCCCCGCCGCGTAACGGGTTCAATGCCCGCACCCCCAGTCGCGATAGGGAATCGCGGGTGCGTGCTCCTTGATGGGGCCGGCCTTCGGGGTTTTTTCCATCCATTCACCCTCCCCGCGCCTCGAGCGAGGCTCCGGGGGGGGTTCGAGGCAGCGGGGCCCGCACTTTCAGAGTCTCGGTGGCCTAATGGTTAAGGTCTGCCACTCTCACTCGCAAGCCCACGGGTTCAATTCCCATCGACCGAGTGCAGGTCGATCCGGTGTGGAAGGGTCCCTGCTAGCGTCGATTCAGGGGGGGGGGCTCTCCGGTTGCGCTGAGGGCGGGGATGCAGCTCCAAGAGCGCGGCCGTCCCGGGGGGTGCCAGCCTCGTGGTCGCCTCCGCATGCTCGCTTGATTGAGATGGCAATGGCCCCCCACGTCGGCTACGCTGCCGCTGAGGGCGCGGGGGGGCATGCAGCGGGCCGCGTGGTCCTAGGCAATTGGTGCACTGCCGCCGAGGGTGCGGAGGGGGGCAGGCTGCGGTGCAGGCCGCGTGGCCCTGTGTTGCCGTCAATGTGCGGGGATGCGTGCGCGAGCCCTCGAGCCGGGTCACCACAATGGGAGCTCAGCGTTTGGCAGGCCATTGATCCCAGTATATCCCCCGGGAATCGATAGCCCGAGTAAGAATGCGGGAACATGGGGGAGGTTGCGTGCGGGCACACGTGAAGTCAGGCACACTTATGGTATGGACTTGCGGTCCTTTAGTGCCAATCGCTTAATCTCCCTGCCGGAAACCAGAGTTCGAGCCTCGAGGTCGTGTCCGCTTCCCGTGATTCGGGGCAAATCACTTATCTCCCTGGGCCTGAATGTGTAATGTAAATACGGCGCTCATGTAAAGCGCTCCAATACCTTTGGGTCGAGTTCGCACTATATAGATATGTTCAGCTACAAAAAGAGGGGGAGCATCAATTTCGCACTGTGCTTGGATGATGAAATAAGGCTTTATAACACTTTAAAGATAGCCTAAAAGTTGCGCCTTTACGAACAATGCAGACAATCTTGTGACACGATATGGTGCTCCAGCTCCAAAAGCTGTGCTGGGTGAAGCGCTCCAATACCTTCGGGTCGCACTCGCGCTAGATAATATGCAATTAGGAGCCCCCTCTTTATCCTGCCTCGGAAAGGACGGGGATTGAACTATGTGTCTTCACGGCTTGGAGTTAGGCGGGAACCCTGGCGGCGCTATCCCTCCTTTGCCAGTAACATGTACGTGTTAATATTCCCGGTTTTGAACGGGCTGCATGCTCTGCCGCCACTGCCTAGTGCATGGCTCCCTGGTTTAGGATTGGTCGTAATTACGGCAATTAGGCATGCCAATTCACCCAATGATTGAGCTGTTTCTGATAAATAAAGATGCCAATAGTGCTGACTCCTTGTAGGTACGATGTTACGTGTATCATATAGCTGGATGCAATGACAGATACAACATTATACAAGTCGGCCTGCTCCCTGTGGTTTGGGCCTAATGGGGTAGTTGGTAAATCGCGTAGGCATGTTACTGGTTCTATCCCGATGTCGGAAGGAACAGCGACATACAGATCAGGAGGCCCACCACTCTAAACTAAGTAAGCAAGCACGTGTGTTAAGCCTCGTCCTTATTTATTTTGACCACGCCCCCCCCCCCTCTCTCAGCCGACTCGAGGCCCGGGGCGGCACATATACAGCTTTAACACCGCAAGCTTGTGGTCGCTGAGCTTGCAGAACGGACACTGCTGTCTGTGACCTCGAGCGGGCCTGTGCCGGGCCTGCACGTCTCCTCGAGTGGTAAGTGCAGGCAGAGCCCGATGATTGCTTGGCAGCCGGGAGATAAATATGTGTGAGTAACTGAACTCGTGCTTATGCGGGGCGCCCAATATCTCCAGCCGATTGTGCGCCAAGAATAATAAAAATGATATATATTTTATATATTCGCGCCGATGCCACATCGTTGCCTAGCAAGTGCGACTTTGGTGCAGGAAACAAGGGTAGAGCCTCGGGGTTGCGTCCTGTGATTTTGAGAAAATCTCTTAATCTCCCCGTGCCTGAATAGGTAATGAAAATACGGTCCTCATGTGCAGCCGCCGACCTTATTGCAGGAAACCATTGTTAGGGCCTCGAGGTTGCGTCCTGTGATCATGGGGAAATCACTTATCTTCCCGTGCCTGCATATGTAATATAAATATGGTACTCATGTGCAGCCGTCTACTCTGGTGCAGGAAACCAGGGTTCGAGCCTCATGGTCGTGTCCTGTGATTTTGGGCAAATCACTTAATCTTCCCCCGTGCCTGAGTATGCAATGTTAAGGCAGTACTCATGTACAGCTCTCCAATACCTTCGGGTCGAGTCCGCACGCTTTGCGGACTGAATGTCTAATCTAGAATGTGTTGCTCTAGTACACAAGACAGTCACCAGTTCTAGGCTTGCCCATGTGGCAAATGGTACGCCACTGGTTGGCACTGCGGCTACGTTGTACCATCGCGAAGCCTGAAAGAAGTGGTATAAGGAGGGATATCATGGAATTAATTTCCGTGGTGTGTGCTGCACTGTTTGACTAATATTAATCCATAGAGGAGCATGTCTATTTAACAACAGTCCCACAGTATCGAGGTCAGCACAGTTTACTGCACATGTTTGAGCAGCTATGACATGAACCATGCTTCGCAGACGCCCTCTCACGTGAACACAATTTTAAAAAGTGTGGGAGTTTTTCCCAAGTAGGGGGTTGACTGTTGGAGCCACCGAAAGATTTCGACCTATACCGACAGATTGCATCACAGCTCCCGCTGCCCTAACCTTTTGCTGAAAGGTGCATGGGTAGGCTGTTAATGTTAGTGTTTCTCGACATCCAAACCCCCCATTTAGCCTTGGCGGACCTTAGTGGGGATAGTCCTACCGGAGAACGGTCAATGGGCTATGTTAGGATCAGTTAAAGATGGAACGCTGCCTACAGTCTAGAAGAGGTTTGCTGTAAGTCCGCAACTCTGCCCCTCCAACGTGCTGATGTTGGCCTTTATCTGAGCACGGTGTTAAGAGGGGAGGGACACGTAAAGGAGCAGTTTACAGCTGTGGGGCTAATGCTAGCCAGGCCTATCAGTAACGGTCACCATTGTCCAACTAGTCAGAGCTAGGTAATTACTGATATCGATAGGCCTGCGGCATCTGCATGGTTGGTTCTGCGCAAGAAAGTGCCAGTCATAAGCCGTTAGCAGTCACTCATAGTTGCACAGATATGGTAAGAATCACACAGAGCAAACTGAAACCTAGCCACCCTGGTGGGGGGCTAGCTCTTAGAGAGCAACGCAACCAAGATGGAATGGTGGTTTATTATCTAATGCGAATGGAAGCATTGATTAAGCCAAACGATGGGTGTGGCCTAGTGCCACAACCGTATTGAATACAGGGATGCATTGACATAGTGGCAAAAGACTAAGTGGTCACGACGTAGCGCCCACCTGGGCCAAAATCACAGCACAAAGTTTACCAGTGGAATTTGAACAAGTGGTTGCTGGAGCGCCGCACGCAAGCGAATTGCAAAATGCCACTGGGGACAGTCGGCCACAAGTTGGTGCTGTCTGCATTCTGTAGAGATGACCCAACAGGCATGGATCAATGCAGTTGGGTTTAAAATCACTGGTGCCAGCTGAACAAGCCATTGGGATAGTTTTGGAGGGCTTAGAACAGGCGCAAGTATCATGCCTGGACGAGTATCAAGGTGGGTTGTGGCATGTAGTCGCACAAGTGTCTGGAGTTCCGTAGAACTGACTTGCGACAAGAAGTGCGTATGCCAATTTCTAGTTTGCGCAATTAGGTTCTCTAGGTACAATTGCCGTGAATAGCCCTAGGTCGGAGATTGTGTGTCACTCTGTCTACAGGTGGGACAGGGTATTTGTCCCTTGACCTTGAGGAGCGATTCATTCAATACTCTTCTTCAAAGAACTATTCTCACCGCTGTTATTTCAGTGTTTTGGAAGGTAGCGCTGTAGGATACCTACCAATAGTTCATTGTTAATCCAATGACTTGCTGTCCACCGGTCCTTCTTCAAGACCGCCTCATGTCGCCCGAGTTAAATCATGGACCATTAGGTTTCAATTGTTCAGTTCTGTGTGGGCAATCAACCCGATCGGGTCGCAAGTGATCACTCAGCTGGTTAATTTTGACCAGAACCCCCGACCCAGCATCCGTGCACGTCAGTGGGAACAAGAGGGGCCTCTAGAGAGGTACACCTCCTCTTCAGTTGTGTGGGTTTTCGGGGGTCGGAAGTGCAGATGGTCCATGCGCGGGCAACAAATTGGCCTACAGCCTCGTTATCATTAGAGGGCCCCCATTCCCACACTTGGTAGTGGAAGCGGAATCGACCGAACACCAGATTAACCGGGAATCGAAGTATCACTGCATGCGAAAAGGGGTCTCGCGGTGAGGAGCAGTGGGCACTGCGTGACTAACTTCTGTCTAGGATGCGGCCTGGAATTCTAGAAGGCACAGCATTGCACAGTGTAGGCTGTAAGCACAGCGCCCTGTGGGGTGCCAGGCAGGGAACATTAGCATGGGACGACCAACATGCCACGTTATTTGGTATAACGTCGGTCGCATGGCGACGCAGTGCCCACTGCTTAAGCCATGGGCGAGCTTGTCATTCACGGAAGGGAGACACCTAAGGCTTATTAAGCACAGAATGATGATAGTCCCACCATGTCAGAATGGAAGCAATTTTGAAATGCCACGCGGCGAAGCCAGAATTGTGGCTTCGGTAATCTTCTACAACTAACAAGCCTTGTTAAGCCATCGCACTGGGGTAGTGTAGTTGTCATACAAACAAGAATGTGGTGGTTCAAAAGTTTGGTAAACCCTACGTTAGAGCCTTATGGGGACAGGGCATTATTGACCATTCAGCATTCTCAACATTCAGGATAGGGCCGTTAATTGCACTGAAGGTTTCTGCTGGTTCCCACAGACTTGCCTGCCCCCAGGGTTCTATGGGTCAGAACCTGAGACTTGAGGGGGCACCTCATGCTCCGGCGCCCCAAATATGTTGATAGTCTACGCTGTGGTGGAGGTACCAGGACTACTACTGGGTTTCCCCCAAGCGCTGGGATCAACCTAGGTGGGACTACAAAGTCTACAGTTCTCGGGAAGCATCCAGCAGTAGGACAGTCAGCGTCAGAGAAAGTATCAGCGAGTGGGTAACAGACGCCAGCTCTACAGCAACTCCGTGCCCTGGGAGCACGCGCGCAGCGCTACACAGAGCTCCCACTAGGTTTAATAAGGCGGGCCTCTGGCCTACAGCGGTGTGAAATCACTTTCATTTTTTTTTTTTTTTGTTATCCTCATTTGCTATTGTATAGATAAGGAGGTTTCTGGAGTCTGATGTTCTTTTTTGTTTATCTTTGCCTTCACAGCCCCATCACTTTCCGAGGATGCATTTTTGGGGAGTATCCCTTTCATTGTTTTGATCCATCAGTTTTTCTCCATTTACCCTTTATCGTTTCCAATATTACCATTGATTGTTTGGGGGGGGGAGCTAGTCAGTGTGACTACTCGGCAGAAATCATTTCTACCTGGTATTATGGTTTATCGCATTAATCATTGGATTTGTTGTTCATGACCCAATAGAAATTTTAATTACTTTGAAAATTACTTTGAAAATGTTGTTCCCAAATTTCCCAAAAATTGTTTCTCTTCGTATAGCCTCTGTTTCTATCGAAGTTGTTGATTTTAATGGTGTAGTTTAACCAGTTTGTATAGCTTGGGGCGGTCGATTTGACCCAATTAATACAGATTTCTCTCCGGGCTAATAGCATTAATACAAAGAGTAAATTTTCCTGTTTTTTATTTATCTTATTGCTATCCGCACCTGTGTTACTATGTATCCCCAAAAAAATGAGAGAGATACTTACAGTTATGTTGGTTCTTAGTATCGTATTCACTGTCTTACCAATCTCCTCCCAGTAGTTGGTTATTGCGGGGCATTTTTGAAACATATGGATATCATTCGCTCTTGCCTCTCCGCACTTGGGACAGAGCTTAATATTGGATCCTTTGAATTTAGACAATTTCTTTGGGGTCCAGTAAGCCCGGTGAACTTTAAACAGGTGATTTCTTCTTAATAGTGCTGATTTTATGCAGGACCAACATTTCCCCATAGATTCTTGCCATATCAATTGTAGATCTATCTCTTGATCTGGTATGTCTTTCCTCCAAAGTTTTTCCGGGATTGAGAAATCTTTTTCCTCTGATTCAATAAGTGTCCAATACCACTTTGATATTTCTTTTCTTATTAGTGTGGTTCTTATCATTTCGCTTTCAAGTGTCTCGTTTCCGATATTTTCCTCTTGTAGCGACTTGGCCCAATTTGATAGCTGATAATATTTAAATTTCGATATTTTACCGTCTGTTAGTTCATATAGTAAGTTCCATGGGATTATCTCATTTCCTTTTAATATTTGTCCCCATATTACTATTCCTGCTGCTTTAAGTGGCACTGCTAAAGAGTCTTTTAGGCATTCCGGTGTCCCTGGAGAATCCCATATTGGTGCTTTTGTACTATAATACGGTATATTTAATGAACTTCTTATTTGGAACCAAAGTCTAACAGCGTTATATAAAATCTTTAGTTTTATTTTTTTGAAAAACTTTGGATGTCCGAATTTAAACAGGAAGTGGTCTGTTTTCTCGGTCATGTTTTGTAGGAAACTTGGGTAATCTTGGTATTTTCTCAATAATGATCTAAAATTCTTAAATTGGAAAGATATAAAGTATTCAAACAAATCAGGACTAGCTATCCCTCCTTGATCTTTCTTCCTCCTGAGTTTACTCCAGGCTATTCTCGTCCCTTTTGAAGCCCAAATAAAGCTTGCAATTTCGCCTTGGATCTTCTTCATAAGTTCTTTTTTAAAATCCAGTGGTATAGTATTGAAAAGATATGTGAATTTTGGGATAATAGACATTTTTATTACATTGGATCGTCCCAGGAAAGTTAATGGTAGGCTTGACCATGTTTTAAGTAGTTTTCTCATTTCTTTAGCAATTATCGTTAAATTTACTTGCAGAACTTTATCTATTTCTTTTACCAGGGTAATTCCTAGATATTTTAATTTATCCCTACTATATGGTGAAAGTGGATTACAGTTCCAGCTCATTGCTTCAGTTTTTTCTTTATTTGTTAGATATCCTGAAACTTTACCAAAGTCACTCATCATCTTATCCAATGCTTGATAGGCACTTTCGTAACTTGTTGTAAATACCATTAAATCATCAGCATATAATGCTATTTTCTTTGACCAGTTTTGATATTTAAAAGCTAAGATCTGTGGATGGTCTCTAATCAGAGTGGCCAGTGGTTCAATATATAGATTAAAAAGTAATGGCGACAACGGGCAGCCTTGCCTTGTACCACGTTGTATTTTAATATTGTTAGTCAGGTTCCCGTTGACTATTATTTTAGCCCTTGGATACTTGTATATTTCTTTTATTACATAAGCAACACTCTCCCCCAGATCATATTTTCCTATTACTTCATTTAGGAAAGCCCAATTTACCCTATCGAACGCTTAAGCGGCGTCGTAGGTGATTATGTATATATACTACCCAAGACTGTAATGATAAGGGGTTAGCAATTATCTTAAAAAAATCCTTAAAGGCAAAAATGATAAGCAAAAAAGTAGATAATAAAGGAAGATGGGCCATAGCGAAAATAAGAGTAGAAGGAAACATGTTTAACATAGTAGGGTACTATGGCCCAAACATAGATGATCCTACACCTCTTCAAAATCTGTACTCGGAACTTCTATCAACATCTAATCCCATAATAATAGGAGGAGATTATAATATAATACTGGATCCTAAAAAAGATAGATTACCCCCAAACAAACACCTCAATTTACCCAAGATGAGGGAATGGTTAAGTATATACAAAAAAGACCTAGATCTGGAAGATATGTGGCAGCAAAAGGGAGATGAAGTATATCCTTTCACTTTCCACAACAAGAAACTAGGACATAAGTCAAGGATAGACTTTTTCCTCTTAAATAGATCCTTACAGAACATAGTTAACTGTATCGAACACATTCCTGCACACTTATCTGACCACTCAGCGGTAAAACTAACTTTGTTTCTATCCAAAGATATAACTCCTTCTAGATGGACAGTAGATCGATCCTTATTACATAACCAACAATACATCAGTCAGCTAGAAACGGTGTCACTACTCAGCATTTGATTTTGTAAACCGCTCTCGCTTATGGTCCATTCTTTTAAATTACGGTTTAGATGAACCACTAGTCCACTTTTTGGCCAATCTCCATTGCAACTTGAAGGCCCGCGTCCAAATAAATAATGAAGGCGAGGTCTCAAATGAAATTTTAATAGGCAAGGGGGTGAGACAGGGCTGCGTTCTGGCCCCCTTGCTTTTTATACTATACATCAATGAATTAACCCATTCTTTATGTAACTTGACAAAAGACGTCCCCATCATTAATAAGAAACCAATCCCGGCGTTACTCTACGCGGATGATGCGGTACTCATGGGCCGCACTCCGAATGCCCTGCGTACTTTAATATCGGGATTCGTTGATTACATGTCTGATTTAGGTCTGTGCACTAATTTTAGTAAATCCTTTATAATGACCTGCGGCCCTAAAAATGATAAAATCCCAAAGATTGTGATAGGTCAAAACTCCTTAAAAAGCACTTGCACTTTCCCTAATTTGGGCCTGCTATTTTCTAATAGCGGCTCGTGGCAACCCCACGTCGCAATGGGGAGAAATAAACTCTCCAAATCGATTAACTCTGTTACCTCTCTCCGTCAACCGCGCCAGGCGGACGTGGTTTCCAGTTTACTACAAATCTATCGGACCCAATGCCTTCCAACTGGTACATACGGCGCTGAAGTCTGGGGGTTCTCGAACTGCTCCGAATTACAGAGAGAAGAGAACAGATTTTGTCAGAAAATCTTGGGGGGAGTCATTAGTGCACCAACCACTGTATGCCATAACGAATTAAAACTACACTATGTTGAGGATTTTATAAGAGCCACACCCGCATTGTTTTGGCTAAGGGTCTGGAAAAACCCGGCAGCTTCCCTGTCCCGTGAGATTATTATGGATTGCCTGAATAGCGAGAATGTCGGTTTAATTCCATGGATTAATGCGGTAGAAAAGAGCCTCGTGAGTGTCAACTATGGTCACCTTTTCACACACCCCGATCAGATCGATGGCTCCCACAAAAACTTGGTGAGAAGGGCACTCTATCAGCATTTCCACAAAGAGAGGGAAAGAGTAGATTCCGCGAAACATTCTACAATTAATTACTTACAAATTCAGGAACCATCCCCCGAATTCCCGATGCTACCACAGCCCTATTTACGTAAAAAACTGGGCAGGTGGAATAGGACCTTACTATTCAGATTTAGGGACCGGAGTATTGTAAATCTCATCTGCTTTCCACTGGGTTACATTAAAAATCTGGAAAAATTAAATTGCCCTTGTGACCATGGTGGAACCCAGAGTATGTTACATTTTATTTTTGGCTGTGGTTTCTACAAGAAATTTACAAGGCATTATTTAATCCCCTACTGTAGAAAGTACGACATGACCGATCACAATTATGCTTATAGACACTTTTTAATGCTGGGATCAGATGAATTGATTTTTAGAGTCAGTAATTTTCTTAATGCCATTGTACGTTCACGCAGGTCTCTGAGAATTGATTAATTTTATATTGAGATATGCATTTTTTGCATTTTAATACACGATTTGCACTAACCTAATGTAATGTGATGTATTTGTCTTGTTTTCGTAATATTGAAAGTTATCCTTTCTCTGTGTACCGCCATATATCGTATTTAAGGTGGTTTTGTGCATTGTACAGCAAAAAAGGTTATTTGAGTTTTCATTGTTGCTTTTATAAATTATATTTGTAAATGATGAATTGTGGCCCAAAACTGTAGTATTATACGTGTATTTTAACAATTTATTTTGTGCTTTTATGGATGGTTTTTGAAATCCGAATAAAGTCTATTTGAATTGAATTGAATTTCGGTGTCACTACATTATTTTGAAGACAATGAAACAGGTACTTCAAAACAAACAACCTGGGATGCATATAAAGCTGTGATAAGGGGTAAATTACTCAGCTTGGGAGCACATAAAGTAAAAACTAAGAAACTGGAAATCAACAAAATGGAATCAGACATCAAAAATGCGGAGTTACAACTAGAGAACGAAATCTCTCCGGAAAAAAAGGAAGATCTAGAGATAAAGCATCAAAGATTAAAAGAAAAGCTAGTAAATTATTTGGACACCATTGTGAGAGAAAAATGGGAAAATAGTAAACTAGCAAACTATGAATATGGGGAAGGGAGTGGGAAACTATTGGCATGGAAAATAAAAAGTGAACAATCTAGGAATAACATACCATGCATCCAGATACCAGAACAATCACTAGAAACTTTCGAAGATAACGTAATAAGACAGGAGTTCTCAAAATTCTACTCTGGTATATAAAGAAGATATAAATCCAACCGAAGAACAAATCGGCAAATACTTAGAAGCCATTCCCCTTACAAAATTAACAAACGAAGAAAAGACAGTGCTAAATCAAAGGATTAAACCTGAGGAAGTCAGAGAAGTGATAAGTGTAGGAAGGTGGATATCTGACTATGGTTACCCCCAACTTTTTGCCTAGTGTCTAGCTGGTTTTTCGACTTAGTTGGCCTGAGATCCTGCCATTCAGGGTCTCAGGCTGTCTGCTCTCTCTGTAAAATGGACTCCATGTACCCTAGGTACATAACCAATTGGTAAGGATCACCTTATTGGACCCTGTACAGTGTACCCTAGGTACCCAGGGCATAGGTGTACCCTAGGCCTCCCAGGGGCTGCAGCATGTATTATGCCACCCCATGTCTGGCCTTCCAATCAGACACAACTGGCTGATCACTCAGCTGGGGCAAGGTCGTGTAATCACCCCTTGCTTAGATATAGTATGCCTATATCTACCCTTATATATAGACACATGTGTACCTATCAGTCACTCCTATGGCAGGCCTTAACAATCCTGGAGGCAGAGTGCTTGGTAACATGTGAGATGGTGCTCTAGCATGAGCTGAGCCTGTCTGCAGCTTTCGGAACCATGTCCTTATAGCTGTTCTATGATATAGCCTACCATATACTCTTAAAGTGCCTTATAATCTTAAACGGTTATGGTAACTATGGTTTGGCTTTATCAAAACATGTCGTGTAAGGTGTCTAACACTTTGGAATAATACCCCCATACCATTTCTGGTGATGAGGATATTATTCCTCCCTTCTAGAGGGAGAGACATGTTAAAATCCTACTTTGCTGTTTATCTCTAACCAAAGCCTCAGCATCACAAAATGGATGCTGCTGCCACAGACACAAGTCTGACCTCCTGCTGCTGGGAGTGATCCCAGCCAGGGAGGCCTGGACAATAGGTTTCCTGCTTGGGGAGGTGCTAGCACCTCCCCAGACAGCCTTTAGTGTATTGGGGCAGGGTGGGCTGAAAGGAATGAGACATGCCTGGGGCACACAAGGTGTTCCTGGCATAGTCCAGTTCAAACCGGCGCTGGGGCACTCCAGCCCCAGCTCTGGCGCGAAACTGGACAAAGGGAAGTGGGTGTAACCACCCCCTCCCAGGTCCCACCCATAAGGCGTGACCTAGCAGGTATCCCAGCCCCCCAGATTAGTATAAGAGTGGGAGTTGGGCCTCAAGACTTTAGATTATCCTGAACCTGCAAAACTGAACAGAAACTCTGGACCTTCGACATTCGACGAAAGAAGAAGACTGAAGAATCTCCCTTGTAGCCAAGGAGTGGCTACCCTGTGCAAACAGGCACCATCAAGAGACTACCCTTTGCTTTGCGACCGTTCTACGAGGAACCGACTGCAGAGCCCGACCAGAGCCTTGATTTCCAGACTTCTCCGACCCTCATCCACATCTGCAGCAGAGCTGAGATCCGTGGAGGCGACGAGCGACGTGGGACCGGCTACCTGGGAAAAGTGGCTAGTAACTTACAGCGCAGCTTCTGAGGTACCCTCGAAGTTGTGCACCGGGGATTGAGAAGCCCCAACCCCAAGCACCATCTGCACCCGAAGGCCAGCCCCCCACACTCCACGAGTCCTGCGTGGGGCCCTTCAGCATTTTCCTGCTTGCCGCGTCTGTCCGGTTGCTTGCCCGCTGGCTAGTGGCCTCTGTGACGACGCTCCCTGAAATCTTCTGCGCTGGTTTGGCTCCTCCAGACTGGCTCCCGCTTCTCTGCAAAGAAGAAGCACCCCAGACCTTCCTGGTCTGCACCAGAAGCAAGTCCCTTGTTCTTCGTGGGTTCCGCTTGCCATGGCTTGGTGAGTCCTAGTCCAACTTCGACGCCGCCGACAGCAAGAGCCTTCGTGGGACAGCTCGCCTCCTGGTCCTGGTCATCCCCGACGCTTCCTGGTCCTCCTGGCTGCAGCGACAAGCTTCACCTTCACCTGCAACTCTTCACGACATCGCCTGGTTCCTTCCTGGTTCCACGTGGTCACTGGCTAGTGACCTTGACTCTGTCCCTTCTGCTGGCAGGTTTCTTCTCTTCTTGATCCCAGGCTTGGGATCCACCGGACACTCTCCCCTGACTGCCTGTCAGCATCTTTCTTCAGGCATCCATAGGAGTCGACGACGAAAACGACGCATCTTCACCCCTATGCACCCGCAGCCTGTGGGCTAGGTAACTTGGGTACTCCGGTGCTCATCAGGATAGTGACTATCCTAGTGTCTAGTTTTCAAGTCTCAACTTCCTAGCTACTCCGGAAGTGTCCTAAATCTATCTATTTCTAAACTGTAACATTGCTATTGACTTATACGCATTACGCGTGAGTGTTTCCACTCTGCACACGAATCCCGTGGGCCTCCCACTTCCTAACTAACGCTAGTGTAGTGTAGCCCCAGCGATTCCCTAGGCCTAGGCCTATTCTATTTCCGTGACAGTGGTTCTTATACCACTTACTTAGTATATGGTTTGCGTGGCCCCTAGGGCCTAACTGTATTACTTACCTGTGTGACTTACTGTATGCATTAATAAGACTGTGTTGTACTTACCTCTAATCTCATAAAGAGTGCTGAGGGTTTGCTTAGAATAAATACACTTTATTTTATATATATATCTGTTGTGGTGTCCTTTCATTTGGTATTCAAGGGATTATATATGGTATCACAGCTGGCTTCACATGCCATTCAGAGTTTAGCCTAAGACTGCTCTTGTCCATGCTACCACTAGGATAGCTGGTCTATAAGGTTGACTTTACAACCAATCACCATAAGGGTATTTGGACTGATATAAGGTGTACACTATAACTAGTGACATCATACATCAGGCCAACTTCTCACATTGGTGGCAGCGGTGGGATCTGAGCTTGCTGTTGTAATACCATTGTAATCTTGAGATACTAAATTGAAAGATCACACAGATATTGTCTAGGTACATATAACATAGATTATTATACTTAAGTCCTACTGGACTTTGTAGTTGTAGGTTGAAGGGAATAACACACCCTGACTACAACTACTAGGAAGGTTTAGTAGATACAACTAGTGTAGGTAGGTGCACACACCACACCCTCACTAGATCATGTCTCTGAGAGTAGATCAAGTAGATGCTCTCTCAGGAGGATCAGGTCTGCAAAAGACCCCCTCTAGATATGATACCCTAACATTCCAGGAGATGAGACAGTTGTGTACCTCCAGAGGAATAAAACAGGGTGCAAACCCTACCCTCCTTCAGTTAAAACAACTCCTAGAGGAGTATGATGCTCAGAGGGCATCTCAGGAAGGTGCCCTAGGCACCGAGGAGGGTCTACCCACCACAGAGGAGTCAGATGGGGCTTCAGATGGGGAGGTAGACAGCCAGAGCCAAGTAAGGAGACTTAGCCAGGCTAACTTAATTTTACATGGGAGTTTGCATGGGGTCCCCCATACAGACCCACAAGTAGGCATTCACAGAGAAGCAGGAGGGACAGATCCCCTTCAAGGGAATCCATCCACTCCCATGTCTCTAGCATCTCTAATGCTTCCTCTCACAGGGGAATGACTTCACCTGAGAGAAAGGAGCATAAAGCCAGAATGAGGGAAGCTAATCTGAGGATTCAGAGGGAAGAAATTGCCCTTGCCAAAGAGAAGCTTGCTCTGGCTAGAGAGCAAAAATTGTGTGGGTCAGAACCCACTGGTGGCAGCAACATTCCTAGAGATAGGGATAGGTCTTATGACCATAGAAACCTAAGCAAGATAGTCCCCCCATATCAGAATGGGGATGACATCCACAAATGGATGACTGCTTTGGAGAGGGCCTGCAAAGTACAGCAGGTACCCCAAAGTCAGTGGGCAGCTATCTTGTGGCTCTCCTTTTCTGACAAAGGTAGAGAGAAGCTCCTCACAGTCAGTGATGAGGATGCAAACAATTACAAAGTCCTGAAGAGTGCTCTGATAGATGGGTTTGGCTTAACCACTGAGCAATATAGGTTGTTGTTCAGAGACACCCAGAAGACACAGACACAGGACTGGTCTGATTTTGTGGATTGTGCCACTAAGGCTTTGGAAGGTTGGTTAAATGGCAGCAAGGTGCAGGACTATACAGGATTGTACAACTTGATTATGAGGGAGCAGATCCTTAATAATTGTCAGAACCAGCTTCTCCATCAACACCTGGTAGACTCAGATTTGACCTCTCCCCAAGAATTGGGAAAGAGGGCAGATAAATGGGTCAGGACCAGGATTAGGCCTAAAAATCAGGGTGGTGACCAAAAGAAAGATACCACCAAGCCTCAAGAGAAGGGTGGGGATAAAGCAAAAGAGAAATCTTCCTCAGGGCCCCAAAACTCCACACCGGGTGGTGGGTCCCAAGCTCCCCCCTCTACCACAGTTAAAAAGCCTTACTGCCATGTGTGTAAAACACCTGGGCCTTGGAAAACTGACAGCAGTTGTCCACAGGCTAAAAACAAAACTGTTCCTCCAACTACTCCTGTCACACCACCTATTACTGTCAGCAGTAATCCCCCAGGTGGTGGGAGTGCCCCCAAAAATTTGGTTGGGTTTTCTTGGGGAACACAGGGGGATCCTGGCTTAGCCAATTCCCCTACAGCAGCTACTCTTGTCTGTGATGGTGGCATGGGGTTTGCCAACTTCACTGCCTGTCCCAACACTTTGGGTAGGTACAGACAGGACCCCTACATCAATGGTAGAAAAGCTGAGGCCTACAGAGACACTGGAGCTAGCATCACTATGGTGGCCCATAGGCTAGTTCCCTCTGAGCAGCTTTTGCCTGGTTTCTCATACCAGGTAACTAACATTGATGGCAAACAGAACAGTCATCCCATGGCAGAGGTATGTCTCAGCTGGGGAGGTGTCACTGGCCCTAAAAGGGTGGCAGTGTCTCCAACCTTGCCTGTGGACTGCTTGCTGGGGAATGACTTAGAACTCTCAGCTTGGGCTGGAGTTGAACAAGACACCCATTCTAAAATGGTAGGCCTTTCCAAAAAGGGTAGTGGGGTTGTGCCAGTCACAACCCCTGTCCAAGTAGCTTTCCTCCCTGAAAAGGTTGGAAGGGCAGTGGTAGCCACAGCCCAGGCACAGACAGACTTCCCTGTAGAAATTGGCAGAGCTGTGACAGTCACAGCTCAAACACAAACTGAGTGCCTTCCTGAAAAGGTTGGCAAGGCTGTAATGGTCTCAGCCCACACTCAGACTGATATAGGTGTAGTGAAGCCTGAAACTATGGATCACTCCACACAAACAGAGAGTAGTGGGGAGGAAGAAAAGTCTCCCTCTCCCCAGACATTAGGAAAAGGTCAGCCTCCTCAGGGATCTGACCTCACCCCTTGTGAAGGAACTGCCCCAGAGGTAGCCAGGCCTGGCCTGGCAGAGCCTCTGATGTCAGTGGCCCCTTCCAAGGTGGGACCCAGTCTGGTGCAGGTAGCCTGCCTCTCTCTACCCTGCCTCAGTCAGCCCAGGGCTGCAGAGGTCAGGGAGGCCAGTGGACCCCAAGAGGGCCCCTGTCCACAAGAACCCCCCCTTCAAAAGAATGAGGATTGCCTGGTTAGTTGCCCTAGCCAGGTGATGGGTAAAAACATTCCTGAGGGATCCCCTTCACAGGTAGTTAGGGACCTCCCCCAGAGGGATTCTGTTGGGCACAGGCAAACATGGGACCTTAGGGCCCCAAACCTGACCTGTCCCTCCAGTAAGCCCACAAAAGGGACCCAGCCTCCAGCTTTAGGTAGCCAGAGGCTGACCCTGAGAGCACAGTGCAACTCAGTTAGAGAAAGAAAGGCATCCATGGTGGAGGATGATTGGAGGAAGCTGAGGCCTCACTTTGGGGACACTCACTTCAGTACTCCATCTCAACACCAGCCTTTTACTTTGCAAAGACACACCAAAGGTAGAGATTCCCTATGGTGGAGACCCTATGATATCTTTAGGATGAGGGATTGCTTAGTGGACCATGAGACAGGGGGTAACCATGCCAGTGCTGGTTCTTCCTTATATGGCCACTCAGGCAATAGAGGCTTACCTTGTCAAGGCCAGCCTTATCTCCTTTCGTTTGGGGGGGGGTTGTGTAGGAAGGTGGATATCTGACTATGGTTACCCCCAACTTTTTGCCTAGTGTCTAGCTGGTTTTTCGACTTAGTTGGCCTGAGATCCTGCCATTCAGGGTCTCAGGCTGTCTGCTCTCTCTGTAAAATGGACTCCGTGTACCCTAGGTACATAACCAATTGGTAAGGATCACCTTATTGGACCCTGTACAGTGTACCCTAGGTACCCAGGGCATAGGTGTACCCTAGGCCTCCCAGGGGCTGCAGCATGTATTATGCCACCCCATGTCTGGCCTTCCAATCAGACACAACTGGCTGATCACTCAGCTGGGGCAAGGTCGTGTAATCACCCCTTGCTTAGATATAGTATGCCTATATCTACCCTTATATATAGACACATGTGTACCTATCAGTCACTCCTATGGCAGGCCTTAACAATCCTGGAGGCAGAGTGCTTGGTAACATGTGAGATGGTGCTCTAGCATGAGCTGAGCCTGTCTGCAGCTTTCGGAACCATGTCCTTATAGCTGTTCTATGATATAGCCTACCATATACTCTTAAAGTGCCTTATAATCTTAAACGGTTATGGTAACTATGGTTTGGCTTTATCAAAACATGTCGTGTAAGGTGTCTAACACTTTGGAATAATACCCCCATACCATTTCTGGTGATGAGGATATTATTCCTCCCTTCTAGAGGGAGAGACATGTTAAAATCCTACTTTGCTGTTTATCTCTAACCAAAGCCTCAGCATCACAAAATGGATGCTGCTGCCACAGACACAAGTCTGACCTCCTGCTGCTGGGAGTGATCCCAGCCAGGGAGGCCTGGACAATAGGTTTCCTGCTTGGGGAGGTGCTAGCACCTCCCCAGACAGCCTTTAGTGTATTGGGGCAGGGTGGGCTGAAAGGAATGAGACATGCCTGGGGCACACAAGGTGTTCCTTGCATAGTCCAGTTCAAACCGGCGCTGGGGCACTCCAGCCCCAGCTCTGGCGCGAAACTGGACAAAGGGAAGTGGGTGTAACCACCCCCTCCCAGGTCCCACCCATAAGGCGTGACCTAGCAGGTATCCCAGCCCCCCAGATTAGTATAAGAGTGGGAGTTGGGCCTCAAGACTTTAGATTATCCTGAACCTGCAAAACTGAACAGAAACTCTGGACCTTCGACATTCGACGAAAGAAGAAGACTGAAGAATCTCCCTTGTAGCCAAGGAGTGGCTACCCTGTGCAAACAGGCACCATCAAGAGACTACCCTTTGCTTTGCGACCGTTCTACGAGGAACCGACTGCAGAGCCCGACCAGAGCCTTGATTTCCAGACTTCTCCGACCCTCATCCACATCTGCAGCAGAGCTGAGATCCGTGGAGGCGACGTGCGACGTGGGACCGGCTACCTGGGAAAAGTGGCTAGTAACTTACAGCGCAGCTTCTGAGGTACCCTCGAAGTTGTGCACCGGGGATTGAGAAGCCCCAACCCCAAGCACCATCTGCACCGAAGGCCAGCCCCCCACACTCCACGAGTCCTGCGTGGGGCCCTTCAGCATTTTCCTGCTTGCCGCGTCTGTCCGGTTGCTTGCCCGCTGGCTAGTGGCCTCTGTGACGACGCTCCCTGAAATCTTCTGCGCTGGTTTGGCTCCTCCAGACTGGCTCCCGCTTCTCTGCAAAGAAGAAGCACCCCAGACCTTCCTGGTCTGCACCAGAAGCAAGTCCCTTGTTCTTCGTGGGTTCCGCTTGCCAAGGCTTGGTGAGTCCTAGTCCAACTTCGACGCCGCCGACAGCAAGAGCCTTCGTGGGACAGCTCGCCTCCTGGTCCTGGTCGTCCTCGACGCTTCCTGGTCCTCCTGGCTGCAGCAACAAGCTTCACCTTCACCTGCAACTCTTCACGACATCGCCTGGTTCCTTCCTGGTTCCACGTGGTCACTGGCTAGTGACCTTGACTCTGTCCCTTCTGCTGGCAGGTTTCTTCTCTTCTTGATCCCAGGCTTGGGATCCACCGGACACTCTCCCCTGACTGCCTGTCAGCATCTTTCTTCAGGCATCCATAGGAGTCGACGACGAAAACGACGCATCTTCACCCCTATGCACCCGCAGCCTGTGGGCTAGGTAACTTGGGTACTCCGGTGCTCATCAGGATAGTGACTATCCTAGTGTCTAGTTTTCAAGTCTCAACTTCCTAGCTACTCCGGAAGTGTCCTAAATCTATCTATTTCTAAACTGTAACATTGCTATTGACTTATACGCATTACGCGTGAGTGTTTCCACTCTGCACACGAATCCCGTGGGCCTCCCACTTCCTAACTAACGCTAGTGTAGTGTAGCCCCAGCGATTCCCTAGGCCTAGGCCTATTCTATTTCTGTGACAGTGGTTCTTATACCACTTACTTAGTATATGGTTTGCGTGGCCCCTAGGGCCTAACTGTATTACTTACCTGTGTGACTTACTGTATGCATTAATAAGACTGTGTTGTACTTACCTCTAATCTCATAAAGAGTGCTGAGGGTTTGCTTAGAATAAATACACTTTATTTTATATATATATCTGTTGTGGTGTCCTTTCATTTGGTATTCAAGGGATTATATATGGTATCACAGCTGGCTTCACATGCCATTCAGAGTTTAGCCTAAGACTGCTCTTGTCCATGCTACCACTAGGATAGCTGGTCTATAAGGTTGACTTTACAACCAATCACCATAAGGGTATTTGGACTGATATAAGGTGTACACTATAACTAGTGACATCATACATCAGGCCAACTTCTCACAATAAGCAACTTAAAAAAAGGAAAAGCCGCTGGGCCAGATGCCTTTCCAAATGAATTCTATATAACTTTAAAAGAACATCTAGTTAACAAACTAACAGATCTAATGAACAGCATATATATAGATCATGAAAAGATCCCAGATTCCTGGAACGATGCGATGATCAGTATTATTTTAAAGCCCGGGAAAAATCCAAAAATATGCGAGTCATATAGACCAATATCGCTACTTAACAGCAACTATAAAATCTTCACACAAGTTATAGCAAAACGACTCGCTAAGGTTATGCCTGGATTGATTAATTTAGATCAGAAAGGATTTATAAAAGGGCGGCAAATTCATGAAATTACTCATGAGCTGTTTGCAGCAATTGATATTGCTACTTCCAAAAAACTTCCCCTCACCGAAATCACTTTCATGCAGAGGTAGGCCCAGGTGAGAATGGGGCATTTCTTAATGTCCGGAGGACCATCGCGGTTGGTGGTATCTCCCAGCGGTGCCACTGGTCGCGACACATTTACCTCACTTAGGGGATGCGGCCAGCCGACATATGGTGCTGCCGTCCCAATAACTGGGGTATCAGCGGGCCTAACGCAAGTGGACATTATGTCAATAGAACATTTGGCACGCCCTGGGTGTCACTAAAACTCGGCTTCAACGGAGCAGGAATTTGGCACTGCTGGGGATGCTCCGGGTTTGCACCCCCCAGCCACCCTCCCACTGGGGAGCATGATGGGAGGGGCGAAGTAGGAATTAGTCAATCCTCAATGTTTGAACTTTACAGAGAGCGCGCAATGCTTAAACCTGACAGATTCCCGAAGCTAGTATGCCTAGGGGGTTTCATCACTGAGGGATCTGTAGGGGCATAATTCCCATAAGGAATAAGGGATGGTGGGCAGGGGCAAGAGTCGCCCCTTGCCCATGGTCACGCGTTGTCTGCTAGGAGCACTCCTGGGCTCCAGGTTTAGCAATCAGAGGGGACTGTCCAAAGGTTAAGTAAAACCCTTATCGCCATAATAGCCAAAGCAGGCAGGCGGGGGGGGGAGTGGCACCTAGCAAGTGGGCTGCTGTCCCAGAGTTGGGCACGCAGGTTCAGGCACACCCGGTGCGGAGGGCGGCTGCTAGGTGAGATCATCAAATTGATGGTGCTTGGCGAGCCGGGGTGCCGGCATCCTCCCGCCTAGATTGTGAAGAGGTGTAACTTTCCCGCAGGGGGGCGAATAGTTCTTGGCACTCTTCTCAGGCCCAACGGGTCCTTTATTTCAGCAGACCCTATCTGACCCAGGATAGTGTCTAGGGCTTTGGGGACGTAGATGGGGCCATCTACAACACCAGGAGCTATAGCTCACTGGTAAGTCTTGTGCCTGAGGTTGTAAAGGATCTCACAGGACAAGGGTTGAGTCCCGCCAGCGCTGTCAAAGTGTCATAAGGTGGCAACATTTCAAACTCTCCTTTCTGCAGGGATGGTTCCTTCCAGCTAGTTGCAGGAAGCCCTAGACAGGAGAGGTTGCAGGTAAGACTATAGCGGGTTGGTGGGGGGCCCTGGTGGCGACGGTGAGCCGCCTCCAGGGCTGTGGCGGAGTTACAGGGCGATCTGGAAGCAGGCGGTACAAAGGGTACCTCTGCGCGGCACCAAAGGGGGTGCCTGAGCCAAAACCGAGGAGCCTTATGGGAGGATCCCGGAAGCCGTGTCGACGCCCCACTAGTCCTGCGGGCGGTTGTGGGCCTGAACAACCGGGGGTTTGCTAAGCGACGCTCTGCCCCGAGAGGGGGGGCGTGAGTAGAAGTTACCAACGGCACGTGATCGTAGAAAGAATCACATAGATGGCAGCAACGGCGGGCATCATTCCCGCGCTGCCCGGCTCATCAGGCGGGCAGGCGGCCCAGTTGGTTGCCTGCCCTTGGATCGCCCGTAAGATAACCCACCCATTACATAGTCTGGATTATGTAATAAACCTGCAGCAATTTTACCCAACTCAACAGTCTCTGTGTGTGTTATTTGGGTATGCATGTTGGGGGAGGGGGGGCATAGGGGTGCCCCTGGGGGTACTAGGCGATAGGGGACTTTGCACAGAGGATCGCATGCCTGCGTCGTGACTCTGTGTTCATGCCAGGGTCTCTGCAAAGCCGGTGGCAGAGGCCCTGAGGAGGCAGCAAGGCCAATACGCGGGGAGGTTCAGCTTCAGGGGTGACCCTGTGTGACCCGCCCCGCTCTGCCCCCCCCCCCCCTGCAGGAGGTCTTTGGGTGTTACAAAGCCGCAGAGGCCTTGGAGGCGAGAGGGCCCTATGCACAGCGCTCCCAGCCCTCGACTGTGGCTCGATGCTTAGACACAGCTCATGCCGCGGCCTTTGGTGTTCCAGAGCCGAAGCAGAGTCCCCGCCGAGTCAGCATGGCCAGTGGATGTTCGATTTCAGGGACCGCAAACAGCTCATACCTGACACCTGACAGAGCTGGGCAGTAGAACCCGGATGTAGAGAGCCCCTCGGCCTCTACCACACAATGTATACATACACACATGCATCCCCCACCCCTCGAGGCGGGCTCGCCTCGAGGGTATAAATAAAGTATCGGAAGACCGCTCATGGTCTTTCCGGCTAACTACAATTAGACTCACCGTCCTTTGTGTCCTGTGCAATCCAGCTGTATACACGTGGCCTGTCCAGGATCACCACATTGGCGACGAGGCCGGAGGTCCTGCTGCGTGCTTCCGGCAAGTACTGCTGCCCCGCGGCGTCATCGGAGCCCACCCGAGATGCTCCATCGCTGCTGGCGCTCTCCGCCGGTCGAGCTCATGCTCAGCGAGCTTCTGCCTGCCCCAGCCCTCCACGCCGGCCGCGTGTCTCTCCCGGAGGAGATCCGCTCCAGGGGCGTGCCGCGTGATCATCGGGGCAGGCGCGGCCTGGTGAGGCGCTGCCTCGACGCGCGCTGACCGCGCTTTCCACTACCGGTGTCCCGGCCCTCTTCCACGAGGCCCTCGAAGTGCCCCGCCCCCGCTGACATCGGAGCAGGGGCTCCACGTCGCTGCCGGCTGTGCTTCCCCAGGTCTCCAGGCAACAGAGGCCTGGCCACGTGGTGGGTGCTCCCAGGACCCATCAAACATTGGCAAGTGCAACGTCCTGCCTGCAACAAGCATTGGCTGCTACAACAGGATTTTCATCAACCATTGGCAGCAGCAAGGCCCATTTCGGTTACTGGAGGTCCCTACAGATGCGGGACGTCGCTGCCGGGGCCACAAGCGGACACTGCAAACCGTCCGGGGTCTGAGTGAGTACCCCCGTCGCACGCCCCGCGTCTCCTCTGCCGCTCACCTACCTGCCAGCTGTTTCGCGTGTGCGACGCCAGGGGTGGTGTAACAGCCGATCGCCATGAGTAGCCCGCCGGTTGCCAGAGGTAGCGTCGCGCCGGCCCAGCCAGCGGCGCAGGCCGGAAGGGGAGGATAGGCGATTGACCCACGCCGTCACCACGCGACGACCAACCCGCTCCCGCCGTTCAGCGAGATGGCGGACCCGGCCACTGCTGCACCCCGATGGAGGGCATGGGTCGGTCAGCTGAACAACTATTTCACGGGGACCCGTGAGACGGATGGAACGGTAAAGCGCTCCCTGCTGATCTTCTATGGGGGATCCGAAATCTATGATCTCTTTGAAACTCTGCCGAACACTGGTAATGCGGACAACTACGACGCCGCGGTGGCGGCCCTCAACCGACACTTCGATCCACAGCTAAATCTGGACTTCGAGGGGGAGGAGCCTATCGCGCAACCAAGATGGCCGCGTAGGTGCGAGGCTCCCGAGGACCTCCGCAACCTCCTACGTTTATCCTGTCTTCATCCTGCCTCGGTTGAGGGGACTGTGTCGGTGAACCTGAGCCGAGGTGGTACCCGTTCCCCGTTCTCGGATCGGACTTCGGGTACCGGAGTGAGCACCGATTGAAGTTTGCGGCCTACGTCTCGCCGGACCCCGGATTTGCGCTGGGGGGTGACCCAGTGGCAAAGTGAACAACAACGGCGGGATGGGCCTGGCGAGTCGCGTACCCCGCACTTTCGCTTTCACTTTCACACCCCCTTGCCGTCTCTGAAAGTGAGATTGCGGAGCTCTTTGTGTTGGTGTGGCCTCGCTGGGAGACCCTGCCTGCCTGCCGGCTGTGACCCACCCCGCCGACCTGGGGTGGCCCCCCGGAGCTCGTGGCCTTGCTTGCCTGCCCTCTACGGCGTAGCTGGTGCGGGTGTGAGACCCGTGGCGATGGCCACGAAACAAGACGGAGATCGGTCGAAGACCAAGTCGACCCGGCGTGGCGCCGTACATCAGGCCAACATCATGGACCGCTATACCCTCCAGAAGGGTTCTCCCGGCGGACCGCACAAGTCCTCTGAGGGCCCCCCTGATGCCCCGGATCTGCCCACGGATCTGACTCTGCAAGACGTCATGGGCGCCATTGCTGAGATGAAGGCCTCGGTGGGCCAGCGGTTCGACACCTTGGCGCATAAGATCGACACGGTCCTCGTGGATGTCGGCCTGGTGAGGGCTGATCTCTCCAAGACCAACGACCGGGTTGATTCTTTGGCCCGAACAGCGTCGGGCCTCACGACTGAGGTGGCGGCCCTCCAAACGGAGGTGCACCGACTTCGTCAGGCGAGTGTGCTTATGGATCGGCGCCTGGAGGATTCCGAGAGTCGGGCCTGGAGGAATAACATCCGCATCATCGGAGTACCCGAGGGACGGGAGGAGGCGGCGGCGGATCTTTTTGTAGAGGACCTGATCGCTACCCATCTCCAGCCTCGGGGACTGAGTAAATTCTTTGCCGTGGAGAGGGCCCACAGAGTTCCCGGGGGAAGGCCGAAGGTCGGAGCCCCTCCGCGGCCTCTCATTGCCCGGATTTTTAACTTTCGGGACAGGGACGCGATCTTGCAAGCCTCCAGACTGCAAGGGCCGATTAAGCTGGAAAATATGGAGGTGAACTTTTATCCTGATTTTACCCAAGCGGTCCAGAAGCAGAGACTGAGTTTCCTGGGCGTCAAGCGCCGGCTCCGGGACATGAACTTAAAATACGCCATGCTCTTCCCGGCCAAGCTGCGGGTAGAGGTGGATGGTCGCACGCACTTTTTTGATCGTCCCGAAGCGGCCGGGGACTGGCTGGACACTCTGTCTGGGGGTAGTGATCGAGATGGTGGGGGGGGGGGGCGGCGGGAGGAGACGGCCCACTGGATCGGGACTGAGGGGTTGATATTGGGCCTCACTCTGGACGACTATGATGCCACTTTCGACCAAGCTTCTGTCTTTGTTCTTTCCCCTCCCTTGGAGGTTGTGTGGGGTCTAGAAGGGGTACTCTTTCCTCCTCTAGGGGGTCTAGCTAGTTTCATCATATAGGGGCGACAGGCACACTGCAAGTTGGGGGGGGCTGTCTGGGCTCATGCAGGGGTGCAGGGAGGGGGGAGTTTTGTTGGGGCGGGTGGGTTGGGGTGGGGTGTTGTTCGTTTACACCACAAGGCAAAAGTATCGTTGTGTTATTTCTGAAGTGCTCTCTGGGGGACGAGTGATGGCTTCTGTTTATGATGGGGGGTAGGGGACTGAGTCTGTTGTCCTGGAATGTTAATGGATTGGGGGACAGGATAAAACGAGGTGTGGTCCTGCAGTTCTTGAAGCGAATTTCGCCCGATATAGTTTTTCTGCAGGAGACACACCTCATTGGCAACTCCTTTTGTGCTATGAATCGACGGGGCTACCGCCTTGTGGCCCATTCGGGCTTCACGTCTGGTTCAAGGGGTGTGGGCATTATGGTTAAGAACTCGCTCCCGTTGGAGATTGATGAGGTGCTCCATGACGACAGGGGACGTTACACGGTTTTGGTGAGTAGAATGGAGGGCAGAGTGGTCGTTTTCGTGTCTGTTTATGTCCCGCCGGGGCTGCAGACGACCACCTTTGCGGATCTGGGGCGCCTCCTCCTTGGCCTTCCGGAGGGGATTCTAGTGGTGGGGGGGGATTTTAATGCTGTGGTTTCCGGAACTGTGGATCGTCACCCCCCTAGGGATCTCCCCCGTGCCCAGGCGTGGTTGTCTGGCCTCTTGGATACCTTGGGGCTGGTGGATTGTTGGCGTTTGAAACATCCCACGCAGCTACAGTACACCTTCCATTCAGGGGCTCATGGTAGTCTCTCACGGCTAGATTATGTCCTGGTTCCGGCGGCGCATGTGGGGAGGATAGGGGAGGTGCGCCATTTGGCACGGGGTATTTCGGACCACTCCCCGCTCTTGTTGCACTTTGATATTCTTCCGAGGGGAGAGGGTAGGGTGGTCCCGATTAATCCCTGGTACCTGCGTGACCCCACCATTCGCGCAGAGCTGGTTAAATCCCTTAAGCGCTACTTTGACGAGAATGTGGGGTCTGTGTCATCGGCGGTCTCACTGTGGGAGGCGTTCAAGGCGGTACTCCGGGGAGAGGCCTTGTCCCTTATTTCCCATTCCTGAAGGCGCGAGCGGGAGGAGGTGACCCGTGTTGAAGCTGAGATAACCGAGTTGGAGGGTAATCTAGAATGTGGGGTGACGGATGACAAATTACATGTTCTCCGACTCAAGCAAGCGGCCTATAAGGCCCTTGTCACGGAGGCGGCCAGGGGCCTCAGTAGAGAGCAACAGGGGAGACTGTATGATGTGGGTGATAAGGCTGGTAAATTGATTGCGTGGCTGGACAAAAAGGAGAGAGCGAGTCGAGTTGTCCCGTTGTCCCGTTGATTGAGAAACAGAATGGTGTGTGTGTCACTGAACCAGAAGAAATTGTCTCCTGCTTTGCAGACTATTTCCGTGGGGTGTATTCCCCGGTGTCCTCCCGCTCTGAAGAGGATTCCCATGCCCTGCTCAGGGATATCGTGCTGCCTTCCCTTACGGAGGAGGACAGAGTGTCGTTGGACGCCGCTCCAACTTCCGAAGAAATTGCCCTCGCCATACGTTCGGTCGCTTCCGGCAAGGCCATGGGTCCTAATGGTCTTCCCATCGAGTTGTATAAACTGCGACCGGATACGCTGGCGCCGCATCTCCGTGCTATGTTCCTCGCGGCCCACTCGGCGGGTTCCCTCCCGCTAGACCAGCGTCTAGCTACTATCGTGGTTATCCATAAGGAGGGGAGGCCACGGGACCGGGTCACATCCTATCGGCCTATTTCGCTATTGAATGCAGAGCCCAAAATTCTCGCCAAGGTGTTGGCCAATCGGCTGGTCGGCGTAGTGTGTGACTTGATTCACCAGGATCAGTCCGGCTTTATCCCTCATCGCAACACAGCGCTTAACCTGCGGCGTTTGCATGGGGTGCTCGCACGTGTCCCGTTCATACGGGAGCCGGCCATTTTGGCGTCCTTGGACGCCACTATGGCGTTTGACACACTTGAATGGCCATATATTTGGGCGACGCTCGCGAAGTTTGGGTTTGGCCCAGGATTCATCGGTTGGGTAAAATTGTTGTACTCTGGCCCGCTGGCGCAGGTGGTGGTGAATGGTAGAGTGTCGGCTCCGTTCGAGCTGGGCAGGGGCACGCGGCAGGGCTGCCCGTTATCGCCGCTCCTTTTCGCGCTCGCCTTGGAGCCCCTGGCGGAGTGGCTGCGGTGGGAACCTTCTATTCGTGGTCTCCGCTGGACCCCCGAGTATGAGGACCGCGTATCTCTATACGCTGACGATATTCTCCTGTACCTGGCTTCCCCACGTAAATCAATGATAGTACTGGTTGATGTATTGCATTCATTTGGTCTTAACTCCGGCCTTGTCATCAACTGGGCTAAATCGTGCGTCTATGTTCTCTCTGGGGAGGATCCTATCCTTCCGCGGGGCTGTCCTATCCAGATCGCCCCGCGGGGATTTCGGTACCTGGGTGTCTTCATTACCCTGGACACGGAGGCCCGATATAGTCAGAACTTGCTTCCCCCCCTCCAGCGCCTGAAGGAGGATGTCGCGCGTTGGAGGCGCTTGCCGCTCTCGCCGCTCGGCCGGGCGGCATTGTTTAAGATGATGTCGCTGCCGCGTTTCCTGTACGCTCTGCAGAACACAATGGACGTCGTCCCGGCGCGCTACTTTCGCGAGGTGGAGAGTTTGCAGCGCCGACTGTTCTGGGAAGGTAGACCGCGTATCGCCCTGGCGAAGCTGACGCTCCCATGGTATGACGGGGGGATCGCCCTCCCGGATATCAAACGGTATTATTGGGCCTCCCAGCTGGCTGCGATTAATCACGGCCTGTACGGGCCCGCTCTAAACCCGGCCTTTGAAATGGATAAGATGTTACTGCCGGGTGGTGATTATAACCGAGCGCTTTACTCCAGCTCGCTTGACGCACGTCTGACGGGCCCCACGCGTGTCATGGTACGAGTGTGGCACGCGGCTAATGTGGCGACGGGGTGGAAAGATCGTTTGACCCGGGCGTCGCCACTATACGCATCTGAGCAGTTGGGCTCCCTGTGGACCTCGAAGGGCTTTGAGAAGTGGGACATGATAGGCATCAGCAGGGTGGGTGATCTCTGGACGAGGGGGGGATTCAAAACGTTTGAGATGCTGCAGACAGAATTCCAGTTGCAGGACAGGGAGTACTTTCGGTATATGCAGATCCGTCATGCGCTATGCTCCGTATTCCCGGACGTTGCCTCCATCCCGGAGTATTCCCCTCTGGAGGATAGAGTGCTAGATGGACATGTACCGGACAGCACGATTTCATTAATCTATAAAAAACTTATCAATGACCGCTCGGGACTGCTGACTAACCTTCGTGAGGCATGGGTGGCCGATGGATTGGAGCTGGATGACGAGGACTGGGTATCTGCGGTGGCCTCCCCGAAAGAGGTGGCCATACCGGCCCGCCTTCGCTTCGTCCAGCTCAAGATACTCCATAGGGTCTATGTTACGGGGCCAAGGCTACTGCGTATGGGCTATGCTGTGGACGGGTTGTGTAAGCGTGGGTGTGGTTCTCTGGGGACCTTTCTCCATATTTTGTGGGAATGCCCGGAGGTGGAGCGATTCTGGCGTGGTGTGCATGAGGTCCTGCGGGTGGTTACGTGTGTGTCGCTGCTGCCCGAAGCGAGGAGATGCCTTCTGAATGTGTGGGAGCCAACCGACTACTCGGTGCCGCAGACGCAGTGGGTGACTCTGGGATATATGGTGGCCAAACGCGACATTGCTCAACTGTGGGGTTCCCAGAGGTCGCCGACTGTCTCGGCATGGAAGGATAACATGGATTGGTGCATGTTTCGGGAAAAGGTGGTGTATGTTGCGAGAGGTAAGCCTGGGACATGGGTGAAAGTATGGGGCCCCTGGAACGCCTACCGCGGGGGAATCTGTACCCCGCCGTTATTGCCCGATCCGTCACCGGCCCCGTCCCCTTAGCCAGTTTATCTCCCCGGTTCCGGGCACTGAGTCCACCTAATCCCCGTCTTGACCTTTTCCCCCCCTTGATACTCCTATGGATTGGTAGGGTCCCCCCTCTAGGGGAGCACATGCTGCTGTTTCCGATTATGGGTTGCCTTGTGGATTTGATTTTTGTTGTTATTTATATTAAAATGAAACCGTTATGTGGGGTCGGATGGTGTGGCTACCACCGCTTTTAACTCCTGTGCATTTCCCTTTGCCGCGGCATGCGCGCTATTGTTTGTATCACATGCTCCTCTTGCTTGCTAGCGGCCGGCCTGAAGGTTGTAGGCCCATCTTTGTATATTTTTTTAATTTTGTAATAAACGGTTTCAAAAAAAAAAAAAAGAAAATAAAAAAAAAATCTGGACTTCGAGAAATTCAAATTCCGACGGTCACTGCAATTGGAAGACGAGTCCATCGATATGTTCCACGCGCGCCTGCGGAAATTGGCGGCCACCTGCGTGTTTGCCGATCAGCGGGAAGAGATAAGGAGCCAGATCATACTCGGATGTAAGTCGAAACTGCTCCGGAAACTGATACTGCGCCAGCCAGGCATCACGCTGGATCAGATCCTGGTGCTAGCCCGGTCACACGAACTCTCGGATGTCAGGGCAGAGGAGATGGCTGCGGCCCTACATAAGCCCACCCCGGTGCAGACCGCCGCCAAGGCTCCCCAGATCAAGGAAGAGCGCGTGGATGTGATCCGGAGGCGGCCAACGCCCGCGCCTGGAAGAGCAAGACCGCCGCCTGGAGGGCCATGTGGGAACTGTGGGGAAGAGCACCTCCCCACTGCCACGTGTGGAGCAAAAGGTCGCGAATGCTCCCGCTACGGGAGATTGAACCACTACGCAAAGGTCTGCCGCAGTAGCCAGCCACGTCCTGCCCCCAGGAGACTGAGAGGTTTCACGCAAAGGGTCCGACAACTGTCGATTGCGGAGTCCGATGGGACGGAAAAAGAAGTGTTGCATCAACACAACCTTGACCTGGAAGAAGAAGACGACGAGATCTACTACGTGTCATTTGTGGGCCAGTCAGGGAGCCGACGAAGGCCGCCCCCCATGTGCTCGGTCAGAATAATGGACACTAATCTTCAGGCGCTCATCGACACTGGGGCGACAGTGAATGTCATGGACTCCCAGCAATTCGAGGCCCTGGAACATAGACCTCCTCTGCTACCGACCAAAGCAAGAATATATGCGTACGGAGGAGTCGACCCCCTTCCCCTGCGAGGCACTTTCGAGACAACAGTCGCCAGCGGCTCCCTCACCACCGTAGCCTGGTTTCACGTGACCGAAGGGAAAAGGGGCATCCTCCTAAGCTGCCACACGGCCGAAGACTTGGGTCTCGTGTTCTTCGCGAACGAAGTGCACGACGCACATGCAGAGGACATGTTGAGAGAGTTTCCTGAGCTGTTCAAGGGTCTGGGGAAGCGAAAAGGGAAGCAATTCAGACTTCACATCGACCCCACGGTCAGGCCAGTAGCGCTGCGACACCGAAGAGTACCCTACAACCTGAGGCCCCAGGTTGAAGCAGAGATGGCAAAGCTGGAAGCACTGGATGTCATCGAGAAAGTTACCGGTCCCACGCCCTGGGTGTCCCCGCTGGTGGTCGCCCCGAAGCCGAAACAGCCCGGAGCCATCAGGCTATGTGTTGACATGAGGTTACCCAACGTAGCGGTCAAGAGGGAGCGCCATGTCACGCTGACCATGGATGATATCGTTGCGGACCTTAATGGCGCCAAATGGTTTTCGAAACTAGACCTCAACGCGGGATACCACCAGTTGGAGCTGGAACCTAGCAGCAGGTACATCACGACGTTTGCAACGCACGTGGGCCTGAGAAGGAATAAGCGCCTTAGTTTCGGGGTATCTTCGGCCGCAGAGGTGTTTCAGAATGCCATCAAGGAAACCCTATCTGGCCTAACGGGAGTGATTAATCTAAGCGACGATATACTCGTGTTCTCATGCACTCTAGAGGACCACCATGCCCAGTTGAGAGCCACCCTCCAATGGCTCAGAGATCATGGCCTCACACTGCACAAAGAGAAGTGTGTGTTTTATCAGGAATCCATCGATTTCTTGGCTACACATTCACACGAGACGGCCTAAAGGTGGACCTGAAGAAAGCAATCGCCCTGTGGTCGGCGAGCATACCCAAATCACCAACCGAGGTGAGGAGTTTCCTCGGGATGGCGACGTACTGCGGGAGATTCATCCCAAACCTGGCAGCGTTGTCGGAACCCCTCCGCGTCCTCACAAGAAGCGACGGACTGTAGAGGCTAATGCAGCGTTCATGAAGATCAAGGCGGCCCTGCAAGATAAGACGGTCATGGCTTACTTCCGCCCGGGGAGGCCGACAGAGCTTGTCGTGGACGCCAGTCCGGTGGGTCTCGGAGCGGTGTTGCTCCAGGAGCACGAGAAAGGTGCGTGGAAGCCAGTCGCATACGCCAGTCGGGCGTTGTCTGATACCGAGACGCGGTATGCGCAGATCGAAAGAGAGGCTCTTGCGATCAAGTGGGCCTGCCAGCACTTTCATCTGTATCTATTCGGACAGGATTTTACTGTGGTCACGGACCATAAACCGCTGGTCCCGCTATTTGGGGGCACCACACGGCTAGCCCCGCCCCGGATTGAACGGTGGGCGGTGCAACTGCAACAATACCGACTCACGGTGATCTTCCGCCCAGGAGCACACAACCCTGCCGACTACCTGTCACGGCACCCTGAAGATCTTCCCCCAGCATGCGTCCCTGCGGACGTCCAATACTCTGACGCCTACGTGAAGATGGTCGGCAGAGATGCCTACCCCGATGCAATGACCCTGGAGGAAGTTGGCCAGGCAACGGACCAGGACGAAACTCTGACCAAAGTCAAGGAGGCCCTGGCATCCCACAACTGGAAGATGTTCCTAGAAGGCAATCAGGTGCTCACGGAGGAAGAGAAGCACGCCCAGCAGCAGATGTGGCAAGTCCGCCACGAGCTGAGTGTTGGAGAATGCGGCACGGTGCTACGAGGCCATCTGCTGGTCGTCCCCAGAACACTCCAGGAGCGGTGTTTACGATTGGCACACGAGGGCCATCAGGGGATGGCGAAGACCAAAGCCCGCCTGAGGAACAAGGTTTGGTTCCCGACCATGGACGCAAAGGTCGAGGAGCTGGTACGGAGGTGCCGCGCATGCACGATCACTGGAGGGGATCCACCGTCGAAGCCGGTCATCATGGAGGAACCGTGTCATCGCCTGTGGTGCAACGTGAGCGTAGACTTCGGCAGCTTCCCGGATGGAAGACAGATGCTGGTAGGTGGACGCCTACACGAAGTTCCCGGTGGTGGAAGTGGTGGAGTCCACGTCGTTTCAGCACATCCGGATGGCTCTGGAGAAGACCTTCGCCATGTTGGGGAACCCGAAGGTGATTCGGTCGGACAATGGGCCACCCTTCCAAGGCCAGGAGTTCAGGGAATACATGACGCAATGGGCGATCCGGCACAGGCGGATAACCCCTCTGGAGAGAAGAGAGCGAACGAACAACAAAGCCAGTGAACACCGAAGGGCCCGTGAACATCGCATAGTGGTTGGAGACAAAGTCATAGTAAAGGATCGACACCCGGGATGGAAGTTCCGGACACCTTTTGAACCAGAAGTGTGGACGGTGCTATCGACAAACGGAACGATGATAACGGCCGGAAGAGGCGATGTGAGGGTGACCAGAAACGCGTCGTATTTCAAGAGAGTCGAGGGAGAACTGGCTGCAGAACAATCGAGTGAAGAAGCAGGGGAGGAACTGGATGGCTTCCCAGAGCGAGCGGACACCACGGAGAGAGCGTCCCCAAGGCAGAGTAGAGGCACTCCACCAGGAGCCTCAGGTCAAGCCACGACTAACCTTCAGGAGAGTCAAGCTCGAGGGGAAGAGCCTGGTCCCCGAAGCTGGGACGAGAGAGGAGTGCCCAGCAGAGGAGTGGGCTCCAGGTTGTGAAGTAACCCGGTTCCCAGCCAGAGACTCAGAGACTGCGTATGCCCCTCGCCCTGATGGAGACTCTCAAATGAAGGACACTGTCTAAAATGTTGGAGGGATGTAGAGAGCCACTCGGCCTCTACCACACAATGTATACATACACACATGCATCCCCCACCCCTCGAGGCGGGCTCGCCTCGAGGGTATAAATAAAGTATCGGAAGACCGCTCGTGGTCTTTTCTGGCTAACTACAATTAGGCTCACCGTCCTTTGTGTCCTGTGCAATCCAGCTGTATACACGTGGCCTGTCCAGGGTCACCACACCAATGAAGATGGGGCCAGGGGGTGCCACTTTAGTACACACACGGAGCACGCTGGACACCTTCGGTGTCACAGATCCGAGCAGCCAGGGGGCTGTCTGGACACAGAGCCCCCCACCCACACACCCTCACCCCACAGTGACACAAACATAGAGGACCAAGCGAGGGACAAACACCCCCTAATGATACTCTCTTCGCCCAGCCTGGGCTTGCGCTCCCTGCTCTGTCATTTGCCATATTAATATTTTAATTAATTGCTAAAAATCGAAGTCCAATCTGTGTTATTAAGGGAAGGGGCACGCTACCCGGCCCCACTTCCTGGGGTCGAGAAGAAAAAAAAAGATGTGGCGGAAAGCAATTTATTTTTCTGGTGTTGGGGGTTAATGACTATTGCCAAACATAAGTGAATTATCAAAGCTGTTGCTTCAAACCCGATGTCAAAATCCATTACATGGCCGGCCGTCTAATTAAATACGTAAGTATAATAAAATCATATTTTACGACTATTTGAGGGTAATGAGATTAGCCTGTAAAAGCGATCGCCACATACTAGGGACGCCAGTGTCTATAGAATGCTAGTAACCCTAAATCAAAGAATATGGAAACTGTTCGTTAGAAATTAAAACAAAATTCCTATATGCACAACAACCCCAGCTCTTCCCGGGCACAATAGGAGAGATTATGGAAATTAATATGTTTTGTCGACATTGGAAAAGCAGCAATAATTTCACAGACTGAACCGAGAGAGTTTGCATGTTTTTGTTTCATATACGGATTTAGCTGGGATTACTTTTTTTTGTACAATGCGATGCTTAATAATGTAGCTTAATAATGTAACTTAAAATGCAGACAATTCTTTGTGGAAATGCAATTTTTGCTGCAGCTAGGAGTCTGCGCCCCGGCTTCTAACTCCTTCCAGTATCTTCTGTTCATATTACACGCGCCAAAGCAATTTGAATCTTGTTACCAAATTAGACGGCTCGAAAAGAAAACAAATCCCTTTAAATCTGATACTCTTCCGCTAAAGACGGAAAACAAAAGTTCATTGAGAGACCCTCGTAGAAGGTACCGACCCCGCCCCAGAAAAAAAGAAGGCGCCCTAAACCTTTCTGACAACAAATGCAGATGTCCCCGCACTTTGGGCGATAGTAGGTGAAAATGAATGCAAATCTGTGCTCAGAAACCATCTGGTCAGCTGCTGCTCACGACAGGCGCCGGGGCTGCCTCGTTTGCGATCATCTGGCCCCGCACCCCGAGCGTGGATGAGCCCTTTATTACCCACCATTGTGTGCTCTCCTGTCTGCGGCTCAGAGGCTGCGGGCGAGCACGGGGGCCGCCCTTGAAGAGCTAGCAGTCTGTACCCACGGCCCACCGAGGCTCGCCTTATTTACCAACAAGGAGCCCAGCTCACGGAAGTGGTGGGGTCACTTCTGGATTAGTGTAGGGGACTTTAAGAACGTTCTCCCATTCAAAACTGCTTATTGACTTGTGTTTTTGCACGATATTTCAAAGGTGTCGGGAAAGATTACTACAAAACGTGGGCCCCAAAGTCTATTTTCTTCTCTAGAGAAGAAATCAGGACAGTAGGAATTGGGCAGTCAGTGCAGAGCCAGATGTGCCCAGCTGCACGTCTGGACAGCTTATGTGTTTCCCTATTCCAGTGGAGAGGCCCTGTGGGTGAAGGGGAGCTGGTCGCTTCACGCTCCCACTGCTCTTTTCGTTCTGCCACAATATTCAAGTATCCAGAATGTTCCGCTCTGCCCCAATGGAAAAGCACAGCGATGCAAGGTGCCAGGCACAGGTCCCCTTGTCTCTTGGTTGCTGTGTCTCAGAAGAGAGGCCCTATGGGTGAAGGGGTGCGCGTCCCCTTCACACTTGTACTGTTCGCCCTATTGCTCTGCCACCAGTAGAGAAGTCTGTGGTTGAAAGGGAGCAGCCCTTCTCACTGTCGCTTTGCCCCAGTAAAGAGGCCCTGTGAACGAAGGGGGCCCGGGTCCCTTCACCCGGCCCTGTGGCTTGGGCGCAGCAACAGTCTCCGCGGCCGGTGTTGTGTAATATCAGGTATCCCCACGGTATCGTGTATCCCCTGCACTTCGGGACTTTTCGGAAACGAAACTCAGCCCGGGCAGGTTCAGACAGAAGCAGCTGATCACTGCTCGGGCTGAGTTAGGGGATGCACGATTCAACAGGATGCCAAACTCGGCTCAGGCTATAAATCACCTGAAACTTTTGCACGAAGAGAGACAAACGGAAATAAATGGAGAAATGAATCGTAATGGAAATAGCAATTAAGTGAATAAACATTGTGAAAGCAAAGAAACTATTGCTGAAGCATATCGAATCGTAACGAAATAACATGAGGGGAAGAGAATATAAACAACAGGGGGTTCAAATAAGGGAAAAATAATATCAAAACGAGGGAAAGATTAAAGGGTAAAAAAGGTAAATAAAAAAGGCAATGAAAAAAGCAAAGTATTAAAATGGGGAAAGAAAGTGTTTTGATTTTCATATAATGAATATGTTACAAGGTGTTAATGACAAACAAATAACTTGCACAATAAGTTGAATAACAGTGCCTGTTTAGTTTGACTCATATAACATACTTGGCATTTTACCAGCTGCCCTATCTTTTTGTGTACATGCTAATTAAACAAGCATTGGCAACGCAATCTGTCTCATACTTTTGTGAAAGTTAGAGCATATTGGCGATGTAAATGACAATGTTTTTTACTTATTTTCTAGGTCGATCCTGGGCAGCGCATGCGCTACTCTGTGGCATGATGTATTGAAGCATGGAATAGAGCCCCGTACACTCTCCTCCCATATTTGCCATTGGCTTGTGTCATTGTCCTTCATAAATGCTGGCTTCTGATTCATTAATAGGCTTGTAAGATCCTCCTTAGTACCGCCTTGTCTTCATTTGTAACCTCCCATGAGGACTGGCCCTTTTACTTCAGTTGTTACACGGTACGTCTTTTTTAGTCTGTAAGCACTATTTTCTTTATTGAGTTTCTTTTACTGCAGGCACAACATGCTTTACTGCAACATTCAGTGCGCCATGCGTGGTTTCACCTTCCGAGCAGCCAGGGATAACGGCGGCCGCTTCTTTGAATTGGTCTCGCATTTACAAGAGTTTGAACTATTAGCATTGTAAATGACAATGCCTTTTATTTATGTGTTAATTAGAAAAACAGATAAATAAAAGTCATTGTCATTTACAATGCCAATAGCTTAAATTCTGGCAAATGTGACACCTATTGCATTGCAAATGCTTGTCATACATGGCTTCTGGTGCACACTGGTGGCACACATTCTGATGTTCGTTTCTCACATTGCTGGTTTGCGTACGCAGATACTGGTTCACGCTCGTGTATCAGGCTACACAGCACACATTCTGGGACTAGTTCCCTTACTGCCTTTGTTTGTACACGGATCCTGGTGCATGCTGGTGGCTCACGGCATACATTCTGGTGCCAGCTTCTTACGTGGCAGGTTTTTGTACAGGAATTCTGGTTCACGCTCATGTCACTCACTGCACAACACACTCTAATGCTGGTTTTCCACATAGCAGGGCAGGTTTTCCTACACAAAACCTGGTGCGCGCTTGTGTCGCATTCTGCACAGCACACTCTAATGCTACTTTTCCACATGTCTGGTTTTTATGCACAGATTCTGGTGCACGCTCATGTCTCATGCTGCACAGTACACACTAATGCTGGTTTTCCACAGGGGTATTTTTCATGCACTTATCCTGGTGCACGCTTGTGTCTCACGTAGCTCTGCACACATTTTGATGCTGGTTTTCACCCACGGATCCTGGTGCATCCTTGTGTCTCACGCATCACAGCACATTCTAATGCTGGTTTCCCACATTGCTGGCTTTCGCGCACAGATCCTGGTGCACGCTCTTGTCTCACGTTGCACAGCACACACTAATGCTGGTTTTTCACAGGGCTGGTTTTAATGCACGGGTCCTGCTGAACGCTCATGTCTCGTGCTGCACAGCAAACTCTAATGCTAGTTTCCCACATGACTGTTTTTCGCACACGGATACTGGTGCACGCTCATGCCTCACTCTGCACAGCAAACTCTAATGCTGGTTTCCCACTCAGCTGGTTTTCGTGCACGGACCCTGGTGCACGCTCATGCCTCACGCTGCACAGCACACTCTAATGCAGGTTTCCCACACAGCTGGTTTTCGCACACGGATCCTGGTGCACTCTCATGCCTCACGCTGTAAAGCACACACTAATGATAGTTTTCATATATGGACCCTGATGCACGCTCATGTCTCATGTGGCACAGCGCACTCTAATGCTGGTTTTCCATAATACTGTTTTTAAGGCACAGGTCCTTGTGTACACTTGTGTCTCACGCTGCCCAGCACACTTTAATGATGGTTTCCCACATGGCTGGTTGTCACTCACAGAACCTGGTGCACGCTTATGCCTCATGCTGCACAGCACAATCTAATCTAATGGTTTTCAAATGAGTTTCTCCTACTGCAGGCAGAACAGGCTTTCCTGCAACATTCAGCGCGCCATTCGTGCTTTCACTTTCCAAGCAGCCCGGGACAATGGCGGCTGCTTCTTTGCCAGGAAATAGGTCTTGTATTTACAAGAGTTTGAGATATTAGCATTGTAAATGACAATGTTTTTTATTTATGTGTTAATTACAAAACCGATAAATAAAAGGCATTGTCATTTACAATGCTGATAGCTTAAACTCTCGCAAATGCGAGACCTATTGCATTGCTAATGCTTGTTTTTGTTTGCAGTGGAGTGATCAGTTAGAAAACAAGAGTTAAAGCTATTGGCGTCGTAAATGTAAATATTTATGCAGTGGAGTAACGAAACTTGAGGGGGCCCCCCTGCAAAGCACAATGAGGGCCCCCCCAGCGGCCCGGCCCACCATTTACCACCGTCCACCAATTAGTTATCAATAATCTGCATCTCACATGGGAGTCACGGAGGGCCACGAGAAGGATCCACGGGGCTTTTTTATGGGGTCTTTATGGCTGTACAAATGAGCTGTGCCCCCCATCCGACAGAATGTGCATGGCATGTAAAATGTCACCCTCTTACAAACAGAGATGTTAAAAAAATAAAAATAAATCTTGCTCCTTAAACACAGAGTGTCTTGTGTGTGAGTGCATGTCAAAATAAGTGCACGGAGGTTTGTTTACACGATCCTCGGCAGACATGATCATAATGAGTGATTACGGGTGTCTGGCCATGCAGGTTATACGGCGAACATACAGGATCCTTATCAGTTAATTCGGAAACTAATCATCGCTTCTCATGTTTAAACCGCTCTATCTGCGCTCTTAATCCCAGCGCGAACATTACAGAGTAACCGCGTTATCTTGGGATTGTTTCACTCAGCGCGCACCACACGTATTGTTTTACAAGGTTATCCAGCATGCACGCTCCCATGGTGCATATGTAGGACCCCTGAAGGGTTGTGTTGGGTTGGGGCTCTACACAGTGTAAGAGGGCAGCTGCAGGTGCCCATGTGCCATAGGAGGCACCTGATGCAACAGGTGCTCGGCTGACACAAGTACTGTAAATGCAGCAGTGAAAACTGCTCTAAGGTCCACCGCTGCAAGTGCAGGTTGCCCCAAGCTTCCCGATGAAGTGTGCTGCGAAGTACTGACTGGTAGGGCATCTTATGCTACAAGTTGTGTAAGTGCCTGGAGCAGCGCCCTTGTGCCCACTCTAGCAAGCACAGTCAAGTACTCATGCTGCAGGTTGGTGTGAGCGCTCTTCCTGCAAGAACCCTGACACTTAACGAAACAGGGGAGGTTGCTGTGAGTGCTCGAGGCAGGCATTCTCTGGGGTTTTGGGGGCGCTCCTTGTTAATTTTAGGGCACACACCCCTCACTGTACAAGACATAGAGGAAGTGCAGCTGCTGAAAATGACTGAGGCATGAGACTGTTGCTGCAAAATTGCCAATAATGCAGTTTGCCTTTGTGGTAAGTTGTGGAACTGTAAGCCCCTCTGGTCCTTGCAGTGTAGTTTGCCTTAATTGCTGCATCTGCACCCCGCAAAGGCTACTACTTTATCCTCTCCACCCTTCGGTGCCACCACAGTGCCAAGACACCATAATTGCCATCACTGTGTTTCAACAAAGTGCCTACTGCAGTAAGTGCCATTGCGAGCATGGTGTTGGTGCATCTGCCCGCACATGTACCAGGAGTAGATTCCCGTAAATGCTGACACCGTAAACTCCCGCGACCCCCGGCACCAGAGTGTGAGATATCCAGGGGAGCGAGAAGTGCCGACTGTAATAAGTGACCCGGCATTACGGCTGCCCCAAGCGCCATGAGGTGAAGGAGCTGCAGAATGCGTAAAGTTCCACTAGTGCAAGGTGCGGTAAGTGCTCCGATGCTGTCACTGTCCCCGGGTGTGTAAGGTGGGTGTTGTTTTACGTGCACCCTGTGCACGTGCTCCGATGAACAAGTTACTAACCTTCGGTAACGATGTATCTGTAAGAAACATTAGTTAGTTAGATTCCTCACCTTAGAATATCCCCAGGCGTCAGACTGGATCCGGAAGATTTTTCGTCAGCAATACCCCTTGCGCGTCGCTAGGCGTCGTCTGCGGCTCCGCGTCCGTCGTCGGCGTCGTGCGCCGGGATGACGTCGTCGGAGTACTTAGACGCCGCCCTCGCGCGCTGACGTCAGTTCTTGTACATAGCCTTCCGCGCCAGGAACGCAGAGCCATGCAAAGACCGACACTGGTGCCAAAAATAAAATCTAGGGGCCTGAAAGGACAACCTTAACCCTAGATGTCAGTTCGCAGAACGGGGAGGATGGGAGGGTCGGTGAGGAATCTAACTAACTAATGTTTCTTACAGATACATCGTTACCGAAGGTTAGTAACTTGTTCATCTGAAAGAAACACGTTAGTTAGATTCCTCACCTTAGAATAGATACCCAAGCAATACCATCCCCGGTGGTGGGTCTGCGAACCAAGATCACACCAGAAAGTCCTGGAGGACAGAACGGCCAAAGAAGCCATCCCTCCGGACTTGGCTGTCAAGGCAATAATGCCTGGCAAACGTGTGTAGAGAAGCCCACGTCGCCGCCTGACAGATGTCCTGCAAAGGGACTCCCCGTCCCAAGGCAGTAGTAGCCGCCGTGGCCCGAGTAGAATGGGCGCGCAGCCCAACAGGAGGGTCCTTTTTAGCCAAGGAATAGCAGATTTTTATACACAAAACGACCCACCGAGAGATGGTTCGTTTGTGCACAGCTTTCCCCTTCTTAGCGCCCACGTACCCAACAAAAAGCTGGTCGTCCACCCGGAACTGTTTTGTGCGGTCCAGATAGAAGGAGAGCGCACGTTTTGGGTCCAGACGGTGGAGCCTCTCTTCCTCTTTGGAAGGATGCGGAGGCGGAAAGAAGGTGGGCAAGGTGACAGACTGCCCAAGGTGAAATGGAGTCACCACTTTAGGAAGAAAAGAGGGACGAGGCCGAAGGACAACCTTGTCCGGATGAACAGATAGAAAAGGAGGCTTTGAAGATAAAGCCTGGAGCTCACTCACCCGTCTAGCCGAGGTGATGGCTACCAGAAAAGCAGTCTTTAGAGTTAGAAGACGAAGAGGGCAATTGTGAAGAGGCTCGAAGGGAGCGCACATCAGGAATGTCAAAACCAGATTCAAGTCCCACTGAGGCATTACAAAAGGGACAGGAGGGAACGTGTGTGTAATGCCTTTGAGAAAGCGTGTAACCACAGGGGACTTGAAAAGAGAAGGCTGATCAGGAAGCCGCAAGAAGGCGGAGATGGCAGCAAGATAACCTTTCAGGGTGCCCAGGGCAGAGCCCTGCCGGGCCAGAGAAAGAAGGAAGAGGAGAACCTCAGAAAGAGGGGCGGAAAGGGGATCCACAGCCTTTGCTGTGCACCATGCCACAAATTTGTTCCACCGGCAGGCGTATACCGACTTTGTGGAGGGACGCCTGGCTGCCAGAATGATATCACAGACTTCAGGAGGCAAGTCAAATGGCATCAACTGCCGCCGCTCAATCTCCACGCATGGAGGTGGAGGCTGGACAGGTTCGGGTGGAGGACCGTCCCCTGCTGCTGCGACAGAAGATCCTCCCGAAGGGGCAGACGTATCGGGGGATCGGTCAACAGACTGAGTAGCTCGGGATACCAGTATCTTCGTGCCCAATCCGGAGCCACCAAGATGACTTGGGCCCGGTCGCGCCTGATCTTCTTCAGCACTCTGGGCAGAAGTGGTATAGGCGGAAAGGCGTACAACAGACCGCAACTCCACTCGTGACGAAAAGCGTCGCCGAGCGAGTGCCGCCTTGGAAATTCCAACGCGCAGAACTGCTGACATTGCGCGTTCTCTTCGGTGGCGAATAGATCTAACCAAGGCTCTCCCCACTGCTGAAAGAGGCCTTGCACCACTTCGGAGTTCAGACGCCATTCGTGATCCATCATGCACCGGCGGCTGAGTTCGTCTGCTCTGGCGTTCAGAGAGCCCGCCAGATGTTGAACCACCAGGGTGACGCCCTGGTGTTCCAGCCATGTCCAGAGGCGCAGAGCCTCCTGACAAAGGGTCCACGACCCCACCCCGCCCTGTTTGTTGCAGTACCACATGGCGGTGGTGTTGTCCGTGAACACCTGCACGACACTTCCCCTGACAGAGGGAAGGAAGGCTTTCAGTGCAAGCCGGATCGCTCTCAACTCCAACAGGTTGATGTGGAGACGAGACTCCGCCGGAGACCAGAGGCCTCTGATCTCCGCCTCTCCCATATGGCCACCCCAACCCAGGAGGGACGCATCCGTCACTACGACATGCTCCGGTTGGGGAAGGGAGAGGCTCTTGCCCTTGACCCACTCGCGGTCCGTGAGCCACCACTGCAACTGCTGTGCAGTGCCCTCCGAGATCAAGACATGGTCGGACAGGTTGCCGTGATGCTGGGCCCACTGAAACTTCAGGTCCCACTGCAGAGCCCGCATGCGCCGCCTGGCGTGATGCACTAGTAGGATGCAGGAGGCCATCAGCCCCAGAAGCCGCAACACTAGCCTGACCGAAACCCGGGATAGAGGCCGAAAGATGGGAATCAGGGCCTGTATATCCCGGACCCGCTGTTCCGGTGGATGGACCCGGAACTGCGCCGAATCGAGAACCGCTCCGATGAAGAGGAGCTTCTGAGAGGGACTCAAGTGTGACTTCGGCACGTTGATGGAAAACCCCAGCAAATGCAGGAGATCCGCCGTAGTCTGGAGGTGGGAGACGACTGCCTGGGGCGAGCCCGCCTTCAACAACCAGTCGTCGAGATAGGGGAAGACTGGGACCCCTGATCTGCGCAGATGAGCTGCGACCACCGCCATCACTTTCGTGAACACCCGAGGGGCACTGGTGAGGCCGAAGGGGAGCACGGTAAACTGAAAGTGCTCTTGGCCCACCGTGAACCGCAGGTAACGCCGGTGGGCCGGCAGGACGGGGATATGGAAATATGCGTCCTGCAAGTCCAACGCTACCATCCAGTCTCCAGGGTCTAGGGCAGCTAAAACCTGAGCCAACGTTAGCATCTTGAACCTTTCCTTTCGGAGGAAGGCATTGACGTTCCGGAGGTCCAAGATAGGGCGCAGGCCCCCCTTGCCCTTCTTGGGAACCAGAAAGTAGTGGGAATAACAACCACGACCTACTTCTGGACTCGGAACGCGCTCGACGGCCCCCTTGGCCAAGAGAGCCGAAACTTCCTCGCGGAGAAGATCCAAATGATCCCCCGAGATACGGTGGTGCTGTGGTGGCATGGCTGGAGGGGTCGTCTCGAAGGGGAGGGAGTAGCCCCTTCGGACGATTTGCAGCACCCACCTGTCCGATGTTATGGACCGCCAGTGGAGCAGGTGATGGCGAACTCTGCCGCCCACTGGCGTGGTATGGGCCTGAAAGCTCGGACTAGGAAGGCTTTGAGGCGGATGCTGCCGGGGTGGATGTGGGCTGACCACGTCGGCCTCCATTTCCGCCACGGCGGAAGCCACGTCCGCGACCGCGCGCAGGTTGGTTCTGCGGCTGGTGGCTCTGCGGACGTGAGGAGGCGCCCCTTCCTTGGCCACGAAAGGGGCGAAAAGCGGAGGTGTGCGCCCGCGGAGCCGAGAGGCCCAAGGACTTGGCCGTAGCCCGGGAGTCCTTAAAGCGGTTCAGCGCACTGTCCGCCTTCTCACCAAACAGGCGAGTGCCATCAAAGGGCATGTCCATGAGGGTGTTCTGGACATCCCCGGAAAATGACGTGGACCGCATCCAGGCGTGGCGGCGGAGCGCCACCGTGGTGGAAATCGCCCGACCTAGCGAGTCCGTGGTGTCAAGCCCACATCTTATGGCGTGCCGTGCTGCATCCCTCCCATCGGCCAGAGCCTGGGAAAGACGCGGCCGGACCTCCTCCGGACACAGGGGCAGCACGTCCTCCACCGTATCCCACAGGGAATGGGAATAACGGTCCAAGAGACAGGCGGTATTTAAGGACCGCAGGCCCAAACTAAGGGACGAGAACAGTTTCTTGCCAAACTGCTCGAGTCTCTTGGAATCCCGGTCCGGCGGAGCGGTCGGGAAGGAGGATTGGGAAGTAGAGGCCTGGATAACCAGACTCTCGGGGGTGGGGTGTTGGGACAGGAAGCTGGGGTCGCCCGGAGCAGGGCGGTGGCGCCTGGCAACGTTCCTATCCACAGGAGGAACTGTGGAGGGCTTGGACCAGGTGCCCTGCAGAACGTCAGTGAGGGCCTCGTTAAACGGCAGCAGAGGCTCAGTGGAGCTTGCTGAGGTTTGAAGCACCTCAGTGAGGATGTTGGTCCTCACAGCCACGGCAGGCAACTCGAGCCCAAGGGCCTCAGCCGCCTTGCGCAGCACCACAGAAAATGCTGCACCCTCCTCCGAAGCCACGGTCGGAGGAGAAGTGAATCCAGCGTCTGGCGAGGTGTCCAGCCCGCTGGCCTCCCCCAGTTCATCTGCCCAGTCCTGAGAAAGCTGTGACTGAACAGCCAGAGGGTCCTCGAACCCCTCCCAGTCGCCCCCTTCTTCCGATTCCTGATAAACAGGAGGAATGATCGGAACCGGACTGTAGAGATGGTAGGTCTCTAGCGGCGTCGGATGCGGCGTCGGCGGACGCCGTGCCGGCGTCGGGTCCGGATGAGGGCTAAACTGGGGCGTCGGCGTCACAGGCGTCGGCGTCGGCGGCGCCGGTGACGGCGTCGGTGGTTCAGGCGTCGGCGCCGGTGGAGGAGTGACAAGGTCAACCGGCGTCGACTGGGGCCCAGGCATGGGCCCCGCGGGGACCTGCGGCGTCGAGACCGGAGTCGTCGACGGCGCCGGGGCCGGAGCCGCCGGCACGCGAGGTCGCCCAGTCGAGCCCGCGGGGCCCGAAGGCGCGCCAGCGGGCGTCGACGGCGGGGCCAGGCTCCTCATGGCCGAGAGGAAGGCGCTGATCTCCGCCGGCGCCGCGTCAGCCCCAGGGACCGGAAGGTATGGGGGCGGACGCGGCACCTGCGGCTCCGCCGGAGCCGCGGGGGTGGAACCACTTGGACCCTCGGCCGAGTCGCGCGACCGGCGAGGGGAGTCCGAAGAGCGATGTCGCCTCTTGGACTTCTTTGAGTGCTTGGACTTACCCGACGACTTGGAGCCCGACGATCGATGGTGGCGTCGGCTAGGGCTCCGCGAGCGATCCTTGGACCTCCTCCTGGACCGGGATCGCGCACGACGCGGAGCCGAGTGGCGAAGCTCGAGAAGCTTGCGGGACCGCTCCCGCCTAGCCTTCGAAGTCAGGGCCTGGCAGTCGTTGCACGACTCCGCGTCGTGGTCGAGGCCTAAGCAATAGAGGCACCGGCGGTGGTGATCGGTCACCGACATCAGTCGATGACAGTCTTCACAAGCCTTGAACCCAGGCATCCTACCGGCACCAGATGTCGACAGACAGGGATCAAAAATGATCAAAAAGAGTTAGTCAAAAAAGACTAAAAGGGGTAGCTCTCCCGGATCTGCGCTTACTGGCGCGGAAAAAAGAAGAACTGACGTCAGCGCGCGAGGGCGGCGTCTAAGTACTCCGACGACGTCATCCCGGCGCACGACGCCGACGACGGACGCGGAGCCGCAGACGACGCCTAGCGACGCGCAAGGGGTATTGCTGACGAAAAATCTTCCGGATCCAGTCTGACGCCTGGGGATATTCTAAGGTGAGGAATCTAACTAACGTGTTTCTTTCAGATACTGTATTTATCCCAGAGGGGCTGCAGCCTGCAAGATGATGTAAATGCCCTAGGAGCAGGGCAAGTTAAGCACCCAACACAAGGTTCTGCAACTGCTCCAATACAATATTTGCCCTGGGGACATTAAATGACGGGGTTTCATGTTGACATAAATGTCCCTGGTGCAGAGCGAAGCAAGTGCTCAGTACAGGATCTTCAAGTGCTCCAGTACTATATTTAACCCCCAAGGTGAGGTGGGGTCAGGGCATAAGTTCAAGGGGATGCAGTTGGACGTACATGGCTCTTGTACATTTTGCCAATAAGTCCCCTTGGCGCTGTCATACTAGCTCCTATGTTGTAACTGTCCCAGTGTGAGGGGCGTAACTAGTGAATGCCAAGGAACAGTTACAAGCTGAATTACAATAAATATGCCTAGTGCCGTAAGTGCCCCAAGATGCAAGATGAGACAAATTCCACAATCCAAAATTCCTGCTGTATGTGTAAGTGTCATAGATGCAGGCAAAAGCCCCCTCACATCTGCAGTGTAAATGTGCGTAATTCAGGTGATGTAATTTCTCTCTATGCAAGTTGTAGTTAGTATGCCTGATGCAGGCAGGGGTAAGTGCAATTGGTGCAGGTTAAAAGTGTCCCCGTGCATTTTAAGGTAAGTGCAGGTTGAGACTAATCTTTCTCCTCCCGGAGCAAGGAATAAGCTTTCCCAAGAGTGGGACCCTCGGAACCCCTCTCCCTCACTCACCGGTGGGGGCAAGTTGTCCATGCAGCCGGCTCCCCATTCCTCCGCTCTGTGCGGTTCGCAGCGCCGGCTCTGTCTCTGCACGAGCTCCGCGTAGCGCTCAGCAAATCAACAGACCGTGACTTCAGCGCCTCGAGCCCGTGGAGCCGAGGATGGTGGAGCGCGCGCCGCGAGATAAATCAGAAGCCGGGTCCGCGAGATGGTCCGGCTTCTACCGGACAGTACACCGGGGTCAGTGCTTTTTCAGCATGGTCACCCTAAGATTGAGCATTACACCCTATTTGTGTGCTTTCCTGGCAGGTAAAATATTTAGCCCTGCAGTCGTGGGTCCATGCATTTCCGGTCCGCACGTACTTTACACTGACTGCGCATGACAATTCAGTCAGTCCAGCCCTGGCCCCTGCCCTTGCCCACCTGATGCCCCACCCTGAGGCTGAAGACCACACAGCTGCGCCGTGCGCAGGCTCAGTATGCAGATCTTCCGTAAAATGCATATGGTGTGGTATTTAAGTGACATATTGCCTCGCGCTACAAGACATAGAACTAGCCGCTAGGAGCAGTGTTATACTAAGTACATTTGGCTAAAAAGGGTTTCTGCTGTGAGTGGCACACAGGGTGCTTCGGGGTAACTCGGAGCGTCTTGCGCGGAATCGATATCAAAAGATTTTGGAAACATAATTTTTGTTGCCGGGGCTCCTGGTGCATGCACCTTGTAATATATGAGCAAGCATTGAGCGACGAGTCAACTTTAACACTAGGTCCCAGAGTTCCGACGGACCCTGTCTCATAGCTGCCAAAGTTTCAGATTGCTATGTGTGACATTTGCACAATTTCAGTGTAATTATGAGGGACATTTCAAGGACTATGAGTGACACTTTCTACCAAGCAAAATCAAGCAATGAAGAAGAGGGAAACATAAAAATATCAGAAATTACACCCATTTGAGCAATGTGAAACTCTAAAGAGATCTTAAAATGGCTGCAAAGCACCAGAAATTGAAGGAAACTAACCTAGTGCCCTTTTAAACTGATCGGGCAGTGACCACAGACACTTTTCATCAGGCAAGGCTCAGAAGAGTAAAGCTGGGGCATATGCATATGTAGATTACAGCCAGCCAGGGCACTGTTGTGTGTAAAACAGTATGTCCCCTTATGAAAGCATCCAAACATATGGCAGATGCAGACAGACCAAAAGAGAACTGGTTAAAGTTTGACACAGGTAACAAAAGGGGTGTGCAGGTTCAAATCATCAGATGATCTGTGTTGTGCGTGCACTGTGGACAGTAGGTACAGCGATGCCAGTCATACTCAAAGTTAGTCTGGAGATTCAGAGGGGCAGTCTAGAGTCGCTGCCATAAATCACATCAATCACCGCAATATAGAAATGTTGATCAGTAGAAAAGATGTCATTGCAGATGAGAAAGATCACAGTGTTTATCACCTGTCACAATATGTCCATTAAATAGCTGAAAAGAGATATGTGCCTTCAGTGTATGGGATAATGCCCTGATTGTAACATAGGTCCATTTACATACACTGCAATAAAATATAGCGTGCACTGTTTTAAATAGTTTTTGTGTATGTATTTAACAACAATGACTTTTCAAATTATGTTGATCAACGACACTAATGCATGTTACTATTTTCAGTGCGACAGTGCCTCAGGATTGTGAATGGAGAAGCAGAGGAGCTAATTAAATATAAAACAGATCTTGCTTTAAATTAATTTAGGAAACAGTCACTGTACAGGACCTATATTCGAGAAAAATACCAAACTTCCCCTCACAAAGCTCAATGTTAGCACATCTCAGTATGTACTTTCCCAATATCAATGAAAAAGTTCTCTTACCGTCACGGGTCAAGTGCCTGCTGACGAGACCCTGGACACTTTTCGGCAGCAGGTTGGTTGCCGGACTCCCATAACAGTTTTTAACCCTCTTATCCAATTCTTGACTTCCGCTTTCGGCGCTCCATAATGGAGGGCAGCGACCGTGGTCTGCAAGGCTGATTTGCAGACAGATTCAGGCCTTGAGTCAGCGCAGGCCGTAGCAATTTGAGTTTGCTGCCTGGCCCCAATCCGCGTCCAGTGATAGTCATCCAGGCCGCTCAGCTGTCCTGACTCCTGCGGGGACGTCCTGTGACAGACAGAATTCTCTCAGCTCCCAATTCCGGTTATATAGGAAATGACACGGGGAAGGGCAGGTAATAACAGCTGATAGCAGGGGGTGGCCCGGGCCGGTGCGAGCCGCAGCAGGCAGCGCTGAGAGCACCGCGGCCTGCGCCATGATTATTTGCAGCGCTTCTCCGCAGCACTGCCTCATCCTAGCCAGCCGCTCTAAGCAGTTCTGCCAAGTATCACGCATCAGGTGTGACGCTTACGCAATTCAGTGTGGTGTTCCGCATCACCGCTCTGAAATGCATTGTCACGCCTTTCATAGCTGCCAAGGTTTCAGATTGCTTATGTGACATTTTCATAATTTCAGTGTAATTATGAGTGACATTCAACGACTGAGTGACACTTTCTTGCAAGCAAAATAAAGTATTGAAGACGAGGGAAACATACATATCAGAAATTACACCCATTTGAGCAACAAGAAACTCTAAGAAAATCTTAAAACTACTGCAAAGCACCAAAAATGGAAGGGCACCAACTTCATTTGAGGGCCCGTAGTGGTAAATGAATGCAAAATTGGCAGTAAGATTTAACTGGTTTAATATTAAAAGTAAAAGCTAGTGAAGAAATGCACCACAGCTACAGACTCCGGACCCCTGCACACTGCCATTGCAGGGATAGCCTTGCAGCTGAGCAGTGACTCACACACTACAGCTCTCGACACCTCTCAGGCCATCTATGCTCTCTGTAGGTCTTGCAGGGCTGCTTGATGGTGATGGCGCTGTCTACTGACAGGCAGCCTTTCTGTTGTAGTCACTCTCCCATGGGTCATGTTATGGATGCAATCGGGCCCTCTTATCCAGACTGTGAAAAACGTACATGACGGGAGGCCTTTACTGGTAAGGGTGAAGTTAAGATCCATCTGGCCTGCTGATTATGTCCAGATGAGCTGAAGGGGGCAGCTGCAATTAGGTAAAACATCCTTTGCCGAACCCACCAATACTTATCACAGCACACCAACGTAAGTGTCATGCACAGCGCCCACACAAGGTCAAAGGAAAAATGTAAACGTAGAAGTTTTCATGTAAATTCACCCACTGGTGGTAGTGAAAAGTGACAATATGCCAAAACACACTGCAGGACTATTGATTGCACAAGCCCAATAACACGTGATCATTACGCAGCACTCCCTAGGCTAATGTTAACCCAAAGTCACCAGTCAATTGTACAGAAAGTCACAAATAGAGATTGTTTCCTAGCGACACAACCAAAAACTTTGCAGAGAAAATAGTAAATCTTAAAGCAGTCAGATGTCTGGCTTACCTGACTGGAAAGCGGGTTGCAAACTACTGTCTGTGCGCTGTTAGCACATGGTTTAGGCCAGTGAAGGTGTAACTGGCAGACAGTCCCTCACATACAATCCCGCTGCCATTTCTAGATCGTTCCTCAGGGTTCGACGGTGCTATGTGACTCTGTGCTGCCACCTGCACCCTCCAGGGCCTCCCGGGGACTGCGTCTCTGACGCCTCGGGATTTCTGTAGTCAAACTCCTGACAACAGCTAGCTTCTGGTAGTGAATGGCTTTGGTTCCCCAAAAATGAACGAGGAGGGCAGCTACTGTCACGATCCATAGCCGACTGCTATCTCAGGATGTACATGCGGCCTGAGCCTCCGTCCCAGACACTGTGACTACGGGAGCGGGCAGCGTCTTAGGGTGAGCCTCAAACTGCTGTACTACTGGCTGACGGAGAAGGAAGAGGAGGTTAACAATGCAATATGGTTCAGTGAGGAACTGTAATTGGGACAGTTCTTGGCCGCAACTCACTCCTTTGTGATTCTTAATGTAATCACACAGGAACCCGGATAATGCATGTCTGAAACCACGACGGCTCAACGCAGTGCGAGCAGGCGCAGGAGCTTGCAGGCGGCGCTCTTCCGTTTGAAACTATTGAGTCCTCCGCCGCTTCTCACCTACCTCACTTCCTATATTCTTACTTCAGGATGTAACGAGGCACTAACGGTCACATCCGGATTTAATCCTGGGCCCCCATGGTGTGCCATAGCAACCACTGCTGAGGGCAGGTGGTCCTGCCCCCGTCTTGATTGGAGCAGTGTGAAAGTCAGTCTTGTGCGTGTCTGTAAAGCTGCGCGGAGCAGCTGCGGATGCAGGAAATACGCTTATGCCCCTGAGCCAGGGCACAGGCACAACAGGCTAGCTCCCGGGCAGATTTGGTACATTGTAGCACTCAGCCACTCCAGAGCTGAGAGAACACATTTAACTATTATTAACTTACTGAGCCCAGCTGCGGCTGGCAGCACGTCTGCAGGGAGCAGCAGAGCCTGCGCAGCGTGCGCTGGCACCCTGCGTAGCCAGATTTTCAGAGTGGCATAAAGGGAAGGCTCGCAAAACAAGCTCCCTGTGCACGCCGCGATCCAAAAGCAGGATATGACGTCCCCAGCAATTACGTCAGGCTGATAGAGGCTGCACCGCGGGGATTGAAAAGCGCAATAATGCAGTTGGGTGAGCCTTCCAGCAGACTGCTGCAAGCCCCAAGCTTGCTGGAGCAGCACGCTCAAGCCACGGGCGGCGCCGCATCTGTGAGTGTAAGAGTAGTGTACAGTGCGCTTAGGGGGTCCCTGGAGCTCGGGGGCTGCGGGAGCCTTTGTTACGCCCCTGTATTTATGTGTTATAGAGGAGAGTCAGTGTATGTGGTGTGTAGTGGAATTATGTGGCTACCATCCAGATAATGTGAGCATTTAAGAAGTAGAGGTGCAGTTAGGATGGATGGGTTGGTGGAATGATAGCTATTTGTATGAATGCTTGAATGGATGGATGGCTGTACATGCATGGATGTCTGGGTGATCAGTTGAATGAAAAGATGGTAGGTGATGCATGGGTAGGAAAGTTACAGATGGTTGGTATGGAAAGAAAAAGATGGACACATAGGGAAAATATTTATAAAAAGGAAAGTTTTGTACTTTATTGGACCTTTGGTCAAGACTGGATGATATATCAGGCTACCTAGTGGTATAAAAATAAAATCCCATTTACAATTCAGAAGTTGGTGGTGGTCTTGTGCCCTTACCCCAAAACTAAGCTTCATTGTCAGCTGCTTGGATGCCTGCCTAATCTGCAGTCTTCCAACACAGTATTACACTTGGACGCTGGTATAACTAATTCAAATCTTAAATGCTGTGTTCCATCAAACCTTACAAGAGACAGTTACTAATTATGACTGATGAAGGAAAAGTCTGATGACTGGTCCCATTTATAGCACTTGCATGTGGTATTTTGTACGTTGCAAGGACACGTTGACTATGCCTTGTTGATTAACACAATTATGCCACTCTGTGGCATTGAGACTGCCAAATACAGGCCTATTTGTAAACTCTCTGGTGCATGACATGTACACAAAGGGCATGCTACATGTTTCTGGAGCCTTGCAACTTGTAACCGTGTGAGGGCAAGGAAGGGATGGCATGACTGGCACAGCAGGGGCAGCATTACCGTCTTTTTGTTCTGAGGACTGCAACATTTCCGAGTGAGCCTTCACAGCAGCAGCTTCCCAGTATCTCTGTTGCTTACTTGATTGGAAGACCAAACAGAAGATATCATATTCTGGGGCCGTATTACAGATGACTGCGCCAGCGCTATTTGTCACTGTGCGCCAGATTGTACGTCCAATGGCATTACAGAGGATCAGTCTGTAATGCGACGTGATGTTGGTGAAGACTTTGAACTCTGTGTTTATAAGCGTTTGCGTCTGTGTGCATATTGTATTAGCGCACAGACGCAAATGCACATAAGCACAGACATACTCTGGTGCACAGCGATAATTAGCGCTGGCGCACTCATCTGCAGTACGGCCCCAGAATGTTTAATATACTGCTTTAGTTCATGGGCTAGGCAAAAGTCCTTATTCTCTCACCAAACACCTGACCCATATATTCACTCAAGCACTACGAAGAAGAAATAAGGCTGCACTGCGCTCTGAAAAAATAATAGTCTAGCCTCACAAATCAAGCAGAAACATTTTGTATGCCTGGCAAAGTTGCAGATAACAGTTTCAGGTGTTCAGCATGTATTGTATTAAAAAGCACTCCTGCCGAACTTGTGATGCTGTACCTGCCCAGACAGCCCACCACCCTGCCCTACCTGAACAAATGGATCTCCAAGGCCATGCGCGTTGCCTGCTCCAGCTTTGCCAGGCCCAGTTTCACCTGCTGTTGCTGCAGCAGCATGGACCCCATGGTCTCGTTGCTGTCTTCCAGGGCCTCCAGCAGCTCAGCCAGCACCGGAGGCAGATGGAAGGCAAAAACTGGATTATTTTGACCAGCGCAGCACCCTTACTTTGTGACCCTAAGGGCGCCATATTAGTTAAGGTACTTTCAACGCTGAAGATAATCTGTTTAGGATGCGCCATCTTGGTTAAGGGATCGCAAACTGCGTAATCATGGTTGAGGGCTCACAAACCTAATACAGCAGCAGCAACACAAAACAAGTACTAGCGAAAGAAGTGAGACGGCTCTTAGCAGAGGCACTGTCACACAGAAGGCACACTTCATGCATTTAAGTTTACAGCATCCAGACGAGCCACCACTATTTTAATCTCACCACTGACTAATGAGAGAAATGGGGGCTTGTGGGCTGGTAATGAGAGAAATGCAGGGGTGGGCGGCTGTACATATGAGCTGGGCTTTACATTTGTTGCACAGTGATAAAGCATGGCATGCCGCGCTGCAACAATAAGAAAAAATTGTTCTCCCCAACAACAGATGAAGAATGCAAGCGGAAAGAAACTGTATTTAGGCGGTGCTACTCTGCGAAAAACTGAAGTGAGGTATCACTGCATGAACCACTTAGGAGGCAACAAAGAAAAGCGACATTGAACTGAACCAATGTTAAGCAGCAGGCAGGAGCAAACTCCTTTATCAATATAACAGGTCTTCCGGACAGCACATGTGCGTTCCCTAGGCTCAACCTAAAAAGCAATACAACTATGTATTTTTTTTTCCTTTTGACATTTACACCTACAACAAGAAGCACACAAAGCAGTCCTTTAAAAATATGCATCTCTTCTATGATTGCAAGAAATTGGACTAATATTTGGGGTGGACAACTATACATCTCAAGAAATATTCACAACTCGAGACAGCGTGGACCTTCAAAGTCACTAATTAACCTAAGCTCCACCAGCTGATAGGAATGGTGTAGATAAGACAGGCTTAATTTAGGGCAATGTGTGACTTATGTAACCACTGTCAGAACAGTAATAAAGTAAAAAACACCAAGCAATAAAAATACCAAACCGAATTATAAAAATAGAGTAAAATTTAATAATCCAAATGACACCAAAACAAGACTGATCCATTAAGGGATACATCAGATATGCATTTTAAAGATCAAAGTGATAATAGCACTGAAAAGGATTACACACCATTGATAGTCAATGGCCACAGTAGAGTTTTTCCTTGGGACTCAGTCTCTGAAATTGAAGTCAAAATCCTTCAGTGGGTCAAGCCCCCAGGCTGTATCCGACGGTGAGTTCCATGAGGCCCGGTACCTTATCGATCAGGGCCCACTGATTTGCTGCTGCGGCGAAGCTTCAAGTGGGAGAAACCACTTTCTTCAAACCAGCATGGCTATGCCGTGGGTGGATAGAATGGGTTTGTGTGTTCCGGTCCTCTTGAGAACTGGAAATCTAAAACCTTGTAGGTACCAACTTTTCAGAGGTGGTATGACAAGTGCAGTTAGACACAGCTCAGGTTTCCAGGACCTGAGAAACAACAGTTGGGAGTCATCAGCAGGTATCAAGTCAGGTCCAGTTGTTATTGGTCAGCTGGGCACTTCATGGAAAAGTCCTCTTGCAGCTTGTTGTGGCCCTATAGCTATACAGGTCAATAGGCGTATACTTTTTTGTCCCAGTTACAAGGGAAAGCAAGCCCAATCCTTCAAGGCTCTGCTCTAGTTACAGAAATCAGGTCTGGTCCTCTTTTCTTCTTCCACAGGTCCAAAAAGTGTGATTAAAAAGGGTGTCTTGAGGTTCCATATTAATGCTTGGTACCAACGAGTGTATTGCTCCTAATGGCGCTCAAAGCGAATGGGTAAAAGTTCCTAGGGTTAACCCTCCCCACTTTTGAAACTGTTCCTGTTTGCCCTTCTGTAAACAATCCCACAGTGCCCCCTCACTCTCAAAATCCAAGATGGAGAAATCCTTTACTCTTTATGCAGAGCCTGTGTGCACTGCCCTCCTAGATGTATGACCAGATAAATCAACACTCTCCTTCTCAGAGGTCACCCTACACCAGTTCTGGAGGTAGCATTTGGGGCCAGCCTAATAAGAAGGACATAAGCCAGGACCTCTCCAGGTGTTACCAAACATTTGCCTGTTACAGGGGACACCCCTTCGAAGTAAATTAGTTCCTGGACCAACCCCACTGGTCTTTCTGCCAGGGGAAGAGAAAAACAACTCCTGATTCCCAAGCCATTGTACCTGCCCTATGATCATTTTTCATACCATTCATCATGGCTTATTCCTGGCTGTGCCACTGCTTATGAGAGAATGCAGATTAGCCCGAGCAGCTTCAAGCAGGGAAAATTTAACTTTCTGAAATATACCGTTCCCTAATATTCATTAAAAATACGACTTCACACCATTGAGTTGGGATTTTAATAACTAATAGAAAATAGTTGTTTCATAATTTTTGTAGCTGGACTCTAACTGGTGATACCAACATTTATTTTTAGGTCTCGCCTAGCGCTGAAGCGCGAAAGCGCTGCATCGCTTTGAGAGGCATGCAGTATACAGTTATACACTATAGTGGGGGAAGCTCAGTTTAAGCTCCGCCCACTCTCCGCCCATCTTTTGGATTGGCTGAGATCGTAAATGCTGCCTTTTGATTGGTTTTTAGCTGGTTAGTCCCTCCTCCTGACGGCCATGTTCTGATTTGTATCCTTCCAAGGCTATCAGCCCCTTTACTGTAAAAACTATTTTGTTGCTGTAGCTCACCACCTTCCATTTCGCAGTCCATAACTTCTGGGGCCACCCGCACCCACCCCCGCACTCCCGTTCATGCCTTTTTGTCCGCCCGCACTCCCGTTTTAAATGCAATAGGACTCGCGTAAATGCAAGGTCTATTGCATTGCAAATGCTTGTTTATAAAATAGTCCCCTCCAAATGTCAGCAGCAGTTGCCTGGTTGTGGGCGGCAGCGCGCTTCACTTCCGCCTCACTCGAGCCTCCCTGGAGCCCACACCTTCCTTTAAATATCCATTTTAAAGCAGCTGCCCGGCGGCAGCATTGAAAGCAAAAGCGCACGCTCACTAGGAAGTGACGTTTCGCTACCTGTTGTGCCGTTGCTAAGGGTTTTCTCTCTAAATGGCGGAAGGAATTATTTATCAACCAAATGTCACGCAGCGCCTGTAAGCAAGTCTTCTAAAGCTAAAGAGGCGAAGAACCCAGTCACCCTAGAGCACGGGAAGCGCAAATTATAACTCAAGTAGGTTCGTTTATTGATTACTCAGTCTAGATAACCTCAAAAGACATCCAGCTATCCCATTCTTTTCGATGCCATGCAGAGCCATAGCTTTCTACTTCTTAAGCAACACAGCATACAAAACATGGCTCTGTTTTCCTAGTTCTACGAGTATTCACAGTTCTGTAACTCTTTTAACGACTGTCACCCCCGAAGGCACACAGCTGCAAGTCTCTGGCCCTCTACGCTATTGCCAGACATCGTCTGGAGTCCTCTATACCTATTGCCAAGTAGAGCACAAACATTATTCTCACTAGAGTTAGGTTCTGCTCCAGTGTCCGGTTTGGCACGCACATTTCACCACCTTCGAGGTGCCGGCAGCTTGCCCAAATAGAAAGCGAGGACTATAAGTGCAGTCTATCTGCAATTCTGCTCCAAATACCTTCATCATCAATGGCAGAATTATGAGTTAACACGTGACTGAACATTGCAAATAGTGGCTCTGCTGGTTATAAAAAATAATACTGCCAGACGGCAACTGTATTAACCACTTTTATGCATCTTTTATGCTGTGGACGTTGATGATGACATTTCTCAGAGGATGGTCTCAGAAAAGGGTTGCGGGAGCTTCCCTCTTGCATTTAAGAAGGTGAAAGGATGCACATTGAGTAAACAAGTGGGAAAATGCTGCCTTAAATAGAGAAACTCGATAACGTTGCTCATGGGGGTAATGCACTTTCTGGGGACGTTCGGAGTTGCAGACAGGGGTTCTTCTGCGGCTGGCTGCATATTGTCTACCATCTCAGGTGTTTCTCACCAGCAAAACCTGTTGCTCAGGCTCTCTTAGGCTCCCTGTGATCTCCCACTGTGCACTCTATGAGGGAGCAGGACTGCAATTTCTTCTAGCTGACTGGACAGCTTAGCAGGTTCACGCCCCTCATGGGGAGATCTTTGCACAGTGCGCTACTTCCTATCTTGTATGACTGCATTAGCCGTTGAGCCTTCTGAAGTCGATAACATGATATCCTTTGAGACTGCTGTTTCACGCGGTTATATTACTCTGCAAGACTCATGAACAAGTGAGGGAAAAGACCGTGACATATGCCCATTCAACCTCCCCACACTTCGAGAAGCTGAGTTTTTGTAAATGAAAGAGGCTTCCCTGCTCGGGAGATTTGAACACAGACATGGCTGCAAGGCCCAATGGTGGATGGACGTGGAGCGTGCACAGCTGGTAAAGGGTCTTGTGTCATACATCACACCTTTGGCCAGTTCTCGATTTGCACTCGGCAGCCAGAGTTGGATAGGGACAAAAAAAACCTAGGTACCAAAATTAAAATAGCCCCATTAGCAAATCAGGAAGCTGAAAGAAAGATGGACCACATTTGCAAATACAGGCAGGATGTTTAGATGTTTTGCAAAGTATCGGAGACTGAATGCATTTGTGCTTGCTGTAGACAGTTTGTGGTCATTTCGGAGAATGAACAGTAAAAACCACCCACCATACCCCAACAAAGGCCCACAAACAAGAAATAAGTATTGTCAAAGCCAATAGGTTTTGCCTATGCGAGATGGATTGGCTTTGTCAATATTTTTTAGACATGCTGCACAGCAGCACAAGCTACTGTGTAACATGGATTAAGTTAAAAATAAAAAGTGCTATGACGGTGCCAGTGCTGCCTGCTTCATACCATTATTATTTTCTTTACTTTCAGTCATGTTGCACAGCAGCCCGTGCTGCTGTGTAAAATGTCTAAAAACATTGACAAATCCAATACATCTCGCATAGGCGAAACCTATTGGCTTTGGCAGTGGCTGTTGTTTATTATCACATATGACAGCCCCTTCAAAAAACATAAGTTAAGGATGTACGCTGTACAAAAACCTCATTATTTGATTTAAACGATTATAATGTGACTCCATCTACAATAAGAACCTAGGCCACATAGAGGGTACACATGACAACTACCTTGCCTTTTAGTTCAATAATAGTATCGTTATCAGGGCTGAGGCAAGAATGTCTCATGTTTTAAAAACTTGACTTTTAATAAATATGGTCAGTGCAATGATTAATCTCATGTACTAAGGTGGAAAACTTCAGTGTTTTGAAGAAATACACTTTATACAGTTTTGAATACACCTTATATGTTGTATGTTGTTTGTTGAATGATTATTATGCCAAGTATTTCCATAGCTCGGATCATAATTGGGCTGTTAGAGCCAAGCCAGACTCTTGGTTTGGCTCGTGCTCAGCTCTCCCTGTTAATTTGTTAGCTATCCCACCTCTGACTGTCACTACCTAACTGGCCTCCTTAAGAACACACTGTTGATAAGATCCAGGGATATATCATGAGTTTCATGGGTCTTAATGCAGGCATGGATGTCACTTAAGGGACGTAGCTGCAACCCCTGGCTTGCCCTTTGTTACCCCTGGCTTGCCCTTTGCAACCCCAAACATTGCCTTTGCGACTCCTGACCTCAGCTGTGGCAAAGTCAGTGCCAGGAGCACAGGAGCAGCTGGGCCTTATGGAGGTTGGTTGCGGCACAACTTTCCGTGTTTTCAGACAGATTTTTCTTTTATTACACTCGTAGTGAATAATATGTTATTATTAACTATTAGTGTAATAAAAACATTGAGTACAGTTAGCTGGAATATGGCCCTATCTGGCCGCTGAAGTAGGTTAAAATGCTTTTATATGTTGTATGTGTGCTTGCAGATGAGTGTGCTTATGTCTGGCACTGTTGCGCTATATCCTAGTATAAGCATTTAGCTATGCAGCACATTAGTGTGGGTGCTGAATAACTTTCGCACTAGAAGTCAGGGTAAGTGCGTATCAATAAGGAAGTGCTTTTTGAGGCAGCAGAAGCCCTCTGCTGACATCAGCTAAAATGCCAAGTGTCTCAACTTCATATGGGTTAGCAGTTATTAAACGCAGTGGCTTCAGGGCTTTGGAGGTATATTGGGGCGGGGGTGTCACGGTACTGTTATGAATGTGCACATCCTGTAGGGGGGGGGGTGTTCGGCCTGCCCCATACCCATAGTGTCCTTTACGCATCTGTGTGCTGCATTCATTCACGCTCTCCGGACGGTCCATTTATCTCACAGCCACCTTTATTTAATGAAATCTAGACTTCCGGCCTCAGAGTCTGTTAATTGCAGTCTGGCGCTGCGCAATTCGCCTGATTTCTTGACCTTGTTCTTCAAAGAATTGAATTTCTTTACAACAGAGTCCTCGGCCCCCTCCTGTGCCACTGCAATCGATCTCTTCCAATAACATGCCAACTTTATATCGGAAAATTCATAGAGGATTTATTTAGGGTCTCCTAGATTTATAGTGGGGGCTGCTAACCATAGGTGTGGAATATCCGAAAAACGTGCTGCCACATTTCAGAAACCTTCAGGCCTCTGTTAGAGCAAACTGGGCTTTTAAAGGGACGTAAATATAATGCTTCTTAACTTCTCTATCAAACACATTCTCATGCCCACATTTTCTATCAAATGCATGCACCCAATTTATACTAACACACACATTTCGCTTGCACATGCTTTCAGACACCCCTCCCTTCTCTCACACAGATTCACCCTCACAGACACACACTCGCTAAAGCTCTCTCACGCACACTCACAGCTTGCTCTATCTGATACATTCCATCACCGGTGACCCTCAACATTTTGAACAGGTGAAAAAAAACAATACCTTTTTCCATTCTTCATTCTCCCCTTACATATGTTGCTTTAGGCAACCCCCAACTTTGGGAAGAATTCCATGTTAAATAACAGTAGATGTTGCACTGCCCAGTATAATGTGCTGCATGGCTAAATACTTATAAGGTCCCAAAGGCGAGACCGATTGCATTGCAAATGCTTGTTACAATAGCTTCCCAGTGTTTCCCTTTGGGATAGCAAGAGCCTTCTCACAGTACACATAGCTTTTGGGTGCAAGACACTATAAGGGCATGTTAACTATATATTTCTACTGTTAACTGTATATTACTACTGTTCTACTTTCATAGACCATGCACACTGATTTGTGGGTTATACAGCCTAAACAGGAGTGACTTTTTGATATTCAAATGAAATGATTTTACCTAACAAAAAAGGTTTGTTGAATGAATGCACAGTACATTTTTACAGTGCAGCAGTCAGGAATACACAGGGTAGGCTTGAAGCAATGTTTGCCCTGCTGCTTTAGTTGATGGCCCTATAGGCACTGCAGTCCTCTAGTGCCATTACATTTCCGGACCCTGTGTTCACTTTCTACATCATATAGTAGGGACATCCAAGCAAGTTAAATATTCCAATGAGAAATAAGCCAAATTAACCATATCTAAGAGGGCACACAGGCACTCTACTAGCAGGGCTAAATTGCACAGAGTTGTAAAGCCAGCAAAGCAGATATGGGAAAAATCTGGAGGGACGCCACACAAAATATGGTCATTTCCTACAATGATTATTAAAAGGAAGCATAATTGTTACAAATGAATATAGGGAATTTTACACACATACCTTTTCATGTGCCAACACTTGGCTGTTTCGGATTAGTAAACATAACCAAATGATTTTTGTTTCTGGTTCAGCCCCAGTGTCAGGTCTCTCTTTATTACGAGAGATGTAAATCTTCACTTTTTAGTCTACATTGAGCATTCTGGGACTTTTAGTTACTCTTTTAAGATTGACGGTATGGCTGAAAAATTGCTGCATGCAAAGCGCTCTTGTAGTTTAAAATAGAAGACTGACTGGCTTGGGAACACTAAAAGTGCTGTGTGAAAATGAACAGTGTAATGGTCAACAACCCAAAGAGAAGCCTGACATTCAAATACCTGCAGCGCAAGCTTGACTTTAACAAATAAAAGTTACGGTCAGAGTTTATAAGGTGTACTAGGCGCTTGCTTCAAAGTGAATGGCATGCCAAATTCAAGGGTAAACATTGCAAGCAAAAAAAATAATTGAAAGCTAAAAAATATCCTTAGCCTCAATATGTTATTTGTTTTTAGGTGGTGGATACTGCCTCTACCTGGTCTGGTTAGTGACTAGCAGCCAATCTTGGGTGCTACTGGTTGCAGCACATTCTCCCTTTGCTCCATAGCATTTTGTATTTCACATTTAGAAAACATTTGAAATGGGTAAGTAACAAGACATTTCCATATTGGTTAAGTGAACACAATATTTTTTTCAAACAATGTGTACCAATCTTTCTGTTTTCCAATATCTTTTTGTATGGGGGTAGCAAACAACATTGCTCATGCATTAATATATCTTTGTCCCCACTTTTCAAAGGTTTCCTTTTAGCCACTGACCAGTTTAAATGGCCTTTTATTTGTTAGACGCCTACAGTCTTGTTTTGCATTTTTGATATAATTTCACAGCTTTCACATCTGCTTCCTTTGAAGTATACCAAATATAATGGCCTGTACAGCCTGTAATATTTGGTAGCCCCTATTTTTCTGAAGATTGAACTTGCCAGGATACAATTTGACATGGCCTTATGTTGGCTGTATGAACACATTACTTTTTCTACCAGATAGAATCTTTGCTTGAGTTTTCCAACATCTTTCTCTAAAGTGATACCACATATTACAGCTCATGCATTTCTGTAAAATCTGATTTCCCCTACTTCTCAACTCAAGTTGCCTTTTTTATACCATACTGCTGTATCTTTTCATATTTTTGATTTCATTCCACACGCTTTCACATCAGGGTCCTTTTGGGGATATTAAATATAATGCTTTATAAGGGCTGTAATATTTGGTGTTCCCTATGTTTCTCTGGTTAGAGCTTACCAGGATTAAATTTGACATGGCATACTTTGGGCTCCATGAACACAGTATATTCCTGCCAAATAGCACCCGTTACTGTGTTTTCCAACATCTTTTACTGTAGGGATATCACATATTACTGCTCCTGCATTGCTGTAATTTCTGCTATCCCCTAATTTTCAATGGTTACCTTTTAGCCACTGACCAATTCAAGTTACCTTTTATATGATAGTAGATTACACTAATTCTTTGCATTTTTCATTTGATTCCACAAGCAATCACATCTGCTTCCTTTCGGAGATACCACATATAATGCCTTGTTTGGGCTATAATTTTTGGTATCCCTTATATTTCTTGGATTAGAGCTTACCAGGATTCAATTTAACATGGCATTCTGTGGACAAAGTATTTTCCTGCCAAATATCACCCTTCCCTGTGTTTTCCATAATATTTGACTGTGGGATACCACATATTATGGCTTCTGCAGTGCTGTAATATCTAGAATCCCCAACTTTTCAAGCGTTACCTTTTAGCCACATATCAACTTAAGTTGCCTTTTATTTGCTAGCAGACTGCTATATCTTTTCACATGTTTGAATTCACTGCGCAACCTTTCACATCTAGTTCCTTTGGAGGATGCCAAATATATTGTCTCATAAGGGCTATAATATTTGGTATCCCCTATGTTTCTCGGGATAGACCATACCAGGATTCAATTGGACATAACATTCTGTTGTCTGGGTGAACAAAGTATTTTCCTGCCAAATGGCATCCTTCCCTCCGTTTTCCATAATATTGTACTATGGGGATACCACATATTACAGCTTCTGCATTGCTGTAATATCTGGTACCATATATAATGGACTCTACCGCCTATAACATTTGGTATCCGTTGTGTTTCTCGGGTAAGAACTTACAAAGATTCAATTTGACGTGGTCCAATGTTGGATGGCTTAGCACAGTATTCATTTGCCAATAAGCGCCCTTCCTTTTGCTTTCCAACATCATTTACTATGGGGATACCAAGTATTTGGGCTCACGCATTACTGTAATATCTCGTATCCCCTACTTTCCATGGGTTACCCTTTAGCCATTGACCACTTGAAGTTGTCTTTTATTTGATAGCAGATTACAGTATCTTTTCACATTTTGTACATCATTTATTAGGAATTTACATCCAGTTCGCTTACGGGATACCAAATATAAAGCCTATATGGCCTATAATATTTGGTATCCCCTGTGTTTCTCAAGTTGGAAATTACCAGGGTTTAATTTGATATAGTCGTATGTTGAATGGGTGAGCACATTGTTGCTATGCGAAGTAGCACCCTTTTTTCGCTTTAAAACATCATTTACTATGGGGATACCAAATATTATGACCCACGTATTGCTGTAATATCTTGTATCCCCTATTTTTCATTGGTTACCCTTAAGCCATTGACAAGCTGAAGTTGCCTTATGTTTGATAACAGACTTCAATACCTTCTCACATTTTTACATCATTCCACAAGATTTTACATCCGGTTCCCTTAGGGGATGCCAAATTTAATGGCCTTTACCGGGTACAATATTTGGTATCCCCAGTGTTTCTCGGGTTAGAAGTTACCAGGATTCAATTTGACATTGCCTTATGTTGGATGGAGGAGCACAGTATTTCTATACCAAATGGCACCCTCATTTTGCTTTCCAACATCATTTACTAAGGGATACCAAACATTATGGCTCAGACATTGCTGTAATATCGCGAATCCCCTATGTCTCATGGGTTACCCTTTAGCCATTGACCAATTGAATTTGCCTTTTATTTGATAGCAGACTACAGTATCTTTTCTCATTTTGTACATCATTCCACAAGATTTTGCCTCCGGTACCCTTAGGGGATACCAATTTTAATAGCCTTTACGGCCTATAATATTTGATATCCCCAGCGTTTCTCGAGTTAAAAGTTACCAGGATTCAATTTGACATCGCCTTATGTTGGATGGAGGAGCACAGTATTTTCATACCAAATAGTACCCTTCTTTTTGTTTTCCAACATCATTTACTAAGGGGATACCAAATATTATTGCCCACGCATTGCCATAACATCTTGTATCCCCTATCTTTCATGGGTTACCCTTTAGCCATTGACCAATTGAGTTTGCCTTTTATTTGATAGCAATCTACAGTATCTTTTCACATTGTGTACTTCATTCCACAAGATCCTGCATCCGGTACATTCAGGAGACACCGAATATAATAGCCTATATGGACTATAATATTTGGTATCCCCACCGTTTCTCAGGTTAGGAGTTACCAGGATTCAATTTGACATCGCCTTATGTTGGATGGAAGAGCACAGTATTTCTATCCAAAATAGCAACCTTCCTTTTGCTTTCCAACCTGATTTACTGTGGGGATACCAAATATTATTTTTCACGTGTTGCGGTAATATCTCGTATCCCCTATGTTTCATGGGTTACCCTTTAGCCATTGAATAGTTGAATTTGCCTTTTATTTGATAGCAGACTACAGTATCTTTTCACAACTTGTAGATCCTTTCACAAGATTTTGCATCGGTACCCTTAGGGGATACCACATTTAATAGCCTATACGGCCTATATTATTTGGTATCCCCAGTGTTTCTTAGGTTAGAAGTTACCAGGATTCAATTTGACTTCGCCTTATGTTGGATGGAGGAGCACAGTATTTCTATACCAAATAGCACTCTTCCTTTTGCTTTACAACATCATTTACGAGGGGGATAGCAAATATTATGGCTCACGCATTGCTGTAATATCTCGTATCCCCTATGTTTCATGGGTTACCCTTTAGCCATTGAATAGTTGAGATTGTCTTTTGTTTGATAGCAGACTACAGTATCTTTTCATATTTTATACATCATTCCACAAGATTTTGCCTCCGGTACCCTTAGGGGATACCAACTATAATTGCCTATTCGGCCTATAATAATTGGTATGCCCAGTGTTTCTCGGGTTAGAAGTTACCGGGATTCAATTTGACTTTCCCTTATGTTGGATGCTGGAGCACATTATTTCTATAGCAAATAGCACCCTTCCTTTTGCTTTCCAACATCATATACTAAGGGGATTCCAAATATTATGGCTCAAGCATTGCCATAATATCTTGAATCCCCTATGTTTCATGGGTTACCCTTTAGCCATTGACCAAATGAGTTTGCCTTTTATTTGATAGCAGGCTACAGTATCTGTTCACATTTTGTACTTAATTCCACAAGATTTTGCATCCGGTACCCTTAGGGAATACCAAATATAATAGCCTATACGGCCTAAAACATTGGGTATCCCCAGTGTTTCTCGGGTTAGAACTTACCAGAATTCAATTTGACTTTGCTTTATGTTGGATGCAGGAGCACTGTATTTCTATACCAAATAGCATCCTTCATTTGATTTCCAACATCATTTACTAAGGGGATACCAAATATTATGGCTCACACATTGCCATAATATCTCATATCCCCTATTTTTCATGGGTTACCCTTTAACCATTGACCAATTAAATTTGCCTTTTATTTGATAGCAGACTACAGTATCTTTTCACATTTTGTACATCATTCCACAAGATTTTGCATCCGGTACACTTAGGATATACCAAATATAATAGCCTATTCGGCCTATAATATTTGGCATCCCCAGCGTTTCCCGGGTTAGAAGTTACCAGGATTCAATTTGACAACGCCTTATATTGGACGGAAGAGCACTGTATTTCTATACCAAATAGCACCTTTGCTTTTGCTTTCCAACATCATTTACTATGGGGATACCAAATATTATGGCTCACGCATTGCTGTAATAGCTTGTATCCCCTATGTTTCATGGGTTACCCTTTGTCCATTGACCAATTGAATTTGCCTTTTTTTTATAGCAGACTACAGTATCTTTTCACATTTTTTACATCATTCCACAAGATTTTGCATCCGGTACACTTAGGGGATACCAAATATAATAGCCTATTCGGCCTATAATATTTGGCATCCCCAGCGTTTCCCGGGTTAGAAGTTACCAGGATTCAATTTGACAACGCCTTATATTGGACGGAAGAGCACTGTATTTCTATACCAAATAGCACCTTTGCTTTTGCTTTCCAACATCATTTACTATGGGGATACCAAATATTATGGCTCATGCATTGCTGTAATATCTCGTATCCCCTATGTTTCATGGGTTACCCGTTAGCCATTGAATAGTTGAAATTGCCTTTTGTTTGATAGCAGACTACAGTATCTTTTCATATTTTGTACACCATTCCACAAGATTTTGCCTCCTGTATCCTTAGGGGATACCAACTATAATTGCCTATACGGCCTATACTATTTGGTATCCCCTGTGTTTCTCGGGTTAGAAGTTACCGGGATTCAATTTGACTTTCCCTTATGTTGAATGCGGGAGCACAGTATTTCTATAGCAAATAGCACCCTTCCTTATGCTTCCCAACATAATTTACTAAGGGGATACCAAATATTATGGCTCACGCATTGCCATAATATCTTGTATCCCCTATGTTTCATGGGTTACCCTTTAGCCATTGACCAATTGCATTTGCCTTTTATTTGATAGCAGACTACAGTATCTTTTCACATTTTGTACATCATTCCACAAGATTTTGCATCCGTACCCTTAGGGGATACCAAATTTAATAGCCTATACAGCCTATAATATTTGGTATCCCTAGTGTTTCTCGGTTTAGATGTTACCAGGATTCAATCTGACTTCACCTTATGTTGGATGGGAGAGCACAGTATTCCTACACCAAAGACCACCCTTCCTTTTGCCTTTCTACATCATTTACTAAGGGGATACCAAATATTATGGCTCAGGCATTGCTGTAATATATGGTATCCCTTAGATTTCGTAGGCTGCCATTCAGCCATTGACCAGTTGAGGTGGACATTTATTTGATAGCAGACTACTGCAGCTTTCACAGTTTATTCATCATTCCACAACATTTTACATCCGATTCCTTTAGGGGATACCATATATAATGGGCTATGTCATCTATAATATTTGGTATTCCCTGTGTTTCTCTGGTTAAAACTTAACAGGATTTAATTTGACATGGTCTTATGTTGGATGGGTGAGCACAGTATTTCTATGTCAAATCGCACCCTTCTTTTTTCTTTTCAACATTGGTTACTATGGGGATACCAAATATAATGGCTCACGCATTGCTGTAATATCTTGTATCCCCTATGTTTCATGGGTTACCCTTTGGCCATTGACTAGTTGAAATTGTCTTTTATTTGATAGCAGACTACAGTATCCTTCTACATTTTCTACATCATTCCACAAGATTTTGCATCCGTACCCTTAGGGGATACAAATTATAATAGCCTTTACGTCCTATAATATTTGGTATCCCCAGTGTTTCTCGGGTTAGAAGTTACCATGATTCAATTTGACTTTGCCTTATGTTGGATGCGGGAGCAAGGTCTTGCTATACCAATAGCACCCTTCCTTTTACTTTCCAACATCATGTACTGTGGGGATACTAAATATTATGGTTTACACATTCCGTAATATCGCGTATCCCCTATGTTTCATGGGTTACCCTTTAGCCATTGACCAATTGAATTTGCCTTTTTTTTTATAGTGGACTGCAGTATCTTTTCACATTTTGTACATCATTCCATAAGATTTTGCATCCATACCCTTAAGGGGATACCAAATTTAATAGCCTGTACGGCCTATAATATTGGGGATCCCTAGTGTTTCTCGGTTTAGATGTTAAAAGGATTCAATATGACTTCACCTTATGTTGGATGGAGGAGCACAGCATTCCTATACCAAAGACCACCCTTCCTTTTGCCTTTCAACATCGTTTACTAAGGGGATACCAAATATTATGGCTCAGGCATTGCTGTAATATCTGGTATCCCGTAGATTTTGTAGGCTACCATTCAGCCATTGACCAGTTGAGGTGGACATTTATTTGATAGCAGACTGCAGCAGCTTTCACAGTTTAAACATCATTCCGCAATATTTTACATCCGATTCCTTTAGGGGATACCATATATAATGGGCTATGTCATCTATAATATTTGGTATTCCCTGTGTTTCTCTGGTTAGAACTTAACAGGATTTAATTTGACATGGTCTTATGTTGGATGGGTGAGCACAGAATTTCTATGTCAAATAGCACCCTTCCTTTTTCTTTTCAACATTGGTTACTATGGGGATACCAAATATTATGGCTCATGCGTTGCTGTAATATCTTGTATCTCCTACATTTCTTGGCCTACCATTCAGCCATTGACCAGTTGAGGTGAACATTTATTTGATAGCAGACTAACGCAGCTTTTCACAGTTTATACATCATTCCAAATCATTTTACATCCGGTTCCTTTGGGGGGTACCATATATAATGGGCTATGCCATCTATATTATTTGGTATCCCCTGTGTTTCTCAGGTTAAAACTTACCAGGATTCAATTTGACATGGTCTTCTGTTGGATGGGTGAGCACAGTATTTCTAGGCCAAATAGCACCCTTCATTTTGCTTTCTAACATCGGTTACTATGGGGATACCAAATATTATAGCTCACACATTTCTGTAATATCTCGTATCCCCTACATTTCATGGGCTGCCATTCAGCCATTGACCAGTTGAGGTGGATATTTATTTGATAGCAGACGACAGTAGCTTTTCACATTTTATACATCATTCCGCGAGATTTTGTATATTTGTATATATTTGTGAAGTAAAAGCATGCACACTAAAATCATGCGTAGTAAAGGTATTTGCGAAGTAAAAACTTCGAAGTAAATACCTGCGGAGTAACGGTATGCTAAGTAACATCATATATTTGTCAAAACCAGGCTGGGATCCCCCCCGAAGTCCCCTCATATTGGCCATTCTCCCTATTAAACGTAGACTATAAAATATTAGGGAAGTCCGTGGCTAATTGGCTGCTCCCTGTTGCTAACACCCTAGTGCACGTAGATCAATGTGTGTTTATTCCAGAATGCAATTCTTTTCTCAACATACGATGACTACTTAATCTGATGAAACCTGGCTTGAGTGAGACAGGGGAACAGTTGGTGGTGTCACTTGACTTAGATAAGGCGTTTGAAATATTGGGGTGGGATTACCTTCTGGCGACTCTGGAGGAACTCGGCAGGCGGCCGGGATACCTTAATTAGATATGCACCCTCTATAAGAACCCGAAAGTAAGAGTCAGGATGGTACAGTTAATAATTGAAAGGTAGAGAAGTGTGATAAGTGGCACAGAGAGGATGAAAACGGGGGAGAAGAGAACCAAGTATTGAGACAGAAGAGAACAAACCATTCAAAAAAACGCAAATGTGGACAAAACTTCTACATGCATTTGTCCCTGTGCTAATAAAAAAATTGACCAAAGTAAACTTGCAGGGAAAATGTCTGCAACATTTTTCCATCTGAACCACATTTTATTAATGCATTTGGTGAATGAGGAAGTTTAGCTGGGCAGAAACTTTGCAATCCTTATGAATAGTAGCAATTGTGAAAGTCGCAAAAATTACAGTGGTATAAAAAAAAAACTTGGCAGCCCTCTTCATCACATGCCGACTTTGGGGCAGATTTACAAGCCCCTTGCACCACTTTTGCATCACTTTTAACATGGGAAAAGTGACGCAAAAGTGGCACAAGGGGCTTGTAAATCTGCCACTTTGTCTTAACCTTTATTGAGAGCTCCACTACCTTTTGGTGCATCATAAATACACCATACATACATATAAAATACATTTCTCTCCTACTTGAAACTGTGTGACTCACTGACTTGTTTGATACATATTGATGCACCAATAAGAAATTAGTTAATATGGGGTGACTAATTGCTAAATATCAAATGTGTTTTCCCTTCTGTATCTCTCTCAGGACTTTATTAAAAGTGAGCTGATAATTAAAATGTGTTCACAAATTGTGGCGGTTTGCTATCGTGATTTATGCGAGGTGAAACCTGCTGCAAATTGTGGGACCGAATAAAGCACATGCCATGTTTGTTCACCCCAGTATGGAATAGCATGAGCTTTTCACATGACATTCTACAATTCAAGGTGCCTTACTCGTGCCATGCACAAATTGCATACCACCTCATTTGTGCACCCATTTTGTGCAGCCCTATCGTAATTGAGGCCTTAATCTTTCTTCTTCTCTTTGTGTCTCGGCTAACTGAATGAGGGCTGACACATGTCACAAAGTAGCCATTTGGTCACCGTGGGTATGAGCAGGACCAGCCCCAAATTCCTCATAGAGGATGGGCTAATTCCACAGACCCATGTTCCACACCAAAGCTACGCTGCTGTCTGCCCTTTGATTCACTTCTGGAGCTGCTTCTCCTTTTTCGGAGAACTTAATAAGTTGTATATTAAGCCCTGCTCCTACAGCCCTTCCCTTTTTTCACTACCCTTGTCTCTGGTTCATGTCACCCCTGTCCTTTACACCCAATTTCTCTCGGCCTTGCCCACCTCTCCTAAAACTGACACATCACCTGTAACTCTCATGTCCTATTAGCACCCATCCTTCTGCACATAACCACCTTTTCCTGTTTATGACCAAACAGCAAGCTGTGGATTTTGAAGCTTTTTTGGAAGTTAAAGAAAAGCTCATGATTTATTTTAAGTAAGTAAATCTTTAATTCATGATTAATTAAAATCTTTGCAACAAAATACATGATAAAACACCTATACAACACACATAAAACGACTAATTTGAACTAATTTGATAGCAGTAAGATCAATAAAAATCTATTTAAAAGCATTTAATGTTACTTTAAAAAGTAAAATAGAACATCTGTACTGGTGCGGGCATTAGTAAGCAATAAAACATTAAAGTGCAATATATCAGTTCATAAATACCCTTTTTCTAAAAATTAAGACAAAAGTTAATTGCTGGAAAAAAGGTAAGTAAACCGATAGAGCAGTTGTCAAGGGGGTCGAGTTGGTGCAGTTCAAAGTTGAAGTGTGCTTGTTCCCACCTTCGAGGTTTGAGCCTAGCTACGGGCAATTGTAAGCGTTTAGGAGTGTTAATGCCCAAGTGGTGACTTCTCAAGTAGCTCTTGCATCTCCACTGGCTACTTACTGCTTAGTCGCAGCCCTCTTTTCAAATCTCTGAAGGAATTTGATCATGGCACAGTTCAGACTGATATCTGTAGGGTCAAAGCAGGCTAGCACCGCCTCCCTGCATCACCTTATGACAGGTTTCTCCACTTCCTGCACAAACGCTCACGTAGATCCCCCATACTGGTGTGGTACAGGCATAAGACGTGGACGATGTTCTCCAGTTTTTGCAGGTATAACCGGCAACTGGCTTGCTCTGGCATTCTTCTCCATGGGAGGAGTGCTTTAATAATGGTTATAAACCCAGCCTGTACTTCAGGAAATGCACCTTGGCCCAATTGCAATAGGTTTAGCCAAGGTAGCCCTGTGATTTTAACATGGTGTAGTTTTGAAGTGTCATCCATCCATTACTATGTTTAGACAGTTTATCTTTATCCTAAAAAATAGATGCCAACTGTGCTCTAGATTTGGTTAGTTTTCTAAGCTCCCGGTGGACTAGAGATAAGTCACAAACATTTGTTAAGCTTTGTGAACTCAATGCCTGATTTACATAGACATGTGCGGGGAGCTCGGCCTGAGTTCCAGTTCTTGCCAGAGGTGGCCGCCCAGGAAGCCCTCTGGAGCCTTCCTAAACTTGTGGCAACAGGACACACAGGCCACCTTCCGAGCCCTTGACTGTTTGGAGATATCAAATTCCAGCCTTATTTGAGCAGGCGATGTGTACGGAGGTAGTTGGAAAATTCACCCTTATATTTTGAGAATCATTCTGTCCAGATTTGCACTGTCCTGGCCCTGAGAGCAAAGAGCCTTCCTCCCATATGACAAGGTGGGAAGGATCATAGCTTGTGCTAACTGTAAGATGGGGGTAAGCGTGGGGTATTTAAGCTTGTTGCAAAGAGACCGAAAAAAAAGCCCAACACTTTGCCCTTCTTCCTGATTTCCTCCAGTTGGTCGCTATAGCTTCCATTCCCATTGAAATAAACTCCAGGGTACTTGAAGCTTTTTACTGATTCAATTCTTTCATTCCCCAGATGCCAGGTATGCTTCTGTTTCATTCTTCTTTGCACTGGTAATAGTTTTGTTTTTTCTGTTATTCACAGTAGGTGAGGGTTTCATTCAACAAGCGCTGTAGGCCGACCTTGGTTCTGTTTGCAAGGACTAAATGATCTGCATACAGTAGGTTTGATAACTGGACGCCCACCACTTTGGTGAGTTCACTTCATTTAGTGAGGGTGTAAGGTCTGCAAGGAACAGGTTAAACAAGTTTGAGGACAAAACACATCACTGTTTCAACCCTTGCGTGGTTTTTATTTTCCATGATAAATGGGAGCCATCCCCTACCTTGATCATGACCCAGGTGTCTGTGTGCAGTATTTCCAGGGCTCTTAACAAACCATTTGGCATTTTTAGGTTTGCCAATTTCCTCCAGAGCCTACCCCAATCTACTGTATCAAAAGCAAGTTTAAAATCAATTAAACCAAGGTGGACAGGGTTTGTATTCATTTTTGTAGAATAAATCAGCAACAAAGCACCATGATGTTTGTTGTGTTCCTTGTTTGTTTGGTAAAGCCTGGTTGATTTACAGGAACCAGTAAGTATGCCTCAGCCCAATGTTAAAATTCCTCCAATAGGTCATCTGCGTAGTATTTTACATTGTTATCAATTAAGGTTATTAAACAGTAATTTCTGGGGTTGCCCTTATACCCCCTTGTATTTTGGGGCAAGATTTGAACCTCTCCATGAGGAAGGAATACTATGGAGCTAAACGGGGCAAGTTGAGCTGTCCAGAACAGTGGGTCCTCCCTGTAAATGGCTGGTCGAATGCCTTTCGAGCCCAGTGCCCCTTGGGGCCCTCTCCCTTTGTGAGGTTTGAGATGTGCTTGCCGGGTCAGGGTCATCTAATTTGCACCTTTGCTGTTCCTCCAGTGCCCCTTGATTATAGTGACAGCTCAAGAAATGATACCAGATTGTCTCAGAGTTGTTGGATGCTGCCGATCTTGGGAGGAGCCGGTTGATTTGTTTAATGTTTGCCAAAAGGAGGTGGAGTTGTTTTCTCTTATGTCATGCAGCAGCTTAGCCCAGAATGAATCCTGAGTTGCCCTTTGAAGCTGCCATTTTGCCCTTTTTTAATTGTTTCCTTGAAGCCCCAAGATCTTTCAGAATGACAGGGTCCATAGGTGACCTTTTGAGGGCTTGGCAGAGGCGGTTGGCTTCCTTTTTGGCCATCCAGAATCGGGGTTACACTGCCTCCTCTCCTTTCCAGGGAGTTGACCTTAATCTCCTGATGTTGCCTGTTTATTGAGACTAACTTGACTGGTTTTTCAGTCAGATCTGTGAGTTTTATAGTGAATCTTTCCCAGCTGATCAGTGGGTTTTCACCAGAGGCGAATGTGCATTTTATGCATTTGAGGTCTATCGTGTAACCTGGAGTTCCATTATCCTTTGCGGGTACGAGTGCTTCTAAGCCTAAGTATAGAATTATTTCTTGGGACCGGAGGTCACTTTCCAATTTCTTGCCATACTCATAAGCACTAACAACTTGCAGTAGTGAGAAACTTACAAATGTGTAGTGAATGAGTGATGCACCAGATCTGGACAGAAACGAAGCCTTCTCCACTCGCAGCCCTGTTGTCATGCAGGCTCAGTATCTCCATTGCATGCTCTTCTGACCTTCAAGGCAGACGCAGGCCTGCGAACTATGCGGGAGGTCCTGGTAGTTCTGGCACTAACCTCCCCTTCCTGGGAGCTGGCTACAGCACAGTATGTGTCTCTGTCTTATATCGCACCTCCGTGCTGCAAGGAGCGATCAGAACCCCACCAGCTGGCATGGTGCGTAATGTTTGGCGGTAACGCGGGGGGACAACAGCCCCAGAATGCTAAGTGCTGTTAGGGTGAAGGGGTGCCTGTTTGGCAGGTATATTGATCACTGGCTTTAGCAACCCTCAAATACTGTGGAAACTCGTGTACTCCCCCAGTGATGTGGAAGTCAAGAGCTGCGAGGGACTGGTGTCAGCAGGGCTACAGTCTGGGGGCCACAGCTCCAGAGGCCCGTGTGGACTGGGAGCCCCAGGTTGACCACCTGTGAGCTTCAGATGTCTCTTGCGCTGCCACTTGCTTCTCGTGGCATCGTTCTCCTCAGCCTCACCTCAGAGGCTGTAAACCACAAAAGCTTCACGCTCGAACTGCGCTCTCCAAGGTCCTGCCTCGGCTTCTGCATTCTACATCCTGTGTGATACTCTGCACTGCTAACCATGAACTCTTGATTCTGTTGTGTGATGTCAGTGGTGCAATATATATAATCTATGCCTATTTCAAAGTCCATCAGTACTCTATTCTCTTCCATTTATTTTTACTTTCTGTTTATGAGATTATCTGTCCTTACTGTTCAGTCTACTGTACTACAAAACAATGTTCACAAGGAACTAATTTGAAAATAATCATCTATTGTATACAACATCAATAGTTGTAATTGAATTAATCTCTCACAAAACGACACCACAAATCAATGATAAACACAGTAAGCCTACACACAACCTTTTGAAATTTACTAAGCCTCAGCCGAGGTCTTTTATTTAACACAAATTTTTCATTAAATCACATATAAAAACATATTGTATATACACAACTCCTCTCTTTCTTACATTCGCAGTGCAAAGTGAGCCCCAGTGAAAAAGACCATAACCTCACGAAAATAACAGAAAATAAAGCAAAGGTGTAAAAGGTTATTAGAAAGAAATATAACAAGGACAGTTTATAAACAATATATAATAATCCAGTCAAGGCTGTCTCCTATTTCGTTTGTCGACGGCGTTTCGACCCACTTTTAGATACCGGGTCTCATCAGGACTGTAATTCTGGGGACTAGTAGAGGGAAGAAGAAAGAGGGCAAATATAACTCTATTAAAATCAATTATCAAATCACTGATATATAAAGTTAGGAACCTTGAAGGCTTGCAGATTTTAGATTTATGGCTTACCAGTGTTAGGCATACAGTCGTCCTTATCGGATCCAGTATGCAAAGGATATGGAGGATAGAAATTTACGTCCAAACCTGTAGGTAAGGAACATTTATTTTTATATTGATTTTTGGTTTGAATTCAATCATAAAAATATTCATCGAATCACCACGGTGTAGTATATTTTAATGTGCTTACTTGGACTTTTTATTATTCATCCACGGGTAGGGGTCAAATGATAGACCAAATATATTGGGCGATACACGCTTCCCTATAGATAAGGAATGTTTATTCTTAATAAATGTTCAATCATGAGGGTATCCCAAAAAAGCACCACGGTGTCGTGTATTTCTTTAAAACCACTTACTTGGGCTTTATATTATTATTCCTCCACGTATACGGTTCAGAGGTGCACCCAATATTCAGGGAGATACGACCTTCCCAAGATATTATCAATTCTTATCTCGACATTTCTGTAATGTATCGAAAAACTATCATCAATACATATCTCGCAACAAGATTTCCACGCTGAAAAAACGACTCTAATTACTTACATATTGAATGGAGAGGAAGAACAAATGTCCTTCAATCCGTGCTGACTCTACTAAATACGAGAGAAAGCGCACTGACTCTATGGCCATCAATCCAATACGTGGTTACTCCGTGTTGTGTCCGTGGCGGAATGAATCTCGCTGGCTCCCGAACCCGGAAATGACCAGCAACTTTATTTGTCAATCCCGGAAGAAAAAGGGCGAGAATGGCAGCCATCTTGTAGCGGCTAACGATGTTCTACTCAACTTTTTAAAAATGATTAAAGATGAAGGTATAGCATGTTCTCTAATCATAGTACCTTTCTTTTGAAAGGACATGGATATTATAATAAAAGTACCATGTCAGGTTACTCCTTTAGTGAATTTATGAAAGGGCCTGGTCTATATCTGGAGGGTCGGGTAACGACGGCGAAATTAATGGCCATCTTAGATTGGGAAGAAAAAGCTTTACCCGATTGCATAGTTTAAAAAGGAGACAGGTGAGAGTAATGTATTTCATATGATGGCATTTCAATAGATACATCCTGAATTTCAATAGTTTCTGATATGAAGGACATGTTAAAAGATCGCTATATTTTGTGTGGAACACTCCTACATAAGACGCCTCTTCAACAAAGAAGAAGGAGGATAATCGCCTATACAGAAAACACCTTAAATCGATAATCTAAATCTTTCAATGTTATATCATTATTTTAAAGTTCACATTAAGTCGATAATCTAATACTTACAGTGTTAGATCATCATTTCAAAAGTTCACACATTCATAGCATTTCATTTCGGAATGGCCACGAATCTAGATACAATGTAATATCATTATTTCAAAAATTAACACATCCATATTTTTTCATTTTTGAATGGAAATGGATATAAATACAGTGTCAAATCAATTTGTGATGTAGTCCTTCGACACTCGTCAACAATGTCATAGCCTAAGTGTAACATTCAATCACAATTTATCAATTCACATCATAATATTGTTGTAACAATCCTGTCTGCATGTACGACAATTACAACATACATCAATTGATTTTTATTTATTTTGTAAACATTATGTTGCCCATTCAAATCTTGCTAATATAGAATTTTTTGAGATTCAGACATGTGATCCTATGTAGTTTAAATTAGATGTTATACAGTGATCTACTTATTGACAGAGCCCTGTCAAATATCTCAAAAGAAAGAGGCAGGTGGTTAGTGTAGGCTAATGAATTTTCGCCACTCCTCAAGGTTATTCAAACCATTCTTGATAGACCCACACTTGTCTATCCATTTACATTCTAAAGTCTGGAGAATAAGGGACATATCACCACCCCTACGCGGAAGTTTAGCTTTCTCCACCACTTGCCAGGTTAAATCGTTGGCTGTGTGGTCCTTTTCAATAAAGTGATCGACCAAGGGGGCATTCAACACTTTGCACCTATGTTGGCCGATCCGCGCCTTTACTGGTTGCATAGTTTGTCCTATGTAAATAAGATCACAAGGACACCAAATGCAGTAGATAACATTGGAGGTTGAGCAATTCGTTAGGTCATGCAATTTAGTCTTGATGTTGCCATGTTCAAAGGATTTTGTTTCTCTTGTGAGGCTACAGGCCACGCAGTTCCCGCATTTATAATGCCCTGTCACCGATGGTAAAGACCATAGTTCTTGTATGGTCCTTTCGTTTTTATATACACTGGTGTCTGAGTGAACCAGGTGATCTCTGATGTTTTTTCCTTTTTTAAAAGAAAATAGGGGCATTTCTTTGCAACAATCCAAAGTGTTCAAGGTGGACCAATGTTTTTTGATTATCCGCTGTATCTGCGTGCTCCATGGACAGAATGTGGTGACACACACAACTTTTTTTATTGGATCTCTCACTGTTTTCTCTAATAGGACCTCCCGTGGACTAAACCAGGCCCTCTTCATTGAGGTTTTTACCAATCTCTTGGGATATCCTCTTTCACGTAACCTAGAACTTAAAAGGTTTGCCTCTATAAAGAAATCCTGTTTCTCTGTGCAATTTCGTCTCAACCTCAGAAATTGGCCATATGGTAGGCCATCTCTGAGGGACCTGGGATGGAAACTGTTATACTGCAACAGTGTATTCCTATCTGTAGGTTTTCGATACAGTGTAACATTTAGGTGGTCATCTCGACATCTGATTTTAAGGTCTAAGAAAGGTACCATTTCTTTGTTTTTGTAATATGTGAAAGTGAGTGCAGATTGGCAAGTGTGTAAGTATGTTATGAATTGATCCAGATTTTCCTCAGTGCCTACCCAAACAAAGAAAATATCATCTATATATCTCTTCCAACACTTGATGTTAGTGTGGAAGGGATTGTTAGTGTTGATGATGTATTTTTCTTCTAGGTCTCCAACGTAAAGATTTGCCAAATTTGGGGCAAAAATTGCACCCATGGATGTACCTGAGCATTGCTGGTAGTAATCAGAATTGAACCTAAAATAATTTTTAGTCAGGGCAATATTTAGCAGATCAATGATAAATTCTGTGGGGACCTCTATTGGTGCTGGTCTCTTCTCCAAAATCTGTTTAATTACCTCAATACTGTCTTGTTGGGGAATATTTGTATACAATAGAGGAGTTGTGTATATACAATATGTTTTTATATGTGATTTAATGAAAAATTTGTGTTAAATAAAAGACCTCGGCTGAGGCTTAGTAAATTTCAAAAGGTCGTGTGTAGGCTTACTGTGTTTATCATTGATTTGTGGTGTCGTTTTGTGAGAGATTAATTCAATTACAACTATTGATGTTGTATACAATAGATGATTATTTTCAAATTAGTTCCTTGTGAACATTGTTTTGTAGTACAGTGTACTTACCCGGTTCGCAGGGACATAAGGGTTGCTCTTGTAATTTTGAATACTTACTGTTCAGTCGACACATGGAGTCTCCCCACTGCTTGGATGCACTTATTTTTAGGGACGAACATTTATTTTTCCTCAACAGGTTTTGATCCAGAGCAGGGGAGAGAAAACCCCCAAAAGAAGGGAAGGGGGAAGAGAAAGGCAGATAGTGACACAGCGACATAGCAGGGATAAACAAGCACCTGCAAGAGTGAGATAAAGAGGCAGGGAGTGAGGTGGAAGCAAGACAATACAATGTTGAATTTAGCACACCAGCATTTAATAATGACAGCCGCAGGCATCTGAGCAAAACTTTGGTTACAGAAAAGGATGTCTGGACAAGTTTTTGTGTTTGTTCTGATTCAGGAAAAAATTCCTGTAGGCTGAGTTCAATGTGAAAATTCATTATATAAAGGTGATTTAGGAATTCTGTATAGGTTAAATAACGAGTGAAAAAACAGCCAACACGTGTTTCGCCCCCTTACATGACCATCCGGCCTGGGGCTTCTTCAGGGCGTATCAGATAATCAATTGAGCCTACGAGTCTTCTAGAATTAATACAGTCGGAGATCCTAAATCGATCTATATGTCTCGGGCATAATCACACCGGCGTGTCTTCGAGAACAATGCAAAACATTGGGCCCTGGGACTTATTCTTTTACAAATTAAGCACTGCCTATTGCTCTTCCTTCTGGAAATCTATTCACCGTTTGTCTCCTTTCCTACCTGATTCTTTTTATTTTCCATCCTACTGCCAATGCATGTCTCACTTCTTTTCGCCATCTGAGTTCAACAGAAACCTAATTTTTCAACTTTTCCTCTGAAACCCCCAACGCATCATGTTTTGATTCCTTTAAAATTGTGTGCTGCTCACATGTGCACAGTGGATGATTTCTAATGATGCCTTACTACTGAAAATTATAAACATAATACAATCCTGCAATTAGGAGTATACTAATAATATGCTAAATTAATAGCAGGCATTCTCTTAGCTTAGACACACAGAATCGTACTTAGGGTTTCTCAGATGTGAAACTTTAACAAAACGTGACGGGTATCCACTCTTCCATATTACAAGTGCCAAACAAAGGCTGTAATGCTCTTTGCAATAAAGTGAATGAGAAATCCTCCATGGCTGTCATGTAATTGTAATTGTAATTATATAGTGCTTACTACCCCTGATGAGGCGTCAAAGCACTTTACATCAAATTGCACACTACGCCGGAAACGATTAGTGGTTAGTCCAGTGGTTATTGTTGGTTATTTTGATTAGTTGTGTAGCTTCCGGTGAACTGTTGGGTGGGATAGATAGGCTGGCAGATATTAGTTATTGTTAGATCACAGGGATAGGGATTTAAAGAGGAAAGGTTTTGATCTATGAAATGATGTATCAGCCAAATGCAGAATTACAATAAAAAGGATTGAGGAGACAGGCAAGAGACAGAGGAGACTATTGTTTAATTAAACTACTATTCTCAGAAATAGAAGATATGCAGAGGATGGAAGCCAAGCAGAAGGGCATTCTGAAGAAAGAAAGGAGAGGAATCAAGCAAGAGTAAAGGAATTGCATTTTTTCAAGCAGTGTTTAGGAGTATAGTAGGAGAAGGCTTTCTGTGTTCAAGTAGTTAGAGAATGTAAGCTGTAGAGAGTAACATTAAACATAGTGTTCTATATCCAGGGCAAACAGTTTAAACATGTGATTGCAAGTGTATATATCATTCAAACATTACGAGCCCTAGATATTGCAGAAAAAAGTGTGATGCTCTGACTTCACCAATGCCACAGAGGAGAGGAGGTGGCGTCTGAGGCAATTATTCACACCATTCCAGAAATTGGGAGCGGAGGTATATTTACAGTACCCTGCGAAACTGAAAATAATTTTTAAGGGGAGTGTTCATAGCCTTACCTGATTGAACTGTCGGGGGAGATCTGAAAGTGGAGGGAGGGAGCCGAGTAGTTAGATGCAGCTGTTGAGGAGAGAGATTCCCCAATGATTTACAATGAGATGGGTCCATCAAGCTTATGATGCTTTGAAGCAGGATGAAGTATGGAGAGGTTGTAGCAGATGTATAAGGTGGGGGGGGTGGAGAGAGCAGTTTTACAGATAACCTCACACAGGCTAGGCCTGATTGCTCACATGTGTGGGACGGAGGGAGGGGGTGTGGGGGTTTGAAGGGAAAGGGGGCTTTGGGTGATGGGTTGGGGTGGGGTGAGGTGGAGGATAGGGGGTTCATATGCTAAGAGGTGTAAAAGTTGGAAATTTGGACAGAGCCATTTTTGTTAATTGTATCCATGTATAAGAGCTATAGTCGGGCTATGACAGGCATGTAGTGGGTGGACAAGGAAAAGTGTGTATAGCCTCTATTAATATTTGTGGGTTGAATGATGCCAAAAAAGAGCGAGAGTGGCAGTTCGTCTGCAAACATTGAAAGCAGATGTGGTTTACTTGCAAGAGACCCATTGAAGGCTCACATAGAGATGTCCTAAATGCTCTTTTGCTATAGGTTGATTGTGGGGACCTCTCAAAGTGTTCGAATAGAGGGGCTGGCACTTTTGGCCAAAGGTAATAAAATACAGTTCACGCAAGTTCTAGCTGACAAGGCAAATTGGTGAAAGTAGGATGTCATATTAAAAACGGATGCATACTGATGTTATGTTCTGTGTATGGGAGTATTTTGGACATCCCACATATTATTAACGACTTATTGAATGAGCCTCTGCCAATAAAGGTATGGGGGGATCTGAATATCAATCTGCCCAGTGGCTGGGATAGGGGCAAATCTAAAAAGTATGTGGGTCAGAAAAAGAAAGTTTCTTGGGCCAAAGAAAGCATCTGTGACGGTCATGGGCTTATTGATGACTGGAGTAGGAAGAGACCTCTAGAGCATGGGTTCACTTATTATTCGGGCCCACATGGTTCGCATGCCGGTCTAGACAATTTTATTATCTCAAATACATTGTTGACGAGCTGTAGAATTAAACGATACCCGTGTTTTTTGTCAGATCATAATCCTTAAATGCTGGAAATTCAGGGTCGGGGAGACTGAAACTAAAACAAAGTGGAGTTTTGAGCGGGCCTTATTAACAAATGTGGATTATCGCAGCCATATGAGGAATTGATCCCAATATTTTTTTAAGGGAAATAGTGGTAGTGCACGCATAGGGATGCTGGGGTTCCGTTGGATAGAGAGAAGGAAGAAAAACAACTCATTCAGCGTAAACAAGATATGTTAGTCACTGCTGAGGAGGACCTGGATAGAATACTCAAGCAGGGAGGGGAGATAGGGGAGGCTCAACTAGGGGTCACCTTAGCTAGCCCAGCACTTAATCAGATTTTTGCAGATAGAGATGCAGAAAAAATGGCAGCCCGGAGAGAGGAAGTGTATGAATGTAGCGAGCAAGCCGGGCATCATCTGGCTGCAAGAGCTAGACAGAAATCTCAGCAAATGAAGTGAGAGGATTATGTGATCCCACTTTCGGGGCAGTTTCTCTCCCAGGAAGATCAGGCAGGCATTTAGGGCATATTGTCAATAGCCAGCTCAGATCAGATAGCCGATACTTTGAGAGGAGTGACGCTAAGGATATAGTCCCCGGAAGATAAAGAGTCCCTAGAAGGGGACATATGTTGGGAGGAGGTTTATACGGCATTAGCTGATATGGCTACAGGTAAGGCCGCAGGGCCTGATTCAATCCCAGTGGAATTTTATCAAAAGTTTGCCCCCCGGGGGCGTGGCTAGCAGCCAAGCAAGATGGCCGCAGCCTGAAGGAGCTCCGAGGGTGAGGCCGACTCCCCTGCCAACCGTGCACTTATCCGTTCAGTCACCTGTCCCCAATTGCGCTAGTCTGGTAGCCTAAAAGAAGCGGCGCGGACTCTGGGGCTCCTACGTGGTCGGGAGCTTGCTCGGCGTCGACCCGTCATTTGCGGCCTGCGCCGCCGGCCGCGACCGGGGCCTCGATTTGGCTGGAGGCCGGACGCGGCGCGGAGGAGCCTGGGATTGAGGCAGCTCCCGGAGACGACCGGATCGGAGCGCCGTGCTGGAGGAGGCGGCGCTGCAGCGGACGGGGCTCGTCCACGCCCTGAGGCCAGGTGGGAGTGCCCCGCACTGGGGGCATCGTGAGGCGGCCCCTGCAGGGGGAATGCCACCGGTGTGATCCGAGAGAAGGGGGATCGCCCTGCTAAGCTGTGTCCGGCGCTGTGGTCCCCGGCGGTGGAGCCCCGTCGCCTGATGTGCAATTGCCCTCGCGTGGCCCCGTGCATAGCGCTGCGCAAGCGGGGGCCTGGAGAGGAAAGGTGAGGAGTGGCGGTGATCGCACCAACTGCACCCAACCTCTATTACTGTTTGCCGGTGGCCGTCCTGTCTTCCCGGGCTGAGGTGCTGCCAGCTGGGGGCTTGATTGCCATTTCCGATCAGTGTGGTGGCCTTGCCCCCCCGGCCTGCTTAGTGAGGAGCGGAGACGACCCGCGACGGCGCCCACCAGCCCCAAGATGTCGGGGAAGGGGAATCGCGCGCACCAGCAGGGTAAGCTGGACAAGTTTGCATACACTAAAGACGCTGCCGCGGTGGCTGAGAGGAATGAGAGGGCGGACAAGGCTGATGTGGAGGCTGAAGCGCCTAAAGTGACGCTGGAGGACATAATGGCAGCTCTCACCAAAGTGCAGACCATGGTGGGGTCCATCTCCACAGATGTGTCCCTCCTCAGGGCGGACCTCCAAAAAACGTCGACCAGGGTCACGGAAGTGGAACAAGCGACCACCGCTTTAACGAAAGACACTACTCTCCTGCTCCAAAGGGTGTCCCAGTTGGAGGCCGAAACTAAGAAAATGGCGGCAAAGATGGACGATCAGGAAGGGCGCTCCCGGCGCAACAACGTACGAATCACGGGAATTCCCGAAAGTGAAGGGAAATCAGCCATGGACCTGTACGTAGAAGATTTGATAAAAACCAGACTGCAACCTCGGGGTCTCTCGTCGTTCTTCTCGGTGGAGCGTGCCCACAGAGTGCCTGGGGGTAAGCCCAAGGTTGGGGCGCCCCCCGACCGGTACTGGCCCGCATATTCAATTTTCGCGACAGGGATGTCATCCTCCAAACGGCCCGGGTGGCGCCGCCGCTGCGGATTCAGAACTTGACGGTGTCGTTCTTCCCGGACTTCATGGCGGTGGTGGCGGCGGTGGCGGCGCGGCGGAGAAGCTTGCTGGAAGTCAAGAGGGCACTGAGAGCCCGCGAGCTGCCCTACTCCATGATCTTTCCGGCACGCCTGCGGGTGGTGACGGAGGGTAAGACCCTGTTTTTCGAGACGCCGGAGGAGGCACGCGACTGGCTCGAGGGCTGGCGGCAGGCGGGCGGCCCTGGGGGATCGGACAGGGGGAGGCGGCGCACGGAGGGGACGGAGGACACCGGCGACCTGGATCCGGGAGAGGAGGACTCGGACCGGCCCTAGGATGCAGCGGGGCTCCGCGCTGGATGTTCTTTGCTGTTTTTCAAAGGTGCCGAGAACTGGATGACTTATGGGAATAGACGGTGCCTGCTCAGCTATACTTCAAGGGGTGGACAGTTGGACTTTGGCAAAGGGGAAGTATTTGGCCTTTCTCGGACCGCCCGCTCCACTACACGCAAGTACTGTTTTGGGACTTGGGTTTTGAGCACTCTGCTGAGTTAGGGTGGCGGGCAGTTCGGAGTCCGTATGGCAGGGAGGCAGGGAGGGGGTGGGGGGGTAAGGGGTTGTTCGTAGGTTTTGTTCTACAGTTTTTGTTTACAATGTCACAACTGTTTCAACACACAGTACACGCACCATGCACTGCAGGCGCGGCATGTGCCGATCCGTCCATAGCGTCAGCTCTGCGCTACTCCAACTGTGGGGATGGCTGACACAGCGCTAGGACAGTCCACTGGGGTCCCCCTCACTCTGGCGCAGCCTCTCTCCCTACTTACGTGGAACGTGCGCGGCTTAGGCGACAAGATTAAGAGGGGTTTGGTCCTCCAGAGTCTCAAGAGATGCTCCCCTGCGGTGGTCCTGTTGCAGGAGACCCACCTAGTGGGCACTGCTAGTAAAGCGATGGATAGGTGGGGGTACAAGATGGTGATACACTCTGAATTCTCCTCCGGTTCCCGCGGGGTGGGTATAATGGTAAGAAAACAGTCCCCATTAATCATACACCACACTCGGGCTGATGGGTCGGGGAGATTTGCAGCGTTGCATGCCCAATGGGAGGGGCGCCCCCTGAATATTGTTTCAGTTTACATTCCTCCTGCCCTGCATGCTGCGGCACTTCCCGCGCTGAGCAGATTCTTGCTTGATCTGCCGGAGGGGGAGCTCATTGTAGGCAGCGACTTCAACGCGGTAGTGAACGGTCTGCTTGACCGCCACCCGGAGCAGGCTGGTGGAGGGGGGACATCTCGCCTCGGGAGTTTCTTCGAGGCACTTGGGCTGACGGATATATGGAGGCTTCACCACCCAACACAACACCAGTACACGTATTACTCGGGGGTGCATAAGAGTTTGACCAGAATAGACTACTTCCTGGGTTCGCAGGGCAGTCTCCAGTATGTAGACAGGGTGGAAATCAGGCCCAGGGGCATATCGGATCACTCACCGATACTACTACAATACACGCACTATCACCTGACTAGACGCCGTATTCCCTCCATCCACCCGGGTTATCTCCAGATCCCCGCCATCTGCAACGCACTCGGGAAGGCTACGAGTCTCTTTTTCCAAGAAAACACCTCTTCTGTAGACTCCCCGGCTGTCCTCTGGGAAGCGTACAAAACAGTCCTGAGAGGACACGCGATCGCCTCCATTGCGGCGCACAGGCGCGAGCAGCATCTTGAGCTGCAGTCGCTAGAATCAGACCTTACCGCGGCAGAGGCACGTCAAGCCGCACACCCGTCGCCTGCGACCTCCCGGGGATTGCAGGTGGCGCAGGTGAAATATAAGGAGCACCTTGCGGACTGTACCAGGCGACGGTTAGAGGCCACGCGGCACATAATCTATGATATTGGGGACAAGACAGGGAAGCTGTTGGCGTGGTTGGATAAAAGGGAGGGCGGTTCTAGGTGGATAGCGCAGCTCGGTTCCGGGGAGGATCAGGTAACGACTGACCCGCGTGATATAGTGAATGTAGGAAGGTGGATATCTGACTATGGTTACCCCCAACTTTTTGCCTAGTGTCTAGCTGGTTTTTCGACTTAGTTGGCCTGAGATCCTGCCATTCAGGGTCTCAGGCTGTCTGCTCTCTCTTTAAAATGGACTCCATGTACCCTAGGTACATTCCCAATTGGTAAGGATCACCTTATTGGACCCTGTACAGTGTACCCTAGGTACCCAGGGCATAGGTGTACCCTAGGCCTCCCAGGGGCTGCAGCATGTATTATGCCACCCCTGGTCTGGCCTTCCAATCAGACACAACTGGCTGATCACTCAGCTGGGGCAAGGTCGTGTAATCACCCCTTGCTTAGATATAGTATGCCTATATCTACCCTTATATATTGACACATGTGTACCTATCAGTCACTCCTATGGCAGACCTTAACAATCCTGGAGGCAGAGTGCTTGGTAACATGTGAGATGGTGCTCTAGCATGAGCTGAGCCTGTCTGCAGCTTTCGGAACCATGTCCTTATAGCTGTTCTATGATATAGCCTACCATATACTCTTAAAGTGCCTTATAATCTTAAACGGTTATGGTAACTATGGTTTGGCTGTATCAAAACATGTCGTGTAAGGTGTCTAACACTTTGGAATAATACGCCCATACCATCTCTGGTGATGAGGATATTATTCCTCCCTTCTAGAGGGAGAGACATGTTAAAATCCTACTTTGCTGTTAAACTCTAACCAAAGCCTCCGCATCACAAAATGGATGCTGCTGCCACAGACACAAGTCTGACCTCCTGCTGCTGGGAGTGATCCCGGCCAGGGAGGCTTGGACAATAGGTTTCCTGCTTGGGGAGGTGCTAGCACCTCCCCAGACAGACTTTAGTGTATTGGGGCAGGGAGGGCTGAAAGGAATGAGACATGCCTGGGGCACACAAGGTGTCCCATGCATAGTCCAGTTCAAACCGGTGCTGGGGCACACCAGCCCCAGTCCTGGCGCGAAACTGGACAAAGGGAAGGGGGTGTAACCACCCCCCTCCCAGGTCCCACCCATAAGGCGTGACCTAGCAGGTATCCCAGCCCCCCAGATTAGTATAAGAGTGGGAGTTGGGCCTCAAGACTTTAGATTATCCTGAACCTGCAAACTTGAACAGAAACTCTGGACCTTCGACATTGGACGAAAGAAGAAGACTGAAGAATCTCCCTTGTGGCCAAGGAGTGGCTACCCTGTGCAAACAGGCACCATCGAGAGACTACCCTTTGCTTTGCGAAAGTTCTACGAGGGACCGACTGCAGAGCCTGACCAGAGCCTTGACTTCCAGACTTCTCCGACCCTGATCCACATCCACAGCAGAGCTGGGATCCGTGGAGGCGACGAGAGACGTGGGACCGGCTACCTGGGAAAAGTGGCTAGTATCTTCAAGCGCAGCTTCTGAGGCACCCTCGAAGTTGTGCACTGGGGATTGAGAAGCCCCAACCCCAAGCACCATCTGCACCGAAGACCAGCCCCCCACACTCCACGAGTCCTGCGTGGGGCCCTTCTGCATTTTCCTGCTTGCCGCGTCTGTCCGGTTGCTTGCCCGCTGGCTAGTGGCCTTTGTGACGACGCATCCCGTAATCTTCAGCGCTGGTTTGGCTCCTCCAGACTGGCTCCTGCTCCTTTGAAAAAGAGAAGCATCCCAGACCTTCCTGGTCTGCACCAGAAGCAAGTCCTCCGTTCTGCGTGGGTTCCGCTTGCCAAGGCTTGGTGAGTCCTAGTCCAACTTCGATGCAGCCGACAGCAAGAGCCTTCGTGGAACAGCTCGCCTCCTGGTCCTGGTCGTCCTCGACGCTTCCTGGTCCTCGTGGCTGCAGCGACAAGCTTCACCTTCACCTGCAATCTTCACGACATCGCCTGGTTCCTTCCTGGTTCTACGTGGTCACTGTCTAGTGACCTTGACTCTGTCCCTTCTGCTTGCAGGTCTCCTCTCTTCTTGATCCCAGCCTTGGGATCCACCGGACACTCTTCACTGACTGCCTGTCAGCATCTTTCTTCAGGCATCCATAGGAGTCGACGACGAAACCCGACGCAACTTCACCCCTATGCACCCGCAGCCTGTGGGCTAGGTAACTTGGGTACTCCGGTGCTCATCAGGATAGTGACTATCCTAGTGTCTAGTTTTCCAGTCTCGACTTCCTAGCTACTCCGGAAGTGTCCTAAATCTATCTATTTCTAAACTGTACTATTGCTATTGACTTTTACGCATTACGCGTGAGTGTTTCCACTCTGCACCTGAATCCCGTGGGCCTCCCACTTCCTAACCTTTGGTAGTATAGTGTAGCCCCAGCGATTCCCTAGGCCTAGGCCTAACCTATTTCCGTGACAGTGGTCCTTATACCACTTACTTAGTATATGGTTTGCGTGGCCCCTAGGGCCTAACTGTATTACTTACCTGTGTGACTTAATGTATGCATAAATAAGACTGTGTTGTACTTACCTCTAGTCTCATAAAGAGTGCTGAGGGTTTGACTAGAATAAATACACTTTATTTTATATATATATCTGTTGTGGTGTCCTTTCATTTGGTATTCAAGGGATTATATATGGTATCACAGCTGGCTTCACATGCCATTCAGAGTTTAGCCTAAGACGGCTCTTGTCCATGCTACCACTAGGATAGCTGGTCTATAAGGTTGACTTTACAACCAATCACCATAAGGGTATTTGGACTGATATAAGGTGTACACTAGAACTAGTGACATCATACATCAGGCCAACTTCTCACATTGGTGGCAGCGGTGGGATCTGAGCTTGCTGTTGTAATACCATTGTAATCTTGAGATACTAAATTGAAAGATCACACAGATATTGTCTAGGTACATATAACATAGATTATAATACTTAAGTCCTACTGGGCTTAGTGGTTGTAGGTTGAAGGGAGTAACACACCCTGACTACAACTACTAGAGAGGTTTAGTAGATACAACTAGTGTAGGTAGGTGCACACACAACACCCTCACTAGAATCATGTCCCTGAATGGAGATCACACTGATGCTCCCTCAGGAGAGGAGAATCCTAGACAGGTTCCCTCTAGATATGATGCATTCACTTTCCAGGAGATGAGACAACTGTGTACCTCCAGGAGATTAAAACAGGGTTCCAACCCTACCCTTAGACAGCTAGTGGAGCTTCTGGAGGCCTATGATGCTGAAAGAGCTGCCAAGTATGGTGCCATAGCTGTAGATAAGGGTCTACCCACCACAGAGGAGTCAGATGGGGCTTCAGATGGAGAGGTAGACAGCCAATGCCAAGTAGGAAGACTTAGCCAGGCTAACCTAAGTTTACATAGGAGTATGCATGGGGTCCCCCCATACAGACCCCCAAGTGGGCTTAACCAGAGAAGCAGGAGGGACAGATCCCCTTCAAGGGAATCCATCCACTCCCATGTCTCTAGCATCTCTAGTGTTTCCTCTCACAGGGGAATGACTTCCCCTGAGAGAAAGGAGCATGAAGCCAGAATGAGGGAAGCTAATTTGAGGATTCAGAGGGAAGAACTTGCCCTTGCCAAGGAGAAGCTTGCTCTGGCTAGAGAGCAAAAATTGTGTGGGTCAGAACCCACTGGTGGCAGCAACATTCCTAGAGATAGGGATAGGTCTTATGGCCATAGAAACCAAAGCAAGATAGTCCCCCCATATCAGAATGGGGATGACATCCACAAGTGGATGACTGCTTTGGAGAGGGCCTGCAAAGTACAGCAGGTACCCCAGAGTCAGTGGGCAGCTATCTTGTGGCTCTCCTTTTCTGACAAAGGTAGAGACAAGCTCCTCACAGTCAGTGATGAGGATGCTAACAATTACAAAGTCCTGAAGAGTGCTCTGATAGATGGGTTTGGCTTAACCACTGAGCAATATAGGTTGTTGTTCAGAGACACCCAGAAGACACAGACACAGGACTGGTCTGATTTTGTGGATTGTGCCACTAAGGCTTTGGAAGGTTGGTTAACTGGCAGCAAGGTGCAGGACTATACAGGATTGTACAACTTGATTATGAGGGAGCAGATCCTTAGTAATTGTCAGAACCAGCTTCTGCATCAACACCTGGTAGACTCAGATTTGACCTCTCCCCAAGAATTGGGAAAGAGGGCAGATAAATGGGTCAGGACCAGGATTAGGCCTAAAAATCAGGGTGGTGACCAAAAGAAAGATACCACCAAGCCTCAAGAGAAGGGTGGGGATAAAACAAAAGAGAAATCTTCCTCAGGGCCCCAAAACTCCACACAGGGTGGTGGGTCCCAAGTAGGGGTGGGCGGAATTCGCGTAATCGCGTTACGCAAATCTCCGCGAAACGGTAAAAAATCTCCGCGAACACGCAGAAATTCCGCGAACACGCGGAATTGCTTGTTCGCGATACTTTTTTCCTGTTCGCGATCGCTGTTTGCGTGCTCGGGGTGAAATATCTCGCGAACACGCATATTGAGAACGCGAACAAGCAAAAAATTTCGCGAAGTCGCGGAACGCAGATTTTTGGGCAATTTCGCGTTCTCCGCGGAACGCGAAATTACCCAAATTCCGCAAATTCCGCGAACGGAACGGAATTTACCGCCCAGGCCTAGTCCCAAGCTCCCTCCTCTACCACAGTTAAAAAGCCTTACTGCCATGAGTGTAAAACTCCTGGGCATTGGAAAACTGACAGCAGTTGCCCAAAGGCTAAAAACAAAACTGTTCCTCCAACTACTCCTGTCACACCACCTATTACTGTCAGCAGTAATCTCCCAGGTGGTGGGAGTGCCCCCAAAAATTTGGTTGGGTTTTCTTGGGGAACACAGGGGGACCCTGGCTTAGCCAATTCCCCTACAGCAGCTACTCCTGTCTGTGATGGTGGCATGGGGTTTGCCAACTTCACTGCCTGTCCCAACACTTTGGGTAGGTACAGACAGGAGCCCTACATCAATGGTAGAAAAGCTGAGGCCTACAGAGACACTGGAGCTAGCATCACTATGGTGGCCCATAGGCTAGTTCCCTCTGAGCAGCTTTTGCCTGGTTTCTCATACCAGGTAACTAACATTGATGGCAAACAGAACAGTCATCCCATGGCAGAGGTATGTCTCAGCTGGGGAGGTGTCACTGGCCCTAAAAGGGTGGCAGTGTCTCCAACCTTGCCTGTGGACTGCTTACCGGGGAATGACTTAGAACTCTCAGCTTGGGCTGGAGTTGAACAAGACACCCATTCTAAAATGGTAGGCCCTTCAAAAAAGGGTAGTGGGGTTGTGCCAGCCACAACCCCTGTCCAAGCAGATTTCCTCCCTGAAAAGGTTGGAAGGGCAGTGGTAGCCACAGCCCAGGCAAAGACAGACTTCCCTGTAGAGATTGGCAGAGCTGTGACAGTCACAGCTCAAACCCAAACTGAGTGCCTCCCTGAAAAGGTTGGCAAGGCTGTAATGGTCTCAGCCCATACTCAGACTGACATAGGTGTAGTGAAGCCTGTAACTATGGATCACTCCACACAAACAGAGAGTAGTGCGGATGAAGAAAAGTCTCCCTCTCCCCAGACATTAGGAAAAGGTCAGCCTCCTCAGGGATCTGACCTCACCCCTTGTGAAGGAACTGCCCCAGAGGTAGCCAGGCCTGGCCTGGCAGAGCCTCTGATGTCAGTGGCCCCTTCCAAGGTGGGACCCAGTCTGGTGCAGGTAGCCTGCCTCTCTCTACCCTGCCTCAGTCAGCCCAGGGCTGCAGAGGTCAGGGAGGCCAGTGGACCCCAAGAGGGCCCCTGTCCACAAGAACCCCCCCATCAAAAGAATGAGGATTGCCTGGCTAGTAGCTCTAGCCAGGTGATGGGTAAAAACATTCCTGAGGGATCCCCTTTACAGGTAGTTAGGGACCTCCCCCAGAGGGATTCTGTTGGGCACAGGCAAACATGGGACCTTAGGGCCCCAAACCTGACCTGTCCCTCCAGTAAGCCCACAAAAGGGACCCAGCCTCCAGCTTTAGGTAGCCAGAGGCTGACCCTGAGAGCACAGTGCAACTCAGTGAAAGAAAGAAAGGCATCCATGGTGGAGGATGATTGGAGGAAGCTGAGGCCTCACTTTGAGGACACTCACTTCAGTACTCCATCTCAACACCAGCCTTTTACTTTGCAAAGACACACCAAAGGTAGAGATTCCCTATGGTGGAGACTCTATGATACCTTTAGGATGAGGGATTGCTTAGTGGACCATGAGACAGGGGGTAACCATGCCAGTGCTGGTTCTTCCTTATATGGCCACTTAGGCAATAGAGGCTTACCTTGTCAAGGCCAGCCTTATCTCCTTTCATTTGGGGGGGGGGGGGTTGTGTAGGAAGGTGGATATCTGACTATGGTTACCCCCAACTTTTTGCCTAGTGTCTAGCTGGTTTTGCGACTTAGTTGGCCTGAGATCCTGCCATTCAGGGTCTCAGGCTGTCTGCTCTCTCTTTAAAATGGACTCCATGTACCCTAGGTACATTCCCAATTGGTAAGGATCACCTTATTGGACCCTGTACAGTGTACCCTAGGTACCCAGGGCATAGGTGTACCCTAGGCCTCCCAGGGGCTGCAGCATGTATTATGCCACCCCTGGTCTGGCCTTCCAATCAGACACAACTGGCTGATCACTCAGCTGGGGCAAGGTCGTGTAATCACCCCTTGCTTAGATATAGTATGCCTATATCTACCCTTATATATAGACACATGTGTACCTATCAGTCACTCCTATGGCAGGCCTTAACAATCCTGGAGGCAGAGTGCTTGGTAACATGTGAGATGGTGCTCTAGCATGAGCTGAGCCTGTCTGCAGCTTTCGGAACCATGTCCTTATAGCTGTTCTATGATATAGCCTACCATATACTCTTAAAGTGCCTTATAATCTTAAACGGTTATGGTAACTATGGTTTGGCTGTATCAAAACATGTTGTGTAAGGTGTCTAACACTTTGGAATAATACCCCCATACCATCTCTGGTGATGAGGATATTATTCCTCCCTTCTAGAGGGAGAGACATGTTAAAATCCTACTTTGCTGTTAAACTCTAACCAAAGCCTCCGCATCACAAAATGGATGCTGCTGCCACAGACACAAGTCTGACCTCCTGCTGCTGGGAGTGATCCCGGCCAGGGAGGCTTGGACAATAGGTTTCCTGCTTGGGGGGGTGCTAGCACCTCCCCAGACAGACTTTAGTGTATTGGGGCAGGGAGGGCTGAAAGAATGAGACATGCCTGGGGCACACAAGGTGTCCCATGCATAGTCCAGTTCAAACCGGTGCTGGGGCACACCAGCCCCAGTCCTGGCGCGAAACTGGACAAAGGGAAGAGGGTGTAACCACCCCCCTCCCAGGTCCCACCCATAAGGCGTGACCTAGCAGGTATCCCAGCCCCCCAGATTAGTATAAGAGTGGGAGTTGGGCCTCAAGACTTTAGATTATCCTGAACCTGCAAACTTGAACAGAAACTCTGGACCTTCGACATTCGACGAAAGAAGAAGACTGAAGAATCTCCCTTGTGGCCAAGGAGTGGCTACCCTGTGCAAACAGGCACCATCGAGAGACTACCCTTTGCTTTGCGAAAGTTCTACGAGGGACCGACTGCAGAGCCCGACCAGAGCCTTGACTTCCAGACTTCTCCGACCCTGATCCACATCCACAGCAGAGCTGAGATCCGTGGAGGCGACGAGAGACGTGGGACCGGCTACCTGGGAAAAGTGGCTAGTATCTTCAAGCGCAGCTTCTGAGGCACCCTTGAAGTTGTGCACCGGGGATTGAGAAGCCCCAACCCCAAGCACCATCTGCACCGAAGACCAGCCCCCCACACTCCACGAGTCCTGCGTGGGGCCCTTCTGCATTTTCCTGCTTGCCGCGTCTGTCCGGTTGCTTGCCCGCTGGCTAGTGGCCTTTGTGACGACGCATCCCGTAATCTTCAGTGCTGGTTTGGCTCCTCCAGACTGGCTCCTGCTCCTTTGAAAAAGAGAAGCATCCCAGACCTTCCTGGTCTGCACCAGAAGCAAGTCCTCCGTTCTGCGTGGGTTCCGCTTGCCAAGGCTTGGTGAGTCCTAGTCCAACTTCGACGCCGCCGACAGCAAGAGCCTTCGTGGGACAGCTCGCCTTCTGGTCCTGGTCGTCCTCGACACTTCCTGGTCCTCGTGGCTGCAGCGACAAGCTTCACCTTCACCTGCAATCTTCACGACATCGCCTGGTTCCTTCCTGGTTCCACGTGGTCACTGGCTAGTGACCTTGACTCTGTCCCTTCTGCTTGCAGGTCTCCTCTCTTCTTGATCCCAGCCTTGGGATCCACCGGACACTCTTCACTGACTGCCTGTCAGCATCTTTCTTCAGGCATCCATAGGAGTCGACGACGAAACCCGAAGCAACTTCACCCCCATGCACCCGCAGCCTGTGGGCTAGGTAACTTGGGTACTCCGGTGCTCATCAGGATAGTGACTATCCTAGTGTCTAGTTTTCCAGTCTCGACTTCCTAGCTACTCCGGAAGTGTCCTAAATCTATCTATTTCTAAACTGTACTATTGCTATTGACTTTTACGCATTATGCGGGAGTGTTTCCACTCTGCACCTGAATCCCGTGGGCCTCCCACTTCCTAACTAACGCTAGCGTAGTGTAGCCCCAGCGATTCCCTAGGCCTAGGCCTATTCTATTTCCGTGACAGTGGTCCTTATACCACTTCTTTAGTATATGGTTTGCGTGGCCCCTAGGGCCTAACTGTATTACTTACCTGTGTGACTTAATGTATGCATAAATAAGACTGTGTTGTACTTACCTCTAGTCTCATAAAGAGTGCTGAGGGTTTGACTAGAATAAATACACTTTATTTTATAGATATATCTGTTGTGGTGTCCTTTCATTTGGTATTCAAGGGATTATATATGGTATCACAGCTGGCTTCACATGCCATTCAGAGTTTAGCCTAAGACTGCTCTTGTCCATGCTACCACTAGGATAGCTGGTCTATAAGGTTGACTTTACAACCAATCACCATAAGGGTATTTGGACTGATATAAGGTGTACACTAGAACTAGTGACATCATACATCAGGCCAACTTCTCACAGTGAACACCCTGGCAGGTCACTTTTGTGCGGTCTACTCTTCCGCTTCCTCCATGTCAGAGGAGGAGGCGCTGACGTATGCTAAGGATCTGGATATGGCCAGATTGGCCCCTACTGCGATGACGGCCCTGGAAGCCAATCTTACAATAGAAGAAATACAGGCTGCGGTGGGAGCGCTTCAGTCGGGTAAGGGGACAGGTCCAAATGGTGTCCCGGTTGAGCTGTATAAGAGTCTGATGGGGACAGTTGCTCCTCACCTGCTCAATATGTTTTCCGACAGTTTGCGACGAGGCGAACTCCCGCCGGATCAGCGCACAGCCACGATTGTGGTCATCCCAAAGCCAGGTAAGCCGGCGGCCGAGTGTACTTCTTACCGCCCCATCTCGTTACTTAATGCAGAGGCCAAGATTCTGGCCAAGCTGCTGGCGACTAGGCTGACACCGCACCTATCCGACATTATACATCCGGACCAGTCTGGCTTTATGCCCGGCAGAAGTACGTCCCATAATCTGAGGCGTCTGCACGGCGTGGTGGCCCGGACGGGTCGGGTGGGAGAGCCAGCGGTGCTTCTACCTTTGGACGCACAGATGGCGTTCGACATGGTCGAATGGCCCTTCCTGTTTGCAGTCCTTCGCCATCTGGGATTTGGGCCCAAATTCTGTGCCTGGATTCGACTCCTGTACACCAAGCCGGTGGCTCATGTTGCAGCCAACGGGCATATGTCTGACGATTTCCCCCTGTCACGGGGCACGCGCCAGGGTTGCCCCCTGTCGCCATTATTGTTTGCCCTTGTGCTGGAACCTCTGGCGGCGTGAATACGCTGGGAACCCTCGATAAGGGGACTCAGGTGGTCGGATGGCTGGGAGGACAGGATTTCTCTCTACGCGGACGATATCCTGTTATATCTGGCCTCCCCGCGGCGTTCCATCCTGACGCTACTCAATATATGCAGGGTCTTTGGCGAGGCGTCGGGGTACACGATAAATTGGTCCAAATCTGTCATGTACGTGCTGTGTGGCCCTCCACCGCAATTACCGGCGGATTGTCCCCTCAGGGTGGCGGAAGGATCATTTAAGTATTTGGGTATACACATCACTGCGGACCAGGTTGTTTTTTATCAGAAGAATCTTCAGCAACCACTGGACCGTCTTAGACGGGATGTCCGTCACTGGGGGACGCTGCCGTTGACCCTAGTGGGGAGGGCGGCGCTCTTTAAGATGATGGCCCTGCCTCGCTTCATCTACGTGCTGGAAAACACGCCGTACCACGTACCACCGGCGTACTTCCGTTCAATTGCGGCGCAGGTGACTAGTCTTCTGTGGCACAACGGACCGGCGCGTATTGCACAGTCCAAACTCACCCGCGGCTGGTACGACGGGGGGATAGCGCTTCCCGACATCCAACTTTACTACTGGGCGACACAGCTAAAGGTCATCAACCATTGGCTCCACGCCCCACACTCAGATCCGGCGTTCAAAGCGGACAGAGACATACTGGGCACGAGGGGTATGCTATCGCCCTTGTACGATGGGAGGCTAAACCCAGACCTCATTGGCCCTCTGAGGCAGACCGTGGCCGTATGGCATGCGGCCCAGGCCCGGCTGGGGTGGAGAGGAGTTTTGACCCAACTCACGCCCTTGTGGGATACGAAACGGCTCGGGAGACTTAGGCATAGCAAGGGCTTTGATAAATGGGACGACATCGGGATCTCCACAGTGGGCTACATGTGGCATAAAGGTGAGGTGATCACCTTCGCGCGCCTACAGCAACAATACGAGCTGGCGCCTTCGGAATGGTTCCGCTACACACAAATTAAACACGCGCTACTCTCCACTTTGGAGCCTGGTGCCGCAGTTCCGGAGGCGTCGCCACTGGAGGACAGGCTACTCACAGATTATATGCCCAAGAGGGCCACATCATTCACATATCGGAAGCTGATAAATAATCTTCCAGGAGAGGTGGTCCAGTGATGTAGGGGAATTTGACGACCCTGAGTGGAGGGAGGCGCTGGAGTCCCCCCGGGAGGCGGGGATACCTTCCAGGCTTCGATTGGTACAGCTCTGGATTTTGCATTGGTCATATTACACCAGGTACACGCTACACAAAATAGGAAGAGCACCCCATCCATTCTGCCTACGCGGCTGCAGGGAGGAGGGTACCTTCAATCATACCATCTGGGAGTGCCCCAAAATCCAAGAATACTGGAGGCGGGTGATGCGGACGCTGTCCCAGGCGGGGGGTGTGTCACTGGTGCCGGAGCCCAGGCGCTGCCTGCTAAACGTATGGGAACCTAACGACCTTGGCCGGCAGGCTCAGTGCTGGGCTACAGTGGGAATCGTGCTAGCTAAGCGGAACATAGCGCAGAAGTGGGGGGTGGGAGAGGTGCCGCTGCTGTCCGTATGGGGGAGGGACATGGATATGGCTATGATAGCCGAGCGATCAGTGTACATCGGGAGGGGGTGTCCTCAAAAATGGTCTAAAGTATGGGGGGCATGGAACAAACATCGAGGAGATATATGTGAGCCACCGCCAACGCTTGATGATGAAACCCTTGATGCGGACTGAGGTGCAGGACTCTATGGCGCACATATGGGGTGTGGCTGCCGGGGTTGAGCGGATGAGTGGGGGTATTACTGGGAGGTGGGGGGCTGAGCCACTTGAGATCTTGTTATATGCTGGAAAACAAATACATGATCAACAGTTGCTGTATTGTACTGTGTTGAAAGAAAACAATAAAAATTGTTTAAAAAAAAAAAAAAAAGTTTGCCCCCCAATTGAAAGTACATCTGACTGATTTAATAAACCAGATCTATAGAGGAACTCCCCCTCCAGGATCGTGGTCTACAGCAAATATGGTTGTTTTCTTAAAAAAGAATAAACCAGCCACAGTTCTTAGTTCATACCGACCAATAACTTTAATGAACGGGGATGCAAAGGTTTGTCCTAAGATTTTAGCTGCACAGTTGGCGCAGGTTATGCCACAGATAGTGTCCAGCCAACAACATGGCTTTATAGCGGGCGGGACATGACAGATCAGAAGAGTGGTCACACTGCTCGATGCAGTACAAGTGTCATGGGACCCTATGGCTCTGGTCTTATTGGATGCAGAGAAAGCCTTTGATAGGGTCTCCTGGCACTTTCCCTGGCGGATAATGCAGATTATGGGCATTGGGCCAGAGTTTATACAAGTGTTTAAGGCCCTATACTACAAACCAGGAGCTAATATTTTTGCCTCAGGTGATTTGCCTGAAAATATAGAGATCACACAAGGGATGCGGCAAGGGTCTCCCTGCTCCCCCTAGCTGTTTGCACTGTATATAGACCCTCTGAAATGTAAATTCGAGCTAAATTAAGCAATTACACCAGTGGTAGTACAAGGGTACGAGAAGAAAATCTTAGCGTATTGAGACGATATAGCCGTGGTGACCCCTAAACCTGAAATGGCCCTTAAAACTATTGAAAGGGAGGCAGTACTCTTTGGGGAGGTTTCCGGATGAATATGGATGGGACCCACGTGGTGATAAATGATAAGATAACGATGGTGGATAAAAGAATGATAAAAAAGTTGTCTATATGGGTGTTAGCATCAATTTGGAGGTGGACTAAATCTGGACCCTCTCATAGGAAAGATGAAAAAAGATCTAGGCAGATTAGACAATTTACATCTTACAATTGTGGGGAGGTGTAATTTAATAAAAACGATTTTTTCCCCTAAAATTCTTTATTTGTTTAGGTCAATCCCTTTAGAATTCTCGAACCATTGGTTGAAGACGCTTGAGGCAGTTTTTTCTCCATGTTGGGCTCTCTCTCTATATACAATTCAAATTGCGTTTTTCCTGTTTCCTTTGGATTTAGATGATCTTTGGATATGAACAATGAAAATTTTGTTTTTTCTTTTCTCATGGCATTATTTGCAGCCTTGAAAAAGTTTCTAAGAAACGAAACACGTGTCGGCTGCCGGTTCAACGCTTAAAGAGGAGGATTGTCACATGAAGCTGTCTATTCCTAAACATATTGGGCCCGATTCACAGAACTAACTTAAGACAAAATCCTAAACTTACTACCATTTTGGTATTCACAGAAGGTACTTACTCATTTTGGTATTCACAGAAGACACTTACTCACTTCGGTATTCACAGAAGTTAGGAGTCCTAACTTTAGGACTCCTAAATGTCTTCTGTGAATACCGAAAGTCTTAAAATTAGGATTTTTCTCAGTTTAGGAGTCCTAAGGTTAGGACTCCTAACTTTACAACTACTAAACTGAGAAAAAACCTAATTGTAAGGCTTTCGGTATTCACAGAAGGCATTTAGGAGTCCTAAAGTTAGGAGTCCTAAATTTAGGACTACTAAATTGAGAAAAATCCTAATTTTAAGACTTTCGGTATTCACAGAAGGCATTTAGGAGTCCTAAAGTTAGGACTCTTAAACTTAGGACTACTACATTGAGAAAAATCCTAATTTTAAGACTTTCAGTATTCACAGAGGGCATTTAGGAGTCCTAAAGTTAGGAGTCCTAACTATACTACTACTAAACTGAGAAAAATCCTAATTTTAAGACTTTCGGTATTCACAGAAGCCATTTAGGAGTCCTAAAGTTAGGACTCCTAAATTTAGGACTACTAAATTGAGAAAAATACTAATTTTAAGACTTTCGGTATTCACAGAAGGCATTTAGGAGTCCTAAAGTTAGGAGTCCTAACTATACTACTACTAAACTGAGAAAAATCCTAATTTTAAGACTTTCGGTATTCACAGAAGCCATTTAGGAGTCCTAAAGTTAGGACTCCTGACTTCTGTGAATACCGAAATGAGTAAGTGCCTTCTGTGAATACCAAAATGAGTAAGTGCCTTCTGTGAATACCAAAATGGTAGTAAGTTTAGGATTTTGTCTTAAGTTAGTTCTGTGAATCGGGCCCAACGATACTGTGTTTTATATTTAAAATTTGTGATTTAAAATTTGGTGACATATTTATATTACATTGATACAGCAAGAACTGAATCATTGTCCTACTGATATTTTTAACTTGTTTGTGCTACAACAACTATATGAATTGATAATATAATTGTACTAGAGTGCCGAGGTTGACATATCTACTTCATGTTCTCACTGGGTCCGATTGGGCTTCAGTGTTCTTGCACCTTAGGTAGTGGGGTGCAGTTAGCGGAACCCTGAGGGGCACCAATATTTGGATACATAGATTAAATGCACTCAGAGAATAGATGTGCTACCAAGTAAACCACCACTGCCATTTGTAAATATTGTCACGCTTGAGGCAGTGTTCTCAAGGTTTTTATGGGCCTACTCCGGACCTAGAAGGGCATTGAAATACCTTTCACTTCCAAAAGAAAAAGGAGGGGGGCATTACCAAATCTCAAATTGTATTATTGGGCTTCTATGTTGCAATATAGCTCTACATTACTTGGACAACCGCACATTAATAAGCCTCAACAGGCTATACCTTCAACATATGAGTTAATGATTGGCAATGAAGCCTGGGGTTGCTTCTGGAGACAACTAGAGTTTAGCTATTACAAAAAAGCTAGATTCAAGTGCATTTTGGGTGCCTATAAAGTCAGGGTCGGGGTATGCAAACTGCTGAAAATAGGAAGAATGAACTTTTACAAACCGTTGCTGACTAATGAAAATCTGCCCTTAATTTTTGGGTTTTAGTGTATACAAAGATGGTTGCAATTAGGTATCAACAGTCAACAGGCTTTTTATTCCTCCACTGGGGTTCTCTCATTTGAGAAGTTAAAAAATAAGTTTGGTATTAACTATAGAGACTTTTTTAATATCTGCAAGTCAGGGACTATCTGCAGCGTAAGGGGGGTGGCTCAGTGGGCTTTGGTATAATTGAGCTGGTCGAGAAAATAACCGCACAATGCGAAAGCAGAATCGGGAATTTATATCATATTCTGAATTCAGAGATAAAAGGTGATGTCGTAAAGTTCTCGTCAAAATGGGAAGTGAATGTATTGATATCGGATTTGGATCTCTATAAAGCTCTTAATTTCTCGCAATCCGTTTTTATGTCAGCTAATTTGCAAGCTCACTTCTTTAAGACCTGCTTTATGTTATACCACACGCCCACTAGGATAGCAAAATGGGGCAGGGCTGAGTTGTGAACTGTCCTCGCAGTTCCATGTGTGTGATGATATAGTGCATATGTTTGCACCTTGTAGTGCCCTGAGCCCTGTAAAAGACCAAATCACCCGTTTTCTTGAATATAAACTAGAGATAAAAGTCAGTCTGACCACACATCTTATTTTATTGGGAGTTCAAAAAGAGGGACGGTTATGAAGGCAAAACCTTTTTTGGCATTGGCAATGGCTTTTTTAAGACTCACTATAGCATCGGCCTGGCTAGATCCGAATCCCCCGTCGTTCCAACAGTGGTTGAGCTAGCTATTGGTGAACCACAATCTGGAGAAGGCTATTTATGCTAGGAAAGACAGACAAGCAAAGAAAAGGGGAAGAAAACTTTGGGCACCCTAAGTGGTTAGGTAAACAACTAGATATGTAGAGGGCTCTTGGGGGATTTTTATTTAGTATATATGGCAGTGGGAGACCCAGGAGGTCGGGCTATAGCCTTTTCTATGTCTTTTTAAAATAGCCAAACTATCTTTAAAGGTTACATTGTGTGGCTAGCAAGACGGTTAGGAATTTGTATATGTATATAAGGATTGCTCAATTGTTTGTATATCCTGTGGGCAAATTGAATGCAAATGGGGTATGAAACTCTCAGGTTGAGGTGAGGTTCTGTAGCGATCCGAACCCGTGAATTCGGTATCGTAGTACTGACACGATCTTGGTACCAATGAACCGCAAATGATCCATTGCATGCATGACAGTGTTTTCGCTACGCAACTAGCATGAATTCACTGGAAAATAGGGCATTCTGTCATAAAAGTCATGGCATCTATTTTAGTTACGGCATCCATCTTGTTTCTTGCCCTCACATAGTCAATGAACGGACGATGACCCCGGCAGAGTCACCTTGTTAAGGACACGTAAGCTCGAGCCCGAGAAAAGCTGACGCTGCATGACGAGGCAGAGTCAAGCTACCTCCCTTGCCTGAGGCCACTCCTGCTATACTGGTTCTCGTGTCCGTTGTCCTGACTGAAAGGCCGAAGACGGTAGCCATGCCCGTTTATGATCCATAAACACCTCTTATCCTACATTTCAATCCTTTGCACCTGGCTCTGCTCTTTTCCTTCTGGGATTTTACAATGTGGAGGTTACGATTTTTATGATGGGGAGGATCGGGCAAAGAATGGAAAACTGTCGAGAGGACCTGATCGAATACCGAAAACCTACGACTAATTATTGTTTGATGTCAAATTTACTGTTTGTTTGGGATACCGGGTTGGGCATGAGAAATATTCGTGTAATGTAGCCCAAAGACATTTTTCGTGTATTTAAAGAGTAACCCACTTAATGCAATTTGAACAGTCTCGTAGATTCTGCCTCTGTGTGGTTCCTATGATTTCTGTGTCCCTGCAGTAAATAAACCTTGGTCTTTGACGCCGCCATCGAGAAGCCCGTGTCTCTGTTTATTTGTGCACCGGGACAGGAGGAACTCAGGGGTCTTCGGGTGTTGTTTCCCTGACACCTCTGGACTCTTAAAAGTCCAGAACCTCAAATTGGCGCCCAACGCGGGGCGACGTCATCCGGTACCGGTCCAAAGCCTGAAAAGTTCGAGAAGTTTCGTGTGAAGATTCCGGAGGGAGGTACCCCGCTTCATCGATCCCTGCATGTCGTAAAAGTGGCCCGACGATCTCTTCCACGAGGGTTCCCGTTCCCAGACGGCTACAGAGGATCGCTGCCTTGACTGTCGCCCTGTCTTGGACCCGAGGTGCAGACTTTAGTACGGCGAGACGTAGACGGGTTCTCCTTGGTGACGTCTTCCACATTTCAGTTAAGTATTAAGTGGGCTACGCTCAGTTTGGTTGTTCCTTGTTGCTCTGGTTTAATTCGTAGATTATCAATGGTTGCTCTTGTTTAGATAATCTTTGTTTTGGTATTGGTTCATTTTGGTAGGCCTAAGTTCTCTGCGCATTTTGGTTGGAATTTGTCTTTGTTTGTCATGACTACCAGTAGTAATTGTTTCTTGTCCTGGTTACGTTGCAACGGGGATTCCCGGTTGGAGGATTCGTGTTCGGTTCCTCCGATTGGAACTCCTACATATGAGCTCTATTGTAAACATGGTGTTGGTCCTATTACGTATAATGAAGTATGGGTCCGTTATACCAGAAAGGATGGTGTCCTTAGTTGGCCACCACATGGTAGCTTCGAAACGGAAATACTAGACAATCTAGAAATGAAGTTGTTCAAGAAAAAAGCTCGGCCGGCAATGTTTGATTCTTTTCGCGTATGGCGCAAAGAAGCCAAACAGAGAGAAATTAGGAAAACGAAGAAAGAACAGAAAGAGAAAGGGTTGACTTTAATGGAGTCTGCTAGGCAGCTGCATGTCAACGAGATTGAGAAAGCAATGGAGATGGCGAATAGAAAATATAATTTGGCAATTGATAAATGTTACCCTGTATTGCCATCTTGTCCTACTAAGCCGATGGAGGATCATGAAAAGGATCCTCTGTTGTCTTACCTGTTGAATTCACCCCCACCATATGCACAGGGTATTACAGTACCACAGTTGCTACCTGTTGTACAGCCAGCTGCTGGTCAGCCTGGAATAGTTGCTCCACTTCCTTTGATTCCAGCTCCTATCCTTCCCGTGGTTAATGTTCCTTCGGCACCCCCTCTTCCTGGGGCGCCCGTTCCGCCTTTGCCTGTCGTTTCGCAAACTGCTTTACCTGCTACTCCTACCCTTACTATTTCATCTGCTTCAGCTGTTCTGTCCCCGAACCCTGTGAACATTCTGACTCCGCTTTCCGTTCGTCGGAAAATAACCGACTCTGTAACTAATATCTTAACTCCTCTCTACTGGTCTTTAATTGGGACCTCCGTTTCTGACTCTATACAGAGACGTAGCCAGCTTCCTGGTCCCCAGGAACGAGACACGTTAGATTCGACAGCTCTTAGGTGGATGTCAAAAACTGTGAAGTATGATGCACGAAGAGTGTTAGATACCTTTATGCAATGGAATGAACCAACTCAACGTTATGTTTTTGACGTGATGTGTTCTCTTCTGCGTGAAGAATGGGAAGATGATGATTTAGACTCCGTCCCCTCTGACCTGATAAATATCCAACAGAAGTTTGCCGCAGGAATGGTGATAGGTCCAGAAGTAAGGGGAGCGATAGAATTGATTTTAGCTTATAGGGATGAGTCCCCTCTTCGAGCGACAAGAGACCCTGATGGTTCACCGAGTACTACTAGGAAAAGACGAGGTCAATATCCGATGAGGGAAGTTCCACCGATATGGCGTGATGCAGTTCAAGCTGATGCGGCTCATAATATTGCAGCTGCTCCGGCACATTTCCAGAGAGTGTGGATACACATCCCTTGGAAACGGGCCGAAGTATTAGCCGTAAAACAAGCGTTACCGGACCCGCGTAAAAATCCTGCTGGTTATTACAAAGAGTTAACGCAGACAGTTCAAGCGTGTGTCATGAATTTAGCAGACATTGAAATGCTATTTGGTAATGTGGTGCCACAGCCTATATGGGCCAAAATTCGGCAAGAGAACCACCCAGTCGCCTTAGGAGGTGATTGGGCATCTATTATAGCGGCAGATGCGCAACAAATTGGCGGTGCTAAACCTGAACCTCTGATTGCTGCTTTACCTGGCAGAATAATTACTCTAATGAAAACGCTGATGCCAGCGTTACGAGTCAATTGGGATAAATTATCGGCATGCAAGCAAAAGAAGGACGAAAGCGTCTCTGACTTCTTCACTAGATTTGAAGAGACCTTCGTAGACCACAGTGGGCAAGATATGAGTACTGAGGGAGGCCAGAGATTGTTTGTCGACAAGTTCGTGTTTAATTTACTACCTGAGCTTAGTAACAAGTTAAAGGATTCTGAAAGTGCATGGGCAGTGTCGACGACAGCACAGATACTTGCAACTGCTCAGTATTACGAGAATAGAGAGAAAGAAGAGAAGGAAAAGTCAGAAAAGAAATCAAAAGATTTAAAGACTAAAGTTCTTTTGCAACAGGCGTATCCGCCTCGTTCGAATCAGTCAGATTCACAGCAGCGACCCCAGTTTCAGCCACAACCACAATTCCAGCAAGGGACGGCCCAAAGATTTAATTATAATTTTCCGCGACAACAGTTAGCATGGAATCAGTGTGCTTATTGTAAAAAGGAGGGTCATTATAAAAATGAGTGTCCAGTACTGCACCCACAAACTAGTGGTGTCCCAGCTCAGAGAGGTAATGTTGGGTTTATGCAAGCTCCTAGAGGTAGAGGACGTGGTACGATGACACCACAGGCTGATCGCCAATCGAATTATTTCGATCAGCGAAATGCACAATCTGCGCAAACAGGTAGATCTCCACAGTATCATGTTGAAGATTACTATGATCATAATGAGGAGATTCAAAGAAGCGAGCACTAGGACAGCCGCAGGCAAAGAGAGGGAGTAGTATCAGTTCCAGTTGATCAGAGTGGACCTTATGTCGCAGTAGTTACCTCAGGCGTGGTCGAACCGTTTCTGTTGGATACTGGTGCGGCAAAAAGTTCAATTATGCATGCGAAACTCCCTGGCGCACCTTTGTCTGGCTTAACGAACACTTCGGTAGGATTCTCAGGCGCCCCTGTTCACAATCCTGTCTCTAGTCCTTTGTCAATATCTGTTGGGCCATGCGAACTAGAAGCACCCCTTATCTTAACAACCGGTTGTAATGAGAATCTGCTTGGTTTAGATCTGTTGAAACGCCTGCACGCGACACTGTACTGTTCCCCTTCAGGAGTACAGCTCACTTTAGGCAAAAGAGTCATCTCTCCAATGTATATGTCGATGGATAGGCTCCCACCGGAGCTGCGTTCTCTCCCTGATACTGTTTGGGCGACTGGTCCTAATGATGTAGGCCTCTTGGAAATTCCCCCTTATTTGGTAAGTCTGAAAGCTAATGTTAAATTCCCACGAATCCCTCAGTATCGGATTTCGAATGAAGGTGAACGAGCACTCTTATTGATTGTGAAAGACTTAATACAGAAAGATGTGATTGAGGAAACTAGAGGAAATGTCTGCAACAGTCCTGTTCTGCCGATTTTGAAACGTACTGACCCTTCCAAACCTCCAATTTACAGATTTGTGATTGACCTCAGAGAAGTTAACAAAATAGTGATTCCACAGTTTCCTGTAGTCCCAGATATCACTGCATTACTGACGTTGATTCCTGCCTCAGCTTCATGGTTTACAGTGATCGACTTGAAAAATGCCTTTTTCAGCATTCCCATAGCCGAGGAAAGTAGAGACATTTTTGGTTTCTCCTTAGGAGGTCGCAGCTTCAGGTTCAAACGCGCTCCACAAGGTTATTGTGAGAGCCCTTCAATTTACAGCCAAGCATTGAAGAGTCAATTAGATGCCCTTGTACTCCCTCATGGTGTTGCTCTGATTCAATACGTAGACGATCTTTTACTGGCTGCTGATGACAAGGAAACTTGCAAAGCAGCTACAATTTCTTTATTACGTCATTTGTCAGACTTACATCACAAGGTGTCACCTTCTAAACTGCAATATTGTTGCCAAGAAGTGACCTACTTAGGTCATCTTTTGTCAAAGGAGGGAAGAAGGTTGACCCCAGAGAGAATCAAAGCAATTTCACAGATGACTGTACCAAGCACACAAAGAGAAGTGCGTGCGTTTTTGGGTATTACGTCATACTGTAGGCAATGGATCCCAAATTTTTCTCTCATGGCGAAACCATTGGTAGCCCTGACTGGAAAAGGTGTTCCAAGCCCTTTGCCATGGTCTGATGAATGTCAACAGAGCTTCTCTGACTTACGTGATGCGCTGTGTTCAGCTCCTGTGGTACAAAAGGGGGTGGTGATGGACGGAGCATCAGAACCAATCAAACACTCACACCCAGTCAACAGATCTGGGTTTGATCCATCACCGTTCTTTAGCCCACTCTGCCACCCCAGTTCAGACATGGCCATATGCAAATCAGTCTGACCCTGTGCCTCATGGGAACAGTCCAGCCCGAACTGCCAAGCCATGCCTTCCCTGGACCGGAAACAAGCTTCCTAGGACCGGTTTCTGGCATTTCAGCCGTCTTCAGCCAGGCTTGCTTGAATCCAGTGGCAAAGTGAGCAAGGGACTCACGTCTGAGCATACCCTGCCAACTTATGGCGAACAAAGCGGTACAAAAGGGGGTGGTGATGGACGGAGCATCAGAACCAATCAAACACTCACACCCAGTCAACAGATCTGGGTTTGATCCATCACCGTTCTTTAGCCCACTCTGCCACCCCAGTTCAGACATGGCCATATGCAAATCAGTCTGACCCTGTGCCTCATGGGAACAGTCCAGCTCGAACTGCCAAGCCATGCCTTCCCTGGACCGGAAACAAGCTTCCTAGGACCGGTTTCTGGCATTTCAGCCGTCTTCAGCCAGGCTTGCTTGAATCCAGTGGCAAAGTGAGCAAGGGACTCACGTCTGAGCATACCCTGCCAACTTATGGCGAACAAAGCGGTACAAAAGGGGGTGGTGATGGACGGAGCATCAGAACCAATCAAACACTCACACCCAGTCAACAGATCTGGGTTTGATCCATCACCGTTCTTTAGCCCACTCTGCCAACCCAGTTCAGACATGGCCATATGCAAATCAGTCTGACCCTGTGCCTCATGGGAACAGTCCAGCCCGAACTGCCAAGCCATGCCTTCCCTGGACCGGAAACAAGCTTCCAAGGACCGGTTTCTGGCATTTCAGCCGTCTTCAGCCAGGCTTGCTTGAATCCAGTGGCAAAGTGAGCAAGGGACTCACGTCTGAGCATACCCTGCCAACTTATGGCGAACAAAGCGGTACAAAAGGGGGTGGTGATGGACGGAGCATCAGAACCAATCAAACACTCACACCCAGTCAACAGATCTGGGTTTGATCCATCACCGTTCTTTAGCCCACTCTGCCACCCCAGTTCAGACATGGCCATATGCAAATCAGTCTGACCCTGTGCCTCATGGGAACAGTCCAGCCCGAACTGCCAAGCCATGCCTTCCCTGGACCGGAAACAAGCTTCCTAGGACCGGTTTCTGGCATTTCAGCCGTCTTCAGCCAGGCTTGCTTGAATCCAGTGGCAAAGTGAGCAAGGGACTCACGTCTGAGCATACCCTGCCAACTTATGGCGAACAAAGCGGTACAAAAGGGGGTGGTGATGGACGGAGCATCAGAACCAATCAAACACTCACACCCAGTCAACAGATCTGGGTTTGATCCATCACCGTTCTTTAGCCCACTCTGCCACCCCAGTTCAGACATGGCCATATGCAAATCAGTCTGACCCTGTGCCTCATGGGAACAGTCCAGCCCGAACTGCCAAGCCATGCCTTCCCTGGACCGGAAACAAGCTTCCTAGGACCGGTTTCTGGCATTTCAGCCGTCTTCAGCCAGGCTTGCTTGAATCCAGTGGCAAAGTGAGCAAGGGACTCACGTCTGAGCATACCCTGCCAACTTATGGCGAACAAAGCGGTACAAAAGGGGGTGGTGATGGACGGAGCATCAGAACCAATCAAACACTCACACCCAGTCAACAGATCTGGGTTTGATCCATCACCGTTCTTTAGCCCACTCTGCCACCCCAGTTCAGACATGGCCATATGCAAATCAGTCTGACCCTGTGCCTCATGGGAACAGTCCAGCCCGAACTGCCAAGCCATGCCTTCCCTGTACTGTTCCCCTTCAGGAGTACAGCTCACTTTAGGCAAAAGAGTCATCTCTCCAATGTATATGTCGATGGATAGGCTCCCACCGGAGCTGCGTTCTCTCCCTGATACTGTTTGGGCGACTGGTCCTGATGTAGGCCTCTTGGAAATTCCCCCTTATTTGGTAAGTCTGAAAGCTAATGTTAAATTCCCACGAATCCCACAGTATCGGATTTCGAATGAAGGTGAACGAGCACTCTTATTGATTGTGAAAGACTTAATACAGAAAGATGTGATTGAGGAAACTAGAGGAAATGTCTGCAACAGTCCTGTTCTGCCGATTTTGAAACGTACTGACCCTTCCAAACCTCCAATTTACAGATTTGTGATTGACCTCAGAGAAGTTAACAAAATAGTGATTCCACAGTTTCTTGTAGTCCCAGATATCACTGCATTACTGACGTTGATTCCTGCCTCAGCTTCATGGTTTACAGTGATCGACTTGAAAAATGCCTTTTTCAGCATTCCCATAGCCGAGGAAAGTAGAGACATTTTTGGTTTCTCCTTAGGAGGTCGCAGCTTCAGGTTCAAACGCGCTCCACAAGGTTATTGTGAGAGCCCTTCAATTTACAGCCAAGCATTGAAGAGTCAATTAGATGCCCTTGTACTCCCTCATGGTGTTGCTCTGATTCAATACGTAGACGATCTTTTACTGGCTGCTGATGACAAGGAAACTTGCAAAGCAGCTACAATTTCTTTATTACGTCATTTGTCAGACTTACATCACAAGGTGTCACCTTCTAAACTGCAATATTGTTGCCAAGAAGTGACCTACTTAGGTCATCTTTTGTCAAAGGAGGGAAGAAGGTTGACCCCAGAGAGAATCAAAGCAATTTCACAGATGACTGTACCAAGCACACAAAGAGAAGTGCGTGCGTTTTTGGGTATTACGTCATACTGTAGGCAATGGATCCCAAATTTTTCTCTCATGGCGAAACCATTGGTAGCCCTGACTGGAAAAGGTGTTCCAAGCCCTTTGCCATGGTCTGATGAATGTCAACAGAGCTTCTCTGACTTACGTGATGCGCTGTGTTCAGCTCCTGTGTTAGGTACTCCTGACTACAGTAAGCCGTTTACTCTATATGTCCATGAAAGAGAAGGTTGTGCATTGAGTGTATTAACGCAACAATTTGGTGACAAACAGCGGCCTTGTGCATATTTCTCATCCACATTAGATCCGGTAGCCAGAGCGTTGCCAAGTTGTTTGAGAGCTACAGCGGCAGCTGCAGTGTCTATTCGACAGTCTGCTGGACTAGTCATGAACAACATGTTAGTAGTCATGGTTCCACATGCTGTGGATACACTCATGAATCGAACGAAAACTCAGCACCTCACCAGTGCTAGACTATCAGGCTATGAGCTGACGCTTTTGGCAAGTCACATTCAGATCAAGCGATGCAACATATTGAATCCAGCAACACTGTTGCCGACTACTCAGGAGTCGAGTGATTCAGAGCCCCATGATTGTTGTTTCAGAACTGAGGAAGAAACAAAAGGTAGGATTGATTTAAAAGATACTCCGTTACTAGATCCAGATGGCACTTTATATGTCGATGGGTCTTGTTTTAAGCTACAGAATGGTGATGTGACGGCCGCGTATGCAGTTACGACTTTGAGTACGATTGTTGAGACTGCAAGAGTAAGTCAGAATTCTGCCCAAGCTGCAGAATTAATTGCACTAACAAGAGCGTGTGTTTTAGCTGAGGGAAAGAGAGTGAATGTGTTTACTGATAGCCAATACGCCTTCGGCGTTGCACACAATTTTGGGCGTCTCTGGAGAGAAAGAGGTTTTCTCACGTCCCATGGGACTAAGATCCAACATGGACAGTTAGTCAGCGATCTATTGGAATCCCTGACTCTACCGAATGAAGTTGCAATTGTGAAGTGCAGTGCACATCGGAAGATTACGGATGATGTTGGCCGTGGGAATGCGTTTACTGATGAGGTCGCTAAAGAAACGGCCAAGAACATGATGAGCCGAATGTACGTTGCAACGTCTGCAAGATGGATTGCTGAATCAGGAATGTGTGAGAATACGATTGAAAGTGTGAAAACAATCCAGAATGAAGCAACTGAAAATGAGAAGAATGAATGGAAGGAGAAAACGGGTAAAATGGATTCAAGTGGATGTTGGGTCGATTTGTCTGAGCAGCAGCGTTGGATGTTACCTGATGCGTATGTACTTGCAGTAGTTGCGATGGCGCATGGAGCGGCGCACATCAGTTCGAAAGGGATCTGTAAAATGTTAGCTCCAGTATGGAAGAACGATGGAATTACTAAGTGTGCAGAAAGAGTGGTGAAAAATTGTATGGTATGCCTGATGCATAATCCTGGCAAGGGAACCCCAACCCCAACTGGCCATTTTGCTCCCCCTTCTTGTCCCTTTGAAGTGATTCAGTTGGATTTTATCCACATGGACAGGTGTAACAATCTCAAATACGTCCTGGTGGTAGTCTGTGCCTTCTCAAGATGGATTGAGGCATATCCGTTGAAGGATAACACTGCTATGTCCACTGCCAAAATCCTCCTCAAAGAATACTTCCCCAGGTATGGTATGCCACGGATTGTTTGGTTGGACAATGGAAGTGAGTTTGTAGGGAAAGTTATGAAGAGTGTGTGTGCGGGTCTGGGTATTTCCCAAAAATACCACAGTGCGAATCACCCACAATCAGCGGGTTTGGTTGAAGGGTACAATGGCACCCTGAAGCTGAAACTTGCGAAAATTCAAGCTTCCACTGGCCTCTCTTGGCCAGACGCACTGCCTTTAGCTTTACTGTCCACCAGAGCGACTGTACACTCTTGAGTAGGGCTTAGCCCATATGAGATTGTGTTCGGCCGCCCTGCTAATGTTTGGGAAGTCCCTAGGCCAAATGAATTCAAACAGATTGAATACCCAATGTTGATGATCTGACTGCTAAACTGAGCCTTATTCATCAACAGGTATTCGAATCCTTGCCTAAACTGCCGGAGAGTCCAGGCCACACGTTGAAACCAGGCGACCAAGTGGTAGTTCGGAACTTTGAACGTACTCGGAACCTCCAGCCAAGATTCGTGGGTCCGTTTCAAGTCCTCCTCACAACAAGAACTGCAGTACGCCTAGCTGGAAGGAAAAATTGGGTGCACGCCAGCCATACGAAGCGTGTCCCTCTTCCACTCCCCTATGATAATTGGGTTAGACAGGGAATTGGTGTATCCGAGACAGAACCTGTTCCTAGGCACATCCCTTTCAGTGATGCAGAGTACATAACGGACCACCCACGAACGGGAACACAGAACTTTGACACCCCAGCAGGTACCGCTCCTTTGAATCCTGAACCGAGTATTGTACAAAGTGAACATTTGTCACCTGTGGAGTTGAACATTTCCGCACCTATAGACCAGCTATTTCAAGACCAGACAAGACCCGGAAAGTACAGATATAATCTACGTTCTCATGTTATGAACTAATGACATTGCATAATTACCCTTCTGTTTGAAAACTGTTTTGATCTTACTGCATTCCATTCAGTCAGGAAGTTTGTTCAAAATTTTTATCTTTTTGTTTTTTATTGTTTCTCTCACCTTGCCATCTGGGTTACCGTAGGGTCGTAACGTGTGCCTTGTTTTAATTTGCAGGGAATCAGACACTAGGTCGGTTTCTTCTGTTTGTCTTGGGAACTCCCAGGATAAACAGAGGCAAGTTTTTAACAGGTACAAACCATCCGTTGCGAACGGTTGTAGAAGATGGAGCTTCCTGAATTACGACAGGTTAATGTCATAAATGTGCACAAGACAAAGCTATATGACATATTGTATAGCAAATGTTTTCTAATGCAATGTACTCTGACACTTCTAATTGTTTTAATAACTTTGGTAGGCGGAATTATTTTTGGTATTCAGTTGATCTTTACACCTGTTGCATCTACAGTATCTCCCCACGCTCCTGTTTCTCCGACTGTTGTTTCCCTTCATTCTTTCCATCCTTTTCCTGCCCACGAGCAAGCTCGACGCTCTGAATTTATAAATAACACTTTCATTCAACTCTTGCACCAACATCAACTAGTGGTTAATACAACAAACTGCTGGGTGTGTGGTTTGATACCACATACCATGGACAAGGGCATCCCCTATCTGGTCCTGCCTTTTAGTTATAATGGATCATTCTGGGCATTTCAGACCATGTTCGCTTATGCCCTAGAGACCTATCCTCCACGACCTCCGCGTTCCACCCGGTATAACTCTGCTAATAGAGCCTTGGTAAAAGGAATCACCGACATGGTGAGAGATGTCAATAATACTCCGTTCATTCCCAAGGATGAATTACGAGTTTACATGGGTTGGAATGTTACGGAATATGGCATTACTCTGGGTGAGAACAAACGTAAGAGCTCAACTCCGATCTGGGTCGTGCCCCACCAAGGTCAAGTCTGTTTGCAAGGAAATGGGAGGAATCCGAAAGCTCGACTAGGGAAGAGTGACTGTAAACATATGTTTTTCCGTCACAGTCTTCCCCGGCATTCTTAGCTGCTAAGGGTACCTATTTTGTTTGCCAAGACAGAGCATACACATGGCTGCCTGCTGACTTCTCAGGCTCATGTTACATCGCTCAACTGTTACCTCCGACATATACTGCTGCACCGGACTATCACAAAACTAGAGTTGTGAGAGGTGTTTTCAGTAAAGAAGATACTGCTGGCCAAGAAGCAGGAGACTTTTTCAAGGGTTTCCTCCCATTCTGGGGGCCTATGGCCAACAGTAGAAACTTACGTCAACTAACACGGGTAGTTGAATCCACTATCACTGAAACGGCGGGTGCTCTTAGTAACCTGACAGCTGAGCTTCAAGCGGATCGCCTCATGACGTTACAGAACCGCATGGTCCTTGACGTGTTACTTGCAGATCGAGGTGGAGTATGTAAGATGATCCAATCAAGTTGCTGCGTTTTTATTCCAGATAATGCGCCAACGGTGTACAAGGCCATCTCTAAGTTACATAAGATTTCTGACTCTATTCATATAGAGGAAGGTGACTGGTCATTAATGGGATGGTTCTGGAGCCTGTTGTCTGCGTGGGGATGGAAGGTTCTGATAGTCACTGGTGTTGCATTAGTATTTTTATTTTCGTGCTGTCTCATTGTTCAGTGTGGTCCTGCCTTATGTAATCTCTGCATTTCTACATGCGTAAGAAGACCACCTGTTTTTAGAGATACGCCACGGGATAGAGTAATGCTCCAACAACATATCAGTGACCTGATGAACATAGAAATGGACTCTGACATAGAGTGAGTTATTGCCTATGTAAGGGCAAAAGGACGGTCTGAGGTTCTGTAGCGATCCGAACCCGTGAATTCGGTATCGTAGTACTGACACGATCTTGGTACCAATGAACCGCAAATGATCCATTGCATGCATGACAGTGTTTTCGCTACGCAACTAGCATGAATTCACTGGAAAATAGGGCATTCTGTCATAAAAGTCATGGCATCTATTTTAGTTACGGCATCCATCTTGTTTCTTGCCCTCACATACTCAATGAACGGACGATGACCCCGGCAGAGTCACCTTGTTAAGGACACATAAGCTCGAGCCCGAGAAAAGCTGACGCTGCATGACGAGGCAGAGTCAAGCTACCTCCCTTGCCTGAGGCCACTCCTGCTATACTGGTTCTCGTGTCCGTTGTCCTGACTGAAAGGCCGAAGACGGTAGCCATGCCCGTTTATGATCCATAAACACCTCTTATCCTACATTTCAATCCTTTGCACCTGGCTCTGCTCTTTTCCTTCTGGGCTTTTACAATGGGGAGGTTACGATTTTTATGATGGGGAGGATCGGGCAAAGAATGGAAAACTGTCGAGAGGACCTGATCGAATACCGAAAACCTACGACTAATTATTGTTTGATGTCAAATTTACTGTTTGTTTGGGATACCGGGTTGGGCATGAGAAATATTCGTGTAATGTAGCCCAAAGACATTTTTCGTGTATTTAAAGAGTAACCCACTTAATGCAATTTGAACAGTCTCGTAGATTCTGCCTCTGTGTGGTTCCTATGATTTCTGTGTCCCTGCAGTAAATAAACCTTGGTCTTTGACGCCGCCATCGAGAAGCCCGTGTCTCTGTTTATTTGTGCACCGGGACAGGAGGAACTCAGGGGTCTTCGGGTGTTGTTTCCCTGACACCTCTGGACTCTTAAAAGTCCAGAACCTCAGAGGGGGAAGTCTGTCACTTTTATTGGTATTTTTGGACGGATGTTATTTAATGTCAATGTTTATTTTTGCACAATGCACTTCAAAGTAGGACAGCTGACTTTGTTAGGGGTAAATCTGCCGCCCGGTTGGTCAGCTCCAACTCTATGTTGTGATAAACTAGAAAAGATTGTATTTTTGGTTATATGGATGTTTTTTTTGATACTCTTCGTGTATAGTGATTAAATCTGAGTGTATGGGGCAGGGCACGGGGTGGGTCCAGGGTGTTTATATTGATAGAAAGAGTGCAATAAAAAGTACAAAAAAAAAACAGACAAAAGCAAGTGGGTGGAGGGGCAAGTAGAAGAGGGGCCAGGATGGGGCGAGGAAGCAAACAGATGTAATGAATGAAGAGAACAAGGACAGGGCATGTAATGAGTGGATCTCCAGCATAAGTTTCACTGTGCAACCACGCAAAAAACGCATCTGCCCGACCGATAAAGTATGCTTAACCCCCAACACATGTACACATGCACAGATCTCCCTGTGAAACTGGAACACAATCAGCAAGGCTGCTATTACACTGTCCATCCACAGCTGACTCTAGAACACCTACTCTGCACTACACAATAGGATTGTACGCCACATAGATGCACAAAGCAGAACTGCCCTGCAAAGCTGGGGATACACAAAACATGACAGTTCACTGGCATAAAAAAAAACCCGCAAACATTACAAAAATGGTCACTACAACAATTTGGCGAAATTATAAAGTAGCATCAAAACACAGAACCCCCTCTCCCCCCATAAAGGGATATCATGCCGGTTTCATCCAGCTTTAGGAAAGGTTGAGCTGCTGCTGTCCATGTGTTACCTTTATTGCGTTATGAAGCTTAGTATTATACTTTCCACTACACAAAGGACAAAACTATTTATATTGCCTATGCTTGTTTTAATGCATGGTGTGAGTAAACCCTCACAAAATACATGGGCAGAATTTACTTTTGGTTTTATGTGTGAAACAAACAGTTTTTAAGTTATCTAGATAAGGCCTTCATAACCTTTTGACTTTTGTGGACTCCCACTAAGTCATTACTGGAATGTGGTGGCCCCAACTGAGTCATTATTGGAAGATGGGGTCCCCCGAGCCGAAGCAATTTTCATGATTTGAATCTCAAAACAATGTACAATAATACAAAAACAAACATATACCAAACAAATGCTAAAATATTGAAATATTTTGTTTAATTCACAATCAATATAAACTTTTACATTTTCAATTCACTTCCTTTTTTGTATACAGTTTATTATGTTTAAAGTATTCATTTTAATATTATCTCATTTTGTAACACAATCATGAACCCCCTGAGTTTGCCTCGCTGACCCCCAGGGGTCCTGGGACCACAGATGTAAATTGCTTTGATTTGATTTTTAAACATAACTGACAAGTGTCTCATGGGGATGTATAAAACGCCAGGCCAATTCTGGCATTTTAGTCAGCAACACTTTGAATGCTAGGATTATTAGCCCTTAATGAAAGTGTAAAAAGGAAAACTACATGGCCCGCAATGCTGTGGTCTTAAAAGCCAGGAATGGCTGATAGTATCATATGTCATAGTGCTACTTGGCAGGCTTGTGAAATGCAAAAAGGAAAATTACATCCTGACTGACTTTTTTCTTGCAGGGCATCAACAGCCAAGTAGGTAAGAGGACAGAGATAGTCTTTCAAAGGCAAATACAAGCTACTCACTGCAAATGGGTTAACATAAACACTCATTGGAAATGAACATGCTAACAAAGGATGCTATTTACCAGAACAGTGCAGCAGTAGCAGAAGCTGGACATGTCTAAAGACACATTTGGAAAGAAAAAACAATATGCTGGCACCATTCTTCCCGAGGTTAATTTTGCGTGATTTAGATGGTGCAGCTGCATCTCCACTATGATGCAATCTGCCTTGAACAGGTGCGCCACTTGCTGCAGGTGTGCCATGACTATCTCTTGCGCTGATGACACGCCAGTGTTATATCCTCAACAGGGGTCACAGTTCACCATGGACGAGGATGAGGCTGGTGGTCATTGGGACGCCTCTATTCTTCCTCTACGAGCACTGTCACTGTGCATGAGGCCCACCCCATGCAGCCTACTAGTTCAGTAGTACAATTAGGACCAATTTAAAATTATGATTTTAGTTTTTTACTGCTCTACTGTGCTGTCAATCATTAGGTGCCTGTGTGCCAGCTTGCATCCTATACACTCAACACCAACAGACCAGTCATCTCATTCGCCAGGTGCTGCACAGACATGCACTTGGGCTCAGCCTTGATTTGCTGAATGAATGTTATGATGGATGGTGGCACTCGTTAGGGACAATGACAAGTGTCAATGAAGGTAAGTCACTTCTGCCTTCTGGGAAGGCTGAGGCAGCACACATTGGTGTCACATGTTGTAGTGCTTGAGGAGGGTCAGCTGGAATACCTGTACTTTCCTTGTTCCCGCACTGGCCCGCCTATGTAAGCGACACCAGCAGTCATCACATGACCACCATGAATGGATGACTGTGGGTAGTGCAGTTCCAACTCTATCCAACCAGGCTGACAGCATGGAATTGCGTATGGACAAAGCAGGTTCCACTCTTGTTGTCCAATCAAGCAAAGTACTGAATTACTGAGTCTGAGCCCCTCTGCAAGCAAGACAAATAGGACATATATAATTTTATTTAGGTATGGAAGCGCAACTAAAGTGCAGATATGTTTATGCATTTAATAGTTTTACAAAGCTCTTAGGTGTTGCCATATGACTACTTTAGATCACTGTGGAAGTACAGAAGGTGAAAGGAATAGAATTATATGGTGATGAAAAGGAATTGGACCACCTGGATATGGTACACATTAGGAGACACGTAAATGGTCATCCTAGAAAAAGGTCTTGGAGGACATGTTTGCCTGGTTTTTATATTGACTATGTTTTAAAGGTTGAACACTAAATGCATTTCTGAAAAGGCAGGTTCTAAGGTGGTTTCTGGATTGAAGGCACTTTACTATGTTTCTCATAAAAAGGGTCCGGGTCGTTACCAAAGTGAGGCCTCACGCACATCAAGCACTTTCCTCATTTGTCAGTGTTCTGGGCTTTTGATGAATGAGCTGTGGAGCACTGTCCGATCATGAGGTTTTCATAGGCTGGTAAGGTGAGGCCAAATGCTTGACTGTATGATAAAGAGTGACTACTTTCATGTGAGTGCGGATGAGTGACTGAATGGATGAAAGCATAGAGGTACTTTCAGTTGTAAGCCAGACTAATTGAGACAATGCATTCTCATAGTGCAGACACCTCGATACAAGATTTAGTAGTTCCAACTTGATTCTAATTCATTATTTGTTTATTATACACAGGTTTCTTTTGCAGGTGCATTAGCCCACCATATCGGATTGCAACAGGTATCACTACCTTTGACTATCTAGTTTCATATAAAGCACCCAACTCCTTGGCTCTGCACATGCCCAAGGAAGTCCAGGTTCACACCTGCTCCCACCATTCTGAAATATGAGAAAGCTTTGTGCAGCATGAAAGGGTTTTCTCACTAATTCCTCTCGCATCTTGTAAATAGCTGGGCTTTGCTGCCCTGTGGACCTCTTTTATGGCCCACATGTGGAGGGGCACTTAAGATGTGACAGGAGCAGGGCTTTCCCAAAGAGATTTAAGACAGAGGGGCCAATTCTGATTCCATCTGTAAAACGTACCGACCAACACGGACTGGGAACGGAGACCGACCAACATGGACCGGCGCCGTACGACCCGCGCAATATGATACAACGCATGTGAATTACAACCCACTTGCACGCAACACGAGCCGAACAACCGAACCATATGAAAATCAGTGATTCGCCCGTAAAATGACTGGGAATCCTACCGACCGACACGCACCAGGAATTGACACGACCGAAACGTACCCGCGATGCACGAGCCACGCAGTATGATGCAAACGTGTGAATTGAGACCGACTCGCACGGAGCACGATCATGAAAACCGAGGCGCACAGCAAATAGTGACTAGCAAACAACAGACCCCTCTGCGTCTGATGCGTACGACAACGTCGAAAACAGCAGAATGTCAGTGTGACAAACTCGGGTTACCTTGCGCGAGCCACTGGCAGCATCCGACACGGTCAAACGAACGTTTCCATCATGCACAACAAAAGCAAAGGAAAAGTCACAAACAAAAGCCCAAAAAAACAAATGACAAAGCCAATAAATAAAAAATAAAAAAGGAACAAAGACACACCCACAACTCCTCTTATATAATGGCAAGAAATCTCTACCATGATCCTTTGTAAACTACAGGCATAGGACAGCAGACACCACCACCACATTGCAGAGACACACCACAACTCACACAACACACACAACACACAACAACTACACCATTTGCACCACTTAAAAATTAAATCACATATTCACTGACAAATTCACACCCACCACACTCACATACACCCCCCATCAATCCCCACAACCACCCAGAACCATGCCCTCCAAGAAGAATCCAAAGTTCACAGATAGTGAGTTGGAAGTCATGATTGACGAAATACTCAGGGTAGAGCCACAGTTGTTTGGCACATTGGTCCAACAGACCCCCATGACACAGAAAACCAAGATGTGGGAGAGGATTGTCGACAAGGTCAACGCACAAGCACCTTGTTTGCGCACAAAGGACAATATACAGAACAGGTATTATGATGTGCGCACGAGGGTCAAGAAGCTCATCGACAGGGAACACACCCTGAGCAGGCAGACTGGCGGTGGCCCTCCTGCCAAACCAACGCACTTCAGGTCCTGGGAGGAGAAGGTGCGGGCCATCCTACCACTGGAGAGCATACATGGATTAACAGGAATACCAGAGCCTGGTGAGTACACAACCAATTCACTCATAATTGTGTGGCAACACACATATAGCACTGTCAAGGGGACTGTGAAACAAATTACCGCCAGCAAAGCCATAGCAACGGAAAGGCAAGTATCCTGTGATGCGTATATCAGTTATACAAACACAATACCTGCCATCCCACAGTAATATAGAATTACGTCCTAACATGTACAAACCTAAAGACCAATACTGCAAGGCATGACCATAAATAACCAACAAACACTGTCATCCATTTTGCCACCATTGTCACACCACCTCACAGGAAAGCTGAGTCAAAATGAAGAAAGGTTGGGCTGCTGGGAATGTGCATGTAGCAGAAAGTATGATGGGAGTTGCAGTCACAGCCACCAGTCCCCCACCCACATGTGCCTGCAAGCTCACACTGAACCATGCTCACCTCACAAGGAGTGCAAAAGTAAAGCCAAGATGGCTGACACTAGGCCCTGCTGTGGGGAGCACAAGGCCCTGCTGAGCTTTGGCCTCTAACTGACAACAGGATACCAATGCCAGACATCCTGAAAGGTGACCACTACTCCCTGCAATGGAAGCATGATGCATGGTGGGAGGTCTGGACTGGGGGAGGAGGACTGCCAGCTCTGACTACAACTACCAGCAGGCACTTGCACACACACTCCCCTTAACACAAACTACACCCAACCCACCTGGTCTAATGCAATCCTTCAGAATCCATTTGAATATCCCACAAAGATCGACCACACTGGGTTCTGCTGTGTGAAGGACATGGGCTTTTCAGGACTTGAGTGCATACAAACACCACGACACCACTGCCTGCCAAACTCTCAGCACAGGCACACCACCACAGAGGGAAAAAGATTCACAGGAAGGAAGCTCAGGTATTTTGACAAGGTGGGTGGAGCCAAAAGCATGATGGGAGTTGCAATCACAGCCACCAGTCCCCCACTCACATGTCCCTGCAAGCTCACACTGAACCATGCTCACCTCATAGGGAGTGCAAAAGTACTACCAAGATGGCTGACACTAGGCCCTGCTGTGGGGAGCACAAGGCCATACTGGGCCTTGGCCTCTAACTGACAACAGGACACCAAGGCCAGACATCCTGAACGTAAATTGTGACTCTCTGCAATGGAAGCATGAAACATGGGCGATTCGCTGGCCTCTGTGGGTGAAGGAGGTCCTGCAATACCATCAATGCCGCCTCAAAGCACACCTTCTCAGCCAGAACAAAGTGCACCCTTGGGACCAGTCACTCCAAAAGTAAATGTCTTGGCAAGATGGATGACACATGGTCATGATGTATGAATTGTCTGCAAGTCACACCTATGCACTGGCCAACTTAAACACATCTACACTCCCACCCATTGGAACTGTAGGTATCCTCCCACTCTCTGGAGATGCAGTGTTCCTGTGGTGTCCCCTGACCTGGCTGTGAAGATGTGTCTTGTAGATGACAATTGGGGAGATGTAGACATAGTACATAGCAACAAGCACACACAATGTCACCTATACATCATTGACAGTGGACACCCGACAGTGACTAGAATGGACACACACATAGCTGACACTGTAGCATGGTGTCATTCAAAGAATGTGCAGTTGTGAGCTGCATTTTAATCCCACATCGGTCTGCGTTGTGTGCAACATTCATGCAACACATTATTCACTGTCACGGAGACCCCAAACACAATGACTAACCTGGACTGCATCTGAGGAGGCATGCAACTCACAACAGCTGAACTGTAACACACACACATCTCTGCCCATCACTGTAATGAGCATTGAAAAGCAAGAGAGCTTCTGTGTCCAATCCGTCTCATTGTGGAGGAATTTGACAAGATAGAAGGCGTTAGCACATACAAAACTCAGCACCAACTTCATTAGCTATGCTAACACCATGACTTGTATGAAAAGAGATGTGAACTAGGAACACAGACAACAAATTAGTGTCTCACATTGGATCTCAGGCATACCATACTGCAACCATGTTGCATAGACACACCAATGTGACGCACAGAGGAAAGAGAAGAATCACACAATACATGCCCCAAGATCGCCACATACCCCAAGTGTAATTGTACATATGTCATTGTTAAAGCACAAATGTGGACAGGGATAATACAGCAGTGTCAGGCATGTAATGGAACCTGAGTGGCAATGGGCATCTACAAACAATTGATCAATAAATGAGCTGGTCATGCACACAGCTTAACGTGCACATCGAAACGCTCCAGGTTGCCATTACAAAGTGCTCCAACTATATCAACCTCTGTCTGTCACAACTTAGGACAATGCAATGTACAGACTCTCATAATGATGTTCAGTGTCAAATGTCATGTGTGTGAAACATTGAGGTCTGTAGAAACATAACATACATTGTGTGTCTCCTCCAAACACAGGGGATGCTGGGGACACAGCAGGTCCTGAGGAGCAGTCCCAGTCCCAGACTCTGGTGCCCCCTGAGCTCCCCGGCGTGGATCACTCTCCTTCCTCTTCGGACGACGACCTTGACTGACCTGGGACCTCTGGCGTGAGCCATCGTGCAGCCCCAGCAGCAGTAAAATCAGCATCCCCCTCAACCACTCCTGCCACATCGGATACCAGACAGAGTACCCATGCCGACACGGACAGGCCCAGGCCCCAAAACAACAAGCGGAACGGGTACACAGGGCCCCCCGGAAGCAAGGGACAACACCACCGGCACTAACACTCAAGGGGGCCCAGTGTCGGCTGGGCCGGCCACGGCAGGTCCTGCCCGTGTGGGTCGGGGCGGTGGGATGGTGGCCAGGCAGAGGACACGGCCTGCCGAGGGGGCTGGACTGCATGACGAGCCACACCTGGAAAGCATCATAGATGCGTACCAGGAAAGCACCGGAGGGTTTGGACAGGTCATGGGGATCTCAAGGAACTCAAAGAACAGCAGGCTGCCCATCATGCCCGCTTGGACTCCCACATGGCCCAGGTGGAGTCCAAGTGGGACAAATTGGATGAACTAACAGCAGTGCATAGGGACAGACTGAGATGCCTACGCCAGATAAGCACCAACCTGACCACACCTCCCTGTGCGCCCACAACATCTGTTGCCACAACATATGTTGTGTAGCCTGCACATGAGGGTCCCCCGAGGAAGAAGAGGGGTCGTCCGAAGAAGTGCAATTGATGGCCATGCATATACCCCAGGCACACAACACCTGCTCCTGTTAACATCCTTTGTGTGCAAACCAGTTGACCATGTCGACCTACATCTAAATCACCCACTTGACATGGAGGGTCAAAGTTGTGAAAATGCGCCAAATGACTCTGGATTCTACTCTGGACATTTCAACTACCAAAACTTCCAACTCACCTGTGAACTTTGGATTACCATCACATTGTACAGCACTGCAAATTCCGTTCACCATCCTTACACATGTTTGTAAATAATTTCACAATCACACAATACTTGCCTCTGTCGTGATTCCTACTTGCTTTGTGCCATGGCGATGATGAGCTGCTAAGGAACACTGTGCATGCAAACTAATACAGCAATGTGAACACAGTTATGTGAGTCATGTGAATGTGAAGGAGACACACCACTAGGACAACACAACACATACTCACCAGGGCCCCTAACTCCTCGTGAACACTGATCTCAACAGGAAACACAGTGGAATGCACACACACAACACCCATCCTGGGTCATTGGAAAGCAGCCCACAGGTACAGGATCCGAATTACTGTTCGATGTGTGGACACACACGGAGCACATCACAAAGTGAAGGGCAGGTTTAATAAATATTCACATTGTGAGAATTCCACAACTGATGCATGTTAACCTAACATGAGAGTGATCAGAAAATTAAACATGTGGTGAACAATGAAAGTCCAGAGGTGTGTGGCACATCATTGGTTGGGATAACGAGTACTTGCACTCTGGAACAAGGATTTGTGTCTTCAGACCGCACCACACAGCATCCAAAGTACACTGTGAAGGACAGAAAGACAGAAAGAAAACACAATCAAAAACACAGATTAACAGCAGACAACAACAATATACATGCCCAACCAAAACACTAACAACCCAGACACATCCTAACAATCAGGTAAACACTGTTTGGGAGTACAGACTACCAGAAAGGACACATCACAGCAAGCATCCTGACCAGTAGCATACAGCCACACTCAATCAGCACCAGTGCACCGCCAACATAGGTCATGCTGACACAATACTTTAACAACACATACCTGTATACTGACATTCATGAAAAGAATTTCTGGATCAGCTGGCTCCGAACATCACCATCACCCTCATCATCACTGGAATCATGCCCCAGGCCAGGATACTCCACGGCTGGCGGAGGTTGGTCATCGTCATCCTGGATGAGAGGCAACCGCTTGCGCACTGCCAGGTTATGTAGCATGCAGCACACAATGATGATCCTGCACACCTTTGCAGGTACATATGGGAGGGCCCCTCCTGTCTTGTCCAGGCAGCGGAATCTGCTTTTCAGGAGGCCAAATGTCCGCTCAATCACTCTCCTGGTCCGACCATGTGCCTCATTGTAGCGCATCTCCGCTGGTGTCACAGGGTTCCTGAGGGGTGTCAGCAACCACGACATGTTGGGGTATCCGGAGTCACCTACAGAGAGACAAATGCACATTAGTTGAGTGTGAAAATACGGTGCGAATCAACTTTAGCAAACACACACAATGCTAAGCAGTCAGTACACACCGACAAGCCAGGAACGCTGGTACTGCATCTGTGCCATCATCGTTGGAATGCGACTACTCCTCATTATGTAGGTGTCGTGCGCTGAGCCCGGAAACCTTACACACACATGGAAAATGGTCATATCTGCCAAACAAACCACGAGAGCATTTATAGAGTGGAAATGCTTCCTGTTCTGGTACGTCTGCTCATGTGCCTGCGGTGGTAGCAAAGCCACATGTGTCCCATCAATGGAGCCAATGACATGTGGCATCTTGCCCAGGGCATTGAAGTCCCCCTTGATGTCAGCTAGTTGTTGTGCCTTGGGGAAATGGATGTACTGGTCGAGGAAATGCAACATTGCCTCCAACACATCCCGAAGCACACGGCCGAACATAGTCTGTGACATCCCACCAGCAGTAGCAACAGTGTGCTGGAAAGTACTGGTGGCAAAAAAGTGTAGGGCTGCCATCACCTTCACCTTGGGGGTCAGCGCTGTAGCGTATGTCTGGCCAGGTTGCAGATGTGGGGCCAACTGCTCCGCCAATTCTTCGATCAGTGGCCTGGTGAAGTGGTACCGTCGCATGCAATCACATTCAACCATGGTTTCCAGGTTCGGGAATGGTCTGTGGACATTTGGTCTACATAGGAGAGCAAAGACAGTTTGCTGTACTGACTGTGATGTGTCAGGTGAAACAGGTGACTGATGTGGAGCTGTTTATCCCGATTGATTGCGGATTCATCTACGGCTATTGGAGGAGACAGCTCCATTGACCAAGAGGAGCCACAGAGCCAGACTAGGTCAGCTTCAGAGGATTTTGAGGGACCCAGTGGCACTGAGGGTGAGGGGAGCCACACAGAGGAGACCTCAGCTACAAACACCTCTGCTGAGGAACACAGCATCTCCAGTGAGGACTCCCTTGTGGATGCGGGTGTCAGCAGACCCCAGACAACACCTAGAGAGTCTGTCCCCGCCACCACCACTATCTCCACCCTCCCATCTGCTATCATCCCAGATGTCCGTGGAGGCCCCCGTGTGAGGGAACGTCTCCTTTGGTCCAGGCACCGCACCCCCTGCCCCTGTCTCCCCTGCTGCCCTGAGTGTGGAGTCTGAGGACTTACTGAAGCAGCTTCATGTAGGGCAAACTGCGATGCTGAGTGTTCTCCATTCCTACACCACTCTGTTGACTCATCTGGTGTCCTTCATGGAGGGCATCTCATCCAACATGTCTGCCCTACATCGGACCATTCAGTCCATGGCCTCCACACAGACGGCAGCAGTATCCCTCCTCCAAAAGTCCCTCACCCCTCCTACCTCTGCCACACCCACAGTCTCCACTACCCTACCTGTCCAACGCACACACGCACCAGCACCGGCACACACCACAACAGACCCAGGCAGCACACAATCACGCAAGTCAAAATCAAAATCCGCAGGCACGCACACTCAAGGGACTGATGGCACACACACAGGGGATGGGCCACAGACGCACAAACAGGCATCCACGAGCACTCCGCAGACCTCAGATGCCTCACCCTCCAAAAGCACTTCCCCTGCCTCACCTGCAACCCCCCCTTCCAAGCAGCTCTTCCTCTGTGACCTTGGCCTCTTCCCCACCGATCCATCTGCTCAGACGCACAAGGGGAAGAGGAAGTCACCACGCACAAGGGGGAGTTCCCCTGCCACACAGACACCCACCCCCAGGCACCCGGAAACTGAGGTCCCCATCCGCAAGTCCCCCCGCAGCAGGAAGAGCAAGACCCCCCAACCCCGCAGCTCAAAGTCACAGTCTACACCCTGCAGCACCCAGGCCACCACTCCACAGGTCCCCTGCCACACCCTGCCCCTGGTTCCCCCAAACACCGATACTGCATCACCAAAATGCTTAGGCCATCCCCTTCTACCACATGCACTTCCACCCCCACCTCACATGCTCAGCCTGTTCCTGCCACCGATGTGGGGACCATGTCCTCCCATCTGTCCTACCAACCTCACCTGAGCCCCATGACACTCCCATGAAATTTTGCACTGCAGTGGAGGCCCCGTCCCAACCATCTGACCTGCCCACTGCAGTGCTGCCAGTAACAACCCCATCTGACTTGGGCCCTGCATTGGTGTCAGCACACACCCCATTGGACTTGGGCCCTGCTGTGGTGATGGCGCCAACTGTGTCAGACACCTCCGCTGCAGTTGCCAGTGACACTCCTGCACCCACCAGCCCTCCCCTGCCCCATTCTGCTGTCCCCTGATCCTGTTACTGCGGTGCCTGGCCTGCCCTTGTGTATGTCCCTCCAAGGGAAGATGTCCCCTGCCCGTAGAAGTGCAGGCAAGCAAAGGTGGACCACTTGTCACATCTCACCCTGTGAGGACTCCAGAAATGGACTGGCCATTGGCCTCTTGACATTGTGGTTGAACAGTTTCAAAGAGTTATGTCCCCAATAAAGTCAATTGTTGTTATCCAGTGTTGTTGCATCAAATGTACATGATGTTGATGATGAGTGTCATGGACTTGCTGCTGTACAGGTGTTTTAAAGATATAACAGAATGATTTTTTGATGGGATGTACTCCATGTGGTCCTTGAAATCAGTGTACTTTTCAGATATGTATCCATGACATCCTCAGCTGCAATTTCAGGGTGTGATGTTGGCTACATGTTGTGGGACGGATTTTCTCTTTGGGGTTGCAACTTCGCATCTTTAGCATACACTGTTGCACATAGGTTGTGCTTACATTTGGGCACATGGAAAGATTCCCTGACTTGGACAATCTCCACTGGACAGGCATGTTTGTGCATCCATGTTCCAAAAGTCATCTGTGTCATCAGTCCAACTTGGAGTACATGTGTATTGCATATGTGCAGATGCCTCAGGGAGGACTCCCGTACCCAAGCTTCTGTGACCATAGCTTTTCTTGAGTTGTAATAGTTGGACCACTGTGCTAGTGTTGTGCTGGCATGACAGAAGCCTGCACAGACAAAATTTGGCACAGCTGACCTTCCCCAGGAGTGCAGTCCCCTCATGGCATTGTGTCATTCCATGACATTGCCTGGGCACATTGTGTGTGTTGTGTGAGCCTGTGTTCACTTCACGTTTTTGGATGCAGCCTGTGTTCCAGACAGATATACCTGTTTTGTGGACTTGCCGACTTGGCCTGTGTTCATCTTACTTCTTTGCCCTGCCTCTTCTGGGATGTAGGTGCATGACAAACTACTGCTAATAAGGCTGACATCCCTGGCTGTTTCAGTAGTAAATTCCAGGGATGTTTTCCAACGCACGTGGGACACATTCTGGATTACCATTGGCACTTATGTGTTATCAACATCATGTTGTTTTCCCTATGTGGTATCTGTCATTGACAAGCACACTTGTGTGTGTGTGTGTGTGTGTGTGTGTGTGAGACTACTCCCTATCATCAGGGTCATTGCTGCTATGTTGTAAGGTGTCGACCTTTGTGCGTTGTGGCTCTCCTTTGGTTCAACATTGGTGTGGGTGTGTGGCAGGGTTCCGAATGAATTGTGTAGTTTTCACATAATGTCGATGTGCTGCATGCTGCGCAGTCTGGCAGACCTTCACAGGTGTTGTTGTCAGCCCATGTGTGAGGATTTGTGGGTACCTTGGATCCCCCCCAGGATTGTCATGTGTGCACGAGCAATATCACCAGTCCCTGTGTGCCTAGCTGATGCACATTGTTGCAGATCAAGGTGTGTGCTGTTGATGGTGGCAAAATGGGAGTTGTTTCATGTCTAGGCCCATGACTACTTTTTGCCCATTGTTTGCAGGCCATGGCTAGTGATTTGTGTTTCTGAGGTGTGATGTGAGTTTGTGGTCCCGGACACATGACCCAGGACGCACATCTGACTGTGCTACGCAGTATGGGGAAAACCTAGCTTTATCATAACAGTGGGATTGGCCTACAGGCTAATGTCACCAGAAATTAGGGTACTAGAGGGTAGTGCTGTGTTGGGTCTGTCTCTTGCTGTGTTGGTTGCTGTTCCACCTACCTTGTGTCACATGAATCGTTTGTGATCCTGCTTACCTGACAATGCCTGCTTGCCCCCCAAAGGTGTGCCCAGTCAAAGATTAACTTTTATAGGGCACTGTGTACACATGTGTGTCATTGTAGTTCAGCCCACCGTCATGCGTTGTGCACTAGCCTGGGGACACTGTGACACACACACATGTTGTGTTTGATATGCAGTGTGTGGCTGCCTGTCTGTGTTGGTGTGGCTTTAGCGTTCCATTGGGGGGATGTTGTTTGTGGGATTGTTTCTAGTGTCTTGTAGATCATCATCCTGCACATTGATCATGTTTGGTATGTCCCATTGCTGCCATGGTATGTGACTTTGTCACCTAACATCGACAGTCTCCACATGATTCCGCAGTTTGTGTGTCTGTTTGTAGAGATCTGTGTGTATGCATCATTTTTTGTTTTTTAAATATATTTTATATAAATTCTAAGTGTCAATACACATTGCATACATAACAACATTTTCCATTTTTTGCCACTGTGAACAGAAATCAACACATTTCTTACTCACAATTACGATATAGTTTGCATCTACAGTGCAAAATTACTTGTGCATTTATAAAGTATCATGGGCATCAATAGCCCGCACATGCTGTCATCTCCAATCGAGGGGCAAGTGTGCCTACCGAGTGCGCCTCTACACAACAGTGGTCATTTATGGGTAAGTATATCGATGTATACAGAAGCACGTTGTTAATACACAACTGAACTTTGAAATTACAACATATAGTGCCGCTCATTAGATATCTTTTTTTTATAACATTTTAACCACATCTAATGAAAACAAAAGAGAAAAGGAAAAAATCCAAATTAAGAGATATCAGATGTTTGAAGGTATATGTAACTAGTATGTAGAGTATCGTTAGAGTGTAATCTTGACTAGGCCTGTGTTTAAGTAGCGGATGTGGGCTGCTGTTCCTGCTGCATATTCGGTTGCATGGATACTAGGGTATCGCACGGCAAGAGCCATGTCTATGCATTATTTTTTTAAGGAATGCGAGGTCTGTGGCTAACCCAACATCCAGTGTTGAAGTGTCATGCGGTCGGAGCATGTCCTCTACATCTGGGTAACATGTCAGGTATTAGTTCCCGCCGGTTGCGTAGGAGGTGTCCGCAATGCAGCATCAGAGTGTGTAAGGGTTCTGAGCATATCATCCCAGGTTTGTGCAATGGGATACTTTCGCAGCCCTGCCGTTTCTTCCCTATGTAGGGTGGTGCTCTCTGCCTGCGCCCAGACCTCTAATGAATTCACCCAATGCAATACCTCCGGTGGGTCCTTGTGTTTCCACTTCTTAGCTATCAGTCGCTTCGCTGTTATGAGGCTTAGGTCACGAAATCTGGAGCTTACTTTGTTGGCTTTGGTTCGCTTGTAAAATCCCAGGATACAAACCTCCCATGTGGCGGGCACCTCAGCGCTAGTGCAATTCGTAAGTGTTTCTGATATTATGCGCCAGTAGGGTAAGAGCAGGTGGCAAGACCATAGCATATGTAATAGGTCAGCACCTAGGAGACGGCATCTCGGGCATTCGGAAGTGTTGATGTTAAAATATTTATTAATCTTATCTGGTGAGAGATACGCCCTATGCAGTATATAGGTGAAGTACTGGGTATTTTAGACCCAGCGGTGCAGGGGCACACACCCTATGACTTCTGGGTTCACCCTGTTCCGGACCTACAGAAACACAGAGTCTTCTGGGTGAAGTCAAAGAATCGTTTATTGGCTGCAGACCAATGACAGGTATCCTAGAAGTACAACAGCGTGTATGTTCTCAGGAGACTGCTGAAAATCATAGGAACGGACTTCTCCTTAAGTACAAAATATCATGCTCCAGGCACACATTCCTTGGTTTACGATATGGTCATATAAAGGCATACATTACAAACGAAAAAGCAGAGTCATGATGACCATCCCACATTCCAGTTCGGCCAGCCCACAATGATTTACACAGTAAGGTTCAGATCCCATGTTTGAAGTAAATAGACCCCCCAATAAACATGAGCATCTCCTGTTTTGGGAAACAAGTCATGAGGCAAGAACAAGCAGGTGTGGAAGAGATTAGCCGGGGGATTGTGTAGAATGAAAGGATTTTATGACGGGTCAAACCCTGATGCTAATCACAGGTGGACGGAGGAAGGGGAGCTCGTGAGACCGGTTTGACCCGGGGCAGCAGAGCCAGCTGCCCAGGTCACAGAGAAGTCAGAGGGAAAGCCCATGTACTGTGAGGCCCGTATTAACTCCATCATAGCCTATGTGAGGGCAATGACAAGATGGCCACTGCTTCCAAAATGGAACCCGCGTAGTGGAGCAGAATAACGTGTACACAGTGCATTCATAGCTAGAACGATATATAAAGCACTCATACATGCCTCATTTACCATTTGCGGTTCGCTAATACCAACATAGACAGGGGTAGGGCCCTGTCCCCTACGCGGTCCCGAATATTAAAGTACGACAGACCCTCCTTTTGCCCTTACATAGGCAATCACTATACTCATCTTAATCCGAGTCTAGGTCAATGTTCACGAAGTCATGGAGATGTTGCTGTAGCATCATCCTATTACTTAGCTCGTCCCTCGATACAGGTTTCCTTACACATAAGGTAGCACAGAGACCACATATCGCAGGAGCACACTGTATGCACAGACAGAACAGGAAAAGAATGGCTAAGATCATTCCAATGACCATCAGAACTTTCCAACCCCAGGCAGATATCAATTCCCAGAACCACCCCATCAGTGACCAATCTCCCTTATCCACGTGTATGGCTTCAGATATTTTATGGAGTTTGGAGATGGCTTGATACACTGTTGGAGCATTATCTGGTATGAAAATGCAGCAACTGGATTGGATGACCTTGCATACCCCACCGCGGTCTGCAAGAATAACGTCTAGAACCATGCGGTTCTGCAGAGTCATAAGGCGATCCGCTTGGAGCTCAGCTGTCAGATTACTAAGGGCACCAGCCGTTACATTCAACCACACGAGTCAGCTGTCTCAGGTTCCTACTATTGACCATAGGTCCCCAAAACGGCAGGAAACCCAAGAAGAAGTCTCCTGCTTCCTGACCGGCAGTATCCTCCTTACTAATCACACCTCTCACAACTCTGGTCTTGTGATAGTCAGAGGCAGCAGTAAATGTCGGCGGTAGCAAGTTCGCAATATAACATGTGCCCGAGAAATCAGGGGGCAGCCATGTATATGCTCGGTCATTGCAGATGAAATATGTGCCCTTGGCAGCTAAAAACGCAGGAGAAAACTGTGACGGGAAAGTGTACGTTTCAGTACAGTCACTTCTTCCCAGTTGAGCTCTAGGATTCTGACCATTACCCTGTAAGCAGAACCGACCCATGTGGGGTACGACCCAGATTGGAGATGAGATTTTCCGCTGTCTTTCACCCAGACTAATACTATACCCCGTCACGTTCCATCCTACATAAGGTCTCATCTCTTCTTTGGGAATAGATGAGTATGCATTGATATCCCTACTCATATCGGCAACTCCTTTCATCAAAGCCTTATTATTGGTGATAGGTCTGATGGAACGCGGTTGGCGAGGGGAGTATGTATCTAGAGCATAGAGAAACATGGTTTGGAATGCCCATGACGATCCATTGTAACTGTACGGCAGCACCAGGTAGGGAATACCCTTGTTAATGGTATGTGGCATTAACCCACACACCCAGCAATTGGTCGTATTCATTACCAGTTGGTGCTGGTGCAAGAGCTGGATAAACGAGTTATTTACGAACTCTGATCGTCTGGTCTGTTCGTGCTCAGGCAAAGGGTGAAAAGAGTGAGAGGAGGCAGTAGAAAGGAATATAGGCTGTTGAGTCGGTTCAATGGGCTTTTGAGCGGAGAAGAACACAAATCCTACAATAAACATCATTATGCTACACAGTGTAAAAAGGCACAAAAAGACAAAACATTTACTTTTTACAATTCTACACATCCTTGCGTTAAAGTTCATTTCCTCAATTGGTCTCTCCATCTTAAAAAACTCCATCCTCTACTCGGGCCGCTCGCAGTGGATGAGTTTCTTCTGCTAAGGAGTACGCCTGTCAGTCCAGGGAAACGCCCTAGACTAACCAGAACCGTCGACCTAGCGTCTTCGGCCTGTACCCCAAAGTCTTGGCACCGCGACCCTGCGGCAGAACCCGGATGGTGGTTCGAAAAACAAAAATCAAGAAAGTCCTTCAGATGGGAGAGCAAAAAATGTCAAAAGGAAAAAGTGAGGAAATCTTTATTTGTCCATGGGCCTAGGTCTCAAATTATAGCGGAGACGGCCAGGTGCTGTTTGGTCTTGAAACAAAAGTTCAGGCTCAGTGGTGTCCAGTCGACTCGATGGTGGCACAGCTTCCTGCAGAATGTTGTCACTCTCTTGGTCTGAAACTGTGTCTCTTAAGCGTGCGTCACTGAATGGTACAAAGCGAGGTACAATGTCTGTCTCTGAGTCGGCGATACCCTCCTTGACCCACTGGTCATATGGCAGAGGCAAAGGGACTACTTTGCAGTGAGTACCATGGATCCAGTGCTTCTTCCCTTTCACTCGCACTGCTGATCTTGTTGAAAGAAGAACAAGATGAGGGCCGATCCAGCGAGGCTCGTCGTTGCTCTTGCGCTGGAAGTTTCGTACTAGCACCCACGTACCAGGGTTGATAGGGTGTCCAGGAGGTTCAGAGGCTTGGGGAAGAGTATCATGTACCTGTTGGTGCAAAACACGCAGTTTAACAGTCAAATCATACAGGTAATCGAGCAGTACTGGATGCTCTATTTCGCTAAATTTCGCCAGTCTTGGCACGCCCCACACATTAGCCGGGCGGCCAAAGACGACCTCATAAGGGCTAAGTCCCACTCGTGAGTGTATGGTCATTCTGGTGGACAGGAGTGCTAGGGGCAGAGCGTCAGGCCATTTAAGGCCAGTGCTCGCCTGGATTTTAGCCAGCTTGAGCTTTAAGGCTCCATTGTAGCGTTCTACTAATCCAGCTGATTGGGGGTGATTTGCAGCGTGGAACTTCTGCTTTATCCCTAGCCCTTCACATACATTCTTCATCACTTTACCCACAAACTCACTTCCGTTATCACACCACACCATTCTTGGCATCCCAAACCTAGGGAAAAACTCCTTCACAAGGGCTTTGGCTGTGGATAGGGCAGTGTTATCTTTCAGAGGATAAGCCTCAATCCATTTTGAGAAAGCACAAACAACCACCAGTACATATTTCAGGTTGTTGTATCTTTCCATGTGAATAAAGTCCAGCTGCAAAACTTCGAATGGACATGATGGGGGTGCAAAGTGACCAGCCGGAGTTGGGGTTCCCCTACCAGGGTTGTACTTCAAGCATACTATGCAATTCTTGACCACGTTCTCTGCACACTTGGGAATCCCAGCATTCTGCCATACTGGAGCCAACAACTTGCATATACCTTTCGTACTGATATGTGCCATTCCATGTGCCATAGTAACTACTGGAAGCACATATGCATCAGGCAACAACCATCGCCTATGTTCTGTCAAATCAATCCAACAACCATTCTCATCCAACTTACCCATACTTTCTCTCCACTTGCTTAACTCTTCCTCTGTGGCTTCAGCTTGAAGCAACTTCACACTCTCTATTGTGTTCTCACACATTCCCACATCACTAACCCATCTTGCGGGACCTGCAACATACATTCTAGTCTTCACATTCTGTGCCGTTTCTCTCGCGGTCTCATCAGCAAACGCATTCCCACGTCCAACATCATCTGTGACTTTCCTGTGCACACTGCATTTCATGATCGCAACTTGCAACGGTAGGGTCAGTGACTCAAGGAGATCATTCACCAACTTGCCATTCTGAATTTTAGCTCCATGCGACGTCAGGAACCCATGCTCCTTCCACAAACGCCCAAAATTATGAGCCACGCCAAAGGCGTACTGGCTATCTGTGTATATGTTCACTCTCATTCCTTCAGACAACACACATGCTCTCGTGAGGGCGATTAATTCTGCTGCTTGGGCCGAATTATGTGGCACTCGTGCAGTTTCCACGACTGTGTGTAAAGTCGTGATAGCATATGCAGCAGTCGTGTCACCATTAGGGAGCTTGAAACAGGACCCATCTACCCATAAAGTGCCATCACACTCAGTCAGGGGAGTATCTTTGAGATCTACTCTCCCTTTCGTCTCTTCTTCTGTTCTGAACAGACAGTCATGTTGCTCAATCTCATCTGAGTCTGCTGGAATTGGCAACAATGTAGCTGGATTCAGCGTATTACATCTTTTTATGTGTATGTGATTAGCTAACAGTGTAAGTTCGTAGCCCGATAATCGTGCACTAGTCAAGTGTTGTGTCTTAGTTCTATTTAATAATGTATCTACAGCGTGTGGAACCATGACAATCAATGTGTTGTCCATTACCAAACCAGCCGATTGTCGGATAGACATCGCTGCAGCAGCTGTCGCTCTCAGACAGCTTGGCAATGCCCTCGCTACAGGGTCCAAGGTGGATGAAAAATATGCGCATGGGCGCGGTCTGTCGCCAAAAGGCTGTGTTAACACTGACAACGCACATCCATCTTTCTCGTGAACATACAATGTAAAAGGCTTACTGTAGTCGGGAGTACCCAACACAGGTGCTGAACATAATGCATTACGCAATTCCACAAAACTCTTCTGGCACTCTTCAGACCATGGGATAGGATTCGGTGTGTCTTTGCATGTTAAGGCTAACAAAGGTTTTGCCAATAAGGAAAAACTAGGGATCCAATGCCTACAGTATGAAGTGATGCCCAAGAAAGCACGCACTTCTCTCTGTGTTTTCGGCACACTCAACTGTGCAATAGCTTGAATTCTTTCTGGGGTCAATTTCCTTCCCTCCTTCGATAAGAGATGACCTAAGTAGGTCACTTCTTGTCGACAATATTGCAGCTTAGAGAGAGACACTTTGTGATGGAAAGCGGATAAATGGCGCAACAGTGACAATGTGGCTTCTTTGCAGATCTTTTCAGTATCCGCAGCGATCAGTAAATCGTCCACGTACTGAATCAGGATAGCGCCACTAGGTAAAACAAGTGCATCAAGCTGCGCTTTCAGAGCCTGACTATATATGGATGGACTCTCACAGTAGCCCTGGAGAGCGCGTTTGAAGCGGAAGCTTCGGCCTCCCAGACTGAAACCAAAAATGTCCCTGCTCTCTTCTGCAATTGGGATACTAAAGAAGGCATTCTTTAAATCGATCACTGAAAACCATGCAGCAGAGGCTGGAATCATCGTTAACAAGGCAGTTATATCAGGGACAACCGGAAACTGTGGCACAACAATCTTATTAACCTCTCTAAGATCAATCACAAATCTGTAAACAGGTGGCTGTGAAGGATCCGTTCGTTTTAAGACAGGTAAAATCGGACTATTGCAAACGTTGCCTCTTGTCTCTTCAATCACACCCTTATTAATCAGGTCGCCGACAATGTCTAACAATGCTTTCTGTCCTTCATTAGAGATCTTGTACTGGGGAATACGTGGCAGTCTGACATTAGCCTTTAAAGTCACCACATATGGCGGTATTTCCAAGAGGCCCACATCATTGGGACCAGTAGCCCAAAGGGCATCCGGAAGGGACGACAATTCAGGTGGCATCGTGTTTTTAGACAAATACATTGGGGAAACCACTTTCTTGCCTAATGTAAGTTGTACTCCCGAAGGAGAACAATACAGTGTAGCGTGCAATCTTTTCAACAAATCTAATCCCAGCAAATTCTCACCACAACCTATTGTCAGGATCAGGGGTGCTTTCAGCTCACAAGGTCCAACAGAAAGTGACATGGGACTAGAAATCGGGTTCCTAACTGGGGCGCCAGAAAAACCTACTGAAACATTTATATCGCCAGACAAAGGTGCGCCAGGGAGTTTTGAATGCATGATTGAACTCTTTGCAGCACCAGTGTCTAGCAGAAAAGGCTCCTTTACATTTGCTGTAGTCACCTCAACATACGGTCCACTCTGATCCACTGGCACTGAAACAACTCCCTCTCTCTGTCTATGGCTGTCCTAGTAATCATTATTCTCTGCATCACCGTCCTCTGCATAATAATCATTACTATAATACTGTGCCGTATTACTAGTCGCGTTAGCTTGCTGATCAAAGCTATTGATGGTACTTTGAGGCGGCAGAGGACGCGCGTTCTGGGGAACACTTCCACGCCCTCGGCCTCTAGGAGCTTGCTGACCACCCCTACCTCTTGCGCCATACATATTACCGTTCCGCTGCATTAATTTAGGGCAACTGTATTTAAAATGACCTTCCTCTTTGCAGTATGAACATTGGTTGGGACCTACAGGGACACGTGGTTGGTAATACCCGTTCATTTGCTGATTGTTCTGAAACTGTTGGGGTTGGTGATAGACACCTTGGGGTTGCCTATAATTATTCTGACCTCCACGTGGCGGATAGGCCTGCTGTAAAAGGACCTTTGTCTTCAGTTCCTTCGTTTTCTTCTCCGTTCTATCTTTCTCGTCTTTATCTCTATTTTCATAATACTGTGCAGTAGCCAGTATTTGCGCTGAAGAAGAAACAGCCCAAGAACTTTCTGAATCTTTTAACTTTTTACACAGGTCAGGAAGTAAATTCTGCACAAACTTATCCACAAACAGCCGTTGGCCACCCTCAGTACTCATATCTTGCCCACTGTGGTCAATAAACGTTTCTTCAAACCTAGTAAAGAAGTCTGACACTGTCTCATCTTTCTTCTGCTTACATGCAGATAACTTATCCCAATTTACGCGCATCGCAGGCATTATTGTCTTCAAATACGTGATGATTCTACCAGGCAATTCAGCTACCAAAGGTTCTGGTTTCGCACCACCAGTTTGTCTAGCGTCAGCAGCAATAATGTTAGTCCATGTATCCCCTAGTTCTGCATTGTGATCTACATTACGAATTGATCCCCATAGAGGCTGTGGAACAACATTACCAAACAACATGTCTATATCGGCCAGATTCATAATGCATGACCCTGCCGTCTGTGACAACTCTTTATAATAACCTGCTGGGTTTTTACGGGGATCAGGCAAGGACTGCTTAAGTGCTAACACCTCAGAGCGCTTCCATGGAACATGCACCCAAACACGCTGGAAATGCGCTGCCACAGCGGGGTTACCACCGGCAGCTGCAACCGCTTCCTTCCATACCGGGGGAACTTCTCTCATAGGGTATTGTCGCGCTTTTGCCTTTTTCCCCACAAGGACCTCTTGTTCAAACAATGACTGTTGGCAATCTTCATTCCTTAAGGACAATACAACCGCAACTGCTTTATCTACTTCGCGGTCCACAATTATACCAGTTCCAAAATCGAACCTCACTCTACACAATTCCTGCGGGTTCGGATTTTTACCACTATCCTCCAATTCTTCACAGAGAATTTCGCACATTTTCTCAAACACATATCTCTGTTTAGGGGCATCCCATTGATGGAAAGTGTTAACAACTGATTCCACATCATACAGTGAAGGGAAAACGATCCATCTACGCGCCATGTGATCTATTACCTTTTTCTCATCGGGGTTAGGCAATTGGCTGCGCAACTGCTTACGCTGTACACCAGGAGTTGCACCAGATGACCCAAAGAGAGGAGACATTAATGTAGTAACCACATTAGCTAGGCGCTGTCGCGCTGAAGGAGAAGCTGAGGCGAGAACAGGGGGAAAAACAGAGGGAAGAAAAGAGGATGTAGAGACAGGTACTGGAGTGGTGGAAGGAAGAGTGTTAGGGGAGGCAGTTACTGGATTAGGCAAAGTCGCAGGAAGTGCGGGGGCAGTTGGAAGCACAACTGGCAGCACTTGAGAGGGCTGCGCTACAGGAATAGGAACTGGCTGCAAAGCAACTGGCGGTTGCGGCAAGGCTTGCAGTACATGAACTGGAGGCGGCATATTTACAAGCTGGGGAGGCGCCGTGGCAGTTTGAGCATACGGGGGTGGCGAACTCAACAAATGTGACATCAAAGGATCTTTCTCCTTTTCTTCTGACTCATCCTGCTTAGAATGTGGCAAAGCTGGGTAACATTTGTCAATCCCTAACTTACGCTGCCTGTGCAATTGCTCATTCATTTGCTCCTCTTCATTGTCTTTAAATTGTACAGCTGCTTGCATTACTGACATACCTCTCTCTCTCTTATTCTTTTTCGCTAACTTAATTTCCTTCTGTTTGGCTTTCTTTCGCCATAAGCGGAAAGAGTCAAACATCGCCGGCCGGGCTTTCTTCTTAAACAATTTAATTTCCAGATTATCTAAAATATCGGTATCAAAACTACCATTTTGGGGCCATTTTAAAACACCATCTTTCCTGGTGTAGTGGATCCACACTTCGTTATACGCAATGGGGCCTACGCCATGTTTTACATAGAGCTCATAAGTTGGAGTTCCAACCGGAGGAACCGGACATGATTCCTCTAGCTGGAAATCTTTTCCACAACCCAAACAGAATAATCTACCAAATAATCCAGAACCAGGCATCTTCGCTCACTAGTCTAGATCCAAACGTCAAAGGATTATCGATTACGATATTCTCGTGAATACACGAGTCCTCTGGTTTTGGCGTTTGCAAACTCCAAAGTACCCAATTCAAATGATCCCGAAGGATACCAAAACAAATGGGAGACGCTCCACTTATACTTAACTGAATATTGCTGATCGATGGCGTCACCAGAAGACTCTCTCGATTGTTCCGCTCTCTCAAACTCGTCAAGGGTCCAAAACAGGTCGATTAATCAGGGCAGCAGTCCTTCGTAGCCGTCGGGACGCGGAGAACCTCGCAGAAAAGACTTTCGGACCACGTCGACATGCAGGGGTCGATGAAGTGGCGGCCTTCCTCCGGAATTTCCACACGAAGCTCCTCACGAACCTCTGGCTTGGACTGGTACCGCTGAAATCGTCCCGAGTTGGGCGCCAAACTGAAGTACTGGGTATTTTAGACCCAGCGGTGCAGGGGCACACACCCTATGACTTCTGGGTTCACCCTGTTCCGGACCTACAGAAACACAGAGTCTTCTGGGTGAAGTCAAAGAATCGTTTATTGGCTGCAGACCAATGACAGGTATCCTAGAAGTACAACAGCGTGTATGTTCTCAGGAGACTGCTGAAAATCATAGGAACGGACTTCTCCTTAAGTACAAAATATCATGCTCCAGGCACACATTCCTTGGTTTACGATATGGTCATATAAAGGCATACATTACAAACGAAAAAGCAGAGTCATGATGACCATCCCACATTCCAGTTCGGCCAGCCCACAATGATTTACACAGTAAGGTTCAGATCCCATGTTTGAAGTAAATAGACCCCCCAATAAACATGAGCATCTCCTGTTTTGGGAAACAAGTCATGAGGCAAGAACAAGCAGGTGTGGAAGAGATTAGCCGGGGGATTGTGTAGAATGAAAGGATTTTATGACGGGTCAAACCCTGATGCTAATCACAGGTGGACGGAGGAAGGGGAGCTCGTGAGACCGGTTTGACCCGGGCAGCAGAGCCAGCTGCCCAGGTCACAGAGAAGTCAGAGGGAAAGCCCATGTACTGTGAGGCCCGTATTAACTCCATCATAGCCTATGTGAGGGCAATGACAAGATGGCCACTGCTTCCAAAATGGAACCCGCGTAGTGGAGCAGAATAACGTGTACACAGTGCATTCATAGCTAGAACGATATATAAAGCACTCGTACATGCCGCATTTACCATTTGCGGTTCGCTAATACCAACATAGACAGGGGTAGGGCCCTGTCCCCTACGCGGTCCCGAATATTAAAGTACGACATAGGTCTGTATAAGTTTAAATCGTGAATTGCGTGGTATGTGTGTGGCACTTGCTAGGACGCATTCCCATTCCTTATCAGTCCAGGGACGGCCCCTGTCCTCAGTCTAGCGCGTGCGGAGTCTCTGTAATGGCTGTAATACGTGGATGAGCAGGTCCTGTACTAACCAGTGTATCACATGCGACCCCTCCCCCATTACATGCAAGTACTGCAGCAACTGATGTGTCGGCGGCTCATTAGTTAAATCTCCCCGTGCTAGCGCCAACGTCCGTGTAATAGCTGCTTGCAGAAGGAACTGGCCCGCCCGTAAACCATTATCTGCCTTTAGTGTCGCAAAAGAAAATAGGGTCCATTATGGGGTCTCTACCTCTGGGTGTCCCGATGAGCGGCAGTATTGGGGCACAGGGGATCGTGTCTTTTGTGAGTTGAAGGCTTCTCTTATAACATCTATGAGCTAACTCAATATGTAGCTGCGTCGGGTGGGGGATTTTTGCCAGTGGATGAAACAATCCATAGATCTGGTTTTGCGTCCATAATGACGTCTCTGTCGCCGTGTCCGCCAGGTTCTTGCCGCTCAACCACTTTGTGACCCATTGTAACTGCGCAGCTAAGTAATATAGTTCCAAGTGGGTAACTGCTAAGCCTCCACTCTCTGGTGGCGCATACAGTTTCTGCAGTGCTATCCTGGACCACCCTGCATTCCAAATTAGACCTCGGGTTAATCCCTCCAGTTCCCTAAAAAGTCATACTGGGACATATACCGGAAGGTTTGCAAAATATTACAATAGCCTTGGCAGTACTATCATTTTAGTTAAGGTGATACGACTCATCACATTGAGTGGTAGAGTCTTCCAGAGTTGCATCTGTGCCCTTACTGAGGAGATGGCACGCACCAAGTTGCCCTCTAGTATGTCTGCTGGGGACCTGTAGATATATATGCCCAGGTATTGGAACGTGGTCGGATACCAAGCAAGCGCAATCTCGTTAAACATTATATCCGTCACAGCCACATCCTCATTGAAAGAGTAGGCACTTGATTTAGCCCAATTCACCCTAAGGCCTGACACTTCCTCAAAGCTACGGAACAATGCAGATATCTCCGGTGGTACCGCATGCAAGTCTCGTATGTATAATAGCAGGTCGTCCGCAGATAGGGACACTGTATGAAGTCCATCACTCAAGGGGATGCCCCAATCCACGCCACCCCCTCGGAGGAGAGGCGCTAAAGGCTCCATGGCAAGGGAAAAGAGCAACGGGGACAAAGGGTTCCTCGTCTGACCCTGATTGTATCAGAGAGGAGCTTACCCGTTCGAACCCGCACTGCGGGGCGTTGATACAGTAATTGCACCAGTTGTAAATATTCATCTCCCAGCCTGTACTTACGCAGGACCGCCCCAAAATAGGGCCATTCCAGCGAATCAAAGGCCTTCTCCAGGTCCAGTACTCAACAGCCAGACCGAGGCCAGTTCACAGTTGCATACTTCTGAATTCTGAAAAGCCTGCGAATATTTAGGGAGGTGCTTCTGGTTGGAACAAATCTGTTTTGGTCAATATGCACCAGAGTCGGCACAAATGGGGCAATTCGTTTAGCCAGGGTGGAAGCAAGGATTTTATAGTCCGTATTCAACAGAGCCAGTGGGCGGTAAGAGCCCAGGAAGTTCAGGGCTTCTGCCCGGCTTTAAAAGGGAGATCAGCGTTGCCTTTTTTTGCGTAGGTGTAAGCGTAGAGTGTTCTAGAGCTGCTTCATATACCCGTAACAATTCTGGTATTAATATATCTGAGTAGGCCTTGTAAAATTCAGCCGGTAGTCCGTCCGTACCCAGCGTTTTACCATTCGAGAGGGAATAAATATTGTCCCTTATTTCCTCCGACAGCAGAGGAGCACCCAGTTCCTCTTGTTGGTGTTCTGTCAGTTGCGGCCGCGTTTTGGCAGAAAGAAAGTCCAGTATGCCTGCGTCTGTAGCCATCAAACAAGATCTGTACATCGTGGAATAGTGTTCCACAAATGCGTGGTGTATTCCACTTTGGGTATGTACCATGACTCCCTGTGCATTTTGTATTAATGTCACAGGTGTAGTGGCTGTTTCTTGCGGTATCAGCCAAGACAGAAACCTACCAGGTTTGTCTCCCATATGGTGGGTGCGCGCTGAGTGTGCTGCATAATTTAAATTGCGGAGCCGGTCTAGCAATCTGGAGTGTTCTTCTCTATCTGCTCCAGAGGCCCAGCATTGCCCTCTAACGCTTCCCCCTCTCTTCGGAGCAGGTCAGTTTCAAAGCGTGTGAGGTCTGCTTCCAACTGTCTCCACATACCTGCCTGCGCACCAAGGCAATCTCCCCTGATTACTACCTTAAACGTGTCCCATTCCACCTGAGGTGTCGTGGCTGTATCAGTATTGTCTTTAAAATATTGGGCAATGTTGGCGGCTAGCAGGGTACGAAAGGGAGCGTCCTATAGCAAATCTGGTTGTAGTCGCCAGGTTGGAACTGGCGGGCGGGGGTGTTCCTATAGCATCTCTAACATATGTGGGTTATGGTCAGAGTGTGTCCTGCCCAAATAGTAAATTGCTGATATATGGCGGAGCAGCGTTTCCAAAAGCATATAACGGTCTAATCGCACATGCAAGTCATGAGCACCAGAGTAGTAGGAATATATCCTGTCGTGGGGGTGACGGTGTCTCCAGGCATCTCTCAAGTGCCACTGTGTTGCCCAGTTAGTCAATGCCTTCATGGCATGGTATGTGTTTGTACCCGGAAGGGGTGGAAAGGAACGGTCCAGTGATACATCAAGTACGCTATTGTAGTCTCCCCCATTAACATGGGAACATCATGCCATGGCACCAGAATATGTGATATATTGTCGAGGAAGGCAGCCTGCTCTGTGTTAGGAGCGTAGAGTGATGCAATCACGATATGCCGGCCATCTAGTGTGCCCTTAACTACAACATACCTGCCCTCCGTATCTACCAACGACTGTGTATTTGTAAGTGGAACCCCTGGCCTCACCCATATTAGCGCGCCTCGCACAAAAGCCGAATACCCTGTGGCATACAATTGACCACGCCAGAGGCGGTGCAAGCGTTGAATTTCTGTTTTGGCCAGGTGAGTCTCTTGCAGGAGAGCTATTTGTATATGATGCCGTTTGAGGTAGGAATATATCTGATACCTGCGTGACGGTGAATGCATGCCCCTCACATTCCATTTACCAATTTTAAAGGAAGACATAGACTCTACATCGCGCCAAGCGACCATGTACATTGCATATAACCTAGCATCGCACAGCTTACCTAGCATGCTGACTCGTGGCATGTTACATTGCATACATCGACATACAATAAATTATATCTCATAATAAAACCAAAACAAAAACATAATCATAAACAATTCCAAAAGGGCGAAAATGCAACTAGCAATCGTCCAAACTCTCAATGGAGATAACAGTCTAGACAATCTGGGGGGGTGAGCTGCGTATTACGCTTTGTTAGCCTACAATTCGTGTATCTAGCATCCCAGAGGCTCCCCGCCATCAGGCAAAACACAATATAAATAAGGCAGTCTGTGTATATCAGCTAAGGAACACTCATCAAGCAAGCGGTGTATATGTGTATCCACGTGGCAGCAGCAAAGCGCATGTGCAAGGCCCGCCTCCCCGCCATGCAGCATGATGTTATCCTCAACCTCACGTGAACAATTGGAGTCACAGTAACATCTACCACAGATGGCCACATTGCTAGCAGCTGCACGCCCCCACATATACACCCCAATACCTCAAATCGTGGTCTATTCAGAGATAGGGTCTTGTAATGTTCATATTATTGTGTCTGCCGTCTGTGGAGTGACATCTGGCTATTCAGTTGAATCTTGTGAGTTCTGCAGGCCATATATTTGCTCATCACCACTAGATAGGCCCGTTGACTGGAGTTGGATGTGTCCTCAGTCACCAAAGAGCCGCTTATCTCTGCTACCACTTGTAGGGCGTCTCGTTGTCCGCTGAGGATCAATTCCGAGTGTGGGCCTACAGTTGGTGAAGGCGGTGCCCGCATTCCCGTTGCTCTACGATCTCTTCGGCGGCGGCGAAAGGGGCCCCTTAGCTTCGGAAGTGTTGCCGTCACAGCAGTGTCTCGAGGTCTCGCAATAGTGAAGATATCTAGCCAATCCTCTGGCTCTTCGGATGTATTAAAGAAGTGCGTTTTGTCACTTGCAACCACCCGTAGGCGCGCCGGGAATAGCAGGGAATATTTCAGGTCATTTTGACGAAGGCTTTTTTTTACTGCCATGAACGAGAACCTCTGACGCTGTATCTGGATAGTGTAGTCCGGAAAAAACATTATTTTATGATTGTCTATGTGGATATCATGGAGCTTCCTGGTTTCCTGTAGAATGGAATCTCGGTCTCAGTAGTTGAGGAGTCGGAGGAGTAAGGGCCTCGGGTTCAATCCTGTAGGCAGGGTCTCGCTGGGACTCTATGTGCACGCTCTATGACAAAGTGTGGTGAGAGGGACCCCTCAGGCAAGAGATCTCTGAGCCAATTTTCCATGTGTGAGGTGGGCTCCTTTCCTTCCCATCGTTCCGGCACACCTACTATGCGTACATTGTTACGCCATGCTCGCCCTTCATCATCCTCGGCTCTATCTTCCAGGAACTCTACACGATGCAATAAATCTTGTACATGCTTATCTGTCCGGCTTGATGTCGTTGCGCGTGGTTCCCAAGACAGAAGTGCGGTCCGTTAGTTTCCGGTGATCTGCATGCAAATGAGTGAGGTCAATGACCACCTTGTCAATTTTAGATTCCAGGGAGGTGCGAGTCTGATTGATGGTTTCTTCCAGTCATTCCACTATAGCGAGCATGGCATCTAGCTTGTTTGCAGTTTGGTCTGTGAGTCCCGGCTTCACCATCTTGTCCAACTTAGGCTTGGACGGTGGCGGTAGGGTCTGCGCTCCTCCCATTCCGGTCCACGCTCGGGCGCCACCTGACATTAGTCGCAGAGTCTGTACACCTATGTTGCTCCACGTCCAGCAAGATCTCCACACAATGCCCCTAGGGCACGGGTTTCACAGCAGGTCCCGCTTCCACGCCAACAGGCCGTGTTCAGCAGCCACTTCACAGCTCACCGCTTCAGCGGCGGAGCCACTCCACCACATCCCAGTATCTCCTCTGCAGCACGGTCGTCACCCGCGTCTCTCAGCCACTCGGATCACATTAGGCAGTGGTGCACCAGTTCATCTCAACAAGAGATCATGTGTGGTTAGCTTCGGTGGTGTAAGTCTCCGCGGACACCACCCGGGCAGCCTGTGTGTGAAGTTCCAGGTGCAGCTCGTCAGAGCAGAAATGTGCCCATGCCAGCCATGCAGTGGTCGCCAGAGTAGCAGCATGCGCCTCCTTGCTGCCCTAGGCTGGGGTGGGTTGGGCACCAAAACGCTCTGGTGTTTGCACAGCGACAGCTTTGGAGGAGCACTAGCTTCATGGGCTTCAGGCAGCGGGTGGGGCAAGTATGGATTTCGTCCAAGTGTTGTCTTGCAGCCCCTATGAAGGCATCAGCAGTTCGTTCCCTACTATTAGGCCGCAGGGAGAGCTCAGTATGTCCCCATTGCTCACATAAGGGAGCCTGCCAATTGAAAAACCGGCCATTAGTGTTGAGCAGGTAGCTTTGCAGGGGTAGAGCCCTCTACTCAGTGCCTCACTGTGGGGACAAGGGCAACGATGTTCGCCCGAACGGCGCCGTCGCATGTGATCTTCCTCCCTTCGCCACGGCAGCCAGCGACCAGGCCTGTGAAGTCTCACTCCGCCGCAGCCCACCGGCGGCGCAACAGGGACCCCAGCCACGCCCCGCCTCACATCGGCGGGTGTATGTAGGGGCGGCAGAGGACAAACAGCTGCAGTTCTCGTTTTGGCAGATGCCCATCTACCGCAATCGCCCCGCGTGAGCAGCGGCAGCACAGACGGCCCAGGCTGCGTCCTCCTCTGCCGCTCCTCTCCGGGCAGCAGCCGGGCCAAGTGAGAGCAGACTCCGGATCTGTGCGGGCAGTTTCATAAGGGCTCCGATCACACCCCGCCTCACATCGACTGGCATTGACACTGCATCGGAGCGAACACCTGCAACTCTCCTCCGTCGGGTGGGATTCATCCGCTTCGGCCATGCCGTGATGGCATCGGCTATGTAGGCGATCCGGGCAGTGTCATCATTCACGGTCCACCTCCCATGCCGCAGCAGTTAGCGAGCAGTTCAGGGCCTCACAGTCGGAATCGGGTGGACGACACAGCAGGGGCCCCCGACCGCATCGCGTTGCATATCGGCAAGCATTCATTCAGGCGAAGTCGTAGCCAAAGTCCGCTCCCATCGGCTCAGTATAGCTGCACCATCTTCTACGGCCTTGTGGGTGGAGCCAAGCCCCAGGCTCGCGTAGCTGGAACTGTCCCGGCAAGGATCATACATCTGTCGCCCCCCCAGCCGGGAGCCGCCCAGCGGGGTCCGGGCAAGCCAAAACCAGCAGCGGTGCTCTAGAGTAGAGTCCTGTTAAAGCTGCACTTAGCAAGAGCCCTCATACGCGACTGCATTCGGAGAGTCGGGCCTGTTTATTTATTTATTTATTTATATTCTTATATAGCGCAGGAACTCGACCCCCGAAGGGGTATCTCCGCGCTTATGGTTACCAAAGAGCCCAGTTTAGGGGAGCCTCCGGCAGAGCTCTACCCCGATACCTCCATTGCAGTCGTAACCATGCCCCATGTGTGTATGCATCATGATGCTCACTTTTCACACAATCTTATTGTACACTGTTGGCATTGTCAGAGGTCATGGCCAATGCTTGTCTGCACATGGCAGAGGAAGTTCTTGTGATGCACAGAATTATTTGCCTCTCATTTCTATGTTTGTAAGTGACACAACCACCACATTGCCACTACGTTGGTTGCAGTAGTCACAAATGCTGGTCTGGTGATGCTGCTCTTGTTATGTCCACACTCACCTTTTGGTCACTGTAGTGATGGGGGGTTTGTACCCCATTACCACAATGATTCGACAATGCTGGTTTTTTGAATCCCACACTCAACTTTTGCTGACTGTAGTGATGTGGGGTTTAGACCCCATTACCACAATGATCCTGAAATGGTGTTTTTGTAACCCCACAACAACCTTTTGGGCAGACATGTGATGTGAGTCACATTGTATGTTCACTGTCGGGATCTGGCTTGTGGCCATTTTGCACACACAAACATATGATCTTGCCAAGATGTTAAGGGTATGGTTTGCTTGGTCAACCTATGAGTGGGGAGGTGAGTGGTGCAGGACATTAAGCCCCCTATGAGTGGGGAGGGGAGTAGTGTAGGGCATACAGCCCCCTATGAGTGGGGAGGGGAGTGGTGCAGGACATACAGTCCCCTATGAGTGGGGAGGGGAGTGGTGCAGGACATACAGCCCCCCATGAGTTGTGGGTAGTAGTGCAGGACATACAGCCTCCTATGAGTGGGGAGGGGTGCAGGACATAATCCCCCTATGAGTTGTGGGTAGTGGTGCAGGACATACAGCCCCCTATGAGTGGGGAAGGGAGCGGTGCAGGGCATAATCCCCCTATGAGTTGTGGGTAGAGGTGCAGGACATACAGCCCCCTATGAGTGGGGAGGGGAGTGGTGCAGGACATACAGCCCCCTATGAGTTGTGGGTAGTGGTGCAGGACATACAGCCCCCTATGAGTGGGGAGGGGAGTGGTGCAGGACATGCATCCCCCTATGAGTGGGGAGGGGAGTGGTGCAGGGCATAATCCCCCTATGAGTTGTGGGTAGTGGTACAGGACATACAGCCCCCTATGAATGGGGAGGGGAGTGGTGCAGGGTATAATCCCCCTATGAGTTGTGGGTAGTGGTGCAGGACATACAGCCCCCTATGAGTGGGGAGGGGAGTGGTGCAGGACATACAGCCCCCTATGAGTGGGGAGGGGAGTGGTGCAGGACATAGAGCCCCCTATGAGTGGGGAGGGGAGTGGTGCAGGGCATAATTCCCCTATGAGTTGTGGGTAGTGGTGCAGGACATACAGCCCCCTATGAGTGGGGAGGGGAGTGGGGCAGGACATACAGCCCCCTATGAGTGGGGAGGGGAGTGGTGCAGGACATACAGCCCCCTATGAGTGGGGAGGGGAGTGGTGATGGGCACCCCCCTAGGTGTGGTGACTGCTGCTAGTGGGGACCATGCTACCCCTGTGGTTTTGCTGTTGCTGGTGGAAGGGATTTCACCCCCCCATGTGTGTGTAGCATTTTGTGTGTTTGTGACGTTAATTTGTGGGGGTGTCGGACTGAACTTCTGCGTTTTGCGATTCTGTTCCTGATCCGTTCATTGATGTACAGTAATGGGATGACCTGCGCGATGGGATTCATCGTTGGTTCAGCTCGTACTTGCTGCTTATTGCTCCATCTCGTGCACATTGAGAATTCGTCCGTCTCGTAGCCGTGGATCGTGTTGTGGCGTGAATTGGACCTGATATGCAGCTCTCCCTGGTGCTGTGATGTGCTGCTAGTGGCGACCCATCTGGCGCGTAGGATTTGCGCATTGTACTTGTCCGGCCAGGAACTGCTTCCGGGAGACTCGAATCGGCGTTCGGAGGTACGGCTCGTACAGGAAATGCTGCTGGAATCGCAGCCTACGTGTCAGACGGAATTGTGTCAGTTATGCGCATCGTACTTCATCGCCCGGATGGACTGGCTCCCGGGACGAGTCGGTCACAAGGTAAGGCTATGGACAGCTCCCGAAGGGCTGTCCGACCCGGATCGGAATCGACCCGAGAGAGTGAAAATCAGGACAAACTAGTTTATCTTTGCTAGCAGGCTAGAAAGGCCCTTTTTACAAGTTCATGGCTAAATGCCAATCACTTCACAAGAAACTCTGTGAGCACAACACCTAGAGCCACTAACATACTTGATAAAAAAGGAAGATCTCTTTTTTTACTCTTTTCACACTAATCATCTAAATCATTTCCATATGATACATTTAATATGCACCTCATTTGGTTTTGTGCGGAACAGCATATTTTCAGGAGAGCAGGAACCTGCATGTCTCCATACATTTCAAAACATTAAATAAGACTCATGCCGTTTAGACTGTTGTATTTGCTCTTATTTACCAGAACTTGGCAGTTCAGGATATAATTTAGTATCTTATATCTTAACTTTGAAAGATACATTGCAGCAATCAAGTCTGTACACGAGGCATACATGCAATCACACACGCACTCACGTTTCATGCCCACACAGATGCAAACACAAACATAAGCACAGAGAACTGCTGTGGAAGATAAGGGCACACACACATGCACTCACACAAACAAAACAAAAGCATACAGGTGCCCAAACACATGCACATACACATAATGCATGCCCTCACAAATGCACCCACAAACACGCACACATGCAAACACACAGAAACGTGCCATGAAAGACAAAGGAACACGCACCGAAGCTTAGCGAAACAAGCAAAGGCAGGTGTTTGCAGCCCTGCCAAGTGCCACGCATCACGCGTGATCCTAACGCATTTGAAGGCAAGTCCCTGCATCACCGCATTAAAAATAATCATCATGCATTATAGCGCTTGCTCAGTGTCAAGCAGGAGCACTGCAATATAGTAATTCGCAGTGTCTGTTTGAGCAAAGCTGGCAGTGCTGGTTTGTGCTGCTCGCGGCTTGGGGGCAGACTCAGCTGCGCTCCGCTCTGGATACATTTTACCTGGTCCCAACATTCTGATTCACGTGACCCAACGTCATGAGAGTGACTGTGCAGCCGTCAGGGGACATGTAAAGGCGGGCCACAAGTGGGCAAGCTGGCGACACTGGCCTGAGAAGTTCGAGGTGCTCACTGTTTTATGCTCAACCCTCTTTACTTCAGGTCGGATGACTGTTCTGACTGAGAGCAGTGACGCAGCGGCAGCCGAGCCCACACAACAACTAACTGTGCAGCAGGGACAGTGGTTCAGTGTAACCCCTAAGGTAATCAATCTCAGGGACAGTTCAGTTTACATTTCACATTTAACTAAATATTGTATTACCTTGAATGCGGACAGCAGCTTTCACCATTCCACAAGTGTCCTGGGCTCCAGTCTGGCACTTAAATCCACATTACCTTCACACAAAAGGATTATTCCTATCCATTCCCCAAAGCTCTAATAAATTACACTAAATTATAGAAAAGATTAATGACAAACTCCAGCAAGCATCAGACGAGGGGAGGTGAGAAGCGAGAGTGTAAATATGGGAACGAGGCTAGGGATCCTTAATTCCTACATGTTTATTTTATTTACCCAAACAAACACGAATGAAGGAACTATGGAGGATGTCGCTATTACACGTAAGATTGACATTTAACCAAAGGGAGGTTTCTTGTTTAGGTTATCGAGGGCTGTATTGTGATAAATTTGCACCAGTGCAAAAACAACATAGCATCCATTTCCACCACTGGCAAAAAGGCTGTGCACCAATGCCCTTCTGGCGCTGCCTTACTGCCCTATAAGTCTGTCCGACCCTGGCACCCAAAAGAAAAGCAAAGTATTATTCGATGGCGGCCACAATCTTTAATATGTTACAAGTTCCGTTTGCATAAAGCGCCTGCCTGTTGCAGCAAAAAATTTCTGCTTCCTGTGAGTACATGTAAATCAGAGCCACTTCGCCCAGCTTTGGTCGTGCAGGCAGCATTTCCTCCTCCAATTATCTTCTCTCTGTAATAGAGCAGCCTCCTACAAGCTGCTAAACTGTATGAGCTGTGAGTTCGTTCTTGTCTATTTCGCATGTATCACTTGTGTTACGCAAAATACTACTTTGGGCTGAATGTAATAATTTTTGATTGCTTACAAAGCGATGGAAACTCAATCTGAGCAAAAAGTTGACTTCTTGAACTAGCGTCGGAATAGAATTTTTCATGAATTAGGTAAAAATGATTTAAAGGACACAAAAACTTAGAGTTTGAGTAAGAATGTAAGTGAACACAGGCACAGTGAATGAGTAGAAGTGTTTAATTGTAATGCATTTAGGGTGACAGGCCATAGATCATTTGCATAATAGCTTTCACTCAACATTCCAAACAAAACCTAGCATACAAATTGACCTTTTATACAACTGTGAATATTGTGTACGACTCTGCTTATCACTCTGGTACTGTTTCTCATACTATACAAGTTTATAATTCCTTCTTGTATGTAAGTTCTTCTTTGGGACTGTTACTTAACCTATGCATTTTTGCGTGCATCTCTATGTTACTATCCCTGAAATTGTGATAGTCAGGTATTCTCACTGGGCGTCATAATTTAATGTCTGTCAGGGGCCCGTAGAGGTTTTCGCTGCTCAAATGGGAGTAATTTCTGATATTTACTTGTTTTTCATGTTTTCATAGATTAATTTTGCGCGCGAGAAAGTGTCCCTCATAGTCATTGAATTGTCACTCATAATTACACTATGTGCTTGAACTAAAGTAAGTAGATATACAAACATGTGTGCCCTCCACAGCTCACGATGAAAGTGGCACAATGCATATATGATTTTCCTCAGACACACAAATATGTGTTCACATACCAGACATATTAGCGCACATAAACTTGAATAACATTTCAATAAAGATTTTACTGTAAATCACTTTTTAATCGTGCTTCCTAAAAGAACTCTGCATCTGGGAACGTAATTGTTTAGCCAGCAGTTGGAAATGGCCCAGAAAAGAATTGTAATATGAGCTAATTTCAGAACCATTAATTATTTTCTCTCCTGTCTCCAAGACGTAAGGGATTCAATGGCTGTTTAAGAAGCACCTAACTGCAATGCGTGCATTTCTATCAGCAGCTCTGCTCGGCGCGCTGCTTCTTCTGCCTGCTGGAGCCGAGGTTCCTCTCTCCTGGGGTGGGCGCGGCTACTGGGGGCTCGTCCGAGCTGCCCAATAGGCAGTACGTCCGGAGGATACCAGCTTTCGAGGGGATACCAGATATTACACAACACCGGCCCCCTCCGGAACAAGTTTTTTTGACCTCGACAGAGTTAGTCACGCAGAAGGGGTGCGCGCCTGAATGCGATTGGCATGCTGCCGGTGTTGTGTAATATCTGGTATCCCCTTGGAATCATGTATCCCCTGGATTCGGCAGACTCCGAAGCTCTCGCCTATTGGACAGGTCAGACGAGCCCACAAGCAGCCCCTCCCACCCCAGGAGAGGCTGCCTCGGCTCTAGCAGGCAGAAACAGCAGCGCACCGAGCCGAGCAGCTGTCAGTAAAGCACACATCTCTCTGTTTAGAGCTTACAGGGGCACGCAGGTCACGAAATTGAGCACGAGCTTGTCTTTCACGTGAAAACAGTACTTTTGCAAGCGTTTTGTACTCCGGTGTAGTTAGTTCTGAATCACCCACAAAGGGAAAAATAAGAAAGGTCTGTAGTAACGCGTTAGCATCCACACCCCAGCAGAGCCTGAAAATACTTTAAAGGAACGATTCAATTGTATAGAGGTGAGTTATTCTGGGTCAGTGGACGCTCTGCCATTCCACACGTCGCACTAATAGGTAACACTCTTCACACTTTACAGCGTGTGCTGTGACTTTCCCTTTTGTGTGTTTCTTTACTTCTCCCTCAGGTACTTATTATGGAGAATGGTACAAAGCTGCCTGGTGCGAGTAAAGGGGGGCCTGCAATGGTTGGAGGATGGGGCCTGCTGATGCTGTACAATTTCTCCTGCTGTAGAGGGTCTGGGTTCGGGGTGAGCGGATACTCTTGCTGTGCTGATAGACTGCTGTGACTGAAGGGGCTGAGGGTGCTGTCGAGAGGACACCAACTTTACCTGGTGTGAGATACCCTGCTGTGAAGAGCTTGAGAGGGTGCCCCTTTAATGTTGAGCCGACAAATTGGTGTAAATGAAAGGGATGAGCTGGGGGTTGAGAGGACGCCTGCTTCAAGTTGTGCAACACACTGCGCTGTGAAGAGGTTCGGCTTCGGCTTGAGGAGATTCTGACACACTGGGGTAAATGTAGGGGTTGAGCTTGGGGTTCAGAGGTCACCCACTTCATGTTGTGCGACATACGCAAGAGGTTGAACCTCAGGTTGAAAAGGTCTTCATGGTGGAATGACATAGGTGGAAATGTAGGGATTGAGATTGGGGTTGAGAGAACACCCTGGGGCAGATTTACAAAAAAGTGGCGCATCTGTAGAGATGCTTCACTTTCCCTGCGCCACCCTTAGAAACTCTTGCGCCACCATGGATGCGCCGTATTTACAATACAAAAACAACAGTTGATAGACAGAATGCAGAACAATGTCATACATTCACCCCAGTACAGAGATCTGGGCCTAAATCCATCGTTATTTTGCTCACCACGCCACCCCAGTTCAGACATGGCCATGTGCAAATCAGTCTTGACCCTGTGCCTCATGGGAACAGTCCTGGCTGAAGAGGGGTGAAACCCTGAAACCGTTCCTAGGATGCTTGTTTCCGGTCCGGGGAGGACCTGGCTTGGCAGTTCGGGCTGGACTGTTCCCATGAGGCACAGGGTCAAGACTGATTTGCATATTGCCAGGTCTAAACTGGAGTGGCATGGTGAGCAAAAGAATGATGGATTTAACCCAGATCTCTTGACTGGGGAGAATGTTTTGATTTGTTCTGCATTCTGTCTGTTAGACCTGTCAGCCCTTTGGGTGGTCCCTCCTCATCATTATTTATTTTGTCCCACTTTTGCCTCAAATCCTGTTATAATTTTTCCTTTTTGGGAACCACCAGACTTTTTAGTGTTGATGCAGGGTCAGGGAGCCATTTTCCCTACCCCTGGAACTTCTGTCTGAGGGCCTGAGCCACAAAATGGTGGCCATCCATTGTCACCTGTGACATCACCAGAATCCACTGGAGGTTTCTAGAACCTTCTGTAACATTCTAGAACCCTGTGACAGTGGGAGGCAGTTTAGAATGTTGGGAGGCCATCTCAGGGTGGCAGTTGGCATCTGACTGGAGAGGAGAGAGGACAGATATAGAAGGAGGTCGGAGTAAGGCAGCAGGGGTGGAAACCAGTGCTTGGAGTGGGGTCCAGAAACCCACCCTTGATGCTAGTCCCTACTGACCAAGCCCAGCCTAAAGCCCTGTGTGGGACCAAGACCAGAAGAACCATCTTTAGGAACTGAACATTTGAAACAGGCCTTAAAGAGGAAGAACAGCAAGTTCCTGACCTGTTCAGTGGTGTCCTCCTGGAGTCCTTACGTCGAGAAGCCTGGAGACCTGGGGCCTGAGGTAGAGAAGCGGCGTTGACAGAAAGCAGACGTCGTACCCGGAGCCGCCAGAGGTCGAGTGAGGGCGCCGACGGAGGTCGTGGAGAGGCGCCGGAGGTCGAGTGGAGATTCACCCGAGGTCGATGTGAGGGCGCCGACGGAGGTCGTGGAGAGGCGCCGGAGGTCGAGTGGAGATTCACCCGAGGTCGAGGTGAGGGCGCCGACGGAGGTCGTGGAGAGGCGCCGGAGGTCGAGTGGAGATTCACCCGAGGTCGAGGTGAGGCGTCGACGGGGGAGTGAAGTCCGCCCACCGGAGTCGCCGGAAACTGAGGTGAAGCGCGCCGGAGGTCGGGAGTGGAGATCGCACTCCGGAGACACCCGGAAGCGGGGAGATCGTGTCCCTGCGACGCCGGAAGGCGACATCGAGTCGAGACCGCCCAGCGACATCGAGTCGAGACCGCCCAGCGACATCGAGTCGAGACCGTTGAGCGACATCGAGTCGAGACCGCCCAGCAACATCGAGTCGAGACCGCCCAGCGACATCGAGTCGAGGCCGCCCAGCGACATCGATCCGGAGCCACCTCACGGCGTCGACACGGCGCCGAGCGGAGCCGATCGTCGAAGAAGGGACAGTAAGTGGTAAAAGGGGCGTCTAAGGCCCCGTGGAGCCCTAAAAGACCATTCTAGGGGCTAGAGGGGTGTTAGAACCAGCCTGGGAGTGCCAGGGGTGAACTAAGACTGGTGCAGTGACATCTGTGAGGGGCTGTGTAGTTTAGAGGGCCAGATCATTAGGTTACCCTCATTCTGCCTCAGCTTAGGCCCCAGCCTTGACCAATCTAGGTGGGACACCCCCATGCCATCCAAATGACTACAAGCTGTGTATGGGCAAAGTAAGACCAAGTTACCTCATGAAAGGGATCTGATCTGTAACTGTCATTGATTGCTTTACTTTATTTATTGAAGGTGCTTTATTTATTGACTTCCACTAATTTATTCCTGCACTGTATTTATTGTCTGACTGTATTTATTTGCCGTCTATATTTATTGCACATCTATTTATTCTTTGCTTAATGATGACCTGAACCTATTTGTTGAAATTCCGAAGTAGCATTGTTTATTTGACCTGCTCTTTTGAAGGAAAATCCTATTGTATTGTATTTATGATGTGAAGCCTGCAACTAAGAGAAAATAAGATAAAGACATATATATTTTCATCTTGTCTTCCATCATTTTTACGGTGTAGTGTCGTTTTTGGAACGGATGAACGCATGGTTATTGTGAGGGTGTGACGTACGCTTAACACGGTGCCTGACCCCCAACCGCTCGAGCCAAGCTACCACTGTGCTGGGAACCTGATGACTGCTAACCCGGTTGCCCGGTTTCCAACATAAAATTGGTGTTCAGCGGTGGCATAGAGCTGTGCTTGCGTCTACTCGACAATAACTTTGGGTAGTCCATAGGCCTACACCGGGAGTTTTCTCCAAGCGGACTTCCTAATTTCGAGTTTTGTTTTTTCCAAATTTACTTCTGGTGGTGGGAGGAGGTATTACAAAAGGTACCCCCCTGCATAGCTTCTGTAAGCAACTGTCTTCTATCCTGAGTGGGCAAAATGGAGTTTGTATTGGAGGATGTGGAAACTTACACTGTGGCCCAACTCAGAGAGTTTTGTCAGCGAGAGGGGGTGTTTTGTCCCCAAGGTGCAAAGAAGGGTGAGCTCCAGACCAGCTTGAGGGCTTGGTGGGAGGCTCGACGAGAAAGTAAGGTTGAGAAGGAGGACAGGGATGGAGAGCCTGACAGCGAGGGGGCTGGTTTGTACCAAACTGAGGTGGGGAACCTGTTAGCGGGGCCCAGAACACTTTCAAGGAAGGGCAGCAGTGTCTCTAGCAACGGCTTATTAGAAGCAGAGTTAACTGACCGGAGGGAGAAAAGACAGCTCACATGGGAGTTGGCGAAGCTGGAGAAAGAAAAGGAGGAACGGAGGATGGCTCACGAGTTGAGGCTCAGGGAGATAGATCTCCAGATCCTACGGGTCGGGGCACACACTGTTCCTAATGGTGGCAGCGAAGAAAGAGAAATCACCAGGGAACCCAAACCTTATTTGCCAAAAGACATAGTAGCCAGCTATAGTGCGGGAGATGACATCGCCAAGTGGCTAGCGGCCTATGAGGTCTCTTTAAGAGTCCATGGGGTTCCAGAGAAATATTGGGGAGGGGGATTGTACAAATACATGCCTCCAGCTGGCAGGGATACATTATTGGCCCTAGAGCAGGATGAGCAGACCCACTACCCCACCATGAAAGTGGCGCTCGTGAGGAAGTTTGGACTAACACCCGAGAAGTACAGACAGAAGTTCCGGGGTAGCCACAAACTGGGCACACAGAATTGGGTGGATTTCCTGCACTATACAAAGAAGGCATTAGACGGTTGGATACAGGGCAGCGAGGTGAGGGACTACGAGGGGTTGTTTGATTTGATGTTGAAGGAACACCTGCTCGAAAAATGTTTCCCTGAACTGCGTCAACACCTGGTGGATAGCAAGCTGACCAAACCCCGGAAGCTTGCTGAGGAGGCGGACATTTGGGCTAGTACCCGGGTGTCCACAAGGGGGACTGGAGGGGACTCTCAAAGGACCGGACAGGGCGCCCCCCAGAAGAAAGAGGGAGGGGAAAAGAAAACGGAGTTCTCTAAAGGCCCCCAAAATAGTTTCCAAGGGAAGGGAACGGGATTCACCCCTAGGGCTAACCCACCCAGAAACCCTAATCCTGGCCAGAGTCAGCAGCCTAGGGTTGTCCATTGCTACGAGTGCGGTGGTGTCGGACACTATAAGGGAGATGTGAAGTGCCCGAAAAGACCACCCCTTTCCCATCGGAGGAAAGGCCCCCGGAGTAGCTAGTGTAGTGCTCGGGGAGGAGATGCCCTTAGATAAGGGAAGGGAGTGGGCGGGTGTCACTTTAGTGTCCCTGGGAGAACGGGAGATGGTTCCTAAGATCCAGGTGCCCGCAAATACCACAAAGTATGGGCAGTGGGTCACCATCAACGGCCAAAGAGGGGAGGCTCTGAGAGACACAGGAGCCAGTATGACTATGGTACGTAGCCAACTGGTGTCTCCAGAGCAGGTGATTCCCGATGTGCTCCACCCTGCCGCGATGGCTGACGGCAGAATGGGCCACTATCCGGTGGCCAGGGTTCCATTTGAATGGGAAGGGGTTGCAGTGTTGCTTCGAGTTGCCGTAAGCCCTGCCGTGCCAGTCGATTGTCTGCTGGGGAATGACATGGAGCATAATGCTTGGAAGTGTCGTACTTTTGAATTTGGGACAGCGTAGGAGGCAGGGCCCTACCCCTGTCTATCCCGGTAGTAGTGAACCGCAAATGGTTAATACTATAAAGGCTATATAGTATGAAGCTTAAACGGGCCTTTTAGAGCACATGTGGCTTTCTTTGACTTTTCTGTGACCTGGGCAGCTTGGCTCCGCTGCCCCAGGTCAAACTGGTCTCACGAGTTCCCCGTCCTCTGGCCACCTGTGATTAGCATCAGGGCATGACACACCATAAAGTCTTTTCATCCTACACAAGCCTCCAGCTAATCTCTTTCACACCTGGCTGTTCCTGCTTTATGGCTTGTTTCCCAAAACAGGAGATGCTCATGTTTATTGGGGCCTATCGATATCTGATGTGGGATCTGAGCTTTACTGTGTAAATAATTGCGGGCTGGCTTCACTGGAATGTGGGATGGTCATCATGACTCTGCTTTTTCGTTTGTAATGTACACTTTGAATGACCATGCCATAAACCCAGGAATGTATGCCTGAGGCAGGAAAATCTGTATTTAAGGAGAAGCCCATTTCTGTGATTTTCAGCAGTCTCCTGAGAACATACACGCTGTTGTACTTCTAGGACGCCTGTAATTGGTCTGCAGCCAATAAACTGATCTTTGACTTCCCCCAGAAGACTCTGTGTTTCTGTAGGTCTGAAACAGGAAGAACCCCGAAGCCATAGGGTGTGTTCCCCTGCACCGCTGGGCTTAAAATACCCAGTACTTCAGTTGGCGCCCAACTCGGCGCGATTTCAGCGGTACCGGTCCAAGCCAGAGGTTCGTGAGGAGCTTCGTGTGGAAATTCTGGAGGAAGGCCGCCACTTCATCGACCCCTGCATGTCGACGTGGTCCGAAAGTCTTTTCTGCGAGGTTCTCTGCGTCCCGACGGCTACGAAGGACTGCTGCCCTGATTAATCGCCCTGTTTTGGACCCTTGACGATATTTGGTAGAGCAAAACAATCGAGAGAGTCTTCTGGTGACGCCATCGATCATCAATATTCAGTTAAGTATAAGTGGAGCGTCTCCCAGTTTGAATTTGGTATCCTTTGGGATCATTTCGATTTGGTGCTTGCAAGTCCCAAAGCCAGAGGACTCGTGTATTCACGAGACTATCGTATACGATAATCCTTTGACGTTTGAAACTAGACTAGTGAGCGAAGATGCCTGGTTCTAGTGTATTTTGTAGATTGTTTTGTTTGGGTTGTGGAAGGGATTTCCAGTTAGAGGATTCATGTCCGGTTCCTCCAATTGGAACTCCAACTTATGAGCTTTATATAAAACATGGCGTGGGCCCCATTGCATATAATGAAATATGGATCCGATACACCAGAAAGGACGGTGTTTTAAAATGGCCCCAAAATGGTAGTTTCGATACAGATATCTTAGATAATTTGGAAGTTAAATTGTTTAAAAAGAAAGCCCGGCCGGCGATGTTTGATTCTTTCCGCCTATGGCGAAAGGAAGCCAAACAGAAGGAAATTAAGCTAGCGAAAAGAAATAAGAGAGAGAGAGGTATGTCAGTGATGCAAGCAGCTGTGCAATTTAAAGATAATGAGGAGGAACAAATGAAGGAACAGTTACATAGACAGCGCAAACTAGGGATTGATAAATGTTACCCTGTTTTGTCACCCCTTGTACAAGATGAGACAAAAGAGAATGAGAAAGATTCCCTAATGTCCCATTTGTTAAGTTCGCCACCCCCGTATGCGCAAAATGCCACCGCACCTCCACATGCCACCGCACCTCCACAGCTTGTAAATGCGCAGCCTCTAGTAAATATGCCGCAAGCCTTCCTGCAGCTGCCAGCTCCTCCTCAGCTGGCTCCTATCCCTGCAGTGCAGCCCTCTCAGGGGCCGCCAGTTTTGCTACCTGTTACCCCCGCGCTTCCTGCGACTTTGCCTAGCGCACCAGCGGTTTCCCCTGGCGCTTCTTCTCACACTACCCCGGTACCTGTATCTGAATCTGTTTTTCTTCCCTCTGTCTATCCCCCCGTTTTCGCCTCAACTTCTCCTTCAGCACGACAACGACTAGCTAATGTGGTTACTAGTTTAATGTCGCCTCTCTTTGGGTCATCTAGTGCGACTCCTGCCTTACAGCGTAAGCAATTGCGCAGTCAACTGCCTGATTCTGACGAGAAAGAGGTGGTAGATCATCTGGCGCGTAGGTGGATTGGTTTCCCTTCATGCTATGATGTGGAATCGGTTGTTGATGTGTTTCATCAATGGGATGCCCCGAAACAGAGGTATGTGTTCGAGAAAATGTGCGAAATTCTCTGTGAGGAATTGGATAATCATGGTAGAGATCCAAGCCCGCAAGAGTTGTGTCAGGTGAGATTCGATTTTGGGAAAGGTACGATTGTGGGCCCCAATGTAAATAAAGCAGTTGCGATCTTATTAGCCTTGAGGAATGATGATTGTCAACAGCCGTTGTTTACACAAGATTTCCCTGTGGGGAAGAAGGGAAAAGCGCGACAATACCCTATGCGAGAAGTACCTCCGGTATGGAAGGAAGCCGTTGCGGCTGATGCCGCTCGAGGTATTGTTGCTGCTCCAGCACATTTTCAGCGTGTTTGGGTACATGTCCCATGGAAGCGATCTGAGGTGTTAGCACTTAAACAGACATTGCCTGATCCCCGTAAAAACCCTGCAGGATATTATAAGGAGTTGTCACAAACTGCAGAATCATGTGTAATGAATCTAGCCGACATAGATATGCTGTTTGGGAATGTGGTTCCACAGCCTTTATGGGGATCCATTCGTAATGTAGATCACGCTGCAGAACTAGGGGACACATGGGCTAATATCATTGCCGCAGACACTAGACAAGTTGGTGGTGCAAAACCTGAGCCCCTCATAGCAGCGCTCCCTGGTAGAATTACTACATACATGAAGACCATAATGCCCGCGATGCGCCTAAATTGGGACAAACTATTCGCATGTAAGCAGAAGAAAGATGAGACAGTGTCCGATTTCTTCACCAGGTTTGAAGAAACGTTTATTGACCACAGTGGTCAAGACATGAGTACTGAAGGTGGCCAACGCTTATTCGTTGATAAATTTGTGCAGAACCTACTCCCCAAGTTGCGTAAGAAACTTAAAGACTCAGAAAGTTCTTGGGCTGTTTCCTCTTCAGCACAAATACTGGCTACTGCACAGTATTATGAGAATAGAGACAAAGATGAGAAGGATAGAACAGATAAGAAAACGAAAGAACTAAAGACAAAGGTCCTTTTGCAGCAGGCCTACCCGCCACGTGGAGGACAGAATAATTATAGGCAAACACAAGGTGTCTATCACCAGCCCCAACAGTTTCAGAATAGTCAGCAAATGAATGGGTATTATCAACCACGAATCCCTGTAGGTCCCAACCAATGTTCATATTGCAAAGAGGAAGGTCATTTCAAATATAGTTGCCCTAAATTAATGCAGCGTAACAGTAATGCGTATGGCGCAAGAGGTAGAGGTGGTCAGCAAGCTCCTAGAGGCAGAGGGCGTGGAAATGTTCTCCAGAACGCGCATCCTCTTCCGCCTCAAAATACCATAAATAGCTTTGATCAGCAAGCCAATGCGTCTGGTAATACAGCTCAGTACTACAATAATGATTATTATGCAGAGGATGACAATGTAGAAGATGATGATTATTAGGATCGCCGTAGACAGAGAGAGGGAGTTGTTTCAGTGCCAGTGGATCAGAGCGGACCCTATGTTAAAGTAACTACAGCAAATGTGACGGAGCCCTTTCTGCTGGATACTGGTGCTGCGAAGAGTTCAATCATGCATTCAAAACTCCCTGGCGCGCCTTTGTCTGGCGAAATGAATGTCTCAGTAGGTTTTTCTGGCGCCCCAGTTAGGGACCCGATTTCTAGTCCTATGTCACTTTCTGTTGGACCTTGTGAGCTAAAAGCACCTCTCATCCTAACAACAGGTTGTGGTGAGAATTTGCTAGGATTAGATTTGCTAAAAAGATTGCATGCAACGCTATATTGTTCTCCTTCAGGAGTACAACTTACATTAGGCAAGAAAGTGATTTCCCCGATGTATTTGTCTAAAAATGCAATGCCACCTGAATTATCATCACTTCCGGATACCCTTTGGGCTACTGGTCCCAATGATGTGGGTCTTTTGGAAATACCGCCATATGTGGTCACTTTAAAAGCCAATGTCAGATTGCCACGCATTCCCCAGTATAAGATCTCCAATGAAGGTCAGAAAGCGTTGTTAGACATTGTCAGTGATTTGATTAAGAAGTGTGTAATTGAAGAGACAAGAGGTAACGTTTGCAATAGTCCTGTTTTACCTGTCTTGAAACGAACGGACCCTTCACAGCCACCTGTTTACAGATTTGTGATTGATCTCAGAGAGGTTATTAAGATTGTTGTACCACAGTTTCCAGTTGTCCCTGATATAACTGCCTTGTTAACCATGATTCCAGCCTCGGCTGCATGGTTCTCAGTGATCGATCTAAAGAATGCTTTCTTTAGCATCCCAATTGCAGAGGAGAGCAGAGACATTTTTTGCTTTAGTTTAGGAGGTCGCAGCTTCCGCTTTAAACGCGCTCCCCAGGGCTACTGTGAGAGTCCATCAATATACAGTCAGGCTTTAAAAGCGCAGCTTGATGCACTTGTTTTACCTAGTGGCGCTATCCTCATTCAGTATGTTGACGATTTACTAATCGCCGCGGATATTGAAAAGATTTGCAAAGAAGCTACATTGTCATTGTTGCGTCATTTGTCTGCCTTCCATCACAAAGTGTCTCTCTCAAAATTGCAATATTGTCGACAAGAAGTGACCTACTTAGGTCATCTCTTGTCGAAGGAGGGAAGGAGACTGACCCCAGAAAGAATTCAAGCCATTGCACAGTTGAGTGTGCCAAGAACACAGAGAGAAGTGCGTGCTTTCTTGGGCATTACTTCATACTGTAGGCATTGGATTCCTAATTTTTCTTTGTTGGCAAAACCTTTGTTGGCATTAACATGCAAAGACACACCGAATCCTATCCCATGGTCTGAGGAGTGTCAGAAATGTTTTTTGGAATTGCGTAATGCATTGTGTTCAGCTCCTGTGTTGGGTACCCCTGACTACAGCAAGCCTTTTACATTGTATGTTCACGAGAAAGATGGTTGTGCATTATCAGTGTTAACACAGCCTTTTGGCGACAGACCGCGTCCATGCGCGTATTTTTCATCAACCTTGGACCCTGTAGCGAGGGCATTGCCAAGCTGTTTGAGAGCCACAGCCGCTGCAGCCATGTCTATTCGACAGTCTGCTGGACTAGTAATGGATAACACATTGATTGTCATGGTCCCGCATGCTGTGGACACATTGTTAAACAGAACCAAGACACAACACTTAACTAGTGCGCGATTATCTGGCTATGAGCTGACACTGTTAGCAAACCATATACACATAAAGAGATGCAACACGTTGAATCCAGCTACACTATTACCAATTCCAGCAGACCTAGATGAGATAGAGCAACATGATTGTCTGTTCAGAACAGAGGAAGAGACGAAAGGAAGAGTAGATCTCAAAGATACTCCCCTGACTGAGTGTGATGGTACTTTATGGGTGGATGGTTTGTGTTTTAAGCTTCCGAATGGTGATACGACTGCTGCATATGCTATCACGACTTTGCACACGATTGTTGAAACTGCGCGTGTGCCACAAAATTCGGCTCAAGCAGCAGAATTGATTGCTCTTACGAGAGCATGCCTGTTGTCTGAAGGAATGAGAGTGAATATATATACAGACAGCCAGTACGCCTTTGGCGTGGCTCATAGTTTTGGGCGATTGTGGAAGGAACGTGGGTTCCTGACTTCGCATGGAGCTAAGATTCAGAATGGCAAGTTGGTGAATGATCTTCTTGAGTCACTGACCCTACCGTTACAAGTTGCGATTATGAAATGCAGTGCGCACAAGAAAATCACTGATGATGTTGGTCGTGGTAATGCGTTTGCTGATGAAGTCGCGAAAGAAACAGCAAAAGATGTGAAGACTCGAATGTATGTTGCAGGCCCTGCCAGATGGGTTGGTAATGTTGGAATGTGTGAAAACACAATAGAAAGTGTAAAGTCCCTTCAAGCTGAAGCCACAGAGAAAGAGTTAAGCAAGTGGAGAGAAAGTATGGGTAAGTTGGATGAGAATGGTTGTTGGATTGATTTGTCAGAACATAGGCGATGGTTGTTACCTGATGCATATGTGCTTCCAGTAGTTACTATGGCACATGGAATGGCACACATCAGTACGAAAGGAATCTGTAAGTTGTTGGCTCCAGTATGGCAGAATGCTGGAATTCCTAAGTGTGCAGAGAATGTGGTCAAGAATTGTATGGTATGCTTGAAGTACAACCCTGGTAGGGGAACCCCAACTCCAGCTGGTCATTTTACGCCTCCATCATATCCATTTGAAGTTTTGCAGTTGGATTTTATTCACATGGAAAGGTGCAACAACCTGAAATATGTATTGGTGGTTGTTTGCGCTTTCTCAAAATGGATAGAGGCCTATCCTCTAAAAGATAACACTGCTCTATCCACAGCCAAAGCCCTTGTGAAGGAATTTTTCCCTAGGTTTGGAATGCCAAGAATGGTGTGGAGTGATAATGGAAGTGAGTTTGTGGGTAAAGTGATGAAGAATGTGTGTGAGGGACTAGGTATAAGGCAGAAGTTTCACGCTGCAAATCACCCCCAATCAGCTGGATTAGTAGAGCGCTACAACGGCGCTCTAAAACTTAAACTGGCCAAAATCCAAGCGAGCTCAGGTCTTAAATGGCCTGACGCTCTGCTTCTAGCACTCCTGTCCACCAGAGTGACCGTACACTCACGAGTGGGACTTAGTCCCTACGAGGTCGTTTTTGGCCGCCCGGCCAATGTATGGGGTGTGCCAAGACCGACGAAATTCAGTGAGATCGAGCATCCAGTGTTACTTGATTACTTACACAAATTGACAGCTAAACTGCGTGTTTTACACCAACAGGTGCATGATACTCTCCCTCCGGCTTCTGAGGCTCCAGGACACCCTATCGACCCTGGCACGTGGGTCTTGGTGAAAAACTTTCAGCGGAAAACCAATGAGGAGCCCCGCTGGATTGGCCCTCACCTCGTGCTGCTGTCGACAAGATCAGCGGTTCGAGTAAAGGGGAAGAAAAACTGGATCCACGGCGCCCACATCAAAAGGATCCCTTTGCCTCTGCCGTATGACCAGTGGGTCCAGGAGAGTATCGCAGACTCTGAAACAGACACTGTACCTCGTTTTGTGCCGCTCAGTGATGCACGCATAAAAGGCACAGCTTCAGCGCAGGAAAGTGACGATATTTTACAAGAAGCTGTGCCACCGTCAATTCGATTGGACACTACAGAGCCTGAACTCTTGTTTCAAGATCAAACAGTGCCTGGCCGTTTTCATTACAATCTGAGGCCAAGGCCCACGGACAAATAAATATTCTTTTTCTTTTACCTTTTTATTTTTTGATAACCAGAGCTCTCCCATCTGAAGGACTTTCTTGATTTTTGTTTTTCGAACCACCATCCGGGTTCAGCCGCAGGGTCGCGGTGCCAAGACTTTGGGGTACAGGCCGAAGACGTTAGGTCGACGGTTCTGGTTGGTCTAGGGCGTTCCCTGGACTGACAGGCGTACTCCTTAGCAGAAGATACTCACCCGCCGCGAGCGGCACGATTAGAGGATGGAGTTTTGTAAGATGGAGAGACTCACTGAGAGAATGAACTTTAAAACAAGAATGTGTAAAATCATGACACGCAAACGTTTTGTATTATTATGCCTGTTTGTATTATGTAGTATGGTAGTGTTTACTGTAGGATTTGTATTCTTCTCCTCTCAAGAGTCCATTGCACCCACTGTACATCCTATACCTCCTCCTACTGTCTCCTCACACTCTTTTCACCCTCTGCCTGAACATGAACAAGCTAGACGATCAGAGTTTGTGAATAACTCGTTTATTCAGCTCCTGCACCAGCACCAACTAGTCATGAATACAACAAATTGTTGGGTGTGTGGTTTAATGCCACATACCATTAATAAGGGTATTCCCTATCTGGTGCTGCCGTATAGTTACAATGGATCGTCATGGGCATTCCAGACCATGTTTCTCTATGCTCTAGAAGTGTACTCCCCGCGACAACCGGGTTCCATCAGACCTAGCACCAATAACAAAGCTTTAGTGAAAGGAATTGCCGATATGAGTAGAGATATCGATGCATACTCATCCATTCCCAAAGAAGAGCTGAGAGCTTATGTAGGGTGGAACGCGACGGGGTATAGTATTAGTCTAGGTGAAAGACAGCGGAAAATCTCATCCCCAATCTGGGTCGTACCCCACATAGGTCGGTTCTGTTTGCAAGGTAATGGTCAGAATCCTAGGGCTCAACTGGGGAGAAGTGACTGTACTGAAACGTACACTTTTCCGTCGCAGTTTTCCCCTGCGTTTTTGGCTGCCAAGGGTACATATTTTATCTGCAATGACCGAGCATATACATTGTTGCCCCCTGATTTCTCGGACACATGTTATATTGCAAATCTGCTACCGCCAACATTTACTGCCGCCTCCGACTATCACAAAACCAGAGTTGTGAGAGGCGTGATTAGTAAGGAGGATACTGCCGGTCAGGAAGCGGGAGATTTCTTTTTGGGTTTCCTGCCGTTTTGGGGACCTATGGTCAATAGTAGGAACCTGAGACAACTGACTCGTGTGGTTGAATCCACTGTTAATGTAACGGCTGGTGTCCTTGGTAATTTGACAGCTGAGCTCCAAGCGGATCGCCTCATGACTTTGCAGAACCGCATGGTTCTAGACGTCATACTTGCAGACCGTGGTGGGGTATGCAAGGTTATCCAATCCAGTTGTTGCATTTTCATACCAGACAACGCTCCAACAGTTTATCAAGCCATCTCCAAACTGCATAAAATATCTGAGTCCATACACGTGGATAAAGGAGATTGGTCACTGGTGGGGTGGTTCTGGGAACTGATATCTGCCTGGGGTTGGAAAGTTCTGATGGTCATTGGAATGATCTTAGCCATCCTTTTCCTGTTCTGTCTGTGCATACAGTGTGCTCCTGCGATATGTGGCCTCTGTGCTACATTATGTGTAAGGAAACCTGTATCGAGGGACGAGCTAAGTAATAGGATGATGCTACAGCAACATCTCCATGACTTCGTGAATATTGACTTAGACTCGGATTGAAATGAGCATAGTTATTGCCTATGTAAGGGCAAAAGGAGGGTCTGTCGTACTTTTGAATTTGGGACCGCGTAGGAGGCAGGGCCCTACCCCTGTCTATCCCGGTAGTAGTGAACCGCAAATGGTTAATGCGGTATGAACAAGTGCTTTCTGTAACGTTTTAGCTATGAATGCACTGTGTATACGCTATCTCACATCACTGCGTGGGTTCCATTTTGTAATGGTGGCCATCTTATGGTTGCCCTCACATAGGCTATATAGTATGAAGCTAAAACGGGCCTTTTAGAGCACATGTGGCTTTCTTTGACTTTTCTGTGACCTGGGCAGCTTGGCTCCGCTGCCCCAGGTCAAACTGGTCTCACGAGTTCCCCGTCCTCTGGCCACCTGTGATTAGCATCAGGGCATGACACACCATAAAGTCTTTTCATCCTACACAAGCCTCCAGCTAATCTCTTTCACACCTGGCTGTTCCTGCTTTATGGCTTGTTTCCCAAAACAGGAGATGCTCATGTTTATTGGGGCCTATCGATATCTGATGTGGGATCTGAGCTTTACTGTGTAAATAATTGCGGGCTGGCTTCACTGGAATGTGGGATGGTCATCATGACTCTGCTTTTTCGTTTGTAATGTACACTTTGAATGACCATGCCATAAACCCAGGAATGTATGCCTGAGGCAGGAAAATCTGTATTTAAGGAGAAGCCCGTTTCTGTGATTTTCAGCAGTCTCCTGAGAACATACACGCTGTTGTACTTCTAGGACGCCTGTAATTGGTCTGCAGCCAATAAACTGATCTTTGACTTCACCCAGAAGACTCTGTGTTTCTGTAGGTCTGAAACAGGAAGAACCCCGAAGTCATAGGGTGTGTTCCCCTGCACCGCTGGGCTTAAAATACCCAGTACTTCAGAAGGAGGTGGAATACCGGACTCATGCTGAGATGCTGGGTACACCTGACTGGGCCTGTGTCAGCACAGGGTCTGCGACTACCCGGAGGGGGAGTTCGTTTAGGCGGGAGCCTGGAATAAAGGCACCGCCGGCTGCCGACCAAGGGAAGAACCGAGGGCAGGAGGAGCCTGCCTCGGCATCCACGCCCCGTGTGACGGATAGGCCACCGGAGGTGGTGGACCAGTAGTCCGCGGAGGGGGATGTTACCGAACTGGAGAACCTACCCATCCCGGCCGAGTGGCACGTGGAGGGAGGGCCGACCAGGGAGGAATTCTGCAAGGGCCAGAAGGAGTGTCCTACCCTTGAGGGACTGAGGCGACAGGCCGAAGCCCAGGCAGCAGGGAACGTTGAGGGGAACTACAATATTTACTGGGAGGATGGCCTCCTCTACAGTGAACCCAAGGCACCCATGCACGGATCGTCACGGGCCTTGGTTGTCCCTCAACGTTATCGAGCCTTCCTCCTGGAATTGGCTCATGAGATCCCCTTGGCAGGACACCTGGGGCAAGACAAGACCTTTGCCCGGCTTGTCCCACACTTTTATTGGCCTCAAATGAAAGTGTCGTCCGACACCTATTGCCGGACGTGTGTGTCTTGTCAAGCCAGTGGGAAAACAGGGGTGAAGCTGAAAGCTCCCCTGGAACCACTTCCTGTCGTTAGCACCCCCTTTGAAAGGGTGGGCATCGACATTGTGGGTCCGTTAGATCCGCCTACTACAGCTGGTCACAGGTTTATCCTGGTTTTGGTGGATCATGCCACACGGTACCCAGAGGCTATAACTCTGAGGACCATTACTGCACCTGTTGTGGCTAGGGCCCTGATGGGAATCTTTACCCGGGTGGGTTTTCCCAAGGAAGTTGTGTCCGACAGGGGGACCAACTTCATGTCAGCATATATGCGGGCGATGTGGAAGGAGTGTGGAGAGACCTACCGGTTCACCACTCCTTACCACCCCCAGACCAATGGTCTGGTGGAGAGGTTCAATAAAACCTTGAAAGGCATGATCAGAAGTCTGCTTGAAAGCCTGCGGAGGAAATGGGACGTCCTCCTACCCTGTCTATTGTTTTCTTACAGGGAAGTGCCACAGAAGGGAGTGGGTTTCAGCCCCTTCGAGCTTTTGTATGGGCACCCTGTGCGTGGACCTCTCAGCCTGGTGAGAGACGGATGGGAAAGAACTCCCAGAAAGCTTCCCCAGGACGTGGTGAGCTACATGCTGGCCTTCCGGAGCGAAATGGCTAAGTTGTGGAAGCAAGCTTCTGACAACTTGGAAGCCAGCCAAGCAGTGATGAAGGTGTGGTATGACCACAATGCTCACCCGGTGGAATTGGAGCCTGGCCATAAGGTGTGGGTGATCGAACCAGGAGAGCTTAGCGCCCTCCAGGATCGCTGGTCAGGACCATTTGAGGTGTTGGAGAAGAAGGGTAAGGCTACCTACTTGGTGGATCTGAAGACCCCTCGTCAGCCCCTACGGGTGCTGCATGCCAACCGCCTCAAACCCCACCAAGAGAGGCCCGAAGTCATATTGCTGATGGTGACTGACGGAGCAGAGGACGTGGAAAGCGAGCCTCTCCCTGACTTATTTGCGTCTCAAGAGAAGGATGGGTTGGTGGAGGGAGTGATTCTCTCCCCGTCCCTAACTCCTGAACAGCAGGAGGACTGCCGCCAGGTCCTGGGGCAGTACTCTTCGTTGTTCTCCCTTGTTCCGGGTAGGACTCACCTGTGCGTCCATGACGTGGACACAGGAGACAGCCCACCTGTGAAGTCAAAGATCTACCGGATGACAGACAAGGTGAAGGCCAGCATTCACAGTGAAGTCACTAAGATGCTGGAGCTAGGAGTGATTGAACCTTCCAGCAGCCCCTGGTCCAGTCCGGTGGTATTAGTACCAAAAGCTGCACCACCGGGGGCCCAACCGGAACTGAGGTTCTGTGTGGACTACCGGGGACTGAACTCAGTAACCAAGACTGATGCTCATCCGATTCCGAGGGCGGATGAACTGATTGACCGGCTGGGAGCTGCCCAATATCTGAGTACCTTTGACCTTACTTCCGGGTACTGGCAGATCTCTCTGACTGATGGAGCTAAGGAAAGGTCAGCCTTCTCCACACCCAAGGGCCACTACCAGTTCTGCGTGATGCCCTTTGGGCTCAAGAACGCACCTGCCACGTTTCAGCGTCTGGTGAACCAGATCCTCACTGGAATGGAAAGTTTCTCTGCTGCTTATCTGGACGACATTGCCGTCTTCAGTAACAGCTGGGAGGATCACTTGCGTCACCTGCAAACTGTTCTCCAGGCCCTGAACCAAGCTGGTTTAACGATCAAGGCCAGTAAATGCCAGATCGGGCAGGGGTCGGTAGTGTACCTTGGACACTTGGTGGGTAGGGGAGCGGTGTAACCCCTCCAGGCGAAAATCGAGGCCATCATGGCCTGGGAACCCCCCAAGACTCAGACTGAGGTCCGAGCTTTTCTGGGCCTCACCGGATATTACCGCCGCTTCGTGAAGGGGTATGGTACCATTGTGGCCCCCCTCACGGAGCTTACGTCCAAGAAGCAACCTCGACGGGTAGTCTGGACGGAGGCTTGTCAGCAGGCCTTTGTGAAACTGAAGCAAGCCATGTGCGAGGCCCCGGTTTTAAGGGCCCCAGACTTTTCCAAGGAGTTCATTGTCCAGACGGATGCATCGGAACATGGCATTGGGGCAGTGTTATCGCAACTCAATGAAGAGGGTCTGGATCAACCCGTGGTCTTCCTATCCCGGAGACTACCTCCCAGGGAACAGAAGTGGAGTGCAATAGAGCGTGAAACCTTTGCAGTGGTATGGGCTCTGAAGAAGTTGCGGCCATACCTGTTTGGCTCGCACTTCCTAGTTCAGACCGACCACAGACCCCTTCGGAGGCTGATGCAGATGAAGGGGGAGAATCCCAAGTTGCTAAGGTGGTCTATCTCCCTACAGGGAATGGACTTTCAGGTGGAACATCGGCCTGGAGTGGACCACGCCAATGCAGACGGTCTCTCAAGGTATTTCCGCCTTAGTGATGAGAACTCCCAAGGAGTTGGGTAGCTCTCCCCACTTTCAGCTGGGGGGGACGCGTGTTAGACCTGTCAGCCCTTTGGGTGGTCCCTCCTCATCATTATTTATTTTGTCCCACTTTTGCCTCAAACCCTGTTATAATTTTTCCTTTTTGGGAACCACCAGACTTTTTAGTGTTGATGCAGGGTCAGGGAGCCATTTTCCCTACACCTGGAACTTCTGTCTGAGGGCCTGAGCCACAAAATGGTGGCCATCCATTGTCACCTGTGACATCACCAGAATCCACTGGAGGTTTCTAGAACCTTCTGTAACATTCTAGAACCCTGTGACAGTGGGAGGCAGTTTAGAATGTTGGGAGGCCATCTCAGGGTGGCAGTTGGCATCTGACTGGAGAGGAGAGAGGACAGATATAGAAGGAGGTCGGAGTAAGGCAGCAGGGGTGGAAACCAGTGCTTGGAGTGGGGTCCAGAAACCCACCCTTGATGCTAGTCCCTACTGACCAAGCCCAGCCTAAAGCCCTGTGTGGGACCAAGACCAGAAGAACCATCTTTAGGAACTGAACATTTGAAACAGGCCTTAAAGAGGAAGAACAGCAAGTTCCTGACCTGTTCAGTGGTGTCCTCCTGGAGTCCTGACGTCGAGAAGCCTGGAGACCTGGGGCCTGAGGTAGAGAAGCGGTGCTGACAGAAAGCAGACGTCGTACCCGGAGCCGCCAGAGGTCGAGTGAGGGCGCCGACGGAGGTCGTGGAGAGGCACCGGAGGTCGAGTGGAGATTCACCCGAGGTCGATGTGAGGGCGCCGACGGAGGTCGTGGAGAGGCGCCGGAGGTCGAGTGGAGATTCACCCGAGGTCGAGGTGAGGGCGCCGACGGAGGTCGTGGAGAGGCGCCGGAGGTCGAGTGGAGATTCACCCGAGGTCGAGGTGAGGCGTCGACGGGGGAGTGAAGTCCGCCCACCGGAGTCGCCGGAAACTGAGGTGAAGCGCGCCGGAGGTCGGGAGTGGAGATCGCACTCCGGAGACACCCGGAAGCGGGGAGATCGTGTCCCTGCGACGCCGGAAGGCGACATCGAGTCAAGACCGCCCAGCGACATCGAGTCGAGACCGTCCAGCGACATCGAGTCGAGACCGCCCAGCGACATCGAGTCGAGACCACCCAGCGACATCGAGTCGAGGCCGCCCAGCGACATCGATCCGGAGCCGCCTCACGGCGTCGACACGGCGCCGAGCGGAGCCGATCGTCGAAGAAGGGACAGTAAGTGGTAAAAGGGGCGTCTAAGGCCCCGTGGAGCCCTAAAAGACCATTCTAGGGGCTAGAGGGGTGTTAGAACCAGCCTGGGAGTGCCAGGGGTGAACTAAGACTGGTGCAGTGACATCTGTGAGGGGCTGTGTAGTTTAGAGGGCCAGATCATTAGGTTACCCTCATTCTGCCTCAGCTTAGGCCCCAGCCTTGACCAATCTAGGTGGGACACCCCCATGCCATCCAAATGACCACAAGCTGTGTATGGGCAAAGTAAGACCAAGTTACCTCATGAAAGTGATCTGATCTGTAACTGTCATTGATTGCTTTACTTTATTTATTGAAGGTGCTTTATTTATTGACTTCCACTAATTTATTCCTGCACTGTATTTATTGTCTGACTGTATTTATTTGCCGTCTATATTTATTGCACATCTATTTATTCTTTGCTTAATGATGACCTGAACCTATTTGTTGAAATTCCGAAGTAGCATTGTTTATTTGACCTGCTCTTTTGAAGGAAAATCCTATTGTATTGTATTTATGATGTGAAGCCTGCAACTAAGAGAAAATAAGATAAAGACATATATATTTTCATCTTGTCTTCCATCATTTTTATGGTGTAGTGTCGTTTTTGGAACGGATGAACGCATGGTTATTGTGAGGGTGTGACGTACGCTTAACACGGTGCCTGACCCCCAACCGCTCGAGCCAAGCTACCACTGTGCTGGGAACCTGATGACTGCTAACCCGGTTGCCCGGTTTCCAACACTGTCCATCAATAGCTCTTTTTGCGGTTGTCACCCCGAGTTGGACCGGTATGCTCAGACGTGAGTCCCGTGCTCTCCATGCCACTGGAATCAAGCTATCCTGGCTGAAGAGGGGTGAAACCCCGAAACCGGTCCTAGGATGCTTGTTTCCAGTCCAGGGAGGACCTGGCTTGGCAGTTCGGGCTGGACTGTTCCCATGAGGCACAGGGTCAAGACTGATTTGCATATTGCCAGGTCTAAACTGGGGTGGCATGGTGAGCAAAAGAATGATGGATTTAACCCAGATCTCTTGACTGGGGTATAATGTTTTGATTTGTTCTGCATTCTGTCCATCAATAGTTCTTTTTGCATTTGTCACCCCGAGTGGGATGGGTATGCTCAGACGTGCTTCCCGTGCTCTCCATGCCACTGGAATCAAGCTATCCTGGCTGAAGAGGGGTGAAACCCCGAAACCGGTCCTAGGATGCTTGTTTCCGGTTCAGGGAGGACCTGGCTTGGCAGTTCGGGCTGGACTGTTCCCATGAGGCACAGGGTCAAGACTGATTTGCATACTGCCAGGTCTAAACTGGGGTGGCATGGTGAGCAAAAGAATGATGGGTTTAACCCAGATCTCTTGACTGGGAGAGAATGTTTTGATTTGTTCTGCATTCTGTCCATCAATAGTTCTTTTTGTATTTACAATACAGTGCACCATGGCGCAAGGATTGACAGATGTGTCAGAAATTCTGACACATCTGTTGGCGCAAAAGTCACGCATTGCAGGAGTCGTGTCGCAAGCACAATGCAACTCCAGCAATGCATGGGGAGGCCTATCCTCATTGTGCTGCGTCACTCCTTACGCCTGCTCCAAGCAGGCGTATGGTTTTGACGCAGTGGCTTCCTAGAAGTGGCGCAGTGAAATCTTGGAGATTTCACTGCGTCACTTCTACAAGGCTTTTTAGCATGGGAATGCCCACCCTGCATACATTATACCTGACGCAGGTATAATGTGACACAGGGCTTTACAACGTGACGCATCTCCCTAGATGTGTTGCGTTGTAAATGGGCCACATTTTTACGCCGCCGTTGCGTCACTTTCTGTGCAAAAATGATGCAAGGGGCTTGTAAATCTGCCCCCCTCTTTTTGTTGAACGAGAAACGTTTCTATGAAGATTTTGAACTTGGGATCGAGAGAACATGCGCTTTATGCTGTGCGACATACCCTGCTGTGAAGAGGTTGGCCATGGCTAGTTTCTAGACCCAGAAACTACTGAAGGTCCCATAAGAACCTTAACCATGTCATGAGCAGGTTGTGTAAGAGTTCCCTGATCCTCAGTACATGTGCGCACTCTAGTGGCAGGATATTTGACGCAGTGGGGCTGCTCTGTTGTGCACCACTGAAAATAGAGACAAGGAATCCAACAGTACGTAAAGTCTCTGGCTCACCCTACTGCCTTCTTGCTCATAGACAATACATGGTCTACAGATCTACTGTGGCTTGTATTGGCGCTCTATGTTAATCTTTCACCTCATTAGTCCATTTGCACGTTTTGTTCTCGCCACCTGTGCTAAGATGCTAAGATGCTGCTGCAGGCCTTCACTGCTCGTTTGTTAAAATATTTTAGTACAGCATGCCTAAGCTTGCGTCTCAACGCTCACATTCTTGGCATCTCTCAGTTCTGCATTTATTTGCCTGTTAATATGGTGTTCAGAGCTCAATATAGGATTTTAGGTAAGTGCTCCAGAACTGGATACTATACATGTGATCATGCTCTGGAAATGTTCACAATACCACAGACGAGACCTGCAAAAAAGCACACTAGGCTCCCAATGAGATTTCTAGATCAGGACACCGTGATCTAGAAGTAACTTCCAGAAATTAGCATAATACTCATGATAAGGCCTCTAGATCTCATAAAAAATGAGGTCTCTAGAAAAACACCACTCGAGATGAACCTTCCAGGACCACACACAAATCTACAAATGCGACCTCCAGAAAGCGGCACAATGCTTAAGATGTGGTAGCTGTAACTGGAAACAGTACTCACAATAAGACCAGGGGCTTAGCTTCAGGGGGGTGGGTGTTTGGGGTGTTACATTCCTCTAATAAATGTATTTTCTGGAAAATAGTTGGGTACAGGTGCTTTCAGTCAGTTATTGTGAGATGTCAGTCGGATTTCACCAGGGATGTTTACATACACAGACAAAAACACATGCACACACTTTCTCTCTATCAGTCCTCAAAATATTGTTTTTGTTTACAAAATATTGTGTTTTCTCTTTCAGTACCAATCTGCATTCTTCTCCCTTACCACTAGTACATAGGCCCCTCTCATGCACCCTGCTTGTTGTATAATGTATTGAAATATGCCAGCCCAATTGTCGGAAAATCTGAAGCTCACAGCCCCTCAAACATACAGACAAAGCTACGCCACTGGATGAGGCTAATAAAACCACGTACAAAACTACAAATGAAACTTCAGAAATGAACACACTAGTCAAGCAGTGGCTTCTAGAACTGGACACAGCTTTTGCCATATGAGACCTCCGGAACCAGACACAGAGTTCCAGAAGAGGCCTCTAAAACAGAACACAATGCTTGATATGGGACACAGTACTTGAGTTGGGCCTTACTGAAAGAGACCCCCTAATGTTATCCACTAGGTTGTACTTGGGGAACCAGGATCGAGTGTGGCGGGAAGTTCAAATATCCTGTGATTCTGGGCAAATCACGTAATCTCCCAATGCCAAAAAAAATTAAAATTAATGTGACCCTCTGTAATGCAACTAGTGCTCATGTAAAGCGCTCTGATACCTTCGGGTAGAGTTTGCTCTGTATAACACTGCAACAAAAATAAAAATTAATAAATTTTGCCTAGCAGAGCGGTGCCATCACTGCTAGCCGCTGCAGAGCGCCCACACTTTAAGGAACAGGTGTTGTGTAATATTTGGTATCCCCACAGGATTGCGTATCCCTTGGCTTCGGCAGTCTCTGGAGGTCTTGCCTATTGGACAGCTCGGAAGGGCCCACGAGCAGCCCCGGCCTCCTCAGGAGAGGCGTGCCTTGGCTCTAGCAGGCATAAGCAGCTGCACACCGAACCGAGCAGCTGTCATTAAAGCACACATCTCTCTGCTTAGAGCTTACCAGGGGCACGCAGGAAGGGTCTCAATAAAGAACTTACTTAGTTGTTTTGTTTGTGTATTATGCCGTGACCTCTGATTATTTGAACGGACAGCCTCAAGATATGAACTAATGCTATAATGAAACAAAAATATTACTTTAGGGAAATGTAACGAAAAGAACACAAGTTAAACAGAATCAAAAGGGAGAGCAAAGCATCACGGTAATGGAAAAAGCAAGGAAATAATGCAAAGAGTAAAGCGGTAACAAGGAATAATTTCAGAATTGGAAAAAAACAAGAGAGGACGCATGGGAGGAAAATGGAGAAGGAAAACATTTTGGCTTTTCAATAAAAAAAAACATATATTCAAAGCCCTGGAGATACTACATGGACAGAAGCAGCAAAAGCCTTCCTTATTTGCATGTAGACATTTGCCAGGTGGTGATATCTCCCATGACACCTCTGGCTCCCTATTCAACCCAGAGGTAATTATACAGCAAATTAACACGGAAAGCCGAGCCAAGGGTCTACCTTTGCTTTTAGAGCCTGTGCACTAACTGGACCTTGAAAATGTTTGTATTAACATTTGGAACTTTTGACATCAATAGGTCACATGATAACGCTGCACTGAGTAGTACTTATTAAAAGTGATAGTTTTTAGGTCTCGCCTACGCAGCACGCATGCGCTGCATAGGAAAAAGACCTTTAGCAATCAGCACAGCTTTGCGGGCAAAAACGTGCACGCGTTGCATTGCTTTGAATGGCAACACGTGCACGTTTGGCGATTCCCTTGCGGGAGCGAGCAGCAGCGCCATATATTAGCAATTATCGTGCCTTGCTGCTCGCTCCCACAAGGGAATCGGGCGCAGGCCCCCTCCTCTCTCCCCTCGCTGCCCTGCGAGGCGCACGCGCGCGCTCGTTCTCCTTAGTGCTTGTATTCTAAAACCCTGGGCTTCACTTCCCGGTGGGGTAAAGAGCCTAGATAAACGCTTTCCTTCTGTTACAGTGTTAGTAGATGATTAACTAGGTCCATGTTGCTTACATACGCATAATCGGTAATGTGGCTGCGCAGAGTTTTAGAGATAAAAGTTGCACCACCCCTCCAAGCTAATCCTCTCTTTCCTTAATGCCGTGAGCGCCCTGCTCTCTCTTCTATCCTTTCGAGAAATGCATTTATTTATTTATTTGGGAGTGCTTTTTCTTCCTTTTACTAGCAACTGTATCCTAATCTACAATTGGTTTTTAACCTGCATGATCGGGGGTCGCCTTGCATGTGTATCCGAATAATATTGAAATTATTTGTTTCACCATCGCCTTTATGAGTGATGCAAAGGGATCTTTCTAATTGATTCAGAACTTGGTGCAAATCTTTTCTTTTGAGATGAGATCACAGCGTACGCAACTTTACGGTCACACAATTATTTCTGGGAGCAAGACTAAATAGAGGAGGAATTTCACTCATTCTGCCGTGGTAGTGAAATATTTGGGCTAGATGAGCGCTTACAATTTTGAATTGTGGCCGCGCGTTGTCTTGTAAGAGTATCAAGTTACGTCGCCTCTTCCTTGTGATTTTGGTTGGTTGTCGATGTGGGAGCGCAGCATATTGTGTTCCAGATGTGAATTTGGATGTAAACATTTATTTCAACTCGTCAAGTCCGGGTTAAGAATGGAAAGGAGCGCGCGCCGATGCAAAATAGATTTTACAAAAATGCACAATCCAGCCACCCAGAGAGGGCGCAGTTAAATGTGTGCCTGTTCTAACATAAAAATCTACAGCGGGTAAAGGTGAAACCACCATAAAACACTCTGTCGGGAGCGCTACTCGCACAATCACTCCCGCTAACGGCATCTCGAATAACACGAAAGACGTGCGAGCTGCTTTAACTGAAAGTACCATCAAAGAAATGCGGCGCACTTCAACATGCTCGGTGAAGAAACCCAATGCATGTCAGGTGGTAACCCCGTCATCAGGGGTAACTATGGACCAAGAGAAAGGTTCAAAATGAATGACATGAAGGTCCGGTAATCATCGATATTCAGTGAAAACATCGGAAGATGGCAAAGTAGAGCAATTAGAAGAGAACGAGAAGAGCAAAGGATAGAGTCCATGCTGAAAGTGGTAGTCAGAGTCGCACCCTGTGACTGGTTACAGTTATCCAGCATGCAACTTGGCGAGGTTGGGTATGTAACAGTGATTGTACTCACTATCAACACCTAAACTGGGTTCACGATCCCCTTCAATATGGAGTGCGCTCATTAAGTGCTAAGCCGCAAGCCTGCAATAATAAAATGCCGTCTTTTAAAACTCTGGGATGCGCGTGGTGTCATGAATTTGCAATCTGAAGGATGCATGTGAGACTCAGTACCTGTGGTGGTGGCATGAGGCATGTGGTTCTGTACGGACACATCCTCGTAACAACGGAGCCCACTTAAAACAATGTGCCCGCTTACTCAATGTTAACTGCAAAGAACAAACACAAGAAGCAAAACATCAATACTTAATGGTGCCTGCGGTGGGCGATGCTGCCTACGTATAGGAATCCAGATTTATGTGCCGCATGTTACCTGGAGAAAGATGCCACAGGATAACCTCATTCAACCTCGTGACGTCATGAAATGCAAGGCAGTATGTATGCATGATCGGAGTTAAAGCAACCAAAACGTGCGAGCTGTGATAACAGGTGACAATAGATATGAAAAAAAGATAACCCATCAAGACCCATGGAAAGTTTAAAAGAATAAACACCAACAGAAGACTAGTGACCACAATCGCGTATACATGTTCTAACGTGAAGTAGTGTGTACATGTGAATGCTAATTATTTCAAATGTTCAGGAATGCATGTATACATGTTTGATGATAAATTGCTAACAGTTATAATAACAAGCATTTACAATGCAATAGGTCTCGCATTGACACAAGTTTGAGCTATTGGCATTGCAAATAACAATGTCTTTTTTTTTTGTTTTCTTTTTGAAAAACATAAATAAAAGGCATTGTAATCGGGTCAAATGGCAGCCGGACACCTTCCGTTATTTGGGTATCCAAATATATCGGCAACCGACTGATTTGGTGGAAGGCAACCTGGGTAAAGCGGTAGCGGCGATCAGATCCCAGATGCGGTTTTGGGGCACCCTTCTTCTCTCGGTTACGGGGCGGATTGCCCTGACCAAAATGGTGATCCTGCCCAGGCTCCTCTATTATTTTGGTAATCTGCCTATCTACATCCCGGCGGCTTTCTTAGCAAACTTGGAGCGATCGCTTCGCGGCTTTGTGTGGGGTAGCTCACGCCATTGAGTCGCGCTACCCAAACTATACCTCCCCTCGGGGCAGGGGGGACTTGCGATGCCATGCTTCGCACATTATTATTTAGCGGCGCAGCTGCAATGGGTGGCCAGATGGCTGGCAGACAGAGAGCGAGACGACACGGCGACCGTAGAGGCCCCCATCTCCCTGGCTGATCTCACCGCGCGGTTCCACCCGAACGCCAAGGCATTCAGGCCAGGGCCCCTTCTCATTAAGGTGGCTTACAAATGTTATCGCCGCGCTCTTTATTCAACCCGGAATAGCACACCATACGCTCCAGCTATTCCGATAGAAGGCTCTCCTAGTGGGAGGGGTGTGCTGCATTTAATTGAACTCGGGGACTGGCACGCGGCGGATATCCACACGCTGGGAGACCTCTACCGAGACGGTGTTCTCCTTTCCTTCGCCGCATTGACGGAGGAGACAGGGTTGCCGCCCGGTCAATTTTTTCGTCACCGCTCGCTGATAGCGTCGCTGACGAGTCGGTGGGGCGACATCAGAGAGGAGCCTGGGCAACACCTCACTATGCAATACCTCCATGTCCTGGGGCGAGGGCAGCATTTGATCAGGTGGTTCGCGGCTTCATTGCACACGCACACGGCGGTCAACTTGACTCTGCTGCGTCGGAAATGGGAAGCGGACTTGGCCCGTCCCATGATTGACAGGGAATGGGGCAGGGCGTTGCAGGGCCCAACGAGGATCCCAAGGAACGCGCGGTTCCGCCAAATCCAATATTTTATTCTGCATAGGGCATACCTCACACCTGCCTCTATCAACCGGTATTTCCATCGCGCGGACGTGGGTTGTCCCCGTTGCGGGGACTCGGGGAGCTGGACGCTGGGCTGGTCCAACTGTTGTGGAGCTGCGCCGCGCTGACCTCATACTGGCGGGCAATTCATGGAGCGCTGAGTACATGTAAAAGTCGCCAGGTCCCATTTGAATGGTCAGCCCGCTTATTACACCTTTTTCGTAGAACTCCAGCTACGAAGATCACGTCGCGGTTTATCGACTTGGGATTGGTGGTGGCGAAGCGATTACTTACTAAACGCTGGAAGGCGGCGAATCCTCCTCATATGCGAGCGTGGCGGAGTTTGCTGCTGGTGTGGGCGAGGGCAGAGAGCACGGCCCTCCTGAGGGAGGAAACATTAGGCCTCAGGCGAACGCCAATAGCGGCCGAATGGGACGCACTTTTACAGGCTCTGACGCGCCTGGATGAGGACACTCTGGGACGTGATGGGGGTCGCGGCGGAGATGCCTTGCAGAGGGGAGGGGAGATGGCTAGCTGGCGGACTGGGCTCGACGGGTGGCGTTTAGGGATTAGCCGACTAGGAGAGGTTCAGGGTGTCAGAGATGATGTTGTATGAGCGACCTGAATGGAGGGGTACCGGGATGGCGGGGGAGAGGGAGGGGGAGGGGGGATGGCACAGAGGACAATGTGAGGGGATGCTGACGTACGGCCAGAATTTGCTGCTGTTGTTTTGGTTTAATTGGGGCGCTTGTTGTTTTGCCTCGTTTTCTTATGGCTAATGAAACAGAAGTGATCACTAGGCGGGGATAATTGGGTGCAACACTAACAGTCCCCGTGGGGGAAGCACCTGATCACAAGACGGTGAAGGGAACATTTTCAAGATGGTACTGACGCAGGGGGCCGTAATCTTATTCCCTTCTGGTCAATGGGCGTTAAACCAGATTCCATTCATTACTGTGTACAAGATCAGTGATGTATTACTGACTTTATTGCAATTATTAGCCAATTGGACTCTACATTGTACTATGTAATTTGTTCGCAACTAAAATGCCAATAAACAGATTTCATAATAATAAAAGGCATTGTAATTTACAATGCTAATAGCTTAAACTCGCATTAACTGCGAGACCTATTGCATTGCAAATGCTTGTTTAAACATGGATTTAGAACCATTTCTTCCACCACAACTACACTGGTGACAGTGCCATTAGTAAAATAAGAGGCAAGACAGTTGTTATGTGAACCCTGTCTGCGTCCCAGAACAATATCAAGCAACGTTATGGTCTATTCAATCAAACACAGTAGGTTTTTGTGCAGCTGGTATTTTGAAATCATGTACTTGAAAGTGCTTGTGAAATAAAATATATGCCTAAGATCACATAATTAAACAGAGAAGCCGCAATTTATCCACGCTTTCTGGTTTCAATTTATAAAAATCAGTAACTAAAGGGTATAATTTTGTCTCCTTATTATGGTAAGGCTTTGTTTTTACCTCTTTATGAATTCTTCTGCAATTTTTTTATAAAGCAAATTCAACCATAAGACATTGGAGCGCTTCATATCAGCAATATTTACATTGTTAATTACATTAAACAAGGTCACAATTTCTTTTGGCATGGGGAGGTTAAGTGAATTGCCCAGAATCGTGGAATGTTGAGCAGATGTTGAGACTTGAACAGCTCTGGCCGTAAATGTCAGAACAGAGCGGTAGAGCAGTATGGTAGAGCATTTGGTGCCTGCTGCCAGTGTAATTGGTCAAACATAGCTGCCAAAATTTCAGATTGCTTATGTGTGATATTTTCATAATTTCAGTGTAATTATGAGTGACATTCAACGATTATGAGTGACACCTTCTTGCGAGCAAAATCAAGCAATGACGACGAGGGAAACATATAAATATCAGAAATTACATCCATTTGAGCAATGAGAAACTCGAAGATCTTAAAATTGCTGGAAAGTATCAGAAATGGAAGGGCATTAGTGCCCAGGTAACTTGATTGTAGTTAAACAAATGTGTAACCATGATATTAACAGACTACTGGATTAGTGATGTGAGCAAAATCTTCTAAAAAATGCAAATATGAACTGTAGCATAAAGTACACACAAAGGGGGGCATGGCAAAGATGATCCACGGCCTGCCTGTTTCATAATCCTGTAAAATATCCTTTCAGAGTGATCACCACACAATGGCATGACTGCTTCTGCCTTGGCAGCCACACGGTGCAAGTACTAGCACGAAATTGCTGAAGAAAGGCTCTGGAGCTGGCGTGGAGAGTTAGCTGGGACTGAGCCTGGTGCAGCTGCTTGTGCCGTGGCCTAGAGTTTGATGACGGCGGAGGGCTCACTGTGCACAGAGACCGGTGTAGGGTACTAGCTGCAACCGGAGGTGGGAGTGCACTGAACCGACAACTGATGCAACCCCCCCTACCCCCCGGAAAGGTGGAGATGCTGGGAGGGGGGCGTGGGCAGCTGGGCTGAAGAAGCCGCAACAAATGCAGACCCCACTGTGAGCTGCGGTGGAATTGGGTCGGTAGAACAACCCTGAAGAGGCGGCCTATTTCTCAGAGGGTACTGGCTGCGACCGGAGGCGGAAGTGCGCCGAACCGACGACTGGTGGGGCCCCCCCCCCAGTAAAGTGGAGATGCCGGGAGGGGTGAGTGGGCGGCCGTGCTGAAGAGGTCATGACGAATGTGGACCCCACTGCGAGCTGCTGTAGAATCGGGTCCGGAGAACGACCCTGAAGAGGCGGCCTATTTCCGTAGTTGGTACTGTTCCCAGCTGCGCGGGCCTGCGTTACCGTGTCCCACACTGGGCGGCCGGAGTCCCTTGCTGGGGGCCATCTGGGAGCTGAAGACATCCAGCTGTTATAGTATGGGCCCATAGCTGGTGGAAAAGATGTGACAGTGAGGGAGAGGAGATAGCAGGGCCTACAAAAGGCAACACTACAGTGCAATCACCGGCATGGAGGGCCGGGGTGGCGAAGGGGGCGTCGACGCTGCCTGTGGCGACATTACTGGGAGAAAAGTCCTCCCAGCCTGAAGATATTCCAGCGGGATGCTACCAGTGGAGGGCGTGGTCCGTTTGGGGCATGCTGCATGGGGAACCGACCCCCACCCCACGTTATACAACCACTGGAAGTCCAACGTGTATAAGCCCACTCCCCTGCAGAGACGTCCATTTAATAGGTGTTCCGCCAAATGAACACTAATCCGCTACGGTCACCAGAGTTTTAAAGTTGAGAGTGGCTGGAAATGTAATAGGGGACACATGATCCCCCTAAACTCCTAGCGGATCTCGAGGATTATGGAGCCCTGTGGTACTCTGCTGAACTGTATATAAGGGAGACGTGACCTGCTGCGCCACCGGGCTCTCTTGCGTGTTGTTGCTGGATCTGCGGCACCTGCCCTGCTGGAACCTGGGGTCTGGTGCCTCTGTAGCCCCAGAACGGTCGATAATAATAAGTATCCCTACTTCAGCCACAGTTATTCTATTTTCTACTTGTACATGGACACTAATGGCAGCGTGGCACTGGAGCTAGGGCCCGAATTGGCGCACTATAGTTATACCATACTTGGGAACTCTGACGACCAAAGCCGGCCCCTGCTGTGGTTGGGTGTTGTCCGCGCTTCTCCGCCTTCGGGGTCCTCAGCTGCAATGAATATAGGCAAAGACAGGCCGCAAAGAGGAGTACAGCAAACAAAGATGGACCAGTTCACTGCACAGGGGGGCCCTTAAAACCCGATCCTTCAAGGGAGGACCCCACCTCAGAGCATGTAAACTCACAGCCAGGCCCCTCGGCCATTGAGTCCTCCAGCACAGCGGTCCAGACAAAAAATTGATACCATGTCCCTGGACATAGGCTTACCACGAGTCGACCTCTGTACGGTTGCGGAGAGATTCCTGGCCACAGAACAAAACATGGCTAAACTGGAAAATGAAGTCTCCAGATTACAAACAACACTAGCAGTCTTAGTTTCCAAAACGACTACCCTGTAACAAAGAGCAGAAGATGCTGAAGGACCATCACGGAGAGGCAACCCTAGGTTTGTGGGATTTCCAGAAGGCGCCAAAGGTAAAGCCCCTGAACAATTTCTAGAAAAATGGATCAAAGACACGTTTCCCGCAGCACAACTGTCTACTATTTTTGTGATTGAAAGAGCGCATCGAGCTCTTATACAAAAATCGCCTGCAGGCGCACCTCTAAAGACCCTTATAGCCAAAGTACTCAATGACAGAGACAGGGACTGTATACTAAGAGCAGCGCGACAGGAGTGTGACCCTACTTATGAGAACAATGTAATTCGTATTTTCCCAGACTAAACACGCCTAGTTCAGCGGCAAAGAGCATCCTTTGGTGGGGTAACGCAAAAGCTCAGGGCAATGGGCCTACAGTATGCGCTCCTGTATCTCCGCTAAACTAAAAGTGATACATAATGAGCGGGTGCATTTTTTCACTTCACCTGAGGCTGCCTGGGGCTGGTAGGAGGTACGGGGTGAAGCCAGATCATTCTACAAGGGGAAGGAGAGATTGAATGTGCCTAGAGCTAATACAGTGAGGAGTTTCAATGGCAGAGGGAGGAGGTCCAGAAAGTCATCGCGTTCGACCCATCAAGTGGTGGTTCGCCAAGATGGATCCCTGGACTTGGAGCACGAAGACACAGGCAGAAAGGGCCAGAGTGAAACCAGTGTGGATCCTCACCTACAACAAACTGAAAGGGAGGCTGTGAGAGCCTTGGTGGAGGTGATTACAGCGTCCAAATCAGACAGCAGCATGTGAGAAGTGATAGAGGATATGCCACAACTAGATGAACATTGAACTGACACAAAGCGGGACAAACATGAGTACCCCCCGAGTGGGAAGCTAGTATGTGTTGGATAACTGTATATGAGCCATGTGCTTAGTCCAAATGTGAAAGACGAGCATTAGCGGTGATATGAGATATATGTCGGTGGATGTGAGTGATTGGCTAGACGAAATTGATAAACAGGTGGAGTTGCACACCCCCCCATTTTATCTTATCTTACCATATCTTATCTCCTCTTCTCCTCCTATCTAATCTATCACTATTATTAGGGGTGGGCGGAATTTGCGAAATTAACTTTCGCAAATTATCGTGAAAATGTTTAAAATTATCGCAAACAAGCGGAAATATCGCGAAGATGCGGAAGTTTTTTTCCGACATGTTCGCGAGATTTTCTGCATGGTTGCGGGTCGCCAACTTACCCATGTGGTTGCTTGCGGGCGCGGCCATCTTGTTTTGAGTTGTCTCGCGGTGCATGATCGCGAGAAGAAAGACGTGATCGCGCGACGCATGACGTCACTGCGCGCGCGAACTGTCGCGAGACAGCGCAAATGGCTAAAAACAAAACAACATCTCATGGAGAACGCGACCGGATAAAGAAAACTTGTCGGCGAACGCAGGGATTCAGGTAAGGCGATCGCGCGCGCGCGAGAATGTATTATTTTACAGCGCGAGCAAGAAACAAATTAGCGCCAAGCTGCGGAAGCCGGAATTTTTGACATTTTCGCGCTCTCCGCGGAACGCGAAAATGTCAAATTATCGCAATTTCCGCGAACGGAACGAAATTTTCGCCCAGGCCTAACTAATATTTTCCTCACTCAGCTGCACTATTATTCAGTCTTAGTTTATATTTCTTTCTTTTTTAATCATTGAGCCCTCAGTAAAGTGTTGAGAGTGAGTGTGTGAAATGAATGGAGGGATGGGAGAGAAGTGAGCAAGTTGTTGAATTTATGGAGGCCAAGAGTTGGCGTGAGATAGCTGATTGATTCACTGGTGTGGATTGGCATGATTCATTACACTCTTGCTCAGTATATAGTTTTAGATGACTTTGTGTATAGAGTATAAGTAACGTGGATTGAGTGTGAATCAGTGTTATAGTTGTAGATGAGATTTGATTGGTCCACAACAGATTTGGTTAAGAGCATGACCTACATGCATAATGACACTGATGTTATGTTAGTTTTAATGGATTTGAAGGCTGTTCGGGGACTGGGAAATGGGGAGGGATGGAAGGGGTTAATAGGATTGGGAATGCATGAATTGTTGATATGGTGTTTACACAGGGGAGTGGGAAAAGTTGAAAGTTGTGGGAAATGTACTAGTTACATGAAAGCAGTGCAAATGACGGAACAAATAAATAATAGGGAAGAGCCAGGTGTAGATGCACAGACATATGGGACAATTTTAGATTATAACTTGGAATGTGAGGGGGCTCTATTCATTTACAAAGCGGTACAGAGTGCACTCCTACCTTCACAGACAAGGGACACAATTGGTGATGCTGCAGGAAACCCACCTACTACACTCTGAAATTCAAAAGCTGCACAAGAAATGGAGATAACAGCTATATGCCTCTACATATTCCACAAATGAAAGGGGGGGTATTGGTATGGGTGGCACCACAAGTTCCTTTCCAGATGCACAATTATACCGATGATATAGAAGGTAGATATATAGTAATTCATGGCACACTAGATGGGATTCAGGTTTGTCTGGTAAACACATATGCCCCAAACGCAGATGATGGAGATTATTTATTGGAACTGGAAAAACTGCTCATTCCACATGCTGGAATTCCTCTTATATGGGCGGGGGTCTTTAATTTTGTAATTGACGACAATCTTGACAGGAACCCATCAAGAATGCACACCAAACCTAACATTACCTCAGCTCTTCAAGAAGTGATGCGCTGCTTGGTATGTGTAGATATCTGGCGGGAGACCCACCCAAGCTTGCAGGGATACATGTGCTACATGCCAGCTCGGGACGTTTCTAGTAGACTAGATCGATTCCTTCTCTCAGGAGAGGCCATAACAGCTGCTGTGCAGACCCGCATACTCACACGATTCCTATCAGACCATGCCCCTGTCCTACTGCTTGTACCAGGCTGAGGCTACCCATCTGGCGTTTAAGCCCGGACGTCCTTAATGATAACATGTTCTGCACAAAGCGCAAAGAAACAATTACGGGGTATTTTGACTCAAGCTGATCAACTGCCACATCCAGGACATTAGAATAGGACAAGCTTAAGGTGGTGATCCGGGGTGAATGTCTGTCCAGGGTTGGAAGGACAAGACGCAAGCGAGAACGTGAGCTTACAGAAGCGGAAGCCAAACTTTCCGTACTGCAACACGAACCACAACCCACGGCAACACACAATGATTCCCTACTACGAGTCCATAGACAAGTTAGCCGGAATATGGGAAAGACTTAACTGCCTTACAAGGCAGGATTACCATCAACTCTTGCATAGAGAAGGTGACAAAGTAGGAGGACTCCTAGGATGGTTGCTAAAAAGAGAGCGACCGCCCACTACTAATCCTAATGCTAACACACGTAGATGGGACTTTGATAAATGCGCAGGCAGGAATCAACAAATGTCACTATGACCACCTAGCTGCAACATATCACGAAGCCCCAGGGATTGCACAGCCCTCTAACCTCTACAAGATATACCAGATCCTCACATCACAGCTGAACAAGCACAGGCCTTAGGTGCAGAAATCCAACTAGACAAACTACGCGAGGCTGTGCGGAGCATAGCCAGATGCCAAACCCCTGGCCCAGATGGACTACCAGTGGAAATGTATCAAATGTACAGTGACAGACTGCTCGCTAGGCTGCTAGAGACCCTGAGTGAGGCTAAAGATAAGGGTGTCCTTCCTCAGTCCATGAGGGAGACTCGGATTGTTATGCTCCTGTACCAGGTAGAGACACATAGGATCCGGGTTCGTACAGGCCTCTCTCAATGCTTAGAGTTGATATAAAGATACTTGCCAAGACCTTCGTGACCCGTCTCAGCAGAGTGGTATCCCAACTGATTAATGAAGATCAGTTTGGGTTTATACCGGGAAGGGAAACGCACATGAATATTCGCTGCCTCTCGCATGTGGTGCACTCGACAACTGCTACCGATGATAGAGCGGGAGTGGCCACCCTAGATATCAAAAAAAGCATTCCATACTGTGGGAATACATGCGGGAGATTCTAAAAAAATGGGTCTTGGCTGTGATATTATTGCATGGGTCCAGCTACTCTATCGGAGCCCGAGTGCCCATGTGCCTACAGGTAACCGAATATCAGAGAGCGTGACAATAGAAAGAGGCACACGGCAGGGGTGTCCTCTCTCCCCGTTGCTATTTACTTTGGCTATGGAACCTCTGGCCATTAGAATGCGGCGAAATATGGAGGGGTGGGGTATCACTGTTGACGGGCGAACACACATGATCTCACTGTACGCGGACGATGCGCTTCTGTATTAGGCCTGGGCGGTAAATTCCGTTCCGCTCGCGGAATTTGGATAATTTCGCGTTCTGCGGAGAACGTGGAATTGCCCGAAATTCTTCGTTCTGCGGCTTCGTGGAATTTTTTGCGTGTTTGCGATATAGTTCCCCCTGAGCACGCAAACAGCGTTCGCGAACAGGAAAAAAGCATCACAAACAAGCAATTTCGCGTGTTCGCGGAATTTATGCATGCTCGCAGAGATTTTTTACCGTTTCGTGGAGCTTTGCGTAGCGTGACTACGCAAATTCCACCCACCCCTATTCTGTATATCTGTAATCAAGAAGAAGCTATATCGGCCCAGCTAGAAGTACTTCATTTGTTTGGAAAAGTATCAGGGCTCCATATTAACCGCCAGAAGACCGTCATCTTTCCATTAGCACAGAAAGAAACGCAAGGCCTCCCTAAGGTAGAGTTCAGCTAGGAAACAAACCATTTCCGATACCTTGGCATGCAGGTGACACATAGTCCCCGAGACCAATATGCACTAAATATTGGTGCAGTTATTGCAAATCTGCAAGAGTCAATCAGCTTTTGGAACAGACTCTCCATTTCAATTGTGGTACGAGTTGCACTTGCCAGAATGGTCATGCTACCTCAGTGTCTATATGCTCTACAAAATACATTCTGCCATATCCCGACCTCTACGTTTGCTACGTTAAATAAATTACTGGTATCGCTAGTATGGGCTGACGGATGGAGCAGGGTGAAATTAGATGTGCTTAAACTGGACATGCAGTTGGGGGCATTTGGACACACTGATATTAGGCTCTACTATTTCGCTTGACTATTACAGTACGCCGCATAGTGGTGTTTGGAGGGGCACAATCTAGAAAAAGCGCTCAGAGCAGATCAACATAGGGGCTCAGACCTCCTGTGGTACCCAATGATGGGCATGCAGGTTCCTAATACATGTCCATTTATAATCAGGCTGGTGGCGGCAGTCTGGGAGCGCGCGGTCACTCTGGTTATTCGCAGACCACCATACCCAAACTCGCTCCCTTTACAATGGTTGCAGGGATTCTCTCAAATCCAATCTGTCATGGATATATCCAAATGGTACAAGGGGGATGCACCTCGGCGGGAGACTTATCTGCAAATGGGACATTTCGGACTTTTGATGAAGCAAGAGAATGGTATCAAATCCCTGAGTGTCAGTTTCTTCAATATACCAAAATATCTCGCACAGTTCACAAAATATGGCCTTCTTTCCCAGAGGAGCCAATAGAGTCACATACACTGGCATTGATGCTCAACCCAGGATCCACTAAAGGCTTAATCTTCCGTTGCTACAAGGCCCTCAAAGAAGACCGCATGGTTGACACATTAATAAAAGGGCAATGGTGAGAGGACCTTCCAGTCCCCTTTACGGAAGGAGAATGGAAAAGAGTATTTGCGCATGTGCGGGAGATAGCCAGTAATGCCAGATTTAAACATATTCAATTTCACTATATACATCGCACTTACTTGACTCCTCAGAGACTTGCCAGTTTTAATCTGGGACGCCACTCCCACCACCCCTGATGTAGTATAGACCCAACAACTTTCCTACATATGACCTGGTTGTGTATTCGTCTGCAGCGGTATTGGCACCAGGTAATACAGATATTACGCACTTTCACAGCCATTAATATAGAAGCATCCATTAAGCATTGCCTGTTAGGGGTACGCCTGACCCCAAAGAAAAGTACGTGTACAAGATACAAATTCGCACTGCTAGGCCTAGTTTTAACAAAGCAGCGTATTGCAATACATTGGACTCAAACTCTCCCCCCAAGATTGGACAAACGGTTGTCGGACATGAGAGAGTGGGGTGTGGCTGAAGAACGCCGTTTAAAAACAGTGCGCAAAGACGAGAATGCAGAACAAGATATTGAAGACTGGGGGTACATGCTGGAGGGGTTGCAAAGACCTAACACCCTCACAGAGCCCAACTCAGACGACTCACAGACGACACAGCCCTATCACCCTCAGCCACGCCCAGAAACGAGGGGCAGCCAGGTCCCGCACATGTAGTAGGGACAGTTATAGATGAGAGGTGGGATTCCTCGCCCTCCCCCACCACATCCACTGACTCTTTCACTTTGAATTGTGGACAGACTCCAGCTCCAAATAAATGCACTAAAGATATGCTAAAAATACTTTGAAAAGAAATACCATCACTTGACACTGCTGCAAATTGTTGTTGGGTAGTGTTTTCTTTGTTGAAGTAGTTATGTTTCAGCAATTCATATTTTGATAACATTGTATGATGATGCACACATCCATGGCCTGGGTGAGTAAACCCAGATACATCACATATGTTGAAATGCAGTCTTGATGGAAACCCGTTGGGCAGATCAGGAGTATTGTAAACTGCATGAGGCGCAAATTGTTGTGTCAAATAACGCAGTACTATAATAAAAATAAGTTTAAAAAATAGTATAAACTAAAGCCGCATTGCTGAATTCGATTAACTAGATGGTTTCAATTGTGGGTTCCTGAGCCGGGTGCACACATGTGAAGGTCAGGGAGTGTGGCCTGAGCTGATGGCTGTAGAGCAACATTCAGTTGTACCAAGACAGATGAACTGCTTTCCAAAAGTGGCCTTATAATGTGTTACATTATCAGCCATTTATGACATTTCTCATCCAATTTTCTTATCCTATATAAAGTTGCATTCAGGGACACGTAGTGTAACTTTTCTGTACACTTTTGACTAAAAAGCCAGACCTTACTGAAGATGTTTGATACTACAGATTGAGCAGTGATAAATAAAAGTTGCTTTAAAGACAAGAAGACATGGATTCGAGCTAAATCTTTGATTCCTTAATACTCAGCATGTTGTTATTGCTCATGCATGGATCCTTATTACCTACTTATCTCCTGCTACGTCTCCATGTTATTAATTGAAGTGCGCCGTTCTCCCTTCTGCACATATAACATCACAGATATGTCATGTGGGTGGTATCTCTCACCTTTCTAGGGGTTGCACAGGGATTCTGGTGTTGGGGGCCTAAAGATACGCATGGACCGGCCCAGAGTTCTGCTGACAGCTTCACTCACGGGGAGCCAGGCCGCGGGGGATCCAGTCCTCCACAGTGGCGGTTCTCACCTCTCGGAGGTGAGCAAGTGTTCCTCTAGACCACCGAAGTGCACCAGACTAGGTTACAAGATCATGCACTCTGCCCTCACAGCACCTACTCTGATGGAATGAAGAGGTACTATATTACACCAGAAATTCGGAAGCAGAGGTTGCACGCACTGTGCCCCCTCCCAAGGATCTCTTGTCACTGACTCCTCCTTCTTCTTCTATTTGACTCACCCACAAGGCCTCTTCAGTTTATTGTGACACCACAGTGATCAAAATCAATCAATCAATCATGGGTTTGTGAAGCACACTACTCACCCGCGAGGGTCTCAAGGCGCTGGGGGGTGGGTTTTCACGCAGCTTTGTCTCATCCAAAGATACAGGTCTTGAGGCTCTTCCTGAAAGCTTGCAGTGTGGGGGCTTGTCTCATGCTGAGTGGGAGTTTGTTCCAGGTCTTGTCTGCGATGTAGGAGAAGGATCGGCGCCCCCCCACTCTGGCTCTGCGAATGCGCGGTATTTCGGCTAGGGCAAGATCGGCGGATCGGAGGCTTCTCTTGGGTGCGTAGAAGGAGATTCTTTCATTGAGGTATTGGAGTCCAATGTTGTGGAGGGATTTGTAGGCATGAGTGAGGAGCTTGAAGGTCACTCTCTTTTTGGATGTGGAGCCGGTGAAGTTCTCATAGGTGTTGGGTGGTGTGGTGTTGTAGGATGCAGAGGGCAAGTCTAGCTGTGGCGTTCTGAATTGTCTGGAGTTCAAGGAGTAGAGATTTGTTTATTCCGGCATAGAGGGCATTCCCATAGTCAAGTCTGCAGGTTATGAATGCGTGGGTGACGATCCTTCTGGATTCGGGTGGGATCCATTTGAAGGTCTTGCGGAGGATGCAGAGGGTGTTGAAGCATGTGGAGGATACGGCGTTGATCTGTCAGTGCATGGTGAGGGAGGAGTCGAGTACGATGCAGAGGTTGCAAGTGTGGTCTGTGGGTGTGCGGGGTTCGCCAAGGGTGATGGGCCACCAGGTGTTGTCACATGCTGAGGGGGTGGACCCGAGGATGATAACTTCTGTTTTCTCTGAGTTGAGCTTTAGTCAGCTGTTGCTCATCCAGGAAGCGACGTATTTTATGCAGTCCTGGAATCTGTGTCTGGTGATGTCGGGTTCGTTGGTGAGGGAGAAGATGAGCTGGGTGTCGTCAGTGTAGGAGACTTTGCTGAGTCCGTGTTTTCTGACGATGGTGGAGAGGGGGGCCATGTAGATATTGAAGGGTGTGGGGCTGAGTGAGAATCCTTGTGGTACTCCACAGCTGATCTCTGTGGGTTCGGAGTGAATGGGTGGGAGCCTGATTCTTTGGGTTCGGCCAGTGAGGAAGGAGCAAATCCAGTCGAGGGCAGTTTCCCCGATGCCAGTGTCATGGAGTCTGGCAGTTATTATGCGGTGGGAGACTGTGTTGAAGGCTGCTGAGAGGTCTAGTAGGATGAGGGCTGCTGAGTGGCCCTGGTCGAGGAGGGTGCAGATGTCGTCCGTGGTGGCTAGGAGGGCGGTCTCCGTGCTGTGGTTGCTGTGGACTCTGGATTAGGAAGAATCAAGGATCGAGTTGGCTTCTATGAAGGTAGTGAACTGGTTGTTGACGATCTTCTCTGTAACTTTGGCTGTGATGGGGAGGAGAGAGATTCTTGAGGTCCGTCGAGTCTGCGATGGGCACATGACCTCTGCGTGTTTCCAGTCATCAGGGAAAGTGCCTGTTTCGAGAGAGCAGTTGATGGTACGTCGTAGTTCTGGTGCAATGGTGGAGGCAGTTCTGTGGAAGATGTGGGGCGGGCAGGGGTTGGTGGGTGCTCCTGAGTGTATACTTCTCATGGTCTTTGCTGTGTCTTCTGTGGTGACCGGGGGTCCAGGCGGTGATGGTGGTCTGGGTTGCGGTGTTGTTTGGAGGAGTAGGGTCAGAGTCTAGGTTCTGCTTTCGAAGTTGCTGTAAAGAGTTCTGATCATCAGATGAAAGTAGGAGCAGAGTTTGTTGCAAAGGTCCAGGGAGAGAGGGACGTCAGAGGATTCGCTGTGGGGTTTGGATTCTTGGATGATGCTGAAGAGTTTATTAGTGTTGGGGGAGTTGGTGAGTATTCTGTTCTGGATGAAGTTCCTCTTTGTGGTTCTGATGAGGTGGTGGTGTTCTGTCATAGCGGTTTCGTAGGCGGAGCATGCTTTGGGGGTTTTGCTGCTCCTCCAAGCTTTCTCAAGTCGTCGGCACATGCACTTGGTTTCCTCGGAGGTCAGTGGTGAACCAGGTGGCTTTCGTGGTGCATTGTCTGCGGGAGTTTCTGGATGGAGGCGAGAGTGTCTGCGCAGTTCTGTGATTCAGCTGTGGAGTGCGTTGGCTGCAGAGCTGGCGTTGGTTGTGGTGGGGGAGGAGCATGGTTGAGTGCAGAGTTGAGTTGCTCCTCGGTGATCTTGCTCCAGTTCCTAAATGGGGGGGTGAGGTGTAGACCTGTGTGTAGTGAGCTTGGAGAAGGAGAAATAGATACAATGGTGGTCTCTCCAGATGGGTTTTGTGGTGTGGCCGAAGTGAAAGTTGTGTCCTCCAGTGAAAATGGGGTCAAGGGTATGTCCTGCCTTGTGGGTGTGGGTGTTGACAAGCTGTCTCAGTCTGATGTTGGCGAGGTTGTCCAGGAGAGCGGTGGAGTTGGGGCCGCTGTGGTTGTAGAGGTAAAAGTTTGGGTCTCTGAGGAATACCTAGTCCATGGATGCGATGGCGTGGGGTGCGATGAGGTCTGCGATGGTAGTGGTGAACATGGAGCGTGGTCCGGGAGGTCTATAGGTGAGGGTGCCGTATAGAGTCATTCTGGGGTTGATCTGGATCTGGAAATGCATGTGTTCCATGGGGGACGTGGAGTCGTTCGGGCTGGATGTGGTGAGTCGGAGGAAGTTTTCGTATATGATGGCGAGTCCACCTTCCTCTGGATCTCGTATCCATCGGGGAAGGCTGTTGTGATGTCGTTTGCGGAGCTGGCGTTGGTCCAGGTTTCTGTGAGGAAGGCGACAACAGTCGAGAGGGTGCTGAGGAGGGTCCCAGATTTCTACTGCGTGTCTGTGCAGGCAGCGAACGTTGAGGAGAATGCAGCTCAGGTGTTTGGTGTTTGGTTCAGCAGTGGCGGCAGGCTCCCAGCTGTGAGGCAGGCTTCTAAAGATAAACTATAGTGTGCCTGCGGCCTATAGGCGTGCTTCTCGCACAGTGTTCCCTGCAAAGCTGTCTCAGCAGGCTGTCTCTGCAGCAGGGATTGGGCAACTATGCTTGTGACGTCCTGAGTTAATCAGAGGCGCTGCTGCCAGGCTTTACTCTGTCAGTGTGGTTTAATTAGCAGCGCTCGTCTCCAGCTTGCTATGAGGCGCTATAAATGTGTGACAATGCATTTCAGTGCGGTGATGCGGGCCACCACTCTGAAATGTGTTAGTCTAACACCTGATGCATGGTGCTTGGATGGGCTGGTCATGTGACTGCGATTAGCTTAGGTGTTGGACTTTGTGTATTCCTCTCAGTGAGACAAATAGGGATTAGATGTTGGCAGACTTGGCTGTTCCCTGCCCACCTACAGTTTAATGGGCTGCCGCCAGCACACAAACTAGGGAACCTGGCACTGACCTTTTTCCACCCCAGACTTCTTGGAGCCTTGGTAGGTTAAGGGAAGAACTTTCCAGAACCAGATGTGAGGGTAGCATGGGAAATTCCACAGCTTCAAAGGCTGCCACTAGGTATACATATTGCACCTCCAGAACACCTCTTCAGTATTCTTCTGAACTTGTGGAAGGCTCAGAATGACTTCCGGGACCCCTAGAGGACCGCCCTGCTGCGAGGCTTGCCTTTTTAATTTTTTTAGTTTTATATAGCATGAACTAGACCCACAGGTATCAGACTGCTTTACATGAGCACCAGCTGCCTTACAGAAAGACACATTCATTTTTGTTAGGCACAAGGAGATTAAGTGATTTGCCCAGAATCACAGGATGTTGAGCATCCCTGCCGAGACACGAACCCAGTTCTCCTGCTCTGAGGTCAACTGATCTAGCCATTAGGCCACATCCTCTCTCCGGTTCCTAGAGGTCTGTTCTGCTGCTACCAGAGGACAGCCCTGCTGCTTGAGGAATGCCTTGCTCACCAGAGGACTTCCCTGCTTCTAGAGGCCTGCCTTGATGCTTGAAGGAGAACTGGACCATCTTCATGAACACAGGACCACCAGACGTGAGTCCAAGGGATGATTGGCTGGCCTTCTGTGTGAACTACAGGGGCATAACAAGCTCCAAAGACCTTGAACTCAGCACCTCTTCTTCGCTGGAGTGATTTTTAATCCACCCGTCCCCCCCCCCCCCCACCAAGCGGTGCCTTCCAGGTCCTGCACTCTTGGAAGTGGAGTTAGAGATCCAGCTCCTGCCTAGCCCAACATCATGGGACTTCAAAAAGCTTAACGGAATGTACTAGAAGAACTGAAGAAGACAAAGAGCTACCTGACAGTCGATCCACCCGAGGTGCATTGCCAGTTGGTTTGACATTGCAGTAGCTCCTGCTACATTATTCTACGCAGCAGCAAATCCTGTTCACCAAGATCGCTCAGTGACAGTGTCTGGCTTCATGGAGCCCTCTTCTGCTACAGCTTGGAGCTCTGTCCCGCTGGAGGTTTTTGGTTTTCAGAAAGTTGCTTAAGTTTGTAGGTAAAAAACTTTACTGGGCTCGATGGTGACCAGCTCTCCATTGATAACGACAAACTACTCAGTCTGGAAATCCTGCTTCTTCTGCTCAGAGCTTTTTCATGCTGTTGTCAATGGCTTCATTGAGACTTCATCCAGTGCTCCCCAGTGATGATGCAGCCTGCTGCCTTGCCCCGCTGCAATCTACCTTCTCCTGGACTTTTTCTTTAAAAATGTATCTCGGTCCGTAGTTCAGCCAAGACCAGGCCCAAACCACCTTGTGTATCTGACTTGTGCTCCATCGTGGTCAACCTTAACTTTTGACTCTGGTACGGTCTCACGCAACCAGATACACACAGTTGGCATTTTGGTTTTTTTAGGTGCTAGATTTCACTAAACACTTAAAAAGAATCTGGGTTTAGTGATAGGATTTCATTTGTTTTGGTGTTATTTTATTACGGTTTGTGATATGTCGGATCCTGAAGGCAGTGCAAGGTCGTTGAGGCGTTGGCATCCGGGGACGATGTGTTGCGCAAAGGAGGTGATGCGTCGGTTGGATGTGGGAGGCTTTGGTTTCCAAAGGCGGTGCTGCAACAGTGATATGTCAATGTCAAGAGCACGGTGCGTCGATTTTGTTGTGTTGTAGTCGATCCGCTGGGCTGAAGTGAAGGCGATGCGTTGGTCGAAAGACTTGCAGAGCCTGGAATGGGTCAGAGTCAGGATGGTACACTGCGGATGTCGTTATGCGGTGTCCGAGGCTCATGCAGCAGAGGTTCTTCAGAGGTGCTGCAGCATAGTCGGGGCTTAGTTGAAAGTTGAGGTTGTGACGTCGTGCACTTGGTGAACGGTATCCACAGCTTTGGTGCAGGCAGTGGCGATGCGTCAGTTTTGCAGGGGTGCACCGGTTCCATAATGACACTTTGGAGTCGACACGTCGGTTTCCTGGTTGCGGCACAAAAAGGTCCCAGGACTGGATTTGGCACCACTTGACAGAGCAAGGCCCACAGCAGAGCGACTCAGGCAGGGCCGTAGCCATGGGGGGGTGGAGGGGTGAGCGGGGCCCTGTCAGGGCCATAATGTGCTCTGGCCCTCCAACTGAAAGCCCCGACCTTTCAGTTTCTGTTATTTAATAAATATATGGATAAGCTTGACATTTGAGACAGTGCACGTGATATTCGGCCTCAACTCTGCCTGCATTACCAATACTGAAACTAAAAGAACCATAGCTGTCTCCAGAGTAAGAGACTGAGGCAGAGGGACAGACAGGAGCAAGGAGGGGCTGGGCTGAGGCTGTCGTGCACTGCCGGGTGCACTGAATGATAGTAATATGACTTATGAATCATAAAAACTACCTCTCGTGGAGCCTCACTACCATTGGTGAGGGCCCTGCATGCAGGCAGCAGAATGACATGCAGTGTGAACACACTGCTTCTGGGCCTCTCTTATCTGTCCAGCAAAGAGGGCACACAGGGAGGCCACCTGATATGTGGTCAGGTCAGTCCCACGGCATCAGTTTTCTATGTAACAGCTGTGTTTTTTGTTTTTTAAATGGCACATCTGAAACAAAACAAATAAAAGAAAATGCTGTCACTGACCCTCTGTTGTGAAACCATTGAAAGTGTTGGCATGTTTAAGTTGGGCTGTGTATGTGCACATTGTTTCTATTAAAGGTGCAAGACATGTGCACATCGCATTTCAGCCTGTAGACAGGCTCATTAAAGAACCAGAACTACAAGACAATGATGGAAGAACAGTGTATATGTACAGAGGCCATATGAAACCCTCACTCACTCCACTGATCTCACATAAATAGAATACTTCAACCAGCTCTGCCATAAAACAGTCAGGCAGGCATCTTAGACAGCAGTAGGATCCCAGTCAGGCTGGTCATTGGGGTCTGGGCCTTAGCTCAATATGTTATGCCAGCTTGAGCAAGAGCCACGCCTGACATCTTTTAATTTTACTTTCCTCTCTTGGAAGAAACCTCTGTACAACTATCTCTAGAGACTCCAGATATAAACACTTAAACACATAAAAATATGGACAACCATGCACACAGATATAAAGACCCCTGAATGGACAGAACCACAAACATATATGTATCCATGCACACAGACCAACATGCAGTATGTATAGTCATGAATAACCCCATACAGACAGACTAACAGATACAGGCCCTATGCACACCTGCCATCAGTCTAATCAATGTGTGCCCATGTGGCTGTATGTAGACTCCCTCTGGTAGCAATTTCTTCTGGAGCTAGAACTGGTATTTAAAAACCTTCAATAGTCATTGTCTCTAAAGGATAGAGCCGTTCTTTTGAAATAATGAAATACTGGTAAAGGGGAGTGTTGGTTTAAAGTTAGAGGTCCCTCTGTCCATCTATGAATTTAGATCTTACAAACACCTAGAGCTGCAATCACTTCCCTGTTAAAAGCTAATAAATGTCATGGATGGGGAGGAGTCTTTCCTGTCAATGAGAGAAGGTTATTATGCATGCTGCTGATCAACAAATATATAGATACTCATGCACACAAGCGTGCACACAGGCTCCATGTGCACAGACCAAAACCCATGTATGCTATTTTGTTCCGCAAAAGGCTCTGATATCACCACCTGCTCATCTACCAGTGGACGTTAAGCATGTGCAAATCAGCATGTGCTCACTGCTCCACATCACACTATGTCCACCAATGTATACCCGTCTGTGCCCCTTACTGCCAATCACCCTGTCCTTCCAGATGCATGACATTCATTGCTCCCAATATACATCAGCTTGCACTTCCCTGTACTGAAGAAAGTTACCCTGCCCTTCCATCTTGCAGAATACAAGGTAGTCCCTTGCTACACATAATCTTTGAGCCTTTGTTGCACACTACACTATGCTCCCCTGAGACACATAGCCTTTGCCCATTGCTCTTGGGTTCACTCATGCTCTTCCATATATTTATGTGAGAAATTGCACCTGTTCTGATCTTTCTTGGATTTCTGGTGCTTGTTGCAAGGCATGGGCAAATTGGGTGATTGCCCGAGACCTCCAGTATCCAAAGAGCCCCCTGATAAAGTGATCAAGATAGCCAGAAGAACAGATTTTGTTTGTCTGATGGGCATGCACACTTCAGAGAATGTTAAACCGCATAACCACCTACCCCACCTTAACCCTCATGGTCTTAGGGATTTTGTGGTAATCGAGTTAAAGAATAAACTTTCTGTCTTATGTCTCTCTTTCCATCATCACATCACCTCTTCTATCTTATCACTCTCTCTTTACCTCTCTACCAAACTCTACATTATGTACCTATCACAGTTCTCACGCTATTTGAACTCTCTCCCTCACCTAGATTTACCCAAGCTCACCATCTTTAAAAAAAAAAAAATATTGTATAAAGAAAGCTGTATAATAGCAGCAGTGTTTACCTGTACATATATTCCAAACATAAATGACCAATTTTCATTTGATCATCAAAAAACAAACTAGTAATACATTATGCACAATAACCAAAAGATCATTAGTTAGAGAGCAATCTAATACTTAAGTGTGGAGATATGGATGCATGTAGGATCAATGATTTCCCCTTACATCCATGTTGCTCATGTTGTGGGACTTGGGTCACAGGGTGACACATTGCCGAATGCGTGCCGGGTGGCGCCGACACTAGAACGGAGACACACGCACTAGTTACTTCCTTGCCCAGACCAGAACGGAACCACGCCCACAGCCTGGGGGTCATTGTTCACACCCTTACGCTGGACTGGCATATGCCAAGCCAGCCCACTCTGCTTACGCTCACAGGGGGGACGACAACGCTACATGTCCCAGGTCTTCCCTGTAGGGATCTGCTGCTCACAGGTCTAATTGTCAGCATGCCACAGTCACTCCCTCACGGCTGGTTTACGCCCACACCAATCCAGCACAGCCGTCACAGGATATGTGACCCTGCCAATAAGAAGGGCCTTTTCCACTCTGCAATTGGGTGTCTCCATGTGGTTATCATTTCTGCCTGAGAGCCTAGGGCCCGGGCACAGCACATTGACGGTGCCGGGGGTGACATGATGGTGTCCACACCACGGGAATCAATCATAAAGGTTCCATGTCTTGCGGGGCACAGACTTGGTGGCACCGGATACACTGTGGCAGGCACAGGCACACTGCCACGGCACGGTGTCTTTCGGTGCACTGAGGTAGGGTCACCTTAAGTGCTGAGGGGTATGCAGCCTGCTATGATGCACCGTCAAGGGGGCCGGAATGGTGGCATTATTGTGAGCTCTGCTGGACCGCAGTGTAGGCCTGAGCCAGCGGGCAGTGCGTGCCTACCGCCACGTGGTGTCGCCTCACGGTTCACAGAGTTAGTGGCACCTCGAGGGCTAAGCGGGTGGGCAGCCTGAGATGAGGCCGGTGCACTGATATGTTCTCTGCCATAGCGAAATCAAGACCCAGAATCAAATGTGAGACCTGGTGGCCCGCGGTGCGGGGCTGCATGATGTGAAGTGTGCCATGGTCGCGGTCCCCGGGCTTGGGGGTCCCAACGGCACGTGGTGGGCCCTCTTGGAGACACACCGGTGGCAGAAGGTGAGCAGTGAGGCCTGGTTGCGTAGGGGCGGGCAATCTCCGCTGGGCGGCGGGAGGGGCTGGGGTGCATCGGCCTGTGTGCGTAGGGGATGGGCAAGCGCTGATGGCGTGTGCTACTGGGAAGAGGTGTGGCGCCGCGGCCAGGGTGACTGACTCTGGAATCTGGGGATCACAGTTTGATCCCCGGCGCCGGTGGCAGATTAGCCCAGCACCATGTGACTCTGGGCAATAGCTTGCTTAATCTTCCCGACGGCCCCCAGTGCCTAGAGACCCTTACGGGTGAGTGTTTGCGCTTTATAAATGTGGATTATTATTACTGTATGGACTCTGCCATTCATGTCTCTGGCAACTGTTTCAGATGAGGGACTGCAGTGTGTACCGGCACATGGTTGGAGACACACCAGTGGCTGCAGGTAAGCAGTGTGGCCTGGGTCTGCAGTGTCGCACTCTTTCTCCCTCTTTCTCTCTCTCTCTCCCTCTCTCTCCCTTTTTTTTCTCTCTCCCTCTTTCTTCTCTCTCCCTCTTTCTCTCTCTCTCTTTCTCACTCCCTCTCTTTCTCACTCCCTCTCTTTCTCCCTCTTTTCCTATTTCTCTCTCTCTCCCTCTCTTTCTCCCTCCCTCTTTCTCTCTCCCTCTTTCTCTCTCCCTCTCTTTCTCTCTCCCTCTTTCTCTCTCCCTCTTTCTCTCCCTCTTTCTCTCTCCTTTTCTCTCTCTCTCCCTCTCTCTCTCTCCCTCTCTTTCTTCCCTCTCTTTCTCTCTCCCTCTTTCTCTCTCCCTCTTTCTCTCTCCCTCTTACTCTCTCCCTCTCTTTCTCTCTCCCTCTTTCTCTTCCTCTTTCTCTCTCCCTTTCTCTCTCTCTCCCTCTCTTTCTCTCTCTCTCTCTTTCTCTCCCTCTCTTTCTCTCTCCCTCTTTCTCTATCTCTCCCTCTCTTTCTCTCTCCCCCTCTTCCCCCTCTCTCCCTCTCTTTTGCTCTCTCTCTCTGTACTTTGATGGGCGCATGATACACCTTCTAATCTGTATTCCGTCTTTTACAGGCTGTGACTTGCAGAATGCCCAGAGAAGACCCGCCGTGCCTCTTCAAGATTGTTGTTTTATGTATTTCTGTAATAAACGTTTTATTTGGATTATATGATATGAATGTATGGTTTCTCTTTTTCTGGCCACACCTGTATGTTAGGTATTGTGATTGTGCGACTTCAGGCAATTTGTTTGGTTCATGGTTTCGTGGCATTGATGTGTGATAGAAATGGGATCTCTGGTTGGCTAAGGCTTGCACCAAAGCCAGGCAGAGACCACCACTCTATCAGGGCAAGGGAGTTACACGCCAAAGATAACCCCTGCTCACCCCCTTGGTAGCCTGGCACGAGCAGTCAGGCTTATCCCAGAGGCCATGTGTAAAGCATTTGCGCACACACACAGCAACAACATCCCAGGCCCACTACAAAAGGAACTCCACACAAGGTTATATCAAAAATAGCCTTTGTATTCTCATAACACATTAGAATAGCAAACACATATTATACACGGTGCCACCTGGCACTAGGTCATATCTACAAGGGATTATATACACCTGACAGGGTCCACTGGACCACTGTCAGAACCATCCCAAAGCGAACTCAGTAAAAGTAATACATCTCATAACCAGCATAAACACATTATGCAATCCTCTCATAAGTCTAAACGCATTAGACCCTAACCTCCTAAGCATAACTCACAGGAGGGGCATAAATAACAGTGGAACATAATCTCACTAGCATTAACCATAATATACAAACCAACCTCATACATAAAAAACACATTTAGAGGTATAACACAGGGTGCATAAAACATAGTACATACATTACATTTCCTAGCACTACATAATCACATTAGGGCCTGGCACCCTACAATCCTAACAGTCCCCCTGGCCAACTGGCCATCTCTCAGGGGCTTAGATGCCCTATGTCCCGAAGTCAGGGCTGCCGCCTAAGCAGCTAAAGTCAAGGGTGCGCCACTGCGCAAACCTAAATGTAGCAGCTGCCCAGTACTTGCTGGGCAGCTGGGAAAGTATGGGGCAATGGAGTGCATCTCACTCCTAACTCAACAACATGCCCCAAAAGAATTGCGGCCTAAACGTAGCAGCTGCCCACTACTTGCTGGGCATCTGGGAATCTCACTGTAGGCGTGGGTCCTCACCAGGACTCCTAAAACAAATGGGGCAACTTTGCAGCTGCCCACTGCCAAGCGGGGCAACTGAAGAACAGAACTGGCACTGGCACCTGTGGTGCCTCTGGGGCTTTGTAAACAAATAGGCAGATAACGTTGGAGCAGCCCGCAACGGCGGGTCTGCTCATGGAAAAGGCACTGTGCCTTCACCGGCACTGACAACCTGTGCCCAGAAATGCTCCCCAAGCCCCACTGGTGTACGTAACTACATAACACTGCCCCTCTCGTTGGAGCGGCCCGCAACGGCGGGTCCACTCAGAGAAGGATGCGGCCATGTCCCCTGCCCAGCCCTCACTCACCGGGCTCTTGTGCAGGGGCACTTCTCTTCTGTCGGCTCCGGTCTCTGCTTCCCGCTGTGGAGACTTCACACGGGAAGCCCTCGAGACTCCGGTCAGGCCTCTTTACGCTGCGGGAACTGCAGCACTTCTCCTGCAGCGCGGGCTTCCTTTTCACTCTCGGGAGCCCCATGCTGCCATCGGCGGCATCTGCCGCCTCCTCTCTTCACCCGGGCCCCCTCCTGGAACCCGGGACTCGGCATTGGCACTAGGGGAGGCGGGGTAGGCTCCCGTCCACCCCAGCACGCAGCTCAGCTTCCGGCCGCACTTCTCTCCCGCTTCCGTCCGCCAGGCCCTGCCCCCAACCAGCTGGGCTGCGGATCCCGGCAGCGGTGTTCGTTTGGCGGCACTGAGGGGTAGGCTCCCTCGTAATTAACATCAATAAGCGGGGTGGGCTCCCGCTCACCACAGGCACCATAATGCGGGGTGGGCACCCGCAAGCACGAACAATAAGCGGGGTGGGCTCCCGCTCGGAAGCCAAAACGGGGGAATCCCTATGCTGGGGATTCCCTCAGGGATCCTGTGCAGCTCGGCGCTGCGGAGCTCCAGCGCTCCTCTGGGTCAAATTAAAAATATAGCGCTCCCAGGGCGCTAGAAGCAAGGAAAAGAAATAAAGCGCTCACCAGGCGCTAGGAGCCACAGCTCCTTTAGTAAAAGTTCAGGAGAGGTTTCAGGGGCAGAGCTGGGCCCAGGGGCCAGCACACAGGGCCCTCCAGCAGGGAGGCAGCCCCCATGGCGGTCCCTCCTGGGCCCCAGCAGCAGCAAGCCCCCCTCCGTCAATATCAGGAACGGAACAACTTTCATGGGGTCACAGCCCCTATATACTACAAAATCCCATTGTGTCACAGCAGAGGGCTTGGGGGTACCAGTCAGAACTGGTTTAGGGGGGATTTGGAGCACTTTGTTTTGCCCTGCTCCTCTTCCCTTTGTCAGGTGGGGGCTCAGTGATCAGACACACCACAGGGTGTGGAGCCAGCATTGTGGAGGGAAGGCACAGCCCTATTCAGGTCCCAGGTTCAAATCCTCCCTCCCATCTGCATGCAGATCTCTCCATTCATCACTGGGCTGACTCACCCTGGCTCCTGGAGCCACCCACACCTCTCAGCTCCTGTCAATCACAAGCCAGACATGCAATTCACATCAGGCAGACACACAGTACACAGAAATGCCAACTTCTAAAAGTGGCATTTCTCCACCAGTCACCATAAATCTGCGCACACCATTGCGCAGCATTTATTCTCACGAGTTCATACATACTAAACTCGCCCCTGCACTCCTCTCATATCTTGAATTACCATGGACACACATATCCCCCATGCATTTCTATGGGAGGGCAGGCCAATCTCACTACACGCACTCAGTGCGCACACACACTTTACACTGGGCCACAGTGCTAAAGTGCCCAGAGGCCTAAAACCACTACCACTATGTCCGAGCTTAAGGCAAAAAGTGCAGGGGTGAACCTGCCAAAAAGGACCAAGTCTGACAATGTGCATTCTCTTTGTCCAAAGGGAGGGGGTGGGGTGGGTGGGGGGCCCCGGGAGGGGGTGTTGTGGCCCTATTGGGGCTCTGGACTGCATGTTCTGTTGCTCGGGGGCTTCGGTTGTTCTTTATGTGTGGCTCTGGGCTGTGCTCCCTTGTCTGGTGTCGGTTGTCATCCGACTTTACACCAGGCCAGAGCAGGTGTTAGTTTCCTGCTGCTGACGCGCCTTACCGGGTGTTTTGTGATCTTATCGCCGAACTGGCTGGTTGTTGAGAATGTTGTGGAGTGCCTACTCTGCATCTCATTAGCGATAGTTGCCGGGGTCATCCGTGGCGATGTTTTTTGAGGCTGCTATCGCCGGAAAACTGGTGATATGGGCTGTTAGCACGAGCTTGTGAATGGGGCAGTAAATTTATCGCAACTTTGGATGAGATAAAGTGCCGATAACTCAGCGATAGATCCTTGAGAATATGCCCCCAAGTCTCTATCTCTTCCCAATTGGAGGTTGGAGGTTACAAGGCAGCTCCAATGATGACCTATGTCCTTGCAATCGTGAAAAACAAATGTAGCAGCATTTCACTATCAGGACATGTAAGACACACCAGTACATGTCCTCCCTTTCAAATACACTGCACCTTGCCCATGGGGCTACCTTGGACCTACCTTAGTGGTGCCTTACGTGTAGTAAAAGGTTTGTGCCTGACACGTGGATGCACTTGTTAGGTAGACATGGCAGTTTAAAACTATCCACACAGACACTGTAGTGATAGGTCTGAGACATGGTTGCAGGGCTACTGATGTGGGCGGCACAGTCGACGCTGCAGTACCCACTAGTAGCATTTGATTTGCAGTCCCTGGGCACATACCATGCACTTTAATAGGGACTTTACAGTAAATCAAATATGCCAATCATGGATAAACTAGTCACCAATACAATTTAGACAGAGAGCATAAGCACTTTAGCACTGATTAGCAGTGGCAAAGTGCCCAGAGTCCTAAAATAAAAAAAAACACGTCAGAAAAAATAAGAGGAAGAAGGCAAAAAGTTTGGGGATAACCCTGCAAAAAGGACCAGGTCCAACAGGGATGATTAATAGATGGTGACAAAGTCAAGTCCTTTGAAGCTCTACAAGCATAATTTCACCTTGTAAATTCCCAATTTTGAAGATTCCTCCAATTAAAGCACTGCTTGACTTCAAAACTCGGCTCTCTTACTCAGCCATTGTTAAACTCTTCTATTCATCGCTGCCTCTAAGTTTGGACTGTATTTAAGGGGGTAATCTCCACACTTTACTCCATTCATTTGGAAGGGATTCACTCTAATGCAATGAGGAATACTCTTAAGCGAAGATGGCAAACTGTTTTGGGTTGGGAGTATTTCAATGAGGCACGGCCATCCCTCTTGCACTCCCATGGCTGACGGATGAGAGAAATCATGCTAAAATTTAGCTATTACAAGATTTTGCATGACTGGTACTGGTCTCTCTATAGGTTTCACCATGCAAATGTATTGAAATCCTCTAATTGCTGGAGGTGCGGAAACCGAGGAGGACATATGGCACATTTATTATGGACTTGACATGCTCTTCATATTTTTTGTCATAAGATAGCTGCGATCATGAATCAACTGGTTCTATCCAATTAGAATTCTCTATAAAGTGTATCCTGTTACATTATGCAGGCAATCTATCAGACCTGACCCGTCATCTGAAGCACTGGACTTTTTTGGAGGTGGCCAAAATGTGAGGTGGGGGAAACAATCAGCACCACCTACCCATGATGACTGGATCCAGTGTCTGTTTTCAGTTGCATCTTATGAATGCATTTTCTATATTCTGCAGGACCATCAATCTATTTTTTAATGTAGATGGTCAGCCCGGCTTTTCCTGTCTTGTCTCCTAATTTTCCTTTCTTTTGAACATATGAACAACATCACAACCAGAACTTTAGACTTTGAATAAAGAATATGCTCCACGAGCTGAGGAGATAAAGAAGATTTATATAAGATGCATAATAAGGACGTATGATACCATGAACAATTCTATCTCTCTTAAGTAAGTTGAGATAGGGGAAATATGTTTAATGGTAATATTTTCCTTTGTTACTTTTGTACTTTGTGTTTATACATTTGTGATAACCATGCTTGACCATGCTTTAAAGACATTTTAAAAACCCAATACAGAATTGAGATACTAAGAGCACTTTCCGGACCTGAGGAAGATCAGAAATAGACTGGACCTTCTGTTTGTGCCCTGAGAGGAGCCCTGAAGGACTACACCTGCTTCCTCGTGTACCCAGGACAAAGAAGTGGACTCCATGAGTCAGTTGGTTGACTTCCTGTGTGGATCCGGACAGACAACAAGCCACAAGAAGCCTTTTCCTGGAATTGCCCAGCTGATCAGTGGCAACTTTATCTGAACTGGACCCTGCTGTTCACCTTTGCCTGCCACGCAGTGCATCTCTAAGTGCCTCCCCTGACTTCCTGGGGGTTTTAAAAGAGTATTCCATTGGTTGACTGGGACATTAAAGACTAGGGGCCTGATTTATACTTTGGCAGATGGGATACACCACGTGATGGATATCCTGGTCCACTGTATTACAATTACATTATATCCTATAGCATTTGTAATACAGGAGATGGAATATATGTCATGTTTGAGACAGAGTATCCCATCCAACAAAGTATAAATCAGGCCCTAAGTCACAAGGTAAAATGTTTGACCAGGACGAATCTAGTAGATGTATTTAAGCCATGTTCTAATGTGGTCATCTTCAAATTGCGCGTAAGTCCTGGTCTACTGTGACCCTTGACTATCATTGGAGCTTTTTGGTGCTTTTTCTATTTAAAAGTTTAAAATTCTTCAGCTCTTCTTATTGGATTTTTGTAATATTGGTGTCATTTTGTTTTTATAAATTTTACTCTAATTTGTAATGCAGTTTTGGATTTGTACTGTTTTGCATTTTGACTTTATTACTGTTTAGGTATAGCACAAATACTTTCCACATTGCCATAAGTTAAGCCTGTCTCATCTGTGCCATCGCTACTTTGGGGTTGAGTTTAAACTAATTTAGCAACTTTGAGAGTCGTGAAGATTTCTTGAGGTTGGTAGTCAAACACCTCAAATAATAGTCCAGTTTCTTACACTGAGGCTATTACTACAGCTATGCTGAACATTTTTCTGCCAATGAACTAGCCTTTATGGAAACAGTTAAGTTTAAGTCAGATGATGCATCAGTCCTTTCTACATCAAACTGAGCAGTGATGTGTTGCCCACCAATAAGATTTGGGAGCTGGTGATACCTTGAGAAAGTTTATGATGATCAAAGAAACTGAGGGCCTAATTCACAAAGGTAAAATTACACTTTTATGTATATGTACTCTTTTTTTGTATTTACAAACTACGATTTTATAGTAACTTTACGACTGCCGAGAATCCGCAGTCGTAAAGTGAACTCTGCATATAAAAAGATAAGTCTGTCCTATCTTTTTATTAGACCCCCGGAGAATCCTACTAGCCCACCAGTTCTGTCTGAAATATGGTATGAGTAAATGTCTCATTATTATGAAATCTGTTTATTGGCATTTTGTTAATATAGACATAGCACATAGTACATATGAATTACCTTACGGGCAATGAGTCAGCAAATCTGATGATACACCCCCAGTCATGAGCATAGTAAACAACAGGATCCAGCGCCGCACCCGTGTGCTAGGAAAGATGAATCTTATGGGTCTCTGAACCAACACCATTATCTAAACAGTTCCATTAAACGATAAAAAGAAAGAGGCAAAACAACAAAGGCCCCAGCATAACAGCAGCAGCAGGTTCGGTCTTTTACCATAAGATCCCCAAGGTTCCTCCCCCGACCCGACCCCCCCCCACCAGTTCCCCATCCCCTGGTACAAACAGTTCCATTAATGGCAATTTTCAGTGTCCCCACACCCCCCCCGATTCAGGGAAGATCTCCGCAACGTTCCCCATGCTTGACCCCAGGCCCTCACCTCCGCCCCCCCCTCCTCAGTGAGTGCCTCCTCAACGCGTGTCCCACAGAGTCTCAGGGCGTCCCCATCTAGCTGCATCAGGATCTGCAAATGTGTGCCCCACTGGTTCGCTATAGGTGTGCGCCTGAGGCCCAGCGTTTCCTCCCGCAAAAGGGCCGTACCCTCCGCCCCCGCTCACACCAGCAGGGAACTTCGCCATGCTTGCGCTCGGTGGGGGGCTCAGCTGCCTTCCAGCGCTTGGTGAGCAACCGCTTCACCACCACCAAACCCAGATCGAAAATACGAGAGGCGACCTTTGTGGGGCGGGGTTCTACGAAACAGGTGCAGCAAGCAAGCCGGCCACTCCCATGGGGCCAGTTGGCCAGTGCATTTCCTTAATGTTCCATGCACCGTCCGCCAATACAAGTCCAGCGCCGGACAGCTCCACAACATGTGCACCAGCCCAGCATCCAAAGCCCCGCAGCGTGGGCAGCTTGCATCCGCGCGATGGAAATACCGATTTATAGAGTCGGGAGTGAGATATGCTCTGTGTAGTATAAAATATTGAATTTGTCGAAACCGCATGTTTCTGTGAACCCGCGTCGGCCCCCTGAGTGCATTACTCCATTCTTTGTCATTCATGGGGCGATCCAAGTCCTCTTCCCATTTACGGCGCAGTGGAGACAAGTCGGTCGCCACCTGTGTACGCAGGGAGGCTGCGAACCAACGTATCATATGGCTCCCCCGTCCCATGACATGTAGGTATTGCATCATGAGGTGCTGCGCCGGTTCCTCCTGAAGAGCTCCCCACCGGCTCGCCAATGTCGTTATTAGCGAGCGGTGACAGAGAAATTGGCCGACTGGTAACCCCGTCTCCTCCGCCAATTGGGCAAATGGGATAAGCGCACCATCGCGGTAGAGGTCCCCCAATGTGCAAATATCCACCGCATGCCATTCTGCAAGCTCCGCCGAGCGTAGTATCCTCCGCCCGCTAGGGGAACCCTCAATCGGCATGGCGGGGGCGTAAGGTACACTCAACCGAGTCAAGTAAAGGGCACGCCGAAAACATTTGTAGGCCACTGCCACAAGGAGGGGCCCCAGCTTGACCACTCTGGCAGTCGGGTGGAACGACGCAATGATATCCGCCAGAGGGAGCGGTGGCTCCGCGGATGCCGTATCGTCTCTCTCTCTATCGGCCAACCACCTGGCCACCCATTGTAGCTGTGCAGCTAGGTAATAGTGCGCAAAGCACGGCATCGCGAGGCCCCCCTGACCCGTAGGAAGGTATAACTTGGATAGTGCCACTCTGTGGCGAGCAGTACCCCACATAAAGTCCCGGAGTGAGCGCTCCAGGGTGGCAAAGAAGGATGCCGAGATGTAGACTGGCAGGTTAGCGAAATAGTAGAGGAGCCTGGGTAGAGCCACCATTTTGAATAAGGCAATGCGCCCTGTGACCGCGAGAGGGAGGGTACCCCAAAAACGCATCTGGGCTCTGACCGCCGTTACCACCCTGCCCAGATTGCCCTCCACCAGGTCAGCTGGTTGCCTATACACTTGGATGCCCAGGTAACGGAAGGTGTCCGGTTGCCACTTGAGAGGCACACCCCCCAGGTGATACTGTGGATCCAGAGCATCTGCGCGGAACGGATAAAGGCACGATTTGGCCGCGTTCACCCGTTGACCGGAGAGCGCAGCAAATTCCGTTAGGACTCGCTCCAGGTCCCCGGAGATGTGCGCCACATCTTTAATGAAGACCAGGAGGTCATCCGCATATAAGGAGACCTGGTGCGTTGCGTCACCCATGTGGATGCCGTCTGTCAAAACCCTCCTTAGGGTGGCCGCTAAAGGCTCTATGGCAAGCGCAAAAAGGAGAGGCAAAAGAGGGCACCCTTGCCTGGTACCACGGCCAACTGAAATAGCATCAGAAATGTATGGGCCGGTTCTCACCCGAACCACAGGGTTCTTATAGAGAAGCGCCGCCTTTTGGAGGAACCCGAAGCCTAGTCCATAGTGTGACAACGCCGCCACCAGATACCCCCATTCAAGGCAGTCAAAGGCCTTTTCGAGGTCCAATACTAAACAGCCTGCCCGTGGCCAATGCTGCGCGCCATGTGCAGCAACGCGGAAGAACCGACGGAGGTTAAGTGAGGTGCTGCGCTTCGGTACAAACCCATTTTGGTCCTTGTGCACCAGCACAGGTACAGTTGGGGCCAGCCGCTCCGCTAGGACTTTGGCCAGAATTTTATAATAGGCGTTGAGGAGGGCGAGGGGGCGGTAGGACCCCAGGCTGGTAGGGTCACGTCCTGGCTTGGGTAAAGAAATAGCCTCCTCAAGGGCTGCGAGATATAACGCGTGCAGTCTAGGCACCAGGGACTCTCGATATGCTTTATAATGCTCCGCCGGGAGACCATCCGGTCCAGGCGCCTTGCCAGAAGCCAGTGAGGCCACCGCTTCCCCTATCTCCTCCAGCGTGAGGGGGCCTTCTAATGTTTACTGGTGGGCACCCGGAATCGTGGGCAGGCAGGCGGCTTCTAGAAACCAATCCAGATCCTGTGCCGGTCTGCGCCCCGTTGAAGTGTATAGGGCCGTGTAATGCGCTGTCAGTATCTGATGGATCTCCCGCTGCGTATGCACCAGCGTCCCATCCGATCCACGAATAGAGGCTATTGGTGCGTTAACCGACTCCTGCCTAATCAACCAGGCCAGCAACCGCCCCGCTCTATCGGACGTAGCATGGACCCGAGCCGAATGCGAGGCGTAGTTGTGGCACCGCAGTCGCTCCAGCAGCTCGACGTGCCACGCCCGGTGCCGCGCCAGCCGGGCCGAGTCCCGACCTCCTCCCTCACCATGGCGTTCACACGACAATAGCCGCGATTCCAAAGCAGTAAGCAGCAACGTGAGTTGCTTACGAATATTCCCCGTCGCCCCCAGGCAATGTCCCCGCATGGTGGATTTGTGTGCGTCCCATTCCGTCAGCACACTCCCGGCCGTACCCTCGTTTAGATCAAAGAACTAATCGACCGCTGTGCCAAGCGAGGCACGAAACTCCGCGTCCTCAAGAGCGGCCGGCTGCAGTCGCCACGTGGGAATGGGGGGCCTCCCCGAGTCTCAGCAGAGGCTCAGCCGAAGAGGGTTGAGGTCCGAGTGGGTCCGGCCCAGGTATTCCGCCTGAGCTATCAGCGGGGCCAGCGAGGAAGAGCCCACCACCCTGTCAAGGCGGACGTGAAGGTCATGTACCGCCGAATAGTATGAATAAAGTCGATCAGTGGGGTGTAAGGTACGCCACACATCATGCAAGGCCCATCGCGACAACCAGTCAGTGAGGCTCCTCGCGTTCGAGACTGCCTGTGTGCTACAGAGCGGCGGGTAGGACCTGTCAAGGCGCGTGTCTAGCACTGCGTTAAAGTCCCCACCCAGCAACCAGGGAAGACCCACATACGGGGTTAAGGCCACCGAAAGTTGATCCAGGAACGACGGCTGGTCGACGTTCGGGGCATAAATGGATCCCAGAAGCATAGAGTGTCCGTTGAGCCTCCCCCGAACCAGTGTGTATCGCCCAGCAGGATCGATCACTACTTCAGAGCATGTAAAGGGTGTACCTGCCCGTACCCAAATCAGTGTACCCCGGGCATGCGCAGAGTATGTGGTCTCAAAAAGTTGCCCCCTCCACCGAGCGCGCAATTTATCTAATTCTGGCCGTGTCATGTGTCTCCTGGAGAAGGGCTACAGCCGCCCTATGCCGTTGTAAGTAGGCAAAAACAGAGTATCGGCGGGCCGGCGTGTGCATGCCTCTAATGTTCCATGTGACTATCGCAGTGTCAGCCATCAGTGTTGAGTGAGGACAACATGGGGCCCACGTCCAGGTGCGGGCCAGCCAGGGAGAGAGAGGGGACCAAAATCACAACTGCCCTGACTGCCTGCTGCAATAACATGGTGAACAAGAGAGTTACAGAACACTGCTGAGTGCAGGTAAGCAAAGTTAAGAGTAAAATTAACAAAAAATAACTCGATAACTATGAGGGAAAACCCCAGAACAGGCATTCGTCCAAACGTGTAAACTCAATCGCCTGTGAACTACCAGGCCAGATATGTGCTAGTGGGTGCCAAAGGGCAATACTGTTGGTCCCGGTTTTCCATAGCCCAGTGTTACCCCCGTCTAGGCCTCGTGTGCCCTCAGAGTTGGCAGGTGTGTCAATCACTCCCCCGAGGAGCGTATGTGTGCGTCGCCGCCGCCACGCACCCCCGCGACTGAATCATGTGTGGTCCTCACGCCCCACCCCGTGTGAAAGGAGTCCCCCACCGTCTCTACAGCCCCCGGGTCAACCGTGGCGCCCCAGCCAGCCCGTTCGTGTTAGCACAAAGAGTCGTATCGCAGCAAATAAGGGGGCAGCAAGGCCAGTGACCCCCCCAAGAGCAGCCAGCAACACTCAATCCACCGCCTCATATCCCCTGTACTTATCACTGTGCAATCAAACTAGCGTTCACCCCATAAGGTCGGCCGTCTGAGGCGTCACCACCGGTAACATATGGTCCTCCAAAAGCATGATGGACGGAGAGAATGACCAGTCAGTCTCAGTGTCACTATGTTCGCGGACTACCACATCCCCTTGACTGCTCACAGATCCCAGGGTGGCCACCGCCTCAAGGGCTTCCAGACGTTCCATTCGCATCTTCTCCGGGCTTGGGGCTGCGGGAGGACTCAGTCCCGTTCCACCACGTCGGTCCCTCTGCCTCCGTCGTCTCAGTCGTTTCTCCCGTCGTCCCCCAAGGCCCGGGTCCGAGGGCTTTGGGCCACTATGCTGACCCGTTTCCTCCAGCCAGTCCCAGACATCAGACGGGGCGTCGAAAAATCGCGTCCCGTCCTTCGTGACCACCCTGAGGCGCGAGGGGAACAACAGTGAATATGGGATCTGCAATTCACGGAGCCGGCGCTTCACCTCCAGATAGTTACTTCTCCGCCTCTAAACTGTCGCAGTATAGTCTGGAAACAGCATCACTGTTCCACCCCCTACCGTCAGGGCACCCATTTTCCTCGTTTCACGGAGTATCACGTCCTGGTCACGATAGTTGAGGAGTCGAAACAGGAAGGGACGTGGCCGTGCCCCAGGGACAGGTCTCCGCATCGGCACTCTATGTGCCCGCTCCACCACAAACTGCGGGGAGAGCACCCCCGGGGGGAGTATGTCCCGCAACCATCCTTCTATGAACTGCTCCGGTTGTCGTCCCTCCTCGCTTTCCAATAGACCCACTACGCGTATGTTCTGGCGCCGAGAGCGGCCCTCTGCATCCTCTGCACGGTCTTCCAGAGTATTAACTCGGTTTATCAGGTCCTGTAAAGTTGCAGAGTGGCTGCGCACTATCGGCTGGACATCCTGGAGCGCCTGACATTGACCGGCAACGGTGTCCGCCAGTTTACGATGGTCAGCGTGGACTAAAGTGAAATCCACCGTGACTTTGTCGATCCGGGATTCCAATGAGGCTCTGGTTTGTTCTAGGGTGTTGCCCAGTCGGTCTACTGCCGCTAGCATGGCATCCATCTTGGCTTCAAAAGTCGACGCCGGCGGCGCCGCAGGCCCAGCAGAGCGTCCCGACGCCGGGTCAGGGCCCTCCGTCCTCAGCTGGTTCTCATTTTGCTTGTTCCGCAGCCGCCCCATGGCCAGTTGTTGTGCTGACGGCATTCGGAAGGTCCAGTGGCGTGTAGTGATTAGTTGGAACCCTGGGCACCACTAGACGCTGGCAGCAAGGAGCCAAGTCCCATCACCACGAGTGGGGCCCCCCCCCCCGCAGTCAGGCAATTGCCGAGGAGTGGGGCGCAAGGCAGCCTCACCGGCGCGGGAAGTTCTTCGCGTCCCGTGGTTCAACTGGCAGCCGGTTCTGGGATTTTGTCCAGACACCAATCCTCATGCCGCCGAGTCCATGATGGCCAGGCCACAACAGCGTTCCCAGCTGTGGGCAAGCGACCAGCTTCCTCAGCTCCACACGCTGGGACGGTCCGTCCGGTTACTCCCACGATGCCGCACTCAGGGCCACATCACGCTCCCCGGGGTCCCCCCGCCGTCTCAGTAGTCCCCCTCACTCCCGAGGGCAGCTGCCAGGCGCTCACCGGGTCCTCGCTCAAAAGAGCACAGCCAGAATGGGGGCTCCCGCCAGCTCACTCACCAGGCGCGGCAAGGTCTCCCGTCTGCCACCATCATCTCCGCCTGCAATGGTCGCCGCCACCATCTGCCACAGTAGGCGCCACCAGCCGCAGCGCTCCCAGACAGGCAGGGCCACGGTTCCGCCGGTCTCCAGCCCCTCCGGGTCCCACCTTCATGTGGGAGCGTGGGAGTATTCCCGCAAGCCGCCAGCCAGCCAGCCGTTGAACACTAGCGCGTTGCGCGGCCCAGCCCCCTCGTGGCAGGCCGCGGCGTAGAGCAGCTGTCGCGGCCGGGTGCCGTCTCCAGCGCGTCCCGCACCTCCTGCTGGGCAAGTCGTCAGGGCGGCAGCGCGCAGCTGGGAGCCGACTCCGCTTTCAAATTGGGACCCACAGGGCCGCCGGGGTCTCACCGAGGGAAGCAGGCAGCATCGGCAGTCCCGGGGCACATCCCGGTCAGGAGAAACGACGGAGAACGGCTCTACATCGCGGGAGCCTCACATGGACGCAGCCATCTTGGCCCATGAGTAAATGTCTCATATAGGTACTAGGGAAAAAATGGGAGAAAGAAAAGACACTGGAGACACAGATTAAGGATAGGCACTGGAAATTGGCTCAGGGCCGTCCAGGAACCACCTCTTAGTAGTCTTTAGAAAAAGAGCATTTCACAGACAAATCAGTATTCTCTGAACACAAATATTATATAGATATGTTTTTACTCAGTAATACATTTACACCGTTCGTGGCACAGATGAGCACTGTATTTGATTGGAGCCCAGAAGCGAAGCCCCAGGAAATTGAGAGAGGGTAACTAAGCTTAACTTAAGTCACAGGCAGGTAAGAATCATCATGCAGCATAGGTCCATTAAGACAGAGTTTAATGCAAAGGCCAAATTAAACAAAGAGGGAATCAGAAAAAGTGCAGTGACTAGTTCGCTATGAACTAAGCAGCAGAAAATTAGCTGAAACAACAAGGAATGAATTTATAAATTGTTATTAAAAGAAAAATCATACTTGTTTCTAAGATCAATACCAGTGGTGTGATGCTCTCAGTATAACATTTTAAAATGCAGAGTTAAAATGGAAATACCATTTAAGACTGCAAGGAAGTGCTGAGATAAAGCAATGAGCAAGAACACTTTTGAATTGCTCAGTAGGGTTGCGAGAAAGTGTATTATTAGTTGGAGTGGATGGTAGTCCACCACATGTAATAATGCCAGATAACCTTTCCACGACCTGGGGTTGGCATGGATTTGCTGCTTCAGAAAAGGTCTGAGTTGGAGCAACCTGAATCTTTGGCCCAGCGGCAATTCACCTTTGTTAGATTGACTTAGCAGGTTTGTCCTTGTTCCACCAAAGGTACTTGGAGCATAAAGTCCCAGGTTTCTCAGTATGTTAGGCAGAATACACTTTGACACAGCCAAGGATCCCAGAAACTCAGAAACAGCACTTGAGGGGGCAAGACTCCAGATGGGACCAGGGCAGGTCCAGTTGGAAGTAGTCAGCTGGGACCTTCAGGAAAAGGCCTTCCAGTAGCTTGTCTTATCCCTGTAGCTTAATAGGAGGTCAGCCAACTGATGATTGAAGTCCCTTTCGTTGTCCTGGGTACAAGTGAGAGCAGGTCCAGCCTTTCAGGTATCCCCACAGGTCTCAAGAACCAGTGCAGCCCTTCTTCTGTCTTTCACAGTGTTTCCAAGAGGGTTTCCTTGGGTGTCACATTTATGCCCGCCACTAGCCAGTGGGCAAGGGTGACCCCTGGAACCATCCTTAACCAATAGGGAAAATGTTCCTAGCAGTGCCTAATTTGAACCAGTGGTTTCCGGTGCTCAGCACCAGCACTTAATCATCCACACCCGCGCTTGAGCACCAGTTAAGGACACATACATTTTTGGTGGATACGGGGAGATTAGGTGAGTCGCCCACAATCACAGGATGTTGAGCTGACGCCAAGACTTAAATCTGGTTGCCCAGCTCCAAAGTCGCCAGCTCCGGCCAATATACCACATCCCCTCCCCACTTGTAGGGTTTCTTCCTTCTGTGTTAGGCAGAGCTAACAGGAGAAATGGGCTGGTTGAAGTTGACGAGAGCCCCGCCACTTGTTTTTTACAAATTGGTTCCTAGGTGTAGCCCTGCACACTTTTTCAGCAGTTCATTTGTGCTCTTAAGCAAGCAATCCCACAGTGCCCCACTCTTCAAACCACAAACCACGTCAAACCACAAAGAAGGACCCTGCCAAAGTGTCAGCTAATATTTGCCTGTGGCAGGATAGGCCTCTTTGAAGTTAATCAAATTCCTGGGCACTGCTCAGATGGTCATCCTGCTGAAGGAAGAGTACACCTTCCCACACCCAAGACCCTTGTCTCAGCTCTGGGAGCAAGTTCACACCTCATTAAGATAGCTATTCCGCTCCTCAGTGACATTTGGCACTGTGCAAACGGGCCTTCTGAGGGTTTAGGCAGGAGAAAAGTAACATTCTAAAATTTAATTTTCCAGAATAAGTGTTACAAATCTGTCTTTACCAGTGAATTGAGTTTGAAATACTTTTGTTTTTTAAACTTTCTTTTTATTAATGCAAAAAAGTCAGTAGATTCAACAATATTATACATTTGTGTAAATCATATAGAGAGCAAAGCAATAAAGTATAAAAAGAAAAAAATATACAAAGGTATTGCATTTGTGTTTTCTCCCCCCACCTTAACCCCCACCACCCTTAGCTCCCCTTACCCCCAACAGGGTTGGTCATCCTCTGGATGCTCTTACAAACTCATGTACAAGTTCAAATTAAGCTTTAAATCAATCACTCATTGCTCGCCAACCATCTCGTCAATGGCGCCCAGATTTCTTGGCCTTTCCTTCAGTAGCGCGGTCCCCTCCTTGCATAGATGGCTTTTTCCAAGTTAAAATTCGCCATTAACCGAGAAAGCCATTGTTGAAAAGCCGGTGGGTTAGGGTCCAGCCATGCAGATGCTAAGTACAGGCGCAGTACTGCCATACCAATAAACACTAGTTTTTCCCCAGAGCTCCCCTGCAGATCCTGGTCGACCCCAAGTCCAATTAACATTGGTGAGAGGTTGCAGGCTATCCCCAGGGCTTCGTTATAAAAGTTAGTAATTTCTTGGTTTAATTTATCCAAAGCATTACATTTGGCAAAAATATAACTAACGTCTGCTTGATATAGGGCACAGCGCGGACAAACTGTTCCTCTTCCTGTACCCCATTTAGAGATTTTTTTAGGGGTATAATAAAGCGAAAAACACGATTTATAGTACTGAGCCTGAAGTCGGGCTGGCAGTAAGATATTTTGTACTAAGCTATATGCATGAAAATATAACTCCTCTGAAATGCCGGTCTCTGCCTTCCATTTTGCAGCTCGATTTTCCATATCGTCTGGCATTAATGAGTTAAAGAAATTATACACAAAACCGATAGACAGATCTCTATTCTTTCTAAGTTTATCTATAATTTCAATGTTAGAAAACCCCTTCGGCCCCCCCCCCTTCTTAGTCAAAAAGTTGCGAATTTGCAAAAACGTAAAGAAATCTTTACTGTCTAGTCCAAACCATTCTCTAAGATTTTCAAATGAAACCAAGCCGGCTGGAGAGAAGAAGCCACCCAATTTAGTCAGACTGGCGTCACTCCATCTTTCTATAATAGAGCCTTTAAAAAGTTCCGGCAAAATGGGGTTATCACAAAGTGGCGTTTAAAAATTCAAGCGTCCAAGCCCAATGAGTTTCATAATACATCTAATGACCTTGAAGCAACCTTGTAGTGACTTAAAACTGACTTTCTTATAATGATTATCATGCAGGTGTCCCAAGGCCCATCACCATGCCTCTGTGCCCATAACAAGCTCAATTGGTGATGGTATCTCTTCAATCCTGCTTTCTCTAGGTTTTTCCTGAATGAGAGCTAAATTATGTAATTAGGTAATAGCCCAGTAATAAAGTTTGTTATTTGGTAGGGCCAGTCCGCTCCTTTCTTTGGGCAAGGAGAGGAATTTAAATGCTCTTCTAGGTTTCGCGTATCCCCATATGAATCTGGAAAATAAATCTTCAATTGCTTTAAAACATTTAATATCAAATTGTAAAGGGATTGCACACATCAGATACAACATTTTTGGAAAGAACAGCATTTTTATACTATTGCATCTACCAATATTAGATAGATGCAAATTGTGTAATCTAGTCATTTCTGGTTTAATTTTGGCTATTAGTGGTTTAATATTATCGTGCACAATACAGTCAGTGTTTGCAATAATATCGACACCCAGGTATGTTGCTTTTTTGAGCACTCGGTCATCACCAATCTTAGTGTGTTCATTACAGATAATCTGGGTTTTGTTGCGATTGATAGAATACTTTGGTTTCACAGTTATTGGTTATAATAGGCCGAATAAGATTGTTATGTTCTAACTGACGTAGAAAGGGGTCTATATATGTTGCATATAAGAGAGGGGAGCTTGGGCATCCCTGCCGGGTGCCTCTCATTATATTAAAGCTGTCAGTGAGTTCTCCATTCACCAAGAGTTTTGCGGTGGGAAGAACATAGAGCATTTTAAAGGCTTGCAGAAGGCCCTTTCTAAACCCGACCCTCGACAGAGCCTCCCAGAGAAAGGGCCAGGAAACTCTTTCGAAGGCCTTCTCCGCGTCCAACAAGATTAGTGCAATTGGTTCCTTAGTAATATTCTTAGCGTCTAGAAGTGTAATGACCCTTCGGATGTGATCAGTCGTCCCACGCCCAGGAATAAACCTGTGCTGTCGTGTTGAGATAACCATATGGACAACTGAGGCCAATCGTGTACCTAGCATTTTTGAATAAATCTTGTTGTCCAAGTTGATCAGTGTTATGGGGCGATACAACCCAGGATCTGTCGGTATTTTATGTTTTTTTAAGAAAAATTCTAATTTTGGCCTGTGACCAAGACTCAGGTGGTCTACCCCCTTTAAAAACATGCGTGACCAGCTGCATCATACAATCTTTCAGCTGTGTAGAGAACTTTTTATAAAATTCAAGGGATATGCTGTCAAGACCAGTAGCCTTACCACTTGATAGGCTATTGGTAAACAATAGTATCTCTAACCATTGAGGCTGCTCCTCCAGCTGTAGTTGTACCTCCTGTGGAAATTGTTCTATGGGGTTCTGATTAAGATATGTCACAATCTCTGCTGAATTTCTTTGTGGAGCTTCATAATAAAGCTTTTGATAATAAGAATGAAAAACCGTTCGGATTCCCACTGAGTCTGATATTAATCCCTTGTCAGGATCTTCAATCTCCGAAATTAGATTCCGGGTTGCCCTTTGTCTCGCTCTAATAGCAAGATGATGACCGACTCGCTCGCTACATTCGTAAGCTCCCTCTTGCCAAGCGGGGAGTTTGTCGGCCGTATCTTTAGCTATTATTTCCATGATTGCCGATTTAGCAGCCATAATCCTTGCTTGTGCTTCCCTGTGTTTACCTTCGTTTAAACTAAACTGATCAGCTCTTCTTCAGCAGCTGCTAGCCTCGCTAATCGCTCATTTATTGCCGCTTGTTTTTTTCTTATTCATTATGACAGAAAATCTAAGTGTTTCCTCTCGTATTCCTGCCTTGAGTGGATCCCAAACAATATCAATTCTAGCGCTTCCCATATTTTCTTTCAGAAATTGAGGTATCCACCCCTTCATGTAATCACGGTATTCTTTGTTAAAAAGAAGCGCCCGCTCAAAGTTCCATGTAAAAGAAGCACCACTTTTAAACCCTCCCACCTTAATCTCTACTATTAACGGGTTATGGTCTGCCAATATACGAGGAGTTTTTTCTATTCTGCAATCCTGCAGTAGGGAGTGGGATACTAAGATATAATCTGTTCTTACATGTTTGCTGTAAGGATGAGAAAAATAAGTGAAACCAGGATTTGTAGGATTCTGCCGGTTCCAAAGATCCATAAGCACATGTTCCTGACATAATGACCTTAATGTCCTAAACACCTTTGGTTTACGGCCCCTGTATATCCAACCTGGCTCCTGTCTCAGATTCTTATCGGCAGGCAAGTTTCTATTAAAATCCCCTCAGATTATTACCAGGAGTGGCCAATTAGCTAATTCATTATTGATATGATGGAATACCGTTGGGTCATCGACATTACTACCGTGGAGCAAATAGTAAGTGGATCCTATGACATAGAGTGATTGCCCATCTCCCTAGCTGATCAGCTATGGTGCGACTAAATTGTAACGTGAAGTTAGATGCCAAGATTGCGACCCCACGTGTGCGAGAGTTCTGCGTTGTGGCCCCCACAAATACATACCCAAGTGTCGCTAAAAGGTATTTCTGTGAATTTTCAATGAGCGTTTCCTGCATGAGTCCTGCTGCTGTATTCCGTCTATTTTTAGGATCATTGAGACCGCAAATATTCATTGTGGCGATTCGTATTTTACTCATTTATACTTAATAGTGCTTGTCCCATCTTGTAAAGCAAAAGTTTTCAGGCTATGATCTCCCTTCTAGTACAACAACCCCCCCTGCCCTCCCACCCACCCAGTGCTCCCCCTCTACCCTGCGACTCCCCCCACCCACCACCTATACTAGAGGTTACTTGGCCTAGCCAGGGCCAGGAGGATGGCATCTGAGGGACAAAAGACCCTGTGCTACCACGGATCTACCCCACCCCAATTTACCCCTCAGTGACAACACAAAAACGGATTTTTCAACATTGCATGCATTTTAAGTATAGCAATTTCGAGCTTAAAAAAAAAAGAAAAGATAAGTAAATATAAGATTAGAATGCTAATAGTGCTCAGATAAAAGTCTTGTGGCATCATAAATGCATTTCGTCCCAGCTAGTTATATTTAGAGCATTTCCGGGTAGTCTGTCACTGCTTGTTCCCAGCTCTATCAACAATTTCCTGTAAATAAACTTTGGCCTGGATCTCGGAGACAAAACTGCGAGTGGTCCCCTTATAAACCATTTTTAGCCTTGCTGGGTTCTGCAAGTATACATTGGCTCCAAGCTGTTGGAAGGGAGTGAAGAGTTGCCTCAGCCTCCATCTCCGCTCGACTGTTGCATGGGCAAAGTAAGGTCTTGTGAAGAAAGAGATCAAATCAAATGTCCTTTTATTCATAGGTACAGCCAAGTCATACAGTGCCTGGTGTAGGAGAAAGTTGCTGAGATGTAGCAGAGGCACGTTTGGAGGGAGTTAACAGGAACCTGTGTGCCCGCTGAATTTCTTTGTCCCAGTCCCAAGTGTGTAATTCTGGGAGGGCTCCCTAGAAGAGCGTGATCATGTAGCCCCTAGGATCATTCCCTTGCGCACCTCCCGGAATGCCTAGAAAGCGTAGATCATTGCGCCGCTGCCCGTTTTCTTGCTCCTCCATCTTCCATATGAGGTCCTTAACTATGCCCTCATGTTCATCTCCTTGAGTTTTCAGTGCGGCTACGTCCTTCTCTAGGATTTCTGTCCGTATTTCAATGGAAGCCATCCGATCTGCAATCTCTGCGCAGGTTCTGCCAACCTTCCTCACGGTCCCTTGTAATTTTTTGGCGGATAGACGTGATCTGCGGATGTCAGATTTGGCTTCATCCTGGAAACTCTTGATGGTCTGTAAAACTGTTATCAGTGCAGGCTCAGACTTTGCCCCATCTTCCCCTCCTCTGTTACCGCCATTATAGCCTGTGTAGGAGAGTAGGGTCTGCTATCCTATGGTCACCCCAAATTTTTGCTTTTTGCTTCACTGGTTTTTGACATATTGAGGCTGTGGGCCTGCCAATCAGACCCCCAGCCTGCTGTTCTCTCTACTAAATTAAAACTATGCACCCTAGGTGCATAACCAATTGGAAGTGGATCACCCTGTCAGCCCCTGTACCAGTGTACACTAGGTACCCAGGGCATTGGTGTACCCAAGGCCTGCCAAGGGCTGCAGCATGTATTATGCCACCCCAGGCTTGGCCTAACAATTTGACACAACTGGCTGATCACTCAGCTGGGGTAAGTTGGTGTAATCACCTCTTACTTAGGTGTAGTATACCTATACCTAACCTTAAATGGGACACCTGGTAACCTATAAGTCACTCCTATGGCAGGCCTTAACAATCCTGAAGGCAGAGTGCTTGGTTCCATGTGAGATGGTGCTCTGGCATGAGCTGAGCCTGTCTGCAGTGGTCGGAACAACTTCCTTCGACTGTTTCCAGATATCGTCATACCATATACTCTTAAGTGCATTATGAACCTCGCGGTTAAATGCTATCTTTGGTTTGGCTTTATCAAAACATGTCGAGTAAGGTGTCATACGAATTGGAATACTAACCCCTCGCCAATTCTGGCGACGGGGTTAGCATTCCACCCTTCTAGAGGGACACGACATGTACAGTACCTGAAACCCGGGTAAAATCAGACATAGCCTCAGCTCCACAAAATGGATGCTGCCACCACAGACACAAGTCTGCCCTCCTGCTGCTGGGAGTCCTTCCAGCTTGGGAGGTGTGTGTGAGAAGTTGGCCTGATATGTAGTGCTCACTATTCTAGTGATCACTGTGTATCATTCCAAACGACCCTTATTGATGATTGGTTGTAAGTCAACCTTTTAGACCAGCTATCCTAGTAGCGTGGATACGAGCAGTCTTAGGCTAAACTCTAGAGGGCGTGTTAAGCCGGCTGTTTACCATCACATATACCCCTTGAACACCAAGTGAAAGGACACCACACAAGTTGTTATGAAAATAAAAGGATATTTATTTATAACAAGACTACCCTGGCTCTTTATGAGTCAGGGAGCTAAGCACACTACAAAACTCTTAGGAAAATACTTCAGTTGCACAATTTACACAAATGCCCGAGGGGCACGAGAAACCATCTACACTAACAGTGAAATGCGAATGGTTAGAGTCTGGAGGTACTGATTCCGGAGTGTTCCGATCAGTGGGACTAAACGAAAAAGGAACTGGACACTTGTAGAGCGAACCTGCGATGGAGCACCGAGATGCTCGATTTACCTAGCCCGGAGGCTGCGGCTGCGTGAAGTTCGGCAAGATGTCGGGAGTCCTCGTGTAGTCTCAGGAGCCTGAAAGAAGAAGTTGCTGGCAGGCGACCAGTGACGATGTTCAGGGCGATCCAAGCCTGGATCGGTGGTGAAGGAAAACCTGAAAGCAGAGGGGACTCAGTTCTCAACCGCTAACCAGCGATCGTGTGGGTACCAGGAGGGTACCGGCTGAAGTCACCTCGACCAGGTGAGTGGGTGACGTCGGACTCGGCTGTTCCTCGGACCAGGAGGCGCGGCGGCGACCAGGATGGAGGGCGAGCTGTCCCACGAAGGCGTCTGCTGTCGATGATGCTGGGCCCAGGAAGGGGCAGCGGACCTTGGCAGTGGCAACCCAAGCGGGGGAGTCAAGATGGCGTCGGGAGTGGACCAGGAGGGTCCGGGGTACTCCTCTGTTGAAGGGGAGCAAGAGCCAGTCTGGAGCAACCAGACCGGGGATGCAAAATAATCTTGGAGCGTCGTGAAGAGGGCCACAAGCCGGTCGGCAAGTGGTCGGACAACGCGGTGAACAGCAAGGAGCGGAAGGGCCCCCCACGCAGATCTCGTGGATGCTGGGGAGACAGACTTCGAAGCTGGAGCTGCTCAGGGTTTAGGGCTTCTCAAACCCTAGGTGCACTCACTCGAGGGTCCCTCGGTGGGCGTGCTAGATAAGCGTTGTGCAGGTTCTGAAGATAGCCGGTCCCGCAGGTCTCGTCACACCTACGACTCTCAGCTGGGCTGATGAGGCAGGTAAAAGGTCAGAGATGGCAGGGTACTCGGGTCTCGTCGAGCTGGGCAGTCTTGATCCGTAGGAGAGACTTACAGCAAACCGCAAGCGCTTAGTTGGTGCCTGCTGGTGCAGGGTGGCTACTCCTTAGCCACAAGGGAGAGTCTTCAGAAATAGTCAAGAGTTCCTTTCGTGGAAAGTGGTTCGTGATTCGGAGGTATCCGATTATCTGATTATCCAATTTGGGAAGGGGACTCGCTCCTACCTTTATTCTAAGAAAAAGGGGTTGGCCCGTGACTAGGTTCTACCTATGGGTGGAGCCAGGAGGGGGGTAGTTACACCCCTATCCTTTGTCCGGCTTCGCGCCAGCTCAGGGGCTGGTGTGCCCCCGAAACTGGTTTGAGCCGGGCTATGCACAGTGAGCACCGGGGTGCCACTGGCAATCACCTTCCTTTCAGCCCTGCCTACCTGGAATACACAAACCCTGTCTGGGATGGTGCTAACACCGCCCTCGACAGGAAACCCTTTGTCCAAACTCCCTTCGCTGGAAGGTCCCCCAGCAGCAGGAGGTCAGACTTGTGTCTGGTGGCAGCATCCATTTTGTGATGCTGAGGCTTGAGTCAACTTTAACCGGGGTTCAGGGTTACTTCCATGTCGTGCCCCTCTAGAAGGGGGGAATGCTAACCCCGTCGCCAGAACTAGCGAGGGGTTCGTATTCCAATTCGTATGACACCTTACGCGACATGTGTAGGTGATGCGATGCCAAAGTTAGCAAATAGTTGGCCCGCGTCACCATGGAACGGCTATTAGGACTTGGTTCCGCAAGCCGTCGACGGGCTCGGCTCGCGCCAGAGCACCATCCCACATGACTCCCCGCACTCTGCCTTCAGGATTGATAAGGCCTGCCATAGGAGTGACTGATAGGAATCCATGTGTCCATTTTAGGGTTAGGTGTAGGAATACTACACCTACAGCAACGGGTGATTACACCACGTGGCCCCAGCTGTCGTGCAGCCAGTTGTGTCAGATTTGGGCGGCCATTCCAGGAGTGGCATAATACATGCTGCAGCCCCTGGTAGGCCCTGGGTACACCGATGCCCTGGATACCTGTGGTATGCTGAGACAGGGACTGACAAGGCGGCCCAGTTCCAATTAGTGGATGCACCTAACGTACATGTGTGTTAATTTCGAGAGAGAACAGCTAGGCTGTGGGTCTGATTGGCAGGCCCACAGCCGGAGAAAGTCGTAAACCAATGAAGCAAAAGCAAAAAATCTGGGTGATCATAGGATTGCAGACCCTACTCTCCTACATGACCCCCCCCCAAACTTTGGGACAATAAGCTAACCTTGACCAGGTGAGTCTTCTTGCTCTAAGTGGAAATACCTGGAGAGCCCATCTGCATTGCCATGATCAGTGCCAGGTCTATGCTCCACTGTGAAGTCCATCCCCTGTAGGGAAATGGACCACCTAAGTAGTTTGGGGTTTTCACCCTTCATTTGATTTAGCCACAAGAGGGGCTTATGGTCGGTCTGAATCTTGAAGTGAGTGCCAAACAAGTATGGCCTCAACTTCTTCAGGGCCCAAACCACAGCAAAGGCCTCCCTCTCAATAGCTGACCAATTCTTCTCTCTGGGGGTCAGCCTCCTGCTAATAAAAGCTATGGGCTGGTCATGACCATCAAAATTCAGTTGCGATAGAACAGCTCCCACACCCAGCTCCGAAGCGTCTGTTTGGACAATGAATGGTTTGGAGTAGTCTGGACTCTTTAGGATAGGTGCTGTGCACATGGCCTGCTTTAGGTCATCGAATGCCTTCTGACAGCTTGCTGTCCACTGAACTTTTTTTGGCATCTTTTTACTTGTCAGGTCGTTTAGCGGGGTCACAATGGATCCATAATTTCTGACAAATTTCCGGTAATAACCAGTCAGGCCCAAGAAAGCTCGAACCTGAGTCTGGGTGGTTGGAGGAGCCCAGTCCTGTATGGCCTGTATTTTGCTCTCCAACGGTTGAACCTGACCCCCTCCTACAAGGTGGCCTAGGTATACAACCTGTGTCTGCCCTATCTGGCACTTGGTGGCCTTGATAGTGAGGCCTGCCTTCTGCAGGGCCTCTAACACTTTCCTCAGGTGGACCAGGTGATCCTCCCAGGTGGAGCTAAAGACAGCGATATCGTCCAGATACGCCGCACAGAAGTCGTCCAACCCAGTGAGAACTCGATTCACCAGCCTTTGGAAGGTGGCAGGTGCATTTTTCAAACCAAAGGGCATTACCACGAACTGATAATGCCCACCCGGGGTAGAAAATGCTGTTTTGGGCTTGGCCTCCTCAGCTAACCTGATTTGCCAATTCCCAGCTGTCAGGTCAAACGTACTTAAGTAGTTGGCCGAGGCCAACCGGTCGATAAGTTCGTCTGCTCTTGGTATCGGGTGGGCGTCAGTCTTAGTGACTGCATTGAGACCTCTGTAGTCCACGCAAAACCTCATCTCTTTCTTACCGCCCTGGGTGTGAGGTTTCGGCACGAGCACTACGGGACTAGCCCAGGGGCTGTCCGAGGGTTCAATGACTCCCAGCTCCAACATTTTCTGCACCTCGGTCTTGATGCAGTCTCTGACGTGATCAGGTTGCCGATAGATTTTACTCTTTACGGGTAGACTGTCCCCAGTGTCGACCTCATGGGTACACCAATTGGTCTGACTGGGTGTCAGAGAGAACATATGTCGAAAGGATTGAAGAACCTGTTTACAATCCTTTTGTTGATGTCCAGAGAGGCTGCCACAAAAGACAACACCATCTACTGATCCATCGTCAGGGTTCTGAGAGAGCAGGTCCGGGAGAGGGTCACTCTCCTCCTCCTGTCCCTCATCTGTGGCCATGAGCAAGCCCATGCCCTCCCTGTCGACATATGCCTTGAGCCTGTTTACATGGAGCACCCTGTGGGGGCTCCGGGGAGTTCCCAGGTCTACCAGGTAGGTGACCTCTCCCTTTTGCTCAATGATCGTGTGGGGCCCAGACCATTTGTCTTTGAGTGCTGCTGGGGCCACTGGCTCCAGCACCCACACCTTCTGTCCAGGCTGGTACACAGTCAGGACAGCCTTTTGGTCGTGCCAAGCTTTCTGTAATTCTTGGCTCGCCTCAAGGTTTTTAGACGCCTTTTCCATGTACTCCGCCATCCGCGAGCGGAGACCGAGCACATAGTCCACAATGTTTGATGCCGGCTTTCTGAGAGGTCTCTCCCATCCTTCCTTTACCAAACAAAGGGGTCCCCTTACAGGATGTCCGAACAGAAGCTCAAAAGGGCTGTAGCCAACCCCCTTCTGCGGGACCTCTCTGTAGGCGAACAAGAGGCAGGGTATCAGGACATCCCATCTCCGCCGAAGCTTTTCAGGTAGTCCGTGAATCATCCCTTTTAGGGTCCTGTTGAATCTCTCAACAAGCCCATTGCATTGTGGGTGATAGGGTGTGGTGAATTTGTAATTGACACCACATTCCTTCCACATAGCAGTCAGATATCCCGACATGAAGTTTGCACCTCTGTCTGAGACGACCTCCTTAGGGAAGCCCACTCTGGAGAACACTCCAAGTAGGGCCCGTGCCACCACAGGGGCTGTAGTGGTCCTAAGGGGAATAGCTTCAGGATACCTGGTGGCGTGGTCCACCACCACCAGTATAAACTTGTGCCCTGATGCTGTCTGGGGTTCCATTGGTCCGACAATGTCGATCCCCACTCGCTCAAAGGGTACCCCCACCACTGGTAGTGGTATGAGGGGGGCCTTTGTCGTGCCACCTGACTTACCACTGGCTTGGCAAGTGACACAGGAGCGGCAAAACTCCTTCGTATCTTCGGACATGTGGGGCCAGTGAAAGTGTGGAACAATTCGGTCCCAAGTCTTATTCTGGCCTAAGTGACCTGCAAGGGGAATCTCGTGGGCCAAGGTGAGAAGGAAACCTCTCAGAGACAAGGGGATGACCAGCCTCCTGGTCGCACCAGGTTTGGGGTCTCTTGCCTCAGAGTACAGGAGTCCATCGTCCCAGTACACTTTGTGGGTACCTGTGGCGTTCCCTGCAGCCTCAGCAGCGGCCTGCTGTCTGAGGGGTTCAAGTGAGGGGCAGTCTAACTGTGCCTTCCCCAGGTCTTCCCTGGAGGGTCCCCCTGAGCCCAGAAACTCAACCTGACCAGGTTCAAGCTCTTGCGGCTCAGTTTCCCTCAGTTCCTTAAGGTCAGCCTCCTCGGAGACTTGATCCACGACCTGGGGCAAGGGGGAAGGCGAAGCCTTACCCTTACTGCTCCTTTTCTTGGAAGGTGTCTGGTCCGTTCTTCCAGGATCCAGCACCTGTTCAGTGGGGCATCTTTTGGCCTGTGACCTGGTCACAGCAAGGACATGTGCTGGCAAGCCTAACATCTCCATGTGAGTCCTCTGCTCCACTTCTGACCATTGTGACGTTTCCAAATCATTGCCCAACAGACATTCTACGGGGAGGTCTGAACTAACCACAACCTTTTTCGGGCCACTTACCCCTCCCCAGGAGAAATCAACAACTGCCATACTGTGATTGGTAGTGACGTTGCTGGCATTGGTCACTAGGTAACTGGTACCTAGCATGATCTGTCCAGGGTCCACGAAGTTAGGCGTCACCATGGTGACACTGGCACACGTGTCCCTGTAGGCCTGAGCCACTTTTCCATTGATCAAAGGTGTCTGTCTGTATTTGCCCAAAGTATTGGGACTGGCATCAGGGGACATATCCATATCCCCTGTACAGACAAGGACGGCCTGAGTGAGCGTGCCGACTAAGTCGTCACTCCCCTCGGTTCCCAAGGTTAACCCAACTAATGCCTTGGGAGGCGCACTACCACTGCTGACTGTACTAGGGGGCGCAGGTGCCTTAGGGGCTGCAGTGGTAGGAGTTTGCCCTCCTTTCTTGGTGCACTCACTAAACCAGTGAGTCTTACTTTTACAGTATTGGCACCACCTTTTTGACTGGCCTTCTTGAGTCTTCTTCTTCTGTGAAGCCTGACCCCCACCCTCTTTGGTTTGTTGGGGACCTGTCGAAGACTTCTGGTCATTTTGTTCGTTTTTGTTACCCTTTTGGTCTGCTTTCTTCTGACCACCCTGGTTCTGGTTCTGGTTCTGCTTGACCCTTGTTCTGACCCATCTGTCTGCCTTCTTTCCCAATTCTTGGGGAGAGGTCAGATCCGAGTCGACAAGGTGCTGATGCAACAATTGGTTCTGACAGTTGTTTAAAATCTGTTCTCGCATGATAAGATTGTACAATCCTGTGTAATCAGTAACCTTGCTACCCAGCAACCAGCCTTCCAAAGCCTTAGTGGCACAATCAACAAAGTCAGTCCAATCCTGAGACTGAATTTTCTGGGTGTCCCGGAACAGCACCCGGTACTGTTCCGTGGTTAAGCCGAACCCATCAATCAGTGTGTTCTTCAGGACTTGGTAGTTGTTAGCATCCTCAGCTCTAGTAGTGAGGAGCTTGTCCCTTCCTTTACCTTCAAAGGAAAGCCACAGTATAGCTGCCCACTGACTTGGGGGGACGCACTGGACAGTGCAGGCCCTCTCCAAGGCAGTTATCCACTTGTGGATGTCGTCCCCTTGTTTAAAGGGGGGCACTATTTTACTCAGGTGTCTAGTGTCTATACCCCTGTCTTTCTCTCTATTGAGACTGCTGCCACCAGTGGGATCTAACCCACTCAATTTCTGTTCTCGGGCCAAGGCAAGTCTTTCTTTGGCGAGGGCAAGTTCTTCCCGCTCGATCCTCAGATTGACTTCCCTCATCTTCGCTTCATGCTCCCTTCTCTGAGGGGACGTCATTCCTCTCTGAGAAGATGCCTGAGAGACATGTGTATGAACCGATCTGCCGGAGCCTCTGGAGAGAGACCTAGCTCGTCCGTTCCCAAGGTTAAGCCTGCTTGAGCGTGGGCCCGGGGCTCCCCCAGTTCCATTCTCATGCCTGCTTAAGTTGGTCCTAGTAAGCCTGCTGACTACCACTGGACCTTTGTCTGCCTCGTCTCCCGATAACTCGTCCTCGTCCTCCTCGTCCGTGTGGAGGTCGAGGTCGGGGTCACCGAGGGTTCCCTCTAAGGGAGGCATGTTCCCATCTGCACTGGGGGGACCTGTGTTAGAGGACCTCCTAGCATCGTACGCCTCTAAGAGACCTATCAGAATTGCGATGGTAGGGTTAGAACCCTGGTTTAGCTTCCTGGAGGCACATAGTTGTCGCATCTCCTTGAAGCTAAGGGTTGCATATCGTGACACGACCTGTGGAGGGTCACTGACCACTAAGGGAGTCTGCGAAGACTCTCCGTGGATCGACATGCTTTTCTAGTGAGGTGTAAGTGTTGCACCTACCTACACTATGGGTTTACCTACTGATCCCTTGCTAGGAGTTGTAGTCAGGGTGTGCTAAGCCCTGTTACACTACAACAGCCGGTTCAGTAGAACTCGGAGTATTCTAAGTTAAGTTATATGTACCTGGGTACTTATGTGATCTTTCACTGCGATATTCTTAGGATACGTGTGTGGTAAAACAACAGCAAGCTCAAATCCCAACCGCTGCTCACCAATGTGAGAAGTTGGCCTGATATGTAGTGCTCACTATTCTAGTGATCACTGTGTATCATTCCAAACGACCCTTATTGATGATTGGTTGTAAGTCAACCTTTTAGACCAGCTATCCTAGTAGCGTGGATACGAGCAGTCTTAGGCTAAACTCTAGAGGGCGTGTTAAGCCGGCTGTTTACCATCACATATACCCCTTGAACACCAAGTGAAAGGACACCACACAAGTTGTTATGAAAATAAAAGGATATTTATTTATAACAAGACTACCCTGGCTCTTTATGAGTCAGGGAGCTAAGCACACTACAAAACTCTTAGGAAAATACTTCAGTTGCACAATTTACACAAATGCCCGAGGGGCACGAGAAACCATCTACACTAACAGTGAAATGCGAATGGTTAGAGTCTGGAGGTACTGATTCCGGAGTGTTCCGATCAGTGGGACTAAACGAAAAAGGAACTGGACACTTGTAGAGCGAACCTGCGATGGAGCACCGAGATGCTCGATTTACCTAGCCCGGAGGCTGCGGCTGCGTGAAGTTCGGCAAGATGTCGGGAGTCCTCGTGTAGTCTCAGGAGCCTGAAAGAAGAAGTTGCTGGCAGGCGACCAGTGACGATGTTCAGGGCGATCCAAGCCTGGATCGGTGGTGAAGGAAAACCTGAAAGCAGAGGGGACTCAGTTCTCAACCGCTAACCAGCGATCGTGTGGGTACCAGGAGGGTACCGGCTGAAGTCACCTCGACCAGGTGAGTGGGTGACGTCGGACTCGGCTGTTCCTCGGACCAGGAGGCGCGGCGGCGACCAGGATGGAGGGCGAGCTGTCCCACGAAGGCGTCTGCTGTCGATGATGCTGGGCCCAGGAAGGGGCAGCGGACCTTGGCAGTGGCAACCCAAGCGGGGGAGTCAAGATGGCGTCGGGAGTGGACCAGGAGGGTCCGGGGTACTCCTCTGTTGAAGGGGAGCAAGAGCCAGTCTGGAGCAACCAGACCGGGGATGCAAAATAATCTTGGAGCGTCGTGAAGAGGGCCACAAGCCGGTCGGCAAGTGGTCGGACAACGCGGTGAACAGCAAGGAGCGGAAGGGCCCCCCACGCAGATCTCGTGGATGCTGGGGAGACAGACTTCGAAGCTGGAGCTGCTCAGGGTTTAGGGCTTCTCAAACCCTAGGTGCACTCACTCGAGGGTCCCTCGGTGGGCGTGCTAGATAAGCGTCGTGCAGGTTCTGAAGATAGCCGGTCCCGCAGGTCTCGTCACACCTACGACTCTCAGCTGGGCTGATGAGGCAGGTAAAAGGTCAGAGATGGCAGGGTACTCGGGTCTCGTCGAGCTGGGCAGTCTTGATCCGTAGGAGAGACTTACAGCAAACCGCAAGCGCTTAGTTGGTGCCTGCTGGTGCAGGGTGGCTACTCCTTAGCCACAAGGGAGAGTCTTCAGAAATAGTCAAGAGTTCCTTTCGTGGAAAGTGGTTCGTGATTCGGAGGTATCCGATTATCTGATTATCCAATTTGGGAAGGGGACTCGCTCCTACCTTTATTCTAAGAAAAAGGGGTTGGCCCGTGACTAGGTTCTACCTATGGGTGGAGCCAGGAGGGGGGTAGTTACACCCCTATCCTTTGTCCGGCTTCGCGCCAGCTCAGGGGCTGGTGTGCCCCCGAAACTGGTTTGAGCCGGGCTATGCACAGTGAGCACCGGGGTGCCACTGGCAATCACCTTCCTTTCAGCCCTGCCTACCTGGAATACACAAACCCTGTCTGGGATGGTGCTAACACCGCCCTCGACAGGAAACCCTTTGTCCAAACTCCCTTCGCTGGAAGGTCCCCCAGCAGCAGGAGGTCAGACTTGTGTCTGGTGGCAGCATCCATTTTGTGATGCTGAGGCTTGAGTCAACTTTAACCGGGGTTCAGGGTTACTTCCATGTCGTGCCCCTCTAGAAGGGGGGAATGCTAACCCCGTCGCCAGAACTAGCGAAGGGTTCGTATTCCAATTCGTATGACACCTTACGCGACATGTGTAGGTGATGCGATGCCAAAGTTAGCAAATAGTTGGCCCGCGTCACCATGGAACGGCTATTAGGACTTGGTTCCGCAAGCCGTCGACGGGCTCGGCTCGCGCCAGAGCACCATCCCACATGACTCCCCGCACTCTGCCTTCAGGATTGATAAGGCCTGCCATAGGAGTGACTGATAGGAATCCATGTGTCCATTTTAGGGTTAGGTGTAGGAATACTACACCTACAGCAACGGGTGATTACACCACGTGGCCCCAGCTGTCGTGCAGCCAGTTGTGTCAGATTTGGGCGGCCATTCCAGGAGTGGCATAATACATGCTGCAGCCCCTGGTAGGCCCTGGGTACACCGATGCCCTGGATACCTGTGGTATGCTGAGACAGGGACTGACAAGGCGGCCCAGTTCCAATTAGTGGATGCACCTAACGTACATGTGTGTTAATTTCGAGAGAGAACAGCTAGGCTGTGGGTCTGATTGGCAGGCCCACAGCCGGAGAAAGTCGTAAACCAATGAAGCAAAAGCAAAAAATCTGGGTGATCATAGGATTGCAGACCCTACTCTCCTACAGTGTGGACAAAGGGTTTCCTGCCAGGGGAGGTGCAGCACCACCCCAGACAGGATTTTGTGTATTGGTCAGGTAGGGCTTGAAAGAAACCAGACATGCCTGTGGCTCACAAGGAGCCTCGGTGCATATGCCAGTTCAAACCGGTCCTGGGGCACACCAGTCCCGGGCCTGGGGCGATCTGGACAAAGGATTGGGGGTGTAACCACCCCCCTTCCTGGTCCCACCCATAGAGAGGGACCTAGCAGGTAGTCCGGCCCCTAGAATCCGCTTAAAGGTAGGAGCTGTGTCCTAAGACTTCAGACATCCTGGAACCAACTTAAAACTAAGAAGAAGACGGGAACTTCGACGCTCTGCTGCACAGAGGACTGAAGCCAATCTCCCCTGTGGTCAGGGAGTGACCACCTTGCTAACGCAAGCACCATCCAGCGAATCAACGTCTGCTTTGCCGCCGCCTCCCGCCGGAGCCCGAGCCCAGAGACTGACAAGACCTGGACCTCCAGACCTCTCACCGCCCGATCCACAGTCCCTGCAACGAGGAGACCCGTGGAGGCACCGAGACACGTGGAGCCAGCCATCTTGAAACGACTACGACAAGCTGACCAGTGCAACGACCGAGGCTCCCTCCAAGTTGTGCTTTGGGTCCTGAGAAGCCCAACCCTCGAGCAGCATCTGCACCAAAGGTGAGCCCTCCAGCATCTCCACGATCTGCGTGGGGCCCTTCTGCATTTTGCCACTCGACGCGCCTAACCGGTTGCTGGCCCGCTGGCTAGTGGCCATCTTGGCGACGAAATCTACAACAAACACCGCTGGTCTGGTTGCTCCAGACTGGCCCTTGCTCCCCTCCAAAGGAGCAGTTCCTCTGACCTTGCTGGTCAGAACCATCAGCTTAAACTCCTTGCCTACAACAATTGCTTTTGCCAAGGCTTGTTTGCTTCGATCAAGTCGCCGACACCGCCGACAGCGAGAGCCGGCGTGGGACAGCTCGTGACTCGACTCCTGGACGTCGTCGACCTTCAGGGACCACGTGGCTGCAGAGTCAAGCTACACCTTCCTTCCTGTTTGCACCCGACATCGCCTGGTACCCACCTGGTGCCACGCTGGTCACTGGCTAGTGACTGTGAACACTGTCCCCTCTGCTTACAGGTCTTCAACATCTCCGATCCACTCTTGGATCCACTGCATCTCTTCCCGACCGACCGCCTGCAGCACTTTTGTCTACAGGCCCCACGGAACCGATAGAAGAAACCCGACGCACTTCGAGGCCTATGCACCCGCTTCCTGTGGGTGAGGTAAAGCTGGCACTCCTGTGCCCAAGTGTAGTATTACATCTCTAGTGCCTGTGTTCCAAATCTTAAGTTCCTAGGTCATCCGGAAGATTCCTTTTGCAGTAACTTTGTACTTTTTACGCACCCATTGAAACCTATGGGAGCACGCGTGTGACTATTTGCTCTGCACACGCCACCCGTGGACCTCCTGGTCACTAACTGACGTTAGCTCCTTGTAGGCCCAGCGATTCTAGAGGCCCTAGGCCTTTTCCCTTTTCTGTTCGTGGTACTTATACCACTATTTTAGTATATGGTTCGAGTGGCCACCAGGGCCTATCCATATAAAGTGCAACTTCTGTGTATTCTGTGATAATCTTGTTTGACGATTTGTGCTCCTGTGCTCATAAAGAGACTAGGGGTTACTTTGAGAAATAAATACATATATATTTTGAATATATATCTGTGTGGTGTCCTTTCATTGGTATAAAAGGGGGTTACTATTGGTAAAACAGCTTGCTTAACACGCTTCACGAGTTTAGCCTCAAAGACTGCTTAGCCTACGCTACCACTAGGGCAGCTAGTCCAAAAAGGTTGACTTACAACCACACCATAAGGGTTGCTTGGCATGGTACAAGGTGGTCACTAGAACTAGTGAACAGCATATACCAGGCCAACTTCTCACATTGGTGGCAGCGGTGGGATTTGAGCTTGCTGTGTTTTACCATTGTAATCTCTTGGTTACCAATTGAAAGATCACATAGGTACCTGTAGGTACATATAAAACAAGATTAGATATACTTAAGTTCTACTGAACTTAGTTGTTGTAGAGCAAAGGGAGTAGCACACCCTGACTACAACTACTAGATAGGTTTAGTAGGTAAACCCAAGTGTAGGTAGATTGCAACACATCCACCCACACTTAAGAGCAATGGCTGGGGCAGAGGGGTCCACTGTACCCATCTCTGTTGAGAGTGACCCCCCGAGGGCACCATCCATCTTTGCTACCCTTAATCAGAATGAGCTCAGGCAGTTGGCAACTCTTAGAGGCCTTAAACAGCCCAAGAACCCTACCTCTGCTGTGCTCAGAGCACTCTTGCAAGATGATGAGAATCAAAGAGAGCTCAAGAGAGCTTCCCAGTTAGCCCCCTTAGGGACAGGAACAGGAGGCCCCCCTTCTGAAGATGCCACTGAGGTACCCCTTTCCAATAGCCATCCCTTAGATGAAAACCATACTACAGAGGAGGAAAGTGAGGGGGATACAGACAGTGGTGAGGATGAAGGGAGAACTAGCCCAGTGCCAAGTGTTATACTTGGCCCAGCTAAACCAAGGCTATTGGGGACTGACAGTGGGTTCACCCCACTGGATCTCCCCAGTGGACTTAACACAGGGCTTGGAAGGCAAAGGAATCGCTCAGGTGACTCCAATGCTTCCCATGGCTCTAGAGGCTCTCAAGGTCACTCCAGGAGAAGGATGACCACCCCTCAGAGGAGGGAACATGAGGCCAAGATGCAAGAAGCCCAGCTGAGGATCAGGAAGCAGGAGCTAGAAGTAGCCCTGATGGAAGAGAAACTGAGCAAGGCTAGACAGCATAAAGAGAGTGGGTCTATACCCACTGGTGGCAGCATTGTCCCTAAGGACAAAGATAGGGTTTTCGATAATAGAAACCTGTCTAAGGTTGTGCCCCCCTACAAAAGTGGGGATGACATCCACAAGTGGATAACTGCTCTTGAGAGAGCCTGCAAAGTACAGCAGGTTCCTGAAGACCAGTGGGCAGCAATCCTCTGGCTCTCCTTTGAGGGAAGAGGCATAGACAGACTCCTCACTGTTAGAGAAGAGGATGTCAGAAACTACAGAGTCCTGAAGAGTGTTCTAGTTGATGGGTTAGGCTTAACCACTGAGCAGTACAGGTTAATGTTCAGAGACACCCAAAAGACACAGACTCAGGACTGGTCTGAATACATTGAATGTGCCACTAAGGCTTTGGAGGGTTGGTTGCTGGGAAGTAAGGTATCTGATTTTACAGGATTGTATAATTTGATGATGAGAGAACAGATTTTAAATAACTGTCAAAACCAGCAACTGCATCAACACTTGGTTGACTCTGATCTGACCTCTCCCCAAGAATTGGGAAAGAAGGCAGACAAATGGGTCAGAACCAGGGTTAAGCAAAATAACCAGAACCAGGGCCAAGGGGGTGATCAGAAGAAAGCAGACCAAAAGGGTGGAGATCAGAAACCTAAAGACCAGAAGTCTTCAACAGGGCCCCAAACTACTGCTAAGGAGGGTGGGTCCCAACAGTCCAAAAAGAAGAAAGAAGGTCAAAAGAAACCCTGGTGCAATCATTGTAAAAATACAACTCACTGGACTAGTGATTGCAGAAAGGGTGGAGCCCCCAACACTGTTGCCCCTAAGGCACCTGCTCCCAGTACTACTGTTAGCAGTGTTGGTCCCCAGACAAAGGGTGTAGTGGGAATCACTATGGGAACTGAAGGAGATTCTGACTTAGCCAGAACCCTGACACAGGCAGTCCTGATCTGTGATGGGGACATTGATTTGTCCCTGACTGTGAGCCCCAGTAACCTGGGCAAGTACAGACAGACTCCTTTAATTAATAACAAAGTGGCTCAAGCCTACAGGGACACATGTGCCAGTGTCACTATGGTGACACCAGGCTTTGTGGACCCTGGACAGTACATACCAGGTGAGAACTACCTGGTGACCAATGCCAGCAATGCCACTACTTCACATAGTGTGGCAGTTGTTAACTTCTCATGGGGAGGGGTAACTGGCCTCAAAAGGGTTGTGGTTAGTGCAGACCTCCCAGTAGAATGTTTGTTGGGCAATGACCTAGAGAGTTCTCTATGGTCAGAAGTGGAGTACAGGACTCATGCAGAGATGTTAGGTATATCATCACATGTCCTTGCTGTGACCAGGTCACAGGCCAAAAAGTGCCTCACTGAACCACAGGTCTTGGATCCTGGAACAATGGACCAAGCACCTACCAAGAAGAAAAACAGGAGGGTCAAGGCTGTGCCTTCCCCCCTGCCTCAGAGTGATGATCAGCCTTCCCAGGAAGCTGATCTAGAGGACCCTGAAGGAACTGTCCCTGAAGAGCTTGAACCTGACCAGGTTGAGTTTCTGGGGACAGGGGGACCTTCAAGGGCTGACTTGAGGCAGGCTCAGTTATCCTGTCCCTCTCTTGAACCCCTCAGACAGCTGGCTGCTGCTGAGGCTGCTGGGAATGCTCAAGGTACCCATAAAGTGTATTGGGATGAAGGGCTCCTTTATTCAGAGGCTAGAGACCCCAAGCCTGGTGCAACCAGGAGGTTGGTTATACCTCTGCAATTTAGGGGCTTCCTTCTTACCTTGGCCCATGATATTCCTTTAGCAGGACACCTAGGCCAGAACAAGACCTGGGACAGACTTGTCCCTCACTTTCACTGGCCTCATATGAATGAAGATACAAAGGAGTTTTGTCGCTCCTGTGTTACCTGCCAAGCCAGTGGCAAGTCAGGTGGCACAACAAAGGCCCCCCTGATACCACTACCTGTGGTGGGGGTTCCCTTTGAAAGAGTGGGAATAGATATAGTGGGTCCCATGGATCCTCCCACTGCATCTGGGCACAGATTTATACTGGTGGTAGTGGATCATGCCACCAGGTATCCAGAGGCAATTCCCCTTAGGACCACTACAGCTCCTGTTGTGGCCAGGGCCCTGCTGGGAGTATTCTCCAGAGTGGGGTTTCCTAAGGAGGTAGTATCTGACAGAGGTACCAACTTTATGTCAGGATACTTAACAGCTATGTGGAAGGAATGTGGTGTCAACTACAAGTTCACCACCCCTTATCACCCACAATGCAATGGGCTTGTTTAGAGATTCAACAAGACCCTAAAGGGTATGATCAAAGGATTACCTGAAAAGCTCAGGCGAAGATGGGACATCCTTCTACCCTGCCTTCTGTTTGCTTACAGAGAGGTCCCACAAAAAGGAGTTGGCTACAGCCCCTTTGAATTGTTGTTTGGGCACCCTGTGAGAGGCCCACTGTGTTTGGTGAAGGAAGGCTGGGAGTTACCTCTCAAAAAGCCTAAGCTAGACATAGTGGACTATGTACTTGGTCTCCGCTCCAGGATGGCTGAGTATATGGAGAAGGCATCCAAAAACCTTGAGGCAAGCCAGGCCTTACAGAAAGCTTGGCATGACCAAAAGGCTGTCTTGGTTGAGTTTCAGCCAGGACAGAAGGTATGGGTGTTGGAGCCAGTGGCCCCAGCAGCACTCCAAGACAAATGGTCTGGACCCCATACAATCCTGGAAAAGAAGGGAGAGGTCACCTACTTGGTCGACCTAGGAACTCCCAGGAGTCCCCACAGGGTACTCCATGTTAACAGGCTTAAAGCATATGTTGACAGGGCAGACATGGGCTTGCTCATGGCTACAGATGAGGGACAGGAGGAAGAGAGTGACCCTCTCCCAGACCTGTTGTCTCAGAACCCTGAAGATGGCTCAGTTGAAGGAGTGACCCTTGGAGGCAACCTCACTGCCCATCAGCAGACTGAATGTAGACAGGTTCTACAATCATTTTCACATATGTTTTCCTTGATACCTAGTCAAACTGACTGGTGTACCCATGTGGTGGACACTGGTGACAGTCTGCCTGTAAAGAACAAACTTTACAGACAACCTGACCACGTCAGGGACTGTATAAAGGCTGAGGTACATAAAATGCTGGAATTAGGTGTCATTGAACCCTCAGAGAGCCCCTGGGCTAGCCCAGTGGTTCTGGTCCCCAAACCTCACACCAAAGATGGCAAGAGAGAGATGAGGTTCTGTGTGGATTACAGAGGACTCAATGCTGTCACCAGGACAGATGCACACCCTATTCCAAGGGCAGATGAGCTCATAGACAAACTAGCTTCTGCAAAGTTTTTGAGCACATTTGACTTAACAGCTGGCTATTGGCAAATCAGATTAGCTGAGGAGTCTAAGGCCAAAACAGCATTCTCAACCCCAGGTGGGCACTACCAGTTTGTGGTGATGCCCTTTGGTCTGAAGAATGCACCTGCCACCTTCCAAAGGCTGGTGAACCAAGTCCTTACTGGGTTGGATGACTTTTGCGCAGCATATCTTGATGACATTGCTGTCTTTAGCTCCACCTGGGAGGATCACCTGATCCACCTGAAGAAGGCTCTTGAGGCTCTGCAAAGGGCAGGCCTCACTATCAAGGCTTCAAAGTGCCAGATAGGGCAGAGTAAGGTTGTATATTTGGGCCACCTTGTAGGTGGAGGCCAAGTTCAACCACTGGAGAGTAAGATACAATCCATCAAGGACTGGTCCCCTCCAACCACCCAGACTCAAGTTCGAGCTTTCTTGGGCTTGACTGGGTACTACAGGAAGTTTGTTAAGAACTATGGGTCCATTGTGACTCCTCTTAATGATCTGACATCCAAGAAGATGCCCAAAAAGGTTCAGTGGACAGTAAGCTGTCAAAAGGCATTTGATGACCTGAAGGAGGCCATGTGCTCTGCACCTATCCTGAAAAGTCCTGGATACTCCAAAGAGTTTATTGTCCAAACAGATGCTTCTGAGTTGGGTGTGGGAGCTGTGCTGTCACAACTTAATGTAGATGGTCAAGACCAACCCATTGCTTTTATTAGCAGAAGGTTGACCCCCAGAGAGAAGAATTGGTCAGCTATTGAGAGGGAGGCCTTTGCTGTGGTGTGGGCCCTGAAGAAGCTGAGGCCATACTTGTTTGGCACTCACTTCAAGATTCAGACCGACCATAAGCCCCTCTTGTGGCTAAATCAGATGAAGGGTGAAAACCCCAAACTGCTTAGGTGGTCCATTTCCCTACAGGGTATGGACTTTACAGTGGAGCACCGGCCAGGTACTGACCATGGGAATGCAGATGGTCTCTCCAGGTACTTCCACTTAGGACATGAAGACGAGACTGGTCAAGGCTAGTTTAATGTCCCAGCGTTTGGGGGGGGTTGTGTAGGAGAGTAGGGTCTGCTATCCTATGGTCACCCCAAATTTTTGCTTTTTGCTTCACTGGTTTTTGACATATTGAGGCTGTGGGCCTGCCAATCAGACCCCCAGCCTGCTGTTCTCTCTACTAAATTAAAACTATGCACCCTAGGTGCATAACCAATTGGAAGTGGATCACCCTGTCAGCCCCTGTACCAGTGTACACTAGGTACCCAGGGCATTGGTGTACCCAAGGCCTGCCAAGGGCTGCAGCATGTATTATGCCACCCCAGGCTTGGCCTAACAATTTGACACAACTGGCTGATCACTCAGCTGGGGTAAGTTGGTGTAATCACCTCTTACTTAGGTGTAGTATACCTATACCTAACCTTAAATGGGACACCTGGTAACCTATAAGTCACTCCTATGGCAGGCCTTAACAATCCTGAAGGCAGAGTGCTTGGTTCCATGTGAGATGGTGCTCTGGCATGAGCTGAGCCTGTCTGCAGTGGTCGGAACAACTTCCTTCTACTGTTTCCAGATATCGTCATACCATATACTCTTAAGTGCATTATGAACCTCGCGGTTAAATGCTATCTTTGGTTTGGCTTTATCAAAACATGTCGAGTAAGGTGTCATACGAATTGGAATACTAACCCCTCGCCAATTCTGGCGACGGGGTTAGCATTCCACCCTTCTAGAGGGACACGACATGTACAGTACCTGAAACCCGGGTAAAATCAGACATAGCCTCAGCTCCACAAAATGGATGCTGCCACCACAGACACAAGTCTGCCCTCCTGCTGCTGGGAGTCCTTCCAGCTTGGGAGGTGTGGACAAAGGGTTTCCTGCCAGGGGAGGTGCGTGCACCACCCCAGACAGGATTTTGTGTATTGGTCAGGTAGGGCTTGAAAGAAACCAGACATGCCTGTGGCTCACAAGGAGCCTCGGTGCATATGCCAGTTCAAACCGGTCCTGGGGCACACCAGTCCCGGGCCTGGGGCGAGCTGGACAAAGGATTGGGGGTGTAACCACCCCCCTTCCTGGTCCCACCCATAGGGAGGGACCTAGCAGGTAGTCCGGCCCCTAGAATCCGCTTAAAGGTAGGAGCTGTGTCCTAAGACTTCAGACATCCTGGAACCAACTTAAAACTAAGAAGAAGACGGGAACTTCGACGCTCTGCTGCACAGAGGACTGAAGCCAATCTCCCCTGTGGTCAGGGAGTGACCACCTTGCTAACGCAAGCACCATCCAGCGAATCAACGTCTGCTTTGCCGCCGCCTCCCGCCGGAGCCCGAGCCCAGAGACTGACAAGACCTGGACCTCCAGACCTCTCACCGCCCGATCCACAGTCCCTGCAACGAGGAGACCCGTGGAGGCACCGAGACACGTGGAGCCAGCCATCTTGAAACGACTACGACAAGCTGACCAGTGCAACGACCGAGGCTCCCTCCAAGTTGTGCTTTGGGTCCTGAGAAGCCCAACCCTCGAGCAGCATCTGCACCAAAGGTGAGCCCTCCAGCATCTCCACGATCTGCGTGGGGCCCTTCTGCATTTTGCCACTCGACGCGCCTAACCGGTTGCTGGCCCGCTGGCTAGTGGCCATCTTGGCGACAAAATCTACGACAAACACCGCTGGTCTGGTTGCTCCAGACTGGCCCTTGCTCCCCTCCAAAGGAGCAGTTCCTCTGACCTTGCTGGTCAGAACCATCAGCTTAAACTCCTTGCCTACAACAATTGCTTTTGCCAAGGCTTGTTTGCTTCGATCAAGTCGCCGATACCGCCGACAGCGAGAGCCGGCGTGGGAAAGCTCGTGACTCGACTCCTGGACGTCGTCGACCTTCAGGGACCACGTGGCTGCAGAGTCAAGCTACACCTTCCTTCCTGTTTGCACCCGACATCGCCTGGTACCCACCTGGTGCCACGCTGGTCACTGGCTAGTGACTGTGAACACTGTCCCCTCTGCTTACAGGTCTTCAACATCTCCGATCCACTCTTGGATCCACTGCATCTCTTCCCGACCGACCGCCTGCAGCACTTTTGTCTACAGGCCCCACGGAACCGATAGAAGAAACCCGACGCACTTCGAGGCCTATGCACCCGCTTCCTGTGGGTGAGGTAAAGCTGGCACTGCTGTGCCCAAGTGTAGTATTACATCTCTAGTGCCTGTGTTCCAAATCTTAAGTTCCTAGGTCATCCGGAAGATTCCTTTTGCAGTAACTTTGTACTTTTTACGCACCCATTGAAACCTATGGGAGCACGCGTGTGACTATTTGCTCTGCACACGCCACCCGTGGACCTCCTGGTCACTAACTGACGTTAGCTCCTTGTAGGCCCAGCGATTCTAGAGGCCCTAGGCCTTTTCCCTTTTCTGTTCGTGGTACTTATACCACTATTTTAGTATATGGTTCGAGTGGCCACCAGGGCCTATCCATATAAAGTGCAACTTCTGTGTATTCTGTGATAATCTTGTTTGACGATTTGTGCTCCTGTGCTCATAAAGAGACTAGGGGTTACTTTGAGAAATAAATACATATATATTTTGAATATATATCTGTGTGGTGTCCTTTCATTGGTATAAAAGGGGGTTACTATTGGTAAAACAGCTTGCTTAACACGCTTCACGAGTTTAGCCTCAAAGACTGCTTAGCCTACGCTACCACTAGGGCAGCTAGTCCAAAAAGGTTGACTTACAACCACACCATAAGGGTTGCTTGGCATGGTACAAGGTGGTCACTAGAACTAGTGAACAGCATATACCAGGCCAACTTCTCACAGCCTGTAATTGTGGTATTACCACCAGAGGCGACCGTTGTATCTGACAGGACCGTAAGTTGCGTTGCGGAGTAGTCCCATCTCAGATCAGCCACGCTTCCTCCATCAGGGGTATCGCATCTTCTTTGTCGTTCTCCCTTCTTTTTCCTTTGTACCATGTCTGTTCTTGTAGAGCTGCTGTCTCCATTAGGCCCAGCTTCTTTGCATGATGCGGATATACTTATATCCGATATTTCAGATTCGTCAGTTAACGAGTAGAACTTTTCCGGAAAGTTGTCGGGCTTCTTAGGTGAGATACAGGATGATTTGCCACTTGTGCTTTGTGCTGTTTTTATTGATCCCTTACATGGGCTGCAGCTGTTTGTTTCTTTTTTAAGCAAGGAGTCGTCCTCATCAGTGCATTTTGATAGCTTGCCAGGGGGATCCCCATCCAGATCAGGAGTTGAGCGGGCGTCTGTCGCGGTTTCCACACTGGGTAGGGGGGTGGAGTGTGATTCGGGGGCAACCATAGCCTCCTGTATTGTAGGTGAGGGAGCACTTAAATGCATAATTCCTACAGATGTATCTACCTCCGCCTCACGTTGTTTGGACAGAGTTGTTTCCACCCATTCTCCCCCATCTGTCACGGTGTGAACCTTGAGTCCTGACCCTGCTGCTAACACAAAGCTGCTCGTGATTAATGGCTGACAATGTCCAGGGTCTTTATACGTTTTTGTTAACAGTCTCCTTGTGGCTTCTCCTTTTCCTTCTTGGATTGCACCCTCCCCTCCTTCATAGTTCTCCCCCTTCTCCCATTTCTCTCTTTTCTCGAGCACCTTACTTTTGCTCCCACGATTGTCTAGTCGTTTTTGCTGATCATCGGCTATCCCAGAGCCGGGTTGCAGTACTGATTGTGTCTGGGAGCCGGTTTGCATATTTTTACTTTTGCCTGCTTTCGCCCCCCTGCCCACCATCCTTAATGAGCTTGTGCTAGTTGCATTCTTCTGCTACTAACAAAGTATCCCTGTGATGTAGCGGGCCTCCAAGAGCTCCACGTATTGTCCAAGCAGCTGCAGTCCGGCAAGTATCTCTCCCGCAGCGAGCGGATTTCTGTGGCTCACCATCAGGTTCCTGCGTTGCAGCTGCAGTGTTGATGCGGAGTCGTGCCGCAGGGTGTGGAGCATCGGAGATGACTGATTCACGGTGGCTCTCTCGAGGTAAGGACGTGGCATGTAGACGACTCGCGCTAGTCCTGCTTGTCGCGTTGGAATCCTAACTGATAAGGTAGAGCTATGCTGCAGATGTCGGAATGGCTGCATTCAACTTCTTTTCTGCCGATTTTGTGTAAAGCAGAATTCCGTTATTCAGGGTCTAAACGGAATTAGCATGCATTTTCTCGGGGTCTGACCAGCGGAGCAACACGTTGGAGTTATCGCTCAGACGCCATCTTGCCTCTTCTGAGTCATTAGCCACTAATTGAGTTTGTAACACATTGTTTTATAAGTCCAAGTATTATATTTATAGGTGTTTCCTAGCAGAACAAATCATTATTAATATTACATGTAATACTGTATCCGAATCATTTCCCATGGAACATCTAAACCTGCGAGAGTGAAAATAGCATTTGGGGCCTATTGACTGTAAGGATATGTTTTACTTTCAATTTTTACATGTCTTACTTTTAAATACCATCCACCCTGCCTTATGGGCTGCAAGACCTACTTACTGGTGATTTATTAATATTTAAAAGGAAGGTTTAGGCCTGTTGAAATGGGTTATTGTGATATGTCGAACTTGCAGTTTTAAAACAGCTTAGCCAGACTACAATGGTAGGCCAGGAGTCATGCTTGCACTGCCACTGTATTGGTTGGCATAATGGGAGATGCAGTCCGTTAGGATCATTTAATTTAAAGGTCTTGGATGCACTTTGTACCTTATACTAGGGACTTGTAGGTAAGTTAAATATGCCAATTAAGAGACTAGCTATATACTACGGGCCTCATTTATGAGGCCCCTTGTGCCGCCGGAACGTCACTTTTTGTGACGTTCCGTGGCGCAGGAGCCTGCTCCATATTTACGTGTCAGCACCAAGCCATTTTTTTTTTGCTTAATGCTGCCTCACAAATATGGCTTCCTTTAATGCAGTTTTCTGCATTAAAGGGGTGTGTAATGGGTGTTGCTGGAGGCATTCCAGCAACATCCATGGCTTTTGGACACTGCCCCAGATTTAATGAATTTGTTAATCTGAGGCAGCGCCAAAAACGTACGCCTCCCCAGGGGAGGCGTAAGGGAGGTACAACAAGGAGAAATATTGTTATTTCTCCTTGTTTTTCCTTTTTCTATGTGTGCTGCATTCTGCAGCGCACATAGAAAGAGAAAAATGCCTCTTCTGATGGTTTCTGTGCAGGAAGGTTTGCCTTCCTGCACAGAAGTAATCACCCCACAATGCAGGCACCCTTGCACCATGGTGCAAAGGTCCCTGCATTGGCACACGGCAGCCCATTGTGCGCCGGCGAAGGGGAAAAGGAAAGGAATGCACCATATCTGATAGATACGGTGCATTCCCGACCTTTCCTTTTAACATAGGGCAGTGCAGCAGGAAGGCCTGCGTCGCTGCCCTACGGTAAAACATCATAAATGAGGCCCTACTTGTTTTAGGCATCAGAGTACAAGCAACAGGGTTTGACTAGCAGAGTCCCTGTGCACTGAGTCAAAATACCAGCAGCATCAGTCCAAAACAAATGGGGTGATCATCCACATCCAAAAAGAGGCGTTTTCCTACAAAGGTGTAGTGTAAAATGTGCAATTTGTTATTGCAAGAACATGATTGTTTGTGCTGCTGATAATAAAGTGTTGTGTAAGGTATTGAAATGTCCCATAAGAACAGCAATCAGAAAGTAGAGAGCAGTGATCTGAGAGGGTACACGCCAAAGACTCCATCATAGTTATCTGCGTGCCCAATGGTTCATTGCAGAGAAAAAGATCATGTTTGTTTTGGAGGTCATGGACCAGGCAATAAAACAAGTCACTGATGTCTGGATGGTGTAAGTGCCACATATCGAACACGCTATTGTTAACCATCCCGTCCAGAAAGTATTGTGACACCCTGTCACACATAGCGCCATTCAGCGGAGGGCTGGAGCAGTCCCAGACAACATCTGGAACACAATTAAAGTCTCTGCAAGATATGCTGTGATTGTGTGAGTCCCAGAAAAGAGCTGGGGTGAAGAGACCTAAATAAACCAGAGTGATTACTGCTGGGGCATAAACAACCACCAGCATGAGGGGGTAACCATACATATGTCCTTTCGCCATAATGTACCTACCCTCAGTGTCAACTCTGTGTATGGCTTTCACAAATGGAACTCCCAGGGCAATCCAGTGTCGTAGGGCCATAGACTTGGCCACTTCAATTTGCATGTACATTTGTAACTGCCTGTGTCAAATGCATCTCTTCGAACAAAGCTATGTGAGTGCAGCGGTGCTTAAGATATGTATGAACCCAGTACTTGTTTGTGGTTGTGGCCATGCCCTTCACGTTCTATGTTAGCAAGTTATAGTGTGGGGTAGTGTAGCCTGTAGGTGTGTCCATTGGGTATGGTGATAAGTAGTGCTGCATCGCATTAAGTGATTCCCATGCCCCACACTCCAGTGTGTGGGTCCCCCCAAATGCCCCATTGACAATCAAGAGACCAGTGCCGTAAAGGGCCATGCCACAGAATTATATGTAGGAAACGCCATCTGTGTGTCAAAAGAAAACATAAGATTTGTAACCCCATGTCCCTGACCAGGACTCCTCTGATTGACCAGCCATGACCATCCAAGGAATGAACAACAACCAAAGACAAATGTGTAATACAATACATGCCCTGTTTGGAGAGGTCAGGTCTCATGGACACACTGGCCCTCTCCAATGATCTAGCCAGCTGACCTTTTCTCAGGAGGCCCCAAGGTGTCTCTAATAGACCCCAGTGAGCAGTCCACACCACTTATCACACATCAAAGAACAGACCCCCACCCCTCATAGCAGATCATCCACCAGCCATGGCGTCAACTCAGGCTCCTGGGAGTCCTCTCCAGCAGAGGCTATGGAGCCATTAGTATCCGACTGTCAGAAGCAAGGTCTGACCGCAATGCCTCAAAAGAGTTCTGGCCATATTGCAGCACCACTTCCCCTGCCTGTGCTCACTCCCTGGCTGCCTGTGCTCTGAAGGGGCAGCTCTGGGTTCCCCGCTCCTCCTACGCATCAGTTGCTACCTCAGCCATTAACGAGCGTTCTGGTCATCTGATGTAGGCTTTGCAATTCTCCTTACCCACGTAACCAGGTTTATGCATCTCCAGGAGTCAAGAAAGAATTGGTTCACTCATCATCCATCACCTTAAATTTAGCAGGATAGAGAAGAGCATACTTTAAGCCTAGCTCCCAGAAGTATTGCTTGACCACCGTATACGAGTTGCAAAGATGCTGCACCTCCACAGTAAAATCTGGGTATGCAGTGATGCTGCTGCCCTCGAAGTGCCAGGGACCTTTCATCCAAAACAACTGCAGAATCAAGTCTCTGTCCCTATAATGAAGTAGTTTTGCATTACAAGACTCGGCTGGGTCCCTGGTGGCGGCGCACTCCCAAGTAGACAATGTGCTTTCTACACAGAGAAGAATGTGGGTACATTGCATGTCAGCACTTTGGTCATCGGCCACAGTTCAAGGATGAGTTCCATACTGAGACCCTCCAAGCACTCCAGAAATCCCAAGAAGTGGACATTGTTATGTCTCGAGCAGCCCTCTGTATCCTCCAATGTAGAAAGGTCACCTCTGCCCTCATGTCCTTTAGTTGGGTTTGGAATTCCTGCTATTCGTGTCACATCGTGTTTAGTGTGGATTCAGCATCATCCACACGGTACACCAGTTTCCTGACATCTGAACAGAGCAGGTTCACATCCAAGTAGACCACATAGATCTTGGTTTTCAGTGTGGCTTATGTGTCCAGAATTGCATGCATTATCTATTCAAACTGGACAGAGTGACTGTAGAGATTGGCCCTGAGTGTCAACTCCATTATCAGGAGGAGCGGAAGGGCCAGCGGACTCCCTAAAGCCTTTGGGGTTTTTAGCAGATTTGGACTTCACAATCATGGCAGCATTGGTATCAACCGCAAGTGGATGCTCCAACAGGTTCTAGACAGTGCACCTTCACCCCCGTCTCTGCCAGGTTCGGGCTGCAGGTGAGTGCAGTGCAATGCTGGAGCTGCATGTGGTGTCCGCCAGGCCCCCTCAAAGAAACTGAGGGGTATATTCTCAAGAACGTGTGACAACTACCGCAAAAGTAGCTTAACCCAACTCTTCACATCGGAGTCTATCACAGGAAAAAAACTCTGTGTTAACGTGGTATTCTCAACACGGCGGAACCATGCAATAGACCCACAATAATGCATCAAATGTCCGCGATAAAGTCAACGTGATGCCGCAAAAATACGGAACACGAACACAAAAAAAGTGGCAATGAGGCCAATCGCGAGACAAAAAGCAGCGAAAACCAGCAACAGGCCTGCAAATCCTATGCGTCATGCGGGAAAATGCACTATAAAAGCAACAAAAAGAACGCACCAAAAACAATTCAAACTGCGTAGCATCATGGATGCACCCGGACCCAGTGCAGAGGTCAACGGGAACCGTACAAGCCCCACAGACCACCATCAAGGAACCTCGGGGTCGGGGAAGGGCAAGGAGAAGAGGAAGAGGAAGACGGGGTGCAGTCCGCGTCACAGAGGTGACAGAACACTACCATCAACTGAATGCCAATTTGACAAACGTGAATGCAGTCAGAGTGTCGAGGAGGTCAGTGGAGGAGGCCAAGAGGCGCTGGCATGATGTGAAATGCCAAACCAAGCACAAACCCACTGCCAACAGGAAGGCAGCAACAGTGGCAGGAGGTGGGAGTCCTTCACCACCGGAGGAGCTAGAGTAAATGGAGGCCACAGTCATCAGTGTGGAGACGGTGCAAGGAGTTGGGAGTACGGACACAGCTCGATAGGATCTGACACAAAAACATCAGCGGGAGCGATGACCAGGGACAGGGGGAGATGGGCACATTGGCACACATGCACAACGATGTGTAGCACACTTCACACCCACAATGACCCAGCCAGGATCATGTCCCTGATCCCTGTGGCACACAGCAGCACACACACATAGCAATCACAGCACATCCCACAACAATGTGGTACAAAGTGCAACACTGACACTGCAGAACAGAGGACACAACTGGGTCTGCCCATGCGCAGAAACAGGCCAATCACATCTAACATAGCAGGAAACTGTGAGATTGAAATGTACGTGTACAAGCTCACATCCGTCATTTAGTCCAAATGTCCACTGTCCCGCCTCAAATTTCAGCTCCTCCCAAACAGTCACAATGTACATTGTCATACAGTCTGCATGTAAATGAGCAATGCGCCAACATACATGTCAAGACAATGTCAACATGCATCTCCCCTTCACATTGCAGAGGGACAAACAACACCTCCAGCAGAGCAGACCAGACAACTCATCAGTGATGCTGGAGAGGACCACCACACCTCTGACACCGACACCCTACAACAGCTCATGGACATCTTAGGCAACCCACCCCCAGGAGCAGGGCAGCCAAGCTACATAGAGGAGACCCCAGCCCCTGCACAGACCACACAGCAGGAAGCACCCATCACCACGGCTGGCTCCCAACACTCTACCAAGGCACATATCGCATTCCAATGCCAGTTGTCAGAATGCCAAAAGGAGGTGGCTGAACAGGTTCGGGTGGGGTCAGAGCTCATGGAAGCCGAACTGGACCACATACGTGCCGACACCGGCCTGTGTCAAAGAGGGCCCACCACGTGCCGATGCAAACTCCAAGTCTGAGGCCCTCGACCTTGGCAGCCTGCTCAGACCATCACAGCCTCCTCGAGCAAAGCCCACAGTCCTCCTTTCTCATTGACGCACTCCAGCGGCATACACAGCAGACAAGTAGGTCACACATTTGGAACTGAGTCTTGATTACATTATAGCAGAGTACATATTTATGGCTGATTTTATGTCACTATACTTCCTTCGATGTGGTGCCACCAAGTCTGTGTATAGCATTCCAACCATAAGTGTCTGTGGGCCCTTGTGGACTACTGCCCTCGGCCCACACTGCGCTCGAGTAGGTCACACATTAGGGACCACCTACACCCCACAAAGGAGACCCACACTGCGACAGAGACACATGCATTTGCACATGTCCTATAATGAACCACGCCTAGAGCCCCGGAATTCTCATTCACACACCCACGCCGGACCTCCGTACGACCCAGTCCACTCCTCTTACATATTTAGTGGGTGACGACAAAGCTACATGTCCAAGGTCTTACCCGCTGCCAGCCGGGACATGGTTGCGTCCGCTGTACACAGCAGAATGTAATGTTGTAGGGCCCGGGGCCCTCATGCATACATTATGACCACACGGACACATGCAGATAGTTTGTGGGACTGGCAACGGGCACGTGCGCTTGGCCCCTTTATTGTCAGGGTCACATGTACAATGACGCCTGTGCTGGATGTGTGTGGGGTGAGTGTAAGGCAGCCCGCAAGGAGTGGTTGGTGCTGGCAACAACTACAACAGTGAACACTATTAAAACGGAAACAGAAAACACTAGCATTACAGAGACCACTGCGGAGCATCATGGTGGTAGCCGGAGCAAGTACAGAGGTCACCCAATGAGCAAACAGAAGTGTTGATGAGCTGTGGTGCACTGAGTTAGTGGCACCTGTAGTGCTGAGCAGGGTATCAGGCAGATGATGGCATCAACAACAGGTGTGAGCAACTCTGATAGTCTGGCAGTAAGACAATTTCGACTCTGGCAGTTGGCGTTTGGAGGTGGTCCTGGCGATGGTGGCTTGTGCCTCCTGCGGTGATGCGACGTCCGGGCCGGTCAGGGCTCGATTTGATGTGTGAACCCTGGTGGACTGCAGTTGAGGCCAGAGGCAGCGGACAGCACAGGTCCACATACACGTGGCGTTGATGACCCAAGGCCATCCAATATCTCAGCAGACAGGGTCCCTGACTTGAGCTGCACAGAGTTAGTGGCCCCGGATGCACTGCGACCGGCACAGGCACACCGCCACGGGATGGTGTTTTGCGGTGCAGTGAGATAGGGCCACGCGAGCTGAGCGGGTCCTCATCGATGTCCAAGGTGAATGTGGCGGAGGGTTGCGGGGTACGGTGGAAGGTGTCCTCGAGGGCATGATGCAGAAGGTAGAAGCCATCCAGAAGCGGCAAATGGAGGAGTGGAATGCTACTGCCTCGTTTTTGCCACCAAGTCAGTATTACCGACATGATGATGAAGACAACCCCCAGTCCATAGACTGAGTCGCCACCAAAGTTCAACCAGAAAGTGTCCATGGATGTCTGGGAACAGACTTAGTGGCACCGGAGCTGAAATGGGGTGCAGTCTGTGATGAGGCCTGTACAATAATATCAAATCTGCCATTAATAAATCAAGACTGAGTTCTGTAAGTGTGACCTACTCGACCGCAGTGTAGGCCAGAGGCAGCGGTCAGTGCGGGCCAACTGCTGTTCAGCGAGCTCCTCCTGGAACTCGAACACACAACGTTGAAATGGCATGCGGGGGTGACTTGTGGTAGAAGCACCAGAGCTGAGCGGGTGTTCAGTCAGCAACGATGACGTGTCCTGCCTGGTACGGACTGGATTGGAATGGTGGGAGGCCTGCTGGAACCATAGTGTAGGCCGAAGGCACCGGTCAGCAGGGGCCCACAAGCATGTGTTGTCGGCTTGCGATGCACAGAGTTAGTGAAACTAGGGCAGTTGTTGGTAGTGCTTGATCACCTCTGTAACCTTTTTTCCTCCTGACTGAAACACATCTTCCTCTTACATCTCTCCTTGCGTGCAATGATATGAACTCTGCCATGATGAAATCAAGACTCAGTTCCAAATGTGTGACCTACTTGAGCGCAGTGTGGGACGAGGGCAGTAGTCCGCGAGGGGCCACAGACACTTGTGATCGGAATGCTATACACAGACTTGGTGGCACCACATCGAAGGAAGTATAGTGACATAAAATCAGCCATAAATATGTACTCTGCTATAATGTAATCAACACTCAGTTCCAAATATGTGACCTACTTGTCTGCTGTGTATGCCGCTGGAGTGCGTCAATGAGAAAGGAGGACTGTGGGCTTTGCTGATCAGCTATGGTGCGACTAAATTGTAACGTGCAGTTAGATGCCAAGATTGCGACCCCACGTGTGCGAGAGTTCTGCGTTGTGGCCCCCACAAATACATACCCAAGTGTCGCTAAAAGGTATTTCTGTGAATTTTCAATGTGCGTTTCCTGCATGAGTCCTGCTGCTGTATTCCGTCTATTTTTAGGATCATTGAGACCGCAAATATTAATTGTGGCGATTCGTATTTTACTCATTTATACTTAATAGTGCTTGTCCCATCTTGTAAAGCAAAAGTTTTCAGGCTATGATCTCCCTTCTAGTAAACCAACCCCCCCTGCCCTCCCACCCACCCAGTGCTCCCCCTCTAACCTGCGACTCCCCCCACCCACCACCTATACTAGAGGTTACTTGGCCTAGCCAGGGCCAGGAGGATGGCATCTGAGGGACAAAAGACCCTGTGCTACCACCGGTCTACCCCACCCCAATTTACCCCTCAGTGACAACACAAAAACGGATTTTTCAACATTGCATGCATTCTAAGTATAGCAATTTCGAGCTTAAAAAAAAAAAGAAAAGATAAGTAAATATAAGATTAGAATGCTAATAGTGCTCAGGTAAAAGTCTTGTGACATTATAAATGCATTTCGTCCCAGCTAGTTATATTTAGAGCATTTCCGGGTAGTCTGTCACTGCTTGTTCCCAGCTCTATCAACAATTTCCTGTAAATAAACTTTGGCCTGGATCTCGGAGACAAAACTGCGAGTGGTCCCCTTATAAACCATTTTTAGCCTTGCTGGGTTCTGCAAGTATACATTGGCTCCAAGCTGTTGGAAGGCAGTGAAGAGCTGCCTCAGCCTCCATCTCCGCTCGACTGTTGCATGGGCAAAGTAAGGTCTTGTGAAGAAAGAGATCCCATCAAATGTCCTTTTATTCATAGGTACAGCCAAGTCATACAGTGCCTGGTGTAGGAGAAAGTTGCTGAGATGTAGCAGAGGCATGTTTGGAGGGAGTTAACAGGAACCTGTGTGCCCGCTGAATTTCTTTGTCCCAGTCCCAAGTGTGTAATTCTGGGAGGGCTCCCTAGAAGAGCGTGATCATGTAGCCCCTAGGATCATTCCCTTGCGCACCTCCCGGAATGCCTAGAAAGCATAGATCATTGCGCCGCTGCCCGTTTTCTTGCTCCTCCATCTTCCATATGAGGTCCTTAACTATGCCCTCATGTTCATCTCCTTGAGTTTTCAGTGCGGCTACGTCCTTCTCTAGGATTTCTGTCCGTATTTCAATGGAAGCCATCCGATCTGCAATCTCTGCGCAGGTTCTGCCAACCTTCCTCACGGTCCCTTGTAATTTTTTGGCGGATAGACGTGATCTGCGGATGTCAGATTTGGCTTCGTCCTGGAAACTCTTGATGGTCTGTAAAACTGTTATCAGTGCAGGCTCAGACTTTGCCCCATCTTCCCCTCCTCTGTTACCGCCATTATAGCCTGTAATTGTGGTATTACCACCAGAGGCCACCGTTGTATCTGACAGGACCGTAAGTTGCGTTGCGGAGTAGTCCCATCTCAGATCAGCCACGCTTCCTTCATCAGGTGTATCGCATCTTCTTTGTCGTTCTCCCTTCTTTTTCCTTTGTACCATGTCTGTTCTTGTAGAGCTGCTGTCTCCATTAGGCCCAGCTTCTTTGCATGATGCGGATATACTTATATCCGATATTTCAGATTCGTCAGTTAACAAGTAGAACTTTTCCGGAAAGTTGTCGGGCTTCTTAGGTGAGATACAGGATGATTTGCCACTTGTGCTTTGTGCTGTTTTTATTGATCCCTTACATGGGCTGCTGCTGTTTGTTTCTTTTTTAAGCAAGGAGTCGTCCTCATCAGTGCATTTTGATAGCTTGCCAGGGGGATCCCCATCCAGATCAGGAGTTGAGCGGGCGTCTGTCGCGGTTTCCACACTGGGTAGGGGGGTGGAGTGTGATTCGGGGGCAACCATAGCCTCCTGTATTGTAGGTGAGGGAGCACTTAAATGCATAATTCCTACAGATGTATCTACCTCCGCCACACGTTGTTTGGGCAGAGTTGTTTTCACCCATTCTCCCCCATCTGTCGCGGTGTGAACCTTGAGTCCTGACCCTGCTGCTAACACAAAGCTGCTCGTGATTAATGGCTGACAATGTCCAGGGTCTTTATACGTTTTTGTTAACAGTCTCCTTGTGGCTTCTCCTTTTCCTTCTTGGATTGCACCCTCCCCTCCTTCATAGTTCTCCCCCTTCTCCCATTTCTCTCTTTTCTCGAGCACCTTACTTTTGCTCCCACGATTGTCTAGTCGTTTTTGCTGATCATCGGCTATCCCAGAGCCGGGTTGCAGTACTGATTGTGTCTGGGAGCCGGTTTGCATAATTTTACTTTTGCCTGCTTTCGCCCCCCTGCCCACCATCCTTAATGAGCTTGTGCTAGTTGTATTCTTCTGCTGCTAACAAAGTATCCTTGTCATGTAGCGGGCCTCCAAGAGCTCCACGTATTGTCCAAGCAGCTGCAGCCCGGCAAGTATCTCTCCCGCAGCGAGCGGATTTCTGTGGCTCACCATCAGGTTCCTGCGTTGCAGCTGCAGTGTTGATGTGGAGTCGTGCCGCAGGGTGTGGAGCATCAGAGATGACTGATTCACGGTGGCTCTCTCGAGGTAAGGACGTGGCATGTAGACGACTCGCGCTAGTCCTGCTTGTCGCGTTGGAATCCTAACTGATAAGGTAGAGCTATGCTGCAGATGTCGGAATGGCTGCATTCAACTTCTTTTCTGCCGATTTTGTGTAAAGCAGAATTCCGTTATTCAGGGTCTAAACGGAATTAGCATGCATTTTCTCGGGGTCTGACCAGCGGAGCAACACGTTGGAGTTATCGCTCGGACGCCATCTTGCCTCTTCTGAGTCAATAGTAACTAATTGAGTTTGTAACACATTGTTTTATAAGTCCAAGTATTATATTTATAGGTGTTTCCTAGCTGAACAAATCATTATTAATATTACATGTAATACTGTATCCGAATCATGTCCCATGGAACATCTAAACCTGCGAGAGTGAAAATAGCATTTGGGGCCTATTGACTGTAAGGATATGTTTTACTTTCAATTTTTACATGTCTTACTTTTAAATACCATCCACCCTTCCTTATGGGCTGCAAGACCTACTTACTGGTGATTTATTAATATTTAAAAGGAAGGTTTAGGCCTGTCGAAATGGGTTATTGTGATATGTCGAACTTGCAGTTTTAAAACAGCTTAGCCAGACTACAATGGTAGGCCAGGAGTCATGCTTGCACTGCCACTGTATTGGTTGGCATAATGGGAGATGCAGTCCGTTAGGAACATTTAATTTAAAGGTCTTGGATGCACTTTGTACCTTATACTAGGGACTTGTAGGTAAGTTAAATATGCCAATTAAGAGACTAGCTATATACTACGGGCCTCATTTATGAGGCCCCTTGTGCCGCCGGAACGTCACTTTTTGTGACGTTCCGTGGCGCAGGAGCCTGCTCCATATTTACGTGTCAGCACCAAGCCATTTTTTTTTTGCTTAATGCTGCCTCACAAATATGGCTTCCTTTAATGCAGTTTTCTGCATTAAAGGGGTGTGTAATGGGTGTTGCTGGAGGCATTCCAGCAACATCCATGGCTTTTGGACACTGCCCCAGATTTAATGAATTTGTTAATCTGAGGCAGCGCCAAAAACGTACGCCTCCCCAGGGGAGGCGTAAGGGAGGTACAACAAGGAGAAATATTGTTATTTCTCCTTGTTTTTCCTTTTTCTATGTGTGCTGCATTCTGCAGCGCACATAGAAAGAGAAAAATGCCTCTTCTGATGGTTTCTGTGCAGGAAGGTTTGCCTTCCTGCACAGAAGTAATCACCCCACAATGCAGGCACCCTTGCACCATGGTGCAAAGGTCTCTGCATTGGCGCACGGCAGCCCATTGTGCGCCGGCGAAGGGGAAAAGGAAAGGAATGCACCATATCTGATAGATACGGTGCATTCCTGACCTTTCCTTTTAACATAGGGCAGTGCAGCAGGAAGGCCTGCGTCGCTGCCCTACGGTAAAAGATCATAAATGAGGCCCTACTTGTTTTAGGCATCAGAGTACAAGCAACAGGGTTTGACTAGCAGAGTCCCTGTGCACTGAGTCAAAATACCAGCAGCATCAGTCCAAAACAAATGGGGTGATCATCCACATCCAAAAAGAGGCGTTTTCCTACAAAGGTGTAGTGTAAAATGTGCAATTTGTTATTGCAGAACATGATTGTTTGTGCTGCTGATAATAAAGTGTTGTGTAAGGTATTGAAATGTCCCATAAGAACAGCAATCAGAAAGTAGAGAGCAGTGATCTGAGAGGGTACACGCCAAAGACTCCATCATAGTTATCTGCGTGCCCAATGGTTCATTGCAGAGAAAAAGATCATGTTTGTTTTGGAGGTCATGGACCAGGCAATAAAACAAGTCACTGATGTCTGGATGGTGTAAGTGCCACATATCGAACACGCTATTGTTAACCATCCCGTCCAGAAAGTATTGTGACACCCTGACACACATAGCGCCATTCAGCGGAGGGCTGGAGCAGTCCCAGACAACATCTGGAACACAATTAAAGTCTCTGCAAGATATGCTGTGATTGTGTGAGTCCCAGAAAAGAGCTGGGGTGAAGAGACCTAAATAAACCAGAGTGATTACTGCTGGGGCATAAACAACCACCAGCATGAGGGGGTAACCATACATATGTCCTTTCGCCATAATGTACCTACCCTCAGTGTCAACTCTGTGTATGGCTTTCACAAATGGAACTCCCAGGGCAATCCAGTGTCGTAGGGCCATAGACTTGGCCACTTCAATTTGCATGTACATTTGTAACTGCCTGTGTCAAATGCATCTCTTCGAACAAAGCTATGTGAGTGCAGCGGTGCTTAAGATATGTATGAACCCAGTACTTGTTTGTGGTTGTAGCCATGCCCTTCACGTTCTATGTTAGCAAGTTATGGTGTGGGGTAGTGTAGCCTGTAGGTGTGTCCATTGGGTATGGTGATAAGTAGTGCTGCATCGCATTAAGTGATTCCCATGCCCCACACTCCAGTGTGTGGGTCCCCCCAAATGCCCCATTGACAATCAAGAGACCAGTGCCGTAAAGGGCCATGCCACAGAATTATATGTAGGAAACGCCATCTGTGTGTCAAAAGAAAACATAAGATTTGTAACCCCATGTCCCTGACCAGGACTCCTCTGATTGACCAGCCATGACCATCCAAGGAATGAACAACAACCAAAGACAAATGTGTAATACAATACATGCCCTGTTTGGAGAGGTCAGGTCTCATGGACACACTGGCCCTCTCCAATGATCTAGCCAGCTGACCTTTTCTCAGGAGGCCCCAAGGTGTCTCTAATAGACCCCAGTGAGCAGTCCACACCACTTATCACACATCAAAGAACAGACCCCCACCCCTCATAGCAGATCATCCACCAGCCATGGCGTCAACTCAGGCTCCTGGGAGTCCTCTCCAGCAGAGGCTATGGAGCCATTAGTATCCGACTGTCAGAAGCAAGGTCTGACCGCAATGCCTCAAAAGAGTTCTGGCCATATTGCAGCACCACTTCCCCTGCCTGTGCTCACTCCCTGGCTGCCTGTGCTCCGAAGGGGCAGCTCTGGGTTCCCCGCTCCTCCTACGCATCAGTTGCTACCTCAGCCATTAACGAGCGTTCTGGTCATCTGATGTAGGCTTTGCAATTCTCCTTACCCACGTAACCAGGTTTATGCATCTCCAGGAGTCAAGAAAGAATTGGTTCACTCATCATCCATCACCTTAAATTTAGCAGGATAGAGAAGAGCATACTTTAAGCCTAGCTCCCAGAAGTATTGCTTGACCACCGTATACGAGTTGCAAAGATGCTGCACCTCCACAGTAAAATCTGGGTATGCAGTGATGCTGCTGCCCTCGAAGTGCCAGGGACCTTTCATCCAAAACAACTGCAGAATCAAGTCTCTGTCCCTATAATGAAGTAGTTTTGCATTACAAGACTCGGCTGGGTCCCTGGTGGCGGCGCACTCCCAATTAGACAATGTGCTTTCTACACAGAGAAGAATGTGGGTACATTGCATGTCAGCACTTTGGTCATCGGCCACAGTTCAAGGATGAGTTCCATACTGAGACCCTCCAAGCACTCCAGAAATCCCAAGAAGTGGACATTGTTATGTCTCGAGCAGCCCTCTGTATCCTCCAATGTAGAAAGGTCACCTCTGCCCTCATGTCCTTTAGTTGGGTTTGGAATTCCTGCTATTCGTGTCACATCGTGTTTAGTGTGGATTCAGCATCATCCACACGGTACACCAGTTTCCTGACATCTGAACAGAGCAGGTTCACATCCAAGTAGACCACATAGATCTTGGTTTTCAGTGTGGCTTATGTGTCCAGAATTGCATGCATTATCTATTCAAACTGGACAGAGTGACTGTAGAGATTGGCCCTGAGTGTCAACTCCATTATCAGGAGGAGCGGAAGGGCCAGCGGACTCCCTAAAGCCTTTGGGGTTTTTAGCAGATTTGGACTTCACAATCATGGCAGCATTGGTATCAACCGCAAGTGGATGCTCCAACAGGTTCTAGACAGTGCACCATCACCCCCGTCTCTGCCAGGTTCGGGCTGCAGGTGAGTGCAGTGCAATGCTGGAGCTGCATGTGGTGTCCGCCAGGCCCCCTCAAAGAAACTGAGGGGTATATTCTCAAGAACGTGTGACAACTACCGCAAAAGTAGCTTAACGCAACTCTTCACATCGGAGTCTATCACAGGAAAAAAACTCTGTGTTAACGTGGTATTCTCAACACGGCGGAACCATGCAATAGACCCACAATAATGCATCAAATGTCCGCGATAAAGCCAACGTGATGCCGCAAAAATACGGAACACGAACACAAAAAAAGTGGCAATGAGGCCAATAGCGAGACAAAAAGCAGCGAAAACCAGCAACAGGCCTGCAAATCCTATGCGTCATGCGGGAAAATGCACTATAAAAGCAACAAAAAGAACGCACCAAAAACAATTCAAACTGCGTAGCATCATGGATGCACCCGGACCCAGTGCAGAGGTCAACGCGAACCGTACAAGCCCCACAGACCACCATCAAGGAACCTCGGGGTCGGGGAAGGGCAAGGAGAAGAGGAAGAGGAAGACGGGGTGCAGTCCGCGTCACAGAGGTGACAGAACACTACCATCAACTGAATGCCAATTTGACAAACGTGAATGCAGTCAGAGTGTCGAGGAGGTCAGTGGAGGAGGCCAAGAGGCGCTGGCATGATGTGAAATGCCAAACCAAGCACAAACCCACTGCCAACAGGAAGGCAGCAACAGTGGCAGGAGGTGGGAGTCCTTCACCACCGGAGGAGCTGGAGTAAATGGAGGCCACAGTCATCAGTGTGGAGACGGTGCAAGGAGTTGGGAGTACGGACACAGCTCGATAGGATCTGACACAAAAACATCAGGGTGAGCAATGACCAGGGACAGGGGGAGATGGGCACATTGGCACACATGCACAACGATGTGTAGCACACTGCACACCCACAATGACCCAGACAGGATCATGTCCCTGATCCCTGTTGCACACTGCAGCACACACACATAGCAATCACAGCACATCCCACAACAATGTGGTACAAAGTGCAACACTGACACTGCAGAACAGAGGACACAACTGGGTCTGCCAATGCGCAGAAACAGGCCAATCACATCTAACATAGCAGGAAACTGTGAGATTGAAATGTACGTGTACAAGCTCACATCCGTCATTTAGTCCAAATGTCCACTGTCCCTCCTCAAATTTCAGCACCTCCCAAACAGTCACAATGTACATTGTCATACAGTCTGCATGTAAACGAGCAATGCGCCAACATACATGTCAAGACAATGTCAACATGCATCTCCCCTTCACATTGCAGAGGGACAAACAACACCTCCAGCAGAGCAGACCAGACAACTCATCAGTGATGCTGGAGAGGACCACCACACGTCTGACACCGACACCCTTGGACATGTAGCTTTGTCGTCACCCACTAAATATGTAAGAGGAGTGGACTGGGTCGTACGGAGGTCCGGCGTGGGTGTGTGAATGAGAATTCCGGGGCTCTAGGCGTGGTTCATTATAGGACATGTGCAAATGCATGTGTCTCTGTCGCAGTGTGGGTCTCCTTTGTGGGGTGTAGGTGGTCCCTAATGTGTGACCTACTCGAGCGCAGTGTGGGACGAGGGCAGTAGTCCGCGAGGGCCCACAGACACTTGTGATCGGAATGCTATACACAGACTTGGTAGCACCACATCGAAGGAAGTATAGTGACATAAAATCAGCCATAAATATGTACTCTGCCATAATGTAATCAAGACTCGGTTCCAAACGTGTGACCTACTTGTCCTCTGTGTATGCCGCTGGAGTACGTCAATGAGAAAGGAGGACTGCAGGCCTTGCTCGAGGAGGCCGTGATGGTCTGAACAGGCTGCCAAGGTCGCGGGTCTCAGGCTTGGAGTTTGCATCGGCACGTGGTGGGCCCTCTTTGATACAGGCCGGTGTCGGCAGGTGAGCAGTGAGGCCTGGGTGTGCAGGGGCTGGCAGGACAGGTTCGGGGACCAGTGGCCCGGGGTACAGCAGGCACCCAGGATCCAGGCAACTCCGCTCACGACAACGGCGTCGGCCTCGTGGTGGGGTGAGAGGCGCCGCCCTGGCAGAGACATTGGGCATTCTGGAAGAGATCCACGCCCAGAGCTACGTGCTTTTTATTCACACCCCTACGCAGGCCTGGCGTACGCCGGGCCATCCCACGCCGCTCAAGCTTACAAGCTCCATTTTCATGCTCTTCCCCACTGGCTGGGGTGACATGGTTGCCTCCACTGTCCACTACACTCCATACACCAGCGGTGTATGTCGACATAGATATGTGTGTGGTCTGCATACTGCAGTCTGGCCATCACATCAACGCCACACTTGGCATTGTGTACATTCTCATTCATAGGTCACTTGCCTCCTTCGCACATGCCTGGTTTCCACCTCTCCCCACAATCTGCTATTGTGTGGCTGATGTGCCATGCTGTTGATGGCTTAAGTACATGGCTGGCCCAGGTTGCCACAGTAAGTTGTGCTGTCGTGTCTGGTGGGTGGGCATGTTGTTGGGCATGTTGTATGTGAGTTTGTAACGTGTGCATTCCCAGTGTTGTGAGTTGCATGATTGTGGAGTTGAGGTGTGTTGTGTGTTCATTTGGTACTTCCCAACGAGCAGTGCATTTCTATGGGTGCCATCCTGGTAGCGCTGATTGATGATGGACTGTTGGTAGAAGTGCAATGATGCACACTGCATGGGTAGTTGGCGACGACGTTGGTGGCAATTTCCCGGTGGTCAACTGTTGCCTGCACATTGATGGAATCCGTGTGCTTTCCGTTGAGGTAATTGTGTGCAGTGTCACCAGGGGGCACAAGAAGGACATGTGTGCAGTCAATTGCCCCCTAACACATGCGGGATGCCAGCTATGTCGTAGACGTCTTGCTTGGTCAACAGCTGTTCCTGCGCAGTGGGGGGGGGTATAGGTACTGGGGTACAAAGCTGATGATGGCATCCAAGACAGTTGTGATGAACTTGGATAGGGCTGGCTGTGAGACTCCTCCGACTGACGGTTGTTGGTTGGAAGCTACCAGAGGCCAACAGATGCAGCACAGCCAGCAGCTTTGTCTGAGGTGGGATGTTGGTTGTCCGCTGTGTTAGTACCGTTGGCCTGTGGGCAATGATGGTCAGGATACGGAGGATGGTTGTCCTTTTGAGCCTGTGGTGGGCAATGACATTCTCTGGTGTTGGGTCTGTGAGGTTGATACATTTTCTGAGAGTCCGCTGTCTTTATCTGTGCTGCCTCTGGGGTTGTCTGGGGGAGGGGGGGACAGGGGGTTCCGGGGGGGCTGGCGGAACTGGGCGTGGTGGCAGTGGGTGTTGTTGCTCTTTTGGGGCTCCAGGATGCATGTTCAGTTGCTCTTGGGCATCTGTTGTTCTTCAGGTGTGGCTCTGGGCTGTGCTCCCTTGTCTGGTGCCAGTTGTCGTCCGACTTTACACCAGGTAGGAGCAGGTGTTAGTTTCCTGCTGCTAACGTGCCTTATCACATGTTTTGTGATCTTATCGCCGATCTGGCTGGTCGTTGAGAATGTTGCGAAGTGGTGTTGTCGCAGGTTTTTGCTGGGGAACGCCTATTCTGCATCTCATTAGCTAGTTGCCGGGGTATTCTGTGGCAATGTTTTTTGCGGCTGCTATCGCAGGTAAACTGGTGATATGGGCTGTTAGCACCAGCTTGTGAATGGGGCGATACATTTTTCGCGGCTTTGGCTGCGCTAAAGTGCCGATAACTCCATTTTATGCTTACTTGTACTGTGTGATTACCCTCTGTGTTCCTTTCCCGCTTGGACTCGATCCGCCTCGGCTGGTGCCGCTAGAGCGGCGTGTCCCTGGAAGCGGCACTTCCGCCCTCAGAGATTCGGGGAAGGGGATTGGACTAGCCGCCCCCACCCCTAGGCGCAGTATTGGCTACTTAACACACGTGTTGTGACCGGGCTCATTCTGAGACTGAGAAGCAGCGAAGGCTGCCACGCTACTCTGCTCCGTGAATGCTGTTTTTAAAATTACATTTTATGCTTACTTGTACTGTGTGATTACCCTCTGTGTTCCTTTCCCGCTTGGACTCGATCCGCCTCGGCTGGTGCCGCTAGAGCGGCGTGTCCCTGGAAGCGGCACTTCCGCCCTCAGAGATTCGGGGAAGGGGATTGGACTAGCCGCCCCCACCCCTAGGCGCAGTATTGGCTACTTAACACACGTGTTGTGACCAGGCTCATTCTGAGACTGAGAAGCAGCGAAGGCTGCCACGCTACTCTGCTCCGTGAATGCTGTTTTTAAAATTACATTTTATGCTTACTTGTACTGTGTGATTACCCTCTGTGTTCCTTTCCCGCTTGGACTCGATCCGCCTCGGCTGGTGCCGCTAGAGCGGCGTGTCCCTGGAAGCGGCACTTCCGCCCTCAGAGATTCGGGGAAGGGGATTGGACTAGCCGCCCCCACCCCTAGGCGCAGTATTGGCTACTTAACACACGTGTTGTGACCGGGCTCATTCTGAGACTGAGAAGCAGCGAAGGCTGCCACGCTACTCTGCTCCGTGAATGCTGTTTTTAAAATTACATTTTATGCTTACTTGTACTGTGTGATTACCCTCTGTGTTCCTTTCCCGCTTGGACTCGATCCGCCTCGGCTGGTGCCGCTAGAGCGGCGTGTCCCTGGAAGCGGCACTTCCGCCCTCAGAGATTCGGGGAAGGGGATTGGACTAGCCGCCCCCACCCCTAGGCGCAGTATTGGCTACTTAACACACGTGTTGTGACCGGGCTCATTCTGAGACTGAGAAGCAGCGAAGGCTGCCACGCTACTCTGCTCCGTGAATGCTGTTTTTAAAATTACATTTTATGCCTACTTGTACTGTGTGATTACCCTCTGTGTTCCTTTCCCGCTTGGACTCGATCCGCCTCGGCTGGTGCCGCTAGAGCGGCGTGTCCCTGGAAGCGGCACTTCCGCCCTCAGAGATTCGGGGAATGGGGATTGGACTAGCCGCCTTCTACAGCGGACTATTTAATATGGGGGAGTGGCGGAGGCGCAGCGGACGGGCGCAGCGAGGGCGCCGACTTCGCGCCGAAGTTGCGCCAAAGTTAAGCCCGTCTGCGCCCGTCCGCGACCAGACGGGACCAGGGACCACCCCCCCTGCATCGTGCTCCACAATCCCCAGGCTTTACTATTCAAGCCATGCCTTACGATCTCTTCGTTCCCCTATGAATAATACTTGCCCCTGCTCACGGGCCTTGGATGCCCCTACATCTTGTCAGATTTGCTCCCTGACTTTAACTTCGGCACCCTCACTTACCCATATTCCTAGTTCTACGTTTTGGAAACCCTCTTCATGTCAAATTATTCCCTCCCCCACTCATCATTCCACGGAGTTCACTTTCCTGAGCTTGAACTGCAGGTCCCTGCCGAAACACAAGAGGGACATTTTCGATCTTTTGGTTTCTGACAGTCCAGCGGCCCTGTTCTTAACAGAAACTTGGCTGTCCGACTGCACGGGACCTGACGTTGCTACAGCTCTCCCTAATAACTACACCTATGTGTGCCGCAATAGACAGGGCAAGGAGGGAGGTGGCATTGCCATCATATATAAACGTACCTACTCATGTAAGTGGGAAGATTTAGCCATACCCAACTGCGAAGCTGGCTACTTCAAACTATTACTTAATCCTAACTACACCTTGTCGGGTGTATTACTCTATCGTCCACCGGGCGCTGTTGGCGCATGGGCTTCCTCTTTATCGGAAAATTTAGCTCCTCTATTGCTTCAAACCTCAAACTTCCTTCTCCTTGGCGATTTTAATATCCACTTCAACAACTCACTCTGTCCTATCCGTACACACCTTCTTCAAGATTTGGCCGCTCTTAATCTACATCTCCATAACACTGGCCCTACACACAAGGCAGGTAATTTACTTGACCCCATCTTTTCGAACCTTGACGACATTACCTGCCTCCCTTCCAAACCTATTACCTGGTCCGACCACTACATTATCGAGTTTAACATCCTGACGAGTTTCATTGCCGGTCCATCTGTGCATACTCAGACTCTCAGACCGAATAGAAATTGGAAAAAACTCAAATTGTCACAACTGAATCACCAGCTTGCCTTAACCCTACCCTCTCTACCCAACAATATTACTACTAAAGATGAAAGCTTAATTAACACATGGCTTTCTTCAGCCGTTGATATCTGTCTTCCGGCCCGTAATGGAAAACATAATTTCACTCACCCCCCTGCCCCCTGGTTTAATGACCAACTCAAATGCGCCAAATCCAAGTGTAAGAGACTGGAACGCATATGGAGATCTGCGTATTCCCCTAACGATAAAGAAATTTACAAAATGGAACTTCGAAACTACCATTCCCTGTGCAAATCTGCTAGGGCTAACTATGTTAACACCTTTATTCTATCAGCCCAAAACCGACCAAAAGCTCTTTTTAAAGCAGTCCAAGAACTCTCTGGACAATCAAACTCGCCAAAAGCCCCCTGTTTGGACACAGTTCAGTGTAATACTCTTGCCGAATTTTTTACGGAAAAAATAGACCGTATTTATGCCGGTTTTGATGCCTCCCCACGAGCACTCGACATTCCTTTCAGTACTGATCCTGACAATGCCATCTCCCAGGACACTACTACCTTTGTCCCGCACACTTCTATTGACAAATGGGATTCGATCTCTTTGGAACTCTTCTCCAAACTCATGGCTAAAATCAAATCTGGCTCCCCACTTGATGCTATGCCTTCTCAAATTTTAAGCAGTCTTGATACTCCCGCTCTTTTACCCATCTTAGCCCTTCTGAACGCATCTTTGTTGGAAGCCACCGTCCCTGCAGTTTGGAAACACGCTATGGTGGTTCCCCTTCTCAAAAAAACCAACGCCGATCCCAATAACCCTTCCAATTTCCGACCCATATCTCTTCTCCCTTGTCTTTCTAAGGTTTTAGAAAAACACATTAACCTCTGCCTCTCCTCTCACATTGAGGCCACCAATTTCTTGCACCCATCCCAGTCTGGTTTTAGGGCTGGATTCTCCACTGAATCCACCCTGCTAGGTGTCACTGAGGCAATTAGACAACAGGTGGACAGAGGAGAGACGGTGGCGCTTATCCTGTTGGATTTAAGCGCGGCATTTGACACCGTCTCTCATGACATCCTCCTCTCCACCCTAAAGGCAGCTGGCATCCATGGCATGGCTTTAGCCTGGATTGCCAGTTTTCTGTCCGCACGCACTTTCCAGGTTTTTTCCCCTACTTCTGTTTCCTCTGTTCTCCCGTCCCCTCACGGTGTACCCCAGGGCTCTATCCTGAGCCCTCTCTTTTTCAATATTTATGTTAGTCCTCTCGCCTCTCTCGCAGAACAATCTGGTCTCTCTATATTTTCATATGCGGACGACACCCAAATTATTTTCTCTCTTTCTTCTAATAAACACGCCCCTACTTCTTCTCTTCGATCTGGGCTTATCAATATTGCCAACTGGATGCTGACCAATAAATTAAAATTAAACGGCGATAAAACCGAACTTCTTTTATTCGGCCCTGACACCTCTCTCTGGGGCCCTAAGCATTGGCCTCTGCAAATGGGTCCCCTGCCGGTTCCATCCACCATGGCTCGTAACCTGGGAGTTACATTTGACAGCCAATTGTCTATGAAGCAGCATGCTGTGAAAGTCTCAGCCATCTGTACTAATATCATGCGAGGGCTGAGAAAAATAGCATGGATGCTGCCGCCTGATACCCTACGAACTGTGGTCCAGGCTTTAGTAACCTCCAGGTTAGACTACGGTAACGTGCTCCTCCTTGGGGTTAACAAGGAAGTAACACGCAAATTGCAAGTGGTGCAAAACATGGCAGCTCGCCTGCTTTTCAATTTGCCTAGAACAGCCTCTGCTGCTGTTTCCCTGCGCAGCCTTCACTGGCTGCGCATCGAATCTAGAGCAAAGTTCAAAGCTCTCTGTTACATGCACAGGATTAAAACAGGAAACTCCCCCCCTTACCTTTCCACTCTGGTTCAACCATACTGTCCTGTGCGTACCCTCAGATCTTCTTCTCTTGGCACCTTCTCCGTGCCACGTTTCAATCGCACCAGAGTTGGCGGTCGCTCCTTTTCCTATCTGGCGCCGTCACTCTGGAACTCACTCCCTATTTCTCTGCGCTTTGAAACTTGCTACCTGAAATTCAGGAAGGGCCTAAAAACCTGGCTTTTCTCTGCTTAATGTCTACTTTCATCTTGTCTCCCTGCTTCTCTTCCTCTGTTAGCGCCGGGAAACCCCCGGGTATCTGTGCGCTTTATAAACTCAAATATAATAATAATAATAATAATAATAATAATAACTCGTCGATAGATCCTTGAGTATATGCCCCTGAATGTGAAAGCTTGTGGAATGTTATCAAAAATGTGCAAAATATACCATATCCTGCTATCAAATAAAAGGCAACTTTAGTTGGTCAATGGCTAAAGAGTAACCCATGAAAAGTAGGAGGTACGAGATATTAAAGCAAAGCATGAGCTGAAATATGTGGTATCCCAATATTAAAAGGTATTGGAAAACTCAAGAAATGGTGCCAGTTGTCAGAATAATATTGTGCTCCCCCATTCAACATAAGTCCATGTCAAATTGAATCCTGGTAACTTCTAACTCGAGAAACACAGGGGATACCAAATATCATAGGCGGTGAAGGCCATTTATATATGGTATCCCCTGCAAAATCTTGTGGAATGATGTAAAAAATATGAAAAGATACTGTAGCCTGCTATCAAATAAAAGGCAATTTTACCTGGTCAGTGGGTAAAGGGTAACCCAAGAAACATAGGGGATACGCGATATTACAGCAATGCGTGAGCCATAATATTTGGTATCCCCCTAGTAAAAGATGTTGGAAAGCAAAAAGAAAGGTGATATTTGGCATAGAAATACTGTGCTCACCCATCCAACATAAGACCATGTCAACTTAAACCCTGGTAAGTTCCAACCCGAGTAACACAGGGTATACCAAATATTATAGGCTGTAATGGCCATTGTATTTGGGAACCGGTTGTAAAATCTTGTGGAATGATGTAAAACATTTGAAAAGCTAATGTAGTCTGCTAACAAATAAAATACAACTTCAGCTGGTGAATGTCTAAAGGGTATCCCATGAAACGTAGGCGATACAAGATATTACAGCAATGCGCAAGCCATAATATTTGGTATCCCCATAGTAACCGATGTTGGAAAGCAAAAGGAAGGGTGATATTTGCCATAGAAATTTTGTCCTCAACCATCCAACGAAAGACCATGTCAAATTGAATCCTGGTAAGTTCTAACCCGAGAACCACAGGGGATACCAAATATTATAGCTGGTATAGCCCATTATAAATGGTATCCCCTAAAGGAACCGGATGTAAAATGTTGAGGAATGATGTAAAAAATGTGAAAAGATACTGTAGTCTGCTAAAAAATACAAGGCAATTTAAACTGGTGAATGTCTAAAGGGTAGCCTATGAAACGTAGGGGATACGGGATATTACAGCAATACTTGAGCCATAATATTTGGTATCCCCATAGTAAACAATGTTGGAAAGCAAAAGGAAGGGTGCTATTTGGCATACAAATATTGTGTTCACCCATCCAACATAAGACCATGTCAAATTGAATCCTGGTAAGTTCTAACCCGAGAACCACAGGGTATACCAAATATTATATCTGGTATAGCCCATTATATATGGTATCCCCTAAAGGAACCAGATGTAAAATGTTGTGGAATGATGTATAAAATGTGAAAACATACTGTAGTCTGCTAACAAATAAAATGCTACTTTAACTGGTGAATGTCTAAAGGGTAGGCCATGAAATGTAGGGGATGCAAGATATTACGGCAATATGTGAGCCATAATATTTTGTATCCCCATAGTAACCAATGTTGGAAAGCAAAAGGAAGGGTGCTATTTGGCATAGACCTATTGTGCTCACCCGTCCAACATAAGACCACGTCAAATTGTATTCTGGTACATTCTAATCAGAGAAACACAGGGGATACCAAATGTATAGGCGGTAAAGGCCATTGTATTTGGTATCCCCTAAGGGAACCGGTTGTAAAGTCTTGTGGCATGATGTAAAAAATGTGAAAAGCTAATGTAGTCTGCTATCAAATAAAAGGCAAATTCAATTGGTCAATGGCTAAAGGGTGACCCATGAAACATAGGGGTTACGAGATATTACGGCTATGCGTGAGCCACAATATTTGGTATCCCCATTGTAAATGATGTTTGAAAGCAAAAGGAATGGTTCTATTTGGTATTGAAATACTGTGCTCCCGCATCCAACATAAGGCAAAGTCAAATTGAATCCTGGTAACTTCTAACCCGAGAAAGACTGGGGATACCAAATTTTAAAGGCCGTATATTTGATATCCCCTAAGAGTACGGATGCAAAATCTTGTGCAATGATGTACAAAATGTGAAAAGATACTGTAGTCTGCTATCAAACATTAGGCAATTTCAACTGGTCAATGGGTAAAGGGTAACAAATGAAACATTGGGGATACGAGATATTATAGCAATTCATGAGCCATAATATTTGGTATCCCCATAGTAAACGATGTTGGAAAGCAAAAGGAAGGGTGCTGTTTTGTATAGAAATACTGTGCTACCGCATCTAATATAAGGCAAAGTTAAATTGAATCCTAGTAAATTCTAACCCGAGAAACACTGGGGATACCAAATATTATAGGCTGTATAGGCTATTAAATTTGGTATCCCCTAAGGGAACGGATGCAAAATCTTTTGGAATGATGTACAAAATGTAAAAAGATACTGTACTCTGCTATCAAATAAAAGGCAAATTCAATTTGTCAATGGCTAAAGGGTAACCCATGAAACATAGCGGTTACGAGATATTACGGCAAAGCGTGAGCCATAATATTTGGTATTCCCATAGTAAATGATGTTGGAAAGCAAAACAAAGGGTGCTATTTTGTATAGAAATACTGGGCTACTGAATCTAAAATAAATCGAAGTCAAATTGAATCCTTTTAACTTCTAACCCAAGAAACACTGGGGATACCAAATATCATAGGCCGTATAGGCTATTGTAGTTGGTATCACCTAAGGGTACGGATGCAAAATCTTGTGGAATGATGTACAAAATGTGAAAAGATACTGTAGTCTGCTATCAAACAAAAGGCAATTTCGACTATTCAATGGATCATGGGTAACCCATTAAACATAGGGTATACAAGATATTATGGCAATGCGTGAGCCATATTATTTGGTATCCCCTTAGTAAATGATGTTGGAAAGCAAAAGGAAGGGTGCTATTTGCTATAGAAATATTGTGCTCCCGCACCCAACACAAGGCGAAGTCAAATTGAATCCCGGTAACTTCTAACCCGAGAAACACTGGAGATACAAAATATTATACGCCGTATAGGCTATTATAGTTGGTATCCCCTAAGAGTACGGATGCAAAAACTTGTGGGATGATATACAAAAATGTGAAAAGATACTGTAGTGTGCTATCAAAAAAAAGGCAATATCAGCTAGTCAATAACTAAAGGGTAACCCATGAAACATAGAGGATACGAGATATTACAGAAATGCATGAGTCATAATATTTGGTATCCCCATTTTAAATGATGTTGGAAATCAAAAAGAATGGTGCTATTTGGTGTATAAATACTGTGCTCCTCCATCCAACATAATGCGATGTCAAATTGAATCCTGGTAACTTCTAACCCGAGAAACACTGGGGAAACCAAATATTATAGGTCGTACAGGCTTATATATTTGGTATCCCTTAAGGGTACCGGATGTAAAATGTTGTGGAATGATGTACAAAATGTGAAACGATACTGTAGTGTGCCATCAAACAAAAGGCAATTTCAACTGGTCAATGGCTAAAGAGTAACCCATGACACAAAGGGGATACGAGATATTACTGCATTGTGTGAGCCATAATATTTGGTATCCCCATAGTAAATGATGTTGTAAAGCAAAAGGAAGGGTGATTTTTGGTATAGAAATACTGCGCTCCTCCATCCAACATAAGGCGATGTCAAGTTGAATCCTGGTAACTTCTAACCCGAAAAACGATGGGGATACCAAATATTGTAGGCCGTATCAGCTATTATATTTGGTATCCCCTAAGGGTACCACAGGCAAAATCTTGAGGAATGATGTACAAAATGTGAAAAGATTCTGTAGTTTGCTATCAAACAAAAGGGAAATTCAATTGGTCAACGGCTAAAGGGTGAGCCATGAAACATAGGGGATATGAGATATTATGGCTATGCGTGAGCCGCAATATTTGGTATCCCCATTGTAAATGATGTTTGAAAGCAAAATTAAGGGAGCTATTTGCTATAGAAATATTGTGCTCCCGCATTCAACATAAGGCAAAGTCAAATTGAACCCCGGTAACTTCTAACCCGCGAAACACTGAGGATGCCAAATATTATACGCCGTATAGGCTATTATAGTTGGTATCCCCTAAGGGTACGGATGCGACATCTTGTGGAATGATGTACAAAATGTGAAAAGATACCGTAGTCTGCTATTAAACAAAAGACAATTTCAACTATTCAATGGTTCAAGGGTAACCTATGAAACATCGGGGATACGAGATATTACAGGAATGCGTGAGCCATAATATTTGGTATCTCCATGGTAAATGATGTTGGAAAGCAAAAGAAAGGGTGCTATTTTGTATACAAATACTATGCTCCTCCATCCAACATAATGCAATGTCAAATTGAATTCTGGTAACTTCTAACCCGATAAACACGGGGGATACCAAATATTATAGGCCCTATTGGCTTTTATATATGGTATCCCCTAAGGTTAACGGATGCAAAATCTTGTGGAATGATGTACAAAATTTGAAAAGATACTGTAGTCTGCTATCAAACAAAAGGCAATTTCAACTATTGAATGTCTCAAGGGTAACCCATGAAACATAGGGGATACGAGATATTACAGCTATGCGTGAGCCACAATATTTGGTATCCCCATTGTAAATGATGTTTGAAAGCAAAAGGAATGGTGCATTTTGGTATAGAAATACTGCGCTCCTCCATCCAACTTAAGGCAATGTCAAGTTGAATCCTGGTAACTTCTAACCCGAAAAACTATGGGGATACCAAATATTATAGGCCGTATCGGCTATTATATTTGGTATCCCCCAAGGGTACTGCATGCAAAATCTTATGGAATGATGTACAAAATGTGAAAAGATACTGTAGTTTGCTATCAAACAAAAGGGAAATTCAATTGGTCAACGGCTAAAGGGTGACCCATGAAACATAGGGGATACGAGATATTACGGCTATGCGTGAGCCACAATATTTGGTATCCCCATAGTAAATGATGTTGGAAAGCAAAACGAAAGGTGCTCTTTGGTATAGGAAGACTGTTCTTCCCCATTCAACATAAAGCGAAGTCAAATTGAAACCTGGTAACTTCTAACCCGAGAAACTCTGGGGATACCAAATATTATAGGCCATATAGACTATTATATTTGGTGTCCCCTAAGTGTACCAGATGCAAAATCTTGTGGAATGAAGTACAAAATGTGAAAAGCTAATGTAGTCTGCTATCAAATAAAAGACAAACTCAATTGGTCAATGGCTAAAGGGTAACCAATGAAACAGGGGATACGAGACATTATGGCAATGCGTGAGCCATAATATGTGGTATCCCCTAAGTGAATGACATTGGAAAGCAAAAAGAAGCGTGCGATTTGCTATAGAAATACTGTGCTCCCGCATCCAACATAAGGCAAATTCAAATTGAATACTGTTAACTTCTAACCCAAAAACCTTGGGATACCAAATATTATAGGCCGTATAGGCTATTATAGTTGGTATCCTCTAAGGGTACGGATGTAAAATCTTGTGGACTGATGTACAAAATATGAAATGATACTGTAGTCTGCTATCAAACAAAGGCAGTTTCAACTTTTTAATGGCTCAAGGGTAACTCATGAAACATAAGGGATACGAGACAGTGCAGCAATGCGTGAGACATAATATTTATTATTCCCATAGTGTATGATGTTGGAAAGCAAAAGGAAGGATGCTCTTTGATATAAAAATACTGTGCTCCTCCATCCAACATAAGGCGATGTCAAATTGAATCCTGGTAACTTCTAACCTGAGAAACGCCGGAGATACCATATATTATAGGCCATAAAGTCTAATATAATTGGTATCCCCTAAGGGTACCGGAGGCAAAATCTTGTGGAATGATGTACAAAATGTGAAAAGATACTGTAGTCTGCTATCAAATAAAAGGCAAATTCAATTGGTCAATGGCTAAAGGGTAATCCATGAGACATAGGGGATACGAGACATTACTGCAATGCCTGAGCCATAATATTTGGTATCCCCATAGTAAATTATGTTGCAAAGCAAAAGGAAGGGTGCTATTTGGTATAGAAATACCTTGCTCCGCATCCAACATAAGCCGAAGTCAAATTGAATCCTGGTAACTTCTAACCCGAGAAACACTGGTGATACCAACTACTATAGGCCGTATAATCTATTATAGTGGGTATCCCTAAGGGTACGGATACAAAATCTTGTGGAATTATGTAAAAAAATTGAAAAGATACTGTAGTCTGCTATCAAACAAAAGGCAATTTCAATTTTTCAATGGCTTAAGGGTCACCCATGAAACATAGGGGATACAAGATATTACAGCAATGAGTGAGCCATAACATTTGGTATCCCCATATTAAATGATGTTGGAAAGCAAAAGGAAGGGTGATATTTGGTATAGAGATACTGTGCTCCCCCATGCAACACAAGGTGATATCATATTGAATCCTGGTAACTTCTAACCCGAGAAACACTGGGGATACCAAATATTGTAGCCGGTAAAGGCCATTATATTTGGTATCCCCTAAGGGAACCAGATGTAAAATCTTGTGGAATGATGTAAAAATGTGAGAAGGTATTGCAGTCTGTTATCAAACAAAAGGCAACTTCAGCTGGTCATTGGCTAAAGGGTAAACCATGAAACATAGGGGATACAAGATATTACAGCAATACGTGGGTCATAATATTTGGTATCCCCATAGTAAAATATGTTTTAAAGCAAATAAAAGGGTGCTACTTGGGATAGCAACACTGTGCTCACCTATCCAACATAAGACTATATCAAATTAAACTCTGGTAATTTCCAACTCGAGAAACACAGGGGATACTAAATATTAGAGGGCATATAGGCTATTATATATGGTATCCCTTAAGCGTACTGGATGTAAATTCCTATGGAATGATGTACAAAATGTGAAAAGATACTGTAATCTGCTATCAAATAAAAGGCAACTTCAAGTGGTCAATGGCTAAAGGGTAACCCATGGAACATAGGGGATACGAGATATTACAGCAATGTGTGAGCCCAAATATTTGGTATCCCCATAGTAAATGATGTTGTAAAGCATGCAGGGTGCTTATTGGCAAACAAATACTGTGCTAACCCATCCAACATTAGACCACGTCAAATTGAATCTTTGTAAGTTTTTAACCGAGAAACACAAGGGATACCAAATTTTGTAGGCGGTAGAGTCCATTATATATGGTACCAGATATAACAGCAATGCAGAAGCTGTAATATGGGGTATCCCCATAGTACAATATTACGGAAAACGGTGGGAAGGATGACATTTGGCAGGAAAATACCTTGTTCAACCGGACAACAGAATGTCATGTCCAATTAAATCCTGGTATGGTCTATCCCGAGAAACATAGGGGATACCAAATATTATAGCCCTTATTAGACATTATATTTAGTATCCTCCAAAGGAACTAGATGTGAAAGGTTGCACAATGAAATCAAAAATGTGAAAAGATATAGCAGTCTGCTACCAAATAAAAGGCAACTTAAGTTGATATGTGGCTAAAAGGAAACGCCTGAAAAGTTGGGGATTCTAGATATAACAGCACTGCAGAAGCCGTAATATGTGGTATCCCCACAGTAAAATATTATGGAAAACACAGGGAGGGGTGCTATTTGGCAGGAAAATACTTTGTCACGAGAATGCCATGTCAAATTGAATCCTGGTAAGCTCTAACCCAAGAACTATAAGGGTTACCAAATATTATAGCCCAAACAAGGCGTTATATTTGGTATCCCAATTAGCAACCAGATGTGAAAGCTTGTGGAATCAAATGAAAAATGCAAAGAAGTAGTGTAATCTACTATCATATAAAAGGTAATTTGAATTGGTCAGTGGCTGAAAGCTAACCGTTGAAAAGTAGGGGATATCACAAATTACATCAATGCAGGAGCAGTAATATGTGATATCCCCACAGTAAAAGATGTTGGAAAACACAGTGAAGGGGGCTATTTGGCAGGAATATACTGTGTTCATCTAGCCCAAAGTATGCCATGTCAAATTGAATCCTGGTAAGCTCTAACCCGAGAAACATAGGGAACACCAAATATTACAGCCCTTGTAAAGCATTATATTTAATATCCCCAGAAGGACCCTGATGTGAAAGCTTGTGCAATGAGATCACAAATATGAAAATATACTGCAGTCTGCTATCCAATAAAAGGCAACTTGAGTATAACTTTAGGAAAAGATGTTGGAAAACTCAAGCAAGGATTCTATCTGGTAGAAAAAGTCATGTGTTCGTACAGCCAACATAAGGCCATGTCAAGTTGTATCCTGACAAGTTCAATATTCAGAAAAATAGGGGCTACCAAATATTATAGGTTGTACAGGCCATTATATTTGGTATACTCCAAAGGAACCAGATGTGAAAGCTGTGAAATTATATCAAAAATGCAAAACAAGACTGTAGGCGTCTAACAAATAAAAGGCCATTTAAACTGGTCAGTGGCTAAAAGGAAACCTTTGAAAAGTGGGGACAAAGATATACTAATGCATGAACAATTTTGTTTGCTACCCCCATACAAAAAGATATTGGAAAACACAAAGATTGTTACACATTGTTAGAAAGAAATATTGTGTTCTCTTAAACAATATGGAAATGTCTTGTTACTTACCCATTTGAAATGTTTTCTAAATGTGAGATACAAAATGCTATAGAGCAAAGGGAGAATGTGCTGTAACCAGTAGCACCCAAGATTGGCTGCTAGTCACTAACCAGACCAAGTAGAGGGAGTATACACCACCTAAAACCAAATAACATATTGAGGCTAAGGATATTTTTTAGCTTTCCGTTTTTAAAAAAATATGCAATGTTTCCCCTTGAATTTGTCATGCCCTTCACTTTGCACCTGAAGCAACCGCCTAGTACACCTATAAACGCTGACCATAACTTTTATGTGTTAAAGTGAAGCTTGCGCTGCAGGTATTTGAATGTCTGGATTCTCTTTGGGTTGTTGACCATTACGCTGTTCATTGCCACACAGCACTTTTAGTGTTCCCAAGCCAGTCAGTCTTCTCTTTTAAACTACAAGAACGCTTTGCATGCTGCAATTTTTCAGCCATACTGTCAATCTTAAAAGTGAAACTAAAAGTCCCAGAATGCTCAATGTAGACTAAAAAGTGAAGATTTACATCTCTCATAATAAAGAGAGACTTGAGACTGGGGCTGCACCAGAACCAAATATCATTTGGTTATGTTTACCATTCTGAAACAGCCAAGTGTTGGCACATGAAAAGTTATTTGTGTAACATGCCCTATATACATTTGTAACAATTATGCTTCCTTTTACTAATCATTGTAGGAAATGACCATATTTTGTGTGGCGTCCCTCCAGATTTTTCCCATATCTGCTTTGCTGGCTTTACAACTCTGCACAATTTACCCCTGCTAGTAGAGTGCCTGTGCGCCCTCTTAGATATGGTTAATTTGGCTTATTCCTCATTGAAATATTTAACTTGCTTGGATGTCCCTACTATATAATGTAGAAAGTGAACACAGGGTCCGGAAATGTAATGGCACTAGAGGACTGCAGTGCCTATAGTGCCATCAACTACAGCGGCAAGGCAAACATGCCTTCAGGCCACCCCTGTGTATTCCTGACTGCTGCACTGTAAAAATCTACTGTACATTCATTCAACAAAACGTTTTTTGTTAGGTAAAATAATTTCCTTTAAATATCAAAAAGTCACTCCTATGTAGGCTGTATAGCCCACAAGGCAGTGTGCATGGTCTATGAAAGTGGAACAATAGAAAGATACAGTAAACAGTAGAAATATACAGTTAACATGCCCTTATAGTGACTAGCACCCAAAAGCTTATTTTACTGTGAGAAGACTCTTGCTATCCCAAAGGGAAACACTGGGAAGCGATTGTAAAAATAAATGTTAATATCTCCAGTTAGGGTCCAGCTACAAAAATGAAGAAACAACTATTTTCTATTAGCTATTAAAATCCCACTGAATGGTGTGAAATCGTATTTTTAATGAATATTAGGGAAAGGTATATTTTAGAAAGTAAAATTTTCCCTGCTTGAAGCTGCTCGGGCTATTTGCATTCTCTCATAAGCAGTGGCACAGCCAGGAATAAGCCGTGATGAATGGTATGAAAAATGATCATAGGGCAGGTACAATGGCTTGGGAATCAGGAGTTGTTTTTCTCTTCCCCTGGCAGAAAGACCAGTGGGGTTGGCCCAGGAATTTAATTTACCATTTACCATTACCATTTCCAAGCTTTATTTCGATCTTTGTAGACCATAAAAACAAAAAATAAAATACATGCATCAATGAATTTAGGCAATAAAAACATCAATAAACATTACAGAATACAACCATGTACAGTAAATTGGACACATTTCATAGCAGTTAAAAAGATATTAAAGTTTAAAAAGCGAATTAAACAATTATTTCATATATTAGTAAGATCAAAACAGTAGGAAACATTTATCATGTGGGGTGAGAGATTAAAAACTTACGGCGCCTATGCCACATAGAGTTAAGGAAACGGAACACCGCAAAAACAATCGGGGGATGAGTGTCGGTCCTCAAAACTCTAAAGGCCTCCCATGACTGTCTATAGCCCAGGTTCCTGCATATTGGTAAGAGCCAATACCTCCTGGGTATGTTATATCTAGGCTGTCCGGAATTTGGTTTAAACCGACTCTGCCCGACAGTACCCTACCTGATGAAAATCAGCTGACCCGGTTTAAACCGAGTGTCACTGATTTTCAAAGTTGTTGCACCTTTTGTCCACTTGATGGAGCCAAAGCATTACAAATGGTGGTGTATGGCGCGGAGGTGTCAGGGGAAAACTGTGGTTCTGGGCCGGTCTGGCACGCGGGGAGCCGAGGTGTGAGCAACACCAGGCCCCCTGCCTGGCTCCGGTGGGGGGGGGAGAGGAGCTGTTGTGGTCTGCTGTCTGTCCTACTGCGGCCGCACCCGAGTACTTCACAGGTCTTTAAAAAGACCATTTACTTAACAAGGCTTTGTTGTTGTTAACAAAGGAGTGGGCATGGGAAGTGGGCGACGGGGGTGGGAACCGGGGAAAGAGGCAGCTCGCTCAATTATTTGCCTCAATAATAGTCTGCAAAGTGTTGTTTTTCTAGGTCTTGTGCAAGCTGATTTGTAAAACATAAACCGGGGTGGAGAAAAAAAAGTGATAGTTTCTACAATATTATTTTGCCTGTACATGTTGGAAGGATTATCTGCCGAAATATTCAGCAATGGCCAGACCAGTGGACTTAAGCCTTCCCCACCCCCATTGCATTTATACGAAACACGAAACATTTGCAAGCCAAAAGAAATGCAAACGCTTCCCCTTTAGTTCGGAGGCCTTGCATCAGTCATCGTCCTGCCTGCATTTCGCTGGTGAGCCAGCCTGTAATTGTCTGCATTTGGCAGGTTTAGCACTTCCTGGCAGGGGGCTATTAAGGGGAAGTTTTCGCGTATAACTGTCAGAGACATAAACAAATGCGCACCCCTGTCGATGTGTGGCACCGCTAACCAACCCGACCTCCACTCCCTTTCATGCACTCCCACCCCTTTAGGCTAAACTGCAGCAGTGCTGGGGGTCACGGAGAGCACAGAGGTGTCATAAAGCAGACCCAGAATATGTTTTTGTGAGCGCAAATTTGTCTCCGACCTGAAAACCATTGGGATTCCGAAGGAAAATGCTTATTAACAGATGTGGCTGCTTTGAGGAGACTTGAGGCTGATGTCGCTTCGAGGACTGCTTTGAACTTAACAAGCACCGATTTGTGAAGCAGACTAGTTAATGAAAGGAAATTACATTTTCTACCAACGTGTCCTCTCCTCCTTTCCGTCTTGGGACCGTGGGGCCGAGGACTTCAAAATAAAGAGGGTTTGCTTTATGATTGAACAGAAATGGTCACATCTTGATTCAAACAAACAGTGCTCCTGCAACTCTAAGTGTGAGTGTTTAACCGTAACTAAGATTTTAAGGGATTATAATTGTTATTGATAGGAATGCAAACTGCCACACAGGCAAGAAAGAAAGCTCAGTTAAACGCTCCCACGCAGGTTCCGGAGGTAGCCTACAGGCCACAGCAGCAACCACCACATGGCAGATTCCTCCCTTCACCTTTCTGTAGTCGATAAAATGAGCACTGTTGAGTTGGGCCGATGTGATTACATTGGTTACTTTCCAGTTTTAACCTCTTCAGCGCTGCGCGGATTCCCGCGCAGTGCTGAAAGATCTGAGCGCGGGCGGGGCCATGACGGAACGGTTCCGTCATAAGCACAGCCCAACCGGCGTGCATGACGGAACCGTTCCGTCATCGGCATCGAAGAGGTTAAAAAAATGGCTAATTACACAAACAAACACCACGTAAATTGCAATGTGTTGTTTTTTTAACATTCAAGTAGTTTTATTTGTGTACAGTTATAAATTATTTTGTTTTTTCTTTCTGAGATTCACAAATTAATGTGTTATTGATAGATTAGTGTTGGGAGCAAATGAGGTAGGCAGCGGGATTTTATAAATATGTTGTGTTACATCACATTTGACTTTGGCTCAAAAGTAACTGCTCCATGTATAACACTCAGCGTATATCGGCAGCCAGAAAACAACTGGGCAAGCAACAAGAACATGGGTTTAAAAACAAGCATTGGCATAGCCAATAGGTCTCACCTTTGGAACTTTATAAGTGTTTAGCCATGCAACAGTTAATGTTGTTGCACCAAGGATATTGTGCTGCATAACTAAATACTTATAAGGTCCCAAAGGCGAGACCTATTGGCATGGTGCACCTAACAGTACCTTATTGCATTTCAGCACTTGCTACACAATCCTGTTGGAGAGCAGTCAAAAGAGCAAAAGCTACTATCACTGTCGGACAAAAAAAAATAATCAATTGCAATAACAAAGCCCCAAATACTTATTTTTTTTTTTTGCTGGAGGAAGTCTTTTTCTTAACCCCATTTTTTTGACTTGCATATGCCCCTTCGGCCACACTGCAATATCATAGAATTTTTAAAAATTCTCTACGTATATTTGTTGACAAACGCTGAGTGACCAATTCACGCTTTCATTTAAAACAAGCATTTGCAATGAAATAGGTCTCGCATTTACGAGAGTTTGAGCTATTGACATTGCAAATAACAATGCCTTTTATTTTTGTTTTCGTTTTTAAAACCTAAATAAAAGGCTTTGTCATTTACAATGCCAATAGCTTAAACTCGCATAAATGCGAGACCTATTGCATTGCAAATGCTTGTTACATCTGAGCTGCAGAATCAAAGGACAATGGAAAGTATTTCATGACTGTATTAACTTCTGAAATGGAGAGCAGTATACAATTTCTGAAGGAAATGGAAAAAGCAATAATAAAAGCGAAGCGTTCCATAAAAAACGGTAAAACACTGTTTCAGTTGTTTTTTATGGCGTGAAAAAGAGTAACCACTGAAAAGCACTGTTTTTTTTAGGTATGGAAATCACTGGAAAACACTGAAAAAACACCACCAGAATTTACCAAAAATAGAAACTGAAAACAGGAAAGCCTAGTTATATCCTGGACGAAAGAAGAAAACATGAATAAGTGTCTCTTCTTGGCTATTGCAGGCAGGACATCCATCAGGGGAAGCTTTTGACCATTTATTTGTAAGTGCATGCACCGGCAAGCAACCCAATCTAAACTGGGCATAAAGTGTCCTTGCCATAAACGGATGAACATTATCAAGGAAGGCCTCAAATAAATACTGATCTTTAAAATTGAGGAAGTCAGAGGTTAAACGGCCTGGTTTTGTACTCCTTTGAATTTCAGCCCATCTAAACTGTCTGTAAGTTTTGACTAGTTCGAGCCGTGATATTGTCGGGGACACTTCCTCAGGCTGGGTCCATAGGATCGGCCGGCCTAGTCTAAGGCACAAATCTTTTATGTGTGCGAACCAGGATAGTTTTCCCGCCCCTGGGAGCCCCAAGATCGCCTTGAGTTCTGACTGGTAGGCTATTAGCTCGGGAGTCGCCCATAGTCTACGCCAAAAAGTCAAGGGTCGCAGTCCGATCTCCTCATCTATGGGTCTAATCCCAAGATCCATACGTAGGGGGATAAGAGGGGTGCTTTGCAGTAGGCCCAAGAGCTGTCTCATGAACTTGTTCTCGGTTTTAGCCAGTCCACCTACAGAGAGGTGTCCCCAAAGTTCTGCCCCATACATTATAGCACTCCTGATTTGGACTTTAGATATCTCAATCAACGGACCCGGCTGTCTAGATGTTGAGTTCCTGTAAAAGTTTGCTATTTCCCCGGCCATCTGTGCTAACCTTAAGCCTGCCTTTCCTTGCTGTGGGCCCCACCCAAAGGTTTCCGTCAGCGTAACACCCAGATAGTCGAAAACAGCTACCCTCTCTAGCCGGATACAATTTAGGGCAGGATTAGGGCGAGATGTTTTACTAGGGTTAAATACCATATACTTGGTTTTTAGTGTGTTAATCTCTAAGCCCCTATTTTTGCAAAATAAAGAGAAGCTGTCAAGGGCCCTTTGGATGCCCATGGGCGATTTAGATAGTAACAAGGTGTCATCCGCAAACATCATTGCTGGCACCTTGCCACGGGCGAGCTTTGGGGCATCAATGTTGGCAACCTCATTTAGTTGGTCCACCAAGGCATTAATAAAAAGACAGAACAGTGTGGGGGCCAAAACGCACCCCTGCCTTACACCCCTATTCACAGGGAAGCGTGGGGTCAATTCCCCGTATTTCCCATATCTCACCTGGGCAAAATTTCCAGTGTGCAGTCGCTTGATCAAGGAGAGCAAATAGGGCGGAATGCCCAGTTGCTCTAGAGCTGCCCAAAGTTTGCCACGAGGCACCAAATCTAAGGCTGATTTAAGATCAACGAATATCAAATAGAGGGTCCCACCCTCTATAGTCACCATCTTCCAATATAATAATTGGAGCCTAAAGATTTGGTCAACGGTAGAAATATTTTTATGAAAGGCTGCCTGGTACACACTCAGAATCTCACGCTCATCCACCTAGGACTGGAGGCTCTCCAGTACAATCCTGGCAAACAACTTCTGAGCTACGTCAATCAGGCTTATTGGCCTGTAATTAGTGGGCAGGAGGTGAGAGCCCTTCTTGTATACTGGGAAGATTTCTGCCCCTAACCAGGTATCTGGGATTTTTATGCCATTTAATATGGCATTAAATATTACACATAGATATGGACCCCAGATATTGGGCTGATCCCAAAATAGATCCCCAGGAATCTTATCTAATCCAGGGGACTTTCCAAGGGGAAGCTTCCCAATTGCACTCAGCACATCAGTCAGGGTAAACCCTACATCATCTTTGAGGGGATTCCCCACAACAGTTGGTAAAATTCCCCCTATGGGCTCTATAATGTCCTGGGTGGAATATAACGATTGGAAGTGAAGTTTCCAAGCGTCTGCAGCAATATTCGGCTCAATAGATGAGCTCTCTGAGGAACTAACTATTCGATCCAGGGTCCAAAACGACCTCATATCTCTGTTAGTGAGAGCCTTTTTAATTGCATCCCATCTTTCAGACTCCCACTCCGTTTTGGCTAACTTTAGACTGTCACTGTAAAGGGCCCTCCTAGTTTTTATCAGAGATCTGTCTTTTAATTTTATGGCGTCAATGAGGGCACCCTTTGCCATTCGGCAGGAGTTGTTAAAGCAAGTGAATTTAGGGGTCCTCTTGCCTTTAGAGTGTATCAGGGGATTAAAGATGTTGGTCAAGCTAGTGGTCAGGTCCGCATGGGTAGCCATAAGTTGAGCAATAGTACCAGAAGAGTTGAGGGTCTGTGCAGATTTCTTCGTTACCATTAAAGGTGGAATAATTAGGGAATACAGGGCAGTAGCCTTGCCTGGTGACTGCTTCAGGGTTTCCCACCTAATTCTCCTTCTATTATTGTGTAAAGATAGGTTGGTACCAGAGAGGGGGCTAGTGATTGGAGGACTATGAAGTTCCGGAAGCTTAAGATCGAGTACCAGAGCATTATGGTCGCTGTCGTGTCTTGGCCAGACAGCGAAGTCGACTGCCCAGTGCCATATACTAGCTTCCACCAGAATATAGTCCTATAGTGATGCTTGCCCCGGTCCATTAAAAGTAGGTTTTCCTGGTCTGTCTGACTTAGTACGACCATTGCATGCCCTCAGTGCATGAGTTAGTGTAACTGCATTGATCTTTAGTACCAAAGGGGTCCAAGCTCTCACCAGAGGAATCTGTGGTTCAGGAATTAGCCAAAGAGAATCCTCGGCAGTGAGCGAACAGTCAGTAGGGAGGGCTAGGGGCTCAAACTGACAATTAAAATTACCTCCTATCACCATCCTAGTATTCGGGGGAACTAACTCAATGAATGTGGTAAGTGTGTCTATGGTTTGGGAGTCCTGGGCAAAGGTTACCGGACGGGAATAGATGTTAATAAATGCAATTTTAATCCCAGCATTAAAAGTAAGGAGGGTACACTGGATATCATCCGAAGAAGTGTTCAACTGTTCAACAGTACAGTCCAGATGTGTAGCGAACCACGTGCCAAACCGTCCCGATGGTCTACCTCTGCCTCCCATAGTTGCTAGCACATTAAAAGTTGCAAAGCACCTCATGACAGAGTCCTCTCTAGCTCAGGTCTCCTGGAACATGCACACAACATGATTTTGTACAAATTGCATCCAATCAGGATTTTGAAGTTTGTTTTTGATACCGGCAATGTTCCACGTCAGCACCCTCAGCTGGAGGCCCAAGTTCGAGGTGGCATCACGCACAGTAGGACCAGAGGGGTTCGGAGTTTGTGTGATGTCTGGCTCGATCTCGGGGTCTGGTACTCCCACTTCCACTAAGGATCCATTCCTGTCCATAGATGCGATTATAAATTCAGAGGTAATAGAGGCTTGATTATTTGATACATCTAAGGTAGCACCTACAGAGACTTGGACTCCCAGGTGAGATTCATGATGGGGTACGCCTGAATCATCGTGTGTCGCAGCAGCAATGTTTAGGGACTGCAACCCAGTAATTTTCGGATTAGGCACTCTTTTGGTCCCCCCTAGCCTCTGTGTAGAAGAGGGATCAGATGGAGTTGAAAATCAATCTATCTCTTCAAGGGCCCCAAACCTATTTGCTACTGCAACATTGTACTGTATTCTGGAGGATTGGCCAGATGTAGGATGGGGTCGTAACCAATGTGTTGGAGCTCTAGTGCAAGGGGTCCATGGTGATGGGTAGTTACAGGAATAAAAAAAAGGCCAAGGTGTGTAGTTGAATCCCTGTAGACGGTGCATGAAAGCTGGAAGACTGGTCAGCCAAAATTCGGACTGTCCGGGGATTATTAAAATTAATAATTATACAGTCTCCTTTGATTGTCTTAGGGCTCTTGCCAACCCAACCCACTCTTCGAACTAGTAGTATTTCACCCGCCCTATCATAGGGGAACTGACCATTAAACATATGAGAAGTAAGCAGCTGGGTTTGAGCACATTTGCACTGCCTGAACAAGTCACTTATGAGTAATGCGTGCATTGCCCACCTCAAATAGTCAGCCGCTTAAAAGACCATAAACAATAATGATAAACACAAAGTATGAGAGGCAACGCGAGAATAAAGTAGCTAGTATAGTGTGATATTACAAAGTTATCATAATACACATAGAGCTGAATAGTTTTTCAAATTTCTTCTTTATTGCAATGGTGTTGTCATATCCACAGCCAACGCGTTTCGCCCAAACATGGGCTTCTTCAGGGCTCTTAAAATCATACAAAAAGTCATATCAGATTTATTCATAAAAACATGTTAAATGAACAGACAACTATGAACCTAATTTTAGCGAAGAATAGAAACCTTAAGCCAAGGTACCAGCTTTTGCATCAGGGCCGAAAGCCTACCCGTAGCGAAAACCGAAATGCCGTGAATGGGAAAGGTCAGAGTGAAGAAGTTTTTTAGAATGTGAATGCAAGAGACAATCATCACTGAAAAAAGTGTAGGAAAAAAGAGAAATAGCCCACAGTGCAAATAGGACTAATGAAGAAGTGATCAGAAAATAACACCTAGGAACCAAGAATGTATATCCTGATGCACAAATCGCTTACCAACGAATCAAGCTGTCGAACTTAGTGGCGCAGAATTGTTCAATTGCAGCAATGTAGAAAGTTCCCAATATGCAAGAGTCTAGAGAGCGTAAAAAAGAAGAAGCGTGGTTGGTATATCTATATTGATCAATGCCGAAATTTGCAAAGGAAGATGTCATTATTTCTGTCCGTCCACAGTCCCTAACCTTTAGGAATAAGACTCAAAGTATTGGTGTCGGAGTTATCCGAATTAGAATAGAAACGTATAGAGACTCAAAGCATGACAGAATGTGCACATACAGTCACACAGTCGTTTATACAGTCACCCAGTACATTATAGGCATACATACAGCCTTAATACGTGATGTCCTTACCGAATTATAATAATACGGCCGGTAGACAAGCGTAGACGATGGAAAGTGATTCAAAGCAACAGTAATTCAGAGTAGTCCAAGCTGTATTGTTCCAACAGTGAACAGACCCTGATAAACACCAAAGTGGAATATCATAAACAAAAGAAAACAATGATTGTGAATTAAAAGTATTCATACAATAATGCACTTTTCAGTCATGACAATTGCAAAACTCAGCCTCCCAACCCTAATGATGAGGAAGCCGGATGCGCTATCAAACAGAATTCGAGAAACAACCAAAATTCGGTATGTAAAGCTGTAGGTATATTCGAACCATATGTCCGTATTAACGGTCACACAGTCTAGCCACCCAATCCTGCAAGTTGTGATACTAAATCAACAAGCAGGTGTACGTCCAAACGACAGCTTATAAACGCTGCAAGATGCAGCAACGTATTGTGTGTAATTATCGTAATATAACGATGTCACCACACACAGCGGACCCCTCGAACGAGAATCCCTCAGTGAAAAGGGCGATTTTCATACATAGCTCGTGCATTAGTGCACATCTATTACACAGTGACTTTCTGAGTACCATAATAAAAGTTAACAAAATTTAAAACAACAAATGCAAAAAGTATGTCTAGGGCACGTAAGCCTTCATGATCTGAGACAAAAAACGTTAGCGTACAAATGCCCACTACCGAAACCAATATACCCCGACTGAGTCCCACAAATACCTTAGTACATGAAAAGCGTAATATCAAACAGTTCACTGGAGTCGTCAACGTAGTTACGAAGCACCGTCGTGTAGGATCGGTAATCAATCAACTACAAAAAGCCACCCATATTTATGAGTGAGTACGAGGCGTTCTCAGCAAATCCCCGAGAAACGGAAGTGACGTAGATGTGTCAGAACCACTTCTGGCCCAGTCCCCGCCATCTTTGACTAGTTCCGTTTCTGACGAGTATATAAGACATTACATACGACGCCAGTCATGTGTCAAAGCTTGCCCAAATGTTTTAGACAATACGAACGAATCTTCATTTATTTAGATTCTATATGAGTAAAGATGATCATAAGTATGAAGATAAGTGATTGAGCTGAACATTCAAACATAGCTAAATGTCCATGCAAGTAATACCCCTACGCCTCCATCTTGGATTGGTTTAAAAATTCAGAAACTGTTAACACTTGTAACGACGGCACAAATCGTCTGGGAAGTTAACGGTTCAAATACCATGAACATAATTGACAATGGCATCCTGATTTACAGTATCTTATCACTGTACAAAATCATACCGCCCGAGTTGAATAAAACCTGTGTGCGTACCAAAGTAACACATACAATTTACAGCTAAAGGATACAAAGAGATGGTAATAAGCACATTACGCCTAGAGTTGGCCTCTCACACATGTACGGCGTAACAACGGAGCATATAGTAGTGTGGGCAATGTAAGTAAATAAGTTAAGAAATTTAACAAAGAGTTTAGCCATAATCGAATGGTTATAACTGACCAAGCGTGTGTGAGACTTGGTTACTGCAAAAATTGAAAATAAATGTAAGATATCCCGACCGCCTATAAGTGTTGACAAGTAAGGTAAGTCAGGCAATCAAAGGCACATGATAACAGGTCCAGTGTTCATAACAACGGGCCTCGTGCTTATCAAAATAAGGAAGGGTCCACAAAGTTCATATTGCGACGAAGAGATCATATTAAGTCCAGAATTACCAAGATCAAGATAAGCGATTAACAATGATTTCAGGTCTAAGTTTCCAGAGCTACGAAGGTAGCGTCTCGAAGAGACATTCCCACACACTGTTGTAAAATATTCACAAACAGTGTTTAAGCGTTGACAACCTCCACGAAGATTAGTTTATAATGTGGTTAAGTAGAAGGATAGGAAGCATGTAGAGTCAGAAGGAAGTGAAAACATAATGAAAAGCATCCATTAGTACTTTACAGTCAAAGAGTTCAGCGCTGAAAAAGCGTAATGCATTTACGGGTCAAGTTGCAGACAAAAAGTTAGCCTACAATACCGCAGTGGTGTGTGTAAACAACCAGTTGGATGAAATAGGTCAGTACAGCACTTAACAAGCAATACTATAAGAACGGACAAAAGGGCCAACATACAGACAGTGTACAGTGAGTGTGCCATTCCTGTTTCATATGACACTAGCACTTCTAAATAAACAGTTAGTATAACATTGGGATATATAAATACAAGCTTAAAGTTGACGCAATAAAGCATATATGTAATTGAGGTGTTATACAAAACAGATTAAAGTATAACTATGGACAAGTTTCAAATGCTACTTGCTAGTTCTAAGTTAGAGAAAATAGTGCATCTCATTGTCACTGTTGAACCCCTTTGTTACCGAACGTAGCGTACAAATCCATCTGGCTTCCAGTTGTCTCAGTTTGAGTTCTCTATCCCCACCCCTTGTTGTGGGCAGGGCTACATCAATACCATGGAAGCAGAACTTGGATCTGTTTACCCCAACAATGCAATTGTGTGTCACCAATGCATATGCAGTATCCCCATGTAGGGCAGCTCTCCGATGTTCTTGTATACGGATTTTTAGGGGTCTGACTGTACTGCCAACATATATTTTCCCACATCCACAGATCAAGACATAAACTACATAACAGGTGAGACAATTGATAAAGTGATAGATTTTATGTTGCTTTTGTGAGTTGTAACTGAATGTTGTGGTTTTGTTACATCCCAAAGAACAAATGTTACAGGAACTACAGGTATAGAATCCCAACGGTTTCTGTAGCCAGCTAGACTTAGATGACTGAGACAACGTATAGCTTGGACAGAGATCATCTCTGATAGTTCTACTTTTCCTGAAAGTCAGAGATGGTTTGTCTGTAATGATGTTGTTGACACCTGGTGCTCCCTTAAGAATAGACCAATGCCTATTTAAGATCTTAAATACTTCTCGATTCAATGTAGAATGGGTTGTAATGAAAGCAAGTCTCTCTTTTTGTCTGTGAGTGGATCTGTTAGTATTCTTGAGTAACTCCTCTCTTCTCAAAGACATGGCCCTGTTCTTTGCTCTCTGCAAAATGACCTGCTGATATCCTCTCTTCTGTAGTCTATTCATCGCCAGTGTGGTTTGGTGTCTAAAGTTTTTGTCTTCGCTACAGTTCCTTCTGATACGAACCAACTCACCATATGGTATAGCATTTCTGGTGGATGCTGGGTGCGCACTGGCGTAGTGTAACGTGCTGTTGACCGCAGTGTCTTTCCTATGTAAGGTACTGTGTATTTTATTGTCTAGAACATAAAGTTCGAGATCCAGGAAGTAAATAGAGGTTTGAGACGCCTCCATGGTAAATGCCACATTAAAAGTGTTCTGATTCAAGAAATTAAAATACTCTTTAAATTCCAATTCAGTTCCTGTCCATACTATGATGATGTCGTCGATGTAACGACCCCAGAACTGGATATGTCCAGTCCAGTTGGATGCCATCCTAGACCATGCATGTACATGTTCTACCCACCCCATAAATAGATTCGCATATGAGGGGGCGAATTTGGAACCCATTGCAGTCCCTTGGTTTTGTTTATACCAAGTTTGATTGAAAAGAAAAAAGTTATTATCCAAAATCAAATTGATCATTGACAAAAGCATATCATTATGTTCCATGAATGTGGCTGATCTTTTGTCTAAAAAGAAGTCAACAGCCTTTAAGCCCAGATCCTTTTTGATGCACGTGTATAATGACGTCAAATCCAAAGTTGCAAACCACATGCCATCCTCCCATTCTAAATCTTCCAGTTTGTTTAAAATGTCCGTGCTATCCCTGATGTATGAGGGTAGGTTCAAAACTAGAGGCTGTAAAAAAGTGTCTACGATTTTGGCTAGGGCTTCTGTCATGGAGCCAATGCCCGAAATTATGGGGCGTCCAGGAGGGAAGGGTTGCTTTTTGTGCACTTTAGGTAAGAGGTAAATGCAAGGGAATCTAGGATTATGGATCGCAAGAAATTTATATTCTGTCTCTGAGAGAAGGCCAATCTCCTTCCAGTGTGAAAGATGGTCATTTATCACACTAGTTGCTAGAGGGCAGGGGTTGGATGACAGTCTGATGTAGTTGGTAGTGTCATGAAGTTGTCTGAGTACTTCCCCCTCATAGTCCTCTCTGTTCATGATCACTATATTCCCCCCTTTATCAGCCTCTCTAATGATGATAGAACTGTTGGACTTGAGGGTATGTAGCGCTATTCTCTCTTCTTTGGTCAGATTATCCTTGGTGTATCTGTTAGTATGTGTTTGTAGTCTGTCCTCTAAAATATGCAAGTCCCTGGATACTACTTCATAAAATGTGTCAATACTAAAAAGATGTGGACCTTGTGGCATAAATTTGCTACGTGTGTGGAGACCACTATCACACGAATAATTCTGTCTAATATTGAGGTCTGCAAGTATGGTATCAATTGACGAGTCATTGTCCTCATCAATAGCTAGAAGAGTAGCAACATTTTTTACATGAGAAGCAGTTATGTCCGTCTGTACAGAAGATCCCTCCATGGCCTGAGGCTCATAGTTATTAACGGAAAAATGACATTTCAATTTAGCGTTCCGTGTAAATTTGTACAGATCAATATGAAGGTCTGAAAAGAAACCCTTGGACACAGGGCAGTATCCTAGACCTTTATTCAACAAATTAATTTCACATGTAGACAATTGATACCCAGACAGATTAATAACCAAATTTTCAGAAACATGGGCTGTATCCATACAATTCGCAGAAGCATTAATGTCATAAATCAGCGTTTCTCTATCTGACTTTTTTGGTATCGTGTCAGAACCCTGTCCTTTCCTTGAATTTTTCCTCCTCCCTCCTCTCCTGGTTTTTCTTTTGACTTTTTGTTCCCAATTCTGAAGCGCAGGACTTCGTCTAAAAAAGTCGACGAACTAAGTCCCTGGGCTACAGTATCGATAGGGCCTGCAGTATTGCTCTCTTCAATAGAAGACGCTTCAGAACTAATACTAGAGATGCTGCCAGTACTATGTGCAACCGAAGTATTAGATTTTGGTAGCTGTATGTTGTCGAACTTGGCAGCAAAGGTGAACACACGACCATTATCATAGTCGCGGTCATCCCGTATGATCTTATGTAATTTTCTGCTTTTTACCGCATTCTGATGTAAATTGATTTGTTCTTTTAGGATTACATAGTTCTTAGTAGTAGCCTCAGTTAGATTTAGTTGTTTTATTTCGTCTTCTAGAATCTTGATTTCAGCCTGTAGTTTAGTGCATTTTCTTTCTGCATGAGTTATTAAAATCCTCATCATATTGAAAGATGAGTTGTGCAGATTGTCCTCCCAATTAAGGAGTAAGTCCGAATCGAGGTCATTAAAGCTAGGGAATGTTAAGATCCTAAGGCCCCTAGGAACCTTCTTGTTCTCAAGGTATCTCTTGAGGGTCACACCATCCCACCATTTGGATAGTTCATTTTTTTTGAGTCTTTCTAATCTTTGAAATTTAGATTTCAGACCCTCCTTTGGATTACTCCCATCAGAAACCACTTGTACAATATCCTTTTTTTGTTTGAACAGATCCTTGCCTGGTGAGTCAGAAAAGGCACTTGTTTCTCAATTCCAACTGAGTTTCTTTCTGTGCATATTTTATTTCAAGTACACCAGTTAAAACTGTAACATAAGGGAGTGAAGCTGGGGGTAAATCAATTATTGGAAGGGCCGGGGGGACTAGGCCTGCGTTCACATTATCTGGTGAGATAGGCACTTTCCTATCTATCATCTGGTCAGGATGGGAACTCACACTCTGCGTGCTAGGACCCCTGGTGCTAGGAATCTCCCCCCCCTTGTTTGAGCTCGGTATGTACCGGGTTTCTCACCAGGAGAATGAACATTACCCTCTTGAGCAGCGCTAGGAGCCCCTGTCTTGACAGCACTCATAGGGGCTGGGCATGATGGAATGGTAGAAGTGCCACCTCTAGCTATTAGAGGTTGCCCTACTTTATCCGTCTGTGAACTACAGTCTTTCTTCTCCACTGGGGCCGGCAAAATATTAACCAGAGGGTTGTCCAGTACACATGGGGCAAACATCTGGCCGCCTGCTCTGTTCCCAAGATGGAGCGCTAATTCTTCTTTAACAATGGCTCCCATCTGTGCTTCTAGTTCCACTATCAAGTTCCTCACCCATGAAGGACAGTCAGAATTTTTATAAAAGTTTGAGGGGGGTTCTACCACTCTTCCCAATCTGACTGATTCTCCCTCACTGGGGCTAATTTCTGGACTGGTCTTTTTATTTAATCCTGCCCCATTGCCCGTTTTTCGCCTCACGGCTTTAGGTAAAGGAGTGTTTATTCTACCTTTGCGGGTTTTTGGTTTTGCTGGGGAGGGTTGTAGGGGTGATAACAAAGTCTCACTTGGTCCAGGTAAGGATTTAAGTGGACTAAGGATAGAACCCGGACTAGATTGTACAGAAATAGGTGGCTCAGAGGACTGAAGAAAGATGTCTGGAGTTAAGGATAGTTGTCTCTCTGTAAGCTCGATTTCATTCGAGACTACCCTGATAGCTCTCTGAAGCATCCTATCAATTGAAGTTTAGGGGAGTGGGGCCGGTATTAACACTGAAGGTTTTTTTTTGGGTGCACAGCCACGCTTCCCCATATCCAAAGCAAGAGGAGAAACAATCATACAATAATACAAAAAGGAGACTAGGCAAACACAGGCCCAAGAATCAGGTTGAGAAATAACCAATCAACTGGATATAAGGGTTAGTCAGAAACCAAGCAAAACCTTGTCCCTGAGGACAAAAGTGCAACGTGCTTAATATGTTTGGGAGCAGAAGGGCGTGTAAACACAGACCAGAAGGTACAAAGTACTGAGGCTAATAAGACCTGGCCCCAAAGGACAAAAGTGTGACGTGCTTCATATGTTTGGAAGCAGAAGGGCGTGTAAACACAGTCCAGAAGGTACAAAGTACTAAGGCTAATAAGACCTGGCCCCAAAGGACAAAAGTGTGACACGCCATAATATGTTTGGGATCAGAAGGGCGTGTAAACATAGACCAAAAGGTACAAAGTACTGAGGCTAATAAGACCTGGCCCCAAAGGACAAAAGTGCAACGTGCTTAATGTATTTAGTAGCAAAAGGGCATATGAACACAATCCAGAAGGTACAAAGTACCGAGGCTAATAAGACCTGGCCCCAAAGGACAAAAGTGCGATGTGCTTAATGTATTTAGTGGCAAAAGGGCATATGAACAGGTTACTGTCAATAAAGTGCGTCGTGCAATGTCCCGGATTTAGGTGTATAGGAAGTCCCAGAGGGTCCAATCAGCCCACGCTGGAATAGAAGGTAATTATTAATGTTATGCCCAGTCAACTTGGCCACGGGACATACCGGTTCCAAATGTCAATGTGGGGGGCAATATCAACTGCAAGTACAAGGGCAGTTAAAGAAGAATCTCACAGTACCTTTCAGGCGGCTCTAGTGGAGGATGAAGACCTGGGCCCTTCAATGTAAGAGGGTCCAGTCGGGCGCAAAAATCAGCGTTGGGGCAGGCGCCGCTGCAGGGCTTCTGGGAAATGTAGTTTCTCCCGGCCATTCCCCTCACGGCTCAAGGACGGTGTGATCGGTGGCCGTTCCCCGCACGGCAGCAGAAGGCTTTGTGAAGCAGTGTGCCGCGCTGCAGGAGTCCAGCAGGGTTTTTAGTGCGCCTCCGGGCGCAAAAAGCAGCGTCGCAGTAGGCACCGCTGCAGGGCTTCTGGGAAGTGTAGTTTCTCCCGGCAGTTCCCTTCACGGCTTAAGGACGGTGTGACCGGTGGCCGTTCCCCCCTCACGGCAGCAGAAGTCTCTGTCTTATTGAAAACCTCTCCTTCAGCACAGGGGACACAGTCAAAGCAGCAGACAGTTAGACTTTTCTGAGCAGCTTTCCTGAACCCGGGAGGGCAGCTCTCACTGCACACAGACCTTGGAGCCAGGCATACTCTCCGTTCATGTGCGAAATGCCATCTGTCTAGCCTGGGCCTTTTCAGTTAAACAGCCCGGGTTTAGCGCCCTCTCAGACTCTCTTGGACTCTGCTCCAATGCAGCGCCACCCTCCAAATCTCCAGCCGCTGCCCAACACACGTCCAGAGTGCAGCAAGCGCCCGGAGCCCAAAGCCAAAACAGGACCGAGCACGTGCAGAGCCCACTTACTGCTGAGTCTTTTCAAAAACCCATTGCCTTCTGTACTCGGCCTTTCACCGTGCTGCCTGCATCTCCCTCAGTGCCTCCGGCGATCTCCTCTCCACACCGCGATGCGCCCCCACCTTCCTCCACTCACTTGTTGCCCAACCAAAAGGGAAAGTCAGAGGGGGTTGAAGAAGATACCCGGCTCCGCCAGCGCTTCCACTTTTTCTCCCCTTTTCCGCCACGAGTTGAAGCCCAAACTCAGAAACGCATAAATCAGCCAAAACAATTGTGATCGTGGTCGAGGCTAAGCAGATGGGCGGTAGAAAAGAACAACGATCTCCGGAGTCAGCAGCGGCCGCAAGCATCTGCAAGCAGCCGCGAGCATTCTCAGCGGTCAGCGTCTCCATTACGATGGGGCGGGGCAGTGATTCAGGAAAGGGTGATGCATTCTAAACATGTCTTCCAGCGAATAATGTGTTTTTACAGTGTGCGTGAAACTTAATTTACTTCAAAGGGGTGTCTCCTGTAACAGGCAAAACCTGGAGATGTCCGGGCATATGTCCTTCTTATTAGGCTGGCCCCAAATGCCATCTCCAGAACTTGTGTAGGGTGACCTCAGAGAAGGAGAGTGTTGATTCCCCTGGTCATACATCTAGGAGGGCCGTGCACACAGGCTCTGCATGAAGAGAAAAGGATTTCTCCATCTTGGATTTTGAGAGTGAGGGGGCACTGAGGGATTGTTTACAGAAGGGCAAACAGGAACAGTTTCAAAAGTGGGTTTGGTTACCCCTAGGAACTTTTACCCATTCGCTTTGGGCGCCATTAGGAGCAATACACTAGTTGGTACCAAGCATTAACATGGAACCTCAAGACACCCTTTTAAATACACTTTATAAACCTGTGGAAGATGAGAAGAGGAACGGACCTGATCTCTGTAAGTAGAGCAGAGCCTTGAAGGATTGGACTTGCTTCCCCTTGTAGCCGGGCTAAAAAAGTAGATGCCTATTGACCTGTGTAGCTATAGGGCCACAACAAGCTGCAAGAGGACTTTTCCATGAAGTGACCAGCTGACCAATACCAACTGGACCTGACTTGGAACCTGCTGATGGCCTCTCCTGGAGTGAGTTTTGACTACCAACTGTTGTTTCTCAGGTCCTGGAAACCTGAGCTGTGTCTAACTGCACTTGTCATACAACCTCTGAAAAGTTGGGACCTACAACGTTTTAGATTTCCAGTTCTCAGGAGAACCGGAACACACAAACTTATTCTATCCACCCAAGGCATTGCCATGCTGGTTTGAAGAAAGTGGTTTCTCCCACTTAGAGCTTCGCCACAGCAGCAATCAGTGGGCCCTGATCGATAAGGTACCGGGCCTCATGGAACTCACCGTAGGATACAGCCGGCGGGTTGACCCACTGAAGGATTTTGACTTCAATTTCAGAGACTGAGTCCCAAGGAAAAACTCTACTGTGGCCATGGACTATCAATGGTGTATAATCCTTTTCAGTGCTATTATCACTTTAATCTTTAAAATTCATATCTGTTGTATCCCTTAATGGATTAGTCTTGTTTTGGTGTCATTTTGCTTTTTATATTTTACTCTATTTTTATAATTCGGTTTGGTATTTTTATTGCTTTGTGTTTTTTACTTTATTACTGTTCTGACAGTGGATAAATAAGTCACACATTGCCCTAAATTAAGCCTGTCTTATCTACACCATTCCTATCAGCGGGTGGAGCTTAGGTTAATTAGTGACTTTGAAGGTCCACGCTGTCTTAAGTTGTGATTATTTCTTGAGATGTATAGTTGTCCACCCCAAATATGAATTCAATTTCTTGCAATCGTAGAAGAAATGCATATTTTTTAAAGGACTGCTTGTGTGCTTCTTGTTTTAGGTGTAAATGTCAAAAGAAAAAAAATACATAGTTGTATTGCTTTTTAGGTGGAGCCTAGGGAACGCACATGTGCTGTCTGGATGACCTATTATATTGATAAAAGAGTTTGCTCCTGCCTGTTGCTTACCATTGGTTCAGTCCAGTGTCGCTCTTCTTTGTTGCCTCCTAAGTGGTTAATGCAGCGATACCTCACTTCAGTTTTTGGCAGAGGAGCACCGCCTAAATACAGTTTCTTTCTGCTTGCATTTTTCATCTGTTGTTGGGGAGAACTATTTTTTCTTATTGTTGCAGCACAGCACGCCATGCTTTATCACTGTGCAACAAATGTAAAGACCAACACATTTGTACAGCCGCCCACCCCTGCATTTCTTTCATTCCCAGACCACAACCCCTTATTTCTCTCATCAGTCAGTGGTGAGAATAAAATAGTGGATGCTCGCCTGGATGCTGTGAACTTAAATACATGATGTCTGGCCTCCGTGTGACAGTGCCTCTGCTAAGAGCCGTCTCGCTTCTTTCGCTAGTACTTGTTTTGTGTTGCTGCCGCTGTATTAGGTTCGTGAGCCCTCAACCATGATTACGCAGTTTGCGATCCCTTAACCAAGATGGCACATCCTAAGCTGATTACCTTCAGTGTTGATAGTACCTTAACTAATATGGCGTCCTTAGGGTGACAATGTACGGGTGCTGCGCTGGTCAAAATAATCCAGTTTTTGCCTTCCTTCTGCCTCCGGCGTTGGCTGAGCTGCTGGAGGCCCTGGAAGGCATCAACGAGCACATGGTGTCCACGCTGCAGCAGCAACAGCAGGTGAAACTGGGCCTGGTGAAGCTGGAGCAGACAACGCGCATGGCATTGGAGCTCCATTAGTTCAGGTAGGGCAGGGGTGGTGGGCTGTCCGGGCAGGTACAGCGTCACAAGTTTGGCAGGAGTGCTTTTTAATACAATACATACTGAACACCTGAAACTGTTATCTGCATCTTTGCAAGGCATACAAAATGTTTCTGGAGCATGCATTGGGTATAGTTATACTTCTGATTTGTGAGGCTAGACTATTGTTTTTTTCAGAGCGCAGTGCAGCCTTATTTCTTGTTCGTAGTGCTTTAGTGAATTTATGGGTCAGGTGTTTGGCGAGAGAATAAGGACTTTCACCTAGCCCATCAACTAAAGCAGTACATTAAACATTCTGGGGCCATACTACAGATGAGTGCGCCAGCGCTAATTGTTGCTGTGACCAGAGTATGTCTGTGCTTATTTGCATTTGCGTCTGTGCGCTAATACAATATGCGTACAGACGCAAACGCTTATAAACACAGAGTTCAAAATCTTCACCAACATCACGGCGCATTACAGACTGATACTCTGTAATGCCATTGGGCGCATAATCTGGCGCACAATGAGAATTAGCGCTGTCGCAGTCATCTGTAATACAGCCCCAGAATATGAAATCTTTTGTTTGGTCTTCCAATCGAGTAAGCAACAGAGATACTGGGAAGCTGCTGCTGTGAAGGTTTATTCGGAAATGTTGCAGTCCTCAGAACTAAAAGACGGTAATGCTGCCCCTGCTGTGCCAGTCATGCCATCCCTTCCTTGCCCTCACACGATTACAAGTTGCAAGGCTCCGGAAACATGTAGCATGCCTTTTGTGAGCATGACATGCACCAGAGAGTTTACAAATAGGCCTATATTTGGCAGTCTCAATGCCACAAAGTGGCATAATTGTGTTCATCGACAGGGCATTGTCAACGCTTCCTTGCAACGTGCAGAACACCACATGCAAGTGCTATAAATGGGAAGAGTCATCAGACTTTTCATTCATCAGTCATAATTAGTAACTGTCTCTTGTAAGGTTTGATGGAACACAGCATTTAAGATTTGAATGGGTTAAACCAGCGTCCAAGTGGAATACTGTGTTGGAAGACTGCAGATTAGGCAGGCATCCAAGCAGCTGACAACGAAGCATAGTTTCAGTGTAAGGGCACAAAACCACCACCAACTTCTGAATTGTAAATGGGATTTTATGTTTATTGAGATCTGGGCCACCATGTAGCCTGATATATCATCCAGTCTGGACCAAAGGTCCAATAAAGTACAAAACTTTCTTTTTTATAAATATTTTCACTATGTATCCATCTTTTTCTTTCCCTACCAACCATCTGTAACTTTCCTACCCATGCATCACCTACCATCTTTTCATTCAACTGATCACCCAGACACCCATGCATGTACTCATTCAGCTCTCCATCCATTCAAGCATTCATACAAATAGCTATCCTTCCACCAACCCATCGATCCTAACTGCACCTCTGCTTCTTAAATGCTCACATTATCTGGATGGTAGCCACATAATTCCACTACACACCATATACACCGACTCTACTCTATAACACATAAATATTTACATTTACAACGCCAATAGCTCTAACCCTCGTGTTCTAACTGATCACTCCACTGCAAACAAAAACATGCATTTGCAATGCAATAGGTCTTGCATTTGCGAGAGTTTAAGCTATCGGCATTGTAAATGACAATGCCTTTTATTTATCTGTTTTGTAATTAACACATAAATAAAAAACATTGTCAGTTCAGTTCATAAACTTTATTCGGGTAGCTTAGTACCCATAAAAGCACAGCATCATACCAAATTAAATAACAGGCGGAGAGTTAGAAATACATAATGAGAAAATTTACAATGATATAACCATAACATTTTGATGAATTAGATTACAAGTTAAAAAGAACTTCATTGGTAATAAATAAATAATTTACTATTAATAAAACATTATGTCATCCGGCAGTTGTACTTAGATGGTCAGTCATAATAAAATCTCAGGGGTCGGACATGGTCTTACGTACTCTAGTAGCGATTCTCAAAAATTTACTTATACGAAAAATCAACTCTTCATCAGCCAAAGAGACTAAACACAAGTAGCATTATCCAGACTAATAGGCCTTCTCTTTTTAAAAAATGGATATAAAAGCCACTTTATGTATTTTATATAATACTTACAGAAAAATAAAAAGTGTAAAATTGATTGGCCACTCACCCCATCACAAGGGCATGGTACATGATCGAGATTAGGGTGGTAACCAAGGGGAAAACACAGTGCAAATCTGACAGTTCCTGCTCTTAAGCGGAATAGTAGGCTCCTTTCCCAATGACTCATGCGTAGGGTGAGATATATAGGTAAGGGATGCTGACACTGTTCAATAGACATATAGCTAAGAACAGAAGATTTCTTGGATTCCAATCCATTCCTTTCTGTATTGTATAAAGAATAGAGGGCATCTCTTAGCTCCTTTTTAGACACAGTTTCAACTGTATTAGGGTTTAAAAAGATATGTTCTTTGTTGACACTGTGCAAGCTTTGATGCACTCCACTCAACCAAGGAATTTCCATCCCTTTCTCACACATAACGCAGTCATTAATAATCTCTCTGGTGAGGGAGGCGGCCTGGTTCTTCCATACTGATAACCAAAAAAGAGCAGGTCGGGCGCGTATAAAATCTGATATAAAATTAAGATTAAGTTCTCTGTGTCAAATGTATTGTGGAGTGGAGATTGGGATACCCAGCAGTTTCGTGCAAAACCTATTTTCTTCCTTCTGGATGCAGGAACTGTTTGCAATACCCCAAATCTCAGCCCCGTATGTGGCCACAGGGACGCACTGTAATTTAAAACAATTTTGAATAGCTAAAATAGCACCAGTGGTCTTTGGACGGCTAAGAATTGAATTGGTGGCCTTTGATGCTCAGTCCAGGAGCCGTTCGCAGCAAAGACCAGCCCAAGATAAGGAATTGTGTGGGTGCTGGTCAGTTTCTGGCTACCCACTGCAATAGAACTTAGCTGTCGCTTCCCAGGACCACAGGACATTAAAAATGATTTATTAAAATTAACATATAGATCCAAGCTATCCATATACCTGACAAAAGTCTGTACTAAAATACGCAGGGAGTTCGGAGTGCGGCCTATAAGGACCGCATCATCTGCGTATAGTAGCACGGGAAGAGTTTTACCATTAATCGTGGGAACATCGTAGGTCGAGGCTTTTAGCGAATTAGTCAGCCCATTAATGTAGATATTGAAAAGGAGGGGGGCCAAGACACAACCCTGTCTGACCCCCTTTCCTACCTTAATGGCTCCTGAAACCTCTCCACCCATGCCGATCCTCACCTGTGCCTGGACGTCTTTATGAAGGTACGCTAGGAAATGTACCAGAGGCTCATCCAGCCCGTATGCCAGAAGGATTGTCCAAAGCTTTGACCTATTGACAAGGTCAAATGCTGAGGACAAATCCATAAAGGCCAAATAGACCGGGGACTTCCGTGCGATGGTGTATTTCCCAATAACCAAATTGAGGTTGAGACATTGTTCATTTGTGCCCACCTTGCTACGGAAGCCTAACTGACAGGGCTCTAAGATACCATTTTCCTCTGTCCAGGTTAAGATCTTATTATACAAGACTCCTCCCAATATTTTTAGAGTATTGTCAATTAGTGAGATCGGCCTATAATTACTAGGCTGGGACCGATCCCCTTTTTTAAAAATTGGAACTATGATACTCTTAGCCCACGTATCAGGTAGCATGGCGTGGGTTAGACTGTTAAAAACATTCAAAAGTAACGGGGCCCAGAAGTCTGGTTTCCATTTTATTAAATCAATTGGTAGCCCATCTGGGCCAGGTGATTTTTCCCAATGCTCTGTTGAATGGCCTCTTCTACTTCAGAGATGGTTAACTCTATGGTGGTAAGTGGGCCATGGTCATATTGATCGGACTCTGGTTGGGGGTAGCATACATTTTTGAGAGGTGATTTTCCCAAGACTCACTAGAGATATTGCAGCTGATAGGGGTTAATAGCTGGCCCATCGATCGGAGCTCCCTTACTGCGGACCGAAAGATGTTACCCTTTTTTATACTTGCAGCCTGAGATAGGGTTTCCCAGCGTTCGTTTAGAAGAGCTCCCTTCCTGTTCGAAATTGCTATGTTATATTTCCGCCTTGCCAATTGTACATCTGTAGCACACCTCGGATTAGATGACGACAATGCCCTGCGGAGATTCCTATTGGCCAATGTGCACTCACGGTCGAACCATCTAGGGTTGTTTCCTGCCGAGGGGGCAGGTTTCGACAGGAGAGTTTTGATGGCCAGACACAATTTAGAAAAATCCTGGACTACCTCAGTGTGTGCAGTTTGTGATGATAAGCAAGAGTTAATGAGATACATATGGCCCTTAACTAACGTTTTAAAGAGTTCGCCGCTATCAACGCCCTTCCAAATTAGTCTTAAATTATCGGTTGAGGGCGTGAGATTTTTTGCCCTGCATTCAGAAGGAAACACGGACTGAGGTGCAGAACTCAATACTATTTTAATAGGGTTATGATCCCCATGATCCGTGACAATGACCTCTGCGGCCATTTGTTGATCTTCAAGAGAAGGGGAGATAAAAATAAAATCAATAGTTGAGGAACATCCCCTTCCCCTAAATGTTGGTAATTTGTGGTTGGTGACATTAGGGCCGCCCACCAGATCCATAACATTAGCCAAATTGTATGATCTTAAGAACATTGCTAGCTCTGCACCCCTACGAAATGAGGGACCGGAATTGCTTGTCCCTTCGTCATGCTCCATATCGGTAAGTTTGGCGTTAAAATCTCCCCCCAAGAGAATCCCAATGGGTCCCTCCATGTTTTGCTGGCTATCTAAGTTAAAAATAAAATCAAAAAGCCCAATGAAGTTCCTGTTAGGAACAGAATGGAAATCATTGCTATAAAAATTTACTAAGTAAAAACAGACTCTCCTTTTAAAAAACACAACTTGATAGTTTTTACTATTAGTTGGGAGGGCCTTGAAACTAACTCCAGCAGCCACATTGATCCCAATAAATAGGCCCCCGATGGTCTACCCATTTTGGGGCTTGAGGCTACTACACTGAAGCAGTGGAACCCTTCAATATATAAGTCATCAGTAGCCCAGGTCTCCTGGAACATGACTACTTCTTGTTCCTTTATTATACGCAGCCAGTCTTGGTCGCCAAGCCTGGATTGAAGCCCTGCTACATTCCAACTTAAGATGCTCAGGTCAGCTCCCCTGTTAGCCCTGGTTAAAACTGGCTTATCGTTGTAAGATGGTAGTATGATACCTAGTTGGTCCTCCTCATAGACCTGTGTGTTAGTCATCAGCGGTGGTTGTCAGTCCATGGACATCTGAATTGGAAAGTGCATAAAACCTATTGGCTGCCAGCGGTAATGCATAAACATCCTTGAACGGTGTAGCTGGTGGTTTGTAAAAATAACCTAAAGGGAGTGCGCAAATACCAGTGCTTTGTGAGAAGGATTGCTCTTGGACACTTAGTAAACGACGAACCATTTGTGGTCTGCGGAAGTTAAGGACGATACAGTCTCCGTTAATATTCTTGTTCGATTGGCCAACCCACCCTACTCTCCTGGCCATGATAATTTCATTCATTGAGGAAGGGTGGAAACATTTATGTTTGCGTAGCCAATCTACAGATTTGTTGCGGAGACCTGGCCAGGACTCCCTCTGACCCCCAACAAGATTAGGAACACCAGCCAGTACTAGCACATAAGGACTAGAGGCCGGTGGTAAGCTCAGGACATCAGTATTTGAACTTAAATGTGTGTCCCTGGGACGGTCTACAACATCATAGCTTGGGTCAGCCACAATAATAATACCCTGCTGAGGCTGATTACAGTTCGCACTCCCTAGGGCCGAGTTTGAGTTGTTTATATTGCGTGCTTGGGACATGCCCAAACATTCCCTCTGCGCGGGAGTGGGGTTTGGCACAGAAAAATCATTTAGGTTACGACAAGATACACTGGGGTTAACAAAGGGGATATCCGGAGGAGGGGGGACAGTACCCATTGGTTGCAAGACAAGCCCATGTTTGTTGGCCACAGATGTTATAGGGTTCCCCCACCCCGTTTCATCAAGAACTTTGTTCAACTTCCCACAGCTTAGATTGTCTATAATACAGTCCAATTGCTTTAATTTCCCCCAAAGCAAATCAAAGTTTTTGTCAATCATGTCCTTGATGTTAACCAGCATAGTTTCAAGTGCTCCCGTTGCAGGCCCTGTGTGTATAGCTACCCCAACAGCACCTATGTCAGCCTCATTGCGCATAAATTCTAAAGTAATGTCTGTCTGGGTCGCTAGTGAATTAGGAGTAATAGCCACATGATCATTTAGGCTGCTGGCAAGTTGATGACCTTTTGCATTTTTGGAATTGGGCTTAGCGATGGCGGCATTTCTCTTCTTTTTGGTGGGTTGGACACTTGATTTAATGTGCCTTTGCGACTTTGCAGCCTGTCCCCTGGTGTTGATACAGAGCGTACCTGGAATAGACATATTGGGAGAGTCCAGGAGTGGCAAGGGTGTGTTGGGGGAAACAGAGTCAGTCCTCGCTGGTGATGTGTTTATTGCATTTGGACATGTTATGTTAGCTGAAGCTGAACCACCCAGCGACAGACGAGACTGTAGCGTGGCGGGGTCCAAAGACAACCGTCTCTCAGTCAAATTAATTTCGTGCGTTAGGAGCGACTCAGCCCTTACGATAAATGCATCCAGGGTCCCGGCTACACCACTTGATTTACTCATTTTATGCCATATAATGACCGGGTAGCCCAGTTGCAGACCCACCAAACAATACAGTAAGGGCAATAAGTAGCAATTTGCTTCACATTACCTTGATGTCGGATGTTCCCAAAAGAGGGGTCAGGACAGCATAGGGGGCTTCTGCCAAGACCAAATAACGTGGCCCAGCCTCCTTCGCCTCAGACGGGCCCGCCCTTGGTCCGGGCTTCGCCCGGGCTATGTCCCGCGCCGCAGGGGGAGAGGCTGCGCTATGAGCGTGTTGGCCCCGCCTCCCCCTCACCCGCGGCAGGTGTGGAAGGCAGCGGTGCACTCTGGGGATTGAAGTCCACCCCAGAGTGTGACTACCTAATGTGGCGCCGGTGGGACAGCAGATGTTGCGTAGCCCCTGGGACCCTCGTCCCACCAGGGGAAATCCCAGAGTTGCAGGAATGCGGCGGGGGTAGCAAGATGCGGTGGAGGCAGCAGCGAGGCACCACGAGGACCAGAAGCAGACAGGAAAACACCCACGCCGCGGGGGGAGAGGCTGCGCTATGAGTGCGTTAGCCCCGCCTCCCCCTCACTCGCGGCAGGTGTGGAAGGCAGCGGTGCACTCTGGGGATTGAAGTCCACCCCAGAGTGTGAATACCTAGTGTGGCGCCGGTGGTACAGCAGATGCTGCGCAGCCCCTGGGACCCTCGTCCCACCAGGGGAAATCCCAGAGTTGCAGGAATGCTGTGGGGGCAGCAAGATGAGGCGGAGGCAGCAGAGAGACACCACGGGGACCAGAAGCAGACAGGAAAACATTGTCATTTACAATGCTAATAGCTCAAACTCTTGTAAATACAAGACCTATTTCTTTGCAAAGAAGCAACCGCCATTGTACCGGGCTGCTTGGAAAGTAAAAGCACCCATGGCGCTATGAATGTTACAGGAAAGCCTGTTCTGCCTGTAGTTGGAGAAACTCATTTGAAAACCAGCATTAGATTGTGTTGTGCAGCATGAGGCATAAGCGTTCACCAGGTTCCATGCGTGAAAACCAGCCATGTGGGACACCAGCATTAAAGTGTGCTGTGCAGCGTGAGACACAAGTGTGCCCAAGGACCTGTGCCTTAAAAACAGCATTATGGAAAACCAGCATTAGAGTGTGCTGTGCTACATGAGACACAAGCGTGCACCAGGGTCCATGTATGAAAACTATCATTAGTGTGTGCTTTGCAGCGTGAGGCATGAGTGTGCACCAAAATCCGTGTGCGAAAACCAGCCCTGTGGGAAACCAGCATTAAAGTGTGCTGTCAGCGTGAGGCATGAGCGTGCACCAGGATCCGTTCATGAAAACCAGCTGTGTGGGAAACCAGCATTAGAGTTTGCTGTGCAGCGTGTGGCATGAGCGTGCACCAGTATCCGTGTGCGAAAACCAGCCATGTGGGAAACTAGCATTAGAGTTTGCTGTGCAGCACAAGACATAAGCCTTCACCAGGACCCATGCATTAAAACCAGCCCTGTGAAAAACCAGCATTAGTGTGTGCTGTGCAGCGTGAGACACGAGCGTGCACCAGGATCTGTGCGCGAAAGCCAGCCATGTGGGAAACCAGCATTAGAATGTGCTGTGATGCGTGAGACACAAGCGTGCACCAGGATCCGTGTATGAAAACCAGCATCAAAATGTGTGCCGTGCTACGTTAAACACGGGCGTGCACCAGGACAAGTGCATGAAAAAAAACCCTGTGGAAAACCAACATTAGTGTGTACTGTGCAGCATGAGACATGAGCGTGCACCAGAATCTGTGCATAAAAACCAGACATGTGGAAAAGTAGCATTAGTGTGTGCTTTGCAGCATGCGACACAAGCGCGCACCAGGATTTGTGTAGGAAAACCTGCCCTGCTACGTGGAAAACCAGCATTACAGTGTGCTGTGCAGTGAGTGACATGAGCGTGAACCAGAATTCCTGTACAAAACATTGCCACGTAAGAAGCTGGCACCAGAATGTATGCCGTGAGCCACCAGCGTGCACCAGGATCCGTGTACAAACAAAGGCAGTAAGGGAACTAGTCCCAGAATGTGTGCTGTGTAGCCTGAGACACGAGCGTGCACCAGTATCTGTGTAGGAAAACCAGCAATGTGACAAACGAACATCAGAATGTGTGCACCAGTGTGCAGCAGGAACCATGTATCCCAAGTATTTGCAATGCAATAGGTGTCGCATTTACTAGAGTTTAAACTATTTGCATTGTAAATGACAATGGGCCTTATGTAGGTAGCCTAACATTTACCACTTCATAAATACCGAATTTTACCGATTCGGTATTTATGAAGTGGTAAATGCTATGTAGGTAATCAGTCGGTAAATATTACCGAATCGGAATTGGTCGATAATTTAGAATCGGTATTTACCGATTCGGTAATGGTAACTGGCTTCCTATTGATTCCTATGGGCCAGGAGGCCCATAGGAATCAATGGGAAGCCAGTTACCATTACCGAATCGGTAAATACCGATTCGGTAATGGGGGGAGCACAATCAAGGGTGGCAGGGTGTCACAGTGACACCCTGTTGCACCCCTGATCCTGCATGTGTGCACATGTGGCACACATACATGCCCCAAGGGCATGTATGTCTGCCACATTACACACTTCTAAGTGCAAAAAAATGCTTTTTCACAGCCATTCGTCATTTACCACCAACTTTTAGTTGGTGGTAAAGAACGAATCCCCACAACACCCCCACACTCCCCCTACATATCATTTCAGGATTCGGTATTTACCGAATCGGTAAAATTACCGATTCGGTAATTACCGAATCCTTAAATGTGCCCCCTACATACCAAAAGCCTGAATACCGGTCGGTAACGGGATTTTTACCGAAAATCGGCCGTTACCGACCGGTATTGGGCTTCCTACATATGGCCCAATGACTTTTATTTATCTGTTTTGCTAATTAACACATACATAAAAGGCATTGTCATTTACAAGGCCAATAGTTCAAACTCTTGTAAATGCGAGACCTATTCAAAGAAGCGGCCGCCATTATCCCTGGCTGCTCGGAAAGTGAAAGCACGCATGGCGCACTGAATGTTGCAGGAAAGCATGTTGTGCCTGCAGTAGGAGAAACTCATTAAAGAAAATAGTGCTAACAGACTAAAAAAGACATACCGTGTAACAACTGAAGTAAAAGGGCCAGTCCTCATGCGAGGTTACAAATGAAGACAAGGCGGTACTAAGGAGGGACTTACAAGCCTATTAACAAATCAGAAGCCAGCATTTACGAAAGACAATGACACAAGCCAATGGCAAATATGGGAGGAGTGTGGACAGGGCTTCTATTCCATGCTCCAATACATTATAGCACAGAGTAGCGCATGCGCTGCCCAGGCTCAACCTAAAAAATAAGTAAAAAACTTTGTCATTTACAACGCCATTAGCTCTAACTTTCACAAAAGTATGAGACTGACTGCGTTGCCAATGCTTGTTTAATTAGCATGGACACAAAAAGATTGGGAAGCTGGTAAAATGCCAAGTATGTTGTATGAGTTAAACTAAACATGCACTGTTATTCAACTTATTGTGCAAGTTATATGTTTGTCATTAACACCTTGTAACATATTCATTATATGAAAATCAAAAAACTTTTTTTACCCATTTTAATACTTTGCTTTTTTCATTGCTTTTTTTTACCTTTACCCTTTAATCTTTCGCTCGTTTTGATATTATTTTCCCCCTTATTTGGACCCCTGACGTTGTTTCTATTCTCTTCCCCTCATGTTATTTCGTTACAATTCGATATGCTTCAGCAATAGTTTATTTGCTTTCACAATGTTTATTTTATTTACTTAATTGCTATTTCCATTACGATTCATTCTATTTATATCTGTCTGTCTCTCTTCATGCTAAAGTTTCAGGTGATTTATCGCCAGAGCCGAGTTAGGCATCCTGTTGAATCATGTATCCCCTAACTCAGCCCGAGCAGTGATCAGCTGCTTCTCTCTGAACCTGCCCGGGCTGAGTTTCGTTTCCGAAAAGTGCTGAAGAGCAGGGGATACACGATACCGTGGGGATACCAGATATTACACAACACCGGACGGACCTCCCGAAGCCGCGGCCCTCCTCCTCGTGAGGCGCGCACGGTTCCTTTTGTGTGGATTTACGGGCTGAGACTTCAATGATCCCCCACACATTTGCATTCAAATAGCGACATCAAGCGATTCGCATGCCGCACACCAGTGAGCCCCCAGATGTCAGGCCCGAGTCAGTCAGATGGCCTGTCCCGGCCCCACACCATACCGAAGCATTCAGTGACCTTAAAGGGGCAGTACTCACACTACAGTTGGGGCTGGGCTTCCCTTCACGTTCGACAAATTTCTTTAAAGAAATGTTTGTTTTATCATACATGCCAACATTTCAGAAGAGCAAAGTGGGAGATTTTTTAGAACAAATCGGGAGAATGGGGCTGTGAATCGCGTTACTGTCATGTATGGGCTTTGGAAGTGTGCTGCTGCAGGATCAGACATTTGAAACGCAAATGCACGTTTTTGTCTTACTTTTCAGAAGCATGGAGCGCAATGGCAGGCATAGAGAGGGTGATGCAAGTGTTGTGCATTGGCCTGGCAGGTTGCTGGCAGTGCATACACCAACTCCCCCTCCCTCGTGTGTGGCACCCCGGGCTGAAACAACTTCCCGGGCACCCACACAGCCGCCCCGAGTACTTCACAAGTCTTTAAAAGACCATTCGCTGGTTAATGAGGCTTTGTTGGTTTTTCACCCCTCCTAGAGCCCCTGCATCGCCACTCTGACTATTTCTGGTAGAATTAGCACGTTATACAATACCAAGCTCTGTCAGCTGAAACCCCGAGGAATCGGGTTTCTAGATGCTTGAATTGGGAGGCGGGAGACTAGCCTTGAAATCGGTAGTCTCCCGCCTGAATCGGGAGGGTTGGCATGTCTGGTTTTATACCTCATGACTCGCCTCTATCCTCGAGAACTTTGCCACAGTAATGGTATGCCTCAGTGCAGCACTCGACAGGACAAACCGCACTGTAGAACAGCCAGCCAGACCCCCCCCCTCACTTTCAACACAGTAACAGAAAAGGCTAAGACTGGAAGAAGCACATTCTTCTACCTAGGTGGCGTGTGATGTAAGAGGAAGGATACTTCTCAAAGGAAATACAACATAGTATCGTCATTGGCATCCTCTGTACACCCCTCCAACCATATATACATTTTCCAATAATAAACACAAAACACAGATTGTTAGATTTGGTACAAATGCCGCAGGTTTATTACATACACCGTTATGTAATGGTGGTTTATCTTACGGGCGATCCAAGGGCAGGCAACCAACTGGGCCGCCTGCCCGCCTGATGAGCCGGGCAGCACTGGAGCGAACCCCGCCTTTGCTGCCCTACCAGTGATTCTCTTACCGAATCACGTGACCGTTGGTAACTTCTTCCTCACACCCCTTCCAGAGCGGAGCATCGCATAGGAAACCCCGGTTGTTCAGGCCCACAACCACCTGAAGGACTAGCGGGGCGCCGACACGGCTTCCAGGACCCTCCCATAAGGCTCTGCGGATTTGGCTCTGGCACCCCCTATGGTGCCGCGCAGAGGTACCCTTTGTACCGGCCTGCTTCCAGATCGCCCTGTAACTCCGCCACAGCTCTGGAGGTGCCCCCCGTCACCGCCAGGGCCCCCCACCACAGCTGTAGTCTACCTGAAACCTCTCATCTCTAGCACCTCACTCAGGTCTAAAAGAAAAAGGTCCATGCCTAGTGGCGATAAGTGAACTCCATCTTTGTCAAAGTAACACTTCACATTCTCTTTGATCATCTCGTGTCTGATGAAACCTAGGCCCCTCTGGTCAGCGAACTTGCGCATTGCCCAATTGAGACGCTTCCGGGAATGCTCCACCGCCTCAACTGATTTGGCCAATCGCCACATTCTGCGTCGAATCATCTCAGACCAGAGGACATCGCACTGCCCTACGCGCTTGCAGATCTCGCCTAGGTCCCTTTTCATGGCCTGCAGGAGAAGCCTTCTACCCAGAGCAATGAGGTCATTCCCGCCCAGGTGAATCACTAAGATTTTGGGGGGACCCCCATGCGCAACCTGTGTCTGTGGGAAGTGCCGCATCCAGTTCTGGTGCAACGCCCATTGTGCCACCCTGGAGATAAATGAATGCCCGATCACCCAAACGGGTAGCCCTAGTAAAACAAGAGACACGGTTTACACTCCTAATTATTTAATAACTTTCTCAAAACACGCAAAATAAAACAATAGCCACTACAATACACTGCACACAAGAAATGGTAAGGTACATTACGGGCGAACGTATCGTTTATAGCAATCCGATTTCCACCGCCCCACCTTCTTCGCACTCCCGGGCCCCAAGGCTGCCTTGAAAGCAGCCCTGACAGCCCAGATCCTGAATGAGTGGCTGGAATATCTCTTCTCAGGCTGAGCCAACCCTGCCCTGGACAAACTAGCCCTGATGATTCTTTCCATCTGATACCTGGTCAGGGGGCCCTGGTCCACATGCATCAGTAGATAGCCAGGGGCAGGGGGTCGGCACACAAGATATTCCCTGACCCAGTGGACCGGGCAAAACCTAGGTTCCCCGAGGGGCCTGAGGACCACGTCAATACCTTGCCCCGCCTGGTCAGTCTTTGATCTCCTGAGACGGATCGACAGGGAATCAGTGAGGGACACATCTAGAATGCCTAAGGCATCCCCTGAACTGTCAGTCTTGGACCTGGCCACCAGCTCACTAATCCGGAAGGCGCCAAAGAAAGCCAAACAGAAAACAGCCACGAAGAGGGTAGCCTCATACTTGGAGTAGGTGACCCCCTCCAGGACACCCAGCATGCCCATGAGGAGGTTGAAATCAATGAGGGCCCTATTATCCAGAGCCCTGGGCTCATCCCTAGCCCACCCCTTGAGAGCTGCCCTTATGGCAAAAGATTTTGTTGGGTCTACCCCCCCCGACAGCTCTGCATCGTGGCTTACGGCCCCCAGGTGGCCACCCACGCAGTAGTGGCTCTTCCCATGCTCCGTGGCCCACATCACAAATGCCCTGACTCTACCCTCAATTGGTGCAGCTGAAATACCCAAGGAATTAGACACAGTCCTGAAGGTGGCCATGTGTGCGCCATATCGCTTCCTAGTACCTGGGGCCAATGATCTCTCCCCCATGGTTCTCAGTCGTTGGTCCACTGCAGGATCCTCCAAAGATGCGCCGGGAAGGGGGTCATCTGTGCTCTCGCCCGCGGCCAGGCCTCCCTGAAGCAGAGCCACTGAAAACGAGAAAGAGCATCAGCTGCCACATTCTTTACACCCTCAATGTGTCTCGCCCTGAATTCCACATTAGCGCACAGGCAAGCCCTAACAAGTTCCCTGAGCAGGCATAGGACCAAATGGCACTTGGCTGTCTGCCCATTGATGGCCTGGACTACAGCCATGTTGTCAGACCAGAATAGGACCTTTCTGTCCGACAGGGTCTCCGGCCAGAGGTGTAAAGCAATCACGATGGGGAACAGCTCAAGTACAGTGATGTTCTTGGTGATATTGCGCCTGCGCCAGGCATTGGGCCACTCCTGGGCACACCAGTCCTCGCCCAGGATTGCCCCAAAGCCCTCCCTACCCGAGGCGTCCGAGAATAGGCATAGCTCCTGACTGTCCACCCAGGGTTTCCGCCAGATCACCGTCCTGTTGAACTGGGAGAGGAAGTCACCCCACATGGCGAGGTCCTGCTTCAAACCTGTCCCCAGTCTGACCCAGTGGTGCTTCTTTCTAACTTTTGATGTGGCCCTAGCTAGTCTCCGAGCAAACACCCTCCCAACGGGGATGACCCTGGCTGCAAAGTTAAGTTTACCCAAGAGGCATTGGATGTCACCCAGGGTAGCCTTGTCTTTCCCCAGCAATGCCTGAATATCCTGACACAGCGCCTGTACCTTGTCCACAGGGAGTCTGAACTCGCCCTTGACCGTGTCAAACTCGATGCCTAAAAATACCAGTACTTGCGCCGGACCCTCAGTCTTACCAGGTGCTAACGGCACACCCAGGTGTTTGGCCAAGTCCTGAAAGCACTGCAGTGCTCTTGTGCACTCCTGTGTGTCAGCCCCCCCAATAAACAAGAAGTCATCAAGGTAGTGGGTCACTCCCTCCACCCCAAACTTACTCATTAGGACCCATTGAAGGAAAGAGCTGAACGCCTCGAAGTATGCACAAGACACTGAGCAGCCCATGGGCATGCACTTGTCATAGAAGACTTTGCCCTGCCACTTGAAACCCAGGCGGTGTTGGCTGTCAGGGTGGACCGGCAGTAGTCGGAACACCGACTCTATGTCCAATTTTGCCAACCAATGTTCCTTTGCTCCCTTCCCCGCCCTCCTGATCATGTCCACCGCCAAGTCCAGGGAGCAGTAGGACACCGAACACCTCCCCTCCTCCAACCAGGAGTTCACTGAGTCCCTATCTGGATGCGACAGGTGCTGGATCAGCCTAAAGGACCCAGGCTCTTTTTTGGGCACGACCCCCAGGGGGGAGATTACAAAGTGCGGAAGAGGTGGAAGGTTGAAGGGGCCCGCCACCCTTCCCAGGGCCGCTTCCTTCTTTATTTTGGCCAGCACGATCTCAGGGTGGTCCCTAGCCGATTTGAGGTTCTCCACGTCCCTGCTCACTAGGGGGCCTAGTTACGGAATCCGAAAACCTTCCACAAAGCCCTCCGCAAGGAGCGAGCCATCTTTGGTGCTGGGGTAACCACAGATCAGGGGAAGGAGGTTGGCGATACTGATGGGGGAGGGACCTTTAGCCGGGATGGGAGGAGCCGATCCCCCACCTGGGAGCGCGGGGCAGCCTGCATTGCTGTTGGGAGGAGAATGGGAGCAGGATGGTGGGGTGGGGACTTGGGGAGGGCAGCGATTACTTGTCTTGTCAGGCCGGGGGCTGAGCCGAGCTGTCTCGCTTGGAACAGGAGGAGGCAGGGTGGGAGGCCCCACACTTACTGCAGTTGTGTGCGAACCTGCATGCTTTCCCCCAAGAACAAGAGCCTGAATTGAATAGCCTGCAGGTCCCATTGATCAGTGATCGGTTGCCCGGCTTCCGGGGCCCTCCACGACCCCCCCGAAAGGATTTCTTTGTCTGGCCCTTCGCTTCCTGCTTTGTGTCCTTGGTCTTGTCACTGTTGGAGGTGCTGGGCTTAGCTGTCCCTTCCACTGCGTGCTTACCCATGTGCATGACCCAAAGCCTCACCTCTAGTTGGTCTCACTCTAATTCCGGGCACATGGCCCTCTTTTTCCTAAAGTCACAGTCATAATGGTACCAACCCATTCCCCCACTAGTCTCGGTCTCCTGAGTGATAATGCTTGAGTATTGGAATAGCCCTGGCCCTTGCTCCGGGAATCTTTCCATTATCACCGCCGCCAATGTTCTTTTCAGGCCAGCCTTGAAAGCGCACTTTCTTGTCGTCCTCCTTGGCCCCCATCTTCCTAGTGTCGACCCCCTCGGCCCCATGCATGAGTAGGGTGAAAATGTCAATGAACTCTCTCCTCCAGATACCTCCTTTGGCAGCCAAGGGCACTTCCCACCCGAAGGAGCAGCGACCAGATAGCTGCGGCGCCATAGTGACCAAGGGCTTTGGTACTACAGCGAGGGGTGGCACTGCTGGTGGCGTGGCCGGGGAGGCCACAATGGGTGTGGTGGGCGTGGTCACCACCGAGGGCTGGACCAAGGTGGGTGTGGGGGTGGTCATCAGCGGCGAGGCCCCCACCACAGGTGGCTGTCCTCCCACAGGTAAGGGGATCGCCAGGGCCAGTCCCCCAACCTGGGCAGGGGATGCACAAGGCGGGCTGCCCGACCCCCCCCCCCAAACTTGCGTGAAGGCTGGGAGCGCCGGTGCCCCAACGGGGAGAGGAGGAGCAGCAGTCACAGCCACGCTGGACGGGCTTGCCAGGGCTAGGCCCGCTCTGACCTCAGACATTAAGCTCCGCAAGGTGTCTGAGAGCTTACCAAGGTCTTCCGATGTAGCATAGGCCGCCGGGGACGGGCAGCTGGCCGGTATGGGCGATGGTCCATGTCCCAAAGACCCAAGGCGGGGCCACGGCCCGGCTCCTCGCTGGCAGCTCTTCCGCCGGGAAGTCTTTGACCTAGAGGGGCCTGCCGCCTCATTGTGCTCCTGTTCTGCGTGCGGGACCTCGCTGGTGATTCCTGAGTCCTCGGGGTTATTGGCTTTCAGAAGCTCAGTGGCCCAAGCCAATCCCTTAATAGAAGGATAACATATCCAGTACCTCAGAAAAAATCAAAAGGAATTTTTTATAACATTTTGTTCATTTTTTATTATAAAAATATAGAATTATTAGTCAATTTTTCTATTTTCAAATACATAATTCAAAAAAGTTTTTTTGTGTGAACAATACAATAAATAAACAAGAAAAAACAAAAAAGAGAGAAAAACAGACAATTCCGCCAATCAACAGGCGTACCTGTTGATTGGCGGAATTGTCTGTTTGTCTCTCTTTTTTGTTTTTTCTTGTTTATTTATTGTATTGTTCACACATTTGTTTGATTTATTGTTCGGATTGTCATTCATTAGATGCTTTGCCTACCTTGTTGTAAATTGTATTGCCTCGCTGATTGTAGCCTGACGAATAGCCGGCTAAAAAGTAGTATTTTTTAACACAAAAAAAACTTTTTTGAATTATGTATTTGAAAATAGAAAAATTGACTAATAATTCTATATTTTTATAATAAAAAATGAACAAAATGTTATAAAAAACTTCCTTTTGATTTTTTCTGAGGTACTGGATATGTTATCCTTCTATTAGGGGTTTTCTCTGTTTGTATCTTGAACTGACTATTCCCTGCCTACTTACCCCATTATTACTGTGTACAGGGACCCTCTTAAGTTTATATTGCTCCAAGCCAATCCCTTGCCAGTCTGGGTCTCCTCGAACTTGGACCTCATCGAAAAAAGCGGTGGGGATCCCTGACTATCCATTGAATCTCGTGCGTGTGCCTCCTAATCTGGAAGGATAAGGAAAAAGTTTAGCCCACGGAGACCCACACTGCGGAACACCACTAGCCCAGGTCTTGGCCCGGGGAACACACTCTGGCCCCCCCGAGGCTAGGTACTTACTGACAACCAGGGAACAAGGGCGGAACGTCGGGCTGGTCGGACAGGCGTTTTGGCGGCACTGTGAGAGGAGATGAAGGAGAGGTTAGACGGTACCCCCAAACCTCCCTGACCCCCGTGTGAGCCCCCCCACCGCCCACGGGTGCCTTGAAGACCCAGCTCGGCCCCCCCTAGGCGGGTCCAGGTAGGGGAAATCCCTGCTACCAGGCTGGGACACTGCTCTCGGGCTTGCAAGGTGACCCTCCTCAGTGCCCATACCTGCAACGCGTGTGTATCCCCTTTAGAATCCGACGTTCCCCGCACTGCTCCTCACGCACAGGCCTGCCAAGAAACAAAACCAACTGTGAGGCATGAGACGGACGGTGCTGCACCTAACCCACTAGCGTGAACCAGTAACCACTCCCGTGGGACACGGCCGGTGTGGAGCCTGCAGCGCCCTACGTGGCACGCCTGAACACCACCAGGGCTGAAAATCCTTTAAACCAATCAGCCCTAACGGCACGTATTGCGCATGATAGGGCAGCCCCTCGGCGCGCCTGGGACCCCTTGGGTACAGATTTGCCACCTTGAACGGGCTGCGCGCGGCCTAAAGATGTCAGGTACTCCACCGACAACAAAACCCTGGTCTGCCAGCTGGACTGGCACAGGGAGTGACCATTGTGGTGCTCATGCTGGCCGGGACCGGTGCGATGGTGGCATGTGTTGCAGCGCGGAAGGCAAAATCCCTCTCTTCCTTACAGGTCACAGATCACAAACAATACTACATACGCTGGTGGGGCCCATAACACCAACATACACCCATCAAATAACCTGTTTCAAAGAGGTGATTGTTCCATTCGCTGTAATGGAAGAGAGTTCACACATAACCCTATTCATAAAGATCTAAACTTTACCTTTAGTACTCCTCCCATGTATAGGCCATGGAGCTACTAGCTGCAGGTTGAAGTGATAACGAAATCTATACCATCATTTATATAAATGCATTTTCTCAAATAATAACAACCCAACACAGTCCTTGTAATGAATATTAAATTTTATCTAAATAATTGAATTGGAATCTCTGGGTTTTAATCAAGCAAATTAGATCATCATAGTTACCTATTCTGGCTAAAGTCGCCCTCTAAGTCAAAATCCCGGTCATCAGTTCATACTGTCAGAGTCTTTGGGAAACAACTGTCCTGCAGTGTCACCGTCCTCTCCGTCAGTAAATCGCAAATCTTCTGAAGGGTCTCGAACAATTGAATGGCAAAAGCTAAGGCCTCTCTAATCTACCATTTTTATAGTAAATTTACATTCCGAAGTGTATCAAATCGTAATTTGAAGGAGTTTCATTGGTCCGATGGGGAAAGTTCGACTTCTTTCCCATACATATAATGTGTCTTTAGATATAGTTCCAATCCACGCAATAGTATCTTTTCATTGTTTCTTTCAGAGCAGCTTGGCCGTAAACCCGGGAAATAGCCTTGGTTGTCACAGTTGAGTCGGGGTCATGTAAAGGCTGCGGCAGCTGATGGCGACGCATGCGCACTTCACCCAGAGATGCTCATAATTGTTCTCGTCTAACAGGGACGTCGGCCATTTTGTGGCCACCAAATGGTCAACTTAAGCAAAGAAACACAAAAATGTAATTAATACATAGAAATGACTAATAATCTGTTATTCCCTTACTAATACCCATATGTGTATATATTTATCTAGCAGAAGCAACACTTAATGCGGGTTATATTCACATTAATAAAGCACAAATCACGGATACATTACGAAAGCAACATATAATCATGCAATTTCTGATTGTCTATTATCAGTATACATACAAAATTAGTTTACGTCATTAATTAGGCCATGCAAATGCAATTCCCACGTGTATTTCTTATATTAGTAATGTTGATTAATTCACACAGCAAACCATTAGTATAATTACTATTAATAATTTTAAAAGAAAACCCCACTCCAGCAATCCCCCCTTTGGTGATTTTATCACCACCACAACACTAAATTGATTCACCCTTTTACAGAAAATTGAAATGTATTCTTGCTCTTAATTATAGTTCAGTTTCTTCTTCATCTCTTTTTGCTTTTTTATACAAACTTTCTTTCCACTCTTCTAAAGTTATCTCTGTTAATTCTCCATCTTCATCCTTCTTTCTTTTTAGTTTTTCTCTTTTTATTTTATTCTTTGTTTTCTTGTTTTTACAACACATACATCCTAATCTTAATATTAGTAAGACGAAAATCACACAAGTTAATGGAAATAAGATTTTACATATAACTGTACTTCCTATTTTTATTAAGAAATTTTAATAGCAGCAATTTTCTTCACAATCTTTTCCCAAACACCTTCAACCTCCAGTGGTACAATTTCATCATGCAATTCAGTAATATTTTTAATGTAAACCTTTAGATCTTTGCTTTCATCTGGAATGTAAGTGCAACAATGTTGAACTTTCAGCATTCCACAGACTCCACCCTCTTTTGCCAATAAGATATCAAGGGCAAGTCGATTTTGCATTACCATAGCACGCATGGCAACCATTTCAGTATTAACCAATAAAAATCCTCCAGCGGTGTTTGTTGACAAGCGATCCACTACTGTTGATAATCTTCTAATATTGTTCGCATTCAGAGATATTCCCACTGCTGGTATCAATGCTCCAAAAATGTCACCTACAATTTCTGCCCAAGATTCTCTTTTACTACGTGTTAATTGATTACCTAACCTATGTACACCATCTTTATCTCTGTCCATGTGAAAGATTTTTGGAAAGACCAGGCCTACGTAACATGTGCCATACCAATGTTCTGGCAAACGATAATATGCCCTGTTCCCACAGATAAAATAAAGTCCAGGAAAAACTGGATCTCTTCCACCTTTAAATCCCCTTCCACCTATGATTCGATATGTATCATGGCACTCACTATTCCCTACAAAATAATTATCGTACGCCGTTTGATTTCTTCTTATACACAGTTTCCATTTCTGAGGCCAATCTAAAGCCAAAGTTGGATTAGACCCTCCTTTCATATGTTTTTCTATTTCTACATCCCAGACGGTTCTCTCCCCTTTTCCTTCAGATCCCTTTCTTTTCATTTTCAACCTCCTTTCCTCAACCATGTCTAGGAATGTCTTTTCTTCATTCTTCAAACTGCATGTCAAATTATTTTTAAATATATACTCTAATGTTAGTTCCTTAGTTACTAAGAAAAATTCACCTAACACCTTAGCAGGTCTCACTTTATTTAGTTTATTATTAGCAGGTACTTGCGAAAAAATGTTATCTACATCTGAATTATAGTATTCTAATTTACCTGTTTCATAAAATAAGCTTGCTATCACACTACATGCTATTCCATATGTTGCTGGAAGGTGATGATATGTCACTCCCTCTGACACAGAAGCAGGTAACTGCATACATACGTAGCAATCCCTTATGACCATGGTCTTCACATATTCATACAATAACTTTGAAAACACATTATTTGAAAAATCATTAATCGACCTATCCTTATGTAAATAATTATTGTCTATTCTAGTCGGAACTACCTTTGGAATCTTTTTTATGTTAGTAATGTTCTCAGTGTGTCCTTCTACTGTATCTATAGTGACCTTAAAAGAAATTAATAGAGCAAGTATGCTCCATAGAAGCATTAATAATCCCGTACAACAACAGCACATTTTACACCATCTCTTCATGAATGTACATTTACTTTTGCTACTTTCTATGTTAGCCATCGTGTTAGTTTGGACTGTGTCTTTTGACTTAGCCTCTTTTATTTCACCACTAGTTCTCTAATCTTAGGCCTCTAAGGCCCTACTTAGTTCTACCAGTATCTATCGTTTGATTCAATTGTTACTTCTTCATCAATAGTTTTCTAGATTTTCTCAGTTTGGCATTTCATCATTTTTCACTTATTTTAGTGCATCCAAATACAGAATTTCCTGATCTTCTGTTTCTTATTCTCCAATGTCGGATAAGATAACTCAGAATTCCTGCTTCTTCCTCTTCTTCAACCACTTTCAGTACAGCCTCCTCTGGATTTCCTTGACTATCTGCCTCTTCCTCCGTTTCAGGCAGTGCCACATACATCCATTCTGGTGACTTATACTTCTGGTTGGGTTTTCTTGTTCTTTTTCCCTCTTCTTGATTAGTCTCTTCTTCTTTTGATTTGTCTTGGCTTGTCACTTCATTCACCTGATCTTCTCTTGGTGATTTCACTCGTGTCAGCCGATATCTCAATCTCTTTATTTTATTTGGCCACACTTCATCCTTTTTGACTCTTTTCTGTTTACTTTCTTTATTGTTCTTTTCCTCTCTCCAAGCTCTTTTCCTTAAAACTCGTCCTTCTGGTATCTCATTTTCACTCTCTTCAGATTCTGTCTCAACTTGCTTTTTCTTTTCAACAACTTCTTTTTCCACCACTGTTCTCCCTACTTCTGTCCCTCCTCGGGTCTCCGTCACACAATCTTCCTGCTGGCTACTTATCCCTTCACCTAGCTGGATGTTTCAGTTCCCTACACCTCCTCGGGGGTCTTCCGCAATCGGTCCCTCTCTCACTGTACCTGTCCCTGTTTCACTTTGATCTTTAATTTCAGGTGGAATTTCTCTTGGTCTTTCATCTGAAACTTCCTTCTCTCAAATTTCTTTTACTGCTTCTTCATTGTCTTTTCCTTTTTCCTTTCTGTGTTCTTTTCTGGGACCTTGCCTCCCTTGTTCGTCTTCAGAATCTGAACTGATATCAGAAATCTGTAATCGCCTTCTCAGAGAGATACTTCTGGGGACTAATATCTGATCAGGTTCCTTTTCCCCCCTTTCAGGATTTTCTTGGGTTTTTGGCTCTTCGTTATCTGATTCAGTACTTGACTCTGATTCGTCATAATACTCTTTTCCTTTGCTGTCAACTGGATTTGGTATCCTCAAAGTATGGCTGGCATGGATCCAGTTTTTCACTCCAGCACACTTCACAGCTGTTGTTGTGGTCAGAATGACTTGTCTTGGTTTTCCCCATCTTGGAACCAAACAGTTTCTTCTTCTGTGGACTTTTATCCTTACCCAGTCTCCTGGGCTCAGATCATGGGCTGGCTTCCTTTCAAGGGTGGTGGCATCCGCTCCAACCTGATGAAACACAGAATGAACTGCGTCAGCCAGGCCTTTACAGTATTCCAACACCATGTCATCAGTTATTGTCATCAGCTTGTTGACTGGAATATAAACATGCCTCATCGCCCATCCCATCATTATTTCATGAGGACTTAACCCTGTGGTTCTGTCTGGTGTTGCTCTAATGGTCATTAAAACAAGAGGCAAGACATCAGGCCATTTCATACCAGTGGCTAAACAAATTTTTCCAATTCTGTTTTTGATTGTACCATTCATCTGTTCAACCACACCAGAAGCCTCTGGCCGGTAGGCACAATGTAGTTTCTGTTGTACATTCAATGCTTCACTAATCAATTTTACAATCTCATTATGAAAATGACCTCCTCTGTCTGATTCAAGAGTCACTGGGAACCCAAACCTAGGGATGAATTCTCTCAAAAGTAGCTTTGCCACTGTCAACCCATCATTTCTTCTTGTTGGGTATGCTTCCACCCATCTGGAAAAAAGGCAAACTACTACCAGAACATACCTAAGTCTGTTACACGGAGGCATTTCAATGAAGTCAACCTGCATTCTGGTAAAAGGTCCACCTTCCCGGCCTATGGTCCCTAGACTCACCACTGTCTTTCTCCCAGGATTGTATTGCTGACATATCAGGCATCTCTGACACAGGCTTTCTGCTACAAGTCTGAATTTTGGATTGTACCAGGTCTGCTTAAAGGACCTTATCATGGCATCTCTCCCTATGTGTCCCTGGCCATGATACATACGTGCCATTGTAGACATCATGCCATCAGGCATTACTGGTCTTCCATCTCGATAGACCCACACACGGTCCTTCTCTCTTGGTGCACACCCCGCTTTTATCCATTGTTTCATTTCCTCATCTCCTGACTCTTCCTGCAATTGTCTCACTTCCTCCCAGGTTCCTACTGTGTTAGTAAACATTACTGAGCTAGAAGACATTTCTCTCTCCTTGGCCCGATTGACTGAATTCTGGTTCCGTACACAATACTGTGCCATATCATTAGCATACCTATTCCCAGTAGTGATGTAATCGCTTCCCTGACTATGGGCAGCACATTTTACCACAGCCAATTGTTTAGGCAGCTGTATCGCCTCAATCAACTTCTCAACCACTTCAGCATTCTTTACAGGGGTTCCACTTGAGGTCATGAAACCTCTTTGCAGCCAAAGCTGGCCGAAATCATGGATGACCCCGAAGCCATACTGGCTGTCAGTTATCACAGCCACTCTCACACTTTTCCCAATTTTACATGCTTTGGTCAAAGCAACAAGTTCAGCTACTTGGGCTGACCTCACTCCTTTCAAATAAGATGCTTCCATCACTGCTGCAACCGTGCATACTGCATATGCTGCGCTTAACACTCCTTCATCTGTTCTCAAACATGACCCATCAACAAACAACACAAAATCACTTTCTGGCAGAGGATCATCCTTTATATCTGGTCGTGGCTTTGTGCAGTACTCAAGCACATCCAAACAATCATGATCTGCTTCATCTCTCACTTCCACATTCTCAGCATCAGGTAACAACGTTGCAGGATTCACGTTCACACATCTCGCAAGGCTCACATTCGTTGCACCTAATATGACCTTCTCATACTTAGTCAGCCAACTATGTGTCATATACTGAGGACGACTCCTTGTTAAAAGAATCGCCACATCATGAGGTACAAACACTTTCAACGGATACCCCATCACAATACCTTCACTCTGCTCCAAACTTCGACATGTTGCAGCCACTGCTTTCAGACACCCAGGTAAAGCTGCAGCCACTGGGTCAAGCATTGAAGAAAAATATGCAATTGGTCTCCTCAATCTTCCATGCTTCTGGATCAACACAGAGAGTGCACATCCATTTCTCTCACTGCAATATAACTCAAACTCTTTCTCATAGTCAGGCATGCCCAGGGCTGGTGCTTCACACAATCCCTCTTTTAATTTTTTGAATGCTGCCAATTCTTCCTTGTTCAATTCAAAGGGTTCTTTTACATCACTCCTTGTTAATCGCACTAAGGGCTTTGCAATCAGGGAAAAGTTACTAATCCACTGACGGCAATACCCCACCATTCCCAGAAACATTCTCACTTCTCTTTGGGTCATGGGGGCTCTCATTCCTTTTATTATTCGGATTCTGTCTATTGTTATTTTTCTCAGTCCTTTCTCAATTTTATGTCCCAAATATTGCACTTCTTTCTTACAATACTGTAATTTTGCAGGTGACACTTTCAATCCTCCGTCTGCCAAATGATTCAGTAGTGCTATTGTGTCTATCTCGCTAGCTTCACGTGTTTTCGACGCCACCAAAAGGTCGTCGATATACTGCACTAGTACTGAACTCTCAGGCATTTGCAGACTTTCCAAAGATTTCTTCAACAATTGATTGAATATTGAGGGGCTCTCTGTATACCCCTATGGGATTCGGCACCATGCCAAAATCCGCTCTCCAAAACGAAATGCAAAAATTGGCTGACTGTCGTGGTGCAATGGGATAGAGAAGAATGCATGACATAGATCAATTACTGTATACCATTCCGCATCATGAGGAATCTGGTACAGAATTACTGATGGGTTTGGCACGATAGGACAGCATGATACCACAATTTTGTTTACCTTTCTCAAATCTTGCACTATCCTGAATTTCCCATTAGGCTTTTTCAGTCCCATTATCGGTGAATTACATGGACTACTCATAATCTCTCTCAGAATTCCTTGCTTAATCATTTTCTCAATTATTGGAGTAACCCCTTCAATTATCTCCGGTGTCAATCTGTACTGAGGAACGTTTGGATAACTTATTCCTTCCTTCACAGTTATCCTGACTGGATCTACATTTCTTATTAATCCTACATATTCTCCAGTAAAATCCCACACTTCTGCCTTTACTGACTGTTTTAGTTCTTTAGGTAATTCACCAGGGTTGAATATTGCATAAGTCTCAGTTACCTCATTTTCTCTGTTAGCTATAGTCATTTTATATAGCACATCCTCATCTGGTGTTTCAAATGCTATTCCATCTGGATTACAGAATATAGTGCAATTCATCTTGCACAACAGGTCCCTACCTAATAGATTCACTGGACTGGTGTCACACACAACAAAGCGGTGCATGTCTGTAAATTTCCCTATAATGACCTTTACTGGTTCTGTCAAAAATGTTTTTAACTGTCTGTTGGACACACCAACCACTTGGATTGTTTCATCCGAAAGAGGAAGATTCTTAACATCAGCTGATCTAACAGTTGATCGAGTAGCACCAGTGTCCACTAGGAAAGTAATATTTTCATCATTAACCTTCCCATCTACAAATGGTCCTGTCTGGTCTACTTCTAGAGTTGCGCCAAGTACGCACTCTTCTTCCTCTTTTCGGCACCGTCAATAGCTTTCCTCTGAGTCACTCTCATCGCGTTGCAGCCAATACTGTGAAACGGCGCGAGCGCGCGGCGGTTTATTTATCTGTTCTTCATTGTAGAATCCCGATTCATTACTATACTTCTGAGTGTTTCTGCTCTGCGGGAAAGGTGGTTTTGGCACCTGATTCTGTCAAGTAACCACCTGCTGCTGTTGCTGCAGTTGACCACTCACCTCATTCTGCACCTGCGGATTCAATGATGCATTTTCATTATTAGTATTTGGAGGGTATTTACACTCGGATTTCCAATGCCCTAACCTACCGCAATTATGGCATGGGAACTTCTTTTTAGCGTCTTCTATGTTACCTTTCCATTTTCCTGGGCCAAATCTCGGTTTAGTTCCTGGGTTATTTGCTTGTTCGACCAATTGAGCTTCCTGCCTTTCAGCTACCTTTACTTGTGCCCACATTGCCTTTTCCTTCAATTTTCGCTGTTTAGCCTCAATCTCGTCACTGAAATATTTAGCATGTCTCAGTACTTCATCTATTTTCTTATTCTGCCAATCAACTGTATGCTGCTTTATCATGTCACCAATTTCTGGGCGTAAACCATATACAAATCTGTATACAAAATGACTCAAATCCTTATCACTCAGGTTCTCATCTCCACTGAACTGTTTAAAGGCTTGAATTAGTCTCTCATAGTATGTATGTACTGATTCTTTTGCTTCCTGATGCGTTCGATCAATCTTTACCCAATTTTTCTCTTTAGGGGGCACTTTGTTTTTCAAAAATACCATAACCTGTTCATACTTTTTCATTACCTCAGGGTCTGGGGCTCCTGTCTTAGGATCCCTAGGGTACTCCTGAGTTGGCCAGTTGATCATCAACTTGCACTCAGACCACAAATCTGCTGGTACTATTATGTCGAACAGACTATTTAAGTCTATCCACAGTACTTTTGATAATTTTACAAATCTGTCTACCTGTCTGTACCACTCGACGGGCTTTTCGCGTAGTCGAGGGAAATCATTCGTAAATGACAAAATGTCCGGTCTTGTCCATGGGACATGTACATATCCTCCTCCTGGGATCTCTCTCATGGGGTATTCAGTTGCTATCTTTTCTTTTTCTCTAACAGGGAATGCCGAAACTGTCCTGTCTGAGGCATCATTACGTTTTCTATACCATTTGCTTCTCCATTTATCCACATCTCCCCATTTTCTCAATACAATGATTATGTCCTTAATCTGACCTATCTGTCCTGTAGTGTTCAGATTTTCAATGTCTTTTTCAGTAAAATCAACTCGATAGGGTTTTTGTAAGGCTTTTACCTTATCAATATCTATACCCATTTCATTCACAACTTCTCCTAATCTCTCATGCAGATTCCTTGCTCTCCATGTCCCACTTTTAAACAGGAATAACAGCTCCTCATCCTGATAAAACTTTAATTTTTCTAGCGGAATAGTTCCTACAATCAATTCTTCCAATACCATCCGTAATTTAGCCACATCGATTGACTGGGAATCTTTATCTGGTCTCTGCAACCCCTTTAACCATTTACTCAGTTCTTCCACAGATGGTCCTACCGGGTTCTCTACACTACTCTGTTCTGGATTTCTCTGGGGTTCTAACAAAGTTTCTACTGTCATTCTACTCCTTTCAGCATAATTCTGATTATTTGAAACGTGTGGTTCAAACATATTTACTGTTGGTCCCCATGGATTCTCAATTTGACTCCGTTCTGGACTCGCGACCACATTATTGTTCCGGTATGGTACCGTTAAACAATTTTTGCTATCCTTTTGCTTCTCAAAAACAGGCATTACTGGACCTATAGTCACTGGGACTGTTACAGCCTCCAGATTCTTAGTTAATTCTCTTATTTTCTCTGTTAATTCTAGAGTGGTTTTGGCCAATTCTGCTGAATTTTCGTTATCAATTTTATTCTCCGATCTCTTTTCTACCTCTCTGATGGAGTTTCTTTTTTCTAAATCTAGTGACATAGTCTCTGTCTTGATAATTCGTAATGTTTCTCTCATTGGGGCATTTGGTGTCAACATTTCTGGTTCTGATCGGTACGGTGGTGGATTTTTATAAAACACATGATCCAACACATCATCATCCGAATCATTTGCTCCGTAACCTCTTGATTCCACATTATTTCTTTTTTCCACACATTTTCTACCTTCATTCTCTCCTACCGCTCTTACAGGAAACAAACCCTCAGTCATACTTGCATTCCTCCATCTTTTCATCCGATCATCATGTGTTTCATGTCCATATGACCTGCCGAACATATATCTGTAACCTCTACCATTTCTCTGTTTTTCTCGCTCATGTGCTTCGTCTTCCCACTCTGTCAATGCCTCAAACTGCGCCGGTCTAGGTCTTGGTTCTAAATACATCATTTTCTTGCGCAAGTTGCTTAAAACAGCCAAATTAAAGGAACCATGTTCTGGAAATGCCAAGACTCCATCGTCCTTGGTATATTTTACCCAATTATCTACCCAAATACAAGTATGATATCCATACTTCGCAATCCTTAGAGCTGCAGGGGTTTTCGGTGGGGGAATTAACTGTCCTTCCCTAGTTTTGACCTGCTTATCCTTCTTGAACCACCTTTTAACTTTACCAAACCAGGATTTATTTTCCTTATCTGGTGGCTGGTAATACATTTTCTTGGTTTCTGTGTATCGCTAGTCTCTTACAGCTGTACCGCTATTCTGTTGACTCACAGCGCGACTCTATGCTAACGCACCAATCAAGAGTGTCAGCGTCACTGTCTCAGTCCTCTAATCCCAGCGCGACTCACACTAACGCACCAATGAAGAGCGTTTACATCACCCTGTACTTCTCCAATCCCTGCGCGGCTTTACACTAACGCACCAATCCGGAGCGTTCTACACTTCTGACCCACTATCCAATCCCAGCGCGGTCGTTCTGAAGTCAGCAGCCGCTGCGGCAGCTCTGCTCCTGTCTACCCCTCCTTTAGAAGACCGCTCCGTGAACTTTTCTGCAACTTTCACAATTCTATTAGTAACAACACAAAAACATCTCCATTGTCCGCTTCGCTAACCAAAGAATAGCAATAGACCTTTCTCACGAGAATTCCGTCTTTCCAGAGAACAGTGCTTACCTCTGCCCTACTACGGAATCGTTACTTCCGTTGATAAAGTAGCACATCCCTCTACTTTACCCTTCTAGCATGCATTAGCTAATTGTTTCTCTGGCATTTTAGAAATAAACCTAGAGTTTCGCAATCAACCCGAATGCCTTACATTCACACTCGTTCATACAAGAAAATGTAGTACATACGCACAGAATCCTGTCTTTTCCGAGAACAGCGAACAGTCTGTTCTACCACAGAATTATGTCACACGTTAACAAAGCAGCGCTTCCCTCTACTTTGTCCTTCTAACAATCTCAGAGAACACCTGCTACCTTTTCAGTGATAAGCGTTATCGGTATGCCAATTGGTTTCCTGGTACTTAAAACACAAAATTTCACAGGTAACCTTTGCTTTCATGCACACTTCTCTCACACCGAGAATATTTCTAGTGGCAACACACGACGATGCCGCCGAATCGAACCCAGACAATGCGCCGTGCAACTTCACTTGTCACATGTTTCCCCTGTGTACCTACAGGGCAACAACAATTCCGTCTTTCCTGAGAGCAGCGCTTACCTCTGCTCTGCTACGGAACTGTTGCAAACTTCCGACTCCCTACATCCCAGAAGCCGTGCTAACAACATATAACTCAACGTAACTCAACATATAGTGTTAGTACATAAATCAATACCAATCAATAATCAATAAGCTATTTACAAGCAATGACCACTAAACCAAAAACAGTAGTAAACCATATCTCTGCTACCAAGAAAAACTGTTGCAGCGCGGAATGCAAAATCCCTCTCTTCGTCACAGGTCACAGATCACAAACAATACTACATGCGCTGGTGGGGCCCATAACACCAACATACACCCATCAAATAACCTGTTTCAAAGAGGTGATTGTTCCACTCGCTGTAATGGAAGAGAGTACATACATAACCCTATTCATAAAGATCTAAACTTTACCTTTAGTACTCCTCCCATGTATAGGCCATGGATCTACTAGCTGCAGGTTGAAGTGATAACGAAATCTATAACATCATTTATATAAATGCATTTTCTCAAATAATAACGACCCAACACAGTTCTTGTAATGAATATTAAATTTTATCTAAATAATTGAATTCGATTCTCTGGGTTTTAATCAAGCAAATTAGATCATCATAGTTACCTATTCTGGCTAAAGTCGCCCTCTAAGTCAAAATCCCGGTCATCAGTTCATACTGTCAGAGTCTTTGGGAAACAGCTGTCCTGCAGTGTCACCGTCCTCTCCGTCAGTAAATCGCAAATCTTCTGAAGGGTCTCGAACAATTGAATAGCAAAAGCTAAGGCCTCTCTCTAATCTACCATTTTTATAGTAAATTTACATTCCGAAGTGTATCAAATCGCAATTTGAATGAGTTTCATTGGTCCGATGGGGAAAGTTCGACTTCTTTCCCATACATATAATGTGTCTTTAGATATAGTTCCAATCCACGCAATAGTATCTGTTGGACTTGACCCTTTTTCCCTGAATGTTTTCGTTTTTGCAGTGTTAAGGTGCAGGTGTTCCCTTCTCCCAAGATGGCTGCCACAGGCCCCTGCTACTGCAGAGTGGCCTGTCATAGTAGCACCCTAGCCCCACAACAATGTTGCGACTCCAGCCCGCCTTTTTTGTCCCATAGGTAGAGTGGGGAAGCTCCTGGAATGTGCTGGAACCTTCTAGAAGGGAGGTGTGGTTTTTCTTTTGCCGCCTTGGCCAGAGGTCACCTGACCTAGGGCTACTTAAGAGAGGGAGGGAAAATTTTGTGGTGAGTTGGCCATTGGGGTGAAGCAGAGCTGGAAGAATCCACCAGGAGTGTAGGCGGTAGGGCCTAGCCAGGGACGTATGCCTCTGAGAGTGACAGGATTTAGGTGCTGCCTCTTAAGTGAGTGAGGGACCCTGTGAAACCCAATGATCTTGCCCAGCAGTAGGAGGACCCAGAGACTCTCTGCCCAGCCTGACTAGGAAGGATCTAGTCGCCCTCTCCATTCCTAACCCCCTGTAACAGAACCCCTTAAGGGCGCCAGATACATCTGCGCCAACCAGACTTCATCTAACAGCTGAGAATCAAGCACTGAGACTGCGTGTCCAGACTGAACTCTACAACCTATTCACCAAGCACTGAGACTGCGTGTCCAGACTGAACTCTAAAACCTATTCACCAAGCACTGAGACTGCGTGTCCAGACTGAACTCTTAAACCCTGATGCAAAGCCGACTGGAGAACCACCGGGGATCGACCAGGTATTAGCGCTGTGACCCCTGCGCTTCCTGCCCTGGTCTGGGACCCCCGGCAGCGGGCTCCGCTGAGCACAGAACCCCCATCCTTAATTTGAGCCCCCCCTATGACGACGAAGCCAGCGCGCTCACCGCCGCGGCCTGGAGGCCAGGAGAAGTGCCCTGCCGTGTCATGAGGCCTGCGGAGAAGCCCGGGGCCCCGGCGCTGCCGTCGCAGCTGCGTGAGGAGGTGTGTGAGGCCGGGGCCGAGCTCCCCCATCATCATGGGAGCGGACGCCTGCTGACGCTGACGCCGAGATCGAGGTAAGCCCGGAGGCTGGGAACGTCCCCGGTGCGCCCCCTGCTGGTTGGGAGCTGCACCGCACTCTTAGCCCGGGTTCCCCCTCCGTGGGAGTCCTCCCCTGCCTTCGCGACGGAGAGACCCCGCCGAGGGATCCTGTCCGTGTGCCCCCTCGAGCGGTACTGAAGCCTGGTGCCCTACGAACTGCACCGGAGCCTGGAGACTCGCTCCTCAAGTCCCGTTGCGCTCCCCGCTGGAAGCACCGTCCTAAAGTACTGGCTATCAGTGATTACGAGGAGCGCTTTGATTTATATGCTCCGCTTCAAAGTACCAAGAGTCAGTGACTACGAGTAGCGCTTCATTTTACAGGCTCTGCTTGAAAGTATTACATGTCGTTGATTACGAGTAGCGCTTTATTTTACAGGCTCTGCGTGAAAGTATTACATGTCGTTGATTACGAGTAGCGCTTGTTTTCCATGCTCTGCTTGAAAGTATTGCATGTCATTGATTACGAATAGCGCTTTGTTTTAGATGCTCTGCTTCAAAGTATTAAGTGCCATTGATTACGAGGAGCGCTTTGTTCTACAGGCTCCGTGTTGAAGTATCCGGTGTCACCCCTTACGAGTATTGCCCGGTGCTAGATGCCCCGTTCAGAGATCGACCTTGCTTAACGCGCACAGCGCGATAATCACCCCCAGGGCCCTACAGGTAGTTAACCCTCCTAGGGATACCCGCGCTGGTATAAGTGAAGCGTGCCTCGCCATATTCATGAAGTGAATGTATAGATTCTGAACTGCCGTTACATCTCATGTCTGGCCTGTACACCTTGATGGATTGTATTACATTGCACGCATTGCACTGATATCTCATGAACTGCATCTATCTGGCTTTACTTGGATAAACTTGAAGTATTTGCATAATTTAACCTGTGTGGCGTCACTTATTGTGTGTGTCTCCCGTCCATGAGAGGTGCGTGGTGTATGGTTGCTTAACACACAGACCTTTGGTGGCCCGACCGCTCGTGTCACGTTACCGCCCCATAGGGCCTGGAGACCCCAGGTCCTACATTGTTGGCGAGCGGTGGGATCCTTAGGACCTGTGACCATACAGCACCCTTCCGTGAGGCGGAGGACGCCACAATTAAACGCCTAATTGTTCCAGAGCTCTGAAACCATTGATTGCTGCATTTTTTATTTCCACTGTCCAGGTTGAGAGTACAGGAAGCCTGGTTAGCTGAGAACTGTTACCTATACCCTAAGAAATTTTCTCCTTAGTGTCTAGGTCCCCACCTGCCAGAATGGAATTCCGGTTAGCTGACCTCGAGGGGTACTCAGTGAAGCAACTAAGGGAGTTCGGGCAGGGGATGGGGGTGCCTGGGGTACAGAAGGCCAAAGGACCGGAACTCCGCACCGCCATTAGGGCATGGGTAGAAGCCCACCCAGAAGGGAGAGGGGATGAGGGACAGGAGGCACCAGAGGCACCTCAGGAGGAGAGCGCCCAAGAAGTGACCGACATATTGAATGTAGATGTGTCTGAAAATGTGCCCCCAGGGAGACGTTCTGGGGCCAGTAGTAGGACAGGGTCGAGGAGGAGCGCGTCCCCAGAGGAGTACGAGGACAGGAGGGAAGAGAGGCAGTTAAAGTGGGAGCTGGCCAAGTTAGAACAAGAGAAAGAAAGGGAATTGGCCAGAGTGGAAAATGGAGAAGGTATATAATTTTAAAAGAAAACCCCACTCCAGCACATGCGCCTGCTCATGTGCCCCGGCGCCGAGCTCCCCCAAACCTATTTTAACCTGGCGCAGCAGAGAAAACCCCTGACCCCCTGCTCCCATGGTCGCATGCCCTAAGGGACTGGAGGGGGAGGGGGTTCAGGGGGCACTGATTTACAATTCTTCCAACTGCCCCCAAATGATGCAATTCCCATCATTATTTATGAAAGGTATCAGCGCACTCCTCATGAATATCCGTAGCGTTACCCAAGCGGCACTTGACTTTTGCTAACACCGGGAGATTAAATGCTTTGCCCAGACTCACAGGCTGTGTTGAGTCGCCGAGACTCCATCCTGGATACTCGGTGCCCCCATGGGCCTCTCTGGCCGTTACACAAATCCCCTTTATTGTGGTGGCTGATGCATCTTAGTTTCCTGCAGCCTTGATATTTAAACCTTTCGGTGCGCCACTTTTCATGCAACAAAGCTGCCATCGCTTCTCCGCCCCCCCCGGTGCCGCCCGACCGCCACGCGGGCGTTGGACAGGCCGTCCAGGGCGGGGTACCCCAGGCCGCCACTAATCAACAAGGCGGTGCAGGAGGGCCGCCATGGCCGCCGTTCATTGCACCCTGTGTTACTGCTTCCCCGTCTGTCCGGCGTCGTTCGCTAGGTCTACAACCCGCCCCCCCACCGAGGCTTGTTATCCTGAAGCGGTGCAAGCAGCAGGGGCATGGCTGGTCGGGTCCGCTTGTCCCGACCTGAGGCAGGAATATTTCTATGGCGATGGTTCACGACTGCGCAGGGTGGGGTCTTGGTGTAAGTCGCGGGGGGGGGCAATGGAGCGGGATTACGTTTTTAGGTCTCGCCTTGCTATCGCGTAAGCGATCGCAAAGCGAGACTATTGTAAGGGGCTCCCAAAAGTGCTCCGAAAAGCGGATTGCATGGCGAGCACGCGCACAATCACGCGCATCCTGCCGCCATGCAATCCGTTTGGCATCGCACTTCAAAGGGTCCACTCCCCCGCCTGTAATGCGCTCCCCCGCCCCTGCCAAGCGCGCGCGCCCCGCTCCGCCGGGCTTGTCTTGTTCTACTTTGAAGTTCTACAAATTACTTACCTTGCTATCATAGATCACAACCTCTCGTGCCTTATCCCAGTAATACTTCATCTGTTCCAGCCCTGTTCATCCCTCGATCCAGTTCCTTTTTGCCAGAAAGTCTCACTAATGCTGCCATCGAAATGTTAATTAAATTTACCATAAAGGAAACTGAAGTAAATGCACGGAATGCTTCCCCTCAGAGCAGCAGGCTTAACCTAATAACCAATTAACCGCTGGATTTAACCACTAACCCTGTGGTTCACAAGTACCATGCTACCACCATAAAGTGCTTCAAGCCCCTTCAACGGTAGCGAAGCTCTAAACAAATGCATTTACTACAAAATAAGTTACCTTCCCCAGGATCCGAACCCGTGACCCGCAAAACACCCCCAGCTCTGTAGCAGGGGACTTAACTACGAGCCATGGGGTGACAAACAACCTGTGACATGCACCACACGCGCAGACCAGTGCAGCAGGAGGTGCATTAACCACCCGGGTTAACTCACAACCACTACGAGCGGTTTATAAGGTGATCCTGCAGAGGGGAGGGAGAGAGTCTCTCTCTCTCTCCCTCTCTCGCTCTCTCTTTTCCCCCTCTGTCTCTCTCGTTCTTTCTGTTTCTTTCTCTTTCTCTCCCTCCCTCCTCTCTCTTCCTTTCTCTCCCCCTCTCTCTCTTTCTCCCCCTCTCTCTCTCTATTTCCTTGCCTTTTTCTCTCTCTCTCCCTCTCTCCTCTCCTCCTCCCCCCTCTCTCTCTCTCTCTCTCTCTCTCTCTTTCTCTCTCTCTCTCTCACTCTCTCTCTCTCACTCTCTCGCTCTCTCTCTCTCTCTTCTCTTTCTCTCCTCTTTTCCCCCCTCCTTTACCCCCTCGGACCATTTATCCGCCTGAGGTAGGTAAGATTAGTATGGTTGAGTTCTGTAGTAGTAACTCCTGCTATTGAAAACGCTCTGAAGCTATTAGAAATAATGCATAGAAAAATGTATGTCCGCCAGTGTGTGCAGTGCACCACAACGCTGCCAACACAAAGCCCGGTGACCACTGCTCCCTAAAGCTTTGCACTTCGCAGAAAGGATGCCCTCTTCCGCCCGACCCTTTCTGCTGACCACTTTCCGCCCCCTGAAGCCACAGCTGCACTGAGGGAGAGTGAGTGATCTATAATTCATAGCGCCTCCCTGCAGCCTCCGGGTGCATGCACGTGAGTGCAGATGTCGGGTATGCTCTCACGAGGACTTCCAAGGGTGTTCACTCTGCTGCTGAATTGCTCTCCTAGGCACAAGCTAGCGCCCCAAGGCCCTCGGTACGAGTGAAGAGCTACATTCGGGCAAGGCACAAGCCCTAAAACAAGCATTTGCAATGCAATAGGTCTCGCATTTACGCGAGTTTGAGCTATTGACATTGCAAATGACAATCTCTTTTATTTTTGTTTTCATTTTTAAAAACATAACTAAAAGGCATTGTCATTTACAATGCCAATAGCTCCAACTTGTGTAAATGCGAGACCTATTGCATTGCAAATGCTTGTTTTAACGCTGGTGGCACCCGTACTCGCTCAGCGGGCGCCCCTCGGCACACACTTCCTGCTTAAACTAAAACCATCCGCAGATTCCGCCCGCCGCGATCGAGGCGGCGCCCAGCTCTGTTAACCCCCGCCTTGACTTTGGTCACCACCCCCTCTCCTCGGCCGCCGCGTCATTCGCCGCAGCTTATGTGGCCCCGCACTTGCCCTGCGCGCTGCCCCCCACCCGCATCCCGTGAGATTGTATGCCTCCTGGTCCCAGCGGCCCATGGACCGCGCCCCGGCCATACAACCCCCGCTCTCAGCCACTAGCTCGCACTAACGCCTCTCCTCGGGTTCCGCTCTACCGACGCAGGAGGTAGGGCAGATGGCGGCAATCCCATTGCAATGAACCCGGCCCGATATCCAATCACCACCTCCGCCGAGCAGGGGAGCATCTGACCCCCCCTCCCCAGCGAGCACACCCCGTGACCCCTCCGGCCCCTGCTTAAGGGGGGGGGCCGCATTGTAAGGGCGATGTTACTGGGACCCGCCGAGCCTGCGGGGGCGCAAGGGGCTATGCACAGGCGAACACCCGGGAGCTCGCGTCCCCCCACCCATGGCATGCTGTGCCATAGGGCCCCGTACAACCTGGTACTGCCCAGGGACGGGGCCGGGGTGGGGGGTGATCGCGAGCGGCACTCACCTTGGCGGCAGGACGCGAAACGATCAAACGGGCGGTGCGACCTTCCAATGCGGCGAGCGTGGTGAAAAGAGGTCGCCCTCATGGTGGGGGAGGGCTATATAGCCTCCCCTCGTGGCCTTGATGCCCCCGGAAGTGACGCCCATCGCGTCACGCCTGGGAAGGAAGAGGGGGGCTCTACCTGAGTCCCTGCCCCCAAGGGGGCGGGGAGAGGTCTCTGGTGCCCAGACGACACTAGAGCGCTGACCACTCTAGTGGCCCCCTGTGGGTGCTGCGGTCAGCGGCAGAGTTCACATGTCTTGCAGTTGTGTGGAAAAAGAGACAATACACCCATTTTCTGACTAGGAAAGTGATAAATAGACGCATAAACCATCGCCTGTCAATGTAAACATGTTAAAAAACACCAGACAACGTCAAACAGACAGTAAAAATATTTTGCCTGTGGCAATATGTGACAAAATCGACACAAGCGCACTTAGGCCCTGTCCATGTGTGACAAAAACGGACAGCGTCTGACTGATATCACGGTAGTGTGTGCCAAAAGAGAGAGACACAATTGGTATTCACCCCAAGGCAATGTGTGAAGATAGGCAATCGCCTATTCTGCCTTGGCCAGGTGCAGCAATAAAGAGGAGAAAGCACCTTCACACATCCTGCCCTAGCATCACGTGACAACAACGGACAACGTCAATGCTTTGCCTGAGAATTTGTGGGAAAGCTGCCACCATCTTCATCCCATGACAGTGTGTTGAGTGAAAATAACAAACCAATGCCCTCTTTTGCAAAGGAATATGTAACAATAACTAATAAAGGTCTTCTGCCCTGCAATCAGTGACAAGGAATGAGAAAAGGAACAAAAAGTCACACGGTGACATGTCACAAAAATAGATAATTGTCCACTTTTGCTACAGCACAGTGTCACAAAAGAACAAGTTACTTACCTTCGGTAACGATGTATCTGTAAGAAACATTAGTTAGATTCCTCACCTTAGATTCCTCACCTTAGAATATCCCCAGGCGTCAGACTGGATCCGGAAGATTTTTCGTCAGCAATACCCCTTGCGCGTCGCTAGGCGTCATCTGCGGCTCCGCGTCCGTCATCGGCGTCGTGCGCCGGAATGACGTCGTCGGAGTACTTAGACGCCGCCCTCGCGCGCTGACATCAGTTCTTGTACACAGCCTTCCGCGCCAGGAACGCAGAGCCATGCAAGATACCGACACTGGTGCCAAAAAATTCTAGGGCCCTGAAAGGGATATCCTTAACCCTAGATGTCAGTTCACAGAACGGGGAGGATGGGTGGGTCGGTGAGGAATCTAACTAACTAATGTTTCTTACAGATACATCGTTACCGAAGGTAAGTAACTTGTTCATCTGAAAGAAACACGTTAGTTAGATTCCTCACCTTAGAATAGATACCCAAGCAATACCATCCTCGGTGGTGGGTCTGCGAACCAAGATCACACCAGAAAGTCCTGGAGGACAGAACGGCCAAAGAAGCCATCCCTCCGGACTTGGCTGTCAAGGCAATAATGCCTGGCAAACGTGTGTAGCGAAGCCCACGTTGCCGCCTGACAGATGTCCTGCAAAGGGACACCCCGTCCCAAAGCAGTAGTAGCCGCTGTGGCCCGAGTAGAATGGGCGCGCAGCCCAACAGGACGGTCCTTTTTTGCCAAGGAATAACAAATTTTGATGCACAAAACGACCCACCGAGAGATGGTCCGTTTGTGCACAGCTTTCCCCTTCTTAGCACCCACGTATCAAACGAAAAGTTGGTCGTCCACCCGGAACTGCTTTGTGCGGTCCAGATGAAAGGAGAGCGCACGTTTTGGGTCCAGACGGTGGAGCCTCTCTTCCTCTTTGGAAGGATGCGGAGGCGGAAAGAAGGTGGGCAAGGTGACCGACTGCCCAAGATGAAAGGGGGTCACCACTTTCGGAAGAAAGGAGGGACGAGGCCGAAGGACAACCTTGTCCAGATGAACAGAGAGAAAAGGAGGCTTTGAAGATAAAGCCTGGAGCTCACTCACCCGTCTAGCCGAGGTGATGGCTACCAGAAAAGCAGTCTTAAGCGTCAGCAGACGAAGAGGACAATTATGAAGAGGCTCAAAGGGAGCGCACATTAGAAATGTGAGAACAAGATTCAAGTCCCACTGAGGCATTACAAAAGGGACAGGAGGGAACGTGTGAGTAATGCCTTTTAGAAAGCGTGTAACTACAGGGGACTTGAAAAGAGAAGGCTGATCAGGAAGCCGCAAGAAGGCAGAGATGGCAGCAAGATAACCTTTCAAGGTGCCCAGGGCAGAGCCCTGCCGGGCCAAAGAAAGAAGAAAGAGGAGAACCTCAGAAAGAGGGGCGGAAAGGGGATCCACAGCCTTTGCTGTGCACCATGCCACAAATTTGTTCCACCGGCAGGCGTATACCGTCTTTGTGGAGGGACGCCTGGCTGCCAGAATGATATCACAGACTTCAGGAGGCAAGTCAAATGGCATCAACTGCCGCCGCTCAATCTCCACGCATGGAGGTGGAGGCTGGACAGGTTCGGGTGGAGGACCGTCTCCTGCTGCTGCGACAGAAGATCCTCCCGAAGGGGCAGACGTATCGGAGGATCGGTCAACATACTGAGTAGCTCGGGATACCAGTACCTTCGTGCCCAATCCGGAGCCACCAAGATGACTTGGGCCCGGTCGTGCCTGATCTTCTTCAGCACTCTGGGCAGAAGTGGTATAGGCGGAAAGGCGTACAACAGACCGCAACTCCACTCGTGACGAAAAGCGTCGCCGAGCGAGTGCCGCCTTGGAAATTCCAACGCGCAGAACTGCTGACATTGCGCGTTCTCTTCGGTGGCGAATAGATCTAACCAAGGCTCTCCCCACTGCTGAAAGAGACCTTGCGCCACTTCGGAGTTCAGACGCCATTCGTGATCCATCATGCACCGGCGGCTGAGTTTGTCTGCTCTGGCGTTCAGAGAGCCCGCCAGATGTTGAACCACTAGGGTGACGCCCTGGTGTTCCAGCCACGTCCAGAGGCGCAGAGCCTCCTGACAAAGGGTCCACGACCCCACCCCGCCCTGTTTGTTGCAATACCACATAGCGGTGGTGTTGTCCGTGAACACCTGCACGACACTTCCCCTGACAGAGGGAAGGAAGGCTTTCAGTGCAAGTCGGATCGCTCTCAACTCCAACAGGTTGATGTGGAGGCGAGACTCCGCCGGAGACCAGAGGCCTCTGATCTCCGCCTCTCCCATATGGCCACCCCAACCCAGGAGGGACGCATCCGTCACTACAACATGCTCCGGTTGGGGAAGGGAGAGGCTCTTGCCCGTGACCCAATCGCGGTCCGTGAGCCACCACTGCAACTGCTGTGCAGTGCCCTCCGAGATCAAGACATGGTCGGACAGGTTGCCGTGATGCTGGGCCCACTGAAACTTCAGGTCCCACTGCAGAGCCCGCATGCGCCGCCTGGCGTGAAGCACTAGTAGGATGCAGGAGGCCATCAGCCCCAGAAGCCGCAACACTAGCCTGACCGAAACCCAGGATAGCGGCCGAAAGATGGGAATCAGGGCCTGAATATCCCAGACCCGCTGTTCCGGCGGATAGACCCGGAACTGCGCCGAATCGAGAACCGCTCCGATGAAAAGGAGCTTCTGAGAGGGACTCAGGTGTGACTTCGGCACGTTGATGGAAAACCCCAGCAAATGCAGGAGATCCGCCGTAGTCTGGAGGTGGGAGACGACTGCCTGGGGCGAGCCCGCCTTCAACAACCAGTCGTCGAGATAGGGGAAGACTGGAACCCCTGATCTGCGCAGATGAGCTGCGACCACCGCCATCACTTTCGTGAACACCTGAGGGGCACTGGTAAGGCCGAAGGGGAGCACGGTAAACTGAAAGTGCTCCTGACCCACAGTGAACCGCAGGTAACGCCGGTGGGCCGGCAGGACGGGGATGTGGAAATATGCGTCCTGCAAGTCCAACGCTACCATCCAGTCTCCAGGGTCTAGGGCAGCTAGAACCTGAGCCAAAGTTAACATCTTGAACCTTTCCTTCCGGAGGAAGGCATTGACGTTCCGGAGGTCCAAGATAGGGCGTAGGCCCCCTTTGCCCTTCTTGGGAACCAGAAAGTAGTGGGAATAACAACCACGACAGACTTCCGGGCACGGAACGCGCTCGACGGCCCCCTTGGCCAAGAGGGCCGAAACTTCCTCGTGGAGAAGATTCAAATGATCCCCCGAGATACGGTGGTGCTGCGGTGGCATGGCTGGAGGGGACGTCTCGAAGGGGAGGGAGTAGCCCCTTCGGACGATTTGCAGCACCCACCTGTCCGATGTGATGGACCGCCAGTGGAGCAGGTGATGGCGAACTCTGCCGCCCACTGGCGTGGAATGGGCCTGAAAGCTCGGACTAGGAAAGCTTTGAGGCGGATGCTGCCGGGGTGGATGTGGGCTGACCGCGTCGTCCTCCAGAACCGCCTCGGCGGAAACCACGTCCGCGATCGTGCGCAGGTTGGTTCTGCGGCTGGTGGCTAGGCGGACGTGAGGAGGCACCCCTTCCTTGGCCACGAAAGGGGTGAAAGGCGGAAGTTTGCGACCGCGGGGCCGAGAGGCCCAAGGACTTGGCCGTAGCCCGGGAGTCCTTAAAGCGATTCAGCGCACTGTCCGCTTTCTCACCAAAAAGGCGAGTGCCATCAAAGGGCATGTCCATGAGAGTGCTCTGGACATCACCCGAAAAGGACGTGGACCGCAGCCAGGCGTGACGTCTAAGCGCCACCGTGGTAGAAATCGCCCTACCCAGCGAGTCCGTAGTGTCAAGCCCACATCTGATAGCATGTCGCGCTGCATCCCTCCCATCGGCCAGAGCCTGGGTAAGTCGTGTCTGGACCTCCTCCGGACACAGGGGCAGCACGTCCTCCACCGTATCCCACAGAGAGTGGGAATAACGGTCCAAAAGACAGGCGGTGTTCAAGGACCGCAGGCCCAAACTAAGGGAGGAGAACAGCTTTTTGCCAAACTGTTCCAGTCTCTTGGAATCCCGGTCCGGCGGAGCGGTCGGGAAGGAGGATTGGGAGGTAGAAGCCTGGATAACCAGGCTCTCGGGGGTGGGGTGTTGGGACAGAAAACTGGGGTCGCCCGGAGCAGGGCTGTGGCGCCTGGCGACGTTCCTGTCCACAGGAGGAACTGTGGAGGGCTTGGACCAGGTGCCCTGCAGAACGTCAATGAGGGCCTCATTGAATTGCAGCAGAGGCTCAGTGGAGCTTGCTGCAGACTGAAGCACCTCAGTGAGGACGTTAGTCCTCACAGCCACGGCAGGCAGCTTGAGCCCAAGGGCTGCGGCCGCCTTGCGCAGCACCACAGAGAAAGCAGCACCCTCCTCCAAAGCCACAGTCGGAGGAGAGATGAATCCAGCGTCTGGAGAGGTATCCAGACCACCGGCCTCCCCCAGTTCATCTGCCCAGTCCTGTGACAGCTGAGCCTGAACGGCCATAGGGTCCTCCTCGGACCCCTCCCATTCGCCCCCGTCATCCGAGTCCTGGTAAACAGGAGGAAGGAGCGGAGCCGGACGATAGACATAATGTGTCTCCAGCGGCGCCATACGCGGCGTCCATCAACGCCGTAACGGCGCCTGGTCCGGACCGGGGCTGAAGTGGGGCACGACGCCGAGCGGAGCCGGCGTAGGAGGTGGAACCGGTGTCGACGCTGGCGGAGGAGGCGTGACGAGGTCGACCGGCGTCGGCGGGGACTCGGGGACGAGCCCCTCGGGCACTTGCGGCGTCGAGGCCGGAGCCGTCGACGGCGCCGGGGCCGGAGCCGCCGGCAGGCAAGGTTGCCCAGTCGGGTCCGCGGGGCCCGAAGGCGCGCCAGCGGGCGTCGACGGCAGAGCCAGGTTCCTCATGGCCGAGAGGAAGGCACTGACTTCCACCGGCGTCGCATCAGTCCCAGGGACCGGCGGGTATGGGGACTTGCGCGGAGCCTGCGGCTCCGCTGGAGCCGCGGGGGTGGAACCACCCTGACCCTCGGCCGAGTCGCGCGACCGGTGAGGGGAGTCCGAAGAGCGGTGTCGCCTCTTGGACTTCTTGGAGTGCTTCGACTTACCTGAAGACTTGGAGCCAGACGATCGATGATGACGTCGGCTGCGGCTCGGCGACCGATCCTTGGACCTCCTCCTGGACCGGGATCGAGAGGGGCGCGGAGCCGAGTGGCGAAGCTCGAGAAGCTTACGGGACCGCTCCCGTCTAGTCTTCGAGGTCAGGGCCTTGCAGTCCGAACACGACTCCGCGTCGTGGTCGAGGCCCAAACAGTAAAGGCACCGGCGGTGATGATCCGTAACCGACATCAAGCGGTTGCAGTCAGCACAGGCTTTAAAACCAGGCATCCTACCGGCACCGGAGTCGAGACAAGATCAAAAAGGATCAAAAAACTTAGTCAAAAAAGACTAAAAGGGGTAGCTCTCCCTGATCTGCGCTTACTGGCGCGGAAAAAAGAAGAACTGACGTCAGCGCGCGAGGGCGGCGTCTAAGTACTCCGACGACGTTGAGGAAATATGAATTTTGTGATCAGTTATGTCCCCTATCGTAGACCCCAACGGCTCCATGTGCATGCTATAAGTACATGTATGTTCCCTCCAGTTCCAGTTTTGGAGACGCAAATATATGTGCGTCTACCGTCAACATGTCCTCTTTCAGATCCGCCATGAATGGGTCAGATATTCCATTCCTAAGTATGAAAGGCCACCGACTTTATGTGGTTCACTTTCCACATTTTACAGATTCAGGCGAGTAGGCCCTGAATTCTGTCATCAAGCCTTTTCCTGCCTTCTGCCTCTGAAAGCTCCAGTCTGAGCCTGCATCTGTATCCATGAACTTTGTCCTACTCCCTGCGCGGCTAACGGTGCCTGATCCAGCCTGTTGCCTGCCAAAAATTGTATTTCACCTTCAAGATTATCTACTCCGCTCCTCATCCGATGCATTCCTGTCTAGTAGTTTAGGTAAACATTCCTCCAGCTACCGTGCAAAGGGCCAGGCCTCGCTGTCCTCATGCAAGTAATTCATAGCCCCCGTTACCATGGAATATTCCTACCCCCTCGCATCTCATGTAGATACTTAGACGCTTGTACACGCACTAACAGTCAGTATAGAATAGATTCTATCCTAGAGACCTTTCCTTTTGGATAACACAGTTCTTTAAACATAGGATATTAGATATGATTTGGGATTAGGTTGACATGACCCCCAGACTTCTGTCTCCACATGTAGAGCTAAATGTCAAGTCCCCTTCACCCTCTAGTTGCACGTCAATCACACGTCATGCGGCTGCGCGCGCATCTCTGCCAAATATTTCTGCTGACATTGCAGGATTCTCTTATGGATCCACCCACTTGTGACATCATGTATGATGACGTTTATTAAATTACGCCCATATATCCGCCTCTATTAGTTACGTATGCACCTTTTATCTGTACTATCAGCTGTTACGCCTCTTGCATCTGTTTCACTGTAATGCATTTCCTATAAAACCAATTATCTGTCAATAATGTATGCCCTTCCTTCCTGAACTTTCGTGGTGATGGAATAGAAAGCCTGCAATTCGAATTGTATTCCTTTGTATAGGAATAAAGCCTTTTAAAACCTCTAATACCACGGATTCTGCCTCTTATATTTACTGAGTTATTCTTAATAGACTTTACCGCATAAAAAATAGTACCGGTAATGAAATATTTACCACATAAATTGGCGCCCGAACAGGGACACTTTCTCATCTCACGCGCCGGCGGTGCGTTGCAGGCCCGGTCTCCTGCCACAGCTGAACGGACAAAAACGCGTACCTGCAGGATTTCCTGTATCTCCCTCCGGCCAAGCGGGGACGACTGAGGCTGCGATCAACACCCAGACGAGGCGGTGAGAAGTGCGAAGTATCCCGACCAGAGCCTAGCTGAGAGAGCAAGATCCGAGGTATACAGAGGCCCACCAGGTTCCGAAGTTCCGAGTCCAGTCGAGTCGAGTCCAGTCCGGTCCAGTTTCAGTTCCGTTCCGAGGCCTTCCGTTCCGAGCTACCCGGTGAGTACCATTACCGGGGAGGCATTTAACGTGCACATAGTCTGTGCCGGTCAAGACGGGTTTGGGTACACAAATCCGGTCTGCACTGTTTCAGCAGTGTATCTGTACTGTTTAGCAGTATATATAGTATGTCTTGCATATAAATAAAGTATTATCTAATGTCAGTATTATGTCAGTAACTAGTTTTCTATTAGTTGTCATCGTTCGTAAAACTGTTAAGTGTTAAATGTTTTAATACGTTCTATATATTGTGGTGTGAATGACTGTTCATTATTGTGTTCTTTGTATAAAGTGTGTTCTAGTAATAAGGTCTAAAAATGCCGCTCTTTTCGAAACTAAGACAGATCAAAACTAGAAAAAGTGTACTCGAAGAAGTTGTTCCCATCCCACCTAGGGACACTCCAGGGTACTTTATGTATCATAAACATGGCCTAGATGCCGTATTATTTCTTGATTTATGGGTGGACTACACCAAAGAGTTACCAGAGAGTCAGAGATGGCCCGCAGCGGGGACCTGGGATGCAGATTGCATCATGAGAGTAGAAGAAGAATTATGGAAAAAGAAAGCCAGACAGTCACAGAAAGATGCCATTGAATTATGGCGTAAAGAATCATATAGACGAACAGAAAAAGCGCTCAGACAGGAAGAGAAAGGTAGAGAGAATTCTAATAAAACCCGAGAAAATCTATTACTTGAGGAAGGTACCCGAGTAAAATCAGAACAAGTAGATAGACAAAGAAACACTCTTATGAATGGTATGTATCCTCTTCTGGCCGAAGGGTTACCTAAGGCTACCCCGGAAATACCAAAAGACTTAACTCCTCCATTGCTCCCGATAAAAGCACATCCTAAAACACATCCCAAAACAGCAAAGGACGTTTTCCTTTCCTCCTATTTAGATGACGTAGCTCCCGAGTATGCTAATGCCATAACACCCACACCGCTTGCCGATGGTGTTCAACACCAAGAGCATCCATCTGTATCCCCGCAACTACAAACTCTTACACAAGTTCCCACAGGCCCGTCCGTTTCTACAGTTTTTCCCGCATCTACAATCTCTATCCTACGCCCAACGAATCCTTTCGTGCCTAGCACCTCAGATGGTGCTACAGGAGGTACGACAGACATGTTTGCCACACCGCCGCGAAATAAACAGACCCTTAGAGATTTAGCACTCCAACGTACACCCCAACTAGCGACATCCGACATGTTTAAAGAACAGCTTGTGGATTGTAGATACGACCCAGTACCAGGTAGACAGGACAAATTGCTCATATCATCACTACGTATACGACGAGCTACATTATATTTAATGACGATACCAGGAATGGGTGAACATCTAGACGAAATATATCGCTTTGTCCAAACAGGGCGAGGTCCAGAAAGTATTAACGAAGCTATGGAATACCAGAAAGTGGATGTCCAAAGACAACTACTACGTTTCTTCATAAATTGCGTAATTAGGAATCAAGACAGGCCTGGGGCAGATCACGAAACCATGCAAAGACTTGCCAAATGGGGTCAGAACATATCAGAAGAGAAACATGATAGACAGGCGTGTATAATTGCCATGTGTCGAAAGATCCGCAAGGAAGTAGAACGAATACATAAAGAAAGACGAGAAACAGACAGAGTAGAATCAGAAGAGGAGGAGGAGCAAGAATCAGAACAAATAGAAACGATAGCTTATGTAGGTAGAGGAAGACCCCATAATAATACCAGAGGTTTTAACGACCCGATACGTCCAATACGTCCAGAATATAATAGACATTTTCCAAACCCTATGTTAAATACAAGATCCCCTGAACACCTATTCCAAGCCGCTGATAAATTACTCCGAGATCGAAGGGGGTACCACATGCTCGATTCCATGGACGAACAAGAATTAGCCAGATCAGCAGTACAATGGGCTGACAGTCCCAGCGAATACAATGATGATGTACTTGCACACACGTTTCTGAATCTTGACCCATACGAACAGCGTTTAGCTAGTATATACATGATTCAACACCTCCTTATATTATATAAAAGCCAACACTCCGATCCAGGACCCTTACCTGACATATTGACAGAACTACTCACGAATATATGGAGAGGGTCAGGTACTGATTTGATTAAAGAAATTCTAGAATTTCGAAACCAATATTTAACTTTCGTATGCCCAGAACACGTTCCAGTTCCCATCATGGGAAGAAGAATGTATCACATAGATAGACAGAATCCGTTACGCGAAGTACACCCAATCAGAGGTGACGGTAATAACTTTACGCGCGTGTTTGTGTACACGCCTATAACTAAACTGGAATTATTAGAAATGAAGAAAGTAGTACCCAGCCATGACAAGGATCCAGCAGGTTTCCACCGTGAAATAAAAGACATGTTACTCATGGGAGAGTATACCTACCCCGACATTATGAAAATATTAAAAGTCCTACTACCCGCCGGTGTTTATGAGAAACTCAAAGAAAAGGAATGGGAGGTGGGAGACCAAAAGATAGATTGGGCAGCATTAGAAAACGAAGAAAGGGCCCGAGCTGCAGGAGCAGGGCTTGGGGAAAAGACTACAGCACTAGCAGGGCTACTAGTGCAGGTACTGCCACGTTTATTAACTACGAAAAAGGAAGACTGGGGTGCAATCTCAGCCTGTAAACAAAAGCCAGATGAAGACACTAGTGATTTCTATTCCCGATTTGAAAAATGTTTTGGTATAAATAGTGGCATAAAAGCAAGTAGCGAGTCATATCCACATCTGTTTGTAACAAAATTAGTTGAAAATTCTCTGCTGCAAATCAAGAATAGAGTATTGAAATTCGAAAGTACCTGGCAAGGTAATACCCCATCACAGATGTTACAGATGTTACAATATCACCACAATAGAATTAGAGAAGAACAAGAATATGAACAAAGACGTATGAAAGACACAAAAATGAAAATGCTTGTTGCTCAGTCAGTTCCAGCCGATGGTCATCAAAGGGGTGATTCCGCAGGTCCAACGAAAGGGACATGCAACTATTGTAAACAACAAGGTCATTATATACACGATTGTCCAGTCCTGAAACATAATATTGCCACAGTTAGAACCCAGGAGAGACCACGTCCACCTAGACAGGATCAGAATCAACAACAAATCCCTCAGCATGCACAACCTAGGTTAGCTCCGCAACAATTAGCTCCGCAACAGGCAGCTCCACAACAGATCGTAGCACCACCACAAGCGCAGCCTATTGCTGCAACACAAGCAACGACACAACAGATGTATCAGTACGCACAAGCAGATTATCCCGATTATCAGCGATACACACGAAATAGCCTAGAGATGGAAGTTGGCTTACCCCTTACAGAGGTTCCTGTAGACCAAGAGGGACCTTATGTACATAGTGAACTATTAGGGGAAGACAGAAAGTTTTTACTTGATACAGGGGCAAGCAGAACAACTATAAGACGCAGTGAAGTTCCAGGGGCACCCCTCTCAGGCTCACAGAATATTTCCCTTGGATTCTCAGGAAAACCTATAATCAATGACGTAACACAACCTCTTCCACTGACGGTTGGTCCATTGACACGTACTACAGATTTATTGCTTACTAAATCATGTCCAGAAAACTTGTTAGGTATAAAAACATTGAAAGCTCTAGGAGCCATAATATGTTGTTCTCCGGAAGGAGTACGACAATTTTTACGTGACTTTAAAGGTCACTACGTCTCCAGAGACATGGATCACCGACTGCAGAATTTACCTACACATTTATGGGCACAAGGCCCCACTGATGTTGGTTGCATGAACATTACACCATATCGAGTCACACTGAAAACAGGAGTAGTACTACCACGAATGCGACAATACAAGTTACCACCAGATGCTGTTGTGGCTTTGCTGCAAATCATTGACGAGCTCATTGCACAAGGAGTAGTTGTCGAAACAGACTCCAATGTATGTAATTCTCCGATAATTCCGATTCTTAAAAGAACGGATCCAAAGGCACCACCAGTATATCGATTAGTTATTGATCTGCGCGAATTAAATAAATGTATTGTACCACAATACCCTGTGGTCCCAGATATCTCTTCATTACTCACCGCTATTGACTCAGAAGCAACGTTTTTCACTGTAATTGATCTCAAGAATGCTTTCTTTAGTGTCCCAATAGATCCGGAAAGCCAATATCTGTTCGGATTCAGTTTAAACGGACGAAGTTTTAAATTCACACGCGCACCTCAAGGATTTACAGAAAGCCCCAGCATCTATAGCCAAGCACTGAAACGAGAACTTGACAGTATCCACATGCCAGTTAACACTGCCCTGCTTCAATATGTCGATGATCTGCTGATCACCGCCCGAAGCGAACCTGAATGTGAAACAGCGTCACTGACGGTTTTGAAGTTTCTGGCCGACAAGGGGCACAAGGTGTCCCCTTCCAAGCTGCAATTCTGTGTCCAGCGAGTTGTTTACCTTGGGCACTCGCTGTCCAAGGAGGGAAGGCAGCTTACACCTGATCGCATCCAGTTAATTGCTAACATGCCACCACCCAAGACACAAAAGGAGGTGCGGGCTTTTATAGGCCTCACTTCATACTGTAGGCAGTGGATCCCTCAATATGCATTTCTAGCAAAACCACTCATCCAGTTGACAACACAGGAGGCAGCCACATCGACTGTCCTCCCTTGGACTCAAGAACATACACACGCCTTTGAAAGCTTAAAGAAAGCTTTATGCCAAGCACCTGTTTTAGCAACACCATGTTACAGTAAACAGTTTACACTCTTTGTTACAGAACGCGAAGGTACTGCTTTGTCAGTACTCACTCAGGAACAAGCAGGATCACACAAACCATGTGCTTATTTCTCTAGTACATTAGATCCAGTAGCTCAGGCTCTTCCTGCGTGCCTGAAATCAGTGGCAGCAACAGCTTTAGCAATCAGACAAAGCGATGCCATAGTGTTAGGACACCAATTGACAGTACAAGTACCACATGCAGTAGAGGTTCTCTTGAACCGCACACAAACACAACACTTGACTATAGCGAGACTCACCGGTTACGAATTGACATTGTTTCAGCCACACATAGAAATCAGACGTTGTAATACGCTAAATCCTGCCACACTGTTACCAGTGGGCGGAACAGATCCATTGGCACATGATTGTGTCGAAGTCATTACTATCACGACGAAACCTAGACAAGACTTGACAGATATCCCTTTGTCAGATCCAGACTTGACATTGTATGTAGATGGGTCATGTATGAGAACAAGTACAGGAGAGTTAGTGGCCGCTTACGCAGTCACAACAGACACTGAAGTCATTGAAACAAATTGTATTAACACTTTGTCAGCTCAAGCAGCAGAGCTCATCGCTCTGACACAAGCCTGTATTCAAGCCAAAAATAAAAAAGTCAACATATACACAGATTCACGTTATGCATTCGGAGTCGTCCATGACTTTGGCGTACTGTGGCGAGAGAGAGGTTATTTAACTTCTCACGGTGCCCACATCCAACACGGACCCCTCATTCAAGCCCTATTAGACGCGATTCATCTACCTACTGCAATATCGATTATGAAATGCAAAGCCCATACAAAAGTTACCGATATCATTTCTCAGGGTAATGACCTAGCTGACAGAACAGCTAAACAGACTGCTCAGAATCAGACTCACACAACTGACATGACAAAGACAATAGTTCCGACACCAACGTATTGCATGACAGTTAAGGATCCCGCCCTTGATGTAATTGACATACAGACACATGCTACACCAGAAGAAATAAAGAAATGGACTGAATTAGGAGGGATCCAAACGGATCAAGGATGGATGACGAAGGAGAAATCTATATGGTTTCTTCCCGACTCAATGGTTCAAGTCATCATTAACACTATACATAGTCCAGCGCACCTAGGAGAAAAAGCTATGCTAGACAGCATTCAACACATCTGGTTTAACAAACATTTACGAGCCGCAGCTAAACAAAAAGTTCGTACCTGTATGATATGTTGTCAGTTTAATCCAGGTAAAAGCATCCCCGTAGAGCAGGGTGGATTTCAAACTCCCGATCATGCTTTTGAAGTCCTCCAGATGGATTATATCCAGATGGAACGATGTCGAGGACTCAAATATGTTCTCGTAGTTGTCTGTGCTCTTTCCCGTTGGACAGAAGCATACCCGGTTTCAGATTACACTGCCCCGACTACTGCCAAACAGTTAGTTCGAGAATTCTTCCCACGGTACGGTTTACCACGTGTTGTCTACTCAGATAACGGCCAGCCGTTCTCATCCGAATTAATGAAACACGTTTCCCTTTTGTTAGGCTACCAATGGAAATTCCACTGTGTCCGACATCCCGAGGCGGCAGGTCTCGTGGAACGCCATAATCAAACTCTGAAAATTAGATTGTCCAAAATATGTAGAGAAAAAGGTGTCGATTGGATAGTAGCCTTACCAGTTGCGCTCTTTTACATGAGAATGGTAGCACATTCTCGAACAGGGCTATCCCCGTACGAGGTGATCTTCGGTAGACCACCAAATATGTGGGGGACGCCTATACCTCGCAAAATCACTGATGTTGACTGTAATATGCTGACAGATTACCTGGCTTCCTTGATGTCTGCACTACAATCTTGTCGTTCACAGGTAGCCGCAGCTTTTCCCGATAATACTGAGGTGAAGCCCCATGACGTGGTTCCTGGCGACCTGGTTTTGGTCAGGAATTTTGACCGAAAGACCCAACTGGAGCCTAGATGGACATCGCCAAAATTGGTTCTACTAACTATAAGGACAGCCGTGAAGATTGAAGGACGCAAAGGGTGGTTGCACTCGAGTCATATCAAGAAATTTTATGGACTACCATCTAGTGTGAACGTTCAGCCCTGCATTCCCTCACAGACAGACTCAAAGCTCCCCTTGGCTGAATTAACAAACTCAGAACTTTACAAACTAAAATTAAGGTCTAGTAAGTCAGACAATTTGATTGTTTAAGTCCTCTCCAAGGTGAATCGGTTGAATTTGTCTCTGACATGTATCCTCTAGACCGGAATAGAGAAAGAAATCATCAGATGCAGCTTAAGAAGCATGCGTATTGTAAATCACTTCGTAGTCACTGCACAGTAACATTATTAATTTTGTTTTTTCTAAGTCTTCTGATCATCATTGTCAGCATACTATTGCACATGTATTACCCTATTCTTAAGCGTGCTTACAATGTAACTGCAGAACATTCTTTTAGCGAATTACCTTCGCATGAGTTGTCCTATAGATTTGCGCTGCGCAACAACACATTCATTAGTATGTTACATCATTCCCATCAGACCAGCAATGCCACAAATTGTTGGATATGTGGCCGACTCCCTCCCTATCAGAACTATAAGGGAGTTTTGCCCCTCTTTCCATATCCGTTCACACACAATGGCTCCTGTGGAGCATGGTTTAGTTTGATTAATTCCCTAGATTCAAATTCCGCAGTTGTTTATCAAGACAACTGGGTATGGGGAAACCTGATCCTAGTTTTGCTTAAAGTCTGCTACCCTAACAAGGAGGGACTTCCCAAAAGAACAGGAACTGATCTAGAAAATGAAGTATATGGATTAGGTAACTTTACACTTAACCTCATGATCCTGAACGTTGAATCCGAAGCTACACCAATCTTGCCCGCCATGTCAGTATTCCCAGTAAAAGGGGAATTATGTGTAAGAAAGAATGGTTCCATGCACATGGGCCATAGTAAATGCACCACTGTAATAAAATTCAGTGATCAAGGCAAGTCTACATTTAGAGCTTCTCGTCATTCCTACTTCATATGTGGCCAGACTGCATATATACGTCTACCTCTAGATTGGGATGGTACCTGTTACATAGCATTCCTTCTGCCACCTGTTTTCCTAGCTCCTCCTGATTATCACAGAAATACCCATTTAGTACACAATAGACAGCAGAGAGATCTCCCAATTGTCGATTACACTGAAACAGCATGGGAAAAATACACAGATTTCAATAAAGGTTTCTTTCCCTATATAGGTACAGTCACTAATAGTAAGCTGATACGTAGATTAACCAGAACCCTTGAAGCAGTAGTGAACGAAACTATTTCCGCCTTAGGCAATTTAACAGAAGAGCAGTCTGCTATGCGGATTGTTGTGCTTCAAAATCGTCTTGTCCTTGACGTCATCCTGGCCGATAGGGGCGGAGCTTGTAGGGTCATCGGATCAAGTTGCTGCATTTTCATACCAGAAAATTCGCCGTCAGTATATAAAGCCATAACTCGCCTTCATAAGATTGTAAGCCAGATACACCAGAGTCCAGGCACCTGGACTTGGTCCGGTTGGTTCTGGGGCGTGTTGTCAGCCTGGGGATGGAGAATGCTATCCTTCCTAGGTATTGGCTTTCTCATACTATTCAGTTGCTGCTTATGTCTACAATGTGGGCCAGCGATTTGTGGTCTGTGTGCCACATCGTGTATCCCACATCCAAGTTTTCGTTCAAGATCCCGGAAGAAGAAAGAAGAACAAATGATGCTATATGAACAGATCGATGGATTGATGAAGATCGACATCTCCTGAGGGTCCGTAGGGGACAAGGAGGGAATGAGGAAATATGAATTTTGTGATCAGTTATGTCCCCTATCGTAGACCCCAACGGCTCCATGTGCATGCTATAAGTACATGTATGTTCCCTCCAGTTCCAGTTTTGAAGACGCAAATATATGTGCGTCCACCGTCAACATGTCCTCTTTCAGATCCGCCATGAATGGGTCAGATATTCCATTCCTAAGTATGAAAGGCCACCGACTTTATGTGGTTCACTTTCCACATTTTACAGATTCAGGCGAGTAGGCCCTGAATTCTGTCATCAAGCCTTTTCCTGCCTTCTGCCTCTGAAAGCTCCAGTCTGAGCCTGAATCTGTATCCATGAACTTTGTCCTACTCCCTGCGCGGCTAACGGTGCCTGATCCAGACTGTTGCCTGCCAAAAATTGTATTTCACCTTCAAGATTATCTACTCCGCTCCTCATCCGATGCATTCCTGTCTAGTAGTTTAGGTAAACATTCCTCCAGCTACCGTGCAAAGGGCCAGGCCTCGCTGTCCTCATGCAAGTAATTCATAGCCCCCGTTACCATGGAATATTCCTACCCCCTCGCATCTCATGTGGATACTTAGACGCTTGTACACGCACTAACAGTCAGTATAGAATAGATTCTATCCTAGAGACCTTTCCTTTTGGATAACACAGTTCTTTAAACATAGGATATTAGATATGATTTGGGATTAGGTTGACATGACCCCCAGACTTCTGTCTCCACATGTAGAGCTAAATGTCAAGTCCCCTTCACCCTCTAGTTGCACGTCAATCACACGTCATGCGGCTGCGCGCGCATCTCTGCCAAATATTTCTGCTGACATTGCAGGATTCTCTTATGGATCCACCCACTTGTGACATCATGTATGATGACGTTTATTAAATTACGTCCATATATCCGCCTCTATTAGTTACGTATGCACCTTTTATCTGTACTATCAGCTGTTACGCCTCTTGCATCTGTTTCACTGTAATGCATTTCCTATAAAACCAATTATCTGTCAATAATGTATGCCCTTCCTTCCTGAACTTTCGTGGTGATGGAATAGAAAGCCTGCAATTCGAATTGTATTCCTTTGTATAGGAATAAAGCCTTTTAAAACCTCTAATACCACGGATTCTGCCTCTTATATTTACTGAGTTATTCTTAATAGACTTTACCGCATAAAAAATAGTACCGGTAATGAAATATTTACGCACGACGCCGACGACGGACGCGGTGCCGCAGACGACGCCTAGCGACGCGCAAGGGGTATTGCTGACGAAAAATCTTCCGGATCCAGTCTGACGCCTGGGATATTCTAAGTTGAGGAATCTAAGGTGAGGAATCTAACTAACGTGTTTCTTTCAGATATGGGACATTTGTTCTCTTCTGTATAACCAAAATGTGACAAGAGCATACAACAATCCGGCTTCGCTTGCTAATATTCCATATGACAGGGGAGAAAAACAGTTGTCTCCCTTGCTAATGTTGCAGACATACACGTTACTCTTTTGCCCTGACACTGACTTAAAGGTAGCAATAAATGACGTCATCTGACCTTATACTGCATGAGGAAGAGTAGAACATTTCCCTTTCTGTCCTGGCCATGTTTACATAAAGAAAAACAAACTCGTCTTATACCATGTGTTTGAAAAAGCAGGAGCAAGTTTACCAATTTGGGGCACCACATAATTAGGCAGCAGTGCCGACCAGCCCAGGTAAACGCAGTGAGGCATGTGGGAGAGTGGACAGAAGACGGAATGGGTATATGTAAAATGAATAAATAACACCTATTCCATCCGTCGGCTTCCACCCTGTCCCGCCCCCCCATGCTTACTTGTGCCGGCCACCGCTGTTCGGCAGTGGCCTGGTGACAGGTCCCTGCACCACCCACAGATGGTAGACATTAGTCATGCCGACTTGGAGTTCACTGGTGCCCCAGTAGCTGCTTCTGGGGATTCACAGATTGGGTTGGAAGCCTTATGGTCAATTTCTGACACACAGGGGTCATAGAGGGTGTGGCCTATAAATGCCCATGTAGGGAGCTAGATTCCCTTTTTCCCTTTCTCCATCATGATGAGAGTGCCGCTCTGAAGATTTTCTCCCATCCTTTTACTTGGAGTTTTTGGTAATATGTGAATGGTATTACATGCTACACTTTATCTTTTCATTTTAGCTTGGGTTTTGACAGCACATCTAACAAATCTACTGCTAATAATGTACATGGAGTGGGGTTTGGATTTTACTCTTTGACCCATTGTTTTTTTTTGCCCAGACTCTTCCAGCTGTTTGCTAAAGAGCAGGGCACAAGTTCTATAAAAAGAAGTGGGGGGACTGACAATATGCAAATGACCTCATGACGTCACATGCTGAACGTGTCCCGGTGTCTGAAAATTACACCGGGAAACATTCAGTTTATTTCTGTGGGACCCAGTTTCTTGGCGGGGGGGACGGCGTCCATCCTGTGAAAAGAAATGGGGGGACGCCGTCCAACCGCGTGTACCCCCGACTCAAGCCCTGCTAAAGAGTTTTGACGAGCACTCTTGGCTCAGCCCTGTGGAGTAGTCATCTTTCATCTGAAGCTATTGGCTGTTTGGGTTTATCCTTCCACCACCATCACAGTGCTTATTTTGAACTGCATGAGGGACTACTTCACAACTATAACTCTTTCTATTCGCTCCTACTGTCTCTGCCTCGAGTGGCCCTCTGTATCCTTGTGTTAGAACATTAAAGTCAGACCTATTACCTTTGTCAATCCTTGATAATTTAGCAGTATTAGGTGGCTAGTGGTAACAGTCAGACTCAATTTTTTTTCTGGTTTTGAACATTGCGATTATTGATTATTTGAAGGTCAGTCAGTCACAAAAAATTTATTCGGCCAATTGCAGCCATAAAAGTACAGATAATAAAAAAATGTAATAAATAAATAGAGCAGCATTTCATGGTTTAAGAAATATCCGGGGATTATACAGTTAGTTTCAAGAAAGACACTAAATTAAGGTACATATCAATTATAAGATGCATAAAACATATATAACAAGCATTGGCATAGCCAATAGGTCTCGCCTTTGGGACCTTATACGTGCGTAGCCATGCAACAGTTGATGTTGTTGCACCAAGGATATTGTGCTGCATAACTAAATACTTATAAGGTCCCAAAAGCGAGACCTATTGGCTATGCCAATGCTTGTTAATTAGGCGGGAGCTACCTAGCTTATTAAAATTTAACCCAATAGGACTGTTCCTTACCGATTTTAACTATCTCACTCCCTTGTGCACTACCCAGCCCCCCACACCCGAAAGCACCTTACGGCTTCTTATTCAAAAGATCCCTGCCAAAGAGCCCCGGTTTCGGGAGCCCATCCGGCATTGTAGCGCCGGCCTGAGGAGGGGCAACAGCCCAATGATGAAGCATGACACCTCTCGGGGTGTGTGAGGGCATCACGAAGAAAGACCTGTCTTCCCCACTTCCCCTTACAGGAACTACACACTCTGTTATAATTCTTAACCTTACCCCAGAGCCTGTGTGCAGGACCTCCTAACCCAGCTCTCTGTCCGCCTTCTTGATTTAAGCCCCTTCCGTAGCCACAAATGGGGCTAAAGGCAAACTGGGGGTGAGGTGTTACTGGAAGGCCCAAGGACTTCGCCGTAGGTCGCGAGTCCTTGAAGCGCTCCAGTGCTGAGTCTGCCTTCTTTCTGAAGAGACGTGTCTCATTGAAGGGCATGTCCATGAGGTTAGTCTAATGGCTGAAAGGCCAGATGTTCTCAGCATGGCATGGTGCCATAAGGCCACCATCAACAGAACCGCTCTGCCCAGCATGTCAGTCGTATCCAGACCACACCTAATGGTGAACTTTGCTACATCCCTTCTGTCTTTCACTGCTTGGGACAGGATGGTCTGGGCCTCTTCTGGGACCTGCCAAAATGCATGTGTTATACACCGACCACAATGCCAGGCTGGCGGAATAAAACAACTTCTTCTCAAGTTTGTCCAACCTCTTGGATTAACTCTCAGGGGAGCAGCAGAGTATGTGCCATGGGAAACATAGCATCACCTGGGGCAGGGCAATGGCGGTGGGCAATTGTCCTGTTTACAGGAGCCCCTGTGCTAGGCTTGGGCAAATTTCCTAGAAGGACATCAGTCTGTGCTTCATTAAAGGGCAATAGAGGTTCATATGAGTAAGCCCCAGGCTGAAGCACTTCAGTGACGAGGTTAGTCTTGACCGCCACAAAAGGAAGTTCAGGGACCTCTGCTCCCCTCTTCACCGCCATTGCATAAGGTGCTCCCTCCTCCATAGCCATCGTAGGTGGAGCGAGCAAACCAGTATCTGGAGAGGTATCCAACCCACTGACCTCTCCTAGTTCCTCATACCATTCCCTAGTCTCGCCAGGGGTGTGGAACAGGTATTTGAAAGAGTCCAGGGACCCCTCCCACTCCTCCCCATGCCTGCATGCTCAACACAGCGCTCAGGCTATGCCCTAGAGCCACTGGGCTCTGTCAGCGTCAGATTCAGCATTGACCGACACCGTTGGGGATAAGAATGAGGCTGGCGCTGTGAGTGGGCACCAGGAGCATCAACGTTGGGACCGGTACCACAGAAGGTCACGTTGGCATGATTGGTGGCGATCTGGATTATGGATTGGATCTATGAGACCCCACTGGAGCCAAGGCGGAAGTGATCGGCACTGTACCTGATGAGACCTCCTCCAACCCAGCGGGCCCAAATGCTCTTAGGAGGGGTCAGCCTGCTAAAATACTCTGCTTATTGCCTCGTAAAACCCTTTTACTTGAGCGGGTGTCGCTCTGGCTCCCAGAAACGGGGGGAGGCACGGAGCTGGATCTGGCAACAACTCAGCAGAACCGTGCTTTCGACGGACATGTTGGATGCGAAGTCCGTTCATATTTCTCCTTGTGCTTCTTCCATGAGTGTCCTGAGGACCTCGATTGCGACAAAGTAGCCTAGGTGCTACTGGAGTGGTCCCGCTCCCTCAAAGCTTTTGGCGTCATAACTTGAAAGTCCGAGCACAACTTTGAGTCGTGGTCGTGCTCGAGACACCATAAGCACACGATAACCAACATAACACGGTGGTATGCGCCACACTGCCTAAATCCTACCTTCCTAGAGGAGATTCTCTACACACAAGAACAAATATTTGACAAAATGCCTAAAAAACCTGTCAAAAAGAGACAGAGGGGATCAGAGCTAACTTGCACGGAAAGAAAAGAACTGACGCCCGTGCTCCTGTGTGGCACCGATAAAGGGGACCTCCACGTCACTTCTGGTGCCAACAACACCAACAACACTGTGTGGAACTGAACAAAGACACCCATTGGTGTGCAGGGGTACTGCTCATGCAAAAGATTCTGGAACCAGTCTGACACCTGGGAAATTCAAAGGTAAAGAATCTGCCACTAGAAGTCTCTATCCGATCACCTTGTCTTAATAAATCTGTACTGATGCCAGTATCAGATTTATTAAGACATGCACCCAGAGGGCACCTTAGAGGTCTCCCCTGTAACCTTACTAGTCTGTCAGTGTGTTGGCTGACTGGTATGTTCCAGCCTGCCATCAGAAACTAGTTTCTGACCCCATGCAAGGTAGCGCACAAGCTTTCAGAGGCCAGGAACAATGCCTGCTTGGCAGAATATGTTCGCCCCTCCTCTAGCAGGATGACTAGCAATTCAGCATAACAAGGCCAGAGGCTTCAAATGAACAAGCTACTTACCTTCAGTGACGATATAGCTATAAGAAACATGGGTTAGTTATAGATTCCTTAGCTTAGAAATATCCCCAGGCGTCAGACTGGATCTGGAAAGTTTTTTGTCAGCAGTACGTCTGCGTGTGAGAAGGTGGCGTCGGTCAGCTCTGCGTTCGTCGTTGGCGTCGGGGTCGCCGGGATGACATCACAGTAGCTACTTAGACGCCGCCCTTGCGTGCTGACACCAGACACTGACCACTGGTGCACAAAACTAGGGCCTTGAAGAACAAGTTACTTACCTCCGGTAACGCTTTTTCTGGTGGATACAGTATCTGCCTGTGGATTCCTCACCTTATGAATATCCCTTGCACCAGCATTCCGCTGAAACTTTTTCCTAGCTCTCCACGCCGAAGAGGTTGTCACAATGCTATGGCTCCGCATGCGGCTCCGCATGACGTCACTGGAGACATAAGAGGACCACGTCGGCGTGATGTCAGTTCCACCCATTTTTTCCGTGCCTCCGAGGCAAACGGGCAGACCGACCATAGAGACAATGCATACATAGTACACAGTATTCCCACAAATACACACAGTGTAAAGTGAAAAAGGAAAGCAAAAGAAAGCAAGCAGTTCCTATAAGCCTACACAAAGTCAAATAGAGGCAATACAAAATGACAATATGAAACAACCATATTAAACAATACCTATTTTAAGGTATAAAAGGGTGGACAACGGGGAGGCGGTGGGTCAGTGAGGAATCCACAGGCAGATACTGTATCCACCAGAAAAAGCGTTACCGAAGGTAAGTAACTTGTTCTTCTGATGGATACATCTGCCTGTGGAGTGCTCACCTTATGAATAGAATCCCACAGTAGTCCAACCTCCGGGGCAGGGTGTCCACCCTTCTATACCAAAAAGTCTTGCAAAACAGAGCACACAAAATGGCCGTCCCTCCTCACCTCGGAATCTAAGCAGTAATTGTAGGAAGGTGGATATCTGACTATGGTTACCCCCAACTTTTTGCCTAGTGTCTAGCTGGTTTTTCGACTTAGTTGGCCTGAGATCCTGCCATTCAGGGTCTCAGGCTGTCTGCTCTCTCTTTAAAATGGACTCCATGTACCCTAGGTACATAACCAATTGGTAAGGATCACCTTATTGGACCCTGTACAGTGTACCCTAGGTACCCAGGGCATAGGTGTACCCTAGGCCTCCCAGGGGCTGCAGCATGTATTATGCCACCCCTGGTCTGGCCTTCCAATCAGACACAACTGGCTGATCACTCAGCTGGGGCAAGGTCGTGTAATCACCCCTTGCTTAGATATAGTATGCCTATATCTACCCTTATATATAGACACATGTGTACCTATCAGTCACTCCTATGGCAGGCCTTAACAATCCTGGAGGCAGAGTGCTTGGTAACATGTGAGATGGTGCTCTAGCATGAGCTGAGCCTGTCTGCAGCTTTCGGAACCATGCCCTTATAGCTGTTCTATGATATAGCCTACCATATACTCTTAAAGTGCCTTATAATCTTAAACGGTTATGGTAACTATGGTTTGGCTTTATCAAAACATGTCGTGTAAGGTGTCTAACACTTTGGAATAATACCCCCATACCATTTCTGGTGATGAGGATATTATCCCTCCCTTCTAGAGGGAGAGACATGTTAAAATCCTACTTTGCTGTTTAACTCTAACCAAAGCCTCAGCATCACAAAATGGATGCTGCTGCCACAGACACAAGTCTGACCTCCTGCTGCTGGGAGTGATCCCAGCCAGGGAGGCCTGGACAATAGGTTTCCTGCTTGGGGAGGTGCTAGCACCTCCCCAGACAGCCTTTAGTGTATTGGGGCAGGGTGGGCTGAAAGGAATGAGACATGCCTGGGGCACACAAGGTGTTCATTGCATAGTCCAGTTCAAACCGGCTCTGGGGCACTCCAGCCCCAGCTCTGGCGCGAAACTGGACAAAGGGAAGTGGGTGTAACCACCCCCTCCCAGGTTCCACCCATAAGGCGTGACCTAGCAGGTATCCCAGCCCCCCAGATTAGTATAAGAGTGGGAGTTGGGCCTCAAGACTTTAGATTATCCTGAACCTGCAAAACTGAACAGAAACTCTGGACCTTCGACATTCGACAAAAGAAGAAGACTGAAGAATCTCCCTTGTAGCCAAGGAGTGGCTACCCTGTGCAAACAGGCACCATCAAGAGACTACCCTTTGCTTTGCAACCGTTCTACGAGGAACCGACTGCAGAGCCCGACCAGAGCCTTGATTTCCAGACTTCTCCGACCCTCATCCACATCTGCAGCAGAGCTGAGATCCGTGGAGGCGACGAGCGACGTGGGACCGGCTACCAGGGAAAAGTGGCTAGTAACTTACAGCGCAGCTTCTGAGGTACCCTCGAAGTTGTGCACCGGGGATTGAGAAGCCCCAACCCCAAGCACCATCTGCACCGAAGACCAGCCCCCCACACTCCACGAGTCCTGCGTGGGGCCCTTCAGCATTTTCCTGCTTGCCACGTCTGTCCGGTTGCTTGCCCGCTGGCTAGTGGCCTTTGTGACGACGCACCCTGAAATCTTCTGCGCTGGTTTGGCTCCTCCAGACTGGCTCCCGCTTCTCTGCAAAGAAGAAGCACCCCAGACCTTCCTGGTCTGCACCAGAAGCAAGTCCTTTGTTCTTCGTGGGTTCCACTTGCCAAGGCTTGGTGAGTCCTAGTCCAACTTCGACGCCGCCGACAGCAAGAGCCTTCGTGGGACAGCTCGCCTCCTGGTCCTGGTCGTCCTCGACGCTTCCTGGTCCTCCTGGCTGCAGCGACAAGCTTCACCATCACCTGCAATCTTCACGACATCGCCTGGTTCCTTCCTGGTTCCACGTGGTCACTGGCTAGTGACCTTGACTCTGTCCCTTCTGCTTGCAGGTTTCTTCTCTTCTTGATCCCAGCCTTGGGATCCACCGGACACTCTCCCCTGACTGCCTGTCAGCATCTTTCTTCAGGCATCCATAGGAGTCGACGACGAAAACGACGCATCTTCACCCCTATGCACCCGCAGCCTGTGGGCTAGGTAACTTGGGTACTCCGGTGCTCATCAGGATAGTGACTATCCTAGTGTCTAGTTTTCAAGTCTCAACTTCCTAGCTACTCCGGAAGTGTCCTAAATCTACCGTTTTCTAAACTGTACTATTGCTATTGACTTGTACGCATTACGCGTGAGTGTTTCCACTCTGCACACGAATCCCGTGGGCCTCCCACTTCCTAACTAACGCTAGTGTAGTGTAGCCCCAGCGATTCCCTAGGCCTAGGCCTATTCTATTTCCGTGACAGTGGTTCTTATACCACTTACTTAGTATATGGTTTGCGTGGCCCCTAGGGCCTAACTGTATTACTTACCTGTGTGACTTAATGTATGCATTAATAAGACTGTGTTGTACTTACCTCTAATCTCATAAAGAGTGCTGAGGGTTTGCTTAGAATAAATACACTTTATTTTATATATATATCTGTTGTGGTGTCCTTTCATTTGGTATTCAAGGGATTATATATGGTATCACAGCTGGCTTCACATGCCATTCAGAGTTTAGCCTAAGACTGCTCTTGTCCATGCTACCACTAGGATAGCTGGTCTATAAGGTTGACTTTACAACCAATCACCATAAGGGTCTTTGGACTGATATAAGGTGTACACTATAACTAGTGACATCATACATCAGGCCAACTTCTCACAGTAATGCTTCGCGAAAGTGTGGAGGGAGGCCCAAGTTGCGGCCTTACGGATGTCCAACACAGGAACACCTCTGGACAAGGCAGAAGTAGATGATTTAGCCCTGGTGGAATGAGCTCTAATGCCTTCAGGAGGCTCCTTACCAGCCAGAGCGTAGCAGATCTTGATGCACAAGATGATCCACCTGGATAGAGTGCGCTTGTGCACCGCCTTGCCCTTCATGCATCCAACGTAGCCCATAAAGAGCTGATCGTCCAATCGCAGGTCCTTCAATCTATCCAGATAGAAACTAACCGCCCTCTTAGGATTCAAGCAGTGAAGCCTCTCCTCCTCCTTGGAAGGGTGAGGGGGGGATAGAAAGTAGGGAAGGTTATGGACTGCCCTAGATGGAAGAGAGTTACCACCTTAAGCAGAAAAGCAGCCCTGGTCCTGAGAACCATCCTTTCAGCATGAATAGTCAGAAATGGAGGCGTAGAACTCAAAGCCTGAAGCTCACTCCACCCTCCTGGCTGAGGTGATAGCCACCAGGAAGACCGTTTTGAATGACAGCAGTCTCAAAGGACAACTATGCATAGGTTCAAATGGGGAACCCATTAAGAAAGTTAAAACCAGATTTAAATCCCACTGGGGCTTAATGAAAGGAGTAGGCGGAAACATATTAGTAAGGCCCTTAATAAACCTTAAAACAGTCGTAGATTTAAAAAGAGATGTCTGATAAAGGCAAACAAAGAAATGCCGATAAAGCTGACAAACAACTTTTAACAGAAGCCACAGCACAACCCTGCTGGGCCAAACGCAGTGAAAAACAAAGAACATCAGAAAGATGAGCTTTTAAGGGATCAATAGACCTCTCTCCACACCATTTAACAAATCTTGACCCCCTGTAGGAGTAAATGGACTTGGTGGAGTGTCGCCTGGCCGATAAAATAACATCCAGAACGTCAGGCGGGAGAAAGAAAGAATTCAGGTTGCCCCGTTCAATCTCCGGGCATGAAGGTGCAGGCTCTGGAGGCTGCTCCGACTGCAAGAGGAGGTCTACCCTGAGAGGGATACAGAGCGGAGGGTGCAACGAGAGGTGAAGAAGGTCTGTGTACCACACCCTTCTTGGCCAATCCGGGGCAATCAAAATAACTTGGGCCCAGTCTTGGCGAATCTTTCTCAGAACCCGAGGAATCAAGGGTATGGGAGGAAATGCATAAAGGAGTTGTGAGCTCCAACTCGACTGAAACGCGTCCCCCAATGCCTCCTCCATCTGAAACTGGAGACTGCAGAATGACGGGCAGTGCGCGTTCTCGAGAGTGGCAAACAGGTCCACCCGAGGACTACCCGACGTCCAGAAGATGTTTCGAGCTACCTCCGGATGAAGCCTCCACTCGTGGTCGGCGGAGAACTGCCGACTGAGACTGTCCGCACGCACATTCAGCACCCCAGCCAGATGATTTGCCATCAAGCAAAGCCGATGGTCCTGAGCCCGGGACCAAAGCCGTAATGCCTCCCTGCAGAGATGGTACGACCCCACTCCTCCCTGCTTGTTGACGTACCACATTGCAGCAGTGTTGTCCATCAGGACTTGAACCGACTGACCATGAAGGGAAGGGAGAAAGGCCTTGAGCACCAAACGTATCACCCGCAATTCCAGAAGATTGATATGAAGCAATATTTCCTCTGGAGACCAAATACCCTTGATCTCCAGATCCCCCAGATGAGCACCCCACCCTAGGGTAGACGCATCTGTTATCACTGTGGCCACCGATGGAGGAAGATGAAAGGGCTTTCCTTGAGACAGATTGCCCTCCATGCTCCACCAAGACAGATCCGCTGCAGCTTCTCTGGAGATCCTGACTGACTCCCTGAGTTCTCCGTTGTGCTGATACCACTGCCTGCGGAGACACCACTGGAGCGCCCTCATGTGCCAGCGTGCATGGTTGACCAACAGAATGCAGGAAGCGAACAGACCGAGCAGGCGAAGGACCTTCAGAACTGGAAAAACTGCTCCATTGTGAAACAAAGGGATAATTTCCTGAATGTCGAGAATCCTTTGCGGAGGAGGAAAAGCTAGACACACAGTGATATCCAGTACTGCCCCTATGAACAGATTGCGCTGAGAGGGCACCAGGTGATATTTGGGCACATTTATCGAAAAGCCCAATTTGAACAACAGCTGAGTTGTTACCTGCAGATGACGACGCACCATCTCTGGCGACTCTGCCTTCAGAAGCCAGTTGTCCAGGTAGTGGAAAACCGGGATCCCCAACCTACTGAGATGGGCAGCCACCACCGCCATCACCTTGGTGAAGACTTGAGGTGCAGTAGTAATACCAAACGGAAGGACTGCAAACTGGTAATGTTGCGAACCAACCGTAAACTGGAGATACTTCCTGTGCGACTTCAGGATTGGGATGTGAAAATACGCATCCTGCAAGTCGATGGACACCATCCAGTCCTCTTGTTGCAGCGCCTGAAGAACCAGGGCTAGGGTGAGCATCTTGAACCTCTCCTGCTTGAGAAACAGATTCAAGAATCTGAGATCCAAGATGGGTCGTAACCTGCCATCCTTCTTGGGAATCAGGAAATACCGGGAGTAGCATCCCTGACCCCTTTCCTGCTCCGGAACCACCTCTATCGCACCTTTTTGTAACAGGACAAGAACCTCCTTCTGAAGAAGAAGTAAATGATCCTCCGTGCAAAACCTTTGGCAAGGGGGGTAAGGAGGAGGGAATTCCCTGAAGGGAAGGGCGTACCCATTTTCTACCAGATCTAAAACCCAAAGGTCCGAAGTGACCAATTTCCAATCCTGTAGAAAATGGGTAAGCCGGCCCCCCACAGGACCTGCATGATCCAGAATGGCGGATCTAGGGCTGCTTTCCTTCATTACGAGGAGGGGTTTGGGAGGTACAGGAGGAGGAGGAAGAGGGCTGACAAAGGCGACCTCTGCCTTTACCCCTGTAGCACATGTACAAGGGGTTTTGTTGCTTTTACAGCTGCTGTGGCTGACGGAAACCACGAAAGGAAGACTTTCCAAAGCCACGGCATCTACTATAGCTATAACCCTTTGCCTGAGACTGTAGACCCAAGGATTGTGCTGTGGCCTTACTGTCTTTAAACCTTTGCAGAGCAGAATCAGCTTCTTCTCCAAAAAGCCTAGATCCATCAAAAGGAAGATCGAGAAGGGCAGCCTAAACATCAGGAGAAAACCCAGAAGATCTTAGCCATGCATGCCTTCTCGTAGCAATGGATGAGCCCATCACCCTGGCAACTGAATCTGCTGTGTCCAGACCAGACTGGGTGACTTGGCGAGCTGCAGCCTGTGAGTCTGCCAGTACCTCACTGAAATGTCCCCGATCTTCCTCAGATCATTTTAGAAGAAGCTGTTTGACAGAGTCCACAAGGGCATGAATGTATCTACCCAACAAACAGGTAGTGTTGGTGGACTTCAAAGCCATACTCGCTGAAGTGAAGACTTTCTTTGCAGATTGTTTGGGTTTCTTGGAATCCCTGTCAGCAGGAGCCTGTGGAAAGGCGCCCGTGGACTGCTTAGAGCATGAAGCTTGCACCACTAAACTCTCAGGCGAAGGATGAGATGAAAGGAACACAGGATCCCCAGGAGCAGGCCTGAACCTTCTGGACACTGACCTTGAAACTGCAGGAGCAGAAAGGGGATTGCGCCATACCTCAAGGATTGGCTTAGTCAATGCATCATTGAATTGCAAGAGTGGCTCAACCACAGAGGATGGAGAATGAAGCACCTCTGTGAGCAAATTAGGATTATACTCAGTCTTAGGGAGATGCAAATCCAAGAGCTCTGCAGCCTTCCTTATTGCAGTATGTAAGGTGCAACTTCCTTCGAGGGGGAAGCTTTCTGTGAAGCAAAGTCCCACTCTGGGGAGGTGTCAAGTCCACTTGCCTCACACAGACCCGCGAACATATCCCCAGACTCATAAATTTCACCTTCCTCCATTTCTTCAGCCTGGTACTGTTCCTCCTCTATCAACCTCTGCGCTACTCTCCTCGAGAGCATCTTCGGTTGCGGCGTCGGCGGCGCCACACGCGGCGTCGATGGCTCCAGGAGCGGTGTCAAAGGAGGATCCACAGCAGCAACCGGCACCAACAAATCCGAGAAGAAGGTTTGCCGGATGGAGCCGGGGACTGCACATACGGTGTCGACATCCTCAGAGCCGGAAACTGCCAGGACGGTGCCGTCGGCATGAATGGCACGAAGAGTGCCTGAGGATATTGGTTAGGCACACCCAAATTAAATGTCAGAGGACCCACGGGACCCGAAGGTGCACCAGAAGGGTATGAGGCCCTGGCAAACACGCCATACATTGCATTTAAAAAATGCGAGGGATCAGAACCCGGTGCCGGAAATTGAGGATACTGAGCCGGTTCGAGATCCAATCAAGGGACCTCCGGAGTCGTAACCTCCGGGGCCACAGGTGGAGCCACAGGAGCTGAAGGAGCCTCAGCATCAGCCGGATCTGACAAACTTTCCGGAGTCGAAGAAAATCTCGGCGTCGGTGACTGTGCCGGAGTCCCCTTGTATGAAGGAGAAGGGGTCGGAGTCAGCTGAGGAGACCCTGAAGGTGAAGGAGAAACAAAGTCCTTAACACGACGTCGAGGAGCCAGAGAAGGCAACCTAGAAACCACAGCCTTCGACGAACAGCACCGAGATCCATGCCTCTTCTTCTTCTGGTGCTTCCTCTTTGAGTCATGTGAAGTCGACGACCTCGACTTCGAACATTTTCGACCCCTTTTTTCTTTTCTTACTTCAGCCATGTATAGTTTGGCTTCCCATTCCTTCAAGGACTTCGGGTTCATCTTTCTACAGCAAGAACAGCCTTTGACGTTGTGATCTGATGATAAACACCACAGACAGTCCTCATGGGGGTCAGTGATCGACATATGAGCCCCGCACTCTTTACAGGGCTTGAAACCCGACTTCCTCGGAGCAAACATGGCAAAACCACAGAAGGAAATTGTAGGACCGGGGGTCACCAGGGCCTAAGGGGGTAGCGTGACTCGAGCAGGTAGTTATCCAAAGGCTTACGTGTAAAGTGACCATACAGCACACACATCCACTGAGACAGGAAACGCACACAATAATTGACACCACACAGTAGTTGGAATAAAACCAATCAATTTTATCTAGATCAACCTTAGGATCAAAAGCATTTCATTAGGAATAGATTAGCAGTTCATTCCAACATCAAAACCTGGCATTGAATCAAAGCGCGACACCTGGTGATCCTGGGGAGCGTCAAACACAGCGTTTACGCAAAGCGCTGCACATAGCAATTCAATAGCGCTTTTAAAACATGGCATTTAACATAGCGCTGCACATAGCAAGGCAATAGCGCTTTAAAACATGGCATTTGACATAGCGCTGCACATAGCAAGGCAATAGCGCTTTAAAACATGGCATTTGACATAGCGCTGCACATAGCAAGGCAATAGCGCTTTAAAACATGGCATTTGACACAGCGCTGCACATAGCGAGGCAATAGCGCATTAAACATGGCATGGAAACAGAGGCACATTCAACATGGCTGGTCATTGAAGCACTACCTGATTACTCACTGGAGCATTTCAACATTGCATTCCTTTGGAGCATTAAACATTACCAGCCATCACAGCGCTAGACATCGCATTTAATGAGAGCATTAACCATGGTATCTAAGCCAGGGGGCTGCACGTGGCAAGATCTTCCAGCGCCCCCCATAGCGTGTCTTTACAACGCTTCCCCATACCAGGAATCCAAGCACTACCTCGCGCACTTGCTCGGAGCCTTCCTAGGGGGTATCAACCCTGGTGCCTCCTTCCAGAGTCCCGCCGGGCCAGAGACCCCGTTATTTCAAATTAAAGCGGCCACCGGCCGGTGCGGTGCCGCTCTCGGGCAATAGGGGGCCCACCGGGCTCCACGCGGGGCGAGTCTAGGGCCTCTGTACGGCCATCCGCCCGCCTCCCCAGGGGGGTTACCTTGCTCTGGGGTCCCTCGCGGGCACTGGCGATGGTCTCCTTCGGTTGGGGGGGGGGGGCTCGCACTCCTTACCCCGTCAGCGGCTGATGAGGCCTCCCGGCGATGTCTGGGTCGAGGGGAGTCACGGTCCCGGGTCTTCCTCTGGTGCCGGGGGACTTGGAGATTTCCTCACAGGGTTCTAAGGCTCGCGCCCGCAGCCGCCAATGGCAGTGCGGCCTGCGGGGGCGCGGCCCAGTTAACGGATCGCACAGAGGCGGGGGCGGCGTCGCGCAGTCCGTCCCCGTCACGTGACGGTGGAGGACAGCTTCACGGCCTACCAAGGCCTTCCCTGAATTCCGGCGGCGTTATTCAGGCTGCGACGGCAGCGGCGGGGCCCTGGGCTTCTCCGCGGGCCCCGGTGACACCGGGGGCAATCTTTCCGGCCCTGGCCCATAGCGGTGAGTGCTCCTCAGGTCCCCTCAACGGAGGGGGGGTGGAAATTAAGGGGGTGGCCTGCAGCTCGGGGGTGGTGATTATTTCGGCGCCCAGCACCCCCTTTTCCCTCAGCGACACCCCAGCTCAGGGCAGGTAGGCAGGTTAAGCAGGGGCAGGCCACACGCCCATGGCAGAACAGGATAGGGGGGACCCAGGCAAAGTCAGGGAGCGCAGGGGTGTCACAGCGCTAGTACCTGGTTGATCCCCCAGCAGTTCAGTAGTAAGTCTCTGTAGTAAGTTTCAGTCGTAAGTTTCTTTGGTAAGGTTCTGTCGTCCTTCTGGCGCTTGATGGATCTGGCGCCCTTCACAGTTTTGTTCCTTGGGGGGGGGGGTAGGTTGAGTTGGTGACTGAAGGGAGTCCTCAGTCAGGCTTGGTAGGCTGTCCCTGGGTTCCCCTCCCGCTGGGCCACATCAGTGGGCTAGTTCAGGATCCATGACTCAACTTAAAAGGCAGCACCTAAGCCCTGTCGCTTTCAGTGGCATAGGTCCCTGACTAGGCCCTACCGCCTAAAACTCCTGCGTAGGTTCCCCAGGACTGCGTTGCCCCAACTGGCTAAAATTTTTTCCCTCCTTTCCTTAAGTAGCCCTAGGTCAGGTGACCACCCTCTAAGGCGGAAAAAGCAAAACCCCACCCTTCTTCTAGAAGGTTCCAGCAAGTTCCAGGAGCTTCCCCACTCTAGCTATAGGACAAAAAGGCGGGCTGGTGTCGCAACATTGTTGTAGGGTCCCAGCCAGCTCCTGGCAACTAGGGTGCTACTAAAAAGGCCACTCCGCAGTAGCAGGGGCCTGTGGCAGCCATCTTGGGGGAAGAGAGCACCTGCACCTTAACACTGATTAGCAGTGAAAAGGCGCTCGGAGACCTAAGGCCAACGAAAAAGGGGGTGGAAAAAAATGAGGCAAGGGCAAAAATACAGGGAAGACCACCCTAGGGCTGACAGGTCTAACATAAATAATCCAAAATACAAAGTATCTAGCAGAAAGTATGGAGAGTCCGATAAAAAACGTTAGTGTCGACAGCGCGGAAAAAAGGGAACTAACGTCATCACGCCGATGCGGTCCTCTTCTGGCTCCAGTGACGTCATGCGGAGCCACGTGCGGAGCAATAGGATTGTGACGACCTCATCGGCGTGAAGAGCTAGGAAAAAGTTTCCACAGAATGCTGGCGCAGGGGATATTCATAAGGTGAGGAATCCACAGGCAGATGTATCCCTCAGAAATGATGTCCTTAACTCTAGAAATCAGTTCACAGAACGGGGAGGATGGGTGGGGCGGTAAGGAATCTATAACTACCCTATGTTTCTTATAGATATATCGTTACCGAAGGAAAGTAACTTGTTCATCTGAAAGAAACAGTTAGTTATAGATTCCTCACCTTAGAATAGATGACCCAGCAGTACCAACCCAGGAGGTGGGTCTGCGAACCAAGTTCATACCAGAAAGTCCTGGAGAATAGAATTGTCAAAGAAACCGTCTCTCTGAACTTGGCTGTCGAGGCAGTAGTGTCTTGTTAACGTGTGTAGTGATGCCCACGTAGCTACCTAACAGATGTCATTTAGAGGGACTCCTCGTCCCAAAGCAGTAGCGGCTGCCGTCGCCCTGGTGGAATGGGCGCGCAGCCCCACTGGAGGCTCCTTCTTTGCTTGAGAATAGCAGGCTTTGCTACACAAAATGACCCAGTCTGCTTGTGCACGGCCCAACCTTTCTTGGCACCCACATAGCCATCAAAGAGCTGGTCATCCACCTGGAACTGTTTGGTGCGAGCGAGATAAAAGGATAGCGCACGTTTTGGGTCCAGACGGTGGAGCCTCTCCTCCTCTTTCGAAGGATGCGGAGGCGGAAAGAGGGTGGGCAAAGTGACCGCTTGCCCAATGTGAAAGGAGGTGACAACCTTGGGAAGGAAGGCTGTACGAGTCCTGAGGACAACCTTGTCCGGATGTATAGACAGAAAAGGAGGCTTGGATGAAAGAGCCTGGAGCTCACTCACTCTTCTGGCAAATGTGATGGCCACCAGGAATGCAGTCTTAAGAGTTAAAAGTCTTAAAGGACAGTTGTGAAGTGGCTAAAAAGGAGCGCACATTAAATAGGTCAAGACCAGATTCAAGTCCCATCGAGGCATAACAAAGGGAATAGGAGGAAAGAGATGTGTTATGCCTTTTAAAAAATGATTTACAACTGGGGACTTGAAGAGAGAAGGCTGATCAGGAAGCTGAATAAAGGCAGAAATGACTGAAAGATAGCCATTGACAGTGCCTAGAGCAGAGCCCTGCTGGTCCAAGGAAAGGAGGAAGCAAAGAACCTCAGAAAGAGGGACAGAAAGGGGATCCACAGCCTTTGCTGTGCACCAAGCACAAATTTGTTCCACCGGCAGGCGTATACCGTCTTTGTGAAGGGACGCCTGGCTGCCAAGATTACATCACAAACTTTGGGAGGCAAGTCAAATGATGTCAACTGCCGCCGCTCAATCTCCACGCAAGTAGGTGGAGGCTGGACAGGTTCGGGTGGAGGACCGTCCCCTGCTGCTGCGACAGAAGATCCTCCCGAATAGGCAGTCGGATCAGAGGATTGATGGCCTTGTTGAGCAGCTCGGGATACCAGACTCTTTGTGCCCAATCCGGAGCCACCAGAATGACTTGGGCCCGGTCGCACTTGATCTTCTTCAGCACTCTGGGCAGAAGTGGTATAGGCGGAAAGGCGTACAACAGACCGCAATGCCACTCGTGACAGAAAGCTTGTGCCGTCGCCCTGGTGGAATGGGCGCGCAGCCCCACTGGAGGCTCCTTCTTTGCTTGAGAATAGCAGGCTTTGCTACACAAAATGACCCAGTCTGCTTGTGCACGGCCCAACCTTTCTTGGCACCCACATAGCCATCAAAGAGCTGGTCATCCACCTGGAACTGTTTGGTGCGAGCAAGATAAAAGGATAGTGCACGTTTTGGGTCCAGACGGTGGAGCCTCTCCTCCTCTTTCGAAGGATGCGGAGGCGGAAAGAAGGTGGGCAAAGTGACGGCTTGCCCAATGTGAAAGGAGGTGACAACCTTGGGAAGGAAGGATGGACGAGTCCTGAGGACAACCTTGTCCGGATGTATAGACAGAAAAGGAGGCTTGGATGAAAGAGCCTGGAGCTCACTCACTCTTCTGGCAAATGTGATGGCCTCCAGGAATGCAGTCTTAAGAGTTAAAAGTCTTAAAGGACAGTTGTGAAGTGGCTAAAAAGGAGCGCACATTAAATAGGTCAAGACCAGATTCAAGTCCCATCGAGGCATAACAAAGGGAATAGGAGGAAAGAGATGTGTTATGCCTTTTAAAAAATGATTTACAACTGGGGACTTGAAGAGAGAAGGCTGATCAGGAAGCTGAATAAAGGCAGAAATGACTGAAAGATAGCCATTGACAGTGCCTAGAGCAGAGCCCTGCTGGTCCAAGGAAAGGAGGAAGCAAAGAACCTCAGAAAGAGGGACAGAAAGGGGATCCACAGCCTTTGCTGTGCACCAAGCACAAATTTGTTCCACCGGCAGGCGTATATCGTCTTTGTGAAGGGACGCCTGGCTGCCAAGATTACATCACAAACTTTGGGAGGCAAGTCAAATGATGTCAACTGCCGCCGCTCAATCTCCACGCAAGTAGGTGGAGGCTGGACAGGTTCGGGTGGAGGACCGTCCCCTGCTGCTGCGACAGAAGATCCTCCCGAATAGGCAGTCGGATCAGAGGATTGATGGCCTTGTTGAGCAGCTCGGGATACCAGACTCTTTGTGCCCAATCCGGAGCCACCAGAATGACTTGGGCCCGGTCGCACTTGATCTTCTTCAGCACTCTGGGCAGAAGTGGTATAGGCGGAAAGGCGTACAACAGACCGTAATGCCACTCGTGACAGAAAGCGTCGCTAGCGAGTGCCGCCTTGGAAATTCCAACTGGCAGAATAGCTGACATTGCGCGTTCACTTTGGTGGCAAATAGATCTAACCAAGGCACTACCCGCTGTCGAAAGAGGCCTTGCACCACCTCCGAGTGAAGACGCCATTCGTGATCCATCATGCACCAGTGGCTGAGCTCGTCCGCCATGGCGTTCAGGAAACCTGCCAGGTGTTGAACCACCAGGGGGATCACTCACAAAATATCGAAGGTCAAAAAATCGACCTACAAAAATATCGGAGCAAAAATATCGATGTCAAGAATATCGACATCCTATCTACAACATGGTAAGTACAAAAATATCGAAAATAAAATATAGAGGTGCCGATCACGATCCGGTAAAAACCGGGTACGAACCGTCGGACGGAGCATATTCTCCGTCCGACGCGTACCCAGTCGTCAAAATTTACAAACAAGGAATTACGATTCGCACGGAACACCATTTCCGTACGATTCGTAAAAAAGCCCGACCGAACAAAATAAACCTACCAATGCGATCCGGGAAAGGGCCAACCTGACGTCGGGACGCTCGCAGCCTGCCATTCACGAACCAGGAATCACGATTCGCACCGACGTCATCCCGCACGGTGAATATTTTCCGGCTGCCAAAAACTGCCGGGAAATCAGGACGACGCGAACAAGGACCACCAGTACGCGACGGACAGACAGGACGCCGCGAACAAGGAGGACCAGTACGCGACAGGACGACGCGAACAAGGAGTACCAGTACGCGACGGACAGACAGCACGACGCGAACAAGGAGGACCAGTACGCGACAGGACGACGCGAACAAGGAGGACCAGTACGCGACGGACAGACATGGACCCGAACCTACGTGTCATCCCGGCCCTCATAGCAGTCCACCTCCTCTACAGGTTCCGACGCAGACGCCGCAGAAGGTCAGAACAACTAAGGGAGGGGGGAAAGTGGGGGGGTGGGGGTGGCAGGACCAGGGCAGGCCACAAAACCCCCACCAAAGTCACACACCACACATGCCCAGTACATACCTGACACCCATGCCCTGGTCACTACGAGGGGGTGGGGGTGTGTCCAGCGAAGCCAGCGACCGCCACAACGGAAGTCCGTCACCACGCGAACCGGCAACACAACCAGACCGGTACGTCCCGTACCCACGCCTCAAGAGCGTGGGTACGAGACGTACCACGCCCACATCCACGTCACCCCAACAATGGCGGGACAGATCGTACCCACGTGGCAAAGGCCTGGGTACGGCCCGCACAAGCATCACATAGCGTGGGGACGGATATGTACGGACCCTACCCCCACCCGCGTACGTATGGAGCGTACACCCACCCCACCAGTGTAAGTACGACTCGTACCCTCACCCGCGGACGTACGGACCGCATCCCCACCCCAACATTGTAAGTACGACTCGTACCCTCACCCGCGGACGTACGGACCGTACCCCCACCACACCAGTGTAAGTACGACTCGTACCCTCACCCGCGTATGCATGGAGCCTACCCCCACCCCAACATCGTAAGTACGACTCGTACCCTCACCCGCGTATGCATGGAGCCTACCCCCACCCCAACAGTGTAAGTACGACTCGTACCCTCACCCGCGTATGCATGGAGCCTACCCCCACCCCAACAGTGTAAGTACGACTCGTACCCTCACCCGCGTATGCATGGAGCCTACCCCCACCCCAACAGTGTAAGTACGACTCGTACCCTCACCCGCGTATGCATGGAGCCTACCCCCACCCCAACAGTGTAAGTACGACTCGTACCCTCACCCGCGTATGCATGGAGCCTACCCCCACCCCAACAGTGTAAGTACGACTCGTACCCTCACCCGCGTATGCATGGAGCGTACCCCCACCCCAACATTGTAAGTACGACTCGTACCCTCACCCGCGGACGTACGGACCGTACCCCCACCACACCAGTGTAAGTACGACTCGTACCCTCACCCGCGTATGCATGGAGCCTACCCCCACCCCAACAGTGTAAGTACGACTCGTACCCTCACCCGCGTATGCATGGAGCCTACCCCCACCCCAACATTGTAAGTACGACTCGTACCCTCACCCGCGGACGTACGGACCGTACCCCCACCCCAACATTGTAAGTACGACTCGTACCTCACCCGCGGACGTATGGACCGTACCCCCACCACACCAGTGTAAGTACGACTCGTACCCTCACCCGCGTATGCATGGAGCCTACCCCCACCCCAACAGTGTAAGTACGACTCGTACCCTCACCCGCGTATGCATGGAGCCTACCCCCACCCCAACAGTGTAAGTACGACTCGTACCCTCACCCGCGTATGCATGGAGCCTACCCCCACCCCAACAGTGTAAGTACGACTCGTACCCTCACCCGCGTATGCATGGAGCCTACCCCCACCCCAACAGTGTAAGTATGACTCGTACCCTCACCTGCGTATGCATGGAGCCTACCCCCACCCCAACAGTGTAAGTACGACTCGTACCCTCACCCGCGTATGCATGGAGCGTACCCCCACCGTGTATGTTCCAAGCGTACATATCCAGAAATAGGAGGTGTGTGTGCAGAGTCCTCCCAGCAGTGCCCTGAGACAGGAGGGGTGGGTGTGGAGTCCTCCCAGCAGTGCCCTGAGACAGGAGGGGTGTGTGCCTATCACTCCCAGCAGTGCCCTGAGACAGGAGGGGTGTGTGCCTATCACTCCCAGCAGTGCCCTGAGACAGGAGGGGTGGGTGTGGAGTCCTCACAGCAGTGCCCTGAGACAGGAGGGGTGGTTACAGAGTGCTCCCAGCAGTGCCCTGAGACAGGAGGGGTGGGTGTGGAGTCCTCCCAGCAGTGCCCTGAGACAGGAGGGGTGTGTGCCTATCACTCCCAGCAGTGCCCTGAGACAGGAGGGGTGGGTGTGGAGTCCTCACAGCAGTGCCCTGAGACAGGAGGGGTGGGTACAGAGTGCTCCCAGCAGTGCCCTGAGACAGGAGGGGTGCAACACATGTGTGTGAGGCTGGAAGTACCCACATGCATACTGCCTACAAGGGAACATGTCCCCATGAACTCATGTCAACAGACTCCACACACAAGTACAGTGATCACCAAGGATGCCACGAATGTTGCAGGTGGAGACATGGCCCTGCATGCATGGCCAAAGTAGAAGGGCTCCGTCACACACACAGCTCATGTAGACACAGCTCTGCGCTAAACATTGGGAACACCCTGCAGGGAAGATATCAGGGTACACAGAGGAAGGAATACACCCTGGGACAATTGCACCATGCATTAACTGCTTACATGAACAAAGAAACTTAGCTAACACCTTGTGATGGCACACAGATCCCAGGTGTAGGAAGGTGGATATCTGACTATGGTTACCCCCAACTTTTTGCCTAGTGTCTAGCTGGTTTTTCGACTTAGTTGGCCTGAGATCCTGCCATTCAGGGTCTCAGGCTGTCTGCTCTCTCTTTAAAATGGACTCCATGTACCCTAGGTACATAACCAATTGGTAAGGATCACCTTATTGGACCCTGTACAGTGTACCCTAGGTACCCAGGGCATAGGTGTACCCTAGGCCTCCCAGGGGCTGCAGCATGTATTATGCCACCCCTGGTCTGGCCTTCCAATCAGACACAACTGGCTGATCACTCAGCTGGGGCAAGGTCGTGTAATCACCCCTTGCTTAGATATAGTATGCCTATATCTACCCTTATATATAGACACATGTGTACCTATCAGTCACTCCTATGGCAGGCCTTAACAATCCTGGAGGCAGAGTGCTTGGTAACATGTGAGATGGTGCTCTAGCATGAGCTGAGCCTGTCTGCAGCTTTCGGAACCATGTCCTTATAGCTGTTCTATGATATAGCCTACCATATACTCTTAAAGTGCCTTATAATCTTAAACGGTTATGGTAACTATGGTTTGGCTTTATCAAAACATGTTGTGTAAGGTGTCTAACACTTTGGAATAATACCCCCATACCATTTCTGGTGATGAGGATATTATTCCTCCCTTCTAGAGGGAGAGACATGTTAAAATCCTACTTTGCTGTTTAACTCTAACCAACGCCTCAGCATCACAAAATGGATGCTGCTGCCACAGACACAAGTCTGACCTCCTGCTGCTGGGAGTGATCCCAGCCAGGGAGGCCTGGACAATAGGTTTCCTGCTTGGGGAGGTGCTAGCACCTCCCCAGACAGCCTTTAGTGTATTGGGGCAGGGTGGGCTGAAAGGAATGAGACATGCCTGGGGCACACAAGGTGTTCCTTGCATAGTCCAGTTCAAACCGGCGCTGGGGCACTCCAGCCCCAGCTCTGGCGCGAAACTGGACAAAGGGAAGTGGGTGTAACCACCCCCTCCCAGGTCCCACCCATAAGGCGTGACCTAGCAGGTATCCCAGCCCCCCAGATTAGTATAAGAGTGGGAGTTGGGCCTCAAGACTTTAGATTATCCTGAACCTGCAAAACTGAACAGAAACTCTGGACCTTCGACATTCGACGAAAGAAGAAGACTGAAGAATCTCCCTTGTAGCCAAGGAGTGGCTAGCCTGTGCAGACAGGCACCATCAAGAGACTACCCTTTGCTTTGCGACCGTTCTACGAGGAACCGACTGCAGAGCCCGACCAGAGCCTTGACTTCCAGACTTCTCCGACCCTCATCCACATCTGCAGCAGAGCTGAGATCCGTGGAGGCGACGAGCGACGTGGGACCGGCTACCTGGAAAAAGTGGCTAGTAACTTACAGCGCAGCTTCTGAGGTACCCTCGAAGTTGTGCACCGGGGATTGAGAAGCCCCAACCCCAAGCACTATCTGCACCGAAGATCAGCCCCCCACACTCCACGAGTCCTGCGTGGGGCCCTTCAGCATTTTCCTGCTTGCCGCGTCTGTCCGGTTGCTTGCCCGCTGGCTAGTGGCCTTTGTGACGACGCACCCTGAAATCTTCTGCGCTGGTTTGGCTCCTCCAGACTGGCTCCCGCTTCTCTGCAAAGAAGAAGCACCCCAGACCTTCCTGGTCTGCACCAGAAGCAAGTCCTTCGTTCTTCGTGGGTTCCGCTTGCCAAGGCTTGGTGAGTCCTAGTCCAACTTCGACGCCGCCGACAGCAAGAGCCTTCGTGGGACAGCTCGCCTCCTGGTCCTGGTCGTCCTCGACGCTTCCTGGTCCTCCTGGCTGCAGCGACAAGCTTCACCTTCACCTGCAAATCTTCACGACATCGCCTGGTTCCTTCCTGGTTCCACGTGGTCACTGGCTAGTGACCTTGACTCTGTCCCTTCTGCTTGCAGGTTTCCTTTCTTCTTGATCCCAGCCTTGGGATCCACCGGACACTCTTCACTGACTGCCTGTCAGCATCTTTCTTCAGGCATCCATAGGAGTCGACGACGAAAACGACGCATCTTCACCCCTATGCACCCGCAGCCTGTGGGCTAGGTAACTTGGGTACTCCGGTGCTCATCAGGATAGTGACTATCCTAGTGTCTAGTTTTCAAGTCTCAACTTCCTAGCTACTCCGGAAGTGTCCTAAATCTACCGTTTTCTAAACTGTACTATTGCTATTGACTTTAACGCATTACGCGTGAGTGTTTCCACTCTGCACACGAATCCCGTGGGCCTCCCACTTCCTAACTAACGCTAGCGTAGTGTAGCCCCAGCGATTCCCTAGGCCTAGGCCTATTCTATTTCCGTGACAGTGGTTCTTATACCACTTACTTAGTATATGGTTTGCGTGGCCCCTAGGGCCTAACTGTATTACTTACCTGTGTGACTTACTGTATGCATTAATAAGACTGTGTTGTACTTACCTCTAATCTCATAAAGAGTGCTGAGGGTTTGCTTAGAATAAATACACTTTATTTTATATATATATCTGTTGTGGTGTCCTTTCATTTGGTATTCAAGGGATTATATATGGTATCACAGCTGGCTTCACATGCCATTCAGAGTTTAGCCTAAGACTGCTCTTGTCCATGCTACCACTAGGATAGCTGGTCTATAAGGTTGACTTTACAACCAATCACCATAAGGGTATTTGGACTGATATAAGGTGTACACTATAACTAGTGACATCATACATCAGGCCAACTTCTCACATTGGTGAGCAGCGGTTGGGATCTGAGCTTGCTGTTGTAATACCATTGTAATCTTGAGATACTGAATTGAAAGATCACACAGATATTGTCTAGGTACATATAACATAGATTATTATACTTAAGTCCTACTGGACTTTGTAGTTGTAGGTTGAAGGGAGTAACACACCCTGACTACAACTACTAGAAAGGTTTAGAAGATACAACTAGTGTAGGTAGGTGCACACACCACACCCTCACTAGATCATGTCTCTGAGAGTAGATCAAGTAGATGCTCTCTCAGGAGGATCAGGTCTGCAAAAGACCCCCTCTAGATATGATACCTTAACATTCCAGGAGATGAGACACTTGTGTACCTCCAGAGGAATAAAACAGGGTGCAAACCCTACCCTCCTTCAGTTAAGACAACTCCTAGAGGAGTATGATGCTCATAGGGCATCTCAGGCAGGTGCCCTAGGCACAGAGGAGGGTCTACCCACCACAGAGGAGTCAGATGGGGCTTCAGATGGGGACGTAGACAGCCAGAGCCAAGTAAGGAGACTTAGCCAGGCTAACCTAAGTTTACATGGGAGTTTGCATGGGGCCCCCCCATACAGACCCCCAAGTAGGCTTTCACAGAGAAGCAGGAGGGACAGATCCCCTTCAAGGGAATCCATCCACTCCCATGTTTCTAGCATCTCTAATGCTTCCTCTCACAGGGGAATGACTTCACCTGAGAGAAAGGAGCATAAAGCCAGAATGAGGGAAGCTAATCTGAGGATTCAGAGGGAAGAAATTGCCCTTGCCAAAGAGAAGCTTGCTCTGGCTAGAGAGCAAAAATTGTGTGGGTCAGAACCCACTGGTGGCAGCAACATTCCTAGAGATAGGGATAGGTCTTATGACCATAGAAACCTAAGCAAGATAGTCCCCCCATATCAGAATGGGGATGACATCCACAAATGGATGACTGCTTTGGAGAGGGCCTGCAAAGTACAGCAGGTACCCCAAAGTCAGTGGGCAGCTATCTTGTGGCTCTCCTTTTCTGACAAAGGTAGAGACAAGCTCCTCACAGTCAGTGATGAGGATGCAAACAATTACAAAGTCCTGAAGAGTGCTCTGATAGATGGGTTTGGCTTAACCACTGAGCAATATAGGTTGTTGTTCAGAGACACCCAGAAGACACAGACACAGGACTGGTCTGATTTTGTGGATTGTGCCACTAAGGCTTTGGAAGGTTGGTTAAATGGCAGCAAGGTGCAGGACTATACAGGATTGTACAACTTGATTATGAGGGAGCAGATCCTTAGTAATTGTCAGAACCAGCTTCTCCATCAACACCTGGTAGACTCAGATTTGACCTCTCCCCAAGAATTGGGAAAGAGGGCAGATAAATGGGTCAGGACCAGGATTAGGCCTAAAAATCAGGGTGGTGACCAAAAGAAAGATACCACCAAGCCTCAAGAGAAGGGTGGGGATAAAGCAAAAGAGAAATCTTCCTCAGGGCCCCAAAACTCCACACAGGGTGGTGGGTCCCAAGCTCCCTCCTCTACCACAGTTAAAAAGCCTTACTGCCATGTGTGTAAAACACCTGGGCATTGGAAAACTGACAGCAGTTGCCCACAGGCTAAAAACAAAACTGTTCCTCCAACTACTCCTGTCACACCACCTATTACTGTCAGCAGTAATCCCCCAGGTGGTGGGAGTGCCCCCAAAAATTTGGTTGGGTTTTCTTGGGGAACACAGGGGGACTCTGGCTTAGCCAATTCCCCTACAGCAGCTACTCTTGTCTGTGATGGTGGCATGGGGTTTGCCAACTTCACTGCCTGTCCCAACACTTTGGGTAGGTACAGACAGGAACCCTACATCAATGGTAGAAAAGCTGAGGCCTACAGAGACACTGGAGCTAGCATCACTATGGTGGCCCATAGGCTAGTTCCCTCTGAGCAGCTTTTGCCTGGTTTCTCATACCAGGTAACTAACATTGATGGCAAACAGAACAGTCATCCCATGGCAGAGGTATGTCTCAGCTGGGGAGGGGTCACTGGCCCTAAAAGGGTGGCAGTGTCTCCAACCTTGCCTGTGGACTGCTTACTGGGGAATGACTTAGAACTCTCAGCTTGGGCTGGAGTTGAACAAGACACCCATTCTAAAATGGTAGGCCTTTCACAAAAGGGTAGTGGGGTTGTGCCAGCCACAACCCCTGTCCAAGTAGATTTCCTCCCTGAAAAGGTTGGAAGGGCAGTGGTAGCCACAGCCCAGGCAAAGACAGACTTCCCTGTAGAGACTGGCAGAGCTGTGACAGTCACAGCTCAAACCCAAACTGAGTGCCTCCCTGAAAAGGTTGGCACGGCTGTAATGGTCTCAGCCTATACTCAGACTGACATAGGTGTAGTGAAGCCTGAAACTATGGATCACTCCACACAAACAGAGAGTAGTGGGGAGGAAGAAAAGTCTCCCTCTCCCCAGACATTAGGAAAAGGTCAGCCTCCTCAGGTATCTGACCTCACCCATTGTGAAGGAACTGCCCCAGAGGTAGCCAGGCCTGGCCTGGCAGAGCCTCTGATGTCAGTGGCCCCTTCCAAGGTGGGACCCAGTCTGGTGCAGGTAGCCTGCCTCTCTCTACCCTGCCTCAGTCAGCCCAGGGCTGCAGAGGTCAGGGAGGCCAGTGGACCCCAAGAGGGCCCCTGTCCACAAGAACCCCCCAATCAAAAGAATGAGGATTGCCTGGCTAGTAGCCCTAGCCAGGTGATGGGTAAAAACATTCCTGAGGGATCCCCTTTACAGGTAGTTAGGGACCTCCCCCAGAGGGATTCTGTTGGGCACAGGCAAACCTGGGACCTTAGGGCCCCAAACCTGACCTGTCCCTCCAGTAAGCCCACAAAAGGGACCCAGCCTCCAGCTTTAGGTAGCCAGAGGCTGACCCTGAGAGCACAGTGCAACTCAGTTAGAGAAAGAAAGGCATCCATGGTGGAGGATGATTGGAGGAAGCTGAGGCCTCACTTTGAGGGCACTCACTTCAGTACTCCATCTCAACACCAGCCTTTTACTTTGCAAAGACACACCAAAGGTAGAGATTCCCTATGGTGGAGACCCTATGATATCTTTAGGATGAGGGATTGCTTAGTGGACCATGAGACAGGGGGTAACCATGCCAGTGCTGGTTCTTCCTTATATGGCCACTTAGGCAATAGAGGCTTACCTTGTCAAGGCCAGCCTTATCTCCTTTCGTTTGGGGGGGGTTGTGTAGGAAGGTGGATATCTGACTATGGTTACCCCCAACTTTTTGCCTAGTGTCTAGCTGGTTTTTCGACTTAGTTGGCCTGAGATCCTGCCATTCAGGGTCTCAGGCTGTCTGCTCTCTCTTTAAAATGGACTCCATGTACCCTAGGTACATAACCAATTGGTAAGGATCACCTTATTGGACCCTGTACAGTGTACCCTAGGTACCCAGGGCATAGGTGTACCCTAGGCCTCCCAGGGGCTGCAGCATGTATTATGCCACCCCTGGTCTGGCCTTCCAATCAGACACAACTGGCTGATCACTCAGCTGGGGCAAGGTCGTGTAATCACCCCTTGCTTAGATATAGTATGCCTATATCTACCCTTATATATAGACACATGTGTACCTATCAGTCACTCCTATGGCAGGCCTTAACAATCCTGGAGGCAGAGTGCTTGGTAACATGTGAGATGGTGCTCTAGCATGAGCTGAGCCTGTCTGCAGCTTTCGGAACCATGTCCTTATAGCTGTTCTATGATATAGCCTACCATATACTCTTAAAGTGCCTTATAATCTTAAACGGTTATGGTAACTATGGTTTGGCTTTATCAAAACATGTCGTGTAAGGTGTCTAACACTTTGGAATAATACCCCCATACCATTTCTGGTGATGAGGATATTATTCCTCCCTTCTAGAGGGAGAGACATGTTAAAATCCTACGTTGCTGTTTAACTCTAACCAAAGCCTCAGCATCACAAAATGGATGCTGCTGCCACAGACACAAGTCTGACCTCCTGCTGCTGGGAGTGATCCCAGCCAGGGAGGCCTGGACAATAGGTTTCCTGCTTGGGGAGGTGCTAGCACCTCCCCAGACAGCCTTTAGTGTATTGGGGCAGGGTGGGCTGAAAGGAATGAGACATGCCTGGGGCACACAAGGTGTTCCTTGCATAGTCCAGTTCAAACCGGCGCTGGGGCACTCCAGCCCCAGCTCTGGCGCGAAACTGGACAAAGGGAAGTGGGTGTAACCACCCCCTCCCAGGTCCCACCCATAAGGCGTGACCTAGCAGGTATCCCAGCCCCCCAGATTAGTATAAGAGTGGGAGTTGGGCCTCAAGACTTTAGATTATCCTGAACCTGCAAAACTGAACAGAAACTCTGGACCTTCGACATTCGACGAAAGAAGAAGACTGAAGAATCTCCCTTGTAGCCAAGGAGTGGCTACCCTGTGCAGACAAGCACCATCAAGAGACTACCCTTTGCTTTGCGACCGTTCTACGAGGAACCGACTGCAGAGCCCGACCAGAGCCTTGACTTCCAGACTTCTCCGACCCTCATCCACATCTGCAGCAGAGCTGAGATCCGTGGAGGCGACGAGCGACGTGGGACCGGCTACCTGGAAAAAGTGGCTAGTAACTTACAGCGCAGCTTCTGAGGTACCCTCGAAGTTGTGCACCGGGGATTGAGAAGCCCCAACCCCAAGCACCATCTGCACCGAAGATCAGCCCCCCACACTCCACGAGTCCTGCGTGGGGCCCTTCAGCATTTTCCTGCTTGCCGCGTCTGTCCGGTTGCTTGCCCGCTGGCTAGTGGCCTTTGTGACGACGCACCCTGAAATCTTCTGCGCTGGTTTGGCTCCTCCAGACTGGCTCCCGCTTCTCTGCAAAGAAGAAGCACCCCAGACCTTCCTGGTCTGCACCAGAAGCAAGTCCTTCGTTCTTCGTGGGTTCCGCTTGCCAAGGCTTGGTGAGTCCTAGTCCAACTTCGACGCCGCCGACAGCAAGAGCCTTCGTGGGACAGCTCGCCTCCTGGTCCTGGTCGTCCTCGACGCTTCCTGGTCCTCCTGGCTGCAGCGACAAGCTTCACCTTCACCTGCAAATCTTCACGACATCGCCTGGTTCCTTCCTGGTTCCATGTGGTCACTGGCTAGTGACCTTGACTCTGTCCCTTCTGCTTGCAGGTTTCCTTTCTTCTTGATCCCAGCCTTGGGATCCACCGGACACTCTTCACTGACTGCCTGTCAGCATCTTTCTTCAGGCATCCATAGGAGTCGACGACGAAAACGACGCATCTTCACCCCTATGCACCCGCAGCCTGTGGGCTAGGTAACTTGGGTACTCCGGTGCTCATCAGGATAGTGACTATCCTAGTGTCTAGTTTTCAAGTCTCAACTTCCTAGCTACTCCGGAAGTGTCCTAAATCTACCGTTTTCTAAACTGTACTATTGCTATTGACTTTAACGCATTACGCGTGAGTGTTTCCACTCTGCACACGAATCCCGTGGGCCTCCCACTTCCTAACTAACGCTAGCGTAGTGTAGCCCCAGCGATTCCCTAGGCCTAGGCCTATTCTATTTCCGTGACAGTGGTTCTTATACCACTTACTTAGTATATGGTTTGCGTGGCCCCTAGGGCCTAACTGTATTACTTACCTGTGTGACTTACTGTATGCATTAATAAGACTGTGTTGTACTTACCTCTAATCTCATAAAGAGTGCTGAGGGTTTGCTTAGAATAAATACACTTTATTTTATATATATATCTGTTGTGGTGTCCTTTCATTTGGTATTCAAGGGATTATATATGGTATCACAGCTGGCTTTACATGCCATTCAGAGTTTAGCCTAAGACTGCTCTTGTCCATGCTACCACTAGGATAGCTGGTCTATAAGGTTAACTTTACAACCAATCACCATAAGGGTATTTGGACTGATATAAGGTGTACACTATAACTAGTGACATCATACATCAGGCCAACTTCTCACACCAGGGTCCCCCAAATGAGCAGCACACTACTACATATCCCACACACCCAACACATAAACACCACCCAAAACCATGTAGCAGCCCCACCAACACCAATACCAGCATAGCAGTAGTGTTATAATGAAACAAAAATTAAGCTTTATTCAGCATGAGCACAATGTCCGTGGATCGCAGGCAGTTCAATATTCACAAAGCCCATAGGGCAGTCAATGAGTCTCAGCTGGATGGGGGACACAGTGGGATGCGTGTCCCCTACCTTGCCTGCACAGTTACATGCCATCGTCTTCCACAGGGGTGAGGGCATCATGGGGGGGGAAGCAACAGGCACCGCAGGGACATCAGGGCAAAGGGGAGGCGTTGTGGGTGCAGGGATGGAGGACTCCACCACAGGGGGTGGGGCAGGGCCAAAGGCGGAGGCCAGGATGGCACTACACACCTTTGCAAGGTCCTCCAGGGATTCCCCTGCACCCGAAGGATCCACAGGCCCCAAGGAGGGGGGGGGGTCAGAGGGATGGGTCGCAGCGCCACCGGGGGAGGGTGTAGACAGGGGGGGAGAATCAACCACCCTGACCGAGGACTTCCTTGACCGCTTGCGTGGTGGTGTCAATGTGGGGCTCAGGGACAGAGCGGCCATGAAGGAGTCCTTGGGGGAGATGTGGCCAGGAGAGCTGAGGGGAGGGGATTTGGAGGGAGTGGACTGGGTGGAATGCGGACTCCCACTATGGCTGCGTGTCACACGTTTGCCCCCCGACCCAGTGGGTGTGCCTACCTCACCCTGTGTGTGCGTGTCAGGAGGAGTGCGGTGGACCTTCCCTGCTGGTGTGGTGCCTGTGTCTGTTGATGTGGGTGCATGCCGACGTCTGGGTGTACGTGGGACAGGCATGGAAGTGGGAAGTGTGGATGGGGAAGGGGTAGGTGGGGGGAGGTCGCGCTGCAGGAGACCCACTGCTGCAGTCAGTGTGGAGTCTATGGACCTCAGCAAGTTGCGTTGGTCAGCCTGTGATGAATGAATGCCCTCCAAGTATGCCTCGATGTTGGTGAGGGTTTGGCCGTGGGCATGGAGGACATTAAGGATCGCAGCCTGACCAACCTGCAGTTGCCGCTGGATGTCCACAGACTCAGCATTGGCGGCAGCAGTGGAGACAGGGGCAGGGGGTGCGGTGCCTGGCATGAAGGAGACATGCGGTGACCGGGCACGCTGGGAAGGGACACGAGCAAGTGGGAGGCGGCTGATGGGAACTGAGGGGGCGGTGCGAGGTGTTGTTCCGCTGTCAGCTGCTGGTGCAGCCACCGCCCACTCGGAGACATCCTCCTCGGACCTGTCAGCTTCGTATTCTGACGTGCCAGTCGACAGGTCCTCGGCCGCACTATCCTCCACCTCTGTCCCACTCGATGTGCCAGCCCCGATGTCACGGCTGGCACTGGTGCTCGGTCCCTCCGCCTTGTCTGTGTCCATGTCTCCCTCTGTGTCCCCCGACGATGCTGTGGGCAGGGTGGAGAGACAGAAATTAATCAGACACCTGTACACATCTGTCACATGAGTCCAATCTACATAGGTAACATTGCATAGCCTAAAAAGGAAGATCACTAACATCTACTAAACAAGGTACCGATGTAGGGCATGAAACACACAGTTGGTTGAGCCACCATGCCACTGAAATATCATGGAGAGCATGAGACAATAGCTAAAGACAGGAAACGGAGTCTGACATAGCACCCAGTCCCTGGGGACAATCCAGCACTGCATCTGCACCACACAGCGTTGGCGAAAATACCGATGACCAGGGACCATATCCATGAACTTGAGACACATGCTGCATAGGTAATGCTGAAAACATGCCCAACATGACTCGGTCACTGCACCTTGCATGTGTGTCCAGACAAACATCACACACTGGCCAGACCCAGCAAGTAGAAATCAGGATTTGACATATAGGCTTTGCCCGCCCCAGCCACCCCCTACACGAGGCAAATAGTTGAGACACAGGTGGCACCAACATCTCATAGTCTGGGTGATAAACACAGGGGCAGGCAAAATGCAAGATTGGACGCCAAACAGCCAAGGTGCGCCTGTACAAATAATGAGGTACCAGTGCCCATCCTCAGATGAGTATAACAAGACACACAGGCACTAGCAACTGTGAGTATGAAGAAGGACATTCAGGTCAGGCTGCACAGTGGACACCTGTACAAAATAGCACGTCTATATACATGGTGCCAGGGGACAATGGCACAGAGCACAACCTACGCTGTAGACACTGAGAGTGTCCACGTTTATGATGACACATACAACACCGATGAAAAGGTGCCCGAGGGGACAGTAGTGGCCACGCAACTCCATGCTCCTGAATGGTAATGACTTCAACACACGCCACCATCCCTGCACTATGCGTATCGCACACTCATGCACATCATGTCACAGGCCACTACATAGGACATGCGCGCTGTAAGGCATGACACATGAGAGACCAACTCCCATGTCTGGACTCAGCATCAGTGCCAACTGACATGGAACCCACATGCAGTGAACTTGACAGGGCACAGCCAAGGTCCCAAAACCTGTTACACACCACCCCCACACATGATGCTACAGGCATAGTTCTCGTGGACAAAGCGCCAGCCTACATTACCTTGTGAAGGAGTGACTACACACAGACCAGGGAACACATTGCAAGGAGGGGAAGGGTGGCAGGGGCGCAGCGCTATACTGGGGCAAACTGGATCTGCACAGCACCTTTAAACCCTGGCAGTGAATTCATGCTACTGTGCCCTTACAAATGCCGGTGACACACAACAAACACACATGTACCTACCCCCTTCCGGCTGCTGCGTCGCCTGTAAGCGCCTATCCAAGTCTGGAAAGACCACCGGCAGCACACGCCTGTGGAGGTGGTTCAGACGGCGGCGGCCGCGGTTCTTGTGGCTCACAGGTGAGTCCCCCAGCAGGACCCGTGCAATCCTCCGCGTCCAGCACCGGATATCCTGCCAGCGTTTCCTCACCTGGGACAGGCTCCGCCTTCGACCATCCACACCCCTCACGGCACTGACGGCGGTCAGCCAGATCTGCTCCTTGGCAGTGGCGCCTACCTGTGAGGAAGAACAAGTGACACCACATCAATACACCAGCCACATGTCACAGAGAGACATTTGATAACAAATTAGCTGGTAACAACAAGGCATGTCATGCAGCCAACGCATTGCACCTTTGTCATAGGGACATGATCCTCTGGTGAGGGAAAAAGCAGTACGTGCCATAGTGGGTACACAGGTGGAATGATGGCAATGTCACAATCAATTATCAAGGCTCACACTGTGCATCACACCCACCCCTCCTGTCTCAGGGCACTGCTGTTTGTGATAGGCACACACCCCTCCTGTCTCAGGGAACTGCTGTTAGTGATAGGCACACACCCCTCCTGTCTCAGGGCACTGCTGTGAGGACTCCACACACACCCCTCCTGTCTCAGGGCACTGCTGTTAGTGATAGGCACACACCCCTCCTGTCTCAGGGCACTGCTGTTAGTGATAGGCACACACCCCTCCTGTCTCAGGGCACTGCTGTTAGTGAGAGGCACACACCCCTCCTGTCTCAGGGCACTGCTGTTAGTGATAGGCACACACCCCTCCTGTCTCAGGGCACTGCTGTTAGTGATAGGCACACACCCCTCCTGTCTCAGGGCACTGCTGGGAGACATCAGGCATCCCCCCCCCGGGACCCCCCCAACAGTACATGGCATGTGTGTCACACCAGGACACAATGCCAGAAGTCACAGTCACAACATAGGGACAGTCTGTGCCAGTGGCCTATACACTCACCTGATACCCTGGTCGCCCATACAGCATGGGGTACTGTGGGAGGATCACATCCAGCAATGCCATGTTCTCCTCCAGGGTGAATGGCTGTGACCTCTCCACAGCCCTTGACATGGTTCCAGGGAATCAGTAGCAGCAGCTGGGTCGACGAATTCAAAGATGTGCAGGCAAGTACTCCCTCATGGGACCTGGCTGCCTTATATGTGCCTTTCTGCCCTGTCTCATGCACAGGAGTACAGAGTGATTGGTCACTCACATTTGCATCCTATGTTTCCACCAATCCCTTCAAACCTAGCCGTCTGTGTGTACTCTATCGGTTTCATTCTCCTGCATGATGTCAGCTCCACAAACACATTGCAACAAAGTATTTTAATTCCAACTGACTACTGCTGTTCACTTTCCAGAAGAAATTCGAATTTTGAACTTGGTCTCCATGACAACCAGCATGCATGTAGGCCTTAATACTTGTCCCTCATGTGTCCCCTATGTAATTTTGAGCTTCACACACAGGTACGGTGCGTTCCGGGGCCCTAGGGCACCCCAAATGCATTGCAACGGCCCGTACACGCGTGACTACGTTCACTATCAGTATGGGTGGCCTCGCGTATGCGTACTCGTAGTGGTACGGGCCGTACACACGCCTGTACGCTCCCTATCACTACGAGTACGCATACGCGAGGCCACCCATAGTGGTACGGGCCGTACACACGCCTGTACGCTCCCTATCAGTATGGGTGGCCTCGCGTATGCGTACTCGTAGTGGTACGGGCCGTACACACGCCTGTACGCTCCCTATCAGTATGGGTGGCCTCGCGTATGCGTACTCGTAGTGATAGGGAGCGTACAGGCGTGTGTACGGCCCGTACCACTACGAGTACGCATACGCGAGGCCACCCATACTGATAGGGAGCGTACAGGCGTGTGTACGGCCCGTACCACTACGAGTACGCATACGCGAGGCCACCCATAGTGGTACGGGCCGTACCACTATGGGTGGCCTCGCGTATGCGTACTCGTAGTGGTACGGGCCGTACACACGCCTGTACGCTCCCTATCAGTATGGGTGGCCTCGCGTATGCGTACTCGTAGTGGTACGGGCCGTACACACGCCTGTACGCTCCCTATCACTACGAGTACGCATACGCGAGGCCACCCATACTGATAGGGAGCGTACAGGCGTGTGTACGGCCCGTACCACTACGAGTACGCATACGCGAGGCCACCCATACTGATAGGGAGCGTACAGGCGTGTGTACGGCCCGTACCACTATGGGTGGCCTCGCGTATGCGTACTCGTAGTGGTACGGGCCGTACACATGCCTGTATGCTCGCCATCACGATGGGTGCACATACGGCAGCACTCCCATAGTGATATGGGAACGTACACAGGCCCTCTTGGCAGCAGTACAGCGGTTTTCACACATCACAGTGGTGACAGGCGGCACACAGGTAGGGATAGGGCGGACATACTTGTCCATTAATTGACATCGAGGCATCGTCTGTGCATCACTACATGTGTGGGGCACAGGTGGGACGGCCTGTGACGTGGAACATTACTCCTGAGTCGAGAAGGCACCAGATGTATGATGAGATGTCTACAGATGTACTGTGTGATGGTGCGATGTGTGCCAGGCATGCCCTTGACTCCTTTGACATGTGTGCATGTCGTACTGCGCACTTGGGGTGAGCGTCACTGGCATGGCACGGACACCAACACACGGAAGTGTCCCCTGATGCCCGGTACAGGGGTTATGACACCTGACTTGTCACTACCCACGGTGCACAATGTGACTATGTCATGTATGTGTGGGGGCTTCCCATCAGGTTGATGTTGGAGCACCCTCAAAAGCTGCAGCCGTTGCAGCAACCAACATGTGTCTGTGTGTAGATTGTCATTGCACACTGTTCCGCACACCATGCCACATGTGGTATCGGATGTGAGGTGCACATGTATGCATGGGACACGGAGTAGCGTGACAAGGACATGTCAGCATCCTCACAAGGTATGTGTGGTGAGTCATGACATGTGCACCTTCATGGCAAGGTGTGTGGGCTGGCCTAGTGTAATGTCATGTGACCTGTGGCTCCAGTGTTCCGCTACCAATCTCTGCAATCGGCATCCTACTGCTGCTGATGTGTGGGCGTATGTCACTCCTGTGTTGCGTCTGGCTGTTCACTTGCACTGGGACACAGCTATTCCCATGGCGTGGCATGGGGAGGTTCTCAATCTCCGTGTGTAGCTGGGTCTTTGAAGGAGTGTCACCTTGCATCCATACGTGTCCTGGCCATGTAGCACATACCTGACTCCCTATGTAGCATGTGTGTATTGCCAGATTAACATGTGCTCAGTACACATGAGTTGTTGTCGTAGTGCACTCACTCTTCCTTGTCACTTCCAAATTACTGCAGAGCGCAGCCTCTTGCCCGAAGAATTCCAGACTTGGCTGCCATGCAGGAGAATGACAGCATCCGGCTCTACCGCTTCACCCAACTGTTGATTCTGGAGTTGACGGCGAGACTGGCACCACACCTGCAACCGCAGCACAGGTATCCCACGGCACTGACACCCCAGCTGAAGGTAATGGCTGCCCTACATTTTCTTGCCACGGGTACCTTTCAAAATACCATAGCTCATGTTGGTGGCATGTCCCAGAGCACGTTCAGTGGTGTGCTGCATGATTTCTTAGAGGCCATGTTGATTCACCTGGATGACTTCATCAAGTTCCCAACCCCTGAACAGATGACTGAGGTCAAGCGTGGATTCTATGCCCTGGGAGGGATGCCCCATGTCATTGGGTCCATAGATGGGACACATGTAGCTTTGGTACCACCACACGCACGGGAGGTGGCGTACCGCAATCGGAAGCACTACCACTCCATCAATGCCCTTGTGGTGTGTCTGTCCAACATGGTGATTTCACATGTCTGTGCTCGTTTTCCAGGATCAGCACACGATGCCTACATCATGAGGCGTAGCGGGATGCCTGATATGATGATGCAGCTGCGCAACGAACGGGCATGTGTTGTTGGTGGGTACAGTCTGTCTGTCCTGTATTCAGTATAGCCTACCAGCACGACCGCTTCACCACTTCTAACGATGACCATGTGCTTTCCATGTAGGGGACGCTGGCTATCCCAACATGCCTTGGCTGCTCACACCTCTCCGCAACCCCATCACGCCGGCCCAGCTCCGCTACAACACCGCCCATGGCCGGACAAGGCGAGTGATAGAGAGGACGTTTGGCATGCTGAAGAGCCGATTCAGGTGCCTCCACAAGACCGGCGGCGCACTCCCATATGCCCCGGCGAAGGTCTGCAAGATCTTCATGGTCTGCTGCATGCTGCACAACATGGCAGTTGAAAGAGCAGTGCCACTCATCCTGAATCAACATGACGAGGACCATCCACCCGTGGAGGACGAAGGGCTTGGCAATGGGGCTAGTGATGTGGAGGATGTGGAGCCGCAAGAGGACATCCGGACTCGGCTCATACGCGACTTCTTTGCATAGTGGTGAGTACCAGTGTCTGAGTGTGCACGCATTGGTCCCCGTGTGGCATGCGTTGTGATGTGTGTCTCCACCTGCATGTATGGCACGTGAGTCAGAGGTGTGTGTGGGTGTGTCACTGGAGTGATGGTGCCAGTGATGGTTGTACTTCCTCAGTCATAATTGTGACCTAGCATGTTGTCATCCATACATGTGTCGAGTAAATGCACATGCAAGTGGCTGTGCTTTTTGTGGCTGACTTCTTGTGTGTCTCTCTTCCCCAGGTACCTGCGCATGCCGTCTGCTGGTTGCATTGTTGTGGCACTGCTATTCCTCATGGACATGACATCGTGGGCTGACTCAGCGTTACAGGCACGGACACGTTTGGAAGTCTCCATGGGGTAAGGGATGCATCTGGGGTGTATTGGGTGTGGCAGTTGTTCACGATGTGTGCACACTGCCCCTGTCGGTGTTTGGTTCCTCTGCAGCCATGTCGCATCCCCATGGGACACGACATGCAGCTGTGTACACCTGAATAGATGGTCTGCCTGGTTGACAGTCATCAGTGATGGGATAGGGGATTGTGATGATGGCATCAATGTGTGTGACACTGCCCTCGGACACATTCGGTTAGCATTGGCTTGACGTGGTGTGGGACTTCGACATCCGCGGATCTATGGTGTATGGCAGGCTCTCCGTGTGCAGCTGTGGGTATTTAGCTGTTAGCCGACGCTTGTGTGCCAGTTCCATGGCGAACACGCATGTGTGCTGCTGAAGGGGGGTGCCAGTGTTGGACCCACATGTTACTCCACATGATGTGTTCATGTGTACTTCGAGTTGCCTCTGCAATCCCGAATACATGACTAATAAAGGTGTCCCTATGCCTCCAAGGTGCCTCTTCTCAGTCAATGCTGGTGTGTTGCCACGGTGCATCCTGCTTGTCTGGCATGGTATTCCCTGATTGTGGCTATGTGTCAATGTGTCGAGTGGCAAGTAGGGGTGGGCGGAATTGGCGGAAGGCACTTCCGCCAATTCTCGCGAGAATGCAAGCAATTTCCGCGATCACGCGATATTTCCGTGATCGCGGAAATTGGTGCTTCCGGCCTGCCGCTGCCGCCCGCTACAGGTTGCGGGTCCCTCGAGTCAGCTGTCCATCGTAGTGGGGGAAAGGGCGGAAGATGTTGCCCACCGCTGGTGTGTGGGGCGGGGCTTCCATGCAGTTCACATGCCGCCCGTGGGCCAGAGACGCCGCGGGCCAGAGACCGATCAGAGCAGCTGGTGTCAGGAACTACACGGGGATTGCGCGACAGGTAAGGACCGTCACCACAGCTAGTTTTTGACGGTCGATATGGGGAGAACAGCACACCTGCCCAGCCTCGACCTAGCTCCCGAATGTATTGTGCCGATGAATGCGTTACTGAATTTGAGCTTCAACTCGGGCACCTGCTTTATTTATATCTGCAAGTGCTTGGCCAGGCAACAATTTCCGTTCCCTCCCGGAAATTGCGACAATTCGGCATTTCCGCGTTCCGGTCGGAACGCGGAAATGTCGAATTGTCGCAATTTCCGGGAGCGGAACGGAAATTGTCGCCCACCCCTAGTGGCAAGATGCAAGCTGTGTGTGTGGGCTGAGACTGTGTATTGGGCATGATGTCCATGACTGTGTGGGTATTGTGACATGTGCCATCCCCATGCATCCAACGTTGGCCAGGCCCCCATTCTCTGCATCCACCGGACTCAAGCTTGCAGGACATGTTTCTGCCACCTGTCTACACATACCTGGGTGCCCCCCAGGACACTGGACTGGATCCCTGACCTCTGCGCATGACTGTTGCTGTACTCAATGTGTGTGTCAGCACGGTTGTTCGGTAACCCCCTCAGCTGGTTGGGCCCATCACGGGTGTGTATGGTGCTCCATGTCTGTCTTGCCTAATACACTGTGACCCATGTGTCCTGTGCCAGACTCAGGCCCCAGGGTGTGGGTGGTTGAAGACAAAAGATGACTCAGGCATGTTTTGACTTTACAAGACACATGTTAGGTAATAATGCTACCAGCAGGCATCTACTCTTCATAGTGTGATTTATTATTGGGGGGGGTGGGGGGGGGGGGGACAACAAAGTGAGTGTCTTTCCGGGAATTTGGAATCCAAAGTTCAGTAGGGGAGTTGGTGTCCTTGCCATTGGATGTCCTCAGAGTCCATGCCACAGTCTTTGTCAACATTGGTCAGCCAGTGACCAGCAGGGCCATGTGGCAGAGAATGTCTCTTTTTTTTTTTAATTTTTTTATAAATTTATTTTTGAAAGTTTAAGACAAAAGTAAACATACAGCTGTGTTACAAGGAGCGCCAATGCGCACACATCACAATATGGGCGATACAGAGAGGGCCGTAAAGATGTAGCGGAGACATATTCTGTGCGGGGGGGGGGGGCGCGGACAGTAATACAGACCTCATTGTAAAAACATTAGCTAAAGTGCTGAACCCAAGAGATCATTGCAAGGAGTATATACCCCTCCGGGGGAGGGGGGAGGGCACCCACACCACGCCATTCCACAGCGACACATTCACCCATAGAACAGAGAAGAGACCGACGCCACAAGCGCGACCAATGCCAGCAAATCCCAGATCAAATCTCAAGCAAGCATCCTCAGTCGCCGCACCTCTCAGTACGAGCTCATTCAGCATCCTGGCTGCTATCCGAGGCCGTCGCCCCAGCAAGGAGATAACATTGTAATGGGGCCCATATATCAGCGGGCCGCGACCTGGGCGGCATGAGCTCAGAGTATGTGCGGATCTGATCTTGACAGTAAACTAGATCTCTCATCCAGTCCTTAAATTTTGGGGCCCTGCCTCTGCCCCAGCGACACGCCACTCTCCTTTTAGCAAGCAGAAAGGCCAGCGCGATGAATTTACGGTGCGCCGCCTGTATAGGCTCTACATAACCCAGCAGGGCCAGGAGAGGGGAGGGCTGCAATACTGTATCGATCATCTTGGAGAGCGCCTCAAACACCTGGCACCAATAGCGGTGAACTGCATCGCACGCCCACGCCAGGTGAAGAAAGTCCGCACCCGGAGCCCGGCATCTGTCGCAACTATCATTGTCGCGAAGCCGATATCTGTGAAGTCTGGCGGGCGTGAAGTAGAGCCTATGAAGGTATTTATAATGGATAATCCTGAGGCGGCTACTGGAGGATACGCGGTCCGTCTGCATCAGGCAGAATTGCCACTGTTTATCCGTCAACGGGACACTTAACTCCAGGTCCCATCTCTCCCTGGCTGCTAACCTTGGCGCCTGTAAGGAGGAGTGGACCGAGCGGTATATTTTGGAGACAAGCTTAGCTGGAGTGTCATCGCTTAGTATACGATGCAGCGGAGCCAGATGCGGGGGCTCCAGGGGGAAGCAGGGCATGAGGGCCCTCAGCCCCTGCCGCAGGCGCAGGTAGAAGAAGACATCGAGGGGAGTAGGCTGAATGGTGGCATACATGTGCTCCATAGACCGGAACGTGCCGTCGTGGTACAGGTCGCCCCACGTCTTCACGTGAATAGATTGAAGCAATTTTCGGAAACCCGCCTCCTGCAGCAGGGGCATGTTGGGATGATAAACAAGAGGCAGGAGCGGCGTGTATACCATGTCTAGCTCCAGAGCGGTAGCTAGCCTGGTCCACGCAGTCACCGTACTGATCAATGTCGTGGGCGTCCTATCTCTGCCCGTCACCGGAATGTACAGCGCGCCCTCTATGGGAATGGGGTGGGCCAACCAATGTTCAGCCGCTAGTTGGGGCATATATCGGGGCTGCCGCATCCAATAGTAAGCGTAGTGCGCCTGGGCTGCCTGATAGTAGAGCTCAAAGTTGGGAATGCCGAAGCCACCCTGCTCAAAGGGCCTGATCAGGACGTCCCACTGGAGCCGGGGGGACTTACCGCCCCACACTAGTCTGATAAGCTCCGATCGGAGTTGTCGAAAGAAAAAAGCACCAGGATAAAAGGGAATATTCAAGAAAAGGTACAGTAGCTGCGGCAAGATCACCATCTTAATCAGTGAGGACCTGCCAGCCATTGACAGGGGCAGGGTGATCCACCGAGTGACGGAGTCTGTAATGCGGGACATGGCAGTCCCATAGTTAGCCCTCATAAGTTCCTCTCTGTCTTTTTCAATGCGGATGCCCAGATACTTAAAGTCCCCGTCACACCAGGCAAGGGGGAAGTCGGGCACAAATCTGCCCGTGGAGGCAGTCAGGGGAAATATACAAGATTTGCTCCAGTTGATCTGAATGCCGGAAATCACGCCAAACCGAATGAATTCGCGGAGGATCGGGTTGAGATTTTCCTGCGGCTCCCGTACATAGAGGGTGATATCATCGGCATACATTGATACAAGTATCTGCCTCTGGAAGCACCGCAGCGCTTTGTCACGATGGTGTTGCCGCAGTTTGGCCGCTAGGGGCTCCATGGCCAAAGCAAATAATAGAGGCGAGAGGGGGCAGCCCTGCCTGGTGCCCCTGGTAATGGGGAAGTCAGAGGACAGCCTCCCATTCACTAAGACTTTGGCCCTAGGGGCAGTATACAATAATTTAATCCACGAGATGAATACAGCCGGGAAGCCCATGCGCCCCAGAACTTGGAACAGGTAGTCCCACTCAAGGGAGTCGAAGGCTTTCGTGGCATCGAGGAACACGGCGGCCATGGGCAGATCTTCATGCACAGAATTAAGGATCGAAAAGAAAGTGCGCAAGTTATGCGTCGTGGCCCTACCTGGCACAAAACCGGCCTGGTCAGGCAGTATCAGGTTGGGGAGCAATAGATTGATTCGATTGGCGATGAGCTTGGCTAGAATTTTCACATCACAGTTGAGGAGGGAGAGAGGCCTGTAGGAGTCACAGTCGCTAGCCTCCTTCCCTGGTTTAAGGAGCGATGTAATGAGGGCCATGCGCATCGATGGGGGGAGATGCCCCACCTCCAATGCATCCTCGTAGACTTCTCTCAACACTGGGGCCATAAAGTCGATATAGGTTTTGTAAAATTCAATGGGTATCCCGTCGAGTCCGGCGGTTTTACCGGACCTCATCTGCATAATGGCCTCTCTCACCTCGTCTAGCTCAAAAGGGGAGCTCAGAAACTCCCGTTGCGCATCGCTTAGCCACCCCAGGGACACGTCTTCAAGGTAATCAGGCAGCTGGAGCTCTCCAACTCTAGTAGACGCATAAAGCTCACTATAGTGGGCTACAAATGCATTGAGGATATGCGCGGTCTCACCGTATCTGGTGCCACCCACTCCCACGATCTCCATGATCGTGTTAGGCGGCCGAGTTAGCCGTATCGTTGCAGCCAGGGCCGCCCCGGGCCTCTCTCCCTCACCGTAACTCCGGGCAACCCAGTATTTGCCTCGAAAGTTAGCTTCACGGGTGGCCTCCGCGGTATACTCAGAAATTTTGTCCCGGATGTTCGCCAGCACGGCGTCGTCAGGGCTGGTCGCAAGCGTCGTCTCCAGCGCCCGGAGGTCATCCTCCAATGTGCGCAGGCGCGCCTTAATGCTCCTCAGCACCCCCGATCCTTTGGCAATGCAAAGACCCCGAAGGGTCACCTTGAAAGCATCCCATATAGTCTCAACGTCTTGCACAGAGTCTTTATTACGCTCAAAGAAAGCCAAGCACTCCTCCCGCAGCTCTTCTTGAAAAAGGGCATCGAGGAGCATCGTGGGCTGCAGCCGCCAGGCCGCCAGAGGGGGGCCCAGCTCCGCCGCCCGCAGAGTGACTCTCACCGGCGCATGATCGGAGAAGGTACGCGGAAGGTGTCGCGCCTCAATCAGCGCTGCATGAAATTGTGGGGTCAAAAGGACGTAATCGAGCCTGGCCCAGGAGCGCGCCTGCGCCGTGAAGTGAGTACCCTCGCGGGCGCCTGCGTGGAGGTGCCTCCACGCGTCAATCAATCTATGTTCCGCTATGATACCCAGAAGTGTCTCCCGAGACCGTGTGAAGTGATGCGGGGCCGGGTGGGACCTGTCGAGCGCCGGGACAAGCGTGACGTTCATATCGCCCCCAAGTATGAGGTGCTGCGTACCCACACCCACTATATCCGCACCGAGGTCAGCGAAGGAGGCAGGGTCGTCTACATTGGGACCATAGCAGCAGGCCAGCATGACCATTCTGTGGCCCAGTCTCCCCCACATCAGGCAGTATCGGCCGTGGGCATCGCTTTTCACTCCCGCCAGCACAAAGGGGGTCGTCCGTTTAACTAATATAGCAACTCCACGGGAATACGAGGAATAGGACGAAAAGGCAGAGCACTTCGCCCACCGGCTAGCGAAGGTAGGGGCAGCCTGCGCACGGAAATGGGTCTCTTGAAGGAACGCTATGTGTATGGCGTGGCGATCCAAGTAGGAGAGGACGTTTCTTCGTTTTCTAGGATCCCCCAGGCCTCTGACATTCCACGTGAGTACATTCAAATCAGTGTCCCCCATAGCCAGGTCGACCCACAACAGGTAGGAAGTGCAGCGGCCGCAGGGCCTATTTCAGTCATCCTCCATCCGTTGCACGCGCTCTTTACTGTATACCCCTCTTGCCAAACAAACGCTCCACCGTCCACACCTCCAGTCAAGCCGAGGTCAAATGTATCATTCACAAATGGGTAAACTCCACGCCCCCTCAGGGGACTATGCCGCGAAGAATCATCAAAAGTGCGTACCGATGCCCTGAACGGCAGCGTCTCGAACACAGCTGTATTAAACATAACAACAACACCAAAAACCATCCAGAATTTAGAACCCAACCAGGCTGTCTGCTCTAGCAGGTTTCCAGCCCCAGGCTCCAGCATTAGGCCGCGGGGGGGAGAGAGGTATTCAGTCCTCCAGCGTTTTGGCCTCAGAACCCACCCCTCCTCCCCCAACACAGACCCACATCTCAACTGAGACACACCTACCCACAAAATCCCACATCCCATCTTCCCGCCCACCACCCACTGAAGCAGCCCCAACTCGCCAGAAATACCTGCCCTCCCCCCACCCAGCAGAACCCTCAATAAGCTCAACAGGAGCAACTCAGTCAATAGAGTCCAGGGGGTACACCCTACAGGGGACATCCAGAGGGCACACAGATCCACCCCTGCCTGCCCGTAACCCACCAAAGTTATAGAGGGAGGGGGAAGGGTGGTGCCTGGCATACATTACCGATCTCCCTCCAGCACGCAACCAGGCCTCCGCCACTCAGTCAGTAAATAGCCCATCAGGCGGCTCACAGGCGCGGGCAAACTGGAAAGGCACCTAGAAGTGGCACAGTAATGCAGGGGAGGGGTCACAATAACACCCAGGTAGGCAGTCAATGTTCGTTCTCTGGGGCCACCTCTTCTTCATCAGGCCGGGCATGACGCGCCTGTCGTAGAGATTTCAAAAAGTCCTCCACCTGCTGCGGAGTCGTGAAGAAATGTTGCTTCGCTTGATGGGTGACACGGAGCTTCGCCGGGTAAAGCAATGCATAGTCGATTTGTAGGCTTCTTAGCTTTTTCTTAACGTCAACAAATTTGCGGCGCTGTTCCTGTACAACAGGCGTGAAATCCGGGAAGACAGTGAAGTTGACACCCTCACAGGACAATTGTTGATTCGCTCGCGCAGCCCGTAGCGCAGCGTCCCGGTCGCGGTAATTCAGGAGCCGCGCGATGATGGGCCGGGGTGGGGCGCCGGGACGCGGCCGCGGGCCGAGCGACCGGTGAGCCCTCTCCACGATGAACTGTTTGGAGAAGGCGTCCGCGCCGACAGAGGCAATGAGAATCTTCTCCACATACTCCTCCATGCGCCCCGTGTTGGTGGACTCCGGCACACCCACCACGCGGATGTTATTGCGGCGGCTGCGGGCTTCCAACTCCTCATTTTTAGCAGCTATGATGCGCAGGACATTGTCCATTTTATTGAGCTGTGTAGAGTGGGATGCGGTCGCGTCTTCGTTCTCCGAGGTCCGCCGTTCAACCTCAACAAGACGCTCCTCGTGGGCATCGATCTTCTGCGCGTACGCATCCATGCGGGATGTAAGGCGGTCCACCTTATCCACCACTGTGGCGAAGCCTTGCCTCATCTCCCTCATCATTTGCTGCATATCAATCGGCGGCAGGGCCGCGTCCGCGTCCAGCCCCGGGGGGGGCCGTGCGCCTCCATCATCCGGCGCACTCCGTAGCCCCGGCTTCGCAGCTGGGGTAGCAAACGACAGTTTCGCCTGCTTGGCGTCATGCTTGCCCATCGCGTGCTCGTCGTGGGGGACCGGCCCACGCCCCAGCGCGGCCGAGGCCGTCCCCGATGCCAGCAGATCAGGAGCAGGGGGCAGCCAAGAGCGGCGCAGCCCCAGGTAGGTGCCGGCGCGGACGCCCTCCCAGTCCAGCACCGCCGGAGCAGCACAGGGGCAAACGCTGCAATAGACCCCACTACAACAGGGGGAGCCCAGCCAGGCCTCCGATGCGGGCCCTGGCCACCCGCGCACTGGGCGGACGGAAGCCCACGCAGAGGAGCTCTTTCAACTGGGTACCCCAAGTAGCACCATCAAGGGGGGGGGTCCCCGACCCACATCAAGGGGAGGCAGAGGAAGACGGCAAGGATCAGGCCTCAAGGGTCCCCAGCAGCAATGTAGGCCCAGCGTCAGGCCGGCGTCGCATATCTCCCGTCCACCAGCAGCATCGTGGAAGACGCGGCCTAGAGTCACCTCCGGTAGGCCAGAGTGTCCGGCGGCCGCAGCGGGAGGGGCAGGGGGGGGCGCCCAGAACAGCCCCGGCGTCAAGACAGAAGCGTCCAGGCAGAGCAGGGGAGGGGGGGGGGGAGGGGGGCCCCCCACTGCAAGGCAAATCCGTCTGTCGAGTCCCGGAGGGGGGGGGGGGAGCCAGCACACCCCCGCGCCTCACAGGGAATCTCCGCCAGCAACCAGCAATCCCCGGTCCCAACTTGAAGGATCTCCGCTTACCGCCGTAGGGCCCAGGCGATTCTCACAGCCGGGGGGGGGGGGGCTCCAGTGTATCTCCGCATCCCGCCGCCTCCGTACCTCTTGTAATCCGCAAGCTCACCGCAGCATCGGGCGCCTCCGCAGCCAGGGGACAGGCAGGGGCCCACACGCCTCGTGTACAGCACCGGGCTCGCGTGCCTGTAGAGGCCAGCCGCCGCCACCACCTCGTCGCGGTCTCCGTCCCGGCAGAACTGTCAGCGCGGCTCCCAGCGCCGCCGATGGGCTCTCGGTCTTGAAACTGCAGTCGGGGCCGCCAGAGCCCGGCAGCCACAGGTGCACCCGGTTACGGTCCAGAAGGAGACCAGGAAAGCAAGGATAAATGCAGGATTTCACAGCCAGGCAGCAGGAGCCTCACCGAAGCGCGGCCATACTGCGTGCGCGCCCTCTAGCGCCCCCGCAGAGAATGTCTCTTGATGCTGTGATGCTGTTGCTCCAGTGGGCCAGGTGCCAGGCCAGGTGCCCTGGGAGATGGTGATGTAACGCCGACCCTCACGGTCCTTTCCGTGGACGACCCGGCCTCCTGCGGGGAACCTCAGCAGCAGGCCGTGACGACATCTGGGATGCTCCGTCGGATGTTTCCTCCTCCTCCTCCTGATCCCTCCCTGTGGGTGGTGATGTTCTCCGCCTTCTGGCACAGGGAGGGTCGGCCATGTTGTCGGCCATCCGACGGAGTGTAGCGTGAATCCCCTGGAATGCCGTCACTTGCTCAGCCTGTCTGTCCTCCATCCTCCGTTGGTGTACCAGTAGACAGGCATGTAGCTCCGCATGTTGCTGGGCCTGCTGGGCCTTGATCCCCTCGAGGACGGACACAACCTGGGCCATGCCCGTGGTGTCCTGCCGGTATGAGTCCAGGATGTTACGGACATGGGAAAATACCGGATCCCCAGCCAACTGGTCAGGCTCGCGCCTCCGCCGTCCTCCACTCCCACCACCCCTGCCCACTTGCGCCTGGCCTGCCCTTGTGGGCACATCGGGTCTCCGGGACCCCTGAGGGGTGGCATTGGCGTTGTCGCCTGCCTCCTCCTGGGTGCCCGGGACACCGTGTCCCTCCTGGCGAGCCTGTCTGCATTGTGGTGTTGGGGCAGGGATCCTGGGTGTCTCCTGGGATGTGGCAGGAGTGGGGGTGGTGGTTGGCACAGTTGTACCTGACGCAGGTGCTGCAGGTGCTTGGACACCAGAGGGGCCAGGTCGGTCGGGGTCGTCCACAGAGTGGTGAGAGTGGTCGCTGCCGGTGGGATAGGGCTCCTGCAGATCCGGGTCCTGTGAGTCTTCCCCCCCAGTGTTGGGGGGTGCACCACGACGTTGACCTGTGTGTGAGAGAGACAATGTTAATTTTGGTCCATGCAACATCCATGTTTCATCATTTTCAAAGTTGGCACATTTCCTCTTGGAATTAGGATCTGTCTTGCATTCCACTCACAGTGCACTTGTGCATGGGTGTGTCCCTTGGGCACCACTTTGGCCCCTTTAACTATGTGTGGCACAGTCTTACTTGCTGCGTCAAGTGTGACTGCAGTCAGCAGTGGAGTGGGCAGGTGTTGCGAGCCATGGATTGGCGCCTTCCGTGTAGCACTGTACATGTGCACATGGAGTTGTTCCACACACTTATATGATGCAGGTAGCTGTCATTGTGCTCGTGCACAGGTTGTGACATGGCCCTGTGTTTTGCCATGGAGAAGAGGGGGGGTTCTGGCACGGGCCACCCTTGGCTACATGCACGCAGTCTACCTGCTGATGAGCAGACATTCCCACACACCACACGGCTGATTTGCTCTCCCTGTGTCTCCCTCCCTCTCTGTCCCCCTCTCCCTCCCTCTCTGTCCCCCTCTCCCTCCCTCTGTGTGTCAGCCTCCTCCCTCTGTCCGTCTCCCTGTGTCTCCCTCCCTCTCTGTCCCCCTCTCCCTCCCTCTCTGTCCCCCTCTCCCTCCCTCTGTGTGTCACCCTCTGTCACCTCAGCCCAGCTTCCTGGGCACACACTGTTAGCAGATCTTTGAGTGGCCCTTGGCTTGTTGATGTGAGTTTGTTTCTGATCTCCAGGCACCCATTGGGTGTGATGTGTGTCTCTGCGCTGCTGCTGTGGTGGTGTGTGCTGCCACTCTTTCACAATGTTGGCTGTTCATTAGCTGCTGTCATGTGCAAAACAGTGCCTTCACCCCCATGTGTTGATGCAAGGCGTCCGCCATTTGCTGGCAAGTCATTCCTGTGTTGGGACACACTGTTTGTCTGGCTGTGACCTAGGCCATATGGGCAGAGTGTATTGTTGTCTGCTTCGGAGTCGCACTATGTGATTTTTGGGGCCCAGCCTCCCGCCATCCGGGTTACCGTGTCATGTGTTGTTGTCTTCTGTGGCCTGTGACTTGACATTGTCCAGCTGGGTGCATGGGGCATGGTGGCAGCAGTGGTATGTGCGTGCTCATGGAGTGTGGTTGAGTCATGCGATGGCTTGTGGTGGTTGCGTGCCTGTTAGTGATTTTGGTTGTGGATGCCGTTCCCCCCATGTGAGGTGCGTTGTTTGTGTACTCACCCGGGTCTCGGAGTCCTTCTAATCCTTCGACTGCCTCCACCGGCAGTATGGCCATCACCCTCTCCTCCCAGGGATGGTACTGTACGGGTCTGCGGGAGGGCCCTCCTCCGGTGGCGTTGGCCTGGTCGTGTTCCTCCTGCCTCTTGGCTCTGACCCTCCTCCGCAGATCGTACCACCTGTTCTGGCATTCCTGCCTGGTCCTTCTGGTGTCCGCAACAGCATTCACAGCATCGACGATGGTCTGCCACATGGCTGTTTTTGCTGCCAGGCTGGTGTTTCTGACCAATGTTCCAAAGATCTGTGGCTCGACTCTGAGGATTTGATCAACAAGGACCTCCAACTCTCGGTTACTGAACTTTGGATTCTTGGTAGTGGGCATGGTGAGGGGTGTGGGTGGGGATGGTGGGGGGGGGTGTGTGGATGTTGGGGGGGGTGTGTGGATGGTTGTGGGTGTGTGTGTGTGAATGTGATGAGGGGGTGTTTGTGAGGGTGGCTGTGTGAAGGTGTGCAAGTGTAAGGTGTGGTGTAGCTTGTAGTATGGTTCTGTGGTGTCTGGCAGCAGTGAGTCTGTTGCAAAGGCTCATGGTTTGTGTGTGTGGGTCCTTTTTATTGGTCCATGGGTGGGTGTGGCAGTGTTTGAAGTTTGGGTGGGTGTGTTATAAGTAGTGGTGGTGTTTTGGGCCTCTGTTTGTCTTTGGCAGTTGCAGGTCAGTGAAGGTGTATTTGTAGTGTTTGTTGGCCATGTTTAGTGGCTTTGTGCCATTCGAATGGTGTATTCTTGTGTTGTTTTGTTTTGTCCTGGTTGTGTACGTGCGTTTTGAGCGTGTGTACGGTGTGTACATGGGCCATTTGGTTGTACGGTGCTGTCCTTGTGTGTGGGTTGGTACGACTCGTACATGCGGTTGTGATGTTGGGGCCTGGGGTGCGCTCCATACTTAGGAGGTTGTGTTGGGGGTAGGACCGGAACGTACTGGGGTGTACATAGACGGTGGTACGACACGTACTGGGGTGGGGGTACGACTGGAACGTACTGGGGTGTACATAGACGGTGGTGCGACACGTACAGGGGTGGGGGTAGGACTCGAACGTACTGGGGTGTAGGTACACGGGGGGTATGACACGTACAGGGGTGGGGGTACGACTGGAACGTACTGGGTACACGGTGGTGCGACACGTACAGGGGTGGGGGTAGGACTCGAACGTACTGGGGTGTACATAGACGGTGGTACGACACGTACAGGGGTGGGGGTAGGACTCGAACGTACTGGGGTGTACTTACACGGTGGTACGACACGTACAGGGGTGGGGGTAGGACTCGAACGTACTGGGGTGTACTTAGACGGTGGTACGACACGTACAGGGGTGGGGGTAGGACTCGAACGTACTGGGGTGTACATAGACGGTGGTACGACACGTACTGGGGTGGGGGTACGACTCGAACGTACAGGGGTGGGGGTACGACTCGAACGTACTGGGGTGTAGGTACACGGTGGTACGACACGTACTGGGGTGGGGGTACGACTCGAACATACTGGGGTGTACATAGACGGTGGTACGACACGTACTGGGGTGGGGGTACGACTCGAACGTACTGGGGTGTACATAGATGGTGGTGCGACACGTACAGGGGTGGGGGTAGGACTCGAACGTACTGGGGTGTAGGTACACGGGGGGTATGACACGTACAGGGGTGGGGGTACGACTGGAACGTACTGGGTACACGGTGGTGCGACACGTACAGGGATGGGGGTAGGACTCGAACGTACTGGGGTGTGGGTACACGATGGTGCGACACGTACAGGGGTGGGGGTAGGAATCGAACGTACTGGGGTGTACATAGACGGTGGTACGACACGTACTGGGGTGGGGGTACGACTCGAACGTACAGGGGTGGGGGTAGGACTCGAACGTACTGGGGTGTAGGTACACGGGGGTATGACACGTACAGGGGTGGGGGTACGACTGGAACGTACTGGGTACACGGTGGTGCGACACGTACAGGGGTGGGGGTGCGACTGGAACGTACTGGGGTGTGGGTACACGATGGTGCGACACGTACAGGGGTGGGGGTATGACTCGAACGTACAGGGGTGGGGGTACGACTCGAACGTACTGGGGTGTAGGTACACGGTGGTACGACACGTACTGGGGTGGGGGTACGACTCGAACGTACTGGGGTGTACATAGACGGTGGTACGACACGTACTGGGGTGGGGGTACGAATCGAACGTACTGGGGTGTACATAGACGGTGGTGCGACACGTACAGGGGTGGGGGTAGGACTCGAACATACTGGGGTGTACATAGACGGTGGTACGACACGTACTGGGGTGGGGGTACAACTCGAACGTACAGGGGTGGGGGTAGGACTCGAACGTACTGGGGTGTAGGTACACGGGGGTATGACACGTACAGGGGTGGGGGTATGACTGGAACGTACTGGGTACACGGTGGTGCGACACGTACAGGGGTGGGGGTACGACTGGAACGTACTGGGTACACGGTGGTGCGACACGTACAGGGGTGGGGGTAGGACTCGAACGTACTGGGGTGTACATAGACGGTGGTACGACACGTACTGGGGTGGGGGTACGACTCGAACGTACAGGGGTGGGGGTAGGACTCGAACATACTGGGGTGTAGGTACACGGGGGTATGACACGTACAGGGGTGGGGGTACGACTGGAACGTACTGGGTACACGGTGGTGCGACACGTACAGGGGTGGGGGTGCGACTGGAACGTACTGGGGTGTGGGTACACGATGGTGCGACACGTACAGGGGTGGGGGTAGGACTCGAACGTACTGGGGTGTACATAGATGGTGGTACGACACGTACTGGGGTGGGGGTACGACTCGAACGTACAGGGGTGGGGGTAGGACTCGAACGTACTGGGGTGTAGGTACACGGGGTATGACACGTACAGGGGTGGGGGTACGACTGGAACGTACTGGGGTGTGGGTACACGGTGGTGCGACACGTACAGGGGTGGGGGTAGGACTCGAACGTACTGGGGTGTACCTAGACGGGTGGGGGTGTACATACACGGGGGGTACGTGTCGGACGTACGGGGGCTGGGGGGAGTGTTGGGCGCGTATGCGGGCACATGTCTCCATGGTTGCTATAGGAGTTCGGTGCGGACGGTGTTTTTTCCATACGATTGTAACCTCGGACGCACGGGATGGATCGTGATTCCTCGGTCGGACTTGACTTTTCACGTTTATAAGGTAAATCGTCCGAGGACGTGTCGGACACATTTTCCGACCCGAGGACGTGTGGGGAATGATTCCCAATGCGGTTCGTATGGACTTTTTACCATGCGAATCGTGATTGCCAGTTCGTACGGCACTTGTACGATTCGTACGGTAAAAAGACCGGATACGAGTCGCACGGGGTAATTTTTTACCGGATCGTAATCGGCACCAGAATGTCAAAAATATCGTTTTTAAAAATATAGGGTATTTTTTATTTAAAAGAAAATATGTAAAATAAACCAAATAATACTTATAAATAAAATAAACATAATCAAATATATTTTATAATGTTTAAAATTAATAATTAATATATATAATTTAATAAAACATTAATTAAACATATACATATAATATATAATATATATACTTACTTAATCAGTTTTAATAATTGTTTTAATAACTTATAAATTATTAAAAATTATTATAAATTACAAATACATCATACACATAAAACAATAACATGAATAAAAATTAAATAATTATATATAACACATTTAAAAAATTACATTTAATTTGAATATTGTTAAAGAACAAGTTACTTACCTTCGGTAACGATGTATCTGTAAGAAACATTAGTTAGTTAGATTCCTCACCTTAGAATATCCCCAGGCGTCAGACTGGATCCGGAAGATTTTTTCGTCAGCAATACCCCTTGCGCGTCGCTAGGCGTCGTCTGCGGCTCCGCGTCCGTCGTCGGCGTCGTGCGCCGGGATGACGTCGTCGGAGTACTTAGACGCCGCCCTCGCGCGCTGACGTCAGTTCTTGTACATAGCCTTCCGCGCCAGGAACGCAGAGCCATGCAAAGACCGACACTGGTGCCAAAAATAAAATCTAGGGGCCTGAAAGGACAACCTTAACCCTAGATGTCAGTTCGCAGAACGGGGAGGATGGGAGGGTCGGTGAGGAATCTAACTAACTAATGTTTCTTACAGATACATCGTTACCGAAGGTAAGTAACTTGTTCATCTGAAAGAAACACGTTAGTTAGATTCCTCACCTTAGAATAGATACCCAAGCAATACCATCCCCGGTGGTGGGTCTGCGAACCAAGATCACACCAGAAAGTCCTGGAGGACAGAACGGCCAAAGAAGCCATCCCTCCGGACTTGGCTGTCAAGGCAATAATGCCTGGCAAACGTGTGTAGCGAAGCCCACGTCGCCGCCTGACAGATGTCCTGCAAAGGGACTCCCCGTCCCAAGGCAGTAGTAGCCGCCGTGGCCCGAGTAGAATGGGCGCGCAGCCCAACAGGAGGGTCCTTTTTAGCCAAGGAATAGCAAATTTTTATACACAAAACGACCCACCGAGAGATGGTTCGTTTGTGCACAGCTTTCCCCTTCTTAGCGCCCACGTACCCAACAAAAAGCTGGTCGTCCACCCGGAACTGTTTTGTGCGGTCCAGATAAAAGGAGAGCGCACGTTTTGGGTCCAGACGGTGGAGCCTCTCTTCCTCTTTGGAAGGATGCGGAGGCGGAAAGAAGGTGGGCAAGGTGACAGACTGCCCAAGGTGAAATGGAGTCACCACTTTAGGAAGAAAGGAGGGACGAGGCCGAAGGACAACCTTGTCCGGATGAACAGATAGAAAAGGAGGCTTTGAAGATAAAGCCTGGAGCTCACTCACCCGTCTAGCCGAGGTGATGGCTACCAGAAAAGCAGTCTTTAGAGTTAGAAGACGAAGAGGGCAATTGTGAAGAGGCTCGAAGGGAGCGCACATCAGGAATGTCAATACCAGATTCAAGTCCCACTGAGGCATTACAAAAGGGACAGGAGGGAACGTGTGTGTAATGCCTTTGAGAAAGCGTGTAACCACAGGGGACTTGAAAAGAGAAGGCTGATCAGGAAGCCGCAAGAAGGCGGAGATGGCAGCAAGATAACCTTTCAGGGTGCCCAGGGCAGAGCCCTGCTGGGCCAGGGAAAGAAGAAAGAGGAGAACCTCAGAAAGAGGGGCGGAAAGGGGATCCACAGCCTTTGCTGTGCACCATGCCACAAATTTGTTCCACCGGCAGGCGTATACCGACTTTGTGGAGGGACGCCTGGCTGCCAGAATGATATCACAGACTTCAGGAGGCAAGTCAAATGGCATCAACTGCCGCCGCTCAATCTCCACGCATGGAGGTGGAGGCTGGACAGGTTCGGGTGGAGGACCGTCCCCTGCTGCTGCGACAGAAGATCCTCCCGAAGGGGCAGACGTATCGGGGGATCGGTCAACAGACTGAGTAGCTCGGGATACCAGTATCTTCGTGCCCAATCCGGAGCCACCAAGATGACTTGGGCTCGGTCGTGCCTGATCTTCTTCAGCACTCTGGGCAGAAGTGGTATAGGCGGAAAGGCGTACAACAGACCGCAACTCCACTCGTGACGAAAAGCGTCGCCGAGCGAGCGCCGCCTTGGAAATTCCAACGCGCAGAACTGCTGACATTGCGCGTTCTCTTCGGTGGCGAATAGATCTAACCAAGGCTCTCCCCACTGCTGAAAGAGACCTTGCGCCACTTCGGAGTTCAGACGCCATTCGTGATCCATCATGCACCGGCGGCTGAGTTCGTCTGCTCTGGCGTTCAGAGAGCCCGCCAGATGTTGAACCACTAGGGTGACGCCCTGGTGTTCCAGCCACGTCCAGAGGCGCAAAGCCTCCTGACAAAGGGTCCACGACCCCACCCCGCCCTGTTAGTTGCAATACCACATGGCGGTGGTGTTGTCCGTGAACACCTGCACGACACTTCCCCTGACAGAGGGAAGGAAGGCTTTCAGTGCAAGCCGGATCGCTCTCAACTCCAACAGGTTGATGTGGAGACGAGACTCCGCCGGAGACCAGAGGCCTCTGATCTCCGCCTCCCCCATATGGCCACCCCAACCCAGGAGGGACGCATCCGTCACTACGACATGCTCCGGTTGGGGAAGGGAGAGGCTCTTGCCCTTGACCCACTCACGGTCCGTGAGCCACCACTGCAACTGCTGTGCAGTGCCCTCCGAGATCAAGACATGGTCGGACAGGTTGCCGTGATGCTGGGCCCACTGAAACTTCAGGTCCCACTGCAGAGCCCGCATGCGCCGCCTGGCGTGATGCACTAGTAGGATGCAGGAGGCCATCAGCCCCAGAAGCCGCAACACTAGCCTGACCGAAACCCGGGATAGAGGCCGAAAGATGGGAATCAGGGCCTGTATATCCCGGACCCGCTGTTCCGGTGGATAGACCCGGAACTGCGCCGAATCGAGAACCGCTCCGATGAAGAGGAGCTTCTGAGAGGGACTCAGGTGTGACTTTGGCACGTTGATGGAAAACCCCAGCAAATGCAGGAGATCCGCCGTAGTCTGGAGGTGGGAGACGACTGCCTGGGGCGAGCCCGCCTTCAACAACCAGTCGTCGAGATAGGGGAAGACTGAAACCCCTGATCTGCGCAGATGAGCTGCGACCACCGCCAACACTTTCGTGAACACCCGAGGGGCACTGGTGAGGCCGAAGGGGAGCACGGTAAACTGAAAGTGCTCTTGGCCCACCGTGAACCGCAGGTAACGCTGGTGGGCCGGCAGGACGGGGATATGAAAATATGCGTCCTGCAAGTCCAACGCTACCATCCAGTCTCCAGGGTCTAGGGCAGCTAAAACCTGAGCCAACGTTAGCATCTTGAACCTGTCCTTTCGGAGGAAGGCATTGACGTTCCGGAGGTCCAAGATAGGGCGTAGGCCCCCTTTGCCCTTCTTGGGAACCAGAAAGTAGTGGGAATAACAACCACGACCTACTTCTGGGCTCGGAACGCGCTCGACGGCCCCCTTGGCCAAGAGAGCCGAAACTTCCTCGCGGAGAAGATTCAAATGATCCCCCGAGATACGGTGGCGCTGCGGTGGCATGGCTGGAGGGGTCGTCTCGAAGGGGAGGGAGTAGCCCCTTCGGATGATTTGCAGCACCCACCTGTCCGATGTTATGGACCGCCAGTGGAGCAGGTGATGGCGAACTCTGCCGCCCACTGGCGTGGTATGGGCCTGAAAGCTCAGACTAGGAGGGCTTTGAGGCGGATGCTGCCGGGGTGGAAGTGGGCTGACCACGTCGGCCTCCATTTCCGCCACGGCGGAAGCCACGTCCGCGACCGCGCGCAGGTTGGTTCTGCGGCTGGTGGCTTTGCGGACGTGAGGAGGCGCCCCTTCCTTGGCCACGAAAGGGGCGAAAAGCGGAGGTGTGCGCCCGCGGAGCCGAGAGGCCCAAGGACTTGGCCGTAGCCCGGGAGTCCTTAAAGCGGTTCAGCGCACTGTCCGCCTTCTCACCAAACAGGCGAGTGCCATCAAAGGGCATGTCCATGAGGGTGGTCTGGACATCCCCGGAAAATGACGTGGACCGCATCCAGGCGTGGCGGCGGAGCGCCACCGTGGTGGAAATCGCCCGACCCAGCGAGTCCGTGGTGTCAAGCCCACATCGTATGGCGTGCCGTGCTGCATCCCTCCCATCGGCCAAAGCCTGGGTAAGACGCGTCCGGACCTCCTCCGGGCACAGGGGCAGCACGTCCTCCACCGTATCCCACAGGGAATGAGAATAACGGTCCAAGAGACAGGCGGTATTTAAGGACCGCAGGCCCAAACTAAGGGACGAGAACAGTTTCTTGCCAAACTGCTCGAGTCTCTTGGAATCCCGGTCCGGCGGAGCGGTCGGGAAGGAGGATTGGGAGGTAGAGGCCTGGATAACCAGACTCTCGGGGGTGGGGTGTTGGGACAGGAAACTGGGGTCGCCCGGAGCAGGGCGGTGGCGCCTGGCAACGTTCCTATCCACAGGAGGAACTGTGGAGGGCTTGGACCAGGTGCCCTGCAGAACGTCAGTGAGGGCCTCGTTGAACGGCAGCAGAGGCTCAGTGGAGCTTGCTGAGGTTTGAAGCACCTCAGTGAGGATGTTAGTCCTCACGGCAGGCAACTCGAGCCCAAGGGCCTCGGCCGCCTTGCGCAGCACCACAGAAAATGCTGCACCCTCCTCCGAAGCCACGGTCGGAGGAGAAGTGAATCCAGTGTCTGGCGAGGTGTCCAGCCCACTGGCCTCCCCCAGTTCATCTGCCCAGTCCTGAGAAAGCTGTGACTGAACAGCCAGAGGGTCCTCGAACCCCTCCCAGTCGCCCCCTTCTTCCGATTCCTGATAAACAGGAGGAATGATCGGAACCGGACTGTAGAGATGGTAGGACTCAAGCGGCGTCGGATGCGGCGTCGGTCGACGCCGCGCCGGCGCCGGGTCCGGATGAGGGCTAAACTGGGGTGTCGGCGTCAAAGGCGTCGGCGGCGCCGGTGACGGCGTCGGTGGTTCAGGCGTCGGCGCCGGTGGAGGAGTGACTAGGTCAACCGGCGTCGACTGGGGCCCAGGCATGGGCCCCGCGGGAACCTGCGGCGTCGAGACCGGAGTCGTCGACGGCGCCGGGGCCGGAGCCGCCGGCACGCGAGGTCGCCCAGTCGAGTCCGCGGGGCCCGAAGGCGCGCCAGCGGGCGTCGACGGCGGGGCCAGGCTCCTCATGGCCGAGAGGAAGGCACTGATCTCCGCCGGCGCCGCGTCAGTCCCAGGGACCGGAAGGTATGGGGGCGGACGCGGCACCTGCGGCTCCGCCGGAGCCGCGGGGGTGGAACCACCCTGACCCTCGGCCGAGTCGCGCGACCGGCGAGGGGAGTCCGAAGAGCGGTGTCGCCTCTTGGACTTCTTTGAGCGTTTGGACTTACCCGACGACTTGGAGCCGGACGATCGATGGCGTCGGCTAGGGCTCCGCGAGCGATCCTTGGACCTCCTCCTGGACCGGGATCGCGCACGACGCGGAGCCGAGTGGCGAAGCTCGAGAAGCTTGCGGGACCGCTCCCGCCTAGCCTTCGAAGTCAGGGCCTGACAGTCGTTGCACGACTCCGCGTCGTGGTCGGGGCCTAAGCAGTAGAGGCACCGGCGGTGGTGATCGGTCACCGACATCAGTCGATGACAATCCTCGCAAGCCTTGAACCCAGGCATCCTACCGGCACCAGATGTCGACAGACAAGGATCAAAAATGATCAAAAAAGATTTAGTCAAAAAAGACTAAAAGGGGTAGCTCTCCCGGATCTGCGCTTACTGGCGCAGAAAAAAGAAGAACTGACGTCAGCGCGCGAGGGCGGCGTCTAAGTACTCCGACGACGTCATCCCGGCGCACGACGACGGACGCGGAGCCGCAGACGACGCCTAGCGACGCGCAAGGGGTATTGCTGACGAAAAAATCTTCCGGATCCAGTCTGACGCCTGGGGATATTCTAAGGTGAGGAATCTAACTAACGTGTTTCTTTCAGATATTAATTATATATTACATTAGCTAAAATAATAAAAAAATATTAAATAGCACAGACAATAAAACTACTACTCCAGCTCCAAAAAAAACAACAGTAAGGAAAATGTTGGATAGCGTAGGGGGAAAAATTACTATTCCAACTCCAGAGAGTGCAACAGTTGAGAAAGTGTTGGATAGCGTAGGGGTAAAAATTACTATTCCCACTCCAGAGAGTGCAACATTAGGGAAAGTGTTGGATAGCGTAGGGGTAAAAATTACTATTCCAACTCCAGAGAGTGCAACAGTAGGGAAAGTGTTGGATAGCGTAGGGGTAAAAATTACTATTCCCACTCGTGAGAGTGCAACAGTAGGGAAAGTGTTGGATAGCGTAGGGGTAAAAATTACAATTCCCACTCCAGACAGTGCAACAATAGGGAAAGTGTTGGATAGCGTAGGGGTAAAAATTACTATTCCAACTCCAGAGAGTGCAACAGTAGAGAAAGTGTTGGATAGCGTAGGGGTAAAAATTACTATTCCCACTCCAGAGAGTGCAACATTAGGGAAAGTGTTGGATAGCGTAGGGGTAAAAATTACTATTCCAACTCCAGAGAGTGCAACAGTAGGGGAAGTGTTGGATAGCGTAGGGGTAAAAATTTCTATTCCCACTCCAGAGAGTGCAACAGTAGGGAAAGTGTTGGATAGCTTAGGGGTAAAAATTACTATTCCAACTCCAGAGAGTGGGACAGTAGGGAAAGTGTTGGATAGCGAAGGGGTAAAAATTACTATTCCCACTCCAGAGAGTGCAACAGTAGAGAAAGTGTTGGATAGCGTAGGGGTAAAAATTACTATTCCAACTCCACAGAGTGCAACAGTAGGGAAAGTGTTGGATAGCGTAAGGGTCAAAATTACTATTCCAACTCCAGAGAGTGCAACAGTACAGAAAGTGCTGGATAGCGTACGGATAAAAATTACTATTCCAACTCCAGAGAGTGCAACAGTAGGGAAAGTGCTGGATAGCGTAGAAGTTAAAAATAACATACTTATAAATAAAATAATTATTTAAAATAATAAGAGATTTAATTATTAAATAACTCAAAATTATTTACAAATACCAATAAATAATTATTACAAACATAACTACCAATTAATAATTAATTAACAATAAATTAATAATAAATACCAATAAAAAATAATTAATACATATTAATTACCAAAAATTAAATATTAAACAATAAAATATTTTTCATAACCAAAAACATATGAATTAAAAAGTAATTACCAATTAAAAAATATTGAACAATTAACAAAAAGCATACCACAAAATAATAATGACACATTAATTACCAATTAATAATTAATTATTCATATATTAATTAGAAATATCAATACATAATATTTAATCATATTTAATTCGCAATTAATAATTGATCAACAACAAATTATTTTTCATAACCAAAATTTTATAATTTTAAATATTTACCAATTAATAATTAATGTCCAATTAATTAATTATCAACACACAACAACAAATTTAATAATTACTTAATAAGATTTCAATTACTTCCAAGACTATTCCCCTATAAACGCACAACACACTCCAATAATAAAATAATACACTTAACATAATTATCAATTAATCAATTAATAAAAACTAATTACCAATTAAGAAAAATTTATTACCAATTAATACTTAATTAACAATAATATAATTATCAATACCAATAAATGAAAATAAATTATTACTTAATTACAATTAAATTACTTCCCACCCTATTCCCCTATAAACCCACAACCCGCTACAGAACTTAAACGCAAAAATTTATTAAAATTAATTTATAATTCCTAAAAATGTATAATTTTTTTCATATAATTAAATTACTTCCCACCCTATTCCCCTATAAACCCACAACCCGCTACAGTACCAAAACACAAAATTGACTTAAAAAAACATTATTAACATATAAAAATTGTATACATATATTTTAAAACCAGTAAAACACTTAACAAAAAACATATAACACAAGCATATTAAATACATAATAAAATACATAACAATAATATAAATATCGATATTAGTAACATCAACATTAGTAACATCGATATATTTGATATCGATATTACTAACTTCGATATTACTAACATCGATATAAAAATACTTACCTTAGGGTCGATATTCTGTCCATAGATATTATTGACATCGATATTCTATCCCTTCGATATTTAAAACTCGATATTAGTGTAGGTCGAAATTTTATTTTCGATATTTAGACTGCTTACCCCACCAGGGATATGCACTGATGTTCCAGCCATGTACAGAGGCGGAGGACCTCTTCACAAAGGGTCCACGACCCCACCCCACCTTGTTTGTTGCAGTTCCACATGGCGGTGGTGTTGTCTGTGAACACCTGCACCACTCTTCCCCGGACAAAGGGAAGGAATGCCTCGAGTGCAAGGCGGATCGCCCAGAGCTCCAGAAGGTTGATGTGGAGCCCGGACTCCGCCGGAGACCAGAGGCCTCTGATCTCCACCTCTCCCATGTGGCCGCCCATCCCAGAAGGGATGTGTCTGTCACCACTGTGTGCTCTGGTTGGGGAAGGTAGAGGGATCTGCCGTTGTCCCAATCCTGGTTCGTGAGCCACTACTGCAATTGTCGTGCAGTGCCGTCCAAGATCTGGATGCAATCGGACAGATTCCACTGATGCTGTGCCCACTGGAACTTCAGGTCCCACTGCAGAGCCCGCATATACCACCTGGCATGATCGACTAGCAGGAGGCCATCCTGACCGAAACCCAGGAGAGAGACTGAAATATCGGAATCATAGCCCGAATATCCCAGACTCACTGTTCGGCAGGATAAACCTGAAACCGCGTTGTGTCCAGAACCGCTTCGATGAAGAGGAGCTTCTGAGAGTTGATCAGGTGTGACTTCGGCACATTGATGGAGAACCCCAGCGAACGCAGGAGGTCGGCCGTAGTCTGGAGGTGGGAGTTGACAGTCTGGGCCAAGCCCGCCTTCAACCGCCAGTCGTCATGATAGGGGAAGACTGGAACCCCTGATCTGCGCAGATGAGCTGCAACCACCATCATCACTTTCGTTTATACCCGAGAGGCGCTGGTGGGGCCAAAAGGGAGCACGGTAAACTGAAAGTGCTTGTGGCCTATAGTGGACCGCAGGTAACGCCGGTTAGCCGGCAGGACGGGGATGTGAAAATAAGCGTCCTGCAAGTCCAACGCTACCAACCAGGGTCGAGGGCAGACAAGACCTGAGCGAGCGTCAACATCTTGAACGTCAACCGCTTCCTCCTTCCGGAGGAAGCAGTTGACGTTCCTGAGATCCGAGATAGGACGCAGGCCCTTCTCCTTCTTGGGTACCAGAAAGTAGTGGGAGTAACAACCACGACCTACTTCTGGGGCAGTAACACGCTCAATGGTTCTCTTGGCCAAGAGAGCCGTGACAACCTGTTGAAGGGGTAGCCTCGAAGGGGAGGGAGTAGCCCCTTCGGACTATCTGCAAAACCCACCTGTCCGACGTGATGGTGCACCAGTGGGGGAGGTGATGGCGAATCCTTCCCCCCACTGGCATTTGATGGGTGTGAGAAGTTGGCCTGGTATATGCTGTTCACTAATTAAAGTGACCACCTTGTACCATGCCAAGCAACCCTTATGGTTTGGTTGTAAATCAACCTTTTCGGACTATCTGCCTTAGTGGTAGCCTAGGCTAAGCAGTCTTTGAGGCTAAACTCGTTAAAGCGTGTTAAGCAAGCTGTTTTACCATATGTAACACCCCTTTATACCAATGAAAGGACACCACACAGATATATATTCAAAATATATATGTATTTATTACTCAAAGTATCCCCTAGATTCTTTATGAGCACAGGAGCACAAATCGTTAAACAAGAAAGTATTACAATATACAGAAGTTGCACTTTATATGGATGGGTCCTGGTGGCCACTCAAACCATATACTAAAATAGTGGTATAAGTACCACGAACAGGAAAGGGAAAAGGCCTAGGGCCTCTAGAATCGCTGGGCCTACAAGGAGCTAACTTCAGTTAGTGACCAGGAGGTCCACGGGTCGCGTGTGCAGTGAGGAAAGTTACACGCGGGCTCCCATAGGTTTTCAATGGGTGCGTAAAAGTTCAAAAGTAACTGCTAGAAGGGTCTTCTGGATGGACTACGAACTTAAGACTTAAAACACAGACACTAGAGATGTTTCTCTACACTTGGGCACCGGAGTGCCAGCTTTACCTCACCCACAGGAAGCGGGTGCATAGGTCTCGAAGTGCGTTGGGTTTCGTCTATCTGTTCAATGGGGCCTGATGACAAAGATGCTGCAGGCGGCCCGTCCAGAAGAGATGCGGTGGATCCAAGAGTGGATCGGAGTTGTAGAAGACCTGAAAGCAGAGGGGACAGTGTTCACAGTCACTAGCCAGTGACCGGCGTGGCACCAGGTAGGTACCAGGCGATGTCGGGTGCAAACAGGTGAAGAGGTGTAGCTTGTCTCCGCAGCCACGTGGTCCCTGAAGGTCGACGACGTCCAGGAGTTGGTTCACGAGCTGTCCCACGCAGGCTCTCGCTGTCGGCGGTGTTGGCGACTCAAAGGAAGCAAACAAGCCTTGGCAAAAGCAGGAGTCGTAGGAAATGAAGAAAGCTGTTTACTCGGACCAGCAAGGTCAGAGGGGCTGCTCCTTTGGAGGGGAGCAGGGGCCAGTCTGGAGCAACCAGACCAGTGTCGTAGTTTTCAAAGTTCGTCGCCAAAATGGCCACTAGCCAACGGACCATGGACCGGGCAGGCGCGTCGAGATGCAAAGTGCAGAGGGGCCCCACGCAGATCATGGAGATGCTGGGGGGCTCACCTTTGGTGCAGATGCTGCTCGGGTGTTGGGCTTCTCAGGACCCAAAGCAAAACTTGGAGGAAGCCTCTGTTGTTGCGCTTGCAGCTCGTCGAGTGTCTTTTCAAGATGGCTGGCTCCACGTGTCTCAGTGCCTCCACGGGTTCCTTCTTTTCAGGGACTGTGGATCGGGCGGTGAGAGGTCTGGAGGTCCAGGTCTTGTCGGTCTCTGGGCTCGGGCTCCGGCAGGAGGCGGCGGCAAAGCAGACGTCGAGTTGCTGGATGGTGCTTGCGTTAGCAAGATGGTCACTCCCTGACCATAGGGGAGATTTCCTTCTGTCCTCTGTGCAGCAGAGCGTCGAAGTTCCCGTCTTCTTCTTTGTAGTAAGTTGATTCCAGGATGTCTGAAGTCTTAGGACACAGCTCCTACCTTTAAGCGGATTCTAGCGGCCGGACTACCTGCTAGGTCCCTCCCTAAGGGTGGGACCAGGAAGGGGGGTGGTTACACCCCCAATCCTTTGTCCAGCTCGCCCCAGGTCCGGGGCTGGTGTGCCCCAGGACCGGTTTGAACTGGCATATGCACCGAGGCTCCTTGTGAGCCTCAGGCATGTCTGATTCCATTCAAGCCCTACCTGACCAATACACAAAATCCTGTCTGGGGTGGTGCACGCACCTCCCCTGGCAGGAAACCCTTTGTCCACGTCTCCCAAGCTGGAAGGGCTCCCAGCAGCAGGAGGGCAGACTTGTGTCTGTGGTGGCAGCGTCCATTTTGTGGAGCTGAGGCTATGTCTGATTTTACCCGGGTTTCAGGTACTGTACATGTCGTGTCCCTCTAGAAGGGTGGAATGCTAACCCCGTCGCCAGAATTGGCGAGGGGTTAGTATTCCAATTTGTATGACACCTTACTCGACATGTTTTGATAAAGCCAAACCAAAGATAGCATTTAACCGCGAGGTTCATAATGCACTTAAGAGTATATGGTATGGCGATATCTGGAAACGGTAGAAGGAAGTTGTTCCGACCACTGCAGACAGGCTCAGCTCATGCCAGAGCACCATCTCAAATGGAACCAAGCACTCTGCCTTCAGGATTGTTAAGGCCTGCCATAGGAGTGACTTATAGGTTAACATGTGTCCCATTTAAGGTTAGGTATAGGTATACTACACCTAAGTAAGGGGTGGTTACACCAACTTACCCCAGCTGTGTGATCAGCCAGTTGTGTCAAATTGCTAGGCCAGACCAGGGGTGGCATAATACATGCTTCAGCCCCTGGTAGGCCTTAGATGCACCAATGGCCTGGGTACCTAGTGTACACTGGTACAGGGGCTCACAGGGTGATCCAATTCCAATTGGTTATGCACCTATAGTGCATAGTGTCAATTTAGTAGAGATAACAGCAGGCTGGGGGTCTGATTAGCAGGCCCACAGCCTCAATATGTCAAAAACCAGTGAAGCAAAAAGCAAAAATTTGGGGTGACCATAGGATAGCAGACGCTACTCTCCTACACAAACCCCCCCAAACGGAGGGACATTAAACTAGCCTTGACCAGTCTCGTCTTCATGTCCTAAGTGGAAGTACCTGGAGAGACCATCTGCATTCCCATGGTCTGTACCTGGCCGGTGCTCCACTGTAAAGTCCATCCCCTGTAGGGAAATGGACCACCTAAGCAGTTTGGGGTTTTCACCCTTCATCTGATTTAGCCACAAGAGGGGCTTATGGTCGGTTTAAATCTTGAAGTGAGTGCCAAACAAGTATGGCCTCAGTTTCTTCAGGGCCCACACCCCAGCAAAGGCCTCCCTCTCAATAGCTGACCAATTCTTCTCTCTGGGGGTCAACCTTCTGATAATAAAAGCAATGGGTTGGTCTTGACCATCTACATTAAGTTGTGACAGCACAGCTCCCACACCCAACTCAGAAGCATCTGTTTGGACAATAAACTCTTTGGAGTAGTCAGGACTTTTCAGGATAGGTGCAGAGCACATGGCCTTCTTCAGGTCATCAAATGGCTTTTGACAGCTTACTGTCCACTGAACCTTTTTGGGCATCTTCTTGGATGTCAGATCATTAAGAGGAGTCACAATGGACCCATAGTTCTTAACAAACTTCCTGTAGTACCCAGTCAAGCCCAAGAAAGCTCGAACTTGAGTCTGGGTGGTTGGAGGGGACCAGTCCTTGATGGATTGTATCTTACTCTCCAGTGGTTGAACTTGGCCTCCACCTACAAGGTGGCCCAAGTACACAACCTTACTCTGTCCTATCTGGCACTTAGTAGCCTTGATAGTGAGGACTGCCTTTTGCAGAGCCTCAAGTACCTTCTTCAGGTGGATCAAGTGATCCTCCCAGGTGGAGCTAAAGACAGTAATATCATCAAGATATGCTGCACAAAAGTCATCCAACCCAGTAAGGACTTGATTCACCAACCTTTGGAAGGTGGCAGGTGCATTCTTCAGACCAAAGGGCATCACCAAAAATTGATAATGCCCACCTGGGGTTGAAAATGCTGTTTTGGCCTTAGACTCCTCAGCTAATCTGATTTGCCAATAGCCAGCTGTCAAATCAAATGTGCTCAAAAACTTAGCAGAAGCCAGTTTATCTATGAGCTCATCTGCCCTTGGAATAGGATGTGCATCTGTCCTAGTGAAGCATTGAGTCCTCTGTAATCCACACAGAACCTCATCTCTCTCTTGCCATCTTTGGTGTGAGGTTTGGGGACCAGAACCACTGGGCTAGCCCAGGGGCTCTCTGAGGGCTCAATGACACCCAGTTCCAGCATTTTGTGTACCTCAGCCTTTATACAGTCCCTGACGTGGTCAGGTTGTCTGTAAAGTTTGTTCTTTACAGGGAGACTGTCACCAGTGTCCACCACATGGGTACACCAGTCAGTTTGACTAGGTATCAGTGAGAACATATGTTGAAATGATTGTAGAACCTGTCTACTTCAATCTGCTGATGCTCAGTGAGGTTGCCGCCAAGGGTCACTCCTTCAACTGAACCATCCTCAGGGTTCTGAGACAACAGGTCTGGGAGAGGGTCACTCTCTTCCTCCTGTCCCTCATCTGTAGCCATGAGCAAGCCCATGTCTGCCCTGTCAACATATGCTTTTAACCTGTTAACATGGAGTACCCTGTGGGGACTCCTGGGAGTTCCTAGGTCCACCAAGTAGGTAACCTCTCCCTTCTTTTCTAGGATTGTATGGGGTCCAGACCATTTGTCTTGGAGTGCTGCTGGGGCCACTGGCTCCAACACCCATACCTTCTGTCCTGGCTGAAACTCAACCAAGACAGCCTTTTGGTCATGCCAAGCTTTCTGTAAGGCCTGGCTTGCCTCAAGGTTTTTTAGATGCCTTCTCCATATACTCAGCCATCCTGGAGCGGAGACCAAGTACATAGTCCACTATGTCTTGTTTAGGCTTTTTGAGAGGTAACTCCCATCCTTCCCTCACCAGACATAGGGGGCCTCTTACAGGGTGCCCAAGCAACAATTCAAAGGGGCTGTAGCCAACTCCTTTTTGTGGGACCTCTCTGTAAGCAAACAGAAGGCAGGGTAGAAGGATGTCCCATCTTCGCCTGAGCTTTTCAGGTAATCCTTTGATCATACCCTTTAGGGTCTTGTTGAATCTCTCAACAAGCCCATTGCATTGTGGGTGATAAGGGGTGGTGAACTTGTAGTTGACACCACATTCCTTCCACATAGCTGTCAAGTATCCTGACATGAAGTTGGTACCTCTGTCAGAAACCACCTCCTTAGGAAACCCCAGAGAATACTCCCAGTAGGGCCCTGGCCACAACAGGAGCTGTAGTGGTCCTAAGGGGAATTGCCTCTGGATACCTGGTGGCATGATCCACTACCACCAGAATAAATCTGTGCCCAGATGCAGTGGGGGGATCCATGGGACCCACTATATCTATCCCCACTCTTTCAAAGGGAACCCCCACCACAGGTAGTGGTATTAGGGGGGCCTTTGTTGTGCCACCTGATTTGCCACTGGCTTGGCAGGTCACACAGGAGCGACAAAACTCCTTGGTATCTTCATTCATTTGAGGCCAGTGAAAGTGAGGGACAAGCCTGTCCCAAGTCTTGTTCTGGCCTAAGTGTCCTGCTAGAGGAATAGCATGGGCCAAGGTAAGAAGGAAGCCCCTAAATTGCAGAGGTATAACCAACCTCCTGGTTGCACCAGGTTTTGGGTCTCTAGCCTCTGAATAAAGGATCCCATCATCCCAATACACTTTATGGGTACCTTGAGCATTCCCAGCAGCCTCAGCAGCAGCCAGCTGTCTGAGGGGTTCAAGAGATGGACATGATAACTGAGCCTGCCCCAAATCAGCCCTGGAAGGTCCCCCTGTCCCCAGAAACTCAACCTGATCAGGTTCAAGCTCTTCAGGAACAGTTCCTTCAGGGTTCTCTAGATCATCTTCCTGGGAAGGCTGATCATCACTAGGAGGCAGGGGGGAAGGCACAGCCTTAACCCTCCTGTTCTTCTTCTTGGTAGGTGCTTGGTCCATTGTTCCAGGATCCAAGACCTGTGGTTCAGTAAGGCACTTTTTGGCCTGTGACCTTGTCACAGCAAGGACATGTGGTGATATACCTAACATCTCTGCATGTGTCCTGTACTCCACTTCTGACCATAGAGAACTCTCTAGGTCATTGCCCAACAAACATTCTACTGGGAGGTCTGCACTAACCACAACCTTTTTGAGGCCAGTTACCCCTCCCCATGAGAAGTTAACAATAGCCACACTATGTGAAGTAGTGGCATTGCTGGCATTGGTCACCAGGTAATTCTCACCTGGTATGTACTGTCCAGGATCCACAAAGCCTGGTGTCACCATAGTGACACTGGCACATGTGTCCCTGTAGGCTTGAGCCACTTTTGCATTTATTAAAGGAGTCTGTCTGTACTTGCCCAGGTTACTGGGGCTCACAGTCAGGGACAAATCCATGTCCCCATCACAGATCAAGACTGCCTGTGTAAGGGTTCTGTCTAAGTCAGAATCTCCTTCAGTTCCCATAGTGATTCCCATTACACCCTTTGTCTGGGGACCAACACTGCTAACAGTAGTACTGGGAGCAGGTGCCTTAGGGGCAACAGTGTTGGGGGCTCCACCCTTCTTACAATCACTAGTCCAGTGAGTTGTATTCTTGTAAGATTTGCACCAGGGTTTCTTTGGACCTTCTTTCTTCTTCCCTTTAGGTTGTTGGGACCCACCCTCGTTAGTACTAGTTTGGGGCCCTGTTGAAGACTTCTGGTCTTTGGATTTCTGATCACCCTTTTGGTCTGTTTTCTTCTGATCACCCCCTTGGCCCTGGTTCTGGTTCTTTTGCTTAACCCTGGTTCTGACCCATTTGTCTGCCTTCTTTCCCAATTCTTGGGGAGAGGTCAGATCTGAGTCAACCAAGTGTTGATGCAGTTGCTGGTTTTGACACTTATTTAAAATCTGTTCTCTCATCATCAAATTGTACAATCCTGTATAATCAGACACCTTACTTCCCAGCAACCAACCCTCCAAAGCCTTAGTGGCACATTCAATATATTCAGACCAGTCCTGAGTCTGTGTCTTCTGGGTATCTCTGAACATTAACCTGTACTGTTCAGTGGTTAAGCCTAACCCATCAACCAGGACACTCTTCAGGGCTCTGTAGTTTCTGACATCCTCCTCTCTAACTGTGAGGAGTCTATCTCTGCCTCTTCCTTCAAAGAAGAGCCATAAGATTGCTGCCCACTGGTCTTCAGGAACCTGCTGCACTTTGCAGGCTCTCTCAAGAGCAGTCATCCACTTGTGGATATCATCCCCACTTTTGTAGGGGGGCACAAACTTGGACAGGTTCCTATTGTCAAAGACCCTATCTTTGTCCTTAGGGACAATGCTGCCACCAGTGGGTATAGACCCACTCTCTCTAGGTTGCCTAGCCTTGTTCAGTTTTTCTTCCACCAGGGCTACTTCTAGCTCCTGTCTCCTGATCCTCAGCTGAGCTTCCTTCATTCTGGCCTCATGCTCCCTCCTCTGAGGGCTGGTCATCCTTCTTCTGGAGTGACCTTGAGAGCCTCTAGAGGCATGAGAGGCATTAGAGTCACCTGAGTGATTCCTCTGTCTCCCAAACCCCTGGTTAAGTCCACTAGGGAGATTCAATGAGGTGAATCCATTGTCAGTCCCAAGTAGTTTTAAGTTAGCTGAGCCAGGTATAGCACCTGGCACTGGGCTATCTCTCCCATCAGAACTACTACTACTGTCAGACTCACCCCCTTTGTCATCCCTGTCCCTATGCTGATTCTCATCATCTGTAGTCAGATTCTCAACTAAGGGGCGACTGTTAGAAAGGGGTACTTCAGTAGCATCTTCAGGTTGAGGGCCTCCTGTTCCAGTCCCTAAGGGGTCTAACTGGGAGGCTTTCTTGAGAGCTCTCTGATCTTCATCAGCTTGTAAGAGTTCTCTGAGTTCAGCAGAGGTAGGGTTCCTGGGCTGTTTAAGGCCCCTGATATTTGCCAACTGCCTGAGCTCATTTTGGTTTAGGGTAGCAGAGATGGTTGGTGCCCTCTGGGGGTCACTCTCGACAGAGATGGGTACATTGGACCCCTCTGCCCCAGCCATTGCTCTTAAGTGTGGGTGGATGTGTTGCAACTACCTACACTTGGGTTTTCCTACTAAACCTATCTAGTAGTTGTAGTCAGGGTGTGCTACTCCCTTTGCTCTACAACAACTAAGTTCGGTAGAACTTAAGTATATCTAATCTTGTTTTATATGTACCTACAGGTACCAATGTGATCTTTCAATTGGTAACAAAGAGATTACAACGGTAAAACACAGCAAGCTCAAATCCAACCGCTGCTCACCAATGTGAGAAGTTGGCCTGGTATATGCTGTTCACTAATTAAAGTGACCACCTTGTACCATGCCAAGCAACCCTTATGGTGTGGTTGTAAATCAACCTTTTCGGACTAGCTGCCCTAGTGGTAGCGTAGGCTAAGCAGTCTTTGAGGCTAAACTCGTTAAAGCGTGTTAAGCAAGCTGTTTTACCATATGTAACCCGCCTTTATACCAATGAAAGGACACCACACAGATATATATTCAAAATATATATGTATTTATTACTCAAAGTATCTCCTAGACTCTTTATGAGCACAGGAGCACAAATCGTTAAACAAGAAAGCATTACAATATACAGAAGTTGCACTTTATATGGATGGGCCCTGGTGGCCACTCAAACCATATACTAAAATAGTGGTATAAGTACCACGAACAGGAAAGGGAAAAGGCCTAGGGCCTCTAGAATCGCTGGGCCTACAAGGAGCTAACTTCAGTTAGTGACCAGGAGGTCCACGGGTCCCGTGTGCAGTGAGGAAAGTTACACGCGGGCTCCCATAGGTTTTCAATGGGTGCGTAAAAGTTCAAAAGTTACTGCTAGAAGGGTCTTCTGGATGGACTACGAACTTAAGACTTAAAACACAGACACTAGAGATGTTTCTCTACACTTGGGCACCAGAGTGCCATAGGTCTCGAAGTGCGTCGGGTTTCGTCTATCTGTTCAATGGGGCCTGATGACAAAGATGCTGCAGGCGGCCGGTCCAGAAGAGATGCGGTGGATCCAAGAGTGGATGGGAGTTGTAGAAGACCTGAAAGCAGAGGGGACAGTGTTCAGAGTCACTAGCCAATGACCGGCGTGGCACCAGGTAGGTACCAGGCGATGTCGGGTGCAAACAGGTGAAGAGGTGTAGCTTGTCTCCGCAGCCACGTGGTCCCTGAAGGTCAACGACATCCAGGAGTCGGTTCACGAGCTGTCCCACGCAGGCTCTCGCTGTCGGCGGTATCGGCGACTCGAAGGAAGCAAACAAGCCTTGGCAAAAGCAGGAGTCATAGGAAATGAAGAAAGCTGTTTACTCGGACCAGCAAGGTCAGAGGGGCTGCTCCATTGGAGGGGAGCAGGGGCCAGTCTGGAGCAACCAGACCAGCATCGTAGTTTTCAAAGTTCGTCGCCAAAATGGCCACTAGCCAACGGGCCAGGGACCGGTCAGGCGCGTCGAGATGCAAAGTGCAGAGGGGCTCCACGCAGATCGTGGAGATGCTGGAGGGCTCACCTTTGGTGCAGATGCTGCTCGAGTGTTGGGCTTCTCAGGACCCAAAGCACAACTTGGAGGGAGCCTCTGTTGTTGCGCTTGCAGCTCGTCCAGTGTCTTTTCAAGATGGCTGGCTCCACGTGTCTCGGTGCCTCCACGGGTTCCTTCTTTTCAGGGACTGTGGATCGGGCGGTGAGAGGTCTGGAGGTCCAGGTCTTGTCGGTCTCTGGACTCGGGCTCCGGCAGGAGGCGGCGGCAAAGCAGACGTCGAGTTGCTGGATGGTGCTTGCGTTAGCAAGATGGTCACTCCCTGACCATAGGGGAGATTTCCTTCTGTCCTCTGTGCAGCAGAGCGTCGAAGTTCCCGTCTTCTTCTTTGTAGTAAGTTGATTCCAGGATGTCTGAAGTCTTAGGACACAGCTCCTACCTTTAAGCGGATTCTAGGGGCCGGACTACCTGCTAGGTCCCTCCCTAAGGGTGGGACCAGGAAGGGGGGTGGTTACACCCCCAATCCTTTGTCCAGCTCGCCCCAGGTCCGGGGCTGGTGTGCCCCAGGTCCGGTTTGAACTGGCATATGCACCGAGGCTCCTTGTGAGCCTCAGGCATGTTTGATTCCATTCAAGCCCTACCTGACCAATACACAAAATCCTGTCTGGGGTGGTGCACGCACCTCCCCTGGCAGGAAACCCTTTGTCCACGTCTCCCAAGCTGGAAGGACTCCCAGCAGCAGGAGGGCATACTTGTGTCTGTGGTGGCAGCGTCCATTTTGTGGAGCTGAGGCTATGTCTGATTTTACCCGGGTTTCAGGTACTGTACATGTCGTGTCCCTCTAGAAGGGTGGAATGCTAACCCCGTCGCCAGAATTGGCGAGGGGTTAGTATTCCAATTCGTATGACACCTTACTCGACATGTTTTGATAAAGCCAACCCAAAGATAGCATTTAACCGCGAGGTTTATAATTCACTTAAGAGTATATGGTATGGCGATATCTGGAAACGGTAGAAGGAAGTTGTTCCGACCACTGCAGACAGGCTCAGCTCATGCCAGAGCACCATCTCACATGGAACCAAGCACTCTGCCTTCCGGATTGTTAAGGCCTGCCATAGGAGTGACTTATAGGTTAACATGTGTCCCATTTAAGGTTAGGTATAGGTATACTACACCTAAGTAAGGGGTGGTTACACCAACTTACCCCAGCTGAGTGATCAGCCAGTGGTGTCAAATTGCTAGGCCAGGCCAGGGGTGGCATAATACATGCTTCAGCCCCTGGTAGGCCTTAGATGCACCAATGCCCTGGGTACCTAGTGTACACTGGTACAGGGGCTCACAGGGTGATCCAATTCCAATTGGTTATGCACCTATAGTGCATAGTGTCAATTTAGTAGAGAGAACAGCAGGCTGGGGGTCCGATTAGCAGGCCCACAGCCTCAATATGTCAAAAACCAGTGAAGCAAAAAGCAAAAATTTGGGGTGACCATAGGATAGCAGACCCTACTCTCCTACAATGGGCCTGAAATGTGGGAGTAGGAAGGTTTGGAGGCTGCTGCAGAGGAGGGGTTGGTAGACTGGTCCTCCCGCTGGCCCCCTGAACCATGGTGTTGGTTCCCATGTCCCCTGCTGGGCGAAGGTTGGGGAACTTGCGTCGGCCTGTGGCTCTGGTACAGAAAAACGGTCACAGTGGACAGTTATTTTATCGAATATCATAAAGGAACGAACATAAATCAAATGCATTAAGTAAATTCAGACGTCACTGCAAAAAATGAGTAAATGCTTGTGATTTAATTTTCATCGTAGATATAATATAATGAAACAAAACATAATAATAATAGGATATTAATCCTCATTGATACACATTGGTGCTTAGAAGAAAAAGTGAGGGGGAAGTGAGTGCTCAGGGAGAGTTGAGTGATTGTGTGCGGGTACGGAAAGGTAATGTGGTTCTAGAAACATCCAAATCTTTTTGAACCAATCCGCCCTTTTCTTTGGCAACAAGAAACCATATAATTATATACGTAACATTCTAGGCACAGATAAACATGTCTCTGTTGCCTATGTTTCATGAGAACAAAAGGTGTGTCAACGTTTCCACCCCTGTTGTCGTAAAGGTAGCTTCATCCTTATTGGGGGGTCTTCATCAGGACTTTGAGAGATAGTGAAGAAAGGGGAGGAGCACCTAAAAATTAATAGGCTCGTGGTTAAATGAAGCAAAATCAAATTAAAAGGTAGTCAGGGGTAATTACCATATTGTGACAGCATGTGTAATCTGGCTGTCCTGTGAAGGTGGGTGCCCGTAGGCACCTAATGAAAGATCAGATGGGGAGACGTCAATGAATTTACAGAGGGGTTCCAGTACCGAACGGTTGTGGTTCGGTACGGGAACCCCTCTGTAAATTAATTGACTTTTTCCTTAAACCATTAGCAGACGATACAAGGGCGTACCTCTGGGACACTATGGAGGTTATTAATTTAGTGGATGGGATGCCTTTTGACCCCACAACCCAGATCCTTGTCACCATGGATATCGTGTCTTTATACACGAGCATCCCACAAGGCCCAGCTTTGGAGGTAATGCATAAAGCTTTGGACAAAAGAACGCAAGCAACACTGATCCCCACGGAGTTCATTCTCCAGTTATTAGAAATTGCCATGAGAAAAAACTTTCATGTTCCAAGGAGAGTATCATCTTCAAATGAAGGGAGTTGCCATGGAAGCCACCTTCGCACCGGATTTGGCCATACTTTTCATGGACCATTTTGAACAAGAATTTATCTACAACAACAATAACCCATTCCTGGCCAATGTGACCCATTGGAGAAGGTACATTGACGATGTTCTTCTAATATGGACAGGCACTGCGACAGATCTTCAGGCCTTCCATAATTGGGTTAACGGTAGATCAGAAGACATCCAATTTACCATGCAATGGGATACAAAGTCCATTGACATCCTTGATGAACAAGTTACTTACCTTCGGTAACGTTGTATCTGTAAGAAACATTAGTTAGTTAGATTCCTCACCTTAGAATATCCCCAGGCGTCAGACTGGATCAGGAAGATTTTTCGTCAGCAATACCCCTTGCGCGTCGCTAGGCGTCGTCTGCGGCTCCGCGTCCGTCGTCGGCGTCGTGCACCGGAATGACGTCGTCGGAGTACTTAGACGCCACCCTCGCGCGCTGATGTCAGTTCTTGTACATAGCTTTCCGCGCCAGGAACGCAGAGCCATGCAAGAGACCGACACTGGTGCCAAAAAATTCTAGGGCCCTGAAAGGGATAGCCTTAACCCTAGATGTCAGTTCGCAGAACGGGGAGGATGGGTGGGTCGGTGAGGAATCTAACTAACTAATGTTTCTTACAGATACATCGTTACCGAAGGTAAGTAACTTGTTCATCTGAAAGAAACACGTTAGTTAGATTCCTCACCTTAGAATAGATACCCAAGCAATACCATCCCCAGTGGTGGGTGTGCGAACCAAGATCACACTAGAAAGTCATGGAGGACACAACGGCCAAAGAAGCCATCCCTCCGGACTTGGCTGTCTAGGCAATAGTGCCTGGCAAACGTGTGCAGCGAAGCCCATGTCGCCGCCTGACAGATGTCCTGCAAAGGGACTCCCCGTCCAAAAGCAGTAGTAGCCCCTGTGGCCCAAGTAGGATGGGCTCGCAGCCCAACAGGAGGGTCCTTTTTCGCCAAGGAATAACAGATTTTTATACACAAAATGACCCACCGGGAGATGGTCCGTTTGTGCACAGCTTTTCCCTTCTTTGCACCCACGTAGCCAACGAAAAGCTGGTCGTCCACTCTGAACTGTTTCGTGCGGTCCAAATAAAAGGAGAGCGCATGTTTTGGGTCCAGACGGTGGAGCCGCTCTTCCTCTTTGGAAGGGTGCGGAGGCGGAAAGAAGGTGGGCAAGGTGACAGATTGCCCAAGATGAAAGGGGGTCACCACTTTCGGTAGAAAGGAAGGACGAGGCCGAAGGACAACCTTGTCCAGATGAACAGATAGAAAAGGAGGCTTGGACGATAGAGCCTGGAGCTCACTCACCCGTCTAGCCGAGGTGATGGCTACCAGGAAAGCAGTCTTAAGAGTTAGAAGACGAAGAGGACAATTGTGAAGAGGCTCAAAGGGAGCGCACATCAGGAATATCAAGACAAGATTCAAGTCCCACTGAGGAATTACGAAAGGGACAGGAGGGAACGTGTGAGTAATGCCTTTAAGAAAGCGTGACACTACAGGGGACTTGAAAAGAGAGGGCTGATCAGGAAGCCGTAAGAAGGCAGAGAGGGCAGCAAGATAACCCTTCAAGGTGCCCAGGGCAGAGCCCTGCCGGGCCAAAGAAAGAAGAAAGAGGAGAACCTCAGAAAGAGGGGCGGAAAGGGGATCCACAGCCTTTGCTGTGCACCATGCCACAAATTTGTTCCACCGGCAGGCGTATACCGTCTTTGTGGAGGGATGCCTGGCTGCCAGAATGATATCACAGACTTCAGGAGGCAAGTCAAATGGCATCAACTGCCGCCGCTCAATCTCCACGCATGGAGGTGGAGGCTGGACAGGTTCGGGTGGAGGACCGTCCCCTGCTGCTGCGACAGAAGATCCTCCCGAAGGGGCAGACGTATCGGAGGATCGGTCAACATACTGAGTAGCTCGGGATACCAGTACCTTCGTGCCCAATCCGGAGCCACCAAGATGACTTGGGCCCGGTCGCGCCTGATCTTCTTCAGCACTCTGGGCAGAAGTGGTATAGGCGGAAAGGCGTACAACAGACCGCAACTCCACTCGCGACAAAAAGCGTCGCCGAGCGAGTGCCGCCTTGGAAATTCCAACGCGCAGAACTGCTGACATTGCGCGTTCTCGTCGGTGGCAAATAGATTTAACCAAGGCTCTCCCCACTGCTGAAAGAGACCTTGTGCCACCTCGGAGTTCAGACGCCATTCGTGATCCATCATGCACCGGCGGCTGAGTTCGTCTGCTCTGGCGTTCAGAGAGCCCGCCAGATGTTGAACCACCAGGGTGATGCCCTGGTGTTCCAGCCATGTCCAGAGGCGCAGAGCCTCCTGACAAAGGTTCCACGACCCCACCCCGCCCTGTTTGTTGCAATACCACATGACTGTGGTGTTGTCCGTGAACACCTGCACGACACTTCCCCAGACAGAGGGAAGGAAGGCTTTCAGTGCAAGTCGGATCGCTCTCAGATCCAACAAGTTGATGTGGAGGCGAGACTCCGCCGGAGACCAGAGGCCTCTGATCTCCGCCTCTCCCATATGGCCACCCCATCCCAGGAGGGACGCATCCGTCACTACGACATGCTCCGGTAGGGGTAGGGAGAGGCTCTTGCCCGTGACCCAATCGCGGTCCGTGAGCCACCACTGCAACTGCTGCGCAGTGCCCTCCGAGATCAAGACATGGTCGGACAGGTTGCCGTGATGCTGGGCCCACTGAAACTTCAGGTCCCACTGCAGAGCCTGCATGCGCCGCCTGGCGTGATGCACTAGTAGGATGCAGGAGGCCATCAGCCCCAGAAGCCGCAACACTAGCCTGACCGAAACCCAGGATAGAGGCCGAAAGATGGGAATCAGGGCCTGTATATCCCGGACCCGCTGTTCCGGGGGATGAACCCGGAACTGCGCCGAATCGAGAACCGCTCCGATGAAGAGGAGCTTCTGAGAGGGGCTCAGGTGTGACTTCGGCACGTTGATGGAAAACCCCAGCAAATGCAGGAGATCCGCCGTAGTCTGGAGGTGGGAGACGACTGCCTGGGGCGAGCCCGCCTTCAACAACCAGTCGTCGAGATAGGGGAAGACTGGAACCCCTGATCTGCGCAGATGAGCCGCGACCACAACCATCACTTTCGTGAACACCCGAGGGGCACTGGTAAGGCCGAAGGGGAGCACGGTGAACTGAAAGTGCTCCTGACCCACCGTGAACCGCAGGTAACGCCGGTGGGCCGGCAGGACGGGGATGTGGAAATATGCGTCCTGCAAGTCCAACGCTACCATCCAGTCTCCAGGGTCGAGGGCAGCTAGAACCTGAGCCAAAGTTAACTTTTTGAACCGTTCCTTCCGGAGGAAGGCATTGACGTTCCAGAGGTCCAAGATAGGGCGTAGGCCCCCTTTGCCCTTCTTGGGAACCAGAAAGTAGTGGGAATAACAACCACGACCTACTTCTGGGCTCGGAACGCGCTTGACGGCCCCCTTGGCCAAGAGGGCCGAAACTTCCTCGTGGAGAAGATGCAAATGATCCCCCGAGATACGGTGGTGCTGCGGTGGCATGGCTGGAGGGGTCGTCTCGAAGGAGAGGGAGTAGCCCCTTCGGACGATTTGCAGCACCCACCTGTCCGACGTGATGGAACGCCAGTGGAGCAGGTGATCGTGAACTCTGACGCCCACTGGCGTGGAATGGGCCTGAAAGCTTGGACTAGGAAGGCTTTGAGGTGGATGCTGCCGGGGTGGATGTGGACTGACCGCGTCGTCCTCCAGTACCGCCTCGGCGGAAACCACATCCGCGACTGCGTGCAGTTTGGTTCTGCGGCCGGTGGCTAGGCGGACGTGAGGAGGTGCCCCTTCCTTGGCCACGAAAGGAGCGAAAAGTGGAAGTTTGTGGCCGCGGGGCCGAGAGGCCCAAGGACGTGGCCGCAGCCCGGGAGTCCTTGAAGCGAGCCAGCGCACTGTCCGCTTTCTCACCAAAAAGGGGAGCGCCATCAAAAGGCATGTCCATGAGGGTGCTCTGGACAACCCCTGAAAAAGACGTGGACCGCAGCCAGGCGTGACGTCGAAGCGCCACCGTGGTAGAAATCGCCCTACCCAGCGAGTCCGTAGTGTCAAGCCCACATCGGATTGCATGGCGCGCTGCATCTCTCCCATCGGCCAGGGCCGAGGAAAGCCGCGCCCGGGCCTTCTCCGGGCACAGTGGCAGCACGTCCTCCACCGCATCCCACAGAGAGTGGGAATAACGGTCCAAGAGACAGGCGGTGTTCAAAGACCGCAGGCCCAAACTGAGTGAAGAGAACAGCTTCTTACCAAACTGTTCCAGTCTCTTGGAATCCCGGTCCGGAGGAGCGGACGGGAAGGAGGATTGGGAGGTAGAGGCCTGGATAACCAGACTCTCGGGGGTGGGGTGTTGGGACTTAAAACTGGGGTCGCCCGGAGCAGTGCGGTGGCGCCTGGCAACGTTCCTATCCACAGGAGGGACTGTGGAGGGCTTGGACCAGGTGCCCTGCAGAACGTCAGTGAGGGCCTCATTGAATGGCAGCAGAGGCTCAGTGGAGCATTGTGAGAAGTTGGCCTGGTATATGATGTTCACTAGTTAAAGTGACCACCTTGTACCATGCCAAGCAACCCTTATGGTGTGGTTGTAAGTCAACCTTTTCGGACTAGCTGCCCTAGTGGTAGCGTAGGCTAAGCAGTCTTTGAGGCTAAACTCGTTAAAGCGTGTTAAGCAAGCTGTTTTACCATATGTAACCCCCCTTTATACCAATGAAAGGACACCACACAGATATATATTCAAAATATATATGTATTTATTACTCAAAGTATCCCCTAGACTCTTTATGAGCACAGGAGCACAAATCCTTAAACAAGAAAGTATCACAATATACAGAAGTTGCACTTTATATGGATGGGCCCTGGTGGCCACTCAAACCATATACTAAAATAGTGGTATAAGTACCACGACTAGGAAAGGGAAAAGGCTTAGGGCCTCTAGAATCGCTGGGCCTACAAGGAGCTAACTTCAGTTAGTGACCAGGAGGTCAACGGGTCGCGTGTGCAGTGAGGAAAGTTACACGCGGGCTCCCATAGGTTTTCAATGGGTACGTAAAAGTTCAAAAGTTACTGCTAGAAGGGTCTTCTGGATGGACTACGAACTTAAGACTTAAAACACAGACACTAGAGATGTTTCTCTACACTTGGGCACCGGAGTGCCAGCTTTACCTCACCCACAGGAAGCGGGTGCATAGGTCTCGAAGTGCGTCGGGTTTCGTCTATCTGTGCAATGGAGCCTGATGACAAAGATGCTGCAGGCGGTCGGTCCAGAAGAGATGCGGTGGATCCAAGGGTGGATTGGAGTTGTAGAAGACCTGAAAGCAGAGGGGACAGTGTTCACAGTCACTAGCCAGTGACCGGCGTGGCACTAGGTAGGTACCAGGCGATGTCGGGTGCAAACAGGTGATGAGGGGTAGCTTGTCTCCGCAGCCACGTGGTCCCTGAAAGTCGACGATGTCCAGGAGTTGGTTCACGAGCTGTCCCACGCAGGCTCTCGCTGTCGGCGGTGTTGGCGACTCGAAGGAAGCAAACAAGCCTTGGCAAAAGCAGGAGTCGTGGAAAATGAAGAAAGCTGATTGTTCTAACCAGCAAGGTCAGAGGGGCTGCTCCTTTGGAGGGCAGCAGGGGCCAGTCTGGAGCAACCAGACCAGCATCGTAGTTTTCAAGGTTCATTGCCAAAATGGCCACTAGCCAACGGGCCAGGGACCGGGCAGGCGCGCCGAGATGCAAAGTGCAGAGGGGCCCCACGCAGATCGTGGAGATGCTGGAGGGCTCACCTTTGGTGCAGATGCTGCTCGGATGTTGGGCTTCTTAGGACCCAAAGCATAACTTGGAGGGAGCCTCTGTTGTCGCGCTTGCAGCTTGTCGTGGGTCTTTCAAGATGGCTGGCTCCACGTGTCTCGGTGCCTCCACGGGTTCCTTCTTTTCAGGGACTGTGGATCGGGCGGTGAGAGATCTGGAGGTCTAGGTCTTGTCGGGCTCTGGGCTCGGGCTCCGGCAGGAGGCGGCGGCAAAGCAGACATCGAGTAGCTGGTTGGTGCTTGCGTTAGCAAGATGGTCACTCCCTGACCATAGGGGAGATTTCCTTCTGTCCTCTATGCAGCAGAGCGTCGAAGTTCCCGTCTTCTTCTTGGTAGTAAGTTGATTCCAGGATGTCTGAAGTCTTAGGACACAGCTCCTACCTTTAAGCGGATTCTAGGGGCCGGACTACCTGCTAGGTCCCTCCCTAAGGGTGGGACCAGGAATGGGGGTGGTTACACCCCCAATCCTTTGTCCAGCTCGCCCCAGGTCCGGGGCTGGTGTGCCCCAGGACTGGTTTGAACTGGCATATGCACCGAGGCTCCTTGTGAGCCTCAGGCATGTCTGATTCTATTCAAGCCCTACCTGACCAATACACAAAATCCTGTCTGGGGTGGTGCACGCACCTCCCCTGGCAGGAAACCCTTTGTCCACGTCTCCCAAGCTGGAAGGACTCCCAGCAGCAGGAGGGCAGACTTGTGTCTGTGGTGGCAGCGTCCATTTTGTGGAGCTGAGGCTATGTCTGATTTTACCCGGGTTTCAGGTACTGTACATGTCGTGTCCCTCTAGAAGGGTGGAATGCTAACCCCGTCGCCAGAATTGGCGAGCGGTTAGTATTCCAATTCGTATGACACCTTACTCGACATGTTTTGATAAAGCCAAACCAAAGATAGCATTTAACCGCGAGGTTCATAATGCACTTAAGAGTATATGGTATGGCGATATCTGGAAACGGTAGAAGGAAGTTGTTCCGACCACTGCAGACAGGCTCAGCTCATGCCAGAGCACCATCTCACATGGAACCAAGCACTCTGCCTTCAGGATTGTTAAGGCCTGCCATAGGAGTGACTTATAGGTTAACATGTGTCCCATTTAAGGTTAGGTATAGGTATACTATACCTAAGTAAGAGGTGGTTACACCAACTTACCCCAGCTGAGTGATCAGCCAGTTGTGTCAAATTGCTAGGCCAGGCCAGGGGTTGCACAATACATGCTTCAGCCCCTGGTAGGCCTTAGATACACCAATGCCCTGGGTACCTAGTGTACACTGGTACAGGGGCTCACAGGGTGATCCAATTCCAATTGGTTATGCACCTAGGGTACATGGAGTCCATTTTAAAGAGAGAGCAGATAGGCTGAGATCCTGAATGGCAGGATCTCAGGCCAACTAAGTCAAAAAACCAGCTAGACACTAGGCAAAAAGTTGGGGGTAACCATAGCCAGATATCCACCTTCCTACAAGCATGCGGCAGACTGAAGCACCTCAGTGAGGATGTTAGTCCTCACAGCCACGGCAGGCAGCTCAAGCCCAAGGGCTTCGGCCGCCTTGCGCAGCACCACAGAAAAAGCTGCACCCTCCTCCGAAGCCACAGTCGGAGGAGAGATGAATCCAGTGTCCGGTGAGGTATCCAACCCACTGGCCTCCCCCAGTTCATCTGCCCAGTCCTGTGCAAGTTGGCTCTGAAGGGCCATAGGGTCATCAGACCCCTCCCAGTCGCCCCCGTCATCCGATTCCTGGTAAACAGGAGGAATGATCGGAGCCGGTCGATAGACAATATGTGTCTCTAACGGCATCGGATGCGGCGTCGGGCGGCGCCGCATCGGCGTCGGGACCGGACAGGGGCTGAACCAGGGATCGACGTCGGGGCGGTATCGGTGTCGGCGTCGGCGGAGGAGGCGTAACGAGGTCGACCGGCGTCGACGGGGGCCCAGGCTCGGGCCCCTCGGGGACCTGCGGCTTCGGGGCCGGAGCCTCCAACAGCGCCGGGGCTGGACCTGCCGGCACGCGAGGTCGCCCAGTCGAGTCTGCGGGGCCCGAAGGCACGCCAGCGGGCGTCGACGGCGGGGCCAGGCTCCTCATGGCCGAGAGGAAGGCACTGACCTCCGCCGGCGTAGCGTCAGTCCCAGGGACTGTCGGGTATAGTGACTTGCGCGGCGCCTGCGGCTCCTCCGGAGCCGCGGGGGTGGAACCACCCGGACCCTCGGCCGAGTTGCGCGATCGGCAAGGGGAGTCCGAAGAGCGGTGCCGCTTCTTGGACTTCTTGGAGTGCCTCGACTTACCCGAAGACTTCGAGCCAGACGAGTGACGATGTCGAGTGCGGCTCCGCGACCGATCCTTGGACCTCCTCCTGGACCGGGATCGAGAGCGGCGCGGAGCCGAGTGGCGAAGCTCGAGAAGCTTGCGGGACCGCTCCTGCCTAGCTTTGGAGGTCAGGGCCATACAATCAGAGCACGACGCCGCGTCGTGGTCGAGGCCCAAGCAGTACAGGCACCGGCGGTGATGATCGGTCACCGACATCAGTCGGTGACAGTCGTCGCAGGCCTTGAAACCAGGCATCCTACCGGCACCAGAGTCGAGAAATGACCAAAAAGAGTCAAAAAAGTTAGTCAAAAATTGACTAAAGGGGTAGCTCTCCCGGATCGGCGCTTACTGGCGCGGAAAAAAGAAGAACTGACGTCAGTGCGCGAGGGTGGCGTCTAAGTACTCCAACGACGGACGCGGAGCCGCAGACGACGCCTAGCGACGCGCAAGGGGTATTGCTGACGAAAAATCTTCCGGATCCAGTCTGACGCCTGGGGATATTCTAAGGTGAGGAATCTAACTAACGTGTTTCTTTCAGATATTTCTATCAAGGCTTTGAATCAGCAACTATACACCACCTTATTCTGGAAACCTGCGGAGAGAAACACTCTTTTGAGATACGGAAGCCATCATCCCAGAGGGCTACGTGACAACCTACTCTTTGGGCAGTTCCTCAGGATCAGGAGGAACTGTTCCCTCAAAGAAGATTTCTTTTTGGAGTCTGATGACCTGGTATCACGATTGATTGAACGTGGATACCAGTGAAGGATGGTCAAGAGGGCAAGGAAAAGGGCTTGGTTTAATCAACGTGACACACTACTCACACCTAGAGACCGATCCACTGACAAAGAAAGAATGATCTGTGTGAAGACTTATAATACCTGTAGCAACGCCATCAAGCTAGCCGTCAACAAGCATTGGCGTATCATTGCTGATGATCTGGAGGTACAGGATCCCCCCATGTATTCGTTCACGAAAGGGAAGAATATTAAGGACTATGTGGTGAGATCCCTACTTGAGACATCACCTTTACCGACCATCCAAACACTATGGCATCTTCCGGCAGTCACTGGACATTTTAAATGCAGTCACTGCAAAGCTTGTAAAATGACTATACAAACCAAACAGTTCTACTATCGCCTTCATAAGATAGATCTCATGGCACACACAAAGTGAATCACCCAGGAGGTGATATTTGCAATCCTATGTCCGTGCAGCCTGATCTACGTTGGACAAAACAGACAAAAAATAAAGGCATGCATACTCCAGCATTGCAGCAGGATTCGATGTAACACTGCTGGGGCCCCATTGGTTGACCATTTCAAAGCATAAAATCACCAACCTGAATCCATGAAATGGGTGGTTTTGGAGAAAATTACACTGGGACCAAGGGGAGGTGACCTAGCCTCTATACTGAACATTCGTGAATGTAAGTGGATGGACCTTTTCGATTGAATCAGGGATGGGCAGAATGAGCTAGAAGGGATTAGTTTGTTTAGGGATTAGTACATAGAACACAGCAGGTTTTTTACACATGTTTCTACATATGTTCTCTTCGGTGGGTTTTTCCATAAGTTTTCACTCCAACCCACCGACCATTTCAAAATCTACGATTCAGGGACTCACCCAGAACTTATGTACCGTTCTCCATGTACCACATTTTCCCCAACGTGACTCTACCTCTCATGGAATTCGTGATCCAATCCTATGTTTATACTGTGCGCCTTTCTTTAGGACAGTCAATGTCTCATTTACATGTATTATATACGGAATACAGGTGTTTCATGCTAAAGGTGCCTCAGTATTGCAACAAGTCTTTTTTCCTTTTTTCATTTTTCACTTCCCACGAGCAAACAGGGAGATATTTTTCATTCTGAATCTTGATTGACATAATGAACAAGTTACTTACCTTCGGTAAGGATGTATCTGTAAGAAACATTAGTTAGTTAGTGTTAGAGTCGGGGATCTCTGGTTGGCGCAAGGTTGCCCTTGTGTCAAGCAGGAACCCTCTCCTCCACGTCAGGGCGCAGGATAACCCCTCGCGAATGACCCTTGCTCACCCTCTAGGTGCGTGGCGTGAGCAGCCAAGGCGATTCCTCAGGCGTTGTTGGTTAAGCACTTACAATCGTACACACAGTAAATACATCAATCCCCCCAGAAACGGACACCAGACTGGGATATATATAAAAATACGCTTCTTTATGTAAAAATAGGTATATATATCTCAGCAGACTTATCACAAGACCAATAACGTTTTCGCTATGCCACCAGGTTGTAAAGCAGGCAAATGTTCTTTGTTCGTAGTTTCAAATAGATACTTTGCAGTCTCTTGCAAATGTCACTTGTGGTTCCAGTACTTACAGAGATCGACTCCTGTGAATGGGGAAATAAGGCGTTGCGGGCCCCGAGCCCGATACTGGAACCTCTTCCGTGATGTGGAGAGTCGGCACAGGTCGGTGCGACTCTCAGCTTGAGAAGTGTTCTTGGGTCCTCAATCAGCAGGTGTGGGCACGTAGGCAGGCGCGGCCAGTGACCCTTTAGCACGGCGGTGCCGGAGGGTCTCCACAGAGGGGGCGGCGCGGCCTGAGATGTCCGGGGATAGCGAAGCGGGGTCGCAGGGCACGGTCAGTGCAGCTGGATGACCCGGCGTAGATCACAGTCGTCGGACGGCTTCCGGCGGGAGGGGTGATAGCGCGTTCAGCGCGCTCCAGTGGCAGGCGGTGACAGGGGTGCAGGCGGCCTAGCCCGGGGACAGAGAGCGGCTCCGGACGGAGCGGGGCTCTCACGGGGTTGCGGCAGGCGAGCTCCTGAGTGTCACGGCCCTAGGAGGGGCGATGAGGGGCGCAGTCTCTTTTCCAGCGGGATGCCCACACGGCTCGAATCGGAGGACGAGCAAAAGCACAGAGAACCCACTGGTCCTGGGGTTCAGTTCAGGGGGCAAGCTCAGATCAAGCCCTTGGAGAATGTTTAAAGCACAAAGCAGCAAAGTCTTTTCAGTAGTCTCTTCCTCTCCTTTCTCAGCAAGGCAAGCAGCAGGCCAGCTCCTCCAGCGTCTTCTTCTCCTTCTAGTCGGGCAGAGGTTCTTTGTGGTAAAACAGGATTCTGATTTCTTAGGAGCCAGGCTCCTACTTTTATACCATGATTCTTTTGTTCTTTAGCGCCAGGGGGCCTAGGCCTGGCTCAGTCCAGTTCTGGAGCACTTTGTTATGGTGACTCTGCTCTTTCCTTTCAGCAGCAGGGCAGAGACATCAGCCGCCCCACAGGGGGCGGCGCCGGCTTTGTGGTGGCAGAGCACAGGTCTATTCAAGAGTCAAGGTGTACTCCTCCCACCCATCCAGGTGTCACCTCTCTACCCACCACCTGGCAGCCAACCTGTCTCTGGGGATTCCCCAACCCTGCTCCTTACTGTTGCCAGGCAGAACACACACACACAGCAGAGGCGGACTGAGATGGTCAGGTCAGTAAATACTAACTTTCTAAAAGTAGTATTTACAAACCCAGGATATTAAAATAAACTTGACTACAAGAAGTATTTTATTATTCTGAGTTCAGGCATACTAAACTTGACACTTCTACCATGCTCTCTGAGTCCACTGGGGTCACAGCGTTGGCGTGATCCCGGCAGCCCATTCTGGCCTATGGAGAGCAGGTAGCCTTCAATAGTGAAGAACGGACATGGCTGTAATTCACTACTAAGACATGCCACACACATCAGGGCATGTCCTACCTTATGCCTACAATGCACCCTGCCCTTGGGCCTACCAGAGGGGTGGCTAATATGTAGGTAAGGGAAGGTTTAGGGACTGGCAAGTGGGGGCACTTGCGCAGTCAGCGCGACGGTCCCGGACCGCGCACAGGGTCTGCGGTGGCAGACCCTAGACACACGTTACAAAGCCGCTTTCTGTGGGTGGCGCAACCAGCGCTGCAAGCCCACCAGCAGCATTGGCATTCACAAGCCCTGGCACCCCTGGTGCACTTTACTGGGGACTGACAGTGAATCCAATAAACCAATCATGGACATCAATTACAGGTACACTTTACTTCGGGAGCACTTGCACTGCGGCACGGATTAGCCGTGGCGCAGTGCCCTGAGCGGACAACACCAGCAAAACAGTCGAGGCACACCATCAAAAAAGTGGAAGGGAAACTCACGCCAAGGTGCCAGGTCTAACACGTGTCCCCTCCAGCTGAAATGTGGGGAGAACTACCCTTGCCCAGGGGGTTCCTCGTCACTAAGGCGGAAATACCTGGACAGACCGTCAGCGTTGGCGTGATCTGTACCAGGACGGTGTTCCACCGTAAAGTCCATACCCTGTAGGGAGATGGACCACCTCAACAGCTTCGGGTTCTCACCCCTCATTTGCATCAACCATCTGAGGGGCCTGTGGTCCGTCTGAACCCGGAAGTGAGACCCAAACAAGTAGGGTCTTAGCTTCTTCAGCGCCCAGACCACAGCAAATGCTTCTCGCTCAATTGCACTCCACCTACTTTCCCGTGGAAGTAACCTCCTACTGATGAAGGCTACGGGTTGGTCCCAGCCCTCCTCAGTCATCTGCGAGAGAACAGCCCCTACACCATGCTCTGAAGCGTCTGTCTGTACTAGGAATTACTTGGAGAAGTCAGGGGCCAAGAGCACGGGCGCCGTGCACATGGCAGTCTTCAGGGTGTCGAAAGCTTTCTGACAGGTGTCAGTCCAAATCACGTTCCTGGGCTGCTTCTTGGAAGTCAGCTCTGTCAAGGGGGCAACGATCGTTCCATAGCCCTTGACAAACCTCCTGTAGTACCCAGTGAGCCCCAGGAAGGCCCTCACTGCGGTCTGCGTCTTGGGGGGTTCCCAAGCCAGGATGGTCTCAATTTTGGGTTGCAAGGGTGCCACCTTGCCACTCCCCACTTGGTGTCCCAAGTACACCACGGAACCCTGCCCGATCTGGCACTTGCTTGCCTTGATCGTGAGGCCTGCTCGGCGCAGAGCCATCAACACTTCCCAGAGGTGGCGCAGGTGTTCGGGCCAGGTGGCACTGAACACTGCGATGTCATCCTGGTAGGCGGCACTGAACGCATCCAGCCCAACCAGTACCTGGTTGACCAACCTCTGAAAGGTGGCAGGGGCATTCTTCATCCCAAATGGCATGACTCGGAACTGGAAGTGCCCATCTGGTGTAGAGAATGCGGACCTCTCTTTGGCCCCATCGGTCAAGGCGATCTGCCAGTACCCAGACGTTAAATCAAACGTGCTGAGGAACCGGGCAGCCCCCAGCCGATCAATGAGCTCGTCAGCTCTGGGGATGGGGTGCGCGTCAGTCTTTGTTACTGAATTGAGTCCTCTGTAGTCCACACAGAACCGGAGTTCAGGTGTGGCTCCCGGCGCAGCAGCTTTGGGGACCAAGACCACGGGGCTGGAACAAGGACTGCTGGAGGACTCAACCACCCCTAGCGCAAGCATTTTGGAGACCTCCTCCTTAATGCAAGCTCCGACCCTGTCAGTTACCCTGTAAGCCTTGTGCTTCACAGGTAAGCTGTCTCCTGTGTCCACATCATGGACGCACCAATCTTTGACACCAGGAACCAGGGAGAATCGGTCGGAAAACTGTCCCAGCAAGTGGCGGCAATCTTCCTGTTGTTCGGGCGTCAGGGTGGGTGAGAGGTTAACTCCATCCACTGACCCATCTTTCTCAGAGGCCACTAAGAGGTCAGGAAGAGGCTCGGTCTCCTCTTCTATTCCATCATCAGTGGCCAGCAGCATGCCCACTTCGGTCCTCTCTAAGTGGGGCTTAAGGCGGTTAACATGTAGGACCCTCAAAGGGTTCCTGGGAGTCTGCATGTCCACCAAGTAGGTGATAGGACTTTTGCGCTCCACAACCTCAAATGGACCTGTCCACCTATCCTGAAGTGCACAAGGCTCCACTGGGGCCAAGACCCACACCTTTTGTCCAGGTTGAAGCTCTACCAGAGTGGCATTCCGGTCGTACCACCGCTTCATCTCCTCCTGGCTGGCTTCCAGATTTGCCTCAGCAAGTTGCCTGAAACGCCGAGTCTGGTTTCGGAAGGCCAGCATGTAACTATATACATTCTGGGGAGGTTTCCTGGGAGATTGCTCCCAGCCTTCCTTTACCAAGCTCAGAGGTCCTCTTACCGGGTGACCATACAGAAGCTCAAAGGGGCTGAATCCTAGAGACTTCTGTGGCACCTCTCGGTAAGCGAAGAGCAGGCATGGCAAGAGGACGTCCCACTTACGCCTCATTGGACCGTCCAGGCCCATGATCATGCCTTTGAGGGTTCGGTTGAATCTCTCAACCAACCCATTTCCTTGGGGGTGGTAAGGAGTGGTGAACTTGTAAGTCACCCCACACTCCTTCCACAGGGATTTCATATATGTGGATATGAAATTGGTCCCCCTGTCGCTCACCACCTCTAGAGGGAATCCCACTCGGGAGAAAATTCCCATCAGTGCCCGTCCCACCACGGGGGCCGTCACTGTCCTCAGAGGGATGGCTTCAGGGTACCGGGTGGCATGGTCCACCAAGACCAGGATGAACCTGTTGCCCAGGGCTGTCTTGGGGTCCAGAGGCCCCACAATATCAATACCCACTCGTTGGAATGGCGTACCGACCACAGGGAAAGGTTGCAGAGGAGCCTTATGCTTCCCTCCGCTCTTACCACTTGCCTGGCAAGTCTGACAGGTTCTGCAGTAGGAATCTGAATTCTTATGCATTTGGGGCCAGTAAAAGTGGGTGACAAGCCTGTCATAGGTCTTGTCCATCCCCAAATGTCCTGCTAACGGCACATCATGAGCCAGCCCCAGTAGGAAGGTTCTGAACTTCTGGGGTACCACCAGCACACGGGCTGACCCAGGTTCAGCAGCCTTAGGCTCGGAATACAGGAGGTCACTCTCCCAGTACACGTAGTGTGTTTTGGTCTGAACACCATTGGCCTGGTCTGCAGCCTGTTGCCGCATACCCACGAGAGAAGGGCATTCTTTCTGCTCCCTGCAGAATTCCTCCCTGGAGGGACCTCCTTCTTGCTGCCAATGGGTCAGCTCAGGCAAGTCTCCCAGTTCGGCAATCTGTTCCCCGGTAGGCTCCAGAGCATCCCCCTCAGGGTCTACTTCCTCCTGGGCCGTGGGAACTTCGGGGGCCGGTTTCCCGCGCCTCCTGCGCCTTCTCCCTAAGGCCGGTTCCTGGACCTCTCCCTCAGGAACCAGGACCCTCTCAACACCCCTACTGGCCGCCATGGACCGGGTGGTCACGCACGCCCAGTCGGGTAGACCCACCATCCTCAGATGCGTGGTCTTCTCCACCTTTTCCCAAGGGGAACTCTCCAGGTCGTTCCCTAGCAGACAATCTACAGGCATGTCAGTTCTCACAGAGCCATTGGACAACGACTCTCTACGTTGTCAGCATTGACAACCCTACAGTAGGCATTGGGTACAATTTGCTCTTGAGACACCAGGTGTTGCCTCACCGAGGTCACGCTGGCTCCTGTATCTCTAAGAGCCTCAACCTTCTTTCCATTGATGGTCACTACTTGCCCATATTTCTTAGTGTTAGAGGGCAGGTAGGTTACAGGGACCATCTCACTGTCTCCTAGCGAGACTAGGGTCATCTGCCCGGGACCCCCACCCTCCTGGACTGCTACCTCCTCCCCAAAGTTAACACTAGCTACTTGCCGGGGTGGAGCACCAGTGGGTGCGGTCTTACCAAACAGGCGACACTTAGGATCAGAGGCAATGTGACCCGGGTCACCACACCTATAACAATTGAAGGGCCCCTTTGGAACAGGTCTACCTGTCGGGGCCCCGTTCTGCTGCGGGGGTGGGGGAGGCTGAGAACCCTTCTGCTGGTTCCCTTGGGGATTACTTTGGGGGCCTTTTTGGAACCCTTTCTGTTTACCCCTGTCCCCCCCACTCTTCTGCTGGGGACCCTGCCCACCTTTGGCGGAGTCTCCCACTTGACCCTTGTGGACCCTGGTGCTGAGCCAGCGGTCCGCCTCCTCAGCAAGCATCCTCGGGTTGGACAGCTTGCTATCAATCAGGTGCTGGCGTAGCTCAGGAAAACATTGACTGGACAAGTGCTCCCATGCAATTAAATCAAGCAGCCCTTGATAATCATTCACTTTGCTACCCTTCACCCAACCATCCAGCGCTCTGCAGAAAAAGGTCACATATTCCACAAACGTACTCTCAGGGATCTTCTTGGTCTCCCTGAACCTCTGTCTATATAGCTCAGGAGTTAACCCATACCTTGTCATTAAAGCTTCCTTCATATGAGGGCATGAGGCTTGGAGATCTAAGGGCAAATCTAACAGTGTGTCACGCCCTTCAGCAAGGAACCTTCCCCACAACCCCGCTCCCCAGTCTTTCTCAGGGACCCGGTGTGAAGACATGGCCACCTCGTAGGCTCTAAACCACTGCCCTATGTCATCCTTTCTAAAATACTCCTTTACTACATCTTTGGGGATGTACACCTTGGACTCTACCTGCACCGGTGGAGTGCTGCCACCAGAAGGAGTGGTATCCAAACTTTTCGCCTTCAGCTCCAACTCCTTCAATCTTATATCATGATCCATTTGGCGTTGTTGTGCCTCCAGGGCCAACTTCTGCTTTTCCATTTCCATTTGTCCTGCCAACTTTGCCATCTCCATTGCATGCGCCCTGTCTGCTGCCCTGTCTGCCAGCTCCTCTGGCGACCGGACTCTGCTGGGCTCCTCAAGATTGTCGGGTGGAACGATGTCCCCCGCATTCCGTGGGTCTCGTGACTCCCTCCAGGCTCTCAGCGCCTTGGCGTACTGGGTTCTCCTCTTGAATCCAGCATGGGGAACTCGGAATTTTACACTGTAGCCTTTCAATTGCTCTATCGTGTAGCCTTCCAGTCTCTCCCAATCCACCTCATCTATTCCGGAAATCACAGAGAGTGCTCTTCCAGCGGAGAGTGAGCCAGGCATGGTTGCAGTAATGGCAGATGTCTCAACAAAGTTCAACAAATAAAAACCTGTGGCTGCGTTATTCGGTCTGCTCTCACTATCTGGTGATTAATAATTCACTGTATGCAAATTACAAGTGCAAATCCGCAATCCCACCCGCTGCCACCAATGTTAGAGTCGGGGATCTCTGGTTGGCGCAAGGTTGCCCTTGTGTCAAGCAGGAACCCTCTCCTCCACGTCAGGGCGCAGGATAACCTCTCGCGAATGACCCTTGCTCACCCTCTAGGTGCGTGGCGTGAGCAGCCAAGGCGATTCCTCAGGCGTTGTTGGTTAAGCACTTACAATCGTACACACAGTAAATACATCAATCCCCCCAGAAACGGACACCAGACTGGGATATATATAAAAATACGCTTCTTTATGTAAAAATAGGTATATATATCTCAGCAGACTTATCACAAGACCAATAACGTTTTCGCTATGCCACCAGGTTGTAAAGCAGGCAAATGTTCTTTGTTCGTAGTTTCAAATAGATACTTTGCAGTCTCTTGCAAATGTCACTTGTGGTTCCAGTACTTACAGAGATCGACTCCTGTGAACGGGGAAATAAGGCGTTGCGGGCCCCGAGCCCGATACTGGAACCTCTTCCGTGATGTGGAGAGTCGGCACAGGTCGGTGCGACTCTCAGCTTGAGAAGTGTTCTTGGGTCCTCAATCAGCAGGTGTGGGCACGTAGGCAGGCGCGGCCAGTGACCCTTTAGCACGGCGGTGCTGGAGGGTCTCCACAGAGGGGGCGGCGCGGCCTGAGATGTCCGGGGATAGCGAAGCGGGGTCGCAGGGCACGGTCAGTGCAGCTGGATGACCCGGCGTAGATCACAGTCGTCGGACGGCTTCCGGCGGGAGGGGTGATAGCGCGTTCAGCGCGCTCCAGTGGCAGGCGGTGACAGGGGTGCAGGCGGCCTAGCCCGGGGACAGAGAGCGGCTCCGGACGGAGCGGGGCTCTCACGGGGTTGCGGCAGGCGAGCTCCTGAGTGTCACGGCCCTAGGAGGGGCGATGAGGGGCGCAGTCTCTTTTCCAGCGGGATGCCCACACGGCTCGAATCGGAGGACGAGCAAAAGCACAGAGAACCCACTGGTCCTGGGGTTCAGTTCAGGGGGCAAGCTCAGATCAAGCCCTTGGAGAATGTTTAAAGCACAAAGCAGCAAAGTCTTTTCAGTAGTCTCTTCCTCTCCTTTCTCAGCAAGGCAAGCAGCAGGCCAGCTCCTCCAGCGTCTTCTTCTCCTTCTAGTCAGGCAGAGGTTCTTTGTGGTAAAACAGGATTCTGATTTCTTAGGAGCCAGGCTCCTACTTTTATACCATGATTCTTTTGTTCTTTAGCGCCAGGGGGCCTAGGCCTGGCTCAGTCCAGTTCTGGAGCACTTTGTTATGGTGACTCTGCTCTTTCCTTTCAGCAGCAGGGCAGAGACATCAGCCGCCCCACAGGGGGCGGCGCCGGCTTTGTGGTGGCAGAGCACAGGTCTATTCAAGAGTCAAGGTGTACTCCTCCCACCCATCCAGGTGTCACCTCTCTACCCACCACCTGGCAGCCAACCTGTCTCTGGGGATTCCCCAACCCTGCTCCTTACTGTTGCCAGGCAGAACACACACACACAGCAGAGGCGGACTGAGATGGTCATGTCAGTAAATACTAACTTTCTAAAAGTAGTATTTACAAACCCAGGATATTAAAATAAACTTGACTACAAGAAGTATTTTATTATTCTGAGTTCAGGCATACTAAACTTGACACTTCTACCATGCTCTCTGAGTCCACTGGGGTCACAGCGTTGGCGTGATCCCGGCAGCCCATTCTGGCCTATGGAGAGCAGGTAGCCTTCAATAGTGAAGAACGGAAATGGCTGTAATTCACTACTAAGACATGCCACACACATCAGGGCATGTCCTACCTTATGCCTACAATGCACCCTGCCCTTGGGCCTACCAGAGGGGTGGCTAATATGTAGGTAAGGGAAGGTTTAGGGACTGGCAAGTGGGGGCACTTGCGCAGTCAGCGCGACGGTCCCGGACCGCGCACAGGGTCTGCGGTGGCAGACCCTAGACACACTTTACAAAGCCGCTTTCTGTGGGTGGCGCAACCAGCGCTGCAAGCCCACCAGCAGCATTGGCATTCACAAGCCCTGGCACCCCTGGTGCACTTTACTGGGGACTGACAGTGAATCCAATAAACCAATCATGGACATCAATTACAGGTACACTTTACTTCGGGAGCACTTGCACTGCGGCACGGATTAGCCGTGGCGCAGTGCCCTGAGCGGACAACACCAGCAAAACAGTCGAGGCACACCATCAAAAAAGTGGAAGGGAAACTCACGCCAAGGTGCCAGGTCTAACAGTTAGATTCCCCACCTTAGAATATCCCCAGGCGTCAGGCTGGATCCGGAAAAGATTTTTGTAGCAATACCCCTTGTGCGTCGCTAGGCGTCGTCTGCGGCTCCGCGTCCGTCGTTGGCGTCGTGCGCCGAAATGACGTCGTCGGAGTACTTAGACGCCGCCCTCGCGCGCTGACGTCAGTTCTTGTACATAGCTTTCTGCGCCAGTGTACTGCTCGATTTTCCCGGCCCTATTGTGTTGATGGGTGATTAGGGTGACTTCAGTCTCTCTACCATTCAAGCCTAAGGGTTAGAGTAGTGAATGAAGTCTATTTTCTAGGCACTTCGACATGATCCTGTGTTCTTCCCCATAGATTAGGGCTTGCACACATATCCTAGGGGATAGATTCGTTAGTCTTAGGGATAACCTTCCCTGTAGTGAGGGTATTTCATGGAGCCGTGCTGAATTCAGGCCTGGTAGGCCTCAAACGGGGGAGACTCCATCTTTCTTTCTGCTCCAGCAGCTTGAGATGCTTCTAGGTTAAAGGGGATGTTTTAGTTATGAGGTGTTATTCGCTTGGAGAGAACCGGTTCAGACCGGCCCTTATCGAAGGATTGTATTTTTCTTCATGCCGAAGACGCTACATCAGGCCGGCCGGCTGGGAAAGTGTCCTTGGCACGGGGAGGTACAAGAATTTGGTGGGCGGCAGGTTACGGGCTGGAATTTTCCATGAGAAAATGCACCTCTATATTAGTGAAAGTCTGAGGCAGATACTGGCACTTATTCTTTCAATCCATAGGCGGCACCTAGCCGTTAGCAGAAAAGCTACTACTTATTCCAGGGAAGACAGATGACAAACTTGAGGGCGGAGAAAGACCAAGAGACATATACTCTTCTAGCAGAATTGCCAGAGAGGAGAGAGTAGCCGATGAGGAAGAGGTCCCAGTGACTCGGAGAAGGGAGCTACGGAGGTGTGATCTCCAGGCGAGCCGAGGCACAGACGAGAAGGGAACCTAGATGACCATTGAGTGCAGGCTACACACGACTAAGGTGATGTCGACCCCTTTCTTATTAGAGTGTACAACCTAATCTTTCACTCTTCTTTACAGGTTATGTGTTACACAGTAATGTTATGTGCTTGCGTATATGATATATAATAAAGTCAGTTTGTAGTGGATCAACATGTGCTGCGTGTTCTTGTATAAGAGGGTAGCCTATTCTTCTAGTCAGCTGTGACTTGACATGAACAGATGTTAACCCTGATCAGGTAAGTGGTAACTGAATAAGGGAGAGAGGAGCCCCTCGAACCAGAGAACAGGTTGTGCTCAAACTGGCAGTTCTTGTGTGATCTGATAAATAGTAACACTGATTCCCTTGTTGTATGTTATGGTGATCATAGGATGAACTCGTGCTAAGGCTGCCGTCTGGGTAGGAAGTCCTGGGTCCATCTAGGACCGCGAGGCTGAGGCTGCCGTCTGGGTAGGAAGTCCTGGGTCCATCTAGGACCGCGAGGCTGAGGCTGCCGTCTGGGTAGGAAGTCCTGGGTCCATCTAGGACCGCGAGGCTGAGGCTGCCGTCTGGGTAGGAAGTCCTGGGTCCATCTAGGACCGCGAGGCTGAGGCTGCCGTCTGGGTAGGAAGTCCTGGGTCCATCTAGGACCGCGAGGCTGAGGCTGCCGTCTGGGTAGGAAGTCCTGGGTCCATCTAGGACCGCGAGGCTGAGGCTACCGTCTGGGTAGGAAGTCCTGGGTCCATCTAGGACCGCGAGGCTGAGGCTGCCGTCTGGGTAGGAAGTCCTGGGTCCACTTGGGACCGCGAGGCCGCCGATTATAAAAGATATATATATATATATATATATATATATATATAATAGGAATACCCTGTCCTTAGGTGGTATATATATACATGTGGTTACTTATTGTGGATAGGCCCTAGGGAGGGGGTAACGTTCTGGCTGGGTTAGAGAGGCTCTGATGAGCGGGTTCTATCTGATCCGAAAACCCAAGCAGAACAGCCAGGAACGCAGAGCCATGCAAGAGACCGACACTGGTGCCAAAAAATCTAGGGCCCTGAACAGGATGGCCTTAACCCTAGATGTCGGTTCGCAGAACGGGGAGGAGGGGTGGGTCAGTGAGGAATCTAACTAACTAATGTTTCTTACAGATGAACAAGTTACTTAGCTTCGGTAACGATGTATCTGTAAGAAACATTAGTTAGTTAGATTCCTCACCTTAGAATATCCCCAGGCGTCAGGCTGGATCCGGAAAGATTTTTCGTCAGCAATACCCCTTGCGCGTCGCTAGGTGTCGTCTGCGGCTCCGCGTCCGTCGTCGGCGCCGTGTGCCGGAATGACGTCATCGGAGTACTTAGACGCCACCCTCGCGCACTGACGTCAGTTCTTGTACATAGCTTTCCGCGCCAGGAACGCAGAGCCATGCAAGAGATCGACACTGGTGGCAAAAAATCTGGGGCCCTGAAAAGGATAGCCTTAACCCCAGATGTCAGTTCGCAGAACGGGGAGGATGGGTGGGTCGGTGAGGAATCTAAATAACTAATGTTTCTTACAGATACATCGTTACCGAAGGTAAGTAACTTGTTCATCTGAAAGAAACACGTTAGTTAGATTCCTCACCTTAGAATAGATACCCCAGCAATACCAACCCTGGTGGTGGGTCTGCGAACCAAGATCACACCAGAAAGTCCTGGAGAACAGAACGGCCAAAGAAGCCTTCTCTCGGGACTTGGCTGTCCAGGCAATAATGCTTGGCAAACGTGTGCAGTGAAGCCCACATCGCTGCCTGACAGATGTCCCGCAAGGGAACTCCCCGGCCCAGGGCAGTAGTAGCCGCTGTGGCCCGGGTGGAATGGGCCCTCAACCCAACAGGAGGGTCCTTTTTTGCCAAGGAGTAACAAATTTTAATACACAACACGACCCACCGCGAGATGGTCCGTTTGTGTACCGCCTTCCCCTTCTTAGCTCCTACGTATCCAACAAAAAGTTGGTCGTCCACCCGGAACTGTTTGGTGCGGTCCAAATAAAAGGACAGCGCCCGTTTTGGGTCCAGACGTTGGAGCCTCTCTTCCTCTTTTGAAGGATGCGGAGGCGGAAAGAACGTGACAGATTGCCCGAGATGAAATGGGGTCACCACTTTCGGTAGAAAAGAAGGACGAGGCCGGAGGACAACCTTGTCCGGATTAACAGAAATAAATGGAGGCTTAAAGGACAGAGCCTGGAGCTCACTCACCCGTCTAGCCGAGGTGATAGCTACCAGGAAAGCAGTCTTCAGGGTGAGAAAATGGATGGGACAATTGTGAAGAGGCTCAAAAGGAGCGCACATCAGAAAGGTCAGAACAAGATTCAAGTCCCACTGAGGCATTACGAAGGGGACAGGAGGGAACATGTGAGTAATGCCTTTGAGAAAACGTGAAACAACAGGGGACTTGAAGAGAGAAGGCTGATCAGGAAGCGGTAAGAAGGCAGATATTGCAGCAAGATAGCCTTTCAAGGTGCCCAGAGCAGAGCCCTACTGGGCCAAAGAAAGAAGAAAGAGTAGAAGCTCAGAGAGAGGGGCGGAAAGGCGATCCACAGCCTTTGCTGTGCACCATGCCACAAATTTGTTCCACCGGCAGGCGACATCACAGACTTCAGGAGGCAAGTCAAATGGCATCAACTGCCACCTCTCAATCTCCAAGCATGGAGGTGGAGGCTGGACAGGTTCGGGTGGAGGACCGTCCCCTGCTGCTGCGACAGAAGGTCCTCCTGAAGAGGCAGTCGTATCGGAGGATCGATTGACACACTGAGTAGCTCGGGATACCAGAACCTTCGTGCCCAATCTGGAGCCACTAAGATAACTTAGGCCCGGTCGCACCTGATCTTCTTCAGCACTCTGGGCAGAAGTGGTATAGGCGGAAAGGCGTACAACAGACCGCAACTCCACTCGCGACGAAAAACGTCTCCGAGCGAGTGCTGCCCTGGAAATTCCAATGCGCAGAACTGCTGACATTGCACGTTCTCTTCGGTGGCGAATAGATCTAACCAAGGCTCTCCCCACAACCGAAAGAGGCCTTGAGCCACATCCGAGTTCAGACGCCATTCGTGATCCATCATGCACCGGCTGCTGAGTTCGTCTGCTCTGGCGTTCAGAGAGCCCGCCAGATGTTGAACCACCAGGGTGATGCCCTGGTGTTCCAGCCAGGTCCAGAGGCGCAGAGCCTCCTGACAAAGGGTCCACGACCCCACCCCGCCCTGTTTGTTGCAATATCACATGGCGGTGGTGTTGTCCGTGAACACCTGCACAACACTTCCCCGGACAGAGGGAAGGAAGGCTTTCAGTGCAAGCCGGATCGCTCTCAGCTCCAAAAGGTTGATATGGAGGTGAGACTCCGCCGGAGACCAGAGTCCTCTGATCTCCGCCTCTCCCATGTGGCCCCCCCATCCCAGGAGGGACGCGTCCGTCACTACTACGTGCTCCGGTTTGGGTAGGGAGAGGCATCTGTCGCTGACCCAATCACGGTCCGTGAGCGACCACTGCAACTGTTTCGCAGTGCCCTCCAAGATCAAGACATGGTCGGACAGGTTGCCTCGATGCTGGGCCCACTGAAACTTCAGGTCCCACTGCAGAGCCTGCATTCGCCACCTGGCGTAATGCACCAACAGGATGCAGGAGGCCATCAGCCCCTGAAGCCGCAGCACCAACCTGACCGAAACCCAGGATAGAGGCCGAAAGATGGGAATCAGAGCCTGAATATCCCGGACCCGCTGTTCCGGAGGATAAACCCGGAACTGTGCCGAATCGAGATCCGCTCCGATGAAGAGGAGTTTCTGGGAGGGACTCAGGTGTGACTTCGGCACGTTGATGGAGAACCCCAGCAAATGCAGGAGGTCGGCCGTAGTCTGGAGGTGGGAGACGACTTGCTGGGGCGAGCCCGCCTTCAACAGCCAGTCGTCAAGATAGGGGAAGACTGGAACCCCTGATCTGCGCAGATGAGCTGCGACCACCGGCATCACTTTCGTGAACACCCGAGGGGCACTGGTGAGGCCGAAGGGGAGCACGGTGAACTGAAAGTGCTCCTGACCCACCGTGAACCGCAGGTAACGCCGGTGGCCCGGCAGGACAGGTATGTGAAAATAGGCGCCCTGCAAGTCCAACGCTACCATCCAGTCTCCAGGGTCGAGGGCAGCCAGAACCTGAGCTAAAGTTAGCATCTTGAACCGTTCCTTCCGGAGGAAGGTGTTGACGCTCCTGAGGTCCAAGATAGGGCACAGGCCCCCTTTGCCCTTCTTGGGAACCAGAAAGTAGTGGGAATAGCAACCACGGCCTACTTCTGGACCAGGAACGTGCTCGACGGCCTCTTTGGCCAAGAGGGCCGTAACTTCCTCCCACAGAAGATTCAAGTGATCCTCCGATATACGGTGGCACTGCGGTGGCATGGCTGGAGGGGTCGTCTCGAAGGGGAGAGAGTAGCCCCTTCGGACGATTTGCAGCACCCACCTGTCCGAAGTGATGGAGCGCCAGTGGAGGAGGTGATGGCGAACTCTGTCGCCCACTGGCGTGGAATGGGCCTGAAAGCTCGGACTAGGAAAGCTTTGAGGCGGATGCTGCCGGGGTGGATGTGGACTGACCGGCGCGTTGTCCTCTAGAACCGCCACGGCGGAACCCACGTCCGCGACCGCGTGCAGGTTGGGTCTGCGGCCGGTGGCTAGGCGGACGTGAGGAGGCGCCCCTTCCTTGGCCACGAAAGGGGCGAAAGGCAGAAGCGTCCGGCCGTGGGGCCGAGAGACCCAAGGACATGGCCGTAGCCCGGGAGTCCTTAAAACGAGCCAGCGCACTATCCACCTTCTCACCAAAAAGGTGAGCGCCATCAAAGGGCATATCCATGAGGGTACTCTGGACATCCCCCGAAAAAGACGTGGACCTTAGCCAGGCGTGGCGCCGGTGCGCCACCGTGGTGGAAATCGCCCTACCCAGCGAGTCTGTGGTGTCAAGTCCACATGGTATGGCATGTCGCGCTGCATCTCGCCCGTCAGCAAGTGCCTGGGAGAGACGTGTCCGGGTCTCCACCGGACACAGTGGCAGCACGTCCTCCACCGTATCCCACAGAGAGTGGGAGAAACGGTCTAAGAGGCAAGCGGTGTTCAAAGACCGCAGGCCCAAACTCAGGGAAGAGAACAGTTTCTTGCCGAACTGTTCCAGCCTCTTGGATTCCCAATCCGGAGGAGCGGTCGGGAAGGAGGATTGGGAAGTGGAGGACTTGATAACCAGGCTCTCGGGGGTGGGGTGTTGGGACAGGAAACTGGGGTCGCCCGGAGCAGGGCGGTGGCGCCGGGCCACGTTCCGATCCACAGGTGGAACTGTGGAGGGCTTGGATCAAGTGCCCTGCAGAACGTCTATGAGGGCCTCATTGAACTGCAGCAGAGGCTCTGTGGAGCTTGCTGACAGTTGAAGCACCTCTGTGAGGATGTTAGACCTCACGGCCACAGCAGGCAACTCGAGCCCCAGGGCTTGGGCCGCCTTGCGCAGCACCACTGAGAAAGCTGCATCTTCCTCCGAGGCCACAGTCGGAGGAGAGATGAAACCAGCGTCCGGGGAGGTGTCCAGACCACTGGCATCCCCCAGTTCGTCTGCCCAGTCCTGTGAAAGTTGGCCCTGTATGGCCATAGGGTCCTCAGACCCCTCCCAGTCGATTCCTGATAAACAGGAGGAATGATCGGAGCCGGGTGGTAGATGAAACGCTCATCCATCGGCGTCGCGTGTGGCGTCGGGCGGCGCCGCGCCGGCGCCAGGCCCGGACAGGGGTTAAACTGGGGAACGGCGTCGTCCGGAGATGGCGCCGGAGGCAGAACTGGTGTCGGCGCCGGCGGAGGAGGCGTCGTGAGGTCGACCGGCGCCGGCAGAGATCCAGGCCTGGATCCCTCGGGGACCTGCGGCGTCGGGACCGAAGTCGTCGACGTCGCCGGGGCCGGAGCTGCCGGCACGCGAGGTCGCCCATTCGAGCCCGCGGGGCCCGAAGGCGCGCTGTCAGGCGTCGACGTTGGAGCCAGGCCCCTCATGGCCGAGAGGAAGGTACTGACCTCTGCCGGAGTCGAGTCAATCCCAGGGACCGGCGGGTATGGAGACGGATGCGGCTCCTGCAGCTCCGACCAAGCCGCGGGGGTGGGACCACCCTGACCCTCGGCCGAGTCGCGCGACCGGCGAGGGGAGTCTGAAGAGCGGTGTCGCCTCTTGGACTTCTTTGATCGCTTCGACTTACCCGAAGACTTCGAGCCCGATGAGCGATGATGGTGACTGCGGCTGCGCGACCGGTCCTTGGACCTCCTCCTGGACCGGGACCGTGAGCGGCGCGGAGCCGAGTGCCGAAGCTCAAGAAGCTTACGGGACCGCTCCCGCCTATCCTAGGCAATAAAGGCAACGGCGATGGTGGTCCGTCACCGACATCAGTCGATGACAGGAGTCACAGGCTTTAAACCCAGGCATCCTACCGGCACCAGAGTCGAGTCGACAGAAGACCAAAAAGAGTCAAAAAAGTTTAGTCAAAAAATTGACTAAGGGGTAAGCTCTTCCCGGATCAGCGCTGTCTGGCACGGAAAAAAGAAGAACAAGAACTGAGGTCAGCACGCGAGGGCGGCGTCTAAGTACTCCGACGACGTCATTCCAGTGCACGACGCCATCGACGGACGCGGAGCCGCAGACGACGCCTAGCGATGCGCAAGGGGAATTGCTACAAAAATCTTTCCGGATCCAGCCTGACGCCTGGGGATATTCTAAGGTGAGGAATCTAACTAACGTGTTTCTTTCAGATGGTCGGCATACACAATAATCTTTAACAGCGTGACATTTGCTTGTATGCCCTATAATGCACAATCCAGTTGATCTTGACACCTCTCTGGCCCCCCGATTCAGCATGTATCCATTCTCCTTTCAGATTTTTTCATGCAACCAGTCACCATATATTGCAGTCCCCTCCATTTTTGTTCACTTACTGCCATTGACGTACTTTAAAATTTGGGACCGCGTAGGAAGCAGGGCCCTACACCTGTCTATCCCGGTATTAGCGAACCGCGAATGGTCAATGCGGTATGTACAAGTGCTTTGTGTAACGTTTTAGCTATGAATGCACTATGTATACGTTATTATACATTGACTCCGTGGGTTCCATCTTAGAGCGGTGGCCATCTTATGGTTGCCCTCACATAGGCTACATATCATGAAGCAAATACGGGCCTTTTAGAGCACATGTGCCTTCCTTTGACTTCTCTGTGACCTGGGCAGCTTGGCTCCGCTGCCCCAGGTCAGTCCGGTCTCACGAGCTCCCCGTCCTTCGCTCCACCTGTGATTAGCATCAGGGTTTGACACACCATAAAGCCTTTTCATCCCACACAAGCCTCCAGCTAATCTCTTTCACACCTGACTGTTCCTGCTTTATGTCTTGTTTTCCAAACAGGAGATGCTCGTGTTTATTGGGGCCTGTTGATATCTGATGTGGGATCTGAGCCTTGCTGGGTAAATAATTGTGGGCTGGCTTAACTGGAATGTGGGATGGTCATCATGACTCTGCCTTTTCGTTTGAAATGTATACATATGAATGACCATGCCATAAAACAAGGAATGTATGCCTGAAGCAGGATATTTTGTATTTAAGGAGAAGCCCGTTTCTGTGATTTTTAGCAGTCTCCTGAGAACATACACGCTGTTGTACTTCTAGGATACCTGTAATTGGTCTGCAGCCAATAAACTGATCTTTGACTTCACCCAGATGACTCTGTGTTTCTGTAGGTCTGAAACAGGAAGAACCCGAAGTCATAGGATGTGTTCCCCTGCACCGCTGGGCTTAAAATTCCCGGTACTTCGCCATTTCGAGTCAGTCTGGAGCAGCCGGCTGTGAGTTTTGTAATCTTGTGCGATTGGAACTGGAAGCAGTTTATCCTTGGGCAGTTTTTTCTCTGTTAACATTTGGGCAACTGGGTCTCAACCCATCTATTTCTGTGATGTTTCACACACAGTGTTCTATCTAATTTCGATCTAGATTCCGTTTCTCCTAACTTGTGGTTACGGTATTTTACAATTAGTATGTCACCACACTGTGGGGGCACACAACAATTTTCATCCCATTTATCATCACGAGGGACTTTTTTAGCTGCCCGTCAATCACATGCACATTTTGGTCTGTTTGGGATTGTTTCATGTTAGTAATCGAACACGGCGACCGTTAATGTTTTATAACTTCCATCTGTGGGGATGGAGCCTCCAATGTTGTTAGCTCCCTCCTATACTGTATTCTACGCACGTTTCATGTAAGTAATCGGACATGGCGACCGTCAGTGTTTTATAACTTCCATTGGTGCTGATGGAGCCTCCTATGATTCTTTCCTAATACTGTATTTGGCTGCAGGCTTATTTTAATACAACATGGTCCGAGACTTGGTCGTGTCTCTTTGTTTCTAATCCAGTACGTTCTCATACCCTGAGTTTTTCTTAACTTTGATGACCTTAATGAGGCCCTTGGTACATTATTACTTACACGAGGAGCACATAATCATTTCAGTTACAGTGCTCTCTGCCCTGAGGTGCCGGGCTTTTGACCTCTGTTTTTAAATACCTCTTGAGTTGTGTTTCTTTTGACTGACACCCTGACCTGTGTTGCATTTAAGCATCCCTTGGTTTTTCTTTTATTCTGCAGGTTACTAAGCAACCGTGTTTGAGATGAATTTGTGGCACCTTCATATTTTATTGATTTCCCAAGTAAGTTGGAATACGAATTGTTCGTTTTGACTTCAATGTTGTTAGTCACTACATTGTTTGGCCTGACGTCTCCCCATCTGATCTTTCATTAGGTGCCTAAGGGCCCCCACCTTCAAAGGACAGCCAGATTACACATGCTGTCATAATATGGTAATTACCCCATACTACCTTTTAATTTGGTTTTGCTTCATCTTTTGACATCACCTAACCCCGAGCCTATTCATTTTTAGGTGCTCCTCCCCTTTCTTCACTATCTCTCATAGTCCTGATGAAGACCCCCCAATAAGAATAAAGCTACCCTTATCACAACAGGGGTCGAAACGTTGACACACCTTTTGTTCTCATCAAACATAGACAACAGAGACAAGTTTATCTGTGCCTAGAATGTTATGTATATAATTATATGTTTTTTTGTTGCCAAAGAAAAAGGCGGATTGGTTAAAAAAGATTTGGATGTTTCTAAAACCACATTACCTTTCCGTACCCGCACACAATCACTCAACTCTCCCTGAGCACTCACTCCCCCTCACTTCTTCTTCTGAGCAACAATGTGTATCAATGAGAATTAATATCCTATTATTATGTTTTGTTTCATTCTATATCTACGATGAAAATTAAATCACAAGCATTTACTTGTTTTTTGCAGTGACGTCTGAATTTACTTTATGCATTTGATTTATGTCCGTTCCTTTATGATATAAAAAAAATAACTGTCCATTGTGACCATTTTGCTGTACCATTGTCTACCCGGGTCCAGTGGCTTTTCGGGTTACCTCATTTGTTATACTCGGCCTGTGGCTCTGGGTGGAATGTAGTGGGGCACCCCTTCCGGAGCCACTAAAGTGGCGAAAAGTAGACTGCGCAGGGCGGTTGGAGAGGCCCAAGGACTTGGCCGTAGCCTGTGAGTCCTTGAAACGCTCTAGAGCGTTGTCCGCTTTGTTGCCAAAAAGGCGACGGCCATCAAAGGACATGTCCATGAGAGTATTCTGGACATCCTCAGAAAAGTCAGTCGATCTCATCCAGGTGTAGCGTCGAAGGGCTACAGATGTGGAAATTGTCCTGCCTAGAGAGTTGGCAGTATCCAGCCCACAACACATGGTAAACTTTGCCGCATCCCTCCCGCCGGCAACAGCCTGGGAGAGCACTGGCTGGGCCTCCTCTGGACACTGAGGCAGCACTTGTGTAATCGTGTCCCACACAGAGTGGGAATAATGGCCCAATAGACGTGCGGTGTTTACCGACTGCAGTCCCAAGCTGGCAGAAGAGAAAATCTTCTTCCCAGGATGATCCAGCTTCTTGGATTCCCTATCTGGTGGAGCAGTAGGGAATGCGCTCTTGGAGGTAGAGGCTTGGACCATCAAGCTCTCAGGGGTGTGGTGTTGGGAGAGGAAATCGGGGTCGCCCGGAGCCGAGCGGTGGCGTCGGGCAATCATCCTATCCACAAGAGCCCCCTTGTTGGGCCTAGACCTGTTGCCCAAAAAGGACGTCGGTGAGGGCTTCATTGAACAGTACCAGGGGCTCCAAAGAGCTTGCTTGCGGTTGAAGCACCTCTGTCATAAGGTTAGTCCTGACCGCCACTGTAGGGAGCTTGAGAGCCTCGGCGGCCCACGCAACACCACTGCCTATGATGCTACTCCTCTGTAGCCACGGTAAGAGGAGACAACATCCTTAGGTCAGGGGAGGTATCAAGACCACTGGAATCCCCCAGGTCCTCTCTCCAGTCCTGATCATACTCCAACTGGTCGGTCAGAGGGTCGCCTGACCACTCCCAGTCCTCCTCCTCATCCTCTGGGTGCCAATGTGGCCTAAAAGGTACCCCAGGAGTGAACAGGGGCACAAAAACCCTCCTCGGCCCTGGATCTGGCTTCGGGCGACGCAGGTCCGGCTCCGTGTTCACATCAGGATGGAGGCCGGGGTAGACGCTGGCCGGGGGCACGACCAGCGTGGGATGCGGTGCCAGAGGAAGCGGCGCCTGTGGAGGCATAATAAGGTCAACTGGCTCCGATTCAGATCCAGGCCTTGATCCATGGGGGGCCTGCGGCACCAGAGCAGCTGGCGGAGAAGGCCTAGGCCCCCCACCGAGTCCGGGGTGCCCAAAGGCATGCCAGTGGGTTGGAGCTGCCCAAAGATGGCATGCATCGCCTCATAAAATTTACGAAGCTGGGCAGGAGTCGCTCTGGGTCTCGGGAATGGAGGGAAACTGGGAGTCGGCTCTTCAGGCTCCGCATGAGGAGCCACGGGAGGGGCACCACCCGCATCCCTCGTTTCGTCAGCTGACCGACGGGGAGAAGTCGAAGAGCGACTATGCTTCTTCGACGTATTCTTGTGCTTCGACTTACCTGACCTAGAAGACTAGAGGACGAGTGATGAGGGCTCCGTGAGCGGTCCCTCGACATCCCTCGCAACCGGGACCTCAAACGGCGCGGAGCTGACTGCTGGCGCTCAAGAAGCTCTCAGGACTGCTCCTGCAAAGCCTTCAGAGCCATGGACCAGCAGACGGAGGACGACTTGGGGTCGTGGTCGTGCTCCAGGCAAAAGAGGCACATACGTTGCGGATCCGTAACCGACATTAGTCGAGTACAGGAACCGCAAACCTTGAAGCCGAGCATCCCTACTTGCACCAGGAGTTGTTAGGACTCATACAGATGTCGACAAAAGTCACTCAAAAAGTTAAGTTAAAAAGTAACTGGCGGTACCGCTCTCTCCGGATCTGCACTGGCTGGTGCGGGAAAAGAAAGAACTGACGTCAGCGCGCGAGGGTGGTGTCTAAGTAGCTTCCGCGACATCATCCCGGCGACCACGATGCCAACGACGAACGCGGAGCCGACCGACGTCACCTTCCAACACGCAGAGGTACTGATGATGAAAAAACTTTACAGATCCAGTCTGATGCCTGGGGGTATTTTTTAATGTAAGGAATCTATAACTAACTGTTTCTTTCAGATATGCAAATCCGGCTTCCCCCCAGAACTGGGGAATGCCACCCCCTGACCTGGGGCCCATTAGGCACCAGAACAGGTGGGAAATTAGATATTCAGTAGGCGGGTTTAACCCACAGGCTAGTCACAGCCCTATGGTGGGCTACCTGAAGTGAACAGCCAGAGAAGGGTTTCACCATCTTGATTTTTGGTGAAATGGAAACTTCTGTGTCAGGGTTATGCCCACCACTTACAGGAAATGGTCATACATAGGGTGTAAACACCCTAGTGGTAGGTATCCCATTGGCTACTACCATATACACCTCTAAACGCCCCTAAATTGAGTATTTAGGGGTCCCCCTGACACCAGACAGGCAGATTAGACTACCTGGGAATAAAAGGACAAAGGACCTGCACAGAAACTGGCGCAAAACCATGCCTTGCTGCTTGCTCCTTAACAATTGCAACTCGTCCTGCAGCTGTGCATCCTCCCCAGCACATGGAGGGTTGCCCAGCACTTCGACAATCAGCTATCATCTTCCCTGGGGTGGAGGAGCCATCCTCCCATATCTGCCTGTTTCACCGTGTTGCTGGCTGTCAGGCACACTAAGTGGACATCAATTCAGGAGGTGGTCTCGGGGCTCTAGGAGGTCACCCCAATCTCTCTGCCAAATTTCGAGATGCTATACCCTCCAGGAGTACCGGGGCACTTGCAACAACCAAGGCTTGTTTTGAGTCCAGTCCCTATTCCACCAACTTGGAAGCCTTCCTGCACGATGAAGGACATTGTGACAGACAAGACCCATGACCAGTGTGACCCTGCTGTCTTGTGTGTCTCCCCTCTGTAGATCTACCAATGACAGTGAGAACCTCAAATTCCAGTGGCCAGCCAGCCAAAACCCTCTGCACCGGAGCTCCACAGCCCGTGTACACATCTTTTGCTTGTGTCCCCTTGACCTAGGGGTCTACATGACCTGAGCCCCCCTTTGGGTTCTCCCGGATTTACACATCAAGGCTTCTTGACACCTGTGTAGCACTGAAGGCTACTATTCTGATCAGCACCTCTGCACCCAGACACATCAGGGAAGGTAAACTGAAACTGCTGGTGGTACTTGGTACCTTGGCCCCCTAGCATCTTAAGTCCCAAAGGGCATCTCCAAATTCAGTTCGCAAGTACCTGTTTGCTATATGTATTTTCCATGGAATAACATTGCAGCGTTCGAGGCTCAAAACCGTTACTTGAGTATTTGTCTGTTTTCTTCTAAAATCAATACCTCCATTTGTACAAAAGGTATTCTAAAGATCTTGGTGTAGGAAGGTAGGATTCTTCAGCATGGTTACCCCTAATTTTTGCCTGGTGTTACGTTTTCTGACTAAACTGACTGTGATCCTGCTAATCAAGACCCCAGTCTCTGTGCTTTCTCCCCTAAATTGGTTATAGTGAGTACTTAGGTACCTCCCAAATTGGCTACAGCTGTATCCTTATAAGCCCCTAGTATATGGTACTGAGGTATCCAGGACATAGGTACACTAGGGGTCCCCCATGGGCTGAAGCATCTATTATGCTACCCATGGGAGACCACACAAACTGTGACAATAGGCCTGACATTGCAGCCTGTGTAAGTTGGTGCTAGCACCACTTACAACAGATATAGGTTTCCCTATATCTGAGGTCACTGCACGTAAAACCTCTAAGTTACCCCTAAAGTGGGCCTTTTAATCCTGAAGGCAGGATGCTCGGTTATAAGTGAGTGCATGAGCGTGACACCTCTACAAGCTTCGGAGTCCATTCTTTCGGGTTCTAAGTGCATGCGCCATTACGATATATCGCGTAATAGCGCATGGCTAACTCTAAACTCCATTTATTCACTGTGTGTGTAGAATAAATACTTAATACACTCCTGATAAGCCTAAGGTGCTCAACCACACTACCACAAATAGAGCACTTGGGATTATTAATGTAAGCTCCTTAAGCCACATGAGGGTTGTATTTACTTTTTGCATGGTGTGCCCTTACATTGACATCAGTACATAAAGAGCCAGTTTCCTACACCAGGTGCACCATGGGAAGCCATTTTCCAGGCGGAAGATGAAAGCAGGCGAACTTTAACAGGCTTTCCCCGCCACTTCCACTTTGTTGATTATAATATACGAACAAGTTACTTACCTTCGGCAACGATATATCTGTAAGAAACATTAGTTAGTTATATTCCTTACCTTTGAATAACCCCAGGCGTCAGGCTGGATCCGGAAAGATTTTTCGTCAGCAATACCCTTGCGCGTCGCTAGGCATCATCTGCGTCCGTTGTCGGCGTTGTGATCGCCGGGATGACGTCGTCGGAGTACTTAGACGTCGCACTCACGCGCTGACGTCAGTTCTTGTACATAGCTTTCCGTGTCAGGAACGCAGAGCCATGCAAGAGACCGACACTGGTGCCAAAAAATTCTAGGGCCCTGAAAAGGATGACCTTAACCCTAGATATCAGCTTGCAGAACGGGGAGGATGGGTGGGGCGGTAAGGAATCTAACTAACTAATGTTTCTTACAGATATATCGTTACCAAAGGTAAGTAACTTGTTCATCTGAAAGAAACACGTTAGTTAGATTCCTTACCTTAGAATAGATACCCCAGCAATACCAAACCCGGTGGTGGGTCTGTGAACCAAGATCACACCAGGAAGTCTTGGAGAACGGAACGGCCAAAGAAGCCGTCTCTCCGGACTTGGCTATCCAGGCAATAAGGCTTGGCAAACGTGTGCAGAGAGGCCCAGGTTGCTGCCTGACAAATGTCCTGCAAAGGGACTCCCCGTCCCAGGGCAGTAGTAGCCGCTGTGGCCCGAGTGGAATGGGCCCTCAGCCCCACAGGAGGTTCCTTCTTAGCCAAGGAATAACAGGCCTTAATGAACAAAACGACCCACCGAGACATGGTTCGCTCTTGCACCGCCCGCCCCTTCTTAGCGTCCACGTAGCCAACAAAGAGTTGGTCGTCCACCCCGAACTGTTTCGTGCGGTCCAGATAGATGGACAGCGCTCGTTTTGGGTCCAGACGGTGGAGCCTCTCTTCCTATTTCGAGGGATGCGGAGGCGGAAAGAAAGTGGGCAATGTAACAGACTGGCCGATGTGAAAGGAGTTCTGAGAACAACCTTGTCCGGATGGACAGAAAGGAAAGGAGACTTAGAAGATAGAGCCTGAAGCTCACTCACCCGTCTAGCAGAGGCGATGGCAACCAGGAAAGCAGTCTTTAGAGTTAAAAGACGAAGAGGACAATTATGAAATGGCTCAAAGGGAGCGCAGATCAGATAGGTTAATACCAGGTTCAAATCCCACTGAGGCATTACGAAAGGGACAGGAGGAAACATATGAGTAATGCCTTTAAAGAATCGAGGAACAACAGGGGATTTGAAAAGAGAAGGATGATCAGGAAGCCTTAAGAAAGCAGAAATAGCTGAAAGATATCCCTTGAGGGTGCCGAGAGCAGAGCCCTGCTGGGCCAGGGAAAGAAGAAAGAGGGGCAAAAAGGGGATCCACAGCCTTTGCTGTGCACCATGACACAAATTTGTTCCACCTGCAGGCGTATACCGTTTTAGTGAAGGGATGCCTGGCTGCCAGAATGACATCACAGACTCCAGGAGGCAAGTCAAATGGCCTCAACTGTCACCGCTCAATCTCCACGCTTGGAGGTGGAGGCTGGACAGGTTCGGGTGGAGAACCGTCCCCTGCTGCTGCGACAGAAGGTCCTCCTGAAGAGGCAGACGAATCGGGGGATCGATGGACAGACTGAGTAGCTTGGGATACAAGTACCTTTGTGCCCAATGCAGAGCCACAAGGATGACTTGGGCCCGGTCGCGCCTGATATTCTTCAGCACTCTGGGCAGAAGTGGTATAGGTGGAAATGCGTACAACAGACCACAACTCCACTCGCGACGAAAAGCGTCTCCGAGCGAGTGCCGCTTTTTGAAATTCCAACGCGCAGAACTGCTGACATTGCGCATTCTCTTCTGTGGCGAATAGATCTAACCAAGGCTCTCCCCACTGCCGAAAGAGGCCTTGCGCCACATCCGAGTTCAGACGCCATTCGTGATCCATCATGCACCGGCGGCTGAGTTCGTGTGCCCTGGCGTTCAGAGAGCCCGCCGGGTGTTGAACTACCAGGGTAATGCCCTGATGTTCCAGCCATGTCCAGAGGCCCAGAGCCTCCTGACAATGGGTCCACGACCCCACCCCGCCCTGTTTATTGCAATACCACATGGCGGTGGTGTTGTCCGTGAACACCTGCACTACACTTCCCCGAACAGAGGGAAGGAATGCCTTCAGTGCAAGCCGGATCGCCAGCAGCTCCAATAGGTTGATATGGAGCCGTGACTCCACCGGAGGCCAGATGCCTCTGATCTCTGCCTCTGCCATGTGGCCCCCCATCCCAGGAAGGACGCATCCGTCACCACTACGTGCTCCGGTTGGGGTAGGGAGAGGGATCTGCCACTGGCCCAATCGCGGTCCGTGAGCCACCACTGCAACTGTCTTGCAGTGCCCTCCGAGATCAAGACGTGGTCGGACAGGTTGCCCCGATGCTGGGCCCACTGGAACTTCAGGTCCCACTGCAGAGCCTGCATCCGCCACCTGGCGTAATGCACCAACAGGATGCAGGAGGCCATCAGACCCAGTAGCCGCAGTACCAACCTGACCGAAACCCGGGATTAAGGCTGAAAGATCGGAATCAGAGCCTGAATATCCCAAACCCGCCGTTCCAGAGGATAGACCCGGAACTGTGACGAGTCCAGAACCGCTCCGATGAAAAGGAGCTTTTGGAGGGACTCAGATGCGACTTCGGCACGTTGATGGCGAACCCAAGCAAATGCAGGAGATCGGCCGTGGTCTGGAGGTGGGAGACGACTGCCTGGGGCGAGCCCGCCTTCAACAGCCAGTCGTCAAGATAGGGGAAGACTGGAACCCCTAATCTACCCGAGGGGCACTGGTGAGGCCGAAGGGGAGCACGGTAAACTGAAAGTGCTTGTGACCTACCATGAACCGCAGGTAACGCCGGTGGGCCGGCAGGATTGGGATGTGGAAATATGCGTCCTACAAGTCCAACGCTGCCATCCAGTCTCCAGGGTCCAGGGCAGCCAGAACCTGAGCTAAGGTGAGCATCTTGAACTTCTCCTTCCGGAGGAAGGCGTTGACGCTCCTGAGGTCCAAGATAGGGAGTAGGCCCCTTTTGCCCTTCTTGGGAACCAGAAAGTAGTGGGAATAACAACCCCGACCTACTTCTGGACCAAGAACGCGCTCCATGGCCCCCTTGGCCAAGAGGGCCGTAACTTCTTCCTGCAGAAGTTGCAAGTGATCCCCCAACAAGCGGTGGTACTGCGGTGGCATGGCTGGAGGGGTCGCCTCAAAGGGGAGGGAGTAGCCCCTTCGGACAATTTGCAGCACCCACCTGTCCGATCTGATGGTACGCCAGTGGAGCAGGTGATGGCGAACTCTGCCTCCCACTGGCGTGGAATGGGCCTGAAAGCTCGGACTAGGAGGGCTTTGAGGCGGATGCTGCTGGGGCTGACCGGCTCTCTGTCCCCCTGCTCCCCCTCGGCGGAATCCACGTCCACGACCGCGTTGAGGCTGGTTCTGCGGCCTGTGGCTAGACGGACGTGTGGGGGCGCCCCTTCCTTGGCCACGAAAGGGCTGATAAGCAGAAGTCTGCGGGCGTGGGCCGAAAGGCCCAAGGACTTGGCCGTAGCCCTGGAGTCCTTAAAGCGCTCCAACGCACTATCCGCTTTGTTGCCAAAGAGGTGACGGCCATCGAAGGGCATGTCAATGAGGGTGCTCTGGACATCCCCTGAGAAATTCGTGGATCTCAGCCAGGCGTGGCGACGAATCGCCACTGTGGTCACAATTGCCCTGCCTAGTGAGTCCGTTGTGTCAAGCCCACATCGTACGAGTAACGTGCCGCATCCGGCCCCTCGTCAAGAGCCTGGGCGATCCGAGTCCGGGACTCCTCCGGACACTGGGGCAGCACATCCGCCACCGTATCCCACAAGGAATGGGTGTAACGGTCCAAAAGGCACGCAGTGTTGATAGACCGCAACCCCAAACTAAGGGAGGAGAACAGTTTCTTCCCAAACTGTTCCAACCTTTTGGATTCCCAATCCGGGGGAGCGGATGGGAAGGCGGTCTGGGAGGTAGAGGCCTGGATAACCAGGCTCTCGGGCGTGGTGTGCACAGACAGAAAGCTGGGGTCGCCCGGTGCGGGCGGTGGCGCCGGGCCACGTTCCGGTCCACAGGAGGGACTGTGGAGGGCTTGGACCAGGTGCCCATCAGAACGTCCGTCAGTGCTTCATTGAACTGCAGCAGAGGCTCCGAGGAGCTTACTGGCGGTTGAAGCACTTCAGTGAGGAGGTTAGTCCTCCCGGCCACTGCAGGGAGCACCAGCTGAAGGGTTTTGGCAGCCCTGCGCAGCACCACAGAGTAGGTAGCACCCTCCTCCGTAGCCATGGAAGGAGGAGAGATGAAGCCAGTGTCAGGGGAGGTGTCAAGACCACTGGCATCCCCCAGCTCTTCTGGACAGTCCTGAGATAACTGGTACTGCTGTGCCAGAGGGTCCTCAGACCCCTCCCAGTCGTCCCCGTCATCCGACTCCTGGTGGACAGGTGGAAAGGTCGGAGCCGGGTGGTAGATGAATCTGTCATCCATTGGCGCCGGAGACGGCGCCGGGCGACGCCGCTCCGACGCCAGGCCCGGACTGGGACTAAACCTGGGGACGACTTCGTCTGAAGATGACACCGGGGGTGGCACCGAAGGGGTCGGCACCAGCAGAGGGGTTGTAAGGTCGACCGACGTCGACCGGGATCCAGGCCTGGATCCCGCGGGGGCCTGCGGCGTCAGGATCGAAGTCGACGACGGCGCCGGGGCCAGAGCCGCCATCTCGCTAGGCCTCCCAGTCGGGCCTGCGGGGCCCGAAGGTGTGTTCCAGGCAGGCCTCGACGGCGGAGCCAGACTCCTCATGGCCACCAGGAAGTCTCGGATCTCCGCCGGAGTCGCATCAGACCCAGGGACCGGAGGGTATGGGGCGGACGCGACTCCTGCGCCTCCGACGGAGCCACACGACCGGCGAGGGGAGTCAGAAGAGCGATGTCACCTCTTCGACTTCTTCTTACTGTGCCTCGACTTACCGGAATGCGAGGACTTCGACCCAGACGAGCGGTGATGGCTGCGGCTCCGCGACTGGTCCCTCAAACTCCTCCTCGACCGGGAACTTGAGCGGCACGGAGCCGACTGCCGGATCTCGAGCAGCTTGCGGGACCGCTCCCACCTAGCCTTCGAGGTCAAGGCCCGGCAGTCGAGGCACGACTCAGCGTCATGGTCGGCTGCAAGGCAGTAGAGACACCGGCGGTGGTGATCCGTGACCGACATCAGGAGGTGACAGGCGTCCCACGGCTTGAATCCAGGCATCCCTACCGGCACCAGGAGTCGAGATCGACTCGAAATGGGAACCAAAAAAGTTCAAAATGTTTAGTCAAAAAGTGACTAAAAGGGTATGCTCTTCCCAGATCTGCGCTTACTGGTGTGGAAAAAAGAAGAACTGACGTCAGCGTGCGAGGGCGGCGACTAAGTACTCCGACGACATCATCCCGACGATACCAACGGCAGACGCAGAGCCGCAGATGACGCCTAGCGACGCGCAAGGGTATTGCTGACGAAAAATCTTTCCGGATCCAGCCTGTCGCCTGGTTTTATTCAAAGGTAAGAAATCTAACTAACGTGTTTCTTTCAGATAGGTGGTTTAATGGCCTTTCTTCAACTCAAGCCAACACTTCAATGCCTATATTGTCTTTGTATCCAGTTAATGACATCCACCAGTGTGAGCGTGGTCAGGATATGCAAGTGTATGGTTAATACTGTGAGGAAATGCAATGGGAAAGTGCAAACTGCTAATCTACCTACCTTCCTTTCACAAAAGAAAGGAGCATTCTGTGAATGTTTCATGAATGTACTATTTGAAGAGATGGCACTAACTAAAATAGGAGTTCTCTGCATGACAGTAACTTCACAACTTCCCATTCATATGAGCTACAAGGATTATAGTGGATGTGCATCCTGTGCTAACTGTGCCACTCGAACCAAGCTACATCTGGCTGATGAACCCTTGTCAGAGCGAAACCGGTCCTAGGCTGCTTGAACACCAGTTCGGTGAGGACCTGTCCTGGCATTTCGGCCTGGACTGCTTCCCTGGGTAGAAGGGTAAAGGCTGATTTGCATATGGCTGGGTCTAAGCTGAGGTGGCATGGTGAGCAAAATAAGGCTGAGTTGGGATGATACCCTGAACGATTGTCTGCAGTTAGACAAATTGCAAGCATTCCTCCCACCTCCTTTTGGGTGCTTGATGTTCTTCCCTAAATAGAAAGGGTCCGTCCAGACATGGTTCCCGTGCTCACTGTGCCTGTGGAGTCAAACTATACCTGCCTGATGAGTCCCTGTCAGGGGGCAACTGGTCCTAGGCTGCTCATGCTAATGTTCGATGAGGACCTGGCCTGGTAGGTCGGGCAGTACTGTTACCATGAGGAGCAGGGACTTTTGTATATGGCAGGGTCCAAACTGACGTGGCTTGGTGAACAAAAGAACAATTAGTTAGACAAATTGCAAGCATTCCTCCCATCACCTTTTATGTTTGATCTAGTTGAATCAAACCCAAATTTGTTTAATCTAAATGTTTCACATTTTGCTTTTTAATGTACTGCTTTCTTTCACATTCACTCCCGTTTAAGCATTCCGTTTCATAGTAAGACATATTTTCATAACAGAATGAACAAAACAATAACAAATACTGTGATCTTATCAATGCAAGCACTACTGTACCTGGTCTTGGAACATTGCACCTCCGAATGCCCACAGGCAGGCAAATACGAAGTAGAGTTCATAGAGTTCTTTAGGCGAATCTGGAGGGGTGCTATTTGGAGTCAGTAGACACTCAAGCAAGCACAGTATCGTCTGTATTACTGTGATTTCAGATACTGGGGTGATTCGTTTGAATCCAACTTTCAGTTTCTCTAAACAGACCGGCAAGTATTTATCAAACAGGATCATCAAGTTGGCTTTCTCTGATTGCACTGCACGGTTTTCAATCCAGCTGCTCACCACACTAGAAATAGTGGCATACATTAGTATTTCATATCAAGTTCACATAGTCTAGTTCAACATGTACATGTTCCACTACATTACACATATTGTAATTTTTCTATTAATTACCCACGGTTGACCCACCGGTGCTTTTAAAAACAGGAAATGCCCAGTATCAACAGACATCACTGCCAACGTACATCTGTGTAATTTCCTAGCTGATTGTTAGGATCCTGTTTAAACCAATATTTTTACATCATCCTTTGTGAGATAATCCATGCACCAATCACTGATTACACTTTGTTAGACAAATATATATTGATGATGGCGAAAGTACTTATACACCAAGCAAAATACTCCACCCTTCTGCAACCTTTTGGGTCCTTCACCATCCATAGATCTCAATGAAAGGCTTGTTAAAACAGTTAAATGTAATGCTCCATGCAGCTTGGTACCTAATAGGTGACAGTTTTATAGGTTTACCTAACATTTCCTTGTGGTTGCACAACCACCTGAGTTACCTTCTTGAAACCAAGTGCAGACATGATTTTTAGGTCTCGCCCACTGACAACTTTAGCTGTTTGTGGTTGAAAGATCTATTGTGCAGAGTACCAGTACTTTAACTGGGCTTTCGGTCATCCCATGTTTTTTCACAGGTTAGCTTTCTTGCCAGTCTTATCTGCTTGCTTCTTAATGAGTGGCTTTCCCTCCACTTCTTGTGTTGGCCACTCATCTAAAGCATAGCTTATGTATCATCTTTTTGCTTAGATGACTTGAATTCATCCATTTTTGACCTCAAGGGATTACTTTTTAGGTCTGCCTTGCCCGACTATTACTTCAAAGAAAAATATTGCATATATCATACATTAATATAAGGGCTTTTTGCAGCCCTCTTCACTCACTGGTCTGTTTAATTATCATTAACTCTTTGCTTTGCCTACCACAACATAAAGCCATTGGCTCCCCTCACTGTATGCAATGGCATTTTGACAGTGCACATTGGGCATATTCTCTTTGCAAGTAGACACCTTCATTGAGAGGGTTAATGGGCAAGCATGCCTATCCCAGTCCCAGTAATCTGGGCAAATACAGACAGCAGCCTTTGATCAATGAAAAAGAGGCCTTGGCATTCAGGGACACAGGTGCAAGTGTCACCCTGGTGACAAAAGATCGTGTGGCCCCTGAACAAATCATACTTGGTGAGATGTACCAAGTGACCAATGCAAGCATTTCAGTTGGTAATTTCACCTGGGGAGGGGTAACTGGCCCTAAGAAGGTTGTGGTAAGTGCAGACCTCCCTGTTGAATGCTTGTTGGGCAATGATTTAGAAACTTCAGCTTGGGCTGAAGTGGAACTCAGGACTCATGCAGAAATGTTGGGTATCCCTGCAGATGTGTTTGCTATGACTCGGTCACAGTCAAAACTGTCTTCCACTGAACAGGCCCTGGATCCTGGAAAAATGGACTAGGCGCTTTCCAATAGAAGGAGCAGTAGGAGTAAGGTAGTGTTTCCCCCCCTGCCTCAGAATACATATCAGTTTCCTGAGGGAGATGATCTTAGTCCTGAAGAAGGAACTGTCTCAGAGGAACTTGAGCCTGATCAGGTTGAGTTCTCGGGGACAGGGGGCCCTTCAAGGGCAGATCTGAGTCAGGAGCAGCTGAGCTGCCCCTCTCTTGAACCCTTCAGACAGCAAGCTGTTGCTGAGGCTGCTGGGAGTGCCAATGGGTCCCATAGGATCTACTGGGATGATGGACTCCTATACTCGGAGTGTAGAGACCCCAAGCCTGGAGCTAACAGGAGGTTGGTTTTACCTCTGAAGTTTAGGGGCTTCCTATTGACACTGGAACATGACATCCCATTAGCAGATCACCTAGGCCAAAACAAGACTTGGGACAGGATTTTCCCTCACTTTCATTGGCCTCACATGTCAGAAGACACAAAGGAGTTGTGTCGCTCCTATATCACCTGTGAAGCCAGTGGTATGGCAGATGGTACTACAAAGGCTCCTCTGATACCACTACCTGTGGTTGGGGCTCCCTTTGAGAGGGTTGGGATTGACATTGTTGGTCCCATGGATCCTCAAACTGCATCTGGGCACAGATTGAAACTGGTGGTCAGACCATGCCACTAGGTATCCAGAGCCAATTACCCTTAGAACTATCACAGCTACTGTGGTGGCTAGAGCCCTCCTGGGAATCTTTTCCAGGGTGGGTTTTCCTAAGGAGGTAGTATCAGACAGAGATGCAAACTTCATGTCTAGTTACTTGACTGCTATGATGGAAGGAGTGTGGAGTAAATTACACATTTACCACCCCTTATCACCCACAATTCAATGGGTTAGTTGAAAGGTTCAACAAAACCCTCAAGGGCATGATTAAAGGTCTCCCTGAAAAGCTCAGGCGTAGATGGGACATACATTTGCCCTGCCCTCTCTTTGCCTACAGAGAGGTTCCCCAGAAGGGGGTTGGGTACAGCCCTTTTGAACTTCTGTTTGGACATACAGTTAAGAGTTCTTTATGTCTAGTGAAAGAGGGATGGGAGTTACCTCTCAAACCACCTAAACAGGATATTGTGGACTATGTACTTGGTCTCCGCTCCAGGATGGCTGAGTACATACAGAAGGCAACCAAAAACTTGAGGCTATTGAGGAATTGCAAAAGGCCTGGCATGACCAAAAGGCTGTGTTGACTGTTTATCAGGCAGGACAGAAAGTATGGCTTTCGGAGCCTGTCTCCCCAGCAGCCCTCCAAGACAAGTGGAGTGGCCCTCATACAATCATTGAGCAGAAGGGAGAGATTACCTACCTGGTGGACGTTGGAACTCCCAGGAGCTACCATAGGGTGCTCCATGTGAACAGGCTCAAACCATATGTTGACCGGGCAGACATGGACTTGCTCATGGCTACTGATGAGGAACAGGAGGAAAAGAGTGATCCACTCCCTGATCTGCTCTCACAGAACCCTGATGATGGTTTAGTTGATGATGTAGCCTTGGCAGGCAGCCTCACTGCCCAGCAGCAAACTGATTACAGAAAAGTTCTTAATCAGTTTAGACATATGTTCTCACTGACTCCAAGTCAGACTACCTGGTGCACTCATGAAGTGGACACAGGTGACAGTCTGCCTGTTAAAAATAAGATTTACAGGCAACGTGGCCATGTCAGGGACTGCATCAGGACTGAAGTCCAGAAGATGTTGGATTTGGGAGGGATTGAACCCTCAGATAGCCCTTGGGCTAGTCCAGTAGTCTTTTTTTTTTGGTGTCCTCATTCTGCCGCTTAACTTGTTGGCAATCCCTTAGCGAAAACCAAACGGGCAAAGAGTCATTCCACACAAGAAATCTAGCTGCTTCCACTCCAACCCTTCTTGAGCATAACACACAGAAGAAGGGGACCAGGACCGACAGCTATTTATTGGCTTAATCCTTGTACCCCAGTCCTCTGACACCAGTCGACAAACATATCCCAAACTTTCCTCCGACTTCCTGGATCACATGCCATATCCTGTTTACTAATATATATGATGTTGTTTTTACACTCTGAGAAAAGGGGTGGAATTGCAGATTTCCAAGCTCTACATATCTCTCTTCTTCCCAATAAAATAACATAAAATATTAATCTTACTGCTCTCTTATTTAAGAAAACAGAATTATCATGAATTCCAAAAAATATGAGTGAGGGGGTTACTTTTAACCGTGTTCCAATTACTTCTGACAAGAATTCACATAGGTCCGACCAAAAGTTAGTAATCTCTGGGCAAGTTAAAAACATATGATAATCATCTGCTAGAGGATCTTGACACCATGAACACAGATATTGATTTCCGGTAGTTTTTGTAAGTTTTACTGGGGACCAATATGCTCTATATAAGGTAAAAAGATGGTTATGTTTTAAAAAGGCAGGTTTGACTATCTCTCGAAGCAATGCAAATGAGGTCATCCAAGTCTCAATTAGATTGATATTAACAACATCATGACTCCAGATCTTTTGAATGTCCTGGTCAATGTCGTCTTCCGCTTCAATAAGTATTCGATACCAAAGAGCAATTTCTCCTTTAATACCGCCGGGTTTCATTGCTTGAATCAACCAGGAATCATCCTTCTGTTCCCCCAATTTTGCCTATCCCACCAAGCGGAGAGCTGATAGAATTTAAATCTGGTTAATGGTCCCCTGTGAGAAGTTGGCCTGATGTATGATGTCACTAGTTATAGTGTACACCTTATATCAGTCCAAATACCCTTATGGTGATTGGTTGTAAAGTCAACCTTATAGACCAGCTATCCTAGTGGTAGCATGGACAAGAGCAGTCTTAGGCTAAACTCTGAATGGCATGTGAAGCCAGCTGTGATACCATATATAATCCCTTGAATACCAAATGAAAGGACACCACAACAGATATATATATAAAATAAAGTGTATTTTATTCTAAGCAAACCCTCAGCACTCTTTATGAGATTAGAGGTAAGTACAACACAGTCTTATTTATGCATACATTAAGTCACACAGGTAAGTAATACAGTTAGGCCCTAGGGGCCACGCAAACCATATACTAAGTAAGTGGTATAAGAACCACTGTCACGGAAATAGAATAGGCCTAGGCCTAGGGAATCGCTGGGGCTACCCTACACTAGCATTAGTTAGGAAGTGGGAGGCCCACGGGATTCGTGTGCAGAGTGGAAACACTCACGCGTAATGCGTAAAAGTCAATAGCAATAGTACAGTTTAGAAAACGGTAGATTTAGGACACTTCCGGAGTAGCTAGGAAGTTGAGACTTGAAAACTAGACACTAGGATAGTCACTATCCTGATGAGCACCGGAGTACCCAAGTTACCTAGCCCACAGGCTGCGGGTGCATAGGGGTGAAGATGCGTCGTTTTCGTCGTCGACTCCTATGGATGCCTGAAGAAAGATGCTGACAGGCAGTCAGTGAAGAGTGTCCGGTGGATCCCAAGGCTGGGATCAAGAAGAGAGGAAACCTGCAAGCAGAAGGGACAGAGTCAAGGTCACTAGCCACTGACCACGTGGAACCAGGAAGGAACCAGGCGATGTCGTGAAGATTGCAGGTGAAGGTGAAGCTTGTCGCTGCAGCCAGGAGAACCAGGAAGCGTCGAGGACGACCAGGACCAGGAGGCGAGCTGTCCCACGAAGGCTCTTGATGTCGGCGGCGTCGAAGTTGGACTAGGACTCACCAAGCCTTGGCAAGCGGAACCCACGAAGAACAAAGGACTTGCTTCTGGTGCAGACCAGGAAGGTCTGGGGTGCTTCTTCTTTGCAGAGAAGCGGGAGCCAGTCTGGAGGAGCCAAACCAGCGCAGAAGATTTCAGGGTGCGTCGTCACAGAGGCCACCAGCCAGCGGGCAAGCAACCGGACAGACGCGGCAAGCAGGAAAATGCTGAAGGGCCCCACGCAGGACTCGTGGAGTGTGGGGGGCTGATCTTCAGTGCAGATGGTGCTTGGGGTTGGGGCTTCTCAATCCCCGGTGCACAACTTCGAGGGTACCTCAGAAGCTGCGCTGTAAGTTACTAGCCACTTTTCCCAGGTAGCCGGTCCCACGTCGCTCGTCGCCTCCACGGATCTCAGCTCTGCTGCAGATGTGGATGAGGGTCGGAGAAGTCTGGAAGTCAAGGCTCTGGTCGGGCTCTGCAGTCGGTTCCTCGTAGAACGGTCGCAAAGCAAAGGGTAGTCTCTTGATGGTGCCTGTTTGCACAGGGTAGCGACTCCTTGGCTACAAGGGAGATTCTTCAGTCTTCTTCTTTCGTCGAATGTCGAAGGTCCAGAGTTTCTGTTCAGTTTTGCAGGTTCAGGATAATCTAAAGTCTTGAGGCCCAACTCCCACTCTTATACTAATCTGGGGGGCTGGGATACCTGCTAGGTCACGCCTTATGGGTGGGACCTGGGAGGGGGTGGTTACACCCACTTCCCTTTGTCCAGTTTCGCGCCAGAGCTGGGGCTGGAGTGCCCCAGCGCCGGTTTGAACTGGACTATGCAAGGAACACCTTGTGTGCCCCAGGCATGTCTCATTCCTTTCAGCCCACCCTGCCCCAATACACTAAAGGCTGTCTGGGGAGGTGCTAGCACCTCCCCAAGCAGGAAACCTATTGTCCAGGCCTCCCTGGCTGGGATCACTCCCAGCAGCAGGAGGTCAGACTTGTGTCTGTGGCAGCAGCATCCATTTTGTGATGCTGAGGCTTTGGTTAGAGTTAAACAACAAGGTAGGATTTTAACATGTCTCTCCCTCTAGAAGGGAGGAATAATATCCTCATCACCATAAATGGTATGGGGGTATTATTCCAAAGTGTTAGACACCTTACACGACATGTTTTGATAAAGCCAAACCATAGTTACCATAACCGTTTAAGATTATAAGGCAGTTTAAGAGTATATGGTAGGCTATATCATAGAACATCTATAAGGACATGGTTCCGAAAGCTGCAGACAGGCTCAGCTCATGCTAGAGCACCATCTCACATGTTACCAAGCACTCTGCCTCCAGGATTGTTAAGGCCTGCCATAGGAGTGACTGATAGGTACACATGTGTCTATATATAAGGGTAGATATAGGCATACTATATCTAAGCAAGGGGTGATTACACGACCTTGCCCCAGCTGAGTGATCAGCCAGTTGTGTCTGATTGGAAGGCCAGACCAGGGGTGGCATAATACATGCTGCAGCCCCTGGGAGGCCTAGGGTACACCTATGCCCTGGGTACCTAGGGTACACTGTACAGGGTCCAATAAGGTGATCCTTACCAATTGGTTATGTACCTAGGGTACATGGAGTCCATTTTAAAGAGAGAGCAGACAGCCTGAGACCCTGAATGGCAGGATCTCAGGCCAACTAAGTCGAAAAACCAGCTAGACACTAGGCAAAAAGTTGGGGTTAACCATAGTCAGATATCCACCTTCCTACACAACCCCCCCCCAAACGAAAGGAGATAAGGCTGGCCTTGACAAGGTAAGCCTCTATTGCCGAAGTGGCCATATAAGGAAGAACCAGCACTGGCATGGTTACCCCCTGTCTCATGGTCCACTAAGCAATCCCTCACCCTAAAGGTATCATAGGGTCTCCACCATAGGGAATCACTACCTTTGGTGTGTCTTTGCAAAGTAAAAGGCTGGTGTTGAGATGGAGTACTGAAGTGAGTGTCCTCAAAGTGAGGCCTCAGCTTCCTCCAATCATCCTCCACCATGGATGCCTTTCTTTCTTTCACTGAGTTGCACTGTGCTCTCAGGGTCAGCCTCTGGCTACCTAAAGCTGGAGGCTGGGTCCCTTTTGTGGGCTTACTGGAGGGACAGGACAGGTTTGGGGCCCTAAGGTCCCAGGTTTGCCTGTGCCCAACAGAATCCCTCTGGGGGAGGTCCCTAACTACCTGTAAAGGGGATCCCTCAGGAATGTTTTTACCCATCACCTGGCTAGGGCAACTAACCAGGCAATCCTCATTCTTTTGATGGGGGGGTTCTTGTGGACAGGGGCCCTCTTGGGGTCCACTGGCCTCCCTGACCTCTGCAGCCCTGGGCTGACTGAGGCAGGGTAGAGAGAGGCAGGCTACCTGCACCAGACTGGGTCCCACCTTGGAAGGGGCCACTGACATCAGAGGCTCTGCCAGGCCAGGCCTGGCTACCTCTGGGGCAGTTCCTTCACAAGGGGTGAGGTCAGATCCCTGAGGAGGCTGACCTTTTCCTAATGTCTGGGGAGAGGGAGACTTTTCTTCCTCCCCACTACTCTCTGTTTGTGTGGAGTGATCCATAGTTTCAGGCTTCACTACACCTATATCAGTCTGAGTGTGGGCTGAGACCATTACAGCCTTGCCAACCTTTTCAGGAAGGCCCTCAGTTTGTGTTTGAGCTGTGACTGTCACAGCTCTGCCAATTTCTACAGGGAAGTCTGTCTGGGCCTGGGCTGTGGCTACCACTGCCCTTCCAACCTTTTCAGGGAGGAAATCTACTTGGACAGGGGTTGTGACTGGCACAACCCCACTACCCTTTTTGGAAAGGCCTACCATTTTAGAATGGGTGTCTTGTTCAACTCCAGCCCAAGCTGAGAGTTCTAAGTCATTCCCCAGTAAGCAGTCCACAGGCAAGGTTGGAGACACTGCCACCCTTTTAGGGCCAGTGACACCTCCCCAGCTGAGACATACCTCTGCCATGGGATGACTGTTCTGTTTGCCATCAATGTTAGTTACCTGGTATGAGAAACCAGGCAAAAGCTGCTCAGAGGGAACTAGCCTATGGGCCACCATAGTGATGCTAGCTCCAGTGTCTCTGTAGGCCTCAGCTTTTCTACCATTGATGTAGGGTTCCTGTCTGTACCTACCCAAAGTGTTGGGGCAGGCAGTGAAGTTGGCAAACCCCATGCCACCATCACAGACAAGAGTAGCTGCTGCAGGGGAATTGGCTAAGCCAGGATCCCCCTGTGTTCCCCAAGAAAACCCAACCAAATTTTTGGGGGCACTCCCACCACCTGGGGGATTACTGCTGACAGTAATAGGTGGTGTGACAGGAGTAGTTGGAGGAACAGTTTTGTTTTTAGCCTGTGGACAACTGCTGTCAGTTTTCCAATGCCCAGGTGTTTTACACACATGGCAGTAAGGCTTTTTAACTGTGGTAGAGGAGGGAGCTTGGGACCCACCACCCTGTGTGGAGTTTTGGGGCCCTGAGGAAGATTTCTCTTTTGCTTTATCCCCACCCTTCTCTTGAGGCTTGGTGGTATCTTTCTTTTGGTCACCACCCTGATTTTTAGGCCTAATCCTGGTCCTGACCCATTTATCTGCCCTCTTTCCCAATTCTTGGGGAGAGGTCAAATCTGAGTCTACCAGGTGTTGATGGAGAAGCTGGTTCTGACAATTACTAAGGATCTGCTCCCTCATAATCAAGTTGTACAATCCTGTATAGTCCTGCACCTTGCTGCCATTTAACCAACCTTCCAAAGCCTTAGTGGCACAATCCACAAAATCAGACCAGTCCTGTGTCTGTGTCTTCTGGGTGTCTCTGAACAACAACCTATATTGCTCAGTGGTTAAGCCAAACCCATCTATCAGAGCACTCTTCAGGACTTTGTAATTGTTTGCATCCTCATCACTGACTGTGAGGAGCTTGTCTCTACCTTTGTCAGAAAAGGAGAGCCACAAGATAGCTGCCCACTGACTTTGGGGTACCTGCTGTACTTTGCAGGCCCTCTCCAAAGCAGTCATCCATTTGTGGATGTCATCCCCATTCTGATATGGGGGGACTATCTTGCTTAGGTTTCTATGGTCATAAGACCTATCCCTATCTCTAGTAACCCCGGGCGTAGCACTACGCTTCGCCCACGTAGTGTACGGAGTGCTGCCTGCTTCGCACTTTCCGAAGTAGGCGAAGCAGGGCAGCGCTACGCACACGCCGAGGGCGAAGCGTAGCTGCTTGCCACCCGCCACCCACCTCCCGCCTGCCCTCCTTTTAATAATATAAGCAATGAAAAATAAATTAAAGTAAGTCGACTTACCGTTAGCGCGGCGTCTCCGGGGCTCCCTCTTTCTGTTTCTAATTTCTTCTGGCAAATGCGCATGCGCGGACACCCGCGCATGCGCATTTCTCGCGAGAAATGCGCATGCGCGGGCGTCCGCGCATGCGCATTTGTCAGAAGAAATTAGAAACGAAGAAGAGGGAGCCCCGGAGACGCCGCGCTTACGGTAAGTCGCTTTACTTTAATTTATTTTATATTGCTGATATTATTTAAAAGAAGGGCGGGCGGGAGGTGGGTGGCACGTAGTGGGGCTACGCGAAGCGCGTAGTGTGCGTAGATTTGGGCACACTACGTGCTGCTTCACGTAGCCCCACTACGCCCACTACGCCCACCCTTAATCTCTAGGAATGTTGCTGCCACCAGTGGGTTCTGACCCACACAATTTTTGCTCTCTAGCCAGAGCAAGCTTCTCTTTGGCAAGGGCAATTTCTTCCCTCTGAATCCTCAGATTAGCTTCCCTCATTCTGGCTTTATGCTCCTTTCTCTCAGGTGAAGTCATTCCCCTGTGAGAGGAAGCATTAGAGATGCTAGAAACATGGGAGTGGATGGATTCCCTTGAAGGGGATCTGTCCCTCCTGCTTCTCTGTGAAAGCCTACTTGGGGGTCTGTATGGGGGGACCCCATGCAAACTCCCATGTAAACTTAGGTTAGCCTGGCTAAGTCTCCTTACTTGGCTCTGGCTGTCTACCTCCCCATCTGAAGCCCCATCTGACTCCTCTGTGGTGGGTAGACCCTCCTCTGTGCCTAGGGCACCTGCCTGAGATGCCCTATGAGCATCATACTCCTCTAGGAGTTGTCTTAACTGAAGGAGGGTAGGGTTTGCACCCTGTTTTATTCCTCTGGAGGTACACAAGTGTCTCATCTCCTGGAATGTTAAGGTATCATATCTAGAGGGGGTCTTTTGCAGACCTGATCCTCCTGAGAGAGCATCTACTTGATCTACTCTCAGAGACATGATCTAGTGAGGGTGTGGTGTGTGCACCTACCTACACTAGTTGTATCTACTAAACCTTTCTAGTAGTTGTAGTCAGGGTGTGTTACTCCCTTCAACCTACAACTACAAAGTCCAGTAGGACTTAAGTATAATAATCTATGTTATATGTACCTAGACAATATCTGTGTGATCTTTCAATTTAGTATCTCAAGATTACAATGGTATTACAACAGCAAGCTCAGATCCCAACCGCTGCTCACCAATGTGAGAAGTTGGCCTGATGTATGATGTCACTAGTTATAGTGTACACCTTATATCAGTCCAAAAACCCTTATGGTGATTGGTTGTAAAGTCAACCTTATAGACCAGCTATCCTAGTGGTAGCATGGACAAGAGCAGTCTTAGGCTAAACTCTGAATGTCATGTGAAGCCAGCTGTGATACCATATATAATCCCTTGAATACCAAATGAAAGGACACCACAACAGATATATATATAAAATAAAGTGTATTTTATTCTAAGCAAACCCTCAGCACTCTTTATGAGATTAGAGGTAAGTACAACACAGTCTTATTTATGCATACATTAAGTCACACAGGTAAGTAATACAGTTAGGCCCTAGGGGCCACGCAAACCATATACTAAGTAAGTGGTATAAGAACCACTGTCACGGAAATAGAATAGGCCTAGGCCTAGGGAATCGCTGGGGCTACCCTACACTAGCGTTAGTTAGGAAGTGGGAGGCCCACGGGATTCGTGTGCAGAATGGAAACACTCACGCGTAATGCGTAAAAGTCAATAGCAATAGTACAGTTTAGAAAACGGTAGATTTAGGACACTTCCGGAGTAGCTAGGAAGTTGAGACTTGAAAACTAGACACTAGGATAGTCACTATCCTGATGAGCACCGGAGTACCCAAGTTACCTAGCCCACAGGCTGCGGGTGCATAGGGGTGAAGATGCGTCGTTTTCGTCGTCGACTCCTATGGATGCCTGAAGAAAGATGCTGACAGGCAGTCAGTGAAGAGTGTCCGGTGGATCCCAAGGCTGGGATCAAGAAGAGAGGAAACCTGCAAGCAGAAGGGACAGAGTCAAGGTCACTAGCCAGTGACCACGTGGAACCAGGAAGGAACCAGGCGATGTCGTGAAGATTGCAGGTGAAGGTGAAGCTTGTCGCTGCAGCCAGGAGGACCAGGAAGCGTCGAGGACGACCAGGACCAGGAGGCGAGCTGTACCACGAAGGCTCTTGCTGTCGGCGGCGTCGAAGTTGGACTAGGACTCACCAAGCCTTGGCAAGCGGAACCCACGAAGAACGAAGGACTTGCTTCTGGTGCAGACCAGGAAGGTCTGGGGTGCTTCTTCTTTGCAGAGAAGCGGGAGCCAGTCTGGAGGAGCCAAACCAGCGCAGAAGATTTCAGGGTGCGTCGTCACAGAGGCCACCAGCCAGCGGGCAAGCAACCGGACAGACGCGGCAAGCAGGAAAATGCTGAAGGGCCCCACGCAGGACTCGTGGAGTGTGGGGGGCTGATCTTCGGTGCAGATGGTGCTTGGGGTTGGGGCTTCTCAATCCCCGGTGCACAACTTCGAGGGTACTTCAGAAGCTGCGCTGTAAGTTACTAGCCACTTTTCCCAGGTAGCCGGTCCCACGTCGCTCGTCGCCTCCACGGATCTCAGCTCTGCTGCAGATGTGGATGAGGGTCGGAGAAGTCTGGAAGTCAAGGCTCTGGTCGGGCTCTGCAGTCGGTTCCTCGTAGAACGGTCGCAAAGCAAAGGGTAGTCTCTTGATGGTGCCTGTTTGCACAGGATAGCCACTCCTTGGCTACAAGGGAGATTCTTCAGTCTTCTTCTTTCGTCGAATGTCGAAGGTCCAGAGTTTCTGTTCAGTTTTGCAGGTTCAGGATAATCTAAAGTCTTGAGGCCCAACTCCCACTCTTATACTAATCTGGGGGGCTGGGATACCTGCTAGGTCACGCCTTATGGGTGGGACCTGGGAGGGGGTGGTTACACCCACTTCCCTTTGTCCAGTTTCGCGCCAGAGCTGGGGCTGGAGTGCCCCAGCGCCGGTTTGAACTGGACTATGCAAGGAACACCTTGTGTGCCCCAAGCATGTCTCATTCCTTTCAGCCCACCCAGCCCCAATACACTAAAGGCTGTCTGGGGAGGTGCTAGCACCTCCCCAAGCAGGAAACCTATTGTCCAGGCCTCCCTGGCTGGGATCACTCCCAGCAGCAGGAGGTCAGACTTGTGTCTGTGGCAGCAGCATCCATTTTGTGATGCTGAGGCTTTGGTTAGAGTTAAACAACAAGGTAGGATTTTAACATGTCTCTCCCTCTAGAAGGGAGGAATAATATCCTCATCACCAGAAATGGTATGGGGGTATTATTCCAAAGTGTTAGACACCTTACACGACATGTTTTGATAAAGCCAAACCATAGTTACCATAACCGTTTAAGATTATAAGGCACTTTAAGAGTATATGGTAGGCTATATCATAGAACAGCTATAAGGACATGGTTCCGAAAGCTGCAGACAGGCTCAGCTCATGCTAGAGCACCATCTCACATGTTACCAAGCACTCTGCCTCCAGGATTGTTAAGGCCTGCCATAGGAGTGACTGATAGGTACACATGTGTCTATATATAAGGGTAGATATAGGCATACTATATCTAAGCAAGGGGTGATTACACGACCTTGCCCCAGCTGAGTGATCAGCCAGTTGTGTCTGATTGGAAGGCCAGACCAGGGGTGGCATAATACATGCTGCAGCCCCTGGGAGGCCTAGGGTACACCTATGCCCTGGGTACCTAGGGTACACTGTACAGGGTCCAATAAGGTGATCCTTACCAATTGGTTATGTACCTAGGGTACATGGAGTCCATTTTAAAGAGAGAGCAGACAGCCTGAGACCCTGAATGGCAGGATCTCAGGCCAACTAAGTCGAAAAACCAGCTAGACACTAGGCAAAAAGTTGGGGGTAACCATAGTCAGATATCCACCTTCCTACATCCCCGAGTACATGCTTTCAAAGACTCCCAAGTGACCAGATCTGTTCCCATTCTCAGATCTCCCCACCTTGAGATACCTGCTTGCTTCAATGGTAAGCTGAGCCTATCCTCCAAGCAAGCTGGGGTACCGGTGGAACCCCATATTGGAGCATGATCAGAATAATACGATATTCCAAGTTTTTTCCGAATAAACACCCAATTCTTTACTGCCTGCAATAAGATCTTCAATTTCACTTTTTTGAAAAATTTTGCATCCCCAAACTTAAAAAGAAATTGCCTATGTTCTTCATCGAGATCACTTAGCATTGCCCCATATAAGTGCCCTAATGCAGAATCATCTGGTCTGTTTAGCAACATCCTAAAGTTTTTGAAGTGGAAAACCTGAAAATATAGCCAAAAATCTGGTAGAGCCGATCCCCCTTCTCCAACCTTCTCCTTAACCTCTTCCAAGATATACGGGAGCCCTTCGAAGCCTAAATAAAACTTCCAATCTTACCCTGTAATTTTCCAATTTCATCTTTATCAAATGAGAGAGGTATCGTGTTAAAAAGAAAGGTAACCTTTGGGAGTACAATCATTTTAATCAGGTTGACCCTACCATATAGGTTGAGAGGGAGATTTGCCCATCTTATCAATAATTTCCCTACTTCCTGGCTAATCCTCCTCCAATTAACCCTTGGAACATCCAGTAACCTCTAAGTAATTGTAATACCTAAGTATCTCATTTGGTTTTTTGCCCCGGGGGTCGGGGAAGGTTGGTTCCACTCCATAATTTCAGTTTTATTTCGATTTACCCTATATCCTGAGACCTTCCCGAATAATTCTGCCTTAGTAATCAAATTAGGTATAGCCACCTTAAGATTAGTGGTATACAAAATAAGATCATCGGCATATAAGGCTAATTTGACCTCCAAATCCTGAAATCTAAAAGGAAAAATGGAAATATCTTGTTTAATAAAGGTTGCAAACGGTTCAATATAGATATGAAATAAGAGGGGAGACAACGGGCAGCCCTGTCTAGTTCCTCGCTTTATATTAAACCATTCCGTTAACTCCCCATTTACTAACACTCTGGCTCTAGGAGCACTATATAAAGACTGAAACGCTTTTATTAAGTTCTCGGGAAATCCGAAAACTCTCAAAGTCTCCCAAAGATAAGGCCAATGAACCTGATCAAATGCCTTAGCGGCGTCGACTGCTACTGCTGTCACAGGGAGATTTAGAGATTCAGCCAAATCAATTACGCTGAGCATTGTAAAAGTCAATTCATTAAGTTGCCTTCCAGGAACAAAGCCCCTCTGATCCTTATGAACTACACTCTTAATTATCTTTGCAACCCTAGCTGCCAATATCCCTGTAAACACCTTATAATCTACATTCAGCAAAGATATGGGCCTATAGGACTCCGCAGACAACGGATCCTTATTTGGTTTGAAAATTAAAACAATTGTTGCCTCAGCCCAAGATGTCGGAGGATCCTCCCCTTCCCTCAAGATAGCATTAAAAAGTTTTTTAATCATAGGTATTATACTAACCTCGAGGGAAGAGTACATTTCTATTGGGAGGCCATCTGGCCCAGCGGCCTTCCCTCTTGCCATCCGGCTCATTTGTGTCCTAATCTCCTCTTCACTTATCTCTAAAGCAAGAGAATCTTTTTGATGTACACTCAATAGAGGAAGATCCAAATTTTCTAAAAATTGCTCTATTCTTACCAATCCTGGAGTAATATCATCTCTATATAACTTGGCCATATAAGCCCGTATTTCAGCCCCGATTTGTGTATTTGTGTCAACTATTTGACCAGTTGCACTCTCTTTTAGGCTACTAATTTGATTTTGTACTTTATCCATTTTAGCTTTCCAGGCAAGAAGCCTGCCACTCTTCTCACCATATAAAAAATTCTGGAGTTTACTAACCCTCCATCTATCTAGTAAAATTTTATCCAAGTGACCCCGGTATTCTTGTTGAAAATATTCTAGCTCTTTAGGAATAATAGGGACCTTACTAGAAAATTCAACAGAGGCCCTTTGAAGTTCAAACTCCTTCATTTGAATATTTTCCAGGAGATTATCGCATCCTAGAACTCTAGTTTTTACCCGACATAGTGGAGGTGCTTAGGGCTCTCAAAAAAGCCTTAAAGGCATCCCAGATTACCTTAATTTTAGCTGAACCATTATTATTTTTAGAAAAAGTCAAAGCCTCTTCACACATCTTAACTTGGACATCCTCATCTAATAAAATTGTCAGATCGAGGGTCCATCTTATCGTAGCTTTCTTTTCTAAAATTTTCAGAGAAAGACGAACTGAAGAATGGTCTGAAAGAGTGGCAGGAAGATGTTTAACCTTTTTCACTCCCTCAAGTAAAGATCGATCTATTAAAAAATAATCAATGCGAGAATGATGTCCATATTTCTTACTAAAAAAAGTATATCCTTTCTTATCCCCCATCTTTAGTCTCCATACGTCTACTAAATTTAATTCCTGGATCATAGTTTTGAGTATTGCCATTGATTTTAAGGGAGTGACATAATTTACTTTAGATGTTCTGTCCAGATCAGGTCTTTGGATTAAATTAAAATCCCCACCAATAATCACTGGACTATTAGTTGTCACCAACGCAGCCTCCAATTTACTTAGCGCATCTGGGTTATCCTGGTTAGGGCCATAATAACTGACACATGTTAATACCTTCTTTTGTATCTTAATATTAACCAGTATCCACCTCCCAGATGTAGCCGTATACTGGGCCCGATTCACAGAACTAACTTAAGTCAAAATCCTAAACTTACTATCATTTTCGTATTCACAGAAGGCACTTACTCACTTCGGTATTCACAGACTTAGGAGTCCTAACTTTAGGACTCCTAAATGCCTTTCTTTGAATACCGAAAGTCTTAAAATTAGGATTTTTCTCAGTTTAGGAGTCCTAAAGTTAGGACTCCTAACTTTACTACTACTAAACTGAGAAAAATCTTAATATTAAGGCTTTCGGCATTCACAGAAGGCATTTAGGAGTCTTAAAGTTAGGAGTCCTAACTTTACTACTACTAAATTGAGAAAAATCCTAATTTTAAGACTTTTGGTATTCACAGAAGGCATTTAGGAGTCCTAAAGTTAGGAGTCCTAACTATACTACTACTAAACTGAGAAAAATCCTAATTTTAAGACTTTCGGTATTCACAGAAGGCATTTAGGAGTCCTAAAGTTAGGACTCCTAACTTCTGTGAATACCGAAATGAGTAAGTGCCTTCTGTGAATACCAAAATGAGTAAGTGCCTTCTGTGAATACCAAAATGGTAGTAAGTTTAGGATTTAGTCTTAAGTTAGTTCTGTGAATCGGGCCCCCAGACTTTCCAATTTAATACCACACCCTGATTTTATAATAACGGCTACTCCTTTTGAACTCCCTCTCTGTTCAGAGGAAACAACATCCTGGACCCAAGCCCATCTTTTAAACATAGATATACATTCGGTATTCTCTAAATGAGTCTCCTGTAAGAGAATAACATTTGCCTCAGAATTCTTAAGAGATTCCATTATACGGGCCAATTTCCTTGTAGCTCTCACCCCATTCACATTCCATGAGGTGAGATGCAGCAAATCTTTACTCATATATTAAATATGAAAACCCCCTCACTCCTACTCTAAAATATATACAATTCATTAGCTCCACTATAATGGGAAGCGCCATTAACAAAATTAATCCATTCTTGACCAAAAGATAGAAGTAATATCTGGCAGAAAGATGACAAACATTTTTCTTTTTTTTCCCCCAACTGCTCCCATCCCCATGTGAACCCTCCCTCGAACCCCCCTGGGGAACCCCCCTATCTAACTCTTGGGGCGCGAACGCCTTCAAGAAACCCCATATGCTAGCAAGATGAACCCAGATACTCTAAACTAAACCACACCAGACCACTAACTCTACATAATCCTAATACAGAAAAAACAAAAATAAAAGAATTGTGCTGTCTTAGTAAATAAATTGTGTGACCTGAGAAAAGCAATATAACCTAACATCAGATGTGGAGGGAGAAAACTCGAAAATGAGTCTATTACAAAAAATTACATTAATTATTCGCAGAAGAATACAGGGAAATGAGCTGAATCTTAATCGAAGATCTATTCTGCTCTAATCTGACCCTCCCATCTGTTCTAATAGAGCATCTACTTCTTCTGGCTCTTGGATATTATACATTTTATTCTGCCACATAATCCTCAGCATGGCAGGAAACTTCATTTGCACGTGTGCACCCTTAGCACGAAGATCATTCATTTTTGAACCTAGAAGCCACTGCCGCTCAGCCGTCCTTTTTCCCATGTCAGAACGTATCGTATGTGTAGAATCTCCATAAGTCAAGAAACGCTCTTTTAATGCACGGGATAGAACGAGCTCCTTAGTAGAATAAGTAAGAAAATAAATTAAAATCTTCCTGGGGGCTTTTCTGCCAGTTTGCAGTCTATATGGATCTCTATGTACTCTCTGGAGTTCTTTACCCCAGTCTATATCCATTCTATCGGGGAACAGGCCCCCCAACAACTTACAGACAAAGCTCTTTATATCCGCCCCTTCCGCATTTTCATTAATTCCTATAAGGCGAATGTTGTTTCGTCTGGCCTGAAGCTCAAGCCTTTCCAAATCCTGCTGGAGCATCTTATTTCCCATGTTTGAGCCTCTCAATTTCTCTAACATTTGTGGCCGTGGCCTCCCCTAAATTCTTTACCTCCTCTTCCAAATTCTCTGTTCGTTTCACTAAGCCATCTATCTTCTGTTCATGAATTTCCCCTTTATTTTGGATATCCTTTTGATTACTCTCAGATGTCTCAAATTTGGTTAAAATTTCCTGCCTCAGAGTGTTTATCAAACCTACCAGCTGATCTGCTGGGGCCATACTAGGAGTTTCTTCTTGAACAAGATTCCTCGACTCCAGACTCATGCCATCATTCGTAATTTCTCTATTTGGAGGATTCTTATCAGTTATATCATTGTCATTATTTGCTAACCTCGTATCCTTCTGGAGTACCTCAGGTAGATTTTCACGAACCTCTACCAGTGGAGAATAACGATTCTCCAACCTCAATGAACAGCTCTGTGGTTGAGAAGAAACCTTTCTCTCTGCTGAGTTTTGTGGGCTCTCCCTTTCTCCATCAGTTAACTGAGAACCTGCAACCTGCTCCATTATTTTAAAATATGACTTAAGGGAAGGAGGTGGTTTAGGTACAGACCGCACCTCTTTTGACCTACACTTTTTAACTTTGACTGGCAAGAGAGAGATGAGGTTCTGCGTTGACTACAGGGGTCTCAATGCAGTCACTAGGACTGATGCCCATCCAATACCCAGGGCAGAAGAGCTTATAGCTACGTTGGCCTCAGACAAGTTTCTGAGCATATTTGACCTAACATCTGGCTACTGGCAAATCAGATTAGCTGAGGATGCAAAGCCAAAAAAGCATTTTCTACCCCTAGTGGGCACTACCAATTTGTGGTGATGCCCTTTGGTTTGAAGAATGCACCTGCCACTTTTCAAAGGTTGGTGAATAAAGTGCTTACAGGCCTGGAAGCCTATAGTGCAGCTTATCTAGATGATATTGCTGTCTTTACCTCCACCTGTTAGGATCACCTGGTCCACCTGAGAAATGTTTTGGAGGCCCTGCAGAAAGTAAGTCTCACTATCAAGGCCACCAAGTGCCAGATAGGGCAGAGTTAGGTTGTATACCTGGGCCACCTTGTGGGTGGAGGTCAGGTTCAACCATTGCCGAGCAAAACCCAGACCATCATGGACTGGGTTGCTCCAACCACCCAGACTCAGGTCAGAGCTTTCTGGGGTCTGACTGGGTACTATAGGAGGTTTGTCAAACGCTATGGATCCATAGTGACCCCTTTGAATGACTTAACTTCCAAAACAAGGCCAAAAAAAGTTCAGTGGACATTAGCTGGCAAAAGGCATTTGATGACCTGAAGCAGGCCATGTGCACTGCTCGCATTCTGCAAAGTCCTGACTATTCCAAACAATTCATTGTTCAATCTGATGCATCTGAGTTGGGGGTAGGGGCTGTGTTATCACAACTGAATGATGAGAGTCAGGATCAGCCAGTACCTTTTATTAGCAGAAGGCTGACCCCCAGAGAGAAACGTTGGTCAGCTATTGAGAGGGAAGCCTTTGCTGTGGTTTGGGCTCTGAAGAAGCTGAGGCCATACTTGTTTGGCACTCACCTCATTGTTCAGACAGAACATAAGCCCCTCTTATGGCTAAAACAGATGAGGGGTGAAAACCCCAAACTTTTGAGGTGGTCCATTTCCCTACAGGGGATGGACTATACAGTGGAACATAGACCTGGGAGTAACCATGCAAATGCAGATGGACTCTCCAGATATTTCCACTTAGAACATGAAGACTCAACTGGTAAAAGTTAGTTTAATGTCCTGACATTTGGGGGGGGGGGTGTTGTGTAGGAGAGTAGGATCTGCTTCTTATAGTTACCCCCACTTTTTGCTGATGTTTCACTGTTTTCGACTTAGACTGACTGGGATCTTGCTATCCAGAACCCCACTCAAGCTGCTTTCTCCTCTAAATTGATTGCATGTACTTTTGGTACACTCCAGATTGGATTCTGGGGTACCCTTATAAGTCCCTAGTATATGGTATACTATGTACCCAGGGCATAGGTACCCCAGAGGCCTCCCAGGGGCTGCAACATGTATCATGCCACCCCTGAGAGACCATTTAAAATGACACCACAGGTCTACTATAGCAGCCTGTTTAAGGTGGTTCATGCACCCCTTACTTAGGTATAGGTTTACAATATCTATTCTATATCACTGCACATATAAACCTATCAGTCACCCCTATGGCAGGCCTTATCAATCCTGAAGGCAGGGTGCTAGGTTTTATGCGAGAGGGTGCACCTGCATGAGCAGAGCCCCTCTGCAGCCTTCAGAACTTATTTTCCGCGGTTGTTTGTGATGCAGCCAACCATATATACTTAAGTGCATTATAACCTCGCGGTAAATGCTAACTTTAAAACGGCTGCATAGAAACATGTTGTGTTTGGTGTCAAACACCTTGGAATCATACCTCCCCGCCAGTAACTGGCGGGGGAGGTATGAGTCCACCCTCCTAAGGGAACATATGCAACACACCGGTACACCCGGTACCAGTTTTCTCGACTTGGGCATCACAAAATGGATGGTGCCAGCCACAAACACGAGTCGGTCCTCCTGCTGCTGAGCCAAGCTCGAGCATTGGAGAACAAGTTACTTACCTTTGGTAACGATGTATCTGTAAGAGACATTAGTTAGTTAGATTCCTCACCTTAGAATATCCCCAGGCGTCAGACTGGATCCGGAAGATTTTTCGTCAGCAATACCCCTTGCGCGTCGCTAGGCGTCGTGTGCGGCTCCGCGTCCGTCGTCGGCGTCGTGCGCCGGAATGACGTCGTCGGAGTACTTAGACGCCGCCCTCGCGCGCTGACGTCAGTTCTTGTACATAGCTTTCCGCGCCAGGAACGCAGAACCATGCAAAGACCGACACTGGTGCCAAAAATAAAATCTAGGGGCCTGAAAAGGATAACCTTAACCCTAGATGTCAGTTCGCAGAACGGAGAGGATGGGTGGGTCGGTGAGGAATCTAACTAACTAATGTTTCTTACAGATACATCGTTACCGAAGGTAAGTAACTTGTTCATCTGAAAGAAACACGTTAGTTAGATTCCTCGCCTTGGAATAGATACCCAAGTAATACCATCCCCGGTGGTGGGTCTGCGAACCAAGATCACACCAGAAAGTCCTGGAGGACAGAACGGCCAAAGAAGCCATCCCTCCGGACTTGGCTGTCAAGGCAATAATGCCTGGAAATCGTGTGTAGCGAAGCCCACGTTGCCGCCTGACAGATGTCCTGCAAAGGGACACCCCGTCCCAAAGCAGTAGTAGCCGCCGTGGCCCGAGTAGAATGGGCGCGCAGCCCAACAGGAGGGTCCTTTTTTGCCAAGGAGTAACAAAGTTTGATGCACAAAACGACCCACCGAGAGATGGTCCATTTGTGCACAGCTTTCCCCTTCTTAGCACCCACGTATCCAACGAAAAGTTGGTCGTCCACCCGGAACTGCTTTGTGCGGTCCAGATAAAAGGAGAGCGCACGTTTTGGGTCCAGACGGTGGAGCCTCTCTTCCTCTTTGGAAGGATGCGGAGGCGGAAAGAAGGTGGGCAAGGTGACAGACTGCCCAAGATGAAAGGGGGTCACCACTTTCGGAAGAAAGGAGGGACGAGGCCGAAGGACAACCATGTCCGGATGAACAGAGAGAAAAGGAGGCTTTGATGATAAAGCCTGGAGCTCACTCACCCGTCTAGCCGAGGTGATGGCTACCAGAAAAGCAGTCTTAAGCGTCAGCAGACAAAGAGGACAATTATGAAGAGGCTCAAAGGGAGCACACATTAGAAATGTGAGAACAAGATTCAAGTCCCACTGAGTCATTACAAAAGGGACAGGAGGGAACGTGTGAGTAATGCCTTTTAGAAAGCGTGTAACTACAGGGGACTTGAAAAGAGAAGGCTGATCAGGAAGCCGCAAGAAGGCAGAGATGGCAGCAAGATAACCTTTCAAGGTGCCCAGGGCAGAGCCCTGCCGGGCCAAAGAAAGAAGAAAGAGGAGAACCTCAGAAAGAGGGGCGGAAAGGGGATCCACAGCCTTTGCTGTGCACCATGCCACAAATTTGTTCCACCGGCAGGCGTATACCGTCTTTGTGGAGGGACGCCTGGCTGCCAGAATGATATCACAGACTTCAGGAGGCAAGTCAAATGGCATCAACTGCCGCCGCTCAATCTCCACGCATGGAGGTGGAGGCTGGACAGGTTCGGGTGGAGGACCGTCCCCTGCTGCTGCGACAGAAGATCCTCCCGAAGGGGCAGACGTATCGGAGGATTGGTCAACATACTGAGTAGCTCGGGATACCAGTACCTTCGTGCCCAATCCGGAGCCACCAAGATGACTTGGGCCCGGTCGTGCCTGATCTTCTTCAGCACTCTGGGCAGAAGTGGTATAGGCGGAAAGGCGTACAACAGACCGCAACTCCACTTGTGACGAAAAGCGTCGCCGTGCGAGTGCCGCCTTGGAAATTCCAACGCGCAGAACTGCTGACATTGCGCGTTCTCTTCGGTGGCGAACAGATCTAACCAAGGCTCTCCCCACTGCTGAAAGAGACCTTGCGCCACTTTGGAGTTCAGACACCATTCGTGATCCATCATGCACCGGCGGCTGAGTTCGTCTGCTCTGGCGTTCAGAGAGCCCGCCAGATGTTGAACCACTAGGGTGATGCCCTGGTGTTCCAGCCACGTCCAGAGGCGCAGAGCCTCCTGACAAAGGGTCCACGACCCCACCCCGCCCTGTTTGTTACAATACCACATGGCGGTGGTGTTGTCTGTGAACACCTGCACGACACCTCCCCTGACAGAGGGAAGGAAGGCTTTCAGTGCAAGTCGGATCGCTCTCAACTCCAACAGGTTGATGTGGAGACGAGACTCCGCCGGAGACCAGAGGCATCTGATCTCCGCCTCTCCCATATGGCCACCCCATCCCAGGAGGGACGCATCCGTCACTACGACATGCTCCGGTTGGGGAAGGGAGAGGCTCTTGCCCTTGACCCAATCCCGGTCCGTGAGCCACCACTGCAACTGCTGTGCAGTGCCCTCCGAGATCAAGACATGGTCGGACAGGTTGCCGTGATGCTGGGCCCACTGAAACTTCAGGTCCCACTGCAGAGCCCGCATGCGCCGCCTGGCGTGATGCACTAGTAGGATGCAGGAGGCCATCAGCCCCAGAAGCCGCAACACTAGTCTGACCGAAACCCAGGATAGAGGCCGAAAGATGGGAATCAGGGCCTGAATATCCCAGACCCGCTGTTCCGACGGATAGACCCGGAACTGCGCCGAATCGAGAACCGCTCCGATGAAGAGGAGCTTCTGAGAGGGACTCAAGTGTGACTTCGGCACGTTGATGGAAAATCCCAGCAAATGCAGGAGATCCGCCGTAGTCTGGAGGTGGGAGACGACTGTCTGGGGCGAGCCCGCCTTCAACAACCAGTCGTCAAGATAGGGGAAGACTGGAACCCCTGTTCTGCGCAGATGAGCTGCGACCACCGCCATCACTTTCGTGAACACCCGAGGGGCACTGGTGAGGCCGAAGGGGAGCACGGTAAACTGAAAGTGCTCTTGGCCCACCGTGAACCGCAGGTAACGCCGGTGGGCCGGCAGGACGGGGATGTGGAAGTATGCGTCCTGCAAGTCCAACGCTACCATCCAGTCTCCAGGGTCTAGGGCAGCTAGAACCTGAGCCAAAGTTAACATCTTGAACCTTTCCTTCCGGAGGAAGGCATTGACGTTCCGGAGGTCCAAGATAGGGCGTAGGCCCCCTTTGCCCTTCTTGGGAACCAGAAAGTAGTGGGAATAACAACCACGACCTACTTCTGGGCTCGGAACGCGCTCGACGGCCCCCTTGGCCAAGAGGGCCGAAACTTCCTCGTGGAGAAGATTCAAATGATCCCCCGAGATACTGTGGTGCTGCGGTGGCATGGCTGGAGGGGTCGTCTCGAAGGGGAGGGAGTAGCCCCTTCGGACGATTTGCAGCACCCACCTGTCCGATGTGATGGACCGCCAGTGGAGCAGGTGATGGCGAACTCTGCCGCCCTCTGGCGTGGAATGGGCCTGAAAGCTCGGACTAGGAAGGCTTTGAGGCGGATGCTGCCGGGGTGGAGGTGGGCTGACCGCGTCGTCCTCCAGAACCGCCTCGGCGGAAACCACGTCCGCGCGCAGGTTGATTCTGCGGCTGGTGGCTAGGCGCACGTGAGGAGGCACCCCTTCCTTGGCCACGAAAGGGGCGAAAAGCAGAAGTTTGCGACCGCGGGGCCGAGAGGCCCAAGGACTTGGCCGTAGCCCGGGAGTCCTTAAAGCTATTCAGTGCACTGTCCGCTTTCTCGCCGAAAAGGCGAGTGCCATCAAAGGGCATGTCCATGAGGGTGCTCTGGACATCGCCTGAAAAGGACGTGGACCGCAGCCAGGCGTGACGTCTAAGCGCCACTGAGGTAGAAATCGCCCTACCCAGCGAGTCCGTAGTGTCAAGCCCCCATCGGATAGCATGTCGTGCCGCATCCCTCCCATCGGCCAGAGCCTGGGTAAGTCGTGTCTGGACCTCCTCCAGACACAGGGGCAGCACGTCCTCCACCGCATCCCACAGAGAGTGGGAATAACGGTCCAAGAGGCAGGCGGTGTTCAAAGACCGCAGACCCAAGCTAAGGGAGGAGAACAGCTTCTTGCCGAACTGTTCCAGCCTCTTGGAATCCCGGTCCGGGGGAGCGGTCGGGAAGGAGGATTGGGAGGATTGGGAGGTAGAGGCCTGGATAACCAGGCTCTCGGGGGTAGGGTGTTGGGACAGGAAACTGGGGTCGCCCGGAGCAGGGCGGTGGCGCCTGGCGACGTTCCTATCCACAGGAGGAACTGTGGAGGGCTTGGACCAGGTGCCCTGCAGAACGTCAGTGAGGGCCTCATTGAATGGCAGCAGAGGCTCAGTGGAGCTTGCTGCAGACTGAAGCACCTCAGTGAGGACGTTAGTCCTCACAGCCACGGCAGGTAGCTCGAGCCCAAGGGCTGCGGCCGCCTTGCGCAGCACCACAGAGAAAGCAGCACCCTCCTCCGAAGCCACAGTCGGAGGAGAGATGAATCCAGTGTCCGGAGAGGTATCCAGACCACTGGCCTCCCCCAGTTCATCTGCCCAGTCCTGTGACAGTTGAGCCTGAGCGGCCATAGGATCCTCGGATCCCTCCCAGTTGTCCCCATCATCCGGTTCCTGGTATGCAGGAGGAAGGATCGGAGCCGGGCGATAGACAAAATGTGTCTCCAGCGGCGCTGAACGCGGCGTCCATCGACGCCGTAACGGCGCCTGGTCCGGACCGGGGCTGAAGTGGGGCACGACGCCGAGCGGAGCCAGTGTAGGAGGTGGAACCGGTGTCGACGCTGGCGGAGGAGGCGTGACGAGGTCGACCGGCGTCGGCGGGGACTCGGGAACGGGTCCCTCGGGCGCTTGCGGCGTCGAGGCCGGAGCCGTCGACGGCGCCGGGGCCGGAGCCGCCGGCAGGCAAGGTTGCCCAGTCGGGTCTGCGGGGCCCGAAGGCGCGCCAGCGGGCATCGACGGCGGAGCCAGGCTCCCCATGGCCGAGATGAAGGCACTGACTTCCGCCGGCGTCGCGTCAGTCCCAGGGACCGGTGGGTATGGGGACTTGCGCGGCGCCTGCGGCACCGCCGGAGCCGCGGGGTGGAACCACCCTGACCCTCGGCCGAGTCGCGCGACCGGCGAGGGGAGTCCGAAGAGCGGTGTCGCCTCTTGGACTTCTTGGAGTGCTTCGACTTACCCGAAGACTTGGATCCCGATGACCGATGATGACGTCGGCTGCGGCTCCGCGACCGATCCTTGGACCTCCTCCTGGACCGGGATCGAGAGGGGCGCGGAGCCGAGTGGCGAATCTCGAGAAGCTTACGGGACCGCTCTCGTCTAGCCTTCGAGGTCAGGGCCTTGCAGTCCGAACACGACTCCGCGTTGTGGTCGAGGCCCAAGCAGTAAAGGCACCGGCGGTGATGGTCCGTAACCGACATCAAGCGGCTACAGTCAGCACAGGCTTTAAAACCAGGCATCCTACCGGCACCGGAGTCGAGACAAGATCAAAAAGGATCGAAAAAGTTAGTCAAAAAAGACTAAAAGGGGTAGCTCTCCCGGATCTGCGCTTACTGGCGCGGAAAAAAGAAGAACTGACGTCAGCGCGCGAGGGCAGCGTCTAAGTACTCCGACGACGTCATTCCGGCGCACGACGCCGACGACGGACGCGGAGCCGCAGACGACGCCTAGCGACTCGCAAGGGGTATTGCTGACAAAAAATCTTCCGGATCCAGTCTGACGCCTGGGGATATTCTAAGGTGAGGAATCTAACTAACGTGTTTCTTTCAGATAGGCTTGACAATAGGCTTCCTGTCACAGGGAGGTGTGACCACCTCCCAGACAGGCTTTAGTGTATTGGGGCTGAGTACGTGCACTCTGAGAGTGCTTTGATGTCTGCACTGGGGGCACATTTGGTGTCCCTGTGCATAGTCCAGCTCAAACCGGTTGCAGGAGATATTTGCTCCTGCTCTGGCGCGAAACTGGACAAAAGATATGGGTGTAGCTAGGGGTGGGCGGAATTTGCGAAATTAACTTTCGCAAACTATCGCGAAAATGCTGAAAATCTCCGTAAACACGCCGGAAATATCGCGAAGACGCGGAAGTTTTTTTCCCGCTTGTTCGCGGTAATTTTTGCGTGATCGCGGGTCGCCAACTTACCCATGCGGTTGCTCACGGGCGCGCCCATCTTGTTTTCACTTGTCCCGCCCTCTCACGATGCTTACTTCCTGTTCCGGGTCGCGCAATGCATGTTCGCGCCCGTTCGCGTTCGATATTTCCTGTTCGCGATTTTTACTTGATCACGTTGCTTTTTGCTTGCTCGGGAGAAAATATCGCGCGAACTTGCGCACATGGTCGCAATGGGCGCGGCCATCTTGTTTTTCACTCTATTGCATGGTTCTGGGGCCTGATTTTGAATCCTCCCAAAATCTTTTCAATCCTTTGTTTATAGCCACTTTTTTTTGATCTTTATTACTTATTATTTCTCTAACTAATTTCCTGTCTCTATATTTTTGGTTTTTGTCTACTTTTTTTTTGTTTTTTAGACTACTTTTTCTCTTTCTATTGCCTGCTATTTATTTCCTTTACTCCTTTATTTATTTTACCTTTTCTTTCCCGCCCCGTCCCCAGAACCATGTCCAAGGGTAGGGCTGCTCGCCGGCGCAGCCAGAGCCGCGACCGCCTTCCTTGCGGAAGGCGGCGCCCACAAGAGGTGCAGGCACGGGCCTTATTTGGGGAGTTGGAGTTGGCTGCACTCATTTTCTTTGTGCAGCGCCACCTCCCCTCAACCCTGGCAGCAGGTGGCAGGCCTGGGTCCGGGTACGGCCTCCGGGAGCGTCGGCAGCGGTGGGGGAAGGTGCGCCGGGCAGTGTCACGCTTCTCTGGTGTTCGGCGCACCCAGACGCAGCTGACGCACCGGTGGTCCGACATCTTGGACCGTGAGCAGCACCTGCTGGACCTGCTGGGAGTGGAGGTCCCGGGGCTTGGTGAGTACCTATTTAATTATTACTACTTTGTGTCTGTTCTTCTGCTCTGTGTTATATATTGCGAATATCTTTTTTTTCTTCCAACCAGCTAGAATGTTGCTGCTTACATTCCAGGTTAATTACGCTTAAAAGTCTGTGATTTTTTTGACACAGGTGCTCTTCTGCGCTAATCTTACTTGTTTGCAGCTTTGCGTTTGCGCTTGCTTAGCGTGATTCTTTACGAGTTTATTTTAGAGAAATTAAGTTACGTAATGCTACAGTGACTCTAGTCCACTCCTTACTTTGTCCTGTCACTAATAGATAGGGGTGGATTGATACTTCGGTTTAGGTACTTTGTATGAGCTTCTAATTTGTTAGTGGTATGCGTGATGCCCCCTCACTCAGTTACGTGACGTGCTGGTAGTACGGCTGTCTTTATTAGAACCTTTTCTAGTTTGTTCAATGAGTGGTGGTAGGTTTAGCAGTTACTTAGCACTAGCAGATCAGCATCAATCAATCAAACCCAAATTTGGTGTATACAAAACATGTAGTCATGTTCATGTGTCCTCCATGATTTGACCATATGCATTGTTGAGGAATACAGTGGAAATGCATACTAAATGTACAATTGGCATGCCTGGAATAGGTGGGCTAGGTTGGGTGGTACGTTGTATTTAGGCTTAGTTGTAACTTGGTATTCTGGAATCAGAATGGAAGACTGGATTACTGTTGATAAATAGTAACTTAAGTAGTCGAACTGCGAATCCCCCGATATTACTTGTTGACCAGATGAGATCGGTCAATTTAGTTATTGCAATTGTTGTTTACATAAGTGTTTTTTGAGCGTTGTTGAAAAATATTGTATTTGTATGACACCATCCATCAATGTTTGTCTCTTTCTTATATCTTTCCTGTACATCAGCACCCAGGGGCAGACCGACAGGGACTGGGCAGTCGGCGGGACACACAGAAGAACACCACCAGGAGGACACCGCTTAGGGCTCCTCTGCTGGCCCCAGTAAGTCTTCTTGTTTTTAATAATATTTCTTATTCCATAACTTGTACTGCCCCATATTTTTCCCGAACTATTGTTTGTTTCCAAATGCTATTTTTTTACCACCAATTATCCTTCGATCTGTACGGTTTAAAAAATCTTATCCCTGCCTCCGCTATAATGACTCTGAGTGCTACTACATACTATCAGTCTGTCTGTACTGTAGTAGCTAGTCTTGCACAGTTGGCCAGTGCCACTCTTTGTGAAAGGTTGTAATATAAAACTCATATTCACCAGTAGCTCGAGCCATTGAGTCCAATCCGTTGGGTCGTTGTCTTGTACTACTTTTACTCTTATAGATCTTGAGGCTTTGAAAATTCACAGCAACAGCCCTACCAGATTTATTACTATTTTGATATGATACCCTATAGGACATACTACTGTTGTAGGGATCTTGCACATACACAGACATTTGCACCAGAAAATAGGATGTTGGTGATGGTAGGTTGGACCTTCCTTGCACACCTCAATCAGAAATTCCGCACCCACCACAATTCCACTGCTTGACTATAGTACTGTCTTGTCATAACTATTAGGTCTCGGAACCCTCCCCCCAAGATACCCAACAAGTAGACAACCCAGAACATAACACACCCAACCTCTCAGTCGTGGAAGCAATTCACATGCACACCCATACTTTAATTTGCTCACTCGTGTAAGTTAGTCCACACCAAATACCACCAAGTCTATGTAAGTTCAAAATGTTTATTTCAATTTGAGAAGGTCTGTACACTGTTTTCTTATAAATGCAGCACCAACCGGAAAATCAATAACATTAAAACAATATACATTGTTACACTTATACAGTTGGGAATTAAATCATGATAACTAAACAGTGGTGGAAGGCAGCACCACCATCCCATAGCAATTTAGTTTATATAAATTCATAAATGAAGATGTGAGTGAAGGGACCCCTCACCTTAGAAGAGCCTAGTACTGGTAGTTGTTGCATCATTCAGAAGCTCTGGTTCGTAGAAGGGAATCTCGCGTCTGTAATGCGAAAAATGAAATGGTGTGCGTTAGTATATTGCAACCTGCAAGCATTTCTCAGCCGTGCCAAAAAGTGTAGCATTTATGGATTAGCAATATGGACTAACAGTAACAGTAGTACACCAGTACTTCCTAAAAAAGTGGCTTGTTAATGTTTGTTGACCGCTTGTACGCAGCGCGTAGACTAGACAGTAGCAGTGTGAGGCAGGTCATGTGGGCTCAAAGGTGTCTTATACAAGAAGCTGCAAGGTAACGTCACATGTGCAAAAATAAAAGACACAAAGGTAAAATGGTAGCATGGCTAGGGCTAATTAAGCAAAGGCTACAATGATCATATATAACTATTAGTGTCTACTCTACTACTACCTGATTTGTACTAGTGATGTATGTTAGTATTAACTCATTTTTCAACCTTGCTACTGATCAATGGGGGGGGAGGTGTATATGACGCCTAATAAATGTGTAATGTTTTCTAGGCGCACTACCGACCACCATTGCTGGGGCCAGCGAACAAGGCGACGCGGAGGGCGAGGATGCGGCAGTTGCTGCCGATACCGACGATGGAGCGGTTGGGGGAGTGGCAGCACCAGTGGCAGGCGGTGGTAAGTTAGATTCATAATCCTTAACTATTGTTGAACTTGACAGTACACTCACTGCAAGGGTGTACTGTATGTATATGTATACTGTACAGTTGTGACTTAGGGCCCCATTAGGATGGTGGGCGTATTGCCCCCGCCGGGCCGGCTGGAATTCACTGCCGACACCGCAGGGGCAAACCTGAACTCCCGCCATCCCTGTAGAAAATATTCAGACCCCCCACATGTCGACCAGGCGGAAAAGGGTTCAATATGGCGGTGGTGTCTCTCTGAACACACCGCCAGCCATATAATCAGCATTTTGGCATGCCTTTGCGTGGCGGCATTGCCGTCCTCCACGGAAAGGCATGCAGACATTGCAGAGTATGCTTGGGGGCCCCCATGGAGGGTACCTACCTATGCTATGGTACCCCCCGCCTTTCAAAGCAAAACTTGACAGGCTCCGTGCGGGGCCCGTCATGTTGTGCTTGGAAAAGCAGCACAACATTTTAGCATTGCTTTCAGCAAAGCCAACCAGAATGTAAAAAAAAACCAGGATGCGCCCGCCACTGTGCCGGGGGCATCATCCTAATTAATTGTCCCCACGGGACCCCCACCCTTTTTAGCATGAGGATGGCGGGCGGACAAAGTCCGCCCGCTATCCGATGTCGTAAGTAAGTATGAGTTGTTGGGGGACATTTGAGGAGTGAACTAGAAGACTAGAATTCCCTTTAATTGGCATAGGACTAGGAGCCGGAGTATTGAGTAACCAATGGCCTCATCTATCTGATTTCAACTCCGCTTTGAAAGTTTTATGGAGAAGAGCACCTGGTGCACTGTTCAACTAAAAAGTGAAAGACGGGTGGAAGGAAGAAGGACGGGCGACATTTAAAATGTTATGTACTACTGTGCTTTATTTTATAGTGCTACTCTACCATGCCACTATGTGTATAAATAATTACCTTGTCCTACTGTTTTTCTAAGAGTATATTTTACAATTGTCTTGTTTTTTTCTTTTTGATACACAGCTACTCCGAAACTCAACCGGAAGGAGTTGGCCGCCAAGGCATGGCGCCGGAAGCTGGAGGCAATCCAGCGGGAATACCGGCGGCTGGTGGTCCTAGCCGAGGAGGAGGAGGAGACTGCGGCAGCAATTGTTCAAGCCTCCTCCAGTGCCCCGGGCCCCAGCCACCGCCCTCCAGCAGTACGGCGCCACCGTCTGGCGGCTGCCCGCCGCCACCGTGCCATCTCCGGTGCCCCCCCCCTGTGGCTGCAACTGCCGCGGCCTTAGATGCCGCGTCGTCCGTTTAGAGGACGAGATGCGCCAGATGCGTGTCCTCCTTCAGTCCCGCCCCACCACTTAGTCCCTGTCATCCTGTTTTGCCCCTTTTTTAATTCTTGTTTGGGTGGGTGGGTGGGAACTTGTTTGGGTGTTACGGACTTCTATGGACATTGGTTGGGGTTAGGGAGGGGGGTGGGTCAGCTTTTGGGGGTTTAGTTTATTTTTGTTAGGGTAAATTAAATATATTTTTCTATGTTACATGCAATGTTGTTAATGTTTTGTAGGTGGGGTAACTGTTTTACATTACACTGTTTCCTTGCTGGTGCATGGCCGCCCATAGCCTGTGTTTGATTTCAATAATTAGCTGACTGTATAAGACACAAACAGATAGATGCGACAGACTGTGAGAAGTTGGCCTGATATGTAGTGCTCACTATTCTAGTGATCACTGTGTATCATTCCAAACGACCCTTATTGATGATTGGTTGTAAGTCAACCGTATAGACCAGCTATCCTAGTAGCGTGGATACGAGCAGTCTTTAGGCTAAACTCTAGAGGGCGTGTTAAGCCAGCTGTTTACCATCACATATACCCCTTGAACACCCAGTGAAAGGACACCACACAAGCTGTTATAAAAATAAAGGATATTTATTTATAACAAGACTACTCTGGCTCTTTATGAGTCAGAGAGCTAAGCACACTACAAAACTCTTATGAAAATACTTCTGGTTGCACAATTTACACAAGTGCCCGGAGGACACGAAACCATTTACACTGCAAGTGGAATGGGAAAGGTTAAATAGTTTAAAGTTACTGATTCCGGAGGGATCCGATCAGTGGGACTAAACGAAAAAGGAGCTGGACACTTGTAGAGTGAACCTACGGTGGAGCACCGAGATGCTCGAGTTACCTAGCCCAGAGGCTGCGGCTGCGTGGGGTTCAGCAAGATGTCGGGAGTCCTCGTTGTAGTCTCAGGAGCCTGAAAGAAGAAGTTGCTGGCAGGCGACCAGTGTCGATGTTCAGAGAGATCCAAGCCTGGATCGGTGATGAAGGAAACCTGAAAGCAGAGGGGACTCAGTTCTCAACCGCTAGCCAGCGATCGTGTGGGTACCAGGAAGGTACCGGCTGAAGTCACCTCGACCAGGTGAGTGGAATGGATGACGTCGGACTCGGCTGTTCCTCGGACCAGGAGGCGCGGCGGCGACCAGGATGGAGGGCGAGCTGTCCCACGAAGGTGTCTGCTGTCGATGATGCTGGGTCCAAGAGTGGGGCAGCAGGTCTTGGCAGTGGCAAACCCACGCGGTGGAGTCAAGATGGCGTCGGGAGTGGACCAGGAGGGTCCGAGGTACTCCTCTGTTGAAGGGGAGCAAGAGCCAGTCTGGAGCAACCAGACCAGTGATGAAAGTCTGTCGTGGTGCGTCGTGAAGAGGGCCACAAGCCGGTCGGCGAGTGGTCGAACAACGCGGTGAGCAGCAAGGAGCAGAAGGGCCCCCACGCAGATCTCGTGGATGCTGGGGAGGCAGACTTCGGTGCTGGAGCCGCTCAGGGTTAGGGCTTCTCAAACCCTAGGTGCACTCACTCGAGGGTCCCTCGGTGGGCATGCTAGATAAGCGTCGTGCAGGTTCTGAAGATGGCCGGCCCCGCAGGTCTCGTCACACCTACGAATCTCAGCTGAGCTGATGATGTAGGTAGAGGTCAGAGATGGCAGGGAACCCGGGTCTCGTCGAGCTGGGCAGTCTTGATCCGTGGGAGAGACGTGCAGCAAACCGCAAGCGCTTAGGTGGTGCCTGCTGGTGCAGGGTGGCTACTCCTTAGCCACAAGGGAGAGTCTTCAGAAATAGTCAAGAGTTCCTTTCGTGGAAAGTAGTTCAAGATTCAGAATTATCCAATTTGGGAAGGGGACCCGCTCCCACCTTTATTCTAGGAAAAAGGGGCTGGCCCGTGACTAGGTCCTACCTATGGGTGGGACCAGGAGGGGGGTGGTTACACCCCTATCCTTTGTCCGGCTTCGCCCCAGCTCAGGGGCTGGTGTGCCCCCGAAACTGGTTTGAGCTGGGCTATGCACAGTGAGCACCGGGGTGCCACTTGCAATCACCTTCCTTTCAGCCCTGCCTACCTGGGATACACAAACCCTGTCTGGGATGGTGCTAACACCGCCCTTGACAGGAAACCCTTTGTCCAAGCTCCCCTCGCTGGAAGGTCTCCCAGCAGCAGGAGGTCAGACTTGTGTCTGGTGGCAGCATCCATTTTGTGATGCTGAGGCTTGAGTCAACTTTTAACCGGGGTTCAAGGTTACTTCCATGTCGTGCCCCTCTAAAAGGGGGGAATGCTAACCCCGTCGCCAGAATTGGCGAGGGGTTCGTATTCCAATGCGTATGACACCTTACTCGACATGTGTGGGTGATGCGATGCCAGAGTTAGCAAGTAACCGCGAGGATTATAATGCATTTTAAGGTAGTTGGCACACGTCACCATGGAACGGCTATTAGGACTTGGTTCCGCAAGCCGTCGACGGGCTCAGCTCGCGCCAGAGCACCATCCCACATGATTCCCCGCACTCTGCCTTCAGGATTGATAAGGCCTGCCATAGGAGTGACTGATAGGAATCCATGTGTCCATTTTAGGGTTAGGTATAGGAATACTACACCTACAGCAACGGGTGATTACACCACCTTGCCCCAGCTGTCGTGCAGCCAGTTGTGTCAGATTTGGGCGGCCATCCAGGGGTGGCATAATACATGCAGCAGCCCCTGGTAGGCCCTGGGTACACCGATGCCCTGGATACCTATGGTATGCTGATACAGGGACTGATAAGGCGGCCCAGTTCCAATTAGTGGATGCACCTAATGTACATGTGTGTTAATTTCGAGAGAGAACAGCTAGGCTGTGGGTCTGATTGGCAGGCTCACAGCCAGGGAAAGTCGTAAACCAATGAAGCAAAAAGCAAAAAATCTGGGTGATCATAGGATTGCAGACCCTACTCTCCTACATGACCCCCCCCAAACTTTGGGACAATAAGCTAACCTTGACCAGGTGAGTCTTCTTGCTCTAAGTGGAAATACCTGGAGAGCCCATCTGCATTGCCATGATCAGTGCCAGGTCTATGCTCCACTGTGAAGTCCATCCCCGGTAGGGAAATGGACCACCTAAGTAGTTTGGGGTTTTCACCCTTCATTTGATTTAGCCACAAGAGGGGCTTATGGTCGGTCTGAATCTTGAAGTGAGTGCCAAACAAGTATGGCCTCAACTTCTTCAGGGCCCAAACCACAGCAAAGGCCTCCCTCTCAATAGCTGACCAATTCTTCTCTCTGGGGGTCAGCCTCCTGCTAATGAAAGCTATGGGCTGGTCATGACCATCAAAATTCAGCTGAGATAGAACAGCTCCCACACCCAACTCCGAAGCGTCTGTTTGGACAATAAAGGTTTTGGAGTAGTCTGGACTCTTGAGGATAGGCGCTGTTCACATGGCCTGCTTTAGGTCATCGAATGCCTTTTGACAGCTGGCTGTCCACTGAACTTTTTTTGGCATCTTCTTACTTGTCAGATCGTTTAGCGGGGTCACAATGGATCCATAATTTCTGACAAATTTCCGGTAATAACCAGTCAGGCCCAAGAAAGCTCGAACCTGAGTCTGGGTGGTTGGAGGAGCCCAGTCCTGTATGGCCTGTATTTTGCTCTCCAATGGCTGAACCTGGCCTCCACCTACAAGGTGGCCCAGGTATACAACCTGTGTCTGCCCTATCTGGCACTTAGTGGCCTTGATAGTGAGGCCTGCCTTTTGCAGGGCCTCTAACACTTTCCTCAGGTGGACCAGGTGATCCTCCCAGGTGGAGCTAAAGACAGCGATATCGTCCAGATACGCCGCACAGAAGTCGTCCAACCTAGTGAGAACTCGATTCACCAGCCGTTGGAAGGTGGCAGGTGCATTTTTCAAACCAAAGGGCATTACCACGAACTGATAATGCCCACCCGGGGTAGAAAATGCTGTTTTGGGCTTGGCCTCCTCAGCTAACCTGATTTGCCAATACCCAGCTGTCAGGTCAAACGTACTTAAGTAGTTGGCCGAAGCCAACCGGTCTATAAGTTTGTCTGCTCTCGGTATCGGGTGGGCGTCAGTCTTAGTGACTGCATTTAGGCCTCTGTAGTCCACGCAAAACCTCATCTCTTTCTTACCGCCCTGGGTGTGAGGTTTCGGCACGAGAACTACGGGACTAGCCCAGGGGCTGTCCGAGGGCTCAATGACTCCCAGCTCCAACATTTTCTGCACCTCTGTCTTGATGCAGTCTCTGACATGATCAGGCTGTCGATAGATTTTACTCTTTACGGGCAGACTGTCCCCAGTGTCGACCTCATGGGTACACCAATTGGTCTGACTGGGTGTCAGAGAGAACATATGTCGAAAGGATTGAAGAACCTGTTTACAATCCTTTTGTTGATGTCCAGAGAGGCTGCCGCAAAAGACAACACCATCTACCGACCCATCGTCAGGGTTCTGAGAGAGCAGGTCCGGGAGAGGGTCACTCTCCTCCTCCTGTCCCTCATCTGTGGCCATGAGCAAGCCCATGCCCTCCCTGTCGACATATGCCTTGAGCCTGTTTACATGGAGCACCCTGTGGGGGCTCCAGGGAGTTCCCAGGTCTACCAAGTAGGTGACCTCTCCCTTTGGCTCAATGATCGTGTGGGGCCCAGACCATTTGTCTTTGAGTGCTGCTGGGGCCACTGGCTCCAGCACCCACACCTTCTGCCCAGGCTGATACACAGTCAGGACAGCCTTTTGGTCGTGCCAAGCTTTTTGTAATTCTTGGCTCGCCTCAAGGTTTTTAGATGCCTTTTCCATGTACTCAGCCATCCGCGAGCGGAGACCGAGCACATAGTCCACAATGTTTGATGCCGGCTTTTTGAGAGGTCTCTCCCATCCTTCCTTTACCAAACAAAGGGGTCCCCTTACGGGATGTCCGAACAGAAGCTCAAAAGGGCTGTAGCCAACCCCCTTCTGCGGGACCTCTCTGTAGGCGAACAAGAGGCAGGGTATCAGGACATCCCATCTCCGCCGAAGCTTTTCAGGTAGTCCATGAATCATCCCTTTTAGGGTCCTGTTGAATCTCTCAACAAGCCCATTGCATTGTGGGTGATAGGGTGTGGTGAATTTGTAGTTGACACCACACTCCTTCCACATAGCAGTCAGATATCCCGACATGAAGTTTGCACCTCTGTCTGAGACAACCTCCTTAGGGAAGCACACTCTGGAGAACACTCCAACTAGGGCTCGTGCCACAACAGGTGCTGTAGTGGTCCTAAGGGGAAGAGCTTCAGGATACCTGGTGGCGTGGTCCACCACCACCAGTATAAACTTGTGCCCTGATGCTGTCTGGGGTTCCATTGGTCCGACAATGTCGATCCCCACTCGTTCAAAGGGTACCCCCACCACCGGCAGTGGTATGAGGGGGGCCTTGGTCGTGCCACCTGACTTACCACTGGCTTGGCAAGTGACACAGGAGCGACAAAACTCCTTCGTATCTTCGGACATGTGGGGCCAGTGAAAGTGTGGAACAATTCTGTCCCAAGTCTTATTCTGGCCTAAGTGACCTGCAAGGGGAATCTCGTGGGCCAAGGTAAGAAGGAAACCTCTCAGAGACAAGGGGACGACCAGCCTCCTGGTCGCGCCAGGCTTGGGGTCTCTTGCCTCGGAGTACAGGAGTCCATCGTCCCAGTACACTTTGTGGGTACCTGTGGCGTTCCTTGCAGCCTCAGCAGCAGCCTGCTGTCTGAGGGGTTCAAGTGAGGGGCAGTCTAACTGTGCCTTCCCCAGGTCTTCCCTGGAGGGTCCCCCTGAGCCCAGAAACTCAACCTGACCAGGTTCAAGCTCTTTCGGCTCAGTTTCCTTCAGTTCTTTAAGGTCAGCCTCCTCAGAGACTTGATCCATGACCTGGGGCAAGGGGGAAGGCGAAGCCTTACCCTCACTGCTCCTTTTCTTGGAAGGTGTCTGGTCCGTTCTTCCAGGATCCAGCACCTGTTCAGTGGGGCATCTTTTGGCCTGTGACCTGGTCACAGCAAGGACATGTGCTGGCAAGCCTAACATTTTCATGTGAGTCCTCTGCTCCACTTCTGACCATTGTGACGTTTCCAAATCATTGCCCAACAGACATTCTACGGGGAGGTCTGAACTAACCACAACCTTTTTCGGGCCACTTACCCCTCCCCAGAAGAAATCAACAACTGCCATACTGTGATTGGTAGTGACATTGCTGGCATTGGTCACTAGGTAATCGGTACCTAGCATGATCTGTTCAGGGTCCACAAAGTTAGGCGTCACCATGGTGACACTGGCACAAGTGTCCCTGTAGGCCTGAGCCACTTTTCCATTGATCAAAGGTGTCTGTCTGTATTTGCCCAAAGTATTGGGACTGGCACCAGGGGACATATCTATATCCCCTGTACAGACAAGGACGGCCTGAGTGAGCGTGCTGACTAAGTCGTCACTCCCCTCGGTTCCCAAGGTTAACCCAACTAATGCCTTGGGAGGCGCACTACCACTGCTGACTGTACTAGGGGGTGCAGGTGCCTTAGGGGCTGCAGTGGCAGGAGTTTGCCCTCCTTTCTTGGTGCACTCACTAAACCAGTGAGTCTTACTTTTACAGTATTGGCACCACCTTTTTGACTGGCCTTCTTGAGTCTTCTTCTTCTGTGAAGCCTGACCCCCACCCTCTTTAGGTTGTTGGGGACCTGTCGAAGACTTCTGGTCATTTTGTTCGTTCTTGTTACTACCCTTTTGGTCTGCTTTCTTCTGACCACCCTGGTTCTGAGTCTGGTTCTGCTTGACCCTTGTTCTGACCCATCTGTCTGCCTTCTTTCCCAATTCTTGGGGAGAGGTCAGATCCGAGTCGACAAGGTGCTGATGCAACAATTGGTTCTGACAGTTGTTTAAAATCTGTTCTCTCATGATAAGATTGTACAATCCTGTGTAATCAGTAACCTTGCTACCCAGCAACCAGCCCTCCAAAGCCTTAGTGGCACAATCGACAAAGTCAGTCCAATCCTGAGACTGAATTTTCTGGGTGTCCCTGAACAGCACCCGGTACTGCTCGGTGGTTAAGCCAAACCCATCAATCAGTGTATTCTTCAGGACTTGGTAGTTGTTCGCATCCTCAGCTCTAGTAGTGAGGAGCTTGTCTCGTCCTTTACCCTCAAAGGAGAGCCACAGTATAGCTGCCCACTGACTTTGGGGGACGCACTGGACAGTGCAGGCCCTCTCCAAAGCAGTTATCCACTTGTGGATGTCGTCCCCTTGTTTAAAGGGGGGCACTATTTTACTCAGGTGTCTAGTATCTATACCCCTGTCTTTCTCTCTAATGAGAATGCTGCCACCAGTGGGATCTAACCCACTTAATTTCTGCTCTCGGGCTAAGGCAAGCCTTTCTTTGGCGAGGGCAAGTTCTTCCCGCTCGATCCTCAGATTGACTTCCCTCATCTTCGCTTCATGCTCCCTTCTCCGAGGGGACGTCATTCCTCTCTGAGAAGACGCCTGAGAGACATGTGTACGAACAGATCTGTTAGAGCCTCTGGAGAGAGACCTAGCTCGTCCGTTCCCAATGTTAGGCCTGCTTGAGCGTGGGGCCGGGGCTCCCCCGGTTCCATTCTCATGCCTGCTTAAGTTGGTCCTCGTAAGCCTGCCGACTACCACTGGACCGTTGTTTGCCTCGTCTCCTGATAACTCCTCCTCGTCTTCCTCCTCTGTATGGAGGTCGAGGTCCGGGTCACCAAGGGTTCCCTCTAAGGGAGGCATGTTCCCATCAGCATTGGGGGGACCTGGGTTAGAGGACCTCCTAGCATCGTACGTCTCTAAGAGACCTATCAGAAATGCGATGGTAGGGTTAGAACCCTGGTTTAGCTTCCTGGAGGCACACAGTTGTCTCATCTCCTTGAAGCTAAGAGCTGCATATCGTGACACGACCTGTGGAGGGTCACTGACCACTAAGGGAGTCTCTGCAGACTCTCCGTGGACTGACATGCTTTCTAGTGAGGTGTAAGTGATGCACCTACCTACACTATTTGTTTACCTACTGATCCCTTGCTAAGAGTTGTAGTCAGGGTGTGCTAAGTCCTGTTACACTACAACAGCTGGTTCAGTAGAACTCAGAGTATTCTAAGTTAAGTTATATGTACCTGGGTACTTATGTGATCTTTCACTTTGATATTCTTAGGATACGTGTGTGGTAACCAACAGCAAGCTCAAATCCCAACCGCTGCTCACCAATGTGAGAAGTTGGCCTGATATGTAGTGCTCACTATTCTAGTGATCACTGTGTATCATTCCAAACGACCCTTATTGATGATTGGTTGTAAGTCAACCGTATAGACCAGCTATCCTAGTAGCGTGGATATGAGCAGTCTTTAGGCTAAACTCTAGAGGGCGTGTTAAGCCAGCTGTTTACCATCACATATACCCCTTGAACACCCAGTGAAAGGACACCACACAAGCTGTTATAAAAATAAAGGATATTTATTTATAACAAGACTACTCTGGCTCTTTATGAGTCAGAGAGCTAAGCACACTACAAAACTCTTATGAAAATACTTCTGGTTGCACAATTTACACAAGTGCCCGGAGGACACAAAACCATTTACACTGCAAGTGGAATGGGAAAGGTTAAATAGTTTAAAGTTACTGATTCCGGAGGGATCCGATCAGTGGGACTAAACGAAAAAGGAGCTGGACACTTGTAGAGTGAACCTACGGTGGAGCACCGAGATGCTCGAGTTACCTAGCCCAGAGGCTGCGGCTGCGTGGGGTTCAGCAAGATGTCGGGAGTCCTCGTTGTAGTCTCAGGAGCCTGAAAGAAGAAGTTGCTGGCAGGCGACCAGTGTCGATGTTCAGAGAGATCCAAGCCTGGATCGGTGATGAAGGAAACCTGAAAGCAGAGGGGACTCAGTTCTCAACCGCTAGCCAGCGATCGTGTGGGTACCAGGAAGGTACCGGCTGAAGTCACCTCGACCAGGTGAGTGGATGACGTCGGACTCGGCTGTTCCTCGGACCAGGAGGCGCGGCGGCGACCAGGATGGAGGGCGAGCTGTCCCACGAAGGTGTCTGCTGTCGATGATGCTGGGCCCAAGAGTGGGGCAGCAGGTCTTGGCAGTGGCAAACCCACGCGATGGAGTCAAGATGGCGTCGGGAGTGGACCAGGAGGGTCCGAGGTACTCCTCTGTTGAAGGGGAGCAAGAGCTAGTCTGGAGCAACCAGACCAGTGATGAAAGTCTGTCGTGGTTCGTCGTGAAGAGGGCCACAAGCCGGTCGGCGAGTGGTCAGACAACGCGGTGAGCAGCAAGGAGCAGAAGGGCCCCCACGCAGATCTCGTGGATGCTGGGGAGGCAGACTTCGGTGCTGGAGCCGCTCAGAGTTAGGGCTTCTCAAACCCTAGGTGCACTCACTCGAGGGTCCCTCGGTGGGCGTGCTAGATAAGCGTCGTGCAGGTTCTGAAGATGGCCGGCCCCGCAGGTCTCGTCACACCTACGAATCTCAGCTGAGCTGATGATGTAGGTAGAGGTCAGAGATGGCAGGGAACCCGGGTCTCGTTGAGCTGGGCAGTCTTGATCTGTGGGAGAGACGTGCAGCAAACTGCAAGCGCTTAGGTGGTGCCTGCTGGTGCAGGGTGGCTACTCCTTAGCCACAAGGGAGAGTCTTCAGAAATAGTCAAGAGTTCCTTTCGTGGAAAGTAGTTCAAGATTCAGAATTATCCAATTTGGGAAGGGGACCCGCTCCCACCTTTATTCTAGGAAAAAGGGGCTGGCCCGTGACTAGGTCCTACCTATGGGTGGGACCAGGAGGGGGGTGGTTACACCCCTATCCTTTGTCCGGCTTCGCCCCAGCTCAGGGGCTGGTGTGCCCCCGAAACTGGTTTGAGCTGGGCTATGCACAGTGAGCACCGGGGTGCCACTTGCAATCACCTTCCTTTCAGCCCTGCCTACCTGGGATACACAAACCCTGTCTGGGATGGTGCTAACACCGCCCTTGACAGGAAACCCTTTGTCCAAGCTCCCCTCGCTGGAAGGTCTCCCAGCAGCAGAAGGTCAGACTTGTGTCTGGTGGCAGCATCCATTTTGTGATGCTGAGGCTTGAGTCAACTTTTAACCGGGGTTCAAGGTTACTTCCATGTCGTGCCCCTCTAAAAGGGGGGAATGCTAACCCCGTCGCCAGAATTGGCGAGGGGTTCGTATTCCAATGCGTATGACACCTTACTCGACATGTGTGGGTGATGCGATGCCAGAGTTAGCAAGTAACCGCAAGGATTATAATGCATTTTAAGGTAGTTGGCACGCGTCACCATGGAACGGCTATTAGGACTTGGTTCCGCAAGCCGTCGACGGGCTCAGCTCGCGCCAGAGCACCATCCCACATGATTCCCCGCACTCTGCCTTCAGGATTGATAAGGCCTGCCATAGGAGTGACTGATAGGAATCCATGTGTCCATTTTAGGGTTAGGTATAGGAATACTACACCTACAGCAACGGGTGATTACACCACCTTGCCCCAGCTGTCGTGCAGCCAGTTGTGTCAGATTTGGGCGGCCATCCAGGGGTGGCATAATACATGCTGCAGCCCCGGGTAGGCCCTGGGTACACCGATGCCCTGGATACCTATGGTATGCTGATACAGGGACTGATAAGGCGGCCCAGTTCCAATTAGTGGATGCACCTAATGTACATGTGTGTTAATTTCGAGAGAGAACAGCTAGGCTGTGGGTCTGATTGGCAGGCCCACAGCCAGGGAAAGTCGTAAACCAATGAAGCAAAAAGCAAAAAATCTGGGTGATCATAGGATTGTAGACCCTACTCTCCTACACAGACCTCACTTATTGACTGGTCCTTCTAGTACTTTCAGTCTGTCCTGTAGTCTACGCATTCTTTGGAGTGGTGTGTGAAAATGAAATCATTGACAACATGTCCATTATTAATTTTGCCTCCCCCAAACTTCTCTCTTACCGGTGCTTGATGTTTATGTCCAACTGTGGCACAGCACTGGCTGCATGGTGAAGATGGTTTCCTTTTTCATACATGCCATGATTTGGGTGGTGGTGGTGGTGGTAGCAGCATAATAGTAGTAGTAGACACCGGCAGGGCGGCAGCATTTGCAAAAAAAGAGAAGGAGACAGTCAATCGCCTTTGAGATACTGTTAGGAGTAGTTGAATGAAGTACAGTACAGAACTTACCCAGCAACAATAATATGCTCAAATATTTGACAAAAAAACAGAATGGTGGTTAGGAGGATAGCCTACTACAGAGAGTTACAAACTATAGTTGTGTCAAGTCACTTGACTAGGCCTACAGCCTAACAGTTAGTGCTGTATATGAGGAATGACAAGAAACAAATCCAATCAATGCCGGCAATTCATGCTGAGGTATATGTTCCTTTGTTAAAAAAAATAACCTCTGAAATATCTTACTCATGGGTGGCCAAGCAGAAGAAGATCATCGCTCTGCCTTGAAATTGAAGTAGTGTTGCTTTCACCACATCCGCCCCAGCAAGTGTGTGATTAAGTATTGGTGTACATTTAATTTAGTTACACCTCGACAATAAGTCACACAGCCCGGGGGAAGAGGGTTAGGGTTTGTTGAATGGATGGGAAGGGGGTTTTTGGGAAAGGTTTGACATAGAAAAACAGTATGCATACATAGACAAAAAAACGGCAATCATTGAAGACTACCATATCCATATGTTAAGGGAGAAAAAGGCAATGCATGCATGATGATGAGAGACCCGTATTACATACACTTCTAGTTCTTGTTCTGTTGTGCCGGCCTTAATACTTTAACAGATAGCAAATAGAAATTTTAAATATTGGTAGGGAAGAATCGTAATTACACAGAGCAAACCTAATGATGATTGATAATAACAACTCCAAGAACACACTGTTGTAAAGATTGTATACAAGATATTAATCAAATTATTTAAAAGAAGATAAAAGTGGATACTGTTACTGTCTTATCCTGGTCAAAAATGTGGACTGGATTTTTGCATCTCGGCATTCCTCTTGCTCCTCTCGTCCATCAATCTTGAGTGTGTCGCCTCGCCACTCGCCACTGCCCGGCTGGAAAAATAAAGGTGATTGATTGGTAAGGTAATTAATATGCATTGTAATGTTTTACAAAGTTTCGGGTAAGGCCTGGCCTGTAATTGTAGATTGAAAACCAAAAGGGATATTGAGAAAGAAAGTTAAAACAAATGCACAAGTGATGGTGTAGTGCAACAAGAACACTTTCTGAGGTGGCATCTATGCATCATCTCTACTCTAGTCTGTTTCCAGCATTGACCTTCAACAGTAACAGGAGAGAGCAGGCCCACAGTGCTTAGCATTTAGCACATCCTACGTTAACACTTAAAAAAAAAAAAATTCTCTCAAAGAGTTGGACAAACGCAAAGCACATTATCCATTCCAAACATAGCATTTTACAGTTTAAGTTAGTAAAATCAATGCACTGCAGTCATCCCACCGCTACACTCTATTCAACTTCTACACAGACATTTGGGTCTGCTGTGGTTGTTGTTGTTGACGTGTTTACCTTTTGGCTTTTCCGTTTATGCCACTCATGAAACGTCCTCCTGAGTCCTGACTTAATCATCATCATCTCTGATACTTTTACTGACTGACTGTGAAGATCGGCCTGCAGTATAAGTAAAATTTTTATGACACAACAAGAGTAGAAATATAAATATTACTGACTTGAGTCATTCTTTATTGTGTACAGAAAGATAGCTTACTTGTACACTTTGACATCACTTTGTGCACAACAAACAAACAACGCAAACACAAAGACCAATAGCTGAGAGTCAGGTGTCCAGTGCATGCCATTAATTGTCATCATTACCTGTTCCTTCTCATCTTAAGTTAACGGGCCGTCTATTTCGCCATCATCATGATGGACGGTGCTGTTGTGTCAATCATACTCATTGCGCAGATTGAGTGAGTCCCCTTCCTGTATTGAATTAAAAGCAATGGGTCACCAAGCTGCAGGAGAAGTACCAATTTCTTATTTGCAAGAAGGGGGAAATGAGTGTGTTCTGTAGAAAGTTGATTAGTGGCAGTGCACAATTACATACATTTATGCACAACAAACACAACAAAATCTAAATCATTCAATCTGCGACTCTGCGTCCAATGCAGGGCATCAATCATTACCTGTTCCTTCTCATCTTAAGTTAACGGGCCGTCTATTTCGCCATCATCATGATGGATGGTGCTGTTGTGTCAATCATACTCATTGCGCAGATTGAGTGATTCCCCTTCCTGTATTGAATTAAAAGCAATGGGTCACCAAGCTGCAGGAGAAGTACCAATTTCTTATTTGCAAGAAGGGGGAAATTAGTGTGTTCTGTAGAAAGTTGATTAGTGGCAGTGCACAATTACATAAATTCATGCACGACAAACACAACAAAATCTAAATCATTCAGTCTGCGACTCTGCGTCCAATGCATGGCATCAATCATTACCTGTTCCATCTTATTTTCAGTTAATGGCCAGTCTCTCTCGGCTCTGAAAGGAGGATAGCTATAGTAGTCATCTGATTCATGGTCCACTTCTTTTGGAAGGACTAGGAAAGTTTGAATTTGTTGTTACCATCATCCAATCATCATTCATGAGGGAAATGGAATTGAGCAGGAGATTCAGTATGATGGAGCGGAGGAGCTGGATTCGGAGGACTGTACTGTCAAATAGCAGACACCTGAAACTTGTATATTAAATTAGAAGAGTAGAAGACGGTGGTAATGGATTTGTTGTGATTCACAAGTTTATAACCGGAACAACAGACACATAAACAAAGGGGGAAAAAAGGGAGGAAGACAGTAAGTGCGAGCCTAATTGTCAGGGAAGTATAGCTCGTCCTCAAACTCTGGGGGTTCAGCCAGTAGTAGGTAATCATCTGACACAATACTTCTGTCACCTGAGCCGCTGTCCTCATCTTCCTCCGTTGATTCCTGTATTGTGTAATTCGGTGGTATGAAGTGCTGATTCATTTTGATCATTGTTAACCTCTCCACGTTTTTTGGAGATAGACTGGTCCTTCTCAATGTTACAATGGAACCAGCAGCACTGAAAACACGTTCGGAAGAGACACTTGCGACAGGGCAAGCCAGATAGCTTATCGCCAGCCTGCTGAGCTGTGGCCATTCAGACCTTTTCCTATACCAATACTGCAATGGGTTTTGATCAGCGTACACCTCTGTTGGGTCGTCCAGATAGGCCTGGACCATCCGCTCAATGTTCAGGGTTGCTGCTGGTAAGCTTTTGTGTAGGCCTGGGTGGTAAATTCCGTTCCGTTCGCGGAATTTGCGGAATTTGGGTAATTTCGCGTTCCGCGGAGAACGCGAAATTGCCCAAAATTCTGCTTTCCGCGACTTCGCGAAATTTTTTGCTTGTTCGCATTCTCAAAATGCGTGTTCGCGAGATATTTCTCCCCGAGCACGCAAACAGTGATTGTGAACAGGAAAAAAAGCATCGCGAACAAGCAATTCCGCGTGTTCGCGGAATTTCTGCGTGTTCGCAGAGATTTTTTACCGTTTCGCGGAGATTTGCGTAATGCGATTACGCAAATTCCGCCCACCCCTACTTTTGTGCTGTTTTTTCTGTGCATCAGCACTGTGCTTAAAAAGGCCCATCTTTACATACCAATCCTGTAATGATAATGATTGTACTCGGCCTAATGATCCAGTTATTGTTTCTGTAGTCGATAGTGATGGTGAGTGTTGTGATTGTGAGCCAACCACACTGCCCTCAGCCGACGAAGTTGCACTTGATTCTGCATGGCCTGCTTCAGTATCAGTACTTGTTGTGGGTTGATCTTGCGGGCTTTTAATTAGCAGCCATTCGTTTTCCAACTTACTGGCTGCTTCAGCTATACAACTTTTGTAGCGGGCAACATCATTGTCGGAAAAAGCAAGGAATGTCTTCAGTAGTCCCAATTTTGCACGTGGATCCAGAATTGTGGCACAAATGTAATGTTCTTGTGACAAAATGTTATTTTGTAACCTTACATTTTCAGTTAAGAGCCGGGATAAGCTCTCCACCAAGTCATGGGCTTGCCTTCTGTCCTCTACACCTTTGTATGATTCAAACACATTATTCAGCTCATACTCTAGCATTTGCAATAATGGGATAGCTTGGCCCATTGTACAGTCCTCCTTCCTGACTTCACGTGTGAAGACCTCAAAAGGAGAAAGCATCTCAGTCAGGCATTTAATTAGGCTCCATTGCTCCATGTCAAGGATCATGCCTTTAACAGTAGCACTAGCATCCCCTCTTCTTTTCCAGACATATTCATGGAGTGACATGTGCTGTTCGTACAGACGATCAAGCATGTAATTCGTTGAGTTCCAACGTGTTGCCACCTCCTGGATGAGTGCCTTGACTAGCATCCTAAGTTCACGTTGGATGATCCTCAGCTGCTTCCGAGCTTTAAAAGAATGGCTGAAATGAGTGCATATTCTTCGGCAGATGGCCAGTAAATTGCTGACTATGGGTTCTTTTTTCAGAAAGTCTTGAACTATAATGTTTATGCAGTGCGCCAAACACGGAACCCTGAAATAGGAACCAAGTTCCATGGCCTTAAGTACATTACTGCCATTGTCTGTGGCAACAAAACCAATACGAAGCCCTCTGGGCCGCAGCCATTCCAAAACCTTGGGGCGAAACTCGTGTAAAATGTTTTGAGCCGTATGAGATTTCTCCATGACGAACATGGCTACAGTTGCATGTTTCCGAGTACCTTCAAAAATCGCAGCTGTGCCAACAACACCTCGTGCAGATAGTTTATCTTTAACCCCCACAAAAGAGATCCAATGTGCAGTGATGCACATGTAATCTGTGGCTTGGCAATTGCTCCACATGTCTGTTGTCAGGTGGATATTGTGCACAGCACTCTTCTGCAAAGCTTGTCCAACCACTTCCAGCACATCATGATGTAGTGCCGGAACAGCAATTCTTGCGAAATAGGACCGGCTGGGAACTTTCCATTTCGGGCAGATGGCAGACACAAATTCAAGGAAACCCACCCCTTCCACAAATGAAAAAGGAAGAAGGTCCAGCGCTAACATTTTAGCCAGCTTCGCATTGTACAATCGTGCCGTTGGGTGGTTGCGTTGGAACTGCCCCTCCAACCTAAACATGCTCTCAATGGTAGGCTGGCTTACTTTCCTTAGTGGTGCTGTTTTCATTAACCCACTACGGCTCAACGACACAGATTGTCTCATTGAGGTACTCGCCGGTCGCCTTGGTGTCTCACCCAGACTCTGAGTATGGCTCTTACTGCGGTGCCACTCTGATGTTACTGAGGAGGATGTGGGCGTTACTGCACTTCTGGGGACAGGGCTAGAAATGCCTCCCTCTTCTTCACCTGCCACCACAATAATATCGCTCTCTGATTCATCCCGACCAACTTCAATGGGTTGAGTTTTTCTACTTTCTTTTAACTTAAGTAGGTGATCCTCCCACACGATAGTGTGGTGTATTTTTAGATGACTTACTTGTCCTCCGGTACCATAGTTTGTACCAAGCTTACCACGCCGAACACCTTGCCGACAAATTGAGCATATAGCAACGTTCTCCTCCTTGGCGCTAACAGAAAAGAAGTCCCAAACTGGGGAGGAGAACTTTCTGGCACTGCTGGATGTGCCACTTTCAACACCAGATGAACTAGAGGGGGTGTTTGAAAATGTGTGTCCCTGTGCACCTACACTGTGACTTTTACTACCACTACCTACTGAGATGGTTGAGCTGGATGTAGGTCCCTGCCGGGCCTTGGAAAATTTGGCAGCTGGAGGTAGTGGTGGTGTAACCTGTGTTGGTGAGATCCGTGCTACATCCCGCTCAGTAGCAGCCTTTCTGGATAGGGTGAGAATGTTGGTCTCCAATCCCTTTGGGGCGGGAGTAATGTGCGTGATGACTGGCTCGTCTTCATCAACATCATCACCCCCCTCTTCTACATCTACCTCCATAAGTTTTTCTGGGACCTTCCTTTTCAGAAGCATAGTCTTGTGGCGTATATCACTCTCAGACCGAGCTGGTGGGACCCAAGTGTCATCACGATCATCAGAAGCGGGGCTTGAAGAAGAAGATGATGGACTAAGCCTCCTTTTCCTTGCTGGTGGTCTGGAAGACAATAGATCTTCTGAAACAGTGGTTTGACTTTGCTCCACTTTGTCTGCAGGAAGCTCGATTTCCTGAAATGCCCGTACGTCAGGAGCAACAACTACTATGGGGGTCTGTTGCGGCAGCTGCTGCTGTTCTTGTTGCGGCGGCTGCTGCTGTTCTTGTTGCGGCGGCTGCTGCTGTTCTTGTTGCGGCGGCTGCTGCTGTTCTTGTTGCGGCGGCTGCTGCTGTTCTTGTTGCGGCGGCTGCACACTGATCTGCTGAGTTTGCGCCTGCGTTGAACTTGATTGTGTACTACTTTGCGGTAATGACATTTCTTCAACATCGCTGCTCGTTAGTAGACTGGCTACCTCTGCAACACTAAAGCCCTTGGGCCTAGGTTGGTGGGGTTGGACCGCTGTGCTGCTCCCAGCTTGGTTCCCGGACAACGCTTTGGTGCCAAAAAAAACATTGGCCGGCACACCACCAGTCGTGGTTAATGGCACTTCCTTTTTCTGTTCCTTCTTCTCACCGGCAACTTTCTTGGTACTGGACCTGGTACCTTTCTTTGGGGCCATCTTCTTCAGATGTCAGGCAGGATGCAGATGCACAACAAGTTCTGGTCACACGTGGACGTGATGCGCAACAGGACTTCTGTCTGGCTGGCAGTACAAGGGGTAGCCGGGTGATGCTGATGACACCTCCTACTCTGTCTTTTGTGCACCTAAAAGCAAATAAGACAGGAGAAGAACATCAGTGAAATGTTGCATTTGTTGTTGTGGTTCAGTTACTTAGTACTGTACTAGTGCAAACAAAAGATAGTCTAGCCATTTATGACTTTTTTTTTTAACTAGAGCTATGTTATACTACTGTGTACAGCCACACACTACACTCTCAGGAAGGATAGGAAAGTTAATAATAACCACCAAAATAAAAATGTAATGAAAGTGGGGTGGACCATTAAATTATTTGAGCATCTCAGCATCCATGGAGCTGCTGCTGGCAAAGGGGGTGGATGGATGGAAGCAGTAAGCCAAATAGCCAATAGGAAAACCATGCAGGCCTATGGCAAAAGCAGGACACTAATAACTCACAGTCCAAACACCAAAAAAGGCCACCACCCACATGGACATTCACAAATCACAAACAAGCCGGGGGCCTGGGAAACACCAGGAGCTGACAAAAGGCCTATAAAAGGCAGGTAAAGGATGCATGCTAAAGCACACTGCTCTGCCTTTTTAATGCAACAAAATGGAAATACGAACATTCACAGGCCCCAAAAAGGTCTGCAGGGTGAATGCATTGCACACCAACACACCAGACACATACAACAAAAGCATGTCTTTAAGACAACCAACATCAGAAAGGCCACCCCAAAAAACACACTTCCCCAACTCAATCCAATGCCATCCATGCCCTAAATGATGTCTAAATTCAACAGATCACTCAGAAAACACTTGATTAATAAAGCTGTGGCTACCTGCTCTGATCCTAGTGGATGAAAAAGCAGGCCTGTTGGCAGACAAGGCCAGGCAAGCTTGCAGGCCTAGGCTTCAAAATGGCCACCAGCCACATGGCCAGGCCCAACAACATCACAAAGGCCACCCCAAAAAACACACTTCCCCAACTCAATCCAATGCCATCCATGCCCTAAATGATGTCTAAATTCAACAGACCACACAGAAAACACTTGAATAATAAAGCTGTGGCTACCTGCTCTGATCCTAGTGGATGAAAAAGCAGGCCTGTTGGCAGACAAGGCCAGGCACGCTTGCAGGCCTAGGCTTCAAAATGGCCACCAGCCACATGGCCAGGCCCAACAACATCACAAAGGCCACCCCAAAAAACACACTTCCCCAACTCAATCCAATGCCATCCATGCCCTAAATGATGTCTAAATTCAACAGATCACACAGAAAACACTTGATTAATAAAGCTGTGGCTACCTGCTCTGATCCTAGTGGATGAAAAAGCAGGCCTGTTGGCAGACAAGGCCAGGCAAGCTTGCAGGCCTAGGCTTCAAAATGGTCACCAGCCACATGGCCAGGCCCAACAACATCACAAAGGCCACCCCCAAAAAACACACTTCCCCAACTCAATCCAATGCCATCCATGCCCTAAATGATGTCTAAATTCAACAGATCACACAGAAAACACTTGATTAATAAAGCTGGTGCTACCTGCTCTGATCCTAGTGGATAAAAAAGCAGGCCTGTTGGCAGACAAGGCCAGGCAAGCTGGCAGGCCTAGGCTTCAAAATGGCCACCAGCCACATGGCCAGGCCCAACAACATCACAAAGGCCACCCCCAAAAAGCACACTTCCCCAACTCAATCCAATGCCATCCATGCCCTAAATGTGCTTGAAAATGAAATACATTAAAAAAACAACAAAAGGAACAGTTGCTTTATCATGCACACACCCATGAGGCCATGCCCATGGCTAGCTCGGGCCTACTACTACTACCCACAAAATAAAAAAAATAAAAAAAGGAATGATGATAATTAATTATCAAAAATAAATTGTAGTTACAACAACTGTAATTCCCACAATCAAACAAACACAACAACCACTTACTTGTAAAATATCCTATTCCAAAAATCCTCAAATCCAATTGCAATGATGCAGCAGACAAAAAGAGTGATCTTTCCAGCTCCAAATCCAAAGGCAGAATGAGCAGGAGATGGACAAAGCACTGGGAGGAGCCTGCTGGACAGGAACAGGAAGTTGGAGATTCTGTGTCACTTCCTCCCTCTCTCCACATTTTAAAAAAAAGACTCCTTGCACAAAAAAGGACAGCCAAATGTCAATGTAAGGAGTTGTTTTCATCCAAAATCAGCATTTGCAGAAGGTTTCATGCTGCTAGAGCTGATATTCCTCTCCAAATTGAAAATTTTACATGTTCGACTTCTCGAGCTTCACATTACTTCCGCCGGCGTGTCGAAAATGACATGATCGCGTTCTCTTTGTCCCTGTCGCGTTGGATATGACGTGTTCGGGGTCTCTTTCTCCTGTTCGCGTTCGATTAGACGTGCCCACGTCCTCACCCTCTGGCTCGCGATGTAGAATGACGTGTTCGAGATCTCAATCTTCTCATACTCGCGTGGTGCATGATCACGAGAAGAAAGACATGATCGCGCGACAAATGATGTGATCGCGCGACATATGACGTTAATGCGGCCGCGAACTGTCGCGAGACAGCGCAAAATGGCTACCAACAATCCAACATCTCGTGGAGAACGTGACCGGGTCAGGAAAACTTGTCGGCGAACACGGGGATTCAGGTAAGGCGATAGTGCGAACGCGAGCATGTATTTTTTTATAGCGCGAGCAAGAAACAAATTATAGCTAAGCTGCGGAATGCGGAAATTTTGACATTTTCGCGCTTTCCGCGGAACGACAAAATGCCAAAATATCGCAATTTCCGCAAACGGAACGGAATTTTGGCCCAGGCCTAGGTGTAGCCACCCCTCTGTCCTGACCCTCCCATAGGTGGGTCCCCAGAATTTGTCCCACCCCTTCCTTGAGTATAAAGTAGGAACCCCTGACTACAGGACTTTAGATTTTACCTGGACTAAACTCTGCTACAGAAACCAAGTACTTCAACCATCTGCACGATGCTGGATGACTGAAGAATCTCCCTTGGAGTAAAGGAGTTACTCCCCTGCAAGGCAGGCACCTAAACGCATCTGACCGGTTTGCATCTCCCGAGCTCCTGAGGACTCCAAAGATTTCTGCAACACAGGAGGTGGGCTCCCGAAGTCTCTGAGGTTGGTCTGCGCTCTCAGCAATTCTGAGGCCCGTGCCCCTTCTGGAGACCGTGCAACCCAAACACCTGTGCACCATGTACTTTTGCAGCAGCATGTGCTTTTCAGCGATCCCTGAGGCTGTGCTTTGGGCTAATTGTAGTCCTGACTCGGAGCAGTAATTCCACTGAAGATTTCCAGCCTACACTTAATGAGTGTTCCGTGGGCTGGTAGTTTGTGATTCAGCTCGAGGTCCATTTGCGATCCCTGGTCCGTTGGCCTGTGGGTCCCTGTGAAGGTAACTTTGACTTTACGTGGCCTTTCTTGGTTATTCCAGACGTGCCCTGACTTTCCATAGCTTGGAGAGTCCCCAGGATCTTGCTGGTCCTCACCGAAGCATCTTTCCTCTGCCAGCGTGGGTTGCTGTTGCCAAGGCTTGTTGGTGTTCAATCCAGACACTGACCCCCCCAGCACTCCACGTCCGTTGTGGAACAGCTCACCTCTGTACTTTGGTGGTCGTCGAAGTCTCCTGGTCCCCGTGGCTGCAAAGTCGAGCTTCACCTCTTCTCACCTGAAACACCCGACATCGGTGGGCATTCGTCTACCGTGCCCCTGGTCACTGTGAAGTGACCCAGACTCTGTTCCCTCTGCTGTCAGGTTTTTCTCACCTCGGATCCAGGCTTGGATCCCACCGGACACTTTTCATCTTCCCAGCAGCAGCACTTATCCGCATCACGCCATTGAAAACTACGAAGGTTTCTGACATAAATTGACCCCTATGCAACCGGCTCCTCTGGGATAGGTAACATGGGTATTTCGGTACTCTCAAGGGTGCTGGCCTTAGAACCGTCTATGTTTACCTGGGTTTGCTTAAAGTCCTCTCTGAAGTGTCCTTAATCTTTAAAATTACAACCGTGACTTTCCCATAGAGTTGTACAAAGTTCGTGTCTGTGTTCTTACACTGCTCCTGTCCTCCGTGGGTCCCCTGTGTAACTACTCTGGGTGGTTCCTTGGGGTCCTAGCGATTCTACGTGCTCTAGGCACTGTGTCTAGTCAAGTCGTGGTTGTTATACCACTTTCTTAGTATATATAGTTTGGTTTTCCCCTGGAGCCCACTGTGTATTGTGCTATTTACTGTCGTTCTAGTGCTTTAAGTATCTTGTGCTCTAATCTCATAAAGAGGTTAGTAGAGAGTGTTTAGTAATAAATGAACAAGTTACTTACCTTCGGTAATGATATATCTGTAAGAAACATTAGTTAGTTAGATTCCTCAACTTAGAATATCCCCAGGCGTCAGGCTGGATCCGGAAAGATTTTTCATCAGCAATACCCTTGCGCATCACTAGGCGTCGCCTGTGGCTCCGCGTCCGTCGTCGTGATCGCCGGGATGACGTCGTCGGAGTACTTAGATGCCACCCTCGCGCGCTGACGTCAGTTCTTGTACATAGCTTTCCGCACCAGGAACGCAGAGCCATGCAAGAGACCGATACTGGTGCCAAAAATTCTAGGGCCCTGAAAGGGATGACTTCAACCCTAGATATCGGTTCGCAGAACGGGGAGGATGGGTGGGGCGGTGAGGAATCGAACTAACTAATGTTTCTTACAGATATATCGTTACCGAAGGTAAGTAACTTGTTCATCTGAAAGAAACACGTTAGTTAGATTCCTCACCTTAGAATAGATACCCCAGCAATACCAACCCCGGTGGTGGGTCTGCGAACCAAAATCACACCAGAAAGTCCTGGAGAACAGAACGGCCAAAGAAGCCGTCTCTCCGGACTTGGCTGTCCAGGCAATAGTGTTTGGCAAACGTGTGCAGCGAGGCCCACGTTGCTGCCTGACAAATGTCCTGCAAGGGGACTCCCTGGCCCAGGGCAGTGGCCGCTGCTGTGGCCCGAGTGGAATGGGCCCTCAGCCCTACAGGAGGTTCCTTTTTAGCTAAGGAATAACAGGCCTTGATACACAAAACGACACACCGAGAGATGGTTCGCTTGTGTACCGCCCACCCCTTCTTAGAGCCCACGTAGACAATAAAGAGTTGGTCGTCCACCCGGAACTGTTTGGTGCAGTCCAGATAGAAGGACAGTGCTTGTTTTGGGTCCAGGCAGTGGAGCCTCTCTTCCTCTTTCGAGGGATGCGGAGGCGGAAAGAAGGTGGGCAGTGTAACAGACTGGCCGATGTGAAAGGCAGTTACCACCTTAGGGAGAAAGGAAGGATGAGTCCTTAGAACAACTTTGTCCGGATGGACAGAAAGGAAAGGAGGCTTAGAAGAGAGAGCCTGGAGCTCACTCACCCTTCTAGCAGAGGTGATGGCAACCAGGAAAGCAGTCTTAAGCGTCAGCAGATGAAGGGGACAATTATGAAGAGGCTCAAAGGGAGCGCACATCAGATAGGTCAATACTAGATTTAAATCCCACTGAGGCATTACGAAAGGGACAGGAGGGAACAGAATCGAGAAACAACAGGGGATTTAAAAAGAGAAGGCTGATCAGGAAGCCGTAAGAAAGCAGAAATAGCCGAAAGGTATCCCTTGAGGGTGTCCAGAGCAGAGCCCTGCTGGGTCAGGGAACGAAGAAAGAGGAGAACCTCAGAAAGAGGGGCAGAGAGGGGATCCACAGCCTTTGCTGTGCACAATGCAACAAATTTGTTCCACCTGCAGGCGTATACCACTTTTGTGGAGGGACACCAGGCTGCCAGAATAAGAGTACAGACTTCAGGAGGGAAGTCAAATGGCATCAACTGCCACCGCTCAATCTCCACGCATGGAGGTGGAGGCTGGACAGGTTCGGGTGGAGGACCGTCCCCTGCTGCTGCGACAGAAGGTCCTCCTGAGCAGGTAGTCGGATCGGGGGATCAATCGATAGACTGAGTAGCTCGGGATACCAGTATCTTCGTGCCCAATCCGGAGCCACAAGGATGACTTGGGCCCGGTCACGCCTGATCTTCTTCAGCACTCTGGGCAGAAGTGGTATAGGCGGAAAGGCGTACAACAGACCGCAACTCCACTCGCGACGAAAAGCGTCACCGAGCGAGTGCCGCCTTGGAAATTCCAACGTGCAGAACTGCTGACATTGCGCGTTCTCTTCGGTGGCGAATAGATCTAACCAAGGCTCTCCCCAATGCAGAAACAGGCCTTGCACCACGTTCGAGTTCAGACGCCATTCGTGATCCATCATGCACCGGCGGCTGAGTTCGTCTGCTCTGGCGTTCAGAGAGCCCGCCAGATGTTGAACCACCAGGGTGATGCCTTGATCTTCCAGCCATGATCAGAGACGCAGAGCCTCCTGACAAAGGGTCCATGACCCCACCCCGCCCTGTTTGTTGCAATACACATGGCGGTGGTGTTGTCCTTGAACACCTGCACTACACTTCCCCGGACAGAGGGAAGGAATGCCTTCAGTGCAAGTCGGATCGCCCGCAGCTCCAGAAAGTTGATATGGAGCCGGGACTCCGCCGGAGACCAGAGACCTCTGATCTCGGACTCTCCCATGTGGCCCCCCATCCAAGGAGGGACGCATCCATCACTACTACTTGCTCCAGTTGGGGTAGGGAGAGGGATCTGCCACTGACCCAATCGCGGTCCGTGATCCACCACTGAAACTGTCTGGCAGTGCCCTCCGAGATCAAGACATGGTCGGACAGGTTGCCCCGATGCTGGGCCCACTGAAACTTCAGGTCCCACTGCACAGCCCGCATCCGCCATCTGGCGTGATGCACTAACAGGATGCAGGAGGCCATCAGACCCAGAAGCCGCAGCACCAACCTGACCGAAACCCGGGATAGTGGCCGAAATATTGGAATGAGAGCCTGAATATCCCGGACCCGCTGTTCCGGAGGATAAACCCGGAACTGCGCCGAGTCTAGAACCGCTCCGATGAAGAGGAGCCTCTGGGAGGGACTCAGATGCGACTTCGGCACATTGATGGTGAACCCCAGCAAAGGCAAGAGGTCGGCCGTAGTCTGGAGGTGGGAGACGACTGCCTGGGGTGAGCCCGCCTTCAACAACCAGTCGTCGAGATAGGGGAAGACTGGAACCCCTAATCTGTGCAGGTGAGCTGCGACCACCACCATCACTTTCGTGAACACCCGAGGGACACTGGTGAGGTCGAAGGGGAGCACACTGAAAGTGCTCGTGGCCTACCGTGAACCGCAGGTAACGCCGGTGGGCCGGCAGGACGGGGATGTGGAAATAAGCGTCCTGCAAGTCCAACGCTACCATCCAGTCTTCAGGATCTAGGGCAGCCAGAACCTGAGCTAAGGTGAGCATCTTGAACTTCTCCTTCCGGAGGAAGACGTTGACGCTCCCGAGGTCCAAGATATGGCGCAGGCCCCCTTTGCCCTTCTTGGGAACCAGGAAGTAGTGGGAGTAACAACCCCGACCTACTTCAGGGCCAGGAACGCACTCGATGGCCCCCTTGGCCAAGAGGGCCGTAACTTCCTCCTGCAGAAGTTGCAAGTGATCCCCCGTTATGCGGTGGTACTGCGGTGGCATGGCTGGAGGGGTCGCCTCGAAGGGGAGGGAGTAGCCCTTCGGACGATTTGCAGCACCCACCTGTCCGATGTGATGGTACGCCAGTGGAGCAGGTGATGGCGAACTCTGCCTCCCACTGGCGTGGAATAGGCCTGAAAGCACGGACTAGCAGGGTTTTGAGGCGGATGCTGCCGGGGTAGATGTGGATGGACCGGCTCTTTGTCCCCCTGCTCAGCCTTTGCAGAATCCACGTCCGCGACCGCGTTGAGACTGGTTCTGCGGCCTGTGGCTAGACAGACGAGAGGGGGCGCCACTTCCTTGGCCACGAAAGGGACGAAAAGTGGAAGTTTGCGGGCACAGGGCCGAGAGGCCCAAGGACTTAGCCGTAGCCCTGGAGTCCATAAAGCGCTCCAGCACTGTCCGCTTTGTCGCCAAAAAGGCGACTGCCATCGAAGGGCATGTCCATGAGGGTGCTCTGGACATCCCCAGAGAAACTCGTGGACCTCAGCCAGGCGTGGCGACGAATGGCCACCGTGGTCGCCATTGCCCTGCCTAGCGAGTCTGTTGTGTCCAATCCACATCGGATTGCATGCCGTGCCACATCCCACCCCTCGGCAAGAGCCTGGGCGATCCATGTCCGGGCCTCCTCCGTACACTGGGGCAGCACGTCCTCCACCGTATCCCACAGGGAGTGGGAGTAACGGTCCAAAAGGCACGCGATGTTGATAGACCTCAACCCCAAACTAAGGGAGGGGAACAGTTTCTTCCCAAACTGTTCTAACCTTTTGGATTCCCGATACGGGGGAGCAGACGGGAAGGAGGTCCAGGAAGTAGAGGCCTGGATAACTAGGCTCTCGGGCGTGGGGTGCAACGACAGAAAACTGGGGTCGCCTGGTGCAGGGCGGGGGCGCCGGGCCACGTTCCGGTCCACAGGAGGGACTGTGGAGGGCTTGGACCAGGTGCCCTTCAGAACGTCCGACAGTGCTTCATTGAACTGCAGCAGAGGCTCCGAGGAGCTTTCTGACGGTTGAAGCACTTCAGTGAGGAGATTAGTCCTTACAGCCACAGCAGGCAGCTCCAGCCCGAGGGCTTCGTCCGCCTTGCGCAGCACCACAGAAAATGTAGCACCTTCCTCCGAAGCCACGGATGATGGAGAGATGAAGCCAGAGTCAGGGGAGGTATCAAGACCACTGGCATCCCCCAGTTCATCTGCCCAGTCCTGAGATAACTGCCACTGCCAGTCATCACCGTCATCCAATTCCTGGTATATCGGTGGAATGATCAGAGCCGGGCGGAAGATGAACCTGTCACCCATCGGCGTCGGAAGTGGCGCCGGCCGGCACCACTCCGACGCCGGGCCCAGACCGGGACTAAACTGGGGAACGGCATCATCCAAAGGCAGCGCCGGGGACGGCACCAGAGGTGCCAGCGGAGGGGTCGTAAGGTCGACCAGCGTCGACCGGGATCCAGGCCTGGATCCCGCGGGGACCTGCGGCGTCAGGATCGGAGTCGACGACGGCGGAGCCAGGCTCCTCATGGCCATGAGGAAGTCTCTGATCTCCGCCGGAGTCGCGTCAGACCCAGGGATCGGCGGGTATGGGGTCAGACAGGACTCCCGCGGCTCCGACGGAGCCGCGCGAGTGGTGCCACCCGAACCCTCAGCCAAGTCGCGAGACCGGCGAGGGAAGCCAGAAGAGCGATGACGCCTCTTCGACTTTTTGCTGTGCTTGGACTTACAGGAATGCGAAGACTTCGACCCCGACGAGCAGTGATGACTGCGGCTCCGCGACTGGTCCCTCGACCGGAACCTTGAGCGGCGCGGAGCCGACTGCCGGATCTTGAGCAGCTTGCGGGACCGCTCCAGCCTAACCTTCGAGGTCAAGGCCCGGCAGTCGAGGCAAGACTCAGCATCGTGGTCGGCCCCAAGGCAATAGAGGCACCGGCGGTGGTGATCCGTGACCGACATCAGTCGGTGACAGGCGTCACAAGGCTTAAAGCCAGGCATCCCTACCGGCACCAGAGTTGAGGTCGACTGGAAAAGGAACCAAAAGAGTTCCAAAAAGTTTAGTCAAAAATCTACTAAAAGGGTATGCTCTTCCCGGATCGGCGCTTACTGGTGCGGAAAAAAGAAGAACTGACGTCAGCGCGCGAGGGCGGCGTCTAAGTAGTCCGACGACGTGATCCCGGCGATCACCACGGCGACGACGGACGTGGAGGCGCAGACGACGCCTAGCGACTCGCAAGGGTATTGCTGACGAAAAATCTTTCCGGATCCAGCCTGACGCCTGGGGATATTCTAAGGTGAGGAATCTAACTAACGTGTTTCTTTCAGATACATATATTTTATATATATCTTGTGTGGTTCTCCTTTCATTTGGTCATTCAGGAGGTTATAATCTGGTAAACCAAGCTGCTTTACATTCCTTCAAGACTTAGCCTGAAGGTTGCTCTCCATAGCTACCACTAGGATAGCTTTCAATAAAGGTTGTCTTTAACCTGATCATCAATAAGGGTCGTTTGGACTGGTAAAAGGTGCCCGCTATAACTAGTGGACGGCATATACCAGGCCAACTTCTCACAACACCAGAAAGCTGAGAACGGCTCTGGCGCGATATTCCAAAAACATACAGAAGCATTCCGCAACACGAGTCAGTCTACCAACTAATGACGCAATGGTACTACACCCCTGCTCGTCTCTAGAAGATATGGCCAAATCTTTCCCCGATATGTTGGAGATACCAAACTGCAATAGGCGATTTCATTCACATCTGGTGGACCTGCCGCAGACTGGTGCTCTTCTGGAAAGAAGTTCCCCGCCACATTAACGTCACAGTCGGCTTTCCCATACCAAGCACTCCCATGGTGACCCTACTAGGCATTAGACCCTCGCAGCTTGTTGCCATGACCCACTCTGACTGGCACCTCATAGTGCAGATGCTGGGGACGGCAAGACAATCTAAAGCCCTCTACTGGATAAAACCCTCTCCCCCACCTATTTCGACATGGCTTCTTTGTCTCTGGCATGTCATGACCCTGGAACTATTAACTGCCCATCTCATTCACACAGACACTAAATTTGCTCACACCGGGCAGCCGCTTATTCAACACTTCTCTCGCCTAGAGAACTCTCGCTATGCCCACTGCCCCCCACCCCCCCCAGTCGGCTGTGGGCTCTGCAGCTGTTTGATGACTCTCTCCTGCCATACACTAGAGAGGTCCCCTAATCAGCACCCACAGCAAATGATTCTGATAAGACTCCTCTTTCCCCCTAAACCTTCCACTTGACCCCTCTAACTGCACTCTAAGCTTGCCCCCCCCCCACCATTCCCCATCACCTGTTATGGTTGCCCTCTACTTGGCTAATGTCAACAAACCTCCATCACTTGCTACAAATGTTAAGCTCGCCTCACTGATGCAACCCTGAATCCCCTACCCAAATACACCGTATGGTTGACGATACTCACATCCTCCATATGTTATAGCTACTGTATGTTGCTTGTTCCTTGCACAGAGGTACCTGACAAATTACTACTCCTACCCATAGTTCAACTCCTTTGTTATTGTAGTAAATTCATAATGCCACATCCCTTATTCAGTGTTTTATGCTGCCTGTGATGATCCCTGTTCTTTGCAAGAAAATCTAATAATCAGATTTGAAAAGAAAAAAGCACTGGCAAATCCAATTGGTCTGGCTTTCATATGGTAAGAAATGCCAATATAGGCTTACAGAAATTACCAATTATAGTGATAGTAGTGGAGGTTAGTGTGGTGGTTGCAATGACTTGCACTCAAGTCTTGATAAAAATATTTTAAAAGAATTAAATAAAATTACATATGACTGCTGAGTACAATGCAAGTAAGAAATAAAGAAGACTTGAAGAACAGGTTACTTACCTTCGGTAACACTTTTTCTGGTAGATACAGTATCTGCCTGTGGATTCCTCACCTTATGAATACCCCCTGCACCAGCATTCCACGGAAATTCTTACCTAGTTCTCCCATGTCGACGAGGACCTCAAAATAGCAAGGCTCCACTCGCGACACCGTATGTCATCAGAGCCATAAAAGGATCTCGTCTGCGTGCTGACGTTGGTTCCACCCATTTTTTCTGTGCCACCGAGGCAAACAGGCAGACCGACACATTTTCAAATGTAAACATAGCATACCATATATAAACACATATATAAACTCACAAATGCATAATCTATAAAGGCATAGAGAAATAGCAACTGAATAAGCATTTCTCATTATTAAAATATAAACATGATTAAGACATAATAAAATAAAAAGGTTTTTGGTAGAAACAGGTTGACAACAGAGAGGCGGGCGGGATAGTGAGGAGTCCACAGGCAGATACTGTATCCACCAGAAAAAGCGTTACCGAAGGTAAGTAACTTGCTCTTCTGATGGATACTTCTGCCTGTGGATTCCTCACCTTATGAATAGACTCCCAAAGCCGTACCTCACCTGGAGGAGGGTGTCCACCTGACTACACCAAAAAATCTTGCAAAACAGAACGAGCAAAATGGCCATCCCTCCTAACCTCAGAGTCCAAGCAGTAATGCTTTGCAAAGGTGTGGAGGGAGGCCCAAGTTGCTGCTTTACAAATATCAAGAACAGGAACACCTCTCGCCAAAGCAGAAGAAGTAGACTTAGCTCTGGAGGAATGAGCTCTGATATCTTCAGGAGGGTCCTTCTTGGCCAAGGCGTAGCAAATCTTGATGCACACGATAATCCACCTGGAGAGAGTCCTCTTGTGCACAGCCTTGCCTTTCATCTTCCCAACACAGCCTCAGATCTCTTGTCCGATTCAAGTAAAAGCTGACAGCTCTCTCACGGTCCAAACGATGCAGTCTCTCCACCTCCTTGGAAGGGTGAGGAGGAGGATAGAAGGTAGGTAAAGTAATGGACTGTCCCATATGAAAAGGGGTAACCACCTTGGAAAGGAAAGCAACCCTGGTCCTTAAAACCAACTTATCCGCATGAATGGTCAAGAAAGGAGGTTTCGAACTAAGAGCCTGAAGCTCACTTACCCTCCTAGCCGAGGTAATGGCAATCAAGAAAACCGTTTTAATAGAATGAAGCCTCAACGGGCAAATATGAAGAGGCTCAACGGAGAATCCATTAAAAAGGTAAGAATGAGATTAAAATCCCACTGAGGCATAACAAAAGGTATGGGAGGGAACTTATTTGTAAGACCCTTAATAAACCTCATGACAATGGGGGACTTAAATAAAGACGGCTAGTCCGGTAAACATAGAAAGGCCGACAAGGTAGACAAATAGCCCTCAACAGTGGCTACAGTACAACCTTGCTGTGCCAAAGAAAGTGAAAACTCCAGAATATTAGACAAACGGGCTTTCAAAGAGTCAATGTCTCTCTCTCCGCACCACCTAACAAATCTGGAAGAGTAAACAGACTTAGTGGAGTGTCACCTGGATGATGAAATAACATCCACTATATCCGGCGGGAGAGAGAAGAAACTCAGGTTGCCCCATTCAATCTCCAGGCATGAAGGTGCAGGCTCTGGAGGTGGGGGTGTAGAACCTGACCCTGCGACTGTGAGAGGAGGTCTGCCCTGAGAGGGAGACGGAGCGGAGGGTGCGATGAGAGGTGAAGTAGATCTGTGTACCACACCCTTCTTGGCCAATCTGGTGCGATCAATATAACTTGGGACTGGTCTTGGCGAATCTTTCTCAGAACCAGAGGAATCTAGGGTATGGGAGGAAACACGTAAAGGAGTTGTGAGCTCCAATTCAACGGAAACGCGTCCCCCAACGCTCCCCGCATCGCATACTGAAGACTGCAGAACGACGGGCAGTGCGCGTTCTCATGAGTGGCAAACAGGACCAACCGAGGAGACCATGTGAGAAAGTGCCATCTTTCTTTCATGGTATGCCCCCACTTTTTGCTGAATTGCTGAATGTGAGAAGTTGGCCTGATGTATGTTGTCACTAGTTCTAGTGTACACCTTATATCAGTCCAAACAACCCTTATGGTGATTGGTTGTAAAGTCAACCTTATAGACCAGCTATCCTAGTGGTAGCATGGACAAGAGCAGTCTTAGGCTAAACTCTGAATGGCATGTGAAGCCAGCTGTGATACCATATATAATCCCTTGAATAACAAATGAAAGGACACCACAACAGATATATATATAAAATAAAGTGTATTTATTCTAGTCAAACCCTCAGCACTCTTTATGAGATTAGAGGTAAGTACAACACAGTCTTATTCAAGCATACATTAAGTCACACAGGTAAGTAATACAGTTAGGCCCTAGGGGCCACGCAAACCATAAACTAAAGAAGTGGTATAAGGACCACTGTCACGGAAATAGGATAGGCCTAGGCCTAGGGAATCGCTGGGGCTACACTACACTAGCAACAGTTAGGAAGTGGGAGGCCCACGGGATTCAGGTGCAGAGTGGAAACACTCACGCGTAATGCGTAAAAGTCGATAGAATTACTAGCAGTTAGAAATTAACAGTTTAAGGACACTTCTGAAGCAGCTAGAGAGTCGAGACTCGGAAACTAGACCCTAGGATAGTCACTACCCTTGTGAGCCCCGAAGTACCCAAGTTACCTAGCCCACGGGCTGCGGGTGTGTAGGAAGGTGGATATCTGACTATGGTTACCCCCAACTTTTTGCCTAGTGTCTAGCTGGTTCTTCGACTTAGTTGGCCTGAGATCCTGCCATTCAGGGTCTCAGGCTGTCTGCTCTCTCTTTAAAATGGACTCCATGTACCCTAGGTACATAACCAATTGGTAAGGATCACCTTATTGGACCCTGTACAGTGTACCCTAGGTACCCAGGGCATAGGTGTACCCTAGGCCTCCCAGGGGCTGCAGCATGTATTATGCCACCCCTGGTCTGGCCTTCCAATCAGACACAACTGGCTGATCACTCAGCTGGGGCAAGGTCGTGTAATCACCCCTTGCTTAGGTGTAGTATTCCTATACCTAACTTACATATAGACACATGTGTACCTATCAGTCACTCCTATGGCAGGCCTTAACAATCCTGGAGGCAGAGTGCTTGGTAACATGTGAGATGGTGCTCTAGCATGAGCTGAGCCTGTCTGCAGCTTTCGGAACCTTGTCCTTATAGCTGTTCTATGATATAGCCTACCATATACTCTTAAAGTGCCTTATAATCTTAGACGGTGATGGTAACTATGGTTTGGCTTTATCAAAACATGTCGTGTAAGGTGTCTAACACTAGGGAATAATACCCCCATGCCATTTCTGGACATGAGAATATTATTCCCCCCTTCTAGAGGGAAAGACATGTTAAAATCATACTTCAACTGTTAGCCTCTGACCAAAGCCTCAGCATCACAAAATGGATGCTGCTGCCACGACACAAGTCTGACCTCCTGCAGCTGGGAGTGATCCCAGCCAGGGAGGCCTGGACAATAGGTTTCCTGCTTGGGGAGGTGCTAGCCCCTCCCCAGACAGCCTTTAGTGTATTGGGGCAGGGTGGGCTGAAAGGAATGAGACATGCCTGGGGCACACAAGGTGTTCCTTGCATAGTCCAGTTCAAACCGGCGCTGGGGCACTCCAGCCCCAGCTCTGGCGCGAAACTGGACAAAGGGAAGTGGGTGTAACCACCCCCTCCCAGGTCCCACCCATAAGGCGTGACCTAGCAGGTATCCCAGCCCCCCAGATTAGTATAAGAGTGGGAGTTGGGCCTCAAGACTTTAGATTATCCTGAACCTGCAAAACTGAACAGAAACTCTGGACCTTCGACATTTGACGAAAGAAGAAGACTGAAGAATCTCCCTTGTAGCCAAGGAGTGGCTACCCTGTGCAAACAGGCACCATCAAGAGACTACCCTTTGCTTTGCGACCGTTCTACGAGGAACCGACTGCAGAGCCCGACCAGAGCCTTGACTTCCAGACTTCTCCGACCCTCATCCACATCTGCAGCAGAGCTGAGATCCGTGGAGGCGACGAGCGACGTGGGACCGGCTACCTGGGAAAAGTGGCTAGTAACTTACAGCGCAGCTTCTGAGGTACCCTCGAAGTTGTGCACCGGGGATTGAGAAGCCCCAACCCCAAGCACCATCTGCACCGAAGATCAGCCCCCCCACACTCCACGAGTCCTGCGTGGGGCCCTTCAGCATTTTCCTGCTTGCCGCGTCTGTCCGGTTGCTTGCCCGCTGGCTAGTGGCCTCTGTGACGACGCACCCTGAAATCTTCTGCGCTGGTTTGGCTCCTCCAGACTGGCTCCCGCTTCTCTGCAAAGAAGAAGCACCCCAGACCTTCCTGGTCTGCACCAGAAGCAAGTCCTTTGTTCTTCGTGGGTTCCGCTTGCCAAGGCTTGGTGAGTCCTAGTCCAACTTCGACGCCGCCGACAGCAAGAGCCTTCGTGGGACAGCTCGCCTCCTGGTCCTGGTCGTCCTCGACGCTTCCTGGTCCTCCTGGCTGCAGCGACAAGCTTCACCTTCACCTGCAACTCTTCACGACATCGCCTGGTTCCTTCCTGGTTCCACGTGGTCACTGGCTAGTGACCTTGACTCTGTCCCTTCTGCTTGCAGGTTTCTTCTCTTCTTGATCCCAGCCTTGGGATCCACCGGACACTCTTCACTGACTGCCTGTCAGCATCTTTCTTCAGGCATCCATAGGAGTCGACGACGAAAACGACGCATCTTCACCCCTATGCACCCGCAGCCTGTGGGCTAGGTAACTTGGGTACTCCGGTGCTCATCAGGATAGTGACTATCCTAGTGTCTAGTTTTCAAGTCTCAACTTCCTAGCTACTCCGGAAGTGACCTAAATCTACCGTTTTCTAAACTGTACTATTGCTATTGACTTTTACGCATTACGCGTGAGTGTTTCCACTCTGCACACGAATCCCGTGGGCCTCCCACTTCCTAACTAACGCTAGTGCAGTGTAGCCCCAGCGATTCCCTAGGCCTAGGCCTATTCTATTTCCGTGACAGTGGTTCTTATACCACTTACTTAGTATATGGTTTGCGTGGCCCCTAGGGCCTAACTGTATTACTTACCTGTGTGACTTACTGTATGCATTAATAAGACTGTGTTGTACTTACCTCTAATCTCATAAAGAGTGCTGAGGGTTTGCTTAGAATAAATACACTTTATTTTATATATATATCTGTTGTGGTGTCCTTTCATTTGGTATTCAAGGGATTATATATGGTATCACAGCTGGCTTCACATGCCATTCAGAGTTTAGCCTAAGACTGCTCTTGTCCATGCTACCACTAGGATAGCTGGTCTATAAGGTTGACTTTACAACCAATCACCATAAGGGTATTTGGACTGATATAAGGTGTACACTATAACTAGTGACATCATACATCAGGCCAACTTCTCACAGGGTGCATAGGTGTGAACTTGCGTCGGGTTTCGTCGTGGACTTCTATGGATGCCTGAAGGAAAGTTGCTGACAGGCAGTCAGTGAAGAGTGTCCGGTGGATCCCAAGGCTGGGATCAAGAAGAGAGGATACCTGCAAGCAGAAGGGACAGAGTCAAGGTCACTAGCCAGTGACCACGTGGAACCAGGAAGGAACCAGGCGATGTCGTGAAGATTGCAGGTGAAGGGTGAAGCTTGTCGCTGCAGCCACGGGTACCAGGAGACGTCGAGGACGACCAGGACCAGGAGGCGAGCTGTCCCATGAAGGCTCTTGCTGTTGGCGGCGTCGAAGTCGAACTAGGACTCACCAAGCCTTTGTAAGCGGAACCCACGAAGAACGGAGGACTTGCTTCTGGTGCAGACCAGGAAGGTCTGGGGTGCTTCTCTTTTGCAAAGAAGCGGGAGCCAGTCTGGAGGAGCCAAACCAGCAGTGAAGATTTCAAGGTGTGTCGTCACAAAGGCCGCTAGCCAACGGGCAAGCAACCGGACAGACGTGGCAAGCAGGAAAATGCAGAAGGGCCCCACGCAGGACTCGTGGAGTGTGGGGGGCTGATCTTCGGTGCAGATGGTGCTTGGGGTTGGGGCTTCTCAATCCCCGGTGCACAACTTCGAGGGTGCCTCAGAAGCTGCGCTGGAAGATACTCGCCACTTTTCCCAGGTAGCCGGTCCCACGTCTCTCGTCGCCTCCACGGATCTCAGCTCGGCTGTGGATGTGGATCAGGGTCGGAGAAGTCTGGAAGTCAAGGCTCTGGTCGGGCTCTGCAGTCGGTCCCTCGTAGAACTTCAGCAAAGCAAAGGGTAGTCTCTTGATGGTGCCTGTTTGCACAGGGTAGCCACTCCTTGGCCACAAGGGAGATTCTTCAGTCTTCTTCTTTCGTCGAATGTCGAAGGTCCAGAGTTTCTGTTCAAGTTGCAGGTTCAGGATAATCTAATCTCCTGGGGCCCAGCTACCACTCTTATACTAATCTGGGGGGGCTGGGTTGCCTGCTAGGTCACGCTTTATGGGTGGGACCTGGGAGGGGGGTGGTTACACCCCCTTCCCTTTGTCCAGTTTCGCGCCAGGACTGGGGCTGGAGTGCCCCAGCACCGGTTTGAACTGGACTATGCATGGGACACCTTGTGTGCCCCAGGCATGTCTCATTCCTTTCAGCCCTCCCTGCCCCAATACACTAAAGTCTGTCTGGGGAGGTGCTAGCACCTCCCCAAGCAGGAAACCTATTGTCCAAGCCTCCCTTGCCGGGATCACCCTCCAGCAGCAGGAGGTCAGACTCGTGTCTGTGGCAGCAGCATCCATTTTGTGATGCTGAGGCTTTGGTTAGAGTTAAACAGCAAAGTAGGATTTTAACATGTCTCTCCCTCTAGAAGGGGGGAATAATATCCTCATCACCAGAAATGGTATGGGAGTATTATTCCAAAGTGTTAGACACCTTACACGACATGTTTTGATAAAGCCAAACCATAGTTACCATAACCGTTTAAGATTATAAGGCACTTTAAGAGTATATGGTAGGCTATATCACAGAACAGCTATAAGGACATGGTTCCGAAAGCTGCAGACAGGCTCAGCTCATGCTAGAGCACCATCTCACATGTTACCAAGCACTCTGCCTCCAGGATTGTTAAGGCCTGCCATAGGAGTGGCTGATAGGTACACATGTGTCTATATTAAGGGTAGATATAGGTATACTATATCTAAGCAAGGGGTGATTACACGACCTTGCCCCAGCTGAGTGATCAGCCAGTTGTGTCTGATTGGAAGGCCAGACCAGGGGTGGCATAATACATGCTGCAGCCCCTGGGAGGCCTAGGGTACACCTATGCCCTGGGCACCTAGGGTACACTGTACAGGGTCCAATAAGGTGATCCTTACCAATTGTGTATGTACCTAGGGTACATGGAGTCCATTTTAAAGAGAAAGCAGATAGCCTGAGACCCTGAATGGCAGGATCTCAGGTCAACTAAGTCGAAAAACCAGCTAGACACTAGGCAAAAAAGTTGGGGGTAACCATAGTCAGATATCCACCTTCCTACACAACCCCCCCCCCCAAACGAAAGGAGATAAGGCTGGCCTTGACAAGGTAAGCCTCTATTGCCTAAGTGGCCATATAAGGAAGAACCAGCACTGGCATGGTTACCCCCTGTCTCATGGTCCACTAAGCAATCCCTCACGCTAAAGGTATCATAGGGTCTCCACCATAGGGAATCTCTACCTTTGGTGTGTCTTTGCAAACTAAAAGGCTGGTGTTGAGATGGAGTACTGAAGTGAGTGTCCTCAAAGTGAGGCCTCAGCTTCCTCCAATCATCCTCCACCATGGATGCCTATCTTTCTTTCACTGAGTTGCACTGTGCTCTCAGGGTCAGCCTCTGGCTACCTAAAGCTGGAGACTGGGTCCCTTTTGTGGGCTTACTGGAGGGACAGGTCAGATTTGGGGCCCTAAGGTCCCAGGTTTGCCTGTGCCCAACAGAATCCCTCTGGGGGAGGTCCCTAACTACCTGTAAAGGAGATCCCTCAGGAATGTTTTAACCATCACCTGGCTAGGGCTACTAGCCAGGCAATCCTCATTCTTTTGATGGGGGGGTTCTTGTGGACAGGGGCCCTCTTGGGGTCCACTGGCCTCCCTGACTTCTGCAGCCCTGGGCTGACTGAGGCAGGGTAGAGAGAGGCAGGCTACCTGCACCAGACTGGGTCGCACCTTGGAAGGGGCCACTGACATCAGAGGCTCTGCCAGGCCACGCCTGGCTACCTCTGGGGCAGTTCCTTCACAAGGGGTGAGGTCAGATCCCTGAGGAGGCTGGCCTTTTCCTAATGTCTGGGGAGAGGGAGACTTTTCTTCCTCCCCACTACTCTCTGTTTGTGTGGAGTGATCCATAGTTTCAGGCTTCACTACACCTATGTCAGTCTGAGTATGGGCTGAGACCATTACAGCCTTGCCAACCTTTTCAGGGAGGCACTCAGTTTGGGTTTGAGCTGTGACTGTCACAGCTCTGCCAATCTCTACAGGGAAGTCTGTCTTTGCCTGGGCTGTGGCTACCACTGCCCTTCCAACCTTTTCAGGGAGGAAATCTACTTGGACAGAGGTTGTGGCTGGCACCACCCCACTACCCTTTTGTGAAAGGCCTACCATTTTAGAATGGGTGTCTTGTTCAACTCCAGCCCAAGCTGAGAGTTCTAAGTCATTCCCCAGTAAGCAGTCCACAGGCAAGGTTGGAGACACTGCCACCCTTTTAGGGCCAGTGACACCTCCCCAGCTGAGACATACCTCTGCCATGGGATGACTGTTCTGTTTGCCATCAATGTTAGTTACCTGGTATGAGAAACCAGGCAAAAGCTGCTCAGAGGGAACTAGCCTATGGGCCACCATAGTGATGCTAGCTCCAGTGTCTCTGTAGGCCTCAGCTTTTCTACCATTGATGTAGGGCTCCTGTCTGTACCTACCCAAAGTGTTGGGACAGGCGGTGAAGTTAGCAAACCCCATGCCACCATCACAGATAAGAGTAGCTGCTGTAGGGGAATTGGCTAAGCCAGGGTCCCCCCGTGTTCCCCAAGAAAACCCAACCAAATTTTTGGGGGCTCTCCCACCACCTGGGGGATTACTGCTGACAATAATAGGTTGTGTGACAGGAGTAGTTGGAGGAACAGTTTTGTTTTTAGCCTTTGGGCAACTGCTGTCAGTTTTCCAATGCCCAGGAGTTTTACACTCATGGCAGTAAGGCTTTTTAACTGTGGTAGAGGAGGGAGCTTGGGACCCACCACCCTGTGTCGAGTTTTGGGGCCCTGAGGAAGATTTCTCTTTTGTTTTGTCCCCACCCTTCTCTTGAGGCTTGGTGGTATCTTTCTTTTGGTCACCACCCTGATTTGTAGGCCTAATCCTGGTCCTGACCCATTTATCTGCCCTCTTTCCCAATTCTTGGGGAGAGGTCAAATCTGAGTCTACCAGGTGTTGATGGAGGAGCTGGTTCTGACAATTACTAAGGATCTGCTCCCTCATAATCAAGTTGTACAATCCTGTATAGTCCTGCACCTTGCTGCCAGTTAACCAACCTTCCAAAGCCTTAGTGGCACAATCCACACATTCAGACCTGTCCTGTGTCTGTGTCTTCTGGGTGTCTCTGAACAACAACCTATATTGCTCAGTGGTTAAGCCAAACCCATCTATCAGAGCACTCTTCAGGACTTTGTAATTGTTAGCATCCTCATCACTGACTGTGAGGAGCTTGTCTCTACCTTTGTCAGAAAAGGAGAGCCACAAGATAGCTGCCCACTGACTCTGGGGTACCTGCTGTACTTTGCAGGCCCTCTCCAAAGCAGTCATCCACTTGTGGATGTCATCCCCATTCTGATATGGGGGGACTATCTTGCTTAGGTTTCTATGGTCATAAGACCTATCCCTATCTCTAGGAATGTTGCTGCCACCAGTGGGTTCTGACCCACACAATTTTTGCTCTCTGGCCAGAGCAAGCTTCTCTTTGGCAAGGGCAAGTTCTTCCCTTTCAATGCTCAGTTTGGCTTCCTTCATTCTGGCCTCATGCTCTCTCCTTTGGGGGGAAGTCAACCCCTGTGGGATGAAGCATTGGAGCTTCATGAGTGATAGGAGTGGAGAGAGTCCCCTGAGGGAGATCTACCCGTCCTATCTCTCTTTTTAAGATTACTTGGGGGCCTGTAAGGGAAGCTCCCATGCAAGCTCCCATGCAAGCTTAAGTTAGCCTGACTAAGTCTTCTGACTGGGGTCTTGCTACCTCCCTCTTCTTCTGAAGTTTCTTCTGCCTCATCTGTATCAGTTAAGTCAGGGGTCTCTTCTGTGGAGGGGAGGCCCTTATCAACAGCTATGGCACCATACTTGGCAGCTCTTTCAGCATCATAGGCCTCCAGAAGCTCCACTAGCTGTCTAAGGGTAGGGTTGGAACCCTGTTTTAATCTCCTGGAGGTACACAGTTGTCTCATCTCCTGGAAAGTGAATGCATCATATCTAGAGGGAATCTGTCCAGGATTCTCCTCTCCTGAGGGAGTATCAGTGTGATCTCCATTCGGGGACATGATTCTAGTGAGGGTGTGGTGTGTGCACCTACCTACACTAGTTGTATCTACTTAACCTCTCTAGTAGTTGTAGTCAGGGTGTGTTACTCCCTTCAACCTACAACCACTAAGTCCAGTAGGACTTAAGTATTATAATCTATGTTATATGTACCTAAACAATATCTGTGTGATCTTTCAATTTAGTATCTCAATATTACAATGGTATTACAACAGCAAGCTCAGATCCCACCGCTGCTCACCAATGTGAGAAGTTGGCCTGATGTATGATGTCACTAGTTCTAGTGTACACCTTATATCAGTCCAAACAACCCTTATGGTGAATGGTTGTAAAGTCAACCTTATAGACCAGCTATCCTAGTGGTAGCATGGACAAGAGCACTCTTAGGCTAAACTCTGAATGGCATGTGAAGCCAGCTGTGATACCATATATAATCCCTTGAATACCAAATGAAAGGACACCACAACAGATCTATATATAAAATAAAGTGTATTTATTCTAGTCAAACCCTCAGCACTCTTTATGAGATTAGAGGTTAGTACAACACAGTCTTATTCAAGCATACATTAAGTCACACAGGTAAGTAATACAGTTAGGCCCTAGGGGCCACGCAAACCATATACTAAAGAAGTGGTATAAGGACCACTGTCACGGAAATAGGATAGGCCTAGGCCTAGGGAATTGCTGGGGCTACACTACACTAGCAACAGTTAGGAAGTGGGAGGTCCACGGGATTCAGGTGCAGAGTGGAAACACTCACGCGTAATGCGTAAAAGTCGATAGAATTACTAGCAGTTAGAAATTAACAGTTTAAGGACACTTCTGAAGCAGCTAGAGAGTCGATACTCGGAAAATAGACCCTAGGATAGTCACTACCCTTGTGAGCACCGAAGTACCCAAGTTACCTAGCCCACGGGCTGCGGGTGCATAGGTGTGAACTTGCGTCGGGTTTCGTCGTGGACTTCTATGGATGCCTGAAGGAAAGTTGCTGACAGGCAGTCAGTGAAGAGTGTCCGGTGGATCCCAAGGCTGGGATCAAGAAGAGAGGATACCTGCAAGCAGAAGGGACAGAGTCAAGGTCACTAGCCAGTGACCACGTGGAACCAGGAAGGAACCAGGCGATGTCGTGAAGATTGCAGGTGAAGGGTGAAGCTTGTCGCTGCAGCCACGGGTACCAGGAGACGTCGAGGACGACCAGGACCAGGAGGCGAGCTTTCCCACGAAGGCTCTTGCTGTCGGCGGCATCGAAGTCGAACTAGGACTCACCAAGCCTTGGCAAGCTGAACCCACGAAGAACGGAGGAGTTGCTTCTGGTGCAGACCAGGAAGGTCTGGGGTGCTTCCCTTTTGCAAAGAAGCGGGAGCCAGTCTGGAGGAGCCAAACCAGCAGTAAAGATTTCAAGGTGTGTCGTCACAAAGGCCGCTAGCCAACGGGCAAGCAACCGGACAGACGCGGCAAGCAGGAAAATGCAGAAGGGCCCCACGCAGGATTCGTGGAGTGTGGGGGGCTGATCTTTGGTGCAGATGGTGCTTGGGGTTGGGGCTTCTCAATCCCTGGTGCACAACTTCGAGGGTGCCTCAGAAGCTGCGCTGGAAGATACTCGCCACTTTTCCCAGGTAGCCGGTCCCACGTCTCTCGTCGCCTCCACGGATCTCAGCTCGGCTGTGGATGTGGATCAGGGTCGGAGAAGTCTGGAAGTCAAGGCTCTGGTCGGGCTCTGCAGTCGGTCCCTCGTAGAACTTCAGCAAAGCAAAGGGTAGTCTCTTGATGGTGCCTGTTTTCACAGGGTAGCCACTCCTTGGCCACAAGGGAGATTCTTCAGTCTTCTTCTTTCGTCGAATGTCGAAGGTCCAGAGTTTCTGTTCAAGTTGCAGGTTCAGGATAATCTAATCTCCTGGGCCCCAGCTACCACTCTTATACTAATCTGGGGGGGCTGGGTTGCCTGCTTGGTCACGCCTTATGGGTGGGACCTGGGAGGGGGGTGGTTACACCTCCTTCCCTTTGTCCAGTTTCGCGCCAGGACTGGGGCTGGAGTGCCCCAGCACCGGTTTGAACTGGACCATGCATGGGACACCTTGTGTGCCCCAGGCATGTCTCATTCCTTTCAGCCCTCCCTGCCCCAATACACTAAAGTCTGTCTGGGGAGGTGCTAGTACCTCCCCAAGCAGGAAACCTATTGTCCAAGCCTCCCTTGCCGGGATCACTCCCAGCAGCAGGAGGTCAGACTCGTGTCTGTGGCAGCAGCATCCATTTTGTGATGCTGAGGCTTTGGTTAGAGTTAAACAGCAAAGTAGGATTTTAACATGTCTCTCCCTCTAGAAGGGGGGAATAATATCCTCATCACCAGAAATGGTATGGGAGTATTATTCCAAAGTGTTATACACCTTACACGACATGTTTTGATAAAGCCAAACCATAGTTACCATAACCGTTTAAGATTATAAGGCACTTTAAGTGTATATGGTAGGCTATATCATAGAACAGCTATAAGTACATGGTTCCGAAAGCTGCAGACAGGCTCTGCTCATGCTAGAGCACCATCTCAGATGTTACCAAGCACTCTGCCTCCAGGATTGTTAAGGCCTGCCATAGGAGTGGCTGATAGGTACACATGTGTCTATATTAAGGGTAGATATAGGTATACTATATCTAAGCAAGGAGTGATTACACGACCTTGCCCCAGCTGAGTGATCAGCCAGTTGTGTCTGATTGGAAGGCCAGACCAGGGGTGGCATAATACATGCTGCAGCCCCGGGGAGGCCTAGGGTACACCTATGCCCTGGGTACCTAGGGTATACTGTACAGGGTCCAATAAGGTGATCCTTACCAATTGTGTATGTACCTAGGGTACATGGAGTCCATTTTAAAGAGAGGGCAGATAGCCTGAGACCCTGAATGGCAGGATCTCAGGCCAACTAAGTCGAAAAACCAGCTAGACACTAGGCAAAAAAGTTGGGGGTAACCATAGGCAGATATCCACCTCCCTACACTGAATGTACTTTGACTGAGTGTGCCCTGGGCTCCTGCCAATCAGGTGCCCAGGGCCTATGTTTCGTCCCTAAAAACTGTGCTGAAACCTAAAACCCAAATTGGCAAACCCTGGCCACATGTCAGCCCCTGGTAAATGGTACACTAGGTACCCAGGGCCTTGTGACCAGGGAAGGCCTCTAAGGGCTGCAGAACTTATTGTGACACCCTTAGAGGCCCTGTACCCTGACACAAATGCACTGCCCTTGCAGGCTGAGTGTCAGGGTATAGGACAAAACAGAGAGTCGACATGGCACACATCCCTGTGTGCCATGCCCACAACATACACTGCCCTGGCATACATCAGCCACCCCTCTAGCTGGGTGCCCTATGCCAGTGGTGTGGGTACAGGAGCATGAGCCATGTGCCCCTACAGTATCCAGGTACATTCCTCTGCACTGTAAGAGCAGTGCTGCCATTTAAGAGTATATGGTGCTGGAAGATCGTCAAACACGAACTCCACAGCACCATGATGGTTTCATTGAAGACTGAGAAGTTTAGTATCAAACTTCTCAGCACATTAAACCCGCACTGATGCCAGTGCAGGATTTAATGTACAATGCACGACAGAGGGCATCTTAGAGATGCCCCCTGAACCTAACCTACAATCCACGTCTGGTCTGAGGGGCTGCCTAGGCTGCCACACAGCAGACATGTTGCTGGATCCCTGGGAAGAGAGCCATCCGCTCTCCTGGGCCTGCAACAATGCACATCCTGGGCGAGGTGCTAGGTCTCCTCCCCTAGGATGGGCAGGGGAAGCTTCAAAGGCATGCCGCCTTTGTGAGCTTCTCCAGGCCACTTGCTGTACTCAGCAACTGGCCCCTACTGGTTCTAAACCCCCACTCTGGCGGGAAGACTGACCGGAACCCCAAGGAAGGACAGGGGGTGTGTCAGCCTCTGCCAACCCCACCCCTCAGGTGGGGAGGTGAGGTGAAGCACATCTCCGGGCTCTCGCCATCTTGAAGATGGGGAGCCCTGCCCAATCAGGACTAGGCCTCTGCCCTCCTCCCACAGGAGAGTGGCAGGATAGGGGGTGTACCCACCCAGGGCAGGGACCCAGTGGTCCCTGCCCTTTACCTACTTGTAACACCCCTAAATTTAGTAATTAGGGGCACCCTGAACCTTTCTTCCTTAGATCCAGATTCCGAAACAGCAAAGAAGAGCAAGAAGAAAGAAGACCTGCCATGCAGCTGCTAAAAAGACGATGCCTGCAGCCTCAGAACCAGGGACCCCCCCAACTGCGATCAACAGAGGTTAAGATTTCCCGACACCAAAAGGCACCCCGGCGCCCAGCGGCCCCCTGTGCCCAACTCCTGGGTACCTACCTATCCTCCAACTACCCAACTTACCTCCCGAAGTGGTGGTCGCACCTGAAGAATCTTCGTCCCCTAGCTTGCAGCCTTTGTTCGTTCTTGAGCTTCTCCATTGCAATCCATTGGGCGCCCGATGGCTCAAAAGCACCCTGCACCCAGCTGCCCGAGTGCCCCTGGCTGTGCAACCTCTACTCCTACCTACTTCCCATTTGCCCTGAGCAAGTGACCAGGAGCCCAGCTACCACAGCCGCGTGGCCTGCTAGCCAGCAGCCACCAACCATGGGCCCCCTGCCTCCCATAGGATACCATTGGGCCTAACTCACTCTGCACCCAGCTGCCCCTGTGCCGCTGAGGGTGTAACAACTGTACTTACCTGACCCTGGGAGACCCCTGAGTCTATGCCCAGAACCTTAACTCTGCCAGTCGAATACTTACCCAAAAGTCAATAACTCACTTTTCTTCCATAGGGTAACAATGACTGATTTCAATTGAAATTGTGGAGTTTCTAAACTTTAAAATATTCACCTAAACTCAACCGAGTAACGAAAACGGAAATATTCACCTGCTATTAGGAGAGATGCTGTTTCCTGATTCAGCGCAGTGAGAGGCGTTGATTGATACCATCGCGGCTCTCCGACCTGGTTCAGCTGCTGAGAAACACCATCTACAGCCGGCGCTGGGCTTATGCGCCGGCTCCCGCGAGGGTCGACCCAACTTCCTCCGGGGCTGCACGGGCTCCTGGCACCTGCCGCTGCTGGTGGATAATCTGAGGACAGAGCTTTGCGGCATCCGATGAGTGGCGTCACCTCTGGGGCTGTTGCTGGCGTGGTTGGGGGCCCACGAGTTGCACCGCCCGGCCCGGGGCGCCGCAGCCTAGGCGCCATTGTCTTTTTCACCCTCCCCCAGCCTGATGGCGGGCGCCCGGGCCCGGTAACGGGAGCGGCGGACCTGCCGCGTCTCCTTGCTAGTGAGGCCCCTGCTTGGTGTGTGCCCCCCCTTCTGTCCTCTCTCCTGCCCTGCTGAGTGTGTGCCGTCTGCCACTGTGCAGCCCTGCGCCTAGCCCCCCTGGTGGCCTGCCTGTGCCCGGATTTCCTTACCCTTGGTCCCGTATTCCTCCCGCATGTTACATAGCGGGGGTCGGACCTTGGGAACACAGTGGAGTTACCTTTGCAGCTGCCTGGTGGGACATTGCCGTAGAAGACTGCCACACGGGTCTGGCTGGCCGACGTTGAACCTGGCTTTGCTTTCTGCACTCGACCATTGAGGCCTTCACATGCAGGTTTCCACGCGGAGCGCCTCTCCGCCCCCGCTGATGGTGCCTGGGTTTCAGCGAGTTCCTGCGGTGGAGCTTGCCTGGGGGACTCACCTGTGTTTTTGCCTCCACATCTGGGCCTGCCTACCCTGCCTTTCCTGGATGCCTGCAGCCTGGGGAGTGTCATCGTGCTGTACTGCCAACTGCCACTGTAGTTGTGGGGTTCGTTCCCTACATCCTTCGCATCTATCCTGATACAGAACCCTCACATCTGCCCTGCCACACGGCGGCGTCTGCCAGTTGGGGGTTCTACTCATCATGGGGAAGACAGACCCGAAGCAGCCTAAGATCGCCTTCGACCTCCGCAGGTCTCCCTACCAGGACGGCTCCAGTTCTGAGGGCGGAGACTCCGCTGCCGCCATGGAGGCGTCCCCCTCCCGTGATGACGACCTAAAAGCAATCATGCTCGACGTAAAGTCAACAGTTACTGGCATCGCTACTCAGCTGGACCAGCTCTCGGCCCGCCTGGACTCAGTCAAAGCTTGTGTGGACACCCATGACAATCGCCTACTCCATGTTGAGTCCAGGGTGTCTGACGTCGAGGATGCCGCTACTCAAGATCGTCAAAAATTGCTCCAAATGGACAAAATCCTAGCGGTTATCCGGGAGAAAAATGAGGACCTGGGAACGCGCTCACGATGGAGCAATCTCCGTATTACGGGTCTTCTGGAATCTACCAACATCTCCCTCATGGAGGACTATGTGGAGCTTCCGGCTAAGGAACTTTTCGGCGACGTCCTCTCCCCCGTGTTCATTGTGGAACGTGCACACCGCTCCCTTGGCCCACGTCTTGGCCCTGGGCTGCCCCCATGTCCCATCATCGCAAAACTGTTAAATTACAGGGACCGGGACGCCATACTTCGTGCGGCACGGGACAGGGGTACCATCATCCATCAAGGCAACTCACTCTCTTTTTATCCGGACTACACCCCCACTGTTCAGGCGGCCCGGCGTGAATTTCTACCTGCCAAGCGAATCCTACAGAAAGATGAGGTCTCCTATTCCCTGGCCTACCCGGCGGAGTTGAGAGTCCGTCAGGGTGCAAAAACTCTTGTCTTTCCTGACCCCAGGGAGGCCCTGGCGTTCGCTAAGAAACTTGAGAAATCGGCACATTCACCGTCATCCAAATCTCTGCCAGATGCTGCTGATCGCCTCAGTGACAATGACTGTGTCGTAACTTGATTAATGTTTTTTTTTTAAACGATGCCAGTTGCCACTCTAGCTTGGCCACCCTGCTTTACTGCAGGGGAGTACGCCTAGCCCTGCCATGCCCCTACGGGATATTTCCCTATTGTACTGGTGTTCTTCCCCCTCCTAGTTTTGGGTTCCCGGGGTGGGGTGGGTTGGAATCTCAGCCTGATTGGGGGGTTGAAGTGGGTGTGGGGTTGGGGGTCATTCTGTTGTTCCTTTTCAGATGTAGATGTTGGGGGGTAGGTCCGGGGTTGGGGTGGGGGGAATTTTTTCATTGCTCTCTTTTAGGGTAGAAGGGTCGGGTAGGGGTTGGGGGTATTCGGGGTTTATTTCTCTCCTCCAGGGGTTGGGGTTCTGTTGGGCCACTATTTGGTCAATTCTTATTGTTTTATTGTGTTTAGATTGCGACACTACACTGTGCTCCTTGCCTTCCTCTGCCATAAGGCTGTTGATAATATTCTCCTATGGAAGCGCTGTCCTTCTAGTCCCTCCCCCCTCTTGTCGGATGCAATCACCTAGTCTTTGCGTGCTGGGTGTTCCTCCTGTCCATTGGCCTGTTCCACTTCTCTGCTACATATTAACCATACTTTTGACTGTGGGCGCTTTCCCCGTTGTCTCGCCAGCTGGCATTCTCGCCTTGCGATGCACCATCTGCGGCATCTCCCACTCGCGCTGCGTACTACTACACTCACGGCCACTAAGACATGACTGACACTGACTGCTGGACCTGGAATGTTCGTGGTTTGAATGACCACCGTAAGGCCAGGCTTATTCACTCTCATTTACAGCATCATAGGGTGGATATATGCCTCTTACAAGAGACGCACCTGATGTCTGGGTCCCTCTCCAGACTCCAGGCGCGTTACGGGGGAATCACACTCCTCTTTTTACTCTTCATATGCAAGGGGGGTCTCCATTCTGATACGCAGGGGTCTCTCCTGGCAAACTGTTCAGGCCTTAACTGATCCCGATGGCAGGTATGTAATCCTGCACGGCTCCCTATAGGCTCAACCCGTGATGCTCGCCGCAGTCTATGGTCCCAACTCGGATGATCCAGACTTTTTTAATCACATATGCCACCTCATCTCCGCTTGCGGCCCGGTAGCTGTCATCTGGAGGGGGGACTGTAATGTTACTCTATCGGCGGCGCTTGATCGGTCTGGTCTCCACTCTTTCCACCCGCGTGCCACTGTAGCTCTTACGTCCATACTAACTGACAACTCACTCTTCGATGCCTGATGCCACGTGCGGCCTGATGCCCGAAAGGGAACCTGTGTTACTGGAGCCAGGGGCTGCTGGTCGCGCATAGATTTCTGGTTAAGCTCCCTAGACGTCCTAACTTGGCTCACCAACGCGACTCATATGGCATGCACTTTTTCAGACCATGCACCGGTTCAGATAAGTCTTCGCCTCCCCCACTCCCCACAGCGTGCATTCACTTGGCAACTCCCTCCGAACACGCTCTGAGACACTGTCTTCTGTGCGGACCTTCAAACTGCCATCACCAATTATTTTGAACTAAACGTGGGATCCGTAGACTCTGCTTCGGTACTCTGGGAGGGCTTCAAGACTAGGGGTGGGCGGAATTTGCGAAAGCGACTTTCGCAGATTATCGCAAAAATGTTTAAAATCTCCGCAAACACGCGGAAATATCGCGAAGATGCGGAAGTTTTTTTCCCGCCCGTTCGCGGTATATTCTGCGTGTTCGCGGCTCGCCAACTTACCCATGCGGTTGCTTGCGGGCGCGGCCATCTTGTTTTCACTCTTCTCGCGGTGCATGATCGCGAGAAGAAAGACGTGATCGCGCGACGCATGACGTTACTGCGGGCGCGAACTGTCGCGAGACAGCGCAAATGGCTACCAACAATCCAACATCTTGTGGAGAACGCAACCGGATCGGGAAAACTTGTCGGCGAACGCGGGGACTCAGGTAAGGCGATCGCGCACGCGCGAGAATGTATTATTTTACAGCGCGAGCAAGAACCAAATTATCGCTAAACTGCGGAATGCGGAAATTTTGACATTTTCGCGCTCTCCGTGGAACGCGAAAATGTCAAATTATCGCAATTTCCGCGAGCGGAACGGAAATTTAGCCCAGGCCTATTCAAGACTGTCATTCGGGGAGAGTGCATCTCTCAGCAGGCCGGAGTCCTTAGTTCCATCCGCTCCACTCTTGCAAAGCTGGAGGCTGAAATTAAGGCTCTGGATGCGGCCCAGGCCTGAGACTCTCGCGCTTATATGACAGAAACACACAGAATTTTCTGAAGAAGCTGACAGAGAGATTTCCTTTTTGGGCAGAGAGGGCCGGGCTTGTCGCTTCAGTGAGGGGGACCGCCCAGGAAGAACTTTAGCAAACCTCTTATGCTCTCCTCATGCTGCATCTTATATTACGGCTCTCAGCGACGGGGGTTCGGCTAGAACCACCTCCCCGGAGGAGATTAAGTCCCGCTTTATGGACTTTTATTCACAGCTCTATTCTGCTGGTTGCCCCCCATCACGCGAGACCTTCGACCAATACTTCGAGACCATTTCGTTGGTCTGACTAGAGGATTACCATCGGGAATATTTGGACGAGCCATTTACTAGGGAGGAGATTCTTGCCACCATTAGTAGCTTGCCCGGGGACAAGGCCCCAGGCCTGGATGGTCGTCCGGCTTCCTTTTACAAAACATATGCTGATCGCTTAGAACCACACTTGGCGGCTATGTACAATGAATCCTTTGATAATGGCCTCTTCCCTCAGTCTCTTTGTGAGGCTTTGATAACACTGCTCCTCATACCCGACATGCCAGCAGACCGCCGCGATTCCTATCGCCCCCCTCTCTCTCTAATTAATACTGACAATAAAGTTTTTGCCAAATTGATCTCTTCCCGCCTTCTACTGCTCATGCCCCTCATTGCCCTTCCGGACCAATCTGGTTTGATTCCCGGCAGAGCTACCTCGCACAACCTCTGTACAATCTTTTCAGTTCTACACCAGATTAACCCTAGCCTCCCCGCAGTGGCTGCCCTGCTGGACGCTACAAAGGCGTTTGACACGCTTGAATGGCCCTTTTTATTCTTTCTCCTACCGCGCATGGGCTTCAGCAATATATTTATACGTAATATAATGCTCCTTTACACTAGCCCTTCAGCTCGCCTCCGCATCAATGGGCAGATCTCTGACCCCATTAGTACTGAACGCGGCACCCGGCAGGGGTGCCCAAAATCACCCATGCTTTCGCTATTGCAATGGAGCCCCTTGGGGCCAGACTTCGGCAGCACCACACCCAAAGGGATATAGGTTTTTCAGCCCGCTTCCTCCTTGTCTCCATGTATGCGGACGATGTAACCTTGTATGTCCGTGACCCCCAGGAAAATCTTAGCCTCCTCGTCCGGGAAATCATACGCTTTGGCAGACTGTCTGGCATACAGGTTAATTGGAGCAAGTCCGTGTTGTTCCCTCTGACTGATGCCACCAGGCCATTCACGCCAGATTTTCCTTTTGTGTGGGCCTCAGGTCCCACCCACTATCTGGGCATCTGGCTGAGTAGGGATCTGGACGAACTCTGGAGATCCAATTTCGGGTGTGCGGTGGATTGACTGGAGTCCAAGATTCTGACTTGGAGTCGTCTTCCGTTACTTCTTGCCGGCCGGATCGCCATTGCCAAGATGGTGGTTCTGCCGAAATTCCTCTAACTGTTCTTGAACATCCCTATCCTTCTTACTGCTCATTTTTTTCGCAAACTGCGTTCCTTAATCATTTCACTCGTCTGGGCGGGTAAACAACCAAGAGTTGCGTATGATATTCTCACTCTCCCTATGTCGGTAGGTGGTATGGGTGCTCCTGATTTCAAGATTTATGTCTTATGCGCCCAGGCCGGTTTTCTGCACTTCTGGATCCATCCCTCTCCTTATTAGCCACACGTGGCTGTTGAGACAGATATTGCGTCTCCCTGGCTGCTGGCCACGGCATTATTTGCTCCGGCGGTGCGCCCACGGGTGGAGGTGAACACGGTCGAGACACTGCGCTGGGCCTGGTCTGGCCTGCGCCGGCTCTCCAATCTTCCCATACTCTCTGCTAACGCTATGCCAATAGTACATCACCCTGATTTTCCCCCTCTCCAGCCTTCCGGCATGTCTAGGCATGCGTCGCACCTGGGCTTGCGGACAGTGGCAGACTTATATCCAGGGAACACGTTTTACTCACTTCCTGACTCTTCTGGCCCGCTGGACACACTTTTATTTTACCAGTTGCATGTCAACTGTCGGGAGCTGCACTCTACATTCCCTCAGCCCTCGTCCACACATCCCCGACCCCACACAAAATAGTCACCAAATTATATTCCTTCACTTTGTCGTCCACTTCCATCTCTACAGATCGGGCGTGCGTCGCATGGGGCGCGGACCTTGGCATGGACATCGCGCAGGCTGACTGGCTATATTGCTGCAATCAGACGAAGAAACTGTCACCAAATTACCGGCTTCGTCTGATACATTTTAAGTATTTACACAGACTATACCGCACTCCTGCCCAGCTCCACAAACTTAGTCTCATACCCAGCAACACTTGCATGCGCTGCGCTGCCCCGGCCGCGGACTTTGTGCATTTGGCGTGGTTATGCCCTAGGTGTCTGAGTTTTGGCAGGCGGTATGTTCCGCTGTCTCTGAAATTACTAGTACGACGGTGCAACCTGATCCCCCCTTGTGCCTGCTGGGCTTTGTCAGATTCTGTCCAGATGCTTCTCGCAGCCTGATTGCGATGCTGTTGGTCTTTGCCAGGCGTAGGGTGGCCATGTGCTAGGGCTGTAGACCTGCGCCTAAGGTTGAGCACTGGCTGGAGGACGCCTCTAGATGTCAGACCTTGCTATCGGAATTCTGGGATTTATTACCTGCAAGGTCCCGTCCTGCTGACTCCCGTGCCCCTTCCAGTGGCGCTGCCTCTCCCGCACTCCCCGCCGGCACTCCGCCCGCGGCAGCTGCCGGTGCTGGTCAGTAATCGCCTTCCTTCCTTTCTTTGCCCCCCCCCAGCCCGCAGCACTTTCCACTGGCGCTGCAGCCACGTTAACAACCCCCTTTGGGGGAGGGACTCAACGTGTAACATTATTGTATTTACAGTACCATAACAAACTTGTTTCTTGCAGGAAGGAGTTGCTTTACATTTATGATGCTCAACTTGGAACTTACTGTGTACACTGATCTGATATGTCGCACAATGTAATGTGTCTGGTTTGAATTTCCTTAATAAAGGTTTTGAAAAATTCAACAACAAAAAAAAATACTTACCGCTAACTCAATTTTCTTCCATAGGAAACCATTGACTGTTTTTCTGTAAAATTTCTTCTAAGTGTCGATTTTTGCAAACTACAAATATTCTTTAAAAATCGTACCAACTGTGAAAACGTAATTACTTACCTGTTTTAGATAGATGTCCCAGTACTGAGCCTAGGAACCCAGCACTGGATTACAAAAGTAACGAGAACATACCTTACCGGTAACTTGAACTTTCTCCCATAGGAAACCATTGACTCTTTTTCTGTGAAATTTCTGCTATGTCGATTTTGCTAACTTACAAATATTCGTTAAAAATCGCCTGTATAACCTAAACGCCTTCTATCAACTGCTTACAGGTGGTATACTAGTGCTGGATCCAGGCTCCAACACTGAACCCGAAAAAGTAACCATAACCCCACTTACCTGCTAAGTGAAATTCCTCCAATAGGGTAACATTGATACTTTGATTAGAAAAAGTTTGTCAACTTTTAAAATACCAAAATATTGCTTAAAAATCACAACAGTAACTAAAACGTATTTACTCACTTGTTTCCAAGAACTGTCCCAGAACTGAACCTAGGGTCCAGTCCTGGAATTAGAAAAGTAATCCTGAAAGTAATCAATTGCATTTAACTTAAAATTCCCATTGAGCTCAATGAATTATTGTGTTTGAAATTGTGTTGCCTATTGCAACAACCTGTAACTATTGCATTCAAAAGTCAATTGCCTATTGCAAAGTATTTAACTAAAGCATCTCATTCTGAGAAAGTATATTTTGATACCTATTGTTGGTTCTAAAATAAAACAACCATATATTTTTATATACAAACCATTGGCCTAGAGTTCAGTTCTTGAGTGTGTGAGACCATTCACTGAGTGTGTACAACAAATGCTTTACACTGTCCTCTGATACTGCCTTACTGCTCGACCAAGCTACCACTTTATAGAGTAAGGTGATATCTAACTTTAGCCTCTGCCTAACCTCTGGGGACTGGGGACTCTGTACACACTGTACCTATTTGGGAACAGTGTATACAGAGCCACTTTCCTACAGATCCCCACAACTGAAAGATGCAATGGACCACCTCCGGATGAAGCCGCCACTCGTGATTGGCCGAGTAACGCTGACTGAGACTGTCCGCGCGTACATTCAGCACACCGGCCAGATGATTTGCAAACACACAAATCCGATGGTTCTGAGCCCAGGACCAGAGCCGCAGAGTCTCTCGACAGAGAAGATACGACCCTACATGGCCCTGTTTGTTGATATATCACATTGCGGTAGTGTTGTCCGTCAGGACCTGAACCGACTGACCACGAAAGGAAGGGAGGAAGGCCTTTAGTGACAAACTAATCGCCCCCAAAAATTCCAGCAGGTTGATATGAAGCAACCTTTCCTCTGGAGACCAAAGACCTTTGACCTCCAGATCCCCCAGATGAGCACCCCACCCTAGAGTGGAGGCATCCGTGATCACTGTGGCCACCGGTGGAGGAAGCTGAAGGGGCTTTCCTTGAGACAGGTTGCCCTGCACACTACACCAAATCAGCTCCGCTGCAGCTTCTCTGGAGATTCTGATCTTCTCACCGAGATCTCCGTTGTGCTGATACCACTACCTGCGGAGGCACCACTGGAGTGCCCTCATGTGTCAGCGTGCATGGTTGACCAACAGAATGCAGGAAGCGAACAGACCGAGCAGGCGAAGAACCTTCAGGACTGGAGCAACTGCTCCATCATGAAATTAAGGAATCATTTCCTGAATGTCGAGAATCCTCTGCGGAGGAGGGTAAGCTCGACACACAGAAGTGTCCAGTATTGCCCCTATGAACAGGCTGCGCTGAGAAGGTACCAGGAGAGATTTGGGTACATTTATCGAGAAACCCAATTTGAACAACAGATGAGCTGTTACCTGCAAGCGGCGTGAAACCAACTCTGGAGACTCCGCTTTCAACAGCCAGTCGTCCAGGTAGGGGAAAACAGGAACCCCTGACCTTCTGAGATGAGCCGCTACCACCGCCATCACCTTTGTAAAGACTCGAGGTGCGGAAGTAAGACCGAACGGAAGAACCGCAAACTGATAATGTTGCGACCCTACCGTGAACCGGAGATACTTCCGATGCAACCTCAGGATGGGAAGATGAAAATACGCATCCTGTAGTGAGGTTCTGGACTTTTAAGAGTCCAGAGGTGTCAGGGAAACAACACCCGAAGACCCCTGAGTTCCTTCCTGTCTCGGTGCACAAATAAACAGAGACGCGGGTTTCTCGATGGTGGCGTCAGAGACCAAGATTTATTCACTGCAGGGACACAGAAGTCATAGGAACCACACAGAGGCAGAATCTACGAGACTGTTCAAATTGGATTAAGTGGGTTGTTCCTTAAATACACGAAAAATGTCTTTAGGCAACATTACACGAATATTTCTCATGCCCAACCCGGTATCCCAAACAAACAGTAAATAGATATCAAATAATAGCTAATCGTAGGTTTTCGGTATTCGATCAGGTCCCCTTGTCAGTTTTCCATTCTTTGCCCGATCCTCCCCATCATAAAAATCGTAACCTCCCCATTGTAAAAGCCCAGAAGGAGAGGAGCAGAGCCAGGTGCAAAGGATTGAAAAGTAGGATAAGAGGTGTTTATGGATCATAAACGGGCATGGCTACCGTCTTCGGCCTTCCAGTCAGGACAATGGACACGAGAACCAGTATAGCAGGACTGGCCTCAGGCAAGGGAGGCAGCTTGATTCTGCCTAGTCATGCAGCGTCAGCCTTTCTCGGGGCTCGAGCTTACGTATCCTTAACAAGGTGATTCTGCCGGGGTCATCGCCCGTTCATTGACTATGTGAGGGCAAGAAACAAAATGGATGCCGTAACTAAAATGGATGCCATGACTTAACAACAGAATGCCCTATTTCTCAGTGAATTCATGCTAGTTGTGCAGCGAAAACACTGTCATGCATATAATGGATCATTTACGGTTCATTGGTACCAAAATCGTGTTAGTACTACGATACCGAATACACGGGTTCGGATCGCTACAGAACCTCAGACCGTCCTTTTGCCCTTACATAGGCAATAACTTACTCTATGTCAGAGTCCATTTCTATGTTCATCAGGTCACTGATATGTTGCTGAAGCATTACTCTATCCCGTGGCGTATCTCTAAAAACAGGTGGTCTTCTTACGCATGTCGAAACACAAAGGCTACATAAGGCGGGACCACACTGAACAATGAGACAGCACGAAAATAAAAATACCAACGCAACACCAGTGACTATCAGAACCTTCCATCCCCACGCAGATAACAGACTCCAGAACCATCCCATTAATGACCAGTCACCTTCCTCTACATGAATAGAGTCAGAGATTTTGTGTAACTTAGAGATGGCCTTATATACCGTTGGCGCATTATCTGGGATAAAAACACAGCAACTCGACTGGATCATCTTACATACCCCACCTCGATCTGCAAGTAACACGTCAAGGACCATACGGTTCTGTAACGTCATGAGGCGATCCGCTTGAAGCTCAGCTGTCAGGTTACTAAGGGCACCCGCAGTTTCGGTGATAGTGGATTCAACTACCCGTGTTAGTTGACGTAAGTTTCTACTGTTGGCCATAGGCCCCCAGAATGGAAGGAAACCTTTGAAGAAGTCTCCTGCTTCTTGGCCAGCAGTATCTTCTTTACTGAAAACACCTCTCACAACTCTAGTTTTGTGATAGTCCGGTGCAGCAGTGTATGTCGGAGGTAACAGTTGAGCGATATAACATGAGCCTGAGAAGTCAGCAGGCAGCCATGTGTATGCTCTGTCTTTGCAAACAAAATAGGTGCCCTTAGCAGCTAAAAATGCAGGGGAAGACTGTGACGGGAAAACGTATGTTTCAATACAGTTACTCTTCCCTAGTCGAGCTTTCGGATTCCTCCCATTTCCTTGCAAACAGACCTGACCTTGGTGGGGTACGACCCAGATCGGAGTCGAGCTTTTACGTTTGTTCTCACCCAAAGTAATGCCATATTCCGTAACATTCCAACCCATGTAAACTCGCAATTCATCCTTGGGAATGAACGGAGTGTTATTGACGTCTCTAACCATGTCAGTGATTCCTTTTACCAAGGCTCTATTAGCGGAGTTATACCTAGTGGAACGCGGAGGTCGTGGAGGATAGGTCTCTAGGGCATAAGCGAACATGGTCTGAAATGCCCAGAATGATCCATTATAACTAAAGGGCAGAACCAGATAAGGGATGCCCTTGTCCATGGTATGTGGTATCAAGCCACACACCCAGCAGTTCGTTGTGTTAACCACTAGTTGATGTTGGTGCAAGAGCTGAATGAAAGTGTTATTTATAAACTCAGAGCGTCGAGCTTGCTCGTGGGCAGGAAAAGGATGGAAAGAATGAAGAGAAGCAACAGTCGGAGAAACGGGAACACGGGGAGATACTGTAGATGTAACAGGTGTGAAGATCAACTGAATACCAAAGATAATTCCGCCTACCAAAGTTATTAAAACAATCAGAAGTGTCAGAGCACATTGCATTAGAAAACATTTGCTATACAATATGTCATATAGTTTTGTCTTGTGCACATTTATGACGTTAACCCGTCGCAGTTCAGGAAGCTCCATCTTCTACAACCGTTCGCAACGGATGGTTTGTACCTGTTAAAAAATTGCCTCTGTCCACCCTGGGAGTTCCAAAAAGTAAACAGAAGAAACCGACCTTGTGTCTGGTTCCCTGCAAATTAAAACAAGGCACACGTTACGACCCTACGGTAACCCAGATGGCAAGGTGAGAGAACAACAGAAACAAAAAGATAAAAATTTAGAGCCATCTTCCTGACTGAATGGAATGCGATAAGATCAAAACAGTTTTCAAACAGAAAGGTAATTATGCAATGTCATTAGTTCATAGCATGAGAACGTAGATTATATCTGTACTTCCCGGGTCTTGTCTGATCTTGGAATAGCTGGTCTACAGGTGCAGAAATGTTCGACTCCACAGGTGACAAATGTTCACTTTGTACAACACTCTGTCCAAAGTTCAAAGGAGCGGTTCCTGCTGAGGTGTCAGAGTTCTGCGTTTCAGTTCGTGGGTCCGTTATGTACTCTGCATCACTGAAAGGGATGAGCCTAGGAACAGGTTCTGTCTCGGATACACCAAATCCCTGTCTAACCCAGTTGTCATAGGGGAGTGGGAGAGGGACACGCTTCGTATGGCTAGCGTGCACCCAATTCTTCCTTCCAGCTAGGCGTACAGCAGTTCTCGTTGTTAGGAGCACTTGGAACGGGCCCACGAATCTTGGCTGGAGGTTCCGGGTTCGCTCAAAATTCCGTACCACCACTTGGTCGCCTGGTTTCAACGTGTGGCCTGGACTCTCTGGCGGTTTAGGCAAGGATTCGAATACCTGTTGATGAATAAGGCTTAGTTTAGCAGTCAAGTCATAAAGATAATCAATCAACATTGGATATTCGATCTGTTTGAATTCCTTTGGCCTAGGGACTCCCCAAACATTAGCAGGACGACCGAACACAATTTCATATGGGCTAAGCCCTACTCGAGAGTGTACAGTCGCTCTGGTGGACAGTAGAGCTAAAGGCAGTGCATCTGGCCAAGATAGACCAGTGGAAGCTTGAATTTTAGCAAGTTTCAGCTTCAGGGTACCATTGTACCCTTCAACCAAACCTGCTGATTGTGGGTGATTCGCACTGTGGAATTTCTGGACGATTCCCAGACCTGCACACACACTCTTCATAACTTTCCCTACGAACTCACTTCCATTGTCCGACCAAACAATCCGTGGCATACCATATCTGGGGAAGTACTCTTTGAGGAGGATTTTGGCAGTGGACATAGCAGTGTTATCCTTTAATGGATATGCCTCAATCCATCTTGAAAAGGCACAGACTACCACTAGGACATATTTAAGATTGTTACACCTGTCCATGTGGATAAAATCCAACTGAATCACTTCAAAGGGACAAGAAGGGGGAGCAAAATGACAAGTTGGGGTTGGGGTTCCCTTGCCAGGATTATGCATCAGGCATATCATGCAGTTTTTCACCACTCTTTCCGCACACTTTGTAATTCCATCATTCTTCCATACTGGAGCTAACATTTTACAGATCCCTTTCGAACTGATGTGCGCTGCTCCATGCGCCATTGTGACTACTGCGAGCACATATGCATCAGGTAACATCCAACGCTGCTGTTCAGACAAATCAACCCAACATCCACTTGAATCCATTTTACCCGTTTTCTCCTTCCATTCCTTCTTCTCATTTTCAGTTGCTTCATTCTGGATTGCCTTCACACTTTCAATCGTATTCTCACGCATTCCTGATTCAGCAATCCATCTTGCAGACGTTGCAACGTACATTCGGCTCGTCATGTTCCTGGCCGTCTCTTTGGCGACCTCATCAGCGAACGCATTCCCACGGCCAACATCATCCGTAATCTTTCGATGTGCACTGCACTTCACAATCGCAACTTCATTCGGTAGGGTCAGGGATTCCAATAGATCGCTGACTAACTGTCTATGTTGGATCTTAGTCCCATGGGACGTGAGAAAACCTCTTTCTTTCCACAGACGTCCAAAACTATGTGCTACGCCGAAGGCGTATTGGCTATCAGTAAACACATTCACTCTCTTTCCCTCAGCTAAAACACACGCTCTTGTTAGTGCAATTAATTCTGCAGCTTGGGCAGAATTCTGACTCACTCTTGCGGTCTCCACAATCGTACTCAAAGTCGTAACTGCATACGCAGCCGTCACATCACCATTCTGTAGTTTGAAACACGACCCATCGACGTACAAAGTGCCATCTGGATCTAGTAACGGAGTATCTTTTAAGTCAATCCTACCTTTTGTCTCTTCCTCAGTTCTGAAACAACAATCATGAGGCTCTGAATCACTCGACTCTTGAGTAGTCGGCAACAGCGTTGCTGGATTCAATATGTTGCATCGCTTGATCTGAATGTGACTTGCCAAAAGCGTCAGCTCATAGCCTGATAGTCTAGCACTGGTGAGGTGCTGAGTTTTTGTTCGATTCATGAGTGTATCCACAGCATGTGGAACCATGACTACTAACATGTTGTTCATGACTAGTCCAGCAGACTGTCGAATAGACACTGCAGCTGCTGCTGTAGCTCTCAAACAACTTGGCAATGCTCTGGCTACCGGGTCTAATGTGGATGAGAAATATGCACAAGGCCGCTGTTTGTCACCAAATTGTTGTGTTAATACACTCAACGCACAGCCTTCTCTTTCATGGACATATAAAGTAAACGGCTTACTGTAGTCAGGAGTACCCAACACAGGAGCTGAACACAGCGCATCACGTAAGTCGGAGAAGCTCTGTTGACATTCATCAGACCATGGCAAAGGGCTCGGAACACCTTTTCCAGTCAGGGCCACCAATGGTTTTGCCATGAGAGAAAAATTTGTGATCCATTGCCTGCAGTATGACGTAATACCCAAAAACGCACGCACTTCTCTCTGTGTGCTTGGTACAGTCATCTGCGAAATTGCTTTGATTCTCTCTGGGGTCAACCTTCTTCCCTCCTTTGACAAAAGATGACCTAAGTAGGTCACTTCTTGGCAACAATATTGCAGTTTAGAAGGTGAAACCTTGTGATGTAAGTCTGACAAATGACGTAATAAAGAAATTGTAGCTATTTTGCAAGTTTCCTTGTCATCAGCAGCCAGTAAAAGATCATCTACATATTGGATCAGAGCAACACCAGGAGGAAGTACAAAAGCATCTAATTGACTCTTCAATGCTTGGCTGTAAATTGAGGGGCTCTCACAATAACCTTGTGGAGCGCGTTTGAATCTGAAACTGCGACCTCCTAAGGAGAAACCAAAAATGTCTCTACTTTCCTCGGCTATCGGAATGCTGAAGAAGGCATTCTTCAAGTCGATCACTGTAAACCATGAGGCTGAGGCAGGAATCAACGTCAATAATGCAGTGATATCTGGTACCACAGGAAACTGTGGAATCACTATTTTGTTAACCTCTCTGAGGTCAATCACAAATCTGTAGATTGGAGGTTTAGACGGGTCAGTGCGTTTTAAAATCGGCAGAACAGGACTATTGCAGACATTTCCTCTGGTTTCCTCTATCACATCTTTCTGTATTAAGACTTTCACAATTAGCAAGAGTGCACGTTCACCTTCATTCGAAATCCGATACGGTGGGATTCGTGGGAATCTAACATTCGCTTTCAGACTTACCACATAAGGGGGAATTTCCAAGAGGCCTACATCGTTAGGACCAGTCGCCCAAAGAGTATCAGGGAGAGAACGCAGCTCCGGTGGGAGCTTATCCATCGACATATACATTGGAGAGATTACTCTTTTGCCTAATGTGAGCTGTACTCCTGAAGGAGAACAGTACAGTGTCGCATGCAGGCGTTTCAACAGATCTAAACCAAGCAGATTCTCATTACAACCGGTTGTTAGGATAAGGGGTGCTTCTAGTTCGCATGGCCCAACAGAAATTGATAAAGGACTAGAAACAGGATTGTGAACAGGGGCGCCTGAGAAACCTACTGAAGTGTTCGTTAAGCCAGACAAAGGTGCGCCAGGGAGTTTCGCATGCATAATTGAACTTTTTGCCGCACCAGTATCCAACAGAAACGGTTCGACCACGTCTGATGTAACTACTGCGACATAAGGTCCACTCTGATCAACTGGAACTGATACTACTCCCTCTCTTTGCCTGTGGCTGTCCTAGTACTCGCTTCTCTGAATCTCTTCATTATGAGCATTGTAATCTTCAACATGATACTGTGGAGATCTACCTAGTTGCGCAGGTTGTACATTTCGCTGATCGAAATAATTTGATGGGCGATCGGTCTGTGGTGTCATTGTACCACGACCTCTACCTCTAGGAGCTTGCATAAACCCAACATTACCTATCTGAGCTGGGACACCACTAGTCTGTGCGTGCAGTACCGGACACTCATTCTTATAATGACCCTCCTTTTTACAATAGGCACACTGATTCCATGCTAACTGTTGTCGGGAAAAACCATAATTAAATCTTTGGGACGTCCCTTGCTGGAATTGTGGATGTTGCTGAAACTGGGGTCGCTGTGTGAATCTGACTGATTCGAGCGAGGCGGATACGCCTGTTGCAATAGTACTTTAGTCTTCAAATCTTTTGTCTTCTTTTCTGACTTTTCCTTCTCTTCTTTCTCTCTATTCTCGTAATACTGAGCAGTTGCAAGTATCTGTGCTGTCGTCGACACTGCCCATGCACTTTCAGAATCCTTTAACTTGTTACTAAGCTCAGGTAGTAAATTAAACACGAACTTGTCGACAAACAGCCTCTGGCCTCCCTCAGTACTCATATCTTGCCCACTGTGGTCTACGAAGGTCTCTTCAAATCTAGTGAAGAAGTCAGAGACGCTCTCATCCTTCTTTTGCTTGCATGCCGATAGTTTATCCCAATTAACTCGTAACGCTGGCATCAGCGTTTTCATCAGATTAATTATTCTGCCAGGTAAGGCAGCAATCAGAGGTTCAGGTTTAGCACCGCCAACTTGTTGCGCATCTGCTGCTACAATAGCTGGCCAATCACCTCCTAGGGCGACTGGGTGGTTCTCTTGCCGAATCTTGGCCCATATAGGCTGTGGCACTACATTGCCAAATAGCATTTCAATGTCTGCCAAATTCATGACACACGCTTGAACTGTCTGTGTTAACTCTTTATAATAACCAGCAGGGTTTTTACGCGGGTCTGGCAGCGCTTGTTTTACTGCTAATACTTCGGCCCGCTTCCAAGGGATGTGTATCCACACTCTCTGGAAATGTGCCGGAGCAGCTGCAATACCATTAGCCCCATCAGCTTGAACTGCATCACGCCATATTGGTGGAACTTCTCTCATCGGATATTGACCTCGTCTTTTCCTAGTAATCGGTGAACCATCAGGGTCCCTTGGCGCTCGAAGAGGGAAATCATCCCTATAAGCTAAAATCAGTTCTATCGCTTCCCTTACTTCTGAACCTATCACCATTCCTGCGGCAAATTTCTGCTGAACATTTATCAGGTCAGAGGGGACGGAATCTAAGTCATCATCTTCCCATTCCTCACGCACAAGAGAACACATCACGTCAAAAACATAACGTTGAGTTGGTTCATTCCATTGCATAAAGGTATCTAACACTCTTCGTGCATCATACTTCGCAGCTTTCGACATCCACCTAAGAGCTGTCGAATCTAACATTTCTCGTTCCTGGGGACCAGGAAGCTGGCTACGTCTCTGTATAGAGTCAGAAACGCGGGTCCCAATTAAAGACCTGTAGAGAGGAGTTAAGATATTAGTTACAGAGTCGGTTATTTTCCGACGAACGGAAAGCGGAGTCAGAATGTCCACAGGGTTCGGGGACAGGGCAGCTGGAGCAGATGAAATAGTAAGGGTGGGAGTAGTAGGTAAAGCAGTTTGTGAAACGACAGGCAAAGGTGGAATAGGCGACCCAGGAAGAGCGGGTGCCGAAGGAACATTAACCACGGGAAGGACAGGAGCTGGAATCAAAGGAAGTGGAGCAACTATTCCAGGCTGACCAGCAGCTGGCTGTACAACAGGTAGTAACTGTGGTACTGTAATACCCTGTGCATACGGCGGAGGTGAATTCAACAGGTAAGACAACAGAGGATCCTTTTCATGGTCCTCTATCGGCTTAGTAGGACAAGATGGCAATACAGGGTAACATTTATCAATTGCCAAATTATATTTTCTATTCGCCATCTCCATTGTTTTCTCAGTCTCGTTGACATGCAGCTGCCTAGCAGACTCCATTAAAGTCAACCCTTTCTCTTTCTGTTCTTTCTTCGTCTTCCTAATTTCTCTCTGTTTGGCTTCTTTACGCCATACGCGAAAAGAATCAAACATTGCCGGCCGGGCTTTTCTTTTAAACAACTTCATTTCTAGATTGTCTAGAATTTCGCTTTCGAAGCTACCATGCGGTGGCCAACTAAGGACACCATCTTTTCTGGTATAACGGACCCATACTTCATTATACGCAATAGGACCTACACCGTGTTTACAATAGAGCTCATATGTAGGAGTTCCAATCGGAGGAACCGAACACGAATCCTCCAACCGGGAATCCCCGTTGCAACGTAACCAGGACAGGAAACAATTACTACTGTTAGTCATGACAAACAAAGACAAATTCCAACCAAAATGCGCAGGGAACTTAGGCCTACCAAAATTAACCAATACCAAAACAAAGATTATCTAAACAAGAGCAACCAATGATAATCTACGAATTAAACCAGAGCAACAAAGAACAACCAAACTGAGCGTAACCCACTTAATACTTAACTGAAATGTGGAAGACGTCACCAAGGAGAACCCGTCTACGTCTCGCCGTACTAAGGTCTGCACCTCGGGTCCAAGACAGGGCGACAGTCAAGGCAGCGGTCCTCTGTAGCCGTCTGGGAATGGGAACCCTCGTGGAAGAGATCGTCGGGCCACTTTTACGACATGCAGGGATCGATGAAGCGGGGTACCTCCCTCCGGAATCTTCACACGAAACTCCTCGAACTTTTCAGGCTTTGGACCGGTACCGGATGACGTCGCCCGACGATGGGCGCAAATTTGAGGTTCTGGACTTTTAAGAGTCCAGAGGTGTCAGGGAAACAACACCCGAAGACCCCTGAGTTCCTTCCTGTCTCGGTGCACAAATAAACAGAGACGCGGGTTTCCCGATGGTGGCGTCAGAGACCAAGATTTATTCACTGCAGGGACACAGAAGTCATAGGAACCACACAGAGGCAGAATCTACGAGACTGTTCAAATTGCATTAAGTGGGTTGTTCCTTAAATACACGAAAAATGTCTTTAGGCTACATTACACGAATATTTCTCATGCCCAACCCGGTATCCCAAACAAACAGTAAATAGATATCAAATAATAGCTAATCGTAGGTTTTCGGTATTCGATCAGGTCCCCTTGTCAGTTTTCCATTCTTTGCCCGATCCTCCCCATCATAAAAATCGTAACCTCCCCATTGTAAAAGCCCAGAAGGAGAGGAGCAGAGCCAGGTGCAAAGGATTGAAAAGTAGGATAAGAGGTGTTTATGGATCATAAACGGGCATGGCTACCGTCTTCGGCCTTTCAGTCAGGACAATGGACACGAGAACCAGTATAGCAGGACTGGCCTCAGGCAAGGGAGGCAGCTTGATTCTGCCTAGTCATGCAGCGTCAGCCTTTCTCGGGGCTCGAGCTTACGTATCCTTAACAAGGTGATTCTGCCGGGGTCATCGCCCGTTCATTGACTATGTGAGGGCAAGAAACAAAATGGATGCCGTAACTAAAATGGATGCCATGACTTAACAACAGAATGCCCTATTTCTCAGTGAATTCATGCTAGTTGTGCAGCGAAAACACTGTCATGCATATAATGGATCATTTACGGTTCATTGGTACCAAAATCGTGTTAGTACTACGATACCGAATACACGGGTTCGGATCGCTACAGAACCTCAGTAGATCGATGGACACCATCCAGTCTTCCTGTTGCAGCGCAAGAAGAACCTGAGCCAAGGTCAACATTTTGAACTTCTCCTGTCTGAGGTAAAGGTTCAAAATCCTGAGGTCCAGGATTGGCCTTAAGCGACCGTCCTTTTTGGGGATCAGGAAATACCGAGAGAAGCAACCCTGACCCCTTGTCTGCTGCGGAACCACCTCTATCGCACCTTTCTGTAGCTAGGTAAGAACCTCCTGCTGTAAAAGCAGTAAGTGGTCCTCTGAGCACCAACCCTGGCGAGGAGGGTAAGGAGGAGGAAACTTAAAAAAGGGAAGGGCATTCCCATTCTCTACGAGATTCAAGACCCAACGATCTGACGTGATCAGTCTCCATTCTTGTAGAAAGTGGGACACCCGACCTCCAACCGGACCAACATGTTCAAAGATGGGAGATCTAGAACTGCTTTCCTGATGTACCAATGGTGGTGGGAGGGGAAGTAGAGGAAGAGGAGGAGGATTGTCGTCGAGCTTCTCGCCTGAGGCCTCTTTTATTCATCCCTCTGTACGACTTGTACAAGGGATTCTGCTGTTGCTGGCTCTGTTGAGATTGCTGGTGGCCACGAAAGGAAGCAGATCTCCCAAATCCACGATACCGCTTGTAGCCGTATCCTCTGGACTGCACCTGGAGGCCTAGACACCTTGCAGTAGCCCTGCTGTCCTTAAAAAGGCTCTAAGGCTGAGTCCGCCTTTGAATCAAAGAGTTTTGACCCATCAAAGGGCAAATCCAGCAAAGTCGCCTGAACATCAGGTGAGAAACCAGACGACCGAAGCCAAGCCTGTCTCCTTGCAGCCACAGAAGACCCCATCACACGAGCCACAGAGTCAGCAGTGTCCAGGCCCGATTGAATCACCTGACGTGCGTCAGCCTGCGAATCAGAAAGGACTTCCAAGAACTTAGCCCGATCCTCCTCCGGCAACTTTGGAGCTAGCTGCATGACTGAGTCCATCAAAGCATGGATATACCTTCCAGGAAGACAGGTTGCATTAGTGGATTTAAGAGCCATACTTGCAGAAAAGAATACATTCTTTGCCACCTGCTCCATTTTTTTTAGAATCCCTATCACCAAAAATGGTAAGGAAAGAAACAGAAGTTTGCTTCGAACAAGAAGCCTGGACAACCAAACTTTCTGGCGTAGGATGTGAAGATAAAAAAGCCGGATCCCCAGGAGCGGGCCTGTAGCTTCTAGAGATGGAACGAGAAACCGCAGGAGCAGATAAAGGCTTCTGCCACACCTCCATTATTGGTTCCGTCAAAGCATCCATAAAGGGAAGCAACGGTTCAGAAGTTGAAGAAGATGTATTGAGAACCTCCGTAAGACTATTAGATTTCACCTCAGCTGAGGTAAGCTGTAGACCAAGTAAATCAGCCGCCTTCCTTATGACCACATGATAAGGAGCAATGTCTTGCACAACCCCAGCATTTGCAGATGGGAGATTATATTCAGGAGAAGTATCCAAGCCACTAGCCTCACGAAGGCCCTCAAACTCATCCATAGAATCAACAATCTCTCCTTCCTCCTGATTCTGTGCATATTCCTCCTCTTCAAGGAGCCTCTGCGCCTCTCTCCTAGAGCGGTGTTTAGGAATCGACGTCAGCGGCACCACACGCGGCGCCGGTGAAGACATCAACAACGTCGACGGAGGAACCTCAGCTTCGAACCTCGACGTCGATTGAACTCGAGGCGGCGCCGACTCAAAAGCCAAAGGAGGAGCCAGAGTGGAGGACCTCGGCGCCGGGAAATGCCAAGTCGACAGCAAGAATGACATAAAGGTTGCTTGATAATAAAATTGAGGAACACCCAAGTTAAAGGCCAAAGGACCCACGGGGCCCGAAGTCGCACCGGATGGAGCAAAGGCCCTGGCAAACATGCCAAACATCGCATTAAGGAAATGCGAATAATCTGACCCAGGAGCAGGAAAAGCAGGGTATGGATCCGTACCTTCCTGAAGAGGAACCACCTGAGGTTGAGCTGGAGGCTGCGGAGCCGGGGACGGCGCCCACACAAGTGAAGCCACCCGACCAGGAGACGACTCCCTAGGTGCCGGAGAAATTGCTGGAGCCGGTGAGTCTTCATGCAGCGAAGTGCCTTTCCAAGCCGGCGATACCGGACCCGGAGATGGGACCGTCATCACCCGAGGAGATGGAGATGGAGAAACAAAGTCCTTTCTTTGAGGCCGCTCAGCCGGAGTCGGCGACCTCGACCTCGAGGCCCTGGTCTTCGAAGAACGGTGCCGAGAGCCATGTCTCCTCTTAGACTTCTTATGTTTCTTCGACTCCGATGTATAGGAGGACGAAGACTTTGCCCTCTTTCGACCCCTCTTCTCCTTTTTGGCTTTGGCCATAAACCGCTTACCTTCACGCTCCTTAATAGCCTTGGGATTCATTTTCCTGCAGCTTCGACATTCTTCAATGTCATGATCCGAAGATAAACACCAGAGGCAATCTTCATGCGGGTCCATAATCGACATATGCCCGCCACACTCTCTGCAGGGTTTAAATCCGTTCTTCCTAGAAGAAGCCATCAGAAACCAACAAGTGGTACAAAGTTTTCTTTGAAGAAAATGGAGAGCCTCTAGAAAAACCGTTAAGCATCGACGATGCTTCTAGTTCGCATGGCCCAACAGAAATTGATAAAGGACTAGAAACAGGATTGTGAACAGGGGCGCCTGAGAAACCTACTGAAGTGTTCGTTAAGCCAGACAAAGGTGCGCCAGGGAGTTTCGCATGCATAATTGAACTTTTTGCCGCACCAGTATCCAACAGAAACGGTTCGACCACGCCTGATGTAACTACTGCGACATAAGGTCCACTCTGATCAACTGGAACTGATACTACTCCCTCTCTTTGCCTGTGGCTGTCCTAGTACTCGCTTCTCTGAATCTCTTCATTATGAGCATTGTAATCTTCAACATGATACTGTGGAGATCTACCTAGTTGCGCAGGTTGTACATTTCGCTGATCGAAATAATTTGATGGGCGATCGGTCTGTGGTGTCATTGTACCACGTCCTCTACCTCTAGGAGCTTGCATAAACCCAACATTACCTCTCTGAGCTGGGACACCACTAGTCTGTGCGTGCAGTACCGGACACTCATTCTTATAATGACCCTCCTTTTTACAATAGGCACACTGATTCCATGCTAACTGTTGTCGGGGAAAACCATAATTAAATCTTTGGGACGTCCCTTGCTGGAATTGTGGCTGTTGCTGAAACTGGGGTCGCTGTGTGAATCTGACTGATTCGAGCGAGGCGGATACGCCTGTTGCAATAGTACTTTAGTCTTCAAATCTTTTGTCTTCTTTTCTGACTTTTCCTTCTCTTCTTTCTCTCTATTCTCGTAATACTGAGCAGTTGCAAGTATCTGTGCTGTCGTCGACACTGCCCATGCACTTTCAAAATCCTTTAACTTGTTACTAAGCTCAGGTAGTAAATTAAACACGAACTTGTCGACAAACAGCCTCTGGCCTCCCTCAGTACTCATATCTTGCCCACTGTGGTCTACGAAGGTCTCTTCAAATCTAGTGAAGAAGTCAGAGACGCTCTCATCCTTCTTTTGCTTGCATGCCGATAGTTTATCCCAATTAACTCGTAACGCTGGCATCAGCGTTTTCATCAGATTAATTATTCTGCCAGGTAAGGCAGCAATCAGAGGTTCAGGTTTAGCACCGCCAACTTGTTGCGCATCTGCTGCTACAATAGCTGGCCAATCACCTCCTAGGGCGACTGGGTGGTTCTCTTGCCAAATCTTGGCCCATATAGGCTGTGGCACTACATTGCCAAATAGCATTTCAATGTCTGCCAAATTCATGACACACGCTTGAACTGTCTGTGTTAACTCTTTATAATAACCAGCAGGGTTTTTACGCGGGTCCGGCAGCGCTTGTTTTACTGCTAATACTTCGGCCCGCTTCCAAGGGATGTGTATCCACACTCTCTGGAAATGTGCCGGAGCAGCTGCAATACCATTAGCCCCATCAGCTTGAACTGCATCACGCCATATTGGTGGAACTTCTCTCATCGGATATTGACCTCGTCTTTTCCTAGTAATCGGTGAACCATCAGGGTCCCTTGGCGCTCGAAGAGGGAAATCATCCCTATAAGCTAAAATCAGTTCTATCGCTTCCCTTACTTCTGAACCTATCACCATTCCTGCGGCAAATTTCTGCTGAACATTTATCAGGTCAGAGGGGACGGAATCTAAGTCATCATCTTCCCATTCCTCACGCACAAGAGAACACATCACGTCAAAAACATAACGTTGAGTTGGTTCATTCCATTGCATAAAGGTATCTAACACTCTTCGTGCATCATACTTCGCAGCTTTCGACATCCACCTAAGAGCTGCCGAATCTAACATTTCTCGTTCCTGGGGACCAGGAAGCTGGCTACATCTCTGTATAGAGTCAGAAACGCGGGTCCCAATTAAAGACCTGTAGAGAGGAGTTAAGATATTAGTTACAGTCGGTTATTTTCCGACGAACGGAAAGCGGAGTCAGAATGTCCACAGGGTTCGGGGACAGGGCAGCTGGAGCAGATGAAATAGTAAGGGTGGGAGTAGTAGGTAAAGCAGTTTGCGAAACGACAGGCAAAGGCGGAATAGGCGACCCAGGAAGAGCGGGTGCCGAAGGAACATTAACCACGGGAAGGACAGGAGCTGGAATCAAAGGAAGTGGAGCAACTATTCCAGGCTGACCAGCAGCTGGCTGTACAACAGGTAGTAACTGTGGTACTGTAATACCCTGTGCATACGGCGGAGGTGAATTCAACAGGTAAGACAACAGAGGATCCTTTTCATGGTCCTCTATCGGCTTAGTAGGACAAGATGGCAATACAGGGTAACATTTATCAATTGCCAAATTATATTTTCTATTCGCCATCTCCATTGTTTTCTCAGTCTCGTTGACATGCAGCTGCCTAGCAGACTCCATTAAAGTCAACCCTTTCTCTTTCTGTTCTTTCTTCATCTTCCTAATTTCTCTCTGTTTGGCTTCTTTACGCCATACGCGAAAAGAATCAAACATTGCCGGCCGGGCTTTTCTTTTAAACAACTTCATTTCTAGATTGTCTAGAATTTCGCTTTGAAGCTACCATGCGGTGGCCAACTAAGGACACCATCTTTTCTGGTATAACGGACCCATACTTCATTATACGCAATAGGACCTACACCGTGTTTACAATAGAGCTCATATGTAGGAGTTCCAATCGGAGGAACCGAACACGAATCCTCCAACCGGGAATCCCCGTTGCAACGTAACCAGGACAGGAAACAATTACTACTGTTAGTCATGACAAACAAAGACAAATTCCAACCAAAATGCGCAGGGAACTTAGGCCTACCAAAATTAACCAATACCAAAACAAAGATTATCTAAACAAGAGCAACCAATGATAATCTACGAATTAAACCAGAGCAACAAAGAACAACCAAACTGAGCGTAACCCACTTAATACTTAACTGAAATGTGGAAGACGTCACCAAGGAGAACCCGTCTACGTCTCGCCGTACTAAGGTCTGCACCTCGGGTCCAAGACAGGGCGACAGTCAAGGCAGCGGTCCTCTGTAGCCGTCTGGGAACGGGAACCCTCGTGGAAGAGATCGTCGGGCCACTTTTACGACATGCAGGGATCGATGAAGCGGGGTACCTCCCTCCGGAATCTTCACACGAAACTCCTCGAACTTTTCAGGCTTTGGACCGGTACCGGATGACGTCGCCCGACGATGGGCGCCAATTTGAGGTTCTGGACTTTTAAGAGTCCAGAGGTGTCAGGGAAACAACACCCGAAGACCCCTGAGTTCCTTCCTGTCTCGGTGCACAAATAAACAGAGACGCGGGTTTCCCGATGGTGGCGTCAGAGACCAAGATTTATTCACTGCAGGGACACAGAAGTCATAGGAACCACACAGAGGCAGAATCTACGAGACTGTTCAAATTGCATTAAGTGGGTTGTTCCTTAAATACACGAAAAATGTCTTTAGGCTACATTACACGAATATTTCTCATGCCCAACCCGGTATCCCAAACAAACAGTAAATAGATATCAAATAATAGCTAATCGTAGGTTTTCGGTATTCGATCAGGTCCCCTTGTCAGTTTTCCGTTCTTTGCCCGATCCTCCCCATCATAAAAATCGTAACCTCCCCATTGTAAAAGCCCAGAAGGAGAGGAGCAGAGCCAGGTGCAAAGGATTGAAAAGTAGGATAAGAGGTGTTTATGGATCATAAACGGGCATGGCTACCGTCTTCGGCCTTTCAGTCAGGACAATGGACACGAGAACCAGTATAGCAGGACTGGCCTCAGGCAAGGGAGGCAGCTTGATTCTGCCTAGTCATGCAGCGTCAGCCTTTCTCGGGGCTCGAGCTTACGTATCCTTAACAAGGTGATTCTGCCGGGGTCATCGCCCGTTCATTGACTATGTGAGGGCAAGAAACAAAATGGATGCCGTAACTAAAATGGATGCCATGACTTAACAACAGAATGCCCTATTTCTCAGTGAATTCATGCTAGTTGTGCAGCGAAAACACTGTCATGCATATAATGGATCATTTACGGTTCATTGGTACCAAAATCGTGTTAGTACTACGATACCGAATACACGGGTTCGGATCGCTACAGAACCTCAGTAGATCGATGGACACCATCCAGTCTTCCTGTTGCAGCGCAAGAAGAACCTGAGCCAAGGTCAACATTTTGAACTTCTCCTGTCTGAGGTAAAGGTTCAAAATCCTGAGGTCCAGGATTGGCCTTAAGCGACCGTCCTTTTTGGGGATCAGGAAATACCGAGAGAAGCAACCCTGACCCCTTGTCTGCTGCGGAACCACCTCTATCGCACCTTTCTGTAGCTAGGTAAGAACCTCCTGCTGTAAAAGCAGTAAGTGGTCCTCTGAGCACCAACCCTGGCGAGGAGGGTAAGGAGGAGGAAACTTAAAAAAGGGAAGGGCATTCCCATTCTCTACGAGATTCAAGACCCAACGATCTGACGTGATCAGTCTCCATTCTTGTAGAAAGTGGGACACCCGACCTCCAACCGGACCAACATGTTCAAAGATGGGAGATCTAGAACTGCTTTCCTGATGTACCAATGGTGGTGGGAGGGGAAGTAGAGGAAGAGGAGGAGGATTGTCGTCGAGCTTCTCGCCTGAGGCCTCTTTTATTCATCCCTCTGTACGACTTGTACAAGGGATTCTGCTGTTGCTGGCTCTGTTGAGATTGCTGGTGGCCACGAAAGGAAGCAGATCTCCCAAATCCACGATACCGCTTGTAGCCGTATCCTCTGGACTGCACCTGGAGGCCTAGACACCTTGCAGTAGCCCTGCTGTCCTTAAAAAGGCTCTAAGGCTGAGTCCGCCTTTGAATCAAAGAGTTTTGACCCATCAAAGGGCAAATCCAGCAAAGTCGCCTGAACATCAGGTGAGAAACCAGACGACCGAAGCCAAGCCTGTCTCCTTGCAGCCACAGAAGACCCCATCTCACGAGCCACAGAGTCAGCAGTGTCCAGGCCCGATTGAATCACCTGACGTGCGTCAGCCTGCGAATCAGAAAGGACTTCCAAGAACTTAGCCCGATCCTCCTCCGGCAACTTTGGAGCTAGCTGCATGACTGAGTCCATCAAAGCATGGATATACCTTCCAGGAAGACAGGTTGCATTAGTGGATTTAAGAGCCATACTTGCAGAAAAGAATACATTCTTTGCCACCTGCTCCATTTTTTTTAGAATCCCCATCACCAAAAATGGTAAGGAAAGAAACAGAAGTTTGCTTCGAACAAGAAGCCTGGACAACCAAACTTTCTGGCGTAGGATGTGAAGATAAAAAAGCCGGATCCCCAGGAGCGGGCCTGTAGCTTCTAGAGATGGAACGAGAAACCGCAGGAGCAGATAAAGGCTTCTGCCACACCTCCATTATTGGTTCCGTCAAAGCATCCATAAAGGGAAGCAACGGTTCAGAAGTTGAAGAAGATGTATTGAGAACCTCCGTAAGACTATTAGATTTCACCTCAGCTGAGGTAAGCTGTAGACCAAGTAAATCAGCCGCCTTCCTTATGACCACATGATAAGGAGCAATGTCTTGCACAACCCCAGCATTTGCAGATGGGAGATTATATTCAGGAGAAGTATCCAAGCCACTAGCCTCACGAAGGCCCTCAAACTCATCCATAGAATCAACAATCTCTCCTTCCTCCTGATTCTGTGCATATTCCTCCTCTTCAAGGAGCCTCTGCACCTCTCTCCTAGAGCGGTGTTTAGGAATCGACGTCAGCGGCACCACACGCGGCGCCGGTGAAGACATCAACAACGTCGACGGAGGAACCTCAGCTTCGAACCTCGACGTCGATTGAACTCGAGGCGGCGCCGACTCAAAAGCCAAAGGAGGAGCCAGAGTGGAGGACCTCGGCGCTGGGAAATGCCAAGTCGACAGCAAGAATGGCATAAAGGTTGCTTGATAATAAAATTGAGGAACACCCAAGTTAAAGGCCAAAGGACCCACGGGGCCCGAAGTCACACCGGATGGAGCAAAGTCCCTGGCAAACATGCCAAACATCGCATTAAGGAAATGCGAATAATCTGACCCAGGAGCAGGAAAAGCAGGGTATGGATCCGTACCTTCCTGAAGAGGAACCACCTGAGGTTGAGCTGGAGGCTGCGGAGCCGGGGACGGCGCCCGCACAAGTGAAGCCACCCGACCAGGAGACGACTCCCTAGGTGCCGGAGAAATTGCTGGAGCCGGTGAGTCTTCATGCCGCGAAGTGCCTTTCGAAGCCGGCGATACCGGACCCGGAGATGGGACCTTCATCACCCGAGGAGATGGAGAAACAAAGTCCTTTCTTTGAGGCCGCTCAGCCGGAGTCGGCGACCTCGACCTCGAGGCCCTGGTCTTCGAAGAACGGTGCCGAGAGCCATGTCTCCTCTTAGACTTCTTATGTTTCTTCGACTCCGATGTATAGGAAGACGAAGACTTTGCCCTCTTTCGACCCCTCTTCTCCTTTTTGGCTTTGGCCATAAACCGCTTACCTTCACGCTCCTTAATAGCCTTGGGATTCATTTTCCTGCAGCTTCGACATTCTTCAATGTCATGATCCGAAGATAAACACCAGAGGCAATCTTCATGCGGGTCCATAATCGACATATGCCCGCCACACTCTCTGCAGGGTTTAAATCCGTTCTTCCTAGAAGAAGCCATCAGAAACCAACAAGTGGTACAAAGTTTTCTTTGAAGAAAATGGAGAGCCTCTAGAAAAACCGTTAAGCATCGACGACGGCGCGGAATAAAGGGAACTGACGTCAGCACGCCGACGAGGTACTTTTATGGCTCCGATGACGTCATACGGTGTCGCTGTGAGAAGGTGGCCTGATATATGTTGTCCACTAGTTCTAGTGGGCACCTTGTATCAGTCAAACAACCCCTTATGGTGATAGGTAAAAGACAACCTTTATTGAAAGCTATCCTAGTGGTAGCTATGGAGAGCAGCCTTCAGGCTAAGTCTTGAAGGAATGTAAAGCAGCTTGTTTCACCAGTCTATAATCTCTTGAATGATCAAATGAAAAGACAACCACACCAGGTATATATTTAAAATATATGTATTTAGGTTAACACACACCCCTCTAGTCTCTTTATGAGACTGGAGTTCAAAGTACTTAAGTTACAAGATAGCAATCATCAGTAATAGCACAAATACATGTTTGGGCCCTAGGGGCGTACCAAACCATATACCAAAAAAGTGGTATAAGAACCACGACTGAACTAGACACAAGGCCTAGAGCCTGTAGAATCGCTGGGACCCCAAGGAACCACCCAAGGTAGTGATACAGGGGACCCACGGGGACTGTATGCAGTGTGAGAACACAACCGCGGGTTCCTGTTATCTTCTATGGGCAATGTCGTGGTTGGAAATTTAAAGATTAGGGACACTTCTAATCGAGTCAGGACCAAACCCTTTTGGACTTAAGAAGTTCTAGGGCTAGCACCCACGGGAGCACCGGAGTACTCGAGTTACCTCACCCAGGGAAGCCGGGTGCATAGGTGTCTTTTGGTGGTGGGTCGCGTCATCGATTGCAATGGGAGCCTGCAAAGAACGGCTGCTGCCGTGAAGAGGAGAATTGTCCGAAGAGATCCAAGCCTGGATCTAGCATGGAAGGAATCTGAAAACAGAGGGAAAAGAGCCTGGGTCACTAGCCAGTGACCGAGGGCAGGATGGACCAATGCCCACAGATGTCGGGTGCTTCAGGTGAGTTGATGGGTGTCTTGACTCTTCATCCACGAGGTCCAGGAGGTGTCCACTAAGTCCATGAACCGGTTTCGAGCTGTCCCACAAAGTCTGTTGAGTGCTGCGGTGTTGTCGACCAGAATTGACCCAACAAGCCTTGGTAACGGCAAGTCACAGGAATTCAGAGAAAGGACTGCGGTGCAGACCAGCAAGGTCTGACGGACTCACCCAGTGAGGGTAAGTAAGGGCACGTCTAGAGCAACCAGGAAAGCCCAAGCAGAAAAGGAGTTGCCTTTGTGGGGACCTGCTAGCCAATGGGCTAGTGATCGTGAAGGAGCCTCGAGCGGTCGCACTTGAAACTGGCTCATGGGTCACTCGTGGAGTGGAGGCCGGCATTCTTTGGTGCAGGAGGTGCTCAAGGCTGGGGCTACTCGAAGCCCAAAGCACAACTTCGAGGAAGCCCAGGAAAATGCTGTTGCTGCAAAAGATCACGGTGTCCATGGGTCACGGTTCCACATCACCCACAATAGCCACGGGCCTCAACTTTGCTGTGGACTTAGAATAGCCTCGGGGAAGTCTGGAAATCCACCTCTGGTGATGCAAAGACTTCGGCGTCCGGCGGGAGCTTCAGCGATACAGACCGGACAGTTGCTTCTTTGGTGCCTGCCAAGCAGGGGAGTCACTTCTTGAACCCAAGGGAGATTTCTTCCGTCTTCTAGTCGTGATAGAAAGTCGAAGGTCCAGGATATATGTAGCAGAGGTTCGTCCAGGGTAATCTAAAGTCCTAGGGACTGGATTCCTATACTGATAGTAAGTTTAGGGGATGGACTAACTCTAAGGCCCCACCTATGGGTGGGCTTGGAAAGAGGGGTGGTTACACCCATTTCCTTTGTCCAGTTTTACGCCATAGCAGGGGCAGGTAGCCCCTGCAACTGGTTTGAACTGGACTATGCACCGGGACACCAAGTGTGCCCCCAGTGCAGGACTTGAAAGCACCAGAGTGTGCTCCCGCCCAGCCCCAATACACATCTGCCTGTCTGGGGAGGTGGTTACACCTCCCTGCGACAGGAAACCTATTATCCAGGCCTCTCCTGCCGGAGTTTCGGTCAGCAGCAAGAGGCCAGACCCATGTCTGTGGCAGAGGCATCCATTTTGTAATGCCAGGTGTGAGAAGTTGGCCTGATATGTAGTGCTCACTATGTATCATTCCAAACGACCCTTATTGATGATTGGTTGTAAGTCAACCTTATAGACCAGCTATCCTAGTAGCGTGGACAAGAGCAGTCTTCAGGCTAAACTCTAGAGGGCGTGTTAAGCCAGCTGTTTACCATCACATATACCCCTTGAACGCCAAGTGAAAGGACACCACACAAGTTGTTATGAAAATAAAGGATATTTATTTATAACAAGACTACCCTGGCTCTTTATGAGTCAGGGAGCTAAGCACAATACAAAACTCTTAGGAAAATACTTCTGGTTGCACAATTTACACAAATGCCCGAAGGGCACGAAACCATTTACACTGCAAGTGGAATGGGAGAGGTTAGAAAGTTTAAAGTTACTGATTCCGGAGGAATCCGATCAGTGGGACTAAACGAAAAAGGAACTGGACACTTGTAGAGTGAACCTACGATGGAGCACTGAGATGCTCGAGTTACCTAGCCCAGAGGCTGCGGCTGCGTGGGGTTCAGCAAGATGTCGGGAGTCCTCGTTGTAGTCTCAGGAGCCTGAAAGAAGAAGTTGCTGGCAGGCGATCAGTGTCGATGTTCAGCGAGATCCAAGCCTGGATCGGTGATGAAGGAAACCTGAAAGCAGAGGGGACTCAGTTCTCAACCGCTAGCCAGCGATCGTGTGGGTACCAGGAAGGTACCGGATGAAGTCACCTCGACCAGGTGAGTGGATGACGTCGGACTCGGCTGTTCCTCGGACCAGGAGGCGCGGCGGCGACCAGGATGGAGGGCGAGCTGTCCCACGAAGGTGTCTGCTGTCGATGATGCTGGGCCCAGGAGTGGGGCAGCAGGTCTTGGCAGTGGCAAACCCACGCGGTGGAGTCAAGATGGCGTCTGGAGTGGACCAGGAGGGTCCGAGGTACTCCTCTGTTGAAGGGGAGCAAGAGCCAGTCTGGAGCAACCAGACCAGTGATGAAAGACTGTCGTGGTGCGTCGTGAAGAGGGCCACAAGCCGGTCGGCGAGTGGTTGGACAACGCGGTGAGCAGCAAGGAGCAGAAGGGCCCCCACGCAGATCTCGTGGATGCTGGGGAGGCAGACTTCAGTGCTGGAGCCGCTCAGGGTTAGGGCTTCTCAAACCCTAGGTGCACTCACTCGAGGGTCCCTCGGTGGGCGTGCTAGATAAGCGTCGTGCAGGTTCTGAAGATGGCCGGTCCCGCAGGTCTCGTCACACCTACGAATCTCAGCTGGGCTGACGATGTAGGTAGAGGTCAGAGATGGCAGGGAACCCGAGTCTCGTCAAGCTGGGCAGTCTTGATCCGTGGGAGAGACGTACAGCAAACCGCAAGCGCTTAGGTGGTGCCTGCTGGTGCAGGGTGGCTACTCCTTAGCCACAAGGGAGAGTCTTCAGAAATAGTCAAGAGTTCCTTTCGTGGAAAGTAGTTCAAGATTCAGAATTATCCAATTTGGGAAGGGGACTCGCTCCTACCTTTATTCTAGGAAAAGGGGCTGGCCCGTGACTAGGTCCTACCTATGGGTGGGGCCAGGAGGGGGGTGGTTACACCCCTATCCTTTGTCCGGCTTCACCCCAGCTCAGGGGCAGGGTTGCCCCCGAAACTGGTTTGAGCCGGGCTATGCACAGTGAGCATCGGGGTGCCACTTGCAATCACCTTCCTTTCAGCCCTGCCTACCTGGGATACACAAACCCTGTCTGGGATGGTGCTAACACCGCCCTCGACAGGAAACCCTTTGTCCAAGCTCCCCTCGCTGGAAGGTCTTCCAGCAGCAGGAGGTCAGGCTTGTGTCTGGTGGCAGCATCCATTTTGTGATGCTGAGGCTTGAGTCAACTTTAACCGGGGCTCAAGGTTACTTCCATGTCGTGCCCCTCTAAAAGGTGGGAATGCTAACCCCGTCGCCAGAATTGGCGAGGGGTTCGTATTCCAATTCGTATGACACCTTACTCGACATGTGTGGGTGATGCGATGCCAGAGTTAGCAAATAACCGCGAAGATTATAATGCATTTTAAGGTAGTTGGCCCGCGTCACCATGGAACGGCTATTAGGATTTGGTTCCGCAAGCCGTCGACGGGCTCAGCTCGCGCCAGAGCACCATCCCACATGATTCCCCGCACTCTGCCTTCAGGATTGATAAGGCCTGCCATAGGAGTGACTGATAGGAATCCATGTGTCCATTCTAGGGTTAGGTATAGGAATACTACACCTACAGCAACGGGTGATTACACCACCTTGCCCCAGCTGTCATGCAGCCAGTTGTGTCAGATTTGGGCGGCCATCCAGGGGTGGCATAATACATGCTGCAGCCCCTGGTAGGCCCTGGGTACACCGATGCCCTGGATACCTGTGGTATGCTGATACAGGGACTGATAAGGCAGCCCAGTTCCAATTAGTGGATGCACCTAATGTACATGTGTGTTAATTTCGAGAGAGAACAGCTAGGCTGTGGGTCTGATTGGCAGGCCCACAGCCAGGGAAAGTCGTAAACCAATGAAGCAAAAAGCAAAAAAATCTGGGTGATCATAGGATTGCAGACCCTACTCTCCTACATGACCCCCCCCCCAAACTTTGGGACAATAAGCTAACCTTGACCAGGTGAGTCTTCTTGCTCTAAGTGGAAATACCTGGAGAGTCCATCTGCATTGCCATGATCAGTGCCAGGTCTATGCTCCACTGTGAAGTCCATCCCCTGTAGGGAAATGGACCACCTAAGTAGTTTGGGGTTTTCACCCTTCATTTGATTTAGCCACAAGAGGGGCTTATGGTCGGTCTGAATCTTGAAGTGAGTGCCAAACAAGTATGGCCTCAACTTCTTCAGGGCCCAAACCACAGCAAAGGCCTCCCTCTCAATAGCTGACCAATTCTTCTCTCTGGGGGTCAGCCTCCTGCTAATAAAAGCTATGGGCTGGTCATGACCATCAAAATTCAGCTGAGATAGAACAGCTCCCACACCCAACTCCGAAGCGTCTGTTTGGACAATGAATGTTTTGGAGTAGCCTGGACTCTTTAGGATAGGCGCTGTGCACATGGCCTGCTTTAGGTCATCGAATGCCTTTTGACAGCTTGCTGTCCACTGAACTTTTTTTGGCATCTTTTTACTTGTCAGATCGTTTAGCGGGGTCACAATGGATCCATAATTTCTGACAAATGTCCGGTAATAACCAGTCAGGCCCAAGAAAGCTCGAACCTGAGTCTGGGTGGTTGGAGGAGCCCAGTCCTGGATGGCCTGTATTTTGCTCTCCAATGGCTGAACCTGGCCTCCACCTACAAGGTGGCCCAGGTATACAACCTGTGTCTGCCCTATCTGGCACTTAGTGGCCTTGATAGTGAGGCCTGCCTTTTGCAGGGCCTCTAACACTTTCCTCAGGTGGACCGGTGATCCTCCCAGGTAGAGCTAAAGACAGCGATATCGTCCAGATACGCAGCACAGAAGTCGTCCAACCCAGTGAGAACTCAATTCACCAGCCTTTGGAAGGTGGCAGGTGCATTTTTCAAACCAAAGGGCATTACCACGAACTGATAATGCCCACCCGGGGTAGAAAATGCTGTTTTGGGCTTGGCCTCCTCAGCTAACCTGATTTGCCAATACCCAGCTGTCAGGTCAAATGTACTTAAGTAGTTGGCCGAAGCCAACCGGTCCATAAGTTCATCTGCTCTTGGTATCGGGTGGGCGTCAGTCTTAGTGACTGCATTGAGGCCTCTGTAGTCCACGCAAAACCTCATCTCTTTCTTACCGCCCTGGGTGTGAGGTTTTGGCACGAGAACTACTGGACTAGCCCAGGGGCTGTCCGAGGGCTCAATGACTCCTAGCTCCAACATTTTCTGCACCTCTGTCTTGATGCAGTCTCTGACATGATCAGGCTGTCGATAGATTTTACTCTTTACGGGCAGACTGTCCCCAGTGTCGACCTCATGGGTACACCAATTGGTCTGACTGGGTGTCAGAGAGAACATATGTCGAAAGGATTGAAGAACCTGTTTACAATCCTGTTGTTGATGTCCAGAGAGGCTGCCACAAAAGACAACACCATCTACTGACCCATCGTCAGGGTTCTGAGAGAGCAGGTCCGGGAGAGGGTCACTCTCCTCCTCCTGTCCCTCATCTGTGGCCATGAGCAAGCCCATGCCCTCCCTGTCGACATATGCCTTGAGCCTGTTTACATGGAGCACCCGGTGGGGGCTCCGGGGAGTTCCCAGGTCTACCAAGTAGGTGACCTCTCCCTTTTGCTCAATGATTGTGTGGGGCCCAGACCATTTGTCTTTGAGTGCTGCTGGGGCCACTGGCTCCAGCACCCACACCTTCTGTCCAGGCTGATACACAGTCAGGACAGCCTTTTGGTCGTGCCAAGCTTTTTGTAATTCTTGGCTCGCCTCAAGGTTTTTAGATGCCTTTTCCATGTACTCAGCAATCCACGAGCGGAGACCGAGCACATAGTCCACAATGTTTGATGCCGGCTTTTTGAGAGGTCTCTCCCATCCTTCCTTTACCAAACAAAGGGGTCCCCTTACAGGATGTCCGAACAGAAGTTCAAAAGGTCTGTAGCCAACCCCCTTCTGCGGGACCTCTCTGTAGGCGAACAAGAGGCAGGGTATCAGGACATCCCATCTCCGCCGAAGCTTTTCAGGTAGTCCATGAATCATCCCTTTTAGGGTCCTGTTGAATCTCTCAACAAGCCCATTGCATTGTGGGTGATAGGGTGTGGTGAATTTGTAGTTGACACCACACTCCTTCCACATAGCAGTCAGATATCCCGACATGAAGTTTGCACCTCTGTCAGAGACAACCTCCTTAGGGAAGCCCACTCTGGAGAACACTCCAACTAGGGCTCGTGCCACAACAGGTGCTGTAGTGGTCCTAAGGGGAATAGCTTCAGGATACCTGGTGGCGTGGTCCACCACCACCAGTATAAACTTGTGCCCTGATGCTGTCTGGGGTTCCATTGGTCCGACAATGTCGATCCCCACCCGTTCAAAGGGTACCCCCACCACCGGCAGTGGTATGAGGGGGGCCTTGGTCGTGCCACCTGACTTACCACTGGCTTGGCAAGTGACACAGGAGCGACAAAACTCCTTCGTATCTTCGGACATGTGGGGCCAGTGAAAGTGTGGAACAATTCTGTCCCAAGTCTTATTCTGGCCTAAGTGACCTGCAAGGGGAATCTCGAGGGCCAAGGTAAGAAGGAAACCTCTCAGAGACAAGGGGACGACCAGCCTCCTGGTCGCGCCAGGCTTGGGGTCTCTTGCCTCGGAGTACAGGAGTCCATCGTCCCAGTACACTTTGTGGGTACCTGTGGCGTTCCCTGCAGCCTCAGCAGCAGCCTGCTGTTTGAGGGGTTCAAGTGAGGGGCAGTCTAACTGTGCCTTTCCCAGGTCTTCCCTAGAGGGTCCCCCTGAGCCCAGAAACTCAACCTGACCAGGTTCAAGCTCTTTTGGCTCAGTTTCCCTTAGTTCTTTAAGGTCAGCCTCCTCAGAGACTTGATCCACGACCTGGGGCAAGGGGGAAGGCGAGGCCTTACCCTTACTGCTCCTTTTCTTGGATGGTGTCTGGTCCGTTCTTCCAGGAACCAGCACCTGTTTAGTGGGGCATCTTGTGGCCTGTGACCTGGTCACAGCAAGGACATGTGCTGGCAAGCCTAACATTTCCATGTGAGTCCTCTGCTCCACTTCTGACCATTGTGACGTTTCCAAATCATTGCCCAACAGACATTCTACGGGGAGGTCTGAACTAACCACAACTTTCTTCGGGCCACTTACCCCTCCCCAGGAGAAATCAACAACTGCCATACTGTGATTGGTAGTGACATTGCTGGCATTGGTCACTAGGTAATCGGTACCTAGCATGATCTGTCCAGGGTCCACAAAGTTAGGCGTCACCATGGTGACACTGGCACAAGTGTCCCTGTAGGCCTGAGCCACTTTTCCATTGATCAAAGGCGTCTGCCTGTATTTGCCCAAAGTATTGGGACTGGCATCAGGGGACATATCCATATCCCCTGTACAGACAAGGACGGCCTGAGTGAGCGTGCCAACTAAGTCGTCACTCCCCTCAGTTCCCAAGGTTAACCCAACTAATGCCTTGGGAGGCACACTACCACTGCTGACTGTACTAGGGGGTGCAGGTGCCTTAGGGGCTGCAGCGGCAGGAGTTTGCCCTCCTTTCTTAGTGCACTCACTAAACCAGTGAGTCTTACTTTTACAGTATTGGCACCACCTTTTTGACTGGCCTTCTGGAGTCTTCTTTTTCTGCTGTGAAGCCTGACCCCCACCCTCTTTGGTTTGTTGGGGGCCTGTCGAAGACTTCTGGTCATTTTGTTCGTTCTTGTTACTACCCTTTTGGTCTGCTTTCTTCTGACCACCCTGGTTCTGAGTCTGGTTCTGCTTGACCCTTGTTCTGACCCATCTGTCTGCCTTCTTTCCCAATTCTTGGGGAGAGGTCAGCTCCGAGTCGACAAGGTGCTGATGCAACAATTGGTTCTGACAGTTGTTTAAAATCTGTTCTCTCATGATAAGATTGTACAATCCTGTGTAATCAGTAACCTTGCTACCCAGCAACCAACCTTCTAAAGCCTTAGTGGCACAATCGACAAAGTCAGTCCAATCCTGAGACTGAATTTTCTAGGTGTCCCTGAACAGCACCCGGTACTGCTCGGTGGTTAAGCCGAACCCATCAATCAGTGTATTCTTCAGGACTTGGTAGTTGTTAGCATCCTCAGCTCTCGTAGTGAGGAGCTTGTCTCGTCCTTTACCTTCAAAGGAGAGCCACAGTATAGCTGCCCACTGACTTGGGGGGACGCACTGGACAGTGCAAGCCCTCTCCAAAGCAGTTATCCACTTGTGGATGTCGTCCCCTTGTTTAAAGGGGGGCACTATTTTACTCAGGTGTCTAGTATCTATACCCTGTCTTTCTCTCTAATGAGAAGGCTGCCACCAGTGGGATCTAACCCACTCAATTTCTGCTCTCGGGCCAAGGCAAGTCTTTCTTTGGCGAGGGCAAGTTCTTCCCGCTCGATCCTCAGATTGACTTCCCTCATCTTCGCTTCGTGCTCCCTTCTCTGAGGGGACGTCATTCCTCTTTGAGAAGATGCCTGAGAAACATGTGTTCGAACAGATCTGTTAGAGCCTCTCGAGAGAGACCTAGCTCGTCCGTTCCCAAGGTTAAGCCTGCTTGAGCGTGGGCCCGGGGCTCCCCCAGTTCCATTCTCATGCCTGCTTAAGTTGGTCCTTGTGAGCCTACTGACCACTACGGGACCTCCGTCTGCCTCGTCTCCTGCTAACTCTTCTTCCTCTTCCTCCTCACCATGGAGGTCGAGGTCAGGGTCACCAAGGGTTCCCTCTAAGGGAGGCATGTTCCCATCAGCATTAGGGGGGCCTGTGTTAGAGGACCTCCTAGCATCGTAAGTCTCTAAGAGACCTATCAGAAATGCGATGGTAGGGTTAGAACCCTGGTTTAGCTTCCTGGAGGCACACAGCTGTCTCATCTCCGTGAAGCTAAGAGCTGCATATCGTGACATGACCTGTGGAGGGTCAATGACCACTAAGGGAGTCTCTGCAGACTCTCCGTGGACCGACATGCTTTCTAGTGAGGTGTAAGTGATGCACCTACCTACACTATGTGTTTACCTACTGATCCCTTGCTAAGAGTTGTAGTCAGGGTGTGCTAAGCCCTGTTACACTACAACAGCTGGTTCAGTAGAACTCAGAGTATTCTAAGTTAAGTTATATGTACCTGGGTACTTATGTGATCTTTCAACTTGATGTTCTTAGGATACGTGTGTGGTAAAACAACAGTAAGCTCAAATCCCAACCGCTGCTCACCAAAGTGAGAAGTTGGCCTGATATGTAGTGCTCACTATGTATCATTCCAAACGACCCTTATTGATGATTGGTTTTAAGTCAACCTTATAGACCAGCTATCCTAGTAGCGTGGACAAGAGCAGTCTTCAGGCTAAACTCTAGAGGGCGTGTTAAGCCAGCTGTTTACCATCACATATACCCCTTGAACGCCAAGTGAAAGGACACCACACAAGTTGTTATGAAAATAAAGGATATTTATTTATAACAAGACTACCCTGGCTCTTTATGAGTCAGGGAGCTAAGCACAATACAAAACTCTTAGGAAAATACTTCTGGTTGCACAATTTACACAAATGCCCGAAGGGCACGAAACCATTTACACTGCAAGTGGAATGGGAGAGGTTAGAAAGTTTAAAGTTACTGATTCCGGAGGAATCCGATCAGTGGGACTAAACGAAAAAGGAACTGGACACTTGTAGAGTGAACCTACGATGGAGCACTGAGATGCTCGAGTTACCTAGCCCAGAGGCTGCGGCTGCGTGGGGTTCAGCAAGATGTCGGGAGTCCTCGTTGTAGTCTCAGGAGCCTGAAAGAAGAAGTTGCTGGCAGGCGATCAGTGTCGATGTTCAGCGAGATCCAAGCCTGGATCGGTGATGAAGGAAACCTGAAAGCAGAGGGGACTCAGTTCTCAACCGCTAGCCAGCGATCGTGTGGGTACCAGGAAGGTACCGGATGAAGTCACCTCGACCAGGTGAGTGGATGACGTCGGACTCGGCTGTTCCTCGGACCAGGAGGCGCGGCGGCGACCAGGATGGAGGGCGAGCTGTCCCACGAAGGTGTCTGCTGTCGATGATGCTGGGCCCAGGAGTGGGGCAGCAGGTCTTGGCAGTGGCAAACCCACGCGGTGGAGTCAAGATGGCGTCTGGAGTGGACCAGGAGGGTCCGAGGTACTCCTCTGTTGAAGGGGAGCAAGAGCCAGTCTGGAGCAACCAGACCAGTGATGAAAGACTGTCGTGGTGCGTCGTGAAGAGGGCCACAAGCCGGTCGGCGAGTGGTTGGACAACGCGGTGAGCAGCAAGGAGCAGAAGGGCCCCCACGCAGATCTCGTGGATGCTGGGGAGGCAGACTTCGGTGCTGGAGCCGCTCAGGGTTAGGGCTTCTCAAACCCTAGGTGCACTCACTCGAGGGTCCCTCGGTGGGTGTGCTAGATAAGCGTCGTGCAGGTTCTGAAGATGGCCGGTCCCGCAGGTCTCGTCACACCTACGAATCTCAGCTGGGCTGACGATGTAGGTAGAGGTCAGAGATGGCAGGGAACCCGGGTCTCGTCGAGCTGGGCAGTCTTGATCCGTGGGAGAGACGTACAGCAAACCGCAAGCGCTTAGGTGGTGCCTGCTGGTGCAGGGTGGCTACTCCTTAGCCACAAGGGAGAGTCTTCAGAAATAGTCAAGAGTTCCTTTCGTGGAAAGTAGTTCAAGATTCAGAATTATCCAATTTGGGAAGGGGACTCGCTCCTACCTTTATTCTAGGAAAAGGGGCTGGCCCGTGACTAGGTCCTACCTATGGGTGGGGCCAGGAGGGGGGTGGTTACACCCCTATCCTTTGTCCGGCTTCGCCCCAGCTCAGGGGCAGGGTTGCCCCGAAACTGGTTTGAGCCGGGCTATGCACAGTGAGCACCGGGGTGCCACTTGCAATCACCTTCCTTTCAGCCCTGCCTACCTGGCATACACAAACCCTGTCTGGGATGGTGCTAACACCGCCCTCGACAAGAAACCCTTTGTCCAAGCTAACCTCGCTGGAAGGTCTCCCAGCAGCAGGAGGTCAGACTTGTGTCTGGTGGCAACATCCATTTTGTGATGCTGAGGCTTGAGTCAACTTTAACCGGGGTTCAAGGTTACTTCCATGTCGTGCCCCTCTAAAAGGGGGGAATGCTAACCCCGTCGCCAGAATTGGCGAGGGGTTCGTATTCCAATTCGTATGACACCTTACTCGACATGTGTGGGTGATGCGATGCCAGAGTTAGCAAATAACCGCGAGGATTATAATGCATTTTAAGGTAGTTGGCCCGCGTCACCATGGAACGGCTATTAGGATTTGGTTCCGCAAGCCGTCGACGGGCTCAGCTCGCGCCAGAGCACCATCCCACATGATTCCCCGCACTCTGCCTTCAGGATTGATAAGGCCTGCCATAGGAGTGACTGATAGGAATCCATGTGTCCATTCTAGGGTTAGGTATAGGAATACTACACCTACAGCAACGGGTGATTACACCACCTTGCCCCAGCTGTCGTGCAGCCAGTTGTGTCAGATTTGGGTGGCCATCCAGGGGTGGCATAATACATGCTGCAGCCCCTGGTAGGCCCTGGGTACACCGATGCCCTGGATACCTGTGGTATGCTGATACAGGGACTGATAAGGCGGCCCAGTTCCAATTAGTGGATGCACCTAATGTACATGTGTGTTAATTTCGAGAGAGAACAGCTAGGCTGTGGGTCTGATTGGCAGGCCCACAGCCAGGGAAAGTCGTAAACCAATGAAGCAAAAAGCAAAAAAATCTGGGTGATCATAGGATTGCAGACCCTACTCTCCTACACCAGGGCTCAGGAAAGTCCTACCGTGTTTGACCAGTGTGAACATGTCTTTCCCTCTAGAAGGGTGGAATGCTACCCCTGCCACCAGAATTGGCGGGGGGGGGGTAGTATTCCAAAGCGTTTGACACCAAACACAACATGTTTTGATGCAGCCATTCCAAAGTTAGCATTTACAGCGAGGTTATAATGCACTTAAGAGTATATGGTATGGCTGTATCACAGAACAGCCATAAGGAAGGATTTCCGAAAGCTGCAGAGGGGCTCAGCTCATGCTTGGGCACCCTCTCACACAAAACCAAGCACTCTGCCTTCAGGATTGTCAAGGCCTGCCATAGGAGTGGCTTATAGGTTTATATGTGTCTGTATATATATGTGGATATAGGTAGCCTATACCACTGTAAGGGGTGCAAGCACACCCTTACCCAGGCTGCAGCAGCAGACCTGTGGTTCCATTTTGCGCCTGGTTACCCAAAAGCATCCCCGCGCTAGAAAGACACTCAATCATTCGTAACTATTCACGGAAAAATAAAAGTTTTTAACTGTTTACGAAAGTGACAGTGGTTGGTTTGTGACCGAATATGAAAGGGAACCCTATTCCAGAGTTTTTCAACACAGTGGGAGAACATACGGCCTCCACATCTGGTACGATTTACTTTGGAGACTATTAGCAGATGTTTGCCCTCTGATCTTAAGGTTCTTTGTGGTTGATAGGGGTGAACCATATTCTGGACCAACCTAGATCCTTTTCCAGTCAGGGATTTATGTGTAATACACATAGATTTGAATTGGATCCTCTCCCGAATGGGGAGCCAATGCAGTGAGGATAAAGCAGATTTAGCTAAGAGGCGTTTCGGGATATTCAACAGAAGTCGAGCTGCGCAGTTTTGTACCGTCTGCAGAACTTTAATAGTGAACAGCGGGGCTCCAAGATATATGGCGTTTGCGTAATCCAACCTTGACAGGTTAAGCGCCTGAACCAGCAGTCTTCTAGCCAGAAATGGGAGGATAGGAAGAATCCTCCTGATCATCCGAAGAAGCCCATAGCAAGTACCTGCCACTTTCCGCACATGTTCCTTAAAGTCAAGGTTGGCATCTAACACAATTCCTAGACATTTTATAGATTTTCTTGGGGTAGGTGAAGGTCCAAGGCTAACTGGCCACCAAGAATCAATATTCATTGGGGTTAACTTACCGAGAAGCAAAACTTCCGTTTTCGCTCCATTAAGCTTCAAATAAGAGGCCTCCATCCAACTGGCCACTCTTTCCAGACAGGACGTGAGAGCCCCTCCTGAGTTGTCATTATTGTTCAGAGAAACGACTAGCTGAGTATCATCCGCATAGGTGACAATCTGCACCCCAAATGGGGTGACGATGCTAGCCAATGAACTCAGGTAGACGTTGAACAAGGTGGGGCTTAATGCTGAGCCCTGAGGGACTCCGCAAGAAAGAGGTATTGGGCTAGAGGCGCAGTCATCCGCAAAGACTGAAAAGACTCTGTCTTCTAGAAAAGACTGAACCAATTCAATACGGCACCCCCCACCCCAATACCTTGGAGTCGGTTGATTAGGAGTGAGTGGTTAACCGTGTAGAAGGCTGTGCTGAGGTCTAGTAAAATAATTGCAGCGCAGCCTCCGTTATCTAAAATCTTCCTGGATTCCTTCACCACCGACAGGAGCGCAGTCTCAGTACCCTGCTGCACTCTAAAGCCGGTCATTATTTTAAAGAAAGCTGGAAAGCACAACATTTTACATGCTTCTCAGCTATTTTACAAACACCAGGGAGCAGGGAAATGGGTCTGTGATTTGACCAGTCTTCCGGATCCGGGTTAGGCTTCTTCACAGGGCCTTAACCATTGCCCTTTTCCACAGAGGCGGTACAATACCTGTACGGAACGAAGCATTGATGAGATCAATCAAAACTGATAAGATGGTTTTCCTGATTTTAAAAAGAACAGTAGGAGGGGCAGGATCAGAGGGGGAGCCTGATTTAAGATGGGTTAAAATTTCAAACAAAGCAGACTCATCTAAGAGAGGAATTTCTTCCAGAAGAGCTTCTTCCTGCATGGAGTCGTTTGGTGGCACAGCTGTAAATCTCTTTCCAGAGGGAAGGATTTATAGATGGTTTGAATTTTTTCTGAGAAGAAATCTGCAAGCTGATTACACCAGGATTGGGCATTATCTAAAATCGGTAAAGAAATGGTAGTTGTCAAAAGAGATTTAGCAATCTGAAAGATTTCCCGTGGGGAATTAGCCGCAGATGTTATTTTTTCCTGGTAGTTATTACTTTGTGCGGATTTTATCTCAGTTTTGTAACATCTAATGGTTTTCCTATATTTGGCTCTATTAGCAGAAGAGAAGTCTTTCCTCCATTGCCTTTCAAGTCTTTTACATTCTTGCCTAAATTTCCTGAGCTCTGGAGAATACCAGGGATTTTTCTTGGAGCCGGTATTCATCTGTAACTCCTTCTTGGGCAGAATTTTATCTAACGAGGACTCTAACCAGTGATTAAAGATGTAATTGGCAGTTATAGGGTTGGGATGGGATGTAGGTCTAGTAATTTCTAGCTCATTTTCCCACAGATTCCACGGGAGAGTTGTCCAGGTACGGATAAACTTCTTTATGTTCTGCACTGATGGTTTTGATTCCTGCCTAATCCATAAACAAGGGATCAGGAAGTGGTCAGACCAAGGGAGAGGAATGGGTTGAGACACCGTCAAAGACTGGATGTTGGAAAAACTAGGGTCTAACAGATGATTTTTATTGTGTGTGGGTCCAGAAACTTTTTGAGCAAATTGGAAGGTCTCTAACCCCTCAGTGAGTTCTACTATTTGAGGATGTTGCACCTTATCAAAATGAATGTTAAAATCTCCCAGAACCGTAAAATTGGGTCGGGAGCTGGCCAGATTAGTTACACTATCTATCAGGACCTGATAGAAGGAAGCAGTCGGGCCAGGAGGGCGATAGAGTAATATACCTGAAAAGGTGGTGACTGGGGATAATTGAATTGAAAACAAAATGCTCTCTCAATGAGGTATAGGGCTATTTGAGAACCGGCATTTAAATTCTTCCTTGTAGATAATAGCAATACCTCGTCCACGACCGATCTCTCGGTCTTGCCTCTGAATCATGTAATGAGGAGGAAGGGTTTGGGTGATGACATAATCCATATCTTTATCGAGCCAGGTCTCAGTAAGAAATAAAATATCCGGCATTTCATCCTCCAATAAAATATGGGTTTCCACCGCGTGTTTAGCGAGGGAACGGCAATTAAGAAGAAACATTTTAAATTCCTTTTCCTCACAAAAGTGTTGGGGTCTACCTTGGAGGAGGTCAGTTCCGAAACAACAGTTAGTACATCGTAGGGGGGGGGAATCACAACTGATAGAATGTTTACAATTATGGTGAGCTTCTATTTTGAAACTCAAAAGGTGATCGCGTGAATAAGTGAGGTTGGCGCCAAGAAAACCGGCGGGGGTCCTGGTCCCTGGCCCCGTCCAGGCACGAACGGGCGAAGACGGGCTTGCCTTAGGCGCGCCCATGGTGCGCCCGCTGGGCGCGCCCGCTACGCGCGTCCGCTGCAGGTCGTGTCATCGGCTCCTAATGAGTCCGAGTACGCGAGATCACGTGGGGGGTTTGGGGCACGTTTACAAAACAACTAGAACGATGACCCACACCGTGACTGGTAAGCCTAAAGAAGCATTGAACACAGATCCCGAGTTAAAAGTAAGTCCAATTTAAAACATAAATAGGCAGTATTTCAAAGTTTAAAAAGCGCTCCTCTCCACAAAAAATTCCCCAGCTATTTCCTTCAGTTCCCACAAGTTACTTAGCGAAAAAGAGTCCTAGCGCGGTCGCGTCCTCGGCTCCTAATGAGTCCGAGTACGCAAGATCACATGGGGGGTGTTGGGGCACGTTTACAAAACAACTAGAACGATGACCCACACCGTGACTGGCAAGCCTAAAGGAGCATTGAACACAGCTCCCGAGTTAAAAGTAAGTCCAATTTAAAACATTAATAGGCAGTATTTCAAAGTTTAAAAAGCGCTCCTCTCCACATACAATTCCCCAGCTATTTCCTTCAGTTCCCACAAGTTACTTAGCGAAAAAGCGTCCTAGCGCGGTCGCGTCCTTGGCTCCTAATGAGTCCGAGTATGCAAGATCACGTGGGGGATTGGGGCACGTTTACAAAACAACTAGAACGATGACTCACACCGTGACTGGCAAGTCTAAAGGAGCATTGAACACAGCTCCCGAGTTAAAAGTAAGTCCAATTTAAACATTAATAGGCAGTATTTCAAAGTTTAAAAAGCGCTCCTCTCCACATACAATTCCCCAGCTATTTCCTTCAGTTCCCACAAGTTACTTAGCGAAAAAGCGTCCTAGCGCAGTCGCGTCCTCGGCTCCTAATGAGTCAGAGTACGCAAGATCACGTGGGGGGGTTGGGGCACGTTTACAAAACAACTAGAACGATGACCCACACGGTGACTGGCAAGTCTAAAGGAGCATTGAACACAGCTCCTGAGTTAAAAGTAAGTCCAATTTAAACATTAATAGGCAGTATTTCAAAGTTTAAAAAGCGCTCCTCTCCACATACAATTCCCCAGCTATTTCCTTCAGTTCCCATAAGTTACTTAGCGAAAAAGCGTCAAGTATATAGTACATGCTTCAGCCCCTGGTAGGCCTCTGAGGTACCTGTGCCCTAGGTACATAGTATACCATATACTAGGAGCTTATAAGGCACTCCAGAATCCAATTAAATATGTACCTAATGTACATGCAAACCATTTTAGAGAGGAAGCGGCTAGGATGTAATCCTGATTAGCAGGGCCGCAGCCAGACTAAGGTCGAAAAACAGTGAAACACAAGCAAAAAGTGGGGGTACCCATGTGAAGCAGAGCCTACTCTCCTACACAACACCCCCCCCCCCAAATGCAGGGACATTAAACTAACCTTGACCAGTTGAGTCTTTATGTTCTAAGTGGAAATACCTAGAGAGTCCATCTGCATTGGCATGGTTACTCCCAGGTCTATGTTCCACTGTAAAGTCCATCCTCTGTAGGGAAATGGACCACCTTTGTAGTTTTCAGCCTACATTTGTTTTAGCCATAAGAGGGGCTTATGGTCTGTCTGAACAAGGAAGTGAGTACTAAACAAGTATGGCCTCAACTTCTTCAGAGCCCAAACCACAGCAATGGCCTCCCTCTCAATGGCTGACCAATGTTTCTCTCTATGGGTCAGCCTTCTGCTTATGAAAGCTACTGGCTGATCCTGACCTTCATCATTCAATTGTGAAAGTACAGCCCCTACCCCCAATTCAGATGCATCTGTTTGGACAATGAACTTCTTGGAGTAGTCAGGACTCTGCAGAATGGGAACAGTGCACATGGCCTGCTTCAGGAAATCAAATGCCTTTTAACAGCTAGCTGTCCATTGAACCTTTTGGGCATCTTTTAGAAGTTAAGTCATTCAAGGGTGTCACTACTGATTCATAAACTTTGACAAATCTCCTATAGTAGCCAGTCAGGCCTAAGAAGGCTCTCACCTGAGTTTGGGTAGTTGGAGCAACCTAGTCCATTATGGTCTGGATTTTGCTCTGCAATGGTTGAACCTGGCCTCCACCTACAAGGTGGCCCAGGTACACAACCTGACTCTGCCCTATCTGGCACTTAGTAGCCTTGATAGTTAGGCCTGCTTTTTGCAGGGCCTCCAAAACATTCCTTAGGTGGACCAGGTGATCCTCCCAGGTGGAGCTAAATACAGCAATATCATCATGATATGCTGTACTAAAGGCTTCCAGACCTGTGAGAACTGTATTCACCAACCTTTGGAAAGTGGCAGGTGCATTTTTTAGACCAAAGTGTATTACCACAAATTGATAGTGCCCACTAAGGGTTGAAAATGCTGTCTTTGGCTTTGCATCATCAGCTAGTCTGATCTGCCAGTAACCAGCTGTCAAGTCAAATGTGCTAAGGTACTTTTGCTGAGGCCAAAGTATCTATAAGCTCATCTGCCATTGGTATTGGATGGGCATCAGTCCTAGTGACTGCATTGAGACCCCTGTAGTCCACACAAAACCTCATCTCTCTTTTCCCACCACTGGTGTGAGGTTTTGGCACAAGGATCACTGGACTAGCCCAAGGTCTATCTGAGGGTTCAATAACACCCAAATCCAACATTTTCTGGACTTCTGTCCTGATACAGTCCCTGACATGGTCAGGTTGCCTAAAAATCTTATTTTTCATAGGCAGACTGTCCCCAGTGTCCACTTCATGAGTGCACCAGGTAGTCTGACTTGGAGTCAGTGAGAACATGTGTCTGAACTGATTGAGCACCTGTCTGCAATCAGTTTGTTGCTGGGCAGTGAGGCTGCCTGCCAAGGCTACACTATCAACTGGCCCATCATCAGGGTTTCTTTGAGAGGAGGTCAGGGAGTGGGTCACTCTCTTCCTCCTGTCCCTCATCAGTAGCCATGAGCAAGCCCGTGTCAGCCCTGTCCACATATGGCTTTAGTCTGTTGACATGGAGTACCCTGCGGGGACTCCTGGGAGTACCTTTGTCTACTAAATAAGTAACCTCTCCCTTCTGTTCAACACTTTCTGTCCTGGCTGGTAAACAGTCAGTACAGCCTTTTGGTCATGCCAGGCTTTTTGCAGTTCCTGGCTAGCCTCAAGGTTTTTGTTTGCCTTTTTCATGTACTCAGCCATCCTGGAGCAGAGACCAAGTACATAGTCCACTGTGTCTTGCTTTGGGGGCTGGTGAGGTAACTCCCATCCTTCCTTCACCAAACACAATGGACCCCTGACAGGGTGTCCAAACAAAAGTTCAAATAGCCAACCCCCTTTTGAGGCACCTCCCTGTATGCAAATAAAAGGCAGGGCAAGAGAAGGTCCCATTTTCGCCTAAGCTTCTCTGTGAGTCCTTTGATCATGCCCTTTAAGCTTTTGTTGAATCTCTCAACTAAACCATTGCATTGTGGGTTATAGGGTGTGGTGAACTTGTAGTTCACGCCACACTCCTTCCACATAGCAGTCAAGTAACTAGACATGAAGTTTGCACCCCTGTCAGATACTACCTCCTTTGAAAAACCTACTCTTGAGAACACACCAAGAGAGCTTTTGCCACTACAGGTGCTGTAGTGGTCCTTAGGGGAATTGCTTCTGGGTACCTGGTGGAATGATCCACTACCACCAGTATAAATCTGTGCCCAGATGCTGTTTGGGGATCCATGGGACCAACAATGTCAACCCCTACCCTTTCAATGGGTACCCCACCACAGGTAGTGGTATCAGGGGGACCTTTGTAGTGCCACCTGCTTTGCCACTGGCTTGGCAGGTTACACAGGAGCGACAAAACTCCTTTGTGTCTTCAGACATGTGAGGCCAGTGAAAGTAAGGAACAATTCTGTCCCGAGTCTTGTTCTGGCCTAGGTGTCCTGCTAGGGGAATATCATGGACTAGTGTCAATAGGAAACACCTAAACTTCAAAGGTATAACCAATCTCCTGGATGCACCAGGCTTGGGGTCTCTACTCTCTGAGTATAGGTGTCCATCATCTCAATAAACTTTATGGGTGCCACTAGCATTCCCAGCAGCCTCATCAGCAGCTTGCTGTCTGAGGGTTCCAAGAGAGGGGCAGGTTTTCTGCTCCTGGCTTAGATCAGACCTGGAAGGGCCTCCTGTCCCCAAGAACTCAACCTGGTCAGGTTCAAGCTCCTCTGGGACAGTTCCTTCTACAGGCTCAAGATCATCTCCCTGAGGAGACTGATCAGTATCCTGAGACAGGTGGGAAGGCTCTGCCTTAACCCTAGTGCTCCTCCTCTTGTGAGGCACCTGGTCCATTATTCCAGAATCCAGGGCCTGTCCAGTTTGACATTTTAGCCTGTGACCTGGTCACAGCAAAGACATGTGCAGGGATTCCTAACATTTCAGCAAGTGTCCTGAGCTCCACTTCAGCCCAAGCTGAAGTCTCTAGATCATTGCCAAGCAAGCACTGTACTGGTAGGTCTGCACCTACCACAACCTCTTTAAGGCGAGTTACCCCTCACCAGGAGAAGTTAACAACTGCCAGAGAATGGTCTGTTCTGACATTGCTAGCATTGGTCACTTGGTACATTTCACCAAGTATAATCTGTCCAGGATCCACAAGATCTTTTGTCACCATTGTGACACTTGCTCCTGTGTCCCTGAATACCCAAGCTTCTACTCCATTGATTAAAGGCTGCTGTCTGTATTTGCCCAAGTTACTGGGACTCACAAAGGGGGACATATCCATGCTCCCATCACAGACAAGCACAGCCTGAGTTGCTACTCTGACTAGGCCAGAGTCCATCTCAGAACCGAGGGTCCACCCTACTACACCCTTATTCTGCGTATTCCCACCACCAATTGTAACTGTACTAGGGGGAGCAGGTGCCTTAGGGGCATTGGTGGGGGCTGGAGTATTTTCTTAGGCCTCTGAGGTACCTATGCCCTAGGTACATAGTATACCATATACTAGGGGCTTATGAGGCACTCCAGAATCCAATTAGATATGTACCTAATGTACATGCAAACCATTTTAGAGAGGAAGCAGCTAGGCTGTGGTCCTGATTAGCAGGGCCACAGCCAGACTAAGGTCGAAAAACAGTGAAACACCTGCAAAAAGTGGGGGTACCCATGTGAAGCAGATCCTACTCTCCTACAGTCGCCAGAGGAGCCTTGCGTTTGTGACGTCCTCATCGACGAGGGCGAGCTAGGAAAGAATTTCCGCAGAATGCTGGTGCAGGGGGTATTCATAAGGTGAGAAATCCACAGACAAATGTATCCATCAGAATGTGTGATGATTGATGGTATTTCTCAGACATAAACAGTCTCTCAGACTGCAATGCAGGTGCCACATAAGAGACAAAATAATGCGTTAAACAGTCAATAGCATGATGTATGAGCCATAGCCCAGTGAATGAATGTTAAAGCACTGGTAGCAATACATCATGGAGACAGCTATGATGTAAAAACAGACCTGAAAATGAAATTTGGCTAGAAGCAGGAGGAGTTCAAGTTTTACTGAGTTTCAGCAAGATTCCAGACTCTTTTTAGGCCTTATGGCTTGGTATTGGTATATACCTAGTTCAAAAAGCAGAAGTTAAACATTATTTAGTTTTAATTGCCAAAGAAGGCCCTCTGTTTCCCAGACATAAACACAACCTCACATCATAAGAACCGAGATGAGAATGAGAGACAACATGATAAAGGATCATTAATTAAAGATGGCATGAGGAATAATGTAATGTAAATCTACTCATAGAATTACGTTGAATGCAACCAACAAACTAATTTACTCACGGGTTCCAACCCAGATCAGTTGGGTTAATATAGAGTATCCCCGCTCTGGACACTGTTGCTGGAGTGGCTGTCCTCAGGTGGCTGATCTCAAACAGAAGTCGCATTGTGGGATTTAATGGAATTCGCTCATTGCTAGCCAGGGTGAGAACCTGTAATATCACAAAATGTAAAACTTACAGGTTATACTAGTTCATCAAAAGCAAAATTCAGATGGTTTGGCAGGAACTAAAAAAAGATAGCAAGGATAACGAAAAGCCTCTTTGGATTTATCACCTTGTTATCATCCATGACTGTATTTAAAGATTCAATCCACATCGGATCTATATCCCCATCGAGAACTATCCATTTTGGACCATCGTGGGTAATGTTAGCTAAGTCTCGCATTATGGAAGAAAACAGACCTGAAATGAATGAACATGTTGGTTACATAAAATAACTGTACACCAGAGAGTGTTTGAGAAAGCGCAATCTGTATTTAAGTAATAATTGGTTGCTTACAATCTGGAATACACACTGTTGTACATTTTCTAACCTTTCTGAGTGAAGGATAAGTTACTTACATGTAATCCTAGTTCTCTTCTGTAGGAGGCTGGCTTAGTATATGGTGCAAATTTATGTAAGTGATGCACCTTGCACTAATCCAGGCAACCCTTATGTGGTCTTTGAGAACCATAGAAAGTTCTCTAAGTATTAGCTCTTGAGAGCAGCCTTCAGGCTCATCTTGAAGGAGTGTTAAGCAGCTTGTTTTACCAGTTTAATCATGTAGCATAGGTTAAACATAAAAGAACCACACTGTATTTATATAAAAATACTACATCATCATCAAAATACTTTATTTCGGTTGCGTTACCATAAAAGTGCAAATGCAATAAATACATACAGTGCATAAAAATAGCAGCCGTCGTAGGTGCACAGTCTCATGTCTAATAGATGACCAATTAATCATTATGCAGTGTCCTGTGAAGGGACAGTAAGCCCAAAACAACATAAATAAAAGCAAATCTTCATTTTGGCTGTAGCCGTAAAAGCACAAAATACATTCATATAAAAGTATAAAAAAGAATGTTCACTTTTTCCTTGATATACTTCTATTTATTACTAGGCCTGGGCGGTGAACTCTGCTCCGTTTGCGGAGTTTTCTGCAATCCGCGGTCTGCGGAGCTCGCGGAGTGCAGCTGAGCGGTAAGTTGGTGAGTGCAAGCTGCAGCTCGGGTAGAATTTCTACCCGAGCGGCGGGGAGATCAGCGCGAACTCCACTTAGTTTTTTTGTCACTTTGCAGAGTTCCCCATAGCGAAACTCCGCGGACTATGCTCAGGCCTGTTTATTACACAACACTCACTAACACATTGGTATATCGCCTATCCGGATATATCAACACAACTGCACAATAATACTTCAATTGCAATACGGTAAGAAGCGCAAAAAACAGTGATCTCCAGGGGTAGACCAAATCATATATTAATAAACTGGAATGTGAACTGCAGGAGAGGATGGGATATGGGCCAGAAGACCCAGAGGAGCTTTGGGACACAAGGAATCACCCAAGGTAAGTACCCAGGAACCCCACGGAAGGTGTGTGCAGAGTGGGAACACAGCTGCATGCCCAATGGAATTCAATGGAGAAATGGTGGTTGCAGTTTTGCAGAAGAAGGACCCTTCCCAGAGGACCCTGAAGAATTCCCTCAGATGACAGAAGGTTGGAGAGCCACATTACCCATGGATGCCCTGGAGACCAGGTTACCTACTCCAAGGAAGACAAGTGCATAGGGGTGAAGAGACAGCGGAAACCTCCGCAGACGACAATGGAAGACTTGGAGAAAAGTGCCTCTGGAGAAGTAGGTAAAGAAGTCCGGTGGAATCCAAATGTGCATTCTGGAAGTGAAGAACCTGCTAGCAGAGGGAACAGCCTATGATACTCAGGAGTGACCAGGAGGCATGGAAGAGCAATGCCCACGATGCTGCAGCTGTGCGGGCCAGGGGACGCTGTGGGAGACCAGGAGCCATGCACAATCTGTCCCATGTTCGTGACCAGGTGTTAGATTTGGGGGTGTCTGGTTGGCACAGGTAGGTACTTGTGACAAGCAGGGACCCTTTCCTCTAGTCAGGACAAGGGGATTACCCTCTCAAAATAACCCCTGCTCACCCTCTAGGTAGCTTGGCACGAGCAGTCAAGGCTTATTTCAGAGGCGGTGTAGGTTAAGCATTTGTGACCACATTCAGTAATTTAGTGACAACACCACAAATGGACACCACACTCATATTATATCAAAAATTGTTTAGCTTTTATGTAAGACTTAGCACAAGACCACTTAACGACAAAAATAATCCACAATACTGTCAGCAATAAAGAGTTCTGGTTTAAAAATGCTTATCCTAGAGTTCTGTGCGCTTCGCACCCTTTGTCTGCCTCTCACGGTGATGAAAATGCCCAAAAGAGTCAATCCGGCGCAGCAGACGCTCCGGTCCGATGCGCACACAAATGCAGTGTGAGTCGTTCACAGTACCTTAGTTTGATGTGTCTGGCACGGACGGGGCGATGCAAAAGAAAGCATTGTACGCGGCGATGTCCTTCTGTCACGGTGTGAGCTACGGCTTGTAGACGTCCTCAGTGCGGGTCGTTTGGAACTCAGAGCCGCGTTGTTTGAGGGGACGGTGCCTTGTGCGGTGCGATCTCTTTACGTTGCTGCGTACGAATTGTACCTTGGGAGCTGGCGCCTTTCAGTCTTTAAGCGCGGTGCGAGGCGGCTAGTACGACGCGGATAGGCGAAGCGTACTCCACCTGTCAGTGCGATTGCAGATTTGACATCAGCGGCAGGGTGCGCGGTGATCAGTGTGGCTCGAAGGGGTGAAGTGAAGTGCGGTGCGTGGTCCCCCTGTCACGGTGCGAGCTACAGCTCGTTGACGGCGCTTGTGCGGGTCGTTGGGCTCAGAGTCGCGTTGCTTGGGGCAGACGGCTTGGCACGGGGTTTCACAGAGTTTGAGTAGATCCTACGAGGCGCATACAGCTCCCTGCCTCGGCGCTACGGGGAAAACAGCGTTTCCAGCAGCTCTCCTCAAGGCGGGTGAAGTCCACTGGTCCTGGGACTTCGTTCAGGGGGCAAGCTCACTCACAAGCCCTTGGAGATCTTTGGCACAAGTTAAAAATAAAGTCTTTGAGTCATTCTGCTCTCCTTCAGCAGCAAGGCAACCACTGCCGGCCAATTCCCCAGGTCAGGGACAGTATTCCTCCTTCAGCTTTCCCAGTTCCTTCTTTTCAGGTAGAGGTTTCTTCTTGGCAAATCTGGATCTAATTTCTTGGGAGCAGGGTCCCAATACTTATACCCCTAAATCCTTTGTTCTTCTGGGGTAGAGAGGCATGTGCCTAGTTTAAATCAGCTCTGGAGCACTCTGTTGACATGACTCTGGCTTTTCTTTCAGTGTGCAGGGCAGAGACATCAGACACTCCACAGGAGGTGGAGCCAGCATTGTGGTGGAAAGGCACAGTCCTATTCAGATTCCAGGTGTACTCCTCCCACCCATCTGGATGTAAATCTCTCTATTCACCACCGGGCTGCCCCAGCCTGTCTCCTGGAATTCCCCAGCCCTGTCACTCACAGAAACCAGACAGCAGGTACACATCCTAGCAGAGGCGGGCTGAAATGGTTAGGCATACAAATACCAACTTTCTAAAAGTGGTATTTGCAAACATAGAATATTAAAATAACCTTTACTAAAAGATGTATTTTATTATTCTGAGTTCAGGCATACTAAACTCGAATTTCTACCATGTTCTCTGAGTCTGCTAGGATCATAGAATGTAATAATTCTAACAGCCCATTCTGGCCTATGGAGAACAGGTAGCCTTGCAATAGTGAAAAACGAAAATGGCTGTAATTCACTATTAGGACATGCCACACCCACCAGGGCTTGTCCTACCTTATACTTACAATGCACCCTGCCCTTGGGCCTACCATAGAGGTGACTAATATGAAGTTAAGGGAAGGTTTAGGGACTGGCAAGTGGGTGCACTTGCCCAGTCAGCATGACAGTACCAGACTGCATGCAGGCTCTGCAATGGCAGACCTTAGACACACTTTACAAGGCTGCTTCAGTGGGTGGCACAACCAGTGCTGCAAGCCCACTAGCAGCATTTGGATTTACAAGCCCTGGGTCTGACAGTAAACCAAATAAGCCAATTATGGAATCACCAATTCATACATCAATTTACAATAGGGAGAGCATATTCACTTTAGCACTGATCAGCAGTGGTAAAGTGCCCAGAGTCATAAAACAGCCAACAACAGGTCAGAAAAAATACACGAGGAAGGCAAAAAGTTCAGGGATGACCCTGCAAAAAGGGCCAAGTCCAACACCAGAGAGTCGGTGTCTGCCAGGAACACCAACACGCCTTGGTAGCCGCAACTGGCGTGGAGAACGAAGAAGAAGCATTGTTGGGGCCAGCAAAGTTCAAGGGGCTTACCACAAGCAGCATAGTCAGAGTACGCTCTGAGGAAGCAGGGAAGCTCAATAGAGCAGAAGAACCCCCTCAGGAGGACCCCCAGGCCAAGGGCACAGGAATCGCAAGAGGACCTTGACCAGCTCACCAAGAAGGAAGGCCCATGGTGCAGAGGATATGGTGAGGACACAGTACTTGGCAAGAAGAGATGCTTAGGACTGGAGCTTCTTGTAGCCCAAAGATCTGTGGACTACAGAGCCAACAAGCCTTGGCAATGGCAAGTATACAGGGGTTTGATCACAACAGTTCCAACTAGGGGAACTGGCCTCAAAATTGCGGAGAAAACAGGTCAAGCCTCAAGGGAAGTGACTCCTTCACTCCAAGGGAGATTATATAGGGTGTTCTTGATGCTCACAGGTCTGTTGAAGATCCTGGAAGAAGCACAAACACAAACGATGAAGAAGACTTGCAGAACAGCGAGACATGGAGCAGCAGGATTCTTCCTTGCTGCAGTCTCGGTTCCAGGCAAAGTCCAGGTGTCCAGACGGTCGAAGAGTGACGTGATTTCAGGCATGAGTCTTGTCCCACGACGAATCTAAGGACTCACCCACAGGTAAGCCCTTAAGTACCCTAGGGAAATAGTTGGAATGACTCTTGGGTCACTCCCAGAGGAGGGGCTTGACAGAAGGGAGGGTTCTCCCATGTACTTTGTCAGGTTTCGTGCCAGTGCGGGAGCCAAGGGCTCCCTGAGCTGGCTCAAACTGGAGTATGCAAGGAGGGCACAAAATGTGCCCTTCAAAGCAGTCTGGTGGCGCTGGCAAGCACCCCCACCCCAGCCCAATATATTAAGTCTTATCTGAGAGGATATCACTGTAGGAAAGTGCCCCTTTTTGCATGGTTACCCCTCACTTTTTGCCTGACACATGATGCACTTTTTAATTGGTGTGCCCTGGGTCCCTGCCAATTAGGATCCCATGGCCTGTGTTCTTTCCCAAAGCTGTACATTTGTAACCACGGTACCAAGGACACTGGGACCAGAGAAGACCTCTAAGGGCTGCAGCACCTGTTGTACCACCCTTAGATGCCCTGTACCTTAACACCCACCCACTGCCATTGCAGGCTGTGTGTTTTTGTGCAGGGAAAAGAGTAGAGTCGACATGGCACACATCCCTGTGTGCCATGCCTACAATCCACTCCCCAGGGCCTGGGTAAGTCACCCCTCTAGCAGGGTGCCCTTGACCACAGATGAGGGTACAGTGGCATGAGCCCTGTACCCCTACAGTGTCTAAGTTCATTCTTAGACATTGTAAGTGCAGTAAAGCAAAAAAGAGTATATGGTTTGGTAGTTGGTCATTACGAACTCTACAGTTTAATAGTGGCTTCACTGAAACCTGGGAAGTTTGGTAGCAAAATTCTCAGCAGATTAAACCTACACTGATACCATTGTGGGATGTAATGTAAAATGCACACAGAGGGCATATTAGAGATGTCCCCTGAAAAACAACCAGCCCTGGTGTGGTTCCTGAATGGCAGCCCACCATTTGTCACCACCAGGCAGGGTTATGGACCCCTTGGTAGAGACCCTCTGCTCTCTGGGTCCAGAAACAAATCCCAACCTGGGCAGAGGTGTCAAGCCTCCTCCCCCAGGATGGGCTGGGTCCACGAAAGGGGAAGCTTCAAAGGCCTGCTGCCTTTGTAAGCTGTCCTTGCCTTTTTCTACCTCCAGCAAATGGCTCCCACAGGTTTTGACCCCCACTTTGGGTGATAGAAACGGGGGGAAAACTGAGCTAGGAGGAGAGGTGTGCCCACCTTTGCCAACCCCACCCCTCAGATGGGGCGAAGTGAAACACACATCTGAGCCCCCCTCCATCTTGGAGATGAGGTGACCCAACCAATTAGGAAGAGGCTCATGCCCCTCTCCCACTGGAGGGTGGCATAATAGGAGGTGTACTCACCCCAAGGAAGGGACTCATTGGTCCCAACACACACACCCCTGTAAAGCCCCTAAAGAACAAGTTACTTACCTTCGGTAACGATGTATCTGTAAGAAACATTAGTTAGTTAGATTCCTCACCTTAGAATATCCCCAGGCGTCAGACTGGATCCGGAAAGTTTTTTGTAGCAATACCCCTTGCGCGTCGCTAGGCGTCGTCTGCGGCTCCGCGTCCGTCGTTGCCATTGTGCGCCGGAATGACGTCGTCGGAGTACTTAGACGCCGCCCTCGCACGCTGACGTCAGTTCTTGTACATAGCTTTCCGCGCCAGGGACGCTGAGCCATGCAAGAGACCGACACTGGTGCCAAAAAATCTAGGGCCCTGAAAGGAAGAACCTTAACCCTAGATGTCGGTGCGCAGAACGGGGAGGCTGGGTGGGTCGGTGAGGTATCTAACTAACTAATGTTTCTTACAGATACATCGTTACCGAAGGTAAGTAACATGTTCATCTGAAAGAAACACGTTAGTTAGATTCCTCACCTTAGAATAGATACCCCGGCAATACCAACCCCGGTGGTGGGTCTGCGAACCAAGATCACACCAGAAAGTCCTGGAGAACAGAACGGCCAAAGTGGCCATCTCTCCGGACTTGGCTGTCCAGGCAATAGTGCCTGGCGAACGTGTGCAGTGAAGTCCACGTCGCCGCCTGACAGATGTCCTGCAAGGGGACTCCCCGACCCAGGGCAGTTGTCGCCGCTGTGGCCCGGGTGGAATGGGCTCGCAGCCCAAAAGGAGGGACCTTTTTCGCCAAAGAATAGCAGAGTTTAATACACAACACGACCCATCGCGAGATGGTCCGCTTGTGTAGAGCTTTACCCTTCTTCGCACCTACATATCCAACAAAAAGTTGGTCGTCCACCCGGAACTGTTTTGTGCGGTCCAAATAAAATGACAGCGCACGTTTTGGGTCCAGACGGTGGAGCCTCTCTTCATCTTTTGAAGGATGCGGAGGCGGAAAGAAGGTGGGCAGCGTGACCGATTGCCCGATGTGAAAGGGAGTCACGACTTTAGAAAGGAAAGAAGGACGGGTCCGGAGGACAACCTTATCCGGATGAACCGAAAGGAAGGGAGGCTTAGCTGACAGAGCCTGGAGCTCACTCACCCGCCTAGCGGAGGTGATAGCTACCAGGAAGGCTGTTTTCAGAGTCAGTAGACGAAGTGGACAGTTGTGATGGGGCTCAAAGGGAGCGCACATCAGAAAAGTAAGAACAAGGTTCAAGTCCCACTGAGGCATTACGAATGGAACCGGAGGAAACATATGAGTAATGCCCTTGAGAAAACGTGAGGCAACAGGGGACTTGAAAAGAGAAGGCTGATCAGGAAGCCTTAAGAAAGCAGAGATTGCAGCAAGATAATCCTTTAAGGTGCCCAGATCAGAGCCCTGCTGGGCCAAAGAAAGAAGAAAGAGTAGAACCTCAGAAAGAGGGGCGGAAAGGGGATCCACAGCCTTTGCTGTGCACCATGCCACAAATTTGTTCCACCGGCAGGCGTATACCGTCTTTGTGGAGGGACGCCAGAATGACATCACAGACTTCAGGAGGCGTTCTCTTCGGTGGCGAATAGATCTAACCAAGGCTCTCCCCACTGCAGAAAGAGACCTTGCGCCACGTCCGAGTTTAGACGCCATTCGTGATCCATCATGCACCGGCGGCTGAGTTCGTCTGCTCTGGCATTCAGAGAGCCCGTCAGATGTTGAACCACCAGGGTGATGCCCTGATCTCCAGCCATGTCCAGAGGCACAGAGCCTCCTGACAAAGGGTCCACGACCCCACCCGCCTTGTTTGTTGCAATACCACATGGCGGTGGTGTTGTCCGTGAACACCTGCACGACACTTCCCCGGACAGAGGGAACGAAGGCTTTCAGTGCAAGTCGGATCAACCTCAGCTCCAATAGGTTGATATGGAGCTGAGTCTCCGCCGGAGACCAGAGTCCTCTGATCTCCGCCTCTCCCATATGGCCCCCCCATCCCAGGAGGGATGCATCCGTCACTACGACATGCTCCGGTTGGGGTAGGGAGAGGGATCTGCCGCTGACCCAATTGCGATTCGTGAGCCACCACAGCAGCTGGTTCGCAGTGCCCTCCGAGATCAGGACATGGTCGGACAGGTTGCCGCGATGCTGGGCCCACTGAAACTCCAGGTCCCACTGCAGAGCCCGCATCCGCCACCTGGCGTGAGGTACCAACAGGATGCAGGAGGCCATCAGCCCCAGTAGCCGCAGCACCAACCTGTCCGAAACCCAGGACAAAGGCCGGAAGATGGAAATCAGAGCCTAAATGTCCCGGACCCGCTGTTCCGGCGGATAGACCCGGAACTGCGCTGAATCGAGAACCGCTCCGATGAAAAGAAGCTTCTGGGAGGGACTCAGGTGCGACTTTGGCACATTGATGGAGAACCACAGCAAGTGCAGGAGGTTGGCCGTAGTCTGGAGGTGGGCTACGACTTGCTGGGGCGAGCCCGCCTTCAACAGCCAGTCGTCGAGATAGGGGAAGATGGGAACCCCCGATCTGCGCAGATGAGCTGCGACCACCGCCATCACTTTCGTGAACACTCGAGGGGCACTGGTAACGCCGAAGGGGAGCACGGTGAACTGAAAGTGCTCCTGACCCACCGTGAACCGCAGGTAACACCGGTGGGCCGGCAGGACGGGGCTGTGGAAATAAGCGACCTGCAAGTCCAACGCTACCATCCAGTCTCCGGGGTCTAGGGCAGCCAGAACCTGAGCTAAAGTGACAATCTTCAACCGATCATTCCGGAGGAAGTTGTTGACGCTCCTGAGGTCCAAGATCGGGCGTAGGCCCCCTTTGCCCTTCTTGGGAACCAGAAAGTAGTGGGAATAACAACCACGACCTACTTCTGGACCAGGAACACGCTCGATGGCCTCTTTGGCCAAGAGGGCCGAAACTTCCTCTCGTAGAAGATGCAAATGATCCCCCGACATACGGTGGTTCTGCGGTGGCATGGCTGTAGGGGTCGTCTCGAAGGGGAGGGAGTAGCCCCTTCGGACGATTTGCAGCACCCACCTGTCCGATGTGATGGAGCGCCAGTGGAGCAGGTGATGGCGAACTCTGCCGCCCACTGGCGTGGAATGGGCCTGAAAGCTCGGACTAGGAGGGCTTTGAGGCGGATGCTGCCGGGGTGGATGTGGACTGACCAGCACGTTGACCTCCAGTACTGCCTCGGCGGAATCCACGTCCGCGACCGCGTGCAAATTGGTTCTGCGGCCGGTGGCTGGGCGGGCGTGAGGACGCGCCCCTTCCTTGACCACGAAAGGGACGAAAGGCGGAAGTTTGCGGCCGCGGGGCCGAAAGACCCAAGGACTTGGCCGTGGCCCGGGAGTCCTTGAACCGAACCAGCGCACTGTCCGCCTTCTCACCAAAAAGGCGAGTGCCATCAAAAGGCATGTCCATGAGGGAACTCTGGACATCCCCCGAAAATGACGTGGACCTCAGCCAGGCGTGACGCCCAAGCACCACCGTGGTGGAAATCGCCCGACCCAGTTAGTCCGTGGTGTCAAGTCCACACTGTGAGAAGTTGGCCTGATGTATGATGTCACTAGTTCTAGTGTACACCTCATATCAGGCCAAACAACCCTTATGGTGATTGGTTGTAAAGTCAACCTTATAGACCAGCTATCCTAGCGGTAGCATGGACAAGAGCAGTCTTAGGCTAAACTCTGAATGGCATGTGAAGCCAGCTGTGATACCATATATAATCCCTTGAATACCAAATGAAAGGACACCACAACAGATATATATATAAAATAAAGTGTATTTATTCTAGTCAAACCCTCAGCACTCTTTATGAGATTAGAGGTAAGTACAACACAGTCCTACTTATGCATACATTGGTCACACAGGTAAGTAATACAGTTAGGCCCTAGGGGCCACGCAAACCATATACTAAAGAAGTGGTATAAGGACCACTGTCACGGAAATTGGATAGGCCTAGGCCTAGGGAATCGCTGGGGCTACACTACACTAGCAATAGTTAGGAAGTGGGAGGCCCACGGGATTCAGGTGCAGAGTGGAAACACTCACGCGTAATGCGTAAAAGTCGATAGAAATAGTAGTTGTTAGAAATTAACAGTTTAAGGACACTTCTGAAGCAGCTAGAGAGTCGAGACTCGGAAACTAGACCCTAGGATAGTCACTACCCTTGTGAGCACCGAGGTACCCAAGTTACCTAGCCCACAGGCTGCGGGTGCATAGGTGTGAACTTGCGTCGGGTTTCGTCGTGGACTTCTATGGATGCCTGAAGGAAAGATGCTGACAGGCAGTCAGTGAAGAGTGTCCGGTGGATCCCAAGGCTGGGATCAAGAAGAGAGGAGACCTGCAAGCAGAAGGGACAGAGTCAAGGTCACTAGCCAGTGACCACGTGGAACCAGGAAGGAACCAGGCGATGTCGTGAAGATTGCAGGTGAAGGTGAAGCTTGTCGCTGCAGCCACGAGGACCAGGAAACGTCGAGGACGACCAGGACCAGGAGGCGAGCTGTCCCACGAAGGCTCTTGCTGCCGGCGGCGTCGAAGTTGGACTAGGACTCACCAAGCCTTGGCAAGCGGAACCCACGAAGAACGGAGGACTTGCTTCTGGTGCAGACCAGGAAGGTCTGGGGTGCTTCTCTTTTGCAGGGAAGCGGGAGCCAGCCTGGAGGAGCCAAACCAGCAGTGAAGATTTCTGGATGCGTCGTCACAAAGGCCACTAGCCAACGGGCAAGCAACCGGACAGGCGCGGCAAGCAGGAAAATGCAGAAGGGCCCCACGCAGGACTCGTGGAGTGTGGGGGGCTGATCTTCGGTGCAGATGGTGCTTGGGGTTGGGGCTTCTCAATCCCCGGTGCACAACTTCGAGGGTGCCTCAGAAGCTGCGCTGGAAGATACTAGCCACTTTTCCCAGGTAGCCGCTCCCACGTCTCTCGTCGCCTCCACGGATCTCAGCTCGGCTGTGGATGTGGATCAGGGTCGGAGAAGTCTGGAAGTCAAGGCTCTGGTCGGGCTCTGCAGTCGGTCCCTCGTAGAACTTCAGCAAAGCAAAGGGTAGTCTCTTGATGGTGCCTGTTTGCACAGGGTAGCCACTCCTTGGCCACAAGGGAGATTCTTCAGTCTTCTTCTTTCGTCGAATGTCGAAGGTCCAGAGTTTCTGTTCAAGTTGCAGGTTCAGGATAATCTAATCTCCTGGGGCCCAGCTACCACTCTTATACTAATCTGGGGGGCTGGGTTACCTGCTAGGTCACGCCTTATGGGTGGGACCTGGGAGGGGGGTGGTTACACCCCCTTCCCTTTGTCCAGTTTCGCGCCTGGACTGGGGCTGGAGTGCCCCAGCACCGGTTTGAACTGGACTATGCACGGGACACCTTATGTGCCCCAGGCATGTCTCATTCTTTTCATCCCTCCCTGCCCCAATACACTAAGGCCTGTCTGGGGTGGTGCTCGCACCTCCCAAGACAGGAAACCTATTGTCCAAGCCTCCCTTGCCGGGATCACTCCCAGCAGCAGGAGGTCAGACTCGCGTCTGTGGCAGCAGCATCCATTTTGTGATGCTGGGGCTCTGGTTAACTTTAACCGGGTAAGTATGTTACAACATGTCTTCTCCCTCTAGAAGGGAGGGATAATATCCTCATCCCCAGAAATGAGATGGGGGTATTATTCCAAAGTGTTAGACACCTTACACGACATGTTTTGATAAAGCCAAACCATAGTTACCATAACCGTTTAAGATTATAAGGCACTTTAAGAGTATATGGTAGGCTATATCATAGAACAGCTATAAGTACATGGTTCCGAAAGCTGCAGACAGGCTCAGCTCATGCTAGAGCACCATCTCACATGTTACCAAGCACTCTGCCTCCAGGATTGTTAAGGCCTGCCATAGGAGTGGCTGATAGGTACACATGTGTCTATATGTAAGTTAGGTATAGGAATACTACACCTAAGCAAGGAGTGATTACACAACCTTGCCCCAGCTGAGTGATCAGCCAGTTGTGTCATAATGGAAGGCCAGGCCAGGGGTGGCATAATACATGCTGCAGCCCCTGGTAGGCCTAGGGTACACCTATGCCCTGGGTACCTAAGGTACACTGTACAGGGGCCAATAAGGTGATCCTATCCAAATGGGTTATGCACCTAAAGTACATAGTATCAATTTAGAGAGAGAACAGCACGGCTGTGGGTCTGGTTAGCAGGCCCACAGCCACATCTAAGTCGAAAACCAGTAAAGCAAAAGCAAAAAGTGGGGGTGAACATAGAAAGCAGACCCTACTCTCCTACACACACCGTATGGCATGCCACGCTGCATCTTGACCGTCAGCAAGAGCTTGAGCGAGTCGTGTCTGGGCCTCCACCGGACACAAGGGCAGCACGTCCTCCACCGCATCCCACAGAGAGCGGGAATAACGGTCCAACAGGCAAGCGGTATTTAAAGACCGCAGTCCCAAACTCAGGGATGAGAACAGTTTCTTGCCAAACTGCTCCAACCTCTTGGATTCCCGATCCGGAGGAGCGGACGGGAAGGAGGATTGGGAGGTTGAGGCCTGGATAACCAGACTCTCGGGGTGGGGTGTTGGGAGAGGAAACTGGGGTCGCCCGGAGCAGGGCGGTGGCGCCGGGCAACGTTCCGGTCCACAGGAGGGACTGTGGAGGGCTTGGACCAAGTGCCCTGCAGAACGTCAATGAGGGCCTCATTAAACTGCAGCAGAGTCTCAGTGGAGCTTGCTGTCGGTTGAAGGACCTCAGTGAGGACGTTAGTCCTCACGGCCACAGCAGGCAACTCCAGCCCGAGGGCTTCGGCCGCCTTGCACAGCACCACTGAGAAGGCTGCACCCTCCTTCGAGGCCACAGTCGGAGGAGAGATGAAACCAGCGTCCGGGGAGGTATCCAGACCGCTGGCATCCCCCAATTCCTCTGCCCAGTCCTGAGAAAGTTGAGCCTGAGCGGCCATAGGGTCATCATACCCCTCCCAGTCGCCCTCGTCATCCGATTCCCGATTAACGTGAGGAACGATCGGAGCCGGGCAGTAGATGAAAGGTTCACCAGTCGGCGCCGGCACCGGGCGGCGCCGTGCCGGCGTCGGGCCCGAACCGGGGTTAAACTGGGGAACGACGTCGCCCGGGGATGGCGTCGGAGGTGGAACCGGTGTTGGCGCCGGCGGAGGAGGTGTCGTGAGGTCGACCGGCGCCGACAGAGATCCAGGCCTGAATCCCTCAGGGACCTGCGGCATCGGGGCCGGAGCCGTCGACGGCGCCGGAGCCGCCGGCACGCGAGGTCACCCAGTCGAGTCCGCGGGGCCCGAAGGCGCGCCGGCAGGCGTCGACGGCGGAGCCAGGCCCCTCATGGCCGAGAGGAAGGTACTGACCGCCGCCGGAGTCGCGACAGTCCCAGGGACCGGCAGGTATGGGGACGGACGCGGCTCCTGTGGCTCCGACGGAGCCGCAGGGGTGGGACCACCCTGACCCTCGGCCGAGCCGCGCGACCGGCGAGGGGAGTCCGAAGAGCGATGTCGTCTCTTGGACTTCTTGGAGTGCTTCGACTTACCCGAAGACCCCGACGAGCGATGACGATGGCTGTGGCTCCGCGATCGGTCCTTGGACCTCCTCCTGGACCGGGACCGAGAGCGACGCGGAGCCGAGTGCCGAAGCTCGAGAAGCTTACGGGACCGCTCCCGCCTAGCTTTCGATGTCAAGGCCTGACAGCCGGGGCACGACTCCGCGTCGTGGTCGGCCCCCAGGCAGTAAAGGCACCAGCGGTGGTGATCCGTCACCGACATCAGGCGATGACAGGCGTCACAGGCCTTAAAACCAGGCATCCTACCGGCACCAGAGTCGAGTCGATAGACCAAAAAGAGTCAAAAAGGTAGTCTAGGGGTAAGCTCTTCCCGGATCGGCGCTTACTGGCGCGGAAAAAATAAGAACCGACGTCAGCGTGCGAGGGCGGCGTCTAAGTACTCCGACGACGTCATTCCGGCGCACGACGCCAACGACGGACGCGGAGCCGCAGACGACGCCTAGCGACGACGCCTAGCGACGCGCAAGGGGTATTGCTACAAAAAACTTTCCGGATCCAGTCTGACGCCTGGGGATATTCTAAGGTGAGGAATCTAACTAACGTGTTTCTTTCAGATTTTAGTATTTAGGGGAGACCCTGAACCTTGCCACCTCATATTCTAGGAAGAAAGAAGAAGGACCAAAAAGCCATCCTGACTCATGCTTGGCCCCAGCCTTTCCAAGGTGTCCCGACTCCGACCTGCCTACAGGGAAGAAACTGGAGTGTCAAGCAGCCAGCAGCCTCCCAGAGCCTGGCGGATCTGCCCTGCGCTCGCCTTATGGACTCTGTCTCCCGTGAGCACCAGATGTGCTCAACAAAGACTCCAAGATCAGAACCTAGACCCAGGCAGCTCCCCGGTCCTGCACCACTCTGTATCCAATGCCCATGGCCAGAGTTTGAGTGGCCCAACATCACAAGGAGGTCTCCCCAGAGATTCTGACCTGGGATCTTGTGATTCCCTGACCTCCCTCAAGCTTCATAACAATGCCTGCAGCCTTAACCTGAAGGGTCCCCCAACCACAACTGGAGCTAGTAAGAAAACCCGACACCAGAAGACACCCCTGCACCCGACGCCCGAGGCCTTGGGTGGCCCAACTGACAGTGTCCAGGCATCCTCCAAGAACCCAACTTTCCTCTCCAGCTGATGGTCCTCTTCAGGAAGTCTCCCTGCCTGAGCCTGCAGCCTCTTTGCCGATTTGGAGGTCTCCCTTTGAATCCACAGGGTCCCTGAAGTGTCCTTGGCACAATGCACCCAGCCACACCTGTGCTGCTGGTGGGGCAGCCCCTGTGCTGATTGTTGGCCCCTGCAGCTCTGACCTTAACCCCAGGAGCTTTACTCACACCCTTGAATGGCCTGCTCGTAATCTGACCTGTCCAAATGCCCCCTCAGCCCCATTGGCTAACGTTGGGCCCTTGCACTCTGCACTCGGCCATCCCAGTGCCACTAGTGGTGTAATTTGAGTGCCTACCTAGACCTTGGGGAATCTTGGTCCTTACCCCTAAAACTCCCACACGGAAGTCGATTACTTACATGAGAAACCGCTAACATATTTTCCCCATAGGAACTAATGTATGAAGTATTGGGCTGAACTTTGTATGAAAAAAGTAACTAAATTGCAAACCTTAGAATGTCTTACTTACCTTGTATTGTGAAATCCCTGGTGTGGTATCTAGGCAAACCACCATGAATAGTCAATGTAATACCAAAGTAATCTGAAAGTATTCCAAAAGTAATTATGGTGTCATTTAAACAGTTTTGAAAGCCAATATAAACCTTTAACAATTGCAAATTCAACCACAACTGCATTTCCATGTGAAGTCTTGCATTTGAGAGTATATTCTACTTACCTGTGCCAAGTCCTCCTTGGTTCTTGAAATACCCTTCCATCAAGACTGAAGAGCCTGCCATAGGGGTGACATAGGTTTTAAGTGTAGTGACCCCAGATATAACCATACTTATATCTATGGTGAGAGGTGCAAGGACCAACTCACGCAGGCTGCAATGGCAGGCCTACAGTCACAGTTTGAGTGGACTTCCATGGGTGGCACAATACATGCTACAGCCCATGTGAGACCCCTGGTGCACTTATGCCCTGGGTACCTCAGTACCATACCCTAGGGACTTACATAGGTACACAAGTAGCCAATTGCAGATGCAGAGGAGTACTTACCATGGTCAATTTAGGGGGAAAGAACAGAGACTAGGGAGCTAATTAGCAGGATCCCAGTCAGGCTTGTCAAAACCACACTGATACCAAGTAAAAAGAGGAGGCAACCATGAAAGAAGATCCTACTTTCCTACATCTTCCAGGCGAATATTCATCAAAGTCATGAGCACTGAATAGTCCCGCCCATGTGCTGGGACCCTGGAGCACATATTGGAAATATATATATTGTGTTGGGTGTTGCGGCACACGATTGAGCATAATAATAAAATATGCATGATTGAAGAGAATGGACTTATCGGAGTTTCTAGACTGTCTTGCGGAGCGAATGTGGCTGGGCTGTTCGAGTCAAGCGGTCAATGAGGAGTAATATATATAAATATAAAATTTTGTTTAAGCCTCCCCGTTTGTTAAGTGAACAAGGACACAGCCAAGTGTCCGAAACGCGTCTGAGGCAGCACTGTTTGTACACATGAAATGAAATAAAATCCTGGCAACAGCAGAGTAAAGTGTTCGTGTTCCTGTTTTCGGTGCGACGATGCACTAGAGAAAAGCAGAATTGATTTATCACAGGAAGTTGGTTTTGTTCCTGAATTCACGGACCCCTCACCCGGAAGTAGGCTGACGGTTGATCAAACCAGTTGGAGTTCCATGTTCAGTGACGAGCAAATGGCGGTTGGCCCCCTGTGATCGGACACACGATGAAAGCAGCGCGGATTTAGAGGTAATTAGTCGGATGACTCGTATAATTGCCATCTATACGCGGTTTGCCATAATCACGAGTATATCACAGGTGGGGAGGTGCTACACGGGCCAGAACGGGCATTAAATTCTTTTATTGCCCACAAGTAATAACTTTGAACAAACTAATCAGGTGCAATGTCTAACGAACGGGAACGGGAGATGGCAGCAGAAGAACTGTTTCTTAATCTGCCTAAAGTTCCACAGGGAGGAGTTGTTGGCAATACTATTGACACAAGCCACAATAATGATGTGAAGACGCTATTGAAGGCACTAGAGAAAAACAGCCGTAGTGAGCTCACCAAATGGTGGGAGATAAGATCACTAGAGAAGTACCACGAAGTGGGAAGAATTCCTAGAGGCCTTAGAATAATGTTGGCGCCAAGCTTTGACAGCCCTAATCCATTACTTCTAAAAGAGTGGGCTGAAAGTAATTTAGAGGCATCCATGCGCTTGGTGTGTCTGTTGGTCAAATATGCCAGGATCGACCGGGACAAAAACTTGGAAGAAATAGCCAAGATCAACAATGAGCTAAACAAACCAGAGCACCTCGATAGTAAAGACTTTATCGACAAAAGTATGAAAGAGATGAATGACCGTCTACGGAAACAAGAAGAAGTAATTAAAACAAGGAAGGCGTTCAAATTTGCCCGCGATAAGCAGGATTATGAGGCAAGGCAAATCTTCACATTTGCGCGTAAATTCGACAACTTGCGCAAACAGAAAAGTAATGGTAACAACAAAGCCGTGGCCAGTTCAAGTAAACCTGATATGGTGACTAGTGACTCCAATATTTCCTCGGACGCCAGTTTAGCCCCAAGTGAGGAAGAGTCCGATGACTGCAACCCTGGTGCAAAACGAGGGGATCTAGGGCAACTAACACTGGCAGAGGAGCTAGACTACATCAGGATGGAGCGCAAACAGTCATTACGTCCGCGCAAACAAAACGCCTCAATAAGCAAAGGCGAAATGCAAGGAGGCGCGAACGGCGCAAATGCTTCAGGAACAAGAGGAAGGCGGCAATTTTGGAAAAAGAGCAAAAAATAGATGACAAAACCATCGTCAATCTCACAAACATTAACCTTGATCAAGCTGAGAGACAATTATTATCATTAGGCTTGTCCTTCTGTCCCGAGAGTAATTTTGGATACTGCAACACTCGCATCGATGTCTTCAAATTTATTAGGAAGATCAAGTTAAGGAAGTATTTCACCATCAAAATTAACTTGGAAGAGAAAAAGATCTGCGAGAGTAAGACCAACACCACGCATTCAGGATTACAAGCCAAAGACTTGTCGTTGGTCAGAACCTTACATGAACTCAATAACGATGATACGCAAATCAACGACACGCAAGAATTAGCGGCGGCAGAGGACATTAACATATCGAAAGCAGGCCAAAGCCCTTTTAAGCCCATCTCCACGTTTTGTCCAAATATGCCACGTGATGCCATAGACATTTATCATGACCGTGTAATTGAGGAATTGAAAAAATTACAGCATAAATCCAAAACCCAACAAAGGACACCCAATGAGCAAATGAAACGATATTCAACATTGATGAATAAACTCAAAAGTAACAACACTATCATCATTAACCCCTTCAGCGCGGCGTGGATTTCCGCGCCACGCTGAAGGTTCCTTGCGCGGGCGGGGCCATGACGGAGCGGTTCCGTCATGCGCACAGCGCAACCGACGTGCATGACGGAACCGCTCCGTCATGCGCGTCGAAGGGGTTAATAAATCTGATAAGGGTGGGAATATCGTGCTTTGGGATAAGAAATATTACATCAAAGAGGCATATCGCCACCTCAATGACGAAGCTTGCTACAAAAGAATCAACATGTCATCAGTAAAAGCGATTCAAAAGAACTATAAGGATGAACTCAATGAATGGAGAAGGGAGGGACTTATCTCAAAAGACGAATTTATGTTTCTCAACAAAGAATTTCCTTCTTTACCACACATCTACTTTATACCGAAGGTGCACAAAAAGGAAACACCTGTCCCGGGGAGACCCATTGTGGAATCTATCAACAGCACCTTTGAGAACACTTCTAAGTACATCGATCATTACCTTCAGGAATTTGTTATCAACTTACCTGCATACATCAAAGACACCACTGATTTTTTTTACCAATTGAATGTCTGTGAATGGTCTAGTGAGTACCTTTTTTTAACCATGGACATATCATCTTTATACACGAGCATTGCCCATCTGAATGGTATGAGAGCAGTGGAATTCTATTTGGGCAAGAGACCTATAGAAATGTACTGTCATAATCAAATGCTAATTAGAATGATTCATTGGTGTTTATATAACAATGTTTTTAGCTTTGACAATACGGTTTTTCAACAACTAAGAGGTGTAGCTATGGGGGAATGCTTCTCTCCCAGCTACGCGGGGCTCCACGTGGGCTGGTGGGAGGAGCATGTCCTCAAGGCACAACATGCTACTATATGGTCTAAACATATCGTCAAATATTGGCGTTACATCGATGATGTGTTCATTATATGGCACGGCACAAAAGAACAAGCCAAACAATTTGTAGATACCATCAATGAAAATGAATTGAATTTACATTTCACAGCCAATATTGATTGTACTGTCACCAATTTTCTAGACATTCAAGTGCAAATATCAGATGGTAAGATAGAAACATGTCTATACAGAAAGCCTACATCAGGTAATATGGTATTACAGGCAGGGAGTTTCCATCCATCTCATACCATAGACAGCATTCCATACGGCGAGTTCATTCGCATTCATAGAGCATGCAGCACTCCTGAAATTAGAGAACACCACCAGTTGGAAGCCAAAAAAAGGTTGGAAGCTAGAGGCTATTCACCAAACAGACTAGATACGGCTATGAGGAAAGCAAATGCCCTCAACCGTGTAGCCCTGTTAGACCCCAACAGGAATCTCCAACAAGATGGTGTGCATGTAATTGATCAAAGGGACAATGAGCTTTCGGAAATCAGATTAATCACAGGATACAGTAGACAGGCCAAGCGCATTAAAAACATCATAAAAAAAGAATGGCCGATCATCCTCACTGATCCTACCTTGAAAGAAGTTGTCCCTAGCACGCCGACTATAACCTTCAAGCGTGCATACTCTATGCGCAATGAATTCGTGAGAAATAGCCCAGAAACTGACATCACCACCAGTTGGTTATCACCCCGCAAGGGATTCTTTAGATGTAGCTCATGTCGAGCATGTAAGTTCGGCATTAACACCACCACCTATGTAACACCTTTTTCTGACACTCCTATAGCTCTGAAGGCCCACTACACATGCAGAACGGAATTTGCCATCTACGTACTTAAATGTAGTTGCAATCTCCGTTACGTGGGCAGTACCAAACTGCAGGTGTATGTGCGAATCCTGCAACATCTCAGGGCCATAGTAAACTCTGACCAATCCTATCCAGTGGCCCGACATTTTAAAACTGTACATAATAACAACCTCAGCTGTTTACAGTATTTTGTTATTGATGCCGTGGCACCAAACAAAAAGGGAGGTAACAGAGAGAAAACATTACGTCAGTTAGAGTCACGCTACATAGTAAATCTTGATAGAAAATTCCCTGCCGGTTTGAACATAGGGGAAGACCTTTATAATTTCCTATGATCAGTTGCCATATACATGAGCACATCCATATAGACCTCGAGTCCCGAGGAGGAAACTACTTACTCTGTTTAATGTACACGTAACTTTATTTTAGATACCATTCTATTTAATGTTTCGGAGTATGTTGTTCCCGGGGAGTATCTACCCGCTAGGGGGGTTTTCTCATAGGAATTGGTTTGCTGTCTATTGTCTTGCACTGTACTGATGGTCCTTTAGAGGATAGAGCTCTTTATCCTTTCTTCTGTTTTTTTCCCCTTCTGTGCATTCTTCTCATTCTCATTCTCATTCTTTTTATGTGTTTTCATTTTGTTTTCAATACTCTATTCGACAATGTTAATATCTGGATAAATTATCTATGCTTCACTCTTATATATAGATAGGTTTGAGTTCAAACCTTCATATTAAATATCGATTGAAGCAATGACTATATGTCGAGGGAAAAAGATTTCTTCTTTTTTCCTATCCCCTTTTCAACTTTAGGCTATATAGTGATACAATTATTGTATGTAAATTATGATTATGGCTGCTATATCCCCCAATTAGGTAACTTAAGGCAAGCATAAGAGATTATGCTAGAGCACGAAAGCACTTTTTAGCACTGTTGGAATTATAGGCACATTTTGCACTTTGAACAGTACTGTTCTGTTTTTACTGATGTTCATTTTTTCTCTATTTTATCATACTATAATTGTGTATTATACTATATAAGTACATAGGTGCAAGTTGTCGTTATTTGAAATACCCGCTTTAGGCTATGAATACAGTGGGTTTTGTATATTTGTACTTAGAAGGTCTAACAACAAAAATAAGGGGTATTTGTACCTGGAAGATTATTCTTTTGTTAGCACTGTATTCCAACGGTTGAGACACTATTTGCACTAAAATATGGTGGTATTTAGTTATGCATTTGTCACCTTATGTACATCAGCTGGTATTTGAACTGGTTTTTATTCCATTCCATGCTGTTTTTTGCACATCATTAGCCAGTTTGCACATATGCGCTTCTTTGCACAATAGTAGTAATTGTTTATACATCAGACTTGCAAATCTTTGCGTCCTGTATAATATAGACGCACTGTGAATTTTGACGCATTAGATTTTGTGTTCATTGGCTAAATTAATGATACATCGTGAAAAGAGCATGTATCGGTTCTGTTTATAGTATGAATCAATATGGTTTAATTGTATACAATTATGAACCGGTAAATGCACCAATGCGTTTCTGACGAGAAAAAGAAGAAAGAAAAAAAGGCATAACAAGTACTGTTTCTATGTTTGTGACCATGACGATACACGTCACGCATTTGTGCCAACACTGTGCCTTTAAATTTTGTTTAAGCCTCCCCGTTTGTTAAGTGAACAAGGACACAGCCCAGTGTCCGAAACGCGTCTGAGGCAGCACCGTTTGTACACATGAAATGAAATAAAATCCTGGCAACAGCAGAGTAAAGTGTTTGTGTTCCTGTTTTCGGTGCGACGATGCACTAGGGAAAAGCGGAATTGATATATTATATGGTTGGTTTATGTGTTAGCGGCCCCGCCTGAGCCGCGGAAAGAGCCCCGGTGTTTCACAGCACTCCTGCAACGACGCCAAACGACGCTGCTGCCAAAGGGACAGGTGCCGGTTTATTGGAGATAAAAGTGTCAGCAGTGTGTTGGAGCCTTTCAGCATTACCCACTGTGGATTATTTGGAACATTGTGATTACAGAGGCAAGGCCAGCTCACAGTAGAAATACAAAGACACTACAAGTACCATCGGGCCACAGGAGTGGCCACGCCCACAGAGGCAGGATAATTGATTTAATCGGTGGTGTCTGAAAATGCCGTGCCTCTACAATACGAAGTCCGTTGCCTCTGAAGAAGTGGTTCCTCCACGAAACGCGTCAGGCATCTTGGACAGTACCTTTTTATGCTGCAGGTCTTCACCTATGCTGTTCCCTCCAATAAATAAGCGTTGGCTGATACTTACCTGTCGTGGGGTCTTTCTACAGCAGGCACCTTCCTTGGTTTATGTGTTAGCGGCCCCGCCTGAGCCGCGGAAAGAGCCCCGGTGTTTCACAGCACTCCTGCAACGACGCCAAACGACGCTGCTGCCAAAGGGACAGGTGCCGGTTTATTGGAGATAAAAGTGTCAGCAGTGTGTTGGAGCTTTTCAGCATTACCCACTGTGGATTATTTGGAACATTGTGATTACAGAGGCACGCCAGCTCACAGTAGAAATACAAAGACACTACAAATACCATCGGGCCACAGGAGTGGCCACGCCCACAGAGGCAGGATAATTGATTTAATCGGTGGTGTCTGAAAATGCCGTGCCTCTGCAATACGAAGTCCGTTGCCTCTGAAGGAGTGGTTCCTCCACGAAACGCGTCAGGCATCTTGGACAGTACCTTTTTATGCTGCAGGTCTTCACCTATGCTGTTCCCTCCAATAAATAAGCGTTGGCTGATACTTACCTGTCGTGGGGTCTTTCTACAGCAGGCACCTTCCTTGGTTTATGTAGGAGAGTAGGGTCTGCTATCCTATGGTCACCCCAAATGTTTGCTTTTTGCTTCACTGGTTTTTGACATATTGAGGCTGTGGGCCTGCTAATCAGACCCCCAGCCTGCTGTTCTCTCTAACTAAATTGACACTATGCACCCTAGGTGCATAACTGTGATAAGTTGGCCTGGTATATGCTGTTCACTAGTTCTAGTGACCACCTTGTACCATGCCAAGCAACCCTTATGGTGTGGTTGTAAGTCAACCTTTTTGGACTAGCTGCCCTAGTGGTAGCGTAGGCTAAGCAGTCTTTGAGGCTAAACTCGTGATGCGTGTTAAGCAAGCTGTTTTACCAATAGTAACCCCCTTTTATACCAATGAAAGGACACCACACAGATATATATTCAAAATATATATGTATTTATTTCTCAAAGTAACCCCTAGTCTCTTTATGAGCACAGGAGCACAAATCGTCAAACAAGATTATCACAGAATACACAGAAGTTGCACTTTATATGGATAGGCCCTGGTGGCCACTCGAACCATATACTAAAATAGTGGTATAAGTACCACGAACAGAAAAGGGAAAAGGCCTAGGGCCTCTAGAATCGCTGGGCCTACAAGGAGCTAACGTCAGTTAGTGACCAGGAGGTCCACGGGTGGCGTGTGCAGAGCAAATAGTCACACGCGTGCTCCGTTAGGTTTCAATGGGTGCGTAAAAAGTACAAAGTTACTGCAAAAGGAATCTTCCGGATGACCTAGGAACTTAAGATTTGGAACACAGGCACTAGAGATGTAATACTACACTTGGGCACAGGAGTGCCAGCTTTACCTCACCCACAGGAAGCGGGTGCATAGGCCTCGAAGTGCGTCGGGTTTCTTCTATCGGTTCCGTGGGGCCTGTAGACAAAAGTGCTGCAGGCGGTCGGTCGGGAAGAGATGCAGTGGATCCAAGAGTGGATCGGAGATGTTGAAGACCTGTAAGCAGAGGGGACAGTGTTCACAGTCACTAGCCAGTGACCAGCGTGGCACCAGGTGGGTACCAGGCGATGTCGGGTGCAAACAGGAAGGAAGGTGTAGCTTGACTCTGCAGCCACGTGGTCCCTGAAGGTCGACGACGTCCAGGAGTCGAGTCACGAGCTGTCCCACGCCGGGTCTCGCTGTCGGCGGTGTCGGCGACTTGATCGAAGCAAACAAGCCTTGGCAAAAGCAATTGTTGTGGGCAAGGAGATAAGCTGATGGTTCTGACCAGCAAGGTCAGAGGAACTGCTCCTTTGGAGGGGAGCAAGGGCCAGTCTGGAGCAACCAGACCAGCGGTGTTTGTCGTAGATTTCGTCGCCAAGATGGCCACTAGCCAGCGGGCCAGCAACCGGTTAGGCGCGTCGAGTGGCAAAATGCAGAAGGGCCCCACGCAGATCGTGGAGATGCTGGAGGGCTCACCTTTGGTGCAGATGCTGCTCGAGGGTTGGGCTTCTCAGGACCCAAAGCACAACTTGGAGGGAGCCTCGGTTGTTGCACTGGTCAGCTTGTCGTAGTCGTTTCAAGATGGCGGGCTCCACGTGTCTCGGTGCCTCCACGGGTCTCCTCTTTGCAGGGACTGTGGATCGGGCGGTGAGAGGTCTGGAGGTCCAGGTCTTGTCAGTCTCTGGGCTCGGGCTCTGGCGGGAGGCGGCGGCAAAGCAGACGTTGATTCGCTGGATGGTGCTTGCGTTAGCAAGGTGGTCACTCCCTGACCACAGGGGAGATTGGCTTCAGTCCTCTGTGCAGCAGAGCGTCGAAGTTCCCGTCTTCTTCTTAGTTTTAAGTTGATTCCAGGATGTCTGAAGTCTTAGGACACAGCTCCTACCTTTAAGCGGATTCTAGGGGCCGGACTACCTGCTAGGTCCCTCCCTATGGGTGGGACCAGGAAGGGGGGTGGTTACACCCCCAACCCTTTGTCCAGCTCGCCCCAGGCCCGGGACTGGTGTGCCCCAGGACCGGTTTGAACTGGCATATGCACCGAGGCTCCTTGTGAGCCACAGGCATGTCTGGTTTCTTTCAAGCCCTACCTGACCAATACACAAAATCCTGTCTGGGGTGGTGCACGCACCTCCCCTGGCAGGAAACCCTTTGTCCACACCTCCCAAGCTGGAAGGACTCCCAGCAGCAGGAGGGCAGACTTGTGTCTGTGGTGGCAGCATCCATTTTGTGGAGCTGAGGCTATGTCTGATTTTACCCGGGTTTCAGGTACTGTACATGTCGTGTCCCTCTAGAAGGGTGGAATGCTAACCCCGTCGCCAGAATTGGCGAGGGGTTAGTATTCCAATTCGTATGACACCTTACTCGACATGTTTTGATAAAGCCAAACCAAAGATAGCATTTAACCGCGAGGTTCATAATGCACTTAAGAGTATATGGTATGACGATATCTGGAAACAGTAGAAGGAAGTTGTTCCGACCACTGCAGACAGGCTCAGCTCATGCCAGAGCACCATCTCACATGGAACCAAGCACTCTGCCTTCAGGATTGTTACGGCCTGCCATAGGAGTGACTTATAGGTTACCAGGTGTCCCATTTAAGGTTAGGTATAGGTATACTACACCTAAGTAAGAGGTGATTACACCAACTTACCCCAGCTGAGTGATCAGCCAGTTGTGTCAAATTGTTAGGCCAAGCCTGGGGTGGCATAATACATGCTGCAGCCCTTGGCAGGCCTTGGGTACACCAATGCCCTGGGTACCTAGTGTACACTGGTACAGGGGCTGACAGGGTGATCCAACCAATTGGGTATGTACCTAGGGTACATGGAGTCCATTTTAAAGAGAGAACAGCCAGGCTGAGATCCTGAATAGCAGGATCTCAGGCCAACTAAGTCGAAAAACCAGCTAGACACTAGGCAAAAATTTGGGGGTAACCATAGTCAGATATCCACCTTCCTACACAACCCCCCCCAAACGAAGGGAGATAAGGCTGACCTTGACCAGGTAAGCCTATATTGCCCAAGTGGCCATATAAGGAGGAACCAGCACTGGCATGGTTACCCCCTGTCTCATGGTCCACTAAGCAATCCCTCACCCTAAGGGTATCAGAGGGTCTCCACCATAGGGAATCTCTACCTTTGGTGTGTCTTGGCAAAGTAAAAGGCTGGTGTTGAGATGGAGTACGGAAGTGAGTGTCCTCAAAGTGAGGCCTCAGCTTCCTCCAATCCCCCTCCACCATGGATGCCTTTCTTTCCTTAACTGAGTTGCACTGTGCTCTCAGGGTCAGCCTCTGGCTACCTAAAGCTGGAGGCTGGGTCCCTTTTGTGGGCTTACTGGAGGGACAGGTTAGGTCTGGGGCCCTAAGGTCCCATGTTTGCCTGTACCCAACAGAATCCCTCTGGGGGAGGTCCCTAACTACCTGTAAAGGAGATCCCTCAGGAATGTGTTTACCCATCACCTGACTAGGGCTACTAGCCAGGCAATCCTCATTCTTTTGATGGGGGGGTTCTTGTGGACAGGGGCCCTCTTGGGGTCCACTGGCCTCCCTGACCTCTGCAGCCCTGGGCTGACTGAGGCAGGGTAGAGAGAGGCAGGCTACCTGCACCAGACTGGGTCCCACCTTGGAAGGGGCCACTGACATCAGAGGCTCTGCCAGGCCAGGCCTGGCTACCTCTGGGGCAGTTCCTTCACAAGGGGTGAGGTCAGCTCCCTGAGGAGGCTGACTTTTTCCTAATGTCTGGGGAGAGGGAGACTTTTCTTCCTCCCCACTACTCTCTGTTGGTGTGGAGTGATCCATAGTTTCAGGCTTCACTACACCTATGTCAGTCTGAGTATAGGCTGAGACCATTACAGCCTTGCCAACCTTTTCAGGGGGGCACTCAGTTTGTGTTTGAGCTGTGACTGTCACAGCTCTGCCAGTCTCTACAGGGAAGTCTGTCTGTGCCTGGGCTGTGGCTACCACTGCCCTTCCACCCTTTCCAGGGAGGAAATCTATTTGGACAGGGGTTGTGAATGGCACAACCCCACTACCCTTTTGTGAAAGGCCTACCATTTTAGAATGGGTGTCTTGTTCAACTCCAGCCCAAGCTGAGAGTTCTAAGTCATTCCCCAGTAAGCAGTCTACAGGCAAGGTTGGGGACACTGCCACCCTTTTAGGGCCAGTGACACCTCCCCAGCTGAGACATACCTCTGCCATGGGATGACTGTTCTGTTTGCCATCAATGTTGGTCACCTGGTAGGAGAAACCAGGCAAAAGCTGCTCAGAGGGAACTAGCCAATGGGCCACCATTGTGATGCTAGCTCCAGTGTCTCTGTAGGCCTCAGCTTTTGTACCATTGATGTAGGGCTCCTGTCTGTACCTACCCAAAGTGTTGGGACAGGCAGTGAAGTTGGCAAACCCCATGCCACCATCACAGACAAGAGTATCTGCTGCAGGGGAATTGGCTAAGCCAGGGTCCCCCTGTGTTCCCCAAGTAAACCCACCCAAATGTTTGGGGGCACTCCCACCACCTGGGGGATTACTGCTGACAGTAATAGGTGGTGTGACAGGAGTAATTGGAGGAACAGTTTTGTTTGTAGCCCTTGGGCAACTGCTGTCAGTTTTCCAATGCCCAGGAGTTTTACACTCATGGCAGTAGGGCTTTTTACCTGTGGTAGAGGAGGGAGCTTGGGACCCACCACCCTGTGTGGAGTTTTGGGGCCCTGAGGAAGATTTCTCTTTGGTTTTATCCCCACCCTTCTCTTGAGGTTTGGTGGTATCTTTCTTTTGGTCACCACCCTGATTCTTAGGCCTGATCCTGGTCCTGACCCATTTATCTGCCCTCTTTCCCAATTCTTGGGGAGAGGTCAAATCTGAGTCTACCAGGTGTTGATGGAGGAGCTGGTTTTGACAGTTACTTAAAATCTGTTCTCTCATCATCAAATTGTACAATCCTGTATAATCAGATACCTTACTTCCCAGCAACCAACCCTCCAAAGCCTTAGTGGCACATTCAACATATTCAGACCAGTCCTGAGTCTGTGTCTTCTGGGTGTCTCTGAACATTAACCTGTACTGTTCAGTGGTTAAGCCTAACCCATCTACCAGAACACTCTTCAGGACTCTGTAATTTCTGACATCCTCTTCTCTAACAGTGAGGAGTCTGTCTCTGCCTCTTCCTTCAAAGGAGAGCCAGAGGATTGCTGCCCACTGGTCTTCAGGAACCTGCTGTACTTTGCAGGCTCTCTCAAGAGCAGTTATCCATTTGTGGATATCATCCCCACTTTTGTAGGGGGGCACAACCTTAGACAGGTTCCTATTATCAAAGACCCTATCTTTGTCCTTAGGGACAATGCTGCCACCAGTGGGTATAGACCCACTCTCTCTAGGTTGCCTAGCCTTCCTCAGTTTTTCTTCCATCAGGGCTACTTCTAGCTCCTGCTTCCTGATCCTCAGCTGGGCTACCTGCATTCTGGCCTCATGTTCCCTCCTCTGAGGGGTGGTCATCCTTCTCCTGGAGTGACCTTGAGAGCCTCTAGAGCCATGGGAAGCATTGGAGTCACCTGAGCGATTCCTTTGCCTTCCAAGCCCTGTGTTAAGTCCACTGGGGAGATCCAGTGGGGTGAACCCACTGTCAGTCCCCAATAGCCTTGGTTTAGCTGGGCCAAGTATAACACTTGGCACTGGGCTAGTTCTCCCTTCATCCTCAACACTGTCTGTATCCCCCTCACTTTCCTCCTCTGTAGTATGGTTTTCATCTAAGGGATGGCTATTGGAAAGGGGTACCTCAGTGGCATCTTCAGAAGGGGGGCCTCCTGTTCCTGTCCCTAAGGGGGCTAACTGGGAAGCTCTCTTGAGCTCTCTTTGATTCTCATCATCTTGCAAGAGTGCTCTGAGCACAGCAGAGGTAGGGTTCTTGGGCTGTTTAAGGCCTCTAAGAGTTGCCAACTGCCTGAGCTCATTCTGATTAAGGGTAGCAAAGATGGATGGTGCCCTCGGGGGGTCACTCTCAACAGAGATGGGTACAGTGGACCCCTCTGCCCCAGCCATTGCTCTTAAGTGTGGGTGGATGTGTTGCAATCTACCTACACTTGGGTTTACCTACTAAACCTATCTAGTAGTTGTAGTCAGGGTGTGCTACTCCCTTTGCTCTACAACAACTAAGTTCAGTAGAACTTAAGTATATCTAATCTTGTTTTATATGTACCTACAGGTACCTATGTGATCTTTCAATTGGTAACCAAGAGATTACAATGGTAAAACACAGCAAGCTCAAATCCAACCGCTGCTCACCAATGTGAGAAGTTGGCCTGGTATATGCTGTTCACTAGTTCTAGTGACCACCTTGTACCATGCCAAGCAACCCTTATGGTGTGGTTGTAAGTCAACCTTTTTGGACTAGCTGCCCTAGTGGTAGCGTAGGCTAAGCAGTCTTTGAGGCTAAACTCGTGATGCGTGTTAAGCAAGCTGTTTTACCAATAGTAAACCCCTTTTATACCAATGAAAGGACACCACACAGATATATATTCAAAATATATATGTATTTATTTCTCAAAGTAACCCCTAGTCTCTTTATGAGCACAGGAGCACAAATCGTCAAACAAGATTATCACAGAATACACAGAAGTTGCACTTTATATGGATAGGCCCTGGTGGCCACTCGAACCATATACTAAAATAGTGGTATAAGTACCACGAACAGAAAAGGGAAAAGGCCTAGGGCCTCTAGAATCGCTGGGCCTACAAGGAGCTAACGTCAGTTAGTGACCAGGAGGTCCACGGGTGGCGTGTGCAGAGCAAATAGTCACACGCGTGCTCCCATAGGTTTCAATGGGTGCGTAAAAAGTACAAAGTTACTGCAAAAGGAATCTTCCGGATGACCTAGGAACTTAAGATTTGGAACACAGGCACTAGAGATGTAATACTACACTTGGGCACAGGAGTGCCAGCTTTACCTCACCCACAGGAAGCGGGTGCATAGGCCTCGAAGTGCGTCGGGTTTCTTCTATCGGTTCCGTGGGGCCTGTAGACAAAAGTGCTGCAGGCGGTCGGTCGGGAAGAGATGCAGTGGATCCAAGAGTGGTTCGGAGATGTTGAAGACCTGTAAGCAGAGGGGACAGTGTTCACAGTCACTAGCCAGTGACCAGCGTGGCACCAGGTGGGTACCAGGCGATGTCGGGTGCAAACAGGAAGGAAGGTGTAGCTTGACTCTGCAGCCACGTGGTCCCTGAAGGTCGACGACGTCCAGGAGTCGAGTCACGAGCTGTCCCACGCCGGCTCTCGCTGTCGGCGGTGTCGGCGACTTGATCGAAGCAAACAAGCCTTGGCAAAAGCAATTGTTGTGGGCAAGGAGATAAGCTGATGGTTCTGACCAGCAAGGTCAGAGGAACTGCTCCTTTGGAGGGGAGCAAGGGCCAGTCTGGAGCAACCAGACCAGCGGTGTTTGTCGTAGATTTCGTCGCCAAGATGGCCACTAGCCAGCGGGCCAGCAACCGGTTAGGCGAGTCGAGTGGCAAAATGCAGAAGGGCCCCACGCAGATCGTGGAGATGCTGGAGGGCTCACCTTTGGTGCAGATGCTGCTCGAGGGTTGGGCTTCTCAGGACCCAAAGCACAACTTGGAGGGAGCCTCGGTTGCTGCACTGGTCAGCTTGTCGTAGTCGTTTCAAGATGGCGGGCTCCACGTGTCTCGGTGCCTCCACGGGTCTCCTCTTTGCAGGGACTGTGGATCGGGCGGTGAGAGGTCTGGAGGTCCAGGTCTTGTCAGTCTCTGGGCTCGGGCTCCGGCGGGAGGCGGCGGCAAAGCAGACGTTGATTCGCTGGATGGTGCTTGCGTTAGCAAGGTGGTCACTCCCTGACCACAGGGGAGATTGGCTTCAGTCCTCTGTGCAGCAGAGCGTCGAAGTTCCCGTCTTCTTCTTAGTTTTAAGTTGATTCCAGGATGTCTGAAGTCTTAGGACACAGCTCCTACCTTTAAGCGGATTCTAGGGGCCGGACTACCTGCTAGGTCCCTCCCTATGGGTGGGACCAGGAAGGGGGGTGGTTACACCCCCAATCCTTTGTCCAGCTCGCCCCAGGCCCGGGACTGGTGTGCCCCAGGACCGGTTTGAACTGGCATATGCACCGAGGCTCCTTGTGAGCCACAGGCATGTCTGGTTTCTTTCAAGCCCTACCTGACCAATACACAAAATCCTGTCTGGGGTGGTGCACGCACCTCCCCTGGCAGGAAACCCTTTGTCCACACCTCCCAAGCTGGAAGGACTCCCAGCAGCAGGAGGGCAGACTTGTGTCTGTGGTGGCAGCATCCATTTTGTGGAGCTGAGGCTATGTCTGATTTTACCCGGGTTTCAGGTACTGTACATGTCGTGTCCCTCTAGAAGGGTGGAATGCTAACCCCGTCGCCAGAATTGGCGAGGGGTTAGTATTCCAATTCGTATGACACCTTACTCGACATGTTTTGATAAAGCCAAACCAAAGATAGCATTTAACCGCGAGGTTCATAATGCACTTAAGAGTATATGGTATGACGATATCTGGAAACAGTAGAAGGAAGTTGTTCCGACCACTGCAGACAGGCTCAGCTCATGCCAGAGCACCATCTCACATGGAACCAAGCACTCTGCCTTCAGGATTGTTACGGCCTGCCATAGGAGTGACTTATAGGTTACCAGGTGTCCCATTTAAGGTTAGGTATAGGTATACTACACCTAAGTAAGAGGTGATTACACCAACTTACCCCAGCTGAGTGATCAGCCAGTTGTGTCAAATTGTTAGGCCAAGCCTGGGGTGGCATAATACATGCTGCAGCCCTTGGCAGGCCTTGGGTACACCAATGCCCTGGGTACCTAGTGTACACTGGTACAGGGGCTGACAGGGTGATCCAACCAATTGGGTATGTACCTAGGGTACATGGAGTCCATTTTAAAGAGAGAACAGCCAGGCTGAGATCCTGAATAGCAGGATCTCAGGCCAACTAAGTCGAAAAACCAGCTAGACACTAGGCAAACATTTGGGGGTAACCATAGTCAGATATCCACCTTCCTACAATAACCAATTGGAACTAGATCGCCCTGTGAGCCCCCTGTACCAGTGTACACTAGGTACCCAGGGCATTGGTGTATCTAAGGCCTACCAGGGGCTTAAGCATGTATTGTGCCACCCCTGGCCTGGGCTAGCAATTTGACACAACTGGCTGATCACTCAGCTGGGGTAAGTTGGTGTAACCACCTCTTACTTAGGTGTAGTATACCTATACCTTACCTTAAATGGGACACCTGGTAACCTATAAGTCACTCCTATGGCAGGCATTGACAATCCTGAAGGCAGAGTGCTTGGTTCCATGTGAGATGGTGCTCTGGCATGAGCTGAGCCTGTCTGCAGTGGTCGGAACAACTTCCATCTACCGTTTCCAGATATCGTCATACCATATACTCTTAAGTGCATTATGAACCTCGCGGTTAAATGCTATCTTTGGTTTGGCTTTATCAAAACATGTCGAGTAAGGTGTCATACGAATTGGAATACTAACCCCTCGCCATTTCTGGCGACGGGGTTAGCATTCCACCCTTCTAGAGGCACACGACATGTACAGTACCTGAAACCCGGGTAAAATCAGACATAGCCTCAGCTCCACAAAATGGATGCTGCCACCACAGACACAAGTCTGCCCTCCTGCTGCTGGGAGTCCTTCCAGCTTGGGAGACGTGGACAAAGGGTTTCCTGCCAGGGGAGGTGTGAGCACCACCCCAGACAGGATTTTGTGTATTGGTCAGGTAGGGCTTGAATAGAATCAGACATGCCTGAGGCTCACAAGGAGCCTCGGTGCATATGCCAGTTCAAACCGGTCCTGGGGCACACCAGCCCCGGACCTGGGGCGAGCTGGACAAAGGATTGGGGGTGTAACCACCCCCCTTCCTGGTCCCACCCTTAGGGAGGGACCTAGCAGGTATTCCGGCCCCTAGAATCCGCTTAAAGGTAGGAGCTGTGTCCTAAGACTTCAGACATCCTGGAATCAACTTAACCACAAGAAGAAGACGGGAACTTCGACGCTCTGCTGCACAGAGGACAGAAGGAAATCTCCCCTATGGTCAGGGAGTGACCATCTTGCTAACGCAAGCACAAACCAGCTATTCAACGTCTGCTTTGCCGCCGCCTCCCGCCGGAGCCCGAGCCCAGAGCCCGACAAGACCTGGACCTCCAGACCTCTCACAGCCCGATCCACAGTCCCTGCAAAGAAGGAACCCGTGGAGGCACCGAGACACGTGGAGCCAGCCACCTTGGAAGGCCGACGACAAGCTGCAAGCGCGACAACAGAGGCTCCCTCCAAGTTGTGCTTTGGGTCCTGAGAAGCCCAACACCCGAGCAGCAGCTGCACCAAAGGTGAGCCCTCCAGAATCTCCACGATCTGCGTGGGGCCCCTCTGCACTTTGCATCTCGACGCGCCTGCCCGGTCCCTGGCCCATTGGCTAGTGGCCATTTTGGCCACGAACCTTGAAAACTACGACACTGGTCTGGTTGCCCCAGACTGGCCCCAGCTGCTCTCCAAAAGAGCAGCCCCTCTGACCTTGCTGGTCAGAACAATCAGCTTTCTTTACTTTCCACGACTCCTGCCTTTGCGAAGGCTTGTTTGCTTCTTCCGAGTCGCCGACACTGCCGACAGCGAGAGCCTGCGTGGGACAGCTCGTGACTCGACTCCTGGACGTCGTCGACCTTCAGGGACCACGTGGCTGCGGAGACAAGCTACAACTCATCACCTGTTTGCACTCGACATCGCCTGGTACCTACCTGGTGCCACGCCGGTCACTGGCTAGTGACTGTGAACACTGTCCCCTCTGCTTTCAGGTCTTCTACAACTCCGATCCACTCTTGGATCCACCGCATCTCTTCTGGACCGACCGCCTGCAGCATCTTTGTCATCAGGCTCCATTGAATCGATAGACGAAACCCGACGCACTTCGAGACCTATGCACCCGCTTCCTGTGGGTGAGGTAAAGCTGGCACTCCGGTGCCCAAGTGTAGAGAAACATCTCTAGTGTCTGTGTTTTAAGTCTTAAGTTCGTAGTCCATCCAGAAGACCCTTCTAGCAGTAACGAACAAGTTACTTACCTTCGGTAACGATGTATCTGTAAGAAACATTAGTTAGTTAGATTCCTCACCTTAGAATATCCCCAGGCGTCAGACTGGATCCGGAAGATTTTTCGTCAGCAATACCCCTTGCGCGTCGCTAGGCGTCGTCTGCGGCTCCGCGTCCGTCGTCAGCGTCGTGCGCCGGAATGACGTCGTCGGAGTACTTAGACGCCGCCCTCGCGCGCTGACGTCAGTTCTTGTACATAGCTTTCCGCGCCAGGAACGCAGAGCCATGCAAAGACCGACACTGGTGCCAAAAATAAAATCTAGGGGCCTGTAAAGGATAACCTTAACCCTAGATTTCAGTTCGCAGAACGGGGAGGATGGGTGGGTCGGTAAGGAATCTAACTGTTAGAAATGGGGGTCTCTAGTTGGCAATGGCTGGCCACTGTCCAAGTAGGGACCCTTCTTCCTAAGTCAGAGTAAGCAGCCTACACCCTTTGACAACCCCTGCTCAACCCTGTGGTAACGTAGCACGAGCAGCTAGGCTTATCTCAGAGGCAGTGTGTGAAGCATTTATGACCATACACAGTAATATAATGAGGAACACTACAAATGGACACCACTCAAGTAGTTATGAAAAATAGGTATTTTTTATATAGACTTAATTACAAGACCAATAACAGTAAAAATCCACAATACTATAAAAATATAATTACTTTAGAAATGCTGCAAGGAAAAATAGTTCAGGATGCACAAAATGATGTTTAGTTCAAGGCAGTGGTCTCTGCGACCCTTTTACTCACAAAGTATCTGGTTCCTGGAGCAAAGCAACAAAAATGTTGCTAAGGAGTTGTAGCGAGACATTTCCTCACGCTAACCCGCGATGCGTTGAATCCTTACCGCGAGGGGGGATGATGCGCTGGGTTGCGGGCAGGACAAAGCGACAAACTTCCTCACGCTAAGCCGGTGATGCGATGAGATCCTTGCCGCGAAGGGAGGATGATGCACCGAGCCTGTTGCGTGTGCGATCTTGCTGCGTTAACAAATATGGCGCTCCGCGAGGGAGCGACGATCCGGATTCGATGCAGGGAAAATGGCGAACGCTCGGCGTCCGCGCTGCGATGATCCTGTTGCGATGATTTCAGATAGCGGGCGTTTTCAGGCCCGCAGACAGGTGCTGCGACGATCTTCGGATAGCGGGCGTTTTCAGGTCCGCCGACAGGTGCTGCGACGATCTTCGGGGTTAGCGAGCGCTCGGCGACAGCGGAGCGGCGATTTTTCTCACGCTCACCAGCTGCAGCGGCTCGCTAACGGAGGTTAGCGACGATTTTCAGAGCTCTCTTCTCAACAGTAGAAATAGAGGTCCTGGAACACACAGGAGCCTCACCTGCAGATAGTAATCCTCGCTGGGAGGAAACAGGAGGCTGATGGTGGAGTCTGATGTGTCTGAGACTCCAGCAGGAGGCTAGCTCTCTCCTAGCCCTTGGGTAGTTGCTGTAGCAAAAGAAATAAAAGTCCAATCAAAGTTCCTTTCCTCTTCTTGAAGTCCAGTAGTAACAGCTGCAGGCCAGTCCCAGAAACAGCACACAAGGCACAAGGACAGTCCTTCTCTTGCAGATTCCTGTAGCCACACGGACAGAGGTTCTTCTTGTTATCCAAGAGCAATACAAATTGTAGGGGTTTGTGCACAAATATTTATACCCCCAAAGTCTTTGTTCTTAGGGGTCCCAAGCCTCTGAACCCAGCCAGAACCAGTTTTGCCCAGCCCTGGAGCACTTTGTTGATCAGGCTGCATCCTTCCTTTCAGAAAGAGGGGGTCTGCCTCAGACGCACAGTGGGAGGTGGAGCCAGCTTTCACCTTGCCAGGCACAGTCCTATTCAAGTGCAGGAGCTACCCCTTCCCTCACACCTAGGCAGGTCGCTCTATTCAACCCAGGTCTGACTCAGCCTGCCCTGTCCCTCCAAAACCAGACAGCCAATACACATAATAGCAGAGCAACTGGAAGGCTTAGGCAAGAAAGTACCTATACTCTAAAAGTGGTAGTTTCAAACACAGAATATAAAAATAACCTTCACTAAAAGATGTACTTTAATATTCTGAGCTCAGGCATACTAGATTCGTGTTTCTACCATTTTCTGTGGGTCAGTTAGGACTATAGGATGTAATAGCCCAGACCTCCCATTCTGGCCTATGGAGAACAGGTAGCCTTACAGTAGTGAAAAACGAAATTGGGAGTAATTCACTACTAGGACATGCTACATACAACAGGGCATGTCCTACCTTACACATACAATGCGCCCTATCATAAGGTAGGCTTACATGATGCCAAGGGAAGGTTTTAGGGGCTGGGAAGCGGGTGCACTTCACAGCCAAGATGGCAGTTCTGGACTGCACGCAGACACTGCAGTGGCAGGTCTGAGACACACTTTACAAGCTGCTTCTGTGGGTGGCACAAACCAGTGCTGCAGGCCCACCAGCAGCATTCGGTTTACCAGCCCTGGGCACACACCGGCCACGCTACTAGGGACTAACAGGTAAACTGAATAAGCCAATCATGGATGTACCAATTCAGATGTCATCTTTACAAAGGGAGCATTCGCGCTGTGGCACTGAATGGCAGCGGCACAGCGCCCAGAGCATCTATAACCAGCAAAAACAGAGGAGACACAGCGAAAAAAGGAAGGGAGACTCACGCCAATGGTGCCAGGTCTAACACTAACTAACTAATGTTTCTTACAGATACATCGTTACCGAAGGTAAGTAACTTGTTCATCTGAAAGAAACACGTTAGTTAGATTCCTCACCTTAGAATAGATACCCAAGCAATACCATCCCCGGTGGTGGGTCTGCGAACCAAGAACACACCAGAAAGATGGTCCGTTTGTGCACAGCTTTCCCCTTCTTAGCACCCACGTATCCAACAAAAAGTTGGTCGTCCACCCGGAACTGCTTTGTGCGGTCCAGATAAAAGGAGAGCGCACGTTTTGGGTCCAGACGGTGGAGCCTCTCTTCCTCTTTGGAAGAATGCGGAGGCGGAAAGAAGGTGGGCAAGGTGACAGACTGCCCAAGATGAAAGGGAGTCACCACTTTCGGAAGAAAGGAGGGACGAGGCCGAAGGACAGAGAGAAAAGGAGGCTTTGAAGATAAAGCCTGGAGCTCACTCACCCGTCTAGCCGAGGTGATGGCTACCAGAAAAGCAGTCTTAAGCGTCAGCAGACGAAGAGGACAATTATGAAGAGGCTCAAAGGGAGCGCACATTAGAAATGTGAGAACAAGATTCAAGTCCCACAGAGGCATTACAAAAGGGACAGGAGGGAACGTGTGAGTAATGCCTTTTAGAAAGCGTGTAACTACAGGGGACTTGAAAAGAGAAGGCTGATCAGAAAGCCGCAAGAAGGCAGAGATGGCAGCAAGATAACCTTTCAAGGTGCCCAGGGCAGAGCCCTGCCGGGCCAAAGAAAGAAGAAAGAGGAGAACCTCAGAAAGAGGGGCGGAAAGGGGATCCACAGCCTTTGCTGTGCACCATGCCACAAATTTGTTACACCGGCAGGCGTATACCGTCTTTGTGGAGGGAAGCCTGGCTGCCAGAATGATATCACAGACTTCAGGAGGCAAGTCAAATGGCATCAACTGCCGCCACTCAATCTCCACGCATGGAGGTGGAGGCTGGACAGTTTCGGGTGGAGGACCGTCCCCTGCTGCTGCGACAGAAGATCCTCCCGAAGGGGCAGACGTATCGGAGGATCGGTCAACATACTGAGTAGGTCGGGATACCAGTACCTTCGTGCCCAATCCGGAGCCACCAAGATGACTTGGGCCCGGTCGTGCCTGATCTTCTTCAGCACTCTGGGCAGAAGTGGTATAGGCGGAAAGGCGTACAACAGACCGCAACTCCACTCGTGACGAAAAGCGTCGCCGAGCGAGTGCCGCCTTGGAAATTCCAACGCGCAGAACTGCTGACATTGCGCGTTCTCTTCGGTGGCGAATAGACCTAACCAAGGCTCTCCCCACTGCTGAAAAAGACCTTGCGCCACCTCGGAGTTCAGACGCCATTCGTGATCCATCATGCACCGGCGGCTGAGTTCGTCTGCTCTGGCGTTCAGAGAGCCCGCCAGATGTTGAACCACTAGGGTGACACCCTGGTGTTCCAGCCATGTCCAGAGGCACAGAGCCTCCTGACAAAGGGTCCACGACCCCACCCCGCCTTGTTTGTTGCAATACCACATGGCGGTGGTGTTGTCCGTGAACACCTGCACAACACTTCCCCTGACAGAGGGAAGGAAGGCTTTCAGTGCAAGTCGGATCGCTCTCAACTCCAACAGGTTGATGTGGAGACGAGACTCCGCCGGAGACCAGAGGCCTCTGATCTCCGCCTCTCCCATATGGCCACCCCATCCCAGGAGGGACGCATCCGTCACTACGACATGCTCCGGTTGGGGAAGGGAGAGGCTCTTGCCCGTGACCCAATCGCGGTCCGTGAGCCACTACTGCAACTGATGTGCAGTGCCCTCCGAGATCAAGACATGGTCGGACAGGTTGCCGTGATGCTGGGCCCACTGAAACTTCAGGTCCCACTGCAGAGCCCGCATGCGCCGCCTGGCATGATGCACTAGTAGGATGCAGGAGGCCATCAGCCCCAGAAGCCGCAACACTAGCCTGACCGAAACCCAGGATAGAGGCCGAAAGATGGGAATCAGGGCCTGAATATCCCGGACCCGCTGTTCCGGTGGATGGACCCGCAACTGCGCCGAATCGAGAACCGCTCCGATGAAGAGGAGCTTCTGAGAGGGACTCAGGTGTGACTTCGGCACGTTGATGGAAAACCCCAGCAAATGCAGGAGATCCGCCGTAGTCTGGAGGTGTGAGACGACTGCCTGGGGTGAGCCCGCCTTCAACAACCAGTCGTCGAGATAGGGGAAGACTGGAACCCCTGATCTGCGCAGATGAGCTGCGACCACCGCCATCACTTTCGTGAACACCCGAGTGGCACTGGTAAGGCCGAAGGGGAGCACGGTAAACTGAAAGTGCTCCTGACCCACCGTGAACCGCAGGTAACGCCGGTGGGCCGGCAGGACGGGGATGTGGAAATATGCGTCCTGCAAGTCCAATGCTACCATCCAGTCTCCAGGGTCTAGGGCAGCTAGAACCTGAGCCAGAGTTAACATCTTGAACCTCTCCTTCCGGAGGAAGGCATTGACGTCCCGGAGGTCCAAGATAGGGCGTAGGCCCCCTTTGCCCTTCTTGGCAACCAGAAAGTAGTGGGAATAACAACCACGACCTACTTCTGGGCTTGGAACGCGCTCGACGGCCCCCTTGGCCAAGAGGGCCGAAACTTCCTCGTGGAGAAGATTCAAATGATCCCCCGAGATACGGTGGTGCTGCGGTGGCATGGCTGGAGGGGTCATCTCGAAGGGGAGGGAGTAGCCCCTTCAGACGATTTGCAGCACCCACCTGTCCGATGTGATGGACCGCCAGTGGAGCAGGTGATGGCGAACTCTGCCGCCCACTGGCGTGGAATGGGCCTGAAAGCTCGGACTAGGAAGGCTTTGAGGCGGATGCTGCCGGGGTGGATGTGGGCTGACCGCGTTGACCTCCAGAATCGCCTCAGCGGAAACCACGTCCGCGACCGCGCGCAGTTTGGTTCTGCGGCTGGTGGCTAGGCGTACGTGAGGAGGCACCCCTTCCTTGGCCACGAAAGGGGCGAAAAGCGGAAGTTTGCGACCGCGGGGCCGAGAGGCCCAAGGACTTGGCCGTAGCCCGGGAGTCCTTAAAGCGATTCAGCGCACTGTCCGCTTTCTCACCAAAAAGGCGAGTGCCATCAAAGGGCATGTCCATGAGAGTGCTCTGGACATCACCCGAAAAGGACGTGGACCGCAGCCAGGCGTGACGTCTAAGTGCCACCGTGGTAGAAATCGCCCTACCCAGCGAGTCCGTAGTGTCAAGCCCACATCGGATAGCATGTCGTGCTGCATCCCTCCCATCGGCCAGAGCCTGGGTAAGTCGTGTCTGGACCTCCTCCGGACACAGGGGCAGCACTTCCTCCACCGTATCCCACAGAGAGTGGGAATAACGGTCCAAGAGACAGGCGGTGTTCAAGGACCGCAGGCCCAAACTAAGGGAGGAGAACAGCTTTTTGCCAAACTGTTCCAGTCTCTTGGAATCCCGGTCCGGCGGAGCGGTCGGGAAGGAGGATTGGGAGGTAGAAGCCTGGATAACCAGGCTCTCGGGGGTAGGGTGTTGGGACAGAAAACTGGGGTCACCCGGAGCAGGGCGGTGGCGCCTGGCGACGTTCCTGTCCACAGGAGGAACTGTGGAGGGCTTGGACCAGGTGCCCTGCAGAACGTCAATGAGGGCCTCATTGAATTGCAGCAGAGGCTCAGTGGAGCTTGCTGCAGACTGAAGCACCTCAGTGAGGACGTTAGTCCTCACAGCCACGGCAGGCAGCTCGAGCCCAAGGGCTGCGGCCGCCTTGCGCAGCACCACAGAGAAAGCAGCACCCTCCTCCGAAGCCACAGTCGGAGGAGAGATGAATCCAGTGTCTGGAGAGGTATCCAGACCACTGGCCTCCCGCAGTTCATCTGCCCAGTCCTGTGACAGCTGAGCCTGAACGGCCATAGTGTCCTCGGACCCCTCCCATTCGCCTCCGTCACCCGAGTCCTGGTTAACAGGAGGAAGGTGCGGAGCCGGACGATAGACATAATGTGTCTCCAGTGGCGCCGTACGCGGCGTCCATCGACGCCGTAACGGCGCCGGGTCCGGACCGGGGCTGAAGTGGGGCACGACGCCGAGCGGAGCCGGCGTCGGAGGTGGAACCGGTGTCGATGCCGGCGGAGGAGGCGTGACGAGGTCGACCGGCGTCGGCGGGGACTCGGGAACGGGTCGCTCGGGCACTTGCGGCGTCGAGGCCGGAGCCGTCGACGGCGCCGGGGCCGGAGCCGCCGGCAGGCAAGGTTGCCCAGTCGGGTCCGCGGGGCCCGAAGGCGCGCCAGCGGGCGTCGACGGCGGAGCCAGGTTCCTCATGGCCGAGAGGAAGGCACTGACTTCCTCCGGCGTCGCGTCAGTCCCAGGGACCGGCGGGTATGGGTACTTGCGCGGCGCCTGCGGCTCTGCTGGAGCCACGGGGGTGGAACCACCCTGACCCTCGGCCGAGTCGCGCGACCGGCGAGGGGAGTCCGAAGAGCGGTGTCGCCTCTTGGACTTCTTGGAGTGCTTCGACTTACCCGAAGACTTGGAGCCAGACGATCGATGATGACGTCGGCTGCGGCTCCGCGACCAATCCTTGGACCTCCTCCTGGACCGGGATCGAGAGGGGCGCGGAGCCGAGTGGCGAAGCTCGAGAAGCTTACGGGACCGCTCCCGTCTAGCCTTCGAGGTCAGGGCCTTGCAGTCCGAACACGACTCCGCGTCGTGGTCGAGGCCCAAACAGTAAAGGCACCGGCGGTGATGGTCCGTAACCGACATCAAGCGGTTGCAGTCAGCACAGGCTTTAAAACCAGGCATCCTACCGGCACCGGAGTCGAGACAAGATCAAAAAGGATCAAAAAACTTAGTCAAAAAAGACTAAAAGGAGTAGCTCTCCCGGATCTGCGCTTACTGGCGCGGAAAAAAGAAGAACTGACGTCAGCGCGCGAGGGCGACGTCTAAGTACTCCGACGACGTCATTCCGGCGCACGACGCCGACGACGGACGCGGAGCAGCAGACGACGCCTAGCGACGCGCAAGGGGTATTGCTGACGAAAAATCTTCCGGATCCAGTCTGACGCCTGGGGATATTCTAAGGTGAGGAATCTAACTAACGTGTTTCTTTCAGATTTTTGAACTTTTACGCACCCATTGAAAACCTATGGGAGCCCGCGTGTAACTTTCCTCACTGCACACGCGACCCGTGGACCTCCTGGTCACTAACTGAAATTAGCTCCTTGTAGGCCCAGCGATTCTAGAGGCCCTAGGCCTTTTCCCTTTCCTGTTCGTGGTACTTATACCACTATTTTAGTATATGGTTTGAGTGGCCACCAGGGCCCATCCATAAAAAGTGCAACTTCTGTATATTGTAATACTTTCTTGTTTAACGATTTGTGCTCCTGTGCTCATAAAGAGTCTAGGGGATACTTTGAGTAATAAATACATATATATTTTGAATATATATCTGTGTGGTGTCCTTTCATTGGTATAAAAGGGGGTTACATATGGTAAAACAGCCTGCTTAACACGCTTTAACGAGTTTAGCCTCAAAGACTGCTTAGCCTACGCTACCACTAGGGCAGCTAGTCCGAAAAGGTTGACTTACAACCACACCATAAGGGTTGCTTGGCATGGTACAAGGTGGTCGCTTTAACTAGTGAACATCATATACCAGGCCAACTTCTCACATTGGTGAGCAGCGGTTGGATTTGAGCTTGCTGTGTTTTACCTCTGTAATCTCTTGGTTACCAATTGAAAGATCATACAGGTACCTTTAGGTACATATAACACAGGATTAGATATACTTAAGTTCTACTGAACTTAGTTGTTGTAGAGCAAAGGGAGTAGCACACCCTGACTACAACTACTACATAGGTTTAGTAGGAAAACCCAAGTGTAGGTAGTTGCAACACATCCACCCACACTTAAGAGCAATGGCTGGGGCAGAGGGGTCCAATGTACCCATCTCTGTCGAGAGTGACCCCCAGAGGGCACCATCCATCTTTGCTACCCTAAACCAAAATGAGCTCAGGCAGTTGGCAAATATCAGGGGCCTTATACAGCCCAAGAACCCTACCTCTGCTGAACTCAGAGAGCTCTTACAGGCTGATGAAGATCAGAAAGCTCTCAAGAAAGCCTCCCAGTTAGGCCCCTTAGGGACTGGAACAGGAGGCCCCCCTTCTGAAGATGCTACTGAGGTACCCCTTTCCAATAGTCACACCTTAGATGAGAATCATACTACAGAGGATGAAAGTGATAAGGGTACTGATACAGAAGGTAGTGGGGATGAATGGAGAACTAGCCCAGTGCCAAGTGTTATACGTGGCCCAGCTAACTTAAGGCTACAGGGGACTGACAATGGGATCACCCCATTGGATCTCCCTAGTGGACTTAACCAGGGGTTTGTGAGGCAGAGGAATCACTCAGGTGACTCTAATGCTTCTCATGCCTCTAGAGGCTCTCAAGGTCGCTCCAGAAGGGGGATGACCAGCCCTCAGAGGAGGGAGCATGAGGCCAGAATGAAGGAAGCTCAGCTGACAATCAGGAGACAGGAGCTCGAAGTAGCTCTGATGGAAGAGAAACTGAGTAAGGCTAGGCAACCTAGAGAGAGTGGGTCTATACCCACTGGTGGCAGCATTGTCCCTAAGAACAAAGATAGGGTCTTTGACAATAGGAACCTGTCCAAGGTTGTGCCCCCCTACAAAAGTGGGGATGATATCCACAAGTGGATGACTGCTCTTGAGAGAGCCTGCAAAGTGCAGAAGGTTCCTGAAGACCAGTGGGCAGCAATCTTATGGCTCTCCTTTGAAGGTAGAGGCAGAGATAGACTCCTCACTGTTAGAGAGGAGGATGTCAGAAACTACAGAGCCCTGAAGAGTGTCCTAGTTGATGGGTTAGGCTTAACCACTGAACAGTACAGGTTAATGTTCAGAGACACCCAGAAGACACAGACTCAGGACTGGTCTGAATACATTGAATGTGCCACTAAGGCTTTGGAGGGTTGGTTGCTGGGAAGTAAGGTATCTGATTATACAGGATTGTACAATTTGATGATGAGAGAACAGATTTTAAATAACTGTCAGAACCAGCAACTGCATCAACACTTGGTTGACTCAGATCTGACCTCTCCCCAAGAATTGGGAAAGAAGGCAGACAAATGGGTCAGAACCAGGGTTAAGCAAAAGAACCAGAACCAGGGCCAAGGGGGTGATCAGAAGAAAACAGACTAAAAGGGTGGAGATCAGAAATCTAAAGACCAGAAGTCTTCAACAGGGCCCCAAACTAGTACTAACGAGGGTGGGTCCCAGCCTAAAGGGAAGAAGAAAGAAGGTCCAAAGAAACCCTGGTGCAAATCTTGCAAGAATACAACTCACTGGACTAGTGATTGTAAGAAGGGTGGAGCCCCCAACACTGTTGCCCCTAAGGCACCTGCTCCCAGTACTACTGTTAGCAGTGTTGGTCCCCAGACAAAGGGTGTAGTGGGAATCACTATGGGAACTGAAGGAGATTCTGACTTAGACAGAACCCTGACACAGGCAGTCTTAATCTGTGATGGGGACATGGATTTGTCCCTGACTGTGAGCCCCAGTAACCTGGGCAAGTACAGACAGACTCCTTTAATAAATGAAAAAGTGGCTCAAGCCTACAGGGACACATGTGCCAGTGTCACTATGGTGACACCAGGCTTTGTGGACCCTGGACAGTACATACCAGGTGAGAATTACCTGGTGACCAATGCCAGCAATGCCACTACTTCACATAGTGTGGCAGTTGTTAACTTCTCATGGGGAGGGGTAACTGGCCTCAAAAGGGTTGTGGTTAGTGCAGACCTCCCAGTGGAATGTTTGTTGGGCAATGACCTAGAGAGTTCTCTATGGTCAGAAGTGGAGTACAGGACACATGCAGAGATGTTAGGTATATCACCACATGTCCTTGATGTGACCAGGTCACAGGCCAAAAAGTGCCTTACTGAACCACAGGTCTTGGATCCTGGAACAATGGACCAAGCACCTACCAAGAAAAGAATAGGAGGGTTAAGGCTGTGCCTTCCCCCCTGCCTCCAAGTGATGATCAGCCTTCCCAGGAAGATGATCTAGAGAACCCTGAAGGAACTGTTCCCGAAGAGCTTGAACCTGATCAGGTTGAGTTTCTGGGGACAGGGGGACCTTCCAGGGCTGACTTGGGGCAGGCTCAGTTATCCTGTCCATCTCTTGAACCCCTCAGACAGCTAGCTGCTGCTGAGGCTGCTGGGAATGCTCAAGGTACCCATAAAGTGTATTGGGATGATGGGCTCCTTTATTCAGAGGCTAGAGACCCAAAACCTGGTGCAACCAGGAGGTTGGTTATACCTCTGCAATTTAGGGACTTCCTTCTTACCTTGGCCCATGATATTCCTCTAGCAGGACACTTAGGCCAGAACAAGACTTGGGACAGGCTTGTCCCTCACTTTCACTGGCCTCACATGAATGAAGATACCAAGGAGTTTTGTCGCTCCTGTGTAACCTGCCAAGCCAGTGGCAAATCAGGTGGCACAACAAAGGCCCCCCTAATACCACTACCTGTGGTGGGGGTCCCCTTTGAAAGAGTGGGAATAGACATAGTGGGTCCCATGGATCCTCCCACTGCATCTGGGCACAGATTTATACTGGTGGTAGTGGATCATGCCACCAGGTATCCAGAGGCAATTCCCCTTAGGACCACTACAGCTCCTGTTATGGCCAGGGCCCTGCTGGGAGTATTCTCCAGAGTGGGGTTTCCTAAGGAGGTGGTTTCTGACAGAGGTACCAACTTCATGTCAGGATACTTGACAGTTATGTGGAAGGAATGTGGTGTCAACTACAAGTTCACCACTCCTTATCACCCACAATGCAATGGGCTTGTTGAGAGATTCAACAAGACCCTAAAGGGTATGATCAAAGGATTACCTGAAAAGCTCAGGCGAAGATGGGACATGCTTCTACCCTGCCTTCTGTTTGCTTACAGAGAGGTCCCACAAAAAGGAGTTGGCTACAGCCCCTTTGAATTGTTGTTTGGGCACCCTGTAAGAGGCCCACTGTGTTTAGTGAAGGAAGGATGGGAGTTACCTCTCAAAAAGCCTAAACAAGACATAGTGGACTATGTACTTGGTCTCCGCTCCAGGATGGCTGAGTATATGGAGAAGGCATCCAAAAACCTCGAGACAAGCCAGGCCTTACAGAAAGCTTGGCATGACCAAAAGGCTGTCTTGGTTGAGTTTCAGCCAGGACAGAAGGTGTGGGTGTTGGAGCCAGTGGCCCCAGCAGCACTCCAAGACAAATTGTCTGGACCCCACACAATCCTGGAAAAGAAGGGAGAGGTTACCTACTTGGTGGACCTAGGAACTCCCAGGAGTCCCCACAGGGTACTCCATGTTAACAGGTTAAAAGCATATGTTGACAGGGCAGACATGGGCTTGCTCATGGCTACAGATGAGGGACAGGAGGAAGAGAGTGACCCTCTCCCAGACCTGTTGTCTCAGAACCCTGAAGATGGTTCAGTTGAAGGAGTGACCCTTGGAGGCAACCTCACTGAGCATCAGCAGATTGAATGTAGACAGCTTCTACAATCATTTCAACACATGTTTTCATTGATACCTAGTCAAACTGACTGGTGTACCCATGTGGTGGACACTGGTGACAGTCTGCCTGTAAAGAACAAACTTCACAGACAACCTGACCACGTCAGGGACTGTATAAAGGCTGAGGTACACAAAATGCTGGAACTGGGTGTCATTGAACCCTCAGAGAGCCCCTGGGCTAGCCCAGTGGTTCTGGTCCCCAAACCTCACACCAAAGATGGCAAGAGAGAGATGAGGTTCTGTGTGGATTACAGAGGACTCAATGCTGTCACTAGGACAGATGCACATCCTATTCCAAGGGCAGATGAGCTCATAGATAAACTGGCTTCTGCTAAGTTTTTGAGCACATTTGATTTGACAGCTGGCTATTGGCAAATCAGATTAGCTGAGGAGTCTAAGGCCAAAACAGCATTCTCAACCCCAGGTGGGCATTATCAATTCTTGGTGATGCCCTTTGGTCTGAAGAATGCACCTGCCACCTTCCAAAGGTTGGTGAATCAAGTCCTTACTGGGTTGGATGACTTTTATGCAGCATATCTTGATGACATTGCTGTCTTTAGCTCCACCTGGGAGGATCACCTGATCCACCTGAAGAAGGTACTTGAGGCTCTGCAAAAGGCAGGCCTCACTATCAAGGCTACTAAGTGCCAGATAGGGCAGAGTAAGGTTGTGTATTTGGGCCACCTTGTAGGTGGAGGCCAAGTTCAACCACTGGAGAGTAAGATACAATCCATCAAGGACTGGTCCCCTCCAACCACCCAGACTCAAGTTCGAGCTTTCTTGGGCTTGACTGGGTACTACAGGAAGTTTGTTAAGAACTATGGGTCCATTGTGACTCCTCTTAATGATCTGACATCCAAGAAGATGCCCAAAAAGGTTCAGTGGACAGTAAGCTGTCAAAAGGCATTTGAGACCTGAAGAAGGCCATGTGCTCTGCACCTATCCTGAAAAGTCCTGACTACTCCAAAGAGTTTATTGTCCAAACAGATGCTTCTGAGTTGGGTGTGGGGGCTGTGCTGTCACAACTTAATGTAGATGGTCAAGACCAACCCATTGCTTTTATTAGCAGAAGGTTGACCCCCAGAGAGAAGAATTGGTCAGCTATTGAGAGGGAGGCCTTTGCTGTGGTGTGGGCCCTGAAGAAGCTGAGGCCATACTTGTTTGGCACTCACTTCAAGATTCAGACCGACCATAAGCCCCTCTTGTGGCTAAATCAGATGAAGGGTGAAAACCCCAAACTGCTTAGGTGGTCCATTTCCCTACAGGGGATGGACTTTACAGTGGAGCACCGGCCAGGTACAGACCATGGGAATGCAGATGGTCTCTCCAGGTACATCCACTTAGGACATGAAGACGAGACTGGTCAAGGCTAGTTTAATGTCCCTGCGTTTGGGGGGGTTGTGTAGGAGAGTAGGGTCTGCTATCCTATGGTCACCCCAAATTTTTACTTTTTGCTTCACTGGTTTTTGACATATTGAGGCTGTGGGCCTGCTAATCAGACCCCCAGCCTGCTGTTCTCTCTAACTAAATTGACACTATGCACCCTAGGTGCATAACCAATTGGAACTAGATCACCATGTGAGCCCCCTGTACCAGTGTACACTAGGTACCCAGGGCATTGGTGTATCTAAGGCCTACCAGGGGCTGAAGCATGTATTGTGCCACCCCTGGCCTGGCCTAGCAATTTAACACAACTGGCTGATCACTCAGCTGGGGTAAGTTGGTGTAACCACCTCTTACTTAGGTGTAGTATACCTATACCTAACCTTAAATGGGACACCTGGTAACCTATAAGTCACTCCTATGGCAGGCCTTGACAATCCTGAAGGCAGAGTGCTTGGTTCCATGTGAGATGGTGCTCTGGCATGAGCTGAGCCTGTCTGCAGTGGTCGGAACAACTTCCTTCTACCGTTTTCAGATATCGTCATACCATATACTCTTCAGTGCATTATGAACCTCACGGTTAAATGCTATCTTTGGTTTGGCTTTATCAAAACATGTCGAGTAAGGTGTCATACGAATTGGAATACTAACCCCTCGCCAATTCTGGCAACGGGGTTAGCATTCCACCCTTCTAGAGGGACACGACATGTACAGTACCTGAAACCCGGGTAAAATCAGACATAGCCTCGGCTCCACAAAATGGATGCTGCCACCACAGACACAAGTCTGCCCTCCTGCTGCTGGGAGTCCTTCCAGCTTGGGAGACGTGGACAAAGGGTTTCCTGCCAGGGGAGGTGCGAGCACCACCCCAGACAGCATTTTGTGTATTGGTCAGGTAGGGCTTGAATAGAATCAGACATGCCTGAGGCTCACAAGGAGCCTCGGTGCATATGCCAGTTCAAACCGGTCCTGGGGCACACCAGCCCCGGACCTGGGGCGAGCTGGACAAAGGATTGGGGGTGTAACCACCCCCCTTCCTGGTCCCACCCTTAGGGAGGGACCTAGCAGGTAGTCCAGCCCCTAGAATCCGCTTAAAGGTAGGAGCTGTGTCCTAAGACTTCAGACATCCTGGAATCAACTTAACCACAAGAAGAAGACGGGAATTTCGACGCTCTGCTGCACAGAGGACAGAAGGAAATATCCCCTATGGTCAGGGAGTGACCATCTTGCTAACGCAAGCACCAACCAGCTATTCGACGTCTGCTTTGCCGCCGCCTCCCGCCGGAGCCCAAGCCCAGAGCCCGACAAGACCTGGACCTCCAGACCTCTCACAGCCCGATCCACAGTCCCTGCAAAGAAGGAACCCGTGGAGGCACCGAGACACGTGGAGCCAGCCATCTTGGAAGACCGACGACAAGCTGCAAGCGCAACAACAGAGGCTCCCTCCAAGTTGTGCTTTGGGTCCTGAGAAGCCCAACACCCGAGCAGCATCTGCACCAAAGGTGAGCCCTCCAGCATCTCCACGATCTGCGTGGGGCCCCTCTGCACTTTGCATCTTGACGCGCCTGCCCGGTCCCTGGCCCGTTGGCTAGTGGCCATTTTGGCGACCTAACTTGAAATCAACGATGCTGGTCTGGTTGCTCCAGACTGGCCCCAGCTGCTCTCCAAAAGAGCAGCCCCTCTGACCTTGCTGGTCAGAACAATCAGCTTTCTTTACTTTCCGTGACTCCTGCCTTTGCCAAGGCTTGTTTGCTTCTTACGAGTCGCCGACACCGCCGACAGCGAGAGCCTGCGTGGGACAGCTCGTGACTTGACTCCTGGACATCGGCGACCTTCAGGGACCACGTGGCTGCGGAGACAAGCTACACCTCATCACCTGTTTGCATCCGACATCGCCTGGTACCTACCTGGTGCCACGCAGGTCACTGGCTAGTGACTGTGAACACTGTCCCCTCTGCTTTCAGGTCTTCTACAACTCCGATCCACTTTTGGATCCACCGCATCTCTTCTGGACCGACCGCCTGCAGCATCTTTGTCATCAGGCTCCATTGAATCGATAGACGAAACCCGACGCACTTCGAGACCTATGCACCCGCTTCCTGTGGGTGAGGTAAAGCTGGCACTCCGGTGCCCAAGTGTAGAGAAACATCTCTAGTGTCTGTGTTTTAAGTCTTAAGTTCGTAGTCCATCCAGAAGACCCTTCTAGCAGTAACTTTTGAACTTTTACGCACCCATTGAAAACCTATGGGAGCCCGCGTGTAACTTTCCTCACTGCACACTCGACCCGTGGACCTCCTGGTCACTAACTGAAGTTAGCTCCTTGTAGGCCCAGCGATTCTAGAGGCCCTAGGCCTTTTCCCTTTCCTGTTCGTGGTACTTATACCACTATTTTAGTATATGGTTTGAGTGGCCACCAGGGCCCATCCATATAAAGTGCAACTTCTGTATATTCTAATACTTTCTTGTTTAACGATTTGTGCTCCTGTGCTCATAAAGAGTCTAGGGGATACTTTGAGTAATAAATACATATATATTTTGAATATATATCTGTGTGGTGTCCTTTCATTGGTATAAAAGGGGGTTACATATGGTAAAACAGCCTGCTTAACACGCTTTAACGAGTTTAGCCTCAAAGACTGCTTAGCCTACGCTACCACTAGGGCAGCTAGTCCGAAAAGGTTGACTTACAACCACACCATAAGGGTTGCTTGGCATGGTACAAGGTGTTCACTTTAACTGGTGAACATCATATACCAGGCCACCTTCTCACAGTTTATATATATATATATATATATATTCCAAATCTGCATTGCTGAGAAATCCAACAGGAAAAAACAACGCTTCACGGCACCCAGTGCTTTTAAGGCAGAGTTTATTTAGGCCACACAAACTCTACGCGTTTCGTGAACCTCGGTCCCTTGATCACGAGTAAACGGACATAGTCAAACAACCAATAAGTAACGATGCATCACGTGACATGGTTAGTGATTCAAAAACAGTGAAAACAGACTGCACCACGGAGTAACGACATCACCAGAGACTTCTAGTTTCAATCACATTAACATTCCTCGTTGCTAACACAAAAGTGTATAAATCAAGCAGTTTTAAACGTGTGTATAATATGACAAGAATGTGACCCCATAAGAATTCACAATTACTTATGCCAATCCGATTTCTCAACTTAATTTTTTCAAATTGAAAATAGACAAACTTTATCAACAGTCCATTAACACACTGTGGTTTTTACACCTACCAGTGCTCAAAGGTACAGTTCTGTTTAGTTAAATAACAAAGTCTCCTATTATTAGACTGATTGCGTCATGATTTACACATCAATTGGGTTTGTGAATAATCACGAAAATCGCCCAAGTGGGCATAAGAGAAACCAGATTAGCCTTGCTTCTTTTGTTTAAAAGGAGGCAAACGATAAGAAAAGAAAAGAACAGGTGAAGTAGCCACATATTCCAAATCTGTAGCCCAAGTGGGCAGATTTTTACAGACTTCCAATTGGATAGATTTTAGAAAATTCTAAACTATAGTCTATTCTTCTCGTCACAAACGTGAATGTTAGAACTGCTCCTTTTCTTCCAGGGTTACTAGTGCACATCTCTCTGTTTCATGAATGGGTAACAATCTGTAAAAGATACACACAAGATAAAAACAGTGTCACGAATTCAGTTTCGAATTATGGTTAAAGAAACATATAAAACAACACAACTTAGCATACCCAGTATTGTATCCGGAGGGAAAAAGGGGAAAGAAGGGGGGGGAAAGGAGAGAGGAAGGGGTGGGGAAATGGTGGGGACAAAAGGGTAAGGGAGGGGGGGGGGGGAAAAGCCAACATAGAGGAACCCCGGCAGGGACGGTGGGAGGCTATTAGATTTCACACTTATTCATATCATTAATTGTGGTTCTACCGGGCCTCTGACTACCTTGGTTCAGTTTTAGCCTAAATGGACTGCTAATTCCTCGTCAATGTTATGGCCTCGAGGTTTGACTGTTTGGTATTGAATGATCATACGAGACTCAAGTCGTCTAAGCTCAAGGACTCTATTTCCACCCCTCTCACGCAAGGGCACCGTGTCAAGAACAACAAAAGAGAGTAAACTGGTGTTTTGATTGTGTTCGGCTTTAAAATGTCTGGCCACAGGGTATTGCCTGTCATTTTTAGTTATCGCTCTCAGATGTTCAAGTACTCTCTTTTTGGCAGGGTGAATGGTACTGCCTATGTAATATTTATTGCACGGGCATTTAAGTGCATATACCGCATGGTCGGTATTGCATGAGACGTGTTTGGTAATGCGGAAGGGTTTGGTATTTTCTGACAGAGTTACCACCTTGCAGTTGTTACTGAACTTGCAAGCTTTGCATTTGCGGCAGGTAAAGAAGCCCTGGACAGGATTGCTATTTCTTGGTGATTTTACAATACTCTGACAAAGTGTATCCTTTAACGATCTAGCCTTTCGGAATGTTACCTGGGGGTAACACTCAACTGTTGCTTCCAGATCCTTGTCAGTTTTAAGGACATCCCAGAACTTAAGAAGGCATTCTCTAACCTCAAATGCTTGGTTGGAGTAAGTTGTGACAAATCTTATTTTGTTCACTTCAAGATCAGTACCCGAAGTCTCTGATCTGGTTCGGAGAAGTGTTTCACGTGTTCTCTTATTAACTTCATCACAAGCTTTGGTAATGTCTTTCGATTTATAGCCCCTTTCCTCAAAGCGTTTAATCATGATTTCCTTTTCAACCGCAAAGCCTGCTTCGTTACTGCAATTCCTTTTGGCTCGCAGTAGTTCTCCTAACGGAATACTGCGTATAAGACTGTTGGGATGGCAACTCTCAGCGTGCAAGAGGCTGTTGCCAGCCGTTTCTTTTCGGTAGAGTTGACTTTCAAGTCGTTGTCCTGAGACTGTTATCTTGAGATCCAAAAATTCAATGCTCTCCTTTTCAATTCTCTTAGTGAATTGAAGGTTGTAGTCATTCTGATTGATACTATCAACAAAAAGATTGGCCTGTTCGCTGCTTCCCTTCCACACCACAAAAATGTCGTCGATGTACCTTGCCCATACTGCGACACACTCGCTGTAAAGGGGTAGTGCGGTGACGACCTGCTCCTCCCACCAGCCGAGGTATAGGCCTGCAAAGCTGGGAGCGAAGCAGGTCCCCATCGCAGTCCCGAGTATTTGGCGGTAGATGGTTTTGTCAAAAACAAAAAAGTTTTGTGTAAGACACTTAAGGATCATGTCTAAAATCATCTCCGTGTGGAAAAGATGAGAGACAGATCTCTGTTTAAGAAAATGGCGGCAAGCCTTGATCCCTGCCTCATGTGGGATGCAAGTATATAAACTTGTGACATCCAAGGTTAATAACAGAAATGTGTCATCCCAAACTATTTGTTCAATGAGTCTCAAAAAGTCACTTGAGTCCTTAATAAAAGATGGGAGTTTTTGAACCAGGGGCTGCAAATAAACTCAAGCGGAAATAGATGTCCTTTCCCTTGGTCTTTCCTTTTGTCCTAGTGCCAACTTTAATTTTACACAGAGTCGAATTGACCTATTTCATTTTACCCGTAAATTAAAGTTGAAGAAATGGTATGCTACCAAAATAACCAATCACAACGATAAACCCTTGCATATACCGAGCATTCTGAATTTGAACGATATTGAGACACTACATGATTTACATGTGCTACATAATGACCCGAATGTGATTGATGATCCCTATATTAACCTGATCAATGATGATATTGAGTTAGATATGGGTGGGGCCAGTGGTTTCAAACCCAAGTCCATCTTTCTCCCTCAATTAACAAATGAGGCGATTGACGTCTTTGAGAAAGGGGTTTTACGAGAATTTGAAAAAGTTCGCAAAAAAGAAAGGTATAAAAATAATGTTAAAAGCTTTAACCTCAGTCAAGAACAATTTAACGCTATCAAAACACTTCAAAATGATGACAATATAGTGATTAAAAACTCTGACAAAGGGGGGAATGTGGTTGTCTTATCTAAAGAGATGTATCTCCAAGAGGGATTTCGTCAATTAAGTGATATGAAAAACTATGAGGTCACCACTAAAGCTAAATACACACAAGCGAACAATGAATATAAGGAATTGTTGGGGGAATGGAAAGAGAGGGGTCTACTTGAGCAGGAGGAATTTGATTTCCTCAACTGTAAATTTCCCAAACTCCCCGCTCTCTACCTCCTCCCGAAGCTGCATAAAAGTCCACTCGACCCTCCGGGAAGACCTATTGTGTCCTCCAGGGGAAGTTGCCTGGAGAACACTTCACGTTATGTGGACTTTTATTTGCAGCCCCTGGTTCAAAAACTCCCATCTTTTATTAAGGACTCAAGTGACTTTTTGAGACTCATTGAACAAATAGTTTGGGATGACACATTTCTGTTATTAACCTTGGATGTCACAAGTTTATTTACTTGCATCCCACATGAGGCAGGGATCAAGGCTTGCCGCCATTTTCTTAAACAGAGATCTGTCTCTCATCTTTTCCACACGGAGATGATTTTAGACATGATCCTTAAGTGTCTTACACAAAACTTTTTTGTTTTTGACAAAACCATCTACCGCCAAATACTCGGGACTGCGATGGGGACCTGCTTCGCTCCCAGCTTTGCAGGCCTATACCTCGGCTGGTGGGAGGAGCAGGTCGTCACCGCACTACCCCTTTACAGCGAGTGTGTCGCAGTATGGGCAAGGTACATCGACGACATTTTTGTGGTGTGGAAGGGAAGCAGCGAACAGGCCAATCTTTTTGTTGATAGTATCAATCAGAATGACTACAACCTTCAATTCACTAAGAGAATTGAAAAGGAGAGCATTGAATTTTTGGATCTCAAGATAACAGTCTCAGGACAACGACTTGAAAGTCAACTCTACCGAAAAGAAACGGCTGGCAACAGCCTCTTGCACGCTGAGAGTTGCCATCCCAACAGTCTTATACGCAGTATTCCGTTAGGAGAACTACTGCGAGCCAAAAGGAATTGCAGTAACGAAGCAGGCTTTGCGGTTGAAAAGGAAATCATGATTAAACGCTTTGAGGAAAGGGGCTATAAATCGAAAGACATTACCAAAGCTTGTGATGAAGTTAATAAGAGAACACGTGAAACACTTCTCCGAACCAGATCAGAGACTTCGGGTACTGATCTTGAAGTGAACAAAATAAGATTTGTCACAACTTACTCCAACCAAGCATTTGAGGTTAGAGAATGCCTTCTTAAGTTCTGGGATGTCCTTAAAACTGACAAGGATCTGGAAGCAACAGTTGAGTGTTACCCCCAGGTAACATTCCGAAAGGCTAGATCGTTAAAGGATACACTTTGTCAGAGTATTGTAAAATCACCAAGAAATAGCAATCCTGTCCAGGGCTTCTTTACCTGCCGCAAATGCAAAGCTTGCAAGTTCAGTAACAACTGCAAGGTGGTAACTCTGTCAGAAAATACCAAACCCTTCCGCATTACCAAACACGTCTCATGCAATACCGACCATGCGGTATATGTACTTAAATGCCCGTGCAATAAATATTACATAGGCAGTACCATTCACCCTGCCAAAAAGAGAGTACTTGAACATCTGAGAGCGATAACTAAAAATGACAGGCAATACCCTGTGGCCAGACATTTTAAAGCCGAACACAATCAAAACACCAGTTTACTCTCTTTTGTTGTTCTTGACACGGTGCCCTTGCGTGAGAGGGGTGGAAATAGAGTCCTTGAGCTTAGACGACTTGAGTCTCGTATGATCATTCAATACCAAACAGTCAAACCTCGAGGCCATAACATTGACGAGGAATTAGCAGTCCATTTAGGCTAAAACTGAACCAAGGTAGTCAGAGGCCCGGTAGAACCACAATTAATGATATGAATAAGTGTGAAATCTAATAGCCTCCCACCGTCCCTGCCGGGGTTCCTCTATGTTGGCTTTTCCCCCCCCCTCCCTTACCCTTTTGTCCCCACCCTTTCCCCACCCCTTCCTCTCTCCTTTCCCCCCCCTTCTTTCCCCTTTTTCCCTCCGGATACAATACTGGGTATGCTAAGTTGTGTTGTTTTATATGTTTCTTTAACCCTAATTCGAAACTGAATTCGTGACACTGTTTTTATCTTGTGTGTATCTTTTACAGATTGTTACCCATTCATGAAACAGAGAGATGTGCACTAGTAACCCTGGAAGAAAAGGAGCAGTTCTAACATTCACGTTTGTGACGAGAAGAATAGACTATAGTTTAGAATTTTCTAAAATCTATCCAATTGGAAGTCTGTAAAAATCTGCCCACTTGGGCTACAGATTTGGAATATGTGGCTACTTCACCTGTTCTTTTCTTTTCTTATCGTTTGCCTCCTTTTAAACAAAAGAAGCAAGGCTAATCTGGTTTCTCTTATGCCCACTTGGGCGATTTTCGTGATTATTCACAAACCTAATTGATGTGTAAATCATGACGCAATCAGTCTAATAATAGGAGACTTTGTTATTTAACTAAACAGAACTGTACCTTTGAGCACTGGTAGGTGTAAAAACCACAGTGTGTTAATGGACTGTTGATAAAGTTTGTCTATTTTCAATTTGAAAAAATTAAGTTGAGAAATCGGATTGGCATAAGTAATTGTGAATTCTTATGGGGTCACATTCTTGTCATATTATACACACGTTTAAAACTGCTTGATTTATACACTTTTGTGTTAGCAACGAGGAATGTTAATGTGATTGAAACTAGAAGTCTCTGGTGATGTCGTTACTCCGTGGTGCAGTCTGTTTTCACTGTTTTTGAATCACTAACCATGTCACGTGATGCATCGTTACTTATTGGTTGTTTGACTATGTCCGTTTACTCGTGATCAAGGGACCGAGGTTCCCGAAACGCGTAGAGTTTGTGTGGCCTAAATAAACTCTGCCTTAAAAGCACTGGGTGCCGTGAAGCGTTGTTTTTTCCTGTTGGATTTCTCAGCAATGCAGATTTGGAATATTTGGGTTTCGCTATCCCTTCACGGCCCGCCATCGTTAAGTGGCTCGAGTTGAAGCGACCATCGATGTTGGATTGTTTTTTGAATCAACTCTTGCCCGCCCTGCTGTGTACGTGTTCCCGCACCCCGGAAGAAGTAGACGTCTTGGAGCCATTCGGAAAGTCCGAAAAGAATTGCTCCGTAGTACGACTTATTGAACCGGGTAAGCGCGAACGTATATTTCCATGGTTACATTGTTACAAGATTGACACTACAGCTAAGGGGCAGATGGAGTCTTTCTGTTTGTCGTACAATGACTCTCAGTAGAAGACCGTCTTTTTTGGCAGATACGCTCAAGAGCGTTTAAAACTAACACCTAAACATGGCCACACTTAGGAATTCTAAACGCAGCGAGGCTGCAGTTTTAATGTTTGAAACTGACAACACCACTGAAGATGGAGGAAGTGCCGAGGTTGAACCCCAAAGAATTGAAACGCAAAACAAGAAACAGTTGTGGGACAGCTTATGGAAAGCTCTAAAATCAGAGCAAACTAAATGGTGGGAGGCAACCACTTTGCAAAAATACATTGACGTGGGCAGAGTCCCACGAGGTTTGAGGATCTTCATTACACCGACGTTCAGTAACCCTGACCCAGGACTAGTAGAGGAATGGTCTGACAACAGTCACAATTGCTCTACGATCATGCTTCGGTTACTCGTTAAGTACGCCCGCAAAGATTGCGAAAGACTGGCCGTTGAAACCGATGAAATAATGAGCAAGTTAAAAAGTATGTGTACAGCAGAGGAATTCCAATCCGACATGACGAAAATGCAAACCAAGTTGGACAAAATCGAGGAAGACATTAAAGCCAAAAAACAGCGAAAATACCATAGAGACCAAGTCGATTACGAAAAAGGACAAATACTAACATTTGCTCGTAAGTATGACCACCTCCGCGCACAGACACCAGTCTCGATCTTGAAATCCAGGAAAAAAGTCCGGATTGCAACAACGAGTTCAGAAGAACTTGACAAAACTGGTGAACCTAGTGAAACTGGCGAAAGCGATAATTACGAGAGTGACACTTCGGCTATCTCGGAACCGCAAGCGGTAAAAAACAAAATTTTAAACGAATTCACGCTGATGGCCCAAGGAAGAAACAAAGTATACTCCAAACAAAGTGCAGGCGGCTTCAGAGGACGTGGACGCGGCGCGAGAGGAGGAGGAAACAACTCAAGAGCTCCAACAAGAGAAACCGACAGCCCAGTGGGAAAAAGAACGAGGGGCCAGCAAAAATCAAAATGATCAATCGAAAAACAGTGGTCAATCTTTCAGGTCGGAACCTTACTCAAGCGGAAATAGATGTCCTTTCCCTTGGTCTTTCCTTTTGTCCTAGTGCCAACTTTAATTTTACACAGAGTCGAATTGACCTATTTCATTTTACCCGTAAATTAAAGTTGAAGAAATGGTATGCTACCAAAATAACCAATCACAACGATAAACCCTTGCATATACCGAGCATTCTGAATTTGAACGATATTGAGACACTACATGATTTACATGTGCTACATAATGACCCGAATGTGATTGATGATCCCTATATTAACCTGATCAATGATGATATTGAGTTAGATATGGGTGGGGCCAGTGGTTTCAAACCCAAGTCCATCTTTCTCCCTCAATTAACAAATGAGGCGATTGACGTCTTTGAGAAAGGGGTTTTACGAGAATTTGAAAAAGCTCGCAAAAAAGAAAGGTATAAAAATAATGTTAAAAGCTTTAACCTCAGTCAAGAACAATTTAACGCTATCAAAACACTTCAAAATGATGACAATATAGTGATTAAAAACTCTGACAAAGGGGGGAATGTGGTTGTCTTATCTAAAGAGATGTATCTCCAAGAGGGATTTCGTCAATTAAGTGATATGAAAAACTATGAGGTCACCACTAAAGCTAAATACACACAAGCGAACAATGAATATAAGGAATTGTTGGGGGAATGGAAAGAGAGGGGTCTACTTGAGCAGGAGGAATTTGATTTCCTCAACTGTAAATTTCCCAAACTCCCCGCTCTCTACCTCCTCCCGAAGCTGCATAAAAGTCCACTCGACCCTCCGGGAAGACCTATTGTGTCCTCCAGGGGAAGTTGCCTGGAGAACACTTCACGTTATGTGGACTTTTATTTGCAGCCCCTGGTTCAAAAACTCCCATCTTTTATTAAGGACTCAAGTGACTTTTTGAGACTCATTGAACAAATAGTTTGGGATGACACATTTCTGTTATTAACCTTGGATGTCACAAGTTTATATACTTGCATCCCACATGAGGCAGGGATCAAGGCTTGCCGCCATTTTCTTAAACAGAGATCTGTCTCTCATCTTTTCCACACGGAGATGATTTTAGACATGATCCTTAAGTGTCTTACACAAAACTTTTTTGTTTTTGACAAAACCATCTACCGCCAAATACTCGGGACTGCGATGGGGACCTGCTTCGCTCCCAGCTTTGCAGGCCTATACCTCGGCTGGTGGGAGGAGCAGGTCGTCACCGCACTACCCCTTTACAGCGAGTGTGTCGCAGTATGGGCAAGGTACATCGACGACATTTTTGTGGTGTGGAAGGGAAGCAGCGAACAGGCCAATCTTTTTGTTGATAGTATCAATCAGAATGACTACAACCTTCAATTCACTAAGAGAATTGAAAAGGAGAGCATTGAATTTTTGGATCTCAAGATAACAGTCTCAGGACAACGACTTGAAAGTCAACTCTACCGAAAAGAAACGGCTGGCAACAGCCTCTTGCACGCTGAGAGTTGCCATCCCAACAGTCTTATACGCAGTATTCCGTTAGGAGAACTACTGCGAGCCAAAAGGAATTGCAGTAACGAAGCAGGCTTTGCGGTTGAAAAGGAAATCATGATTAAACGCTTTGAGGAAAGGGGCTATAAATCGAAAGACATTACCAAAGCTTGTGATGAAGTTAATAAGAGAACACGTGAAACACTTCTCCGAACCAGATCAGAGACTTCGGGTACTGATCTTGAAGTGAACAAAATAAGATTTGTCACAACTTACTCCAACCAAGCATTTGAGGTTAGAGAATGCCTTCTTAAGTTCTGGGATGTCCTTAAAACTGACAAGGATCTGGAAGCAACAGTTGAGTGTTACCCCCAGGTAACATTCCGAAAGGCTAGATCGTTAAAGGATACACTTTGTCAGAGTATTGTAAAATCACCAAGAAATAGCAATCCTGTCCAGGGCTTCTTTACCTGCCGCAAATGCAAAGCTTGCAAGTTCAGTAACAACTGCAAGGTGGTAACTCTGTCAGAAAATACCAAACCCTTCCGCATTACCAAACACGTCTCATGCAATACCGACCATGCGGTATATGCACTTAAATGCCCGTGCAATAAATATTACATAGGCAGTACCATTCACCCTGCCAAAAAGAGAGTACTTGAACATCTGAGAGCGATAACTAAAAATGACAGGCAATACCCTGTGGCCAGACATTTTAAAGCCGAACACAATCAAAACACCAGTTTACTCTCTTTTGTTGTTCTTGACACGGTGCCCTTGCGTGAGAGGGGTGGAAATAGAGTCCTTGAGCTTAGACGACTTGAGTCTCGTATGATCATTCAATACCAAACAGTCAAACCTCGAGGCCATAACATTGACGAGGAATTAGCAGTCCATTTAGGCTAAAACTGAACCAAGGTAGTCAGAGGCCCGGTAGAACCACAATTAATGATATGAATAAGTGTGAAATCTAATAGCCTCCCACCGTCCCTGCCGGGGTTCCTCTATGTTGGCTTTCCCCCCCCCCTCCCTTACCCTTTTGTCCCCACCCTTTCCCCACCCCTTCCTCTCTCCTTTCCCCCCCCTTCTTTCCCCTTTTTCCCTCCGGATACAATACTGGGTATGCTAAGTTGTGTTGTTTTATATGTTTCTTTAACCATAATTCGAAACTGAATTCGTGACACTGTTTTTATCTTGTGTGTATCTTTTACAGATTGTTACCCATTCATGAAACAGAGAGATGTGCACTAGTAACCCTGGAAGAAAAGGAGCAGTTCTAACATTCACGTTTGTGACGAGAAGAATAGACTATAGTTTAGAATTTTCTAAAATCTATCCAATTGGAAGTCTGTAAAAATCTGCCCACTTGGGCTACAGATTTGGAATATGTGGCTACTTCACCTGTTCTTTTCTTTTCTTATCGTTTGCCTCCTTTTAAACAAAAGAAGCAAGGCTAATCTGGTTTCTCTTATGCCCACTTGGGCGATTTTCGTGATTATTCACAAACCTAATTGATGTGTAAATCATGACGCAATCAGTCTAATAATAGGAGACTTTGTTATTTAACTAAACAGAACTGTACCTTTGAGCACTGGTAGGTGTAAAAACCACAGTGTGTTAATGGACTGTTGATAAAGTTTGTCTATTTTCAATTTGAAAAAATTAAGTTGAGAAATCGGATTGGCATAAGTAATTGTGAATTCTTATGGGGTCACATTCTTGTCATATTATACACACGTTTAAAACTGCTTGATTTATACACTTTTGTGTTAGCAACGAGGAATGTTAATGTGATTGAAACTAGAAGTCTCTGGTGATGTCGTTACTCCGTGGTGCAGTCTGTTTTCACTGTTTTTGAATCACTAACCATGTCACGTGATGCATCGTTACTTATTGGTTGTTTGACTATGTCCGTTTACTCGTGATCAAGGGACCGAGGTTCCCGAAACGCGTAGAGTTTGTGTGGCCTAAATAAACTCTGCCTTAAAAGCACTGGGTGCCGTGAAGCGTTGTTTTTTCCTGTTGGATTTCTCAGCAATGCAGATTTGGAATATTTGGGTTTCGCTATCCCTTCACGGCCCGCCATCGTTAAGTGGCTCGAGTTGAAGCGACCATCGATGTTGGATATATATATATATATATATATATATATATATATATATATATATACACACACACATATAAATATATTTATGTTGTGAAACTTACCCTCAAACATATACATACATATATATATATATCCAGCAAGCTTAAGCTGGCGTTAGAGTTCTTCTTACCGGAAGGGTGATTTGGAACTGGATATATTAGCGGCGACCCGCGCTGCCTAGAATGCACCACCCCATCAACCTAGGGGGCCACGTAGGTCGGAATTTTCCGGCCTCACTCTGTGGGGCACCAGCTTTTAGATTGAAGAGGTCTTCGTCTGCGGAGGCTTATCTATGGGCTTACACTGAACCAACAGTGAATTCTTTGCACTAAAGTATGGAACTTAAATTCCTGCCGGCACTACAGTTCCCATGATACAGCGCGCAGTCTCATACAGAGCTGCCCATAGAGGGCGCGTGATCAAAAGTATTTCAAGGGATGTGATGACCGGACTCTGCATGTTCTTCCACACCACTAGCCTTTGAGAAAGAAGATTTCCTTCGAAACGCGTCAGGCACGGAGTGGTGCTGCAAGCTGTGAAAGGGGGTCTGCAGATTGACGACTTCTGTACCATTAAAAAGCTCAAAGCTTAAGCTGGCGTTAGAGTGCTTCTTACCGGAAGGGTGATTTGGAGCTGGACATATATATATATATATACACATATATATGTATAAATATGTTTGTGTATATATCTATATCTATATCTATATATATATATATATATATATATATATATATATATATATATATATATATAGATTATCTACTGGCGGTCGCCAGTAGATAGTTATAGTTAGGACCGTGTTTCCATAGGAAATCCGCAACATTCTATTTGGAATAACTTTGGCGCCGGTTGATGAATCCTCGCAAAATTTTCAAAATAGGTGGGGCGCTCCGCTCCGCTCCTACCCTGAAAGTCTCGGGGGGATTCGTCAAGCGGGGGCTGAGAAAAAAGGGGGGTCCCAAAACGCGTTTTTCCCATGCAATTTTCAATAGGGACCTTTAGTCCAAGGTACAGCCCAAACGGCTGAACAGAATTACTTGAAATTTGGCAAAGAGGTAGTCCTCAGGTCAGGGATGTGCCTTTTGCAGGTCTGGTGTCAATCTGTTCAGTAGTTCCTGAGAAAATCAAAAGTAAAATCATATATATATATGGGCGGAGCCTAACCACACATCTCATCCTGAGATCTGATTGGCTGTCAGCACTTCATCCAAGAAGTGTTGGCAGCCATCTTGGGACCAATATACATGATAGCACCTCATTAAAAAGCATTGCAGTTAATAGAAGGTTTTAAGACTTTAGTTACATTATAAATCATTTGTTGATGGTACCATACTCATTTTAGGAATTGTGGTATGTTCTAAGGTGATTTCACCATGTGAAAAAGCCTTCTGCTGGGAAATCATGATTGAGAGAAAAATATGTTCTCATGCTTTTCCCACAGAGGTTTGGAAGGTGATCTGTAAGCTAAACTGAGAGCTTATTTTCTGTAAATTCACATTATCTTTCTCAGTCATGTGAGAATGAAGTCTGACATTCTCAGTAAAACATGTACATCCAACAAGGGCAGAGACTGTCAGTTGATTCCTTTGTGTTCTACTGCAGCTTCCCAGTGTCCCAAAGAACAACTAGAGCGCTAACAGTCCTACTTATGATAAACGTATGGGACACCTGAAGCCATCTTGCTTGGATTAAAGTGGTAACTCTTAAAACATTTAATTTAAAAAGGAACAAAATGAGGGGGTTCATTTTTCCATAAAAAGTATGATTAGTGCTGCAGAAAGAAAAATTAGGGCACATTTTGAGTGACTTCTCAAATCCTCTTCTATTTCATGAAAAAATTCTGACATGCAGACTGAAACATGCACTTTCAATACCAGCAGCAGTTTTCCCTGGTGAGCAGTAGCTTTACTACAGTGATCTAATGAGCAAAAAGAGTGCTAACATTCTGAATTTATGGCAAATGTGTGACACATCTGAATGCCTTCTTGATGGAATCAAAGTAAAAAACTGAAAGTATTTCCTACTGAGGAGACTGCAGTAAATGAGGAAATTAGGAAACTTCATAACAAATAAGTCTCCCAAGATGGCCACCAGACACAAAAGAGCCCAAATGTAGCCCAAATATCACCCAGATGTAGCCCAAGTATAGCCCAATGACAGAATGTCCCAGAGTGTTCTTAAAAACAACTAGAGCGCTTACTGTTTTCATTATGACAAAAGTATGGCACACCTGAAGCCATCTTGATTGGAATAAACTGGAAACACTTAAAACATTTAATTTAAAAAGGAACACAATGAGGCGGTTCATTTTGCCATAGAAATTATGATTAATGCTGAAGAAAGAAAATGAGGGCACATTTTGACTTCTAAAATCCTCTTCTATTTCAGGCTGAAACATGCACTTTTAATACCAGCAGCAGTTTTCCCTGGTGAGCAGTAGTTTTACTACAGTGATCTAATGAGCAACTAGAGTGCTAACATTCAGAATTTATGGCAAATGTGTGACATATCTGAATACCTTCATGATGGAATCAAAGTAAAAAACTGAAAGCATTTCCTACTGAGGAGACTGCAGTACATGAGGAAATTAGGAAACTTCATAACAAATAAATCTCCCAAGATGGCCACCGGAGACAAAAGAGCCCAAATGTAGCCCAAAATCACCCAGATGTAGCCCAAATATAGCCCAATGACAGAAGTGTGCAAAACACTTATTATTTTGTGTTTTTGCAGTGTTATATAGTGCAGACTTGTCAGGTATTGGAGTGCTTTACATGAGCATTGGTTACATCACACAAGAACAAATTCATTTTGGTTGTAGACATGGGGAGACTAAGTGATTTGACCAGAATCACAGAATGTCGAGCTGAAGCAGAAACTCCAACCTGGTTCCCCAGTTGCAAAGTCTGCAGTTCTGGAAGTAACACCACATCCTCTCCCCTAAGTGCAACATTTAATCAAGTGGTCAACTGGATAAAAAAACATAAAGATAACAAATAATTTAAAAGTGTTTTGTCGCTATTTGAAAACTCAGAAAATATGTCCTTATTCTAGTCTTTTAGAGCACTAACCATAATTTTGATGCCAATAAGACCCTCTCATATATGTAATTTCTAAAGGAAATGCTCTAGGTATTACAGTTTTGATTACATCAAGATGACTTCAGGCGTTCCACACTTTTGTAATAAATATAGAATGTTAGCAATCTAGTTGTTCATACTGTTGAGAGGCAGAGGCCAGGGGCACGGACTCTGAAAATTGAAGGCAGGTAGGAGGGTGCAAAGGCAACAATTTAACCACACTGAGCAGGCAGGAAGGGCCGTGGCAGCACAACAGACTATAGAGGGCAGTGGAAAGGGGGGCAGGGGCAACAAACCAACAATACAGGACTTGCAAGAGAGGCTGTGGCAATGTAATAGACCATTGTGGGCAGAAGGAAGAGGCAATGGTAGTACAACCATACATGCCAACAGACCCGATTCAGCCAGGAAACGTCCAATGTTTTTAAGCTCAAATGGGCTTTATTTGATCTGTCTCCTGTCTACAATCTCCTCTTTTTCAATGTAACTCAAAGGGGAAAATCAATACCCCAGTTTTTTTTCAAAATCTCCCTCTTACCAAGTTCAAAATGTTCGCAAGTATGGTACATTGGATCATGGAAGGAAATGGGGTAGGGATATGGACTTGGATAACAGAGGACAGGAGGGACATGGAGAGGTGCACCAAACTGACCCTGCAGGGCAGGCATCAGGGTTTGCAGCAGCACAATACACCACACAGGGCATGCGGGACGGGAGTGCAGCACAACAATCCATAGAAAGCAAGAGGGAGGGGACAGGACCATGCACATGGACAAGAGAGAACAGAGGGGCAAGAGGCAATGGTAGCTAGCTGACCATAATGGACAGACAGGAGAGAAAGCTGCAGCATAACAGACCATAAAGGGCAGGAGGGACGGATCAGGGGCATTACAATGGAACAGACAAGCCAGGAGGGAGGGAGTAGGGGTCTGCACATGTAAACAGAGGGCTGGGGGCAAGGGGGCAGGGCAGGATCAGCAAGATAGCCATGGAGGTCAGGCAGGATGGGCACTAGAAGCAAGACACACCATGAAGAGCAACAGTGAGACTGTGATGGCATACACACAGACCATGGAGGGAAGGTGGGAGGGGGTCAGGGGCAGCTAACTGACCACACAGGGAAGGTGGGAGGGGCCATGGCAGCACAGAAGACCATGCATGGCAAGTGGGAGGGTTAGTGGCAGCACAATGGCTATGATGGGCAAGAAGGAGGGTGCAAGGGCATGCACAAAGGACGATGGAGGATAGAAGGGAGGGTCAAGACCTGTGCACAGACAAGAAAGTTCAGGGGAAGGGGCCTCACAACAGACCGCACGGGGCAGGCAGGAGGAGCAGTTGCAGCACAACAGACCAGGGAGGGCAGAAGGGTGTGGCAGTACAATGGACCATGTAGGACAGGAGGAAGAGGATAGGGGCATGGCATGTGGACAGGCAGGGTGGAGGTGGCAGGGACAGGTTACAGTCATCTGACAATGCTAGGCAGGTGGGAGGGGAGTGGCAGCTCAACAGAACACTCAGAGTAGATAGGAGTTGCAGGTCCATGGAACATGGTGGGCAAAAAGGATGGAGCAGGGGCATGCACAAAGACATCGGATGGCAGGGGGAAGGAGAATAGGGGCAGCAAGCTAAGCACAGATTTTAAGCAGGAGGTCAATGATGGGGCATAGAATTGGGCAATGGAGGGCAGGAGGAGTGGACTGGTACATCATACTAAATTGAGGGCAGTGGCAGCACATCGGACCATGCATGGCAGGAGGGAGAAGGCTAGTCCATGGATTCAGACAACAGAGGATAGGGAGGAGGTGGATGGGGCAGCAAGCTAACTGTTCAGAGAAGGCGGGTATTAGGAACTTTATTGTTTTTAAAACGTGTGTCTGTGCGAACTACTTAAAATATGAACAAGTATGCAGCATAATCTCACTTTTATTCAGGAAGAAGAGGACGTTTGTGACTGTGACTCCGGGCTCACTTGGCAGAAACACCCCCTGACCCTCCACCCCCTATCGCAAAATGTAAGGCCTGTGAAAAGGGTAGGTGAACACAGTGTTATATAGAACATAGTCCTGAGAGCACGAATGAAAAAGAAAACTAGATATAGTGTATGGTATAAACTATGCACCAAAAAGTGTGATATAAGATGAACTGGGCGTGAAATATAATATGCAATACATTGTGCGCAATGACAGATTCATTGGAGAGCGCGAGATAGCACAGGCACTAGCGCGTGCTATGTGATATGCGCCTTGGAGTGTAATATGCACAGGGCAGTGTTGTGTAACCTAACTAGTCTCTAAAGTTGTAATATAAAATATGTGCTGGGGAGTGTAACGTTGCATATGCACTGTGACAAAGATATGGATCCCAGATTGTAATATTTATGGCATAGCACTGTGCGTTATAACATAGGCATCGAGGAAGGCACGTTAGATGGGGCAATATAACCCGTGCGAAGACAAGTGTGGCATGACATATTCACGGGGTGGTGTTACAGTGCACATGGGCTAGAGAGTGTCATAGCATATGCACTAGGTGGTGGAATACAACACAGAGGTGTGTGGCAATCGGCGGGCACTGGTGGGTGTAACACAGCATTGGGCTCTGCCAGGAGCGCGCTGTGACTCTCAAGTGATGTTCGTTCCCTTTCCAGAGAGTAAAATAAAAAGTATTACACATCCGGCAGTGGATGTGTGTTTTATTAACCGTGAGTGGGGTTTCTTGCATAGTTTTGGTCGAATTTTTGTTGAATCCCCTTTGAATGGCTTGGTGTGCATGTGTATTAAATGTGCCCGTCAATAGCTACCCATGTTTGTATAAATAAACGACAAGGGTGTCTACCGGGATTAGGCACGGTAGGGCATCAGACATGTCAGAGCTTCGCTAGTGGTGTAATACATTCCACGTGGATTCATTGTATGCATAGTCGCCTTTTAATGAATATCACGCAAATCGTCATGGTGATAGGTACGTACGGTTTGTCCAGCCTGTCCTAGGTGTGTCTATAAATATACATTTTTTAAAAATAATAAAAAACAGTGGCCGGCCATGGGGATTGGGGTCAAAAAAATATAATTAGGAGACAGGCCCTGGGGGATGGGGTCATCAGGGCCAATAAATTAGAATAAGAAGGGGAACCACACAGCCCCCCTTCTTAAAAAATTTAAATAAATAAAAGACTGGCATTGTGCCGGAGGCCACGCCCCCTCCTTGCAGCACTCTGCAAATGCGCCCCCTGGCGAGTTGTAAATTGGGGAATTAATTCCTCTTCAATACTGAGGGTCCCTGAGGGCCAACTAGCCCAACAGGCATCTCCAGTATGCGCCAGGGAGCTGCGCTGCAGACAGGTGTTCTAAGGCCAAGCCCCTTTTTACAACTCTGTGCAACGCAGCTCTGTGGCGCTTACTGGAGGTACCTAGTGGTCTAGTTTGACCCCAGGGACCCTTAGGATTCAAGGGGACTTAATCTCTCAACTTAGAACAGCCACAGGGCGCGTTTACACAGTGGTGAAGGGAGAGGACGGGGCCTGAGGTGACATGTGCAAACTCGCACTATGGCACGTTTTAAATTGGGGATATAATTTCCCTTCAATACTGAGGGCCCCTGGGGGCTAACTAGCCCACCAGGTGCTTCCAGTAAGCGCCACTGAGCTGTGTTGCAGAGAGGTGGTCCAGGCCGCGCCACTTTTTACACCTCTCTGCAATGCAGTTCTGTGGCGCATACTGGAGGTACCTAGTGGGCTAGTTGGACCCTCAGGATTCAAATTAACTTAATCTCCCAACTAAAAACGGCCACAGGGCGTGTTTACACAATGGTGAAGGGAGGGGACGGGCCCTCAGTTAACGTGTGCAAACAAGCCCTGTGGCGCGTTTTAAGTTGGGGAAATAATTCCCCTTCAATACTGAGGGCCCCTGGGGGCTAACTAGCCCACCAGGTGCTTCCAGTAAGCGCCACTGAGCTGCGTTACAGAGAGGTGGTCTAGGCCGTGCCACTTTTTACACCTCTCTGCAACGCAGCTCTGTGGCACTTACTGGAGGTACCTAGTGGGCTAGTTGGACCCTAGGGACCCTCAGGATTCAAATGAACTTAATCTCCCAACTAAAAACTGACACAGGGCGTGTTTACACAGTGGTGAAGGGAGGGGACGGGGCCTGAGTTAACGTGTGCAAAAACGCCCTGTGGCCTGTTTTAAGAGGTAGTTTTAATCCCCCTGCCCTATTATATACTAGGGGCTTACAGAGGAGGTCATGCTAATCACAGGGGGACCCCAACGCATAATGTTCCCTAGTGTATGTAGGTGTTTTCACTGTATTCTAAGTGTCTTTTAACATAGCACTGGCTCTAGGACTGGTTAGTCAGACTCAGTTACCACCAGTATCCGTCTGAAAAAGTTGAGGGTACAGGATGATTTTGCAACAAGGCTTCTTTCTGCTTTTCTTTTTGTTCTTTCTGCACGTTATCCTTCTTCCTGCACTTTTCTTCGTCTTTAAGGACTTCTGTTGCTTCTTTCTGCACTTCTTTTTTTTCTTTCTGTGCATTTTTTCTTCTTTCTTCACATGTCCTATCTCTGTAGGCATAGTTAGAAATTAGCATTTAAAAAACCTTTGAAATTCACAGAAAAATCCATAGGTTTCAGGCACGGTATAGTTAGGAATTAGCATTTAAAAAACCTCAGAAATTCACTGAAAAAACCATAGGTTTCAGGGGTGTTATAGTTAGCTGGACTTTTCACTTGTACAAAACCATTGAAATTCCCCCGTTATAGTTAGTTCAGCTAACTATAACTCACGCGCCCGCAATGCACTGCTGATGACGTCACATATTACATCACTCATGACATGGTCAGTGACATCACTCATGACATCACTGATGACATCTCAAATGACATCACTGATGACATCACTGATGACATCATCCTTGTGATAGAGTGGCAGACCTCCTCTCACCCTAATATAACCTTTGATACACACATTCAAAAGTAGAAACTACAATTTTCAAAACAATGGACATACCAATACCAGTTACAACAACCTCTTCAGTAATTCTAAGATCCACATACACATCCACTCATTCACCAACAGTCCTATACAGTCACTCATACATGTACTCACTCATCATATGTACTCATACACCTATACATCCTGTTACACAATGCCACTCATCCATAGAGTTACTCACACACATAGTCACTCATGCTAATAAAGAATCAAACATACATTTACTTGCATATACAGTTATACACACACCACCACACTTACTTCTACGGAAACTTACACATACTTAGTCTTTTAAACAATCCCTTATAGAAACACATACTTATTCCTACAGGAACTCTTTCAATCTCTCACTCTCACATATACTCACTTATATACACCAATAGTCAAATATACTAGTTTAAAACGTATGTAGTTACTCATAAAGACACTATTGAGACAGTCATTCACTCACTAACACACCCATACACACACTCATCCACCCATACAGTCCTGCACACATGCTGTCTTCAACACATACAAACAGTGTGTCACTCATTCATGCACCTATGCACTACGTAATACCCCCCACCGAACCATGCAGACACTCAGACTGATACTCAAAAAACCAACTAATAACCTATATAGACACCCATGTAGCTACTCACCAACCCATGCAGCCACTTATACACAAAGTGAGAGACTGATACAGATATTTACATATTTAAACATTACTCACTAAGCCATGTATTCACTATGATACACTTAATCAGTCAGTTACACAATCAATTTTTCAAAAACAAATCATCCATTTAGACACTTATATACCCATTTATTCTTCCATCGACCTTGAGATATACATATATAAAACATATTTAATTTTCAGAAAAAAACACATTCACTGGATAATGTCATCAGTGATGTCATCAGTGATGTCATTTGAGATGTCATCAGTGATGTCATGAGTGATGTCACTGACCATGTCATGAGTAATGTAATATGTGACATCATCAGCAGTGCATTGCGGGCGCGCGAGTTATAGTTAGCTGAACTAACTATAACGGGGGAATTTCAATGGTTTTGTACAAGTGAAAAGTCCAGCTAACTATAACACCCCTGAAACCTATGGTTTTTTCAGTGAATATAGATATAGATAAAAAGCCATATACATGCAGCCTAAACAGAAATAGGCTAATATGCCAAAATGCATTGAATATTTCTTTTAAATTGATCATATAGAAACATATATCTATATATAAACACACATACACACGCACTCATGCACGCACGCACGCACACACACATACACACACACACATATATATTATTCCAAAACAGCATTCTCCAACTGAAGGGAGCCCCCATCCCTGCAGGGCGGCTTAGGCAAAAGCTGTCATGGAACATCCCGTACTTCAACACACCAAAGAAGAGGAGCGAAGCCCAACTCGATAACACACTGGCTTTTAATGTGTGTTAAGAGTGGCAGTAGATCAACCCTGACGTGTTTCGGCCGTTGGATGTGGCCTTGTTCACAGGTGAGGCAAATCAAATTCTGTTACATTGCATGCCTTAAATCTCAGTACTCATGTGACAAGGTACAATCCTGCTATTCCCATAATGAACCTGTAATGTTGTTACAAACTGTGTTCAATGTAAAATTTATGCTGGATAGCGTCTTTATACCACAGTCTGAAATGAAATATTAGGAAAGTGCACAAACTGTGAAGTTATATAAATCATGCTGGATAGCATCTTATATAACAGTCTGATGATCCGAGTGCACGATAATATTCAAGTAAATATGTCACCTGTTATATTTACACAATACAATTTCCTTCCATGTGTTAAACTCCTAGAAATTTGCTGCTCCGATCATTTCAATATCTTTACACAGGATTTCAGTGAATCAGAGTCGGTAAGAGGAGACGTCACTCCTCCTGTACACCCTTTCACACCAACGTGCTGTAATACCTGGATAATCCATTCTGTGGCACATGGGCGCACAGGACATGCGCCCCAAATAGAGTCCAAACAGCATTCTCCAACTGAAGGGTGCCCCCACCCCTGCACGGCAGCTTCGCAGAAATGGGCATGGAGCATCCCGTACTTTAACACACTAAAGAAGAGGAACGAAGCCCAACTCAAGAACACACTGGATTTTATGGTATAAATGGGTAAGTTACTTACCTGTAATCCTAGTTCTCTTCCAGGGGTATCCTCATCAAAGTCATAAGCACTGAATATTCCCGCCCATGTGCGGGGACCCCGGAAATAATAAAATTATATATGTAAAAACATACATATATACAGCTCTGTATATGTATAAACATATATCATTTTTTCCAAGCAAATGCAGCTCCCATAAAAGGCTAGGCAATGTAAATATACACATCCAATAACACACATATATATATATATATATATATATATATATATATATATATATATATATATATATATATATAAAGGTATAACAATACACCTAAATCTCTTTTTTTTTTTTTTTTTAATGAGGTAAACACTCATGAGAAAGCAAAAAATAAAGAGAACAAACTGTGGAAAAACACAGATGTACAACACATTGCCAGCCTGCAGGCTGCATTGCAATATAATACCATAGAGACTAAAAAGCCCTGTACAGGTAAAAACTGGCACCGTGCCTTTAAGGCAGCCCTGACTTCCATATCCCATCATGCCTCAGGGGTGACAGTTAGGTCAGTTGTTCTTTGCGGGACCGTAGTCCTAAACACAAAGATATATCCTTTCCATAATGAATAATACACTTCTTCTCATTTGCCTGGGGAGGTGGGTGGGTTGCTTATGACTTTGATGAGGATACCCCTGGAAGAGAACTAGGATTACAGGTAAGTAACTTACCCTTCTCTTCCAGGGGATCCTCATCAATAGTCATAAGCACTGAATAGAGTAGCAAGCTCCCCTTCCACCTGCAGGCAAATGAAACTAAGGTTGTATCACCCATGGAGAAAGAGAATCATGAAAATGATTATGCATGGAACAGATTCCTCAAGGAGGCTTGTCCTACTTGAGTGTCTGTTCTGGTGTCCGAATCCAGACAATAATGCCTGGTAAAAGTGTGGACAGATCTCCAAGTGGCTGCCTTGCAGATCTCGGAGAGTGGGACATTATTGAGAAAAGCAGCGGTAGCCGCTTTTCCTCTTGTCGAATGCGCTTTAGGGCGCGCCCCCAATGGTTTCTGAGCCAGTTGGTAGGCCAATGTAATACTTGAAACAATCCACCTAGCAATGGAACGTTTGGATGCAGCAAAGCCCATACGGACAACCCCATAGTTCACAAACAATTGATCAGATTTCCTGACATTCTTAGTCCTATCTAGGTAGAATTTTAGGACCCTTTTGAAATCTAGAGAATGCAATGCCCTCTCTGCCGGAGAGGAGGGGTTGGGAAAAAAGGTTGGTAAGGAGATGGCTTGGTTTACATGAAACTCCGATACCACCTTGGGTAGGAACGAAGGATGAGTTCTCATCACCACCCTATTTAGATGAAAAATAGTGTAGGGCTCTTTAGAACAGAGGGCCTGTATCTCACTGACCCTCCGTGCTGAAGTGATGGCTATTAAAAATGCTGTCTTCCATGTGAGGTGCTGTAGGGTAGCCTTATGAATAGGCTCAAAAGGAGAACCCATGAGCTTCGACAGAACCAAGTTTAGCTCCCAGGAAGGAGAGGGAGGTCTAACAGGGGGATAGACTTTCTTGAGCCCTTGCAAGAAATCCTTCACTACCTGCACTTTAAAAAATGACTGCTGTGAAGGCGAACGCCTGTATGCTGTTATGGCTGGTAGGTGAACCTTTATGGATGAAAATTTCAACCCTGCCCTCGCTAAATGTAGAAGATAGGGCAAAATTACATCCTCCTGGCATTTAGTGGGATCATAATGATGCTGAGCACACCATATATAAAATCTTTTCCACTTACAGAAGTAGGAGTGTCTTGTCGAAGGCCTCCTGGCTTCCTTCAGTATGGACATACACTCTTGAGGGAGGTTCAGATGGCCATACTGGAGGACTTCAGGAGCCATGCTGTTAAGCTCAGCGAGGGAAGGCTGGGATGGTAAATCTTCCCCTGCATCTTGGATAACAAGTCCGGCCTGCACGGCAGCCGCTTGTGGGGTCGGATCGACATGTGTAGGAGATCCGTGTACCACCACTGCCTCGGCCAGTCCGGTGCTATGAGGATCATCTTGGCCGATGAATTCTGCAACTTGGTCACCACCTTGGGGATTAGTGGGAGAGGCGGAAAAGCGTACACAAATGTCATTGACCAATTGATCAAAAGGGCATTCCCTAGGGATCCTGGTCGATGGTATCTTGAGGCGAAGCCTCGGCATTTTGTGTTTTGCTCGTCCGCGAAGAGGTCCACTTGCGGACGCCCCCATTCCCCGAAGATGTCTTCTAACACCTCGTCGTTGATTACCCAGTCCTCTGGCTCTTGAAAATGTCGACTGAGTAAGTCTGCTTGCACGTTGAGTTCTCCTGGTAGGTGCACCGCTTTCAATGAGATGTTCCTTGCTAGGATCCAGTGCCACAGGGACTGAGCTTCCAGCGAGAGCGTTCTGGATCGAGTACCCCCCTGCTTGTTCAGGTAGTACATTGTGGTGGTATTGTCCGTCTGCACTAGAATGGTACTCGTCGTGATCGCAGGCAGGAACGCTTTGAGGGCTAGGTGGACTGCCCTGAGCTCCAGCATGTTGATGTGGTACAACTGCTCGCTGCTGGACCACTGTCCCTGAGTTTGCAGAGTCCCAAAATGCGCACCCCATCCCTGAAGGGAAGCGTCGGTGATTAAGGTCTGAGTTGGGGGCTCTTGATGGAAGGGGATCCCCACTTGTAGATTCCTTGGCTTCAGCCACCACTTGACTGACTGTTTGGCTGCAGAGGAGAGGCAAACCTTTTCTTCCCACAGGGAGTTCCTTTGATCCCATTTGTCCTCGAGATCTTGCTGAAGAGGACGCATCCTTAGCCTGGCATTGGGCACTAGGAAGATGCAGGATGCCATGGCCCCTAGCAGAGAAGAGATTTGCCTTGCCGACGACAGATTGTTGGTTATAATCTGCCTGCCTTTTAGCATAATGGATGACTGTCTTTCCTCCGAAGGAAACACTTTTCCTACTATGGAGTCTATAGTTGCGCCCAGGTAGTGGATCCTCTGCGTTGGTGTAAAATTGGACTTTTTGGCATTCACTCTGAGACCCAACTTGCAACATAAGTTCAGGCATAGCGACAGCTGTGACCGCACATTCTGTGGTGATGAGCCCTTTATTAGCCAGTCGTCTAGGTAGGGATAGACGAAGACTCCTGCGCGCCTCAGAGCAGCCGCTACTACTGCCACGCATTTTGTGAATACTCGAGGAGCTGACTTCAGGCCAAATGGGAGGACTTTGAACTGATAGTGAGAGTTGCCTACCACAAACCTGAGAAATTTTCGATGGTTCCTTAGGATGGGAATATGGAAATATGCATCCTGAAGGTCCAATGAACACATCCAATCGCCCATCCGGAGAAGAGGATATATTTGGTGGAGCGCCAGCATGCGAAATTTTTCCTTTCTTATGTGTTTGTTCAGTATCCGTAGGTCTAAAATGGGTCTGAACTCTACCTTCACACTCCTCTTTTGGATGAGAAAGTATCTGGAGTAAACTCCCTTTCCTCTTTGGTTTAAGGGCACTTTCTCTATTGCAGATTTGAGTAGAAGCGTCGCTACCTCTTCTCTGAGCTGCTTTAGATGCTGGGATGAATTGACAGGAGGAATCGATGGGGGGTGACTTCTGAAACGAAGCGAGTACCCATGACGCAGTATATTCAGTACCCACTTGTCCTTTGTGATGGACTGCCACTCTGGAAGATGATGTGCAACACTTCCTCCCACCGGAGCGGTGGACAGCATCGGAGGAAGCGGCTTCTCATTGCTTCCCCGGAGCTTTGTTTCCAGCATTAGACTGCCTGTTGTTACCCCGTCCCCTGGATGGCTTGCGGGACTGGTATTGCTGTTTCTTTTGACCTTGCTGGTCCTGGTTCTTTTGCCAATGAGGGGTTTGAACCCTCTGTTGGTAACTGCGCCTGTCATTTCCCTTGCGGCGTCGAAACTCTTTTCTCTTTTCAAGCCCGACAGCTTTCATGGTCTCCAGCTCTGCCTTCATACGGGCCATTTCTTCGTCTGCATGGGACCCAAAAAGAGAACTACCGGAGAAAGGCAGATTTAAAATTCTTGCCTGCGCTTCCGGTTTCAAGGCCGTCAATCTAAGCCAGGATGATCTTCTGGCTGTGACTCCATGTGCATATTCATGCGCTGCCAGTGTTGCCCCGTCCGCCGCTGCACTTATGATCTGGTTAGAAACCAGACTCCCCTCATGCAAAATCTCTTCAAAGTCCCGTCTGTCCTCTGATGGAACGTTGTCAATGAACCTCTGCAGAGAGTCCCATAATGACCTATCATAGCGCCCCAGAAGCGCCGAGGCACTCGCCACCTTTAAGCTTGAGGATGCTGAGCCGCAAACTTTCCTCCCCCAGGAATCTTGTGTCTTACTCTTACTGTCCTTATCTAGTGGTACCGTTGAAGACCCAGCTACTGCATGTGTCTTCCTGGCAGCGGCGGTGATGACAGAGTCCGGTGGAGGATCTGATTTAAGGAATAAAGGATCCTCCGGAGCTGGACGGTACTTTTTTAGAATTCTCGCCGGCGCCGTTTTGGTGGTTGCTGGTGTGAGAAAGATATCCATTACCGGTTGTAACAAACCGGGGACTAATGGCAATAACGGGCGTGACACTGTGCGTTCATGAAGAGTTTCAAAGATTATGGATGAAGTGGTCTCCTGAACCGGCATAGGGATATTTAATTTTGTAGCTCCTCTACACAACACTTTCTGAAACGTAGAAATATCATCTACCGGAGATACCCGAGAGGGTGGCGTCTCCGAGAGTGTCGGTGAATAATCCCTTTTGGATGATCTGGAAGAAGGGGAGGTAGAAGGGGTTCTACGGCGCCTTTTCTCTGATCTGGTCGACTCTCTTCTGCGGGAGGGAGACCTGGATCGCCTTCTTGGTGCTCGAGAGTGACTTCGGGATTCTCTTTCTCGAGATCTTGGTCTGATCGGTGTCGCTGGGAATACCACGCCCCTTATTCTTGTTAGCGATGCCTTTATTGCGTCTGGCATAGCAGGGTCCTGAGGCATCTCCCTTACGGGACTTTGAGGTACCGCATTGTCCTCCTCCTGCGAACTTTCTCTTGCAGGTACTGGAGATTGATGCACAAGCTCTGGTGATTCGGATCTTGAACCTGAGCCCTCTGATCCTGAAGGCGAGATAGATATGAGACGCGGTGACTCAGGAGTTGTATATATCAGTCTATGAGGAGATTTTCGCCTTGAGACTGGTCGAATCGTGAGGCGAACATGTGACACCTCCTGCGTACCCTCAACAGAGGGCTGCCTCGACGGTGATAGGCCTATCACCGGAGATCTTTGACTCGAATCTTCGAGGCTCCGAGCTTCTTGTCTCGACGTCGAGATTATCTTCGACGGAGGCTTCATGTACCTCACCAAAGCTTTGGAGACCTGTGAGGACGGAGGCACCTGCCTCGACGTCGACTCCGACGGAGGCACCTGCCTCGACGTCGACTCCGACGGAGGCCTCTGCCTCGACGTCGACTCCGACGGAGGCCTCTGCCTCGACGTCGACTCCGACGGAGGCTCCTGCCTCGACGTCGGCCCTGACGGAGGCGTCTGCCTCGACGTCACTCCTGACGGAGACTTCTGTCTCGACGTCGAATGCTCCGACGACGTCGAAAGCCTCTTCGCCGTCGAACGATGTTTCCTCGACGGCGATCTTGATCTTGACGGCGATCTTGGTCTCGACGTCGACTGTGCTGGAGATCGCCTACGTACTTCTTGCGACGTCGAATGATGTCTCGCCGACCTCGACGCCGAACGATGTCTTTCTTTCGACGACGAACGATATCTCTGTGCAGACGTCGATCGATCTTCTCTTGACGTCGACAGATGCTTTTTCGACGATGAACTGTGGCGCCGAGTCCTCGACGCCGAGCTTTTAGACGCCGTCGACGTCGAACGCATCCGCTTCGACGCTGAATCTAAAGTCGACGACGATTTTCTCTTTGCAGCATGACTTCCCCTTGACTCCTCACCTCTCCGCGACGATCCCGCCGCTGGAGTCTTCGACGCCGAGCCCGACGTCGATGGGGAGCAAACAGGGACCAACTGCTTCGACGTCGACCGTTCTGCTAGGCCGTACAGCCTAATCCTCTCCCTCTCCTTTAAAGTCCTTTTGGAAAGGTCTTCACAATGATGGCATGTTGCTGGAGAGTGAGAGTCCGGCAGACAGATAATACACACCTCATGTGTGTCTGAAGCAGCCTTCTTTTTTCCACAAGATGGACATGGAACAAATAAAGAAGGCATTTTTCTGACAAAACAGCAAAAAATCAGTCAGAAAAACACAGGATACTAACTTCCTCACAGATGTTATAAGAAGAAGTCCAAAAAATCTTAAAGTTGTAATAATTCTTGACTAAAGAGTCAAAAAAGAAGAGAGCTGAATTCCAGGGTCCTGACTGAAGGAGCCGGAAAGAACAACTGACCTAACTGTCACCCCTGAGGCATGATGGGATATGGAAGTCAGGGCTGCCTTAAAGGCACGGTGCCAGTTTTTACCTGTACAGGGCTTTTTAGTCTCTATGGTATTATATTGCAATGCAGCCTGAAGGCTGGCAATGTGTTGTACATCTGTGTTTTTCCACAGTTTGTTCTCTTTATTTTTTGCTTTCTCATGAGTGTTTACCTCATTAAAAAAAAAAAAAAAGAGATTTAGGTGTATTGTTATACCTTTATATATATATATATATATATATTACCTACTGGCGGTCGCCAGTAGGTAGTTATAGTTAGGACCCCTTTTCCATAGGAAATCCGCAACATTCTATTTTGAATAACTTTGGCGCCGGTCGATGAATCCTCGCGAATTTCTCAAAATAGGTGGGGCGCTACGCTCCGCTCCTACCCTGAAAGTCTCGGGGGGATCCGTCAAGCGGGGGCTGAGATAAAAGGGGGGTCCCAAAACGCGTTTTTCCCATGCATTTTTCCATAGGACCTTTAGAACGAGCTACAGCCCGAACGGCTGAACAGAATTACTCGAAATTTGGCAGAGAGGTAGTCCCTAGGTCAAGGAAGTGCCTTTTGTAGGTTTGGTGTAAATCTGTTCAGTAGATTCTGAGAAAATAGCCTTTAAATCAATATATATATCTGAGCCCGCTTACGGTACGCTTACCGTACGCTTACCGTAAGCGTACGGTGGCGTGCGCGAGCGCGATTCTGATTGGCTCTTAGATCTTAGTAAACATTCGAATCGGCCGAAACCAGGAAGCGGCGGCCGCCATTTTGTGTATTTCACTCTGAAAAAAAAGAGTGAAAACAAGAAAAGGGGGCAATGAGGAGAGTTACAGACCCCCTAACATTTGTAAGGGGGTCAAAGAAGGACAGAAAAGTACAAAAAAAACATTTATTGATTTTTTAAAAAATCACGGGGTACGCGTACGGTAAGCTTACGGTAAGCGTACGGTAAAAAAAATAAAAATAAATAAATGAAAATCAGATTTAAGTGTTTAGATATTAGGGAGCTCTAAAAAGAGCTGTTGTGTTTATGAAGTCATTTTTTTAGTGGTACCTACAAGTAAGTACCAATGCAGAGTCTAAGGTTCAAGAGGAAGACTCTGTTCCCTTCATCATTGAAGTGCACACCATCTCCTCTATAAATGTCTTGCATGTCATAACGCAAGTTGTTGTGGTAAATGGCACCCATACCATAGTCACGGAGGAAAGCAGAAACAGATTTGTTGACGTGCTTTCTTGCTTTGTCATCGCACCGCGTGCCCACCGTGCATGCACGGCACTAACTGCGTAAAGTGGGCGCGCGGTGCGCGAAGCGCACCGCGTGCTCACTGTGCGCGCACGGAGCGTGAAGCGCACCGTGCGCGCACGGAACGAACTGCGTTAAGTGGGCGCGCACGCCACGAATGGCGTAAAGTAACTTAGCATTTAAAAAACCGTACAAATTCACTGAAAAAACCATAGGTTTCACACACGTTATAGTTAGGAATTAGCATTTAAAAAACCTTGCAAATTCACTGAAAAAACCATAGGTTTCACACATGTTATAGTTAGCGGAAATTTTACTGATAAAAAACCAATGAAATTCCCCCGTTATAGTTAGTGCAGGCAACTATAACTCACGCGACCGCAATCTTCTGCTGATGACATATGTGTCTTTATGAAAAAAAAATAGTTGTAATATATGTATAGCTAAAAATGTATGGAAGAAGACATGGGCAAATAAGTGTCTAAATACAGTATTAGCATCAGCAGAGGATTGCGGTCGCGTGAGTTATAGTTGCCTGCACTAACTATAACGGGGGAATTTCATTGGTTTTTTATCAGTAAAATTTCCGCTAACTATAACATGTGTGAAACCTATGGTTTTTTCAGTGAATATATATATGTGTGTTATTGGATGTGTATATTTACATTGCCTAGCCTTTTATGGGAGCTGCATTTGCTTGGAAAAAATGATATATGTTTATACATATACAGAACTGTATATATGTATGTTTTTACATATATAATTTTATTATTTCCGGGGTCCCCGCACATGGGCGGGAATATTCAGTGCTTATGACTTTGATGAGGATCCCCTGGAAGGGAAATTTTTATTAGTTTTCACATCAACATGACATCTTACATGCCTGCAACTAATGGCCGGTAGCGGATTTCAGATGCATATGTAAAGACACAGCGATGCGCCTACAACCCGGAGGCCGGCCGCAAGAGTACTGAATGGCAAAAGTCCACATATCAAATTACGTGCGTATGTAAAGCCATTCCCTGTGAAACTTAGAGGGGATAATAAACAACATCAAAATGGGCTCCTAAACGGAAACAAAGGCCCATGACTCAGATGAAAAGTAACTTCCCCCTCCCTCTAATCCCGTCTCCTCCGCACCCAGAGTTGCTCCTGTATCACATCTGATGTGTTGCCCCTAGTGTGTTCCATGCCAGCTCTTTTGGGTGTCAGTATTTTGAGTGGTAGAAGTGAGGCGCAGGATTTGTAGGAGCTTGGGGCAGGTTATCTCCCTAAATTCCTTGCTTAGAATTGTGATAAATGGAGCGCACAGATCAATGTATGCTTCAGCTTTGTTGTCTGCCAGCATAGATAGACGTTCCATTCCCAAAAAGACCACAACCGTCTTAACCATGCTGTGAGGTCTGGGACCACTTCGGTACCCCAGTGGGCAAGTAGCTCTAATCTTGCGGCGTTAAGGGCTAAGGCTATCTGCCTCCCTCCTAGAGAGCGCAAGGGGAATGCCAAGGGGTTAGGGAGACCCAATAGGGTATAGCTAAGAAAACGCAGGATATCCATATTGAAGGCTTCGTTTATGTCTCGGAGTATCATGTCCCAGTATCTTATCAGTTTGGGGCAATGTCACAGAGTAAATGCACTAATGAGCCTGTCTGTCCGCAACCATGCCAGCAATAGGCCAGGCAGTCTTTATTCCATTGATTCAGTTGGGCCCGTGTAGTACCAGTATGAAGCTACCTTACACGCTGCTTTCATATCCGGGATGTTGTGAGCTGTATGATGGGCTCTGAAATAGATGTCTTCCCACTCTTTGTCTCTGTGCGGCCTGCCTATTTCCTCCTTCCACCGTAGGTGCCCCTTGAATTTCGTAGGTGTAGTGTCTGCCGAGAGAAAGGTATAGAGTTCTGATATAAGTCGCTTGTCGTCACTTTTAGTGGTGAGCCATTTTTCAAACTGAGTTAATTGGCGAGAAGCTCATGATCTCATCTCCGGACAGGCTACCTAATGACACGCTTGGTTATAGATGTATTGGTCAGAAGCGGGGATTGCGTAGTCCTCCTGAAGCTGATCGAAAGGAAAAATTCCATCCTGATCAAATAGGGAACCTACCCTTTTGCAACCCTTCTCTATAAAGTATGCGCGGCATGATCCTCATCGTGACTGCGGCAGTGCGACCCGCTCAAGAGAGACCCAACCAAGCCCATGCGGATAAGGTTTTATTAGTCAATTCCAAGAGTGGGCCATACTTAGCTTTTAGTGTTTTGTCAGGGGTTCGCGCCAGGAAAATCCCTAAGTATGGTATATGGGTGTTGGCCCAAGTAAATGGAAATTGTCTAGCCAGGCTCTTGACTGTATCCGGGCGAGCGGAAAGATTTAATATTTGAGACTTCAGAAGTTTTACCTTAAATCCCAATACCTCACTGAAGCAGGAGAATTTATCCACTATGGCCAGGAGCGAGACTCCGGGATTCGTCAAGGACAGGACTACGTCATCGGCATCCAAACTTATAGTGTGGGTGTCTGTCCCCAGGCGGATCCCCAAAATCATTGGTGTGAGAAGTTGGCCTGGTATATGATGTTCACTAGTTAAAGTGACCACCTTGTACCATGCCAAGCAACCCTTATGGTGTAGTTGTAAGTCAACCTTTTCGGACTAGCTGCCCTAGTGGTAGCGTAGGCTAAGCAGTCTTTGAGGCTAAACTCGTTAAAGCGTGTTAAGCAGGCTGTTTTACCATATGTAACCCCCCTTTATACCAATGAAAGGACACCACACAGATATATATTCAAAATATATATGTATTTATTACTCAAAGTATCCCCTAGACTCTTTATGAGCACAGGAGCACAAATCGTTAAACAAGAAAGTATTACAATATACAGAAGTTGCACTTTATATGGATGGGCCCTGGTGGCCACTCAAACCATATACTAAAATAGTGGTATAAGTACCACGACTAGGAAAGGGAAAAGGCCTAGGGCCTCTAGAATCGCTGGGCCTACCAGGAGCTAACTTCAGTTAGTGACCAGGAGGTCCACGGGTCGCGTGTGCAGTGAGGAAAGTTACACGCGGGCTCCCATAGGTTTTCAATGGGTGCGTAAAAGTTCAAAAGTTACTGCTAGAAGGGTCTTCTGGATGGACTATGAACTTAAGACTTAAAACACAGACACTAGAGATGTTTCTCTACACTTGGGCACCGGAGTGCCAGCTTTACCTCACCCACAGGAAGCGGGTGCATAGGTCTCGAAGTGCGTCGGGTTTCGTCTATCTGTTCAATGGAGCCTGATGACAAAGATGCTGCAGGCGGCCGGTCCAGAAGAGATGCGGTGGATCCAAGAGTGGATCGGAGTTGTAGAAGACCTGAAAACAGAGGGGACAGTGTTCACAGTCACTGGCCAGTGACCGGCGTGGCACCAGGTAGGTACCAGGCGATGTCGGGTGCAAACAGGTGATGAAGTGTAGCTTGTCTCCGCAGCCACGTGGTCCCTGAAGGTCGACGACGTCCAGGAGTCGGTTCAAGAGCTGTCCCACGCAGGCTCTCGCTGTCGGCGGTGTCGGCGACTCGAAGGAAGCAAACAAGCCTTGGCAAAGGCAGGAGTCGTGGAAAGTGAAGTAAGCTGATTGTTCTGACCAGCAAGTTAAGAGGTGCTGCTCCTTTGGAGGGCAGCAGGGGCCAGTCTGGAGCAACCAGACCAGTGTCGTAGTTTTCAAGGTTCGTAGCCAAAATGGCCACTAGCCAACAGGCCAGGGACCGGGCAGGCGCGTCGAGATGCAAAGTGCAGAGGGGCCCCACGCAGATCGTGGAGATGCAGGAGGGCTCACCTTTGGTGCAGATGCTGCTCGGATGTTGGGCTTCTCAGGACCCAAAGCACAACTTGGAGGGAGCCTCTGTTGTTGCGCTTGCAGCTTGTCGTTGGTCTTTCAAGATGGTTGGCTCCACGTGTCTCGGTGCCTCCACGGGTTCCTTCTTTTCAGGGACTGTGGATCGGGCGGTGAGAGGTCTGGAGGTCCAGGTCTTGTTGGGCTCTGGGCTTGGGCTCCGGCAGGAGGCGGCGGCAAAGCAGACGTCGAGTAGCTGGTTGGTGCTTGCGTTAGCAAGATGGTCACTCCCTGACCATAGGGGAGATTTCCTTCTGTCCTCTGTGCAGCAGATCGTCGAAGTTCCCGTCTTCTTCTTTGTAGTAAGTTGATTCCAGGATGTCTGAAGTCTTAGGACACAGCTCCTACCTTTAAGCGGATTCTAGGGGCCGGACTACCTGCTAGGTCCCTCCCTAAGGGTGGGACCAGGAAGGGGGGTGGTTACACCCCCAATCCTTTGTCCAGCTCGCCCCAGGTCCGGGGCTGGTGTGCCCCAGGACCGGTTTGAACTGGCATATGCACCGAGGCTCCTTGTGATCCTCAGGCATGTCTGATTCTATTCAAGCCCTACCTGACCAATACACAAAATCCTGTCTGGGGTGGTGCACGCACCTCCCCTGGCAGGAAACCCTTTGTCCACGTCTCCCAAGCTGGAAGGACTCCCAGCAGCAGGCGGGCAGACTTGTGTCTGTGGTGGCAGCGTCCATTTTGTGGAGCTGAGGCTATGTCTGATTTTACCCGGGTTTCAGGTACTGTACATGTCGTGTCCCTCTAGAAGGGTGGAATGCTAACCCCGTCGCCAGAATTGGCGAGGGGTTAGTATTCCAATTCATATGACACCTTACTCGACATGTTTTGATAAAGCCAAACCAAAGATAGCATTTAACCGCGAGGTTTATAATGCACTTAAGAGTATATGGTATGACGATATCTGGAAACGGTAGAAGGAAGTTGTTCCGACCACTGCAGACAGGCTCAGCTCATGCCAGAGCACCATCTCACATGGAGCCAAGCACTCTGCCTTCAGGATTGTTAAGGCCTGCCATAGGAGTGACTTATAGGTTAACATGTGTCCCATTTAAGGTTAGGTATAGGTATACTACACCTAAGTAAGAGGTGGTTACACCAACTTACCCCAGCTGAGTGATCAGCCAGTTGTGTCAAATTGCTAGGCCAGGCCAGGGGTGGCACAATACATGCTTCAGCCCCTGGTAGGCCTTAGATGCACCAATGCCCTGGGTACCTAGTGTACACTGGTACAGGGGCTCACAGGGTGATCCAATTCCAATTGGTTATGCACCTATAGTGCATAGTGTCAATTTAGTAGAGAGAACAGCAGGCTGGGGGTCTGATTAGCAGGCCCACAGCCTCAATATGTCAAAAACCAGTGAAGCAAAAAGCAAACATTTGGGGTGACCATAGGATAGCAGACCCTACTCTCCTACAATTGGGTTGTCTCTAACTCTCTGGGCCATAGGCTCCATATACAGGGATAATAGTGATGGGGACAGAGGACATCCCTGTCGAGTTCCTCTGTGTTTGGGGAAGAGCCCGGAGGAGCATCCTTTGACTCTAACAGATGCCCTTATGTAAGTTGTAGATGCACCTTGTCCAGCTAAGGAACCTCTCCCCAAAGCAGAAATGGCGGAGTGTCTCGAATAGGAATGACCAGTGAACCCTATTGAAGGCCTTCTCTACATCGATAGCAGGAGGGCCTCCTTTACGGAGCAGTCAATGAGATCTGTGAGGTGTATAAGGCGTTTGGTATTGTACCCGGATTGTCTTGTTGGTATAAATCCGGCTTGGTCTGGGTCAATGAGACCTGCCATAAATGGGTTAATGCACGCTGCTTGTGTGCTAGTAAATATTTTAGCATCAAAGTTGAGCAATGAGATGGGATGATAGGAAGCGCATTCCAGGGGGTCTTTGGAGGGTTTGAGGATCATCAATATAGAGGCATCAGAAAGGGAATCAGGTAACGCTACGGTTCAATAAAGGAATTAAAAAGCCTAGTCAATATAGGTGCCAGTGGCTGACAGAATTTCTTGTAAAACAGAGGAGTAAAGCCATCCATCTGGGCCCGGAGATTTAGAGGTTTTGAGGCGGGCAATTGCCGCCACCACCTCGTCGACCTGAAGAGGACGATCGATGTGAGATGCGGTGTCGGTCGGCAGCATAGATAGCTGGACGTCATGAAGATAGCCACTCAGGTCTCCGTGTGGAGAATCTTCCTCCTCATAGTCTGGTGTAGACGGTGCGGAAGGCGTCTGCTATTTCTGAGTTTGCATAAACGATTGCCCTGGCTGGAGTTTTAATTGCAGGCACCATTCCGTAAACCTCCCTCTGCCGTAGTTTGGGGTCTAGCATATGACCTGAGCGGTTTCCCCAAAGGAAACAATTGTGCCGAAGGCGCAGTAAAGCATACTCTGCTTTATCCAGGTCCAGATGGCGGAGGATTAGACAATTCTTTTCTAATTCCCCCAGATACGAGAAGCACTAGTGTGTTTGTGTTTAGATTCTAGCTCTGCTACTGCTGCCTCTATCTGCTTCCTCTGCTCCTCTCAAGGTCTATTTTCGCCTGCTGATGTAGCTTTCAGTTCCCCATTATGACTAGTTTTAACGCTTCCCACAAAGAGGCTGGTGGACCTCTTCACAGTCATTGGTGGCTAGGAAGTCCATGATTGCTTTGTGGAGTACTTTTGTGGTCCGTTCCGAATCAAGCATGGTGACTCAGAGATGCCAGCGTGATGGATGAGGTTGAGAGGCACCTAGGCTCAGCGATAGCATGATCAGGGCATGATCGGAGAGAGAGCGAGGCTCTATCGTTGCCTCCACTACGCCTCCCGCTAGTGCATCTGTAATCAGAAAATGATCTATGCAGGCATAGGATTTGTGGGCTGCAGAAAAAGTTGTATAATCTTTAGTAGAGGGTTGTGTCTGCCTCCATATATCATTAAGGTTGCTGTTCGTGAGCCAGTGGTGCCCAGTCTGGGAAAGAGCTCCAGCTTGCGTAGTGTGTTGCCCAGAACGATCTAAGTCCATGTTCAGTACAAGATTCAGGTCCCCCCCCATCACGACCCTTCAGTCGGGCGTGGATAGAACTTGTGTAATGTGAGTAATTAGGAAGCGTTCCAGGTATTCATACGGTGCATATATATATATGCCACTGTAAACTGTATATGGCACCATTGAAGCCTAATCCCTAGTACTCTGCCCCTATGTTCAGCTGTCACATCAGTGACCTTTCCCTGGAAGCCCTGGGCGATCAATATGGCAACCCCATTCTTTTTAGTTGTATCCGAGGTCCATTATTGTTTGGTAAACCTGGGTGAGCGCATGCGGTGGGTATCCCTGGCTAGTAAATGAGTTTCTTGCAATAAGCAAATGCCCCCCGAGTGCTCTAGATAATATAGGATCGCTTTCCGTTTTACCGGACTGTTGAAGCCTTGAACATTGAGGATCACTAAGCGAATGATATGTATCACAGAAATTCAGTAGACCCCAATGCCAATTGCTCACTATGCCCTTGTCGCGTCTGCAGAGTGGTAATGGGATGCTGCGCTGCAAGACTCTTAGTACGCTTGCAGCCCATGTAGAGCCTTGGTTGGTACAGAGGAGAAGAAGTGCACAAAGACAGAAGGAAACCCAGAACCAACAAATGGGATATATTAGGGAAAACAAGAAGAGACCAAAGTCTGTCAAACCCGATGAGTCAGGATGGGGTGTAGTCAGCCACAAAAAGACTGGTCCGGTGGAGAACCTCTTAAGAGGCCCAGTGTGGCCCATTGGACGAGTGGTGAATGGAACATCGTAGAAGTCGTCTGTTTGTCAGCTCCTCTACTGCCGCTCTTAGGTCCTCGCCGGTCCTGCCCTACCCCCCAGGAGCACAGCCATCTTTGATTCAAGAAGTCATCGAGAGAGTAGATTCCCCTGATAGGGCCTGCAGCACTGCCTGTCTCTCTTTATTGATAGTGGCCGAATCAGGTTTTGACCCTCGGCAACTGCCCGCCACTGTCTGCCATGCTGATCACCAACATTTAGGAGAGGTGGGCTGTTCCTCGGATTCTTCCTGTGCATTTATGCACAGAGAGAGCAGGCCTCCTTGAGGGATCTAATCTGGTGGAGACCTCCCTCGTACCGAAAGATGATGCGGAAAGGGTGCCCCCAGGCATAGGGTATATTAGCTTTCTGTAGGTGTTCTGTAACGGGGCAAGAGCCTTTGTGTTTCTGTAAGGTGATCCTGGAGAGATCCTGGAAAAAGGTCGGGGAGTGGCCTTTAAATTGAACAGGATGAGAGTCTCTGGCTTTCTTAAGAATGTCCTCTTTAATCTGAAAATCATAGACGCATACCCGAATATCTGCCCGGGGTCCCTTCTCTGGTCTGTCAGGTCCTTCTCTATGAACCAGGTCCAGCTGTAGTGTAGAGGTTTCTGAGAGGCCCGAGACATGTAGAAGGAGGTCTGTGACGTACTTGCGTAGGTTGGAGCTTTCTGCTTTGGATGGCACAACGCTAATTATTATTTTATGTCTCCTAGATCTGTTCTCCAAATCCTCATTGTGTGCCTGAAGGTCCAGCTGTTGTTCTTTCAGTTTCAGGACTTCTTGTTGCAGCCACACTACCTCCTCCACCCGACCCGACTCTCTGTCCTCAAGCTCGGCTTCTCTCTCACCCACCTCATCCACATAACGTCGCACCTCCCGTATTTCAGAAGCGATGTCCGTTTTCATTGCCTGCAGATCAGCATGCAGGAAGGAGAATAGTGTTTCCAGGAATGCCAAGAATGCCTTGGTGACCGGGCCCTCCCCATCATCAGTGTCCAGCTGGGTCTCAGGCCCTTGGTTTGTGGCCTTGTCGTCTGCCTTGGAGCTGCTTGACTTTCCGAATATTTCCTTGAGTTAGCGCTCTTTTTTGTGCTGTTCCCCACCATAGCGTTGGAGTATGATGCGGTAATTATCGCCATTCAGGTTATTTGTTGGGGCCCTGTAGACTGGGCAGGGGGGCGAGCGCTAGGGCTAGCGGTGTAAATCTAAACGGAAGGCCCCCCCTAGGGTAATTAAAGGTCCAAGAGAAGGGGGGAAGAGACCAAAGAGTTATCTGGGAAAGCTCTTTCTGGACCTATATTATTTTATATGAGACTTAAACAAGTTCTCGCCTGCCAATATAGCACAGAAAATTAAACAAAAAAAGTTATTTATTTAGTAACCATTTTTATTTGTATTTTGTCACTTTTATCAATTTGATTAGACATTCATTAAGAAATTCTATCCATTATTTAGTTAACATTTCACATGTATATTCATTTAATACTATCCAAAACCTAAAACATAACCCCGTGGCTAATCATGTACAAAACAATTCATACTCTCACATATACATCAGTCATACTCATATCCTTAAAATAGCAACAAACATTTAGTGGTTTGGCATAGTCTCCAAGACAAGTTTGAAAGAAGAAAACAACAATAGGTACAGTTATTGCTAATAGTACTGGGTCTCTGGAGACCTCTCCTCAAGATGGAAAGGGCCTACGCGCGTTTCGGTGAGAAGACACCTTCTTCAGGGCCACCAACAGGAGGGGCATCAAGCCCTAAATGATGCGGGGAGATCTGTAGGGGATTAGATATGATAATTTTAAAAAAGGCAGGTAACGTTTTAAACAATACGTAAAGACTTCATACCACTTAAGTAAGTCCGGGATCACTCAGACATGTTACAAAAGCCAGCAAGTTCCCACTCTGTATACAAGTAGCTTGCATGTTTAAAAGTGACTACAAAAATAGCCCCTGCACCAAGAAAATAAACAAGAAAATAAGAGTAGCCCTCTAAACATATGGCAGTACGGATTATGTTCTACGATTTCCGCTGTAGGATTGCGTCCAAGGGGGTCCGATGTAAGTGCAGCTTGTATAACCCTCTAAGGAGATGTCAACAGTAAAATAAGATGTATATTACGAGTGACCAACCTAGCGTCTTAGTGGCATCGTGTTCGAAACACAAGTTATTCTACTGTACTCAACTGCTTACCCTTTTAGAAGCTCTATTAGTCCAAAAACATGTGAGTTCCTCTGACATGTGTTGATTCCGCGCAGTAAGCTGTCACCATACATGCAATTGATTCTTACTGCTGACCGGGGTGTCTCTGGGGAAATGAACACGTGTATTGTTATCGGCTGCTTGCCCATTTGTCTCGTCGACTGTGGTGTGTCTATGGTTGAAACGCATGTGTGCTTCTAACAGTGTGTTGTGTAAGTTACAGTCCGTCGTAAGAGAAGTTACTGTTGACATCTCCTTAGAGGGTTATACAAGCTGCACTTACATCGGACCCCCTTGGACGCAATCCTACAGCGGAAATCGTAGAACATAATCCGTACTGCCATATGTTTCTGGACTAGTAAAGTCACAACGTTCGTATTAGCGTAAGGGTAAGTACTCCCTCGTGCTTCACACGTAGAGAACATAAGAGACTACGCTTATTAATATATGGTAATCAAAATAATTACAAAAAAACTCTTTCTGCTCAGACGCAGAGTGCTCTGAAAATCACTGAACGGACAAGACAGCTTTTTACGTCACTATCTTGACTGGTACTTTACTGATGTACTTTGTCACCAAGGTAGTTTATCTTTTGTATTATTTCCTTTTCTTTCTCTGCACTTAGAGGGCTACTCTTATTTTCTTGTTTATTTTCTTGGTGCAGGGGCTATTTTTGTAGTCACTTTTAAACATGCAAGCTACTTGTATACAGAGTGGGAACTTGCTGGCTTTTGTAACATGTCTGAGTGATCCCGGACTTACTTAAGTGGTATGAAGTCTTTACGTATTGTTTAAAACGTTACCTGCCTTTTTTAAAATTATCATATCTAATCCCCTACAGATCTCCCCGCATCATTTAGGGCTTGTTGCCCCTCCTGTTGGTGGCCCTGAAGAAGGTGTCTTCTCACCGAAACGCGCGTAGGCCCTTTCCATCTTGAGGAGAGGTCTCCAGAGACCCAGTACTATTAGCAATAACTGTACCTATTGTTGTTTTCTTCTTTCAAACTTGTCTTGGAGACTATGCCAAACCACTAAATGTTTGTTGCTATTTTAAGGATATGAGTATGACTGATGTATGTGTGAGAGTATGAATTGTTTTGTACATGATTAGCCACGGGGTTATGTTTTAGGTTTTGGATAGTATTAAATGAATATACATGTGAAATGTTAACTAAATAATGGATAGAATTTCTTAATGAATGTCTAATCAAATTGATAAAAGTGACAAAATACAAATAAAAATGGTTACTAAATAAATAACTTTTTTTGTTTAATTTTCTGTGCTATATTGGCAGGCGAGAACTTGTTTAAGTCTCATATAAAATAATATAGGTCCAGAAAGAGCTTTCCCAGATAACTCGCTAGGGCTAGCGGTGTCCATCAGGGCCCCCCGGCCTACTCAGGCGTGCGGGGATCCTTCACTTCACCTCAGGCCCAGCCCAGGCTCTACCCTCTGCATCTGGCATTGGTTGTCTCCCACAGGGAAGGGCCTGGCAGCCGGGACAGTCTTCTCCGCCTACGCCCCTTTGCAAATTCTGGCAAGAACCATACGTGACCTTGTGCGTGACTCCGGACCCCCTTCTCCGTCAGAGGCCGCCCAATCGCTCCCCTCAACAATCACCCCGTCCTAACTCCAGAATTGAAGTAGTCTGGTAACCAAAGGGCTCAGGTAGGAGGTGGGGCGGAATCCGTGTCTAACCTTAGCTCCCCCGATGGCCCCAGGCCTTGTGCGCTATGTCGTAGCCCAGCATGTCACCGCTGGGGCCGCCACTCGCTTCAGCAGACGCCAGGGGCGATATGGGCCTACCTGCGGCCTGATGCATGCCTCAAGTTCTCAGCTAGTCCCGGAGCACCACCACTCTGCACTCCAGGACTTGAGTGAGCTTGTGGAGTCCTGGTCTGAACTCTTTTCCTTTCGTCCGCCCCTCTGATCTGGCAGGTTTGCGCTGAGAGGGGAGGGGGACTGCCCAGCGCCCCCAGCTCTATGGCCCGCTTTGTGTGCACCGTCTTAGCTTCTGATTTACTCCTCCCCATTCAGGTGACAAGCTCTGTGCTGTAGGCCACTGGGATGGGCCCTCCTGCAGCCAGGTTCGCACCACGGGTCCTCTGCTCGCTCCGGAATCCTGCAACTCCAAATTTCAGGGCCTGGGCGTGCTCGGCGAGACCCTGTCGCCGCTCCTCACGTCTCCCTCACCCCTCCGGTCCGGAAGGTTAGCGCTGCGGGGGATGGGGGGGTTCCATCACCTCCCGCTCCGCGGCCAGCTCCAGCCTCTCACTTTGGGTGTGCTTCTCCCACGGTCCGGCGCCGGGCCGCAAGCAGTAGGCCGCGGCCACGGTCTGCCCATTGCCGCTGTTCTCCGCCTCCTATGTAGGCGCGCCCCTGGGCCTAGACAGCCTCCGACAGACCCGTTTGTACCTTCCTTCATTCAGAGCCTTTAGAATCTTCCGGAGGGCTCGGGCACAGTGCCGGCGGGCTCAAATACACTGCTTATTTAGGCAGTGGCATGGAGCAATCTGAAAGCACGTCCTAGCCGTCCGCCATCTTGGTCACGTCCCCCACACTGGCTTTTATGTTTGTTAAGAGTGGCAGTACATCAACCCTGACGTGTTTCGGACGTTAGATGTGGCTTTGTTCACAGGTGAGGCAAATCAAATTCAGTAAAACTGCACGCCTTAAATCTCAGGAATCACATGACAAGGTACAATCCTGCTATTCCCGTAATGCACCTGTAGAACAGGTTACTTACCTTCGGTAACAATGTATCTGTAAGAGACATATGTGGTTATAGATTACTTACCTTAGAATTACCCCCAGGCGTCAGACTGGATCCGGGAACATTTTTCCGTAGCAGTACCCCTGCGCGTCAGTAGGTAGCGTTGGTCGATTCCACATCTGCCGTCTGCGTCGTGGTCACCAGGATGACGTCAGGGTGTCTACTTAGATGCCGCCCCTGCGCGCTGACGTAAGTTCTGACACGACTTTCCACGCCAGAAGCGCAGAGCCATGCAAGACACGGACCACTGGTGCACAATCTAGTGTCCTGTAAGGAAGTCCCTATCCCTAGAAGTCAGTTCGCAGAACGGTAAGGATGGTTTGGGCGGTAAGGAATCTATAACTACAGATGTCTCTTACAGATATATCGTTAAGGAAGGTAAGCAATTTGTACATCTGAAAGAGACTGTAATTATATATTCCTTACCTTAGAATAGATACCCAGCAATACTAACCCCGGTGGTGAGTCTGCAAACTAAGTTCACACGAAAACGTTCTGGAGAACTGAGTGTGAGAAGTTGGCCTGATGTATGATGTCACTAGTTCTAGTGTACACCTTATATCAGTCCAAACAACCCTTATGGTGATTGGTTGTAAAGTCAACCTTATAGACCAGCTATCCTAGTGGTAGCATGGACAAGAGCAGTCTTAGGCTAAACTCTGAATGGCATGTGAAGCCAGCTGTGATACAATATATAATCCCTTGAATACCAAATGAAAGGACACCACAATAGATATATATATAAAATAAAGTGTATTTATTCTAGTCAAACCCTCAGCACTCTTTATGAGATTAGAGGTAAGTACAACACAGTCTTATTCAAGCATGCATTAAGTCACACAGGTAAGTAATACAGTTAGGCCCTAGGGGCCACGCAAACCATATACTAAAGAAGTGGTATAAGGACCACTGTCACGGAAATAGGATAGGCCTAGGCCTAGGGAATCGCTGGGGCTACACTACACTAGCAACAGTTAGGAAGTGGGAGGCCCACGGGATTCAGGTGCAGAGTGGAAACACTCACGCGTAATGCGTAAAAGTCGATAGAATTACTAGCAGTTAGAAATTAACAGTTTAAGGACACTTCTGAAGCAGCTAGAGAGTCGAGACTCGGAAACTAGACCCTAGGATAGTCACTACCCTTGTGAGCACCGAAGTACCCAAGTTACCTAGCCCACGGGCTGCGGGTGCATAGGTGTGAACTTGCGTCGGGTTTCGTTGTGGACTTCTATGGATGCCTGAAGGAAAGTTGCTGACAGGCAGTCAGTGAAGAGTGTCCGGTGGATCCCAAGGCTGGGATCAAGAAGAGAGGATACCTGCAAGCAGAAGGGACAGACTCAAGGTCACTAGCCAGTGACCACGTGGAACCAGGAAGGAACCAGGCGATGTCGTGAATATCGCAGGTGAAGGGTGAAGCTTGTCGCTGCAGCCACGGGTACCAGGAGACTTCGAGGACGACCAGGACCAGGAGGCGAGCTGTCCCACGAAGGCTCTTTCTGTCGGCGGCGTCGAAGTCGAACTAGGACTCACCAAGCCTTGGCAAGCGGAACCCACGAAGAACGGAGGACTTGCTTCTGGTGCAGACCAGGAAGGTCTGGGGTGCTTCTCTTTTGCAAAGAAGCGGGAGCCAGTCTGGAGGAGCCAAACCAGCAGTGGAGATTTCAAGGTGTGTCGTTACAAAGGCCGCTAGCCAACGGGCAAGCAACCGGACAGACGCGGCAAGCAGGAAAATGCAGAAGGGCCCCACGCAGGACTCGTGGAGTGTGGGGGGCTGATCTTCGGTGCAGATGGTGCTTGGGGTTGGGGCTTCTCAATCCCCGGTGCACAACTTCGAGGGTGCCTCAGAAGCTGCGCTGGAAGATACTCGCCACTTTTCCCAGGTAGCCGGTCCCACGTCTCTCGTCGCCTCCACGGATCTCAGCTCGGCTGTGGATGTGGATCAGGGTCGGAGAAGTCTGGAAGTCAAGGCTCTGGTCGGGCTCTGCAGTCGGTCCCTCGTAGAACTTCAGCAAAGCAAAGGGTAGTCTCTTGATGGTGCCTGTTTGCACAGGGTAGCCACTCCTTGGCCACAAGGGAGATTCTTCAGTCTTCTTCTTTCGTCGAATGTCGAAGGTCCAGAGTTTCTGTTCAAGTTGCAGGTTCAGGATAATCTAATCTCCTGGGGCCCAGCTACCACTCTTATGCTAATCTGGGGGGCTGGGTTGCCTGCTAGGTCACGCCTTATGGGTGGGACCTGGGAGGGGGGTGGTTATACCCCCTTCCCTTTGTCCAGTTTCGCGCCAGGACTGGGGCTGGTGTGCCCCAGCACCGGTTTGAACTGGACTATGCATGGGACACCTTGTGTGCCCCAGGCATGTCTCATTCCTTTCAGCCCTCCCTGCCCCAATACACTAAAGTCTGTCTGGGGAGGTGCTAGCACCTCCCCAAGCAGGAAACCTATTGTCCAAGCCTCCCTTGCCGGGATCACTCCCAGCAACAGGAGGTCAGACTTGTGTCTGTGGCAGCAGCATCCATTTTGTGATGCTAAGGCTTTGGTTAGAGTTAACAGCAAAGTAGGATTTTAACATGTCTCTCCCTCTAGAAGGGGGGAATAATATCCTCATCACCAGAAATGGTATGGGGGTATTATTCCAAAGTGTTAGACACCTTACACGACATGTTTTGATAAAGCCAAACCATAGTTACCATAACCGTTTAAGATTATAAGGTACTTTAAGAGTATATGGTAGGCTATATCATAGAAAAGTTATAAGGACATGGTTCCGAAAGCTGCAGACAGGCTCAGCTCATGCTAGAGCACCATCTCACATGTTACCAAGCACTCTGCCTCCAGGATTGTTAAGGCCTGCCATAGGAGTGGCTGATAGGTACACATGTGTCTATTTTAAGGGAAGATATAGGTATACTATATCTAAGCAAGGGGTGATTACACGACCTTGCCCCAGCTGAGTGATCAGCCAGTTTTGTCTGATTGGAAGGCCAGACCAGGGGTGGCATAATACATGCTGCAGCCCCTGGGAGGCCTAGGGTACACCTATGCCCTGGGTACCTAGGGTTCACTGTACAGGGTCCAATAAGGTGATCCTTACCAATTGGGGATGTACCTAGGGTACATGGAGTCCATTTTAAAGAGAGAGCAGACAGCCTGAGACCCTGAATGGCAGGATCTCAGGCCAACTAAGTCGAAAAACCAGCTAGACACTAGGCAAAAAGTTGGGGGTAACCATAGTCAGATATCCACCTTCCTACACAACCCCCCCCCCCCAAACGAAAGGAGATAAGGCTGGCCTTGACAAGGTAAGTCTCTATTGCCTAAGTGGCCATCTAAGGAAGAACCAGCACTGGCATGGTTACCCCCTGTCTCATGGTCCACTAAGCAATCCCTCACCCTAAAGGTATCATAGGGTCTCCACCATAGGGAATCTCTACCTTTGGTGTGTCTTTGCAAAGTAAAAGGCTGGTGTTGAGATGGAGTACTGAAGTGAGTGTCCTCAAAGTGAGGCCTCAGCTTCCTCCAATCATCCTCCAATCATCCTCCACCATGGATGCCTTTCTTTCTTTCACTGAGTTGCACTGTGCTCTCAGGGTCAGCCTCTGGCTACCTAAAGCTGGAGGCTGGGTCCCTTTTGTGGGCTTACTGGAGGGACAGGTCAGGTTTGGGGCCCTAAGGTCCCATGTTTGCCTGTGCCCAATAGAATCCCTCTGGGGGAGGTCCCTAACTACCTGTAAAGGAGATCCCTCAGGAATGTTTTTAACCATCACCTGGCTAGGGCTACTAGCCATGTAATCCTCATTCTTTTGATGGGGGGGGTTCTTGTGGACAGGGGCCCTCTTGGGGTCCACTGGCCTCCCTGACCTCTGCAGCCCTGGGCTGACTGAGGCAGGGTAGAGAGAGGCAGGCTACCTGCACCAGACTGGTTCCCACCTTGGAAGGGGCCACTGACATCAGAGGCTCTGCCAGGCCAGGCCTGGCTACCTCTGGGGCAGTTCCTTCACAAGGGGTGAGGTCAGATCCCTGAGGAGGCTGACCTTTTCCTAATGTCTGGGGAGAGGGAGACTTTTCTTCCTCCCCACCACTCTCTGTTTGTGTGGAGTGATCCATAGTTTCAGGCTTCACTACACCTATGTCAGTCTGAGTATGGGCTGAGACCATTACAGCCTTGCCAACCTATTCAGGGAGGCACTCAGTTTGGGTTTGAGCTGTGACTGTCACAGCTCTGCCAATCTCTACAGGGAAGTCTGTCTTTGCCTGGGCTGTGGCTACCACTGCCCTTCCAACCTTTTCAGGGAGGAAATCTACTTGGACAGGGGTTGTGGCTGGCACAACCCCACTACCCTTTTGTGACAGGCCTACCATTTTAGAATGGGTGTCTTGTTCAACTCCAGCCCAAGCTGAGAGTTCTAAGTCATTCCCCAGTTAGCAGTCCACAGGCAAGGTTGGAGACACTGCCACCCTTTTAGGGCCAGTGACACCTCCCCAGCTGAGACATACCTCTGCCATGGGATGACTGTTCTGTTTGCCATCAATGTTAGTTACCTGGTATGAGAAACCAGGCAAACGCTGCTCAGAGGGAACTAGCCTATGGGCCACCATAGTGATGCTAGCTCCAGTGTCTCTGTAGGCCTCAGCTTTTCTACCATTGATGTAGGGCTCCTGTCTGTACCTACCCAAAGTGTTGGGACAGGCAGTGAAGTTGGCAAACCCCATGCCACCATCACAGACAAGAGTAGCTGCTGTAGGGGAATTGGCTAAGCCAGGGTCTCCCTGTGTTCCCCAAGAAAACCCAACCAAATTTTTGGGGGCACTCCCACCACCTGTGGGATTACTGCTGACAGTAATAGGTGGTGTGACAGGTGTAGTTGGAGGAACAGTTTTGGTTTTAGCCTTTGGGCAACTGCTGTCAGTTTTCCAATGCCCAGGAGTTTTACACTCATGGCAGTAAGGCTTTTTAACTGTGGTAGAGGAGGGAGCTTGGGACCCACCACCCTGTGTGGAGTTTTGGGGCCCTGGGGAAGATTTCCCTTTTGTTTTATCCCCACCCTTCTCTTGAGGCTTGGTGGTATCTTTCTTTTGGTCACCACCCTGATTTTTAGGCCTAATCCTGGCCCTGACCCATTTATCTGCCCTCTTTCCCAATTCTTGGGGAGAGGTCAAATCTGAGTCTACCAGGTGTTGATGGAGAAGCTGGTTCTGACAATTACTAAGGATCTGTTCCCTCATAATCAAGTTGTACAATCCTGTATAGTCCTGCACCTTGCTGCCAGTTAACCAACCTTCCAAAGCCTTAGTGGCACAATCCACAAAATCAGACCAGTCCTGTGTCTGTGTCTTCTGGGTGTCTCTGAACAACAACCTATATATTGCTCAGTGGTTAAGCCAAACCCATCTATCAGAGCACTCTTCAGGACTTTGTAATTGTTAGCATCCTCATCACTGACTGTGAGGAGCTTGTCTCTACCTTTGTCAGAAAAGGAGAGCCACAAGATAGCTGCCAACTGACTCTGGGGTACCTGCTGTACTTTGCAGGCCCTCTCCAAAGCAGTCATCCACTTGTGGATGTCATCCCCATTCTGATATGGGGGGACTATCTTGCTTAGGTTTCTATGGTCACAAGACCTATCCCTATCTCTAGGGATATTGCTGCCATCAGTGGGTTCTGACCCACTTAACTTTTGCTCTCTAGCCAGAGCAAGCTTCTCCTTGGCAAGGGCAAGTTCTTCCCTCTGAATCCTCAGATTAGCTTCCCTCATTCTGGCTTCATGCTCCTTTCTCTCGGGGGAAGTCATTCCCCTGTGAGAAGAGGCATTAGAGATGCTAGAGACATGGGAGTGGATGGATTCCCTTGAAGGGGATCTGTCTCTCCTGCTTCTCTGGTTAAGCCCACTTGGGGGTCTGTATGGGGGGACCCCATGCAAACTCCCATGTAAGCTTAGGTTAGCCTGGCTAAGTCTTCCTACTTTGCCCTGGCTGTCTACCTCTTCATCTGAAGTCCCATCTGACTCATCTGTGGTGGGTAGACCCTCCTTTGTACCTAGGGTACTGGCCTGTGAGGCCCTAAGAGTATCATACTCCTCTAGGAGTTGTACTAGCTGAAGGAGGGTAGGGTTTGCCCCCTGTTTTAACTTTCTGGAGGTACACAATTGTCTCATCTCCTAAAAAGTTAGGGTATCATATCTAGAGGGGGTCTTCTTCAGACATGCCCCTCCTGAGAGAGCATCTCCTTGATCTCCTCCCAGAGACATGATCTAGTGAGGGTGTGGTGTGTGCACCTACCTACACTAGTTGTTTCTACTAAACCTCTCTAGTAGTTGTAGTCAGGGTGTGTTACTCCCTTCAACCTACAACCACTAAGTCCAGTAGGACTTAAGTATTATAATCTATATTATATGTACCTAAACAATATCTGTGTGATCTTTCAATTTAGTATCTCAAGATTACAATGGTATTACAACAGCAAGCTCAGATCCCAACCGCTGCTCACCAATGTGAGAAGTTGGCCTGATGTATGATGTCACTAGTTCTAGTGTACACCTTATATCAGTCCAAACAACCCTTATGGTGATTGGTTGTAAAGTCAACCTTATAGACCAGCTATCCTAGTGGTAGCATGGACAAGAGCAGTCTTAGGCTAAACTCTGAATGGCATGTGAAGCCAGCTGTGATACCATATGTAATCCCTTGAATACCAAATGAAAGGACACCACAACAGATATATATATAAAATAAAGTGTATTTATTCTAGTCAAACCCTCAGCACTCTTTATGAGATTAGAGGTAAGTACAACACAGTCTTATTCAAGCATACATTAAGTCACACAGGTAAGTAATACAGTTAGGCCCTAGGGGCCACGCAAACCATATACTAAAGAAGTGGTATAAGGACCACTGTCACGGAAATAGGATAGGCCTGGGCCTAGGGAATCGCTGGGGCTACACTACACTAGCAACAGTTAGGAAGTGGGAGGCCCACGGGATTCAGGTGCAGAGTGGAAACACTCACGCGTAATGCGTAAAAGTCGATAGAATTACTAGCAGTTAGAAATTAACAGTTTAAGGACACTTCTGAAGCAGCTAGAGAGTCGAGACTCGGAAACTAGACCCTAGGATAGTCACTACCCTTGTGAGCACCGAAGTACCCAAGTTACCTAGCCCACGGGCTGCGGGTGCATAGGTGTGAACTTGCGTCGGGTTTCGTCGGGGACTTCTATGGATGCCTGAAGGAAAGTTGCTGACAGGCAGTCAGTGAAGAGTGTCCGGTGGATCCCAAGGCTGGGATCAAGAAGAGAGGATACCTGCAAGCAGAAGGGACAGAGTCAAGGTCACTAGCCAGTGACCACGTGGAACCAGGAAGGAACCAGGCGATGTCGTGAAGATTGCAGGTGAAGGGTGAAGCTTGTCGCTGCAGCCACGGGTACCAGGAGACGTCGAGGACGACCAGGACCAGAAGGTGAGCTGTCCCACAAAGGCTCTTGCTGTCGGCGGCGTCGAAGTCGAACTAGGACTCAACAAGCCTTGGCAAGCGGAACCCACGAAGAACGGAGGACTTGCTTCTGGTGCAGACCAGGAAGGTCTGGGGTGCTTCTCTTTTGCAAAGAAGCGGGAGCCAGTCTGGAGGAGCCAAACCAGCAGTGGAGATTTCAAGGTGTGTCGTCACAAAGGCCGCTAGCCAACGGGCAAGCAACCGGACAGACGCGGCAAGCAGGAAAATGCAGAAGGGCCCCACGCAGGACTCGTGGAGTGTGGGGGGCTGATCTTCGGTGCAGATGGTGCTTGGGGTTGGGGCTTCTCAATCCCCAGTGCACAACTTCGAGGGTGCCTCAGAAGCTGCGCTGGAAGATACTCGCCACTTTTCCCAGGTAGCCGGTCCCACGTCTCTCGTCGCCTCCACGGATCTCAGCTCGGCTGTGGATCAGGGTCGGAGAAGTCTGGAAGTTAAGGCTCTGGTCGGGCTCTGCAGTCGGTCCCTCGTAGAACTTCAGCAAAGCAAAGGGTAGTCTCTTGATGGTGCCTGTTTGCACAGGGTAGCCACTCCTTGGCCACAAGGGAGATTCTTCAGTCTTCTTCTTTCGTCGAATGTCGAAGGTCCAGAGTTTCTGTTCAAGTTGCAGGTTCAGGATAATCTAATCTCCTGGGGCCCAGCTACCACTCGTATACTAATCTGGGGGGCTGGGTTGCCTGCTAGGTCACGCCTTATGGGTGGGACCTGGGAGGGGGGTGGTTACACCCCTTTCCCTTTGTCCAGTTTCGCGCCAGGACTGGGGCTGGTGTGCCCCAGCACCGGGTTGAACTGGACTATGCATGGGACACCTTGTGTGCCCCAGGCATGTCTCATTCCTTTCAGCCCTCCCTGTCCCAATACACTAAAGTCTGTCTGGGGAGGTGCTAGCACCTCCCCAAGCAGGAAACCTATTGTCCAAGCCTCCCTTGCCGGGATCACTCCCAGCAACAGGAGGTCAGACTTGTGTCTGTGGCAGCAGCATCCATTTTGTGATGCTGAGGCTTTGGTTAGAGTTAACAGCAAAGTAGGATTTTAACATGTCTCTCCCTCTAGAAGGGGGGAATAATATCCTCATCACCAGAAATGGTATGGTGGTATTATTGCAAAGTGTTAGACACCTTACACGACATGTTTTGATAAAGCCAAACCATAGTTACCATAACCGTTTAAGATTATAAGGCACTTTATGAGTATATTGTAGGCTATATCATAGAACAGCTATAAGGACATGGTTCCGAAAGCTGCAGACAGGCTCAGCTCATGCTAGAGCACCATCTCACATGTTACCAAGCACTCTGCCTCCAGGATTGTTAAGGCCTGCCATAGGAGTGGCTGATAGGTACACCTGTGTCTATTTTAAGGATAGATATAGGTATACTATATCTAAGCAAGGGGTGATTACACGACCTTGCCCCAGCTGAGTGATCAGCCAGTTGTGTCTGATTGGAAGGCCAGACCAGGGGTGGCATAATACATGCTGCAGCGCCTGGGAGGCCTAGGGTACACCTATGCCCTGGGTAACTAGGGTACACTGTACAGGGTCCAATAAGGTGATCCTTACCAATTGGTTATGTACCTAGGGTACATGGAGTCCATTTTAAAGAGAGAGCAGACAGCCTGAGAGCCTGAATGGCAGGATCTCAGGCCAACTAAGTCGAAAAACCAGCTAGACACTAGGCAAAAAGTTGGGGGTAACCATAGTCAGATATCCACCTTCCTACACTAGCGGCGTCGGATGCGGCATCGGGCGGCGCCGCACCGGCTTCGGGACCGGACAGGGGCTGAACCGGGGATCGACGTCGACCGGAGTCGGTGTCGGAGGTGGCACCGGTGTCGACGCCGGCGGAGGAGGCGTGACGAGGTCGACCGGCGTCGACGGGGGCCCAGGCCTGGGCCCCTCGGGGACTTGCGGTGTCTGGGCCTCCAACGGCGCCGGGGCCGGTGCCGCCGGCGCGCAATGTCGCCCAGTCGAGTCCGCGGGGTCCGAAGGCGCGCCGGCGGGAGTCGAAGGCGGGGTCAGGCTCCTCATGGCCGAGAGGAAGGCACTGACCTCCGCCGGCGTCGCGTCTGTCTCAGGGACCGGCGGGTATGGGAATGTGCGGGGCGCCTGCGGCTCCGGCGGAGCTGCGGGGGTGGAACCACCCTGAACCTCGGCCGAGTCGCGCGACCGGCGAGGGGAGTCCGAAGAGCGGTGTCACCTCTTGGACTTCTTGGAGTGCTTCGTCTTACCCGAAGACTTCGAGCCAGACGAGCAACGATGTCGAGTGCGGCTCCGCGACCGATCCTTGGACCTCCTCCTAGACCGGGATCGAGAGTGGCGCGGAGCCGAGTGGCGAAGCTCGAGAAGCTTACGGGACCGCTCCCGCCGAGCTTTCGAGGTCAGGGCCATACAATCGGAGCACGACTCCGCGTCGTGGTCGAGGCCCAAACAGTACAGGCACCGGCGGTGATGATCGGTCACCGACATCAGTCGGTGACAGTCGTCGCAGGCCTTGAACCAGGCATCCTACCGGCACCAGAGTCGAGAAAGTGACCAAAAAGAGTCAAAAAAGTTAGTCAAAAAATGACTAAAGGGGTAGCTCTCCTGGATCGTCGCTTACTGGCGTGGAAAAAAGAAGAACTGACGTCAGCGCGCGAGGGCGGCGTCTAAGTACTCCGACGACGTCATTCCGGCGCACGACGCCAACGACGGACACGGAGCCGCAGACGACGTCTAGCGACGCGCAAGGGGTATAGCTCCAAAAATCATCCGGATCCAGTCTGACGCCTGGGGATATTCTAAGGTGAGGAATCTAACTAACGTGTTTCTTTCAGATACCTCAAACTCCTCTCCCATATACCCCCCCCATCCCAGGAGGGACACATCCGTCACTACTACGTTCTCCGGTTGGGGTAAGGAGAGGCATCTGCCGCTGACCCAATCGCGGTCCGTGAGCCACCACTGCAAGTGTTTCGCAGTGCCCTCCGAGATCAAGACATGGTCGGACAGGTTGACTCGATGCTGGGCCCACTGAAACTTCAGGTCCCACTGCAGAGCCCGCATTCGCCACCTGGCGTAATGCACCAACAGGATGCAGGAGGCCATCAGCCCCAGAAGCCGCAGCACCAACCTGACCGAAACCCAGGACAGAGGCCGAAAGATGGGAATCAGAGCCTGAATATCCCGGACCCGCTGTTCCGGAGGATAAGCCTGGAACTGCGCCGAATCTAAAACCGCTCCGATAAAGAGGAGCTTCTGGGAGGGACTCAGGTGCGACTTCGGCACAATGATGGAGAACCCCAGCGAATGCAGGAGGTTGGCCGTAGTCTGGAGGTGGGAGACGACTTGCTGGGGCGAGCCTGCCTTCAACAGCCAGTCGTCGAGATAGGGAAAGACTGGAACCCCTAATCTGCGCAGATGAGCTGCGACCACCGCCATCCCTTTCGTGAACACCCGAGGGGCACTGGTGAGGCCGAAGGCGAGCACGGTGAACTGAAAATGCTCCTGACCCACCGTGAACCGCAGGTAACGCCGGTGGGCCGGCAGGACGGGGATGTGAAAATAGGCGTCCTGCAAGTCCAACGCTACCATCCAGTCTCCAGGGTCGAGGGCAGCCAGAACCTGAGCTAAAGTGAGCATCTTGAACCGTTCCTTCCAGAGGAAGGCGTTGACGCTCCTGAGGTCCAAGATAGGGCGTAGGCCCCCTTTGCCCTTCTTGGGAACCAGAAAGTAGTGGGAATAGCAACCACGACCTACTTCTTGACCAGGAACGCGCTCGACGGCCTCTTTGGCCAAGAGGGCCGTAACTTCCTCCCGCAGAAGATTCAAGTGATCCCCCGACATACGGTGGTACTGCGGTGGCATGGCTGAAGGGGTCGTCTCGAAGGGGAGGGAGTAGCCCCTTCGGACGATTTGCAGCACCCACCTGTCCGATGTGATGGAACGCCAGTGGAGCAGGTGATGGTGAACTCTGCCGCCCACTAGCGTGGATTGGAATGGGCCTGAAAGCTCGGACTAGGAGGGCTTTGAGGCGGATGCTGCCAGTGTGGAGGTGGACTGACCGGCACGTTGTCCTCCAGTACCGCCTCGGCGGAATCCACGTCCGCGACCGCGTGCAGGTTGGTTCTGCGGCCGGTGGCTAGGCGGATGGGAGGAGGCGCCCCTTCCTTGGCGACGAAAGGGATGAAAGGCGGAAGTTTGCGGCCACGGGGCCGAGAGGACCAAGGACTTGGACGTAGCACGGGAGTCCTTGAGACGAGCCAGCGCACTATCTGCCTACTCACCAAAAAGGCGAGTGCCATTAAAGGACATATCCATGAGAGAACTCTGGAGATCCCCCGAGAAAGACGTGGACCGCAGCCAGGCGTGGCGCCGGAGCGCCACCGTGGTGGAAATCGCCCTACCCAGCGAGTCCGTGGTATCTAGTCCACACCGTATGGCGTGCTGTGCTGCATCTCGCCCGTCAGCAAGCGCCTGGGTGAGTCGTGTCCGGACCTCCTCCGGGCACAGGGGCAGCACGTCCTCCACCGCATCCCACAGAGAGTGGGAATAATGGTCCAAGAGGCAAGCGGTATTCAAAGATCGCAGCCCCAAACTCAGGGAAGAGAACAGCTTCTTTCCGAACTGTTCCACCTCTTGGATTCCCGATCCGGAGGAGCGGATGGAAGGAGGATTGGGAAGTCGAGGCCTGTATAACCAGACTCTCGGGGGTGGGGTGTTGGGACAGAAAACTGGGGTCGCCCGGAGCAGGGCGGTTGCGCCGGGCCACGTTCCGATCCACAGGAGGAACTGTGGATGGCTTGGACCAGGTGTCCTGCAGAACGTCTATGAGGGCCTCATTGAACTGAGGATCTGTGGAGCTTGCTGTCGGTTGAAGCACCTCTGTGCCACAGCAGGCAACTCCAGCCCAAGGGCTTTGGCCGCCTTGCGCAGCACCACTGCGAAAGCTGCACCTTCCTGCGAGGCCACAGTCGGAGGAGAGATGAAACCAGCGTCCAGGGAGGTGTCCAGACCACTGGCATCCCCCAGTTTGTCTGCCCAGTCCTGTAAAAGTTGGGCCTGTATGGCCATAGGGTCCTCAGACCCCTTCCAGTCGCCCCCGCCATCCGAGTCCTGATAAACAGGAGGAATAATCGGAGCCGGGCGGTAGATGAAATGCTCATCCACCGGCGCCGGATGCGGTATCGGGCCCGGACCAGGGCTAAACCGGGGAACGGGGACGGCGCCGGAGGTGGAACCGGTGTCAGCGTCGGTGGAGGAGGCGTCATGAGGTTGACCGGCGCCGGCAGAGATCCAGGCCTGGAACCCTCGGGGACCTGCGGCGTCGGGACCGGAGTCGTCGACGGCGCCGGGGCCGGAGCCGCCGGCATGCAAAGTCACCTAGTCGAACCCGCGGGGCCTGAAGGCGCGCTGACAGGCGTCGGTGGCCAAGCCAGGCTCCTCATGGCCGAGAGGAAGGTACTGACCTCTGCCGGAGTCGCGTCAGTCCCAGGGACCGGTGGGTCTGGGGATGGACGCGGCTCCTGTGGCTCCGACGGAGCCGCGGGGGTGGGACCACCCTGACCCTCGGCCGAGTCGCGCGACCGGCGAGGGGAGTCCGAAGAGCGGTGTCGCCTCTTGGACTTCTTTGATCGCTTCGACTTACCCGAAGACTTCGAGCCCGACGAGCGATGATGGTGGCTGCGGCTTCGCAACAGGTCCTTGGACCTCCTCCTGGACCGGGACCGTGAACGGCGCGGAGCCGAGTGCCGAAGCTCGAGAAGCTTACGGGACCACTCCCGCCTAGCTTTCGAGGTCAAGGCCTGACAATCGAGGCATGACTCCACGTCGTGGTCGGCCCCCAGGCAGTAAAGGCACCGGCGTCCTACCAGCACCAGAGTCGAGTTGACAGAAGACCAAAAAGAGTCAAAAAAGTTTAGTCAAAAAGTGACTAAGGGGTTGGCGGTTAAGGCAGACCTCCGCTCTCGAGAGCTTAAATACTCAATGTTATTTCCTGCGAAGCTCCGAGTGGAGGCGGAGGGGCGCACATGGTTCTTTACATCGCCGGCGGAGGCCTCAGAGTGGCTTGAGGGATGGCGTCCGGCTAGATCGAAGGGCAGGGGGGAGCGTGCCCCTGGCGGCCTTTCCGCCTCCCCCGGGGACCTAGATGTCGAGGAGTCGAGAGCAGGCGATGGAACGCCGTGAGGCATGGCGGTATGGAGACAATCGGACTTGCGGACACTCAGCGATCTGAGGCCTTGATGCGCCGGACGGCCCAGTGGGGCCTTGAATTTGCAGGAGGCTGAGGACTTGGGGCCTTTTGCTCGTATCTGACATTTGGCTGCTTGAAGGGACAAGCCTATGGTGTGGGGATCGGCGGCTGAACAGTGAGCGGCTTCCCCCCACACGCACGTAACAAGTTTATGGGAACTAAGCACTCTGCTGAGTTGGGGTGGCGGGTAGTTTTAAATCCGCAGGGCAGGGAGGCAGGGAGGGGGGTGGGGGGAGGGGGATTTTGTTGTTACGTTGTTTTGTGTTTTGTTTCAGGTTCACCCACCACTCACGGGCGTTTCAGGCTGACTAGGCGGGTACAGGTGCACAGGGGTGGAATACTGCAGTGGGCATTTCATGTATCCTTCCCTGAAGATGGCATCACGTAGCACGACCCAAGCGACCACTGACACATTACCCGGCGTCCCTACTCAGCAGCGGTGTCCTTCATTTGCGGTCCTATCCTGGAACGTTAATGGTTTAGGAGACAAGATCAAGCGGGGGCTAGTGCTGCAATACCTCAGGCGTAGGGGGCCCGCGGTGGCACTCTTGCAAGAAACGCACCTAGTGGGTTCTACCACCAAGGCCCTAGATAGGTGGGGGTTTAAGATGGCGACCCACTCAGAGTTCACGACAGGGTCCAGAGGGGTGGGCATACTGGTCAACAAACGTTTCCCCTTGATTCTTCTGGACTCCCGTAGGGACGAATATGGCCGCTTCGCAGCACTCACCTGCCAATGGGAGGGGAAGGTGTACAATCTAGTGACCGTCTACATCCCCCCGACACTACACCAGGTCTCCTTTAGGGCACTGGGTGAATTCCTGTTGGCACTTCCACATGGGGAGCTCATTATGGGTGGGGACTTCAACGCAACCATGGATCCTACACTTGATAGGTCGTCACACAGGGCGCACGGAGGTGACACCTCCATTCTTGCAGAATTCACCGCCGCGCTGGGCCTGGTAGACACTTGGAGAGAGTATAGGCCCAGTGAGAGACAATACACCTTTCTTTCCGGCGCACACCATACCCTTTCACGCATAGATTATATCTTCACTTCACCTGCCGGGTTCAATGGGGTGACCGAGGTGTCGCACCTTCCTAGGGGCATCTCGGATCACTCGCCGGTGGTCATCACGTTTGCGACCAACGACCCGTGTAAACGCACTATGTTCCCGGTCCATCCCAGATATCTCAAAATCCCTAAAATCAGTAAGGCCCTTAAAACTGCAACCAAGAACTATTTCACCGAAAATACTGACTCCGTCAGGAGCTCAGCAACCCTCTGGGAAGCCTTTAAAACTGTCCTCCGCGGACAGGCCATCTCCATCATCACGGATCACAAGAAAACCCAGCGGCAGGCGGTGCTGGAGCTGGAGCGGGCGGTAAATGAGGCGGAAACATCCCATACACTACAAGGGGATGAAGATTCGGCACATACACTCCGCATGGCACAGCAGGAGTATAGGTCCCATCTGTGGGAGGCAGCACGTGCTCGGCAGGTAGCGACCCAACACACAATCTATGAACTGGGGGACAAGGCGGGCAAACTGCTGGCGTGGCAGGAGAGGGGGGACCGAGCGGCGCGGTGGGTGGCTCGGATCCGGCTCGACGAGGGGGAATTTACTTCGGAGCCTCAGCGCATAGCGGGGGCTTTCGCGGCCCACTACCAATCCGTCTATACACCTGAGGCCTCCTCTACCGTGGCAGACAATGAGCTCTTCCTTCGGGACATCGCAATGCCAAGACTGACCTCTTCGGAAACAGAGGCCCTCGAGGCGGATTTGACGGCTGAGGAGATAACGTTGGCAATTCTGGCCCTTCGCACTGGGAAGGCGATGGGGCCCAATGGACTCCCGATCGAATACTATAAGCAAAACTCCTCTCTAGTGGTCCCGCACCTGCTGGCCATGTATAGGGATGGTCTATCGACCGGGATCCTCCCCCGAGATCAGAGGATGACTACAATAGTGGTGATCCCGAAACCCAACAAACCGGCCCACGAGTGCTCCTCTTATCGCCCGATTTCGCTGCTTAACGCCGAGGCTAAGATTCTAGCAAAGGTACTGGCAACACGACTGCAGCCGTACCTCTCAACCCTAATTCACCCTGACCAGTCAGGATTTATGCCACACCGGAACACCGCTCTCAACATACGGCGTCTCCATGGCATCATTGCTTGCCGCTCCTCGATAGAAGAAGATGCGGCCATACTGTCATTGGATGCTCGGATGGCGTTTGATAGGGTGGAGTGGCCTTTCCTGTTCGCCGTTCTCCGTCACATGGGGCTCGGCCCCAAGATTTGCGCGTGGATTCAGCTTCTATACAACCAGCCGCTTGCGCAGGTGGTGGTAAATGGCCGTGTCTCTGACCCCTTTCCTCTGGGCCGAGGGACGAGGCAGGGCTGCCCCCTCTCCCCGCTCCTCTTTGCCATGGCTCTCGAGCCCTTGGCGGCATGGGTGCGGCAGGACCCGGTGATCCGTGGCTTCAAATGGACGCTGGACTGGGAGGATCGTATCTCCCTTTATGCGGACGATGTTCTGCTTTATCTTGCCTCGCCGGCGCGTTCTATCGCCTGTCTCCTCGACATATGTGAGTCGTACGGGCGGCGGTCAGGATATGAAATCAATTGGGAGAAATTCATTTTGTATATGCTCCGAGGCTCCCCGCCTCGGCCCCCGAGGGGATGTAATATTCTAGTGGCCCATGAAAGATTCAAATATCTTGGGGTGTATGTCACTGCAGATCGGGATAAATTTGTGGCTGAAAACCTAATGATGCCCCTCCAACGGCTTCGCACCGATGTCAAACACTGGCGCGCCTTGCCCCTGACTTTGCTTGGAAGGGCCTCGCTCTTTAAGATGCTCGCCCTCCCTAGATTCCTCTATGCGCTACAGAATACCCCCTTCCCGGTTGCGCCCTCTTATTTCACGGCTGTTAATGCTGAGATCACCCGTCTCCTCTGGGAGGACAAGGCGCCTCGGATTGCTCTCCACAAGCTTACCAGTGGCTGGTACGACGGAGGTATAGCCCTCCCAGATATCAAAACTTATTACTGGGCGTCGCACCTCATGATCATAAATCAGTGGCTCCATGTGTCGAGGGATGACCCTGCTTACCGTATGGATAGACAACTGCTTGCTCCTGGAGGGGTGATGGGAGCCCTTTATAACCCGAAAAGAGGTCGCGTCCAGGCGGGGCCCGCAGCACATACCCTCCAGATATGGTTTGCGGCACAGCGTGCGATGGGATGGGCGGGGAGGATTACCCAGGCAACGCCACTATGGGACGCTAAACAGCTTGGGATACTGCGCACCACCAAGGGATTCCACCAGTGGGATCTTATCGGCATTTCTAGGGTAGGGGACCTCTGGCGGCGGGGAGAGGTGATCACTTTTCCCCAATTGCAGGCAGAGTACGACTTGGCCGACACCGAACATTTCCGCTATTTACAAATCCATCATGCACTTCGGACGGCGATTTCACCTGGGACTCGGCTCCCTGAGTCATCGCCCTTGGAGGACCGGCTCCTCGCTGAACATCTGATTCAAAGAGCGACGGCCCTAACGTACCGGAAAATAATAAATAATCGCCCTGACCCCTTTTCGGTCCTTAAGGGGAAATGGGAGGCAGAACTTGGGGACTTCGATGATACGGAGTGGCAGGCCGCGCTATCGTCCCCCAGGGAAGTGGGCATATCGTCCAAATTAAGGCTTGTCCAGCTTAAAATTCTGCACCGCACATACTATACCCGTACACTTCTATTCAAATTGCAACGGGCGAAGTCCCCGCTGTGCCTCAGGAACTGTGGCCTCGAGGGAACCTTCCTACACACCCTTTGGGACTGCCCTGTCATAGCGCTTTATTGGAAAGGGGTGTTGCATATTCTTTCCCAGGTAACCAAAATCCTCACGCTGCCGGAACCTCGGCTCTGTCTCCTCAATGTCTGGGAGCAGACGGACCACGTGAGGGTAGCCCAGCTTTGGGTGACATTGGGGCTCATGCTCGCAAAACGTAATATAGCCCAGCGATGGGGATCGGGGCAGGCACCTACCCTGGCACAGTGGATCCGAGACATGGACCTTGTAATGGTGACTGAAAAAGCTGTATATGTACATAGAGGATGCCCCAAGAAATGGTCCCAGGTGTGGGGTGGCTGGAATGTGTACAGAGGGAACATCTGTGAGCCCCCACCCGATACATCAGAATCTGACCTCAGCGACCATGACTAGTTGCCCTGTCTCTCACAACGGTTGGGGAGGGGAACGACTGTGTTGTACCTTTTGCCTGCCTCTTTGTCTCTGTGATACCTGTGCTGAATTGTTGAGATACCTTCGAATCTGCTTTGTCCTAAGCCCTGCACTGAAAGAGTGGTTTTTACTTTCTGTTTTGTTGATAAACCTAATAAAAATATTTCAAAAAAAAAAAAAGTGACTAAGGGGTAAGCTCTTCCCGGATCGGCGCTGTCTGGCGCGGAAAAAAGAAGAACTGATGTCAGCGCGCGAGGGCGGCGTCTAAGTACTCCGACAACGTCATTCCGGCGCATGACGCCAACGACGGACGCGGAGCCACAGACGACGCCTAGCGACGCGCAAGGGGTATTGCTACTAAAATCTTTCCGGATCCAGCCTGACGCCTGGGGATATTCTAAGGTGAGGAATCTAACTAACCTGTTTCTTTCAGATATGCAAATTATCATGCACTTTATACAATACCACTTGGTATTCTAAATATAAATTGGGATATGTAGGAGACAATACTCCATGAGCCTCTAGAACGGGTGGGAAGGGTGTTGCCACTGCATTGGAGAAGTCAACACTGCCTCGCTTAAGGTAACGCCATCCCGCAGCTCTGTGAAGCTCCTGCCACCCCAGCTAATTTTGTAAAATCTGGGAGTTGATATCAGTTTTGCTCCTTCTGAGCAAAGATATCTTTTAGGGACGTACCAATGTAGCGAGCGTCTCAGGAAGTTAGGACCAGTGCCATGAAGTGCCCTATAGGTAATGCAAAGGGCCTTAAGATAATACGGCTCCTAACCGGGAGTCTATGAAACTTTTGAAGGTGTTTTCTGACTGATTGAAACTTGGGAATTTCTAACAGAGAGCCTAGCAGCAGCATTCTAAATCATTTGCAACATGCATAGCTGCTTCTCAGGCATACCAAGATAGAACCCTTTGCAGTAGTCTAGTTTGGCAAGGACTAGTGAAGTAACTACTGTTTTCTTGCTGTCCTTAGGGATGAAAGGTAAGATTTTCTTGATTACCTTAAGTAAGAAGAAGCTAGATGAAGAGACAGTGTTAACTTGTGCCTCAAAATGTATATTTTTATTTATAATCACGCCAAGGTTCTGAGCCTTGGCGGCTGGGATGGGTGCCGTCCCCAGTTCATCTGGCCACCAGCGCTGTGACCAGCTTGGGGAGAAACACCAAGGATGACTATTTCAGTTTTTCCTGAGTTTAATCTGAGATAGTGTGAGCTCATCCAGGAACTGACTGCCGGCATACTCTCCCTAAATCTTTGCATGAGTGTCAGATTGTTTTTAAAAACAGACAAGACGATTTGTATATCGTCTGCATAGGATGTTAATGCCAAACTGAAGGATCTGATAAATACCGCTAATTCAGACAAACAGATATTAAAAAGAGTGGGACTCAAAGAAGAGCCCTGTGGAACCCCACATGGAAGGACAAAGGAAGGAAAATCATAGCTACCCAAGGTAACCAATTGTATTCTCCCAGACAGAACGAAAGAAACCAGTGTAAGAGCTTTGTCGGAAATGCTGATAGAATTTAGACTATTAAGTAGCAGATTATGGTCGACCGTGTCAAAAGCCGCCGACAAGTCGAGCAGAATCAGAGCAGCAGAGCCTCCTACATTCAGGACTGCTCTAATTTCGTCTTTGGCCTTAATTAGGGCAAAATCAGTACTGTGTTCTGCCCTGACACCAAACTAGGTTTCATTTAGGCAGTTATTGTGCAGATATAGAGTTAACCGGTTATTCATAACTTTTTCCACCAATTTAGCTGGGAGAGGAAGACGTGAGATGGGCCTGTAATTATTCGGTTCAATGGGATCAAGGCTAGGTTTTTTCAGCAGTGGCAAAATAGATGTCCTTTTTCAAATAGAGAAACACGCCCTGTGTGAACATGGCGTTAAAAATTATGGTAAGACTAGGTCCCAGAATCTCAGGGGCTTGCTTAAACATACTGGGGGGAGCGGGTCATGGGGAGAACCTGATTTGGCCTGCTGAATAAGAGTTAGAACCATATAATTGGTGATTGGTTTTAATTTTGTGAAGGTCGGAACATTGAGAGAATCAACATTCGCTGAAGCACACCCATCTGAGCATGTCTTATTGTCAAAAGTGACATATATTTGCTCTACTTTCTTCAAAAAATGCTGCGCTAAAGAGTTGCAAAAAGCTTGTGAATGCTCAGTTGCGTTTTTTTATGGAGGTACGGACAGTTTGGAGACTACTTGAAAAAGCTCCATGGTGGCGTTTTATGCCTCCTCAATTTGCTTAGCATTGTAGGAGCGCTTCTCCATAAATTGCCGAATGATCCATCCATGTTAATGGCAAAATCTCTTTAATCACAATGAGTTTGTTGTTAGTAAAACTGCCATCCAGGGTGTGGCCAGCCCGGTGTGTAGGGCCTGTAACTATTTGACTTAAACCTGCCACAGTCATGAAATCGATTAAAGAGGCAGTGTGCGAATCCGAGTCGGCTTCGAGGTGAAAATTAAAATCACCCAGAATATGGACTGAATTCTTGATAGCACAGGTTTCAAGCAGGGAATTAAGTGAGGTAAGGAATCCAGTTTTCCCCCCGGCGGTTGTTAGAGTAGTGCCCATTTAAATGAAAGACGGTTGGCTATTTTTAAGTTAAAAGAAAAGCTTCACGGTCTAGGGAAGATACAGGCTCAAAAGATGCTTTAAAGGTGTAGCCATAAATTAACGCGACTCCGCTTCCTTTTTTGTAAGTTCTATCATGTTTAAATATCATGAACCCTTGAGGGACATCCATGCAGAAATCCAGTCCTGCCGCTTTATCGCCCCAGGTTTCTGTGACAAAAAGCATGTCTAATTGCTGAGCATCAATCAGCTCAGTGATATCTAGCTTGTGTTTAGGCAGAGGCCTGGCACTGATGAGGGTGCAGCTCGTTGCACATCCTTGTTCTTTCTCTGGTGCCTACCCTTTTGCTGTGAAAAGTCTCAGGGCTCACCCTTCTGAACGTTTTTTTTGGGGCTGAGGGACGATACTTAATTTTTTTAGATATCCTCTTTCCCTTGGTGTATAAGGGCTTTTTGGCCTATTTCTTTTGATCTCACCCACCAATGGTAGTCTTGGTCACCCTTGTCTTCACCCAGTGATCTGCCTTCTTGCCCAACTCTTGAGGAGAAAGTCGACCAGTCAGCAATTGATGTAACTTCTCTTGATAACAATTACATAAAAGATTGCCCTTAATTATGAAATTATAAAGCCCCTCATAGTCATGCCCATTAATTCCAACTTTCCAACCTCCTAGTGATTTCAGTAGTCTACAATATCTACCCAGATCTGGCTCTGGGTTTTCAGAGCCTCCCTGAACCAGATTCCATACTCTTCAGTGGTGAATCCAAAGGCTTCAATCAGGGTACCCTTCATGAGATCATAGGATTCAGCATCTTTCTCATTGAGTGCCAGGAGTCTATCCATACACTTTCCTGAGATCATTAACCACAGGATAGAACTCCACAGCTTCCTGTTGACCTGTCTGCTAAGGCAGGCCCTTTCGAAAGCAATGAACTACCTGGTGATATTATCACCCTTGGAGAATTTTGGGACAGTCACTTTGGGAATTTTAGGGTCAAAAGAATCCTCTTTCTCCCTATTTATTATTGTGCTGCCTCCAGAGATGGGTCCTAGGTCCAACTCTTTTCTCTTGTTCTCTATAACTAGTGTAGGAGAGTAGGGTCTGCTTTCTATGTTCACCCCCACTTTTTGGTTTTGCTTTACTGGTTTTCTAATTAGATGTGGCTGTGGGCCTGCTAATCAGACCCACAGCCCTGCTGTTCTCTCTCTAAATTAATACTATGTACGTTAGGTGCATAACCCATTTGGATAGGATCACCTTATTGGCCCCTGTACAGTGTACCTTAGGTACCCAGGGCATAGGTGTACCCTAGGCCTACCAGGGGCTGCAGCATGTATTATGCCACCCCTGGCCTGGCCTTCCATTATGACACAACTGGCTGATCACTCAGCTGGGGCAAGGTTGTGTTATCACTCCTTGCTTAGGTGTAGTATTCCTATACCTAACTTACATATAGACACATGTGTACCTATCAGCCACTCCTATGGCAGGCCTTAACAATCCTGGAGGCAGAGTGCTTGGTACCATGTGAGATGGTGCTCTAGCATGAGCTGAGCCTGTCTGCAGCTTTCGGAACCATGTCCTTATAGCTGTTCTATGATATAGCCTACCATATACTCTTAAAGTGCCTTATAATCTTAAACGGTTATGGTAACTATGGTTTGGCTTTATCAAAACATGTCGTGTAAGGTGTCTAACACTTTGGAATAATACCCCCATCCCATTTCTGGGGATGAGGATATTATCCCTCCCTTCTAGAGGGAGAAGACATGTTGTAACCTACTTACCCGGTTAAAGTTAACCAGAGCCCCAGCATCACAAAATGGATGCTGCTGCCACAGACACGAGTCTGACCTCCTGCTGCTGGGAGTGATCCCAGCAAGGGAGGCTTGGACAATAGGTTTCCTGCCTTGGGAGGTGCGAGCAACACCCCAGACAGTCCTTAGTGTATTGGGGCACGGAGGGATGAAAAGAATGAGACATGCCTGGGGCACACAAGGTGTCCCGTGCATAGTCCAGTTCAAACCGGTGCTGGGGCACTCCAGCCCCAGTCCTGGTGCGAAACTGGACAAAGGGAAGGGGGTGTAACCACCCCCCTCCCAGGTCCCACCCATCAGGCGTGACCTAGCAGGTAACCCAGCCCCCCAGATTAGTATAAGAGTGGTAGCTGGGCCCCAGGAGATTAGATTATCCTGAACCTGCAACTTGAACAGAAACTCTGGACCTTCGACATTCGACGAAAGAAGAAGACTGAAGAATCTCCCTTGTGGCCAAGGAGTGGCTGCCCTGTGCAAACAGGCACCATCAAGAGACTACCCTTTGCTTTGCTGAAGTTCTACGAGGGACCGACTGCAGAGCCCGACCAGAGCCTTGACTTCCAGACTTCTCCGACCCTGATCCACATCCACAGCCGAGCTGAGATCCGTGGAGGCGACGAGAGACGTGGGACCGGCTACCTGGGAAAAGTGGCTAGTATCTTCAAGCGCAGCTTCTGAGGCACCCTTGAAGTTGTGCACCGGGGATTGAGAAGCCCCAACCCCAAGCACCATCTGCACCGAAGATCAGCCCCCCACACTCCACGAGTCCTGCGTGGGGCCCTTCTGCATTTTCCTGCTTGCCGCGTATGTCCGGTTGCTTGCCCGCTGGCTAGTAGCCTTTGTGACGACGCATCCTGAAATCTTCACCTCTGGTTTGGCTCCTCCAGACTGGCTCCTGCTTCTTTGAAAAAGAGAAGCACCCCAGACCTTCCTGGTCTGCACCAGAAGCAATTCCTCCGTTCTTCGTGGGTTCCGCTTGCCAAGGCTTGGTGAGTCCTAGTCCAACTTCGATGCCGCCGACAGCAAGAGCCTTCATGGGACAGCTCGCCTCCTGGTCCTGGTCATCCTCGACGTTCCCTGGTCCTCGTGGCTGCAGCGACAAGCTTCACCTTCACCTGCAATCTTCACGACATCGCCTGGTTCCTTCCTGGTTCCACGTGGTCACTGGCTAGTGACCTTGACTCTGTCCCTTCTGCTTGCAGGTCTCCTCTCTTCTTGATCCCAGCCCTGGGATCCACCGGACACTCTTCACTGACTGCCTGTCAGCAACTTTCCTTCAGGCATCCATAGAAGTCCACGACGAAACCCGACGCAAGTTCACACCTATGCACCCGCAGCCTGTGGGCTAGGTAACTTGGGTACTTCGGTGCTCACAAGGGTAGTGACTATCCTAGGGTCTAGTTTCCGAGTCTCGACTCTCTAGCTGCATCAGAAGTGTCCTTAAACTGTTAATTGCTAACAACTACTATTTCTATCGACTTTTACGCATTACGCGTGAGTGTTTCCACTCTGCACCTGAATCCCGTGGGCCTCCCACTTCCTAACTGTTGCTAGTGTAGTGTAGCCCCAGCGATTCCCTAGGCCTAGGCCTATCCTATTTCCGTGACAGTGGTCCTTATACCACTTCTTTAGTATATGGTTTGCGTGGCCCCTAGGGCCTAACTGTATTACTTACCTGTGTGACTTAATGTATGCTTAAATAAGACTGTGTTGTACTTACCTCTAATCTCATAAAGAGTGCCGAGGGTTTGACTAGAATAAATACACTTTATTTTATATATATATCTGTTGTGGTGTCCTTTCATTTGGTATTCAAGGGATTATATATGGTATCACAGCTGGCTTCACATGCCATTCAGAGTTTAGCCTAAGACTGCTCTTGTCCATGCTACCACTAGGATAGCTGGTCTATAAGGTTGACTTTACAACCAATCACCATAAGGGTATTTGGACTGATATAAGGTGTACACTAGAACTAGTGACATCATACATCAGGCCAACTTCAAACATTGGTGAACAGCGGTTGGGATCTGAGCTTGCTGTTGTAATACCATTGTAATCTTGAGATACTAAATTGAAAGATCACACAGATATTGTTTAGGTACATATAACATAGATTATAATACTTAAGTCCTACTGGACTTAGTGGTTGTAGGTTGAAGGGAGTAACACACCCTGACTACAACTACTAGGGAGGTTTAGTAGATACAACTAGTGTAGGTAGGTGCACACACCACAAAATCACTAGAATCATGTCCCTGAATGGAGATCACACTGATACTCCCTCAGGAGAGGAGAATCCTAGACAGATTCCCTCTAGATATGATGCATTCACTTTCCAGGAGATGAGACAACTGTGTACCTCCAGGAGATTAAAACAGGGTTCCAACCCTACCCTTAGACAGCTAGTGGAGCTTCTGGAGGCCTATGATGCTGAAAGAGCTGCCAAGTATGGTGCCATAGCTGTAGATAAGGGTCTACCCACCACAGAGGAGTCAGATGGGGCTTCAGAGGAAGAGGTAGACAGCCAGGGCCAAGTAGGAAGACTTAGCCAGGCTAACCTAAGCTTACATGGGAGTTTGCATGGGGTCCCCCCATACAGACCCCCAAGTGGGCTTAACCAGAGAAGCAGGAGGGACAGATCCCCTTCAAGGGAATCCATCCACTCCCATATCTCTAGCATCTCTAGTGCTTCCTCTCACAGGGGAATGACTTCCCCTGAGAGAAGGGAGCATGAAGCCAGAATGAGGGAAGCTAATCTGAAGATTCAGAGGGAAGAACTTGCCCTTGCCAAGGAGAAGCTTGCTCTGGCTAGAGAACAGAATTTAAGTGGGTCAGAACCCACTGGTGGCAGCAATATCCCTAAGGATAGAGACAGGCACTATGATAATAGAAACCTGAGCAAGATTGTCCCTCCCTACACGTGTGGGGATGACATCCACAAATGGATAACTGCTTTGGAGAGAGCTTGCAAAGTACAGCAGGTACCCCAAAGTCAGTGGGCAGCTATCTTGTGGCTCTCCTTCTCTGAGAAAGGCAGAGACAAGCTCCTCACAGTTAGTGATGAGGATGCAGATAATTACACTGTCCTGAAGAGTGCTCTAATTGATGGGTTTGGCCTAACCACTGAACAATACAGGTTGTAGTTCAGGGATACCCAGAAGACACAGACTCAGGACTGGACTGACTTTGTAGATTGTGCCACTAAGGCTCTGGAAGGCTGGCTAGTGGGAAGTAAGGTTAAGGACTATACAGGATTGTATAATTTGATCATGAGAGAGCAAATCCTTAACAACTGTCAAAACCAGCTACTGCATCAACACCTGATTGATTCTGATCTGACTTCTCCCCAAGAATTGGGAAAGAAGGCAGATAGATGGGTCAGGACTAGAGTTAAGCAGAAAAACCAGAACCAGGGCGGTGATCAGAAAAAGGCAGACCAGAAGGGTAATGATCAGAAACAAAAAGACCAGAAGTCTTCACCAGGCCCCCAAAAGGCTCAGGGGGAAGGTGGTCCCAAAAAGGATAAAAAGAAAGATGGCCAAAAGAAACCATGGTGCAACTATTGTAAGTCCAACTCACATTGGTTTAGTGAGTGCACCAAAAAGGATAAGCCCCCAGCCACCATTGCCCCTAAGGCAACTGTACCCCCTAGTCCAGCTGTAAGTGGTGGTTCCCAGAAAAAGGGTGTAGGAGGGTTAACCCTGGGAACTGAGGAGGATTCTGGCCTACTCAGGCTGTTCTGATCTGTGATGGGGACTTAGCTTTGTCCTCTACTGTAGGCCCCAGTAACCTGGGCAAGTACAGACAGACTCCTTTTATCAACCAAAGAATGGCTCAGGCCTACAGGGACACTGGGGCTAGTGTCACAATGGTGACACCTGCCTTTGTGGACCCTGGACAGATCATACTAGGTGAGAATTACCTAGTGACCAACGCTAGCAATGCCACTACCTCCCATAGTGTGGCTATTGTTAACTTCTCCTGGGGAGGGGTAACTGGCCTCAAGAAAGTTGTTGTTAGTTCAGACCTTCCTGTAGAGTGTTTACTGGGCAATGATCTTGAAACTTCAGTTTGGTCTGAAGTGGAGTATAGGACCCATGCAGAAATGCTGGGAATAGATGCACATGTACTTGCTGTGACCAGGTCACAGGCCAGAAAGTGCACCACTGAACAAGTGCTGGATGAACAAGTTACTTACCTTCGGTTACGATGTATCTGTATGAAACATTAGTTAATTAGATTCCTCACCTTAGAATATCCCCAGTCGTCAGACTGGATCCGGAAGATTTTTCGTCAGCAATACCCCTTGCGCGTCGCTAGGCGTCGTCTGCGGCTCCGCGTCCGTCGTCGGCGTCGTTGTAGGAGAGTAGGGTCTGCTTTCTATGTTCACCCCCACTTTTTGCTTTTGCTTTACTGGTTTTCGACTTAGATGTGGCTGTGGGCCTGCTAATCAGACCCACAGCCCTGCTGTTCTCTCTCTAAATTAATACTATATACTTTAGGTGCATAACCCATTTGGATAGGATCACCTTATTGGCCCCTGTACGGTGTACCCTAGGTACCCAGGGCATAGGTGTACCCTAGGCCTACCAGGGGCTGCAGCATGTATTATGCCACCCCTGGCCTGGCCTTCCATTTTGACACAACTGGCTGATCACTCAGCTGGGGCAAGGTCGTGTAATCACCCCTTGCTTAGGTGTAGTATTCCTATACCTAACTTACATATAGACACATGTGTACCTATCAGTCACTCCTATGGCAGGCCTTAACAATCCTGGAGGCAGAGTGCTTGGTAACATGTAAGATGGTGCTCTAGCATGAGCTGAGCCTGTCTGCAGCTTTCGGAACTAAGTCCTTATAGCTGTTCTATGATATAGCCTACCATATACTCTTAAAGTGCCTTATAATCTTAGACGGTTATGGTAACTATGGTTTGGCTTTATCGAAACATGTCGTGTAAGGTGTCTAACACTGTGTAATAATACCCCCATGCCATTTCTGGACATGAGAATATTATTCCCCCCTTCTAGAGGGAAAGACATGTTAAAATCATACTTCAACTGTTAGCCTCTGACCAAAGCCTCAGCATCACAAAATGGATGCTGCTGCCACGACACAAGTCTGACCTCCTGCAGCTGGGAGTGATCCCAGCCAGGGAGGCCTGGACAATAGGTTTCCTGCTTGGGGAGGTGCTAGCACCTCCCCAGACAGCCTTTAGTGTATTGGGGCAGGGTGGGCTGAAAGGAATGAGACATGCCTGGGGCACACAAGGTGTTCCTTGCATAGTCCAGTTCAAACCGGCGCTGGGGCACTCCAGCCCCAGCTCTGGCGCGAAACTGGACAAAGGGAAGTGGGTGTAACCACCCCCTCCCAGGTCCCACCCATAAGGCGTGACCTAGCAGGTATCCCAGCCCCCCAGATTAGTATAAGAGTGGGAGTTGGGCCTCAAGACTTTAGATTATCCTGAACCTGCAAAACTGAACAGAAACTCTGGACCTTCGACATTCGACGAAAGAAGAAGACTGAAGAATCTCCCTTGTAGCCAAGGAGTGGCTACCCTGTGCAAACAGGCACCATCAAGAGACTACCCTTTGCTTTGCCCACGTTCTACGAGGAACCGACTGCAGAGCCCGACCAGAGCCTTGACTTCCAGACTTCTCTGACCCTGATCCACATCCACAGCAAAGCTGAGATCCGTGGAGGCGACGAGCGACGTGGGACCGGCTACCTGGGAAAAGTGGCTAGTAACTTAAAGCGCAGCTTCTGAGGTACCCTCGAAGTTGTGCACCGGGGATTGAGAAGCCCCAACCCCAAGCACCATCTGCACCGAAGATCAGCCCCCCACACTCCACGAGTCCTGCGTGGGGCCCTTCAGCACTTTCCTGCTTGCCGCGTCTGTCCGGTTGCTTGCCCGCTGGCTAGTGGCCTTTGTGACGACACACCCTGAAATCTTCTGCGCTGGTTTGGCTCCTCCAGACTGGCTCCCGCTTCTCTGCAAAGAAGAAGCACCCCAGACCTTCCTGGTCTGCACCAGAAGCAAGTCCTCCGTTCTTCGTGGGTTCCGCTTGCCAAGGCTTGGTGAGTCCTAGTCCAACTTCGACGCCGCCGACAGCAAGAGCCTTCGTGGGACAGCTCGCCTCCTGGTCCTGGTCGTCCTCGACACTTCCTGGTCCTCCTGGCTGCAATGACAAGCTTCACCTTCACCTGCAAATCTTCACGACATCGCCTGGTTCCTTCCTGGTTCCACGTGGTCACTGGCTAGTGACCTTGACTCTGTCCCTTCTGCTTGCAGGTTTCTTCTCTTCTTGATCCCAGCCTTGGGATCCACCGGACACTCTTCACTGACTGCCTGTCAGCATCTTTCTTCAGGCATCCATAGGAGTCGACGACGAAAACGACGCATCTTCACCCCTATGCACCCGCAGCCTGTGGGCTAGGTAACTTGGGTACTCCGGTGCTCATCAGGATAGTGACTATCCTAGTGTCTAGTTTTCAAGTCTCAACTTCCTAGCTACTCCGGAAGTGTCCTAAATCTACCGTTTTCTAAACTGTACTATTGCTATTGACTGTTACGCATTACGCGTGAGTGTTTCCACTCTGCACACGAATCCCGTGGGCCTCCCACTTCCTAACTAACGCTAGTGTAGTGTAGCCCCAGCGATTCCCTAGGCCTAGGCCTATTCTATTTCCGTGACAGTGGTTCTTATACCACTTACTTAGTATATGGTTTGCGTGGCCCCTAGGGCCTAACTGTATTACTTACCTGTGTGACTTAATGTATGCTTAAATAAGACTGTGTTGTACTTACCTCTAATCTCATAAAGAGTGCTGAGGGTTTGACTAGAATAAATACACTTTATTTTATATATATATCTGTTGTGGTGTCCTTTCATTTGGTATTCAAGGGATTATATATGGTATCACAGCTGGCTTCACATGCCATTCAGAGTTTAGCCTAAGACTGCTCTTGTCCATGCTACCACTAGGATAGCTGGTCTATAAGGTTGACTTTACAACCAATCACCATAAGGGTATTTGGACTGATATAAGGTGTACACTAGAACTAGTGACATCATACATCAGGCCAACTTCTCACATTGGTGAGCAGCGGTTGGGATCTGAGCTTGCTGTTGTAATACCATTGTAATCTTGAGATACTAAATTGAAAGATCACACAGATATTGTCTAGGTACATATAACATAGATTATAATACTTAAGTCCTACTGGACTTTGTAGTTGTAGGTTGAAGGGTGTAACACACCCTGACTACAACTACTAGAGAGGTTTAGTAGATACAACTAGTGTAGGTAGGTGCACACACCACACCCTCACTAGATCATGTCTCTGAGAGGAGATCAAGTAGATGCTCACTCAGGAGGATCAGGTCTGCAAAAGACCCCCTCTAGATATGATACCTTAACATTCCAGGAGATGAGACACTTGTGTACCTCCAGAGGAATAAAACAGGGTGCAAACCCTACCCTCCTTCAGTTAAGACAACTCCTAGAGGAGTATGACATTATTAGGGCATCTCAGGCAGGTACCCTAGGTACAGAGGAGGGTCTACCCACCACAGAGGAGTCAGAGGAGACTTCAGATGAAGAGGTAGAAAGCCAGGGCCAAGTAGGAAGACTTAGCCAGGCTAACCTAAGCTTACATGGGAGTTTGAATGGGGTCCCCCCTTACAGACCCCCAAGTAGGCTTACACAGAGAAGCAGGAGGGACAGATCCCCTTCAAGGGAATCCATCCACTCCCATGTCTCTAACATCTCTAATGCTTCCTCTCACAGGGGAATGACTTCCCCTGAGAGAAAGGAGCATGAAGCCAGAATGAGGGAAGCTAATCTGAGGATTCAGAGGGAAGAACTTGCCCTTGCCAAAGAGAAGCTTGCTCTGGCTAGAGAACAAAAGTAGAGTGGGTCAGAACCCACTGGTGGCAGCAATATCCCTAAGTATAGAGACAGGCACTATGATAATAGAAACCTGAGCAAGATTGTCCCTCCCTACAAGTGTGGGGATGACATCCACAAATGGATAACTGCTTTGGAGAGAGCTTGCAAAGTACAGCAGGTACCCCAAAGTCAGTGGGCAGCTATCTTGTGGCTCTCCTTCTCTGAGAAAGGCAGAGACAAGCTCCTCACAGTTAGTGATGAGGATGCAGATAATTACACTGTCCTGAAGAGTGCTCTGATTGATGGGTTTGGCCTAACCACTGAACAATACAGGTTGTTGTTCAGGGATACCCAGAAGACACAGACTCAGGACTGGACTGACTTTGTAGATTGTGCCACTAAGGCTCTGGAAGGCTGGCTAATGGGAAGTAAAGTTAAGGACTATACAGGATTGTATAATTTGATCATGAGAGAGCAAATACTTAACAACTGTCAAAACCAGCTATTGCATCAACACCTGATTGATTCTGATCTGACTTCTCCCCAAGAATTGGGAAAGAAGGCAGATAGATGGGTCAGGACTAGAGTTAAGCAGAAAAACCAGAACCAGGGCGGTGATCAGAAAAAGGCAGACCAGAAGGGTAATGAGCAGAAGCAAAAAGACCAGAAGTCTTCACCAGGCCCCCAAAAGGCTCAGGGGGAGGGTGGTCCCAAAAAGGATAAAAAGAAAGATGGCCAAAAGAAACCATGGTGCAACTATTGTAAGTCCAACTCACATTGGTTTAGTGAGGGCATCAAAAAGGATAAGTCCCCAGCCACCATTGCCCCTAAGGCAACTGTACCCCCTAGTTCAGCTGTAAGTGGTGGTTCCCAGCAAAAGGGTGTAGTAGGGTTAACCCTGGGAACTGAGGAGGATTCTGGCCTAGTCAGAGTACCTACTCAGGCTGTTCTGATCTGTGATGGGGACTTAGCTTTGTCCTCTACTGTAGGCCCCAGTAACCTGGGCAAGTACAGACAGACACCTTTTATCAACCAAAGAATGGCTCAGGCCTACAGGGACACTGGAGCTAGTGTCACAATGGTGACACCTGCTTTTGTGGACCCTGGACAGATCATACTAGGTGAGAATTACCTAGTGACCAACGCTAGCAATGCCACTACCTCCCATAGTGTGGCTATTGTTAACTTCTCCTGGGGAGGGGTAACTGGCCTCAAGAAAGTTGTTGTTAGTTCAGACCTTCCTGTAGAGTGTTTACTGGGCAATGATCTTGAAACTTCAGTTTGGTCTGAAGTGGAGTATAGGACCCATGCAGAAATGCTGGGGATAGATGCACATGTCCTTGCTGTGACCAGGTCACAGGCCAAAAAGTGCACCACTGAACAAGTGCTGGATCCTGAAACTATGGACCAGTCACAACCCAAGAGAAAGAGCAGTAGGGTTAAGGCTGTGCCTTCCCCCCTGCCTCAGGTGGTGGATCAGCCCTCCCAGGAGGATGATTCTGAGAGCCCTGAAGGAACTGTCCTGGAAGAACTTGAACCTGATCAGGTTGAGTTTCTTGGGACAGGGGGACCTTCAAGGGCAGATCTGAGGCAGGCTCAATTAGACTGCCCCTCTCTTGAACCCCTCAGACAGCTGGCTGCTGCTGAGGCTGCAGGGAATGCTCAAGGTACCCATAGAGTGTATTGGGATGAAGGGCTACTGTATTCAGAGGCTAGAGACCCCAAGCCTGGTGCATCCAGGAGGTTGGTCATACCACTGAAGTTCAGAGGCTTCCTTCTAACCTTGGCCCATGATATTCCCCTTGCAGGACATCTAGGCCAGAACAAGACTTGGGACAGGCTTGTCCCTCACTTTCACTGGCCCCATATGTCAGAAGATACTAAGGAGTTTTGTCGCTCCTGTGTCACCTGCCAAGCCAGTGGCAAATCAGGTGGCACCACAAAGGCCCCCCTCATACCACTACCTGTGGTGGGGGTCCCCTTTGAAAGAGTGGGCATAGATATTGTAGGACCAATGGACCCACAAACAGCATCTGGGCACAGATTCATACTGGTGATAGTGGACCATGCCACCAGGTACCCAGAAGCAATTCCCCTGAGGACCACAACAGCTCCTGTTGTGGCAAGGGCCCTGCTTGGAGTATTCTCCAGAGTGGGCTTTCCAAAGGAGGTCATTTCTGACAGAGGTACCAACTTCATGTCAGGATACTTGACTGCAATGTGGAAGGAGTGTGGTGTTAACTATAAGTTCACCACACCCTATCACCCACAGTGCAATGGGCTTGTTGAGAGATTCAACAAGACCCTAAAGGGAATGATAAAAGGATTACCAGATAAGCTTAGGCGAAGATGGGACATCCTTTTACCCTGCCTTCTGTTTGCTTACAGAGAGGTCCCACAAAAGGGGGTTGGCTACAGCCCTTTTGAGCTTTTGTTTGGGCATCCTGTAAGAGGACCCCTGTGTTTGGTGAAGGAAGGATGGGAGAGACCTCTCAGACAACCCAAACTAGACATAGTGGATTATGTACTTGGTCTCCGCTCCAGGATGGCAGAGTATATGAAGAAGGCTTCTAAAAACCTTGAGGCAAGCCAAGAACTCCAAAAAGCTTGGCATGACCAAAAGGCTGTACTGACTGTTTACCAGCCAGGACAGAAAGTGTGGGTGTTGGAGCCAGTGGCCCCAGCAGCACTCCAAGACAAATGGTCTGGACCCCACACTATTGTTGAGAAAAAGGGAGAAGTCACCTACTTGGTGGACCTTGGGACTCCCAGAAGCCCCCACAGGGTGCTTCATGTCAACAGATTGAAGGCATATGTTGACAGGGCAGACATGGGGCTACTCATGGCTACAGATGAGGGGCAGGAGGAAGAGAGTGACCCTCTCCCAGACCTGTTGACTCAGAACCCTGATGACGGCTCAGTTGATGGTGTGGTCTTTTCTGACAGCCTCACTGTCCATCAGCAACAGGACTGCAGACAGGTTCTGCAATCCTACAGACATATGTTCTCTCTGACCCCAAGTCAGACAAACTGGTGCACCCATGAGGTGGACACTGGTGACAGTCTGCCTGTGAAGAGTAAAATCTACAGGCAACCTGACCATGTCAGGGACTGCATAAAAGTTGAGGTACAAAAGATGTTGGAGCTGGGAGTCATTGAACCTTCAGAGAGCCCTTGGGCTAGTCCTGTAGTTCTTGTGCCAAAACCTCACACCCAAGATGGTAAGAGAGAGATGAGGTTTTGCGTGGATTACAGAGGTCTCAATGCTGTCACTAGGACAGATGCCCACCCAATACCTAGGGCAGATGAGCTCATTGACAGACTGGCAGCTGCTAAGTTTTTGAGCACATTTGACCTAACAGCAGGCTACTGGCAAATCAGACTAGCTGAGAGTGCAAAGGCCAAAACTGCTTTCTCGACCCCAGGAGGACATTATCAATTTGTGGTAATGCCCTTTGGTTTGAAGAATGCACCTGCCACTTTCCAAAGGTTGGTGAATCAAGTCCTTACTGGGTTGGATGATTATTGTGCAGCTTATCTTGATGATATTGCTGTCTTTAGCTCCACCTGGGAGGATCACCTGGTCCACCTGAGGAATGTTTTAGAGGCCCTGCAAAAGGCAGGCCTCACTATCAAGGCCACTAAGTGCCAGATAGGGCAGAGCAAGGTTGTATACCTGGGCCACCTAGTTGGTGGGGGTCAGGTTCAACCACTGGAGAGCAAGATCCAGACCATAAAGGACTGGGCTCCTCCAACTACCCAGACTCAGGTCAGAGCTTTCTTGGGCCTGACTGGGTACTACAGAAAGTTTGTTAAGAACTATGGGTCCATAGTGACACCACTTAATGACTTGACCTCCAAGAAGATGCCGAAGAAAGTTCAGTGGACAGTAAGCTGTCAAAAAGCATTTGATGACCTGAAGCAGGCCATGTGCAGTGCACCTATTCTGAAAAGTCCAGACTACTCCAAAGAGTTCATTGTCCAGACAGATGCTTCTGAGTTAGGTGTGGGAGCTGTTCTTTCACAACTGAATGTAGATGGTCAAGACCAGCCCATTGCTTTTATAAGTAGAAGGCTGAACCCTAGAGAGAAACGTTGGTCAGCTATTGAGAGGGAGGCCTTTGCTGTGGTTTGGGCCCTGAAGAAGCTGAGGCCATACTTGTTTGGCACTCACTTCAAGATTCAGACAGACCATAAGCCCCTCTTGTGGCCAAATCAGATGAAGGGTGAAAATCCCAAACTTCTTAGGTGGTCCATTTCCCTACAGGGGATGGACTTCACAGTGGAACATAGACCTGGGACTGACCATGCCAATGCAGATGGACTCTCCAGATATGTCCACTTAGAACATGAAGACTCAACTGGTCAAGGTTAGTTTAATGTCCCTAAGTTTGGGGGGGGGGGGTTGTGTAGGAGAGTAGGGTCTGCTTTCTATGTTCACCCCCACCTTTTGCTTTTGCTTTACTGGTTTTCGACTTAGATGTGGCTGTGGGCCTGCTAATCAGACCCACAGCCCTGCTGTTCTCTCTCTAAATTAATACTATGTACTTTAGGTGCATAACCCATTTGGATAGGATCACCTTATTGGCCCCTGTACAGTGTACCTTAGGTACCCAGGGCATAGGTGTACCCTAGGCCTACCAGGGGCTGCAGCATGTATTATGCCACCCCTGGCCTGGCCTTCCATTATGACACAACTGGCTGATCACTCAGCTGGGGCAAGGTTGTGTAATCACTCCTTGCTTAGGTGTAGTATTCCTATACCTAACTTACATATAGACACATGTGTACCTATCAGCCACTCCTATGGCAGGCCTTAACAATCCTGGAGGCAGAGTGCTTGGTACCATGTGAGATGGTGCTCTAGCATGAGCTGAGCCTGTCTGCAGCTTTCGGAACCATGTCCTTATAGCTGTTCTATGATATAGCCTACCATATACTCTTAAAGTGCCTTATAATCTTAAACGGTTATGGTAACTATGGTTTGGCTTTATCAAAACATGTCGTGTAAGGTGTCTAACACTTTGGAATAATACCCCCATCCCATTTCTGGGGATGAGGATATTATCCCTCCCTTCTAGAGGGAGAAGACATGTTGTAACCTACTTACCCGGTTAAAGTTAACCAGAGCCCCAGCATCACAAAATGGATGCTGCTGCCACAGACACGAGTCTGACCTCCTGCTGCTGGGAGTGATCCCAGCAAGGGAGGCTTGGACAATAGGTTTCCTGCCTTGGGAGGTGCGAGCACCACCCCAGACAGGCCTTAGTGTATTGGGGCAGGAAGGGATGAAAAGAATGAGACATGCCTGGGGCACACAAGGTGTCCCGTGCATAGTCCAGTTCAAACCGGTGCTGGGGCACTCCAGCCCCAGTCCTGGCGCGAAACTGGACAAAGGGAAGGGGGTGTAACCACCCCCCTCCCAGGTCCCACCCATCAGGCGTGACCTAGCAGGTAACCCAGCCCCCAGATTAGTATAAGAGTGGTAGCTGGAGAGGAGATTAGATTATCCTGAACCTGCAACTTGAACAGAAACTCTGGACCTTCGACATTCGACGAAAGAAGAAGACTGAAGAATCTCCCTTGTGGCCAAGGAGTGGCTACCCTGTGCAAACAGGCACCATCAAGAGACTACCCTTTGCTTTGCTGAAGTTCTACGAGGGACCCACTGCAGAGCCCGACCAGAGCCTTGACTTCCAGACTTGTCCGACCCTGATCCACATCCACAGCCGAGCTGAGATCCGTGGAGGCGACGAGAGACGTGGGACCGGCTACCTGGGAAAAGTGGCTAGTATCTTCAAGCGCAGCTTCTGAGGCACCCTCGAAGTTATGCACTGGGGATTGAGAAGCCCCAACCCCAAGCACCATCTGCACCGAAGATCAGCCCCCCACACTCCACGAGTCCTGCGTGGGGCCCTTCTGCATTTTGCTGCTTGCCGCGTATGTCCGGTTGCTTGCCCGCTGGCTAGTAGCCTTTGTGACGATGCATCCTGAAATCTTCACCACTGGTTTGGCTCCTCCAGACTGGCTCCTGCTTCTTTGAAAAAGAGAAGCACCCCAGACCTTCCTGGTCTGCACCAGAAGCAAGTCCTCCGTTCTTCGTGGGTACCGCTTGCCAAGGCTTGGTGAGTCCTAGTCCAACTTCGACGCCGCCGACAGCAAGAGCCTTCGTGGGACAGCTCGCCTCCTGGTCCTGGTCGTCCTCGACGTTCCCTGGTCCTCGTGGCTGCAGCGACAAGCTTCACCTTCACCTGCAATCTTCACGACATCGCCTGGTTCCTTCCTGGTTCCACGTGGTCACTGGCTAGTGACCTTGACTCTGTCCCTTCTGCTTGCAGGTCTCCTCTCTTCTTGATCCCAGCCCTGGGATCCACCGGACACTCTTCACTGACTGCCTGTCAGCAACTTTCCTTCAGGCATCCATAGAAGTCCACGACGAAACCCGATGCAAGTTCACACCTATGCACCCGCAGCCTGTGGGCTAGGTAACTTGGGTACTTCGGTGCTCACAAGGGTAGTGACTATCCTAGGGTCTAGTTTCCGAGTCTCGACTCTCTAGCTGCTTCAGAAGTGTCCTTAAACTGTTAATTGCTAACAACTACTATTTCTATCGACTTTTACGCATTACGCGTGAGTGTTTCCACTCTGCACCTGAATCCCGTGGGCCTCCCACTTCCTAACTGTTGCTAGTGTAGTGTAGCCCTAGCGATTCCCTAGGCCTAGGCCTATCCTATTTCCGTGACAGTGGTCCTTATACCACTTACTTAGTATATGGTTTGCGTGGCCCCTAGGGCCTAACTGTATTACTTACCTGTGTGACTTAATGTATGCTTAAATAAGACTGTGTTGTACTTACCTCTAATCTCATAAAGAGTGCTGAGGGTTTGACTAGAATAAATACACTTTATTTTATATATATATCTGTTGTGGTGTCCTTTCATTTGGTATTCAAGGGATTATATATGGTATCACAGCTGGCTTCACATGCCATTCAGAGTTTAGCCTAAGACTGCTCTTGTCCATGCTACCACTAGGATAGCTGGTCTATAAGGTTGACTTTACAACCAATCACCATAAGGGTATTTGGACTGATATAAGGTGTACACTAGAACTAGTGACATCATACATCAGGCCAACTTCTCACAACTAGGAGTTGAGCTTCTATAGCTACCCTCCTGGCTAGTCTTTCTAGAGCCAGCTCTTCATCTGGAAGTGATTCTATGTCTTGGGATGTTAAAGCATCATTCCCATTTTTGGTATTTTGATCTTCTGCTGAAAGATCAGTGTCATCCTCTGGGTGTTCTTTGTCATACTCTGCCAAAAGCTCCTGGAGCTGAGATTTGGTAGGGTTCGACCCAGTCTTGAAGCAATACGTTTTATAGAGACCTCTAAGCTGTCTCATTGGCAGAGACAGGTAAGGTGTGAGGTCGAGTTCCGCCACCAGCACAAACTCCTCTGAAGCACAGCTTCTAGTACTGCTTTTAAATAACATTGAGGAGGACTTGGCCAAGGATAACAACCTAGTTAACACTATATTAGACCAACTGGCCCCACTAAAACCTTACCCTACCAAATCCGGCAGAACACAGGTGACATGGTTCTCTCCCGATCTACTGAAAGAAAAAAGCCAATGCAAAAAGCTAGAAAGACGTTGGCGTCGCTCCCATGACACAATTAATAAAGAAGCCTAAAAGAGCCTCCTGGCCCTATACCATAAAAATCTAAAGAAGGCAAGCAAAACCCACATTGAGTCACAACTTAACCAGGCAGGAAAATCTTCTAAAGAACTCTACTGCATCCTCAATTCTTTCACAAACCCTAAGGCACGTCATAATGAAGTAACCCCAACACAAGACCTTTGTGAAAACTGTCTAAAAACTTTACTCAGAAGATTGAGAGCATTTACAACAGTATCACCAAATATAAAGACCCTCAGAAAGATACCATCACCCTCTACCCCTCACACTCCCACACTGCACATTCCTTGGACTGCTTTCCCTCACTCACAACTGACACGGTGGAGTCCCTCATGAAAATAGTAAAATCAGGCTCCCCTCAGGATATCCTACCTGCTGAGGTATCCTTGCTACTTCACAAACAGTTGTCACCCATGATCTGCCCCATTCTCAACTCATCCCTGATTCAGGGCAAATTCCCTTACAAATGGAACGCTGCCCAAGTAATTCCTATTAGAAAGAAACCTAATGCTCCTCCAGAAGATTTGTCAAACTATTGTCCTATCTCCCTGCTACAATATCCTAGCAAACTTTTGGAGAAACATGTTAATAAATACATCTCAGACCATATGGAAGTAACAGGAGGCTTTGACCCCTCGCAGTCCGGTTTTCGTCCCAGGTTTAGTATGGAGTCAGCACTTATTGCAGTCACAGATAATCTCAGGCACTCCCTAGATAAGGGACAGGCTGCATTATTGGTGCTTCTGGATCTGTCAGCAGCATTTGACACAATATCCCTTTCCATCCTACTAACTAGATTAAGAAATGTTGGAATCCAAAATCTTGCCTTTCAATGGCTGTCAAACTTCCTAACTTCCTAACCCATTGTACCCAAACTGTCAATCTCGGCACCTTCCACTCTCTAACATCAGACTTGACTAAAGGTGTGCCCCAGGGATCCTGCCTTAGTCCCACGCTGTTTAACATTTATGTGGCTCCTCTTGCAGATCTACTTAGGAAACTGGGTTTCATCCCAATTTCATACGCTGATGATACCCAGCTCCTAATGGCTTTAGACAAAAACTCTATCAATACCCAGTCAGCCTCCTCTGAAGGTATGACAGCCATCTCGGACTGGCGGTGGCCCTCTAACCTAGGTCCTGCACCGACCATGAAAGCAGTGGTGAAAAACTTAGGAGTTCATCTAGACCAGAAACTCACTATGAAAGAGCAAGTTGAAACCACCATGAGCTCTTGTTTCCACACGTTAAGACTTTTGAGGAAGATTTTTCCTTTCCTCCCTATGACAGTCCGGAAAACCCTCCTTCAGGCACTAGTAATAAGTCGTCTTGACTATTGCAATGCCCTCTTGCTCTCAGCTAATGAATCCTCTCTTAGCAGACTACAGGTGGTCCAGAAAACCGCGGCCCGCCTACTCTGCAATTCTCCTGCCAGGACAGCCTCTTTGCCTCTACTCCTGGGACTACACTGACTGCCCATCCGCAAGCGGATACGTTTTAAAATCTGCTGCATGGCACACAAGGCACTACACGGCAACGCCCCCAGCTATCACGCAGACAGACTCATATAATAAATCTTCTTTATTCGGTTTTTGAAGAAGAAAAAAACCATAAAAGAATTTCAACAATAACATACAATTTGATAAAAATAATCCATAAATAGATTTGATTAAAATGTTCAGGAAAAGAATTATTATTAATACAATTTAAAAGTATATTATACCATATAACCTCAAACAACCGGCTATACATCCTCAAAGATTTTCCTATGATAAAAAATGCATTTAAGAAAAGTACTAACACTTTTGGAGACAAATTCGGAGTCCAGGAATTGCAACCGTAACATAGCTGGCCGGCACCTTCTAAAACCCAACCGTCTCAACACAGGAACTAACCAGAGTTTGCGGTGTGAAGTATAATATTTGTAGAACAAAATAGTGTGCATTGTAGATTGCTCTGCTATTTCGTCACATGGGCACACCGGCAAATGTTCCTCCCAAGTGTTTTTAGAAGGGAAGGCAACTATCCTGTGAAAGATGTTTAACCTAAATCTGGTCAATAAAAACCGCTCAAACTGCGACTGGACATACGTCAGATATGGTTCGCTATCCAGAGTTGTCATCACTACCATGGAATGGCGAACCAATGGTTTCCGTACCTCTGCGCACATACGTGATTGTTCGACATGGGACAATGCCCTTATTTTTAGTTCCTTCTTGGGTATTTCAGAAATAAGTTCTGGTGTCAGATAGTATTTACCCAATCCTAGGTCAGATAAAAAATGTTTTATGTACATCAGCCAGTAGCTTCTTTGTGAGGGTATTTTTGGTCGAAGTCCAAACGCGGCGCCACAGTAGGAGTGGTTCAATTTTTGCGAGGTCCTCAATATGGGGAGTCCCCAATTCAGCATGGCATGCGAAGGTGGAGACTCGTTTTGGGACCGCCAGGAGGAATCTCAAGAAGTTGTTTTCTGCCACCTGGAGGGAGTTAATATTTTTGTATCCCCAAAGGCCTGCTCCGTAAAGTGCTGTCGAAAGGCATTTCGCTTTGTAGATACGGAGAAGCTCTACAGGTGGCCTCTTACCCAGTTTTTGTGAAAATTTTATTAGGGCGGCATTTGCCCTCAAAAGGTGATGTTTGCGGGCTTCTATGGCTGGCTTCCAATTTAGCTTCGCATCTATCATTACCCCAAGATATGGGTATTGGTCCGTTGGTTCTAGCCTTTCCTTGTCTAGGTAGATACTCTTCCCCCTTTTTCTGCCCTGCCCCACCACCATAACAAACGTTTTTTTTATATTTATGCGGAGGTCTAATTTGCCCATGAAACTTGCGTACCGTTCCGTTGCCTTTTGTAATTCTCGTGGGGTACGTGCAAGTATCACGGCATCATCCGCGTATAAGAGCGCTGTATCAAGCGTTCTCCAACTCGAGGGAGGTCCTGGGCCCCCTGTAACATCTCCATCTCAAGACCATTTGTATATAACGAAAAGAGAAAGGGGGCCAGGACACAACCCTGCCTGACACCACGCTCAACTGCAAATGAGTTCGAGAGTTCTCCCCGGACTCCAAAGCGTACCCTGGCAGAGGCATTCCTATATAATTCACGAAGGAGAGTTACTAGGACTGGGTCTACACCCATTTTGCTAAGAATTATCCATAGTTTCGAGTGAGAGACGCAGTCAAAAGCCGCGGACAGGTCAACATAGACCATATATAATCTGCCCCGCTTTGCAGAGACATATTTCCCCATAATTAGGGACAAATTTAGGGCCTGCTCAATTGTCCCAAAGCCCTCCCTGAAGCCAAACTGAATATCAGAGAGGACCTTGTCATCGTCCACCCACTCCTGGAGTCGCTGGAGAACCACTCTGCCCAGTACCTTCCCCAGAGAGTCCAGGAGCGAGATTGGACGATAGCAAGAAACATCCTCCCTATCTCCCTTCTTGAAAATAGGGACCATAGTTGATTGTGTCCAGGATTTAATTAAACCGCACTTCATTACTGCGTCGAATACCCTTTTTAGGATGGGGGCCCACAGTTCTAGATTAGATTTTAAAAAGTCCACTGGCACACCACCCGGGCCAGGGGCTTTCCCACTTTTGCTTGATTTAACTGCATTAATGATTTCAATTAGTGTGACATCTATTGAAATTGGGAAGGAATTGGGCTGGGTACTCCTGACATTATCTTCTATTAGGTCAATTTCTGAAGGTTTGGCAAAGATTTTTGAGAAATGGTTTACCCACGTCGGGCCATCAATTGCCACATCTACTGATGGTTGATTGCTATTATCTTGCAGAAATGGAGCCTTGACCAGTTTCCAGAAGGCATCGCTCTTTCTAGTCAGAGAACTCTCATGGAGTTGATCCCATAATGCTTGTTTCAATTCTTGTTTCCTGCCCTTACATACTAAAGTATAAGTTCTTCTTAGCCTCCTAATCTCGTCCTGGTCTCTAGTGACTTTTGACAGGGCTCGCTTTAATTTTTTATGTGCCATAGAACAATTGCGGTCGAACCACCCTCTTTCCCCCCCTCCCCATTTCCTTTGCACTTTTTGGTTAGCAACTCCTTTACCTTGTCTAAGATTTCCCCGCAGTTATCCAAAACCTCCTGCTCCCCCGTGTTATTATCTAAGCATTTTACTATTGCCTCGTATGTCGTACACACCACCCTTTTTGTTAAATCTACGGGGTCTATCTTACCCCACCCTAAGGTATAGCCGTTTATTCTTTTAAGATATATTTCGTGTTGGGCAAGGATGGAATTTATATGCGAGGGCGGGATCTGACCTTGGTCCAGGAATAAAACTATGGACAGGGCAGCATGGTCACTTAGGGTATTTATGAGAATACTAAAATTTCCAACCTTGTTTCCTAATGTGGCTGTGGCCAATACGTAATCGATTGTCGACTCACAGCCCCTTCCCAGATAAGTTGGTTCCAGCTGCCCATTTAAAGGTTTTGGCGTATTTAATATTACGAGGCCTAATTCAGACATGGTTTCGTTTAAGAGGTTTCCCACCTCTGAGTGGCTGAAATGAGTTGTTTGACCATCTGTTTCATCCACCACCCCGCAGAGGTTAGTGTTGCTTCTAATACAGGGGTGATGGTTGAAATCACCTCCCCATATGATGCTTGGGGGATCCTGAGTTTTTTTCTGTTTAGACCAGGTTACAAGTTTCGTACGGAGAGCCCCTAATATGTGCAATCTGTCAATTTCTGTCAAATTATCGTATAAGTTTACGACAAGAATGATCTTTTTCTCCTCAAATGTTAGTTTTAGTACCTGATAGTTTATTCTAGTGCAAGGGGTGTAATCTCTAGGCCCAATAGAGTGTTCGCTATGTAGATTACCAACCCACCTTTGGGTCTACCATGCGGGACGGCTTTTGCTGAACTAAAAAAGGTTTTATACCCTGTTAAATGCAGCTCAGTTGTTGCCCATGTCTTCTGTAAGCAAATCACATGGTGTTCCTGTACATAATTTAAAATACTCCCGTTAATGATTTTTCTCTTGAGCCCCGCAATGTTCCAGTATAAAAATTGTATTTTTAGACTTTTCTGGGTTACATCAGTCCTTTCAGTCAAGTGTACTTCCTCTTGTGAGGAACTCTTTACGGTTAGTTGACCTTCCTCTCTTAATAGACTAGATATGCCGTTTAGTGTGTTTTCCAACATGGGGGGGTCATCTTCATTGGGTAATCTATGTACTGAGTCGTCTATGACTTCCTGCAGAAGGGGAATGTCTTCCTCATTTGCAGATGGCAGGTCACCCAATGCATCTTGCTCTCTGTCTTCTAATGCTCTGCCAATGACATCCCCTTCCGCAGTTACAGAGTCCTGCACTATGCAAGGATCTGAAGGAGACGGCCTTTGCGGGACTCTCCACTGCCATCTAAGTCAATCGACTTCATCTAGTCCAAAGAGCATTGAATAACGATTATAGGTGGGCACGTTACACCCATAATGTGGAGGAAAATTATTATTGTTTTTGTGGAACCCCCTATATGACTGGCTGATAAGGGCGATAATTATCCACGTTTTGACGCAGAAATCAGGGACCCACTTCCTTCCAATCCAAATAAGGATTTTTTACTGGGATAGATTTTGAATATGAGGTTGCGTCTCTTGGATAAAAATAACTGACGTAATGGGTGGAGATAATGTCCCCCCCTCTTGTTTCGTACCAGTCTCCGATGCACCTTACTGCTCTATGATCTTTAAAGTTTGTAATTATCACATCCCCAGTTCTATCTTTGGGTCTTGATCCCACCCAGATTGCTCGTCTCACGGTCAAAATTTCTCCACTGACATGGGCAGGTAATGGTGTATTCTGCTCCAGCCAATGGATAGTTTTATTTTTTAAGGCATGATGATCCTCTCTGACCCCTTTTACAAGCTCTGGTACACCAGCCATAATAATCGTATAAGGGGCCGATTGTGGTGGTAAATCTACTATTCTTTTTGTTTCTCTAGGTAGCTGTATGGGTGGCAACTTTCCCTTTTCGTTCCCAACTACTTCGTTTACTGGTTGGGAGATTTTATCTGCTGGAAGATTTTTAGTAGGTCCTTTCTTATCCCCTTTCCCTTTTATTGCTAGACTGGACAGTCTCCCTGTTTCCCTGACTATTGGCTAGAGAGGAGAATTTCTCCTTACTAGTTGTTGGTTTATTTGTTTTAAACAGGGCTTTTTTCCCCTGTATGCTAACTGCTGTTGCAGGCACGGCGCTTGTCGAAGATTGTGATGTTGACAAAATAGGAGGCATTATATGGTTACTATCAATGTTTTTGGCATAAGCGCTTTGCAATTCTATCAGGGCGGCAGAATTCCCTTCTATTTGGCTACCCAAGCTATCTAGATGTGCACTTATCATTCGTGTTCTCTCTAACAAGGGAAGTAGAAGGGATTTCATCAAAACCTCTAATTTGTTGATGAAATCTGTTTCTAAGTGTAAGGTATTTAAGGATCCTGAAGGATTAGAAATAGCGGGCGGATTGTTTATCTCTAAGAAGAGAGAGGGTCCTACCGATTCAGAGGATCTAGTAGAGTAGGGAGCAGAGGGACTGATTTTTTGTATTTTTGTTTGGGTTGTCACAGATGGAGACCCCCTTCTTTTCCTATTTTTTGTGTCACCACGATGCTGGTCTATGGTCGATGGAGAAACTGAGAATAATTTGGGGGAATTTGATAATCCAGATGTATTTGAGAAAGGTGAGGAGAAATTTGTAAGAAGGACAGCGTTAGCGTTAGCGGTGGAAGGTATATCATCATCGTCCTCCACCCTTACCGCTATTGGGAGAGTGGAACCCTGTGCTAAGTCCAAGTGTGTCCTCCTTGGGGAAGCAACTTGGGCTAATAACCCCAGAGAAGAGCGTTTCCCAGTTAGTAAATCTAATGAAAGACGCTTCTCTGTATCAGCTATTTCTTTTTCAAGTACATTTGTTACCCTCTTAAAAAATTGATCGATTGTCCCAGTTGCAGTTCCATGTGATGTATTGACAGTTATGGTGCGGGATTTTCCCATTTGTGTAGACATGGTAGAGTACTAGTCAACAGGGATTGTAGTGAGGGTTTCCAGGCACGAAGAAGTATAGTTACAGAGAAAGGTAATTCCTGTAAAATCTTTGAATGGTCCAAACAATGGTCGCAACAAATCCGGAGGACAGTCTTACCATGTAGTAGATGTCAGGGGAGTGGCCCGTCCCGTCCCTCGTCGTCCTTTGACGGCCTTAGACGGCCCGCCCTTTGCCCGGGCTTAGCCCGGCGCCGCCCGCGCGCGATCCCGCGACGCGGGGAGTGATGCTGACTTTAATGCGCCTCCGGGCGCTAGGCAGATGACGCTGTGTCCGGTGTGGGCCCGGGAAGTCTGGGTGATGAAGTCCACACTCACCCTCCCTCCGCGCTGCGGCCACGAAGATCTGAAACGCGGCGGCGGGAGGGGGGGGGGGGAGGGACTATGCAGTGGCTGCGGAGTGGCAAGAAGCAAGGTCAGCCAGGTATGACCAGGGGCAGCCAAGGGCGACAGCAAGAGAAAGACTCATATGATACCAGCCTTCCAGAACAATCCAATCTGGCTCTAAATCGCTCCTCATGGTACCTTGTGTAAAGAAATCTCATATAGGTGGGAAAGCCTTCTATCATTTGGCCCCCTACTACAGGAATCAACTTCCTTTCCACCTCCGCAAATGCACCAACTGTAGGAGAGTAGGGTCTGCTTTCTATGTTCACCCCCACTTTTTGCTTTTGCTTTACTGGTTTTCGACTTAGATGTGGCTGTGGGCCTGCTAATCAGACCCACAGCCCTGCTGTTCTCTCTCTAAATTAATACTATGTACTTTAGGTGCATAACCCATTTGGATAGGATCACCTTATTGGCCCCTGTACAGTGTACCCTAGGTACCCAGGGCATAGGTGTACCCTAGGCCTACCAGGGGCTGCAGCATGTATTATGCCACCCCTGGCCTGGCCTTCCCTTTTGACACAACTGGCTGATCACTCAGCTGGGGCAAGGTCGTGTAGTCACCCCTTGCTTAGGTGTAGTATTCCTCTACCTAACTTACATATAGACACATGTGTACCTATCAGTCACTCCTATGGCAGGCCTTGACAATCCTGGAGGCAGAGTGCTTGGTAACATGTGAGATGGTGCTCTAGCATGAGCTGAGCCTGTCTGCAGCTTTCGGAACCTTGTCCTTATAGCTGTTCTATGATATAGCCTACCATATACTCTTAAAGTGCCTTATAATCTTAGACGGTTATGGTAACTATGGTTTGGCTTTATCAAAACATGTCGTGTAAGGTGTCTAACACTAGGGGATAATACCCCCATGCCATTTCTGGACATGAGAATACTATTCCCCCCTTCTAGAGGGAAAGACATGTTAAAATCATACTTCAACTGTTAGCCTCTGACCAAAGCCTCAGCATCACAAAATGGATGCTGCTGCCACGACACAAGTCTGACCTCCTGCAGCTGGGAGTGATCCCAGCCAGGGAGGCCTGGACAATAGGTTTCCTGCTTGGGGAGGTGCTAGCACCTCCCCAGACAGCCTTTAGTGTATTGGGGCAGGGTGGGCTGAAAGGAATGAGACATGCCTGGGGCACACAAGGTGTTCCTTGCATAGTCCAGTTCAAACCGGCGCTGGGGCACTCCAGCCCCAGCTCTGGCGCGAAACTGGACAAAGGGAAGTGGGTGTAACCACCCCCTCCCAGGTCCCACCCATAAGGCGTGACCTAGCAGGTATCCCAGCCCCCCAGATTAGTATAAGAGTGGGAGTTGGGCCTCAAGACTTTAGATTATCCTGAACCTGCAAAACTGAACAGAAACTCTGGGCCTTCGACATTCGACGAAAGAAGAAGACTGAAGAATCTCCCTTGTAGCCAAGGAGTGGCTACCCTGTGCAAACAGGCACCATCAAGAGACTACCCTTTGCTTTGCGACCGTTCTACGAGGAACCGACTGCAGAGCCCGACCAGAGCCTTGATTTCCAGACTTCTCCGACCCTCAATCACATCTGCAGCAGAGCTGAGATCCGTGGAGGTGACGAGCGACGTGGGACCGGCTACCTGGGAAAAGTGGCTAGTAACTTACAGCGCAGCTTCTGAGGTACCCTCGAAGTTGTGCACCGGGGATTGAGAAGCCCCAACCCCAAGCACCATCTGCACCGAAGACCAGCCCCCCACACTCCACGAGTTCTGCGTGGGGCCCTTCAGCATTTTCCTGCTTGCCGCGTCTGTCCGGTTGCTTGCCCGCTGGCTAGTGGCCTTTGTGACGACGCACCCTGAAATCTTCTGCGCTGGTTTGGCTCCTCCAGACTGGCTCCCGCTTCTCTGCAAAGAAGAAGCACCCCAGACCTTCCTGGTCTGCACCAGAAGCAAGTCCTTTGTTCTTCGTGGGTTCCGCTTGCCAAGGCTTGGTGAGTCCTAGTCCAACTTCGACGCCGCCGACAGCAAGAGCCTTCGTGGGACAGCCCGCCTCCTGGTCCTGGTCGTCCTCGACGCTTCCTGGTCCTCCTGGCTGCAGCGACAAGCTTCACCTTCACCTGCAACTCTTTACGACATCGCCTGGTTCCTTCCTGGTTCCACGTGGTCACTGGCTAGTGACCTTGACTCTGTCCCTTCTGCTTGCAGGTTTCTTCTCTTCTTGATCCCAGCCTTGGGATCCACCGGACACTCTCCCCTGACTGCCTGTCAGCATCTTTCTTCAGGCATCCATAGGAGTCGACGACGAAAACGACGCATCTTCACCCCTATGCACCCGCAGCCTGTGGGCTAGGTAACTTGGGTACTCCGGTGCTCATCAGGATAGTGACTATCCTAGTGTCTAGTTTTCAAGTCTCAACTTCCTAGCTACTCCGGAAGTGTCCTAAATCTACCGTTTTCTAAACTGTACCATTGCTATTGACTTTTACGCATTACGCGTGAGTGTTTCCACTCTGCACACGAATCCCGTGGGCCTCCCACTTCCTAACTAACGCTAGTGTAGTGTAGCCCCAGCGATTCCCTAGGCCTAGGCCTATTCTATTTCCGTGACAGTGGTTCTTATACCACTTATTTAGTATATGGTTTGCGTGGCCCCTAGGGCCTAACTGTATTACTTACCCGTGTGACTTACTGTATGCATTAATAAGACTGTGTTGTACTTACCTCTAATCTCATAAAGAGTGCTGAGGGTTTGCTTAGAATAAATACACTTTATTTTATATATATATATCTGTTGTGGTGTCCTTTCATTTGGTATTCAAGGGATTATATATGGTATCACAGCTGGCTTCACATGCCATTCAGAGTTTAGCCTAAGACTGCTCTTGTCCATGCTACCACTAGGATAGCTGGTCTATAAGGTTGACTTTACAACCAAACACCATAAGGGTATTTGGACTGATATAGGGTGTACACTATAACTAGTGACATCATACATCAGGCCAACTTCTCACATTGGTGAGCAGCGGTTGGGATCTGAGCTTGCTGTTGTAATACCATTGTAATCTTGAGATACTAAATTGAAAGATCACACAGATATCGTCTAGGTACATATAACATAGATTATTATACTTAAGTCCTACTGGACTTTGTAGTTGTAGGTTGAAGGGAGTAACACACCCTGACTACAACTACTAGAAAGGTTTAGTAGATACAACTAGTGTAGGTAGGTGCACACACCACACCCTCACTAGATCATGTCTCTAAGAGTAGATCAAGTAGATGCTCTCTCAGGAGGATCAGGTCTGCAAAAGATCCCCTCTAGATATGATACCTTAACATTCCAGGAGATGAGACACTTGTGTACCTCCAGAGGAATTAAACAGGGTGCAAACCCTACCCTCCTTCAGTTAAGACAACTCCTAGAGGAGTATGATGCTCAGAGGGCATCTCAGGCAGGTGCCCTAGGCACAGAGGAGGGTCTACCCACCACAGAGGAGTCAGATGGGGCTTCAGATGGGGAGGTAGACAGCCAGAGCCAAGTAAGGAGACTTAGCCAGGCTAACTTAAGTTTACATGGGAGTTTGCATGGGGTCCCCCCATACAGACCCACAAGTAGGCATTCACAGAGAAGCAGGAGGGACAGATCCCCTTCAAGGGAATCCATCCACTCCCATGTCTCTAGCATCTCTAATGCTTCCTCTCACAGGGGAATGACTTCACCTGAGAGAAAGGAGCATGCAGCCAGAATGAGGGAGGCTAATCTGAGGATTCAGAGGGAAGAACTTGCCCTTGCCAAAGAGAAGCTTGCTCTGGCTAGAGAGCAAAAGTTAAGTGGGTTAGAACCCACTGGTGGCAGCAACATTCCTAGAGATAGAGACAGGCACTATGACAATAGAAACCTGAGCAAGATTGTCCCTCCCTACAAGTGTGGGGATGACATCCACAAATGGATAACTGCTTTGGAGAGAGCTTGCAAAGTACAGCAGGTACCCCAAAGTCAGTGGGCAGCTATCTTGTGGCTCTCCTTCTCTGAGAAAGGAAGAGACAAGCTCCTCACAGTTAGTGATGAGGATGCAGATAATTACACTGTCCTGAAGAGTGCTCTGATTGATGGGTTTGGCCTAACCACTGAACAATACAGGTTGTTGTTCAGGGATACCCAGAAGACACAGACTCAGGACTGGACTGACTTTGTAGATTGTGCCACTAAGGCTCTGGAAGGCTGGCTAATGGGAAGTAAGGTTAAGGACTATACAGGATTGTATAATTTGATCATGAGAGAGCAAATACTTAACAACTGTCAAAACCAGCTATTGCATCAACACCTGATTGATTCTGATCTGACTTCTCCCCAAGAATTGGGAAAGAAGGCAGATAGATGGGTCAGGACTAGAGTTAAGCAGAAAAACCAGAACCAGGGCGGTGATCAGAAAAAGGCAGACCAGAAGGGTAATGAGCAGAAACAAAAAGACCAGAAGTCTTCACCAGGCCCCCAAAAGGCTCAGGGGGAGGGTGGTTCCAAAAAGGATAAGAAGAAAGATGGCCAAAAGAAACCATGGTGCAACTATTGTAAGTCCAACTCACATTGGTTTAGTGAGTGCACCAAAAAGGATAAGCCCCCAGCCACCATTGCCCCTAAGGCAACTGTACCCCCTAGTTCAGCTGTAAGTGGTGGTTCCCAGCAAAAGGGTGTAGTAGGGTTAACCCTGGGAACTGAGGAGGATTCTGGCCTAGTCAGAGTACCTACTCAGGCTGTTCTGATCTGTGATGGGGACTTAGCTTTGTCCTCTACTGTAGGCCCCAGTAACCTGGGCAAGTACAGACAGACACCTTTTATCAACCAAAGAATGGCTCAGGCCTACAGGGACACTGGAGCTAGTGTCACAATGGTGACACCTGCTTTTGTGGACCCTGGACAGATCATACTAGGTGAGAATTACCTAGTGACCAACGCTAGCAATGCCACTACCTCCCATAGTGTGGCTATTGTTAACTTCTCCTGGGGAGGGGTAACTGGCCTCAAGAAAGTTGTTGTTAGTTCAGACCTTCCTGTAGAGTGTTTACTGGGCAATGATCTTGAAACTTCAGTCTGGTCTGAAGTGGAGTATAGGACCCATGCAGAAATGCTGGGGATAGATGCACATGTCCTTGCTGTGACCAGGTCACAGGCCAAAAAGTGCAACACTGAACAAGTGCTGGATCCTGAAACTATGGACCAGTCACAATCCAAGAGAAAGAGCAGTAGGGTTAAGGCTGTGCCTTCCCCCCTGCCTCAGGTGGTGGATCAGCCCTCCCAGGAGGATGATTCTGAGAGCCCTGAAGGAACTGTCCTAGAAGAACTTGAACCTGATCAGGTTGAGTTTCTTGGGACAGGGGGACCTTCCAGGGCAGATCTGAGGCAGGCTCAATTAGACTGCCCCTCTCTTGAACCCCTCAGACAGCTGGCTGCTGCTGAGGCTGCAGGGAATGCTCAAGGTACCCATAGAGTGTATTGGGATGAAGGGCTACTGTACTCAGAGGCTAGAGACCCCAAGCCTGGTGCATCCAGGAGGTTGGTCATACCACTGAAGCTCAGAGGCTTCCTTCTAACCTTGGCCCATGATATTCCCCTTGCAGGACATTTAGGCCAGAACAAGACTTGGGACAGGCTTGTCCCTCACTTTCACTGGCCCCATATGTCAGAAGATACCAAGGAGTTTTGTCGCTCCTGTGTCACCTGCCAAGCCAGTGGCAAATCAGGTGGCACCACAAAGGCCCCCCTCATACCACTTCCTGTGATGGGGGTCCCCTTTGAAAGAGTGGGCATAGATATTGTAGGACCAATGGACCCACAAACAGCATCTGGGCACAGATTCATACTGGTGATAGTGGACCATGCCACCAGGTACCCAGAAGCAATTCCCCTGAGGACCACAACAGCTCCTGTTGTGGCAAGGGCCCTGCTTGGAGTATTCTCCAGAGTGGGCTTTCCAAAGGAGGTCATTTCTGACAGAGGTGCCAACTTTATGTCAGGATACTTGACTGCAATGTGGAAGGAGTGTGGTGTTAACTATAAGTTCACCACACCCTATCACCCACAGTGCAATGGGCTTGTTGAGAGATTCAACAAGACCCTAAAGGGAATGATAAAAGGATTACCAGATAAGCTTAGGCGAAGATGGGACATCCTTTTACCCTGCCTTCTGTTTGCTTACAGAGAGGTCCCACAAAAGGGGGTTGGCTACAGCCCTTTTGAGCTTTTGTTTGGGCATCCTGTAAGAGGACCCCTGTGTTTGGTGAAGGAAGGATGGGAGAGACCTCTCAGACAACCCAAACTAGACATAGTGGATTATGTACTTGGTCTCCGCTCCAGGATGGTAGAGTATATGAAGAAGGCTTCTAAAAACCTTGAGGCAAGCCAAGAACTCCAAAAAGCTTGGCATGACCAAAAGGCTGTACTGACTGTTTACCAGCCAGGACAGAAAGTGTGGGTGTTGGAGCCAGTGGCCCCAGCAACACTCCAAGACAAATGGTCTGGACCCCACACTATTGTTGAGAAAAAGGGAGAAGTCACCTACTTGGTGGACCTTGGGACTCCCAGAAGCCCCCACAGGGTGCTTCATGTCAACAGATTGAAGGCATATGTTGACAGGGCAGACATGGGGCTACTCATGGCTACAGATGAGGGGCAGGAGGAAGAGAGTGACCCTCTCCCAGACCTGTTGACTCAGAACCCTGATGATGGCTCAGTTGATGGTGTGGTCTTTTCTGACAGCCTCACTGTCCATCAGCAACAGGACTGCAGACAGGTTCTGCAATCCTACAGACATATGTTCTCTCTGACCCCAAGTCAGACAAACTGGTGCACCCATGAGGTGGACACTGGTGACAGTCTGCCTGTGAAGAGTAAAATCTACAGGCAACCTGACCATGTCAGGGACTGCATAAAAGTTGAGGTACAAAAGATGTTGGAGCTGGGAGTCATTTAACCTTCAGAGAGCCCTTGGGCTAGTCCTGTAGTCCTTGTGCCAAAACCTCACACCCAAGATGGTAAGAGAGAGATGAGGTTTTGCGTGGATTACAGAGGTCTCAATGCTGTCACTAGGACAGATGCCCACCCAATACCTAGGGCAGATGAGCTCATTGACAGACTGGCAGCTGCTAAGTTTTTGAGCACATTTGACCTAACAGCAGGCTACTGGCAAATCAGACTAGCTGAGAGTGCAAAGGCCAAAACTGCTTTCTCGACCCCAGGAGGACATTATCAATTTGTGGTAATGCCCTTTGGTTTGAAGAATGCACCTGCCACTTTCCAAAGGCTGGTGAATCAAGTCCTTACTGGGTTGGATGATTATTGTGCAGCTTATCTTGATGATATTGCTGTCTTTAGCTCCACCTGGGAGGATCACCTGGTCCACCTGAGGAATGTTTTAGAGGCCCTGCAAAAGGCAGGCCTCACTATCAAGGCCACTAAGTGCCAGATAGGGCAGAGCAAGGTTGTATACCTGGGCCACCTAGTTGGTGGGGGTCAGGTTCAACCACTGGAGAGCAAGATCCAGACCATAAAGGACTGGGCTCCTCCAACTACCCAGACTCAGGTCAGAGCTTTCTTGGGCCTGACTGGGTACTACAGAAAGTTTGTTAAGAACTATGGGTCCATAGTGACACCACTTAATGAATTGACCTCCAAGAAGATGCCAAAGAAAGTTCAGTGGACAGTAAGCTGTCAAAAAGCATTTGATGACCTGAAGCAGGCCATGTGCAGTGCACCTATTCTGAAAAGTCCAGACTACTCCAAAGAGTTCATTGTCCAGACAGATGCTTCTGAGTTAGGTGTGGGAGCTGTTCTTTCACAACTGAATGTAGATGGTCAAGACCAGCCCATTGCTTTTATAAGTAGAAGGCTGACCCCTAGAGAGAAACGTTGGTCAGCTATTGAGAGGGAGGCCTTTGCTGTGGTTTGGGCCCTGAAGAAGCTGAGGCCATACTTGTTTGGCACTCACTTCAAGATTCAGACAGACCATAAGCCCCTCTTGTGGCTAAATCAGATGAAGGGTGAAAATCCAAAACTTCTTAGGTGGTCCATTTCCCTACAGGGGATGGACTTCACAGTGGAACATAGACCTGGGACTGACCATGCCAATGCAGATGGACTCTCCAGATATTTCCACTTAGAACATGAAGACTCAACTGGTCAAGGTTAGTTTAATGTCCCTAAGTTTGGGGGGGGGGGGGTTGTGTAGGAGAGTAGGGTCTGCTTTCTATGTTCACCCCCACTTTTTGCTTTTGCTTTACTGGTTTTCGACTTAGATGTGGCTGTGGGCCTGCTAATCAGACCCACAGCCCTGCTGTTCTCTCTCTAAATTAATACTATGTACTTTAGGTGCATAACCCATTTGGATAGGATCACCTTATTGGCCCCTGTACAGTGTACCCTAGGTACCCAGGGCATAGGTGTACCCTAGGCCTACCAGGGGCTGCAGCATGTATTATGCCACCCCTGGCCTGGCCTTCCCTTTTGACACAACTGGCTGATCACTCAGCTGGGGCAAGGTCGTGTAGTCACCCCTTGCTTAGGTGTAGTATTCCTATACCTAACTTACATATAGACACATGTGTACCTATCAGTCACTCCTATGGCAGGCCTTGACAATCCTGGAGGCAGAGTGCTTGGTAACATGTGAGATGGTGCTCTAGCATGAGCTGAGCCTGTCTGCAGCTTTCGGAACCTTGTCCTTATAGCTGTTCTATGATATAGCCTACCATATACTCTTAAAGTGCCTTATAATCTTAGACGGTTATGGTAACTATGGTTTGGCTTTATCAAAACATGTCGTGTAAGGTGTCTAACACTAGGGAATAATACCCCCATGCCATTTCTGGACATGAGAATACTATTCCCCCCTTCTAGAGGGAAAGACATGTTAAAATCATACTTCAACTGTTAGCCTCTGACCAAAGCCTCAGCATCACAAAATGGATGCTGCTGCCACGACACAAGTCTGACCTCCTGCAGCTGGGAGTGATCCCAGCCAGGGAGGCCTGGACAATAGGTTTCCTGCTTGGGGAGGTGCTAGCACCTCCCCAGACAGCCTTTAGTGTATTGGGGCAGGGTGGGCTGAAAGGAATGAGACATGCCTGGGGCACACAAGGTGTTCCTTGCATAGTCCAGTTCAAACCGGCGCTGGGGCACTCCAGCCCCAGCTCTGGCGCGAAACTGGACAAAGGGAAGTGGGTGTAACCACCCCCTCCCAGGTCCCACCCATAAGGCGTGACCTAGCAGGTATCCCAGCCCCCCAGATTAGTATAAGAGTGGGAGTTGGGCCTCAAGACTTTAGATTATCCTGAAACTGCAAAACTGAACAGAAACTCTGGACCTTCGACATTCGACGAAAGAAGAAGACTGAAGAATCTCCCTTGTAGCCAAGGAGTGGCTACCCTGTGCAAACAGGCACCATCAAGAGACTACCCTTTGCTTTGCGACCGTTCTACGAGGAACCGACTGCAGAGCCCGACCAGAGCCTTGATTTCCAGACTTCTCCGACCCTCATCCACATCTGCAGCAGAGCTGAGATCCGTGGAGGCGACGAGCGACGTGGGACCGGCTACCTGGAAAAGTGGCTAGTAACTTACAGCGCAGCTTCTGAGGTACCCTCGAAGTTGTGCACCGGGGATTGAGAAGCCCCAACCCCAAGCACCATCTGCACCGAAGACCAGCACCCCACACTCCACGAGTTCTGCGTGGGGCCCTTCAGCATTTTCCTGCTTGCCGCGTCTGTCCGGTTGCTTGCCCGCTGGCTAGTGGCCTTTGTGACGACGCACCCTGAAATCTTCTGCGCTGGTTTGGCTCCTCCAGACTGGCTCCCGCTTCTCTGCAAAGAAGAAGCACCCCAGACCTTCCTGGTCTGCACTAGGCCTGGGCAAAAATTTCGTTCCGTTCGCGGAAATTGCGATAATTTGACATTTTTGCGTTCCGCGGAGAGCGCGAAAATGTCAAAAATTCCGGTTTCCGCAGCTTGGCGATAATTTGTTTCTTGCTCGCGCTGTAAAATGATACATTCTTGCGCGCGCGCGATCGCCTTACCTGAATCCCTGCGTTCGCTGACAAGTTTTCTTGATCCGGTCGCGTTCTCCATGAGATGTTGTATTGTTTTTAGCCATTTGCGCTGTCTCGCGACAGTTCGCGCCCGCAGTGACGTCATGCGTCGCGCGATCACGTCTTTCTTCTCGCGATCATGCACCGCGAGAACAACTCAAAACAAGATGGCCGCGCCCGCAAGCAACCACATGGGTAAGTTGGCGACCCGCAACCATGCAGAAAATCTCGCGAACATGCCGGAAAAAAACTTCCGCATCTTCGCGATATTTCTGCTTGTTTGCGATAATTTTAAACATTCTCGCGATAATTTGCGAAGGTTAATTCCGCAAATTCCGCCCACCCCTAGTCTGCACCAGAAGCAAGTCCTTTGTTCTTCGTGGGTTCCGCTTGCCAAGGCTTGGTGAGTCCTAGTCCAACTTCGACGCCGCCGACAGCAAGAGCCTTCGTGGGACAGCCCGCCTCCTGGTCCTGGTCATCCTCGACGCTTCCTGGTCCTCCTGGCTGCAGCGACAAGCTTCACCTTCACCTGCAACTCTTCACGACATCGCCTGGTTCCTTCCTGGTTCCACGTGGTCACTGGCTAGTGACCTTGACTCTGTCCCTTCTGCTTGCAGGTTTCTTCTCTTCTTGATCCCAGCCTTGGGATCCACCGGACACTCTCCCCTGACTGCCTGTCAGCATCTTTCTTCAGGCATCCATAGGAGTCGACGACGAAAACGACGCATCTTCACCCCTATGCACCCGCAGCCTGTGGGCTAGGTAACTTGGGTACTCCGGTGCTCATCAGGATAGTGACTATCCTAGTGTCTAGTTTTCAAGTCTCAACTTCCTAGCTACTCCGGAAGTGTCCTAAATCTACCGTTTTCTAAACTGTACCATTGCTATTGACTTTTACGCATTACGCGTGAGTGTTTCCACTCTGCACACGAATCCCGTGGGCCTCCCACTTCCTAACTAACGCTAGTGTAGTGTAGCCCCAGCGATTCCCTAGGCCTAGGCCTATTCTATTTCCGTGACAGTGGTTCTTATACTACTTATTTACTATATGGTTTGCGGGGCCCCTAGGGCCTAACTGTATTACTTACCCGTGTGACTTACTGTATGCATTAATAAGACTGTGTTGTACTTACCTCTAATCTCATAAAGAGTGCTGAGGGTTTGTTTAGAATAAATACACTTTATTTTATATATATATCTGTTGTGGTGTCCTTTCATTTGGTATTCAAGGGATTATATATGGTATCACAGCTGGCTTCACATGCCATTCAGAGTTTAGCCTAAGACTGCTCTTGTCCATGCTACCACTAGGATAGCTGGTCTATAAGGTTGACTTTACAACCAATCACCATAAGGGTATTTGGACTGATATAGGGTGTACACTATAACTAGTGACATCATACATCAGGCCAACTTCTCACACCAACTATTTGCAATTCCGCAGGTTTCTTAAAACCGAACTCTTCTGAGCCCCTCTGTTGACTCTAGCACTTCCGTAGCGCGGAGATACCCCTTCAGGGGTGATTCAGGTGCTTAACAAGACAAATAAATAAATAAAAATTAGGTTTATTTAGGTTGGGAACCTTTTTTGTAGAGTAAACAAACCCTAACAACACTGATTTCCTAACTACAGTAAGATTTGGATTTTTGAAACAGTTGTACTATGAGGGACCTAACCAGGACCCTAACAATTATTTTAAAATTTGGAAAAATAGTCAATTTGCAAAAGACAATTTAACTAAAGGCAATTTGTGACTTCAATTGTATGTTCATCACTTTACTGTCAGAGTGATTCAGAAAACACAAAGTCGTAGATCTCACCGCTACCACAAATGTAGGAAACCCAGCTCTCTAGATAGTGCACCACAATCAGGTACACTGTACAGAGAGGTTGAAGAGATCCTTATTGGTTTACAGAGGCAAAGGTAGATAATATTAACGCTCTATTTTTTGTGGTAGTGTGGGTGAGCAGTTAGGTTTATCAGATGGTAGTGCTAAGCTATTGTTGTATTCACAGAATGAAGGTGAGACCAAATTAGAAAAATAGTACTTCTTTTAATATAAATATTTAGACCAAAATCTTCGGGTACAAGGTAAATACTTTTCACAATAGGAGAAAATCACAATAAATTAAATAATCAAAGTGGTGCGCAATTAAGCACAACAGAGTTTCTCAAAGAAAGGCAGGTTTAGTGGTCGAACTGGCTGCAGGATGCAGGGTTCTTGCCGGGTTCTCTCTGCAGCGATTCAGTTCCTGGTCCAGCGGAGGTCGTCTTCCATTTTCTTCTTTTGGTCCATCAAATCTGAGGGCCAGGTCTGGGGGACCCACCTAAATTCTAAATTTAGGAGGCGATTTAGGGGAGTAACAGGAAGGGCTGATGGGCACCTTACCGAGGGTGATTAGGACACCCTCTAATATGCCACACTCCTATGGGAGTGGGCATAGACCTAGCCCTGATTGAAGGGGTCCCACCATCTTCAAGATGGCTTAGAGTGAAAGTTGTGCTTCACCTCGCTTCGGTGGGGTTCGCAGAGGTGGGCTCACCTCCTATCTTTCTGAAATGTCCTGCCAGTTTCCCTGACCAAAGTGGGGGTGTAAACCAGTGTCTGTCTTGTGCTACTAGCAGCAGAGACTGGGGGTCACATTACAAAGGCGGCAGGCATTTGAAGCTCCCCTCTTCGAGCACTGGCCCATCCTGGGGGAGGAGGTATGACACCTCTGCCCAGGATGTGCATTATTTCTGGGCACAGAGAGCAGGGACTCTCTACCCAGGTGTCCAGAAACATGTCTGGGGGTTGGCTTGCTGCCTACAGCCAAGGTTGGTAGGGATTCAGGGGGCACCTCTGAGGTACCATCTGAGTACATGATACAATGATTCCCACACTGGAATCAGTGTGGGTTCATTGAAAGGAGCAGTTTGGTACCAAACATTCCTGTATTCAGTGAGGCCATCATGCTGCTGTGGAACCTGAGTTGTCTAGTTGCTGCAAGCGCAGTGGCATGGTCCCAGTGTGGGTGGTCCAAAGGGAGCCTTTTCTACTCCCAGGCCTTAGCTACCCAGGGTACCATTTACTACATACTTACAAGGTACAGAAGTACCAAGTGGGAGTTTGTTTGAGGGAAAGAGCACTGGCACATTGGACCTGGTTGGCAGGGAACCTGTGCACTACATTTGAAACCACATCAAAACCAGGAAAAAGAGGGGGGGGGGTAATCATGCAAAAGAAGCACTTTCTCACAGAGGGGATGAGGCACAAATTGAATAAATAAATACAATTATTGCAGGAGACTCCCAAGGATCCAAGTAAACTCTATGGGGGCAGGGGCATCAGGAAAAATCAAATAAATGAATGAAAAACAGAAACATTGTACTGCAATCAGCACAAGCACAAATGTATTTATCAGGAAAAACAAAAAGCAAAAACATAACAAAAATGTAATGTGCCTCTGTGAACAATGTTCTCAGAAAATGGGTTTTTCATTTTTCTATGCCATACCATGGAAACCGTAAACTTCAACTTGTAAGGGATCATCACCCTTCTGCTTACAACTGGATGAAAATCTGTTCAAAGGCTAGAATAGGCTGCACATAGAAGGGCACATGGCATACCATACAGAAGAATACCCTGGACTTCATGGGCTAGGTCATTCAAGGATAAGGTCTACATTTCACATTTTAAGCAACAAGGTTCAGCTTTGAGAGAAATGGGTATAGTAGCTGTCTTCTGTGCTGGAATTGGAGATCCTTTGAAAGAGACAGCCATCAAGGCTAACTATAACTATAACTCATAAGAAGGAGGCATGTATTCTTCCGTCATCTCACTCAGTCCAGACTAAAGAGAATTACAAGTGCCTATTGGCAATTTCTGGATGAGAGGGATCGGACTTATGGCACAGTGGAGCCAAAAAGTCCACTCTAGAAACACTGCATTCCCCCATCACTGTGGTAACTAGTGAATGTATGGAATGTTAGCTGATCCATTTTTTATTGTTCTGAATTGACATGCTAGTCTGTTGGGATGGAGTTGCCACTTGTGACTGATCGAAGTCTACTAAGGTGATCTGTCCAGTGCAAATTGCAGCAGAGGAGCAATACAACCAGCATTGAAACTCCCTATGGATTTTGTCCTCATCATCACATAACTTTATTTCGCATTACAATAAAGAATGCATAAAAGTACATATAAAATATTGTTTTTAGGAGGTTAGTCCTGACTGCCATTGTGGGTAGCTTTAGGTGGAGAGGCTTGGCCACCCTACGCAACACCACTGCATATGACTCTCCCTCCTCCTTAGCCACGGTAGGAAGAGACAACATGCCAAGGTCTGGTGAGGTATCCAGACCACTGGCTTCCCCCAGTTCCTCTCTCCCGTCCTGTTCATAAACCAACTGGTCGGTTAAAGGGTCCCCAAACCCCTCCCAATCCTCCTCACCCTCCTCTGGCTGCCAATCTGGTCTCAAAGAGCCAGGGTAGAACAGGGGCACAAAAGTACTCGTCGGCGCTAGATCCGGCGTCGGTCGACGCCAGTCTGACTCTGTGTGGAGGTGGAGGCCGGGGTCGAAGTCAGCTGGGGACACAGGTGACGCCGGCTGCGGACGTGGTGCCGGTGATATCGGCGCCGGGGGAGGCGTAACAAGGTCAACCTGCGACAATCCGGATCCAGGCCTGGATCCAAGGGGACCCTGCGGCGCTGAAGCCGCCAGGGTCGAAGGCCCAGGGCTCCCAGCCGAGTCCGGAGGGCTAGAAGGCGCGCTGGGAGATTCGGGCTGTCCAAAGATGGCTTGCATCGCTTCGTAAAACTGATGCAGCTGGGCAGGGGTTGCTCCCAGTCCGGGGAAGGGGGGGAAACCTGGAGTCGACCCTTTGGGCTCCACCCGCATCCCTCGTCGTGTCAGCCGAGAAGTTTAATAGCGACGATGCTTCTGCGACTTCTTCTTGTGCTTCGACTTCCCTGACCCTGAGTGCGAAGACTTGGATGAAGAATGGTGGTGGCTCCTTGATTGGTCCCCGACCACCTACGTGACCGGGACCAAAAGCGACGCGGAGCTGACTGCCGGGCCTCAAGTAGCTTTCAGGACCGCTCCCGCAAAGACTTCGGGCCATGGTCCGGCAGTCGGAGCACGACTTGGGGTCATGGTCGCGCTCCAGGCAGTAAACGCACAAGCAGTGCGGATCCGTAACCTACATCAGTCAGTTACAGGAACCACAACCCCTGAAGCCGGGAATTTCTTGTGCATCATGAGTCAATGGACTCAAAAAACAAAGTCAACAAAAGTCGAGAAAAGGTCAGTCAAAAAGTGACTGGAGGTACCGCTCTCTCCGGATCTGCGCTTGCTGGCGCAGGAAAAAGAAAGAACTGACGTCAGCGCACAAGGGCGGCGTCTATGTAGCCACCCCAACATCATCCCGGCGACAACAACGCCGACAGCGAACGCGAAGTCGACGAACTCCACCTTCCAAAGCGCATGGGTACTGCTGACAAAACACCTTCCAGATCCAGTCTGATGCCTGGGGGAATTCTAAGGTAAGGAATCTATAACTAACTGTTTTTTTCAGATTTGATTATTTAGGTTGCCCCTGGACACCAGGGACTTATATTCTTCTGACTGAAGAAAAGAAGAGGACAAAGAAGAGCCAAAGAAGCAAGAACTGCGGACTGCTGGTGGACTTTGGCGCCAAACCCTGCCAGCTTACATACGGCTGTCCCAACAGTTGCACATCCGACTAGTACTGCAGCTGTGCATCCTGCAAAAGCCATGGAGGGCCTCCAGCTCTCAGCCAAGCCATCAGCATCTCCCTTGAAGTGGAGGAGCCAATTCTCTGCAACCTGAAGGTACCGACCGTAACGCCTGGTTAACAGATATGTTGCTCACTGAAACCACTGATGCAGCAGCCACACAGGTGGAGGTCACCATGCTCCTAGAGGTCAGATCAATCTTCCTACCAAGTGAGAAGACACCATGACTAACTGGACCCACCCTGCATCTGTACCCAGGGTACCAGACCCCTTGCAGCAACCAAAGCTTGTTTGAGTCTAATTCAGAATCTAATACCGCAAAAGCCGAGCAGCCGTTGAGGAACGTCAGCATCACAGAGGCAAGCACTGAGAGTGGTCCAGCTGTTCTGTTTTGCTCCCCCTTTGCAGGTCTAACTGAGATCTGTGGGTGCCTTTGACGCATGGCCACTGATCGAACAAAACCCTATGCACCAGAGCACCCCGGCCTGGGTCCATGTCAACCAACGGTGCTCCCCTGCTCCCAGAACCCCCACAAACTGAGCCCCTGTTGGAATCTCCAAGACTTGTCCCCAAGTCCCACTCTGCAGCCTATTTCTAGGTGCGCCCCCTCTTTGCCTACGGTGTAGCACACAAGGATACCAACCAATCCAGCACCTCTGCACCCATACACTCCAGGACCCGTAACCTCAAACTCCTCTCCCATATGGTCCCCCCATCCCAGGAGGGATGTGTGAGAAGTTGGCCTGATGTATGATGTCACTAGTTCTAGTGTACACCTTATATCAGTCCAAATACCCTTATGGTGATTGGTTGTAAAGTCAACCTTATAGACCAGCTATCCTAGTGGTAGCATGGACAAGAGCAGTCTTAGGCTAAACTCTGAATGGCATGTGAAGCCAGCTGTGATACCATATATAATCCCTTGAATACCAAATGAAAGGACACCACAACAGATATATATATAAAATAAAGTGTATTTATTCTAAGCAAACCCTCAGCACTCTTTATGAGATTAGAGGTAAGTACAACACAGTCTTATTAATGCATACAGTAAGTCACACGGGTAAGTAATACAGTTAGGCACTAGGGGCCACGCAAACCATATACTAAATAAGTGGTATAAGAACCACTGTCACGGAAATAGAATAGGCCTAGGCCTAGGGAATCGCTGGGGCTACACTACACTAGCGTTAGTTAGGAAGTGGGAGGCCCACGGGATTCGTGTGCAGAGTGGAAACACTCACGCGTAATGCGTAAAAGTCAATAGCAATGGTACAGTTTAGAAATAGATAGATTTAGGACACTTCCGGAGTAGCTAGGAAGTCGAGACTGGAAAACTAGACACTAGGATAGTCACTATCCTGATGAGCACCGGAGTACCCAAGTTACCTAGCCCACAGGCTGCGGGTGCATAGGGGTGAAGTTGCGTCGGGATTCGTCGTCGACTCCTATGGATGCCTGAAGAAAGATGCTGACAGGCAGTCAGTGAAGAGTGTCCGGTGGATCCCAAGGCTGGGATCAAGAAGAGAGGAGACCTGCAAGCAGAAGGGACAGAGTCAAGGTCACTAGCCAGTGACCACGTGGAACCAGGAAGGAACCAGGCGATGTCGTGAAGATTGCAGGTGAAGGTGAAGCTTGTCGCTGCAGCCACGAGGACCAGGAAGCGTCGAGGATGACCAGGACCAGGAGGCGAGCTGTCCCACGAAGGCTCTTGCTGTCGGCGGCGTCGAAGTTGGACTAGGACTCACCAAGCCTTGGCAAGCGGAACCCACGCAGAACGGAGGACTTGCTTCTGGTGCAGACCAGGAAGGTCTGGGATGCTTCTCTTTTTCAAAGGAGCAGGAGCCAGTCTGGAGGAGCCAAACCAGCACTGAAGATTACGGGATGCGTTGTCACCAAGGCCACTAGCCAGCGGGCAAGCAACCGGACAGACGCGGCAAGCAGGAAAATGCAGAAGGGCCCCACGCAGGACTCGTGGAGTGTGGGGGGCTGGTCTTCGGTGCAGATGGTGCTTGGGGTTGGGGCTTCTCAATCCCCGGTGCACAACTTCGAGGGTGCCTCAGAAGCTGCGCTTGAAGATACTAGCCACTTTTCCCAGGTAGCCGGTCCCACGTCTCTCGTCGCCTCCACGGATCTCAGCTCTGCTGTGGATGTGGATCAGGGTCGGAGAAGTCTGGAAGTCAAGGCTCTGGTCGGGCTCTGCAGTCGGTTCCTCGTAGAACTTGGGCAAAGCAAAGGGTAGTCTCTTGATGTTGCCTGTTTGCTCAGGGTAGCCACTCCTTGGCCACAAGGGAGATTCTTCAGTCTTCTTCTTTCGTCGAATGTCGAAGGTCCAGAGTTTCTGTTCAAGTTTGCAGGTTCAGGATAATCTAAAGTCTTGAGGCCCAACTCCCACTCTTATACTAATCTGGGGGGCTGGGATACCTGCTAGGTCACGCCTTATGGGTGGGACATGGGAGGGGGTGGTTACACCCACTTCCCTTTGTCCAGTTTCGCGCCAGAGCTGGGGCTGGAGTGCCCCAGCGCCGGTTTGAACTGGACTATGCAAGGAACACCTTGCGTGCCCCAGGCATGTCTCATTCCTTTCAGCCCACCCTGCCCCAATACACTAAAGGCTGTCTGGGGAGGTGCTAGCACCTCCCCAAGCAGGAAACCTATTGTCCAGGCCACAATGGCTGGGATCACTCCCAGCAGCAGGAGGTCAGACTTGTGTCGTGGCAGCAGCATCCATTTTGTGATGCTGAGGCTTTGGTCAGAGGCTAACAGTGAAGTATGATTTTAACATGTCTTTCCCTCTAGAAGGGGGGAATAATATCCTCATGTCCAGAAATGGTATGGGGGTATTATTCCACAGTGTTAGACACCTTACACGACATGTTTCGATAAAGCCAAACCATAGTTACCATAACCGTTTAAGATTATAAGGCACTTTAAGAGTATATGGTAGGCTATATCATAGAACAGCTATAAGGACATGGTTCCGAAAGCTGCAGACAGGCTCAGCTCATGCTAGAGCACCATCTCAGATGTTACCAAGCACTCTGCCTCCAGGATTGTTAAGGCCTGCCATAGGAGTGACTGATAGGTACACATGTGTCTATATGTAAGCTAGGTATAGGAATACTACACCTAAGCAAGGGGTGATTACACGACCTTGCCCCAGCTGAGTGATCAGCCAGTTGTGTCAAAAATGGAAGGCCAGGCCAGGGGTGGCATAATGCATGCTGCAGCCCCTGGTAGGCCTAGGGTACACCTATGCCCTGGGTACCTAGGGTACACTGTACAGGGGCCAATAAGATGATCCTATCCAAATGGGTTATGCACCTAAAGTACATAGTATTAATTTAGAGAGAGAACAGCAGGGCTGTGGGTCTGATTAGCAGGCCCACAGCCACATCTAAGTTGAAAACCAGTAAAGCAAAAGCAAAAAGTGGGGGTGAACATAGAAAGCAGACCCTACTCTCCTACACAACCCCCCCCCCCAAACTTAGGAACATTAAACTAGCCTTGACCAGTTGAGTCTTCATGTTCTAAGTGGAAATATCTGGAGAGTCCATCTGCATTGGCATGGTCAGTCCCAGGTCTATGTTCCACTGTGAAGTCCATCCCCTGTAGGGAAATGGACCACCTAAGAAGTTTGGGATTTTCACCCTTCATCTGATTTAGCCACAAGAGGGGCTTATGGTCTGTCTGAATCTTGAAGTGAGTGCCAAACAAGTATGGCCTCAGCTTCTTCAGGGCCCAAACCACAGCAAAGGCCTCCCTCTCAATAGCTGACCAACGTTTCTCTCTAGGGGTCAGCCTTCTACTTATAAAAGCAATGGGCTGGTCTTGACCATCTACATTCAGTTGTGAAAGAACAGCTCCCACACCTAACTCAGAAGCATCTGTCTGGACAATGAACTCTTTGGAGTAGTCTGGACTTTTCAGAATAGGTGCACTGCACATGGCCTGCTTCAGGTCATCAAATGCTTTTTGACAGCTTACTGTCCACTGAACTTTCTTTGGCATCTTCTTGGAGGTCAAGTCATTAAGTGGTGTCACAATGGACCCATAGTTCTTAACAAACTTTCTCTAGTACCCAGTCAGGCCCAAGAAAGCTCTGACCTGAGTCTAGGTAGTTGGAGGAGTCCAGTCCTTTATGGTCTGGATCTTGCTCTCCAGTGGTTGAACCTGACCCCCACCAACTAGGTGGCCCAGGTATACAACCTTGCTCTGCCCTATCTGGCACTTAGTGGCCTTGATAGTGAGGCCTGCCTTTTGCAGGGCCTCTAAAACATTCCTCAGGTGGACCAGGTGATCCTCCCAGGTGGAGCTAAAGACAGCAAAATCATCAAGATAAGCTGCACAATAATCCTCCAACCCAGTAAGGACTTGATTCACCAACCTTTGGAAAGTGGCAGGTGCATTCTTCAAACCAAAGGGCATTACCACAAATTGATAATGTCCTCCTGGGGTCGAGAAAGCAGTTTTGGCCTTTGCACTCTCAGCTAGTCTGATTTGCCAGTAGCCTGCTGTCAGGTCAAATGTGCTCAAAAACTTAGCAGCTGCCAGTCTGTCAATGAGCTCATCTGCCCTAGGTATTGGGTGGGCATCTGTCCTAGTGACAGCATTGAGACCTCTGTAATCCACGCAAAACCTCATCTCTCTCTTACCATCTTGGGTGTGAGGTTTTGGCACAAGGACTACAGGACTAGCCCAAGGGCTCTCTGAAGGTTCAATGACTCCCAGCTCCAACATCTTTTGTACCTCAACTTTTATGCAGTCCCTGACATGGTCAGGTTGCCTGTAGATTTTATTCTTCACAGGCAGACTGTCACCAGTGTCCACCTCATGGGTGCACCAGTTTGCCTGACTTGGGGTCAGAGAGAACATATGTCTGTAGGACTGCAGAACTTGCCTGCAGTCCTGTTGCTGATGGACAGTGAGGCTGTCAGAAAAGACCACACCATCAACTGAGCCATCATCAGGGTTCTGAGTCAACAGGTCTGGGAGAGGGTCACTCTCTTCCTCCTGCCCCTCATCTGTAGCCATGAGTAGCCCCATGTCTGCCCTGTCAACATATGCCTTCAATCTGTTGACATGAAGCACCCTGTGGGGGCTTCTGGGAGTCCCAAGGTCCACCAAGTAGGTGACTTCTCCCTTTTTCTCAACAATAGTGTGGGGTCCAGACCATTTTTCTTGGAGTGCTGCTGGGGCCACTGGCTCCAACACCCACACTTTCTGTCCTGGCTGGTAAACAGTCAGTACAGCCTTTTGGTCATGCCAAGCTTTTTGGAGTTCTTGGCTTGCCTCAAGGTTTTTAGAAGCCTTCTTCATATACTCTGCCATCCTGGAGCGGAGACCAATTACATAATCCACTATGTCCAGTTTGGGTTGTCTGAGAGGTCTCTCCCATCCTTCCCTTACCAAACACAGGGGTCCTCTTACAGGATGCCCAAACAAAAGCTCAAAAGGGCTGTAGCCAACCCCCTTTTGTGGGACCTCTCTGTAAGCAAACAGAAGGCAGGGTAAAAGGATGTCCCATCTTCGCCTAAGCTTGTCTGGTAAACCTTTTATCATTCCCTTTAGGGTCTTGTTGAATCTCTCAACAAGCCCATTGCACTGAGGGTGATAGGGTGTGGTGAACTTGTAGTTCACACCACACTCCGTCCACATTGCAGTCAAGTATCCTGACATGAAGTTGGCACCTCTGTCAGAAATGACCTCCTTTGGAAAGCCCACTCTGGAGAATACTCCAAGCAGGGCCCTTGCCACAACAGGAGCTGTTGTGGTCCTCAGGGGAATTGCTTCTGGGTACCTGGTGGCATGGTCCACTATCACCAGTATGAATCTTTGCCCAGATGCTGTTTGTGGGTCTATTGGTCCTACAATATCTATGCCCACTCTTTCAAAGGGGACCCCCACCACAGGTAGTGGTATGAGGGGGGCCTTTGTGGTGCCACCTGATTTGCCACTGGCTTGGCAGGTGACACAGGAGCGACAAAACTCCTTGGTATCTTCTGACATATGGGGCCAGTGAAAGTGAGGGACAAGCCTGTCCCAAGTCTTGTTCTGGCCTAAATGTCCTGCAAGGGGAATATCATGGGCCGAGGTAAGAAGGAAGTGTAGGAGAGTAGGGTCTGCAATCCTATGATCACCCAGATTTTTTGCTTTTTGCTTCATTGGTTTACGACTTTCCCTGGCTGTGGGCCTGCCAATCAGACCCACAGCCTAGCTGTTCTCTCTCGAAATTAACACACATGTACATTAGGTGCATCCACTAATTGGAACTGGGCCGCCTTATCAGTCCCTGTATCAGCATACCACAGGTATCCAGGGCATCGGTGTACCCAGGGCCTACCAGGGGCTGCAGCATGTATTATGCCACCTCTGGATGGCCGCCCAAATCTGACACAACTGGCTGCACGACAGCTGGGGCAAGGTGGTGTAATCACCCGTTGCTGTAGGTGTAGTATTCCTATACCTAACCCTAGAATGGACACATGGATTCCTATAAGTCACTCCTATGGCAGGCCTTATCAATCCTGAAGGCAGAGTGCGGGGAATCATGTGGGATGGTGCTCTGGCGCGAGCTGAGCCCGTCGACGGCTTGCGGAACCAAATCCTAATAGCCGTTCCATGGTGACGCGGGCCAACTACCTTAAAATGCAGTATAATCCTCGCGGTTATTTGCTAACTCTGGCATCGCATCACCCACACATGTCGAGTAAGGTGTCATACGAATTGGAATACGAACCCCTCGCCAATTCTGGCGACGGGGTTAGCATTCCCCCCTTTTAGAGGGGCACGACATGGAAGTAACCTTGAACCCCGGTTAAAGTTGACTCAAGCCTCAGCATCACAAAATGGATGCTGCCACCAGACACAAGTCTGACCTCCTGCTGCTGGGAGACCTTCCAGCGAGGGGAGCTTGGACAAAGGGTTTCCTGTCGAGGGCGGTGTTAGCACCATCCCAGACAGGGTTTGTGTATCCCAGGTAGGCAGGGCTGAAAGGAAGGTGATTGCAAGTGGCACCCTGGTGCTCACTGTGCATAGCCCGGCTCAAACCAGTTTCGGGGGCAACCCTGCCCCTGAGCTGGGGCGAAGCCGGACAAAGGATAGGGGTGTAACCACCCCCCTCCTGGCCCCACCCATAGGTAGGACCTAGTCACGGGCCAGCCCCTTTTCCTAGAATAAAGGTAGGAGCGAGTACCCTTCCCAAATTGGATAATTCTGAATCTTGAACTACTTTCCACGAAAGGAACTCTTGACTATTTCTGAAGACTCTCCCTTGTGGCTAAGGAGTAGCCACCCTGCACCAGCAGGCACCAAATAAGCGCTTGCGGTTTGCTGTACGTCTCTCCCACGGATCAAGACTGCCCAGCTCGACGAGACCCGGGTTCCCTGCCATCTCTGACCTCTACCTACATCGTCAGCCCAGCTGAGATTCGTAGGTGTGACGAGACCTGCGGGACCGGCCATCTTCAGAACCTGCACGACGCTTATCTAGCACGCCCACCGAGGGACCCTCGAGTGAGTGCACCTAGGGTTTGAGAAGCCCTAACCCTGAGCGGCTCCAGCACCGAAGTCTGCCTCCCCAGCATCCACGAGATCTGCGTGGGGGCCCTTCTGCTCCTTGCTGCTCACCGCGTTGTCCGACCACTCGCCGACCGGCTTGTGGCCCTCTTCACGACGCACCACGACAGTCTTTCATCACTGGTCTGGTTGCTCCAGACTGGCTCTTGCTCCCCTTCAACAGAGGAGTACCTCGGACCCTCCTGGTCCACTCCAGACGCCATCTTGACTCCACCGCGTGGGTTTGCCACTGCCAAGACCTGCTGCCCCACTCCTGGGCCCAGCATCATCGACAGCAGACACCTTCGTGGGACAGCTCGCCCTCCATCCTGGTCGCCGCCGCGCCTCCTGGTCCGAGGAACAGCCGAGTCCGACGTCATCCACTCACCTGGTCGAGGTGACTTCATCCGGTACCTTCCTGGTACCCACACGATCGATGGCTAGCGGTTGAGAACTGAGTCCCCTCTGCTTTCAGGTTTCCTTCATCACCGATCCAGGCTTGGATCTCGCTGAACATCGACACTGGTCGCCTGCCAGCAACTTCTTCTTTCAGGCTCGTGAGACTACAACGAGGACTCCCGACATCTTGCTGAACCCCACGCAGCCGCAGCCTCTGGGCTAGGTAACTCGAGCATCTCGGTGCTCCATCGTAGGTTCACTCTACAAGTGTCCAGTTCCTTTTTCGTTTAGTCCCACTGATCGGATTCCTCCGGAATCAGTAACTTTAAACTTTCTAACCTCTCCCATTCCACTTGCAGTGTAAATGGTTTCGTGCCCTTCGGGCATTTGTGTAAATTGTGCAACCAGAAGTATTTTCCTAAGAGTTTTGTATTGTGCTTAGCTCCCTGACTCATAAAGAGCCAGGGTAGTCTTGTTATAAATAAATATCCTTTATTTTCATAACAACTTGTGTGGTGTCCTTTCACTTGGCGTTCAAGGGGTATATGTGATGGTAAACAGCTGGCTTAACACGCCCTCTAGAGTTTAGCCTGAAGACTGCTCTTGTCCACGCTACTAGGATAGCTGGTCTATAAGGTTGACTTACAACCAATCATCAATAAGGGTCGTTTGGAATGATACACAGTGATCACTAGAATAGTGAGCACTACATATCAGGCCAACTTCTCACAGGAAGCCTCTGAACTTCAGTGGTATGACCAACCTCCTGGATGCACCAGGCTTGGGGTCTCTAGCCTCTGAATACAGTAGCCCTTCATCCCAATACACTCTATGGGTACCTTGAGCATTCCCTGCAGCCTCAGCAGCAGCCAGCTGTCTGAGGGGTTCAAGAGAGGGGCAGTCTAATTGAGCCTGCCTCAGATCTGCCCTTGAAGGTCCCCCTGTCCCAAGAAACTCAACCTGATCAGGTTCAAGTTCTTCTAGGACAGTTCCTTCAGGGCTCTCAGAATCCTCCTCCTGGGAGGGCTGATCCACCACCTGAGGCAGGGGGGAAGGCACAGCCTTAACCCTACTGCTCTTTCTCTTGGGTTGTGACTGGTCCATAGTTTCAGGATCCAGCACTTGTTCAGTGGTGCACTTTTTGGCCTGTGACCTGGTCACAGCAAGGACATGTGCATCTATCCCCAGCATTTCTGCATGGGTCCTATACTCTACTTCAGACCAAACTGAAGTTTCAAGATCATTGCCCAGTAAACACTCCACAGGAAGGTCTGAACTAACAACAACTTTCTTGAGGCCAGTTACCCCTCCCCAGGAGAAGTTAACAATAGCCACACTATGGGAGGTAGTGGCATTGCTAGCATTGGTCACTAGGTAATTCTCACCTAGCATGATCTGTCCAGGGTCCACAAAAGCAGGTGTCACCATTGTGACACTAGCCCCAGTGTCCCTGTAGGCCTGAGCCATTCTTTGGTTGATAAAAGGAGTCTGTCTGTACTAGCCCAGGTTACTGGGGCCTAGAGTAGAGGACAAAGCCAAGTCCCCATCACAGATCAGAACAGCCTGAGTAGGTATTCTGACTAGGCCAGAATCCTCCTCAGTTCCCAGGGTTAACCCTACTACACCCTTTTGCTGGGAACCACCACTTACAGCTGAACTAGGGGGTACAGTTGCCTTAGGGGCAATGGTGGCTGGGGGCTAATCCTCACTCACTAAACCAATGTGAGTTGGACTTACAATAGTTGCACCATGGTTTCTTTTGGCCTTCTTTCTTTTTATCCTTTTTGGGACCACCCTCCCCCTGAGCCTTTTGGGGGCCTGGTGAAGACTTCTGGTCTTTTGGTTTCTGATCATTACCCTTCTGGTCTGCCTTTTTCTGATCACCGCCCTGGTTCTGGTTTTTCTGCTTAACTCTAGTCCTGACCCATCTATCTGCCTTCTTTCCCAATTCTTGGGGAGAAGTCAGATCAGAATCAATCAGGTGTTGATGCAATAGCTGGTTTTGACAGTTGTTAAGGATTTGTTCTCTCATGATCAAATTATACAATCCTGTATAGTCCTTAACCTTACTTCCCATTAGCCAGCCTTCCAGAGCCTTAGTGGCACAATCTACAAAGTCAGTCCAGTCCTGAGTCTGTGTCTTCTGGGTATCCCTGAACAACAACCTGTATTGTTCAGTGGTTAGGCCAAACCCATCAATCAGAGCACTCTTCAGGACAGTGTAATTATCTGCATCCTCATCACTAACTGTGAGGAGCTTGTCTCTACCTTTCTCAGAGAAGGAGAGCCACAAGATAGCTGCCCACTGACTTTGGGGTACCTGCTGTACTTTGCAAGCTCTCTCCAAAGCAGTTATCCATTTGTGGATGTCATCCCCACACTTGTAGGGAGGGACAATCTTGCTCAGGTTTCTATTATCATAGTGCCTGTCTCTATCCTTAGGGATATTGCTGCCACCAGTGGGTTCTGACCCACTTAACTTTTGCTCTCTAGCCAGAGAAAGCTTCTCCTTGGCAAGGGCAAGTTCTTCCCTCTGAATCCTCAGATTAGCTTCCCTCATTCTGGCTTCATGTTCCTTTCTCTCAGGGGAAGTCATTCCCCTGTGAGAGGAAACACTAGAGATGCTAGAGACATGGGAGTGGATGGATTCCCTTGAAGGGGATCTGTCCCTCCTGCTTCTCTGTGTAAGCCCACTTGGGGGTCTGTATGGGGGGACCCCATGCAAACTCCCATGTAAGCTTAGGTTAGCCTGGCTAAGTCTTCCTACTTGGCCCTGGCTGTCTACCTCTTCATCTGAAGTCCCATCTGACTCATCTGTGGTGGGTAGACCCTCCTTTGTACCTTGGGTACCTGCCTGTGAGGCTTTAAGAGCATCATTCTCCTCTAGGAGTTGTCTTAACTGAAGGCGGGTAGGGTTTGCATCCTGTTTTATTCCTCTGGAGGTACACAATTGTCTCATCTCCTGGAATGTTAGGGTATCATATCTAGAGGGGGTCTTCTGCAGACCTGACCCTCCTGAGAGAGCATCTACTTGATCTCCTCCCAGAGACATGATCTAGTGAGGGTGTGGTGTGTGCACCTACCTACACTAGTTGTTTCTACTAAACCTCTCTGGTAGTTGTAGTCAGGGTGTGTTACTCCCTTCAACCTACAACTACTAAGTCCAGTAGGACTTAAGTATTATAATTTATGTTATATGTACCTAGACAATATCTGTGTGATCTTTCAATTTAGTATCTCAAGATTACAATGGTATTACAACAGCAAGCTCAGATCCCAACCGCTGCTCACCAATGTGAGAAGTTGGCCTGATGTATCATGTCACTAGTTCTAGTGTACACCTTATATCAGTCCAAATACCCTTATGGTGATTGGTTGTAAAGTCAACCTTATAGACCAGCTATCCTAGTGGTAGCATGGACAAGAGCAGTCTTAGGCTAAACTCTGAATGGCATGTGAAGCCAGCTGTGATACCATATATAATCCCTTGAATACCAAATGAAAGGACACCACAACAGATATATATATATAAAATAAAGTGTATTTATTCTAGTCAAACCCTCAGCACTCTTTATGAGATTAGAGGTAAGTACAACACAGTCTTATTCATGCATACATTAAGTCACACAGGTAAGTAATACAGTTAGGCCCTAGGGGCCACGCAAACCATATACTAAGTAAGTGGTATAAGGACCACTGTCACGGAAATAGGATAGGCCTAGGCCTAGGGAATCGCTGGGGCTACACTATACTACCAAAGGTTAGGAAGTGGGAGGCCCACGGGATTCAGGTGCAGAGTGGAAACACTCACGCGTAATGCGTAAAAGTCACTAGCAATAGTACAGTTTAGAAATAGATAGATTTAGGACACTTCCGGAGTAGCTAGGAAGTCGAGACTGGAAAACTAGACACTAGGATAGTCACTATCCTGATGAGCACCGGAGTACCCAAGTTACCTAGCCCACAGGCTGCGGGTGCATAGGGGTGAAGTTGCGTCGGGTTTCGTCGTCGACTCCTATGGATGCCTGAAGAAAGATGCTGACAGGCAGTCAGTGAAGAGTGTCCGGTGGATCCCAAGGCTGGGATCAAGAAGAGAGGAGACCTGCAAGCAGAAGGGACAGAGTCAAGGTCACTAGCCAGTGACCACGTGGAACCAGGAAGGAACCAGGTGATGTCGTGAAGATTGCAGGTGAAGGTGAAGCTTGTCGCTGCAGCCACGAGGACCAGGAAGCGTCGAGGACGACCAGGACCAGGAGGCGAGCTGTCCCACGAAGGCTCTTGCTGTCGGCGGCGTCGAAGTTGGACTAGGACTCACCAAGCCTTGGCAAGCGGAACCCACGCAGAACGGAGGACTTGCTTCTGGTGCAGACCAGGAAGGTCTGGGATGCTTCTCTTTTTCAAAGGAGCAGGAGCCAGTCTGGAGGAGCCAAACCAGCGCTGAAAATTACGGGATGCGTCGTCACCAAGGCCACTAGCCAGCGGGCAAGCAACCTGACAGACGCGGCAAGCAGGAAAATGCAGAAGGGCCCCACGCAGGACTCGTGGAGTGTGGGGGGCTGGTCTTCGGTGCAGATGGTGCTTGGGGTTGGGGCTTCTCAATCCCCGGTGCACAACTTCGAGGGTGCCTCAGAAGCTGCGCTTGAAGATACTAGCCACTTTTCCCAGGTAGCCGGTCCCACGTCTCTCGTCGCCTCCACGGATCTCAGCTCTGCTGTGGATGTGGATCAGGGTCGGAGAAGTCTGGAAGTCAAGGCTCTGGTCGGGCTCTGCAGTCGGTTCCTCGTAGAACTTGGGCAAAGCAAAGGGTAGTCTCTTGATGGTGCCTGTTTGCTCAGGGTAGCCACTCCTTGGCCACAAGGGAGATTCTTCAGTCTTCTTCTTTCGTCGAATGTCGAAGGTCCAGAGTTTCTGTTCAAGTTTGCAGGTTCAGGATAATCTAAAGTCTTGAGGCCCAACTCCCACTCTTATACTAATCTGGGGGGCTGGGATACCTGCTAGGTCACGCCTTATGGGTGGGACCTGGGAGGGGGTGGTTACACCCACTTCCCTTTGTCCAGTTTCGTGCCAGAGCTGGGGCTGGAGTGCCCCAGCGCCGGTTTGAACTGGACTATGCAAGGAACACCTTGTGTGCCCCAGGCATGTCTCATTCCTTTCAGCCCACCCTGCCCCAATACACTAAAGGCTGTCTGGGGAGGTGCTAACACCTCCCCAAGAAGGAAACCTATTGTGCAGGCCTCCCTGGCTGGGATCACTCCCAGCAGCAGGAGGTCAGACTTGTGTCGTGGCAGCAGCATCCATTTTGTGATGCTGAGGCTTTGGTCAGAGGCTAACAGTGAAGTATGATTTTAACATGTCTTTCCCTCTAGAAGGGGGGAATAATATCCTCATGTCCAGAAATCGTATGGGGGTATTATTCCACAGTGTTAGACACCTTACACGACATGTTTTGATAAAGCCAAACCATAGTTACCATAACCGTTTAAGATTATAAGGCACTTTAAGAGTATATGGTAGGCTATATCATAGAACAGCTATAAGGACATGGTTCCGAAAGCTGCAGACAGGCTCAGCTCATGCTAGAGCACCATCTCACATGTTACCAAGCACTCTGCCTCCAGGATTGTTAAGGCCTGCCATAGGAGTGACTGATAGGTACACATGTGTCTATATGTAAGCTAGGTATAGGAATACTACACCTAAGCAAGCGGTGATTACACGACCTTGCACCAGCTGAGTGATCAGCCAGTTGTGTCAAAAATGGAAGGCCAGGCCAGGGGTGGCATAATGCATGCTGCAGCCCCTGGTAGGCCTAGGGTACACCTATGCCCTGGGTACCTAGGGTATACTGTACAGGGGCCAATAAGGTGATCCTATCCAAATGGGTTATGCACCTAAAGTACATAGTATTAATTTAGAGAGAGAACAGCAGGGCTGTGGGTCTGATTAGCAGGCCCACAGCCACATCTAAGTCGAAAACCAGTAAAGCAAAAGCAAAAAGTGGGGGTGAACATAGAAAGCAGACCCTACTCTCCTACAGGATGCATCCGTCACTACTACGTGCTCTGGTTGGGGTAGGGAGAGGCATCTGCCGCTGACCCAATCGCGGTCCGTGAGCCACCACTGCAACGGTTTCGCAGTGCCCTCCGAGATCAAGACATGGTCGGACAGGTTGCCTCGATGCTAGGCCCACTGAAACTGCAGGTCCCACTGCAGAGCCCGCATTCACCACCTGGCGTAATGCACCAACAGGATGCAGGAGGCCATCAGCCCCAGAAGCCGCAGCATCAACCTGACCGAAACCCAGGATAGAGCCCGAAAGATGGGAATCAAAGCCTGAATATCCCGGACCCGCTGTTCCGGAGGATAAGCCCGGAACTGCGCCGAATCTACAACCGGTCCAATAAAGAGGAGCTTCTGGGAGGGACTCAGGTGCGACTTCGGCACAATGATGGAGAACCCCAGTGAATGCAGGAGGTCGGCCGTAGTCTGGAGGTGGGAGACGACTTGCTGGGGCGAGCCCGCCTTCAACAGCCAGTCGTCGAGATAGGGAAAGACTGGAACCCCTAATCTGCGCAGATGAGCTGCGACCACCGCCATCACTTTCGTGAACACCCGAGGGGCACTAGTGAGGCCGAAGGGGAGCACGGTGAACTGAAAGTGCTCCTGACCCACAGTGAACCGCAGGTAACGCCGGTGGGCCGGCAGGACGGGGATGTGAAAATAGGCGTCCTGCAAGTCCAACGCTACCATCCAGTCTCCAGGGTCGAGGGCAGCCAGAACCTGAGCTAAAGTGAGCATCTTGAACCGTTCCTTCCAGAGGAAGGCGTTGATGCTCCTGAGGTCCAAGATAGGGCGTAGGCCCCCTTTGCCCTTCTTGGGAACCAGAAAGTAGTGGGAATAGCAACCACGACCTACTTCTGGACCAGGAACGCGCTCGATGGCCTCTTTGGCCAAGAGGGCCGTAACTTCCTCCCGCAGAAGATTCAAGTGATCCCCCGACATACGGTGGTACTGCGGTGGCATGGCTGGAGGGGTCATCTCGAAGGGGAGGGAGTAGCCCCTTCGGACGATTTGCAGCACCCACCTGTCCGATGTGATGGAACGCCAGTGGAGGAGGTGATGGCGAACTCTGCCTCCCACTGGCGTGGAATGGGCCTGAAAGCTCGGACTAGGAGGGCTTTGAGGCGGATGCTGCCGGTGTGGATGTGGACTGACCGGCACGTTGTCCTCCAGTACCGCCTCGGCGGAATCCACGTCCGCGACCGCATGCAGGTTGGTTCTGCGGCCGGTGGCTAGGCGGACGGGAGGAGGCACCCCTTCCTTGGCCACGAAAGGGATGAAAGGCGGAAGTTTGCGGCCGCGGGGCCGAGAGGCCCAAGGGCTTGGCCGTAGCCTGGGAGTCCTTGAGACGAGCCAGCTCACTATCCGCCTTCTCACCAAAAAGGCGAGTGCCATCAAAGGACATATCCAAGAGAGAACTCTGGACATCCCCCGAGAAAGACGTGGACCGCAGCCAGGCGTGGCATCGGAGCGCCACCGTGGTGGAAATCACCCTACCCACCGAGTCCGTGGTGTCTAGTCCACACCATATGGCGTGCCGTGCTGCATCTCGCCCGTCAGCAAGCGCCTGGGTGAGTCGTGTCCGGGCCTCCTCCGGCCACAGGGGCAGCACGTCCTCCACCGCATCCCACAGAGAGTGGGAATAACGGTCCAAGAGGCAAGAGATATTTAAAGATCGCAGCCCCAAACTCAGGGAAGAGAACAGCTTCTTTCCGAACTGTTCCAACCTCTTGGATTCCCGTTCCGGAGGAGCGGACGGGAAGGAGGATTGGGAAGTCGAGGCCTGGATAACCAGACTCTCGGGGGTGGGGTGTTGGGACAGAAAACTGGGGTCGCCCGGCTTAGACCAGGTGCCCTGCAGAACGTCTATGAGGGCCTCATTGAACTGCAGCAGAGGCTCTGTGGAGCTTGCTGTCAGTTGAAGCACCTCTGTGCCACAGCAGGCAACTCCAGCCCAAGGGCTTTGGCCACCTTGCGCAGCACCACTGAGAAAGCTGCACCTTCCTGCGAGGCCACAGTCGGAGGAGAGATGAAACCAGCGTCCAGGGAGGTGTCCAGACCACTGGCATCCCCCAGTTCGTCTGCCCAGTCCTGTAAAAGTTGGGCCTGTCCAGCCATAGGGTCCTCAGACCCCTCCCAGTCGCCCCCATCATCCGAGTCCTGATAAACAGGAGGAATAATCGGAGCCGGGCGGTAGATGAAATGCTCATCCACCGGCGCCGGATGCGGCGTCTAGCGGCGCCACGCCGGCGTCGGGCCCGGACCGGGGCTAAACCGGGGAACGGCGCCGTCCCCGGACGGCGCCGGTGGAGGAGGCGTCATGAGGTTGACCGGCGCCGGCAGAGATCCAGGTCTGGAGCCCTCGGGGACCTGCGGCGTCGGGACCGGAGTCGTCGACGGCGCCGGGGCCAGAGCCGCCGGCATGTGAGGCCGCCCAGTCGAACCCACGGGGCCCGAAGGCGCGCTGACAGGCGTCGACGGCGGAGCCAGGCTCCTCATGGCCAAGAGGGAGGCACTGACCTCTGCCGGAGTCGCGTCAGTCCCAGGGACCGGCGGGTATGGGGACGGACGCGGCTCCTTTGGCTCCGACGGAGCCGCGGGGGTGGGACCACCCTGACCCTCGGCCGAGTCGCGCGACAAGCGAGGGGAGTCCGAAGAGCGGTGTCGCCTCTTGGACTTCTTTGATCGCTTCGACTTACCCGAAGACTTCGAGCCCGACGAGCGATGATGGTGGCTGCAGCTCCACAACCGGTCCTTGGACCTCCTCCTGGACCGGGACCGTAAATGGCGCAGAGCCGAGTGCCAAAACTCGAGAAGCTTACGGGACCACTCCCGCCTAGCTTTCGAGGTCAAGGCCTGACAATCGAGGCACGACTCCGCGTCGTGGTCGGCCCCCAGGCAGTAAAGGCACCGGCGATGGTGGTCCATCACCGACATCAGTCGATGACAGGAGTCACAGGCTTTAAACCCAGGCATCCTACGGCACCAGAGTTGAGTCGACAGAAGACCAAAAAGAGTCAAAAAAGTTTAGTCAAAAAGTGACTAAGGGGTAAGCTCTTCCCGGATCGGCGCTGTCTGGCGCGGAAAAAAGAAGAACTGACGTCAGCGCGCGAGGGCGGCGTCTAAGTACTCCGACGACGTCATTCCGGCGCATGACGCCAACGACGGACGCGGAGCCGCAGACGACGCCTAGCGACGCGCAAGGGGTATTGCTACTAAAATCTTTCCGGATCCAGCCTGACGCCTGGGGATATTCTTTCTAAGGTGAGGAATCTAACTAACCTGTTTCTTTCAGATATGCAAATTATCATGCACTTTATACAATACCACTTGGTATTCTAAATATAAATTGGGATATGTCGGAGACTGTGAGAAGTTGGCCTGATGTATGATGTCACTAGTTATAGTGTACACCTTATATCAGTCCAAATACCCTTATGGTGATTGGTTGTAAAGTCAACCTTATAGACCAGCTATCCTAGTGGTAGCATGGACAAGAGCAGTCTTAGGCTAAACTCTGAATGGCATGTGAAGCCAGCTGTGATACCATATATAATCCCTTGAATACCAAATGAAAGGACACCACAACAGATATATATATAAAATAAAGTGTATTTATTCTAAGCAAACCCTCAGCACTCTTTATGAGATTAGAGGTAAGTACAACACAGTCTTATTTATGCATACATTAAGTCACACAGGTAAGTAATACAGTTAGGCCCTAGGGGCCACGCAAACCATATACTAAGTAAGTGGTATAAGAACCACTGTCACGGAAATAGAATAGGCCTAGGCCTAGGGAATCGCTGGAGCTACACTACACTAGCGTTAGTTAGGAAGTGGGAGGCCCACGGGATTCGTGTGCAGAGTGGAAACACTCACGCGTAATGCGTAAAAGTCAATAGCAATAGTACAGTTTAGAAAACGGTAGATTTAGGACACTTCCGGAGTAGCTAGGAAGTTGAGACTTGAAAACTAGACACTAGGATAGTCACTATCCTGATGAGCACCGGAGTACCCAAGTTACCTAGCCCACAGGCTGCGGGTGCATAGGGGTGAAGATGCGTCGTTTTCGTCGTCGACTCCTATGGATGCCTGAAGAAAGATGCTGACAGGCAGTCAGTGAAGAGTGTCCGGTGGATCCCAAGGCTGGGATCAAGAAGAAAGGAAACCTGCAAGCAGAAGGGACAGAGTCAAGGTCACTAGCCAGTGACCACGTGGAACCAGGAAGGAACCAGGCGATGTCGTGAAGAGTTGCAGCTGAAGGTGAAGCTTGTCGCTGCAGCCAGGAGGACCAGGAAGCGTCGAGGATGACCAGGACCAGGAGGCGAGCTGTCCCACGAAGGCTCTTGCTGTCGGCGGCGTCGAAGTTGGACTAGGACTCACCAAGCCTTGGCAAGCGGAACCCACGAAGAATGAAGGACTTGCTTCTGGTGCAGACCAGGAAGGTCTGGGGTGCTTCTTCTTTGCAGAGAAGCGGGAGCCAGTATGGAGGAGCCAAACCAGCGCAGAAGATTTCAGGGTGCGTCGTCACAGAGGCCACTAGCCAGCGGGCAAGCAACCGGACAGACGCGGCAAGCAGGAAAATGCTGAAGGGCCCCACGCAGGACTCGTGGAGTGTGGGGGGCTGATCTTCGGTGCAGATGGTGCTTGGGGTTGGGGCTTCTCAATCCCCGGTGCACAACTTCGAGGGTGCCTCAGAAGCTGCGCTGTAAGTTACTAGCCACTTTTCCCAGGTAGCCGGTCCCACGTCGCTCGTCGCCTCCACGGATCTCAGCTCTGCTGCAGATGTGGATGAGGGTCGGAGAAGTCTGGAAGTCAAGGCTCTGGTCGGGCTCTGCAGTCGGTTCCTCGTAGAACGGTCGCAAAGCAAAGGGTAGTCTCTTGATGGTGCCTGTTTGCACAGGGTAGCCACTCCTTGGCTACAAGGGAGATTCTTCAGTCTTCTTCTTTCGTCGAATGTCGAAGGTCCAGAGTTTCTGTTCAGTTTTGCAGGTTCAGGATAATCTAAAGTCTTGAGGCCCAACTCCCACTCTTATACTAATCTGGGGGGCTGGGATACCTGCTAGGTCACGCCTTATGAGTGGGACCTGGGAGGGGGTGGTTACACCCACTTCCCTTTGTCCAGTTTCGCGCCAGAGCTGGGGCTGGAGTGCCCCAGCGCCGGTTTGAACTGGACTATGCAAGGAACACCTTGTGTGCCCCAGGCATGTCTCATTCCTTTCAGCCCACCCTGCCCCAATACACTAAAGGCTGTCTGGGGAGGTGCTAGCACCTCCCCAAGCAGGAAACCTATTGTCCAGGCCTCCCTGGCTGGGATCACTCCCAGCTGCAGGAGGTCAGACTTGTGTCGTGGCAGCAGCATCCATTTTGTGATGCTGAGGCTTTGGTCAGAGGCTAACAGTTGAAGTATGATTTTAACATGTCTTTCCCTCTAGAAGGGGGGAATAATATTCTCATGTCCAGAAATGGCATGGGGGTATTATTCCCTAGTGTTAGACACCTTACACGACATGTTTTGATAAAGCCAAACCATAGTTACCATAACCGTCTAAGATTATAAGGCACTTTAAGAGTATATGGTAGGCTATATCATAGAACAGCTATAAGGACAAGGTTTCGAAAGCTGCAGACAGGCTCAGCTCATGCTAGAGCACCATCTCACATGTTACCGAGCACTCTGCCTCCAGGATTGTCAAGGCCTGCCATAGGAGTGACTGATAGGTACACATGTGTCTATATGTAAGTTAGGTATAGGAATACTACACCTAAGCAAGGGGTGATTACACGACCTTGCCCCAGCTGAGTAATCAGCCAGTTGTGTCAAAATGGAAGGCCAGGCCAGGGGTGGCATAATACATGCTGCAGCCCCTGGTAGGCCTAGGGTACACCTATGCCCTGGGTACCTAGGGTACACTGTACAGGGGCCAATAAGGTGATCCTATCCAAATGGGTTATGCACCTAAAGTACATAGTATTAATTTAGAGAGAGAACAGCAGGGCTGTGGGTCTGATTAGCAGGCCCACAGCCACATCTAAGTCGAAAACCAGTAAAGCAAAAGCAAAAAGTGGGGGTGAACATAGAAAGCAGACCCTACTCTCCTACACAACCCCCCCCCCCCAAACTTAGGGACATTAAACTAACCTTGACCAGTTGAGTCTTCATGTTCTAAGTGGAAATATCTGGAGAGTCCATCTGCATTGGCATGGTCAGTCCCAGGTCTATGTTCCACTGTGAAGTCCATCCCCTGTAGGGAAATGGACAACCTAAGAAGTTTGGGATTTTCACCCTTCAACTGATTTAGCCACAAGAGGGGCTTATGGTCTGTCTGAATCTTGAAGTGAGTGCCAAACAAGTATGGCCTCAGCTTCTTCAGGGCCCAAACCACAGCAAAGGCCTCCCTCTCAATAGCTGACCAACGTTTCTCTCTAGGGGTCAGCCTTCTACTTATAAAAGCAATGGGCTGGTCTTGACCATCTACATTCAGTTGTGAAAGAACAGCTCCCACACCTAACTCAGAAGCATCTGTCTGGACAATGAACTCTTTGGAGTAGTCTGGACTTTTCAGAATAGGTGCACTGCACATGGCCTGCTTCAGGTCATCAAATGCTTTTTGACAGCTTACTGTCCACTGAACTTTCTTTGGCATCTTCTTGGAGGTCAAGTCATTAAGTGGTGTCACTATGGACCCATAGTTCTTAACAAACTTTCTATAGTACCCAGTCAGGCCCAAGAAAGCTCTGACCTGAGTCTGGGTAGTTGGAGGAGCCCAGTCCTTTATGGTCTGGATCTTGCTCTCCAGTGGTTGAACCTGACCCCCACCAACTAGGTGGGCCAGGTATACAACCTTGCTCTGCCCTATCTGGCACTTAGTGGCCTTGATAGTGAGGCCTGCCTTTTGCAGGGCCTCTAAAACATTCCTCAGGTGGACCAGGTGATCCTCCCAGGTGGAGCTAAAGACAGCAATATCATCAAGATAAGCTGCACAATAATCATCCAACCCAGTAAGGACTTGATTCACCAGCCTTTGGAAAGTGGCAGGTGCATTCTTCAAACCAAAGGGCATTACCACAAATTGATAATGTCCTCCTGGGGTCGAGAAAGCAGTTTTGGCCTTTGCACTCTCAGCTAGTCTGATTTGCCAGTAGCCTGCTGTTAGGTCAAATGTGCTCAAAAACTTAGCAGCTGCCAGTCTGTCAATGAGCTCATCTGCCCTAGGTATTGGGTGGGCATCTGTCCTAGTGACAGCATTGAGACCTCTGTAATCCACGCAAAACCTCATCTCTCTCTTACCATCTTGGGTGTGAGGTTTTGGCACAAGGACTACAGGACTAGCCCAAGGGCTCTCTGAAGGTTCAATGACTCCCAGCTCCAACATCTTTTGTACCTCAACTTTTATGCAGTCCCTGACATGGTCAGGTTGCCTGTAGATTTTACTCTTCACAGGCAGACTGTCACCAGTGTCCACCTCATGGGTGCACCAGTTTGTCTGACTTGGGGTCAGAGAGAACATATGTCTGTAGGCTTGCAGAACTTGTCTGCAGTCCTGTTGCTGATGGACAGTGAGGCTGTCAGAAAAGACCACACCATCAACTGAGCCATCATCAGGGTTCTGAGTCAACAGGTCTGGGAGAGGGTCACTCTCTTCCTCCTGCCCCTCATCTGTAGCCATGAGTAGCCCCATGTCTGCCCTGTCAACATATGCCTTCAATCTGTTGACATGAAGCACCCTGTGGGGGCTTCTGGGAGTCCCAAGGTCCACCAAGTAGGTGACTTCTCCCTTTTTCTCAACAATAGTGTGGGGTCCAGACCATTTGTCTTGGAGTGCTGCTGGGGCCACTGGCTCCAACACCCACACTTTCTGTCCTGGCTGGTAAACAGTCAGTACAGCCTTTTGGTCATGCCAAGCTTTTTGAAGTTCTTGGCTTGCCTCAAGGTTTTTAGAAGCCTTCTTCATATACTCTGCCATCCTGGAGCGGAGACCAAGTACATAATCCACTATGTCTAGTTTGGGTTGTCTGAGAGGTCTCTCCCATCCTTCCTTCACCAAACACAGGGGTCCTCTTACAGGATGCCCAAACAAAAGCTCAAAAGGGCTGTAGCCAACCCCCTTTTGTGGGACCTCTCTGTAAGCAAACAGAAGGCAGGGTAAAAGGATGTCCCATCTTCGCCTAAGCTTGTCTGGTAATCCTTTTATCATTCCCTTTAGGGTCTTGTTGAATCTCTCAACAAGCCCATTGCACTGTGGGTGATAGGGTGTGGTGAACTTATAGTTAACACCACACTCCTTCCACACTGCAGTCAAGTATCCTGACATAAAGTTGGCACCTCTGTCAGAAATGACCTCCTTTGGAAAGCCCACTCTGGAGAATACTCCAAGCAGGGCCCTTGCCACAACAGGAGCTGTTGTGGTCCTCAGGGGAATTGCTTCTGGGTACCTGGTGGCATGGTCCACTATCACCAGTATGAATCTGTGCCCAGATGCTGTTTGTGGGTCCATGGGTCCTACAATATCTATGCCCACTCTTTCAAAGGGGACCCCCACCACAGGTAGTGGTATGAGGGGGGCCTTTGTGGTGCCACCTCATTTGCCACTGGCTTGGCAGGTGACACAGGAGCGACAAAACTTCTTAGTATCTTCTGACATATGGGGCCAGTGAAAGTGAGGGACAAGACTGTCCCAAGTCTTGTTCTGGCCTAAATGTCCTGCAAGGGGAATATCATGGGCCAAGGTTAGAAGGAAGCCTCTGAACTTCAGTGGTATGACCAACCTCCTGGATGCACCAGGCTTGGGGTCTCTAGCCTCTGAGTACAGTAGCCCTTCATCCCAATACACTCTATGGGTACCTTGAGCATTCCCTGCAGCCTCAGCAGCAGCCAGCTGTCTGAGGGGTTCAAGAGAGGGGCAGTCTAATTGAGCCTGCCTCAGATCTGCCCTGGAAGGTCCCCCTGTCCCAAGAAACTCAACCTGATCAGGTTCAAGTTCTTCTAGGACAGTTCCTTCAGGGCTCTCAGAATCATCCTCCTGGGAGGGCTGATCCACCACCTGAGGCAGGGGGGAAGGCACAGCCTTAACCCTACTGCTCTTTCTCTTGGGTTGTGACTGGTCCATAGTTTCAGGATCCAGCACTTGTTCAGTGTTGCACTTTTTGGCCTGTGACCTGGTCACAGCAAGGACATGTGCATCTATCCCCAGCATTTCTGCATGGGTCCTATACTCCACTTCAGACCAAACTGAAGTTTCAAGATCATTGCCCAGTAAACACTCTACAGGAAGGTCTGAACTAACAACAACTTTCTTGAGGCCAGTTACCCCTCCCCAGGAGAAGTTAACAATAGCCACACTATGGGAGGTAGTGGCATTGCTAGCGTTGGTCACTAGGTAATTCTCACCTAGTATGATCTGTCCAGGGTCCACAAAAGCAGGTGTCACCATTGTGACACTAGCTCCAGTGTCCCTGTAGGCCTGAGCCATTCTTTGGTTGATAAAAGGTGTCTGTCTGTACTTGCCCAGGTTACTGGGGCCTACAGTAGAGGACAAAGCTAAGTCCCCATCACAGATCAGAACAGCCTGAGTAGGTACTCTGACTAGGCCAGAATCCTCCTCAGTTCCCAGGGTTAACCCTACTACACCCTTTTGCTGGGAACCACCACTTACAGCTGAACTAGGGGGTACAGTTGCCTTAGGGGCAATGGTGGCTGGGGGCTTATCCTTTTTGGTGCACTCACTAAACCAATGTGAGTTGGACTTACAATAGTTGCACCATGGTTTCTTTTGGCCATCTTTCTTCTTATCCTTTTTGGAACCACCCTCCCCCTGAGCCTTTTGGGGGCCTGGTGAAGACTTCTGGTCTTTTTGTTTCTGCTCATTACCCTTCTGGTCTGCCTTTTTCTGATCACCGCCCTGGTTCTGGTTTTTCTGCTTAACTCTAGTCCTGACCCATCTATCTGCCTTCTTTCCCAATTCTTGGGGAGAAGTCAGATCAGAATCAATCAGGTGTTGATGCAATACCTGGTTTTACAGTTGTTAAGTATTTGCTCTCTCATGATCAAATTATACAATCCTGTATAGTCCTTAACCTTACTTCCCATTAGCCAGCCTTCCAGAGCCTTAGTGGCACAATCTACAAAGTCAGTCCAGTCCTGAGTCTGTGTCTTCTGGGTATCCCTGAACAACAACCTGTATTGTTCAGTGGTTAGGCCAAACCCATCAATCAGAGCACTCTTCAGGACAGTGTAATTATCTGCATCCTCATCACTAACTGTGAGGAGCTTGTCTCTTCCTTTCTCAGAGAAGGAGAGCCACAAGATAGCTGCCCACTGACTTTGGGGTACCTGCTGTACTTTGCAAGCTCTCTCCAAAGCAGTTATCCATTTGTTGATGTCATCCCCACACTTGTAGGGAGGGACAATCTTGCTCAGGTTTCTATTGTCATAGTGCCTGTCTCTATCTCTAGGAATGTTGCTGCCACCAGTGGGTTCTAACCCACTTAACTTTTGCTCTCTAGCCAGAGCAAGCTTCTCTTTGGCAAGGGCAAGTTCTTCCCTCTGAATCCTCAGATTAGCCTCCCTCATTCTGGCTGCATGCTCCTTTCTCTCAGGTGAAGTCATTCCCCTGTGAGAGGAAGCATTAGAGATGCTAGAGACATGGGAGTGGATGGATTCCATTGAAGGGGATCTGTCCCTCCTGCTTCTCTGTGAATGCCTACTTGGGGGTCTGTATGGGGGGACCCCATGCAAACTCCCATGTAAACTTAAGTTAGCCTGGCTAAGTCTCCTTACTTGGCTCTGGCTGTCTACCTCCCCATCTGAAGCCCCATCTGACTCCTCTGTGGTGGGTAGACCCTCCTCTGTGCCTAGGGCACCTTCCTGAGATGCCCTATGAGCATCATACTCCTCTAGGAGTTGTCTTAACTGAAGGAGGGTAGGGTTTGCACCCTGTTTTATTCCTCTGGAGGTACACAAGTGTCTCATCTCCTGGAATGTTAAGGTATCATATCTAGAGGGGATCTTTTGCAGACCTGATCCTCCTGAGAGAGCATCTACTTGATCTACTCTCAGAGACATGATCTAGTGAGGGTGTGGTGTGTGCACCTACCTACACTAGTTGTATCTACTAAACCTCTCTAGTAGTTGTAGTCAGGGTGTGTTACTCCCTTCAACCTACAACTACAAAGTCCAGTAGGACTTAAGTATAATAATCTATGTTATATGTACCTAGACAATATCTGTGTGATCTTTCAATTTAGTATCTCAAGATTACAATGGTATTACAACAGCAAGCTCAGATCCCAACCGCTGCTCACCAATGTGAGAAGTTGGCCTGATGTATGATGTCACTAGTTATAGTGTACACCTTATATCAGTCCAAATACCCTTATGGTGATTGGTTGTAAAGTCAACCTTATAGACCAGCTATCCTAGTGGTAGCATGGACAAGAGCAGTCTTAGGCTAAACTCTGAATGGCATGTGAAGCCAGCTGTGATACCATATATAATCCCTTGAATACCAAATGAAAGGACACCACAACAGATATATATATAAAATAAAGTGTATTTATTCTAAGCAAACCCTCAGCACTCTTTATGAGATTAGAGGTAAGTACAACACAGTCTTATTTATGCATACATTAAGTCACACAGGTAAGTAATACAGTTAGGCCCTAGGGGCCACGCAAACCATATACTAAGTAAGTGGTATAAGAACCACTGTCACGGAAATAGAATAGGCCTAGGCCTAGGGAATCGCTGGGGCTACACTACACTAGCGTTAGTTAGGAAGTGGGAGGCCCACGGCATTCATGTGCAGAGTGGAAACACTCACGCGTAATGCGTAAAAGTCAATAGCAATAGTACAGTTTAGAAAACGGTAGATTTAGGACACTTCCGGAGTAGCTAGGAAGTTGAGACTTGAAAACTAGACACTAGGATAGTCACTATCCTGATGAGCACCGGAGTACCCAAGTTACCTAGCCCACAGGCTGCGGGTGCATAGGGGTGAAGATGCGTCGTTTTCGTCGTCGACTCCTATGGATGCCTGAAGAAAGATGCTGACAGGCAGTCAGTGAAGGGTGTCCGGTGGATCCCAAGGCTGGGATCAAGAAGAAAGGAAACCTGCAAGCAGAAGGGACAGAGTCAAGGTCACTAGCCAGTGACCACGTGGAACCAGGAAGGAACCAGGCGATGTCGTGAAGAGTTGCAGGTGAAGGTGAAGCTTGTCGCTGCAGCCAGGAGGACCAGGAAGCGTCGAGGACGACCAGGACCAGGAGGCGAGCTGTCCCACGAAGGCTCTTGCTGTCGGCGGCGTCGAAGTTGGACTAGGACTCACCAAGCCTTGGCAAGCGGAACCCACGAAGAATGAAGGACTTGCTTCTGGTGCAGACCAGGAAGTTCTGGGGTGCTTCTTCTTTGCAGAGAAGCAGGAGCCATTCTGGAGGAGCCAAACCAGCGCAGAAGATTTCAGGGTGCGTCGTCACAGAGGCCACTAGCCAGCGGGCAAGCAACCGGACAGACGCGGCAAGCAGGAAAATGCTGAAGGGCCCCACGCAGGACTCGTGGAGTGTGGGGGGCTGATCTTCGGTGCAGATGGTGCTTGGGGTTGGGGCTTCTCAATCCCCGGTGCACAACTTCGAGGGTGCCTCAGAAGCTGCGCTGTAAGTTACTAGCCACTTTTCCCAGGTAGCCGGTCCCACGTCGCTCGTCGCCTCCACGGATCTCAGCTCTGCTGCAGATGTGGATGAGGGTCGGAGAAGTCTGGAAGTCAAGGCTCTGGTCGGGCTCTGCAGTCGGTTCCTCGTAGAACGGTCGCAAAGCAAAGGGTAGTCTCTTGATGGTGCCTGTTTGCACAGGGTAGCCACTCCTTGGCTACAAGGGAGATTCTTCAGTCTTCTTCTTTCGTCGAATGTTGAAGGTCCAGAGTTTCTGTTCAGTTTTGCAGGTTCAGGATAATCTAAAGTCTTGAGGCCCAACTCCCACTCTTATACTAATCTGGGGGGCTGGGATACCTGCTAGGTCATGCCTTATGGGTGGGACCTGGGAGGGGGTGGTTACACCCACTTCCCTTTGTCCAGTTTCGCGCCAGAGCTGGGGCTGGAGTGCCCCAGCGCCGGTTTGAACTGGACTATGCAAGGAACACCTTGTGTGCCCCAGGCATGTCTCATTCCTTTCAGCCCACCCTGCCCCAATACACTAAAGGCTGTCTGGGGAGGTGCTAGCACCTCCCCAAGCAGGAAACCTATTGTCCAGGCCTCCCTGGCTGGGATCACTCCCAGCTGCAGGAGGTCAGACTTGTGTCGTGGCAGCAGCATCCATTTTGTGATGCTGAGGCTTTGGTCAGAGGCTAACAGTTGAAGTATGATTTTAACATTCTTTCCCTCTAGAAGGGGGGAATAATATTCTCATGTCCAGAAATGGCATGGGGGTATTATTCCCTAGTGTTAGACACCTTACACAACATGTTTTGATAAAGCCAAACCATAGTTACCATAACCGTCTAAGATTATAAGGCACTTTAAGAGTATATGGTAGGCTATATCATAGAACAGCTATAAGGACAAGGTTCCGAAAGCTGCAGACAGGCTCAGCTCATGCTAGAGCACCATCTCACATGTTACCGAGCACTCTGCCTCCAGGATTGTCAAGGCCTGCCATAGGAGTGACTGATAGGTACACATGTGTCTATATGTAAGTTAGGTATAGGAATACTACACCTAAGCAAGGGGTGATTACACGACCTTGCCCCAGCTGAGTGATCAGCCAGTTGTGTCAAAATGGAAGGCCAGGCCAGGGGTGGCATAATACATGCTGCAGCCCCTGGTAGGCCTAGGGTACACCTATGCCCTGGGTACCTAGGGTACACTGTACAGGGGCCAATAAGGTGATTCTATCCAAATGGGTTATGCACCTAAAGTACATAGTATTAATTTAGAGAGAGAACAGCAGGGCTGTGGGTCTGATTAGCAGGCCCACAGCCACATCTAAGTCGAAAACCAGTAAAGCAAAAGCAAAAAGTGGGGGTGAACATAGAAAGCAGACCCTACTCTCCTACAGAGACAATACTCCATGAGCCGCTAGAACAGGTGGGAAGGGTGTTGCCACTGCATTGGAGAAGTCAACACTGCCTCGCTTGAGGTAACGCCATCCCGCAGCTCTGTGAAGCTCCTGCCACCCCAGCTAATTTTGTAAAATCTGGGAGTTGATATCAGTTTTGCTCCTTCTGAGCAAAGATATCTTTTAGGGACGTACCAATGTAGCGAGCGTCTCAGGAAGTGAGGACCAGTGCCATGAAGTGCCCTATAGGTAATGCAAAGGGCCTTAAGATAATACGGCTCCTAACCGGGAGTCTATGAAACTTTTGAAGGTGTTTTCTGACTGACTGAAACTTGGGAATTTCTAACAGAGAGCCTAGCGGCAGCATTCTGAATCATTTGCGACATGCATAGCTGCTTCTCAGGCATACCAAGATAGAGCCCTATGCAGTAGTCTAGTTTGGCACGGACTAGTGAAGTAACTACTGTTTTCTTGCTGTCCTTAGGGATGAAAGGTAAGATTTTCTTGATTACCTTAAGTAAGAAGAAGCTAGATGAAGAGACAGTGTTAACTTGTGCCTCAAAATGTATATTTTTATTTATAATCACACCAAGGTTCTTAGCCTTGGCGGCTGGGATGGGTGCCGTCCCCAGTTCATCTGGCCACCAACTCTGTGACCAGCTTGGGGAGAAACACCAAAGATGACTATTTCAGTTTTTCCTGAGTTTAATCTGAGATAGTGTGAGCTCATCCAGGAACTGACTGCCAGCATACACTCCCTAAATCTTTGCATGACTGTCAGATTGTTTTTAAAAACAGACAAGACGATTTGTGACCGAAGGATCTGATAAGTACTGCTAATTCAGACACACAGATATTAAAAAGAGTGGGACTCAAAGAAGAGCCCTGTGGAACCCCACATGGAAGGAAGGAAGGAAAATCATAGCTACCCAAGGTAACCAATTGTATTCTCCCAGACAGAAAGAAAGAAACCAGTGTAAGAGCTTTGTCGGAAATGCCGATAGAATTCAGACTATTAAGTAGCAGATTATGGTCGACCGTGTCAAAAGCCGCCGACAAGTCGAGCAGAATCAGAGCAGCAGAGCCTCCTACATTCAGGACTGCTCTAATTTCGTCTTTGGCCTTAATTAGGGCAAATTCAGTACTGTGTTCTGCCCTGACACCAAACTAGGTTTAATTTTAGGCAGTTATTGTGCAGATATAGAGTTAACCAGTTATTCATAACTTTTTCCACCAATTTAGCTGGGAGAGGAAGACGTGAGATGGGCCTGTAATTATTCGGTTCAATGGGATCAAGGCTAGGTTTTTTCAGCAGTGGCAAAATAGATGTCCTTTTCCAAATAGAGAAAACACGCCCTGTGTGAACATGGAGTTAAAAATGGTGGTAAGACTAGGACCCAGAATCTCAGGAGCTTGCTTAAACAGACTGGCGGGAGTGGGTCATGTGGAGAACCTGATTTGGCCTGCTGAATAAGAGTTAGAACCACATAATTGGTGATTGATTTTAATTTTGTGAAGGTCGGAACATTGAGAGAATCGACATTCGCTGAAGCACACCCATCTGAGCATGTCTTATTGTCAAAAGTGACATATTTGCTCTACTTTCTTAAAAAAATGCTGCGCTAAAGAGTTGCAAAAAGCTTGCGAATGCTGAGTTGCGTTTTTTTCTGGAGGTACGGACAGTTTGGAGACTACTTGAAAAAGCTCCATGGTGGAGTTTTATGCCTCCTCAATTTGCTTTGCATTGTAGGAGTGCTTCTCCATAAATTGCCGAATGATCCATCCATGTTAATGGCAAAATCTCTTTAATCACAATGAGTTTGTTGTTAGTAAAAATGCCATCCAGGGTGTGGCCAGCCCGGTGTGTAGCGCCTGTAACTATTTGACTTAAACCTGCCACAGTCATGAAATCGATTAAAGAGGCAGTGTTCGAATCCGAGTCGGCTTTAAGGTGAAAATTAGAATCACCGAGAATATGGACTGAATTCTCGATAGCACAGGTTTCAAGCAGGGAATAAAGTGAGGTAAGGAATCCAGTTTTCCCCCCGGCGGTTGATAGAGTAGTGCCCATTTAAATGAAAGACGGTTGGATTTTTTTAAGTTAAAAGAAAAGCTTCACGGTCTAGGGAAGATACAGGCTCAAAAGATGCTTTAAAGGTGTAGCCATAAATTAACGCGACTCCGCTTCCTTTTTTGTAAGTTCTTTCATGTTTAAATATCATGAACCCTTGAGGGACAGCCATGCAGAAATCCAGTCCTGCCGCTTTATCGCCCCAGGTTTCTGTGACAAAAAGCATGTCTAATTGCTGAGCATCAATCAGCTCAGTGATATCTAGCTTGTGTTTAGGCAGAGACCTGGCGTTGATGAGGACGCAGCTCGCTGCACATCCTTGTTCTTTCTCTGGTGCCTACCCTTTTGCTGTGAAAAGTCTCAGGGCTCACCCTTCTGAACGGTTTTTTTTTGGGGCTGAGGGACGGTTCTTAATTTTTTTAGATATCCTCTCTCCCTTGGTGTATAAGGGCTTTTTGGCCTATTTCTTTTGATCTCACCCACCAATGGTAGTCTTGGTCACCCTTGTCTTGACCCAGTGATCTACCTTCTTGCCCAACTCTTGAGGAGAAAGTCGACCAGCCAGCAATTGATGAAACTTCTCTTGATAACAATTACATAAAAGATTGCCCTTAATTATCAAATTATAAAGCCCCTCATAGTCATGCCCATTAATTCCAACTTACCAACCTCCTAGTGATTTCAGTAGTCTACAATATCTACCCAGATCTGGCTCTGGGTTTTCAGAGACTCCCTGAACCAGATTCCATACTCTTCAGTGGTGAATCCAAAGGCTTGAATCAGGGTACCCTTCATGAGATCATAGGATTCAGCATCTTTCTCATTGAGTGCCAGGAGTCTATCCCTACACTTGGTGAACAACCTTTACAACGCAACTATTACAACGACATTTTTACAACGCAACATCCACTACAACGCATTCCATTACATCGCATGACACTACAACGCAGGTTTAAAAACCACCTTTACAACGCATTCCATTACATCGCATACTACCTTTACAACGCATAACATTACAACGCAATCCAACACTTACACTACTGTTGCACCCCCTGGAGTTAGAATAGTAATTTTTACCCCTATACTATCCAATACTTACCTTGGTCTCACCTTCATTCTGTGAGTACAACAATAGCTTAGCACTACCATCTGATAAACCTAACTGCTCACCCACACTACCACAAAAAATAGGGCGTTAGTATTATCTACCTTTGCCTCTGTAAACCAATAAGGATCTCTTCAACCTCTCTGCACAGTGTACCTGATTGTGGTGCACTATCTAGAGAGCTGGGTTTCCTACATTTGTGGTAGCGGTGAGATCTACGACTTTGTGTTTTCTGAACCACTCTGACAGTAAAGTGATGAACATACAATTGAAGTCACAAATTGCCTTTAGTTAAATTGTCTTTTGCAAATTGACTATTTTTCCAAATTTTAAAATAATTGTTAGGGTCCTGGTTAGGTCCCTCATAGTACAACTGTTTCAAAAATCCAAATCTTACTGTAGTTAGGAAATCAGTGTTGTTAGGGTTTGTTTACTCTACAAAAAAGGTTCCCAACCTAAATAAACCTAATTTTTATTTATTTATTTGTCTTGTTAAGCACCTGAATCACCCCTGAAGGGGTATCTCCGCGCTACGGAAGTGCTAGAGTCAACAGAGGGGCTCAGAAGAGTTCGGTTTTAAGAAACCTGCGGAATTGCAAATAGTTGGTGCATTTGCGGAGGTGGAAAGGAAGTTGATTCCTGTAGGAGGGGGCCAAATGATAGAAGGCTTTCCCACCTATATGAGATTTCTTTACACAAGGTACCATGAGGAGCGATTTAGAGCCAGATCGGATTGTTCTGGAAGGCTGGTATCATATGAGTCTGTCTGCGTGATAGCTGGGGGCGTTGCCGTGTAGTGGCTTGTGTACCATGCAGCAGATTTTAAAACTTATCCGCTTGCGGATGGGCAGTCAGTGTAGTCCCAGGAGTAGAGGCAAAGAGGCGGTCCTGGCAGGAGAATTGCAGAGTAGGCGGGCCGCGGTTTTTTGGACCACCTGTAGTCTGCTAAGAGAGGATTCATTAGCTGAGAGCAAGAGGGCATTGCAATAGTCAAGACGACTTATTACTAGTGCCTGAAGGAGGGTTTTCCGGACTGTCATAGGGAGGAAAGGAAAAATCTTCCTCAAAATTCTTAACGTGTGGAAACAAGAGCTCATGGTGGTTTCAACTTGCTCTTTCATAGTGAGTTTCTGGTCTAGATGAACTCCTAAGTTTTTCACCACTGCTTTCGGGGTCGGTGCAGGACCTAGGTTAGAGGGCCACCGCCAGTCCGAGATGGCTGTCATACCTTCAGAGGAGGCTGACTGGGTATTGATAGAGTTTTTGTCTAAAGCCATTAGGAGCTGGGTATCATCAGCGTATGAAATTGGGATGAAACCCAGTGTTACACGACAAGCCTCTTGTGTCCTTGCGGGGATTCAGGGAAAGAAGCGAATAGCAACCTGTACTTTTTAGAAGCTCCCTTAGTGCAAGCTATAACAACCTGTACTTTTTAGACGCTCCCTTAGTGCAAGTGGTGGAGGGAGTGTCCACTGAGTTTCTCCCTTAAATAGCTCTCCTCAGCAGCAAACCGGTGCTTGGCTTTCAGATTCGTAGAGTCCTCAGTCCACGCCCCTCCTCGCTGTGTTCCTGTTGTCCTAGGGAGCCCGCTTTGCTTTTTTTTTTTTTTTTATTAATTTTCGCTTGACAAAACAAGGAGCAAAAAAGAAGGACACATAGCTTAGACAATCATGGTTCACAGTACCAAATATAAAATCACTGTCCAGAACACAAAAACAAACAGTCTCAACAAAAAAAAAAAAAAAAATAGCAATAGGCCCAACCAGTGTTACTTGCTATACCAACTCAAAAAAGGGGCCCAAATCTTTAGACCCTTATCCCGCCTTCTTCTCCCGCTTTTTAAAATGACTGCTGATTCCAAATTATAGAGGGCCAGAATTCTCGCTCTCCAATTCAAAAAGGACGGGGCTGAGTGGCTGATCCATTCAGAAGTTATACATAAGCGAACTACAGACATTGCTTGGATCTGTCACATAGCCCATAATTACTAATTCAGGAGAAAGTTCTACCTGAATGTTCAGTGAATTATTGATAAACGCTTGGATATCCTGAAGAAAGCTATGCAGTTTAGTACATGAAAAAAACATATGAACATCATTGGCTGCCCCCAAACCGCATCTAGGACACCCCTGAACACCACCACCACCCCATTTAGAGATCTTGGCTGGGGTAAAATATAAATCATACATAGCCATATAACTTTGTGAACGTAAACTGCCAGAAATTAATACAGAATTAGACAGATCCAATGCATAAGTAATATCTATATTTGCCTTTCCAAATTTGCCTCCAAGTTTAGCCATCTGGGACAAAAGATCGTCAGGAAGACCATTTAGCAAAGTTTGGTAAAGGATACTCAAACGAGTCCTCCTTAAGATTGACTCCATGAGGGCATTCTTACTTAGTGCATTAGGGGAGTTAATCAGAAGACGGTCTATATAGCTGCCTAGTTGTAAATACTTAAAAAAATCACAAGAAGCCAAAGCATATTTATCTTTTAGAAATGCAAAAGAGGCCATTTTACCCTCACAGAGTAAGTCCCCTAGCGTAAGAATACCTTGAGTTCCCCACCTAATTGTGACTGAGTCTTGGAAAATTGATGGTAACAGCCTAGCAGCAGTCAATGGGGTGTAAAAATTTATTTTAGGTATTACCCATTTTCGAGAAATCTTCCTCCACGCAGAATGCATAGCTATGATGACCTTGAATTTAGTTTTTTTTATAATAGCTCGGCTCGAGGACCTTAAGAAGTAGCCCCTTGACCTCTTGTCCTAAGCTGATCTCGAAAATAGAAGGACTGCAGGATAAGGGAAGTGAGCTGTGAAGCCCGAATAATGGAGGAGCCAGATGTTGGAGTAAAGCGGCCCAATGATATAAAGAAAGACTAGGGACTGACCAACCTCCTCTGTCCAAGGTAAGGATCATCCATTTAGCAGCTCTTCGAGGCATATGATAGCTCCACATAAATCTGTTGCAGCATCTTTCTGCGCTATTAAGACTAGCCTTCGAAAACTCCAGGGGTATAGTCCTAAAGATGTATAGGAATTTTGGCAATATCAACATCTTTAGCACATTCCTTCTGCCAAATAAAGAAAGATGAAGATTGTCTAGCCTACGTAGAGTGAGATTGGCAGCATCGATAATAGGTAGAATATTCATATCTGGTATTTGTTCTACTGCTGCCGAGATTTTAACCCCCAGATACGTTGCAGTCTGTACCACCGGGACTTCCGTAGGCGGCATAGATGAAGACTGAATAATCTGAGTCTTCTGGACGTTAAGTTTATAACCTGAAAGCCGTCCAAATGACTGCGCTAAATTCTTAATAGCGGAGAATGCCAGAGACACATCCCTTGTTATAATTATAATGTCATCGGCATAAGCTAATGCCTTAAAGTCAACTGCATTGATCTCAACAGGTAGAATCCTAGTGGATAGCTCTATTGTACTCAAAAAAGGATCAATGTATAGAGCGAATAACAAAGGGGAGCAGGGACAACCCTGCCTAGTACCTCTATTTATTGCAAATGGTCTTGAAAGATTGCCTGAGATTGACAGGCTTGCTTGAGGAGCAATATAGAGTGATTGGAGAGCCTGAATGAAGTTCGAGGAGAAGCCCTTCCACCGTAGAACTCTCCATAAAAATTCCCAAGCTACCCTGTCGAACGCCTTTTCAGCATCCAACAGGATAGCTGCAAGAGGGGAATGTTTAACCTGCGCCCAATCCAAGAGGGCAATGACACGGCGGACATGATCCGCCGTGTCCCTTCCAGGAATAAATCCGTGCTGACGGATAGAGACCAGGGGGATTATAACCAAAGCCAATCTACTCGCCAGGATCTTTGAATAAATTTTGCTATCCGTGTTTATCAATGAGATCGGACGGAAGGAGGCGGGGTTCAGCTCAGGTTTATCCTTTTTCTTTAACAGAATGATAGAGGTAAAGCGCCAAGAATCAGGAATAATTCCTCGCTGGGCATCTCTCAAAACCCGCAGAAAGTCGTCCTGTATTTCTGAACAGAATGTACAACAGAATTCTAAAGGGATAAGGTCAGGGCCCGCAGCCTTCCCACTGGCCAATGAATTCATTGCTGAAATCACTTCCTCCCATTGGATTGGGGCCGCCAAAACCATATTCTGATGGTCTGAGATTTTAGCTGTGTGCAGACCCTCGATAAAATCAGCAAATTCGAGGTCCAGTGTTTGTGAAGTAGCTTCCTCGGAGTATAGGGAGCGATAGAAGTCAGAAAATACTGAAAGAACCCCTTCGGGGGTATCATAAATGACTCCCAGGGGATCCTAAATCCTAGTGATGCGGTTAGCTAACCCACGCTGTTGAAGTCGCTTGGCGAGAACCCGCCCAGACTTCTCCACATGCTCAAACATTGTCGAGCGGAACTGCAGGTATTTAGCCGCCAAATCCTGTCCAAAAAACTCCTGCAGTGAAGCTTTGATCTGTGCAACCTGCGTTTGAGCTGTAACAATGTCCCCTCCCTCCCTAATAGTAGTGGTGAGTAAGATTTCAAATCTACGTAATTCTTCCATCCGATCCTGAATTTGGTCTTTTATTTGTTTATGACGAAAAAAAGAAAAACTTTTAGTTTTGCCTCGTATAGCAGATTTAAACGAGTCCCAGAGTATGCTATTAGAAGTCGAGCCCCTATTAAGATTAAAAAACTCAGTTGCCCATGGGCTCATGTGATCCAAATAATTAGGATCCAGAAGAAGCTTTCGCTCAAACGTCCAAGACCTTAAAGTACGCGTGTCTGCTGATATATTGCATTTCATAACCAAAGGATTGTGGTCTGATAATATTCTGGGAAGAATTGAAATTGAAGCTGAAGATACTAACTGATCTGAAAGAAAAAAATAGTCTAACCTGACCGTTTTTTTATGGGGGACAGAAAAATAAGTAGTCCCTTCCTTGTCTTTGCAATAGTGGAACCACAGATCAATCATAAGATGTTCTTGGACGAGGACTTGCAAGGCTCTGTACACTCTAGGTTTTTGACCTAAATGAGTCTGACCTCTTAATATATTAAAACTTTCTGGCATACTAATATTAAAGTCCCCACAGAGACAAATAGGTTGGGGCCACATAGCCAACTCAACATTTAGAAAGTCTAATAACTCAGGATCGTCAAAATTTGAGTTGTAGACGGTACAAACTGTCAAGTTAAAATTATTTACCAAAAGATGCGCAATTGCCCAACGACCCCCGACGTCCTGACTATGCCTCGAACATGATCCTATCCCACACTTCATTAAAATAGCCACCCCCCTTATCATAGAGGACTGCCGAGAGCATGTTATCAAGTCAAACCCTGGGATTTTAAGACACTCTCTATTATTCCAAGGGACGTGGGTTTCCTGCAGACAGAGTACCTCGACCTGGAAAGAACGGATAACCTGTGTAAATAAGGCTCGCTTCCTGGCATTGTTGAGACCACATATATTCCATGTCACAATAGAAATTCTACCCATTATCTTTTAACCTAAAAATGCTGAAAAAGAAGATACTTTCATTTTGTTGGTTTAAACCACGAATGCCATGAAACAAGAAATTAACGTCAAGCTTATTTTCTCCCCCAAACACACTACCCCCAACCGCCCTCCCACCCCTCACCCCTACTGACCCTCCCCCCCACCCAAACCCTAACCACCCCCCAAACAGGGCAGGGAACACCGTCCCAATGATGTAGAAGCTGGTGTAGACAGGGCCCCCCCCCCCCCCCGGATAACATCACTCTAAACGAAAAAAACTAGGAACTCCAAATCCCGCTATTGTTGCACAGAAATTCCAAGATACATCAACAAACATTATAACGTGTCAAGATAACCCTTAGCCTGTACTTCAGACTCAAAATTTTTTATCTGGCCATGAAAAATTACTTTCAATTTGGAGGGAAACAGCAAAAAGACCTGTGCTCCTTTTAACCTTTACAACGCATACCATTACAACGCATAATATTAAATTGCATTTAAGGTAAGTCGGATTGTAAGTCGGGACTCGTGAGATTCCTGTGAACTGGTAGACCGGGAATTGTTACCTGCTGCCTGCTCTCTAATGTTGCTGTGGCGGCTCCGCTGCATGAGTCACGCTTTGCACCCGCGGGTCTTGGTCAACCGTATCCTCGGAGCAGGTCCGTCTTTAGGCTGCTGTTGCATCGCGCGGACTTTTTTTCAACACAATTTAGAGCTGCTACCTGGGATGCCGCCCAAGAGTCACACTCGGGGGCCGGCCCGGGGGGCTGTCAAGCCTGTCACTGTTGATCAATCTGCGGCTGCGGCCAGGCGGTTACCCTCGAAGTCGACATCGGTGCTCGCTTCAGCTGTGGCTGGATCTTTGACGGTCAATTCATCTTCTGCCGGTAATTCAAGATCACAGGCATTGGTGCCAGCCCTGTTTAAACCTCGGAAAAGTACTGCTGGCGGGAGGGTATTGAGTCCTCTAGCTGCCATTTCTGCCATTCCTGTTGACTCTCCCCCTGCCATTCAGGCACCTGGAGATCAGGCATCAGCTGTTGTCTCTTCATCTCTCGCTGTGTTAACTGGGACCATTACAGAGGGGATCTCTGGAGGGAGTCAGTCAGGCATAGCACCAATCCCTGCGATAGATTCAGCTCAGATGCAGCGGGGCATGCTGGGAGATGTAGTTTCTCCAGTTCAGGCATCTAACTTGCAGCAGGCTGTCCCCTTAGTAGACCCCTTTGCTCCTACACAGACCTCTAATATCCCTCCAATTGCTGAGGCTGAGACAGATGCGACAGATGCTGATAATTTCTTTTCACTCTCGGAACATACTGGTTCATCGGGAGAGGATGGCGCCCTGGATAAGGATTGGACAGAGGATGAGGGCAGTGACACTGGCGATTGGCAGATTGCAGCAGGCTGTCCCCTTAGTAGACCCCTTTGCTCCTACACAGACCTCTAATATCCCTCCAATTGCTGAGGCTGAGACAGATGCGACAGATGCTGATAATTTCTTTTCACTCTCGGAACATACTGGTTCATCGGGAGAGGATGGCGCCCTGGATAAGGATTGGACAGAGGATGAGGGCAGTGACACTGGCGATTGGCGAGTCAATGATGTTTTGAATTCTGTGGGTGCTCACAGTGGCCCGCCTACAGTCCGCAAGGTCCCTACGGATTTTGTCTCTGATGTTGATACTGGATCTTTGGAATGGGACTACTCCTTTTCGGCACAAGCTGTCCCTCAAAACATTTCTAAGAAACCAGGGTCCCTTCCCCAGGAGTCTGAATCAGGCCCCCCTTCGGGGGAAGTTTCATTAGCCACAATTTATCAAATAATCATGGCACACAGGGAGGAGACTCGACAGGAGAGCGCTCGGGCACAAGGGGCATGCCACAGGGTTCAAAACTCCCTGCGTAGAGTCATGAATACCTGCACGGATATTGCTTCAAGGGTTACGGAGGCTGAGTCCCGGATCTCTACTCTGGAGGATGACTTAGCTATTCATAAAGCTTCTATGGATTCAATTCAGTCACAGAGGGGTGACATTGAGTGGAAATTGGTTGATTTGGAGAACCGGGCACGGAGAAATAACCTCAGAGTCTTGGGGGTGCCTGAAGGTTTGGAGGGGCAGGATACGCGCCAGTTCATCATAGATCTATTTACAGAAGCATTTCCAGAAGTCAAGGAGTGGGACTGGCGGTTGGAGATCCAGCGCGCCCATCGTTTTCCCTTTAAAATAAAACATCGCCCTGGCCAGACTGTTAATAGACCACGTGCAATCCTAATATGTTTACATAATTTTTTGGCGCGAGAGAGGATTTTTGATCTAGCCAGGCCTGATAGGCAAAGATCTGGGAAGGGATGTCAGTTTTTTGTTAGGCCGGAGTTTTGCCCAGCTACAGTGGAGCGGAGGTGGCAGCTCCGCCAGTTGATTGCCCCTTTCCAGTTAAAAGGAGGTATTATTCCAAAGTGTTAGATACCTTACACGACATGTTTTGATAAAGCCAAACCATAGTTACCGTAACCGTTTAAGATTATAAGGCACTTTAAGAGTATATGGTAGGCTATATCATAGAACAGCTATAAGGACATGGTTCCGAAAGCTGCAGACAGGCTCAGCTCATGCTAGAGCACCATCTCATATGTTACCAAGCACTCTGCCTCCAGGATTGTAAAGGCCTGCCATAGGAGTGGCTGATAGGTACACATGTGTCTATATGTAAGTTAGGTATAGGAATACTACACCTAAGCAAGGAGTGATTACACGACCTTGCCCCAGCTGAGTGATCAGCCAGTTGTGTCATAATGGAAGGCCAGGGGTGGCATAATACATGCTGCAGTCCCTGGTAGGCCTAGGGTACACCTATGCCCTGGGTACCTAAGGTACAATGTACAGGGGCCAATAAGGTGATCCTATCCAAATGGGTATGCACCTAAAGTACATAGTATCAATTTAGAGAGAGAACAGCAGGGCTGTGGGTCTGATTAGCAGGCCCACAGCCACATCTAAGTCGAAAACCAGTAAAGCAAAAGCAAAAAGTGGGGGTGAACATAGAAAGCAGACCCTACTCTCCTACACAACCCCCCCCCCCCCAAACTTAGGGACATTAAACTAACCTTGACCAGTTGAGTCTTCATGTTCTAAGAGGAAATATCTGGAGAGTTCATCTGCATTGGCATGGTCAGTCCCAGGTCTATGTTCCACTGTGAAGTCCATCCCCTGTAGGGAAATGGACCACCTAAGAAGTTTGGGATTTTCACCCTTCATCTGATTTAGCCACAAGAGGGGCTTATGATCTGTCTGAATCTTGAAGTGAGTGCCAAACAAGTATGGCCTCAGCTTCTTCAGGGCCCAAACCACAGCAAAGGCCTCCCTCTCAATAGCTGACCAACGTTTCTCTCTAGGGGTCAGCCTTCTACTTATAAAAGCAATGGGCTGGTCTTGACCATCTATATTAAGTTGTGAAAGAACAGCTCCCACACCTAACTCAGAAGCATCTGTCTGGACAATGAACTCTTTGGAGTAGTCTGGACTTTTCAGAATAGGTGCACTGCACATGGCCTGCTTCAGGTCATCAAATGCTTTTTGACAGCTTGCTATCCACTGAACTTTCTTTGGCATTTTATTGGAGGTCAAGTCATTAAGTGGTGTCACAATGGACCCATAGGTCTTAACAAACTTTCTCTAGTACCCAGTCAGGCCCAAGAAAGCTCTGACCTGAGTCTGGGTAGTTGGAGGAGTCCAGTCCTTTATGGTCTGGATCTTGCTCTCCAGTGGTTGAACCTGACCCCCACCAACTAGGTGGCCCAGGTATACAACCTTGCTCTGCCCTATCTGGCACTTAGTGGCCTTGATAGTGAGGCCTGCCTTTTGCAGGGCCTCTAAAACATTCCTCAGGTGGACCAGGTGATCCTCCCAGGTGGAGATAAAGACAGCAATATCATCAAGATAAGCTGCACAATAATCATCCAACCCAGTAAGGACTTGATTCACCAACCTTTGGAAAGTGGCAGGTGCATTCTTCAAACCAAAGGGCATTACCACAAATTGATAATGTCCTCCTGGGGTCGAGAAAGCAGTTTTGGCCTTTGCATTCTCAGCTAGTCTGATTTGCCAGTAGCCTGCTGTCAGGTCAAATGTGCTCAAAAACTTAGCAGCTGCCAGTCTGTCAATGAGCTCATCTGCCCTAGGTATTGGGTGGGCATCTGTCCTAGTGACGGCATTGAGACCTCTGTAATCCACGCAAAACCTCATCTCTCTCTTACCATCTTGGGTGTGAGGCTTTGGCGCAAGGACCACAGGACTAGCCCAAGGGCTCTCTGAAGGTTCAATGACTCCCAGCTCCAACATCTTTTGTACCTCAACTTTTATGCAGTCCCTGACATGGTCAGGTTGCCTGTAGATTTTACTCTTCACAGGCAGACTGTCACCGGTGTCCACCTCATGGGTGCACCAGTTTGTCTGACTTGGGGTCAGAGAGAACATATGTCTGTAGGATTGCAGAACCTGTCTGCAGTCCTGTTGCTGATGGACAGTGAGGCTGTCAGAAAAGACCACACCATCAACTGAGCCATCATCAGGGTTCTGAGTCAACAGGTCTGGGAGAGGGTCACTCTCTTTCTCCTGCCCCTCATCTGTAGCCATGAGTAAGCCCATGTCTGCCCTGTCAACATATGCCTTCAATCTGTTGACATGAAGCACCCTGTGGGGGCTTCTGGGAGTCCCAAGGTCCACCAAGTAGGTGACTTCTCCCTTTTTCTCAACAATAGTGTGGGGTCCAGACCATTTGTCTTGGAGTGCTGCTGGGGCCACTGGCTCCAACACCCACACTTTCTGTCCTGGCTGGTAAACAGTCAGTACAGCCTTTTGGTCATGCCAAGCTTTTTGGAGTTCTTGGCTTGCCTCAAGGTTTTTAGAAGCCTTCTTCATATACTCTGCCATCCTGGAGCGGAGACCAAGTACATAATCCACTATATCAAGTTTGGGTTGTCTGAGAGGTCTCTCCCATCCTTCCCTTACTAAACATAGGGGTCCTCTTACAGGATGCCCAAACAAAAGCTCAAAAGGGCTGTAGCCAACCCCCACCTCTCTGTAAGCAAACAGAAGGCAGGGTAAAAGGATGTCCCATCTTCGCCTAAGCTTGTCTGGTAACCCTTTTATCATTCCCTTTAGGGTCTTGTTGAATCTCTCAACAAGCCCATTGCACTGTGGGTGATAGGGTGTGGTGAACTTGTAGTTCACACCACACTCCTTCCACATTGCAGACAAGTATCCTGACATGAAGTTGGCACCTCTGTCAGAAATGACCTCCTTTGAAAAGCCCACTCTGGAGAATACTCCAAGCAGGGCCCTTGCCACAACAGGAGCTGTTGTGGTCCTCAGGGGAATAGCTTCTGGATACCTGGTGGCATGGTCCACTATCACCAGTATAAATCTGTGCCCAGATGCTGTTTGTGGGTCCATTGGTCCTACAATATCTATGCCCACTCTTTCAAAGGGAACCCCCACCACAGGTAGTGGTATGAGGGGGGCCTTTGTGGTGCCACCTGATTTGCCACTGGCTTGGCAGGTGACACAGGAGCGACAAAACTCCTTGGTATCTTCTGACATATGGGGCCAGTGAAAGTGAGGGACAAGCCTGTCCCAGGTCTTGTTCTGGCCTAAGGGTCCTGCAAGGGGAATATCATGGGCCAAGGTAAGAAGGAAGCCTCTGAACTTCAGTGGTATGACCAACCTCCTGGATGCACCAGGCTTGGGGTCTCTAGCCTCTGAATACAGTAGCCCTTCATCCCAATACACTCTATGGGTACCTTGAGCATTCCCTGCAGCCTCAGCAGCAGCCTGCTGTCTGAGGGGTTCAAGAGAGGGGCAGTCTAATTGAGCCTGCCTCAGATCTGCCCTTGAAGGTCCCCCTGTCCCAAGAAACTCAACCTGATCAGGCTCAAGTTCTTCTAGGACAGCTCCTTCAGGGCTCTCAGAATCATCCTCCTGGGAGGGCTGATCCACCACCTGAGGCAGGGGTGAAGGCACAGCCTTAACCCTACTGTTCTTTCTCTTGGGTTGTGACTGGTCCATAGTTTCAGGATCCAGCACTTGTTCAGTGGTGCACTTTTTGGCCTGTGACCTGGTCACAGCAAGGACATGTGCATCTATCCCCAGCATTTCTGCATGAGTCCTATACTCCACTTCAGACCAAACTGAAGTTTCAAGATCATTGCCCAGTAAACACTCTACAGGAAGGTCTGAACTAACAACAACTTTCTTGAGGCCAGTTACCCCTCCCCAGGAGAAGTTAACAATAGCCACACTATGGGAGGTAGTGGCATTGCTAGCGTTGGTCACTAGGTAATTCTCACCTAGTATGATCTGTCCAGGGTCCACAAAGGTAGGTGTCACCATTGTGACACTAGCCCCAGTGTCCTTTTAGGCCTGAGCCATTCTTTGGTTGATAAAAGGAGTCTGTCTGTACTTGCCCAGGTTACTGGGGCCTACAGTAGAGGACAAAGCTAAGTCCCCATCACAGATCAGAACAGCCTGAGTAGGTATTCTGACTAGGCCAGAATCCTCCTCAGTTCCCAGGGTTAACCCTACTACACCCTTTTGCTGGGAACCACCACTTACAGCTGGACTAGGGGGTACAGTTGCCTTAGGGGCAATGGTGGCTGGGGGCTTATCCTTTTTGGTGCACTCACTAAACCAATGTGAGTTGGACTTACAATAGTTGCACCATGGTTTCTTTTGGCATTTCTTTTTATCCTTTTTGGGACCACCCTCCCCCTGAGCCTTTTGAGGGCCTGGTGAAGACTTCTGGTCTTTTTGTTTCTGATCATTACCCTTCTGGTCTGCCTTTTTCTGATCACAGTCCTGGTTCTGGTTTTTCTGCTTAACTCTAGTCCTGACCCATCTATCTGCCTTCTTTCCCAATTCTTGGGGAGAAGTCAGATCAGAATCAATCAGGTGTTGATGCAGTATCTGGTTTTGACAGTTGTTAAGGATTTGTTCTCTCATGATCAAATTATACAATCCTGTATAGTCCTTAACCTTACTTCCCACTAGCCAGCCTTCCAGAGCCTTAGTGGCACAATCTACAAAGTCAGTCCAGTCCTGAGTCTGTGTCTTCTGGGTATCCCTGAACAACAACCTGTATTGTTCAGTGGTTAGGCCAAACCCATCAATCAGAGCACTCTTCATGACAGTGTAATTGTCTGCATCCTCATCACTAACTGTGAGGAGCTTGTCTCTACCTTTCTCAGAGAAGGAGAGCCACAAGATAGCTGCCCACTGACTTTGGGGTACCTGCTGTACTTTGCAAGCTCTCTCCAAAGCAGTTATCCATTTGTGGATGTCATCCCCACACTTGTAGGGAGGGACAATCTTGCGCAGGTTTCTATTATCATAGTGCCTGTCTCTATCCTTAGGGATATTGCTGCCAGTGGGTTCTGACCCACTTAACTTTTGCTCTCTAGCCAGGGCAAGCTTCTCCTTGGCAAGGGCAAGTTCTTCCCTCTGAATCCTCAGATTAGCTTCCCTCATTCTGGCTTCATGCTCCTTTCTCTCAGGTGAAGTCATTCCCCTGTGAGAAGAGGCATTAGAGATGCAAGAGACATGGGAGTGGATGGATTCCCTTGAAGGGGATCTGTCTCTCCTGCTTCTCTGGTTAAGCCCAATTGGGGGTCTGTATGGGGGGATCCCATGCAAACTCCCATGTAAGCTTAGGTTAGCCTGGCTAAGTCTTCCTACTTGGCCCTGGCTGTCTACCTCTTCATCTGAAGTCCCATCTGACTCATCTGTGGTGGGTAGACCCTCCTTTGTACCTAGGGTACTGGCCTGTGAGGCCCTAAGAGTATCATACTCCTCTAGGAGTTGTACTAGCTGAATGAGGGTAGGGTTTGCACCCTGTTTTAACTTTCTGGAGGTACACAATTGTCTCAACTCCTGAAAAGTTAGGGTATCATATCTAGAGGGGGTCTTCTTCAGACCTGCCCGTCCTGAGAGAGCATCTACTTGATCTCCTCCCAGAGACATGATCTAGTGAGGGTGTGGTGTGTGCACCTACCTACACTAGTTGTTTCTACTAAACCTCTCTGGTAGTTGTAGTCAGGGTGTGTTACTCCCTTCAACCTACAACCACTAAGTCCAGTAGGACTTAAGTATAATAATCTATGTTATATGTACCTAAACAATATCTGTGTGATCTTTCAATTTAGTATCTCAAGATTACAATGGTATTACAACAGCAAGCTCAGATCCCAACCGCTGCTCACCAATGTGAGAAGTTGGCCTGATGTATGATGTCACTAGTTCTAGTGTACACATTATAAAAGTCCAAACAACCCTTATGGTGATTGGTTGTAAAGTCAACCTTATAGACCAGCTATCCTAGTGGTAGCATGGACAAGAGCAGTCTTAGGCTAAACTCTGAATGGCATGTGAAGCCAGCTGTGATACCATATATAATCCCTTGAATACCAAATGAAAGGACACCACAACAGATATATACATAAAATAAAGTGTATTAATTCTAGTCAAACCCTCAGCACTCTTTATGAGATTAGAGGTAAGTACAACACAGTCTTATTTATGCATACATTAAGTCACACAGGTAAGTAATACAGTTAGGCCCTAGGGGCCACGCAAACCATATACTAAAGAAGTGGTAAAAGGACCACTGTCACGGAAATAGGATAGGCCTAGGCCTAGGGAATCGCTGGGGCTACACTACACTAGCAACAGTTAGGAAGTGGGAGGCCCACGGGATTCAGGTGCAGAGTGGAAACACTCACGCGTAATGCGTAAAAGTCGATAGAATTACTAGCAGTTAGAAATTAACAGTTTAAGGACACTTCTGAAGCAGCTAGAGAGTCGAGACTCGGAAACTAGACCCTAGGATAGTCACTACCCTTGTGAGCACCGAAGTACCCAAGTTACCTAGCCCACGGGCTGCGGGTGCATAGGTGTGAACTTGCGTCGGGTTTCGTCGTAGACTTCTATGGATGCCTGAAGGAAAGTTGCTGACAGGCAGTCAGTGAAGAGTGTCCGGTGGATCCCAAGGCTGGGATCAAGAAGAGAGGATACATGCAAGCAGAAGGGACAGAGTCAAGGTCACTTGCCAGTGACCACGTGGAACCAGGAAGGAACCAGGCGATGTCGTGAAGATTGCAGGTGAAAGGTGAAGCTTGTCGCTGCAGCCACGGGTACCAGGAGATGTCGAGGACGACCAGGACCAGGAGGCGAGCTGTCCCACGAAGGCTCTTGCTGTCGGCGGCGTCGAAGTCGAACTAGGACTTACCAAGCCTTGGCAAGCGGAACCCACGAAGAACGGAGGACTTGCTTCTGGTGCAGACCAGGACGGTCTGGGGTGCTTCTCTTTTGCAAAGAAGCGGGAGCCAGTCTGGAGGAGCCAAACCAGCGGTGAAGATTTCAAGGTGTGTCGTCACAAATGCCGCTAGCCAACGGGCAAGCAACCGGACAGACGCGGCAAGCAGGAAAATGCAGAAGGGCCCCACGCAGGACTCGTGGAGTGTGGGGGGCTGATCTTCGGTGCAGATGGTGCTTGGGGTTGGGGCTTCTCAATCCCCGGTGCACAACTTCGAGGGTGCCTCAGAAGCTGCGCTGGAAGATACTAGCCACTTTTCCCAGGTAGCCGGTCCCACGTCTCTCGTCGCCTCCACGGATCTCAGCTCGGCTGCTGATGTGGATCAGGGTCGGAGAAGTCTGGAAGTCAAGGCTCTGGTCGGGCTCTGCAGTCGGTCCCTCGTAGAACTTCAGCAAAGCAAAGGGTAGTCTCTTGATGGTGCCTGTTTTCACAGGGTAGCCACTCCTTGGTCACAAGGGAGATTCTTCAGTCTTCTTCTTTCGTCGAATGTCGAAGGTCCAGAGTTTCTGTTCAAGTTGCAGGTTCAGGATAATCTAATCTCCTGGGGTCCAGCTACCACTCTTATACTAATCTGGGGGGCTGGGTTGCCTGCTAGGTCACGCCTTATGGGTGGGACCTGGGAGGGGGGTGGTTACACCCCCTTCCCTTTGTCCAGTTTCGCGCCAGGACTGGGGCTGGAGTGCCCCAGCACCGGTTTGAACTGTACTATGCACGGGACACCTTGTGTGCCCCAGGCATGTCTCATTCTTTTCATCCCTTCCTGCCCCAATACACTAAGGCCTGTCTGGGGTGGTGCTTGTAGGAGAGTAGGGTCTGCTTTCTATGTTCACCCCCACTTTTTGCTTTTGCTTTACTGGTTTTCGACTTAGATGTGCCTGTGGGCCTGCTAATCAGACCCACAGCCCTGCTGTTCTCTCTCTAAATTGATACTATGTACTTTAGGTGCATAACCCATTTGGATAGGATCACCTTATTGGCCCCTGTACAGTGTACCCTAGGTACCCAGGGCATAGGTGTACCCTAGGCCTACCAGGGGCTGCAGCATGTATTATGCCACCCCTGGCCTGGCCTTCCATTTTGACACAACTGGCTGATCACTCCGCTGGGGCAAGGTCGTGTAATCACCCCTTGCTTAGGTGTAGTATTCCTATACCTAACTTACATATAGACACATGTGCACCTATCAGTCACTCCTATGGCAGGCCTTCACAATCCTGGAGGCAGTGTGCTTGGTAACATGTGAGATGGCGCTCTAGCATGAGCTGAGCCTGTCTGCAGCTTTCGGAACCATGTCCTTATAGCTGTTCTATGATATAGCCTACCATATACTCTTAAAGTGCCTTATAATCTTAAACGGTTATGGTAACTATGGTTTGGCTTTATCGAAACATGTCGTGTAAGGTGTCTAACACTGTGGAATAATACCCCCATAACATTTCTGGACATGAGGATATTGTTCCCCCCTTCTAGAGGGAAAGACATGTTAAAATCATACTTCACTGTTAGCCTCTGACCAAAGCCTCAGCATCACAAAATGGATGCTGCTGCCACGACACAAGTCTGACCTCCTGCTGCTGGGAGTGATCCCAGCCAGGGAGGCCTGGACAATAGGTTTCCTGCTTGGGGAGGTGCTAGCACCTCCCCAGACAGCCTTTAGTGTATTGGGGCAGGGTGGGCTGAAAGGAATGAGACATGCCTGGGGCACACAAGGTGTTCCTTGCATAGTCCAGTTCAAACCGGCGCTGGGGCACTCCAGCCCCAGCTCTGGCGCGAAACTGGACAAAGGGAAGGGGGTGTAACCACCCCCTCCCAGGTCCCACCCATAAGGCGTGACCTAGCAGGTATCCCAGCCCCCCATATTAGTATAACAGTGGGAGTTGGGCCTCAAGACTTTAGATTATCCTGAACCTGCAAACTTGAACAGAAACTCTGGACCTTCGACATTCGACGAAAGAAGAAGACTGAAGAATCTCCCTTGTGGCCAAGGAGTGGATACCCTGTGCAAACAGGCACCATCAAGAGACTACCCTTTGCTTTGCTAAAGTTCTACGAGGGACTGACTGCAGAGCCCGACCAGAGCCTTGACTTCCAGACTTCTCCGACCCTGATCCACATCCACAGCAGAGCTGAGATCCGTGGAGGCGACGAGAGACGTGGGACCGGCTACCTGGGAAAAGTGGCTAGTATCTTCAAGCGCAGCTTCTGAGGCACCCTCGAAGTTGTGCACCGGGGATTGAGAAGCCCCAACCCCAAGCACCATCTGCACCGAAGACCAGCCCCCCACACTCCACGAGTCCTGCGTGGGGCCCTTCTGCATTTTCCTGCTTGCCGCGTCTGTCCGGTTGCTTGTCCGCTGGCTAGTGGCCTTTGTGACGACGCATCCCGTAATCTTCAGCGCTGGTTTGGCTCCTCCAGGCTAGCTCCTGCTCCTGCTCCTTTGAAAAAGAGAAGCATCCCAGACCTTCCTGGTCTGCACCAGAAGCAATTCCTCCGTTCTGCGTGGGTTCCGCTTGCCAAGGCTTGGTGAGTCCTAGTCCAACTTCGACGCCGCCGACAGCAAGAGCCTTCGTGGGACAGCTCGCCTCCTGGTCCTGGTCGTCCTCGACGCTTCCTGGTCCTCGTGGCTGCAGCGACAAGCTTCACCTTCACCTGCAATCTTCACGACATCGCCTGGTTCCTTCCTGGTTCCACGTGGTCACTGGCTAGTGACCTTGACTCTGTCCCTTCTGCTTGCAGGTCTCCTCTCTTCTTGATCCCAGCCTTGGGATCCACCGGACACTCTTCACTGACTGCCTGTCAGCATCTTTCTTCAGGCATCCATAGGAGTCGACGACGAAACCCGACGCAACTTCACCCCTATGCACCCGCAGCCTGTGGGCTAGGTAACTTGGGTACTCCGGTGCTCATCAGGATAGTGACTATCCTAGTGTCTAGTTTTCCAGTCTCGACTTCCTAGCTACTCCGGAAGTGTCCTAAATCTATCTATTTCTAAACTGTACTATTGCTAGTGACTTTTACGCATTACGCGTGAGTGTTTTCACTCTGCACCTGAATCCCGTGGGCCTCCCACTTCCTAACCTTTGGTAGTATAGTGTAGCCCCAGCGATTCCCTAGGCCTAGGCCTATCCTATTTCCGTGACAGTGGTCCTTATACCACTTACTTAGTATATGGTTTGCGTGGCCCCTAGGGCCTAACTGTATTACTTACCTGTGTGACTTAATGTATGCATAAATAAGACTGTGTTGTACTTACCTCTAATCTCATAAAGAGTGCTGAGGGTTTGACTAGAATAAATACACTTTATTTTATATATATATCTGTTGTGGTGTCCTTTCATTTGGTATTCAAGGGATTATATATGGTATCACAGCTGGCTTCACATGCCATTCAGAGTTTAGCCTAAGACTGCTCTTGTCCATGCTACCACTAGGATAGCTGGTCTATAAGGTTGACTTTACAACCAATCACCATAAGGGTATTTGGACTGATATAAGGTGTACACTAGAACTAGTGACATCATACATCAGGCCAACTTCTCACATTGGTGAGCAGCGGTTGGGATCTGAGCTTGCTGTTGTAATACCATTGTAATCTTGAGATACTAAATTGAAAGATCACACAGATATTGTCTAGGTACATATAACATAGATTATAATACTTAAGTCCTACTGGACTTAGTAGTTGTAGGTTGAAGGGAGTAACACACCCTGACTACAACTACCAGAGAGGTTCAGTAGAAACAACTAGTGTAGGTAGGTGCACACACCACACCCTCACTAGATCATGTCTCTGGGAGGAGATCAAGTAGATGCTCTCTCAGGAGGGTCAGGTCTGCAGAAGACCCCCTCTAGATATGATACCCTAACATTCCAGGAGATGAGACAATTGTGCACCTCCAGAGGAATAAAACAGGGTGCAAACCCTACCCTCCTTCAGTTAAGGCAACTCCTAGAGGAGTATGATGCTCTTAAAGCCTCACAGGCAAGTACCCTAGGTACAAAGGAGGGTCTACCCACCACAGATGAGTCAGATGGGACTTCAGATGAAGAGGTAGACAGCCAGGGCCAAGTAGGAAGACTTAGCCAGGCTAACCTAAGCTTACATGGGAGTTTGCATGGGGTCCCCCCATACAGACCCCCAAGTGGGCTTACACAGAGAAGCAGGAGGGACAGATCCCCTTCAAGGGAATCCATCCACTCCCATGTCTCTAGCATCTCTAGTGTTTCCTCTCACAGGGGAATGACTTCCCCTGAGAGAAAGGAACATGAAGCCAGAATGAGGGAAGCTAATCTGAGGATTCAGAGGGAAGAACTTGCCCTTGCCAAGGAGAAGCTTGCTCTGGCTAGAGAGCAAAAGTTAAGTGGGTCAGAACCCACTGGTGGCAGCAATATCCCTAAGGATAGAGACAGGCACTATGACAATAGAAACCTGAGCAAGATTGTCCCTCCCTACAAGTGTGGGGATGACATCCACAAATGGATAACTGCTTTGGAGAGAGCTTGCAAAGTACAGCAGGTACCCCAAAGTCAGTGGGCAGCTATCTTGTGGCTCTCCTTCTCTAAGAAAGGTAGAGACAAGCTCCTCACAGTTAGTGATGAGGATGCAGATAATTACACTGTCCTGAAGAGTGCTCTGATTGATGGGTTTGGCCTAACCACTGAACAATACAGGTTGTTGTTCAGGGATACCCAGAAGACACAGACTCAGGACTGGACTGACGTTGTAGATTGTGCCACTAAGGCTCTGGAAGGCTGGCTAATGGGAAGTAAGGTTAAGGATTATACAGGATTGTATAATTTGATCATGAGAGAACAAATCCTTAACAACTGTCAAAACCAGTTATTGCATCAACACCTGATTGATTCTGATCTGACTTCTCCCCAAGAATTGGGAAAGAAGGCAGATAGATGGGTCAGGACTAGAGTTAAGCAGAAAAACCAGAACCAGGGTGGTGATCAGAAAAAGGCAGACCAGAAGGGTAATGATCAGAAACAAAAAGACCAGAAGTCTTCACCAGGCCCCCAAAAGGCTCAGGGGGAGGGTGGTCCCAAAAAGGATAAAAAGAAAGAAGGCCAAAAGAAACCATGGTGCAACTATTGTAAGTCCAACTCACATTGGTTTAGTGAGTGCACCAAAAAGGATAAGCCCCCAGCCACCATTGCCCCTAAGGCAACTGTACCCCCTAGTTCAGCTGTAAGTGGTGGTTCCCAGCAAAAGGGTGTAGTAGGGTTAACCCTGGGAACTGAGGAGGATTCTGGCCTAGTCAGAATACCTACTCAGGCTGTTCTGATCTGTGATGGGGACTTAGCTTTGTCCTCTACTGTAGGCCCCAGTAACCTGGGCAAGTACAGACAGACTCCTTTTATCAACCAAAGAATGGCTCAGGCCTACAGGGACACTGGGGCTAGTGTCACAATGGTGACACCTGCTTTTGTGGACCCTGGACAGATCATACTAGGTGAGAATTACCTAGTGACCAACGCTAGCAATGCCACTACCTCCCATAGTGTGGCTATTGTTAACTTCTCCTGGGGAGGGGTAACTGGCCTCAAGAAAGTTGTTGTTAGTTCAGACCTTCCTGTAGAGTGTTTACTGGGCAATGATCTTGAAACTTCAGTTTGGTCTGAAGTGGAGTATAGGACCCATGCAGAAATGCTGGGAATAGATGCACATGTCCTTGCTGTGACCAGGTCACAGGCCAAAAAGTGCACCACTGAACAAGTGCTGGATCCTGAAACTATGGACCAGTCACAACCCAAGAGAAAGAGCAGTAGGGTTAAGGCTGTGCCTTCCCCCCTGCCTCAGGTGGTGGATCAGCCCTCCCAGGAGGATGATTCTGAGAGCCCTGAAGGAACTGTCCTAGAAGAACTTGAACCTGATCAGGTTGAGTTTCTTGGGACAGGGTGACCTTCAAGGGCAGACCTGAGGCAGGCTCAATTAGACTGCCCCTCTCTTGAACCCCTCAGACAGCTGGCTGCTGCTGAGGCTGCAGGGAATGCTCAAGGTACCCATAGAGTGTATTGGGATGAAGGGCTACTGTATTCAGAGGCTAGAGACCCCAAGCCTGGTGCATCCAGGAGGTTGGTCATACCACTGAAGTTCAGAGGCTTCCTTCTTACCTTGGCCCATGATATTCCCCTTGCAGGACATTTAGGCCAGAACAAGACTTGGGACAGGCTTGTCCCTCACTTTCACTGGCCCCATATGTCAGAAGATACCAAGGAGTTTTGTCGCTCCTGTGTCACCTGCCAAGCCAGTGGCAAATCAGGTGGCACCACAAAGGCCCCCCTCATACCACTACCTGTGGTGGGGGTCCCCTTTGAAAGAGTGGGCATAGATATTGTAGGACCAATGGACCCACAAACAGCATCTGGGCACAGATTCATACTGGTGATAGTGGACCATGCCACCAGGTATCCAGAAGCTATTCCCCTGAGGACCACAACAGCTCCTGTTGTGGCAAGGGCCCTGCTTGGAGTATTCTCCAGAGTGGGCTTTCCAAAGGAGGTCATTTCTGACAGAGGTGCCAACTTCATGTCAGGATACTTGACTGCAATGTGGAAGGAGTGTGGTGTTAACTACAAGTTCACCACACCCTATCACCCACAGTGCAATGGGCTTGTTGAGAGATTCAACAAGACCCTAAAGGGAATGATAAAAGGATTACCAGACAAGCTTAGGCGAAGATGGGACATCCTTTTACCCTGCCTTCTGTTTGCTTACAGAGAGGTCCCACAAAAGGGGGTTGGCTACAGCCCTTTTGAGCTTTTGTTTGGGCATCCTGTAAGAGGACCCCTGTGTTTGGTGAGGGAAGGATGGGAGAGACCTCTCAGACAACCCAAACTGGACATAGTGGATTATGTACTTGGTCTCCGCTCCAGGATGGCAGAGTATATGAAGAAGGCTTCTAAAAACCTTGAGGCAAGCCAAGAACTCCAAAAAGCTTGGCATGACCAAAAGGCTGTACTGACTGTTTACCAGCCAGGACAGAAAGTGTGGGTGTTGGAGCCAGTGGCCCCAGCAGCACTCCAAGACAAATGGTCTGGACCCCACACTATTGTTGAGAAAAAGGGAGAAGTCACCTACTTGGTGGACCTTGGGACTTCCAGAAGCCCCCACAGGGTGCTTCATGTCAACAGATTGAAGGCATATGTTGACAGGGCAGACATGGGGCTACTCATGGCTACAGATGAGGGGCAGGAGGAAGAGAGTGACCCTCTCCCAGACCTGTTGACTCAGAACCCTGATGATGGCTCAGTTGATGGTGTGGTCTTTTCTGACAGCCTCACTGCCCATCAGCAACAGGACTGCAGGCAAGTTCTGCAGTCCTACAGACATATGTTCTCTCTGACCCCAAGTCAGACAAACTGGTGCACCCATGAGGTGGACACTGGTGACAGTCTGCCTGTGAAGAGTAAAATCTACAGGCAACCTGACCATGTCAGGGACTGCATAAAAGTTGAGGTACAAAAGATGTTGGAGCTGGGAGTCATTGAACCTTCAGAGAGCCCTTGGGCTAGTCCTGTAGTCCTTGTGCCAAAGCCTCACACCCAAGATGGTAAGAGAGAGATGAGGTTTTGCGTGGATTACAGAGGTCTCAATGCTGTCACTAGGACAGATGCCCATCCAATACCTAGGGCAGATGAGCTCATTGACAGACTGGCAGCTGCTAAGTTTTTGAGCACATTTGACCTGACAGCAGGCTACTGGCAAATCAGACTAGCTGAGAGTGCAAAGGCCAAAACTGCTTTCTCGACCCCAGGAGGACATTATCAACTTGTGGTAATGCCCTTTGGTTTGAAGAATGCACCTGCCACTTTCCACAGGTTGGTGAATCAAGTCCTTACTGGGTTGGATGATTATTGTGCAGCTTATCTTGATGATATTGCTGTCTTTAGCTCCACCTGGGAGGATCACCTGGTCCACCTGAGGAATGTTGTAGAGGCCCTGCAAAAGGCAGGCCTCACTATCAAGGCCACTAAGTGCCAGATAGGGCAGAGCAAGGTTGTATACCTGGGCCACCTAGTTGGTGGGGGTCAGGTTCAACCACTGGAGAGCAAGATCCAGACCATAAAGGACTGGACTCCTCCAACTACCCAGACTCAGGTCAGAGCTTTCTTGGGCCTGACTGGGTACTACAGAAAGTTTGTTAAGAACTATGGGTCCATTGTGACACCACTTAATGACTTGACCTCCAAGAAAATGCCAAAGAAAGTTCAGTGGACAGTAAGCTGTCAAAAAGCATTTGATGACCTGAAGCAGGCCATGTGCATTGCACCTATTCTGAAAAGTCCAGACTACTCCAAAGAGTTCATTGTCCAGACAGATGCTTCTGAGTTAGGTGTGGGAGCTGTTCTTTCACAACTGAATGTAGATGGTCAAGACCAGCCCATTGCTTTTATAAGTAGAAGGCTGACCCCTAGAGAGAAACGTTGGTCAGCTATTGAGAGGGAGGCCTTTGCTGTGGTTTGGGCCCTGAAGAAGCTGAGGCCATACTTGTTTGGCACTCACTTCAAGATTCAGACAGACCATAAGCCCCTCTTGTGGCTAAATCAGATGAAGGGTGAAAATCCCAAACTTCTTAGGTGGTCCATTTCCCTACAGGGGATGGACTTCACAGTGGAACATAGACCTGGGACTGACCATGCCAATGCCCATGCCAATGCAGATGGACTCTCCAGATATTTCCACTTAGAACATGAAGACTCAACTGGTCAAGGTTAGTTTAATGTCCCTAAGTTTGGGGGGGGGGGTTGTGTAGGAGAGTAGGGTCTGCTTTCTATGTTCACCCCCACTTTTTGCTTTTGCTTTACTCGTTTTCGACTTAGATGTGGCTGTGGGCCTGCTAATCAGACCCACAGCCCTGCTGTCCTCTCTCTAAATTGATACTATGTACTTTAGGTGCATAACCCATTTAGATAGGATCACCTTATTGGCCCCTGTACAGTGTACCCTAGGTACCCAGGGCATAGGTGTACCCTAGGCCTACCAGGGGCTGCGGCATGTATTATGCCACCCCTGGCCTGGCCTTCCATTTTGACACAACTGGCTGATCACTCAGCTGGGGCAAGGTCGTGTAATCACCCCTTGCTTAGGTGTAGTATTCCTATACCTAACTTACATATAGACACATGTGTACCTATCAGCCACTCCTATGGCAGGCCTTAACAATCCTGGAGGCAGAGTGCTTGGTAACATGTGAGATGGTGCTCTAGCATGAGCTGAGCCTGTCTGCAGCTTTCGGAACCATGTCCTTATAGCTGTTCTATGATATAGCCTACCATATACTCTTAAAGTGCCTTATAATCTTAAACGGTTATGGTAACTATAGTTTGGCTGTATCGAAACATGTTGTGTGTAGGAGAGTAGGGTCTGCAATCCTATGATCACCCAGATTTTTTTGCTTTTGCTTCATTGGTTTACGACTTTCCCTGGCTGTGGGCCTGCCAATCAGACCCACAGCCTAGCTGTTCTCTCTCAAAATTAACACACATGTACATTAGGTGCATCCACTAATTGGAACTGGGCCGCCTTGTCAGTCCCTGTCTCAGCATACCACAGGTATCCAGGGCATCGGTGTACCCAGGGCCTACCAGGGGCTGCAGAATGTATTATGCCACCTCTGGATGGCCGCCCAAATCTGACACAACTGGCTGCACGACAGCTGGGGCAAGGTGGTGTAATCACCCGTTGCTGTAGGTGTAGTATACCTATACCTAACCCTAAAATGGACGCATGGATTCCTGTCAGTCACTCCTATGGCAGGCCTTATCAATCCTGAAGGCAGAGTGCTGGGAATCATGTGAGATGGTGCTCTGGCGCGAGCTGAGCCCGTCGACGGCTTGCGGAACCAAATCCTAAATAGCCGTTCCATGGTGACGCGGGCCAACTACCTTAAAGTGCATTATAATCCTCGCGGTTATTTGCTAACTTTGGCATCGCATCACCCAAACATGTCGAGTAAGGTGTCATACGAATTGGAATACGAACCCCTCGCCAGTTCTGGCGACGGGGTTAGCATTCCACCCTTCTAGAGGGACACGACATGGAAGTAACCTTGAACCCCGGTTAAAGTGGACTCAAGCCTCAGCATCACAAAATGGATGCTGCCACCAGACACAAGTCTGACCTCCTGCTGCTGGGAGACCTTCCAGCGAGGGGAGCTTGGACAAAGGGTTTCCTGTCGAGGGCGGTGTTAGCACCATCCCAGACAGGGTTTGTGTATCCCAGGTAGGCAGGGCTGAAAGGAAGGTGATTGCAAGTGGCACCCCGGTGCTCACTGTGCATAGCCCGGCTCAAACCAGTTTCGGGGGCACACCAGCCCCTGAGCTGGGGCGAAGCCGGACAAAGGATAGGGGTGTAACCACCCCCCTCCTGGTCCCACCCATAGATAGGACCTAGTCACGGGCCAGCCCCTTTTTCCTAGAATAAAGGTGGGAGCGGGTCCCCTTCCCAAATTGGATAATTCTGAATCTTGAACTACTTTCCACGAAAGGAACTCTTGACTTTTCTGAAGACTCTCCCTTGTGACTAAGGAGTAGCCACCCTGCACCAGCAGGCACCAAATAAGCGCTTGCGGTTTGCTGTACGTCTCTCCCACGGATCAAGACTGCCCAGCTCGACGAGACCCGGGTTCCCTGCCATCTCTGACCTCTACCTACATCGTCAGCCCAGCTGAGATTCGTAGGTGTGACGAGACCTGCGGGACCGGCCATCTTCAGGACCTGCACGACGCTTATCTAACACGCCCACCGAGGGACCCTCGAGTGAGTGTACCTAGGGTTTGAGAAGCCCTAACCCTGAGCGGCTCCAGCACCGAAGCCCGCCTCCCCAGCATCCACGAGATCTGCGTGGGGGCCCTTCTGCTCCTCGCTGTTCACCGCGTTGTCCGACCACTCGCCGACCGGCTTGTGGCCCTCTTCACGACGCACTACGATAGTTTGTTTTCATCACTGGTCTGGTTGCTCCAGACTGGCCCTTGCTCCCCTTCAACAGAGGAGTACCTCGGACCCTCCTGGTCCACTCCAGACGCCATCTTGACTCCACCGCGTGGGTTTGCCACTGCCAAGACCTGCTGCCCCACTCCTGGGCCCAGCATCATCGACAGCAGACACCTCCGTGGGACAGCTCGCCCTCCATCCTGGTCGCCGCCGCGCCTCCTGGTCCGAGGAACAGCCGAGTCCGACGTCATCCACCCACCTGGTCGAGGTGACTTCAGCCGGTACCTTCCTGGTACCCGCACGATCGCTGGCTAGCGGTTGAGAACTGAGTCCCCTCTGCTTTCAGATTTCCTACAACACCGACCCAGGCTTGGATCTCGCTGAAACATCGACACTGGTCGCCTGCCATCAACTTCTTCTTTCAGGCTCCTGAGACTACAACGAGGACTCCCGACATCTTGCCGAACCTCACGCAGCCGCAGCCTCCGGGCTAGGTAACTCGAGCATTTCGGTGCTCCATCGCAGGTTCGCTCTACAAGTGTCCAGTTCCTTTTTCGTTTAGTCCCACTGATCGGATCACTCCGGAATCAGTAACTCCAGACTTTAACCATTCGCATTTCACTGTTAGCGTAGATGGTTTCTCGTGCCCTTCGGGCATTTGTGTAAATTGTGCAACTGAAGTATTTTCTAAGAGTTTTGTAGTGTGCTTAGCTCCCTGACTCGTAAAGAGCCAGGGTAGTCTTGTTATAAATAAATACCTTTTATTTTCATAACAACTTGTGTGGTGTCCTTTCACTTGACGTTCAAGGGGTATATGTGATGGTAAACAGCTGGCTTAACACGCCCTCTAGAGTTTAGCCTAAAGACTGCTCGTATCCACGCTACTAGGATAGCTGGTCTAAAAGGTTGACTTACAACCAATCATCAATAAGGGTCGTTTGGAATGATACACAGTGATCACTAGAATAGTGAGCACTACATATCAGGCCAACTTCTCACATTGGTGGCAGCGGTGGGATTTGAGCTTGCTGTTGTTTTACCACACACGTACCCTAAGAATATCAAAGTGAAAGATCACATAAGTACCCAGGTACATATAACTTAACTTAGAATACTCTGAGTTCTACTGAACCAGCTGTTGTAGTGTAACAGGGCTTAGCACACCCTGACTACAACTCTTAGCAAGGGATCAGTAGGTAAACAAATAGTGTAGGTAGGTGCATCACTTACACCTCACTAGAAGCATGTCGGTCCACGGAGAGTCTGCGGAGACTCCCTTAGTGGTCAGTGACCTTCCACAGGTCGTGTCACGATATGCAGCTCTTAGCTTCAAGGAGATGAGACAAATGTGTGCCTCCAGGAAGCTAAACCAGGGTTCTAACCCTACCATCGCATTTCTGATAGGTCTCTTAGAGACGTACGATGCCAGGAGGTCCTCTAACACAGGTCCCCCCAATGCTGATGGGAACATGCCTCCCTTAGAGGGAACCCTTGGTGACCCAGACCTCGACCTCCATACAGAGGATGAAGACGAGGAGGAGTTATCAGGAGACGAGGCAAACAAAGGTCCAGTGGTAGTCGGCAGGCTTACGAGGACCAACTTAAGCAGGCATGAGAGTGGAACTGGGGGAGCCCCGGGCCCACGCTCAAGCAGGCCTAACATTGGGAACGGACGAGCTAGGTCTCTCTCCAGAGGCTCTAAGAGATCTGTTCGAACACATGTCTCTCAGGCATCTTCTCAGAGAGGAATGACGTCCCCTCAGAGAAGGGAGCATGAAGCGAAGATGAGGGAAGTCAATCTGAGGATCGAGCGGGAAGAACTTGCCCTCGCCAAAGAAAGACTTGCCTTAGCCCGGGAGCAGAAATTAAGTGGGTTAGATCCCACTGGTGGCAGCATTCACATTAGAGAGAAAGACAGGGGTATAGACACTAGACACCTGAGTAAAATAGTGCCCCCCTTTAAGCAAGGGGACGACATCCACAAGTGGATAACTGCTTTGGAGAGGGCCTGCACTGTCCAGTGCGTCCCCCAAAGTCAGTGGGCAGCTATACTGTGGCTCTCCTTTGAAGGTAAAGGTCGAGACAAGCTCCTCACTACTAGAGCTGAGGATGCAAACAACTACCAAGTCCTGAAGAATACACTGTTTGATGGGTTCGGCTTAACCACCGAGCAGTACCGGGTGCTGTTCAGGGACACCCAGAAAATTCAGTCTCAGGATTGGACTGACTTTGTCGATTGTGCCACTAAGGCTTTGGAGGGCTGGTTGCTGGGTAGCAAGGTTACTGATTACACAGGATTATACAATCTTATCATGAGAGAACAGATTTTAAACAACTGTCAGAACCAATTGTTGCATCAGCACCTTGTCGACTCGGATCTGACCTCTCCCCAAGAATTGGGAAAGAAGGCAGACAGATGGGTCAGAACAAGGGTCAAGCAGAACCAGACTCAGAACCAGGGTGGTCAGAAGAAAGCAGACCAAAAGGGTAGTAACAAGAACAAACAAAATGACCAGAAGTCTTCGACAGGTCCCCAACAAACCAAAGAGGGTGGGGGTCAGGCTTCACAGAAGAAGAAGACTCAAGAAGGCCAGTCAAAAAGGTGGTGCCAATACTGTAAAAGTAAGACTCACTGGTTTAGTGAGTGCACCAAGAAAGGAGGGCAAACTCCTGCCACTGCGGCCCCTAAGGCACCTGCACCCCCTAGTACAGTCAGCAGTGGTAGTGCGCCTCCCAAGGCATTAGTTGGGTTAACCTTGGGAACCGAGGGGAGTGACGACTTAGTCAGCACGCTCACTCAGGCCGTCCTTGTCTGTACAGGGGATATGGATATGTCCCCTGATGCCAGTCCCAATACTTTGGGCAAATACAGACAGACACCTTTGATCAATGGAAAAGTGGCTCAGGCCTACAGGGACACTTGTGCCAGTGTCACCATGGTGACGCCTAACTTTGTGGACCCTGGACAGATCATGCTAGGTACCGATTACCTAGTGACCAATGCCAACAATGTCACTACCAATCACAGTATGGCAGTTGTTGATTTCTCCTGGGGAGGGGTAAGTGGCCCGAAAAAGGTTGTGGTTAGTTCAGACCTCCCCGTAGAATGTCTGTTGGGCAATGATTTGGAAACGTCACAATGGTCAGAAGTGGAGCAGAGGACTCACATGGAAATGTTAGGCTTGCCAGCACATGTCCTTGCTGTGACCAGGTCACAGGCCAAAAGATGCCCCACTGAACAGGTGCTGGATCCTGGAAGAACGGACCAGACACCTTCCAAGAAAAGGAGCAGTAAGGGTAAGGCTTCGCCTTCCCCCTTGCCCCAGGTCGTGGATCAAGTCTCTGAGGAGGCTGACCTTAACGAACTGAGGGAAACTGAGCCGAAAGAGCTTGAACCTGGTCAGGTTGAGTTTCTGGGCTCAGGGGGACCCTCCAGGGAAGACCTGGGGAAGGCACAGTTAGACTGCCCCTCACTTGAACCCCTCAGACAGCAGGCTGCTGCTGAGGCTGCAGGGAACGCCACAGGTACCCACAAAGTGTACTGGGACGATGGACTCCTGTACTCCGAGGCAAGAGACCCCAAACCTGGCGCGACCAGGAGGCTGGTCATTCCCTTGTCTCTGAGAGGTTTCCTTCTTACCTTGGCCCACGAGATTCCCCTTGCAGGTCACTTAGGCCAGAATAAGACTTGGGACAGAATTGTTCCACACTTTCACTGGCCCCACATGTCCGAAGATACGAAGGAGTTTTGCCGCTCATGTGTCACTTGCCAAGCCAGTGGTAAGTCAGGTGGCACGACAAAGGCCCCCCTCATACCACTACCGGTGGTGGGGGTGCCCTTTGAACGAGTGGGGATCGACATTGTCGGACCAATGGAACCCCAGACAGCATCAGGGCACAAGTTTATACTGGTGGTGGTGGACCACACCACCAGGTATCCTGAAGCTATTCCCCTTAGGACCACTACAGCCCCTGTGGTGGCACGGGCCCTAGTTGGAGTGTTCTCCAGAGTGGGCTTCCCTAAGGAGGTTGTCTCAGACAGAGGTGCAAACTTCATGTCGGGATACCTGACTGCAATGTGGAAGGAGTGCGGTGTCAACTACAAGTTCACCACACCCTATCACCCGCAATGCAATGGGCTTGTTGAGAGATTCAACAGGACCCTAAAAGGGATGATTCACGGACTACCTGAAAAGCTTCGGCGGAGATGGGATGTCCTGATACCCTGCCTCTTGTTCACCTACAGAGAGGTCCCGCAGAAGGGGGTTGGCTACAGCCCTTTTGAGCTTCTGTTCGGAATTCCTGTAAGGGGACCCCTTTGTTTGGTAAAGGAAGGATGGGAGAGACCTCTCCGAAAGCCGGCATCAAACATTGTGGACTATGTGCTCGGCCTCCGCTCGCGGATGGCGGAGTACATGGAAAAGGCATCTAAAAACCTTGAGGCGAGCCAAGAATTACAGAAAGCTTGGCACGACCAAAAGGCTGTCCTGACTGTGTACCAGCCTGGACAGAAGGTGTTGGTGCTGGAGCCAGTGGCCCCAGCAGCACTCAAAGACAAATGGTCTGGGCCCCACACGATCATTGAGCAAAAGGGAGAGGTCACCTACTTGGTAGACCTGGGAACTCCCCGGAGCCCCCACAGGGTGCTCCATGTAAACAGGCTCAAGGCATATGTCGACAGGGAGGGCATGGGCTTGCTCATGGCCACAGATGAGGGACAGGAGGATGAGAGCGACCCTCTCCCGGACCTGCTCTCTCAGAACCCTAACGATGGGTCAGTAGATGGTGTTGTCTTTTGCGGCAGCCTCTCTGGACATCAACAAAAGGATTGTAAACAGGTTCTTAAATCCTTTCGACATATGTTCTCTCTGACACCCAGTCAGACCAATTGGTGTACCCATGAGGTCGACACTGGGGACAGTCTGCCCGTAAAGAGTAAAATCTATCGACAGCCTGATCATGTCAGAGACTGCATCAAGACAGAGGTGCAGAAAATGTTGGAGCTGGGAGTCATTGAGCCCTCGGACAGCCCCTGGGCTAGTCCCGTAGTTCTCGTGCCGAAACCTCACACCCAGGGCGGTAAGAAAGAGATGAGGTTTTGCGTGGACTACAGAGGTCTCAATGCAGTCACTAAGACTGACGCCCACCCAATACCAAGAGCAGACGAACTTATCGACCGGTTGGCTTCGGCCAGCTACTTAAGTACGTTTGACCTGACAGCTGGGTATTGGCAAATCAGGTTAGCTGAGGAGGCCAAGCCCAAAACAGCATTTTCTACCCCGGTGGGCATTATCAGTTCGTGGTAATGCCCTTTGGTTTGAAAAATGCACCTGCCACCTTCCAAAGGCTGGTGAATCGAGTTCTCACTGGGTTGGACGACTTCTGCGCGGCGTATCTGGACGATATCGCTGTCTTTAGCTCCACCTGGGAGGATCACCTGGTCCACCTGAGGAAAGTGTTAGAGGCCCTGCAAAAGGCAGGCCTCACTATCAATGCCACTAAGTGCCAGATAGGGCAGACACAGGTTGTATACCTGGGCCACCTTGTAGGTGGAGGCCAGGTTCAGCCATTGGAGAGCAAAATACAGGCCATCCAGGACTGGGCTCCTCCAACCACCCAGACTCAGGTTCGAGCTTTCTTGGGCCTGACTGGGTATTACCGGAAATTTGTCAGAAATTATGGATCCATTGTGACCCCGCTAAACGATCTGACAAGTAAAAAGATGCCAAAAAAAGTTCAGTGGACAGCAAGCTGTCAGAAGGCATTCGATGACCTAAAGCAGGCCATGTGCACAGCACCTATCCTAAAGAGTCCAGACTACTCCAAACCATTCATTGTCCAAACAGACGCTTCGGAGTTGGGTGTGGGAGCTGTTCTATCTCAGCTGAATTTTGATGGTCATGACCAGCCCATAGCTTTTATTAGCAGGAGGCTGACCCCCAGAGAGAAGAATTGGTCAGCTGTTGAGAGGGAGGCCTTTGCTGTGGTTTGGGCCCTGAAGAAGTTGAGGCCATACTTGTTTGGCACTCACTTCAAGATTCAGACCGACCATAAGCCCCTCTTGTGGCTAAATCAAATGAAGGTTGAAAACCCCAAACTACTTAGGTGGTCCATTTCCCTACAGGGGATGGACTTCACAGTGGAGCATAGACCTGGCACTGATCATGGCAATGCAGATGGGCTCTCCAGGTATTTCCACTTAGAGCAAGAAGACTCACCTGGTCAAGGTTAGCTTATTGTCCCAAAGTTTGGGGGGGAGTCATGTAGGAGAGTAGGGTCTGCAATCCTATGATCACCCAGATTTTTTTGCTTTTGCTTCATTGGTTTACGACTTTCCCTGGCTGTGGGCCTGCCAATCAGACCCACAGCCTAGCTGTTCTCTCTCGAAATTAACACACATGTACATTAGGTGCATCCACTAATTGGAACTGGGCCGCCTTGTCAGTCCCTGTCTCAGCATACCACAGGTATCCAGGGCATTGGTGTACCCAGGGCCTACCAGGGGCTGCAGCATGTATTATGCCACCCCTGGATGGCTGCCCAAATCTGACACAACTGGCTGCACGACAGCTGGGGCAAGGTGGTGTAATCACCCGTTGCTGTAGGTGTAGTATTCCTATACCTAACCCTAAAATGGACGCATGGATTCCTGTCAGTCACTCCTATGGCAGGCCTTATCAATCCTGAAGGCAGAGTGCTGGGAATCATGTGAGATGGTGCTCTGGCGCGAGCTGAGCCCGTCGACGGCTTGCGGAACCAAATCCTAAATAGCCGTTCCATGGTGACGCGGGCCAACTACCTTAAAGTGCATTATAATCCTCGCGGTTATTTGCTAACTTTGGCATCGCATCACCCAAACATGTCGAGTAAGGTGTCATACGAATTGGAATACGAACCCCTCGCCAGTTCTGGCGACGGGGTTAGCATTCCACCCTTCTAGAGGGACACGACATGGAAGTAACCTTGAACCCTGGTTAAAGTGGACTCAAGCCTCAGCATCACAAAATGGATGCTGCCACCAGACACAAGTCTGACCTCCTGCTGCTGGGAGACCTTCCAGCGAGGGGAGCTTGGACAAAGGGTTTCCTGTCGAGGGCGGTGTTAGCACCATCCCAGACAGGGTTTGTGTATCCCAGGTAGGCAGGGCTGAAAGGAAGGTGATTGCAAGTGGCACCCCGGTGCTCACTGTGCATAGCCCGGCTCAAACCAGTTTCGGGGGCACACCAGCCCCTGAGCTGGGGCGAAGCCGGACAAAGGATAGGGGTGTAACCACCCCCCTCCTGGTCCCACCCATAGGTAGGACCTAGTCACGGGCCAGCCCCTTTTTCCTAGAATAAAGGTGGGAGCGGGTCCCCTTCCCAAATTGGATAATTCTGAATCTTGAACTACATTCCACGAAAGGAACTCTTGACTTTTCTGAAGACTCTCCCTTGTGGCTAAGGAGTAGCCACCCTGCACCAGCAGGCACCAACTAAGCGCTTGCGGTTTGCTGTACGTCTCTCCCACGGATCAAGACTGCCCAGCTCGACGAGACCCGGGTTCCCTGCCATCTCTGACCTCTACCTACATCGTCAGCCCAGCTGAGATTCGTAGGTGTGACGAGACCTGCGGGACCGGCCATCTTCAGGACCTGCACGACGCTTATCTAACACGCCCACCGAGGGACCCTCGAGTGAGTGTACCTAGGGTTTGAGAAGCCCTAACCCTGAGCGGCTCCAGCACCGAAGCCCGCCTCCCCAGCATCCACGAGATCTGCGTGGGGGCCCTTCTGCTCCTCGCTGTTCACCGCGTTGTCCGACCACTCGCCGACCGGCTTGTGGCCCTCTTCACGACGCACTACGATAGTTTGTTTTCATCACTGGTCTGGTTGCTCCAGACTGGCCCTTGCTCCCCTTCAACAGAGGAGTACCTCGGACCCTCCTGGTCCACTCCAGACGCCATCTTGACTCCACCGCGTGGGTTTGCCACTGCCAAGACCTGCTGCCCCACTCCTGGGCCCAGCATCATCGACAGCAGACACCTCCGTGGGACAGCTCGCCCTCCATCCTGGTCGCCGCCGCGCCTCCTGGTCCGAGGAACAGCCGAGTCCGACGTCATCCACTCACCTGGTCGAGGTGACTTCAGCCGGTACCTTCCTGGTACCCGCACGATCGCTGGCTAGCGGTTGAGAACTGAGTCCCCTCTGCTTTCAGGTTTCCTACAACACCGATCCAGGCTTGGATCTCGCTGAAACATCGACACTGGTCGCCTGCCATCAACTTCTTCTTTCAGGCTCCTGAGACTACAACGAGGACTCCCGACATCTTGCCGAACCTCACGCAGCCGCAGCCTCCGGGCTAGGTAACTCGAGCATTTCGGTGCTCCATCGCAGGTTCGCTCTACAAGTGTCCAGTTCCTTTTTCGTTTAGTCCCACTGATCGGATCACTCCGGAATCAGTAACTCCAGACTTTAACCATTCGCATTTCACTGTTGGCGTAGATGGTTTCTCGTGCCCTTCGGGCATTTGTGTAAATTGTGCAACTGAAGTATTTTCTAAGAGTTTTGTAGTGTGCTTAGCTCCCTGACTCGTAAAGAGCCAGGGTAGTCTTGTTATAAATAAATACCTTTTATTTTCATAACAACTTGTGTGGTGTCCTTTCACTTGACGTTCAAGGGGTATATGTGATGGTAAACAGCTGGCTTAACACGCCCTCTAGAGTTTAGCCTAAAGACTGCTCGTATCCACGCTACAAGGATAGCTGGTCTAAAAGGTTGACTTACAACCAATCATCAATAAGGGTCGTTTGGAATGATACACAGTGATCACTAGAATAGTGAGCACTACATATCAGGCCAACTTCTCACATCGTGTAAGGTGTCTAACACTGTGGAATAATACCCCCATACCAATTCTGGACATGAGGATATTATTCCCCCCTTCTAGAGGGAAAGACATGTTGAAATCATACTTTACCGTTAGCCTCTGACCAAAGCCTCAGCATCACAAAATGGATGCTGCTGCCACGACACAAGTCTGACCTCCTGCTGCTGGGAGTGATCCCAGCCAGGGAGGCCTGGACAATAGGTTTCCTGCTTGGGGAGGTGCTAGCACCTTCCCAGACAACCTTTAGTGTATTGGGGCAGGGTGGGCTGAAAGGAATGAGACATGCCTGGGGCACACAAGGTGTTCCTTGCATAGTCCAGTTCAAACCGGCGCTGGGGCACTCCAGCCCCAGCTCTGGCGCGAAACTGGACAAAGGGAAGTGGGTGTAACCACACCCTCCCAGGTCCCACCCATAAGGCGTGACCTAGCAGGTATCCCAGCCCCCCAGATTAGTATAAGAGTGGGAGTTGGGCCTCAAGACTTTAGATTATCCTGAACCTGCAACTTGAACAGAAACTCTGGACCTTCGACATTCGACGAAAGAAGAAGACTGAAGAATCTCCCTTGTGGCCAAGGAGTGGCTACCCTGTGCAAACAGGAACCATCAAGAGACTACCATTTGCTTTGCCCAAGTTCTACGAGGAACCGACTGCAGAGCCCGACCAGAGCCTTGACTTCCAGACTTCTCCGACCCTGATCCACATCCACAGCAGAGCTGAGATCCGTGGAGGCGACGAGAGAAGTGGGACCGGCTACCTGGGAAAAGTGGCTAGTATCTTCAAGCGCAGCTTCTGAGGCACCCTCGAAGTTGTGCACCGGGGATTGAGAAGCCCCAACCCCAAGCACCATCTGCACCGAAGACCAGCCCCCTACACTCCACGAGTCCTGCGTGGGGCCCTTCTGCATTTTCCTGCTTGCCGCGTCTGTCCGGTTGCTTGCCCGTTGGCTAGTGGCCTTTGTGACGACGCACCCTGTAATCTTCAGTGCTGGTTTGGCTCCTCCAGACTGGCTCCTGCTTCTCTGCAAAGAAGAAGCACCCCAGACCTTCCTGGTCTGCACCAGAAGCAAGTCCTCCGTTCTGCGTGGGTTCCGCTTGCCAAGGCTTGGTGAGTCCTAGTCCAACTTCGACGCCGCCGACAGCAAGAGCCTTTGTGGGACAGCTCGCCTGCTGGTCCTGGTCGTCCTCGACGTTCCCTGGTCCTCGTGGCTGCAGCGACAAGCTTCACCTTCACCTGCAATCTTCACGACATCACCTGGTTCCTTCCTGGTTCCACGTGGTCACTGGCTAGTGACCTTGACTCTGTCCCTTCTGCTTGCAGGTCTCCTCTCTTCTTGATCCCAGCCTTGGGATCCACCGGACACTCTTCACTGACTGCCTGTCAGCATCTTTCTTCAGGCATCCATAGGAGTCGACGACGAAACCCGACGCAACTTCACCCCTATGCACCCGCAGCCTGTGGGCTAGGTAACTTGGGTACTCTGGTGCTCATCAGGATAGTGACTATCCTAGTGTCTAGTTTTCCAGTCTCGACTTCCTAGCTACTCCGGAAGTGTCCTAAATCTGTCTATTTCTAAACTGTACTATTGCTAGTGACTTTTACGCATTACGCGTGAGTGTTTCAACTCTGCACCTGAATCCCGTGGGCCTCCCACTTCCTAACCTTTGGTAGTATAGTGTAGCCCCAGCGATTCCCTAGGCCTAGGCCTATCCTATTTCCGTGACAGTGGTCCTTATACCACTTACTTAGTATATGGTTTGCGTGGCCCCTAGGGCCTAACTGTATTACTTACCTGTGTGACTTAATGTATGCATAAATAAGACTGTGTTGTACTTACCTCTAATCTCATAAAGAGTGCTGAGGGTTTGACTAGAATAAATACACTTTATTTTATATATATATCTGTTGTGGTGTCCTTTCATTTGGTATTCAAGGGATTATATATGGTATCACAGCTGGCTTCACATGCCATTCAGAGTTTAGCCTAAGACTGCTCTTGTCCATGCTACCACTAGGATAGCTGGTCTATAAGGTTGACTTCACAACCAATCACCATAAGGGTATTTGGACTGATATAAGGTGTACACTAGAACTAGTGACATCATACATCAGGCCAACTTCTCACACACATGTGTACCTATCAGTCACTCCTAGGGCAGGCCTTCAAAATCCTGGAGGCAGAGTGCTTGGTAACATGTGAGATGGTGCTCTAGCATGAGCTGAGCCTGTCTGCAGCTTTCGGAACCATGTCCTTATAGCTGTTCTATGATATAGCCTACCATATACTCTTAAAGTGCCTTATAATCTTAAACGGTTATGGTAACTATGGTTTGGCTTTATCGAAACATGTCGTGTAAGGTGTCTAACACTGTGGAATAATACCCCCATACCATTTCTGGACATGAGGATATTGTTCCCCCCTTCTAGAGGGAAAGACATGTTAAAATCATACTTCACTGTTAGCCTCTGACCAAAGCCTCAGCTTCACAAAATGGATGCTGCTGCCACGACACAAGTCTGACCTCCTGCTGCTGGGAGTGATCCCAGCCAGGGAGGCCTGGACAATAGGTTTCCTGCTTGGGGAGGTGCTAGCACCTCCCCAGACAGACTTTAGTGTATTGGGGCAGGGTGGGCTGAAAGGAATGAGACATGCCTGGGGCACACAAGGTGTTCCTTGCATAGTCCAGTTCAAACCGGCGCTGGGGCACTCCAGCCCCAGCTCTGGCGCGAAACTGGACAAAGGGAAGGGGGTGTAACCACCCCCTCCCAGGTCCCACCCATAAGGTGTGACCTAGCAGGTATCCCAGCCCCCCAGATTAGTATAAGAGTGGGAGTTGGGCCTCAAGACTTTAGATTATCCTGAACCTGCAAACTTGAACAGAAACTCTGGACCTTCGACATTCGACGAAAGAAGAAGACTGAAGAATCTCCCTTGTGGCCAAGGAGTGGCTACCCTGTGCAAACAGGCACCATCAAGAGACTACCCTTTGCTTTGCTAAAGTTCTACGAGGGACCGACTGCAGAGCCCGACCAGAGCCTTGACTTCCAGACTTCCCCGACCCTGATCCACATCCACAGCAGAGCTGAGATCCGTGGAGGCGACGAGAGACGTGGGACCGGCTACCTGGTAAAAGTGGCTAGTATCTTCAAGCGCAGCTTCTGAGGCACCCTCGAAGTTGTGCACCGGGGATTGAGAAGCTCCAACCCCAAGCACCATCTGCACCGAAGACCAGCCCCCCACACTCCACGAGTCCTGCGTGGGGCCCTTCTGCATTTTCCTGCTTGCCGCGTCTGTCCGGTTGCTCGCCCGCTGGGTAGTGGCCTTTGTGACGACGCATCCCGTAATCTTCAGCGCTGGTTTGGCTCCTCCAGACTAGCTCCTGCTCCTTTGAAAAAGAGAAGCATCCCAGACCTTCCTGGTCTGCACCAGAAGCAAGTCCTCCGTTCTGCGTGGGTTCCGCTTGCCAAGGCTTGGTGAGTCCTAGTCCAACTTCGACGCCGCCGACAGCAAGAGCCTTCGTGGGACAGCTCGCCTCCTGGTCCTGGTCGTCCTCGACGCTTCCTGGTCCTCGTGGCTGCAGCGACAAGCTTCACCTTCACCTGCAATCTTCACGACATCGCCTGGTTCCTTCCTGGTTCCACGTGGTCACTGGCTAGTGACCTTGACTCTGTCCCTTCTGCTTGCAGGTCTCCTCTCTTCTTGATCCCAGCCTTGAGATCCACCGGACACTCTTCACTGACTGCCTGTCAGCATCTTTCTTCAGGCATCCATAGGAGTCGACGACGAAACCCGACGCAACTTCACCCCTATGCACCCGCAGCCTGTGGGCTAGGTAACTTGGGTACTCCGGTGCTCATCAGGATAGTGACTATCCTAGTGTCTAGTTTTCCAGTCTCGACTTCCTAGCTACTCCGGAAGTGTCCTAAATCTATCTATTTCTAAACTGTACTATTGCTAGTGACTTTTACGCATTACGCGTGAGTGTTTCCACTCTGCACCTGAATCCCGTGGGCCTCCCACTTCCTAACCTTTGGTAGTATAGTGTAGCCCCAGCGATTCCCTAGGCCTAGGCCTATCCTATTTCCGTGACAGTGGTCCTTATACCACTTACTTAGTATATGGTTTGCGTGGCCCCTAGGGCCTAACTGTATTACTTACCTGTGTGACTTAATGTATGCATAAATAAGACTGTGTTGTACTTACCTCTAATCTCATAAAGAGTGCTGAGGGTTTGACTAGAATAAATACACTTTATTTTATATATATATCTGTTGTGGTGTCCTTTCATTTGGTATTCAAGGGATTATATATGGTATCACAGCTGGCTTCACATGCCATTCAGAGTTTAGCCTAAGACTGCTCTTGTCCATGCTACCACTAGGATAGCTGGTCTATAAGGTTGACTTTACAACCAATCACCATAAGGGTATTTGGACTGATATAAGGTGTACACTAGAACTAGTGACATCATACATCAGGCCAACTTCTCACAGTGCTCGCACCTCCCAAGGCAGGAAACCTATTGTCCAAGCCTCCCTTGCCGGGATCACTCCCAGCAGCAGGAGGTCAGACTCGTGTCTGTGGCAGCAGCATCCATTTTGTGATGCTGGGGCTCTGGTTAACTTTAACCGGGTAAGTAGGTTACAACATGTCTTCCCCCTCTAGAAGGGAGGGATAATATCCTCATCCCCAGAAATGGGATGGGGGTATTATTCCAAAGTGTTAGACACCTTACACGACATGTTTTGATAAAGCCAAACCATAGTTACCATAACCGTTTAAGATTATAAGGCACTATAAGAGTATATGGTAGGCTATATCATAGAACAGCTATAAGGACATGGTTCCGAAAGCTGCAGACAGGCTCAGCTCATGCTAGAGCACCATCTCACATGTTACCAAGCACTCTGCCTCCAGGATTGTTAAGGCCTGCCATAGGAGTGGCTGATAGGTACACATGTGCCTATATGTAAGTTAGGTATAGGAATACTACACCTAAGCAAGGAGTGATTGCACGACCTTGCCCCAGCTGAGTGATCAGCCAGTTGTGTCAAAATGGAAGGCAAGGCCAGGGTTGGCATAATACATGCTGCAGCCCCTGGTAGGCCTAGGGTACACCTATAACCTGGGTACCTAAGGTACACTGTACAGGGGCTAATAAGGTGATCCTATCCAAATGGGTTATGCACTTAAAGTACATAGTATCAATTTAGAGAAAGAACAGCAGGGCTGTGGGTCTGATTAGCAGGCCCACAGCCACATCTAAGTCGAAAACCAGTAAAGCAAAAGCAAAAAGTGGGGGTGAACATAGAAAGCAGACCCTACTCGCCTACAGGCACAAATTGAATAAATAAATACAAATATTGCAGGAGTCTCCCAAGGATCCAAGTAAACTCTATGGGGGCAGGGGCATCAGGAAAAATCAAATAAATGATTAAAAAACAGAAACATTGTACTGCAATCAGCACAAGCATAAATGTATTTATCAGGAAAAACAAAAAGCAAAAACATAACAAAAATGTAATGTGCCTCTGTGAACAATGTTCTCAGAAAATGGGTTTTTCATTTTTCTATGCCATACCATGGAAACCGTAAACTTCAACTTGTAAGGGATCATCACCCTTCTGCTTACAACTGGATGAAAAAAGGCTAGAATAGGCTGCACATAGAAGGGCACATGGCATACAGAAGAATACCCTGGACTTCATGGGCTAGGTCATTCAAGGATAAGGTCTACATTTCACATTTTAAGCAACAAGGTTCAGCTTTGAGAGAAATGGGTATAGTAGCTGTCTTCTGTGCTGGAAATGGAGATCCTTCGAAAGAGACAGCCATCAAGGCTAACTATAACTATAACTCATAAGAAGGAGGCATGTATTCTTCCGTCATCGCACTCAGTCCAGACTAAAGAGAATTACAAGTGCCTATTGGCAATTTCTGGATGAGAGGGATCGGACTTATGGTACAGTGGAGCCAAAAAGTCCACTCTAGAAACACTGCATTCCCCCATCACTGAGGTAACTAGTGAATGTATGGAATGTTAGCTGATCCATTTTTTATTGTTCTGAATTGACATGCTAGTCTGTTGGGATGGAGTTGCCACTTGTGACTGATCGAAGTCTACTAAGGTGATCTGTCCAGTGCAAATTGCAGCAGAGGAGCAATACAACCAGCATTGAAACTCCCTATGGATTTTGTCCTCATCATCACATAACTTTATTTCGCATTACAATAAAGAATGCATAAAAGTACATATAAAATATTGTTTTTAGGAGGTTAGTCCTGACTGCCATTGTGGGTAGCTTTAGGTGGAGAGGCTTGGCCACCCTACGCAACACCACTGCATATGACTCTCCCTCCTCCTTAGCCACGGTAGGAAGAGACAACATGCCAAAGTCTGGTGAGGTATCCAGACCACTGGCTTCCCCCAGTTCCTCTCTCCCGTCCTGTTCATAAACCAACTGGTCGGTTAAAGGGTCCCCAAACCCCTCCCAATCCTCCTCACCCTCCTCTGGCTGCCAATCTGGTCTCAAAGAGCCAGGGTAGAACAGGGGCACAAAAGTACTCGTTGGCGCTAGATCCGGCGTCGGTCGACGCCGGTCTGACTCTGTGTGGAGGTGGAGGCCGGGGTCGAAGTCAGCTGGGGACACAGGTGACGCCGGCTGCGGACGTGGTGCCGGTGATATCGGCGCCGGGGGAGGCGTAACAAGGTCGACCTGAGACAATCCAGATCCAGGCCTGGATCCAAGGGGACCCTGCGGCGCTGAAGCCGCCGGCGTCGAAGGCCCTGGGCTCCCAGCCGAGTCCGGAGGGCTAGAAGGCGCGCTGGGAGATTCGGGCTGTCCAAAGATGGCTTGCATCGCTTCGTATAACTGATGAAGCTGGGCAGGGGTTGCTCCCAGTCCGGGGAAGGGGGGGAAACCTGGAGTTGACCCTTTGGGCTCCACCCGCATCCCTAGTCGTGTCAGCCGAGAAGTTTAAGAGCGACGATGCTTCTGCGACTTCTTCTTGTGCTTCGACTTCCCTGACCCTGAGTGCGAAGACTTGGATGAAGAATGGTGGTGGCTCCTTGACTGGTCCCCGACCACCTACGTGACCGGGACCAAAAGCGACGCGGAGCTGACTGCCGGGCCTCAAGTAGCTTTCAGGACCGCTCCCGCAAAGACTTCGGGCCATGGTCCGGCAGTCGGAGCACGACTTGGGGTCATGGTCGCGCTCCAGGCAGTAGAGGCACAAGCAGTGCGGATCCGTCACCTACATCAGTCAGTTACAGGAACCACAACCCCTGAAGCCGGGAATTCCTTGTGCATCATGAGTCAATGGACTCAAAAAACAAAGTCAACAAAAGTCTAGAAAAGGTCAGTCAAAAAGTGACTGGAGGTACCGCTCTCTCCGGATCTGCGCTTGCTGGCGCAGGAAAAAGAAAGAACTGACGTCAGCGCACAAGGGCGGCATCTATGTAGCTACCCCAACATCATCCCGGCGACCACGACGCAAGACAGCAAACGCGAAGTCGACGAACTCCACCTTCCAAAGCGCAGGGGTACTGCTGACAAAAAACCTTCCAGATCCAGTCTGATGCCTGGGGGAATTCTAAGGTAAGGAATCTATAACTAATAGTTTCTTTCAGATTTGATTATTTAGGTTGCCCCTGGACACCAGGGACTTATATTCTTCTGACTGAAGAAAAGAAGAGGACAAAGAAGAGCCAAAGAAGCAAGAACTGCGGACTGCTGGTGGAATTTGGCGCCAAACCCTGCCAGCTTACATACGCCTGTCCCAACAGTTGCACACCCGACTCGTACTGCAGCTGTGCATCCTGCAAAAGCCATGGAGGGCCTCCAGCTCTCAGCCAAGCCATCAGCATCTCCCTTGAAGTGGAGGAGCCAATTCTCTGCAACCTGAAGGTACCGAACGTAACGCCTGGTTAACAGATATGTTGCTCACTGGAACCACTGATGCAGCAGCCACACAGGAGGAGGTCACCATGCTCCTAGAGGTCAGATCAATCTTCCTACCAAGTGAGAAGACACCATGACTAACTGGACCCACCCTGCATCTGTACCCAGGGTACCAGACCCCTTGCAGCAACCAAAGCTTGTTTGAGTCCAATTCAGAATCTAATACCGCAAAAGCCGAGCAGCCGTTGAGGAACGTCAGCATCACAGAGGCAAGCACTGAGAGTGGTCCAGCTGTTCTGTTTTGCTCCCCCTTTGCAGGTCTAACTGAGATCTGTGGGTGCCTTTGACGCATGGCCACTGATCGAACAAAACCCTATGCACCAGAGCACCCCGGCCTGGGTCCATGTCAACCAACGGTGCTCCCCTGCTCCCAGGACCCCCACAAACTGAGCCCCTGTTGGAATCTCCAAGACTTGTCCCCAAGTCCCACTCTGCAGCCTATTTCTAGGTGCGCCCCCTCTTTGCCTACGGTGTAGCACACAAGGATACCAACCAATCCAGCACCTCTGCACCCATACACTCCAGGACCCGTAACCTCAAACTCCTCTCCCATATGGCCCCCCCATCCCAGGAGGGATGCATCCGTCACTACTACGTGCTCTGGTTGGGGAAGGGAGAGGCATCTGCCGCTGACCCAATCGCGGTCCGTGAGCCACCACTGCAACTGCTTCGTAGTGCCCTCCGAGATCAAGACATGGTCGGACAGGTTGCCTCGATGCTAGGCCCACTGAAACTTCAGGTCCCACTGCAGAGCCCGCATTCGCCACCTGGCGTAATGCACCAACAGGATGCAGGAGGCCATCAGCCCCAGAAGCCGCAGCATCAACCTGACCGAAACCCAGGATAGAGGCCGAAAGATGGGAATCAGAGCCTGAATATCCCGGACCCGCTGTTCCGGAGGATAAGCCCGGAACTGCGCCGAATCTAGAACCGGTCCGATAAAGAGGAGCTTCTGGGAGGGACTCAGGTGCGACTTCGGCACAATGATGGAGAACCCCAGTGAATGCAGGAGGTCGGCCGTAGTCTGGAGGTGGGAGACGACTTGCTGGGGCGAGCCCGCCTTCAACAGCCAGTCGTCGAGATAGGGAAAGACTGGAACCCCTAATCCGCGCAGATGAGCTGCGACCACCGCCATCACTTCGTGAACACCCGAGGGGCACTGGTGAGGCCGAAGGGGAGCACGGTGAACTGAAAGTGCTCCTGACCCACCGTGAACCGCAGGTAACGCCGGTGGGCCGGCAGGACGGGGATGTGAAAATAGGCGTCCTGCAAGTCCAACGCTACCATCCAGTCTCCAGGGTCGAGGGCAGCCAGAACCTGAGCTAAAGTGAGCATCTTGAACCGTTCCTTCCAGAGGAAGGCGTTGACGCTCCTGAGGTCCAAGATAGGGCGTAGGCCCCCTTTGCCCTTCTTGGGAACCAGAAAGTAGTGGGAATAGCAACCACGACCTACTTCTGGACCAGGAACGCGCTCGATAACCTCTTTGGCCAAGAGGGCCGTAACTTCCTCGCGCAGAAGATTCAAGTGATCCCCCGACATACGGTGGTACTGCGGTGGCATGGCTGGAGGGGTCGTCTCGAAGGGGAGGGAGTAGCCCCTTCGGTCGATTTGCAGCACCCACCTGTCCGATGTGATGGAACGCCAGTGGAGCAGGTGATGGCGAACTCTGCCACCCACTGGCGTGGAATGGGCCTGAAAGCTCGGACTAGGAGGGCTTTGAGGCGGATGCTGCCGGTGTGGATGTGGACTGACCGGCACGTTGTCCTCCAGTACCGCCTCGGCGGAATCCACGTCCGCGACCACGTGCAGGTTGGTTCTGCAGCCGGTGGCTAGGCAGATGGGAGGAGGCGCCCCTTCCTTGGCCACGAAAGGGATGAAAGGCGGAAGTTTGCGGCCGCGGGGCCGAGAGGCCCAAGGGCTTGGCCGTAGCCTGGGAGTCCTTGAGACGAGCCAGCGCACTATCCACCTTCTCACCAAAAAGGTGAGTGCCATCAAAGGACATATCCATGAGAGAACTCTGGACATCCCCCGAGAAAGACGTGGACCGCAGCCAGGCGTGGCACCGGAGCGCCACCGTGGTGGAAATCACCCTACCCAGCGAGTCCGTGGTGTCTAGTCCACACCATATGGCGTGCCGTGCTGCATCTCGCCCGTCAGCAAGCGCCTGGGTGAGTCGTGTCCGGGCCTCCTCCGGGCACAGGGGCAGCACGTCCTCCACCGCATCCCACAGAGAGTGGGAATAACGGTCCAAGAGGCAAGCGGTATTTAAAGATCGCAGCCCCAAACTCAGGGAAGAGAACAGCTTCTTTCCGAACTGTTCCAACCTCTTGGATTCCCGTTCCGGAGGAGCGGACGGGAAGGAGGATTGGGAAGTCGAGGCCTGGATAACCAGACTCTCGGGGTGGGGTGTTGGGACAGAAAACTGGGGTCGCCCGGAGCAGGGCGGTGGCGCCGGGCCACGTTCCGATCCACAGGAGGAACTGTGGATGGCTTGGACCAGGTGCCCTGCAGAACGTCTATGAGGGCCTCATTGAACTGCAGCAGAGGCTCTGTGGAGCTTGCTGTCGGTTGAAGCACCTCTGTGCCGCAGCAGGCAACTCCAGCCCAAGGGCTTTGGCCACCTTGCGCAGCACCACTGAGAAAGCTGCACCTTCCTGCGAGGCCACAGTCGGAGGAGAGATGAAACCAGCGTCCAGGGAGGTGTCCAGACCCCTGGCATCCCCCAGTTCGTCTGCCCAGTCCTGTAAAAGTTGGGGCTGTCTGGCCATAGGGTCCTCAGACCCCTCCCAGTCGCCCCCATCATCCGAGTCCTGATAAACAGGAGGAATAATCGGAGCCGGGCGGTAGATAAAATGCTCATCCACCGGCGCCGGATGCGGCGTCGAGCGGCGCCACGCCGGCGTCGGGCCCGGACCGGGGCTAAACCGGGGATCGGCGCCAGTGGAGGAGGCGTCATGAGGTTGACCGGCACCGGCAGAGATCCAGGCCTAGATCCCTCGGGGACCTGCGGCGTCGGGACCGGAGTCGCCGACGGCGCCGGGGCCGGAGCCACCGGCATGTGAGGCCGCCCAGTCGAACCCGCAGGGCCCGAAGGCGCGCTGACAGGCGTCGACGGCGGAGCCAGGCTCCTCATGGCTGAGAGGAAGGCACTGACCTCTGCCGGAGTCGCGTCAGTCCCAGGGACCGGCGGGTATGGGGACGGACGCGGCTCCTGTGGCTCCGATGGAGCCGCGGGGGTGGGACCACCCTGACCCTCGGCCGAGTCGCGCGACCGGCGAGTGGAGTCCGAAGAGCGGTGTCGCCTCTTGGACTTCTTTGATCGCTTCGACTTACCCGAAGACTTCGAGCCCGACGAGCGATGATGGTGGCTGCGGCTCCACAACCGGTCCTTGGACCTCCTCCTGGACCGGGACCGTAAACGGCGCAGAGCCGAGTGCCGAATCTCGAGAAGCTTACGGGACTACTCCCGCCTAGCTTTCGAGGTCAAGGCCTGACAATCGAGGCACGACTCCGCGTCGTGGTCGGCCCCCAGGCAGTAAAGGCACCGGCGATGGCGGTCCGTCACCGACATCAGTCGATGACAGGAGTCACAGGCTTTAAACCCAGGTATCCTACGGCACCAGAGTCGAGTCGACAGAAGACCAAAAAGAGTCAAAAAAGTTTAGTCAAAAAGTGACTAAGGGGGAAGCTCTTCCCGGATCGGCGCTGTCTGGCGCGGAAAAAAGAAGAACTGACGTCAGCGCGCGAGAGCGGCATCTAAGTACTCCGACGACGTCATTCCGGCGCATGACGCCAACGACGGACGCGGAGCCGCAGACGACGCCTAGCGACGCGCAAGGGGTATTGCTACTAAAATCTTTCCGGATCCAGCCTGACGCCTGGGGATATTCTAAGGTGAGGAATCTAACTAACCTGTTTCTTTCAGATATGCAAATTATCATGCACTTTATACAATACCACTTGGTATTCTAAATATAAATTGGGATATGTAGGAGACAATACTTCATGAGCCGCTAGAACGGGTGGGAAGGGTGTTGCCACTGCATTGGAGAAGTCAACACTGCCTCGCTTGAGGTAACGCCATCCCGCAGCTCTGTGAAGCTCCTGCCACCCCAGCTAATTTTGTAAAATCTGGGAGTTGATATCAGTTTTGCTCCTGCTGAGCAAAGATATCTTTTAGGGACGTACCAATGTAGCGAGCGTCTCAGGAAGTGAGGACCAGTGCCATGAAGTGCCCTATAGGTAATGCAAAGGGCCTTAAGATAATACGGCTCCTAACCGGGAGTCTATGAAACTTTTGAAGGTGTTTTCTGACTGATTGAAACTTGGGAATTTCTAACAGAGAGCCTAGCGGCAGCATTCTGAATCATTTGCAACATGCATAGCTGCTTCTCAGGCATACCAAGATAGAGCCCTTTGCAGTAGTCTAGTTTGGCAAGGACTAGTGAAGTAACTACTGTTTTCTTGCTGTCCTTAGGGATGAAAGGTAAGATTTTCTTGATTACCTTAAGTAAGAAGTGTGAGAAGTTGGCCTGATGTATGATGTCACTAGTTCTAGTGTACACCTTATATCAGTCCAAATACCCTTATGGTGATTGGTTGTAAAGTCAACCTTATAGACCAGCTATCCTAGTGGTAGCATGGACAAGAGCAGTCTTAGGCTAAACTCTGAATGGCATGTGAAGCCAGCTGTGATACCATATATAATCCCTTGAATACCAAATGAAAGGACACCACAACAGATATATATATAAAATAAAGTGTATTTATTCTAGTCAAACCCTCAGCACTCTTTATGAGATTAGAGGTAAGTACAACACAGTCTTATTTATGCATACATTAAGTCACACAGGTAAGTAATACAGTTAGGCCCTAGGGGCCACGCAAACCATATACTAAGTAAGTGGTATAAGGACCACTGTCACGGAAATAGAATAGGCCTAGGCCTAGGGAATCGCTGGGGCTACACTACACTAGCGTTAGTTAGGAAGTGGGAGGCCCACGGGATTCGTGTGCAGAGTGGAAACACTCACGCGTAATGCGTAAAAGTCACTAGCAATAGTACAGTTTAGAAAACGGTAGATTTAGGACACTTCCGGAGTAGCTAGGAAGTCGAGACTGGAAAACTAGACACTAGGATAGCCACTATCCTGATGAGCACCGGAGTACCCAAGTTACCTAGCCCACAGGCTGCGGGTGCATAGGGGTGAAGATGCGTCGGTTTTCATCTACGACTCCTATAGATGCCTGAAGAAAGATGCTGACAGGCAGTCAGTGAAGAGTGTCCGGTGGATCCCAAGGCTGGGATCAAGAAGAGAGGAGACCTGCAAGCAGAAGGGACAGAGTCAAGGTCACTAGCCAGTGACCACGTGGAACCAGGAAGGAACCAGGCGATGTCGTGAAGATTGCAGGTGAAGGTGAAGCTTGTCGCTGCAGCCAGGAGGACCAGGAAGCGTCGAGGACGACCAGGACCAGGAGGCGAGCTGTCCCACGAAGGCTCTTGCTGTCGGCGGCGTCGAAGTTGGACTAGGACTCACCAAGCCTTGGCAAGCTGAACCCACGAAGAACGGAGGACTTGCTTCTGGTGCAGACCAGGAAGGTCTGGGGTGCTTCTTCTTTGCAGAGAAGCGGGAGCCAGTCTGGAGGAGCCAAACCAGCGCAGAAGATTTCAGGGTGCGTCGTCACAAAGGCCACCAGCCAGCGGGCAAGCAACCGGACAGACGCGGCAAGCAGGAAAATGCAGAAGGGCCCCACGCAGGACTCGTGGAGTGTGGGGGGCTGATCTTCGGTGCAGATGGTGCTTGAGGTTGGGGCTTCTCAATCCCCGGTGCACAACTTCGAGGGTGCCTCAGAAGCTGCGCTTTAAGTTACTAGCCACTTTTCCCAGGTAGCCGGTCCCACGTCGCTCGTCGCCTCCACGGATCTCAGCTTTGCTGTGGATGTGGATCAGGGTCGGAGACGTCTGGAAGTCAAGGCTCTGGTCGGGCTCTGCAGTCGGTTCCTCGTAGAACGTGGGCAAAGCAAAGGGTAGTCTCTTGATGGTGCCTGTTTGCACAGGGTAGCCACTCCTTGGCCACAAGGGAGATTCTTCAGTCTTCTTCTTTCGTCGAATGTCGAAGGTCCAGAGTTTCTGTTCAAGTTGCAGGTTCAGGATAATCTAAAGTCTTGAGGCCCAACTCCCACTCTTATACTAATCTGGGGGGCTGGGATACCTGCTAGGTCACGCCTTATGGGTGGGACCTGGGAGGGGCTGGTTACACCCACTTTCCTTTGTCCAGTTTCGCGCCAGAGCTGGGGCTGGAGTGCCCCAGCGCCGGTTTGAACTGGACTATGCAAGGAACACCTTGTGTGCCCCAGGCATGTCTCATTCCTTTCAGCCCACCCTGCCCCAATACACTAAAGGCTGTCTGGGGAGGTGCTAGCACCTCCCCAAGCAGGAAACCTATTGTCCAGGCCTCCCTGGCTGGGATCACTCCCAGCTGCAGGAGGTCAGACTTGTGTCGTGGCAGCAGCATCCATTTTGTGATGCTGAGGCTTTGGTCAGAGGCTAACAGTGAAGTATGATTTTAACATGTCTTTCCCTCTAGAAGGGGGGAATAATATCCTCATGTCCAGAAATGGCATGGAGGTATTATTCCACAGTTTTAGACACCTTACACGACATGTTTCGATAAAGCCAAACCATAGTTACCATAACCGTCTAAGATTATAAGGCACTTTAAGAGTATATGGTAGGCTATATCATAGAACAGCTATAAGGACTTGGTTTCGAAAGCTGCAGACAGGCTCAGCTCATGCTAGAGCACCATCTCACATGTTACCAAGCACTCTGCCTCCAGGATTGTTAAGGCCTGCCATAGGAGTGACTGATAGGTACACATGTGTCTATATGTAAGTTAGGTATAGGAATACTACACCTAAGCAAGGGGTGATTACACGACCTTGCCCCAGCTGAGTGATCAGCCAGTTGTGTCAGAATGGAAGGCCAGGCCAGGGGTGGCATAATACATGCTGCAGCCCGTGGTAGGCCTAGGGTACACCTATGCCCTGGGCACCTAGGGTACACTGTACAGGGGCCAATAAGGTGATCCTATCCAAATGGGTTATGCACCTAAAGTACATAGTATTAATTTAGAGAGAGAACAGCAGGGCTGTGGGTCTGATTAGCAGGCCCACAGCCACATCTAAGTCGAAAACCAGTAAAGCAAAAGCAAAAAGTGGGGGTGAACATAGAAAGCAGACCCTACTCTCCTACACAACCCCCCCCCCCAAACTTAGGGACATTAAACTAACCTTGACCAGTTGAGTCTTCATGTTCTAAGTGGAAATATCTGGAGAGTCCATCTGCATTGGCATGGTCAGTCCCAGGTCTATGTTCCACTGTGAAGTCCATCCCCTGTAGGGAAATGGACCACCTAAGAAGTTTGGGATTTTCACCCTTCATCTGATTTAGCCACAAGAGGGGCTTATGGTCTGTCTGAATCTTGAAGTGAGTGCCAAACAAGTATGGCCTCAGCTTCTTCAGGGCCCAAACCACAGCAAAGGCCTCCCTCTCAATAGCTGACCAACGTTTCTCTCTAGGGGTCAGCCTTCTACTTATAAAAGCAATGGGCTGGTCTTGACCATCTACATTCAGTTGTGAAAGAACAGCTCCCACACCTAACTCAGAAGCATCTGTCTGGACAATGAACTCTTTGGAGTAGTCTGGACTTTTCAGAATAGGTGCACTGCACATGGCCTGCTTCAGGTCATCAAATGCTTTTTGACAGCTTACTGTCCACTGAACTTTCTTTGGCATCTTCTTGGAGGCCAAGTCATTAAGTGGTGTCACTATGGACCCATAGTTCTTAACAAACTTTCTGTAGTACCCAGTCAGGCCCAAGAAAGCTCTGACCTGAGTCTGGGTAGTTGGAGGAGCCCAGTCCTTTATGGTCTGGATCTTGCTCTCCAGTGGTTGAACCTGACCCCCACCAACTAGGTGACCCAGGTATACAACCTTGCTCTGCCCTATCTGGCACTTAGTGGCCTTGATAGTGAGGCCTGCCTTTTGCAGGGCCTCTAAAACATTCCTCAGGTGGACCAGGTGATCCTCCCAGGTGGAGCTAAAGACAGCAATATCATCAAGATAAGCTGCACAATAATCATCCAACCCAGTAAGGACTTGATTCACCAACCTTTGGAAAGTGGCAGGAGCATTATTCAAACCAAAGGGCATTACCACAAATTGATAATGTCCTCCTGGGGTCGAGAAAGCAGTTTTGGCCTTTGCACTCTCAGCTAGTCTGATTTGCCAGTAGCCTGCTGTCAGGTCAAATGTGCTCAAAAACTTAGCAGCTGCCAGTCTGTCAATGAGCTCATCTGCCCTAGGTATTGGGTGGGCATCTGTCCTAGTGACAGCATTGAGACCTCTGTAATCCACGCAAAACCTCATCTCTCTCTTACCATCTTGGGTGTGAGGTTTTGGCACAAGAACTATTGGACTAGCCCAAGGGCTCTCTGAAGGTTCAATGACTCCCAGCTCCAACATCTTTTGTACCTCAACTTTTATGCAGTCCCTGACATGGTCAGGTTGCCTGTAGATTTTACTCTTCACAGGCAGACTGTCACCAGTGTCCACCTCATGGGTGCACCAGTTTGTCTGACTTGGGGTCAGAGAGAACATATGTCTGTAGGATTGCAGAACTTGTCTGCAGTCCTGTTGCTGATGGACAGTGAGGCTGTCAGAAAAGACCACACCATCAACTGAGCCATCATCAGGGTTCTGAGTCAACAGGTCTGGGAGAGGGTCACTCTCTTCCTCCTGCCCCTCATCTGTAGCCATGAGTAGCCCCATGTCTGCCCTGTCAACATATGCCTTTAATCTGTTGACATGAAGCACCCTGTGGGGGCTTCTGGGAGTCCCAAGGTCCACCAAGTAGGTGACTTCTCCCTTTTTCTCAACAATAGTGTGGGGTCCAGACCATTTGTCTTGGAGTGCTGCTGGGGCCACTGGCTCCAACACCCACACTTTCTGTCCTGGCTGGTAAACAGTCAGTACAGCCTTTTGGTCATGCCAAGCTTTTTGGAGTTCTTGGCTTGCCTCAAGGTTTTTAGAAGCCTTCTTCATATACTCTGCCATCCTGGAGCGGAGACCAAGTACATAATCCACTATGTCTAGTTTGGGTTGTCTGAGAGGTCTCTCCCATCCTTCCTTCACCAAACACAGGGGTCCTCTTACAGGATGCCCAAACAAAAGCTCAAAAGGGCTGTAGCCAACCCCCTTTTGTGGGACCTCTCTGTAAGCAAACAGAAGGCAGGGTAAAAGGATGTCCCATCTTCGCCTAAGCTTGTCTGGTAATCCTTTTATCATTCCCTTTAGGGTCTTGTTGAATCTCTCAACAAGCCCATTGCACTGTGAGTGATAGGGTGTGGTGAACTTGTAGTTAACACCACACTCCTTCCACATTGCAGTCAAGTATCCTGACATGAAGTTGGCACCTCTGTCAGAAATGACCTCCTTTGGAAAGCCCACTCTGGAGAATACTCCAAGCAGGGCCCTTGCCACAACAGGAGCTGTTGTGGTCCTCAGGGGAATTGCTTCTGGGTACCTGGTGGCATGGTCCACTATCACCAGTATGAATCTGTGCCCAGATGCTGTTTGTGGGTCCATTGGTCCTACAATATCTATGCCCACTCTTTCAAAGGGGACCCCCACCACAGGTAGTGGTATGAGGGGGGCCTTTGTGGTGCCACCTGATTTGCCACTGGCTTGGCAGGTGACACAGGAGCGACAAAACTCCTTAGTATCTTCTGACATATGGGGCCAGTGAAAGTGAGGGACAAGCCTGTCCCAAGTCTTGTTCTGGCCTAGATGTCCTGCAAGGGAAATATCATGGGCCAAGGTAAGAAGGAAGCCTCTGAACTTCAGTGGTATGACCAACCTCCTGGATGCACCAGGCTTGGGGTCTCTAGCCTCTGAATACAGTAGCCCTTCATCCCAATACACTCTATGGGTACCTTGAGCATTCCCTGCAGCCTCAGCAGCAGCCAGCTGTCTGAGGGGTTCAAGAGAGGGGCAGTCTAATTGAGCCTGCCTCAGATCTGCCCTTGAAGGTCCCCCTGTCCCAAGAAACTCAACCTGGTCAGGTTCAAGTTCTTCTAGGACAGTTCCTTCAGGGCTCTCAGAATCATCCTCCTGGGAGGGCTGATCCACCACCTGAGGCAGGGGGGAAGGCACAGCCTTAACCCTACTGCTCTTTCTCTTGGGTTGTGACTGGTCCATAGTTTCAGGATCCAGCACTTGTTCAGTGGTGTACTTTTTGGCCTGTGACCTGGTCACAGCAAGGACATGTGCATCTATCCCCAGCATTTCTGCATGGGTCCTATACTCCACTTCAGACCAAACTGAAGTTTCAAGATCATTGCCCAGTAAACACTCTACAGGAAGGTCTGAACTAACAACAACTTTCTTGAGGCCAGTTACCCCTCCCCAGGAGAAGTTAACAATAGCCACACTATGGGAGGTAGTGGCATTGCTAGCGTTGGTCACTAGGTAATTCTCACCTAGTATGATCTGTCCAGGGTCCACAAAAGCAGGTGTCACCATTGTGACACTAGCTCCAGTGTCCCTGTAGGCCTGAGCCATTCTTTGGTTGATAAAAGGAGTCTGTCTGTACTTGCCCAGGTTACTGGGGCCTACAGTAGAGGACAAAGCTAAGTCCCCATCACAGATCAGAACAGCCTGAGTAGGTACTCTGACTAGGCCAGAATCCTCCTCAGTTCCCAGGGTTAACCCTACTACACCCTTTTGCTGGGAACCACCACTTACAGCTGAACTAGGGGGTACAGTTGCCTTAGGGGCAATGGTGGCTGGGGGCTTATCCTTTTTGGTGCACTCACTAAACCAATGTGAGTTGGACTTACAATAGTTGCACCATGGTTTCTTTTGGCCATCTTTCTTTTTATCCTTTTTGGGACCACCCTCCCCCTGAGCCTTTTGGGGGCCTGGTGAAGACTTCTGGTCTTTTTGTTTCTGATCATTACCCTTCTGGTCTGCCTTTTTCTGATCACCGCCCTGGTTCTGGTTTTTCTGCTTAACTCTAGTCCTGACCCATCTATCTGCCTTCTTTCCCAATTCTTGGGGAGAAGTCAGATCAGAATCAATCAGGTGTTGATGCAATAGCTGGTTTTGACAGTTGTTAAGTATTTGCTCTCTCATGATCAAATTATACAATCCTGTATAGTCCTTAACCTTACTTCCCATTAGCCAGCCTTCCAGAGCCTTAGTGGCACAATCTACAAAGTCAGTCCAGTCCTGAGTCTGTGTCTTCTGGGTATCCCTGAACAACAACCTGTATTGTTCAGTGGTTAGGCCAAACCCATCAATCAGAGCACTCTTCAGGACAGTGTAATTATCTGCATCCTCATCACTAACTGTGAGGAGCTTGTCTCTACCTTTCTCAGAGAAGGAGAGCCACAAGATAGCTGCCCACTGACTTTGGGGTACCTGCTGTACTTTGCAAGCTCTCTCCAAAGCAGTTATCCATTTGTGGATGTCATCCCCACACTTGTAGGGAGGGACAATCTTGCTCAGGTTTCTATTATCATAGTGCCTGTCTCTATCCTTAGGGATATTGCTGCCACCAGTGGGTTCTGCGGCTGCCCCACTTAACTTTTGATCTCTAGCCAGAGCAAGCTTCTCCTTGGCAAGGGCAAGTTCTTCCCTCTGAATCCTCAGATTAGCTTCCCTCATTCTGGCTTCATGTTCCTTTCTCTCAGGGGAAGTCATTCCCCTGTGAGAGGAAACACTAGAGATGCTAGAGACATGGGAGTGGAAGGATTCCCTTGAAGGGGATCTGTCCCTCCTGTTTCTCTGGTTAAGCCCACTTGGGGGTCTGTATGGGGGGACCCCATGCAAACTCCCATGTAAACTTAGGTTAGCCTGGCTAAGTCTTCCTACTTGGCCCTGGCTGTCTACCTCTCCATCTGAAGCCCCATCTGACTCCTCTGTGGTGGGTAGACCCTCCTCTGTACCTAGGGTACCTGCCTGAGATGCCCTAAGAGTATCATACTCCTCTAGGAGTTGTCTTAACTGAAGGAGGGTAGGGTTTGCACCCTGTTTTATTCCTCTGGAGGTACACAAGTGTCTCATCTCCTGGAATGTTAAGGTATCATATCTAGAGGGGGTCTTTTGCAGACCTGACCCTCCTGAGAGAGCATCTACTTGATCTCCTCTCAGAGACATGATCTAGTGAGGGTGTGGTGTGTGCACCTACCTACACTAGTTGTTTCTACTAAACCTCTCTAGTAGTTGTAGTCAGGGTGTGTTACTCCCTTCAACCTACAACTACTAAGTCCAGTAGGACTTAAGTATTATAATCTATGTTATATGTACCTAGACAATATCTGTGTGATCTTTCAATTTAGTATCTCAAGATTACAATGGTATTACAACAGCAAGCTCAGATCCCAACCGCTGCTCACCAATGTGAGAAGTTGGCCTGATGTATGATGTCACTAGTTCTAGTGTACACCTTATATCAGTCCAAATACCCTTATGGTGATTGGTTGTAAAGTCAACCTTATAGACCAGCTATCCTAGTGGTAGCATGGACAAGAGCAGTCTTAGGCTAAACTCTGAATGGCATGTGAAGCCAGCTGTGATACCATATATAATCCCTTGAATACCAAATGAAAGGACACCACAACAGATATATATATAAAATAAAGTGTATTTATTCTAGTCAAACCCTCAGCACTCTTTATGAGATTAGAGGTAAGTACAACACAGTCTTATTTAAGCATACATTAAGTCACACAGGTAAGTAATACAGTTAGGCCCTAGGGGCCACGCAAACCATATACTAAGTAAGTGGTATAAGGACCACTGTCACCGAAATAGAATAGGCCTAGGCCTAGGGAATCGCTGGGGCTACACTACACTAGCGTTAGTTAGGAAGTGGGAGGCCCACGGGATTCGTGTGCAGAGTGGAAACACTGACGCGTAATGCGTGAAAGTCACTAGCAATAGTACAGTTTAGAAAACGGTAGATTTAGGACACTTCCGGAGTAGCTAGGAAGTCGAGACTGGAAAACTAGACACTAGGATAGCCACTATCCTGATGAGCACCGGAGTACCCAAGTTACCTAGCCCACAGGCTGCGGGTGCATAGGGGTGAAGATGCGTCGGTTTTCGTCGTCGACTCCTATGGATGCCTGAAGAAAGATGCTGACAGGCAGTCAGTGAAGAGTGTCCGGTGGATCTCAAGGCTGGGATCAAGAAAAGAGGAGACCTGCAAGCAGAAGGGACAGAGTCAAGGTCACTAGCCAGTGACCACGTGGAACCAGGAAGGAACCAGGCGATGTCTTGAAGATTGCAGGTGAAGGTGAAGCTTGTCGCTGCAGCCAGGAGGACCAGGAAGCGTCGAGGACGACCAGGACCAGGAGGCGAGCTGTCCCACGAAGGCTCTTGCTGTCGGCGGCGTCGAAGTTGGACTAGGACTCACCAAGCCTTGGCAAGCTGAACCCACGAAGAACGGAGGACTTGCTTCTGGTGCAGACCAGGAAGGTCTGGGGTGCTTCTTCTTTGCAGAGAAGCGGGAGCCAGTCTGGAGGAGCCAAACCAGCGCAGAAGATTTCAGGGTGCGTCGTCACAAAGGCCACCAGCCAGCGGGCAAGCAACCGGACAGACGCGGCAAGCTGGAAAATGCAGAAGGGCCCCACGCAGGACTCGTGGAGTGTGGGGGGCTGATCTTCGGTGCAGATGGTGCTTGGGGTTGGGGCTTCTCAATCCCCGGTGCACAACTTCGAGGGTGCCTCAGAAGCTGCGCTTTAAGTTACGAGCCACTTTTCCCAGGTAGCCGGTCCCACGTCGCTCGTCGCCTCCACGGATCTCAGCTTTGCTGTGGATGTGGATCAGGGTCGGAGACGTCTGGAAGTCAAGGCTCTGGTCGGGCTCTGCAGTCGGTTCCTCGTAGAACGTGGGCAAAGCAAAGGGTAGTCTCTTGATGGTGCCTGTTTGCACAGGGTAGCCACTCCTTGGCCACAAGGGAGATTCTTCAGTCTTCTTCTTTCGTCGAATGTCGAAGGTCCAGAGTTTCTGTTCAAGTTGCAGGTTCAGGATAATCTAAAGTCTTGAGGCCCAACTCCCACTCTTATACTAATCTGGGGGGCTGGGATACCTGCTAGGTCACGCCTTATGGGTGGGACCTGGGAGGGAGTGGTTACACCCACTTCCCTTTGTCCAGTTTCGCGCCAGAGCTGGGGCTGGAGTGCCCCAGCGCCGGTTTGAACTGGACTATGCAAGGAACACCTTGTGTGCCCCAGGCATGTCTCATTCCTTTCAGCCCACCCTGCCCCAATACACTAAAGGCTGTCTGGGGAGGTGCTAGCACCTCCCCAAGCAGGAAACCTATTGTCCAGGCCTCCCTGGCTGGGATCACTCCCAGCTGCAGGAGGTCAGACTTGTGTCGTGGCAGCAGCATCCATTTTGTGATGCTGAGGCTTTGGTCAGAGGCTAACAGTGAAGTATGATTTTAACATGTCTTTCCCTCTAGAAGGGGGGAATAATATCCTCATGTCCAGAAATGGCATGGGGGTATTATTCCACAGTGTTAGACACCTTACACGACATGTTTCGATAAAGCCAAACCATAGTTACCATAACCATCTAAGATTATAAGGCACTTTAAGAGTATATGGTAGGCTATATCATAGAACAGCTATAAGGACTTGGTTCCGAAAGCTGCAGACAGGCTCAGCTCATGCTAGAGCACCATCTCACATGTTACCAAGCACTCTGCCTCCAGGATTGTTAAGGCCTGCCATAGGAGTGACTGATAGGTACACATGTGTCTATATGTAAGTTAGGTATAGGAATACTACACCTAAGCAAGGGGTGATTACACGACCTTGCCCCAGCTGAGTGATCAGCCAGTTGTGTCAGAATGGAAGGCCAGGCCAGGGGTGGCATAATACATGCTGCAGCCCCTGGTAGGCCTAGGGTACACCTATGCCCTGGGCACCTAGGGTACACTGTACAGGGGCCAATAAGGTGATCCTATCCAAATGGGTTATGCACCTAAAGTACATAGTATTAATTTAGAGAGAGAACAGCAGGGCTGTAGGTCTGATTAGCAGGCCCACAGCCACATCTAAGTCGAAAACCAGTAAAGCAAAAGCAAAAAGTGGGGGTGAACATAGAAAGCAGACCCTACTCTCCTACAAGAAGAAGCTAGATGAAGAGACAGTGTTAACTTGTGCCTCAAAATGTATATTTTTATTTATAATCACACCAAGGTTCTTAGCCTTGGCGGCTGGGATGGGTGCCGTCCCCTGTTCATCTGGCCACCAGCTCTGTGACCAGCTTGGGGAGAAACACCAAAGATGACTATTTCAGTTTTTCCTGAGTTTAATCTGAGATAGTGTGAGCTCATCCAGGAACTGACTGCCAGCATACACTCCCTAAATCTTTGCATGAGTGTGAGATTTTTTTTAAAAACAGACAAGACGATTTGTGTATCGTCTGCATAGGATGTTAATGCCAGACCGAAGGATCTGATAAGTACTGCTAATTCAGACACACAGATATTAAAAAGAGTGGGACTCAAAGAAGAGCCCTGTGGAACCCCACATGGAAGGACAAAGGAAGGAAAATCATAGTTACCCAAGGTAACCAATTGTATTCTCCCAGACAGAAAGAAAGAAACCAGTGTAGGAGCTTTGTCGGAAATGCCGATAGAATTCAGACTATTAAGTAGTAGATTATGGTCGACCGTGTCAAAAGCCGCCGACAAGTCGAGCAGAATCAGAGCAGCAGAGCCTCCTACATTCAGGACTGCTCTAATTTCGTCTTTGGTCTTAATTAGGGCAAATTCAGTACTGTGTTCTGCCCTGACACCAAACTAGGTGTAATTTTAGGCAGTTATTGTGCAGATATAGAGTTAACCAGTTATTCATAACTTTTTCCACAAATTTAGCTGGCAGAGGAAGACGTGAGATGGGCCTGTAATTATTCGGTTCAATGGGATCAAGGCTTGGTTTTTTCAGCAGTGGCAAAATAGATGTCCTTTTCCAAATAGAAAAAACACGCCCTGTGTGAACATGGAGTTAAAAATTATGGTAAGACTAGGACCCAGAATCTCAGGAGCTTGCTTAAACATACTGGCGGGAGCGGGTCATGGTGAGAACCTGATTTGGCCTGCTGAATAAGAGTTAGAACCACATAATTGGTGATTGGTTTTAATTTTATGAAGGTCGGAACATTGAGAGAATCGACATTCGCTGAAGCACACCCATCTGAGCATGTCTTATTGTCAAAAGTGACATATTTGCTCTACTTTCTTAAAAAAATGCTGCGCTAAAGAGTTGCAAAAAGCTTGCGAATGCTGAGTTGCGTTTTTTTCTGGAGGTACGGACAGTTTGGAGACTACTTGAAAAAGCTCCATGGTGGAGTTTTATGCCTCCTCAATTTGCTTAGCATTGTAGGAGCGCTTCTCCATAAATTGCCGAATGATCCATCCATGTTAATGGCAAAATCTCTTTAATCACAATGAGTTTGTTGTTAGTACAAATGCCATCCAGGGTGTGGCCAGCCCGGTGTGTAGCGCCTGTAACTATTTGACTTAAACCTGCCACAGTCATGAAATCGATTAAAGAGGCAGTGTTCGAATCCGAGTCGGCTTCGAGGTGAAAATTAGAATCACAGAGTGTGAGAAGTTGGCCTGATGTATGATGTCACTAGTTCTAGTGTACACCTTATATCAGTCCAAACAACCCTTATGGTGATTGGTTGTAAAGTCAACCTTATAGACCAGCTATCCTAGTGGTAGCATGGACAAGAGCAGTCTTAGGCTAAACTCTGAATGGCATGTGAAGCCAGCTGTGATACCATATATAATCCCTTGAATACCAAATGAAAGGACACCACAACAGATATATATATAAAATAAAGTGTATTTATTTTAGTCAAACCCTCAGCACTCTTTATGAGATTAGAGGTAAGTACAACACAGTCTTATTCAAGCATACATTAAGTCACACAGGTAAGTAATACAGTTAGGCCCTAGGGGCCACGCAAACCATATACTAAGTAAGTGGTATAAGAACCACTGTCACGAACACTGGATAGGCCTGGGCCTAGGGAATCACTGGGGCTACACTATACTACCAAAGGTTAGGAAGTGGGAGGCCCACGGGATTCAGGTGGAGAGTGGAGACCCTCACGCATAATGTGTAAAAGTCGATAGAAATAGTAGTTATTAGAAGGGTAAGTTACTTACCTGTAATCCCAGTTCTCTTCCAGGGGTATCCTCATCAAAGTCATAAGCACTGAATATTCCCGCCCATGTGCGGGGACCCCGGAAATAATAAAATCATATATGTAAAAACATACATATATCCAGCTCTGTATATGTATAAACATATATTATTTTTTCCCAAGCAAATGCAGCCCCTAAAAAAGAAGGCTAGGCAATGTATAAATGCACATCCAATAATACATATAGGTATAATAAAACACCTAAATCTCTTTTTTTTTTTTTAATGATGTAAACACTCATGAGAAAGCAAAAAAGAGAAAACTGTGGGAAACACAGATCTACAACACATTGCTAGCCTGCAGGCTGCATTGCAATACAATACCATAGAGACTGAAAAGCCCTGTATAGGTAAAAACTGGCACCGTGCCTTTAAGGCAGCCCTGGCTTCCATATCCCATCATGCCTCAGGGGTGACAGTTAGGTCAGTTGTTCTTTGCGGGACCGTAGTCCTAAACACAAAGATATATCCTTTCCATAATGAATAATACACTTCTTCTCATTTGCCTGGGGAGGCGGGTGGGTTGCTTATGACTTTGATGAGGATACCCCTGGAAGAGAACTAGGATTACAGGTAAGTAACTTACCCTTCTCTTCCAGGGGATCCTCATCAATAGTCATAAGCACTGAATAGAGTAGCAAGCTCACCTTCCACCTGCAGGCAAATGAAAAAGATTGTACCACACATGGAGTAAGGAAACCATGAAAATGATTATGTATGGAACAGATTCCTCAAGGAGGCTTGTCCTACTTGAGTGTCTGCTCTGGTGTCCGAATCCAGACAATAGTGTAAAGGTGTGGACAGATCTCCAAGTGGCTGCCTTGCAGATCTCGGAGAGTGGGACATTATTGAGAAAAGCAGCGGTAGCCGCTTTTCCTCTTGTAGAATGCGCTTTAGGGCGCGCCCCCAATGGTTTCTGAGCCAGTTGGTAGGCCAATGTAATACTTGAAACAATCCACCTAGCAATGGAACGTTTGGATGCAGCAAAGCCCATACGGACAACCCCGTAGTTCACAAACAGTTGATCAGATTTCCTGACATTCTTAGTCCTATCTAGATAGAATTTTAGGACCCTTTTGACATCTAAAGAATGCAACGCCCTCTCTGCCGGAGAGGAGGGGTTGGGAAAAAAGGTTGGTAAGGAGATGGCTTGGTTTACATAAAAGTTCGATACCACCTTAGGCAGGAATGAAGGATGAGTCCTCATCACTACCCTATTGAGATGAAACGTAGTGTAGGGTTCTTTAGAACAGAGGGCCTGTATCTCACTGACCCTCCGTGCTGAAGTGATGGCTATTAAAAAGGCTGTCTTCCATGTGAGGTGCTGTAGGGTAGCCTTATGAATAGGCTCAAAAGGAGAACCCATGAGCCTTGACAGAACCAAGTTTAGCTCCCAGGAAGGAGAGGGAGGTCTAACAGGGGGATAGACTTTCTTGAGACCTTGCAAGAAATCCTTCACCACCTGCAACTTAAAAAATGACTGCTGCGAAGGCGAACGCCTGTATGCTGTTATGGCTGCTAGGTGAACCTTTATGGATGAAAATTTCAACCCCGCCCTCGCTAAATGTAGAAGATAGGGCAAAATTACATCCTCCTGGCATTTTGTTGGATCATAATGATGCTGAGCACACCATATGTAAAATCTTTTCCACTTACAGAAGTAGGAATGTCTTGTCGAAGGCCTCCTGGCTTCCTTCAGTATGGACATACACTCTTGAGGGAGGTTCAGATGTCCATACTGGAGGACTTCAGGACCCATGCTGTTAAGCTCAGCGAGGGAAGGCTGGGATGGTAAATCTTCCCCTGCATCTTGGATAACAAGTCCGGCCTGCACGGCAGCCGTTTGTGGGGGCGGATCGACGTGTGCAGGAGATCCGTGTACCACCGCTGCCTCGGCCAGTCCGGTGCTATGAGGATCATCTTGGCAGATGAAGTCTGCAACTTGGTCACCACCTTGGGGATTAGTGGGAGAAGCGGAAAAGCGTACACAAATGTCATTGACCAATTGATCAAAAGGGCATTCCCTAGGGATCCTGGTCGATGGTATCTTGAGGCGAAGCCTCGGCATTTTGTGTTGTGCTCGTCCGCGAAGAGGTCCACTTGCGGACGCCCCCATTCCCCGAAGATGTCTTCTAACACCTCGTCGTTTAGTACCCAGTCCTCTGGTTCTTGAAAATTACGACTGAGTAAGTCCGCTTGCACATTGAGTTCTCCTGGTAGGTGCACCGCTTTCAACGAGATGTTCCTTGCTAGGATCCAGTGCCACAGGGACTGAGCTTCCAGCGAGAGCGTCCTGGATCGAGTACCCCCCTGCTTGTTCAGGTAGTACATTGTGGTGGTATTGTCCGTCTGTACTAGAATGGTACTCGTCTTGATCGCAGGCAGGAACGCTTTGAGGGCTAGGTGGACTGCCCTGAGCTCCAGCATGTTGATGTGGTACAACTGCTCGCTGCTGGACCACCGTCCCTGAGTTTGCAGAGACCCGAAATGCGCACCCCAGCCTTGAAGGGATGCGTCGGTGATTAAGGTCTGAGTTGGGGGTTCTTGATGGAAGGGGAGCCCCACTTGTAGATTCAGTGGCTTCAGCCACCACTTGACTGACTGCCTGGCCGCTGAGGAAAGGCAAACTTTTTCTTCCCACAGGGAGTTCCTTTGATCCCATTTGTCCTCGAGATCTTGCTGGAGAGGACGCATCCTTAGCCTGACATTGGGCACTAGGAAAATGCAGGATGCCATGGCCCCTAGCAGAGATGAGATTTGTCTTGCCGACGACAGATTGTTGGATAGAATCTGCCTGCCATTGAGGATAATGGATGACTGTCTTTCCTCCGAAGGAAACACTTTTCCTACTACGGAGTCTATAGTTGCACCCAGGTAGTGGATCCTCTGTGTTGGTGAAAGACTGGACTTTTTGGCATTCACTCTGAGACCCAACTTGCGACATAAGTTCAGGCAAAGCGACAGCTGCGATCGAACACTCTGAGGCAATGGACCCTTTATTAGCCAGTCGTCTAGGTAGGGATAGACGAAGACTCCTGCACGCCTCAGAGCAGCCGCTACTACTGCCACGCATTTTGTGAATACTCGAGGAGCTGACTTCAGGCCAAATGGAAGAACCTTGAACTGATAGTGAGAGTTCCCCACCGCAAACCTGAGAAATTTTTGATGATTCCGTTGGATGGGAATATGGAAATATGCGTCCTGAAGGTCCAGCGAACACATCCAATCGCCCAACCGGAGAAGAGGATATATTTGGTGGAGCGCCAGCATGCGAAATTTTTCCTTTCTTATGTGTTTGTTCAGTATCCGTAGGTCCAAAATGGGTCTGAACTCTACCTTCGCACTCCTTTTTTGAATCAGAAAGTATCTGGAGTAAACTCCCTTTCCTCTTTGGTTTTTGGGTACTTTTTCTATTGCAGATTTGAGCAGAAGAGTCGCCACCTCTTCTCTGAGCTGCCTTAGATGCTGGGACGAATGAACAGGAGGAATCGATGGAGGGTGGCTTCGGAAACGAAGCGAGTACCCATGCCGCAGTATATTCAGAACCCACTTGTCCTTTGTGATGGATTGCCACTCTGGAAGATGATGCGCAACACTTCCTCCCACCGGAGCGGTGGACAGCATTGGAGGAAGCGGTTCCTCATTGCTTCCCTGGAGCCTTGTTTCCAGCGTTTGACTGCCTGTTGTTACCACGTCCCCTGGATGGTCTACGGGACTGGTACTGCTGTTTCTTTTGACCTTGCTGGTCCTGGTTCTTCTGCCACTGAGGGGTTTGAACCCTCTGCTGGTAGTTACGCCTGTCATTTCCCCTGCGGCGTCGAAACTCTTTCCTCTTTTCAAGCCCGACGGCTTTCATGGTCTCCAGTTCTGCCTTCATACGGGCCATTTCTTCGTCTGCATGAGACCCAAAAAGTGAACTGCCCGAGAAAGGCAGATTTATTATTCTCGCCTGCGCTTCCGGCTTCAAGGCCGTCAATCTGAGCCAAGATGATCTTCTGGCTGTGATTCCATGGGTATAAGAATGCGCTGCTAGGGTTGCCCCATCCGCCGCTGCACTTATGACCTGGTTAGAAACCAGACTTCCCTCGTGCAAAATTTCTTCAAAGTCCCGTCTATCCTCTGATGGAACTTTTTCAATGAACCTCTGGAGAGAGTCCCACAATGATCTATCATAGCGCCCCAGAAGCGCTGAGGCGCTGGCCACCTTTAAGCTAGAAGATGCCGAACCGCAAACTCTCCTCCCCCAAGAGTCTTGCGTCTTACTGTCCTTATCTGGGGGCACCGTTGAAGACCCTGCTACTGCATGTGTCTTCCTGGCAGCAGCGGTGATGACAGAATCCGGTGGAGGATCTGATCTTAGGAACAGAGGATCTTCCGGAGCCGGACGGTACTTTTTTAGAATCCGCGCCGGTGCAGATTTGGTGGTCGCTGGCGTGAGAAAAATATCCATTACTGGTTGTAGCAAACCAGGGACTAACGGCAACAGTGGGCGTGACACTGCTCGTTCATGAAGAGTTTCAAAGATTATGGAGGAGGTGATCTCCTGAACCGGCATTGGGATATTTAATTTTGTAGCTCCTCTACACAACACTTCCTGAAAAGTAGAGATATCATCCACCGGTGATACCCTGGAGGGTGGTGTCTCCGAGAGTGTCGGCGAATAATCCCTTCTGGATGATCTAGATGACGGGGAGGAGGAAGGGGTCCTACGGCGCCTTCTCTCCGATCTGGTCGACTCTCTCCTGTGGGAGGAGGATCTGGATCGCCTCCTTGGTGTTCGAGAGCGACGTCTAGATTCTCTTCCCCGAGAACGTGATCTGACCGGTCTCGCTGGGAAGTCCATGTCTCTTAACCTTGTTAGTGAGGCCTTAACTGCGTAAGACATAGCCGAGTCCTGAGGCATCTCTCTTGCGGGACTTTGAGGTACAGCATTTCCCTCTTCCAGTGGACTATTTTCTCTTGCAGGCACTGGAGATTGATGCACAATTTCCGGTGACTCGGATCTTGAACTCGAGCCCTCTGATCCTGAAGGTGAGATAGATATAAGACGTGGTGAATCATGTTCCGAAATTGTATATACCAGTCTATGAAGGGATTTGCGCCTTGAGACTGGCCGGATCGTAAGGCGAACATGCGACACCTCCTGAGAACCCTCTGCAGAGGGCCGCCTCGACGGTGATCACCGGAGACCTGGGACTTGACTCCTCGATGATCAATGGAGATTTTTCTTGCCTCAACGTCGAGAACCTCGTCGTCGACGGAAGGCTTGGTCTGAACGGAGGTCTAGACCCAGACGGGGAATCTCGCCTCGACGTTATGGACTTCTCCAAAGCCTTGGAGTCCTGCGAGGACGGAGGCACCTGCCTCGACGTCGACTCCGACGGAGGCTCCTGCCTCGACGTCGGTCTTGACGGAGGCGCCTGCCTCGACGTCGAATGCTCCGACGACGAATGCCTCGACGTCGCAATTCTCTTCGCCGACGATCGATTTTTCCTCGACGGCGATCTTGGTCTTGACGGCGATCTTGGTCTCGACGTCAACGTAGACTTCGGAGTCGAACGCCTACAAACCTCTTGTGACGTCGACTGATCTCTCACAGTCCTCGGCGTCGAATGATGTCCTTCCTTCGACGTCGAACGATGTCTCTGTTTCGACGTCGAGCGATCCTCTCTTGACGTCGAAAGATGCCTTTTAGACGTCGACCTGTGACGCCGATCCTTCGACGCCGATCTCTTAGACGTCGAAGTCGTCGACGACGAACGCATCCGCTTCGTCGCTGTATCTAAAGTCGACGACGATTTTCTTTTTGCAGCATGACTACCCATGGACTCCTCACCTCTCAGCGACGATCCCGCCGCTGGAGTCTTCGACGCCGAGCCCGACGCCGATGGGGAGCAAACAGGGACCAGCTGCCTCGACGTCGACTGTTCTGATAAGCCGTAGAGTCTAATCCTCTCTCTCTCCTTTAAAGTCCTTTTAGAAAGGTCTTTACAATGATGACATGTTGCTGGAGAGTGAGAATCCGGCAGGCAGACAATACACACCTCATGTGTGTCTGAAGAGGCCTTCTTTTTTCCACAAGATGGACATGGACTAAATAAAGAAGGCATATTTCTGACAAAAATAGCAGAAAATCAGTCAGAAAAATACAGGATACTGACTTCCTCCCAGATATTAATAAGAGGAAGTACACAAAATTACTATAATGCAAATAATTCTTGACTAAAAAGTCAAAAAAGAAGAGAGCTGAATTCCAGGGTCCTGACTGAAGGAGCCGGAAAGAACAACTGACCTAACTGTCACCCCTGAGGCATGATGGGATATGGAAGCCAGGACTGCCTTAAAGGCACGGTGCCAGTTTTTACCTATACAGGGCTTTTCAGTCTCTATGGTATTGTATTGCAATGCAGCCTGCAGGCTAGCAATGTGTTGTAGATCTGTGTTTCCCACAGTTTTCTCTTTTTTGCTTTCTCATGAGTGTTTACCTCATTAAAAAAAGAAAAAAAAAAAGAGATTTAGGTGTTTTATTATACCTATATGTATTATTGGATGTGTATTTATACATTGCCTGGCCTTCCTTTTTAGGGGCTGCATTTGCTTGGGAAAAAATAATATATGTTTAGACATATACAGAGCTGTATATATGTATGTTTTTTACATATATGATTTTATTATTTCCGGGGTCCCCGCACATGGGCGGGAATATTCAGTGCTTATGATTGTAGGAGAGTAGGGTCTGCTTTCTATGTTCACCCCCACTTTTTGCTTTTGCTTTACTGGTTTTCGACTTAGATGTGGCTGTGGGCCTGCTAATCCGACCCACAGCCCTGCTGTTCTCTCTCTAAATTAATACTATGTACTTTAGGTGCATAACCCATTTGGATAGGATCAACTTATTGGCCCCTGTACAGTGTACCCTAGGTACCCAGGGCATAGGTGTACCCTAGGCCTACCAGGGGCTGCAGCATGTATTATGCCACCCCTGGCCTGGCCTTCCCTTTTGACACAACTGGCTAATCACTCAGCTGGGGCAAGGTCGTGTAATCACCCCTTGCTTAGGTGTAGTATTCCTATACCTAACTTACATATAGACACATGTGTACCTATCAGTCACTCCTATGGCAGGCCTTGACAATCCTGGAGGCAGAGTGCTTGGTAACATGTGAGATGGTGCTCTAGCATGAGCTGAGCCTGTCTGCAGCTTTAGGAACCTTGTCCTTATAGCTGTTCTATGATATAGCCTACCATATACTCTTAAAGTGCCTTATAATCTTAGACGGTTATGGTAACTATGGTTTGGCTTTATCAAAACATGTCGTGTAAGGTGTCTAACACTAGGGAATAATACCCCCATGCCATTTCTGGACATGAGAATATTATTCCCCCCTTCTAGAGGGAAAGACATGTTAAAATCATACTTCAACTGTTAGCCTCTGACCAAAGCCTCAGCATCACAAAATGGATGCTGCTGCCACGACACAAGTCTGACCTCCTGCAGCTGGGAGTGATCCCAGCCAGGGAGGCCTGGACAATAGGTTTCCTGCTTGGGGAGGTGCTAGCACCTCCCCAGACAGCCTTTAGTGTATTGGGGCAGGGTGGGCTGAAAGGAATGAGACATGCCTGGGGCACACAAGGTGTTCCTTGCATAGTCCAGTTCAAACCGGCGCTGGGGCACTCCAGCCCCAGCTCTGGCGCGAAACTGGACAAAGGGAAGTGGGTGTAACCACCCCCTCCCAGGTCCCACCCATAAGGCGTGACCTAGCAGGTATCCCAGCCCCCCAGATTAGTATAAGAGTGGGAGTTGGGCCTCAAGACTTTAGATTATCCTGAACCTGCAAAACTGAACAGAAACTCTGGACCTTCGACATTCGACGAAAGAAGAAGACTGAAGAATCTCCCTTGTAGCCAAGGAGTGGCTACCCTGTGCAAACAGGCACCATCAAGAGACTACCCTTTGCTTTGCGACCGTTCTACGAGGAACCGACTGCAGAGCCCGACCAGAGCCTTGACTTCCAGACTTCTCCGACCCTCATCCACATCTGCAGCAGAGCTGAGAGCCGTGGAGGCGACGAGCGACGTGGGACCGGCTACCTGGGAAAAGTGGCTAGTAACTTACAGCGCAGCTTCTGAGGTACCCTCGAAGTTGTGCACCGGGGATTGAGAAGCCCCAACCCCAAGCACCATCTGCACCGAAGATCAGCCCCCCACACTCCACGAGTCCTGCGTGGGGCCCTTCAGCATTTTCCTGCTTGCCGCGTCTGTCCGGTTGCTTGCCCGCTGGCTAGTGGCCTCTGTGACGACGCACCCTGAAATCTTCTGCGCTGGTTTGGCTCCTCCAGACTGGCTCCCGCTTCTCTGCAAAGAAGAAGCAGCCCAGACCTTCCTGGTCTGCACCAGAAGCAAGTCCTTTGTTCTCCGTGGGTTCCGCTTGCCAAGGCTTGGTGAGTCCTAGTCCAACTTCGACGCCGCCGACAGCAAGAGCCTTCGTGGGACAGCTCGCCTCCTGGTCCTGGTCGTCCTCGGCGCTTCCTGGTCCTCCTGGCTGCAGCGACAAGCTTCACCTTCACCTGCAACTCTTCACGACATCGCCTGGTTCCTTCCTGGTTCCACGTGGTCACTGGCTAGTGACCTTGACTCTGTCCCTTCTGCTTGCAGGTTTCTTCTCTTCTTGATCCCAGCCTTGGGATCCACCGGACACTCTCCCCTGACTGCCTGTCAGCATCTTTCTTCAGGCATCCATAGGAGTCGACGACGAAAACGACGCATCTTCACCCCTATGCACCCGCAGCCTGTGGGCTAGGTAACTTGGGTACTCCGGTGCTCATCAGGATAGTGACTATCCTAGTGTCTAGTTTTCAAGTCTCAACTTCCTAGCTACTCCGGAAGTGTCCTAAATCTATCTATTTCTAAACTGTAATATTGCTATTGACTTTTACGCATTACGCGTGAGTGTTTCCACTCTGCACACGAATCCCGTGGGCCTCCCACTTCCTAACTAACGCTGGTGTAGTGTAGCCCAAGCGATTCCCTAGGCCTAGGCCTATTCTATTTCCGTGACAGTGGTTCTTATACCACTTACTTAGTATATGGTTTGCGTGGCCCCTAGGGCCTAACTGTATTACTTACCTGTGTGACTTACTGTATGCATTAATAAGACTGTGTTGTACTTACCTCTAATCTCATAAAGAGTGCTGAGGGTTTGCTTAGAATAAATACACTTTATTTTATATATATATCTGTTGTGGTGTCCTTTCATTTGGTATTCAAGGGATTATATATGGTATCACAGCTGGCTTCACATGCCATTCAGAGTTTAGCCTAAGACTGCTCTTGTCCATGCTACCACTAGGATAGCTGGTCTATAAGGTTGACTTTACAACCAATCACCATAAGGGTATTTGGACTGATATAGGGTGTACACTATAACTAGTGACATCATACATCAGGCCAACTTCTCACAATGACTATTGATGAGAATCCCCTGGAAGAGAAATTAAGAGTTTTAGGACACTTCTGGAGTAACTAGGAGGTCGAGACTCGGAAACTAGACCCTTGGATAGTCACTACCTTTGTGAGCACCGAAGTACCCAAGTTACCTAGCCCACGGGCTGCGGGTGCATAGGTGTGAACTTGCGTCGGGTTTCGTCATGGACTTCTATGGATGCCTGAAGGAAATTTGCTGACAGGCAGTCAGTGAAGAGTGTCCAGTGGATCCCAAGGCTGGGATCAAGAAGAGAGGATACCTGCAAGCAGAAGGGACAGAGTCAAGGTCACTAGCCAGTGACCACGTGGAACCAGGAAGGAACCAGGCGATGTCGTGAAGATTGCAGGTGAAAGGTGAAGCTTGTCGCTGCAGCCACGGGTACCAGGAGACGTCGAGGACGACCAGGACCAGGAGGCGAGCTGTCCCACGAAGGCTCTTGCTGTCGGCGGCGTCGAAGTCGAACTAGGACTCACCAAGCCTTGGCAAGCGGAACCCACGAAGAACGGAGGACTTGCTTCTGGTGCAGACCAGGAAGGTCTGGGGTGCTTCTCTTTTGCAAAGAAGCGGGAGCCAGTCTGGAGGAGCCAAACCAGCAGTGAAGATTTCAAGGTGTGTCGTCACAAAGGCCGCTAGCCAACGGGCAAGCAACCGGACAGACGCGGCAAGCAGGAAAATGCAGAAGGGCCCCACGCAGGACTCGTGGAGTGTGGGGGGCTGATCTTCGGTGCAGATGGTGCTTGGGGTTGGGGCTTCTCAATCCTCGGTGCACAACTTCGAGGGTGCCTCAGAAGCTGCGCTGGAAGATACTCGCCACTTTTCCCAGGTAGCCGGTCCCACGTCTCTCGTCGCCTCCACGGATCTCAGCTCGGCTGTGGATGTGGATCAGGGTTGGAGAAGTCTGGAAGTCAAGGCTCTGGTCGGGCTCTGCAGTCGGTCCCTCGTAGAACTTCAGCAAAGCAAAGGGTAGTCTCTTGATGGTGCCTGTTTGCACAGGGTAGCTACTCCTTGGCCACAAGGGAGATTCTTCAGTCTTCTTCTTTCGTCGAATGTCGAAGGTCCAGAGTTTCTGTTCAAGTTGCAGGTTCAGGATAATCTAATCTCCTGGGGCCCAGCTACCACTCTTATACTAATCTGGGGGGCTGGGTTGCCTGCTAGGTCACGCCTTATGGGTGGGACCTGGGAGGGGGGTGGTTACACCCCCTTCCCTTTGTCCAGTTTCGTGCCAGGACTGGGGTTGGAGTACCCCAGCACCGGTTTGAACTGGACTATGCATGGAGCACCTTGTGTGCCCCAGGCAGTGTCTCGTTTCATTCATCCCTCCCTGCCCCAATACACTAAGGCCTGTCTGGGGTGGTGCTCGCACCTCCCAAGGCAGGAAACCTATTGTCCAAGCCTCCCTTGCCGGGATCACTCCCAGCAGCAGGAGGTCAGACTTGTGTCGAGGCAGCAGCATCCATTTTGTGATGCTGGGGCTCTGGTTAACTTTAACCGGGTAAGTAGGTTACAACATGTCTTCTCCCTCTAGAAGGGAGGGATAATATCCTCATCCCCAGAAATGGGATGGGGGTATTATTCCGAAGTGTTAGACACCTTACACGACATGTTTTGATAAAGCCAAACCATAGTTACCATAACCGTTTAAGATTATAAGGCACTTTAAGAGTATATGGTAGGCTATATCATAGAACAGCTATAAGGACATGGTTCCGAAAGCTGCAGACAGGCTCAGCTCATGCTAGAGCACCATCTCACATGTTACCAAGCACTCTGCCTCCAGGATTGTTAAGGCCTGCCATAGGAGTGGCTGATAGGTACACATGTGTCTATATGTAAGTTAGGTATAGGAATACTACACCTAAGCAAGGAGTGATTACATGACCTTGCCCCAGCTGAGTGATCAGCCAGTTGTGTCATAATGGAAGGCCAGGCCAGGGGTGGCATAATACTAAGGGTGGGCGTAGTTCGCGAAGTAGCACTTCGCGAAGCTACGCAAAGTGAAGTTCGCACTACGCGAGCTACGCGTAGCACTTCGCGAACTGCGAAGTAACATGTTCGCACTGTGCAAGATGTTGTTTTCAATGATTGCACAGTGCGGACAAGCAACCGGCACTGTGCAATCATTGAAAATGGCATCTTGCACAGTGCGAGCTGTAGTTTTCTGCTGCTCGAGTAGATTTTTACTCGAGCTGCAGCTTTCTCAACGCGAACTGGTAGTTTCTCATCGCGAGCGGTCGCGAGCATACGCGACCCCTCGCAATGAGAAACCTGATCTTCTCGCGTTGGGAATCTCGCCGGGAGGTTTATTTTCCATGCTCGCGATCGCGAACAAGGAAAAAGTCTCGCCAGGATGTCATTTTGCTTGCTCGCGGTCGCGAGCAAGCAAAAAATGACCGCAGCACTACGCAACACTACGCTACGCGTGTTCGCACTGTGCTACGTGCAGTTCGCGTAGTGCGAAGTAGCGCGAACTTCGCAAACTACGCGAGCGTAGCGTAGTGCTACGCCCAGGCCTACATAATACATGCTGCAGCCCCTGGTAGGCCTAGGGTACACCTATGCCCTGGGTACCTAAGGTACACTGTACAGGGGCCAATAAGGTGATCCTATCCAAATGGGTTATGCACCTAAAGTACATAGTATCACTTTAGAGAGAGAACAGCAGGGCTGTGGGTCTGATTAGCAGGCCCACAGCCACATCTAAGTCGAAAACCAGTAAAGCAAAAGCAAAAAGTGGGGGTGAACATAGAAAGCAGACCCTACTCTCCTACACAACCCCCCCCCCCCCCAAACTTAGGGACATTAAACTAACCTTGACCAGTTGAGTCTTCATGTTCTAAGTGGAAATATCTGGAGAGTCCATCTGCATTGGCATGGTCAGTCCCAGGTTTATGTTCCACTGTGAAGTCCATCCCCTGTAGGGAAATGGACCACCTAAGAAGTTTGGGATTTTCACCCTTCATCTGATTTAGCCACAAGAGGGACTTATGGTCTGTCTGAATCTTGAAGTGAGTGCCGAACAAGTATGGCCTCAGCTTCTTCAGGGCCCAAACCACAGCAAAGGCCTCCCTCTCAATAGCTGACCAACGTTTCTCTCTAGGGGTCAGCCTTCTACTCATAAAAGCAATGGGCTGGTCTTGACCATCTATATTAAGTTGTGAAAGAACAGCTCCCACACCTAACTCAGAAGCATCTGTCTGGACAATGAACTCTTTGGAGTAGTCTGGACTTTTCAGAATAGGTGCACTGCACATGGCCGGCTTCAGGTCATCAAATGCTTTTTGACAGCTTACTGTCCACTGAACTTTCTTTGGCATTTTCTTGGAGGTCAAGTCATTAAGTGGTGTCACAATGGACCCATAGTTCTTAACAAACTTTCTGTAGTACCCAGTCAGGCCCAAGAAAGCTCTGACCTGAGTCTGGGTAGTTGGAGGAGTCCAGTCCTTTATGGTCTGGATCTTGCTCTCCAGTGGTTGAACCTGACCCCCACCAACTAGGTGGCCCAGGTATACAACCTTGCTCTGCCCTATCTGGCACTTAGTGGCCTTGATAGTGAGGCCTGCCTTTTGCAGGGCCTCTAAAACATTCCTCAGGTGGACCAGGTGATCCTTCCAGGTGGAGCTAAAGACAGCAATATCATCAAGATAAGCTGCACAATAATCATCCAACCCAGTAAGGACTTGATTCACCAACCTTTGGAAAGTGGCAGGTGCATTCTTCAAACCAAAGGGCATTACCACAAATTGATAATGTCCTCCTGGGGTCGAGAAAGCAGTTTTGGCCTTTGCATTCTCAGCTAGTCTGATTTGCCAGTAGCCTGCTGTCAGGTCAAATGTGCTCAAAAACTTAGCAGCTGCCAGTCTGTAAATGAGCTCATCTGCCCTAGGTATTGGGTGGGCATCTGTCCTAGTGACAGCATTGAGACCTCTGTAATCCACGCAAAACCTCATCTCTCTCTTACCATCTTGGGTGTGAGGTTTTGGCACAAGGACCACAGGACTAGCCCAAGGGCTCTCTGAAGGTTCAATGACTCCCAGCTCCAACTTCTTTTGTACCTCAACTTTTATGCAGTCCCTGACATGGTCAGGTTGCCTGTAGATTTTACTCTTCACAGGCAGACTGTCACCAGTGTCCACCTCATGGGTGCACCAGTTTGTCTGACTTGGGGTCAGAGAGAACATATGTCTGTAGGATTGCAGAACCTGCCTGCAGTCCTGTTGCTGATGAACAGTGAGGCTGTCAGAAAAGACCACACCATCAACTGAGCCATCATCAGGGTTCTGAGTCAACAGGTCTGGGAGAGGGTCACTCTCTTCCTCCTGCCCCTCATCTGTAGCCATGAGTAAGCCCATGTCTGCCCTGTCAACATATGCCTTCAATCTGTTGACATGAAGCACCCTGTGGGGGCTTCTGGGAGTCCCAAGGTCCACCAAGTAGCTGACTTCTCCCTTTTTCTCAACAATAGTGTGGGGTCCAGACCATTTGTCTTGGAGGGCTGCTGGGGCCACTGGCTCCAACACCCACACTTTCTGCCCTGGCTGGTAAACAGTCAGCACAGCCTTTTGGTCATGCCAAGCTTTTTGGAGTTCTTGGCTTGCCTCAAGGTTTTTAGAAGCCTTCTTCATATACTCTGCCATCCTGGAGCGGAGACCAAGTACATAATCCACTATATCAAGTTTGGGTTGTCTGAGAGGTCTCTCCCATCCTTCCCTTACTAAACATAGGGGTCCTCTTACAGGATGCCCAAACAAAAGCTCAAAAGGGCTGTAGCCAACCCCCTTTTGTGGGACCTCTCTGTCAGCAAACAGAAGGCAGGGTAAAAGGATGTCCCATCTTCGCCTAAGCTTGTCTGGTAAACCATTTATCATTCCCTTTAGGGTCTTGTTGAATCTCTCAACAAGCCCATTGCACTGTGGGTGATAGGGTGTGGTGAACTTGTAGTTCACACCAAACTCCTTCCACATTGCAGTCAAGTATCCTGACATGAAGTTGGCACCTCTGTCAGAAATGACCTCCTTTGGAAAGCCCACTCTGGAGAATACTCCAAGTAGGGCCCTTGCCACAACAGAAGCTGTTGTGGTCCTCAGGGGAATAGCTTCTGGATACCTGGTGGCATGGTCCACTATCACCAGTATAAATCTGTGCCCAGATGCTGTTTGTGGGTCCATTGGTCCTACAATATCTATGCCCACTCTTTCAAAGGGAACCCCCACCACAGGTAGTGGTATGAGGGGGGCCTTTGTGGTGCCACCTGATTTGCCACTGGCTTGGCAGGTGACACAGGAGCGACAAAACTCCTTGGTATCTTCTGACATATGGGGCCAGTGAAAGTGAGGGACAAGCCTGCCCCAAGTCTTGTTCTGGCCTAAGTGTCCTGCAAGGGGAATATCATGGGCCAAGGTAAGAAGGAAGCCTCTGAACTTCAGTGGTATGACCAACCTCCTGGATGCACCAGGCTTGGGGTCTCTAGCCTCTGAATACAGTAGCCCTTCATCCCAATACACTCTATGGGTACCTTGAGCATTCCCTGCAGCCTCAGCAGCAGCCTGCTGTCTGAGGGGTTCAAGAGAGGGGCAGTCTAATTGGGCCTGCCTCAGATCTGCCCTTGAAGGTCCCCCTGTCCCAAGAAACTCAACCTGATCAGGTTCAAGTTGCAAAGACCGACACTGGTGCCAATAATAAAATCTAGGGGCCTGAAAAGGATAACCTTAACCCTAGATGTCAGTTCGCAGAACGGGGAGGATGGGTGGGTCGGTGAGGAATCTAACTAACTAATGTTTCTTACAGATACATCGTTACCGAAGGTAAGTAACTTGTTCATCTGAAAGAAACACGTTAGTTAGATTCCTCACCTTAGAATAGATACCCAAGCAATACCATCCCCGGTGGTGGGTCTGCGAACCAAGATCACACCAGAAAGTCCTGGAGGACAGAACGGCCAAAGAAGCCATCCCTCCGGACTTGGCTGTCAAGGCAATAATGTCTGGCAAACGTGTGTAGCGAAGCCCACGTCGCCGCCTGACAGATGTCCTGCAAAGGGACAGCCCGTCCCAAAGCAGTAGTAGCCGCTGTGGCCCGAGTAGAATGGCCGCGCAGCCCAACAGGAGGGTCCTTTTTTGCCAAGGAGTAACACATTTTGATGCACAAAACGACCCACCGAGAGATGGTCCGTTTGTGCACAGCTTTCCCATTCTTAGCACCCACGTATCCAACGAAAAGCTGGTCGTCCACCCGGAACTGCTTTGTGCGGTCCAAATAAAAGGAGAGCGCACGTTTTGGGTCCAGACGGTGGAGCCTCTCTTCCTCTTTGGAAGGATGCGGAGGCGGAAAGAAGGTGGGCAAGGTGACAGACTGCCCAAGATGAAATGGAGTCACCACTTTCGGAAGAAAGGAGGGACGAGGCCGAAGGACAACCTTGTCCGGATGAACAGAGAGAAAAGGAGGCTTTGAAGATAAAGCCTGGAGCTCACTCACCCGTCTAGCCAAGGTGATGGCTACCAGAAAAGCAGTCTTAAGCGTCAGCAGACGAAGAGGACAATTATGAAGAGGCTCAAAGGGAGCGCACATTAGAAATGTGAGAACAAGATTCAAGTCCCACTGAGGCATTACAAAAGGGACAGGAGGGAACATGTGAGTAATGCCCTTTAGAAAGCGTGTAACTACAGGGAACTTGAAAAGAGAAGGCTGATCAGGGAGCCGCAAGAAGGCAGAGATGGCAGCAAGATAACCTTTCAGAGTGCCCAGGGCAGAGCCCTGCCGGGCCAAAGAAAGAAGAAACAGTAGAACCTCAGAAAGAGGGGCGGAAAGGGGATCCACAGCCTTTGCTGTGCACCATGCCACAAATTTGTTCCACCGGCAGGCGTATACCGTCTTTGTGGAGGGACGCCTGGCTGCCAGAATGATATCACAGACTTCAGGAGGCAAGTCAAATGGCATCAACTGCCGCCGCTCAATCTCCACGCATGGGGGTGGAGGCTGGACAGGTTCGGGTGGAGGACCGTCCCCTGCTGCTGCGACAGAAGATCCTCCCGAAGGGTAGGGGTGGGCGGAATTTGCGTAATCGCGTTACGCAAACCTCCGCGAAACGGTAAAAAATCTCCGCGAACATGCAGAAATTCCGCGAACACGCGGAATTGCTTGTTCGCAATGCTTTTTTCCTGTTCACAGTTGCTGTTTGCATGCTCGGGGAGAAATATCTCACGAACACGCATTTTGAGAACGCGAACAAGAAAAAATTTTGCGAAGTCGCGGAAAGAAGAATTTTGGGCAATTTCGCGTTCTCCACGGAACGCAAAATTACCGAAATTTCGCAAATTCCGCGAGCGGAACGGAATTTACCGCCCAGGCCTACCGAAGGGGCAGACGTATCGGAGGATCGGTCAACATACTGAGTAGCTCGGGATACCAGTACCTTCGTGCCCAATCCGGAGCCACCAAGATGACTTGGGCCCGGTCGTGCCTGATCTTCTTCAGCACTCTGGGCAGAAGTGGTATAGGCGGAAAGGCGTACAACAGACCGCAACTCCACTCGTGACGAAAAGCGTCGTCGAGCGAGTGTCGCCTTGGAAATTCCAACGCGCAGAACTGCTGACATTGCGCGTTCTCTTCGGTGGCGAATAGATCTAACCAAGGCTCTCCCCACTGCTGAAAGAGACCTTGCGCCACTTCGGAGTTCAGACGCCATTCGTGATCCATCATGCACCGGCGGCTGAGTTCGTCTGCTCTGGCGTTCAGAGAGCCCGCCAGATGTTGAACCACTAGGGTGACGCCCTGGTGTTCCAGCCACGTCCAGAGGCGCAGAGCCTCCTGACAAAGGGTCCACGACCCCACCCCGCCCTGTTTGTTGCAATACCACATGGCGGTGGTGTTGTCCGTGAACACCTGCACGACACTTCCCCTGACAGAGGGAAGGAAGGCTTTCAGTGCAAGTCGGATCGCTCTCAACTCCAACAGGTTGATGTGGAGGCGAGACTCCGCCGGAGACCAGAGGCCTCTGATCTCCGCCTCTCCCATATGGCCACCCCATCCTAGGAGGGACGCATCCGTCACTACGACATGCTCCGGTTGGGGAAGGGAGAGGCTCTTGCCCGTGACCCAATCGTGCAGTGCCCTCCGAGATCAAGACATGGTCGGACAGGTTGCCGTGATGCTGGGCCCACTGAAACTTCAGGTCCCACTGCAGAGCCCGCATGCGCCACCTGGCGTGATGCACTAGTAGGATGCAGGAGGCCATCAGCCCCAGAAGCCGCAACACTAGCCTGACCGAAACCCAGGATAGAGGCCGAAAGATGGGAATCAGGGCCTGAATATCCCGGACCCGCTGTTCCGGCGGATAGACCCGGAACTGCGCCGAATCGAGAACCGCTCCAATGAAGAGGAGCTTCTGAGAGGGACTCAGGTGTGACTTCGGCACGTTGATGGAAAACCCCAGCAAATGCAGGAGATCCGCCGTAGTCTGGAGGTGGGAGACGACTGCCTGGGGCGAGCCCGCCTTCAACAACCAGTCGTCGAGATAGGGGAAGACTGGAACCCCTGATCTGCGCAGATGAGCTGCGACCACCGCCATCACTTTCGTGAACACCCGAGGGTCACTGGTAAGGCCGAAGGGGAGCACGGTAAACTGAAAGTGCTCCTGACCCACCGTGAACCGCAGGTAACGCCGGTGGGCCGGCAGGACGGGGATGTGGAAATATGCGTACTGCAAGTCCAACGCTACCATCCAGTCTCCAGGGTCTAGGGCAGCTAGAACCTGAGCCAAAGTTAACATTTTGAACCTTTCCTTCCGGAGGAAGGCATTGACGTTCCGGAGGTCCAAGATAGGGCGTAGGCCCCCTTTGCCCTTCTTGGGAACCAGAAAGTAGTGGGAATAACAACCACGACCTACTTCTGGGCTCGGAACGCGCTCGACGGCCCCCTTGGTCAAGAGGGCCGAAACTTCCTCGTGGAGAAGATTCAAATGATCCCCCGAGATACGGTGGTGCTGCGGTGGCATGGCTGGAGGGGTCGTCTCGAAGGGGAGGGAGTAGCCCCTTCGGACGATTTGCAGCACCCACCTGTCCGATGTGATGGACCGCCAGTGGAGCAGGTGATGGCGAACTCTGCCGCCCACTGGCGTGGAATGGGCCTGAAAGCTCGGACTAGGAAGGCTTTGAGGCGGATGCCGCCGGGGTGGATGTGGGCTGACCGCGTCGTCCTCCAGAACCGCCTCGGCGGAAACCACGTCCGCGACCGCGCGCAGGTTGGTTCTGCAGCTGGTGGCTAGGCTGACGTGAGGAGGCACCCCTTTCTTGGCCACGAAATGGGCAAAAGGCGGAAGTTTGCGACCGCGGGGCCGAGAGGCCCAAGGACTTGGCCGTAGCCCGGGAGTCCTTAAAGCGATTCAGCACACTGTCTGCTTTCTCACCAAAAAGGCGAGTGCCATCAAAGGGCATGTCCATGAGAGTGCTCTGAACATCCCCCGAAAAGGACGTGGACCGCAGCCAGGCGTGACGTCTAAGCGCCACCGTGGTAGAAATCGCCCTACCCAGTGAGTCCGTAGTGTCAAGCCCACATCGGATTGCATGTCGTGCTGCATCCCTCCCATCGGCCATAGCCTGGGTAAGTCGTGTCTGGGCCTCCTCCGGGCACAGGGGCAGCACGTCCTCCACCGTATCCCACAGAGAGTGGGAATAACGGTCCAAAAGACAGGCGGTGTTCAAGGACCGCAGACCCAAACTAAGGGAGGAGAACAGCTTTTTCCCAAACTGTTCCAGTCTCTTGGAATCCCGGTCCGGCGGAGCGGTCGGGAAGAAGGATTGGGAGGTAGAAGCCTGGATAACCAGGCTCTCGGGGGTGGGGTGTTGGGACAGAAAACTGGGGTCGCCCGGAGCAGGGCGGTGGCGCTTGGCGACGTTCCTGTCCACAGGAGGGACTGTGGAGGGCTTGGACCAGGTGCCCTGCAGGATGTCAATGAGGGCCTCATTGAATTGCAGCAGAGGCTCAGTGGAGCTTGCTGCAGACTGAAGCACCTCAGTGAGGACGTTAGTCCTCACAGCCACGGCAGGCAGCTCGAGCCCAAGGGCTGCGGCCGCCTTGCGCAGCACCACAGAGAAAGCAGCACCCTCCTCCGAAGCCACAGTCGGAGGAGAGATGAATCCAGTGTCTGGTGAGGTATCCAGACCACTGGCCTCCCCCAGTTCATCTGCCCAGTCCTGTGACAGCTGAACCTGAACGGCCATAGGGTCATCGGACCCCTCCCATTCGCCCCCATCATCTGATTCCTGGGAAACAGGAGGAAGGATTGGAGCCGGATGATAGACATAATGTGTCTCTAACGGCGCCGTACGCGGCGTCCATCGATGCCGTAACGGCGCCGGATCCGGAGCGGGGCTGAACTGGGGCTCGACGCCGAGCGGAGCCGGCGTCGGAGGTGGAATCGGTGTCGACGCCGGCGGAGGAGGAGTGACGAGGTTGACCGGCGTCGGCGGGGACTCGGGGACGGGTCCCTCGGGAACCTGCGGCGTCGGGGTTGAAGCCGGAGACGACGCCGGGGCCGGAGCCGCCGGCATGCAAGGTTGCCCAGTCGGGTCCCCGGGGCCCGAAGGCGCGCCAGCGGGAGTCGACGGCAGAGCCAGGCTCCTCATGGCCGAGAGGAAGGCACTGACTTCCGCCAGCGTCGCATCAGTCCCAGGGACCAGCGGGTATGGGGACTTGCGCGGCGCCTGCGGCGCTGCTGGAGCCGCGGGGGTGGAACCACCCTGACCCTCGCCCGAGTCGCGCGACCGGCGAGGGGAGTCCGAAGAGTGGTGTCGCCTCTTGGACTTCTTGGAGTGCTTCGACTTACCCGAAGACTTGGAGCCAGACGAGTGATGATGACGTCGGCTGCGGCTCCGCGACCGATCCTTGGACCTCCTCCTGGACCGGGATCGAGAGGGGCGCAGAGCCGAGTGGCGAATCTCGAGGAGCTTACGGGACCGCTCCCGTCTAGCCTTCGAGGTCAGGGCCTTGCAGTCCGAACACGACTCCGCGTCGTGGTCGAGGCCCAAACAGTAAAGGCACCGGCGGTGATGATCTGTAACCAACATCAAGCGGTTGCAGTCAGCACAGGCTTTGAAACCAGGCATCCTACCGGCACCGGAGTCGAGACAAGATCAAAAAGGATCAAAAAATTTAGTCAAAAAAGACTAAAAGGGGTAGCTCTCCCGGATCTGCGCTTACTGGCGCGGAAAAAAGAAGAACTGACGTCAGCGCGCGAGGGCGGCGTCTAAGTACTCTGACGATGTCATTCCGGCGCACGACGCCGACGACGGACGCGGAGCCGCAGACGACGCCTAGCGACGCGCAAGGGGTATTGCTGACGAAAAATCTTTCGGATCCAGTCTGACGCCTGGGGATATTCTAAGGTGAGGAATCTAACTAAAGTGTTTCTTTCAGATTCTAACCTTAGGGATATTGCTGCCACCAGTGGGTTCTGACCCACTTAGCTTTTGCTCTCTAGCAAGAGCAAGCTTCTCCTTGGCAAGGGCAAGTTCTTACCTCTGAATCCTCAGATTAGCTTCCCTCATTCTGGCTTCATGCTCCTTTCTCTCGGGGGAAGTCATTCCCCTGTAAGAAGAGGCATTAGAGATGCTAGAGACATGGGAGTGGATGAATTCCCTTGAAGGGGATCTGTCTCTCCTGCTTCTCTGGTTAAGCCCACTTGGGGGTCTGTATGGGGGGACCCCATGCAAACTCCCATGTAAGCTTAGGTTAGCCTGGCTAAGTCTTCCTACTTGGCCCTGGCTGTCTACCTCTTCATCTGAAGTCCCATCTGACTCATCTGTCGTGGGTAGACCCTCCTTTGTACCTAGGGTACTGGCCTGTGAGGCCCTAAGAGTATCATACTCCTCTAGGAGTTGTACTAGCTGAAGGAGGGTAGGGTTTGCACCCTGTTTTAACTTTCTGGAGGTACACAATTGTCTCATCTCGTGAAAAGTTAGGGTATCATATCTAGAGGGGGTCTTCTTCAGACCTGCCCCTCCTGAGAGAGCATCTACTTGATCTCCTCCCAGAGACATGATCTAGTGAGGGTGTGGTGTGTGCACCTACCTACACTAGTTGTTTCTACTAAACCTCTCTAGTAGTTGTAGTCAGGGTGTGTTACTCCCTTCAACCTACAACCACTAAGTCCAGTAGGACTTAAGTATTATAATCTATGTTATATATACATAAACAATATCTGTGTGTTTTTTCAATTTAGTATCTCAAGATTACAATGGTATTACAACAGCAAGCTCAGATCCCAACCGCTGCTCACCAATGTGAGAAGTTGGCCTGATGTATGATGTCACTAGTTCTAGTGTACACCTTATATCAGTCCAAACAACCCTTATGGTGATTGGTTGTAAAGTCAACCTTATAGACCAGCTATCCTAGTGGTAGCATGGACAAGAGCAGTCTTAGGCTAAACTCTGAATGGCATGTGAAGCCAGCTGTGATACCATATATAATCCCTTGAATACCAAATGAAAGGACACCACAACAGATATATGTAGGAGAGTAGGGTCTGCTTTCTATGTTCACCCCCACGTTTTGCTTTTGCTTTACTGGTGTTCGACTTAGATGTGGCTGTGGGCCTGCTAATCAGACCCACAGCCCTGCTGTTCTCTCTCTAAATTGATACTATGTACTTTAGGTGCATAACCCATTTGGATAGGATCACCTTATTGGCCCCTGTACAGTGTACCTTAGGTACCAAGGGCATAGGTGTACCCTAGGCCTACCAGGGGCTGCAGCATGTATTATTCCACCCCTGGCCTGGCCTTCCATTATGACACAACTGACTGATCACTCAGCTGGGGCAAGGTTGTGTAATCACTCCTTGCTTAGGTGTAGTATTCCTATACCTAACTTACATATAGACACATGTGTACCTATCAGCCACTCCTATGGCAGGCCTTAACAATCCTGGAGGCAGAGTGCTTGGTAACATGTGAGATGGTGCTCTAGCATGAGCTGAGCCTGTCTGCAGCTTTCGGAACCATGTCCTTATAGCTGCTCTATGATATAGCCTACCATATACTCTTAAAGTGCCTTATAATCTTAAACGGTTATGGTAACTATGGTTTGGCTTTATCAAAACATGTCGTGTAAGGTGTCTAACACTTTGGAATAATACCCCCATCCCATTTCTGGGGCTAAGGATATTATCCCTCCCTTCTAGAGGGAGAAGACATGATGTAACCTACTTACCCGGTTAAAGTTAACCAGAGCCCCAGCATCACAAAATGGATGCTGCTGCCACAGACACGAGTCTGACCTCCTGCTGCTGGGAGTGATCCCGGCAAGGGAGGCTTGGACAATAGGTATCCTGCCTTGGGAGGTGCGAGCACCACCCCAGACAGGCCTTAGTGTATTGGGGCAGGGAGGGATGAAAAGAATGAGACATGCCTGGGGCACACAAGGTGTCCTGTGCATAGTCCAGTTCAAACCGGTGCTGGGGCACTCCAGCCCCAGTCCTGGCGCGAAACTGGACAAAGGGAAGGGGGTGTAACCACCCCCCTCCCAGGTCCCACCCATAAGGCGTGACCTAGCAGGTAACCCAGCCCCCCAGATTAGTATGAGAGTGGTAGCTGGGCCCCAGGAGATTAGATTATCCTGAACCTGCAACTCTGGACCTTCGACATTCGACGAAAGAAGAAGACTGAAGAATCTCCCTTGTGGCCAAGGAGTGGCTACCCTGTGCAAACAGGCACCATCAAGAGACTACCCTTTGCTTTGCTGAAGTTCTACGAGGGACCGACTGCAGAGCCCGACCAGAGCCTTGACTTCCAGACTTCTCCGACCCTGATCCACATCCACAGCCGAGCTGAGATCCGTGGAGGCGACGAGAGACGTGGGACTGGCTACCTGGGAAAAGTGGCTAGTATCTTCCAGCGCAGCTTCTGAGGCACCCTCGAAGTTGTGCACCGGGGATTGAGAAGCCCCAACCCCAAGCACCATCTGCACCGAAGATCAGCCCCCCACACTCCACGAGTCCTGCGTGGGGCCCTTCTGCATTTTCCTGCTTGCCGCGCCTGTCCGGTTGCTTGCCCGTTGGCTAGTGGCCTCTGTGACGACGCATCCCGAAATCTTCACTGCTGGTTTGGCTCCTCCAGACTGGCTCCCGCTTCCCTGCAAAAGAGAAGCACCCCAGACCTTCCTGGTCTGCACCAGAAGCAAGTCCTCCGTTCTTCGTGGGTTCCGCTTGCCAAGGCTTGGTGAGTCCTAGTTCAACTTTGACACCGCCGACAGCAAGAACCTTCGTGGGACAGCTCGCCTCCTGGTCCTGGCCGTCCTCGACGTCTCCTGGTCCCTGTGGCTGCAGCGACAAGCTTCACCTTCACCTTCACCTGCAATCTTCACGACATCGCCTGGTTCCTTCCTGGTTCCACGTGGTCACTGGCTAGTGACCTTGACTCTGTCCCTTCTGCTTGCAGGTCTCCTCTCTTCTTGATCCCAGCCTTGGGATCCACCGGACACTCTTCACTGACTGCCTGTCAGCAACTTTCCTTCAGGCATCCATAGAAGTCCACGATGAAACCCGACGCAAGTTCACACCTATGCACCCGCAGCCCGTGGGCTAGGTAACTTGGGTACTTCGGTGCTCACAAGGGTAGTGACTATCCTAGGGTCTAGTTTCCGAGTCTCGACTCTCTAGCTGCTTCAGAAGTGTCCTTAAACTGTTAATTTCTAACTGCTAGTAATTCTATCGACTTTTACGCATTACGTGTGAGTGTTTCCACTCTGCACCTGAATCCCGTGGGCCTCCCACTTCCTAACCGTTTAAGATTATAAGGCACTTTAAGAGTATATGGTAGGCTATATCATAGAACAGCTATAAGGACATGGTTCCGAAAGCTGCAGACAGGCTCAGCTCATGCTAGAGCACCATCTCACATGTTACCAAGCACTCTGCCTCCAGGATTGTTAAGGCCTGCCATAGGAGTGACTGATAGGTACACATGTGTCTATATATAAGGGTAGATATAGGCATACTATATCTAAGCAAGGGGTGATTACACGACCTTGCCCCAGCTGAGTGATCAGCCAGTTGTGTCTGATTGGAAGGCCAGACCAGGGGTGGCATAATACATGCTGCAGCCCCTGGGAGTCCTAGGGTACACCTATGCCCTGGGTACCTAGGGTACACTGTACAGGGTCCAATAAGGTGATCCTTACCAATTGGTTATGTACCTAGGGTACATGGAGTCCATTTTAAAGAGAGAGCAGACAGCCTGAGACCCTGAATGGCAGGATCTCAGGCCAACTAAGTCGAAAAACCAGCTAGACACTAGGCAAAAAAGTTGGGGGTAACCATAGTCAGATATCCACCTTCCTACAAGGACCATTCTAGCAAAAAGTTTCTGCACAGAGTCGATGAGACTAATAGGGCGGTAATTCCCCGGGACCGAACGGTCCCCCTTTTTAAAAATGGGAATAATTTCCGCCCCTTTCCAAGACTCTGGGATCCTAGCCCCCCTTGCTATGGCATTTGCAATCTGAGTTATGTAGGGAATCCAGAGTTGGAGATCTGATTTAAAAAGGTCTGCCGGGATGCAATCCATCCCGGGAGCTTTCCCTGCTTGAACCAGACATAGGGCTAACTCTGTATCAGTATTCGTAAAGACTAATGATTTGCCAGGAGAAGTGGGCAGAGATATCCTGTTCCCTGGGTCATTATGAATTTCTAGGTCAGGGTCCTTAAACTGGGATGAAAAAAAATCCACCCATGCTTCCACAGGGACATAATTTATTGGGGTTTGTGAATCAGGATTCCTACCCCATTTCACTACTTCCCAGATTTGAGGATAGGCAAGCCTCATAGAGGTTGGTCCAATGGTTCTCATCCCACTCCCTCTTTGCCTCCCACTGGACTTTCTTGTACATTTGGCGAGCTAATTTAATATCAGAAGTCACCCTGGATTTAATAGATTTTATTAGCCCATTATGTGCTTCTCTACATTTTTTATTGTACCAATTTTTACGGCGACCTGTAGCATTCGCTTTTCCTTGCTTTATAGGAAGAGTTAAGAGGGCCTTAAGCTTAATAAAGCACTGTTCATGAAGGTTACAGATTTTATTTGGTGCCTCCAAATTTGGGGAAAAATTCAATATGGCACTCAGAGTAGATGCAACTTCCAACGATATGCCATCTAACAGGGCTGGGTCCGCCACTACCCTACTCCATTTAAGCCTCCTATCATTAATCAGAATAGCATCTGCTGTGATACACTGGGCTGGAGGGGACCTTCCGGGCCCACCTGGGAGCTTTAACCTTAAAACAATGGATTATGGTCACTCTCCGGACGAATCACAACTTCCATGTCCTCCAGGAGGGACCAATGCTACATTTTAACCAGAATATAATCGATTCGACTTTTGCAGACCCCGTTATCAAAAGTCGGGAAACCGGCTGTGAGAAGTTGGCCTGGTATATGATGTTCACTAGTTAAAGTGACCCCCTTGTACCATGCCAAGCAACCCTTATGGTGTGGTTGTAAGTCAACCTTTTCGGACTAGCTGCCCTAGTGGTAGCGTAGGCTAAGCAGTCTTTGAGGCTAAACTCGTTAAAGCGTGTTAAGCAGGCTGTTTTACCAATTGCAACCCCCCTTTATACCAATGAAAGGACACCACACAGATATATATTCAAAATATATATGTATTTATTTCTCAAAGTATCCCCTAGACTCTTTATGAGCACAGGAGCACAAATCGTTAAACACGACAACGTTATAATATACAGAAGTTACACTTTAGATGGATGGGCCCTGGTGGCCACTCAAACCATATACTAAAATAGTGGTATAAGTACCACGAACAGGAAAGGGAAAAGGCCTAGGGCCTCTAGAATCGCTGGGCCTACAAGGAGCTAACTTCAGTTAGTGACCAGGAGGTCCACGGGTCGCGTGTGCAGTGAGGAAAGTTACACGCGTGCTCCCATAGGTTTTCAATGGGTGCGTAAAAGTTTAAAAGTTACTGCAGAAAGGGTCTTCTTGGTGGACTACGATCTTAAGATTCAAAACACAGACACTAGAGATGTTTCTCTACACTTGGGCACCAGAGTGCCAGCTTTACCTCACCCACAGGAAGCGGGTGCATAGGTCTTGAAGTGCGTCGGGTTTCTTCTATCGATTCAATGGAGCCTGATGACAAAGATGCTGCAGGCGGTTGGTCCAGAAGAGATGCGGTGGATCCAAGAGTGGATCGGAGTTGTAGAAGACCTGAAAGCAGAGGGGACAGTGTTCACAGTCACTAGCCAGTGACCGGCGTGGCACCAGGTAGGTACCAGGCGATGTCGGGTGCAAACAGGTGATGAGGGGTAGCTTGTCTCCGCAGCCACGTGGTCCCTGAAGGTCGACGACGTCCAGGAGTCGGTTCACGAGCTGTCGCACGCAGGCTCTCGCTGTCGGCGGTATCGGCGACTCGAAAGAAGTGAACAAGCCTTGGCCAGGAGTCGTGGAAAGAGAGGAAAGCTGATTGTTCTGACCAGCAAGGTCAGAGGGGCTGCTCTTTTGGAGAGCAGCTAGGGCCAGTCTGGAGCAACCAGACCAGCGTCGTTGATTTCAAAATAGGTCACCAAAATGGCCACTAGCCAACGGGCCAGGGACCGGGCAGGTGCGTCGAGAGGCAAAGTGCAGAGGGGTCCCACGCAGATTGTGGAGATGCTGGAGGGCTCACCTTTGGTGCAGATGCTGCTCGGTGGTTGGGCTTCTCAGGACCCAAAGCACAACTTGGAGGGAGCCTCTGTCGTTGCGCTTGCAGCTTGTCGTCGGTTTTCCAAGATGGCTGGCTCCACGTGTCTCGGTGCCTCCACGGGTTCCTTCTTTGCAGGGACTGTGGATCGGGCGGTGAGAGGTCTGGAGGTCCAGGTCTTGTCGGGCTCTGGGCTCGGGCTTCGGCAGGAGGCGGCGGCAAAGCAAACGTTGAATAGCTGGTTGGTGCTTGCGTTAGCAAGATGGTCACTCCCTGACCATAGGGGAGATTTCCTTCAGTCCTCTGTGCAGCAGAGCGTCGAAGTTCCCGTCTTCTTCTTTGTAGTAAGTTGATTCCAGGATGTCTGAAGTCTTAGGACACAGCTCCTACCTTTAAGCGGATTCTAGGGGCCGGACTACCTGCTAGGTCCCTCCCTAAGGGTGGGACCAGGAAGGGGGGTGGTTACACCCCCAATCCTTTGTCCAGCTCACCCCAGGTCCGGGGCTGGTGTGCCCCAGGACCGGATTGAACTGGCATATGCACCAAGGCTCCTTGTGAGCCTCAGGCATGTCTGGTTTCTTTCAAGCCCTACCTGACCAATACACAAAATCCTGTCTGGGGTGGTGCTCGCACCTCCCCTGGCAGGAAACCCTTTGTCCACGTCTCCCAAGCTGGAAGGACTCCCAGCAGCAGGAGGGCAGACTTGTGTCTGGGGTGGCAGCATCCATTTTGTGGAGCTGAGGCTATGTCTGATTTTACCCCGGTTTCAGGTACTGTACATGTCGTGTCCCTCTAGAAGGGTGGAATGCTAACCCCGTCGCCAGAATTGGCGAGGGGTTAGTATTCCAATTCGTATGACACCTTACTCGACATGTTTTGATAAAGCCAAACCAAAGATAGCATTTAACCGCGAGGTTCATAATGCACTTAAGAGTATATGGTATGACGATATCTGGAAACTGTAGAAGGAAGTTGTTCCGACCACTGCAGACAGGCTCAGCTCATGCCAGAGCACCATCTCACATGGAACCAAGCACTCTGCCTTCAGGATTGTCAAGGCCTGCCATAGGAGTGACTTATAGGTTAACATGTGTCCCAGTTAAGGTTAGGTATAGGTATACTACACCTAAGTAAGAGGTGGTTACACCAACTTACCCCAGCTGAGTGATCAGCCAGTTGTGTCAAATTTGTTAGGCCAAGCCAGGGATGGCATAATACATGCTTCAGCCCCTGGTAGGCCTTAGATACACCAATGCCCTGGGTACCTAGTGTACACTGGTACAGGGGCTCACAGGGTGATCCAATTCCAATTGGTTATGCACCTAGGGTGCATAGTGCCAATTTAGTAGATAGAACAGCAGGCTGGGGGTCTGATTAGCAGGCCCACAGCCTCAATATGTCAAAAACCAGTGAAGCAAAAAGCAAAAATTTGGGGTGACCATAGGATAGCAGACCCTACTCTCCTACACCGGCCTTATCCGAGGGGGTGCGACCATTTGCTGCTCTCAAGCCCCACTCCAGGCACAATCCTGACCAGTGTAATGCTGCCTCTGTACCCTTTTTAATATTATTCAGAGACAACGACGGGATATTCCACACTACATCCTCATCAAATCCCAGACTCACATCCTCACATAATAAGGGTTCAAAGGTGCAGTTTAGATCCCCGGCTATAAGAATTATTTTGTCTCTCCCAAGCAATTCAAGGAACGAGTCCAACTCCTCTATGATTTTCGGTGAGCGCCCACCTGATCGTCCTCGGGCATAAACATTAATAACAATAATGGCCTGATGGTTCTCCTTACATAACCTAATCCCCAAAATATCCGGGTAATTCACTAAAATTTCTGTTGGGCTATAGCCAATAGATTGCCTGACCCAGATTACCAGGCCCCCTGACGCTCTACCTCTTGTACCCTGTATGGCTGGTTTATAGAAATTTAAGAAACCTGCCCTAAATATTGGATCAGGGGCCCAGCTCTCTTGGAAAACCAAAATATCAAAGGTATCGATAAAATCTGCCCAGTCCTCTGAACCGATCCGCCCCTTCAGCCCAGCTATATTCCATGAGGCAATCTTAAGTACAGTATTCTGGCTAGCAGGAACTACTAAATTCAAGACACTCGGCTCTATTCCTATCTCCCCACCATCGGAGGAATAGGAACCACCCCTCATATTGCCATCCATGTCACTTGCAATAGCCATCCCCAACCCCTTCTCAGGAGGACCACCCTCCTGACAAGTTGGACAAGCCATACTGTGGGCACCAACTACCACCTTAGCATGGTTACTGGGGTGGCCCCCTCCACCAAATACGGGGGGACGTCAATCGATGCCCTCCAAACCAGATAACGGTTCGAAGCGATTTAACAATTGGGGGAAAAAAGGAGAATGTAGAACCCCTTCTGATGATAGTCTCCCAACAGCTCTTCGAGATATTAGAGGGTTATAGTAGGGCACACCATGTCTTTTGGGATAAAAATAACTAAGTCCCAGTGACTGCACGTCTCCCAATCTCCCATACCTAGCTTCCCTGCGTATAAAATCCACCACCCATGGGTCTTTAAAATTTATAATAACGCAATCCCCCTCCAGATCCTTCGGACAATGACCTACCCAGTTTACTCTTCTCACGTTCAAGATCTTTGTAGCAGAGGAGGGTGGAAGAGGTCTATGTTTATTTAACCAATAAACAACTTTATTTTTGAGATCCCCATGAGACTCCGATAAACTCCCCAAAACTGGAGCTACACCTGTTAAAATGATCTTATAGGGGGTAGCTTCTGGGGGTAAGTCAGCACTGAGGGGGCCCGGTTTGGTGGCGTTCTGCGGGTGGGTGGAAGAATTTTTTATGACACTCCCCGATGCACCAATACTTGGTTTAGTCTGTGTAGTTGGATTATGACTGCCCCTCACAGAATCCTGAGGCAAAGTAACATCGGTAGGCTTAGAGGTACTTGGCTGGGGCAGAGGTGTAGATTTAAAACATGCCTTCATTTGAATCGTATCCTGGGCAGTGGGAACCGGTTTGGGCATAATGTCATAATTTGGGCTCCCACCCCTAGAGACCGTGGAACCTATATTATTAGTGGCAGACCGGATATTAGTTGGTATAGCAGAGGCTAAATGGGGCCGCTTAACAATAACAGGAACCTGTGATTCAAGAATACTAGATGGAATAGAAGTTGGCGATGCAACTTGAGCATTTACTAACTTATTTAACAATCCAGAGTTAGTATTAACAACATTCTCAAGTGCATCTAATTTAGAATTCATAAGTCTAGTTCTTTCTAGTAGAGGAAGCATAAGAGTTTTTAATAATACCTCCATTTTACCCAAAAGGCCATCAACATTATTATTGCTTCCAAGGCAGGAATCTAAGATCCTAGGTAAATCATGGGAGGGCGGCAGTGTAGTATTAATAGCCGATGCAAACTGAGAGTCAGGTGGCTGTGGTTTACTATTTGTTTTAGGAATTTTTGAGACTCCACCCCTCTTGCGGCCCTTACCTCTCTTCCTCTTGCGGGGCAAATTCCTCGAAGATTCCCCGTTGAAGGATGAGTCCAATAATGGTGGGCTCACTAATAACGCACTTCCCCCACCCCTACCAACAACAGAATCTCTAACATTTGAACCACCATCGAAGGAATTAGATGACAAGTCCTCAGCCTCAGAGTGGACATCCACCAAAACTGTAACTAAAGGAGCATTAGATCTCATAAGAGATATTTGGGGGCTAGCCACTGAGGCAATAGGGCCTAGGGAAGAACGTTTCCCTGTAATAAGATCAATAGAAAGTCGTTTCTCAGCAAAGGCAATCTCCTTCTCTAGAATTCCTGTTGCTTTTATTAAAAATGCGTCCAAAGGACCAGTAACTACCCCACTCGAAGTCTGCAGTTGAACATTTCGCTCCTTCCCTGAACGTAAAGACATGATTCTAACCGACTAGTATAGCATAAACAACGGAGTAAGATGAATAAACAAACAAACCAAAGGGGGTGTCCCAACCTAACCTCGGCCGACCACGGACGGCCACAGACGGTCCCGCCCTTGTCCCGGGCTTCTCCCGGGCTTCTCCCGCACGCTTCCGCTCAGCGGGGATGATGGCCTGATGAAATAGGGGTAGGTAATGGCTGGGGGGCGGGGCTATCAGGGAAAGCGGCCCAGGTGTTTCGGAACGGGGTAGGAGGGACTCCTGGGAGATGGAGTCCCTGGTTACAACGCTCGCAGCCCTGCAGCAGCAACCGCACACCCCACAGCAGACTCCAATGGCCAAACCCCTCCTCCGTCCAAAGTCCACAGAATCAACCAGGGAACAAGATGTGGGGCTTTCAAGAACAGCGCTTAGGCAGCAGCGGAAAACTGGACCACAGAGACCCAGCAAGTAAGCAGCAGCAGAGTCCCAGTAAGGTTCTGGAGGCAGTGAATTTTATCACCGTAAGTTGGGGGCGGGGCTATCAGGGAGAGCGGCCCAGGTGTTTCGTAACGGGGTAGGAGGGACTCTTGGGAGATGGAGTCCCTGGTTACAACGCTCGCAGCCCTGCAGCAGCAACCGCACACCCCACAGCAGACTCCAATGGCCCAACCCCTCCTCCGTCCAAAGTCCACAGAATCAACCAGGGAACAAGATGTGGGGCTTTCAAGAACAGCGCTCAGGCAGCAGCGGAAAACTGGACCACAGAGACCCAGAAAGTAAGCAGCAGCAGAGTCCCAGTAAGGTTCTGGAGGCAGTGAATTTTATCACCGTAAGTTGGGGGCGGGGCTATCAGGGAGAGCGGCCCAGGTGTTTCGTAACGGGGTAGGAGGGACTCCTGGGAGATGGAGTCCCTGGTTACAATGCTCGCAGCCCTGCAGCAGCAACCGCACACCCCACAGCAGACTCCAATGGCCCAACCCCTCCTCCGTCCAAAGTCCACAGAATCAACCAGGGAACAAGATGTGGGGCTTTCAAGAACAGCGCTCAGGCAGCAGTGGAAAACTGGACCACAGAGACCCAGCAAGTAAGCAGCAGCAGAGTCCCAGTAAGGTTCTGGAGGCAGTGAATTTTATCACCGTAAGTTGGGGGCGGGGCTATCAGGGAGAGCGGCCCAGGTGTTTCGTAACGGGGTAGGAGGGACTCCTGGGAGATGGAGTCCCTGGTTACAACGCTCGCAGCCCTGCAGCAGCAACCGCACACCCCACAGCAGACTCCAATGGCCCAACCCCTCCTCCGTCCAAAGTCCACAGAATCAACCAGGGAACAAGAAGTGGGCCTTTAAAGAACAGCGCTCAGGCAGCAGTGGAAAACTGGACCACAGAGACCCAGCAAGTAAGCAGCAGCAGAGTCCCAGTAAGGTTCTGGAGGCAGTGAATTTTATCACCGTAAGTTGGGGGCGGGGCTATCAGGGAGAGCGGCCCAGGTGTTTCGTAACGGGGTAGGAGGGACTCCTGGGAGATGGAGTCCCTGGTTACAACGCTCGCAGCCCTGCAGCAGCAACCGCACACCCCACAGCAGACTCCAATGGCCCAACCCCTCCTCCGTCCAAAGTCCACAGAATCAACCAGGGAACAAGAAGTGGGCCTTTAAAGAACAGCGCTCAGGCAGCAGTGGAAAACTGGACCACAGAGACCCAGCAAGTAAGCAGCAGCAGAGGGGCAGTCTAATTGAGCCTGCATCAGATCTGCCCTTGAAGGTCCCCCTGTCCCAAGAAACTAACCTGATCAACCTGATCAGGTTCCAGTTCTTCTAGGACAGTTCCTTCAGGGCTCTCAGAATCATCCTCCTGGGAGGGCTGATCCACCACCTGAGGCAGGGGGGAAGGCACAGCCTTTACCCTACTGCTCTTTCTCTTGGATTGTGTCTGGTCCATTGTCCCAGGATCCAGCACTTGTTCAGTGTTACACTTTTTGGCCTGTGACCTGGTCACAGCAAGGACATGTGCATCTATCCCAAGCATTTCTGCATGGGTCCTATACTCCACTTCAGACCAAACTGAAGTTTCAAGATCATTTCCTAACAGACACTCTACAGGAAGGTCTGAACTTACCACAACTTTCTTGAGGCCAGTTACCCCTCCCCAGGAGAAGTTAACAATTGCCACACTGTGGGAGGTAGTGGCATTGCTAGCGTTGGTCACTAGGTAGTTCTCACCTAGCATGATCTGTCCAGGGTCCACAAAGGCAGGTGTCACCATTGTGACACTAGCCCCAGTGTCCCTGTAGGCCTGAGCCATTCTATTATTGATAAAAGGAGTCTGTCTGTACTTGCCCAGGTTACTGGGGCCTACAGTAGAGGACAAAGCTATGTCCCCATCACAGATCAGAACAGCCTGAGTAGGTATCCTGACTAGGCCAGGACCCTCCTCAGTTCCCAGGTTTAACCCTACTACACCCTTTTGCTGGGAACCAACACATACAGCTGGACTAGGGGGTACAGTTGCCTTAGGGGCAATGGTGGCTGGGGGCTTATCATTTTTGGTGCACTCACTAAACCAATGTGAGTTTGACTTACAATAGTTGCACCATGGTTTCTTTTGGCCATCTTTCTTCTTATCCTTTTTGGAACCACCCTCCCCCTGAGCCTTTTGGGGGCCTGGTGAAGACTTCTGGTCTTTTTGTTTATGATCATTACCCTTCTGGTCTGCCTTTTTCTGATCACCGCCCTGGTTCTGTGTTTTCTGCTTAACTCTAGTCCTGACCCACCTATCTGCCTTCTTTCCCAATTCCTGGGGAGAAGTTAGGTCAGAGTCAATCAAGTGTTGATGCAACAGCTGGTTTTGACAGTTATTAAGGATTTGTTCTCTCATGATCAAATTATACAATCCTGTATAGTCCTTAACCTTACTACCCAATAACCAGCCTTCCAGAGCCTTAGTGGCACAATCTACAAAGTCAGTCCAGTCCTGAGTCTGTGTCTTCTGGGTATCCCTGAACAACAGCCTGTATTGTTCAGTGGTTAGGCCAAACCCATCAATCAGAGCACTCTTCAGGACAGTGTAATTGTCTGCATCCTCATCACTAACTGTGAGGAGCTTGTCTCTACCTTTCTCAGAGAAGGAGAGCCACAAGATAGCTGCCCACTGACTTTGGGGTACCTGCTGTACTTTGCAAGCTCTCTCCAAAGCAGTTATCCATTTGTGGATGTCATCCCCACACTTGTAGGGAGGGACAATCTTGCTCAGGTTTCTATTATCATAGGTCCTGTCTCTATCCTTAGGGATATTGCTGCCACCAGTGGGTTCTAACCCACTTAACTTCTGCTCTCTAGCCAGAGCAAGCTTCTCCTTGGCAAGGGCAAGTTCTTCCCTCTCAATCCTTAGATTAGCTTCCCTCATTCTGGCTTCATGCTCTTTTCTCTGGGGGGAAGTCATTCCCCTGTGAGAAGAGGCATTGGAGCTGTTAGAGACATGGGAGTGGATGGATTCCCTTGAAGGGGATCTGTCTCTCCTGTTTCTCTGGTTAAGTCCACTTGGGGGTCTGTATGGGGGGACCCCATTCAGACTCCCATGCAAGCTTAAGTTAGCCTGGCTAAGTCTTCCTACTTCGACCTGGCTGTCTACCTCCTCATCTGTAGTCTCATCTGACTCATCTGTACCGGGTAGACCCTCACCTGTACCTAGGGTACCAGCCTGGGAGGCCCTATGAGCATCATACTCCTCTAGGATCTCTACTAGCTGAATGAGGGTAGGGTTTGAAGAACAAGTTACTTACCTTCGGTAACGATGTATCTGTAAGAAACATTAGTTAGTTAGATTCCTCACCTTAGAATATCCCCAGGCGTCAGACTGGATCCGGAAGATTTTTCGTCAGCAATACCCCTTGCGCGTCGCTAGGCGTCGTCTGCGGCTCCGCGTCCGTCGTCGGCGTCGTGCGCCGGGATGACGTCGTCGGAGTACTTAGACGCCGCCCTCGCGCGCTGACGTCAGCTCTTGTACATAGCCTTCCGCGCCAGGAACGCAGAGCCATGCAAAGACCGACACTGGTGCCAAAAATAAAATCTAGGGCCCTGAAAGGGATAGCCTTAACCCTAGATGTCAGTTCACAGAACGGGGAGGATGGGAGGGTCGGTGAGGAATCTAACTAACTAATGTTTCTTACAGATACATCGTTACCGAAGGTAAGTAACTTGTTCATCTGAAAGAAACACGTTAGTTAGATTCCTCACCTTAGAATAGATACCCAAGCAATACCATCCCCGGTGGTGGGTCTGCGAACCAAGATCACACCAGAAAGTCCTGGAGGACAGAACGGCCAAAGAAGCCATCCCTCCGGACTTGGCTGTCAAGGCAATAATGCCTGGCAAACGTGTGTAGCGAAGCCCACGTCGCCGCCTGACAGATGTCCTGCAAAGGGACTCCCCGTCCCAAGGCAGTAGTAGCCGCCGTGGCCCGAGTAGAATGGGCGCGCAGCCCAACAGGAGGGTCCTTTTTAGCCAAGGAATAGCAGATTTTTATACACAAAACGACCCACCGAGAGATGGTTCGTTTGTGCACAGCTTTCCCCTTCTTAGCGCCCACGTACCCAACAAAAAGCTGGTCGTCCACCCGGAACTGTTTTGTGCGGTCCAGATAAAAGGAGAGCGCACGTTTTGGGTCCAGACGGTGGAGCCTCTCTTCCTCTTTGGAAGGATGCGGAGGCGGAAAGAAGGTGGGCAAGGTGACAGACTGCCCAAGGTGAAATGGAGTCACCACTTTAGGAAGAAAGGAGGGACGAGGCCGAAGGACAACCTTGTCCGGATGAACAGATAGAAAAGGAGGCTTTGAAGATAAAGCCTGGAGCTCACTCACCCGTCTAGCCGAGGTGATGGCTACCAGAAAAGCAGTCTTTAGAGTTAGAAGACGAAGAGGGCAATTGTGAAGAGGCTCGAAGGGAGCGCACATCAGGAATGTCAAAACCAGATTCAAGTCCCACTGAGGCATTACAAAAGGGACAGGAGGGAACGTGTGTGTAATGCCTTTGAGAAAGCGTGTAACCACAGGGGACTTGAAAAGAGAAGGTTGATCAGGAAGCCGCAAGAAGGCGGAGATGGCAGCAAGATAACCTTTCAGGGTGCCCAGGGCAGAGCCCTGCCGGGCCAGAGAAAGAAGGAAGAGGAGAACCTCAGAAAGAGGGGCGGAAAGGGGATCCACAGCCTTTGCTGTGCACCATGCCACAAATTTGTTCCACCGGCAGGCGTATACCGACTTTGTGGAGGGACGCCTGGCTGCCAGAATGATATCACAGACTTCAGGAGGCAAGTCAAATGGCATCAACTGCCGCCGCTCAATCTCCACGCATGGAGGTGGAGGCTGGACAGGTTCGGGTGGAGGACCGTCCCCTGCTGCTGCGACAGAAGATCCTCCCGAAGGGGCAGACGTATCGGGGGATCGGTCAACAGACTGAGTAGCTCGGGATACCAGTATCTTCGTGCCCAATCCGGAGCCACCAAGATGACTTGGGCCCGGTCGTGCCTGATCTTCTTCAGCACTCTGGGCAGAAGTGGTATAGGCGGAAAGGCGTACAACAGACCGCAACTCCACTCGTGACGAAAAGCGTCGCCGAGCGAGTGCCGCCTTGGAAATTCCAACGCGCAGAACTGCTGACATTGCGCGTTCTCTTCGGTGGCGAATAGATCTAACCAAGGCTCTCCCCACTGCTGAAAGAGGCCTTGCGCCACTTCGGAGTTCAGACGCCATTCGTGATCCATCATGCACCGGCGGCTGAGTTCGTCTGCTCTGGCGTTCAGAGAGCCCGCCAGATGTTGAACCACCAGGGTGACGCCCTGGTGTTCCAGCCATGTCCAGAGGCGCAGAGCCTCCTGACAAAGGGTCCACGACCCCACCCCGCCCTGTTTGTTGCAATACCACATGGCGGTGGTGTTGTCCGTGAACACCTGCACGACACTTCCCCTGACAGAGGGAAGGAAGGCTTTCAGTGCAAGCCGGATCGCTCTCAACTCCAACAGGTTGATGTGGAGACGAGACTCCGCCGGAGACCAGAGGCCTCTGATCTCCGCCTCTCCCATATGGCCACCCCATCCCAGGAGGGACGCATCCGTCACTACCACATGCTCTGGTTGGGGAAGGGAGAGGCTCTTGCCCTCGACCCACTCGCGGTCCGTGAGCCACCACTGCAACTGTTGTGCAGTGCCCTCCGAGATCAAGACATGGTCGGACAGGTTGCCGTGATGCTGGGCCCACTGAAACTTCAGGTCCCACTGCAGAGCCCGCATGCGCCGCCTGGCGTGATGCACTAGTAGGATGCAGGAGGCCATCAGCCCCAGAAGCCGCAACACTAGCCTGACCGAAACCCAGGATAGAGGCCGAAAGATGGGAATCAGGGCCTGTATATCCCGGACCCGCTGTTCCGGTGGATAGACCCGGAACAGCGCCGAATCGAGAACCGCTCCGATGAAGAGGAGCTTCTGAGAGGGACTCAGGTGTGACTTCGGCACGTTGATGGAAAACCCCAGCAAATGCAGGAGATCCGCCGTAGTCTGGAGGTGGGAGACGACTGCCTGGGGCGAGCCCGCCTTCAACAACCAGTCGTCGAGATAGGGGAAGACTGGAACCCCTGATCTGCGCAGATGAGCTGCGACCACCGCCATCACTTTCGTGAACACCCGAGGGGCACTGGTGAGGCCGAAGGGGAGCACGGTAAACTGAAAGTGCTCTTGGCCCACCGTGAACCGCAGGTAACGCCGGTGGGCCGGCAGGACGGGGATGTGGAAATAAGCGTCCTGCAAGTCCAACGCTACCATCCAGTCTCCAGGGTCTAGGGCAGCTAAAACCTGAGCCAACGTTAGCATCTTGAACCTTTCCTTTCGGAGGAAGGCATTGACGTTCCGGAGGTCCAAGATAGGGCGTAGGCCCCCCTTGCCCTTCTTGGGAACCAGAAAGTAGTGGGAATAACAACCACGACCTACTTCTGGACTCGGAACGCGCTCGACGGCCCCCTTGGCCAAGAGAGCCGAAACTTCCTCGCGGAGAAGATCCAAATGATCCCCCGAGATACGGTGGTGCTGCGGTGGCATGGCTGGAGGGGTCGTCTCGAAGGGGAGGGAGTAGCCCCTTCGGACGATTTGCAGCACCCACCTGTCCGATGTTATGGACCGCCAGTGGAGCAGGTGATGGCGAACTCTGCCACCCACTGGCGTGGTATGGGCCTGAAAGCTCAGACTAGGAAGGCTTTGAGGCGGATGCTGCCGGGGTGGATGTGGACTGACCACGTCGGCCTCCATTTCCGCCACGGCGGAAGCCACGTCCGCGACCGCGCGCAGGTTGGTTCTGCGGCTGGTGGCTTTGCGGACGTGAGGAGGCGCCCCTTCCTTGGCCACAAAAGGGGCGAAAAGCGGAGGTGTGCGCCCGCGGAGCCGCGAGGCCCAAGGACTTGGCCGTAGCCCGGGAGTCCTTAAAGCGGTTCAGCGCACTGTCCGCCTTCTCGCCAAACAGGCGAGTGCCATCAAAGGGCATGTCCATGAGGGTTGTCTGGACATCCCCGGAAAATGACGTGGACCGCATCCAGGCGTGGCGGCGGAGCGCCACCGTGGTTGAAATCGCCCGACCCAGCGAGTCCGTGGTGTCAAGCCCACATCGTATGGCGTGCCGTGCTGCATCCCTCCCATCGGCCAAAGCCTGGGTAAGACGCGTCCGGACCTCCTCCGGACACAGGGGCAGCACGTCCTCCACCGTATCCCACAGGGAATGGGAATAACGGTCCAAGAGACAGGCGGTATTTAAGGACCGCAGGCCCAAACTAAGGGACGAAAACAGTTTCTTGCCGAACTGCTCGAGTCTCTTGGAATCCCGATCCGGCGGAGCGGTCGGGAAGGAGGATTGGGAAGTAGAGGCCTGGATAACCAGACTCTCGGGGGTGGGGTGTTGGGACAGGAAACTGGGGTCGCCCGGAGCAGGGCGGTGGCGCCTGGCAACGTTCCTATCCACAGGAGGAACTGTGGAGGGCTTGGACCAGGTGCCCTGCAGAACGTCAGTGAGGGCCTCGTTGAACGGCAGCAGAGGCTCAGTGGAGCTTGCTGAGGTTTGAAGCACCTCAGTGAGGATGTTAGTCCTCACAGCCACGGCAGGCAACTCGAGCCCGAGGGCCTCGGCCGCCTTGCGCAGCACCACAGAAAATGCTGCACCCTCCTCCGAAGCCACGGTCGGAGGAGAAGTGAATCCAGTGTCTGGCGAGGTGTCCAGCCCACTGGCCTCCCCCAGTTCATCTGCCCAGTCCTGAGAAAGCTGTGACTGAACAGCCAGAGGGTCCTCGAACCCCTCCCAGTCGCCCCCTTCTTCCGATTCCTGATAAACAGGATGAATGATCGGAACCGGACTGTAGAGATGGTAGGACTCAAGCGGCGTCGGATGCGGCGTCGGCGGACGCCGTGCCGGCGTCGGGTCCGGATGAGGGCTAAACCGGGGTGTCGGCGTCACAGGCGTCGGCGTCGGCGGCGCCGGTGACGGCGTCGGTGGTTCAGGCGTCGGCGCCGGTGGAGGAGTGACTAGGTCAACCGGCGTCGACTGGGGCCCAGGCAAGGGCCCCGCGGGGACCTGCGGCGTCGAGACCGGAGTCGTCGACGGCGCCGGGGCCGGAGCCGCCGGCACGCGAGGTCGCCCAGTCGAGTCCGCGGGGCCCGAAGGCGCGCCAGCGGGCGTCGACGGCGGGGCCAGGCTCCTCATGGCCGAGAGGAAGGCACTGATCTCCGCCGGCGCCGCATCAGCCCCAGGGACCGGAAGGTATGGGGGCGGACGCGGCACCTGCGGCTCCGCCGGAGCCGCGGGGGTGGAACCACCCTGACCCTCGGCCGAGTCGCGCGACCGGCGAGGGGAGTCCGAAGAGCGATGTCGCCTCTTGGACTTCTTTGAGCGTTTGGACTTACCCGACGACTTGGAGCCGGACGAGCGATGGCGTCGGCTATGGCTCCGCGAGCGATCCTTGGACCTCCTCCTGGACCGGGATCGCGCACGACGCGGAGCCGAGTGGCGAAGCTCGAGAAGCTTGCGGGACCGCTCCCGCCTAGCCTTCGAAGTCAGGGCCTGACAGTCGTTGCACGACTCCGCGTCGTGGTCGGGGCCTAAGCAGTAGAGGCACCGGCGGTGGTGATCGGTCACCGACATCAGTCGATGACAATCCTCACAAGCCTTGAACCCAGGCATCCTACCGGCACCAGATGTCGACAGACAAGGATCAAAAATGATCAAAAAAGATTTAGTCAAAAAAGACTAAAAGGGGTAGCTCTCCCGGATCTGCGCTTACTGGCGCGGAAAAAAGAAGAACTGACGTCAGCGCGCGAGGGCGGCGTCTAAGTACTCCGACGACGTCATCCCGGCGCACGACGCCGACGACGGACGCGGAGCCGCAGACGACGCCTAGCGACGCGCAAGGGGTATTGCTGACGAAAAATCTTCCGGATCCAGTCTGACGCCTGGGGATATTCTAAGGTGAGGAATCTAACGAACGTGTTTCTTTCAGATCCCTGTTTTAACTTTCTGGAGGTACACAATTGTCTCATCTCCTGAAAAGTTAGGGTATCATATCTAGAGGGGATCTTTCTAAAATGTACCCCTCCTGGGAGAGAATCACCTTGATCTTCTCTCAGAGACATGATCTAGTGAGGGTGTGGTGTGTGCACCTACCTACACTAGTTGTATCTACTAAACCTCTCTAGTAGTTGTAGTCAGGGTGTGCTAGGCCCTTCAACCTACAACAACTAAGTCCAGTAGGACTTAAGTATTTATAATCTATGTTATATGTACCTTAACAATATCTTATGTGATCTTTCAATTTAGTATCTCAAGATTACAATGGTATTACAACAGCAAGCTCAGATCCCAACCGCTGCTCACCAATGTGAGAAGTTGGCCTGATATATGATGTCACTAATTCTAGTGTACACCTTGTATCAGTCCAAACAACCCTTATGGTGATTGGTTGTAAAGTCAACCTTATAGACCAGCTATCCTAGTGGTAGCATGGACAAGAGCAGTCTCAGGCTAAGCTCTGAATGGCATGTGAAGCCAGCTGTTATACCATATGTAATCCCTTGAATACCAAATGAAAGGACACCACAACAGATATATATAAAAATAGAATGTATTTATTCTAGTCAAACCCTCAGCACTCTTTATGAGATTCGAGGTAAGTACAACACAGTCTTATTTAAGCATACATTAAGTCACACAGGTAAGTAATACAGTTAGGCCCTAGGGGCCACGCAAACCATATACTAAGTAAGTGGTATAAGGACCACTGTCACGAACACAGGGTAGGCCTAGGCCAAGGGAATCGCTGGGGCTACACTATACTACCAACAGTTAGGAAGTGGGAGGCCCACGGGATTCAGGTGCAGAGTGGAAACACTCACGCGTAATGCGTATAAAAAGTCGATAGAATCACTAGCAGTTAGAAATAAGCAGTTTTAGGACACTTCTGGTATAGCTAGAAAGTCGAGACTCGGAAACTAGACCCTAGGATAGTCAATACCCTTGTGAGCACCGAAGTACCCAAGTTACCTAGCCCACGGGCTGCGGGTGCATAGGTGTGACCTTGCGTCGGGTTTTGTCGTGGACTTCTATGGATGCCTGAAGGAAAGTTGCTGACAGGCAGTCAGTGAAGAGTGTCCGGTGGATCCCAAGGTGGGGATCAAGAAGGAAGGAACCTGCAAGCAGAAGGGACAGAGTCTAGGTCACCAGCCAGGAGCCGGGAAGGAACCAGGAAGGAACCAGGCGATGTCGTGAAGATGCAGGTGAAGAGGTGAAGCTTGTCGCAGCAGCCACGGGTACCAGGAGATGTCGAGGACGACCAGGACCAGGAGGTGAGCTGTCCCAGGAAGGCTCTTGCTGTCGGCGGCGTCGAAGTCGAGTCAGGACCCAACAAGCCTTGGCAAGCGGAACCCACGCAGGATGGAGGTCTTGCTTCTGGTGCAGACCAGGAAGGTCTGGGGTGCTTCTCTTTTACAGAGGAGCGGGTGCCAGTCTGGAGGAGCCGGATCAGCAAGTTGAAAGTAAAGGTTCGTCGTCACAGAGGCTACTAGCCAACGGGCCAGCAATGGGACAACACGTCGAGCAACACAGGTGCAGAAGGGCCCCACGCAGAACACGTGAAGTGTGGGGAGCTGATCTTCTTTGCAGTGGGTGCTCGGGAGTGGGGCTTCTCAATTCCCCAAGCACAGCCTCGAGGAAGCCTCAGAAGTTGCGCTAGTCAGTTACTAGCCACTTTTCCCAAGTCGCCGGTCCTACGTCCCTCGTCGCCTCCACGGGTCTCAGCTTCGCTGGAGATGTGGATCTGGTTCAGAGGTGTCTGGAAGTCTCGGCGCTGGTCAGTCTCTGCAGTCGTCCCTCGTAGGATTCAGTCGCAAAGCAAGCAGCGGTCGCTGAATGGTGCCTGGTTGCCCAGGGTGGTCACTCCTTGGCCACAAGGGAGATTTCTTCAGTCTTCTTCCTGAGGTCGAATGTCGAAGGTCCAGAGTTTCTGTTCAAGTTGCAGATTCAGGTTAATCTAATTTAGCAGGGTCCAACTAGCTACTAATATACTGGGCTAGTGGGCTGGGCTACCTGCAAGGTCCCTCCTATGGGTGGGACCAGGAAGGGGAGTGGCTACACCCCCTTTCCTTTGTCCAGTTTCGCTCCAGAGCTGGGGCTGGAGTGCCCCAGCACCGGTTTGAACTGGACTATGCATGGGACACCTTGTGTGCCCCAGGCAGTGTCTCGTTTCATTCAACCCTCCCTGCCCCAATACACTAAATCCTGTCTATGGTGGTGCTCGCACCTCCCAAGGCAGGAAACCTATTGTCCAAGCCTCCCTCGCTGGAAGGACTCCCAGCAGCAGGAGGTCAGACTTGTGTCTGTGGCAGCAGCATCCATTTTGTGATGCTGGGGCTCTGGTTAACTTTAACCGGGTAAGTAGGTTTCAACATGTCTTCTCCCTCTAGAAGGGGGGAATAATATCCTCATTGCCAGAAATGGTTTGGGGGTGTTATTCCAAAGTGTTAGACACCTTACATGACATGTTTTGATAAAGCCAAACCATAGTTACCATAACCGTTTAAGATTATAAGGTACTTTAAGAGTATATGGTAGGCTATATCATAGAACAGCTATAAGGACATGGTTCCGAAAGCTGCAGACAGGCTCAGCTCATGCTAGAGCACCATCTCACATGTTACCAAGCACTCTGCCTCCAGGATTGTTAAGGCCTGCCATAGGAGTGGCTGATAGGTACACATGTGTCTATATATAAGGTAGGTATAGGAATACTACACCTAAGCAAGGGGTGATTACACGACCTTGCCCCAGCTGAGTGATCAGCCAGTTGTGTCATAATGGAAGGCCAGGCCAGGGGTGGCATAATACATGCTGCAGCCCCTGGTAGGCCTAGGGTACACCTATGCCCTGGGTACCTAAGGTACACTGTACAGGGGCCAATAAGGTGATCCTATCCAATTGGGTTATGCACCTATAGCACATAGTAATAGTTTAGAGAGAGAACAGCAGGGCTGTGGGTCTGATTAGCAGGCCCACAGCCACATCTAAGTCAAAAACCAGTGGAGCAAAAGCAAAAAGTGGGGGTGAACATAGAAAGCAGACCCTACTCTCCTACATATTCTACGGTGAGGAATCTAACTAACGTGTTTCTTTCAGATGAGCGGTGATGGCTGCGGCTCCGCGACCGGTCCCTCGACCTCCTCCTCGACCGGGACCTTGAGCGGCGCAGAGCCGACTGCCGGATCTTGAGCAGCTTGCAGGACCGCTCCCGCCTAGCCTTCGAGGTCAAGGCCCGGCAGTCAAGGCACGACTCGGCATCATGGTCGGCCCCAAGGCAGTAGAGACACCGGCGGTGGTGATCCGTGACCGACATCAGGCGGTGACAGGCGTCGCATGGCTTGAACCCGAGCATCCCTACTGGCACCAGGAGTCGAGGTCGACACGAAATAGGAACCAAAAAAGTTCAAATACTTTAGTCAAAAAGTGACTAAAGGGTATGCTCTTCCCGGATCTGTGCTTACTGGCGCAGAAAAAAGAAAAACTGACGTCAGCGCGCGAGGGCGGCGTCTAAGTACTCCGACGACGTCATCCCGGCGATCACGATGCCGACGATGGCGGCGGAGCCACAGACGACGCCTAGCGATGCAAAAGGGTATTGCTGACGAAAAATCTTTCCGGATCCAGCCTGACGCCTGGGGATGTTCTAAGGTAAGGAATCTAACTAACGTGTTTCTTTCAGATAGTCCCCGCAGGACTTGAAGCCGGGCCTCACTACGGCACCAGGAGTCGATAGACTCCAAAATAGAGACAAAAAGGCCTCGAAAAACTAAGTAAAAAAATGACTGGGGGTACTGCTCTCTCCGGATCTGCGCTTGCTGGCGCGGAAAAAGAAAGAACTGACGTCAAAGCGAGAGGGCGGTGTCAAAGTAGCTGCTGTGACGTCATCTCGGTGACCACGATGCCAACGGACGCGGAACCGCACGACGGTATCTTCCGACACCGTAATTCTAAGGTAAGGAATCTATCACTAACGTGTTTCTTTCAGATAAATATTGTAGCCTAGGAGAGCAAGTAGAAAGATTGGCCGGCCTGAGACATGTCTCGATGCACGCACTAGTTTCCACCTCACAGGCAGCAACAATGTGTCTAGTCATGAGTTGCAGACAGTGCCTCTATGATTGCTTTTATTTTAATGCGGAAAGTATAGGGGCGGAGCTCCTATGCCCTCCTGCATAAACCATCACTGGCCCAGAGACACCTAATTCTATATAGGAGGTGGCTACACCTCTCCTCTGTAGGAAATCCTTTGCTCTACCTTCCCCTTCCTGAGTTAGGCTAACCAGCAGGAGGGCAGAACAGAGTGTGGGGTCGGTGGCAGCAGTGGCTTGCACGCTGACCCTGCCAGGCTACACAGGTAACATGTAGGGTCCTCTAAGGAGTCCCCCCAGTACATGGGATCATGTAACTAACACTGGAATCGGTGTAGTTACATGATTCCAACATGTTTGATACCAAACATGACCAGGTTCGGTGAAGCCATTATAAAGTTGGACATCTTGAGTTTGCCAGTGTTCACGTAATACCTTAAAATGGCTTCCCTGTACTTAAAAAGCCCAGAGAATGGAGTCCAGAGTTTGTAGGGGTGCCTCTGCTCATGCAGGGCCTACCATAGGGTGACTCATAGGTTTTAAGTGCAGTGACTGGGACATAAGGTAAACCTTATATCTGTAGTGAAAGGTGAATGCATCATTTCACACAGGCTGCAATGGCAGACCCACAGACAGTTTGCAAAGGCTCCCATGGTTGGCATAATACATGATGCAGCCCATGGGAGACTCCTGATGTACCAATGCCCTGGGTACCTTAGTACCATATACTAGGGACTTACAGTGGTATACCAATATGTCAATTGTGGGATGTGGGATGTGCCAAGTACTTACAAGTCAAATTTAGAGAGCGCCGACAGACATGGGGGTCCTGGTTAGCAGGATCTCAGTGTATTACAGTCTAAACATACTGACACGGTGGCCAAGATGGCGGACGGGTAAGACGTGTGTTGCTTCGTCTCCCCTCCCGCTGCTGCCCAGCTCGGCCCCGGATTGCTGTCTGGCCCCTCCGAAAGTGATCGGGGAGTGTCAGCGGAGCCCCCCAGCCTCCCGGTCGCCTTCTTCCTGAGTTTGGGCGGCTGGGGGAGAATATTGAGCGCCTGGTGTGGTCGGCCTAGAGGAGCGCGCGGGGCGGCTAAGATGGCGGTCGGACCCCACGCGTAGCGGATTTTCGAAGGAGCAGCGGCGCTGGGCCTGTCGGGGGCCGAGAATCTTGGCGGAGCCTGCGGGTGCTGCTGGCGGGCCGAGACCGGCGGCGGGGACGTCCTCCCGAGCTCGTGGCCTGAGTTTCGGGGCTGGGGAGAGCTGCGGCCTGGATCGGTGCGGCCGGCGCGGTAAGCTGCCGCGCGCTGCCGAAGCGGAGAGAGTGGCGGCGTGGGAGCCCTGAGCCGCATCTGCAGCACTGAGGAGCGCTCCTGTGGTCTGGACACATCGGAGGACACAGGAGGGGCCCGGGACCCGTGGGGGCCCCCGCGTTGATGCATCAGCTGCGGCTCTGGTGGTGCTTTTGGTGAGTGCCCAGCTGTGCCGGGGCAGGAGGGAGGAGGCCTGGGGGCTGGCTTTCTCCTCGGGTCGGCCTGGCTGGTGCCAAAGCGATTGGAGGGCGTAGGGCCTGGGTTGTCCCCAGGAGAAGCTTCGGCCAGAGAGACTAGCCTGGTGTTTGGAGGTGGAGGTGGCGTCCTGGGGATTCCTGCCCCTTGGTTCCTCTTGGATTGCTTTGGGTGGCAGACGGGTCTGGCCCTTCTCACCTACCTGAGTCTTTTCGCTGGTGGAGGACTGTTGGTGGCAGCGGGGTGCCCCGTGGATTGCCTTTATTCCCCCAGCGCATGGGGTTTGGCGGTGCTTTGGTGGACCCTTATGGCTGTGGGCTGGGAGTGGCCGCAAGTGAGGGGTTTGCATTCTGCCCCTTTGGTGACTGGCTCCGTGAATACCGGGTGGCCCGGTGACCCGGGTGTCCATCTAGCGGGGTGGCTGGGAGAGGTGGTGTTTCCTGGAGTGCCTCTCTGAAGTTGCTGCCCGCTGCGTCACCTCCTGGGGTCTTGCTTGTGTGGGGCCTTTGTTCTTCTCGCTGCCTGTGAACGTATAATTAGGGAGGCTCGAGCGAAACATCCGGTACAGTACCAAGGCCAGCACCCTACAGAAGCGGAGAGACTTTAAAGCTGTCACGGCGCACCTGCATGACAAAGGGGTGGCATATTCTTGGGGGCACCCCTTTCGCCTCATTTTCAAGTGGCAAGGCCGTCTGCACCAGATAGCGTCCCTGGTCGAGGCGAGTAAGGTGTTGGGGCTGCCGTTCCCGAGTCCAGCGAGGGAGAGTACACCTGAGCGCCGTCGGTCCCCGGCACGCTGGCGGACCATTGAGAGGAGGCGCTCTGTGGGGGCGGCCCGAGGGCCTGATCCGGAGGTGGTAGCACAGGAACGCAGAGCAGCCATTGATGTTGTGGCTTCTGACACGTTCCCTTCGGGAGCATCGTGAGGATGCTGGGGCTTGCTGGGCGTGCTTATGTAGCGGGGGCCGGGGGGGTGGAGAGGGATGGGGCCGGATGGTATTGCCCTTGCAGTGAGATGCCCCGGATTGTTTTGTTCTTCCACGAGCACAAGTCTGGACATGGTGTGCGCGGGACTATTTGGGGGGGGTTTGTTTTGGGTGTTGGGGTTGGGGGTTGGGTGGGAGGGGGCGAACTGGTGTGCTTCGGGGTGGTGCTTTTGTTTTTCAAATGGAGTCTGGGGGGGGCGGTGGTGCGGGAGGGCCCGGGTTTTTCTTTTTCCCAGGTAGCCCCATAGCTGGGAGCGCGCGTTGCTCTCTTGCCCATTCATGCGCGACACTGATTTAACTATCCTTACGCTTAATGTTAAGGGCCTTAATGGCCCGAACAAGCGGCGGGCTATCCTATCTTACTTAGAGAATGCCGGGGCGGACATCTGCCTGCTGCAGGAAATGCACTTGCTGGCCAGGGATTGGCACAGGTTGAAGTCTAGAATGTTTCCCTATCAATATTTCTCCTCTATGGCTGATAAAAAAGCGAGGGTGGCGATCCTGGTGGCGAGGAAGTTTCGGGGGATGGTGGGAGACAAAGTGGCGGAGATTCAGGGGCGCTTGCTGGCTTACCGTTTTTGGATCGCAGGCCTTGCGTTTACGATCGGCACGGTATACGCCCCAAATGTGGGCCAGGAGGTGTTCCTTCGCTCCGCTCTCTCCAGGGTCTTGGAGTCCCAGGATCGCCTCCTTCTGGTGGGGGGCGACTTGAACTTAGTCATGGATTCAGGAGTGGATAGGTCAGGTAGCCGTCATTCCCAAGGGGGGGAGGTTTCGGGCGATGGTAGACAGTGGTTAGCAGAAAGGGGTCTGCTCGACCTTTGGCGAGAGTATCACCCTCGAGCCTCTCAATTTTCCTATTATTCGCATGTGCACCACACCTATGCTAGACTTGATCATTTTCTCGGCTCTGCGGAGGTTCGCGCGCAGATTAAAGACATTCATATCACTGTGGCGGCCTTGTCCGATCACGACGCGGTGGTGGTTACATTGGAGGTCCCCTCGGTGGCTCGGCCGGTGGGGCATTGGCGATTGCGTGAGACGATGTTACATAACCCGGCGGTTCAGGAGCAAATCCTTCGGTGTATCCGGAACTATCTGGAGTTGAACGACTCCCCTGATATCTCGGTTGCCACTTTATGGGGGGCACTCAAAGCCGTAGTGCGCAGGGAATTGATTGCCCTGTCGGTGGCGGAAAATAGGGAGCGCAAAGCTAATAGGAGCAAACTCACGGCCAAAGTGCTTGAGCTGGAGAGAGCACACAACAGGACGGGGGCTCCCCGGATCTGGCGCCAATTGAAGAATGCCCGAGCCCTGCTGGCGGGGCTCGATCTTGATAGGGCGGAATATGCGGTTCTCCGCCTTAAGCACTCTCATTATGTGGGCGGTGATAAAACGGGTCGGTTGTTGACCAGCAAATTGCGGGCGAAGACACAGCAGGGAAAAGTTAAGAAGATTACCACTTTGGAGGGTGGTCGGGTTACGGACGATGCGGGATTTGTGCAGGCCTTTCGGGCCTTCTATGAAGCTCTATATGAAGGCGGGTTGGCGCCCACACACCAGGTAGAAGCTTACCTTCAACAGGCCCGTACGACGGCGTTGAATCAGTTTAATAGCGATGCGTTGGAAGCACCTATTCGCATTGAAGAGGTAGTGGGGGCTATTTCCCGCCTTGAACTCTTGAAGCCCCCGGGTCCGGACGGCTTTTCGGCCGGGTTTTATAAGCGGTTCTGTATGGTATTGGCTCCCGTCCTTACTCGCCTCTTTAATTCTTTCACGGGTCCCGGGACAATCCCCTCGGAGATGCTATTGGCCTCTGTAGTGGTCCTACCTAAACCAGGTAAGGACCCTTCTGTATGTGGCTCCTACCGGCCTATTTCTCTACTTAACCTTGATCTTAAGCTGTTTACGGTGGCTTTGGCGGTGCGATTGGGTCCATTGATGCCGGGCATAATGTATCCTGATCAGTCGGGCTTTATTCAAGCCCGGCAATGTAGTGATAATACTAAACGGATTTTTCATCTCATAGATAAGGCCCACTGTACCGATCTGGACGCTCTTCTCTTGTCGGTGGACGCCGAGAAGGCGTTCGACCGGGTGGATTTGTGCTTCTTGGATAAAACTCTGGTCCACTTTGGCTTCGGGGATCAGTTCTGGGCGTGGATTTCGAGTTGCTACACCTCTGCCAGGCCAGTGATTAGGGTGAATGGGGTTGCGTCCACACCGTTTGTGATCCAGCGGGGCACCAGGCAGGGGTGCCCATTGTCCCCCCTTCTTTTTGCATTGTATGTTGAACCGTTGGCGCAGGGGATCAGGGACAACCCGGGCATAAAAGGGATCCTCTTTGGGGGAGAGAGACATGAGGTTAGTTTATATGCCGATGATATCATTGCTTCCTTGGAGTCGCAGGCGAGCTCGGTCCCTGCCTTCTCGCAGGAATTGGAGGAGTTTGGTCGGGTTTCGGGCCTACGGGTTAACATCGGGAAGTCCTCAATTCTTTGGCTTCGGGAGGGGGGCCGGCCGCTGGGGGGGTTTCTGGTCGATACGCAGGCATCCCCGTCTATTCTTCCATCCCCTATTTAGGCATAGAACTTGCGGCGGCGGTGTCCCAGACGGTTCAGCTTGATTATTCTAGATTTTTACAACGTGCTGTTCGGGATCTGAACGCATGGAAGCGGCATTCACTCTCCCTGTTGGGCAGGGTGGCCGCGGTTGAGATGTCGCTGCTGCCCCGTGCTTTGTTCCTTTTTCAGGCTGTTCCGGTTTGGCCGCCTCCGGGGGTATTGTCTACCCTGCAGACCGCTAATAATTTAAATGGGGAGGAAGGAGACCACGGCTCCGCAAGACTCTGGGCTATTTAAAGCCCGACGAAGGGGGCCTGGGCATTCCTAATGTACTGGCGTACTTCTGCGTGGCGCAATTGCGCTACCTGGTTGAATGGAAGCGTCCGGAGTCTGAGAAAAGCAGGCTTTTTCAGGACCGGTCCCTCGCTAAAATGGATCTCTGGAAGGTTCCCTTTCTACGTCGGGCTCATATTTAGAGGGCATACTCCCCTTCCCGGAGCTCAAAAGCGTTTATGGTTTCCCGGACTCGGAGCATTTTCGTTACTTCCAGCTCCGGCATTGGCTTTTACATGCGGATGTTCGTCCTCAAGTCGCACGAACGCTCACTAGTTTAGAGAAGTGGCTCTATCTAAGAACACCGACAAGGCCATGATCTCGGACCTTTATGATATGCTTAGAGACGGGCCCCTGCGGAGCCCACCGCGGGTCAGCGTAGGTGGGAGAAGGTGTTGGGGCATCGGCTGACGAGCAAAGAATGGGCAGACATTTTCTATCGTGAGAATCAGGGAGGCAGCAGTGAAGGTGGCCTTGTATTGGCATTTGACCCCGGCCCGTTTGCATAGGGGGAACCAGGCGCGTACTCCGTTGTGCTGGCGTGGCTGCGGGAAGGAAGGCACTATGGTACATATTCTATGGGAGTGTGTAGAATTACAGGACTACTGGAAGTAGGTGCTAGATGATGTCGATACCTATTTCGAGACCGAGATCCCGCGTTTCCTGGCTTATGTGATACTGGGTTTACCGAACCCCCTCACTTATCCACTCAAGTCCCAGCGGGGCAGACTCATGGGGATAGCTTTAGGAGCTGCTCCGCAGAACATTCTCTCGCACTGGGGTTCCCCGCGGAAACCGACACAGTTAGGGTGGCTACATAAGCTGTGGCATGTTCTGGGAATGGAGCACATTCAGGCCTCTCTTTCTGACACTATGGCTGGCTTTGTTGATGCTTGGCAGCCCCTGCTGGCTCTCTTATCGACCGAAATGAACGAGATCACATGTCCTAAATATCTCCGTTTCCTTCTGCTCGCCAGCTTGGCCCCGGCGTCAAAATCTGCGGAGGTCTGGTTGGGGCCGGTCCGGCCACTGTGTCTCCTCTGGGTACATACGAAAGCACACCAGTTTGGGGTGGGATGGGAGGGTGGGGAGTGGCGGGGTGGTGGGGGGTTGTTCTATTTCTAAAGGCCTTATTGCTATGTCCCTCATGTTTGCTTGCGGAGTGCTGCTTCACGTGGCGACCGGGGGGGTGAACTCTCGAAGGCAATTGTTTGATGTATAACTATTGTTTCGCAAGTGGGGGCTTCTTGGTGGAGGGAGATGCTTGAACAGTATCAATGTCCCTAACAGGCATGTTTGTATTCCTTTTTGTCGCAATTGCCAATAGAATACAGTTAAACCTAAACATACTGACACCAGGCAAAAATTGGGTGCCAACCATGTCAGAAAGATCCTACTTTCCTACACCCTGAAAGCCAGTCATCTTCAACCAGGTGTGGCGCCCCAGGGCCACCATCGTCGTTGAAACCGGTCTGCCCACTGAGGTGGAAGTGTTCAGTCCACAATGAATTGTGAACTTTGCTGCTTCTCTCCTGTTGGCAACAGCATGAGAGAGTACGGCCCAGGTCTCCTCCGGGACCCGTGGCAGCGCTCGTTCAACCGTGTGGCAGTAACAGCCCAAAAGGCATACAGTGTTTATAGACTGCATTGCTAGTCTGGCAGAAGAAAACATTTTCTTCCCCCAAAGAGTCCAGCCTGTTGGATTCCCTGTCCAGGTGAGCGGTAGGGAATGCACCCTGGGAAGCCAGACTTGGACCACCAAGTTCTCCAGGGTAGGGTGTTGGGTGAGAAAGTTTTAATCTCCTGGTGTGGGGCAATGGCGCCGGGTGATCGTCCTATTCACAGGCGCCCCTATGTTGGGACCAGGTCCTTAACAGAACTTCTGTGAGCACATCATTGAACAGGAGTAGGGGTTCCGATGAGGAGACACCCAATTGCAACACGTCTGTTAGAATGCTGGTCTTGACTGCCATTGAGGGCAACTGAAGGTCACGGACTTCCGCTTCCGTCTGCACCACCTTTGAGTATGAGCCTGCCTCCTCTGTAGCCACGGTAGGGGGAGAAATCATATAGGTATCTAGAGAAGTATTCAGTCCACGAACTTCACCCACTTCCTCACTCCAGTACATATTAGGGTCTTTTGTATATGGCTCGCATTCTTCAGGGTCCAGCAACCCCTCCAATTCCTCCCCAGTCCTAGCCCATGAGAGAAAGGCCCAGGCTCCAATCAAGGAACCAAATGTCCTGCAGGCAGCAGATGACCCACACTCAATGGGCTCACAATGAGGATGGCGGCGCCGGAGGCGTCATCATCGGGCCAAGTGTCAGGGAAGGTCAAGAAGGTATGACCGGCGTCGGTCCTGATCAAGGAATGGATCCCTGGAGGCCTACCGGAGCCACCGGCGAAGAACCAAATGGGGCCCTCTCTTGCCCCACTGGGCCCGAAAGCACTTCTACAGGGTCGTACCACCCAAAAATGAGATGCATGGCCTTATAAACCTCTGAGTTGAGTGGGGGTTGCTTCGGCTCCCCGAAAGTCGGTGAGGAGCAGAGTCGGCCCAGGCTAGGCTAGGAAGAACAGTGCCCCGTGTGTGTCCCGATGCTCCCTCATCTCATGCCATGACTTGGTGTCATGGTTGCGTTCCAGGCACCACAGACATATAAGGTGCAGGTCTGTCACTGACATCGGTTGATGACAGGCATCGCAAGGCTTAAAGAACAAGTTACTTACCTTCGGTAACGATGTATCTGTAAGAAACATTAGTTAGTTAGATTCCTCACCTTAGAATATCCCCAGGCGTCAGGCTGGATCCGGAAAGATTTTTGTAGCAATACCCCTTGCGCGTCGCTAGGCGTCGTCTGCGGTTCCGCGTCCGTCATTAGCGTTGTGCGCCGGAATGATGTCGTCGGAGTACTTAGACGCCGCCTTCGCGCGATGACGTCAGTTCTTGTACATAGCTTTCCGCTCCAGGAACGCAGAGCCATGCAAGAGACCGACACTGGTGCCAAAAAGTCTAGGGCCCTGAACAGGATGGCCTTAACCCTAGATGTCGGTTCGCAGAACGGGGAAGATGGGTGGGTCGGTGAGGAATCTAACGAACTAATGTTTCTTACAGATACATCGTTACCGAAGGTAAGTAACTTGTTCATCTGAAAGAAACACGTTAGTTAGATTCCTCACCTTAGAATAGATACCCCAGCAATACCAACCCCGGTGGTGGGTCTGCAAACCAAGATCACACCAGAAAGTCCTGGAGAACAGAACGGCCAAAGATGCCATCTCTCTGGACTCGGCTGTCCAGGCAATAGTGCTTGGCAAACGTGTGCAGTGAGGCCCACGTCGCCGCCTGACAGATGTCCTGCAAGGGAACTCCCCGTCCCAGGGCAGTAGTAGCCGCTGTGGCCCGGGTTGAATGGGCTCTCAGCCCAACAGGAGGGTCCTTTTTTGCCAAGGAGTAACAAACCTTTATACACAAAACGACCCACCGGGAGATGGTCCGTTTGTGTACAGCCCTCCCCTTCTTAGCACCTACGTATCCAACAAAAAGTTGGTCGTCCACCCGGAACTGTTTGGTGAGGTCCAAATAAAAGGACAGCACATGTTTTGGGTCCAGATGGTGGAGCCTCTCTTCCTCTTTCGAAGGATGCGGAAAGTAGGTGGGCAATGTGACAGATTGCCCGATGTGAAAGGGGGTCACCACTTTCGGAAGAAAGTAAGGACGAGTTCGGAGGACAACCTTGTACGGATGAACAGAAAGAAAAGGAGGCTTAGAAGACAGAGCCTGGAGCTCACTCACCCGTCTAGCCAAGGTGATAGCTACCAGGAAAGCAGTCTTAAGAGTCAGAAGACAAAGGGGACAATTATGAAGAGGCTCAAAAGGAGCGCACATCAGAAAGGTCAAGACAAGATTCCAATCCCACTGAGGCATTACGAAGGGGACAGGAGGGAACATGTGAGTAATGCCTTTGAGAAAACGCGAAACAACAGGGGACTAGAAAAGAGAAGGCTGATCAGGAAGCGGTAAGAAAGCAGAGATTACAGAAAGATAGCCTTTCAAGGTGCCCAGAGCAGAGCCCTGCTGGGCCAAAGAAAGAAGAAAGAGGAGAACCTCAGAAAGAGGGGCGGAAAGGAGATCCACAGCCTTTGCTGTGCACAATACCACAAATTTGTTCCACCTGCAGGCGTATACCGTTTTTGTGGAGGGACGCCTGGCTGCCAGAATGACATCACAGACTTCAGGAGGCAAGTCAAATTGCATCAACTGCCGCCGCTCAATCTCCACGCATGGAGGTGGAGGCTGGACAGGTTCGGGTGGAGGACCGTCCCCTGCTGCTGCGACAGAAGGTCCTCCAGAAGAGGCAGTCGTATCGGAGGATCAGTTAACATACTGAGTAGCTCGAGATACCAGTACCTTCGTGCCCAATCCGGAGCCACTAGGATGACTTTGGCCCGCTCGTGCCTGATCTTCTTCAGCACTCTGGGCAGAAGAGGTATAGGCAGAAAGGCATACAACAGACCGCAACACCACTCCACGAAAAGCGTCTCCGAGCGAGTGCCGCCTTGGAAATTCCAACGCGCAGAACTGCTGACATTGCGCGTTCTCTTCGGTGGCGAATAGATCTAACCAAGGCTCTCCCCACTGCAGAAAGAGACCTTGCGCCACGTCCGAGTTCAGACGCCATTCGTGATCCATCATGCACCGGCGGCTGAGTTCGTCGGCTCTGGCGTTCAGAGAGCCCGCCAGATGTTGAACCACCAGGATGATGCCCTGGTGTTCCAGCCATGTCCAGAGGCGCAGAGCCTCCTGACAAAGGGTCCACGACCCCACCCCACCTTTTTTGTTGCAATACCACATGGCAGTGGTGTTGTCCATGAACACCTGCATGACACTTCCCCAGACAGAGGGAAGGAAGGCTTTCAGTGCAAGTAGGATTGCTCTCAGCTCCAAAAGGTTGATATGGAGGTGAGTCTCTGCCGGAGACCAGAGTCCTCTGATCTCCACCTCTCCCATATGGCCCCCCATCCCAGGAGGGACGCATCCGTCACTACTACGTGCTCCGGTTGGGGTAGGGAGAGGCATCTGCCGCTGACCCAATCGCGGTCCGTGAGCCACCACTGCAACTGTTTCGCAGTGCCCTCCGAGATCAAGACATGGTCGGACAATGTTGCCTCGATGCTGAGCCCACTGAAACTTCAGGTCCCACTGCAGAGCCCGCATTCGCCACCTGGCGTAACGCACCAACAGGATGCAGGAGGCCATCAGTCCCAGAAGCCGCAGCACCAACCTGACCGAAACCAAGGATAGAGGCCGAAAGATGGGAATCAGGGCCTGAATATCCCGGACCCGCTGTTCCGGAGGATAGGCCCGGAACTGCGCCGAATCTAGAACCGCTCCGATAAAGAGGAGCTTCTGGGAGGGACTCAGGTGCGACTTCGGCACATTGATGGAGAACCCCAGTGAATTCAGGTCGGCCGTAGTCTGGAGGTGGGAGACGACTTGCTGGGGCGAGCCCGCCTTCAACAGCCAGTCGTCGAGATAGGGTAAGACTGGAACCCCGGCTCTTCGCCGATGAGCTGCGACCACCGCCATCACTTTCGTGAACACCCGAGGGGCACTGGTGAGGCCGAAGGGGAGCACGGTGAACTGAAAGTGCTCCTGACCCACCGTGAACCGCAGGTAACGCCGGTGGGCCGGCAGGACGGGAATGTGAAAATAGGCGTCCTGCAAGTCCAACGCTACCATCCAGTCTCCAGGGTCGAAGGCAGCCAGAACCTGAGCTAAAGTGAGCATCTTGAACCGTTCCTTCCGGAGGAAGGCGTTGACGCTCCTGAGGTCCAAGATAGGGCGTAGACCCCTTTGCCCTTCTTGGGAACCAGAAAGTAGTGGGAGTAGCAACCACGACCTACTTCTGGACCAGGAACGCACTCGACGGCCTCTTTGGCCAAGACGGCAGTAACTTCCTTCCCCAGAAGATTCAAGTGATCCTCCGATATACGGTGGTACTGTGGTGGCATGGCTGGAGGAGTCGTCTCGAAGGGGAGGGAGTAGCCCCTTCGGACAATTTGCAGCACCTGTGAGAAGTTGGCCTGATATATGATGTCACTAGTTCTAGTGTACACCTTGTATCAGTCCAAACAACCCTTATGGTGATTGGTTGTAAAGTCAACCTTATAGACCAGCTATCCTAGTGGTAGCATGGACAAGAGCAGTCTTAGGCTAAACTCTGTATGGCATGTGAAGCCAGCTGTTATACCATTTGCAATCCCTTGAATACCAAATGAAAGGACACCACAACAGATATATAAAACTAGAATGTATTTATTCTAGTCAAAATACCCTCAGCACTCTTTATGAGATTCGAGGTAAGTACAGTCTTATTTAAGCATACATAAGTCACACAGGTAAATAATACAGTTAGGCCTTAGGGGCCACGCAAACCATATACTAAGTAAGTGGTATAAGGACCACTGTCACGAACACAGGTTAGGCCTAGGCCTAGGGAATCGCTGGGGCTACACTATACTACCAGTTAAAGTCGATAGAAATAGTGATGTTTAGAAATAAAGAGTTTTAGGACACTTCGGCAAGACTTAGGAGTTAGAGACTTGGAAACTAGACCCTAGGATAGTCAATACCCTTGTAAGCACCGGAGTACTCGGTTTACCTAGCCCACGGGTTGCGGGTGCATAGGTGTGAACTTGCGTCGGGTTTCGTCGTCGACTCCTATGGATGCCTGAAGAAAAGGTGCTGACAGGCAGTCAGTGAAGAGTGTCCGGTGGATTCCAAGGTTGGAATCAAGAAGGAGGATACCTGCAAGCAGAGGGGACAGAGTCTAGGTCACCAGCCAGGAGCCAGGAAGGAACCAGGAAGGAACCAGGCGATGTCATGAAGATGCAGGTGAAGAGATGAAGCTTGTCACAGCAGCCACGGGTACCAGGAGGCGTCGAGGACAACCAGAACCAGGAGGTTAGCTGTCCCACGAGGGCTCTTGCTGTTGGCTGCGTCGATGTTGAGTTCGGACCCAACAAGCCTTGGCAAGCGCAACCCACACAGGATGAAGGATTCGCTTCTGTTGCAGACCAGGAAGGCCTGAGGTGCTTCTCTTTCGCAGGGAAGCAAGGGCCAGTCTGGAGGAGCCAAACCAGTGGTGGAAAGTTAAGGATTCATCGTCACTGAGGCTACTATACCACGGGCAAGTAACCGGACAGACGCGTCAAGCAGGAAAATGCAGAAGGGCCCCACGCAGAACTCGTGGAGTGTGGAGGGCTGATCTTCGGTGCAGATGGTGCTCGGGGTTGGGGCTTCTCAATCCCCAGAGCACAACTTCGAGAATGCCTCAGAAGCTGCGCTGGAAGCTAGTAGCCAATTTTCCCAGGTAACCGGCCCCACGTCTCTCGTCGCCTCCACAGATCTCAGCTTTGCTGTGGATGTGGATCAGGGTCGGAGAAGTCTGGAAATCAAGGCGCTGGTCGGGCTCTGCAGTCGGTTCCTCGTAGAACTTGGGCAAAGCAAACGGCAGGTCGCTTGATGGTGCCTGTTTGCACAGGGTGGCCACTCCTTGGCCACAAGGGAGATTCTTCAGTCTTCTTCCGTAGTCGAATGTCGAAGGTCCAGAGTTTCTGTTCAGGTTGCAGTTTTTCAGGGTAATCCAAAGTCCTAGGGACTCAGCTTGAGGTTCTGAAATTTGTCGTTTCTCGATCGTACCCAGACTCCATCTTGTGTTTTCCGCCATCTTAGGTTGCCCTCACTCAGGCAGCTGGTAAACGAGATGTTTTTGTAATTTCTGCCCTTGCGTGTCAGGTAGCTTTTCGTCCTGTGATTATTAACTAGTGTCAGGGTCTGGCCGAGTACACTAATGCATGTCTGAGCCGGATAATCCCCGCCCGAACTATCTGTTAGCTCACACCATTCTTTCCTCCCGCTTATCTTATCTACTGCCCTTCGCTACACATCTCATGCATTCTCTGGTCTCACGACTGTCCTTCTACAACATACAACCATGTTTTCCTTCCTTGTAAACTGTATCATGTGGATTTTCTTTGCAAATTTACTTAAAGGGGCCAGCAACAAACATCACCTGGAACCCGAGTCAGTTTTTAGCTTAAACCATTGTTGGTAACATTTGTCAATGTCTCAAATTCTATATGTGTTTGGGGTATCCATTGTATCCATTGTATTTCACTGTATAAAAGCTTGTGCGCCACAGAGGTCAGTGGCAGTCTCTTGTGAACCCATCCCTGTGTGACTTCACGGACAACTGTACTAGCTGCAGCTAATAAAACTCGATCTTTTATGCCAGACGGAGTGTCCAGTGTCTCTGTATTGCAAGGCAGGAGAACTGGAGGATTTCAGGCGTACTCTGCGCCGCTTGGCCCTTAAAGGTCAGGTTCCTCAAATGGCGACCACGAATGGACGGCTTCAGTGGTAGCGGTGCAGCCAGAGGATCGTGATGGGCCCCGCAAGGAAAATCCGGAGGAGGCGCCCCACGTGATTGACCCCTGTATGTCGGAAGTGGACCGAAGGATTTTGCGGCGTGGCTTCTCCTTTCAGACGGCTGCTGCGACTGCTGCCCTGACTGCCGTCCTGCCTTGGCCCCGGTTTTTGTGACGATTTGGTAGAGCGAGACGATAGACGGACCTCTGGTTGGCGTAAGAAGATACTTAGTTAAGTATTTGATTGGTGGGTCGCTCCCACAAATTTTGTTTTTGGGTCTTTTGAGTTTCCTTTTTGTATTTCAATTGTTGCAATAATTGAAGCCAAGGCGTGAGTACGTTTGTGCTGTTTCGTTAAGAATTGACACACCCCCCTTTTTGAAGTTTGTAGAATAGTCCAGAGAAATAACGATGCCTGGTCTAAGTAAGTTTCGTCGATTTTGTTGCTTAGGTTGTACTAGGGACTCCCAGCTCGAGGACTCTTGTCCGATTCCTCCGGTTGGAACTCCCACTTATGAGCTCTATTCAAAACATGGTATTGGCCCCATTACCTTTAACAAAACATGGGTCCGATATACCAGAAGAGATGGTGTTTTGCAGTGGCCACAAAATGGCAGTTTTGAGCCCAATATATTAGACAATTTAGAAACCACTCTATTTAGAAGAAAAGCCCGGCCGGCAATGTTTTACTCGTTCCGCCTTTGGCGAAAGGAAGCCAAACAGAAAGAAATGAAACAAGCAAGAAGAGATCAAAAATGTCGATTTTACAGGCTGCCCAGCAGTTAAGAAATAACGAAGTAGACTCTGCTAGGGAGGTATCAGAAAGACAACATCGCATGGCAATAGATAGATGCTATCCGGTGTTGCCTACTTCCCCTTCAGAGAAGAGTAAAGATGTAGAGGAAGACCCTTTAATGTCTTGTTTGTTGAATTCTCCTCCACCCTATGTACAAACTCCTAATGCACCTCCTAGCAACTGCTCAGCGACCTGCTCAGCCAAATAATACTTCTCTTCTTCCTCAGCCTTTGTTTTCTCCTCCTCCTGTTATTCCTTCTCCTTTAAATTCCTCTCTATCCCCTGTTCTGGTGAGAAACTCCCCAGGTACACCGAGGAGACTCACAAATGCTGTCACAAGTTTCTTTTCTCCCTTAATTGGAGCCCTGAATCTGTCTCCATCTTTTTCTAGATGACAATCTCGTTGTCAGCTTCCTCTTACGGAAGAGAAAACAGTATTAGGTTCCCTCGCCCGTAAATGGATTGAGAAAGGTCCAATATATAGTGCACGGGATATTTTGAGCACCTTTTGTCAATGGACAGAGCCCATTCAAAGATATGTTTTTGACATAATGTGCGACACTCTCATTAAGGGTTGGGACGATATGGAATTAGACACGGCTCCTACGGAACTGATGAAGCTCCAAGCCGATTTTGATAGAGGTTTTATAGTAGGAGCAGACGTTGAGAAAGCGGTGATTATGCTGATTGAATTTAGGACTTCATTTCTCTCTCTAAAACTCCCCGAAACTGATCTTATTGACAAAACTAAACATTATCCAATGCGTGAAGTTCCCCCAGTATGGAGAGAGGCGGTAGGTGGTGCTCAGCCGGTGGCTGCTCATTTCCAGCGTATATGGGTACATGAACCTTGGAAAAGAGCTGAAGTTTTAGCCCTTAAACAAACACTTCCAGACCCGCGTAAAAATCCTGCTGGCTATTATAAGGAGCTATCCCAGACAGTTGAGGCTTGCGTTATGAACTTAGCTGACATTGATATGTTATTTGGGAATGTTGTTCCACAAGCAATATGGGCGAAAATTCGTAGGGAAGATCATGCTGCCGAACTAGGTGGTGTTTGGGCAGCTATTAGAGCTGCTGACACAGCACAAGTTGGCGGCGCAAAGCCTGACGATCTAATTACAGCACTTCCTGGTAGAATCATTGATTTAATGAAGACTCTTATGCCTGCAGTACGAGTAAATTGGGATAAGTTAACCGCCTGTAAGCAAAAGAAAGACGAGAGCGTCTCCGATTTCTTCACTCGTTTTGAGGAGACCTTTCTGGATCATAGTGGTCAGGATATGAGCACGGAAGGTGGACAACGCTTATTTGTGGACAAGTTCGTATTTAACTTGCTTCCCGAATTATCGAATAAATTAAAAAGTTCCGAGAGTGCATGGGCTGTTTCTTCTACTGCTAAAATATTGGCTACAGCACAATATTATGAAAACAGAGACAAGGAAGAGAAAGATAAGCAGGAGAAGAAAAATAAAGGTTTAAAAACAAAGGTTCTTTTACAGCAAGCTTATCCTCCACGTCCTGCTCATCACCAGTCTTCTCAGCCCCCACAGTTTCAGAAAGTGTTTCAGAAGCCCGAACATTATGTACCCCAATCTATGCAAGGGTCCAAACCAATGTGCTTACTGTAAGGAAGAGGGACACTTTAAGAGTAATTGTCCAGTTTTGCTCCAACGTAATAATGGAGTGTTTGTCCCACGAGGCCGTGGTAATTTCCAGTCAGTCTCCAGGGGTAGAGGTAGAGGTACGTCCCTCCAAGAGAAGCGTTCCTTTCCCTCTCCTAACGCTGTGAATTCTTTTGACCAACAGAGAGTCCAGTCTACACAATATTATAGTGACTATTATGTTGAAGGTGGCGACGAAAGTTTCCAAAATGAATAGGCCAGCCATAGACAAAGTAAGGGAGTAGTATCAAATCCAGTAGATCAGAATGGTCCTTATGTCACTGTCAATGCAATGGGTATTTGAGAGCCATTTCTTTTAGATACTGGTGCAATGAGAAGTTCTATTATTCATTCTAAACTCCCTGGGGCACCTTTGTCTGGCTTAATAAACACGTCTGTAGGATTTTACGGCGCCCCAGTTCGTAACCCAGTCTCTTGCCCTTTACCTGTTTCGATTGGTCCATATGACCTGGAAGCATCACTTATCCTTACAACTGGTTGTGGTGAGAATCTATTGGGTTTGGATCTGTTGAAAAAGTTACATGCCACGTTACACTGCTCCCCTTCTGGTGTGTATCTTACGCTAGGTAAGAAACTAGCATCGTCAATGCATTTGTCTAGAGATAAGTTTCCACATGAATTACTATCTCTTCCTGAAAGTCTTTCGGCTACGGGTCCGAATGATGTGGGTCGTCTTGCGATTCCACCATATGTTGTCACTCTCAAGCCTAATGTTAAACTGCCACGTATAGCTCAGTATAAGATTTCCAATGAAGGTGAAAAAGCATTATTGGCTATTGTTCAAGATTTGGTCCAGAAGGGTGTGGTGGAAGAAACTAGAGGAAATGTGTGTAACAGCCCTATTCTTCCGATTCTTAAGCGAACTGATCCTTCTCAACCACCAGTCTATAGATTTGTGATTGATCTTCGAGAGGTGAACAAAATTGTTTCACCACAGTTCCCTGTTGTCCCAGACATTACAGCCTTACTGACGATGACACCAGCTTCAGCAGCTTGGTTCACCGTGATTGACTTAAAGAACGCTTTCTTCAGCATTCCCATTGCTAAAGAGAGCAGAGATATTTTTGGATTTTGTTTAGGAGGCCGAAGCTTCCGATTCAAGAGAGCACCACAAGGCTATTGTGAAAGTCCATCCATTTATAGTCAATCTCTTAAGTCACAGGTTGATACATTCCCTTTGCCTCCAGGAGCCACTCTTATTCAGTATGTGGATGATTTGTTGATCGCGACTGATTCAAGGTATGTGTGTAAAGATGTGACTGTGGCATTGTTGCGACATTTGTCTGATCTCAATCATAAAGTATCACCTTCTAAATTACAGTACGTGTGCCAAGAAGTTACATACTTAGGCCATCTCTTATCAAAGGAGGGAAGGCGACTGACCCCCGAACGTATTGAAGCAATTACGCACATGTCGGTACCATCGACCCAGAGAGAAGTACGTGCTTTCTTGGGCATTACTTCCCACTGCAGACAATGGATACCTAATTTCTCTTTATTGGCCAAACCTTTATTAGCACTTACACAGAAAGACACGCCCCATCCACTCCCATGGACTGATGAATGTCAGAAGAGTTTTTCTGACTTACAATCAGCCCTGTGTTCTGCTCCTGTGTTAGGTACCCCTGATTACAGTAAATGTTTCACGCTCTATGTCCATGAGAAAGAAGGTTGTGCGTTGTCAGTTTTGACACAACAATTTGGAGACAAACAGAGGCCATGTGCCTACTTTTCCGCTACGTTAGACCCGGTAGCTAAAGCGTTACCCAGTTGTCTCAGAGCTACGGCGGCGACAGCAATCTCTATTCGTCAATCAGCTGGAGTAGTATTGGACCATACTCTCGCTGTCATGGTACCACATGCTGCGGACACTTTAATGAATAGAACTAAAACACAGCATCTCACGAGTTGACTCTCTTGGCGAGCCACATACGTATAAAGCGATGTAACACCTTGAATCCAGCAACTTTATTACCACTCCCAGATGAAAGAGATCCTCAGGATCATCATGATTGCTTTCTTCGCACAGAAGAAGAAACAAAAGGAAGAATAGATTTAAAGGATACTGCGCTCGAGGACCCGGATGGAACCTTGTGGGTTGACGGTTCCTGTTTCAAATTACCCAATGGCGAGACTACCTCAGCTTATGCAGTCACCACATTACATACAGTAGTGGAGACAGCATGTATCAGATACAATTCAGCCCAGGCTGCAGAATTGATAGCCTTGACTAGAGCATGTGTGCTGTCGAAAGGGAAAAGAGTGAATGTTTACACAGACAGCCAATATGCCTTTGGCGTGGCACACAGTTTTGGTCGTTTATGGAAGGAAAGAGGATTCTTTACTTCCCATGGAACGAGGATTCAGCATGGCCAGTTGGTCACCGATCTTCTTGACTCTCTCACATTACCTACCCAAATTGCCATCATCAAGTGTAGTGCACATAAAAGAGTCACAGATGACATTGGTTGCGGGAATACTTTCGCAGACGAGGTAGCGAAAAACACAGCTAGGGACATTACAAGTCACATGTATGTTACAGGCCCTGCAAAGCAGATCTCAGAAAGAGGAATGTGTGAGGACACAATTGAGAGCGTAAGAACGATTCAGGAAGAGGCTACAGAGAAAGAATTGAGTAAGTGGAAAGAAAGTACGGGAATGTTGGATTCGAATGGATGTTGGACAGAATTGTCAGAGCATCAACGATGGATGTTGCCAGATGCATATGTATTACCTGTAGTGACTATGGCTCATGGACCAGCTCACATTAGTGCTAAAGGCATATGCAAACTTCTGGCTCCAGTTTGGCAAAATGAAGGAATTCCGAAATGTGCAGACAATGTGGTAAAACATTGCATTATATGCTTAATGCATAACCCAGGGAAGGGTACTCCAACTCCTGCAGGCCATTTCTCTCCCCCTACGTACCCCTTTGAAGTATTACAGATTGATTATATACACATGGATCGATGCAACAATCTCAAGTATGTTCTGGTGGTAGTATGTGCATTCTCTAGATGGATAGAGGCTTACCCCTTAAAAGATAACACAGCTGTATCAACTGCTAAAGTATTACTGAAAGAGTTTTTTCCTAGATTCGGTTTGCCGCAAATTGTCTAGAGTGACAATGGAAGTGAATTTGTAGGCAAAATCATGCAGAAAGTATGTACGGGTCTTGGTATTAGACAGAAATTCCATGCGGCAAACCATCCGCAGTCAGCGGGTTTGGTAGAGTGCTACAATGGCACTCTCAAACTGAAATTGGCAAAGATTCAGGCCAGCACAAGTCTTGCCTGGCCCGACGCTTTACCATTGGCCTTACTATCCACCAGAACTACTGTACACTCTCGTATGGGACTTAGTCCATATGAAGTGATATTCGGACGGCCCGCCAATATTTGGGGAGTTCCTCGTCCTAAGAAGTACTCAGACATACCGTACCCTATGCTTATTGATTACCTTCATGACTTGACTGCTAAATTAAGTATTCTTCGCCAAAAGGTTCAAAGTGCTCTGCCAGAGGCCTCAACAGACCCAGGTGCATTGCAAAAAGGTACCCTTGCCCTTGCCTTTTGACCAGTGGGTCCACGGGGGCATAGGTGAGTCTGAAGGAGACCAAGACTCCCCGGTTCGTACCATTTAGTGACGCACGGCTGGAAGACACCCAGACTGAGGAAGAAAGTGATGACAATCTTCGAAGAACCATTTCATTACATCTGCAAGTGAACACAACTAATCCGGAAATAATCTTTCAGGACCAAACGATTCCAACAAAGAAACGATACAACCTGAGGACCAGGCCTGAAGCAAAGACTTGAACATTTGTTACTTTTGCCACCAATTAACTATTTTTCCTTTTTAGAAAGTATTTGTGCCATCTGTCCCCGTCGCAGGGTCTCGGTAGGAGTCTTGGACTGAACCTGGTTTATGGTCAAGATCCGCTAGGTTCAGGATTATCAAATAGCCAAGTGATTGAGGAAGATTGCCGCGAGCGACAAATTTTTCTAGCTAGGATGGATGGTACATCACGTCAGGTAGATAGGAGACAGAAAATGCAAACCAAATATTGTAAATCATTACGTAGTCGTTTTGGCGTAACCTTGTGTGTGTTGCTGATTCTATGTGTTTTATTAGCATGTATAGGTTGGATTGTCCATGTGTTACAACTAAAAACTGTTCCTTTATCTACTTCTGTACCTTCTCGTCCCACTAAAATTCAACACAAGATAAGTGCCCTTTCCTCACATGAACAAATAAGAAGGATGGAGTATCAAAATAATTCGTTTATCCAGCTGTTACACCAACACCAGTTAGTTGTCAACATATCTTACTGTTGGGTGTGTGGACTCATGCCTCACACTGCCCATAAAGGGATGCCCTATCTAGTATTGCCTTTCTCATATGAAGGTTCAGCATTGGCTTACCTGACCATGTTTTCGGCTGCCTACCACAACAGACTTCGATATCCGATAGGTACATTTGAGAAAGGAATGGATTTTAGCCACGGTACTTTGATAAAGGGTATAGTGGCCATGGCTAAAATTCTACGGAAGAGTAAGATTACTTTGGATGAAAAGAAAGCCTAAGAAGGTTGCAATGTAACTCATTACATTTCCAGTCTTAATAACAAGACCAAACAAGAGAAGTCTTCCCCAGCATGGACTGTACCCCACCAAGGCAACTTTTGCCTCCGAATCAATAGCAAGGAGAATGACACTCAACAAAACTGTTCCCAGATATATGTATTCAAGTCTCAAAATAACCCTCCATTGATCCCATCACAAGGAACCTATTTCGTCTGCTATGACAAAGCATATACATGGCTTCCCACTGACTTTTCGGGAACATGTTACATAGCATTCTTGCTTCCCCCAACGTATACTGCACCCTCAGACCATCACAGACACAGATATGGTAGAGGCGTATTTGATGCCAAAGACACAGCTGGCCAGGAGGGAGGAGATTTCTTCAAAGGATTCATTCCCTTCTGGGGACCAATGATTAACAGCGGAAACATTAGGCGATTAGTTCGCGTAGTTGAGACAACCATCGATATTACTGCAGGTGCTTTAAGTAACATCACTGCAGAACTCTGAGCGGACGGTCTCATGACGTTACAAAACAGAATTGCGCTAGATGTGATCCTAGCAGACCGAGGAGGAGTCTGTAAATTAATTGGATCAAGCTGCAGTATATACATTCCTGATGACGCCCCGACTGTATATCAGGCCATCTCAAAATTACATACCATCTCCGCATCGATCCATCAGGACGAAGGAGATTGGTCCCTCAAGGGATGGTTATGGGGATTATTATCTACCTGGGGATGGAAGATACTAACAATCCTTGGAGCAATTCTGGCCATCATATTCTCTTGTTGCTTGTGCATACACTGTGGTGCTGCTATCTGTGGTCTGTTCGCTACCTTATGTGTATCAAAGCCTGTAACCCAACAAACAGAGAATAATAAGATGATGGTCCAGCAACAGTTAAACGACCTTATGGCAATTGATATCGACTCCGACTCAGACTAACATGAGCCCAGTCATTGTTTATTGCCTGAGTAATGGCAAAAGGAGGGTCTGAGGTTCTGAAATTTGTCGTTTCTCGATCGTACCCAGACTCCATCTTGTGTTTTCCGCCATCTTAGGTTGCCCTCACTCAGGCAGCTGGTAAATGAGATGTTTTTGTCATTTCTGCCCTTGCGTGTCAGGTAGCTTTTCGTCCCGTGTTTATTAACTAGTGTCAGGGTCTGGCCGAGTACACTAATGCATGTCTGAGCCGGATAATCCCCGACCGAACTATCTGTTAGCTCACACCATTCTTTCCTCCCGCTTATCTTATCTACTGCCCTTCGCTACACATCTCATGCATTCTCTGGTCTCACGACTGTCCTTCTACAACATACAACCATGTTTTCCTTCCTTGTAAACTGTATCATGTGGATTCTCTTTGCAAATTTACTTAAAGGGGCCAGCAACAAACATAACCTGGAACCCGAGTCAGTTTTTAGCTTAAACCATTGTTGGTAACATTTGTCGATGTCTCAAATTCTATATGTGTTTGGGTTATCCATTGTATCCATTGTATTTCACTGTATAAAAGCTTGTGCGCCACGGAGGTCAGTGGCAGTCTCTTGTGAACCCATCCCTGTGTGACTTCACGGACAACTGTACTAGCTGCAGCTAATAAAACTCGATCTTTTACGCCAGACGGAGTGTCCAGTGTCTCTGTATTGCAAGGCAGGAGAACAAGAGGATTTCAGGCGTACTCTGCGCCGCTTGGCCCTTAAAGGTCAGGTTCCTCAAGCTCCCACTCTTATACTAATCTGGGGGGCTGGGTTACCTGCTAGGTCCCTCCTATGGGTGGGACCAGGGAGGGGGGTGGTTACACCCCCTTCCCTTTATCCAGTTTCGCACCAGGACTGGGGCTGGAGTGCCCCAGCACCGGTTTGAACCGGACTATGCATGGGACACCTTGTGTGCCCCAGGCAGTGTCTCGTTTCTTTCATCCCTCCCTGCCCCAATAAACTAAGTCCTGTCTAGGGTGGTGCTAGCACCTCCCAAGGCAGGAAACCTATTGTCCAACCCTCCCTCGCTGGAAGGACTCCCAGCAGCAGGAGGTCAGATTTGTGTCTGTGGCAGCAGCATCCATTTTGTGATGCTGGGGCTCTGGTTAACTTTAACCGGGTAGTAGGTCTTCAACATGTCTTCTCCCTCTAGAAGGGGGGAATACTATCCTCATCGCCAGAAATGATGTGGGGGTAGTATTCCAAAGTGTTAGACACCTTACACGACATGTTTTGATAAAGCCAAACCATAGTTACCATAACCGCAAGGATTATAAGGCACTTTAAGAGTATATGGTAGGCGATATCATAGAACAGCAATAAGGACATGGTTCTGAAAGCTGCAGACAGGCTCAGCTCATGCTAGAGCACCATCTCACATGTTACCAAGCACTCTGCCTTCAGGATTGTTAAGGCCTGCCATAGGAGTGACTGAAAGGTTACCCATGTGTCTATATATAAGGTAGGTATATGAATACTATACCTAAGCAAGGGGTGATGTTATGTTATGTTAGGGGCATTTGTATTGCGCACAGCTGCCCCAGCTAAGGGGCGTCCTGGCGCATGACCAGATACAACTTAGCCGCACCTAACAGAACAGAGGGAATAACACACAGACAGCCCAGAAAATAGGATGGTTAAAAAAGCACAGTCTTTACAGCTTTACGGAATAGAAAGAGATCGTCCAAAAGGCGAATCTCCAACGGGAGAGAATTCCACAAGATAGCTGCTTTCACCCGAAAGGACCGACCTCCCATACGACTCAACTTGAATCTCGGGACCACTGCCAACGCTTGGCCCAACGATCTCAAAGGGCGAGACGGTACATAAAAAGACAAAAGGTGAAGGAGGATCCGAGGGGCTAGACCCTTCAAAATCTTGAATGCCAGACAAAGCACTTTAAAGTGAATTCTAGCTTTCACCGGGAGCCAGTGAAGAGATCGGAGAGTGCTGGACACAGAGCAGGACCTAGGCAGGCCCACTATGGCCCTAGCTGCTGCATTTTGGACCCGTTGGAGGCGGTTAATTTCCGCCAAGTTAGCCCCTACCAAGAGTGAACTGGCGTAATCTAATCGAGAGATTATGGTTGCCTGAACAACCAACTGCCTTGTAGAGGAGTCAAAAAACTTCAAGATAGGTCTTAAGCCTCGAAGAACTCCAAAACAACAGGCCGCAGTTTTCTTGGAGTGCCCCACGAAACTGAGAGCGGGTTCCAGCCATACTCCCAGGTTTCTCAGCTCCGTGACCGGAGTTGGAACTAGCCCAAGCTCCGGTGGCCACCATCTATCTCCCCACAGGTCACGACCCTTCCCGACAACCATAACCTCAGTCTTCTTCGCGTTGAGCTGGAGGCAGTTGGCATTCATCCAGCTCGCCACCGCTCTCAGTCCACCCTGGAACCTGGGGGCATCGCACCCAGCGTCCCCGCTGATAGTGACCGCAAGCTGAGTGTCGTCAGCATACGAGACCATCGTCATGCCCCACTGTCTGACGACATCAGCCAGCGGCCTCACGTAAAGATTGAACAACGTGGGACTCAGCGAGGATCCCTGAGGCACCCCCAGGCCCAGGGGATAGAAATTGGACTGATGAGGAGGTATGGCAACGCAGAAGGAACGGTCCTCAAGGAAGGAGCGGAACCACTGCAAGGCGGCACCACCAATGCCCAACTCCTCCAGGCGACGCAAAAGGATAGGATGTGAGACAGTATCAAAGGCGGCGCTTAGGTCTAATAATATTAGCGCCGCCGTCTGTCCCAAATCCACCAGCCCACGAAGATGGTCAACCATAGCCAGAAGAGCTGTCTCCGTACTATGCCCAGCACGAAATCCCTGCTGGGTGTCATCCAAGATGTTAGCTCGGGTAATATAATCAGAGAGAGCCTGGTTGACATGGGCCTCCATAACTTTTGCCGGCCAGGGAAGTAAGGAAATAGGCCGGTAATTCTCCGGCCTCGAGGGATCCAATGAAGGCTTCTTCAAAATAGGAGAAACCACCGCCTGCTTCCATTTGACTGGGACCATGCCCGTCATCAATGAAGTGTTAATGAAGGATCGCAAAAGAGGGCGTCCTACAAAGCACTGATCTCTAAAGACGACAGGTTTTAATGGGTCCAAAGGTGAACCAGACTTAATTTTTAGGGACACCCTATCAAATTCCTCAGAGGAAAGCAAAGGTAGCGACTCCATTGTAGGACGACCCAGTATCATCACTGGAAGCCCCAAAGGTGGACTCAAATCAGAAAACGACCGGTAAATGGCTTGCACCTTCTACAGAAAGAAGGATGCCAAAGCCTCGCAATGTGTAGTGGAGGCCAATACCGGGGAAGAAGTTCTTTTGGCCAAAAGATCTTTAAGGGCCTTGAAAATTGATTTCGATGGATTGGGGCTGTTACGGAATTCTTCTGAGTAGAACGCTGCACGAGTTCTACAAATGGCTCGATGGTACGCCTTGACGGAGGACAGATACAGCGATTTCTTGGCCGCATCATAGTGTCTCCGCCACTCTCTCTCAGCCCGCCTACAAGTGCCCTTTAACACCCGCAGGGCGTTATCATACCAAGGGCTCGATTCTCTCAAACGAGACCTACTTGCCCTAATAGGGATCAAGAGATCGAGCGCCCCAGAAATCTACTTACAGAACCGGTCATAACCCAGTTCCATACCATCGAAGGGTCCCAGTGGATCTAAGACCTCATGGAGGTCCTCTAGTCTAAGTTTATTCCAATGTCTTTTGAGAATAGGTCTCGAAGGGGGGATAAAGGGAGTAGCAGGCAACGGAACTCGAATAGCCACCAACAAATGATCCGACCACCCCACAGGTGTTATGGACGAGATGGTGGCTTCCGGGAGGTTAGTGAAAAAGGGGTCGAGTGTATGCCTTCCCACATGAGTGGGTTGAGCTACCTTTTGAATCAGTTGGAGGGCCTCGAGGTCGGCTAAGATATTATTGACAGCCGACAAACTCCTGTTCTCAAAGTGGAGATTGAGGTCTCCCAGGATGGAAAAATTCGCACAACCCATAGACAAGGAACTGACGGCATCAGGGAAAGCTTCCCTGAATGCCACGTCACTGCCTGGGGGCCGGTAGACTACCATCCCCGAGATAGAAAACTGGGGGCTAATCGAGATATTAAAAGAGGCACTCTCACATGAGTGGGTTGAGCTACCTTTTGAATCAGTTGGAGGGCCTCGAGGTCGGCTAAGATATTATTGACAGCCGACAAACTCCTGTTCTCAAAGTGGAGATTGAGGTCTCCCAGGATGGAAAAATTCGCACAACCCATAGACAAGGAACTGACGGCATCAGGGAAAGCTTCCCTGAATGCCACGTCACTGCCTGGGGGCCGGTAGACTACCATCCCCGAGATAGAAAACTGGGGGCTAATCGAGATTTTAAAAGAGGCACTCTCACATCCAACGATGTTTAAGACCTTCCAACTGCAAGGTAGACTTGATTTAACCGCAAGATGACCGATTAAGGTTGAAAACAGAATATTCAGGGGGGAAAGCCAAGTTAATGATGGCAGTATCGTGTTCCTGCAGCCACGTTTCCGTGATCACAGCTATATCAGGAGACTCCTCCTGAATTAAGTCAAAAAAGGCTAAGTGATGTTGAACCAAAGACCTGACATTTAGATTCAATAAACGAAGACACGACGTTGAACCAATACCTCGTGAGGCAGAGGGGGGTGTCCCCTTACAGCTGCGAACAGGTGAACCGAGAGCCCATCTCTTACAGGCACACCGACAAGGGCCGCTAAGCGGATGTGTCCGTGCCTGATCGCACTTCGGAAGAGAATATCCGATAGCTCGTAAGGCGATGCTCGTATAAGTAATCATTCCGACGCTCACCACCCGGGTGCCCGAGACCCACCCCTAGCACCCTAGGCGTCCTAAGCGCGGACGGGCGCAGACGGGCAGGACTCAGGCACGACTCCGGCTAAGCGACGGCGTCCCACTGCGCGATCCCGCTGCGTGGTAAAAGCGACTTTAAGTAGGTGTCCCTCGAGGTTTGTCCAGCCGCGTGACCGCTCGCAATGGCGCCCGCCGGGATAGAGCAACACCAACACCAACCCAACCAAAGATGGCGCCCGAAATACAGCTAGGGACCCACCCGTGACCCGGACCCGCCAAACGGCGGTGCTTAGAATATTTTAAGTGCGGTGAGAGGGAGGGGAAACTGCTACCTAGTCCCAGACTAAAATCAGGGGTAATGAAAAATAAAATTAAAGCAAATACAAGAACAGGAGAATTAAAACAGACAGCAGCGCAAGCGCGACTGACGTAATACCTTGTCTAGTGTCCAAAAGGAAGGACCGCCTTAAGTAGGTGTCCCGCGAGGTTTGTCCAGCCGCGTGACCGCTCGCAATGGCGCCCGCCGGGATAGAGCAACACCAACACCAACCCAACCAAAGATGGCGCCCGAAATACAGCTAGGGACCCACCCGTGACCCGGACCCGCCAAACGGCGGTGCTTAGAATATTTTAAGTGCGGTGAGAGCGAGGGGAAACCGCTACCTAGTCCCAGACTAAAATCAGGGGTAATGAAAAATAAAATTAAAGCAAATACAAGAACAGGAGAATTAAAATAGACAGCAGCGCAAGCGCGACTGACGTAATACCTTGTCTAGTGTCCAAAAGGAAGGACCGCCTTAAGTAGGTGTCCCGTGAGGTTTGTCCAGCCGTGTGACCGCTTGCAATGGCGCCCGCCGGGATAGAGCAACACCAACACCAACCCAACCAAAGATGGCGCCCGAAATACGGCTAGGGACCCACCCGTGACCTGGACCCGCCAAACGGCGGTGCTTAGAATATTTTAAGTGCGGTGAGAGCGAGGGGAAACCGCTACCTAGTCCCAGACTAAAATCAGGGGTAATGAAAAATAAAATTAAAGCAAATACAAGAACAGGAGAATTAAAACAGACAGCAGCGCAAGCGCGACTGACGTAATACCTTGTCCCAGCTGAGTGATCAGCCAGTTGTGTCATGATGGGAGGCCAGCCAGGGGTGGCATAATACATGCTGCAGCCCCTGGTAGGCCTAGGGTACACCCATGCCCTGGGTACCTAAGGTACACTGTACAGGGCCCTAGAAGGTGATCCTTACTAACTGGGTTATGTACCTAAAGTACATAGTATGAATTTAGAGAGAGAACAGCTGGGCTGTGGGTCTGATTAGCAGGCCCACAGCCACATCTAAGTCGAAAACCAGTGAAGCAAAAGCAAAAAGTGGGGGTGACCATAGAAAGCAGACCCTACTCTCCTACACAACCCCCCCCCAAAACTTAGGGACATTAAACTAACCTTGACCAGTTGAGTCTTCATGTTCTAAGTGGAAATATCTGGAGAGTCCATCTGCATTGGCATGGTCAGTCCCAGGTCTATTTTCCACTGTGAAGTCCATCCCCTGTAGGGAAATGGACCACCTAAGAAGTTTGGGATTTTCGCCCTTCTTCTGATTTAGCCACAAGAGGGGCTTATGGTCTGTCTGAATCTTGAAGTGAGTGCCAAACAGGTATGGCCTCAGTTTCTTCAGGGCCCAGACCACAGCAAAGGCCTCCCTCTCAATAGCTGACCAACGTTTCTCTCTAGGGGTCAGCCTTCTACTAATAAAAGCAATGGGCTGGTCTTGACCACCTATATTCAGTTGTGAAAGAACAGCTCCCACACCCAACTCAGAAGCATCTGTCTGGACAATGAACTCTTTGGAGTAGTCTGGACTTTTCAGAATAGGTGCACTGCACATGGCCTGCTTCAGGTCATCAAATGCCTTCTGACAGCTTACTGTCCACTGAACATTCTTTGGCATCTTCTTAGAGGTCAAGTCATTAAGTGGTGTCACAATGGACCCATAGGTCTTAACAAACTTTCTGTAGTACCCAGTCAGGCCCAAGAAAGCTCTGACCTGTGTCTGGGTAATTGGAGGATTCCAGTTCTTTATGGTCTGGATCTTGCTCTCCAGTGGTTGAACCTGACCCCCACCTACTAGGTGGCCCAGGTACACAACCTTGTTCTGCCCTATCTGGCACTTGGTGGCCTTGATAGTGAGGCCAGCCTTTTGCAGGGCCTCTAAAACATTCCTTAGGTGGACCAGGTGATCCTCCCAGGTGGAGCTAAAGACAGCAATATCATCAAGATAAGCTGCACAGTAGTCATCCAGGCCTGTAAGGACTTGATTCACCAACCTTTGGAAAGTGGCAGGTGCATTCTTCAAGCCAAAGGGCATTACCACAAATTGATAATGTCCTCCTGGGGTTGAGAAAGCAGTTTTGGCCTTTGCATTCTCAGCTAGTCTGATTTGCCAGTAGCCTGCTGTCAGGTCAAATGTACTCAAAAACTTGGCAGCTGCCAATCTGTCAATGAGCTCATCTGCCCTAGGTATTGGGTGGGCATCTGTCCTAGTGACAGCATTGAGACCTCTGTAATCCACGCAAAACCTCATCTCTCTCTTACCATCTTGGGTGTGAGGTTTTGGCACCAGAACTACAGGACTAGCCCAAGGGCTCTCTGAAGGTTCAATGACTCCCAGCTCCAACATCTTTGTGTGGTGTGGTCAGAAAAGACCACATCATCAACTGAACCATCATCAGGGTTCTGAGTCAGCAGGTCTGGGAGAGGGTCACTCTCTTCCTCCTGCCCCTCATCTGTAGCCATGAGTAAGCCCATGTCTGCCCTGTCAACATATGCCTTAAACCTGTTGACATGAAGCACCCTGTGGGGGCTTCTGGGAGTCCCAAGATCCACCAAGTAGGTGACTTCTCCCTTCTGTTCAACAATAGTGTGGGGTCCAGACCATTTGTCCTGGAGTGCTGCTGGGGCCACTGGCTCCAACACCCACACTTTCTGCCCTGGCGGGTACACAGTCAGCACAGCCGTTTGGTCATGCCAAGCTTTTTGGAGTTCTTGGCTTGCCTCAAGGTTTTTAGAAGCCTTCTGCATATACTCTGCCATCCTGGAGCGGAGGCCAAGAACATAATCCACTATATCCAGTTGAACAAGTTACTTACCTTCGGTAACGCTTTTTCTGGTGGATACAGTATCTGCCTGTGGATTCCTCACCTTGTGAATATCCCCTGCGCCAGCATTCTACGGAACTTTTTTCCCCAGCTCTCTACGCCGACGTGGACGACGTCATAATGCATCGGCTCCGCTCCCGACTCCGTATGACGTCACCGGAGCCATAAGAGAGCCACGTCGGCGTGATGACGTCAGTTCCACCCATTTTTTCTGTGCTTCCGAGGCGCACAGGTGGACCAACAACAAATACAAAGTATACAATCATATACACAAAGTATACAAGGAAAAGGAAAGCTAAATAAAACAAGCATTTCCTACCAATATACAAGAAAGTATAACAACATCTCAAGCAAGACAACTTTTAAGGTATACAAAGGTGGACAACGGGGAGGCGGGTGGGCCAGTGAGGAATCCACAGGCAGATACTGTATCCACCAGAAAAAGCGTTACCGAAGGTAAGTAACTTGTTCTTCTGATGGATACATCTGCCAGTGGATTCCTCACCTTGTGAATAGATTCCCACAGCAGTCCCCACTCCCGGAGGAGGGTGTCCACCTTCCTATACCAGAAAGTCTTGCAATAGAGAGCGCGCGAAGTGGCCCTCCCTCCTCATCTCAGAGTCCAAGCAATAATGCTTTGCGAAAGTATGGAGGGAGGCCCAAGTCGCGCTTTACAAATATCTGCCACAGGAACACCCCGGGCCAAAGCAGATGTAGATGATATAGCTCTAGTTGAATGAGCCCTAATACCCTAAGGAGGAACCTTACCAGCCAGGGCATAGCAGATCTTGATGGCAAGGATGATCCACCTTGATAGAGTGCGCTTGTTCACCGCTCTTCCTTTCGAATGACCAACATAGCCCACGAAGAGCTGATCGTTCAGACGAAAGTCTTTCGTTCTGTCCAAATAAAAACTCACAGGCCTCTTTGGATCCAGGCGATGGAGTCTTTCCTCCGCTTTGGAGGGATGAGTAGGTGGATAAAAAACAGGGAGAGTAATAGACTGCCCCAAATGAAACGGAGTAACAACTTTGGGCAGGAAAGCAGCCCTGGTCCTGAGTACCATCCTTTCAACATGTAATGTTAGAAAAGGGGGTTTAGAACTAAGAGCTTGAAGCTCACTCACCCTCCTTGCCGAGGTTATGGCCACAAGAAAGACCACCTTAAAGGACAACAGCCTCAAAGGACAGCTATGAAGAGGCTCAAACGGGGACCCCATCAGAAAAGTGAAGACAAGATTAAGGTCCCACTGTGGCATTACAAAGGGAGTAGGAGGAAACATGTTTGTAAGACCCTTGATAAACCTCAGTACAACCGGAGATTTTAATAGCGACGGTTGATCAGGAAGACATAGAAAAGCCGATAAGGCAGATAGATAGCCCTTAACCGTGGCCACAGCACAGCCCTGCTGAGCCAGGGACAGAGCAAACTGAAGCACATTAGAAAGATGAGCCTTTAAAGGGTCAATGGATCTCTCTCCACACCATTTACCAAATTTCGACCACCTGTAGGAGTAAATGGACTTGGTGGAGTGTCGCCTGGCCGATAAAATAACATCCACCACATCAGGCGGGAGAGAGAACGAACTCAGGTTACCCCGTTCAATCTCAAGGCATGAAGGTGTAAGCTCTGGAGGTGGGGGTGTAGAACCTGCCCCTCCGATTGCGAGAGGAGGTCTGCCCTCAGAGGGAGACGGAGCGGAGGGCACAAGGAGAGGTGGAGAAGATCTGTGTACCACA